>NW_026947498.1:54382632-56882632 GCF_034190915.1 Cavia porcellus
GTAACTTAATTTACAGCAAATATGAGGACTAGTTTATGATTATGTGTTCATAGGGAAAATTTATTTTATTTTTGTTATACCTACCATGAAGTTTGAGAATGTACATTTCCTGGAATTCATCTTTTTTGGCATTTGTTTCCTTTATATCTCAAAGCAGTCAAAATTTTATCCAGAGATTTCCTACTAGATTCCCTAACTGGAGGAGCCATATCAATTAGTTCTGCTTCCCCAATTTTCATTTTTTTAATTTTAGAGACAAGGTTTTGCTAAATCACTAAGTTGCCCAGGCTAGGATTGAGCTTGTGATCTCTCTGTCTTATGTCCCACAGTGTTCAGATGACAAGTATCTGCCTTCTTTACAGAAAATAAACTCAAGAATCTCCAGTCATTGTCAGAAACTGATAAATGAAGAGGCTGCTCATAGCCCAGCATCTCCAATTTTAAATAATTTAACAACTTTTTACATGCCTTAATTTTGTACAAGGTTATTGATATTTTATAAAATACATTTTCATATTCCTAATAATTCTCTTAGATTTATTTAGGGGCTGTGTTTTATAATATTATATCTAACATATTCTGGAAATGTGAATATTGATAACACTGTTGTGTTTTTCATGGAATTCTATCTTTTTATTACTGGAAAGTAAGACTGCATATTGTGACAACTGAATATTTCACATAAAACTAATTTTTAATTACAAATCTAATTACCCAAAAATACTCCTGTAAGAAAAGCTCCTGTTGAAAAGGGGGAAAGTTCAGTACTCCAGGAATCTGTTTGGTGCTTTTTTTTTTTTTTTTTTTTTTTTTTGCCCCATAGCCAACTTTCTGTTTTCCTTCTTAAACAATCTTGGTGTTAAAATTTTCACCTCTTTCTGGTTTACTCTGGAACCTTTTGTCTACTTCTAGATCTCCGTGTGTGTTTCTATTAAGTCTCATTTTCACCTTCCAAAATGTAAATTTCAGGCTGTTTCACAGGCTCTTAAATTAAGGCGGCGTTCAATCCATTGGAAAGTGGACATGTGTATTTCTAGGCTCCCATTTACCTTTTCAATCTTGTGAAAAATATTAAGGAACTAAAAAATTTCCACTGTCTCTCACAAGACTAAGCCTGAAGTGTTTGTCTTTACTCTCTCACTAAATGCAGCTGCCCCCACTACTGGCTCCTAAGTCTGGAGTGTCCCCCTTTCCATGACACTCAACCTGAGTACTCACCATGTGTCAGCTCCCAACAATGCTCATACGTATTCCTCTTGGTTGTTTTAGTTTTGTTTAAAAAATACACGTTTACATTCCTTACAGCCAATGTTTATTACTTACAAAGCAATAATCTAAGAGCTAGGTCTTAGTGAATAAGGTAATAGGTAATAGTGAATAATAGGTAATAGTGAATAAATATGACCCTTGTTCTCAATAAAGTTCTTTAAATAAGTTAAAGAGAAATAAAGAGTTCCAGTGTCACCTGAGATATACTTCACATCCTCTGGTGACCAAAGAAATATAATCCAAGGTCTAGAAAAACCTGGCCTCTACAGACAAATAGGGAAATAAACTACAAGGGATGCATCTGACTCATTTAGAGATAGAAAGCTTATATTTTTGAGCATGAGAGTTTGTTCCACAATATGCAGAGATGGAATACATTCCCACAAAGCAAAATATTGGATCTTTATATGAAAGTAGACTGGTCTTAAGGAGTCATATCTTTCAACTTTCCTACCTTTCCAAGGTAGGAAAAGATATTGAGCAAACTTGCATATTTCAAAAAAATAAAGAGAAATGTGTGTGTTAGAGAGAGATGAAATAATTTACTGTGTTTAAGAAACACTAATATGTTTAACTGACTGCTGGTGTGGTAAAAACATCATAAAATCCAACATCCTCAAAATGGATAAGAGTATCTTTATTTTAGGGTTACTTTAACTTGCAGGAATCCAGAAAGAAACAGTTAACCTCATGATTATGACTATGTATGTTTCTTTTTTGTAAAAATCTTTATAGTTTATGTCTTGTATCTGAGTAACTGGTTTGAAGATAATGATATATTGTATAGTGACTATTGCTATTCTCTTATTTGATTATAAAATTCAATTTTATTGTTTTATAGAATAAGAAAAATGATTATGCTGCAATTGTCTCAAGTTATAAGACTAAATAACTAATATCTATTCATAACCTTTAAAAATCTATTGCTCTGTGCTCTACTAGAAGGTCTAAAAGTTAGTTCTTCATTTAGTAAAATACATTGAAATGTTAGTTTAGATTTTCTTATACATAGCTTTTGTTGAAAATTTAACATAAGAAAGATAATATATAGTTATGTACCTACATTGGTATTGCATTGTGAATGAGAGCCTACTAAAACACAGATCAGAGTTTGCCCTTTTAGTGTCTTTCACAACCTTACAAGATAGTCCTTGACTCTGCTGGAAGCTTCTGCTGACTTCACTTTAATTCTACCTTAATCCTGCAGTAGAACCTTGGGGGACTGGAAATAAAACAGGATAAAATTGGTGAAAATGACAGGATGCTATTTGAATAGTGTGAATTTTTTGTTATTGTTCAAGGTGAGAGTATCATTCAGAAGACAGTGATTGCATTTTACAAAATGAAAAGTATAGCCACTTCGTTCTGTGAGATAGGTGCCCGGTGTCATCTCCATTTTGCAACTGAAGAAATTATCTTTTTGCCATAAATATTCACCATAAAATCACTGCAAAATAATACGGGAAAAATTTGCATTTGAGTAGTTGAGTGTCTACTCTGTGTCAAGGGCTTTGATAAAGAAATCACATTTGTACAAAGCAAAACTGTCGATTCTAAGAGGGAAACTCAAGAATAGTTTTAATAGTATTAATAAGTAATGAGGGTCTGGCAGATATTGAGTGTCAGAGGAATTAGAAGATTCAGGAAAAGTCGTAAAATATGCACATGAAAGATCAGAAGATTGGTAGCAGTCTCATTTCAAAGAGAAGCAGTCCAATATTTCACTGTCAACCATAAGTCAAACAGCTTAAGTAGGTTACTGTTAAATCTTCAACACCACTCTCTGAGGTAGTGTTCTCCATGACTCACAGACAAGGAGACTGTGGCATAGAAAGGTAACTAACAAAAATCAGTAAAGTAACAGTGAAGGACTTGTGCATCTGGGAGGATCAAGCTGAACTACTTATCCCTGTCTTTCTGTTGTGTAAATAGGAAAACTTGAATTATACAGATAACACTTAAAGGCAGGAAGGAAGCCAATATGTTAGGAACCCTTGGACCCAGGAAGCAGCAATATGGAAACTGTCAAGAGTATTCTTTTAGCCTCAGAAATTCAGAGTTAGAGCTGATATGGCTCACAACCTAGGAATACTAGTGGACATACACCAAAAAGGACTTAACAAAATAATCTGCTCTCTACCAAAATGGTCAGGAAAGGAAATCTAGCAAAGAAAATCTTTAAACAGGGACCTCTCAACTCCGCCAAACATGCTAGAAAGTTAGTGGGCAGCTTAGATATCACCTTCCTGGAGGCTATTAGGAAGTGCCTCACTGTCCTGCTGGAAGGGAATCAGTGGAGGTGAGTAGGGGACTTGGACTTTTAGCCCTCCTAGACCTTAACAAAACCCTAGCGTTTTCAGAGTGTCAGTGAAGATGACATAGAACCCTGAACTATCACCACCTCTGTATGGTAATGAACTACCATGCACCTCTTTGCTCACTGAAATTGTATCAAAAAAGCAAGCTGAAATACAATGCAAAAATAAGATGTAGAGTCTTTTAAGTTAAAAACTTTCACTCTACAAAAGTCTCTACTAAAAGAACATAAGGTAAGCTACAAGTGCAAAGAATGTATTCAGATATCACATATCTCCCAAAGTAAGAAATCTAGTGTATTTAAAGTAAGTTTCATACTCAATCATGCAAAGACATTGGAAAAAATATATGAACAGATAGTTAACCCAGAAGTATGTGAAGATGATAAACATGAAAAGATGTTCTACATTATTAGACCCCAGGGAAATCAAGATTAAAACTACAATAAGCTATCATTCCACATTTATTAGAATGACTAAAATAAAAAAAAATAGTGCTAATATCAAATGCCAGTAAGGATTTAGAGAAATCAGACCACTCATATTGCTGGTGAATAACTCATGTCCTTGGTAGGAATACAAATGGTATAGAAATTCTGAGAAACTGTTTTGCAGTTTCTTAAAGAAGACAAAACAAATTAAAAAAAAAAAAAACCACTAAGTATCCCAACAATTGTACTCCTTGGCATTTTTCCTAGAAAAATTCTGAGTAAACTTATGTTTACTCAGAATCTTGTACATTGATATTTATGGTAACTTTGAGTATAGAAGCCCCAAACTGAAGGTAAGCTGATGTCCTTTAATGGGTCCTTTAATGAGTCTAAACAAATAGTAGTAGACTCTCACCATGGAAAACCACTTAGCCATAAACCATAAGTAAATATGCATATAGCCTGGATGCATAGTAGTAAAAAATATGCATAAACCTGGATGAATTTCTTGAGAATTAAGGTGAGTTTAACAAGCCAGTCTCTAAAAGTTGTATACTACTATGTCATTTATAAGACAGTGTCGAGATGGTAAAACTATAAAGATGAGAAACTAAATAGTGATTGCTAGGATTTAAATGAGGTAAAGGAAGGGAGAAAGATATAGATGTAGTTATATAAGGTGAAGAGGAGTTGAATTGGTATTGATAGAAATGTTCTATATATTAATTTCATCATTATCGGTACCTAACATTGCAGTCTAAAATGTATCCCCTCAAATTTATTTATTGAAGCTTCAACTCCCAGTACCTCAGAATGTGGCCATATTTAGAGATAAGACTTTAAAAATGTAATTACATTAAATTGAGGCCATGAGAGTGGGTCATAATCCAGTGTGACTTAGAAGAGGTAATTTGGATGCAGAGTTATATGGAGGGATGACCCTATGAAGACATGGACAAAAACACCACTTAGAAATCAAGGAGAAGCCGGAGATATACTCAGCGGCTCAGTGTCTGTCTGGTAAGTGCAAATTCCTGAGTTCAGTTCCCGAAAACAAAGTCAAGCAAAGAGGCCTGAGAAGAAGCAACTGTGAAGACACCTTGATCTCAGACTTCTCGCTTTAAGAATTATGAGGAAATAAATTTCTATTCTTTAAGGCAGCCATCCCACAGTACTTTATTATGGCAGTCCCAGGATATTAATCCACTAGTTACAATATTATCTAATAGATTTGTAAATTCTTATAACTGTATGTAAATCTGCAATCATCTAAAATAAAACATTTAAAAAATAATTATGAGGCTCAAATGTAGGTCTGCTGATTGTGAACGATTGTACTCAAAATTGATCCAGACTTTAGACTTAGTTCTGTGGATCTTCTAGTCTGCAACTGAGTTAATAATTTAAATCTGAGGAGATCCATGTGGGTGCTGACCTAGAGTCTTATTAGTGATAGGTCAAAGGGCAGCATCCTGGGACCTTTCTGATTTTCTTTTGTCATTTAAAACTGCCTGCTTGCTTTCTTCCACCTGGTAATGGTCCCCTCTTAAATCCCCAGAGTTTAGAGTAAGGAATGACATCAGTGCAATTGCTTTCATCTTTTAAGTAAAAAGACTTCAGCAAATCTTAAAGGTAATTGACACCACATGGTGTTCTGGGATTTTCTAAAAAATATACTATGTAATTTTGAATGAAAGTATTTCTTAGTGATTAGGAACACACTGCTTTTAAATAGATATTTTTAGTACCACATAGCCCTTAAATGCAAGCCAAATACAGCAGGTTCTCAGCTGAGAAAATAGTAATCACAACTAAAGAAATAGCAGTGTTTCTGTGCTTTAAAAAATTCCCAAAATAAAAGCACTGTTTTGGACTTACGATGCTTCTGTATGCTTTTTATGTGGTAAGGGGTTTTCGTAAGGAATTTTTAGAGGTAATTTTGACTTTGTGTTTTGCTTTTTATGCTGACTTGAGAAATTAACCTTCTCATAAAATCCAATCCCACTTTGCTATTTTGACACTTCTTTTGTCTGAAAGTACTCATTAACATTTCACATAATTGCCCTGTTTCCAGAGCAAGTATATAATTTCCTACTGAATGAAGATTTCATAATGCATATCCAATAAAGTCCACCCTGTCGCTACTAGTTGACATCTTAGACTTATCATGGGATTAAAAGAGACTTTTCTGCTGTTGGTCCTGTTAGAGCCTGTTGAATACTACTGTTTATCTGCACAATTAGAAGATGACTACCATCTATAACCAGTGTAATGTCTAGTAGTCTTTATTTATTGTTGCCTCTCTTAATGAACTCTTTTTTGAATATGTAGTGTGGGTGGTTTTTGTGAAGTCATCTAATAGGATATTAAGTAAATTGTCTATAGTACCTCCATAACTTTGATTTTACCCAAATAGTCAGGTTAAATAGCAATTAAATTTTGATGATAAAATGGGTGACTAAAGAAGCCACAAACAGTATGTATGAGAATTTATGTTCTAGTGAAATACAAAGCCAAGAACTAAGTTTGCAGAAACAGAGGTATTTCATCTTGTAGAGAAAATTGCAGAAACAAAACAAAAAACAAAAATAAGAGTAAATTGCAGAGCTTCAAGAGAACTTCTAAGTAAAAATATTTTGCTGTATATTAATCTTGTGAAAAATTTTGTACAATCACTGCAGATAAAGCAGAATGTTTATTCTTGCTTTTTGCCTGCACTAATGTTGGTTTTTGCAATTCCTCTTACCTTTTTCATTCTGTTCTAACATTCCTTTCACTGTTTGCTTTAATTTTTTCTTTCTTTCTTCTCATGTAGCTATGTCTTTGATTTCCCCCAATCCAAGAAACCATAAATCATCATTAAAATGGGACTTTTCATCACCAAAATTGTTTCTGAATCTAAATATAAAGATGGTATCTGGTGTGGTCATGTACAGTTTGGCTAGTGTTTCCTGAATTTCCATCGTAGGTACTGTTGCCTTCCCAGAATGAAGGCCACCAGTGATCATTTGCTTCTTCTGAAGTAATCAGTTGGTCACAAAGTTCCTCGTTCAGATAGTTTCTATGTTGTTTATAATAGCAGCTGATCCTCAGCAACCAGGGAGAAGAAGACGTAGGAACAATTTCTAAGCATTAGGTATATATTTTCTTTCCTGAAAAAATTAAAAGCACTTTGAAAACACCTTTCACTTTTGAAGTTTCAAACTAAAATGATCTGCTCTAGGTGGGTTTTTGTGTGTGTGTGTGTGTGTGCTTCAACAAACTACAATCAAATGTTCTTTAATAACATTGTCAAGTTACTAATCATATGTTTAATTCTTGGTGCTAAGTTCATAGAATAGTAACTCATACATGTGTCTCTGTTTTTTGCTTTGAGACTCATTCACTACTTTACACAGATGGTATATATGAACCTTAGAAAAGTTGTAGGATAAATTCAGTCACTTGTTTCATGTGATAAATGCTTTAGTAATATATCTAAGACCCAGAAGCTTAGTTTCTTTTCTCCATATTTATAGGCATATTTACAGTCAAACATCTCAATCTTTAGTGACAGGAAATCACAGCAATGCTTACAGGCAAGCTTCTTGATATCTGAAATCTGTCAAATATTATGAAGTGGTCCTTGTTGGCTCTTGTATCAGAAGCAATGTGACCAACTGATATGATGGTCTGCACAGATCAAATAGAGTTATGTCTTTGGATGATTATGTTTAGATTTGTCCTTTCCAAATCAAAAATAGTTTTATGTTTAGCATTTTTTTTGTCTAAATTTTGTAACAGTATACAGATAGAAACATGGTATTTCACTTCAAAGGTTTCATTTATTATTTTATTAAATCATTCATGTATCAGAAATAAGTTGGTCTAAATAACCATGTTTCATATGTAAGTTTTTGAAGGGCAAACCTCCACCAGTACATGTTTGTATATTTCATTACCTCTGGTAATTATTCATATTAGTACTTTCATAAACTTCATAGGTATAAAGATACAGTTTTGTTTTCTCTAGTTAGTGGCATTGTACAAAAGAAATGATCAATATCACTAAAATAAGAATCCATAAGAATAAAAATATTACTTTTTATTAGAAAAAGTAGTCTGAAAAGGAGCCAACTTGGAAGTTTATAGGTGTGGAAGCTTTCTAGACTAAAATGTCATTGAGTAAAGATAGCTACTTTCAGCTCTTTTATGTCATCTGTAGAAGGGCAGCTTATGTGTTTCTTTTCATTTTTCCATATGCATACTTCTTAAGCAATCACTATCTTAAAAGTAACCTCAATTTCCAATTCAAAGTAACTGATGTGTATAGCACATTCAATGCATAAATAGATTAGAGTTCGTTTTCAAATATTAAATCTTATAGCCTTTGTTTGTTTGTAATTGGAAATGGAAAAAAAGATGAATATTGAATTTTAGGTCTGGTGATTAATAGGGTAATAAGAAACATGGGCTAGAAAATCGAGAAAATATATTTGTACCATATTTTAAATGAGGATCCCCATGTAAAGCAGAGGCTAAGATAAATCTTTCATGAAAGTACATTCTTTTGAGAAATGAGCCCAGGGAATAAGGAGGGAGAGCCTGAGAAGAGGGAGACACAAGAATGGAGAGCTAGTTCAAAGTTGTGCTGTTGAGTAGTCTGTCCTCAGGGGCAATGGGGCCTGATTCTGATAGGAATGCTTTAAGGAACCATGTAGAATGCCCTTCAGGATATTGGTCAAAGACACAGAATATGGAAGTAATCTGCCTTGACACAGAATATGGAAGTAATCTGCCTTCCAAAGGTAGAGCTGGTTGATTCAACAGTGTAAGGGCAAAAGGTGGCCTAAGATATGCGAGGAGCATGAATATATTGAATGTAATGCCCAAATCTGATAGTCCTTCATACAGTGCAACACTTGTCCCCTCTTAGCCCTGTCTCCTCTTCCTTAAAGAGGTGGGAATATCACTTACCTTGTCTGTTTTCCAGAGTGATCATTAAGAGAGCACTTCACAGGAATGTGAAGGATGTACTATGGATCTGAAAGGTGTAGAGGCTGCTGTAAAGCTGAGACATGTAGAAATATTAGAAAACAGAGAACTAAGAGGAGACTATCTGAAAGGCCATGGGTCCCCCTGCACTGATGTGGCATTTCTGCATCAGTGACGGACAAGAAAAGAGGATATACATAAATGATGACGTGTCACACTTAGCATCTTGGGAAGTAAATATGTGAATCTGACACATTAATCATTTTTTACTAGCCAGAACATTAGGAGATTGTCCCTTGCAGAAAATAAATATTGATTGAATTAGTTCTCTAAGTACCTAGTATATGAAGACTAGACTGTCTAGTTTGTTTCAGACCAATTTAAAATCTACATTTTAGTCATGTCTGCCTACTTCCCAGTTTAAGAGTTCAAATTCACTTTCTTCTGCAGTGTTTTGACAGTTGAAAGACTCCAGTTACATTATTAATTTTAGCCCTATTTGATCTCTGAAATACTCAACGAATAACTACTCTTCCATCCTCCACCTACATGACAGTTACACTTTTATTTTTTCAGAACTTTTGCAAATTTAATAAGTGTTAAATGCCAACGTTATTCTAAATCCTTCTCTGAGCCTTGGTGTAGGTGCATGTGCATGATGGATATAATCAGAATTAACAATATTCCATATGCTCTCTCCTCTCGGCAACTTGAAAACATTTTGGAGGAACTTTGCAGGGGAGAGCTCCAACTGCTATCTGAAGTGCTGAGGGACCTCAGTGCCTAAGAGCTGAAGTTCTAAATACTGGAACCTCACAAGTTTCCCTCATATGGGGTCTAGGTACCCTTCCCTCGTGTGATAATGACACATACATTCCAAAAGAAAGGTACATAATCTAAAATCACTGATCTAGTTTTAAATATTCGCTCAAATTATATACACTATAATATACACCTTGGAACATCCCTTATCTCTCAGGTACTGATATTTTTAAAAACCCAAATTCTATTTTTACCTCCTACTTGAACAATCCCTGCATGACAAGTATCTCTGTGTCAGTGATATTTTATCCTGAAACTTCAAATATCTTCAAAGAGTATCTAATTCTTCTATTTTAAGATTTTGTGAACGTCTATTCTCTCCACCCCCATGTGTATGCTTTAATACTTTAGGATCTGAGCTACTTCCCTAAAGTAACAATACAGTGACTGTGATGTATTGGAAGTTACATGGCCCCTGAGATTCAGAGGTGAAAGCTGGGATTTCCTGCATTTTTAAAGGAAGCCTCAGTTTGATCTCATTTCATAATAGATCTCATTGTTACACAATGATAAAAGCTGGCATGGTTAGCTTTGGTGATTCTGGGAGGGTTCTAGGGCCTCCAACCCAGTTTCCAGTGAGTAATAGAAGGCTCTTCACGAACAACTCCAGAATAGAAGAGGAAGGTCAGGGAAGGCCTGGGAAAGAAGCAGAGAGAAGCTCCCCGTATCCCTCTGCCCTCTGCCCTGACGGTTTCTGGGGCAGGAGCGTGGATGTACTGAGTGATGCACAAAAGCAGGGCCAGATGATCAAGAGATTTTTGTGTTGTGTGCCAAGGTTCAAATGGCATCCTTTGATCTGGACAGAAGAACCCTGTTTGTCATCATCATAAAGAATTTTCTTTTGGTCACTGTAACTTTTGTTCAGAGTAAGTGTGATAAAATATATGCTGTTGTAATTTTTAAAAAGGGTTATAGTAACAGATACATTAGCCCTGTTCAAACTCCTCCCTCTCACTTTGAGCACACGTTTCTTACTGTCCTTGCCACTTTTGTTAGTGTCTTCAGCTGCTCTATCTTGGATGCCTCTGTGTACTAATTGCTTCAAAACACTGACTTTTAAAAAAAAAATTACCTTTTGTGGTCATTTTGGCTTTGAGGAAGATCTGGAAGTTACATTTGCTAGAACTGGTGAAGAGAGTGGATAAGGACACACTGTAATTTTTTTTTTTTTTTTGATACCAGGGATCAAACTCATGACCTCACACTTGCCAGGCAGATGCTTACACCACTGAGCTAAACCTCTGCCTAATGTTTTAATGAGCCTGCCCTTTAATTGAATACTACTCAGCAGCAGCATTCACTATATTTTTAATCATGCTTTTTAATCACAATCATGGATGAAGATCCTCAGAACTGCTTTCAGAAAGTGGGAAGAAATATGGAATCAGTGCTCAGGTTGACACCTTGTGTCATCTTAGAGGTTTAGAAGTTTAATAAGAGACTCAGCAGAGAGCCAGGATCCTTACTTTGTAAATAGCTTTATCCCGTGGAAGAAGAGGGCAGAGAGGTGGTGTGAGTGCTACATCTGCCCTGGGTGGGGTGTGGCCTGTGTTTAATATGAGGGAGGAGAGAAGACTTGTGCCCGTTTTCTGGTCTGGCTGCTGCCTTGAACTTTTGCCCCCGTGCCATGTCACCCTGCCTCAGCACCAGCTGATTATGGACTGAAACCTCCACAAACAGTGAGCTAAATAAACCTTTTCCTCCTTCATCGTGCATGCCAAGTGTTTTGTCTCAGCAATAAGAGAAAAGGAACCAAAACAATGTGTTTGAAGTGAGGGGGAATATTTTGCAGATGTGTCTTTTGCTATAACACAACCTTTTAATTTAAATATCCACCACATAGTTTGATAACATCATGTATATTCAATATTTGTCCAGTGTTTCAATATTAATAAATGGTAGCCATCTACTTTGTGGTAGCATGTGGTAGGTATGATGCAGGTTGTTTGAAAAAGCAAAGGTGAGTAAAACATGGCTCTTAGTGTTTACTGTAAAAAGTCAGTACTGATAGTGTGATAGGAAAAGATAAAGAAAGGACATTGCCAAGCCCTTCGCAGTATTTACAAAGGAGGTTTTTCTCTGAAGGTGAGTTTGTTACACTTGGGTGTTCTAGTAACCAGGGCTGCGATAAGAATTATTATAAATGGTGAGGTCACTTAGGATCATGTTTTTTTCTTATATAACTGACAGTACCCACTGCAACCACCTGCCTGATTTTCTTCACTACTCTCAGCAGGCTAGACAGGTTTGCTGCGGACATGAAGGTTATGAGACAGTCCCACCCTGGGGAATCACCTGTGTTGTGCTGGTGGTGAAGTCTGTGCACATAGCATAGGTATCAGAGTGCGCTACTCCTATAGGTCAATGTAGTCGTGCCATTGTATTTTCTGTAACTGTGATTTGATTTTTGGACTTTTAAACCCCTGCTGACTCAGATCTGGGTGTGGTTTAGTTTGGAGGAGGGAGTCCTGTACGCTATTATAAAGTTTTGTTGGTTGGCTATAGGTAAGGAATTAAATCTTAGACTTTACTCATAGAGAGAGAATCCTACCTCATTCCTTATTCTTCTGGGTCACATCTGAACTTAAAGTTTATCCTGATCGACTGAGGATTTGACTAGAAGGTATGGATTTCTTTTAAAGTTGTTTACATGTAGGATTTAAAATTAGATATGACTGAGTCAAATAAATACTGGTTTTACTTGACACATTATGTAAAGAAAAAATGCTGACTAGTCTTTTAAGTTGATTTAGTACAAATATATATAGTGCATATGTACAAAACAAATGCTTAATAAAGGTCTGCAAGGATCCTGCTGAAATAATTCAAATAAAGGAACTTAGCAAATATGAGGAAAAATCCTAATATTCCAACTAATAAGGAAGATTTGTTTTGAAAGTATTTTGCGACTTTGTATATCTGAAGGTATGTTCTGCGTTTATAAGTATTCATCTAGGTCTACTGCAGAGGCCTGTTAACTGCAAAAAGGAGGTAGTTTTCCCCTTTCTCTTCTGGTGAGAAGGGTTGGGGGACCCTCGTAGTGATTTTCTAGCAGAGGCATCAAGTGATCTCTGAATTCTAAAACAAGAAATTACAGCCCTTAAGGTATTTTCTCTGTCTCAAAGGACAGCATTATGTTTCTCATTTTTAATTCCTAAAGACAAGATTCAAACAGTAAAAATTTAATCCTTACTAGGTTTCTATTTTTTTTGGAAATTTGGACACTAGAAAAACAATACTGTAAATTAGCATGCATGTGTGTGTGTGTGTGTGTGTGTGTTTTACTGGTATATGACGAAGTCAACTTGGAGTGTATCATTTCTGTCCAGAATAGTAAGCTGGTGTTGTATACCACATTTTAAGAATATTGGAATTAAAAGATACAATAAGGTAGAGAAATCAAGATACATTCTCAAGAGTCAAATAATCCTTGGTATAAATACCTATTTTACAGTTAACCAGTTGCATATTTTACTCTGAACCATAGTTTCCTATTCTGTAAATCAGAGTAGTTAGGAGCTCCTAGGCTTACTATGAAGAATAAATTAAAAGTATTGAAGTGTTTAGCAAGATGTCTGATTTCTACCAAGTGTTCAGTATGCAATGTTATCCAGAATATAGATGTAAAAGTTAAACAAATAATTTCCCCTAGCATAATCCTGAATGCCCTAACTGTTTGGTTGTTCCTTAAATTCTATGAATAAAGCTTCTGCCCACTCTACACTTCTGCCCCACCAGTGTGCTCCCGCTGTTGGTTGGAGCTAGGCAGAAGATTGATTCCTGGATTTAGCTTTCCTCCCAGTGCTTAGCAGAGAACACAGCTGTCTGAATGTTTTTATCATTCATCAGGGCTGCGGGATGGCTCCTTGTTCTGACCACTATGTATAAGGAAGGTGCTTTTCTTCTGAAGATGTCAAATCAATGCTAATTTCCTAGAGACTTACCTAAGTAAGAGTGGAGATTTTCTTTTGAACTGTTACACAAAAGTACCCTCTGAGTTTTTTAATAAATGTGTGCAACTGATTTCCTACTGCAGACATGTAAACCTTTGTGACCTTGCCCTCTCTAAGAGGATTCTCAGGAGCTGTCTAGGGGCCTCCAAAGAGTCCCACACCCCTGAATTGCTTTAAATCCTTAAAAATACAAATTATGTTCTTAGCAAAAATTTCTTCCTCCTCAGTCTTCTTCCAGGTGTGACTGTTACTGGGTTTCACTTTCCAAAGCTATAACTCGGCTTCTATAAACAACAATTAGGGTCCAAGCTCATTCTACTTCCCTGAAACATGTATTTCACAAGGTCTGCATTTTTGCTTCTCTTTAAGTCCTTTTCAACACAATATTAACTTTCTAATACATAGACATCTTTCTTTGGAATTCTGTGGTGGTATTTATGTTGTTAAAAATCTCTAACCCAAACCAAAGTTCCCAATATATATTTCTTAAATATTTATGTTCTTAAAAATCTCTAACCCAAACCAAAGTTTCCCAATATATATCTTCTGTTCTGCCATCTTCAAAAGTATCTGTATGTCTATGTTGAACACAACTTTTGACTTCGAAAGAATTTTTCTCCTGGAAGTTCCTTTCCATCAAATCTCTGCTTCAGTGCATCCTATTGCCTCCCTCTCTGTCGGACAGAAGGATGCAACAAGCAGGTACAGCTTCTTGTAACAGCTATCCTCAGAATGTTTCCCAGTGTAAACTATGACATTTCTCCTTGGAGGCTGACTTTTAAATTCTAAGGAATGAGGCTACTCTTTCTTTTTTGATCTTGGAATATAACTGTATCACTGTCATCCATTTGGAGTTTAAACTACTAACCTTCAAGTGATAAGATAGACAAGCATACAATTATAGCCTTCTGATTTTAATACTTTGTTTTGAGTGAGTGCCTTTGCTGTAGCTAATTCAAGTTCTGACTTCTGCTCTATCTCTGATAAACAAGGCCTTTTCTACTTAATTTACTCTAGGTAAAAGAACTGGCATACAGTATATTCTGAAGTAAAAAATCTTTTGCCTGTTCTTTCTGTCCCATTTCTGACTTAACTGTAATCATTAGAAGGTGCTGTCAGTTATATAGCACTAGTATTATTAAGAACAACTTCGGTGATAGTTCTATCTTTAAGATGGTGAGGCTTAACATTACTTTTAAAGTAATCATATTTAATTTCTAGACAATACACTTAAAGATTTCCAAATTGAAAGATGATATTACTAATCTAATAAAGGATACACTAAGCTGGCAGCTTTGTAATTACAAAGATGAACTACATGGCAAGGAGAAGAAATATTGATTTTTTTCAAACAATTAAATATTTTTACAAAAGACCTAGGAAAAATAATAGTTTTAGTGAAAATAGGCACAATTGATGGAGTCTGAACTCAAAAATCTTAAAATCGGTAGTGTGACAGGAAGGGAGAAAGGAGAGGAGAATTCAAATGATAAAGGGTTGAGAGAAGGATGTTCTCAATTTGAGATTACAGGGATGCAACGGAAATTTCTGGGTGATAAGAGCAGGACTTCACATATAAAAATGATAGACTAGGTGGAAGAGAAAGGACTAATTTTGAAGTTCTTGATTTTTTCATCATAGAGTTTTAGATTTTCTAAATCAAGATCTAGTAGACAACAGAAGAGGAAGCATGGGAAACCACGACAGATGATTCTAGATGTGCATTCATTCAAAGCCATTTCAGCTCTGTAAGATCTATAAAGAGTGACCAACCCAACCATATATTCTCCATGGAGCTGAAATACTATCGCCATTCCCTAGGTGTGCTTCCATGTACAAGCAAAGCTCACTTCAGGAGAAACTTAGTTCCAGACAGTAAAATATAGAAACTCTAACAATAAAAATAATAGTTGGGAATGAGCCTTGTTATAGGAGAGACTGCCAACTTTGTTTCCATATTTGCTATTGTGGAAAAAGATAGCAAAAGAGCAGCTTTTCTTGAGAAAAAGGAAAAAGGGAAATGTGCTTTAGGGGAAGAATCAGGTTTCAATTGAGCAAGAAGGCAGCAGGAAATAATAGCAATAGACTATTGTAGAAGATCCTTTAGTAGGATGCTTCCAGAGAACACAGCGAAGCTGTTTGAGAGGAGCAGGGGACACGGGAGGTTGGGTGGGTACAGGAGAAAAGCAAAATGGAAGAGCATGAGAAGATGAATGGGTGTCTCCTTCACAGTGGCAGGGGCTGGCCTTTCAGCCTCAGAAAGAAGTGGGGTGGGGAGGAAGGCAGGGATTCCAGGGACTGCTGCCTCGGAAACTGCTGATGAGTCAAAGATTCAGATGTAGCGGATTTACTAAAATAGTGTTTTGAGGAGGAGCCAGTTAGGGAGAGGGAAAGCCAGAGGGATGAATAGAATTGGGGCATAACCAGGTGAGTCAGGGACGGCCAAAAAAAGGAGCTGTGCTGAGATTCTGGAAACTAAGTTTCTCTTCTTAGCCAGGGGTACTGGTGAGGGTCCTGCTCTTTTCACGTGAGTTTGATGTTGTGCAAATGTCAGACTTGAAATGTCTACAACTGTTTTATCTCTACAAGGGAAGTGAGTTTTACATAGAGCAAAACTGTGTGTGTGTGTGTGTGTGTGTGTGTGTGTGTGTGTGTGACAGGGGAGGACAACATGTGTCCTGGTGATGGTAGTCCTAGATCAAGCTGCCCTGAGTCTCCCAGGAACCCATCATATTTCCAGAAACTTCCTTTTTTGGCCAAAACAGTTTCAGGACTTGCTGTTAGTGTTCTTGTTTCCAATAGAATTGTAAATAGTCAAATGCTATATTTTAATAATCCTATCCTATTTATCTAAATTTTAGGATTATGAATAATCAAAAATGACCAATAGTATAAAATAGTGAGGGTTAGCTTCTAATGCAGCTAAACTATTTCATGGAATTACAATTAAATAAGAAAGTTACTCTTATACTGAGAAGAAGGGAGAGGCTTATGCATCCATAAATAGCGTTTCTAACTTCTTCATTCTGAATTTGGATCTTTTTGAGTGTGAAGGGTTAGGCCCTCCAAACTAACTTTCTGTATTGAATTTAAACTTATTTTATAAGCAAAATAACTTTATATCCTAGGTAGCTTTTGTGGATTATATTTTTAATTCTTTTTGTTGTGCTTTTACTGTTACATATTCTGATAGAGTTCTGCAAACTGTCTTTCAAATACTTTTTACATCTTTTTGTCTTGCCTGTGAATTCCAGAGATATAACTGTAAAAATAGACAATTGAATACCAAATATACATAGACTATTTTGAATACCAAATATACATAGACTCTATTTTCTCACGTTTATTCATTTCCTTTCTGAAGATTCTAAGCACATCTGTTGTTTCTGAGGCATTTGCTTTCTAGAATTATATTTTGGCATCCTTTTTCTTAATGTACCTTCTAATCAAAGTCAATATTCTTTCCCCATATTTTTCTGCGACACAACCTGAGTCTCCTTCCTTTACCTCAGTGATGTTCAGCCTCCTGGTTCCTGACACCTCTTGCTTCTTCTCTAGACTAATTTGAGAGGCTGCACTGTCCTTCTTCCTCTTTTGGAATTTTGAGGATGCCCAAGATAGTTTTACTATTTGGCAAACTTTTGTAATATTTTTCTGCAAGGATTCTGCTCTGTCTCCCTTGACATAAATAGGCTCAGGGTTGTTCTGCCCCGCCTCTGTTCTCAGCCTCTTTCAGCATATTTTATGACCGTTTCCTCTCAGCTTTGTACCTTAACCCTTGACCATCACTCTCTTGGTTAAACTAAGCAACTCTCACACCTGCTTAAACACCTAAGATGTCTGTCTGTAGCTTGTAAAAGGTAAAGCTACTTTAATCCACACAATTGAGCTGAGGTTATTCTTGCGTTAGGAGAAAGGTGAAATGTGTTATAGGTTTAGGAGATAAAGACAAATAAGGATCTGGCGCTGAGATTTGATTTTCTGTTGCAATTTCATCACCTACTTTATTCAGAAATGTACACCTAACGAGTTACATAGATGTGGTTTTTTCCCCCTAGGTAGAAAAAGAATATTAATATGAGGCTTTACCAGTCTGACACTTTTATGGAGTAGAAACGGGTTGCAGTAGAGAGAGTACCTTATCTCATTTTGTGTTTTGTCATAAGTATGGTATGTGTTTACTACATAACAAGTCACGAGAAAAACAGGAAATTATAAATGTTTTACTACGCATGACTCAACCTACTTTGTTCTGTTCACAGTATGTTTCGATATTTTATCGACTATTTGAATTCTGGTCCAAAATTTCTCCCTGCCAGTGGTACTTTGATTTTTTAGATTACAGGTAAACAGTCTTTAATTTTGATAGTGCAAACATTTTTTTGTTGTTCAAGGCAGTAATAAACTTTTGTGAATTTATTTTAGATTATTTTCTTCTTGTCCCGTGTTCACTGCCTTTCTTGGTAGCTTTTTTGAAGAGATTTCTAAGGTCAAAAGTGGCTACTACTAGGGTTAGGGATATAGCTCAGTGGCACAAGCCCCTGCCTCACAAGCACAAGGTTCTGAGTTTGATTCCTTGTTTAAAAAACAAAAATGCATGTAGCTGCTACTTTGGGTCAGTGCCTTTAGCTGATTTTTATTTCTGGCTGTGTCACTCAACGCATGCAATGGGAAGTGAAAATACAGATGAGGAAAAGAATTCGCTTAAAACGAATTTTTCTTTCTAGTGCTGAATTTTTCCATCCTCGGCTCCATAAAAACAACAGAGGCTAACAAGAAGTAAGGCAATCATAGAATCAGCAAATTCTTTGGTTTTCTGTGGAAAGGTCAAGAAGCTTTTTTCTCCACTCTCACCCCTCTTCTTCTTTGGTTGATATTTATTGACATCACCTGCTTCATTAGAATATGTGGTGATCCCCATGGTCCCAAGTATTCTATGTTAACTTTTCCTGGAATTTGGACTTTTTTGTTTTTTGTATATTGAGACAGGGACTCAGTGTATAGTTCAGGTTGGCTTTGAACTTATCATGTAGCCCAGGCTGGCCTCACACTCACCATGATCCTTTTGCCTTAGCCTTCTAAGTGCTGGGATTACAGGTATATGTCACCATGCACAGCTTTGGCTTTGTTTGTTTGTTTTTGTTCTTTTGTCTTTTGATAAAGAGATTCTATTTTGTTTTCATCTCAGGGAAATTTACTTCTATTTTATTTTTATATCACTGCTCATGTTGATGAGTTCTTGACTTTGAGTTTGCATTAGTTGTGATCTAAGACTTAATCACATTTGTCTGCATTTGTTTCTTGCATTTGAATTCATAGCCATCTCAAATCCTCCTCTACTGTGGTAACTGGTTTTCAGTGCTATCTCTTGTATTTTGCTAACTGTATATTAGTATTAGTTCTCTTTAGAAATTGCAATCCATATTTTGTTTCCTTAGATTTCTAATCCTTATTCATCTTATTCTTTTGTTTGGCTGTTTTTAAATAGTTGCTTTATTAGCAATACATTCTGACTATTACTTTTTTAGGCTTATACTCTCTGTTCTTTGAACTGTTTTATTTTAGGTTGAATTTCATTTTAGTTTTGGCCATTATCATGTTGTTCCTGACCTCCACTCTTTTTTGCACTATGGCATATACTATATATGGAATGTGGCATTTGTTTATTTTGTTCAATGAGTAGTCAAATTGTCTATAATATATATGTGATAGACTTTGGTCTCTTCTGTGTATTTAAGACTTATGACCCATTATCACAGCCACAGGCTCACATCGCAGGACTTGCTGACTGTTGAGTATTTTGTTCTAGCCTCATTTTCTTAGCCTATGTTATTGGTCAGGGTGACAAGTTATGAGCAATAAGTTTCTTTCTTTTTTTTTTTTTTTTGCTTCCTTCTTTCCTTGCTTTTTTCCTTTCTTTCGTTCTCTCTCTTTTGTTCTTTTTTTGCTCTTTCCTTTGTTTTTTCGATCTATTAAATATCACATTTTGTGTTTATACCATTTAGTTGCATGTGCACATGTGCACGTGTGTGCATAACTTTCTGAAAGGAATACATTAGGGCTTTGAATGGTTCCCCTAGTTTAGTGATGGTGAACCTTTTAGAGAACCGAGTGCCAATCTGCAACACAAAATCCAGTTATTTGTTGCAAAATTTTAACACTGCAATTAAACTTGAATACTGAAGTCTTAGTTTGGATAAAAAAGCTCATACATTAACATCCATCTTAAAAGAAAAACACAGAACACATGTGCCATGGTTCACCACCAATGCCTACCTTGAGGAACAGTTGTGTAAATTATGCTTCTATTGTAAAGTTAGTTATGTTGCTTAAATCCCCATTTCTTGTTTGCTACTTTCTACTCAGTAAAGGAGAAAAATTATTCCTCTCCAAAGTTAGGGATCATATTCATTTCCTAGGATTTCCATAACAGACTGCCATGAATTTGGTGGGTTAAAACAGTGGGAACATACTTTCTGACAATTCTAAAGGCTCAAAGTCCAAAATCCAGATGTCTGCAGGGCCTCATTTCTTTCAAAGTCTCTAGGACAGAATTCTGCTTTGCCTCTTTTAGCTTCTGGTGATTCCCGGTGCTTCTTGGTTGTGGCAGCATAATTCCAGGGTCTTCTTCCATCTCCTCATGGCCTTCTCCTCTGTCTGTGTGCCCTGTTTGGTCTCTTGTGGGATTTAGGGAACAGCCTCATCTATTATGCTGTCATCTCAGTCCTTACCTCCATTATATCGTGAAGGACTCTGTTTTCAAATAAGGCCATATTTTCAAGTTTTGGTGGACTGGATTTATTGTGGGATATTGGTCAACCCACTAGGGATATAACAGAAAAAAAATGTAAGATATTGTCAACAAACCACAAATCTACGGGGTTAGAGCACTGGCTTTGATCTTGCAGATCTCTGCTTTCTGTAGATCTGGTAAGTTAATTTTTCAGTAACTCCACAATGATAGAGTATCACTCTTCTGTTTCTAGCCTTAGGAATACAGTATCATCACTGTTATTTCCCCCTAACTCTGAGCACAGATTTTTAAATAATCACATTAGCAACCCAGTTTTTTCTATTTTGTGGTGCTCTAAGGCCTCATGCTAAGCATGTGTTCTGGCTCTGAGTTACACCCCAGTTCTTGATCATGGTGATCATCCTACTCTCGATCATCTCAATATGCTGTCATATTTGTTGCCCAACTGTGATTAATGGCTGATTCTGCATCATTGACTTATAAATACTTTTTAAAGAAGATATTTCTAAACTTTCCCCCTTTAAAACTTTATTGTTTATCTCTTTATTAAAACTTTATTTATATCTCTTACTTTCAGATACATCCTTTATCATATTAAAAAGTCTTTTACTGACTTACAGTATGTTTAAACTTATTTTATATATTGTCAGTTTTTTTCTGCATGTATTCAAATGATTGGTGTTCAACTTTAATATGATTAATAAGATTTTAGTCTGCCTTCTCTTGAAAATAGAATCTGAAACAAAGATTAAAATCCCATTGCTTTTTAGAGGAAGGTAAAAACCCAAAGCAGTGAGAAAGAAGGGGAATAGAAATGATGCTACTATTGAGAAGAGATTACTATGCTGGTACTATGTTATGATTAGTCATAAAGAAACAGGGAAATTCTCTTGCTAGTTTTATTTACTCAGTAGTAAGGATGTTTCTGTAGAATAGATAGAAAACTGTGTCTCAAAGGAATCCACTGAAGGCCTAGAAGGCATTTATCTGCCCAGATATGCTGTTTCCTATTGGTTAAACTTACCTCATGGAAGGTAAACTGCTCTTTACATCTACATTTCATCATTTAGTCCCTTTGATGACGACTCAGGATGCCAACTCTCATTCTCTGCAGAATAGCGCTTCATTCAGTTTCAGAAATATCCGGAGGCCCTGGCCCTGAATCAAGGCTGGCAGCTTTTTGACTCTGCTGGTTTCAAGCAAGAGCCTAAAGAGATATCTTTCTATGGTCTGTGGCCACCTCGAACTTGGGCGGTAAAATGGTCAGTTCATTAGAAAGAAATAGTTGAAGCAACCTTTCCCACCCTGGTGAGTGGCTGTGAGTGTGGTAGGCTCTGGTGGCCCAGACAGGGGCCACTGGCATTTACTGGGACCCGTGTCACACCAGGACCTTGAGCGCCAGGAAACCAAGCAACCCCTCCCCGCTTGCCTGTTTTTTTTGTTAAACTTCAATATACATGAAAGTCTGGACAGCTATTTTGAAGAGAATGAGAGACTCTATGACACCCGTTAGTGACTTCCTTATTGTCTGGTTTTGAAGATCTAAAACACCTTCCTCATTTTGTTCAGATTAGTTTTATACTATGTTGTTTTGTGTGAATTCTCTGTATGCAAAGACATGGACAACTATTTGGAAGAAAACAAGAGACAATATGATAGACAGGGAAGATCTCAGGTTGTCTAGCTTTGAAATTTATATCTCTTACATTGCTTTCTTATGTCCTATTTTGTTCTGTTTTGTTGTGTTTAATTTTATCCCTTTAAAATAAAAATTTAAAATAAAAAAAGAAGTATCAGGAGGAGACAGGCACTCCAAATGTGTCTGGTTGATTCATCTCTGAAGTGGTGCCCAAAAAGGAGGGCCTGAAATTCTGGAGGCAAATGACTAATTTGCTCTAAACAATGGCAGTAAGGTCTGTGCAGTATCTTAGACAAAGAGATCTGAAGAATCCCAATATCTAATACAGTACTAAATACTTTTTATATTACTGAGGGAACTCTATTTGGTTACTATGATAACCACGAGAGTGTGGGATCTATGTCTTGTACTGCAGAGAATATAGGTGATTGACACCTCCAAGGCTGCCCTCTGGATTCACCACCCCTGTATCATGGACATGACTGATTGCAGCTGATGCTCAGTTGCTTATTGATTCAGTTAGCAATAGAGCACAGTAGCAGTGCTAATGAGGGTCTCATTCCTAGGGATGTCTGACTCCTCTAATTGGTGACTTTTATTTAAGATTGCTCAATGGTTTTGCCCAAATGTATTGCAGCGTGAGGTTCATTTTACTCCATTTCTTACCTTCCCTTCTAATTTGGCAACACGTTAAAAAGTTCCACTTGCTTCTGTTTCTTTCCTTTACAGGGCTTTTCCTTATAGGACTTTCATGACAATCTGTTGCATATCTTACTCCATCTTGATATCAGCCTCTTGGAGGACTTGACTTCTATAATCATGGCTGTTGGCCCACTCAGGGAGCCCAGGGGAAATTTTTATAAGTGAGGTCCTAAGGTTAAAGAATGCACCTGTCCAAAACATCAGCAACAGCAGCAGGCAGCAGGGAGTGGAGCAGAGCACCAGAGCACAACAGTGCAGGAGCAAGAGCAGCCTGTGCCTCTATTGTGTAATCTTACAGAGGTTATCTCATGTTTATATTCTTACATAGTGCTGTAACCAGTGCATGCATGTTTACCTGTGCTAAGTCATGGTTATACTGTGCACCTGGGCTAGACAAGTGGGGTCATGTACAGCTGTGGACATACTGTATTTGTGGATTTTTAAAAAATTCTTTACATTGTACATTTGTGTCAAGAGTACATAAAGCTCACTTTGTTGGACTCATGAAATGAATCAGACTTACAAACATTCTCTTGGAATGGAACTTGTTTGTAAGTGGGGACATAGTGTACTACTTTTCAAATGCGTGCTTTGTTTATAGTAAGGTTGTTTCTAATCTTTTTTTAAATTTAAATTTTCTAGACTATTGTCTTGACTATAAGTTTTTTACATTTTCTGTTTTATTATTTGTATATATATATTTTTTCTCTTTCATTTTTACACTATTGTGTTTTCTGGTTACTTTAATTTTCTAACTTAGGTTTTACACTTAACAAAATTTTAATCTTTATTCCTTTTTAATGTGAATATAGCTAAATATCCTTTTGATTAATTTATTCTTTAAACTATTACTAATACATATCCACTGTACAAAAAATGAGAGTCACCATGATATTTTCATGGCTGCATATGCTGTGCATTGATTGTGTCCATATGCTCGTCCTGTACTCTTCCCTCCCAACTCCCACCATCACCCCAACACCTTCCTAATCTCTAGAAATCTCTTATTACTTTCAATTGGCTTTCTTTTTTCTCTCTCTCATGCTCTCTCTTTCTTTTTTGTTTGCTTGCTTCCTTGCTTTCTTTGTTTTCACATATGAGAAAAAAATTGATACTTGTTTTTGTTTCAGTCACATTTCACTTCACATGTTGTACTCCATTTTGCTGCAAATGACATGATTTCATTCTTCTTTGTGGCTGAGTGATAATAGTTCATCATGTAGATAAATTCATTAATTCATGCAGTATATACACTATAACTTCTTTTTTTAATTAAAAAATTAAAAGAAAGAAAGAAGGAGATTAAGACAAAAGAGGACATAACAACATGATAACACAGGTCAGAACAGAACAATTTAAGCAAAATAGTGTTTCACCATAAGATAACTCGACATAACAGTAGCTACCATAGTGTCTCTTTCCTTGAAATATTTGAGTATAACTTCATATATTATAGCATCAAACAAGACATGACAGTAAAACCATTCAAGAGAATGAAAGTATTACAGGGTATTTAGAACCAACTAACAGAAAATGAACAATGGTTTCTATATTATCTCCTTGTCTATAAAAATTTTTGTTTATACTATCACATATAAGAAAATCCAATAAGATACAAAATGATAAACCAATGGAGACAGAAGAACAAAATCTTCATGGGACTTCAAAACAAGATGATATTATATCAGCACTAGCTATTATACTGTCTTATTTTCTTCAGAATAACTGTTCACACCATCACAGACAATAAAATCAAACAACCCAGAATAAAACCATTCCAATTGATGAATGAAAACATTATAAGTCTTCAAAGCAATATAATGAGTAATAATGTTTACCACATACTTCTATGTATTCTTATCATTTCTTACACTAGGGAAACTATTCCGTATTTATACATGTGAGTTTGATTTATTTCACTTGAGTATGGTCTCAAGTTGCACCCATTTAGTTATAAATATCTCAATGTGATCATTTTTATAGCTGAGTAGTACTCCATTGTATAAAAATACCACAACTTTTTAATCCATTCCTCAGTTGATGGACACTTAAGTTGTTTCCAAGATCTGGCTATTACACATTGTGCTGCTATAAACATGGGTGCACATATATCAACGTGGTATGATGTTTTCAGCTTTTCTGGAATATGCCTAGAAGTGGAACAGCTGGAACACATGGGACTTCCAATCCCAGCTTTTTGAGAAATCTCCAGACTGACCTCCACAACTGGTTGCACCAGTCTACACACCCACCAAAGTACAGGAGAGTTCCTTTTTCCCCACAGCCTCTCCAGTATTTGTTGTTGATGGTTTTCTTGATCCTGGCCATTCTTTCAGGAGTGAGATGGAATCTCAGTGTGGTTTTAATTTGCATTTCTCTAATGAGTAATGATGGTGAACATTTTTTCATGTATTTACTTGCCATTTGTATTTCTTCCTCTGAGAACTGTGTATTCATCTCAGATGCCCATTTTTGCATTTTGAGGGTCTGATTTTTTTAATTCATTATATGTTTTAGACAGAAGTCCTTTGTCTGAGGGACAGTTCACTAAGATTTTTTCCCAGTTTGTGGGTTTTCTTTTCATGATGCTGGAGATTTCTTTTGATGTGCAGAAACTTTTTAATAAGAGGTGATCCCAGTTATTGATTGTGGGAAGTATTTCCCATGCGGTTTGATTCCTATTCATGAATTCTCTACCTATCCCTATGTCTTCAAGGTTTTTACCCAATTTGTCCTCCAATAGATTTAGTGTTTCTGTTTTAATATTCAGATCTTTGATCATTTAGATTTTAATTTAGTATATGGTGACAGGCATGGGTCTAGTTTTAGTTTTCAGCATGTGGAGAGCCAGGATTTCCAACACCATTTATTAAAGATGGCTGTCGTTCTTCCAGTGAACATGTTTGGCCTCTTTATCAAAGATAAGATGGGTGAGTGTGTTTGTAGTTGTGGTTGTATCTTCTAATCTATTCCATTGATCTTCGGCTCTGTTTTTATTCCAGTACCATGTTGATTTTACTACGGTTGCTTTGTAGTATAACTTCAAGTCAGGAATTATGATACCTCTTGCCTTGCCTTTGCTGCTTTTAGTCTGTGCTATTCTAGGTCTCTTCTGGTTCCCGATGAATTTTAGGAGTGACTTCTCTAAATCCTTAAGGTATGTTGGTGGTATTTTTATTGGGATTGCATTGAATCTGTATAACAATTTTGTGAGAATGGTCATTTTCACAATATTTATTCTTCCTATCCATGAGCATGGGATGTCTTTCCATTTTCTGAGATCCTCTTCAATTTCTTTTTTCAGTGTGTTATAATTTTCCCTATATAGGTCTTTCACTTCTTTCATGAGAATAATTCCTTAATTCCTAAGTATTTCATTTGTTTTGCATGCTAGCGTGAAAAGTGTGCTTCTCTTATTTCTCTCTTTGTGATTTTGTTGTCAGTATATAGAAATGCTATTGATCTTTGAGTATTGATTTTGTATCCAGCTACATTGCTGAATTTATTATATTTAGGAGTCTTTCAATGAAGATTTGGGGTTCTTGTATGTAAGATATCATATCATATGCAAATAATGATAATTTAACTTCTTCTCTTCCTATCTTTACCCCTTTTATTTCTCTCTCTTGTCTAATTGCTCTGGCTACTATTTCCAGTACTATATTAAATAGGAGTGGTGATAAGGGACATCCTTGTCTTGTGCCTGATTTTAAGGTAAAGACCTTCAGTTTTTGGCCATTTAGTATGATACGGGCTGTTGGTTTGTTATAGATGGCCTTTATTATACTGAGGTAAAGACCATCTATTCCAATTTTCTGTAAGGTTCTTATCATAAATAAGTGTTGCACCTTATCAAAAGCTTTTTCTGCATCTATGGAAATGATCATGTGATTCTTACTTTTGGCTTTATTTATATGGTGGATTACACTTATTGATTTACGTATGTTGAACCATCCCTGCATGCCTGGGATGAATCCTGCTTGATCATGGTGTATAATCTTCTTGATGATTTGCTGCATCCTATTTGCCAATATTTTATTGAGGATTTTTGCATCTGTGCTCATGAGGGAGATTGGCCTGTAGTTTTCTTTTTTAGTTGGGTCTTTTTCAGGGTTTGGTACTAGAGTAATATTTGCTTCCAGGAATGACTTAGGAAGGTTGCTTCCCTTTCAATTTCATTGAAAAGTTTGAGGAATGCTGGCAGTAAGTTGTTGTATTTCTTGTAGAATTCCACAGTGAATGTGTCTGGGCCTGGGCTCTTCTTTGTAGGTAAGGACTTAATTATATTTTAGATTTCATTAATAGATATTGGGTTATTCAACAGTTTTACATCTTCTTGACCTGGCTTGTGTAATTCATATGTTTCTAGAAATCTATCTATTTCTTCTGTTTTATCAAACCTTTGAGAGTAGAGGTTTTCAAAATAGGTGCTGATGATCTCCTGTATTTCTACAGAGTTTGTTGTGATTTTGCCTTTTTCATTCCTTACTGCATGAATTTGAGCTTTTTCTTCCCTTTTTAAAATAAGGTTGGCTAAGGGCTTATCAATTTTATTTATTCTTTCAAAGAACCAACTCTTAAATTCATTTATTCTTTAGATTTTTTTCTTAGTGTCTATTACATTAATTTCTGTTCTGATTTTTATAATTTCCTCCCTTCTTTTGGCTTTGGGCTTGACTTGCTTTTCTTTTTCTAGATGTTTGAGGTGTAGCATCAGGTTATTTATTTGTATTCGTTCTGTTTTCCTGATGTGGGAACTCAGTGCAATAAATTTCCCTCTGAGGACAGCTTTCATTGCATCTCACAGATTCTGGTAAATTGTATTTGTATTTTCGTTTGCTTGTAGGTATTGCTTAATTTCTTCTTTAATTTTCCCTGTGACCCACTGATTACTCAAGAGTGTGTTATTCAGTTTCCATGTGTTTGTGGGATTTTCGCTGTATCTCTTATCATTAATTTCTAATTTCATGGCGCTATGATCCGATAACATACATGGGATAATTTCAATTCTTTTGCATTTGTTTAAATATGTTCTGTGGGCTAATATATGATCTATTTTGGAGAATGTCCCATGTACTACTGCGAAGAATGTGTATTCTGATGTTGTTGGGTGGAACACTCTGTATATATCTATCAAGTCCATTTGTTCACATGTGTGATTCAGTTCCGTTATTTCTTTGCTGATTTTCTGTCTGGTTGATCTGTCCCTTGGGGTCAATGGTGTGTTAAGGTCTCCTGTTGTAATTGTGTTACTGCTAATTTGTTTTTTCATTTCTTTTAAAACTTGCTTTATATAACTGGGTGCTCTGGAATTTGGTGCATGTATATTTAAGATTGTTATCTCTTCCTCTTGAAGTTTTCCCCTAACCAGTATTTAATGACCTTTTTTTATCTCTTCTGATCATAATTGTCTTGAAGTTCACATTGTTTGAAAACAGTATAGCTACCCCCACTGTTTTTTGGGTTCCTGTTGCATGAAATATTGTTTTCCATCCTTTGACTTTCAGTTGATGAATTTTCTTTTGAGTTAATGGGTTTCTTGTAGTCAGCATATGGTTAGATGTTGTTTCTTGATCCATTCTGCCAGTCTGTTTCTTTTAATTGGCACATTGAGACCATTTACATTAATGGTTATAACTGTTACATGTTGGTTTATTATTGACATGTTATCTTTCTGCTGTTGAATCTTTATCTTTCTGTTCTGTTTAATTGTCTGTTTTGCTTAGTGATTTTTTCCCAAGTGTATTTAAACTGTCTTTCAGTATTCTTTGCAAGGTTGGCTAGGCAATCATGAAGTTCTTCAGCTAGTTTTTGTCATGGAAGTGTCTTATTTCTCCATCAATTCTGAAGGACAGTTTTTCAGGGTACATCAGTCTAGGTTGGAAATCATTTTCCTTTGTGATCTGAAATATTTCACTCCATGCTCTTCTTGACTTTGTTGTTTGTTCTGAGAAGTCTGCTGTGATTCTGATAGGTTTTCCTTATAGGTGATCTGTCTTTCCTCTCTGACAGCTTTTAATATTCTATTCTTACGTTGGATTTCTGGGATGGTGATTATTATATGTCTGGGTGTAGTTTTATTTTGGTTATGACTATTTGGAGTTCTATATGCTTCACTCATCCTGATGTCAGTTTCTGTTCTAATGTTTGGAAAATATTCAGCTATTACTTCTCTAAATATCCTCTTGACATCTTTTATGTTGTCTCCTTCTTTTTCATTTATCCCTATCAATCTTATGTTGTTTTTCTTTGCATCATCTTGCAGCTGCTGAATTGTCATTTCCTGATTTCTTGTTATTTTTAAAAGATCTTGCCTTTCCTTTACACTAGCTGTAATCCTGTCTTCGAGGTCTGAAATTCTATCTTCACTTTCATTGAGGTGGTTTTTACAACTTTCAATGGAATTTTTGATTTCTTGTGTATCTCTTTGCATCTTCTTTATGTATTCTGTTTGTTTCTTATATTGTTCATGCAGGGATTCTACCTTTTTTTTAGTTCCTCCAATATTTTAACTGTGTCTTCTTTAGATATGTTCAGCATCTCTTTCATTACTTTTTATCATTTCTTCTTTTACGTGGGAGATTATTTCTAGTTTGAATTCCTTTAAAGCTTCCCGGAGTTGCTTCTTTATTTCAGATATTTCAGGTGTATGGCATATATTTTCTTCTATGTACATAGCTCCTAATGTTTCTTGGGATGGGCTGGGGGTTTGAGATTGCATTTTGGTCTTTTGCTTTGTCATTTTCCTATATTTCTATGCTTCAAGTGTTGTTCCAAGGCTTCCCTTGGATGTGTTGGAAATCATCTCCCATGCCCTAGGCTCCTGGGACTGAATGGAAGTTCCTGGTCCAGTTAGGCCCTCAAGCCCTCCCATGCCACCTTCAGTGTTTCAGGTAGCTGGGCAGGCACCTAATCACTGTGGATGATGGGTTGAAACTCTTCCTGGGTGAAGACCAATATCCTGGAACTCACTTCACCTACTCTCAAATCTTGTAATTGAAGAAGGTCACTGGGTGTAATATAGTTGGTCCACAAAACCTCCCAATGCTAGTCTAGTGTGCCTGGCCTCTGGATGCATCCTTGAGCTCCGGAAGAGATGATCTTGAAATCTCCTGGGGCTCAGTGTCACGGAAATTTACCTCTCCCACCACTGAGTTTCCCAGTTTGGGAGAAGGTCACTGGGCATGTCCTGGGCAGGCCTTAAATCTGCCAAGCACAGTGCAGTGTGGCTGGGCTCTGGGCAGGTCCTTGAGCTCTGGAAGAGATGATCTTAAATCTCCCCAGGGCTCGGGACAGCACACGGACTTACCCCAGCCAGCTGTTTCCCAGTTTGGGAGGTCACTGGGCATGTCCTGGGCAGGCCTGAAACCTGTCAAGCACTGCCCAGTGTGGCTGGGCTCTGGATGGGTCCTTGAGCTCTGGAAGAGATGTTCTTAAAGTCTACCAGGTGCTTGGGATAGCGCAGATTCACTCCAGCTGCCTGCTGAGTTTCCCGGTTTGGAGGACAGTATAACTTCTGTATCTGTGTATCTGTTGGCAGGGACATAGGCTGATTTTAGGTCAGTTTATATAAACATTACTAAGAGAAAACCATTGTTATACATAGAAGATTAGATTCTAGTTTTATATTAGCATATCAATGTTTGATTTACAAAACCCTTTAAATTATTTTACTTATAACCAACTCACATATACAAATATGCTTTCTTCTCTACAATCTTTGTTGACTTCATGTAATTTTCTTTCCTTAACTTTCTCTCTCCTTTTTATTTTTGTAATCTAGTAATTTTAATTCAGAATACCATGTTGTTGCACTATAAGAATTCTTTGTATCCAAAAATATTTTCTCATACATATAACTTTATATTTCCTCCAGTGTCCTATTTACTGATTCTTTTTTTATCACAAGTGTTATGGCCACTTGTACTTTTTTTCTTTTTGAGACAAAGTTTCATTATGTAATTCAGGCTGGACTTGAACTCCTTTTGTAGCTCAGCTGGCTTTGAGCTTGCAGTGATCCTCCTGCTTCAGCCTTCTGAGTGCTGGTATTACAGATGTGTGCCACCATGTCTGGCCTGCCATTTGTATTTTAAAACACATTAGAAAATCACCAACAGAGTGAAAAGAAAACCCATAGAATGGAAGACAATTTTAGCCAGCTGTCCTTTAGACAAAGGACTTATATCTAGAACATATAAAGAATTGAAAAATATTAGCCCCCTCAAATTCAAAAACCTACTCTAAAAATGGGCATTTGAGATGAACATGTATGTCTCAGATGAAAAAATAAAATGGCAAACAAATACATAAAGAAATGTTCAACATCATTGATTATTTGAGAAATACAAATTAAAACAACATTGAGATTCCATCTCACTCCAGAAAGAGTAGGTGCCATCAAGAAATCAACTGGTAACAAATGTTGGTGGGGTTGCGGGGAAAAAGGAACACTGCTCCACTGTTGGTGGGAGTGTAAGCTGGTGCAACCAATGTAGAAATCAGTTTGTGGAGATTCCTCAGAAAACTAGGATTGGAGGTCCCATTCAATCCAGCTATTCCCCTTCTGGGTATTTTCCTAGATAAGTTGAGAATGTCATGCCACAGAAATATATGTGCACCCATGTTTATAGCAGCACCATTTGTAATAGCTAGATCTTGAAAATAATCCAAATGACCATCAGCTACAGAATGGATAAAAAAGATGTGATATTTTTATACAATAAAATATTACTCAGCTATAAAAAGGATAATCTTGAGGCTTTTATAGGTAAATGGAGGTGACAAGACTATACTCATAAATGCAATACATCAAACTCATATTTATAAATATTGTATGGTCTCCCTAGTGTAAAAATAAATAATACAAGTAAAAAACTGAAAGAGTAATAAGATTAAAAATGTAAAATAGATATTGTAATAATGAAAGGGTAAGAAAGTGCTCAAAAAAAAGAACAACTAGGGTAGGGGAAAGGAGAAAAGGAAGAAAGGAAAAGATTTTATGTATGTAAGTATGTATGTATGTATGTATGTACATATATGTAGGAAAGATAGATAACTACACTACAAATCGAAAGTAACAGTTTGTTGTCATTGTTTGATTGTTTGATCATTTTTTTATGCCTGGATCTTGTAACATGAACAACTGTTTCTAAGATAACAATATGCAATGTATTAACTAGTGTTAATTTCCTATTTTTTTTGAAATTCTGTACCATTTTTATCCTTTTTTTTGTTTGTTTTGCTTTAAAAAAAACACATTTGATGCATGCTTTCCTTTGGTCTCAGAGTTAACTTACAGATGTTACTGCTCCAATTATTAAGACTAGCTGAACAAAAGACTTTCAAATGACCTTGAACAGTAAATTATCTTTGTTGCAGCAGAAAGCAGGAAGATCAAGTTAACCCTTATGGTTCAAGAACTTCCAAAGGTTTCTAATAACTATTAATAGAACTATGATATGATCCAGCTCTTCTACTCCTGAGTATATAGCAGAAGGGAATAAAATCAGCTTGCAGAGCGGTAACTGCATATCCATGATTTCTGCACACTATTGACAATAAGGATGACATGGAATCAGCCTATATACCTGCCAACAGATACAATTTTTAAAAATATTTTTCATGTTTTACACTGTTATTACTTTTTTATCACTCAAAAACCAAATCTGCCATTTAGAGACTGTCTTGCTGTCTAAAACCTCACTTGTGTCTTTTTTGCTTTGACTAAATAAATTCACTAATTCATCAAATAGTAAGTTTATGGTGGTAATTAACATAAATTTCTAAACTTGAAAGAAGTCCAGGATCCTTTTAAATTTTTTTTGTCTTGATTTTTTTACTATATACTTTGGGTTGGCCTTGAACATATAGCAATCTTCCTGCCTCCACAGTCCAAGTGCAGGGATTATAGGTATGCACCACCAGACCAGCTGATTTTTTGTCAGTGAGTTAACCTATATAAAATTGTTAAATATAGTGCCACTAATAATCAGAAAGACTGGCTATTCATCACCTGAGAAAAATACACCTGTTATAAAAGAGAGCCCTTTGGTCCTGAAATAATGTTGTTAGTCATGATTGTTATTTTAAAAGCTATATAAAATGAATCAAATCCTCTTGTCAATTGCTAAACCTATCAAAATTACAGCTGCCTATTCTAAGTGTTTCATTATCTACAGTTCCAATTCTCTAAATCATTTACAATCAGATGCATGGGAAATACTCTAACAAGTACCACAGACAACTGTGCTCTTTCCTTAATTATTGTTGGTGAAAATTGGTAGATAATTGTTTCTTGGTTCAAAACTGTTATACTACATTTGCTTTACTCTGGTTGGTTTTGTTTTTGTGTTTCCTTTTAAAACTTTGTTATCTCTTTAAATTCTGCAAAAGTATAGCTCCTAATAAAGAGATCCAATGCTTTAAAATGTTAGCCATCACTTACAAAACATTAAAATGAAACTTAAAAATGAACTACAGGTAAGTGCAACCTAAAACTACTACTTTTAAACCCCTTCATTGTTCAAATATGACTTAAAAGGGGCTATAACATTGAGTTGTCAATCATTTCTCTTCCAATATGGGGCTAGATAAGACTATGAACTTATTTATTTGTCTTTTTGAGACAGGGTCTCACTATGCAATTTAGGCTGGCCTTGAGCTCACTTTGTAGCCCAGGCTGGTTTTGAACTTGCAACAATCCACCTACCTCTTGAGTGATGGGATTACAGGCATGCGCCACCACTCCCAGCTTGACTATCAATTTTAAAAGCATCCTAAAATGAGGGATAATAAAAACAATAGTAAGAAAAATTGATGAGCAGAGCCTTCAGAAAAACTCTCATAAGGAAAAGGGGGAAAATACAAAAACATGAGAGTGATAACGTCATGATGGAGTCACTTGAGTCAACCTCAGTAAAAAAGACAAAAGATTCAGGGGGCTTGTAGGAAAGGATCTTAGGAATAAGTACTTAATGGCAACTGTTATCAAAGACTTTGCCAAAATCATAAAACTGTCTTGCACTAACATGAGCGTAAACTATTGTGACTCTGATAGAAGCAGCTACTGATAAGGAAACTTTCAAATGACTTTGCTGATACAGCAGAAGTACATATACGTACAGTGCACATGCGCAGAGTGTTAAGTAACCAGGAAGAAGCCTTTGCCCTCTATTTGGCTTTATAGCAGGATCATGTCCTTGGGTCCAAGCTACTCTCTTTTCCCTTTAAAAAAGTCCTGTCCCTGTTCCTGATGATTCTTCTCTGTGAACTTGCCCACTGTTCAAACTGGCAGTGTATAACAAATCTCTTTCCCTACCCTGATCTGGGTAAATGCTTTACCCCATAGATAGTGGCCCTCCATATGTCATTTCTTGTGGCATTTCTAACCCCAGATTCAGACAGCAGATCCCTCTTCAAGGTGGCTCTGGTTACAGTACTCTGGGGTGTCTCTGGAAGATAAAATGAATTCCGTTCCCAAATCTAGACTTATTTTTCTGGTTTCTTACCTGTTTTGGTGAAACTCAGTAAAGGTTGTGAAATTGTCCATTACACAGGTTTGGCAGTGTCTTCACTGACAGAGATTACTGTGACTCAGTCTTTCACCTTTGTTCCCTCAGAGTGGAGACACCCTCTCTCCTGACTGTAGAGCCAACACTGCAGGCACTGGAATGTCCTATGCTGCTATCCAAGTGCTGTGGATTTTATAAACTTTTTATTTTTCTTATTGAATTCCAATGTTCTTCCAGGGTGGCTGACCTTGCTATGCAACTGAACACATGTTGCTTTGGTTCTTTGTGGAGGAGCAGGTGAGTGCTGGTTGCTTCATCTTGCCAATCTTTTAAGCTTTCTTAAAGAATTATTTTCACTATATTGTACCTGTTTCTTAGTCTTCCCTTGTTTTTTGTGACCTTGGCAGTTTTGAGGTGCAATTGTCAGGTAGTTTATAGATCCATGGTGGCTTAAACTTATATTTTTCTCATGACAAGGATGAGGTTGTGTCACATATACTATGCTGATACAGTGCCCTTCTCATCATGTATTGGAGGGTATTTGGTAAAAAGTAATGTTTATTTGGCCTTTTGGTTAAATTGATGTTTGTTGGGTTTTTCCATTGCAAAATACTTTTCTTTTCTTTTTCGTTTTGGTGTTCTAGTCATTAGAAGTTAGTGACAATACAATTTACATTCAAGAGGAGGGGAACTAAATGCTACCTGTGGAAAGTGTTGGAATCTATATGTATTCTTTGGAATTATTTGATAAGGAAAATTATTAAGAATTCATTTATTTCAGTATGCACAGACAAATTAATAAATTCTTTGGTTTATAATCTAATATTGTAATTTATTTTGCTCCTTAAACTTTCCAGCTTTAGCCAATAAAGATTAATTGAGCTTGGTTCCTGAGTCCTTTTGACATTATCCTCACCTTCATAACTTATATTGCCTTAGACCAGAGAAAAATATTTTTACAGAGAAATTTTAGACTAACTTAATAATGTACTTTATCGCCAGTTTCAGTATTTACTTATAGGAAAAATGAATTTGCATGAATCAAAAATAATCATACATTTTACAAATTGTTTCCAGGGCGGAGGAGGGAGGGAAATACCTGAAGAATGCAAAATTCATCAAACTGAGAGTTAATATCCTTGTGTTATTTTCATCAATCATATTCTGTTGAAGTTAATGACACATTATTCCCCTCTTGTTTGGAAAAATCAGCTGGCTTAGTTGTTAATTTTTTTTTTTTGAAATTTCTTGGCAAGTGAGAGTAATTCATTTGGATTATCGAGAGAAATTTTTATAGTATGATGATCTGAATTCTGATTCTCAAAAGTTGTTAATCACTGAAAATGAACTGCATCTTACATTCATATTGGCAGGGAGAATGAATTTGCTTGTTTGTTATGATTATAGATTTGGTTTCTCATCTCAGCAGATATAGAACTGAATGCCCTTCTAGTGCATCTCAAGATTGATTTGAAAGCTCAAGAGACCATTTAAAATTTGAGCTTGGGGAAGATGTAAGTATTTAGTATTATATTTGACTCAATGTCATTTGCTCAAGTATATAAATTCCTTCTTGAGAACAGAAACTTTTTAAAATATGACATTGAAGAGGCATATTTAGTCATCACTTTTAGCAGAAATGAAGTTGATAGTTGTGAATTAATATACCTACATAAAAATATTATTTCTTAGATAAGTTTTTATCATAAATGAAAATGTACTAGAAACTAAGTATGGAAGTCCCATAAAGTCCCATTCAATCCAGCTATTCTTCTTCTGGATAGTTTTCCAGGAGAATTGAAAACATCATACCACAGCAATATCTGTGCACCCATGTTTGTGGCAGCACAATTTGTAATAGCTAAGTCTTAGAAACAACCTGAATGCCCATCAACTGCTGAATGGATAAAAAAGATGTGGTGTTTTTATACAAGGGAGTACTAAGCTATAAAAGAAGGACAAATTTGAGGCTTTTATGAGTAAGGGGATGCAACTTGAGACAATACTCATAAGAGAAATAAATCAGACTTGCATGCGTAAACATCATATTGTCTCTGTAGTAAAAACGGAGAATAAGATTCAAAATGTACAATAGGTATTGTGAAAGTGAAAAGGGAAGAAACTGCTCAAAAGGAAAGAACAAAAGAAAGAAAGGAATTATATATATATATATATATATATATATATACACAATATAGCTAACTATATTACTAATCTGTTAGTTCATCAAAAAGAATGGTTTGTGTTTTCATTGTTTGATCATTTTTTCATGCCTGTATCTTGTAATCTGAGCAACTACTTTGGACATAACAATGCACTGTATATTAACCATTGTTACTCTCCTATTATGCTGATTTGAAATTCTGTGTCATTTTTCTATTTAAAATTTAAAAACTAAATGAATTTTAAAAAAAGAAAATGTACTAGAAACTTGGAAGAGGGTTGTAATCTTATGACCCTGCAGATTATTTTAAAACAATATAGGGATGAGAACACTTCCATAATTTTTTTAAAACCAGGAATTGAACTCACGACCATGCACTTGCTAGGCAGGTGATTATGCCACCGAGCTAAATCCCTGGCCCAACACTTACATAATTTTATTGCTTATTTTTTCTGACTTTACTAAGTGAAAACAAAGGGCTATTGTCTGCTTGTAGCATGTATATAAAAATTATTCCTTCATAGCAAACCTATGATTGATGTTTCCTTCCTCAGTTGTATGAATTACAAGTGGCAGAGAACAATATTACATATTATTTACTCAGATTTATGGGGAGGAAACAATGGACATTGAAAAAAAGGATGTGTTCTGTCAAGTCAACCTGTGCCAAAGTTATGAACAGAATAGATTCAATTCCTAATGCAGTCTTCAAAATTCTCCAATCTTTTCTTTTTCTTTGCCTAGTTCTAATTTGGGGCTGGGAATAGGTGTCAGGAAGAGTACAGCTTTCAAGGTCAGTATTTCCCACAGTTTGAGAACTAGGAACTGAGCCAGAGAAACAACACATGGTACATATAAAATTGATTGTATCAAGTGGGACATGGCATAAATTTGATTATTTCTATTTTAATTTAAAGAGATATGTCTATTCCCAAACTAGCTTATTCTATGTAATACCAGTGAAGAGTGGATACAACCCAGCTATTTGGAAGCATATAATTCAGTATAAACAGAAGTGTGCGGATGTAACATTGTGCTTGTGGTATTTGCTGATTTGCGCTTTTTGGTCTCCCCTTTTCCTAGGCTGCTGTGCAATGCAGGAGTGACATCTCCTAGACTCCTATGTCCTCTCTGGTTGGGAGTCACAGGCAAAAAATTCTAGAGGTCATGAGGGAGGGGAGAAGCCAGGTTTCTCTATCCTTATTTCTTAAGGCATCAAGGCAGAAGTTATTTCTTGTCTCTTGAGTGATTCTAGCTCCCCCAAAGCAGCCCTGAGTTGTTTACACTATCTGCTCCCATTGTCTTCCAGGTCCAATGGCTGGAGTCACTTCCTGTTAGTTAGTGCTGATCACTGGATGGTTTCACTGCTATTGCTTTTCAGCCATTACTCATGTGGCCAATTTTCTCTCATTGATTTATTTATTGAACTTCTATTTTACTTGATTGTAATTAATTGCTTCTGTATAAAAAAACCTATGGCAGTTTCTATTTCTTGGTGAGACTCTGTATATCACTAGTTATGCCAATGGACAGGTGGCCCCTGCTCATGTCCTTCTTAGACGTCTTTTCTGGAAGGTGCACCCAAACCCAAGCTGTTGTGAGTATTGGTTGCTAATGTCTTATGGATGAACTCTTTTCTGGAGACTCGCATTTACTCTGAGATGCCTGGGAAGCTATGCCCATCCCACCTCAGAGTGACCAATGGTCAATGAGTGATTAATGTAAAGATATAGAAAGCTCCTCATGAAAGAATAAACAAGGTTCTGAGACCACTCCAGATCTGGTATTCTCTGAAGTAATCATGGAAATCAGATTTTAACCAAGTTCGTCTTTCTTAAGTGCCTTTTCTTGGTCTGTCCTATTTTCTCTTTTCTTGACAGCTTTTCCTGGAATATTTTTTCTCAGGGACTCATTTGCGTCATAATCCTCATGATTGGCTCCATTACTGGGAACCTGAACTAAGAATATATTTACAGAAGTAATACAGAAAACCTGTTAATATAGTGAGATGACTAAATGGGGGTTGTGAACTTCAATTACAGCTCCCAACCATTAGGATAGTGATGGTTACAAACCGAAGGCGATACCAGTGACACATCTTCAGGGATGAACAGTGGTTAGAAGGTTTAAACTAAAAATAGAGTCTTACCAACCCTGTGAGGCTCTGGAGAGGCTAAATTTTATACCAAAAATGATGATACTGAGCTTGTTAGCAGTGAGTGTGGAGTCCCAGTAGTCTTCAGGAGAACTAATACCTGGGTGGTAGTTAGAAATGCAAATCTGAGCCTGGTTTGGTGGCACATGCCTGTAATCCCAGCACTGGGGTGTTAGATGCAGGAGGATTGCTGTAAGTTTAACATCAGCCTGAATTGCATAGCAAAACCCTGTCTCAAAAAGACCAAACGAAAAGAAAAAAGAAAAAGGAAAAGAAAGAAAAAGATAAAGAAATGTAAATCTGACACAAGACTAGAAATACAAACTCTGAGATTATATGCAGGCAGTGTTTCTCAGACTTGAATCGTACATAATCCATAATGGCTAAAGTATGAGGTCGTCAACAGGTGCACACTTCTTTTTTGAAAATTGCTAGAGCACATAGTCACTTGGTGCCTTAAATAGGCCTGTGAATTACAGGAAGGGCAGTGAAACTAAGAATGAGAGGAGGAGCTCCCAGCAAAGTTGCTTTACTGATGAGGTCACTGTGGGAATTTTTAAGGAAATTAGGAAATGTGTGTTTTTCTTTAAATCTTAAAACAAAATTAAAAAAGATAGAAATGATACAGAATTTCAAAAACAGGAAATTAACAGTAGTTAATATATTGCACATTGTATCTTAGAAGTAGTTGTTTAGGTGATTAAGATTTAGGTATAAAAGTGATCAAATAATCAAACAAGGAAAGCACAAACTGTTCTTTCTGATGAACTAACAGAGATTAGTAGTATAATTATCTACCTTGTTTTAGAACCGCCCAACAAAGGGGAAGGGGGAGCATTATCCGCCCCTTCCAGTGTCTCTGTGGACCTAATCACTATGTTTCTGGGTGGTACATGTATTGTTGGGGAAGTGCTGAGAGAATTCCTGTGGTTCTTTCTCTGTTTCAGACTATGTGGGTGGTAGTGTGGGCTCAGGGCAAGGTGCTTCAGCTTACATCTGCAGCCAGCTGCTGGGAGCCTTCCCAGAACAGATTGCTACAGCAGGGCTAGAGTATGAGGTGGTCAACAGGCGCACAACTGCTTTCTACCCATAACACACACAGGTAGTGTCTACACTTACCGGAACTTTATGTGCTCTAGGTGTGTTAAAAGAGATGGCTGCTCAAGTTAATATATGCTTCAATTTTATAACTTGAACAACTATTTCAAAGATGAGAATATGTAATCTATTAACTAGTGATTTCTTACTGTTTATTTTTTAAATTTTGTATTACTTGTACCCCTTTTCTGTTTTTTTTTTCTTTTTCTCCTTAAATTAAAAAAGAGAGAGAGAGAGAGCTGCTGGTGAGGTGTGACTCTTTGACACGTAGACATTAGCATCTGTGACTTTGGGCAGGTCAGTCCTAATTTACAGGATAGCAACTGAAGCTGAGTGTATGTAAGAACTGTCTTACCACATCTCTGCATAATCATGATGACTTCTTTTCAGATCCCAACTCAGACTTTCTTAATTTGCAAAGCAAAATTCAGCTATCTTTGAGACAATGATTGCTTTTCAGTGGAAACATTGCTTTCTCTTCTTAGTGTTCACTTTTCTAGCATGAGTTTAGCATACACCATGATACGTATTTTCTTTATAAAGTCGACACTTTATAAAGTGTTAGTTCAACTTACAGTGAACTAAGATAGGAGCTAAGGACGTTAGCAGGGAAGAGTTTGTTATAGCTCCAGATGTCTTAGGAACAGGCCTAGCTGTATTAATCAGTTTTTCCTGTCATAAGGATGTAACACCTGACACCCACAATTTACAGGAAGAGAGGACTGATTTGTCTCACAGTTGCAGGGGATTCCATCCACGATCAGCGAGCCTCAGAGGAGAAGCATCATAGTGGAAGGATGTGGTAAAGAAAGCTGCTTAGCTTTTGGCAGTGAGGAAGCAGAGCACAGGAACAGTATTGGAAAGGGAGGGATCAGAGGCCATATATAGAACCTAGGGTCACACATCCATGACCCACTTAGACCAGGAGTGTGCTCTCTAATCTGCTAGAGGTTTCTTAATTCAATGAAATTGACATCCTAGGATTAACCATCACTAGCAACATCTGTTGCCCCCTTCTCTGTGTAGCCTGCAAATTTCTCCTGTCAGAAGACAAAGTTGGGAGACAGAAGAGATAAGAAGAGGTTGATAAAATGTAAACATATACTTGTATACTTGTGGTAGATATAGGCATTTGCTTTATCAGGCTGTAGTTAATATTAAAGCAATTATTTGTATCTACTACCACCCTGAGCCTTCATTATACTGGTGAGGAAACAACCTACAGCTTATAGTATTATTAGTCATCCAGTGAAATTTGGAGCTGAAAGTCAAGACCAGGCCTGAATCTATAGTTCCAGCTATCACCTGCCTTCTGCTAAAACACCTATTGCTATACACAGCAAGCCTCAAGTGTCCCCTTTATAAAAAGAGCCTGTCCCTTTAAGTTGGGATTTTTCTCTCTAATCTGAATACAAGAGTTGCTGTGTCTACCAAACAAGATGCCAGGCTGTGTGCCAAGGCATCCCTTAAGCTCTTCAGAAGGGCAAGCGACTTTCTTTTCCCTGATGGATTGAAAATGGTGCATTTGTGCTCATATTAAGCTTTTGATCAGAGGCTCTTACCCTGCAGAATTAGATTAAATTAAAGGTAGCTCATCGAGTGTGTTCCGGGACCTATTCCCTGCCCCCAGAAGAGACTCAAGTGCAGAATTGAGCTCTGGGTATTTCATAAGTGTTGTGCATACTGATCAAGTGCATTCTATGGCTTTGGAGACAAGGGCACTGGCAACTGAAGAAAGCATCAGTATGACAGAAGGATAGCCCCTCTCATCACGTATCATCACCAGTCTTTGTAGCTTACACATGCCCGAGGGACTGTGGCACTTTTTTGCTCAGAGCTGCTAACTTGGCCACTTGACTCTTCTTCAGCAGATCCTCCCTGCTGGTGAGTGCCCTGGAATAGGGTGCAGGAACAGAGGAGGGGTTCAGTCCTTATTGCTACTTATCTTCTGTTTGTCCGTAAGCAAGATCTCTAACTTCCCTTGTGGCTCATTTATCAAACACATGAGAGGATATGGATGGCTAGAACTTTGCATTTGGAGGATTCTAATATGCTTAAGTGTGTGCATCATTAGATAAATTAAGATGATTTATCTTATAGAGGATCTTTGCCTTCTGAAGGTTTCTTGGGGTGATAAAGCTCCAACAGATGCTACAGGTGATACATGTTTTATATGAGTAATCAAGCCAATTAGCGATCATTAGTTCTGCATATTTTGTGTTAAATCTTCTTTATTAGAAAATAGTGCAGAATTTGAACTTTAATTGACATTTGGCCCTGTTCTGTACCAAACTAAGGAATGCTAGTCTGGTCTACTGAGAATGTTAAGAGCAGATATACATAAGCTTAATAGAGAAAAAATGTCTTCACACATTTCCAAAATCTTTGAAAAGTATTTCAGCTGGTAGTTGGATTTTCTCAGTATTTTAGAAGGGCATATAATAAGCATAAGTAGATATATATGTGGTGATTTTCTTAAAGTTGTTTGTTTTAAAACTAGAATGTTATACTTTGTATTTTCCTTTCTCTTGATTTCAAATATCTACCTATCCCTTAAAATTACCTCAATTTACAAGTCTGATCTATTTGTGTGGTTTGCATGTGGTTGGTGTTTATTTGAGTAATCTGAAGTAGCAGGAAAGGAATGTATTTAACCATCTAACCTTTACAATATGGAACATTTAAAATGTCAGCATTTTATTTCGGGAACAGGTGAGCTACTGCATTATTAGGCTTTTATTTATTTATTTGCATCCTTTATCTCTTTAAAAAAAGGAATTTGAAACAGCTTTGAACAGCTTATAGTAAAGAATAAAAAATGATTTTAAAAACATGGAAGAGGCAACAGTAAGTACTCCAACCAGAAAAATTCAATACATTTGCCATGATGGAATGTAAACCTGTATCTAAGTTTATTGGAAACAGGGCCAAGAGAAAAACAACTTATATCATATTTAATATTCAAAAGAAAGGAACATATTTCTCTCATGCAAAACACAAATTTCTCATTGCAAACATTATATAAGAGATGTTGGTTTAATACATCCCACAAATACTTAATTATGTGGACCTCCTAGGTCAGCTACCAGGGACAAAGGTATGTAGTTATCTTCTTCTCATGAAGTTCCATTTAACAGATGTGATAAATATTAAACCGAGTGATGTACAACTATTTATACTTTTCTGCAGTATGCTTTATGGAAATAGCAACAACTTCTATATTTGTTGAGGGCCCTTCGATGATTCTCTAGAGACTGAAGAGGTGTCAAGCAGCTGGGCAGGGCAGCAGTAGCAGCGATATGTTGGAGGCATGACAGAGGGCCAGTGTGGCTGTTAGAAGTGCACAGGACAGAGGAGGCTGGCAGTGATGGTTTGGTCCACTATGGCCTGGGCACTCAGGCAGCTTTTTATCCAGAATATGTATTGGGCTTTTAAAGAATAAAATTATTAAACTTAATAAATTGCATACTTTAGGTCTTATTTTGTTTTTCAAATAAAATTTGACAATCCAGTTCCTCCAAGACTTTTTGATTATTTTGGAATTTAACTGGTGCATGAAGTCCAAAAGGCTGGAAACATTGATCTACTAAGTACATGTTTAGAATTGAAGCATGTTTTGGTGACAGGATTTCCTCCTGTAACTGAAGTAAGGTTTTCCAAGCACACAACCCATGGATATTCTGGGAAGTTATTCAGACTTAATAATACTCTAGGGTATCCAGCAGATGGGGTGAGTGAAAATCCAGTCCTTCTGTCACCAGTCATGTATCTTTGGATGGGAAGGAATTTTTTTTGAAGAAAGTGAGTCCTTTTTAAATAGGAAGACACTGTGGCCAGTGGCAACACACACCCTTCTAGAGGTAAAGTTTAATTTTAGCATAAAACAGAGTGTAATCAGGATTTCCAATATAGTCAGGTATTTATTTAATGGATAGAGCTGTTCTTTATCATTCTCTGCTGGAGGTCTAAAGTGCCAGTCATAGCTGGTCAATGATAGGTCTATGGAACTTAGAAATTAAGCTGGAATTAGGAGGGTGAGTCTCAATGAGGAAGAGTATCTTAATGTACAGTCGTAGGGTAGGTACTCCATTACTTTTCATGAAGTACGTATATTTACTGATGGAAACTTGATAAGTATAAAAAGATAGAGTAGCTAGGTGACACGGACAATTCTTCTTAAAGAAATCATTAACTTTCTCTATAGCCAGTTTTGAATTTAGTCATTATAGGAACAATATTATAATTCAGATCTCACTGTAAAATAAAGCAGTAATGATTTTGGTGAAAAGATTTCCCAGGGAGAGAATATCCAGTTATCATCAACAGCTATGGAAAGATCCTAACTACAAATTCTATTTTGGTGAACACTGTTTCTGAAATATGCCTACTAAGATGAATGAGCCACAGAACGCATTCACAAGTAGCAGGATAAATTGACTCGACTTGAGTTCTTTTACAATTGACCAATTATGTGGGAAGCTGTGCTGCAAACAGACTTTCTTAGCTAATGTTCAATTAAATTTCTGGAAATATTCCATTACCCAAATTGGTTTTTTTGAACATTTATCTTTATGTTTTTCCAATTTGCTTACAGCAGGAAATAGAAAACAGAGAAGAAAAATATCTATGATAACCCCATGGTTTAAAGACATTTATGCTATCGAATACTTTCTATATACATGTTTTGTGGCTCTGTGCATCTTAAACTGTGATGTAAGTTGCATTCATCCTTCTCCTTATAGTTTACCTCAAAGAAGCTTACACTTGTTTGCATTTTGAGTCAGATCTAAGTTCCGTGTATGCTACATGCCTTCTGGAGTTTCTTAGAGATTCATATTTGTCTTTGTCAATATTGTCTATCTTTTCTCACTGTTTCATTCTGTAAATGGTTCCTTTTCGTCTTTTGCCAAGAAACTGTTCTCATTCTCTCCAAACACACAATATCATTCAGAAGGTGGCTTTAAGTCCTTTGATCATTTTGCTATGCTCGTTCTCTGTTCCTGTCCTCTTTTCTTGCCTTCTCAAATCTCTAATTCCCATGTATTTTTCCACAGTGCTTTTATAATCACTGGGACAAAATACCCGATACCTACATCTAAAGGGGAAGTTTATTTGGCCCATGACTTCAGAAGGTAATGTCCATGGTCACATGTCTCCAAGGCAGAAGTGGCACGGCAGAGGGCCTGGTGGAAGAAAATTGCCCATGATACGAGGGCACAGAATGAGAGAGAACAAGCTAGAGCAAGAGCTAAACTACCCAAAGGTCTACTTCCTCCAAAGGAACCCCCCTGACTAGCAATCTCACACTCAACTATACACTCATTAATGGATTAATCCACTGATAAGTATAATGCCTCCATGACAAACCACCTTCTGAAAACACCACCTCTGGGCACAAGAGATTGGCAGGGGCATTTTAGATCTAAACATAACAGTGCCTTATGAAAATACCTTTATAAGAAGGTTGGATGAGGAATTTAGAGTCCATGTGCATGGATAGGAAAGGAGCAAAGTTCCTGAAGAATAGTTGTAGTTAGTAAAATACTTTTCACTCATGATATTATTAGACAGATGATATCATTTTCACCTGATACCCAGGTCTTTTTATTTTGAACAAAGAATCAAGCAAGACACACAGAACTAGTAAGAAAAGCAGAGATTTATTAAGGGTATATATTTATTTATATAGTCTACAGAACAGAAAAAGGCTGATGAGAGAAGTTAAGAATGGGTTTAACTGCTTCCAATCTTTAAGTATGTTTTGGGACCTTTTCTGAGTCTTGGAATTTGGGGTGGCACTTAAAAGAGCTCTCTAATTAATTGAGACTATCTGACCTCATATTGGGAGGGATTATTTTTTCATTTGCATGGGTATTGTTGGAACCAGCCTAGATACTAGAATGCTCAAGGGATGCTGAGGTTTTTCAGCATTGAGATGCTAATGGTATAATGAAGTTTTCCTTGGTTATTCTAAAACAGTTAGAGCACATGTTCGTTCAGCTCAAGCCAGATGTCAAAAAAAGCATGACAAAGACTTGAGCAGAGCTCATAGGCTTATGGTGGATATTGAGGAAATGTGATTAGGGAAGGATGCTTTTGTAGTTTCTAGGAGCTGGAAGGCAGCCACCTGTTGTGAAGCCCACTATCTCCCGCCTCACCACTATAACATGCATTTTAAAATGGGGTCATACTATGTTCACATTGGAACTCTAGTCTGGTTATCTATATTACTAAAAATAGAGTAAAGCTAATTTGGCCATTTTATAGTCAACAGATTTCTTTATACTTTTGTTTCTGGTGATTAGATGGTCATTATAGGCACCTAACAATCTCTTTACTAAGTGGTTTGTCTCAGCCTGAATTCTGCCACATGTACTATGGCATTTATGAAAGTACTCACTCCTTGTGTTTGGGGATTGTGACAACTTTTGAATGTCTGTGTTTACCATCTCATTTTCCCTGAGGACATGGTTTCTATCATTACCCTCAACCTATCACTGAGCATGTTCTTTGCTAAAAGATGGAATTCCTCATTAGCGTGACTTTGAGATAAGACTTCTGTATGGGTCCAGCTGAAACTTTCTTGGAACCCCAGTTATCTGAGGTTGTTCCTATTTGGTCTTTCTTCCTTATCTGTCTCCTTTATAAGGTCGGATCTTTATCACTTTTTGAAGAATTTCCCTGGTTTCTTCAACTTTTTCCCTAATGTGTGTTCTTCCAAATTAATCTTTTACTCATCCATATACTTCTCAGAAAAACTCCAAATAATATATGTCTTTGGCAAGAGCCACAAGATCTGTTGATACAAGCTTGATAATATAACAGGACTCTTGTCTTTTAATACTTGAAATTTCTTACATTCCTTTCTTTCATTTTCTAGAAACAAACACTGAAATGGCTGGTATTAACTTTTCTTGTGGGTATGGATTTCTATAATACTTATGCTCATGTGAGAGTATCTCTCACCAATAAAAATATTGTGAGCATTTCTTATGCAAGTGAGCAAATCCTTCAAAACTGATATTGTTAATTATCATTAAAGCTCTTTTAGTAACTGCTTCAAAAGCATTGGGTTTTGGAATAATTTTTCAATAGGGTTTTTCAAATGCTAAACAACCATTCTGGAGTAGTTTAAAGCCAGTGTGTATGCTCATCAGATGATCTATGCTCAAGAATTTAAAGCAAAATGTAATGTAATAATGTATATCTGATACACATGTAATATGATAATGGAAATGTAATATGATGTAGATGTATGGTAATGACATATAATTTATATGTCAAGAAGAAAATATTAATGATTACAGAATGGTCAGTTGCATGAACATCAATTCTTCAAGACTGGGTATTTGAAGATTTTAATATTTAACTCTTAATTTGTGTTTTAGTAATGTCTTTTATTTACTTTGTACATTGCTTGATTTTGCATAGAATATTTTGTAGAAGTAGAATTATTGTGTCAAAAATCATGGTCAGTCTTAAAGATTTTGATATTTTTTGATACTCATTCAAGAAGATCCCAATTCACACTCCAACCATTACTATATGACTGTACTTACTTCTTTTCCCCTTATTTTCTTTCTGTAAAGTTGTATAAAATATAAATGTGCAATACAAAAAATGATTAAAACAATCTTTGAATTCTCCATCAAGTTTATGAAATAGAATGCTCTGTGTTGGCCTGTCTTGACATCTCTCTCCATGCCTTCCCTCTCCTCAGGACTAAAGTCATAACAATTCCTGAGCCTTTCTGATATGCTTTATCCTCCTGAGTTAAAAGAGTTTTCTAGCCTATAGTGTAGAAATTAAGGTTAAATATTCCCATGAATTTAAATAAATTCATAAATTCCCACGAATTTATGAAAGTGTGTATATCTATTTGTATACAATATTCCTAACATAATATTTAGATTATAAAATACAGATAGCAAATGCAACTTTAGTTGTGCTATTACAACCAACCAGAGATTATCATCAGCACTGTTAAGCTGAAGTTTACAGTACAAGGTGAACTGAAGGTCTTAGACTTCTATATTCTGAGAGTTTACAAGACCTTCTGGAATATTTAGAGGGAGAGGCCATGAGTGAGTTTTCAGAAATGTGAGGCTCACCACTGTCTACATTTTACAAGGCTGTAATACAAACGGGTACTAAGCACATAATCAGTTGGACTACAGTGAACTGTATTGGGCTTCTTGCTTCTAAATTCATTATAGCTTTGTTCCAGTTCATAGAAGAAAACTTCAGTTGGTTAAGATAAACGTACATAGCTGATTTAGGCATCAGAACCTGAAAAGAAAGAGCAAAAAATTTATGAGCCAGTTGTCAGATAACCAGCTTCTCATCTGGGCCAAGCTCTCCAGGACATTCATCCAAATGTTTAAAAAATGGTCATAATAGCCTGCAGAATATCTGCTTCCACACTGATTGCCACAGTGGTTGTACCAGCCTACACTCCCATGAACAGTAGAGAAGAATGTCTTTTCCCCCACAGCTTCTCCAGCACTTGTTATTGGTTGATTTTTTGATCTTGGCCATTTTTTCTGGGGTGAGATGGAATCTCAGTGTTATTTTAATCTGCACTTCTTGAATGACCAATGATGTGGAAAATTTTTTCATATATTTATTTGCCATTTGTATTTCTTCATCTGTGAAGTGTGTATTCATCCCAGATGACCATTTTGGATTGAGTCATTGAATTTTGGGGGCCTTATTTATTTATTTATTTATTTGGTACTGGGGATCGAACTCACGATCTTGCTCTTACCAGGCAGGCACTTATGCCCCTGAGCTAAATCCCCAGGCCCATGAGCTAAATCCCCAGCCCCCTGATTTTTTTAAAAATTCTTGGTATGTTTTAGATAAAAGTCCTTTGTCTGAGGGACAGTTGGCTAAGATATGTTCCTGGTTTGTAGGTTTCTTTTCACTCTATTGGAGATTTCTTTTTACATGCAAAAACTTTTTCATGTGATGAGATCCCAGTTGTTGATTCTGGGAAGTATTTCCCATGTAGTTTGATTTTTTGTTCATGAACTTCTGCCTAAACTTATGTTGTCAGGATTTCAACCTAGTATGTCTTCCAGTAGATTTAGTGTTTCCATTTTAATATTTAGATTTTTGATCCAATTTGACATGAGTTTAGTGCATGGTAATAGGCATGGGTCTAAGTTTAAGTTTTCAGCATATGGAAAGCCAGTTTTCCCAGCACCACTTATTAAAGAGGTATCTTTCTTCCTGTGAATATATTTGGCCCCTTTTCTGAAGATGAAGTGGCTGAGTGTGTTTGTAGTTGTGATTATATCTTCTAATCTATTCCATTGATCTTCAGGTTTGTTTGTATTACAGTACCATGTTGATTTTATCATAGCAGCTTTGTAGCATAATTTCAAGTCTCGGATTGTGACGCCAACTGCCTTGCCTCTGTAGCTCAGAATTACCTTTTGCTAGTCTAGGTCTTTTCTGGTTACAGATAAATTTTAGGAATGATTTCTCTCAATCTGTGAGGTATACTAATGGCATTTTGATTGGAATTGTATTAAGTATGTATAACAATTTTGGGAGAATGGCCATTTTCACAATGTTTGTTCTTCCTATCCATGACCAAGGAATGTCTGTTTTCTGACATCCTCTTCAATTTCTGTTTTTCAGAGTACTGTAATTTTTACTATATAGATATTTTACATCCTTTGTTACATTGATTCCTAAGTATTTTGGGGGGGATGCCATAGTGAAGGGCGCGGTTTCCCTTATTTCTCTCTCAATGAGTTTATTGTTTGTGTACAGGAATGTTATTAATGCCTGAGTGTTGACTTTGTATCCAGCTACATTACTAGATTTGGTTACTACATCCAGAAGTCTTTTAATGGAGTTTTGGGGGTCTTCTATGTAGAGTATCATATTATCTGCAAACAATGATAATTTAACTTCTTCCCTTCCTATCCTTATTCCTTTTATTTCTCTCTCTTGTCTAATTGCTCTGGCTAATGTTTCAGGAACTATAATGACTAGTAGAAGAAAAAGACATCCTTGTCTTTTTCCTGACTTTAGTTGAAATTTTTCAGTTTTTGTCCATTTAATAAGATGTTGGCTATTGGTTTATCATATATAACTTTTATCACATTGAGGTAAAGATTACCAATTCCAATGTTCTGTAGGATTTTTTTTTATCATGAATGAGTATTGAATTTTGTCAAAAGCTTTTTTCACATCCATTGAGATGATCATGTGATTCTTGTCTTTGGCTTTATTCATATGATGTAATATGTTTGTTGATTTGTGTATGTTGAACCAGCCCTGCGTTCCTGTGGTGAATTCACTTAATCATGGTCTATTATCTTCTTAATGATTTATTGCATTCTATTTGCCAGTATTTTTTTTTTTTTTTGAGGATTTTTTTATCGATGTTCATTAGGGAGATTGGCCAGTAACTCTCTTTTCTGGTTAGATCTTTCTCTGGCTTTGGTATTAAGATAATACTTGCTTCCAGGAATGAGTTAGGGGGACTTGCTTCTCTTTCAGTTTCATTGAGGAATTTGAGAAGTGTTGGCATTAAGACGTCCCTCAATTTGTTATAGAATTCAGCAGTGAATCCATCAGGACCTGAGCTTCTCTTTGTTGGTAGGGTTCTAACTACATTTTCAATTTCTTAACTGAAATTGGATTATTCTGCAGTTTTATATCTTCTTGATCCAGCTTTGGTAATTCGTATGTTTCTAGGAATCTGTCCATTTCTTCTGTGTTATCAAACCTATGAGAGTAAAAGTTTTTGATGTAGGCATTGATGATCTTCTGTATTGCCACATGGTCTGCAGTGATTTCACCCTTTTCATTTGTTATAGCATGAGTTTGAGATTTTCTTTCCTCTTTTTGATAAGGTGGGCTCAAGGTTTTTCAATTTTATTTACTTTTTCAAAGAACCAACTATTTAATTCATTAATTCTTTATTGTTTTCTTAGTTTCAGTTGCATTGATTTCTGCTCTGTTCTCCATAATTTCTTTTCTTCTTTGGGCTTTGGGTTTGACTTGTTCTTTTTTCGGAAGTTTGAGGTACAGCATTAGTTTGTTTATTCGTGTTTGTTCCATTTTCCTGATGTAGGAGTTTACGGCTATCAGTTTCCTTCTGATGACTGCTTTCATTGTGTCCTACATGTTCCTGTAAGTTGTATTTGCATTTTCACTTGATTGTAAATATCGTTTAATATCTTGATCAATTTCTTCTGTGACCCATTGATTGTTTAGGAGAGTGTTAATTAATTTCTATGAATTTATGAAGTTCTTGTGGCATTTTTTGACATTAATTTCCAATTATACTATGCTATGGTCAGATAATATGCATGGGGTTATTTTAATTCCTTTGCATTTATTTAAGCATGTTCTGTGTGCTACTATATGATCTACTTTAGAGAATGACCCATGGGCAGCCAGGAATATATATTCTGATGTTGTGTGGAACACTTGTACACAGCTATTAGGTTCATTGGTTCAAAAGTTTGATTCAGTTCTGTTATTTCTTGTTGATTTTTTGTTAGGTTGATCTGTCTCTTTGTGACAATGAGGTGTTAAGGTCCCACATTATAACTGTATTATTATTATTATTATTATTATTATTATTTTGTCTTTTTGAGACAGGGTCTTTCTATGTAGTTCAGGCTAATCTTGAGCTCACTTTCTAGCCTGGGCTGGTCTTGAACTCACAATGATCCTCCTGCCTCAGCCTCCCGTGTGTTGGGATTACAGGCATGAACCACCATGCCCAGCTTTATAACTGTATTATTGCTTATTTGATTTTTCATGTCTATTAAATGTCTTATGTAGTTGGATGCTTCTATATTTGGTGCATATATATTTATGATTATAATTTCTTCCTCTTAAAGTCTTCCACTAATACACATGTAGTGACCTTCTATATCTCTTTTGATCATTCTTGGTTTGAAGTTCACATTGTCTGCAAACAAAATAGCTATCCCCACTTTTTTCTGGGTTCCTGTCGCATGCAGTATTGTTTTCCATCCTTTGACTTTCAGTTGATGAATTTCCTTTTGAGTTAAATGTGTTTCTTGTACACAGGATATTGTTGGATTTTGTTTGTTACTCTACTCACCCAGTCTGTTTCTTTTTAATGGTGAGTTAAGATGGATAAAACTGGTATGTACTGACATATCCCTGGCATGTTATCTTTCTGTTGTTGGTTTTCTACTTTTTCTGTTTAATTGTTTACCCTGCTTAGTGGATTTCTTCTACTGTTGTTATTGGAACTGTAGTCATCTTTATCTCTTTCTAGAGCACCTTGCAGTATTCTTTGTAGTGTTGATTTGGTGGTCATGAATTTTTTTCAGTTGTTCTTTATCATGGAGGTATCCTATTCCTCCATCAATTTTGAAGGAAAGGTTTTTCAGGGTACATCAATCTGGGTTGGAATTCTTTTTCTTTTAGGGCTTGAAATACTTCTCTCCAAGTTGTTCTTGATGTGAAGGTTTCTGTTGAGAAGTCTGCTATTATTCTGATAGGCTTTCCTTTGTGGTTGATCTGTTTGCTTTCTCTGATAGCTTTTAGTATTTTGTTCTTGTGCTGAATTTCTGGAATCTTAATTATTATATGTATGGATGAAGATTTATTTTGGTTATGGCTAACTGGGATTCTATATGTCTCACTTATTTGTATATCAGATTCTTTTCCTATGTGTGGAAAATTTTCTATTGTTTTTGTAAATAGTCTTCTTATGTCATTTGTGTTGCCCCCAGTTTTTTCATTGACACCTATCAATCTTGTATTATTTCTCTTTGCTTCATCTTGCAGCTGTTGAATTGCTGTTTCCTGATTCCTTATTTTTAAAAGAGCTTTTCTTTCATGATCATAAGCTTCCATCCTGTCTTTAAGGGCTGGGAGTATTTCTTCAGCTTCATTCAAATGGTTTTGCCAGCTTTCAAAGGAATTTTTAATTTCCTGAAGATCCCTTTGAATCTGTATCATGCATTATAATTCTGTCCTTTTTTTTTTTTTTTTTTTTTTTTTTTTTTTTTTTTTGGTGCTGGGGATTGAACTCACAACCTCACATTTGCCAAGCAGGCATTTATGCCACTGAACTAAACCCCCAGTCTCTATAATTCTGTCTTATACTGTTCATTCAAGATTTCCATCATTTTCTTATGTTCTTCTATCTTCTTTAGATACTCAATATTTCTATCATGTTTATCATTTTTTTTAACCTGGGAGATTATTTCTGATCTGATTTCCTCTATAGATTCACAGAGTTGCTATCATTTCAGAAAGTTCAGTTGTGTGATTTCCAGGGTCTTCCATTTCATTGTCTCCTGGGCTTGTTCTTGGTGTGCTGGAGGACTGAATCTGCATCTTTCGCTTTCATTTTGTCATTTTCCTTTGGCACCTGTGCAGCTGGCCAGGCTCCCTTTCAGTGGATTGCAATGGAAGGCTGTGCTATGCAGAGCTCAATCCTCTGATATCCACATGGCTAGCTGGGGCACATGCCTGGACTATGGTTCTGTGGCCTTGCTCAGTTATGGACAAAGATCAAAATCTTCAGGACACACCAGTTAGGTTGGTCAATCCCTGATGGATGGCTCTGAGCTGGGCAGGGCTCAGTACCTCTGTGACCTGTGAGACTGGCCAGACATTCCCACACTGGATTGTGCTAGGATGCTGGGCTGGGCAGAGCTCGGATCCTCTGTGAAGCTAGTAGGGATGCATACCCGTAGTGTGGTGTTGGGGGCTTGTGCCTGGTTAGAAGGAGTTCAGAGCCTCTGGTCCACTCAGCTAGCTGGTACACACCTCTGAAGTAAGGTGCTGGAGTCTTATTCCTAACTGGGTGGGGTTCAGAACCTCGGGGACCCACAAGGCTAGCTGTGATGCAGCCCTGTACTATGGTTCTGGGGCCTTGTGCTATGATGGTCAGAGCTGGAAACCTCCAGGAACCACTGGCTAGACCAGTTGCTCCCTGCTGGTTGGCTCTGGGGCTCCGGGGCTCTGGGTTGGGCAGGGCTCAGTATCTTTGTAACCTGTGAGGCTAGCCAGGTATTCCCCAGATGTACTGTGCTGGGATGCTGGGCTGGGCAGAGCTCAGATCCTCTGTGCAGCTATCAGGGATGCACATGTGGAGTGTGGCACTGGGGCCTTGCACCTGGCTGGATGGAGTTCAGAACCTTCTGGACCCAGGCAGCTACCTGGGACCCCCCTGGGCCTTCTATTTTATTCTTTTTTGACTATATGTCTGAATATATTATTCAGCCCTCATAAGGTTTGAGATGTTGACTATAATTCCATATTATAGTGATTTGCCTTTAAAATTCTGGGTGTTATTGCATTTTTCCTTTTGCTTACAAGCTATGTTGTTGTGAAGCCTAAAGCTATTGGGATTCCTGATTCTTTCTGATCTTTTTCTTCCTAGAATCTTTTACCCTTGTGTTCTCAAATTTTGAAATGGAGAGTGACTTTTTTTTTCAACATTAGAAATTTATTTCTCATAGTTCTGGAACATTTTATAGTAATTTTTGCTTTCTTTTCTGCTGTTTCTCCCCTCCCCTCTCCCTGTCTTCCTCATTCTCTCTTTTAGAAAAAAAAGATTTCCTAGAGTTGCAATGTGCTTTTCTAATCCCTTTTTCTCCTACCTCTGTGTCTTTTTAACTTTACTGTCCAGAAGATTCCTCTACTTGACATTATAATATCTTTACTTCTCCTCTTCTGTTTCCAGTTATAAAATGTCTCTTCTGTTAAATTCTTATAGTACCATGTTTTTCTTCTATAAATACATTTTTTATCTTTTGAGAACATTAATAAAGTTTTATTCCATTAGATTTTATTTGTTGATTCCCTTCCCCTACATTATTAGTTTACTTCAAGATATCATTTTGTGGAGAAGGTTGGTTTTGCTTTAATTTATATCATCTGTGATGGAGTTTCCTTTGGGATATCTAGTAATCATGGAGTATCTATTTACTATAAGAATGGGGAATCTAAAAAGCCCATAGGAGGCTCTAAGAACTCGGACAATGGACCATGCTTATCACCTACATTTACTGAAGGTGATATAAGCAGAGGGTGGCACAGGATTCTGCATTCAGCATTAGGTATTTATTTGTTAACTTAATTCTACTCCTACCCCAGCTCTGCACTATGCCTGTGTCATCAATTCAGATATTCTTGCTTTAGTTTTTCCCAGCAAACAAGCCTCCAGATTTCTTTCAGAGTAGAGGCATAATTGCTCACCAAAGTGCAGTGGAAGAGGGAGTCTGCAAAGTTTAACTTCTTAAATAGTATAATGGAGTCTGACCTCATTTAAAAACAAAAACAAAAACAAAAACCTTTAACTGTTGAAAGCTTTTAAACCCTACCTCCTCTTTTCCCTCCCATGCCATATTTGGGCAAGTTGATAAGAAAGCGAATGCACTGCTCTCTTTGCACAGCAGAAAGTTCAAACCCTCAGGGGATGAGCCATTTAGTCCACCTCCTAACGGATACCTAGCTGATCAGACCCATTCTCTCTTAGTGCACTCAAGCCAATTCCAAACCAACTCGGGTTATGTCTACTCTGCCCAGAAAGAGTCATGATATGATATAATTTCACTTTGTCTCTGTTGTGCACATGGTGTCAATCAGTCAGAAACATCTCATCTTATCAGTGGACTGGAGGGGTCCATGCACATGTACTGGATGGTTATGAGAAGCAGCTTTCACAGGAAGCGGTCTCCTCTGAGTCCCAAAAGCAGTTCTTACGTCTTTTGAGAATTCTAGTTTAAATTGTTTACTGACATTTTTCCAACACTAGCTAGAGGCTAGTCTGAGTTTAATAAGTCACTTAGTACTTGTTCAGCTTTGGTGAATTTCCAAAATTTTGCCTTTCTCTCTTTCTTGAGTCTTCCTTTCTTTGTTCTTGTTCTCTCTCTCTCTCTCTCTCTCTCTCTCTCTCTCTCTTTCTCATTCTTTCTTTCTAGATTGCTTTCCTAAATTTCCTAATTTTTTTCACATTAAAGAGATAAGAAACAAAACTAGATGCACATGTTCAACATGCTGTCTTAACTCAGAAATCCTTGGTGAGCTCAGCTCTTCATACCTTGTCAGCAACAGGGACTTTCATATATCATTTATTGCTGGAGCCTGAAAATGCACACTATATTTAGTCCTAAGTGATCTGACAGTAAAGATGGTCCATATTACTGGATTCTGATGTAGCCCACTGTTCATGTTAGTAAAAGCCTAATGTACAATTTCATGTGTGACAGGTTCTTCAGCCACCGTTTGTTTCACCCTAAATTTGTTTCCTATTTTTAGTAGCATTCAATTGTAATGTAGATGAGAAGCCTTTTACCATGCTCTGGAAACAAGTTAAAATGAAAATGAACTATATTTATTATCTCTGCTTCATTTTTATGAGGCAAATGAAGAGATAATTCATGAGTATCTTTTCTTCTTTGATTATAATGGTTCAACTTTTGAACAAATTTAGCAATGATTTACAGTTCTTGGTTTAAAATGCCAGACTTAAAAATTGAAAGTGTAAATGTTTATTTGAAAACAGTGATTTCATCAGTTGGTAATCCTACTTTGTTTTCATAGTTAATTTATAGATTACTATGTTATTTTTATTATTAAAATATAATTCAAAAGTTTTTCATAATAAAAGCATATAGAAGAAAATTAGCTCCTCTTTGCCATACATGAGAGAGCTAGTGGACTAGATTACATTTGTATATCTTGAAAATTATGTTAAATCAATGTAAACAAGAGCACATGACTTCTGCTATTTTTTACTGTTTGTTAAACTATGTATTTCAGTATATTTAGATTGTACTTATACTTTTTTCCTTGTAGAAATAGACCAAATAAAAGAACACAAAATAATCATAGCTAAACAAGCCAACACAAAACAGGAGTCCATTAAGCAAGCAGTCACCTGCTTAAACAAGCAACTGAATGTTCACAGGATTTCTCAAGCCTACGTTAGGTTCCATCCAAGTCCTCTGTCTCCCTTGAAGTAAACCACTTTCTACCTTCTGTGGTAATCCTACCTTGCTTTCCTTTAGTGTTACTCTGTAAATATGTGTCCTTAGATTCTTCAGCTGAGCTTTTACAATTTTACATGATTTGCATCTGGCAGTTTGAATATTTAGGTCTGATTTCATGCTGTTCTTTCTTCTTAACTCTGGTAGCAAATGTATTATTTTATTCCTTTCCTTACTAAGAAGGTGGAAATTTGTGCTGCCTGGTTTTCCATTACTATGACAAAATACCTGGGGGGATAAAACTTAATAGGGGGAAAGATTTATTTTGGCTCATGGTTTCAGAGGGCTCAGTTCATGGTTGGCTGACTGCACTGTTTTAGGCCTGTGGCAAGGCCAAACCTCAAGGTGAGTAGTAGATGGTGGAACAAAACTGCCGCCTCAGAACTGCCAGGAAGCAGAGAGAGGAAAGCACAACAAAACACTGTAAGGATATTTCCCCCAGTGACCTTCCTCCAGCTAGGCCCACCTTCCTAAAGTGTTCATTACTTCCTTATAGCTCATTAAGGTATGAATCCATGGATAAACAAATTCCACTTGTGAGATCAGAGCCCTCATGATCTGGTCACCTCCCCAAAGCCCCACCTCTGAACACTGCTGCACTGAGGACCAAACCTTCAATGCATGAGCTCTAGCTAGAGGTGGGTGGAATTCCACAGCCTAAACTCCAGGAGTGGGTGGGAATTGCACAGCCTAGGAGCACAGCAGTATTCTCATGTGGGTCTTTGACTGCTTAACCACAGTATTATTAGACACATTGTTCATAAAATCATATTAATTGGAATTTTTCAATTCTTTATGAGCAATTAGATTCTTTTTAGGTACCAAATTCTTTCAATTCCCTCTAAATTTTAAAGCTACTATTGTTAAGTCATTCAATTATGTCTTTAATTAATGTTTGAAATATAAATGCCAATGGTATGTTCATTTATATTTAAAAGAATTGTATTCAAAATCATAGTACTGTTATTATTACTCTACTTATTCAAATTTGTCTGATATTCATCTTTTCATTGTTCATCATTCTTTCCTGAATTGTGTTTCTATCTTATGCTTTTTTTCCACCTGATTGAAAAATAGGCTGTCAGTATGTTTTTTAATGCAGATATTCTGGTTACAAACTTTTTGTCATAAATTATTTCATTTGATTCTTGAGATATGGTTGTGTTCAAATTTCACATTGTGAGTTTTAACTTGGAAGTTATATTTGGTTCAGGAGTTATTTTCTTCCAGAACTGTGATGATATTTTTCCCTTGCCTTTTGACTTCTGTAACCTCTGATTAAAAGCTACCTGCCTAATATTTTCACTGTCTTTTTGTTTTTTTTAATGCTTTAATTTTTTTCTTTCAGTTTACATACTTTGTTATGAAGTGCCTGGTTCTTTTCTTTTTGTCCTGTTTGAAACTTGCTGAGCTTCTTGAACCATAAGTTCATCTCTTTCAGTTTTAGAAAATTTTCATCTATTGTTCTTCAAATAATTTAAAAAAAATTCTATTTAAAGAGAAAAAAAGCAAAACAGAAAAAAGAGTAGCAACAATACAGAATTCAAAAACATAAACACTAAGAAATCACTAGTTGATAAATTACATACTGTCATCTTAGAAATAGTTGTTCACGTTACAAAATTAAAGCATACAAAGTGGACATTCAAACAGTGAGACTGCAAACAGTTCTGCTCAATGAATTCTCAAGGTGAATTTTTCCTTTTACTGGAATTTTACTTGCACTTAATACTGTACTTTCTTGCTATATTCTGTTTCTTACTTTTTCCCCTCTGTCTGTCATTTTGGTCCTCTTTGCTTTTTCTAGATTGTTTTTTTTTTCTGTCCAATCAATATCTAGACTGCAAATTCTTGTTAATTGACTGGACAACTGTTAATTCAAACTATACAATTGTTGCTAATTTCAGTTACTTCTTAGTTCTTGTAGTTTGTTTGTTCTATTATTGTTACTATTATTATTTTTACTGTGAACATTCTCTATATTGTCTCTGAATGCAATGGATATCGTTCAAGTCTACATCTTAAAAACTCCAACATCAGAAGTGTTTATGAGTGTGGGAGATGCATATTTTTCATTTTTTGGTCTTTTCCCCATTTTTATTAGTACATGTTTGTGACACTTAATAAATACATTTGATACATATGATCTTTTTGCTTCTCTCTTTCTCCTATCCCTTCATCTTTTGCCATCCTCAAATCCCTTTCCCATCTCCACAAAGTCTACCTTTCTGTTTCCTATTATCTACCTGTTTGTTTTGCTCTTTAAATTATTTGTATATTGGGTTCCTCATATAGAAGAACTCATGCCATGATGAACCTTCTGTGTCTGAGTTATTTCACTTAGAATTATGGTCTTAAGGTACCTCTTGTTTATCTACAAATAACTCAAACTTACTCTTTTTTATGGCTGAATAATACACCATTATGTATATATACTTCATTTTTAAATCCATTCATCTGTTGTTGGGTATATATGCTGCTTTCAAGATTTAGCTCTTATGAGTTGTGCTGTTATAAACAGGGTGTGCATGTATGGTTATAATATGGTGGGGTTTTCTTTACCTCTTTTAGAAAGATATGCAGATGATATAGAGTTGGGTCAAATAGGATTTCTAGTTTCAGTTTTTCAGGAAGATTTCCATAGTGGTTGTGCTGTTACATTCCAAACAATAACGTAGAGGATTCCTTTTCTCCTAAAACATCACCTGCATTTGTTGTTTTTAAAGTTCATGATGATAATCTTTCTTTCCCGAGTAAAATGCAATATCAGGATTGTTTTGATTTTCATTCCTCCTAATGGCCAAAGAAACAAAATACTTTTTCCTATACCCTTGGGCCATTTGTATTTCTAATTTCAATTATTTCTTTCTTCTGGTTTTTATCTTTCTTTCTTTCTTTCTTTCTTTCTTTTTTTTTTTTTTTTTTTTTTTGTCTTTGTCGTTTTTATTGATACCAGGGATCGAACTCACAACTGCCTGCTTGCAAGGCAGGTGCTTATGCCGCTGAGCTAAATCCCCAGCCCCTCTTTTGGTTTTTCTGTCTCCTAGTACCAGATTCTTTTTTGTTTATGGTGTGTCACATTGTATTTTTTAAAATGCTATAGAAATAATTTTCAACTTGGGATAGCATCTTCTTTCAGAGATAATTTATATTTTATTTTGCTGGTCATCTATGATACACACTCTGTGATCATCTTAAAATCTCATTTCAGTCACACAGCAGGTAAGAATCTGATAACTGCACAGGATGCAAAGGTGATTTTTTTTCAATGATAGTAAGGACTGCGGAGCACCTCCTATGGTAAGACAGGAGATGAACGATTTGATTTCAGTGATATCTGTGAAGTTATTCATTAAATATTTATCACTTGCCAGGAAGCGTTTTGGTTGCTTTCTAAATACCATTAAGGCAATATCTGAGGTAGACATTATTGTTACCCTTGTGGTACAGATGTGACATCGAAGTAGAAAAGAGTTGACTAACTTGGCCAAAGGTACACACTTTATCAGAAAGAATGTAGGCTTTAACCTGGGCTGGTTTTATTATCTTCTGATTTTAACCAACATGTTAAAGCAAAAACATTCTTCAGGGAGACTAGTATTTTTCGTTGTTTTTGCCAATTCATCTGCTCTCTGAACTATATTCCTGCTTTTCTAGATATGTAAAGTAAGAAATCAAAGGACAAATGCTATTACGAAAGAATCAGCAAGTTTTGTGAATGGCTACCAGGCTAATTTAAAGAAAAAAAATTGATTTGGTAAAATACGATGCTGTTACAGTGAATTTAGATTTTTGGGTGCTGTGTTATTCTAAGAAGTGGTAAATTTTGAAATTACGTGGGAGAGGCAGTTAGAAGTACCAGTTTTATTTTGTCTAATGATTATAAATTTGAAAAGGTATAATATATATGTCAGTTTGGTCATGGCACTTGGATGCTTATATGAAGTAATAATAATGCTTATTATGTAGGGAGAAAGAGCCTAATTTGTGTTAAATTAGTGCTGCACTTCAGAACTGAGAGATGAGGGAGTGGTGGGTTAACTATGGGATCTCTTAAAAACTCCTTTGTACTGAGAAGAGCAAGTGTGGTGGAATTATATCGTAGAACCCAGAATTTCTGCTTGATTCATGTGTGAGATTTGTTTATTGTGTCTCTTTCCACAGTGACTTCTGAGGCTGCTTCAGCATTAACAGTTGGCTTGGTACTCAAAGAGTGTTTGATTAGCTAAGTTAGGAAGCAAAATGGCACACACAAGAGGAAATTTACCCTGGAATAAATGTAGATCATTTAGTCAAATTGCTATATTCTCAGCATGCTCAACTTTCCTTTGGAGACTATGCCGTAGGAACCTTTCTTAGAAGCACAAATAAGCAGAATTTATTCTCTAGGGAATCAGAAAATTGTGGCCTAACATGTGATCCAGGATCATCTTACATGACCTTGGAGAGAAAGTTGCTGTTAAAAAAAAGAAAATGACTAGAATCAGGAATGAAGATGATTCTATGAGGGTATTTATGAGTCAGAACTCTTCGCTGAAAGTGGCAGAAATCAGATTCAAAGCAGCTTAATCACAGCCATGGGGGGCGGTGGGAGGAGAAAAAAATTACTGTCATTGGCCTATGTTGCACATCAGTATAAATTCACACTTGCTGTAGTTGGAAAGTGGTCCAAAATGTTTCTTGCAGATCTAAACATACTTTGAAGGCTCTGAACTTAAAAAAAGGGAGAGAAAAAAAAGGAATATATTGGCTCAAGATGCTGGGAACAAGCATGGTGCTATTTCACACATCATTGGATCCAGAGGCCAAAGGAGACAATGTTTGCTCCTGTACCATCAATTTTCTATTGACCTCTGCTCCTGTCTTTGTAGGTGCTATAACTCCTGCCATACCTGTGTTCTCTTGTGTTGCTAGAGAAGTGGTATGGGCATATTTTTCTTTCTAGATTAGTCATACCTGGGCCAGGTGTTTATTAGCTATCAACTGTTGCATAACACATTGAAACTCAGTGTAAAAGATGTAATGTTTGTTGCCTCCCACAGTCCCTGAAGGACAGAATCTAGAAACAGCTCAGTTCCATGATTTTCATATGGAATCTGTTATGAAGTTTCAGTTAAGGTATTTGCTAAGGCTATAGTTATATCAATGGGCTGCTGAAACTGCCTCCAGATTTACACATGTGACTACTGGTTGGAGCTTTAATTCTGGGCCATGTAGGCCATATACCAGGCTATTCACACAGCATAGCAGCAGCCTTATCCAAAAATAAGTAACCACACAGTGACAGAAGCCAAAATGGAAGCCATGTTATCTCTTACATACTCATTTCATAATTGACATATAATTTCTGCTGCACTCCGTATTGGTCACACAGTCCGACCCTGCTACAATGTGGGAGATGACTAAATAATGGTTCAACTATCAACAGGTGGGAGTGATCTTTGAGAGATCTCCAAGAGATAGGCTCCCGTTGGCACTAGCTAGGTAGTGTGCACAATGAATGAATCAACTTAGCCAGCCAGCCTGGAATTAAGTTTAACTGCATTATGAGTATAGACCATTGCTGAATGCTGTCATATGAAAGGCAATGTTGGGTCCTTTCTTTCTCTTATACTATGGTCTTTTTGTGGTCCACAAAGACTGCAAAATCTAGAGATATTTGTCTGGTTATATAGGTGGAAACGTGCAATGAAATTGGATCCTATATTGGCAGAATTAGGAGGTGTCACATGCAGGTGATTGTGGATCTCCCTGGATATAATCAAAGACCCAGTGTAGCAGTCAGGATTCAGGAAATGGTCAAATAACCACAGATTTTCGGCTTAAATTAAATGGAGATTCTTGGGGAATTAAAGTTATGAATCAACCTTTAAGATATGTATCCTATGTTTACTTTTTCATAAAGAATTTTTATTATGCAATTATCATCAATATTATACAATGGCTAAAGCAAGAAACTACATGAGGTATTGTTATGGTGTAGATATAAAATTTCCACCCAAAATCTCATGTATTTGGAAGGTGATTTAATCACGTTCATCAGTAGATTCATCCATTGATGGGTTTAGTATTGGAATGTGGATTAGGAAGTAGGATCCCGTGGGAGGAGAACTTCTAAGAGTGGGACTTTGAAGGCTCCTCGCTCATCAGCACCTGGAGTAGTTTCATTGCCTTAACTGTATTGGATGAATGTGGTTCAACAGCCTTTGGAATTGGCTTGATAGAGGAATTTGGAAAAGTTTGCAGATGCAGGCTAGGCAACCCCTAGATGTTGTGAGCAGTGCTTGATGTATGATACTGGTCAGAGCTCAGAAAACCAGAATGCTTTCAAAACAGGGCCAGTAATTTCAAAGCAGCTCAATGTTCAAGCTGTGGAATGTGTACTTCTGGCTGCTACCAGTGAGATTTACAGTGAGAATCAGGAGAAAAAAGGGCCAAATGATGTGAATCTTGATCAGAAAAGAAGCAGTTATAAAATTTGGTCAAAAAGGAATGAGTTACTGAAAAGATCTGCATAAAAATAAAGCCAAGTAGTTTTGTATAAGATCAACAGGAAATGTAGCTTGAGGGCATCTCAATAACTGGGCAGGCCACACTTTTAACAAACTCAAAGATGTACACTGTAAACCCTTCATTTGAGACAAGAGCTGCTGGACTCTTTTGAGAAAGGCTGCCTGGGGAATTGGTTCAACAGGATTAATTTTTGTGCTCAGCCATTTACACACTCAAAAGTCACTACAGTCGTGGTCCAAGGAAGCCAACTCACTGCTTGTTCTGGTGGCAGGCTTTGGTATCATCTGTGTGGCATTGGTTTTATAGGTATGCAGAATGCAAGAGTTATGAGGTCATGGAGGCTTCTACCCAGCTTTCTAAAGAGGGTCCAAGAGGCCAGGCAATGTGCCTTGGGAGGGCAGTGCACGGAGCTGTGAAAGTAAAGCCAATAATACAGTGAAGACCCCAGGGAGTTGGGGATGCCAGAAATGTGGAATGTCTGCTGAATAAAACCAAAGCAGCAAGTAGAGCCATCCCAAGAGAGTGTCCATATGGGCTGCACCAGCAAGGCCATGGCGTGAGGGGTGTTCAAGCCATTTGGAGCTCACCTTTTACCACGACCTGCTCCAGGTGGTGGACATGGATTTTCATCTTTTTAAATGTTTACCCTGGTAGGTCTCATTCTTGCTTTGGTGCCATTCATTTTTATCTCATTTTTCCCTTTTGGAATTAAAATGTTTATCCAGTGCCAATGAACATTGGAAGTATTTAACTTTTATGTATGTTTCTATGGGGACTCACAACAAAAAGTTTGTATTGAATCTCAAAAGGGACTTTGTTTTGGACTTTTGAGCAGTGCTGGATCTGTTACAACTTTGTCAACTCTTAGAGATGGCATATTTGTTATGGTTCTCTAGAGAAATAGAATCAATATAAAATATATGTATAATTAAACACAGATTTATTAAATAGGCTTACAGGATTATAAGTAGAATAGCCATAGTGCTGTCTGTGGAATCAGATGCAGAATAATCCAAAATGGCCATCTGCGTGCTGGAGAGACAGAGAATCCAGTTTCAGTGGGAAGTTGAAGGCCCGGAAGCTCATTGCAGAGTCACTGGTGTGAGTCTGTGTCAAAAGATTGGAAAGTACATGTTGAAAGAGATTGGAAATCAGTGTCCAAAGGTAAGGATGAAGACTGATGTTCCTCCAAATAGGTCATTCTTCTTTCTTTCCTTTTTTATTCTGCCCAAGATACGAGATTATTTGTTGGCACCATCCACTTCTACAGTGGGTGTCCTCTCACCCTTCAGTGTGTTGATCTGTGTGGCAATCATTCACAGACGCACCGAAACTTTAATAATATGGTAGGTGGCTCTTACTTGAGGAAACCTGACATATCATAATTAAAGATCACAGATGAACTAAATACACTTTGTATAATGAGATAGGCATGAGCCATTTGGGAGCAAGGAGGACAATGCTATGATTTCAATCTCAAATGCCTCCAAATATCTCATATATTTGGAAGATAATTGAAACATGGGGGTGCTCATCAGTGGATTCATCCATTGATGAATTTAGTACTGAAACATATGTTAGGAGGTGGAGTGTGGTGGGGGCAGGGTTACTAAGGTATGATCTAGGAAGGTATATTATTATACCTGAGGCTTCCCATAATTATCTCTCTGATTCCTGGCCACTATGGCCTGAGCAGCTTTCTTCTTTACTGCCCTTTCACCATGCTATTTCTCCCTGAGAGGCAGCCAAGGATGGACTGAACCCAAGGAAACTGTGAGCCAAAATGAATCTCTCTGTCTTACGTTGCTAGCGTCAGGTGTTTGTCCCAATGACAAGAATGATAATATAGAAAAGAGTATGTCCATCATTCAGTCCTTGGAAAACATCTTAGATTATAACATTGTTCTAAATCAATTATTTTTAAAGTATGTTAAAAAATAGCTGTTCCTGGCCTTTCCTACTGTAATAGCTTTTCTAAAAGGGTAATTTGGGGATTATAAAAGTTGCCAAACATAATCATTCTTTTTATATACTCAGAGAAATACGTTAATTGTAATCCCATGGGATTAGTGGAAGTTAGCTGATGTACAGGTAGGCTATCCAGAAAAATTATTACCCACTTTAAGTATATAAGAGAGGGATTTTAATTCAGGTAACTACGTTAATAGAAGGGCTGTGAAATTGAATAGAAGATGCTGAGGAACCAGGCAACACAGTAGAGTCACTTCCAAGCTGAGAGAAAGTAATGGTATGGGACCCTACAGGCAAAGTCACTTCATGCAGCAGGAGACTTGTTAAGTCTCTGTATCAGGAGTTTGAGTCATAGAAAAGGAGTTGGTGCCAGATATGCTGCCCAGCTTATCATTACTTAATCAGGTGGTAATTCTCACTGCAATTACTGTTCCATATGTTATCTCCTCATTGGAGCAAATTAATACAGTGGCTAAGACAGATCCAAATACTGAATGATGCCTGTGGCAAACTCTAATAGAATTGCAATAAAAGCTCTTAGATCTTGGAGAAAAACTTTGTTCCTTTTAGCAAGTGTCTGTTTTTTTTAGAAAATATATCTAAGTGAATCAGAGAGCATGCAGTTCATGAAAATGTTCGTGTTTTAAATTTTGTGATCAGAGGCCCAGGATACACAATGAAGTAGGAACAAGGTTGATCCTGCTTGGAAGCATTCCATAAAGCCCCAGAGAAGCAGTTGGTAGCGTGAGCAGACTGTTTACATGTCACTCAGCCCGCTACAATACTGTTCCATTCTCATCTGTTTCTATGGCCTTCTGGAGCGTTTCTGAAGAAACTTTCATACAAGGAGGGTTTCACAGGATAATAACTGCCACCAGCTGTTAGCAGACTTTGACTTTAGGGTTCCTCTGGCATGGCTCTGAAGGACAACAGAGAAGGGAAGACATCAGTTGAACAGGATGTTGAGCAATACATCACATTATCACTTTGCTTGGATAAAAGTGAGGTCTAAAGATATGTTCAGTACACATTAAACAAGGATATAGAAGAAGGTCAAAACAAAAAAAATCAAGTTAATTTAAGTGCAAGATTAATTTAAGTACACTTCATTATACAATCTTTCATGTAAATGAAGTAGTTAGGCTTATAAAATGATAGAGTGGTCTTTAAAAGACTCAGCCCTGCAATATCATAGGATGTCTTCTTTAACCTGATACATATTTGCACCTAATACAAATATTTGCAAAATATTCAATAAGTTCTAAACCAGGGTTCAAAATAAGGTACTTTACTCCCATAGTTTAAAGACACAGAATTAGGCACCACGCAAGACTGAAGATAGAGAAACTGGGGATTTAGCTCAGTGGCATAAGCACCTGCCTGGCAAGCATTAGGTCATGAGTTCAATCCTGCTAGGACAAACCAACAGCCAGCATCATATTAAATGACCAAAAACTGAAAGCCTTTACCTTAAAATCAGGCACAAGACAAGGATGTTCCCTTATCACTGCTGCTATTCAATATAGTACTGGAAATATTAGCCAGAGCAGTTAGACAAGAAAGAGAAATAAAAAGAGTAAAGATAGGAAAAGAAGACGTTAAATTATCATTATTTTCAGACAACATAATACTCTACAAAGAAGAACCCCAAAACTCCACTGAAAGACTCTTAGATATAATAAATAAATTCAGCAATGTAGCTGGATACAATGTCAATACTCAAAAATCAATAGCATTCCTGTACACTAACAACAAAATCACTGAGAGAAATAAGAAACCCTTCATCCAAAAAATGAAATACTTAGGAATTAATCTCATGAAAGGAGTAAAATATCTATACAGGGAAAATTATAATGCCCTAAAAAAGAAATCAAAGATCTCAGAAAATGAGACACTCCTTGTTCATGGATAGGAAGAATAAATATTGTGAAAATGGCCATTATCCCAAAAGTGTTACACAGATTTAATGCAATCCCAATGAAAATACCACTAACACCTCATAGATCTGAGAAATCATTCCTAAAATTCATCTGGAAGCAAAAGAGACCGAGAATAGCAAAGGCAATTCTAAGCAGCAAAGGCAAGGCAGGAGGCATCACAGTCCCTGACTTGAAGTTATACTACAAAGCAACTGTAATAAAATCAACATGGTACTGGAATAAAAACAGAGCTGAAGATCAATGGACTAGATTAGAAGATACAACCACAACTACAAACACACTCAACCACCTTATCTTTGATAAAGGAGTCAACTATGTTCACTGGAAGAATGATAGTGTCTTTAATAAATGATGTTGGATAAACTGGCTCTCCATAAGCTAAAAACTAAAACTAGACCCATGCCTATCACCATGTACTAAACTAAAATCTTAATGGATCAAATATCTCAATATTAAAACAGAAACACTAAGTTTGTTGGAAGACAAATTAGGTAAAAACCTTGAAGACATAGGGGTAGGTAGAGAATTCATGAACAGGAATCAAACTGCACAGGAAATACTTCCCAGAATCAATAACTGGGACCACTTATTTAAAAGTTTCTGCATGTTGAAAGAAATCTCCAGCATAATGAAAAGAAAACCCACAAACTGGGAAAAATCTTAATGAACTGCCCCTCAGACAAAGGACTTCTGTCTAAAACATATAAAGACTTAAAAAAAATCATACCACCAAAATCCAAAGGTTCAATCCAAAAATGGGCATCCCAGATGAATGCACAGTTCTCAGATGAAGGAATACAAATGGAAAATAAATATATGAAAAATTGTTCATCATTAGTCGTTAGAGAAATGGAAATTAAAACAACTCTGAGATTCCATCTCACTCCAGAAAGAATGGCCAGGATCAAGAAAACTACCAACAACAAATGATGGAGAGGCTGTGGAAAAAAGGAACTCTCTTGCACTGTTGGTAGGAGTGTAGACTGGTACAACCACTGTGGAGTTCAGTCAGGATATTTATCAAAAACCTGGGATTGGAAGTCCCATTTGACCCAGCTATTCCCCTTCTAAGCATATTCCCAGAAGAACTGAAAACATCATACTACAGTGATGTATGTGCACCATGTTTATAGAAGCACAATTTATAACAGCCAGATCTTGGAAACAACCTAAGTTGTTTCCTCAGATCAACTGAGGAATGGATAAAAAAGTTGTGGTATTTTTATACAATGGAGTACTACTCAGCTATAAAGAATGATCACATTGAGATATTTATAAATAAATGGATGCAACTTGAGATAATACTCATAAGCAAATCAATCAAACTCACATGTATAGATACTGTATAGTCCCCCTAGGGTAAAAAATGGTAAGAGTAAATAAGATTTTATGGGAATCATGATTCCCCATTACATTGCTTTGAAGCCTTATAATGTTTTCATTCATTAGTTGGAATGGTTTTTGTTTGATTTTATTATGTGTGATGGTATGAACAGCTATTTTGAAGAAAACAAGACATTGTGGCAGCCATTGCTGATTTAATATCATCTTGCTTTGAAGTCCTACCATGCTTTTGTTCTGTTTCCATTGGTTCTATCATGTTATGTCTTAATTGGATTTTAATATGTGTGATAGTATAAACAAATTTTTATGGAAAATGCGATAATATAGTAGCCATTGTTTATTTTCTGTTATTTGGTTCTGAATGCCCTGTAATGCTTTCATTCTCTTGAATGGTTTTATACTATTTTGTTATGTTTGATACTATTGTATGTGAAGGTATTCTCAACTATTTCAAAGAAAGAGACAGTATGGTAGCTACTGCTAATATCCGGGTGTCTTGTGGTGAAGTGCTGTGTTGCTTACATGGTTCTGTTCTGATCTGCTTTGTTCTGTCCTCTTTTGTCTTAATCTCTTTAAAATAAAATTTTTTTAAAAATTTAAAACTTGAAGACAGACTGATGTGTTTAACAATTACAACTAATTAATCAACTCTAAAAACCACATTTATTGTGTCCTTTAGTGTTACTCATAAGTATATAAGGAAGGAATGCTTTTATCATGAAATACAGTGTAGCTCTTCTGAATTGGAAGGAAAACTGGTTATTTCAGCCATCTAGATTTGGGGCCAAAGGACAGAAAGTGGGATATTGTGTTTCCTGGGGTTGCTGATTCATAGTGGATTCACTTACCTTTTTTAATGCATTAGTAGGAATGTTCAATAGAAGACTTACTGTCCTTCTATGGAAAAGGCCATTAAGAACTGAAACACCTCAAGAATCAGCAAAGTTTAGGTTCCTTCCATGAGGAAATAGCTTAAGGGCTGGTAAAAGAGAAGGGGGCTTCATAATACAAGAGGGAAAAAAACAAATACCAGTTTCAACTTACGTATAAGCAGATAAAAAGATCTGCTCCTTGACGCTGTACCATAACTTAGATGCTGTACCATAACTATGTACAATATTACATATTGTACATAGCGTATGTTGTTGGTAGCCAGTCTGCCTTTTGGACCACAGGATAAGCACATTTGGAGAAGGAATGGGTACCATCTAGAGCAATACTCCTCAAGGTAGGGGAATGTTTCTGTAGGGTGGTGGTAGTGCATGAACTATTTATGACTGGTTTATGATGAGAGATGCATGGAAATAAAGAGTATTTAAAATCGTTCTGTCAAATGAGTATTAAAATTCCTAAGCTTGTACACAATAATAAAAACTTGAGGCCTACATTTTTATGTTCTTTTTAATTTCATTTTTAGCAGTTCATTTTATTGCATTTCCCAATGACTCTATCCATGACATATTAGAAACAAAATTTTACTGCTCTTTTACTACAGAGTTTGAAAAGCAATGATCTTGGTGAGCAACAGCCTTGTGAAATATATTCTCAATCATGATACAGCAGTTGTGTGCAACTTTGCTCACTTGTCGTTGTGAAGGAAGTAAGAAAATTTGCTATTTTTTGTAGACTATTTGGGTGGTGGTGGGGATAATCTTTGGTGTGTATGTTGGTAGCCAAAAGTGAGTGCATAAAAGTAAACACAAGTGTTTTATATGTGACCATGCAGCCTGTATCATTACTGCCTGCTCCCCCCTCACCCCAATGGGGTAATATAATGCAGGAGGAAAAGGCCATCACTAGATGTCTTAGACATGAATGCCTGTTTTTGTGACTTTCTTGTTTCTGAGACACAATACCCAACACCCACAACTGTAAGGAGAGAAAAACTTTATTTTGGCCCAAAGTTTATAGAGGTTTCGGTTCACAGTCTCAGCTGGCTCCAAGGCAGGGCAGCGTAGCAGCAAAGCATGGCGGACAAGAAAGATCTCACATGTGGTGGGAAGCAGAGAGAGAGATCAAGGAAGAGGAAGAGAGAGCAACTATGTCAGGTCATGCCCCTAGTGACCCACTTCTTCCAAACAGGCCTCAGCTTTCAACATCACATTCAGCTATACATTAATTCATCAGTGAACTTTATCATACATCCATGGTCCACTCACCTCTTAAGAAGCTCCACTCTGAGTGATCCACCAAGTTGAGACTAAGAAATCCTAAGAAGTCTACCTTAAAAAATCAGAAGCTCCACTATAAGTGATCCACCCTAAGAAATCTGGAAAGTAGAACAGAGAAAACCTACATAGGTGAAAGTTCCAGTGTTCCTGTTACTGACTTTCCTAAAATTGTCTGGACACTTGCTCTTTTTTTTTTTTTTTGGTTATTTTTCCATTAGTTTTGCACTTTCTCAGCATGCTTCTACTAAACACCTTTCTCAAGTCCTAAACCTATTTATTGCTTGTCACTAAAATCACAAAGGATCTTGTAATTTTAAAAGCATTTGATAAACACTATCTGGTTACTTTCCAGAAAATGTATGCCATAACCAATGATATGTGTGTCTATTTCCAAGAACCTTTGCCAGAACTGAATATTGAATGTATATACATGTATAATTTTAAGCATGTAAAGATAGAGACAGAAGGCACAGACAGGTTGAATATACCTAATCTTCAAATTTGAAATTCTCCAAAATCTAAATTTTTTGAGTACTAACATGATGTTTGAAGTGAAAACGCCACATCATGAAATGTATGCATAAAATTATTAAATATATTGTATAAAATTACTTTTGGCATATGTGTATAAGGTGTTTATGAAACATAAATGAGTATTTAGATATGGGTCTCTTTCCCAAAATACTTCATTATGTATGTGTTAATATTCCAAAAATCTGGAAAAAATTTCTGAATCCAAAATACTTCAGATGGAAACATTTTTAAAAAGAGATACTTAAGCAATAGATATCTATATATATCTTTGATATTGTTTCAGGGAGGAAATAGGGCTATATTTAAATCATCTTCATATTTTTGCATATCATTAGAGGTGAACTTTTGGGGAGATATAGCATGAATACATTTTTATGAGCAAATTATATAAGCCAAATTCAAAATGGACTACAAAAGGATTTTGTTAGCATATATAAAATGGAAAGATGCCATAGTCATTTATAGAATTGGATCAAATAATATAGAAACTAAGTCATGAAGACATGCTTATATTTTTTTTTTCTTTTTTATCAGTACTGGGGATCGAACTCATGACCACATACTTGCAAGGCAAGTGCTTACGCCGCTGAGCTAAATCCCCAGCTCCCAACATGCTTATATTAACCCTGGGGCACCCAGCTGCTTTCTAACAAGCAATCACCACGAGCCTTTTTGTTCCCTCCTCACCACTAAGTGTTTTATTTCTGTCAAGAAGTTGTCATCGTGTAGTAGGGAATTACTGCTGCTACAGAATGAGACCATGTTTGATGTTCAGTAATGATCTGGCCTTTCTTAGATCACCTGCGTCCTCCCAGCCATAACCCTTTGGATGAGTTGCTATGAATACCCATGCTTGGATTTCCAACTTATTCTAGTTGGAAATGTAGGGCAGCACATTGTGCTCAACAGTCATTAACAATACCCTCTTTTCATGCCCTAGAATAAAATGAAATGGGGAAGGAAGATTGATGTGAATGGAAAGTTGCTGGTCAGGCAGGAATGTCACTCATACACTTAGCAGGAGCTCTAGAGTTTTGAGCAGATGGGTTATATGTGGAAATCAATACCGTGTTCGAAGGGTTATCATACAATTAATATTTAAAGTGGGATCCTTTGGAAAATGAAAGGCTACTGATGGAAGGGGAAGGGACAGGAGAAATGAATGTATCTGCATCAATTCTCCAAAATGAATGTAAGTAGTATATGTCACAAATATTTAGTAATAAAGAAATTAAAAAATAATGAATTGAATATTTACTCTACCTTAGGAGAGCTGAGCATAGGTAGGAAGTGGAGTAGCTATTTCCATTGTTGAACTATCTTCTTTCTTCATGTAATGTAGATCTAATAGTTCCGACAGCTATAAAGCCCTACATGTTTTTACAGTCACCATCAACTACTTCCCAAGAGAAAATAACTTCTTGAAACCAAAGTTATGACTCACAAAAGGCTCAAGATTCACAAAAAGATTAAATCTACGGTGGAGGGAACCATCTGCTTCTTGATAGTTCTTAAGGAAAAAGCCTTGAGGTGAGGAAACACCATTTCACTTGTGAGTGACTCACGGATAGAGTGGTTAGCACAAGGCTTCAAAGTGTTAACTTCAAAGTTTTGATCTTGGTGCAATTTATAGTCTTGACTTTGCCATTTGCCAGTTGATACCTTGAGCAAATTACTAACCACTCAAAACCTGTGTATTTGCCTATAAACTGGAAATTATAATAATTCACATTATTCTGTTCAGAACCTCAGGATATTAACATATATTACTCTGTGCTCGGAGCTCTGAAAGATTAGTTGGTAACACCACCAAGACAGGTGATAAAATGGAGTGGGAAAGGCAAAGCTAAATTCTTTTTTAAAGCAGGTAGAACACCTCTCAGTAAACATTATTCACACTGGTTCTTCTGTTCATCTTTATGCACTTAATTGGTTCTTCCAATTTGTCAATTTCTCTCTAACACTGACCACAAGTGAAAAAAAGAAAAAAGAAAAAAGAAAGAAACTCACTTTGGGATCAGGAAAGAGCAACTGACTATCTCCTATGTGGTTTAATAATGTCTTTGGCTTTCTTAGTTGTATTACTGGACACCCTAAAAAATGCTTTTAAGATTAGCCAATCTTTTTTTGTTTTTGTTTTTTTGGTACCAGTCATCGAACTCATCACCTCAAGCTTGCTAGGCAGGCACTTGTGCCACTGAGCTAAATCCCCGGCCCAGATTAGCCAATTTTGTAAATCCTTATATAGTTGTATATCTTGCACTGTATCTGTTTTTTCTAGTAAGCACTGACTGATACAGCTTAGTAGGAAGAAAAGTTTGGTTTACAAAATTTAAATTTTTTCCTGTATGTGACCATTTACATCATTCTCATGCATAACCACTAAAACCTGCACAACACAAATACCTACCCACTGGTGATAAATGAACAAATTGCTGCAGATCATACTGTGGAACTATTTAATAATAAAGCATGGACTATTGATACACATAAAAATTTAGGTGGATCTCAAATGTGTCCTGCTAGTGAACACAAACAAGGCTCAAAATCTATAAGATTTTATTTTTTATATAAAAATAAATTTACAGGGATAAACTAGGGAAGAGGGAGGATTGACTATATATGACAACATTTCTGTGAGGAAATATTCTGTATCTCTTTAAATTCAAAATTTAATTGACACATAATTGTAATATTTCTGGTGTTCAATTTGATAATTTAATACTTATATACAATATATGATTAAATTAGGGTAAATGGTATTTCCATTTCCTTAAACATTTATCATTCTTTTTCTGTTGGAACTTTTGAAATCCTTTCTTCTTAGATTTTATGAAATAATATAATAGGTTATTGTAAACTATAGTTAGCTTATTGTGTTATAGACTACTAGAAGGTAATCCTTTTAAGTGTATTTTGGTAGTTGTTAACTGATTCTATTCTATCTCGCCTACTCACTGCCTTCCTACCTCTCATGATGAAGAATTTTCTCTCACCTTTATGAAATCAAACTTCTTATTTTCCACCTGTGTGTTGGAATATGTGGTATTTTTTGTCTGGCTTCTATTACTGAACATAATGTCATCATTCCAATTATGTTGCTGCAAATTACAAGATTTCATTATTTTTATGTCTGAATAATATTTTATTTTCTTTATTCACCTACTGATGAACATATTGATTGATTCTGTATATTATCTATAGTGAATAGCATTACAGTAAATATGGAAATGCAGGTATTTCTTGATGTACTGATTTCAAATTTTTGGATATACACCAAAGCAGTGGGGGACCAGGATCATATGATTATTCTATTTTAGTCATTTTAGTCATATGACAAGTCAACATAGTTTTTCATAACTAGAATAATTTATATTTCAACTAAGACTTCTCATTTACCACCCTTAGTGACTTGTAATTTTTTGGCTTTAATAACTATTCTATCTGGGGCAAGATGATATCTCATAGTAGTTTGATATCCTTGATGATAATCATGTTGAGTCATTTTTTTCACAGACTTATTCACTATTTATGTATCTTCCCTCAATATATGTCTATTCAGATAATTCTATTTTTATTAGAGTTTTATCTTTTGCTGTTAAATTCATTACATCTTCTAGATATTAATCTTTAGTTGGAAGAATAGTTTGCAAATATTTCCTTCTGTTCTTGAGTGTCTCATATCTCCGTTGATTGTTTTCTTTGCTCTGCAGAAATATCTTAGTTTGATACAGTATTTATACATTTTTATTTCATTGCCTGTGCTTTTAGAGAGTCAGCCAAAAATAAAATTTCCTAACTGATTTCATGTAGTATTCCCCATATGTTTTCTCCTTGTTGTTTCATAGTTTGAATTCTTACATCTAGGTCTTTGATTCACTGTGTATTGAGTTTTGTGTATAGTGAGAGAAAAGAATATAATTTCATTCTTCTGAATTTGAAAATCTAATTTGCTCAGCATCATTTATTAAAGAGGTTATATTTTCTCCAATGTATACTTTTGCCATTTTGTCAAATATCAGTTAGATATAGATGCATGGAATCATATAATACTTTTTATTACTGATACTGGGTTATCATAATGTTCTATTGATTTAAATGTCAGTTTTTAGGCAAGTGCATTTTTGTATGTCCTATATAGGTTTACAGTATGTTTTAAATTCAGGTATTGTGGTCTTAAGCTTTATTACTTTGTTCAAGATGGTTTTGGATATTTAGAATATTTTGTGATCCTCTATGAATTTTAAGATTGTCTATTTCTGTGAAGAATACCATTGCTCTTTGATGGGCATCTTTCTGAATTTGTAGAATGCTTGGGCAGTATAGACATTTTAACTATGTTAAGTCCTTCAGTTTATGAGTATGGAATGTCTTTCCATTTTTTGGTAACCTTTTCAATTTCTTTCTTCAGTATTTTGTAGTTTTTATTGTGAAAATTATTAGTTTCCTTGGTTAAATTTATTACTTGGTTTTCCAAAACGTAGCTATAGTGAATGAATTTGCTTACTTGATTCATTGAATGTTCATTATTAGTTTAAAAATCTACCACTTTTTGCTGTAGTTTAGGTCTTAAATGTCCCCTCAAAGATCTATATGTGAAAGGTTTTGTAAGATCAGTGTGCTATTGGGACACGGTAGAAGCTTTAAAAGTAGGATCTGGTGAGAAGTGTTTAGATCCTTGGAGGTATGCCCCCAGAGAAATGATCAGACTCCAGGCTCTTTTTTTGCTTCCTGGCTATGAGGTACCCAGTCTTGCTCTAACCCTAAGCTCACCCCATCATGTGCTGCCACAGGCCAAAGCAATGAGGCCAACTCGTAGACTAAAACCTCAAAGCTATCAGCCAAAAAATGTTTTGAAAATATTTTGTCTATTTTAGGTACTTTTGAAAGCTAAATAACACATTTTTATATGTTAAATTGATGCTCTGCAACTTTCCTGAATTTATTTGTGAGTTTTAAATCCATTTATTTGTGGATTTTTTTTTTGGTTTTTCTCTAAATCATGTAATCTGCTAACAAGGATGACTCAAGGTCCTCCTCTGCCTAATTGTTCTCGTTAAGATTTCCAGTGGTGCGTTAAATAAAAATGGTGATAATGGACATCTTTGACTTTGTCCAGATAACAGAGTAAATGTTTTCAGCCTTTGCCCATTCTACGTGTTGTTGGCTTTGGGTTTGTCATATACATCCTTTATTTTATTGAAGTCTGTTCCTTCTATACCTAATTTGTTGAGGGCTTTTATCATGACAAACTTTTGAATTTTACTGAATGCTTTTTCCATATCTACAGATGATCATGTTGTTGTTGTCCTTTATTTTGTTAATGCAACATATGATATTTATTGATTTGGATGAACTGAACCATCCTTAAATTCCAAGGGATAAATCTTACTTGATCATGGTATATGATCTTTTTTTGTGCTATTAGATTCATATTGCTAGTATCGTATTGAACATTTTTGCATTTATGTGTTTGAGGGATATTGGTCTATAGTTTTCTTTATTTTTAATTGTGTCCTTGCTGGTTTTGATATCAAGGTAATGCTAGCTTCACTGATTGACTCAGAGGGAATTCTCTTCCTTTCCATTTTACTGGGAATAGAAGAATTATTCTTTGCTTTTGTTAAAAATTTAGTAATATTCAGCAGTAAAGTCATTTGGCCCTGGGTTTTCTTTATTAGGGATAGTTTTTATTACTGATTCAGTGTTCTTACTTGTTATTGGTCTGTCTATAGTTTTTATGTCTTCATGGTTCAACTTTGGTTGTTACATGTCTAGAAAGTTATTTCATCTAGGTTTTCAATGTTGTGTATTTGTTCATAATACTCTTCAACTGTCCTTTGAATTTCTGTGGTATCATTTGTAATGTCTCTTTCCAGGACATCCTGGAACCTTTTACAAGTGAGTTCAAGGCTAGCGTGAACTACATAGTGAATCTTTGTATCAAAAAGATCAGAAATCTAAACAAGCTGAGCCTCTCAGGATGTGTCACTGAGTTAATTTTCAGGGACTTGTGAAGCCGAAGAGCTCGAGGAGAGCCTCTTGAAGCCATGGCTGGTCAGAGTCACCTGGTAACTTTGAGGGGATATGAGTGGATATGGGATCACCCTGGTGTTTTGCAGGACCATGAGCAGGTGGAGTCACAAGAGGATACTGTGCGGTAATAGCTTCATTTGGAAAAGTCATATGGGCTGGCTATTTCTTTGGAGAAGTACAACAATGCAGATGCCTAGAAGGTCCTCAACCTGGGATCAGAATTTTCGAGGGCTACAGGCTTCTTTCGCAGCTTCAGGTGTCTGTGGCATTAGTGGGGACTGCTGGGAGTCTCCAACTTGTTTTACTATGCCCCATTGTGCAAAGTGCTTCTTATTTGATGATTGATCTGGCCTGGGGAAATAGGATGGTGGATACTGTATGCCTCATTTTCTTGATTGTACTTCTCTGTGTTCTATGGCATGTCTGCCATATGCCTTTTGCACTTGTGTGTTCTCTCCACAAGATACCAAACAGTCAATAGACAGAAAGAAGTGGCAATAGATGTGGGCTGAGATAAGACCCCAAAGGTGAAGCCAATTGGTAATTAATATCACCACTACAAGGAGCAAGAGGATCAAGGAATGTTATGCATATTTTTGTAGGCACAAGAATGTGCCCTATGAGTGGATGTTTGAAGAAAGATAGAGGCCCTGGGAAAAATAGGAGTGGACAGAATTGAGAGAGAGAGGGACTCTCAGAAGATGGGCTTGATAGAAAACCTAGGGAAATCATGCTTTTTAAAGAAGGCTAAAGCTAATCTTTTGATAGAAATGGAGGAGGGGCCAAGGCAAGGAAAAGTAAGATCATTCTTTGGCTGTGAATCATGCTGGGTCTGGATTTTGCTGCCTGAACATACAGAGGCATGGGCAAACCTTCCTCATTTATAAAAATTCTCTTAACCTATAATTACTCATCATTGATTGATTTCCTACTCTCTCCTTTTTGAGTGAATTTGAAAGCACCTTTACTAAGTCCAGAAAATTCTACAGAATTTCTAACTTAAGAAACAAATAAAGCTGCACAGAGCTTAACCTACCTGGTGTATAGAGCCAGCTTGATTTATATGAATGGACCAACAGACCCATATGGCCTAGCATATCAAACTCATCTCCTCTGCATATGAATGTCTATGCCCAGACTTCAAGCTTTTATATTGTCCTTGCTATACTTTTAATTTGATAAATTTGATAAATTTATAGTATTTAAGTATAGATAATTATGAGATATCAAATTCATTCTTTCTATAAATATTCAAGCCTTAACTATATGCTATGCAGTTACTTTACTGCTTTATAGGCTTACCTTAAAAACAGAGATTTTTGTATTTATACGGTTGTGTGTGTGTGTACTTAGTTTTGTCTTTTAAAAAAAAACAAAGAAATAAAGCTTTCTGGAGAATCAAATAGCTAGCCAGATGCTCTTATTGTTTTGTCATATAAATCACCTATATTTTCAAAATGATACTTTACTTTAAAGTCAATATTTTCCTTTTAAGGTTGGCACTAAAAGAAAACAGGCATTTTAAGGTTAGTGTAGTTTTATTGTTAGAAACCTCCTATAGAAAACATAAGGCATATTAAATTTTACTACAAAATGCTAATGACTCATAACTAATGTTTGTTGTAGCTTCAAAATTAAGGCTCTTTGCTACTGTTACCAAGCATCTGCACGTCTCTTCACTCTCTTAAAAGGCAGTGTGACTTCTTTCTGCATTTTGTTGTGGTGAGACATAAAGTTATTATTTTCAGTGATTTGTTTATATAAATGAAAATAGCTCAGTGCCTATATCAGTAGGTACTTATCAGCTATTATTTCCCACCAGTTATTTTCATTTTGTTTATGTTAGGCTGTTTGGAGGACCTATGAAATCCCCATTTAAAACTGTTTAAATGTATCAATTTAATCACAGGAATCCAGAACAAGTAGAAAGAAGGGACTCAGCGATGTCATTGTAGAATCAGACTCTTTCCATATTTCTGCTCTCTCATTCTTGTTGTGTGACTCTTTAATCCTCATCCTTGTTTTCTCACATCTATAATGTGGCCGTTGGAGCTCTTGGCATCAAATCACCACCCAGAAAGTAGAGATTTCCCATCAAGTACTCCTCGTGCATCTATCTTATTTATAAGGAAACAGGTTTCCATGGAGTCCTCCCAGTAGACCTCCAGTGTAAGAAGGTGGTCACACTTCCCTCTGTCTCTTAGAATAGGATCAGACGTAGAATGTATAAATGTTGTAACTTTGGTCCAACATTAAGAGTCACATAAACACGGTTACTCAGTGTACGTTCAACTTCCAAGAACCTTGAGATGATCTCAGTGGTTTCTGTCTCTGACCCCAGGCCCAATGCAACTGTAGCTTCACAATGGTCACTTCTTTAAACTTCTTTCCCAAATATAGGGGACTCCCTCACTCCAGTCCTGAACCAGTCCTAGTCCTTTCATTTACATTTTCTTTTTTTCCAGGAATCTCAGGACCTTGTGCTTGCCAAGCAGTGGCTTGTGCCACTGAGCTACATCCACGGCCTTCATTGAAATTTTATGAACACTTCTTCAATTCTCCATTTAGTAAGAGGTGGTCATACACTGTACAAGTCTGGGCTGAGAGGAACTCTGTCAAAAAGAAAGTGAGGAAATTGTTTTGCTGTTTGTCACATTGTTCTTTCATATTCTACCCATCTTACATGATTAAGTTTGCTTTTAAATAGTTTCCTGCTGCATTTTTAGCTGATCCCTGCAGGGTGACTTCTTGTATTCAACCACTATCATCTCACAGATACGATCTTTCTGAAATGTAATATAACTTCATGATTAGCATTCTACTTGTGTAATGCAGCTTACAAGAATGATGGTGATCTATCCTTACATATCTTTCAGCATTTTCTATTCCATGCGGCTTGCTAGGTTTAATCATCATATCGAATTTATGTTCTTGTGGCTGCTGCATCTCTGTTCTATTTTCTGTCTGAAATATCTACCCTCCTCCACTTTCCTCTTTCTGCCATATGGACCAGTTTCTCCTTGCCCTCCAAAACTGATGCTTTCAGAAACTTTACTACAGCTCAGCAACCTGTGGTGTTTTTTCTCTGCCCTTCAGTAGCACCTGAACGGACTATTATGATTTATTTGTTTATATAATCTACCTATTATCTGGTACTGGATTGAGCTTTTTGTGATTAAAGGCTGTTTGACTCATTCCTGTACAGTTTATTATCTATATGTGATACTCAGATTATATATTTTTAATGGCAGAAAAGATGTTAAGCTTCCTCCGTGCCAGTGTGGCATATAATTCAAAGAAAAACTCAGTCTTGTTTCCGAAGAGGTCAAGATAAATTTGAAGCGTTTAATTTTCTCTTGTTTCTCAGAACTTTAATATTTTCTCACTCTAACTTACGAAGGGTTTGTGAAGAGGACACAGAACTGGAGAATGAATCTTTATATGCAAAACATATTTGGCAACATTGACCCTGAGCTGAACAGAAACCTCAGTGGTGTGAAGCAAACATGATAACCTCTCTTCTTTGGCCAGCAATTTTTCTTTTCTTATATACCAGACATTTAGGTTCCTAACAGCTTTACATTCTAAGGACACAGAGCCACTAATTAAGGTATACACAGGCTTAATTATTTTGTAAAAAGTAGCACATTTTAAAGCATTTTTCATTAAAAACACACCAAATAAAGTGTGCAGCTGGAGTTGAGCTTTGTAAAGAGTTTGTTTTTACTTATTCTTCACTCTAAATCATTGATTCTGATATTCAGTTATAGGTCACCTTCTCCAACACCTTGAATTACAGATATAAGGAATTCTTTATTTCTGAATTTGAAAAGATGACACAAGGACTGAATTTAAATGATTAATCTCACCATTGAGGCCGAGGAATACTGGATAAATCACACACCATTCAATACACACATTTAAATGTAATAACCCTACCCAGCACATGATAGAATTATGATATCAAATTTAGAAGATAAACCTAAATCAACAAAGAAGATAGCTGCCTATCTCAGTGTAGTATTCTTTGACTTCTAGTTTCTTGTGATCCTTGGCTGTTTACAGAAATCTGGTTCTCATTATCATGGTGAAAGTTTATTACATTATTTCAAACTTTTCATGGCTTCCGCTGAAATCCTTACCTGTGACACAATCAGGACCAGCTGTTGATATGGTTTTAAAAAATTTTAAGTATCTAAATTATATTTTTAATTTTATAAACTTAAAACATAAACATTTATTTTCTAAGTCTCTGCGAAAGAAGAAGTCAAGCTCTTGGTCTGAGTATGGGGATATTCTTTGTTTTTTTGTATGTTATCTTTTCTTGGTGCTATCTAAATCCAAAATGTAGTATGCCGTATTTTTAGTTTTTGTTCCTTTAAAGTGCATGGAAAAATAGGCAATAAATTATTACAGAAGAATCTAATTCCTTCTGGACTTTGATAATTGTCTTTCAGTCTTTCACCATTAACTCTTTCATAACGAATCTAATAGCAGATCTGTTTCTTCTTTTCTTGTGGCTGACTTTCATTTAGCCATTCCAAAGCACTCAGCTTATTCCACTTGTCACAGGACATCAAATTTCTCTTGTCCTCCCATTTCATTAATTAACCTGCATTTTATTAAATTATTTAATGATGATAACTCACTGAACTGAGGAGAGTAGGAATGTATAGAAACAGCACAGTGGGTTCCTAAGGACATGTGGTGTGCCATGGGCATTACTAACATGTTTTGTAGAGGAACAGGTGCCTGTTTTCTAGAGTGGAAAATGGTTTTATATCTGTACATGCTTAACTTTTCCTAATGGAGCCTTGTTTAATTGTTCACTTCTTTTAAGTGCTTGACAAGGGGCCTACTATCTGTTTTGTTGACTGGCAATTTCTTTTTTCTGGTGATTTTTTTTTCATTTGCTTGTTCAACATTCTTTCTAAAAACAGAATAAAACCCAACCTGTCCAGATGTGTTCCTTTTTATGTAGAGCACTACTAAGAAGGGTTTCATGGTCTTCCTTTTTTGTAAAAAAGCCGCATTTAATGATTGGAGTCTGAGTTGGGAAATGGTCATTGGAGGCCTGAGTGTCCTAGACCTTGCAGTACAATGTGGTCTCCTATACAAGAGCTTAGTCTTGGGCTCTATTTCTAGGGGCCTGACCCTAGCTGATACGGGAATCTGTGGGTAAGTGAGGAGAGTGATCTCACTAACTGTGAGATATCTATAAGGAAACACAGGCACCAAGATAAGGCAGAGAAAGAACCTAAACAAGGATGTGGCTTGAATTCAGGAGAGGTTGTAGACCACAGACTGTTTCTCGCCTTAAAGCCACCACTGTGGCAGGAAGTCATGAAGGAGGATGACTCTTAAAACTGTAACTCCTGTCATTCAAGCACGTTGCTCTAGAGAAGACTTCAGGTATGTGAGCAGGTGGCGGAAGTTTAGTAATGAGAGGATGAAAACTTCAATGCCTAAAGCAATTGCAGGGCACCCAAGCAGGTGATGAACTGCTAATGAGGAAAAAAAATTACATAACTGACAATTTTTAAAAAGCTAGTTTTATTGAGAACAGTTTATGAACCACCTTACATTTTCTTGGGCATTAGTTATTTCCTGGGTCCTAACTGGCTGGAGACAGAGTGAGAGAGAGAGAGAGAGAAAGAGAGAGAGAGACAGAGAGAGAGAGAGAGGGAGAGAGAGAGAGAGAGAGACAGAGAGAGAGAGAGAGAGACAGAGAGAGAGAGAGAGAGAGAGAGAGAGAGAGAGAGAGACAGAGAGACAGAGAGACAGAGAGGCGGAGACAGAGAGAGAGGTGGAGACAGAGGCAGAGACAGAGAGAGAGGCAGAGACCAGGACCCAGTATCATTGCCACAGTTCTGAATATCATCAGTGACCCTAGATCCCCCTGGGGAGGCAAGTTTCAACATGTCCCCCATTGCAACTTCCCAAGGAAACTCACAGAGACTGGTAGCCCTTGCTTTTTATTTACAGACACAGTTAAAATGTCATACAGTGGAGAATTGGCATCTGGCTATCCCAAGGGACCAGGTGCACAGCAAGGAACAAAGTAGGAGTTACTTTGACCCTGGGAAAACTGACTGCTGGGAGGGAAGCTATAGGCAAACTCCTTCTGGTCTCTGTCCCTGAAGGTTTGTTTTGAGGTGCTGTGGTTCTTAGAGCTTGTGACTGAGCAAGTGGCTGTTGTATGTTCTTTGTTTGTGGCCAGCAAGGCACCCACAGTGTTGTATCTTCTTTTTATTCTTCCTTGTTTTATGCCTCCGTTTTTATTTTTTTACTGTTACAGACCTGCAGTTTTACCTCCTCAAAAATACATCCATGCATACACTTACCCTAGTTTCCAAAAACAAAACAAGACCAAACAAACAAACAAACAAAAAACCAAAACAACAAACCAGATACTCTTTGAACAGAGCCTAAGACAAAGGCAGTACCCTCTAGAATTAAATGTTCCTATCCAATATTTGAGACCCTCAGTGGTGGAGTTTCACCATAAAACATTAGAGAAGAGATATTTTGAGTAGACAAAAGTAGGTAATCCTAATATTGTGGTGCTATTCTTTTGCTGTCTAAACAAAGTCAATCCTATTAAAATCTAATGCTACAGTTTTCCTCCTGCTCCCCGTTCTTTCATAAATTGACTCAGTGCCATGAATACTGCGGAGGGGCAATGGATTTAAAAGCAATGCAAAGAAGAATGCAGGACTGTAGGATCTGCTTTTCCTCAAAGGACCTGAGAATGTTCATGATAAGAGCGAAACACTCTTTTCAAAAAAGAGCCTTGACTTATTCTGTAGCTTGGCCAGCTGGAGACCAGAAGTTATGAGGCCAGAGCTAGCCTGAGTGTTACTAATGTGTGCGCTTGGAAATCTGAACCAACTACAGGTGACGTATGTCATCACTCTCACAATTAGTACTGATGGCTCCTGTCAATTTGGCCTGTAGCTATTAAGTTGGGTGAAGGGACAACTGGTTCTTCTTATTTTATGCTTGTAGAAATGACTTCAATTTTCTTTTCTGTCTGATTAGTTTTAGCATCTGGATTTCTTCTTGCGCTCATTACAGGCGCTGGCTGTCTTTGCCTTTCTCCCTCACATCTGGAATCTAGCCAAAATGTACCAGAACAAGATGCTTCTAACATTTGAACCCTTTTGTAAGCATGCTGATTGCAACTTGGATAACTTCAATTTAATCCAAGGTGGAAGCTTTCTGCTGCTTTGGGGGGAAAATATAAGTGTCTAAAAATAAAACTGAGGCATAAAAATAGGGCCAAATACTCATTAACTGCCTCGCTTAGCTGAATGCTGAAATTATTTCAACAGTGTTAAATCAAGCCTTTGTGTAGAAGAGGTTGAGTATATATATTTTTATTCATAGTGCTTTATCTTAGATGACAAATAGGTTACTGTCATTTTAATAAAAATTCATAAATTATATAGTTTCAAGGACTCAATTTTCAGCTCAGACTGACCCTTGAATTGGAGCACATATATACGTGAATCTTTGAGAATGTGTGCTGTGAGATGCTGTCAGAGAGGTTGAAGAATACAATAGTTCTAGTTTGTGAAAAAATCACAAACTAGAACTATTGTAAACCTGATAGACTAGGGCTAAACAACTTATATACTGCTGAGTGTGGGGGGAAGCATTCCAGGGGTTTAATTAGGATAATAGAATGACATACGTTTTAAAAATGCAGCTCTCAACAGTGGTGTTGATGGTGGATTATAAGAGGAAGCAAGGGTAGAAATTGTTACCAGTCAGATGTCTATTTTCAAATCCTTTTGTAAGAGATGACAGTGGCCTTGGAGCAGCACGGTGATAGTGAGGTTGGAAAGAAGTGAATAAATAAAAATAAGTTGATAGATTAGATATGGGGCATGTAGGAATGGAAGAATCAAGATGAATTTTCTAACTTGAACTGGAAAATTTGGCTCCATTTAATTTGATAACTACGGCAAGGAGACTATGGAAATTCTGTTATCTTGCCGTGTTTTGTGTGGGGCCAGAGCAATGGAAAAGGGAATAAGGCAGAAATTAGGGCTCTCATTAATTTCATGATGTATGTAGGGCAACACAAGCCAAATGAGCAGTAGAATATATGAACTCAAAATATGACCTTAAGTATTTTAAGAATCCTTGACTTTTAAGAATTCTATGAAACTGATCTGGTAGAGAGAATGTGATGATAAAGTGAGAGGGTATAATTGCAGAGACATACTTCTTGAGTTCAAATATATGTGGGATAGATGATTTATGGAGGAGCTTATCCATAGGAAAAGCAGAAATAAGGTAGCAGGACTGGGAACATCCCATATTTGTGTATCAGGCAAGCAAGAGAGAGCCAAAACTGGAATAAAGAAGAACACAGTGAAAACCGAAAACCTGAGCAATGTGATGTTCTGAAAACCAAGAGCAGAATAATTTCACTAGAGCAAGTTAGCAGTCAAGTGTGATGAGCCCCGTGTGAGGTTAAGATGACAAATGAAGACTTTTTAGCAACATGGAGACTCTTGGTGACGACGACAAGGGCAGATTTTGACATATCACGCTAACAAGTTTAAAAGCCTTAAAGGCTTTGAGAAAAGATTGTAAAGAGGAAAATGGAAATAGCTAGTTTTAGAATAATGGGGCTGAAAAATAAGTAGAATATCAAGATTCAAGGAGAAATTGAGTGTTTGTTCTCATTTTTTTAAGATGTGCAATACTGGAGTATTTGTAGCTATGACTGATCCCATGATAAGGTGGGAGGGTACAATTGCAGAGCCATATTTCTTGAGTTAAAAAATGTGTGGGATACAGATCTCAGTGAAGGATTTGGCCTTGGATAAAGGCAGACAAGAGACAACGCTTGCATAGCACCGTTATTAGGTTGTTTGAACTGTGTTAGGAGAACAAAGCAGAGTTCATAACTAATCAAAACTAGTAAGGCAAGACTATCAGTGGAAAGGGAAATTGGAGAAGGGTGATGCTAGAACTTTCAAAGGAAGGCAGAAAATGTTGAAGTGCTTATAAAAGGGCCAGTGTAAACCTGTGTAAGACTGGACCTTACCAAGAGATGCTCCAAAGTTACCTTAAACAAGGTGGATTTCAGTTGTTTTACTTGGAAACAGATTGAGATTAAATTTTAGTGTTTAATATAGCCCATAAAAATCAAAAGTATTATTAAATATCTATGAATTTTCATAGTAGAAAAATGTGTTTACCAATTACTTATAATCTTCTCTTTTAGAAATAATCATCGTGACGCGTATCTTTTAATCCATTATACATGAAAGTACATTTATAGGAAAAGATATAAACATTATTTTGATAGCTAATATTATTTTATAATAATTTTCACTATCAAATATTTTACATATTGCTATAAAATGGATGGAAGTTAGGAGAGTGGTAACTTTTCTCCACTTGTATTTGATTTGTTTTGATGATTTCTAATATTTCTATAGGTATAGCCATGAGAAAATGTATAGTTCTGTTGAAAAGATTATCTCTTAAGGTTTATATTCAATTGTTTTCTTCTGGTATTTAAAATGCAAAAATAAAACTATAAATTATAACTTACCAGATTTTATTTCAATGAAGGAGTTGAATTTTATCTCTTAGGATATTTTAAGCATCCTACAACCTTACATCTCACATTGAATTTAGAACATATTTTTTTTAGTACAAGAACTGCCAAGCCATTTCTTGAAAATATTCTTTTAGGGATTTTTCAAATAAATTACATGGCATTCTTTTTAAAAGCTATTTCTTGAAGAGTAGCAATTAACCATAATCCCATCACCAAGAAAAAAACTACATTGTATTTTTTTCTGTTTTGCAATGTTCCTTTTTTATCTCCCTCTCTCTCCCTTCCTCTCTCTCCCTTTTTCTCTCTTCTCCCCCCCCTCTCTGCCCTCCCCCTTCCTCTTCCTCTCCCTCTGTGTCACTCTCTTATTTTCGAAAAGCTTTTTGTAAACCATGGCCTTAGTTTTTGTACCAGTTCTATGTATTTATGGTTATGTTTCAAGGTTTCAGGTTTTTAAAAAAAATATTTTAAGCGTGATTATAAACAACACCACAGCTAACATCACTAGCACTTGAATTAATTTTTGGTATATTTTACTATGAAAGCAACATGCATCCATTGTAGAGTACTTTATAAATAATAAAAAGTATGATCCAGAGAGCCACTGGTAAGGAAATACCAAATCCACTCTTTCAATAGTCATTTTTCTGCACCTATCATACGGGGAGGGACTGCTCCACATGTGAAACCTGCTCTTCCAAATTAACATCCTAGTACATATTTAGTGATAGATGCGGTTAGTGTCCTATATGAAAAAATGTGTTTCTTTGCAAAATGGACAGTGCTATTTAAAATTGTATTATAGTCAGATTTTTCTCCTATAATGTTAAGAACTTTCATACCCCTGAAGGTTTACAATATCATATTTAATGGCTACGGAATAGTTATTTGTGTGAATGAACAATAGTTTAATCTTATGGACTCAGACACTGTAATTCTTTTTCAGTTCCTTTTGCATTTAAAACCCATAATGTGCATTCTTTGCTTCACTTTGACAGTGTACTATGACCTTCACAAGACATGAAGGCACAAGCAACGCTGTTTTTCCTCTTCATTCTCATACGGTCTCTCTGTGGATATCAAGGTAAATTCTTTTACAGTGCAAGAGTTGTTATTTGTATCATTAGATAGGTACAAGCGTATGAAAAACAGAGTGGTTATAGGTAGCACATTCTTAATCTAAAATGCTCCAAAATCCAGAAATATTTGAGTGCTACCATGATGATGCTAGTGGAAAATTCCACACCTGATCTCATATGACAGATCAGTGAAAATGCAAGCGCACTGAAAATACTGTGTAAAGTTACTTCCAGACTATTTGTATAAGGTGCATATGAAACATAAATGATTTTATGCTTAGATTAGATTTGTGTCATGTCCTTGAGTATATATAAAATGCAAAACACTTCTAGTTCCCAGCATTTCAGGTAAGGAATATCCAGCTGTATTTCTCTGTAGCCAAAACATTGTGAACTTTCCTAGGTGATCAATTCATGAGAACTAGGGAACAGCCTAGAAGTCAGCACAAAGATCAGAAATGATATTTTCTTCTGTTCATTCTGATTAAGGGTTTTTATATTTTTTATTGGCTGTAAGAAATCAAACCACAAGAAAGGCAAGTTTAATTTTTTAAAGTGGAAACTTGGTACCTAGCACCTAATAGAAGATATTTTCAGCCCTGTGATAGGCATTTTTAATTTTCCAAATAAATACTGGAGGGATATGATAGAATTGGGGAGGTCAGTAATCAGTGTTTTCTTTCCCATCTCTCCATGTATTATTCTAATTATAATATGCATTCTTTCAAATCTTTTCAGAGAAAATCTCTCTGAGGAAGACAGAAGGGATATGGCAGGCTTGAAAAGGCCCAGAGAAGTGGGCAGAGTTAAAAGTCTGTGGCAGAGCCACACAAATACCTGATTCTTCTACCTTGGATATCATTGGCCCAAATCCAAAGGAGTTTACTCTTTTTTTAAAAAAATAAAACAAGGCACTTTCCAATCTTAATTTCTGAGAGTCCAAATAGACAAAATATCTACTTAAAAAACTAGATGGTCAAAAAACTAGATGTTGTTTTCTGTGATATGAAATGACCAGGTGTGGTTTTATTCATTTTGTTTTGTTTTGTTTTGTTGTAAAAACCTTAATCATGTTGAATTCATTTGCTCTTTGAAATAAACTTCTGAAATTGACAGTAAAACAACAAAAGCACTTAAATAAAGAGGACTGGAATTCTACATTTCTATCCATAATACCTTTTTTAACTCTTGCTTTGACTGACATCTAGTGAGTGGCCCAGAATTCATTTCTTCTTTTGGGTTTCTCCTATCCCTATACTCCCCTGCTTGAGACTAGCATCTAGATACTTCTAACAGACCACTGAACCTAGCATTTTTCCCACATATATTTCCTAACCAAATATTTTGTGACCCAAAAAAGTTTGTCATTCTTTTGGGGCCCTTTGGTTATAGCTACCTGGATACACTAATTATTGTTATAACAGGCATAAAATGAATGTGCTCTGCCATTGAAAACCAATAGGAGTCTTTAATATATATATTTTAAAGTACTGCATCATGCCAGGATAAGAAGAGAGAGACTATTGATCAATCATAGCAAACTAATGTATCCGTTCTTTGAACTGTTGCCATTTCTTACAGTTGCATTGAATCCAACAGGTATTCAGTTAAAATAGAAGAAACTCAAACAGTGCTTTGTGGCATCTTTCTACTAAATTAGCAAGTCAGACATTATTATTAGACTTCTGAGCAAGAATGGTTCCTTTAGGTAACTGTATATAATCCTCAATAAGCACCCATCACTAATTCTCTTTATAACATCTTTGCTTTCAATTTTAGACGCAACCTTTTCAATTTTCTACAATCACCTTAGTAGTAGGCATGAAGAAATTGTCATTGGAAGATATAATGAAGATATAATTCTCCCTTGTTCATTTGAGAATGAGCCTGGTGTTGTAATTCACTGGAAGAATCAAGAGAACCACAACGTTCACAGTTACTACAAAGATGATGACCAGTTGGAAAAACAAGACCCCAGATTTGCAGACAGGACATCTCTCTTCCGTAGCGAGATTCCAAATGGGAATGCCTCTCTATGTTTCAAAAGATTAAATCTTCTGGATGAAGGAATTTATACCTGCTACGTGGGAACAACCGTTAGTCAGACCACACAGAAAGTGGTGCTGAAGGTTGGAGGTGAGTGCATGTAAGATTTCAAAAAACCTCCTATCATTCAGGGCTACTCGGAAACAAGTCAATTCCTTCCTCACTGTTTTTAACACACAGCAACTCGTAGCATGACTATAATAAATACATCCATGAGCTCTGACTGTTTTTCATGCATTTCCAGTGTTTTTTATTACCAAAAAAGTGATGAGTATCTTCACAGTTATATTTAACACAGTTATATATTATAGGAAATTATATCAGATAAAATTACCAGGAGTAGGGCCTTAATATGTTAACGTACCAGTATAAGAATATCCATTTGTCTTTTAGTTCAGTCAGCACTCAATGCTATTGATCTTAAATATTTCTGCCAATATAATGACTAAAAATGCTAAATTTTTATTTAAATTGTTTCTGTAATAAAAGTGAGTTATTTTAAAATTACTTTCTTTATCTCTGAAGTAACTATATGTAATTGGGTTATATGTATTAATTGCTGCCAAATTTTATGATAACACTGAATCAAACAACCATTCAATTAAGTTTAAAAAATGTAGTTAAACAGAGCTTCATGGTTTATTTCTAATATTTAAAATATAGATTCTTGATGATGTGGTCCATTAATGATCAGATTCCTGATCGCAAATACAGTATATTGTAGGCATAGTATAAGATATTGTACTTTTTTGGTACCATTTTGCAGATATGTTTTTATAAGTTGAAGGTTTATGGCAACCTTGTGTTGATGAAGTCGTTGGCCACAATTTTTCCTACAGCATGTGCTTACTTTATGTTTCTGTGGCATTTGGTAATTTTCAAAATATTTCCAGCCTTTCCATTATTAATATAAATGTTGTTATGGACTATTGTAAGTGATTTTTGAAGTCTGTAAATGCTGTGAGATGCTACAAAGCCTGTTCATGCAAAGCAGTGAATTTTGTACATGCATGATTATTCCACTCACTGGCTGCTCCAGGTCTCTCTCCTTCCTTGGGCCTCCCTATTCTGTGTGACACAGTGATCTTGAGATTATGTGACTTAATAATTTGACAGTGACTTGCAAGTGTTCAAGTGGAAGGAAGAGTGACACAGCTCCTATAAGGCTTTAGTTACAAATAATTAGTGAGGAAGGCCTGTTAGGAGCCCATACAGGCCAAAAGCTAGGCCCTTTTGCCAAATAGCCAATCTGCGAATACAAGGAAAGAATTCTCAAGGGAAATTAAAAGTGCTATTGCAGTGAACACATGAATGATAAGAAGACAGAATTACCTTACTTGTTGATGTGGAGAAAGCATTATTGGTCTAGATAGAAGTAACTAGTTTAGTTATAAAACTCCCTTAAATCACAAGGCCTAACTCTCTCTAGTTCTATGAAGGCTGAGAGAGATGAGAAAGCCATACAAGATTTTGAAGATAGCCCAGATTATTCATGAGGGTTAGGGAAGAATTTGTCTTCATAACATAGAAGTACAAAGGAAATCAGCACGCACTGATGTAGAAACTACAGCAAGTTATCCAGGAGATCTGGCAAGATAAAAGGTGAAGGTGTCTACACTTAACACATTTTCAATGTATCTGAAACAGTCTTGTACTGGAAGAAGATGCTACTTAAGACTTTCATAACTAGGCTTCAGAGCTTCAAAGGATAGACAATCTCTTGTTAGGTCCTAATGCAGCTGAGCATTTGAAGTTGAAGTCAATGTCTACGAAGTGTTCCAAAAATTCTAGGCCTCTTAAACTTTATATGATAGCTACTCTTCCTGTACTCTATAACAGGAATAACTAAACCAGCATGATAGCACATCTCTTTATACGGTGTACTAAATATTTAAGGCCCACTATTGAGTAAAGCTGTTCAAAGGGAAAAAATTCCTTTCAAACATTACTGCTCATCGACAATGTACAGGGTCACCAGTGATCGCTAAGGGAGCCATCCAGGGAACTTAGCATTGCTTGTATACCTGTTCACACAACACCTATTCGGCACCCCAGTGAATCAAGAAGTAATTTCAACTTTCAAATGTTATTATTGAAGGAATTTATTTTATAAGTCTATAGCTGCCATAGATGGCGACTGGTCTAACATGGTAATTTCCTCTTGGAAATCGAAAACTTCTGTAAGGGAGTCACCATTCTAGGTGCCATTAAGAAGACACAGTGGAGCTTGCCTTTTGTTCCAGGTACTTGGGAAGCTGAGGCAGACACATGGCAAGTTGGAGGCTGGCCTGGGCAACTGGACACATAAAGAGCCAGAGTACAGCTCTGTGTAGACGCTGCGGACTTCAGTATCTACATCACTTCTGAGAGAAGCCCAAAATATCAGCAATAGTAGGAGTCTGGAGGAAGCTAGTCCCAACCCTAATGGAGGACTTTGAGGGGTTAAGACTTCTATGGAAGCAATACCTGCAGAGTGGCAGAAATAGTAGGGGAACCAGAATTAGAAACGGAACCTGAAGATTTGACTGAATTGTTGCATTCCCATGATAAAGCTTTAATGAATGAGGAATTGTTTATCATGCATGAGAAAGGAAAGTGGTTTCTTTAAATGGAATCAACCAGTGACGATTCTACTGACATGAAAACAAAGGATTTATTTTAGAGCAGTACAGAGACTTTGTTGATAAAGCAGCAGCAGGATTTGACAGGACTGATACAAATTTTGCAAGTTCTGCTGTCAGTAACATGCTGTCAAACTGGATCACGTGCTACAGAGAAACTTTTCATGAAAGGAAGATTTACCTGATGCAGCAGACTTCACTGTTGTACTTCAAGAACTCAATACATTCTTCCAGTGAAGGTGTTTGGCCCCTTTGTTGAAGATAAGGTAGCTGAATGTGTTTGGAATTTTTTTCTGCAACTTCTAATCTATACATTGATCCTTGGCTAGTACGACGCTATTTTTATCACTGTAGCTTTGTAGTATGTATTTGAAGTTGGGGATTGTGGTGCCTCCTGCCTTTCCTTTGCTGCCCAGAATTGCTTTTGCTATTCTAGGACTCTTCTGGTTTCAAATATTTAGGAATGTTTTTTCTAATTCTGCGAGGTATGCTATTGGCATTTTGATGGGGATTGCATTAAATCTGTGTAATAATTTGGGGAGTATGGCCCCTTTAACTAAACTGGTTCTTCCTGTGCACGAGCAAGGGACATCTTTCCATTTTCTGATACCCTCGTTGATCTTTTTTCAGAGTACTATAATTTTCAATTAAAGATCTACTTCACTCATTAGATTGAGTCCTAAGTAACTTTTTTTCAAAATGATATTGTGAAATGCATGGTGAATCTTGCAGTGAGTTTGTCATTTGTGTACAAGACTGATAGTGATTTTTGAGTGCTGACTTTATATCCAATGACATGACTGAATTTTGTTAGTAAATCTACAAGTTTTTGGTGGAATTTTTGGGTGTTCTATCTGCAGTATCATGTTATCTGCAAATCATTATAGCTCAGCTTCTTCCTCGTCTATCTTTATTTCTTTTTCTTGTCTAACTTCTTTGGATAACATTTTCTAGAATTACATTGAATAGGAGTAGTGATAGTGGACATCTTTGTCTTGTTCTTGATTTTACAGTGAAAGTTTTCAGTTTTTGACCATTCAATATATACCACAGTGACATATGCACACCCATGTAGCAGTACAGTTCATGATATCTAAACCTTGGAAATGACCCAAATACTCATTGACTGATAAATGGATAAAGATGTATTTTTATACAGTGTTAGTACTACTCATCCATAAAGAAGGATAAGCTTGAGACATTTCTAGGTAAATGGATGCACGTTGAGACCACACTCTTAAGTAAAATAAATTTGACACACGTGTAAATATCACATTGTTTCTCTGGTGTGAGAAACCAAAAGTATATAAATAAAGACCAAAATGTATCATAGATATTGTGAAATAGGAAGAAAATGTTGAAATGGGAAGGGGAACTAAGGAGAGGAGAAAAACTAAAGGAAAAGAAAAGAAGAAAAATGTAAACAAATCTTTCATAAATAAGGGAGGAAAGAGGGGATGAAGAGTAGTTAGAGGGATGAAAAAAAATTAAGATATATCAAGTATGGATACAGATTCCTGATGATGGATATGATCATTATGTATATCTAAAATACACCAATATATCTGATTAAAATTAAATAATGATAGCTAACCCACTACCTTGAATACTCATCCCCATCAGTATGAAGGTGAAACACCACTGCTTGCCAGTAGCTCATTGTACATTATTTTTGAGGTCTGCTATTGTACACTTAATTAGGCAGCACATAAAATAGCTTTTATATGCCCTGAGGCATGAAAAAAATTATATAACTTGCTTTGTTGCAATAGTCACTGGACATAGCAATGCTCTGTCTCCAAGATGTGCCTGAGTATGTGTTCTATGTTCAGGGATATGGTTTCTGTAGATCATTTTTATCTTTGCCTTGTTCCTTCTCCCTTTACTCATGTAGCTCCTTGACATCTGGGCTCAGAATCTAAGAATCATATTTAAACAGTGACTCAAATAGGCTGTTAGTATCTGGGGTTTAGAGTGTCATGTAAACTCTAGTTTATAGACTTTGGCCACATTTTATTTTCTTGCTCAGATAAGGTCAGGAGATTTATTAGTTAATTTTCTAAGAAATAGAGATTGCTATTTGTTTCATATCTATGCAAGCTCTTTTTCATTCTTCCTGAATAAAGACCTATATCTGAAGGTTTTAGGAAAGTTTTGTTTTGTTTTGTTTTGTTTTTTTCAGCGCTATCAAGTTTTGTTCATAATCTTAACTTTTCCATTTATGAGCATTAAGAAGTATGCTGCCCAGATGGCCCATGAGGAAACCAATAGTGACCCCTGTCCCTGTGCCCCTCTTTCCTGCGCAGCCTTCCTGAATCCTGTGATGCAGTATGAAAACAGAAGTACAAGCAGCCTCCTGACGTGCAGTGTGCTCAGCGTTTATCCTCGGCCACACATCACATGGAAAATGGATTCTGCCTCCATCTCTGGAAGCAAAACAGAAGAAACGGGGTATCTGGGCCCTTTTTATGTTAACAGTACCCTGGATATCACAGGATCCAACTCATCTTATGAGTGCGCAATTGAAAATCCACTGCTGAAGCAAACGTGGACAGGACAGTGGACACAGGAAGGTAGGCTCCATGGGACTTTCTGTGTGCTGCGCTGTCAGAGGACCGGGCTACTCTGGAGCGAGTTCACAGGAAAGAAGGAGACACAAAGAAAAAGTTCTTACTGCAGAGTTAATTCCCGTGGGCTATATTCTCTTAAGCAGTCATTTCCAATTCTGAGCATTGTTTCTTCTTTGATGAAGTGGCAGCATTCTTACCTTGATAGATGTTTATGATTTGAATAAAAATATTTGTGAAATGGGAACTACAAATAGATTCATGAATATTATTATATTTCTCCATGGTTCAACCTCCAAGCAGGATTTTATATCTGTATTACCCTTTAGAGAGATCAAAGGAGGAAGGACAGTTTCTTAGCAGGTCAAAGAATGAATTTTTGTTATTATTTGTGGTTCAGTCTCTTAACATTGCATTGACCCATTAATCTTTTTTTTTTTTTTTTTTTTTTTTTTTTTTGGTCTTTTTTGTTTTTATCGGTACCGGGGATCGAACGACCCATTAATCTTTATGCAACACTTTTATCACAGCATAATCAGATTTCTATCCTCTTCCTATTTTTTTTAAAATCGGTTCCGGGGATCGAACGACCCATTAATCTTTATGCAACACTTTTATCATAGCATAATCAGATTTCTATCCTCTTCCTTTTTTTTTTTTTTTTTTTTAATCGGTACTGGGCATCGAACTCATGACCGCCTGCTTGCATAGCAGGTGCTTATGCCACTGAGCTAAATCCCCAGCCTCTATCCTCCTCCTTTTAAAAATTATTTGAATGAAACTAAGCTTTGATCAATTTCTATATCCATAAGCTTCTTTTTAAGAAAATACCAATGGAAAGAAAAATTAATTTGATAACTTCTGTTCAATCCTGAAGTTTTATACTTATAAGCACAGCAAAATTTTCTGTAACTCTCTTTTATGGAGAGAATAGAAGTTAGCTATTCTTTTTGGCTTTACCTTCCCAGGTAAAATGTTCTCAAAATGTTCATCAACAAAATACTGAAACTGTGGCTGACTGACTATCTTTACATGATCCCAGGGAGAAAGGCAGGTACACTCAAGAACCCATCTGCTATCAGCCAGGCAGCAATGGAAACATAAAAAACGTTCAAATTCTAACATTAAATTATGAAGATCTTTGCTGGCGAACAATTATCTCCCATGTTCCTTCAGAATTTAGTACCCCGAAGCAACAATTCCTTAAATTCAGTATTCTTGCCTGAGACTCTAATATGTTTCAAGATTTGTCATGCTCAGACTGTGAACTTAAGAACACAGATGCTTATGCATCTGGGTCCACAGTATGTAGTGCGAGCATGTAGAAACAAGCCTGAACTGGGAATGCGGCATACAAGGGGAGTAATTAATTGTATTCACAGTGCTTTGGCATGAGTGGGGTGGTTACCGAATACATGCTTGAGGTGTCAGGTATGGTCAGAACTGTACTAGTAAGAGATTCTGGGAGAATATCTGCACTCTAGGTACAAAGCACAAAGTCACGAAGCAGTGAAATTTTCTGAGATTTATGGAAGTGTAAGTATTTGAAGATAAAACTAGAAAAACGATGACTTAGACCTAGAGAGGGAGGCAAAAATAAAATGAAATACTTCTATACTTTTCTGAGGAAATTAAAATCTATCTGAATCAAAGGGGGGATTTGAAATATCAGAGAGAGCATGGATTTGCATTTTAGATTTTTGTTATAGCATCTCTCCTCTGCAGATGCACTGAAAGCCAGTGGGTATAGCTCAGAGAGGGAGAACCTTTGGAGCTTTGAATGATACATACAGCCTGCTGCAGCACATGTGTCAAAGGTTCACCATCACTGGTCCAGGGCCAGCAAGAATTATCTATGTTGGTCCAAAGAATTTAGCTTGCAGAGATGCAGAACAGGAAGGACAAGATGGCACTCGAGCTCGAAAGCCAAACTGATAATACCCAGCAGAGTCCCTCTTATAAAATAGCTCTTCTGGGAGGTAACCTGCACATAGCCAGAAATATACTACCTATGCTCCGACAAAGAGAATTGGCCTACATCTGTGTGATGTGGTGAAGACCGTGAAAAGAGAAGGGACCATTAGGACCTAGGCAGAGTTACAAGAGGCAAGTCCTGGGAAACAGGAATATTTAGAATGGGGGTCAACAGGGGGAGGTCAGAAGTTTAACAGCAGATAGGAACTTGCCTAAATGCTTACTGTCAGGATGCAGAAATTAATATCAAGATACATCACCTCCCTAGCTGGCCCATTTTGAAACCCATTTTGAAAGTCTTTGAGGGAAATCTTTGAAATAGTACCCATAAAGATGTTTTTAAATGAAATTCTGCGGCACAGATATTTAATTTCTTTTCAAAATATTTCTGAAGATATCAGTATTTCAGTATTCATTCCCTGCTAAATGTAACTTAAAGAATTAATATCTCCTTTCCTGTTCTGTTGTTAGGTGGCCTTTGTAAAAGGCAAAGTGAATACCTTTCACTCTCATGTCAAGGAATAAGAAACTTTTCCCTACCGAATGAAGACTTCACAGTCACTTGGTCCAGATTGAAAAGTGGGACTTCTTCCATTTTGGGTTGCTATCTGAGCTCTTCACAAACTTCAAAAATCAGTGAACCCCGATTCTCTTGGAACAAAGAGCTGACAAACCAGAGTGACTTCTCTATGACTTTGACAGATCTTAGTCTTTCAGACAGTGGAGAGTATTTGTGCAATATTTCTTCAAGAGAATATACTCTGCTCACAGTCCATACACTGCACATAGGTAAGTTGAAGGTAGGTTAAGTAAAGAGTTTTGGCTACAGCAGTAGAAATTTGTACATATCGTACAAACTATTAGATTAGCTTTCAAAGAATATTTTAGTGTTTCTTAAAATGTCATCTACAAGAATATTTCTGGGCAAGACTAGAAAGCCCTTCTTCCTTGGATTATGCAAAACTCTTTTATTGGAAAAATACTTTATGTTTAGGCATCAGACTTTATGTTCTTGGTTACAGGACTCCAGAAATTAAAAAGAACCTACATATCTTGGTGACTGTGGGATAAATATCTTCTGTTCGTGGCTGTACCTAATAAATGCCTTAAAGCCCAGGTTTTGGAGCTGAGACTGCAGACACAGTGAGAAATTAGAACCAGGGCCCCATTGGAGGCTGACAAAACATGGCATTGAGCATTAACTTGGTGGAAATAATAACCACCTGACATATGAAACACTGTAGATGCGCAATTCGGTTTACTTTAAAAGTCTCAACAGTTAATTGCTGAAAATTTATTATTTTAAATATTTCTAGCTCATTAACCCAAAAGTCAGGATATATGTTCTGTGAAGTTGCCTTTGTAGGTGATCTGGTTGGTTCTCCCAGCTTACTGTCTCAATTTGACCTGGTGGGGCATGGTAGATTTCTTCCTGCTCTTTAATGAAGGATATTTGTATCAATGGATTCTGTGATGTTTCACATATTTTTATCAGACTGCAAAAATGAGGAGTAACACAGTTATTTGGAGGCTTAGCTATTCTATATGGCAAGATTGGAAATACGAGCACAGAGTTGTCCTCAGGTTATATGGTCTTACAAAAAGAAGCTTCTAGACATGAAGTTGTACTATTCTTTTTGTAGAGCTGCCACTTTGACAGTATAGAATGAAAAAATAGGATGCATGAAACTTCTTTCTCTAAAATAAGAGTGTCAGTTTTATGAAAAATGCAGTTAAGCCTGAATTCTATTTTTAAAAGTGTTACCTCATGTTGGATTCATTTTGGAGTATAGAAAAATAATCAGGAAGAATCTGTCTGAAGCCACATATGGCTCCTATTCCTAACTAGAGATGGAATTTCCAATTCACGCAAAGTGAGGCATCAGGACTATGGTATCTCAGACAAAGAGGTTTTTCAGAACCTCTCATTCCCAAGTTAACCCTAGCCAGGAGGACTGGTGGAGGGTGGGCCACAGCCCCCCCCAAAACAGTCCTGGAGAAGGGGCCACCCAGACAGAGAAGACAAAATGGCAAATATTTGTAGTATCTTACACATTAGCCTTTCAATGAAATTTGGTTTCCTAGGGTCTGAGGACATAGATCAGTGGTAGAGTATTTGCTTAGCATGCTGAAAGCCCTGGGCTCAGTTCTTACTGCCATAAACAAACAACCTCTCAAAATGAAACAAAACATAAAGAAAATTGGTTTTCTATTCTAAATTGCAATTTTCTGCCTTGTCTGGGAGATGCCACAGCAGGTGAAAAGAAGGTCCAGATTTGAGGCGGGGGTGCTTATGAATCTTAGAATCTAGACCTGCTCAGAAGAGTTGTACCAAACTAAAGGAAATAAATAATCCTTTCTGAGTTGTACTGCTAATTGAGGATGTGACAGTGGGAGAAAAAGAAGAAGAAGCAACTGAGGGTCATAGGTCAAGTAAGAAATAGCAGTATGTACCTTGTAGGATTTATAGGATTTATAGGATTTTTACTGGGAGGAAATTTGTATGAAAACATATTACAGACCAAGCCTTACATTCCTACTTCATCTTTCCTACTTGGTAAAGATACAGAACTTCAGAATGTTTCAAATAGGTGAGGCTAATGTTTTGTTGCATGTAAAACATTATTAACTTTATTAATAATAATGGTATGTTCATAAAGATAGATGCCTATTATGATTTTTCCATGCTGAACTGGCCTTGGTGCTCTAATACTTCCTATAATAACCTAACATTTCCAAACTCCTGCCTTCAGGAATCCTTTTAATACTAATTATAATTTTCAGCAAGACCAGAATTCTAGAAGTTCAAGTTCCTGTAGCTTTTCCTGAGAATCCACAAGCACTATCCAGTGTGCATCTGTTGCTTCTTTGGTCACCTCTGAACTTCATATCAGTATCTCACTAGGGTACTGTCATCTCCAAGCCAAGGGTGGATGGCATTCTTCTGTCGTGGGCTTTGGGCGAGGCTAGTTTACAGCTCCAATTATTCTTTTAAAAAAAGTGTTAATTCCATGAGTATATATAAAATAGAAATTTAAAATCCATAGCAGCCTCATTGCTGTCCAATTTTTTAGACTCTTTGCTCTCTTGCCCTTCATCCTGCCCTAACTTAATATTATATTGTCTGCAGCTTTCCCATAATAGACCCCGAGCCAGGGAGATAGTTATCCTTATGGCAAATTCTCCCATCTACCCTGGAGTCTTGACTTTAATTTTGAAAGGCCAATTTATTATGTACAGTGTTTTCTTATGAAATTCTGCCTCTCATCTAGAATGCAAAAATAAGTAATGTTAAATATGGTAAACGTAACCCACCTCCACTCATTTATCCCCACCCCTACTTTTCTTTTTTGGTAAATTTTCCTCCAGTTCACAAACTTACTTTGTTTTATTTAGAACCAAGTCAAGAAAGTATTTCCTGGATAATTCCGCTGGCTTTGGTTGCTTGTGTGGTGTTTCTGATCTTGATTGTGACATGTTGTACTAAATGGAGAAGCTACATCTCAGGTAATATGGAGCATTTGGCTCTGCCCTAAGTATTGCGTGTCCTGTGCATCAGCGATGACATGGAAACACATACACTGCTGACTCGCATGTAAACACATCTGACTTTTCTGGAGTCATTTTAAAAATTTGTCCTTTGACATGCCTTTACATTTCCTCCCTAGTATCCTACTAAAAATCGCAAAAATGTATCCAGAGAAAGGGATCAAGAGGCTCACAAGCATGCATTGTTATCATTTCCTGTTTTTTTTTTTTTACTATTTTCATGAGGGAACTGATTATTTAATTGACAGTTATAGGAAATGTAAAAAAATACAAATTTTGTATTAAATTAATAAATAGAATGATCATCTTGCAATGAAAGACAGCTGGGAAGAATAAGAAGAAAACTTTAAAAAGTTGTTTTTGATCTGACCATGAGTTGCCTAGATCTGTATATCTTACCCAGTTAGCTTCTTCAGTTATGAGCTCTTGCTCCCTCCTGCTCCAAGCTTATTCAGATGGTTGGTGCTTTCCAAAAATGCAGTATTTGTGGCTCATTTTATTTTAATCCTTGTTATATTAATTTTTCTTAAATTTTATATAACTAACATACTATTTACAGTAGTTCAAAACAATACCTTCTGATGCTATGGTCACACTTCTCCTTAAAATACTTTGCATTGATGAATAGCAGCTGAGCATTTGAGGAATCCAGATGAAATTCAGATCTAGTTTATCTCCACATTTTATTTCCACACTCCAGAAAACAGGAACCCAGGAAGTTCACTCCAGTGCTAGGTGGACTTAGGAAGCAGATTTACATGTACTGCCTGAGGCCTCTCACTAACTGGTAGGCCTAGGCCCCCAGAAACTTTAGCACATTTCAATGTCATCCTGAGCAGTGCTCGGGTGTGCTGGGAGGTTGACACAGATCTTATGTCTCGTCCATGAATGCCTTGGATTGACATTTCCCCACCACCCCCACTAAAATTAGAGGATTTTGTTAATAGAGAAACTGAGGCAAGGTAAAGGGTCTGATACTGCCCAGCAGGAACTTTTATTACAGTGCTACCCCAAATGTCTTGCAGCCAATCGGCCACATCAGGCATCTCATGGCTGCTCTGGGAGATACTTGTTTTAGCTGGAGCAGGCTTGTCGGGACCCTTCCCAGATGATTCTACCCTGAAACCTCTCTGGATGATTCTGTCCCTGTACAGCCTTCTGCACTTAGCTATGTGAAGGTCCCCTCCTTTAGCCATGATGAAATAGAAAGTCTGATGCTGTGCATGTGAGAGCCCAACCTTTTTTGCTTTACAAGCAACCCCCTTAGTGGACTCGGCACATGTGCTTCTCCCTCATAGATTGCAGCATATAACCTAAAGCCTCTTCTGGATAGCATGTATGATCTGTTCATACTTTTATCTGCAGTAGAGGATGCTATCTGGTACACTAGGAGCTGGTAACATCAGCTGGTGCTGAAAGAAGCCAGCAGCCAGCGCTGCTAACACTGATGTCCACTGGTAAACGAGAATGATGGACAGAATAGTTGGCAGTCACCCTCTCTGGTACCTGGAAGAGTTCCCGAGGCCTACTGTGAGCTGCTGCACCTGGGCAGCAAAGAGATACACTGATACTTAAAGAGCTGAATAGCTGCTGGCATTTTTGTATGGATTGAGCAAGAGCCCCTAGCTGATCAGTGATATCTTGGAAACCAGTATGGGACACTGTGCTTTAGAAGGCCCCATAAAAGAGAGTAGACAATGATATAGGCCTCAGTAAGCTCAAGAACTAGTCCTTTTTGATTTTTATATTTCCTGTGGTTAAGGACACTTGCCAGTGACAAAATCATTATAGAGAATCAGCTTTCAATAGTGACAGTGTGCAAGCGTCTCATCAGTCCTGCACTAATAAGCAGACAGGTGTTCTGGTGATTCCTGTTCCTTGACTGGCCAGAAGCAGTCATAGGAAGTACCTCACAGGTAGTTTAACTTATCCCCTCAACAGCCCTTGACTTATTATAATGATAATACTAATATAATGATTATACTAGATTCAAATTATGGGAGAGGGGCCACTGCACATGCTCAATAACACAGTTCCCAAATTGGAAGTCTCCATTGTCAAGTCCTGACAGGAAACATTTGGTACAGTTAAAACTACAAAATGAGCACAGAAGAGAAGACACAAGGCTGGAGTGGAGTAGCTCCCAACACCTGGAAGAAGGGAGCCACATTAAATCACTGACTTGTATTGGGGTGACTTCAGTCAAAGGGTACAGACAGACCAAGGACAGCTTACAGGGCAGGAGCTAGAACATTGACCCAAATGAACATTTCTCTTCCTGCAATCTCCAGGAGTCAAAGGGAATAGGTGTCCTGCTTGTCATAAAGCAAATACATTACGGTTTTAGAGGAGCATTCAGAAGACATAGGCAAATATTGACTAGTTAATAAAAAAAAAACTCTGAAAAAAACATATAGAGTTGCTAAGTGCCACAAAACCTGGCCTTCCTCTAGGTCCCTGGTTGTAGCTTCAGGTGATATAGCTTATGTGAGTTTGTTTTTATTTTAGAATTCTGTTTTTTATTACTTTGTTTTAAAATGCACTTAGTCCAGGTTATGGGATATAGGACAGCAAAGAGGGTGAAAATGAGGGAAAAAATGTCATGTCCAGTGTAAGTCTGTCAAAATGGAACACATCAATCTGTATAACCAATAAAAAACAGTAAAACTAACGGAGGCGGGCTGAGGATTTAGCTCAATGGCATAAGTGCCTGCCTAGCAAGTGTGAGGTCGTGAGTTTGATCCCCAGTGCCACAAAAAAGTAAAAAAAAAACAAAAAAACTAACTGAGGCAACTGATTCATCCAAGCTTAGAAGGAAAGTCTTCCTTGAAGTGTTTTGCTTCAAACACCGCATCCCCTTGGCCATGACTTTCCCATTGTTAGTCATTGGTGGATATTAAACCAACAACTTGAAAGCACCAAGAATTGCTGGTGTGGCTGAACTGTGTTTATTTGCCCCATTGGACTACTCGAATCAATCATAAGAATTCACTGCTGTTCCTGATGACATGTTTCTACACTGAATGCATTTTTAATGCTGTTTGTTGGAATGAAGATGCGAAAGGGGAAGTAACAAAGGTATTTTCATAACATAATTATACTGAACAGGAATAAGGGAGAGTTTGAATGTTTGCAAAGAAAATTTTTTATGTTTTTTTTTTCCCTTGCAGAGAACTGTTGTAATAGCGTGTCTTCTAAACGCAAGAGTAGCAATGATAATCTAGAAGTAAACGTGGTAAGGCATCATTTCCTTTATCAAACTATTTATTGATGCTGCTATAAAAAGCAATTGAAATTTTGACTAATTTACATCATCACATAAATCTTAGGGGGAAAAAAAAGAGGGATTCCAAGATACTATAGCAGGAAAATACAACTAGGCTTTTCTCTGTGCCTGTAATTAAATAGGCTGTTCTTGCCTGAATGAAAGTGAGGATTGTCACAGAAGCTATCCAATGGCATCATGCATTTGTGAGTGCTCCAATGTACTTATTCTTGTGATAAAAACACAAAACGTGGGCTTCTGTTGAAGTACAAAGAAGCACAGACCATCATACGGGGAAAAGGAGACCACAGTTTCTGCTAAGATTGACTGCTGACCTCTCATGCTTTTCCAGCCACTTCTGGCTTCCTTGGCAACTGATAATTCATGTACAAATTATAGTTTGGTTACATGTTTCCTTGTCTCTGCATATCTTTTATCATTTGTATGTTCCAATAAGTAGAGTACAAGTAAGGGCTAAAAATGTTTTCCACTGTTAAAGACTCAAGAACTTCCAGCTAGGGATTAAAATAGATATGATTCAGATTTTGTAGCTACTTATAAAGTAAGAATTTCATAGATCTTTGATTATAGATGCAAGCAATAGCTTAAAACTCCCTCTCCCCCACCCTAAAAAATTATCCTTTAAACACTTAAGATAAAAAAAATTATTCTGACTTGAACGACAGATATTTATAGGCCATTTTCTTGGTTTTAGCCTCTTCAAGAAACCAGCCAGGACAGGAAATGAAGGCAACTGTGAGGAGCATCCGTAATACACAATGATGTCATCTCGCCCTTCACTGCAGTCCCAGGCAATGGCTTGTCAGGCCTGACAGTTTTACCTCTGCAAAGACTGAATTACTCTCTTTTCCAGTGTGATGGTTTGAACATGTCCTCAATAATTTATGTAATACAAACTTAATTGTCAACACAACAGTGTTGGAAGCTGGGCCTAATAAGAGGTAATTAGGTCATGAGGGCCCTACCCTGAGTTTGGGAGTGGGATAGTTATTGCAATGATAGGTTAAAAAATGAGTTTGACCCCTTTCATCCTTGCCTTTTCTTGGCTTTCTGCATAGGATACAGCAAAAAGATTCACAACAGAGGCCAGCACCTTGATTTTGGATTAGCCCAACTTCCAGTACTGTAAGAAATAAAGCTCTGTTCTTCATAAATTACCTAATGGCAGGTTTACAAGACATCCAATATTATACTCACTCATCACAGTATATGCACTAGTACTGAGCCTCCTACCTGCATTAGATGATAAGTATGTAGGTACAAACTGTTTCAGTTTACCTTAGAATATAATTCTTAATTATTTACCCTGCTGCAGTAAGCCCAGGAGAATGCAGTAAGTTTCCACCTAGAACTCAGCAGCAATATACTACCAGGAGCTGATCCACAACCTGGTTAACTTATGAGATGAGAAATGAAAACACTAGGAACAGGTACATCTTAGTGAAAATATGAAAATCCAGGCTTGAAAGCAGGACAACTGATTTGAGGGGATGCAGTCTAGGTTTATATAAGTGGTTGCATGAGCATAACCCTCAGAATTTAGTATGGTAAGACACAGGGATACTATGAAGTAAACATCTTGGAAGAATATTTAGGGAAAATTGATGTATGTGGAGTCAGCATGTTGTGATTAAGTGACCCTGGCCATGAAGATAATTTCATGAACTTTCCCAGGTGGTATATTGTTAATCAGTCTTCTCAAAGATGTCAATTCCACATAAATTTAATACATGGAGAGAATGGAGTGCCTGGCTCACTTTATAATCTTTCCTTTGCTATTAATCATCAAATTATAGGGAAATGTCTAATGTTAATTTTTTGTGAATTTGTCAATGTAACCAGACTTTTAGCCAAAGTATTGGCCCTAAAGTTTATTGAAAAAAGTCCCTCAAGTAAGATATGACTGCCACCTGGTCCAATATTAGCTCCCCTCTATTTTATAGTCTCATACTTTCTGCATAATTTTGTTAACTCAAGTGTTTGCTAAAATGTTGTGACAGATATTTGTAAATAGTAAAGAATTAAGGCCTTCAACCTAAAGGAAATCTACATTAAGATAATGTTTAAGTGCCTGACATATTTGCCTCTAGCAATTTTGGTACCTTTTAAATTGTGCCCAATAAAAATAAATTTACTAATAAATTAATACTTGATAATATATCAAAACAGAATTTATGTTCCCAAGCTGAAGTTTGGGGTATTCTGACTTCATGAAGCATCTGCAGTATGAAGAAGTGATAGCATTTTGATTTCAGATTTGGCAATGTAAAATAGAAATTTTCTAAGCTAGATATTAAGATAAAGATATTTTCTAGCTGTAAATATTGGGTTATTTAAGAGTGATTTCAAATTTAATTTGAGGGAAGCTTCTAGTATTCCAGAAAAAAATCTTGGAAAAGTACCCATTAACATCCATGTATGGAGGAACCAGTTCATCTCAGAGAGAGGAAGGGTGCTGAGCTGTGTATACTGTACATGTCCACCACAAATTAAGCACATGTAAACTTTGATTGTAATTATTGAAAGTAAACATTGCACAAATATCACAAAAACAGAAAAGTTACATGTTAAATGTTGCACATTTTCTCATTGTGTTGAGAGTGTTGGTAGGGAGAGCATTGCTTTAAATACATAATTGGACTAGGTATTTGTCCCGTCGCCTTCCACACCAAATCTCAGAACTCTCATTTGGCTCCCTGTACTTGGAGTGGCCTGATATTCAGGAGGATCAGCCCTGTTCTTTCTGATCCACCCTGGCCATTTCTGTTTTCTTGCTCTCAGACTGGCTTTACTACAGGCACATGTTCAATGGGATAGGAGGAAAGGTATTTCCAAGGGCTACTGGGAGGGTGTTTCAGCATTTCAGAAGCGACACAGGGTACCACGTGTGCAGAATACTCAGAACCACACTCATCTTCTTACACAGTACGAGCGAAAGACTGAAAGATCAAAGCCAACATGTGGAGGATTTAAGCAAGAAAGAACTTGGAGTCTTTGATACTTCTGAGTCCCTCAGTTAATCTCAGAGCTGCCTGTATGAGGCAAGGTTGATCAGAGAGGCAGGACCATTGAGAATGACAGAGAATAGGATTTATTATAAGACTTCAGCCTGATACAATTGTGGGTTCTGGACCTGATGTGGCCATGGGTCAACTGCACCAGTGTCAGGAAGAAGAACTGATGCAGAGTGAGGACACTGAGAATGGGAGAGTCTATTAGGACAAACTGGAACCTGTTTCTGTTACCCTGTGGTGCTAATGGCTGTCTTGTAGGACATGCAGCTGCTGTGGCCCTGCACACACACCTGACTAGCACTCTGCAAAGCTAGAGGAGACGACAGAAGAGCTACGGGTCTAGGGGTCTGGCTTTCTACACAGCTGTTACTGATCTGCAGTAGCTCACCATTTCTGGCCTGGTGTAATATTCTTGAGCTATCGCAGTACTTGAGGCCATATATTGACCTTACAAATATGAAATTGATATCTGCTTGTTCATATTTTCCTATTATATCTGGTGCAAAATGTCTTGTAACCAACTTCAACTCAAAACTACATAGAAACAAATTCTGCAACACATCCCTCCTGCTTGACTCAAACACTTACAAAGCCTACACATCATGGTCATCAAAGGTTTAGATGTGTGAAACCTCACCTTGGTAGTTCAAGTCCATACCAGCCTACCTGTGTGCTAACTACGAAGATTTTACCTGTAAATTCAAAGTGCCTAGCTGTGGCCAAATCTATATCATGGTGCTAAAAGAAAATCTTATAAATGCCTACTATTCATGGCTAAAAATGTAGATGTCTTTTATGGCTAAACTCTCAAGTTGGATGTACGAAAAGAACCAAGCAAAATTAGCTGACTTCAGTGATAATCATTTACCAACATTCCTTGGACATCTTGGAGCATAATTAGTCTAAGGCTATCTGCTATGAGTGTTTTGTAATAAGGAGCAACAGGGGTGAGAGAACAAAGTTCCATTTTTTTTTAACATGAGAATTTAAAAGATTCTTGCATTTATTTAATCTTTCATGTGAAATGTTAAAAAGTAGTTTACTTGCATTTGAGGATCAAAAAAACTCTTATTAACCTGGAAACCAATGATAGTCCCTTCAATTTTTACATTTTTCTAATCACCTTGTTTAAACTGCTTTTCAAAGCATATGAAAATGCTTTCTAAAATGCTTCTTTCATTAGAAGCTTGAGATTTTGGCCATAAAAGACAGCTTCCTTTTCCTTCTCTAGTTATTGCCTATTCATCATGAACTGGAAACACAGAATGCCGGTGTGTTCTGTGAAATTCTGGTGACTTTCGCCAGTGGAGTACACATCTAGACTCATGCCAAGACCTTTCCGTAGGTAAGCAGACCTTAGCCAACTCTTCATTAGCTTCAAAGGGAGGAAGGGAATTCAGGTGATTATCTGCATTACAGAAAACAAGAACTAGAATTCACTCATAACCTGGTCATCACTCTTGGTTTTCTCCCCCGCCCACTCCCCGTGGCTACAGAAAAGATTCTGCAGGCACATCGCCAGTTTGTTGAACAGTCCAGCCACATGACACCCTCAGAAAACCTTCCTCTTGTGCCTATGACAGTTGAAGGATTTTCAGGTTTTTCTTCTGTGAATGCCTCCCAGGAGTAATTTCTGCTTCACTCATTTTATTGTTTGGAAGTAACTGTGACAAAGTCAAATACACGACATCTGTTTTGGGGACTTTTCAACCTCCTGCAGCTGAATGCAACTGGGGCACATGGGAAGCATCTACCTGCCAAAGTCCATTATGTGGCTTGCACAGAAGACCTGGGATTCAGTGCTATTATACCACGCAAATACAGGCCAGCATCCAAACCACTTAACCTTAGCCCTTCACTTAGGACATATCCCCAAAATGGCTGTTTGAGGATCAGTAAGAACCTTCACAGCTGACACTGCCTCATTCTGTTCATATTTAGACCTAAGTATATTCATTATAATCAACTTTTAGTCTTATAAGAAATATATTTAGTCTCCCTTAAGAGTAGTATTTATCATTGACAACCCTATCAACTTACCTTCTAGGACTACTAGCAATTCATTTATCATAAATTAGAAAAAGAGCTCAGCATGCACCAAACTTTAAAAATGAAGGAACAGCAGCCACCTGTGTTAAGTGCTTTACAGGCATTCTGTAGTGGGGAGCTAAAATCACATTATCCATTCTCTTTTAATTCACTTCTAAGGCCAGACCTCATTTAAAAACGTTCCTGAGAAAATCTCAGTGAGAAGCAAAGGCTCTCCTGCCTCTGCCAAACATTTAGTTCAGAGTTTTTTATTGCTTGCTTTGCCATTTTGCCTATAAAATTAGGGCCCTGGCCTCTACCGCTGGTTAAGAATAGACATGCAGTGAACCACAGAGACACAGAAAAAATTTGTCTCTTATGTTGTGGAGCAGTAAGAAATAAAAAGCAGTGGCCTAGAAAGCATGACTGTTGCTTCTTTGTTCCCCTTAATTACCTCAAATTTAAACATCTCTCTCCTAGGTCTCTATATTGACATGATTCAAAGTTATATTCTTTTCTACCATGGAAAGAGTTCACTTAGAATTTTCAGAAAATCCATGTATGCTTCTTACATCATCTTGGCTCCGTGGACTCCTTAATATCCTACACAAATGAACTGAAGGGCCATAGCGCAGAGTCTTTAGAATTAACACGGAGTTAACCATTTGAGAAATGCAACTGGAATGTGCTTCCCTCTTAAATGCTTACCACTTCTACATGTTTTCTGGGCAAGCAGAATTTAGTAAATAGGAAAAGATTTTATTTGAACTTGTGTTTGTGTTAAGATTTTAAAGAGAAAATAATTCATTCTTATACAGGTGCATGATGACCTGAGCCCTAAAAACTGTAAAAGTGACAACAATGCTGAATATATACTGTAACTTGCTTCCAAAACCTTTCACTTTAATCTTGGGTTTTTTGACTTCAGATTTTGCTATTTCTGCCATTTCCTTTACTTGCATCAGCTCATGTTTCTTCTGCTTATATTTGGAAAGATATCGATTGGTTTGTGCCTTTTATAAAAATACAAAATGGAAAAAAATCATTCTCCCTATATAGTTTTTTTTTTTCCTCTGACATGAAAATATTGAAATATGTGAAAGGAATCTAAATTTTTGGGTAATGAGTGGGATATCCTATTTTGGCTCAAAATATAGGGATTCAGATTTTGTGGCAGGCACAAGATCCATTTGTATACCTACCGGTATTTCCTGAAAATTCAGAAACATGAACATTTTCCACTAACTGCACGTAGAATCACTTTCACAGATCTGCTCTGCTCTGGAACAACTATAGTTGTGTGTTTTGTAACAGTTCAACATCCTTTTGTACTTCGGGGATAGAGAAAGTTTGACTTAAAAATTATAAGCCAACAAGTAATTAATAGCCATAGTGGTGCTTTAGCCCAAATCATTTAATCATTTCAAAACTTCTATTAGATAATATGACTAGGAAAAACACAGTATATGTGTCATTTATCATTTACATTCCATACAGTTATGGATACTAATCCAAAGATGATAAGGGTCCTGTAGAGGGCCAAAATTAAAAGGAAACAAATATATATGCAAAGGGATTTATTAGTCAGACTGACAGGCTTTAAGGGAAAATAGTCACCAATGGCTGTCTGTGTGCTGGAGAGCTGGAGGATCCAACAGTTGCTCAGCTCAAGAACCTAGAAGCCACAGATCAACAGAGATCAAAGATACAGCAGCAATCAAAGACCAAAGACCTAAAAGTCCTCTGGAAAGTCCTTGGTAACAGTGGTATTGGAAGGCCAAGCAGGAAAAGACACACTCACTCTGGCAGAACGCAGCTTTTCAAAACAAACTCACTTCCTTATTCTTTCTTTTTATTACATCTCAGCTATGAGCCTACTGACTGTGCCACCCACAACTGGGATGGGTCAATCATGTCCAGGCACATCAAGAAAAAGCACTGTGAACTGTGATTCCGTTCTTCCAAAGTTTGATGATAAGGGAGGCTCCGGGGTGAAACCTCGCCAACAAATTTGCCATGGTTGTATACTATTAAGGCCTTAGCTGGCTCACTTCTTGTGCTGGACAGTTATTGATTGTAACTACAAGTGGCAAGAAGAGGGTTCTGACTCCTGCAGGAAAGACAAGCTCCGATTTATTTCACAGGTGAGTGTTCTAACTTAAAAGAGAAAGTGGGCAGACAGTAAGCCCTGTGGGTCCTTTTTGACCAGGAAGTCACCCAGCTCAGGGCTTTAATCATAAACAATGGCAAGGAAATCCTGAGGTAGTAATTTCCCCAGCTACTTCCCACGGCCTCCACTTGCTGTTTATAGTTCTGCACTTTCAGCTGAAGCTTGTCCACCTTAGTCTGCGCCCTGCTTGGATTTTCCTTGTCTCTCTGCCTAAAGTGTGTAGGTAAACATGTGAAGGTGATCCAAAGTTCCAGCAGTTTACCCTGGGTGTTCCCTCAAGTGAAGCAAGGTGTCAAACTATGTCAGAGTTGTGATTTGTAAAATAATATGGATTTACCTCTACTTATTCCATGTTTTGAGAAACACAGCTCTGAGCAGTGACAGAACCATTTCTTTTGATTTACCACAGCACCCCAGCAGCCCTTGATGTAGAAATCAGATCCATTAGTGTGAATGTAGTCTTCTACCCTTCCATCCCAACCAAACTACACCAGCTTGAGGTTTCTCAACAGGAATAAGTTCAATATTTAAAAGACCACTTACGGCAAAGTGGAAATCAATCACTCCCCAAACAAAACAGCTCATCCCTTGAACTTTCTAATTGAGCCTTTCATTTGGGTAAAAGAACTATAGAAAAGGTCAGGTTTTTTTTTTTTTTTTGAAAACTAGCATGAGTAGCAGCATAGATAGGAAAATTGTACAAGCTCATTGCCTCAGTTACAGTTCATGCCTCAGCTGGAGAAAGACACAACGAGGCAGAGTTTCTTTTTTTTTTTTTTTTTATCGGTACCAGGGATCGAACTCACGACTGCCTGCTTGCAAGGCAGGCGCTTATGCCGCTGAGCTAAATCCCCAGCTCCTGAGGCAGAGTTTCTTAACTGTGCTCCATGGAGCCTCGTGTGAAAAGAGGGAAGAAGAAAGCAGGTAGATGGGATGCTTTGCGTTACTCTGTTTCCCATGTACATTATCCAGAGTATTTCTGATTCAAAGTTGTTGGAGTCAGAGTCTAGCAACCCCTTCAATGTCACACCTCTAGTGATTAGGCTCATCCTCTTGAAAGTGCTAACTCCCAATAGCACAATGAATTGGGGACAAACTCTTTCACACTTAAGCCCCTCGAGGACAACCAAGAGCCAAACTGTAGCACTCTCCTGCTAAGTATCAACTTCTTATGCCCCTCAGTTTCCTTCCATTGGCCCCACACTGATCTCCTCTACTTCCCCACAGCTCCTGCTGTGAGGTATAACTTTTTACCAAAAGTTATCTGGAAACCCATTCCTGCTAAAGTTGAGCTGATAGTGGACAGTTAACTATTGATTTTAAATTTCCTGAGGTAAAGATGAATGCAGGGATCAACGTGGTTGAGGAGTTGAGCCAAGTCTATGTTTTAATTAAAATCCCCTTTCTGTTTTCATCTATACATCCCTCTAAATCTCAGGTTTATGAAACTGAATATTCATATTATGTGTTTATAGTAAATTCTAAGACCAACGCAGGGTTAATTACTAAAAATCCAATTTGCTAGAGGGGGAGAGGTGGTAAAGGAGGACACAGAAATCTGAAAGTTGAAGTTAATGATCCTCCCACTTGGGAAAGGAAAGCCTTTGATGTTAGGCCTCTCTTACATCTCTCGCTGACACACTTAGTAACTGGTAGTTGTGGTTGTGCACTGGATGTTCCCTGCAGAAATCAACTTGCCACTCAGCAGTGAGACATGCAGTAACCTGAGAGCCTCTAACTGAAGTGGCTTTGGGCTCTTCGCTGGGATCAGTACTGAGGCTACACTGTCCCCCAGGCAATAACTGGGTATGGCAGAACAACTGGACAGAGTAGGATTACCATTGTGTGGGGATTTCTGTGCAACATGGGACTCTTATCTGGAGAATTTCTGTGCTGGAGACTTGCTCAGAGCTGTACTCCTGAGGCTGCTTCCGTTCCCTGTCCCCATTACTTGCTTTCACGGGTGTCAGCTCTTCACTAAGTCTGAAGGCTTTCTCTGCCAGATTCTGCTTACATGACCCTTTATCTTTTGCAAGAGTTATCTCCAATCAATCTCTTGTACTTCTAACTCTACCATGGCATCTGGTTAATATGGAACCAATTCAACACAATGACTCAACTAAATTTTTTTCCTATCCCTAAAAATGGAGATATTATATTTGGAACAATATCTATATGAAATAAATAACATTTGCATACAGTTTCTTGAATATAGGAACCACTCAAAGATAAAATGGGGCAGCTGCTTGAAGAACAGTGGGCACAGAAACTATATTTTCTATCAAAATTTCAAGTTCCTAATCTCATTTCTTGCTTTATAGGCCCTGAAGAAACTAGGTTGAGTTTTCAAATGTCAGAGGGCATTACATATATATATATATAATGCCTATATGACTATATATATATATACATATATATAAAAACACACATACAAATATATGCCATAGAACAATTTTGGAGTGAAATCACACTTAATATCCTTTGGAGTATATGGTTATAGATTCTTTCCAGAGAATTTTTACTGGGAGAAGAAAAGCTTTTTCAAAATGAAGGTGTTCATTTGGCACTTACGAATGGGCTATCATGAAATGCTTTACCTCGTACTCTGATGAGCATTCTGGTATTACAAGAAAATATACTGATTGACTCAGTACAAACTTTACATATTTTAATACTAGGTATTGATTTCAAAATTCTTAATATTTTACATCAATACTCTAATATTTTACTTAAATAGGTACTTGATAGATAAGAGTGGAAAATAATTACAGAATCGAATGGATCTGAGCAAGCACTGTACAAACTCTTGGAAGAAACTCAGAAATGTACCTCTACATTAGTACAACAGAAACACTAAGATTATTACAGTGAAGAAACAAAGATGGGACATAATAGCACAACAATGTATTCCTCGAGAAAATGAAAACCAAGGATTATTGCTTTGGTATTTTGTCATGTAATGAAGTTGTTTAAAGAAGAGAAAATAGGAATAATCAATGGGAAAAAAAGAAAATCCCTAGACATTAATAACAAGCAGGGTTTCACCCCCTCAGCATGGGAGGCTTGCCCGCCTTCTTCCAAGAGAAAAGAACAGCAAGGTTCCATGTCGTCAAGGCATTTATTCAGCACACATCCCATAGACTCACTCTTCAGTGGCTTTGATATAACTCGCATTGTTTAGAAAGTGTCAGACTATTTAATCTTAGAAAAAGAACCACTTGTTTAGTAATAAGAGCTGTGCAAGTAGCTCATTTCATCTTAATTAGCTGAAGATGATGCTTCTGAAGTGCTCTGCTTCTTATCAACGCCATGCTTTCTGTTGCAAGTAAGATGACTTTGACATTCCTAACAATTCAGCCTCAGGAACCAAAATCAGGACCTCGGATTCTGCATTAAAATTGTCAAGGGGCTGTGAAAGTGGGTGCCTCAGATGTGTTTGTTTTTTTCACTGGAATAAGCTACATTTTGCACTGTGAGCAGACTAGAAAGTGGCTTTTGGCATCTGCATTCAAAAATGAGTGTGTGCCCACACTGCTGTCAGGAGGCTGCCTGGCTTTACAGTGTGAACTAGGGAGAACTCTGCTACCTAGGAATCTGTGTGCTCCACTAGAAAGAAAGGATAAAAGAGCATAAAGTGAAAGGATAGATGAAGGATTGCATCATTACTTTAGGCATTCTCTTTTGAGCATTATTATTATTATTACAGTACTATTTGCTTGAGAACAATACTATTAGATTAGATGCAGAAAGTCCTACAGAGGCCTCTCTTTAGTATTTGCTTTTCCCAACCATTGAGATCAGAGTCCTCAGTGGCCTCAAGTGTTTGCACAACTGACAAATAAGAGTGGAAACATCCCCTGCTCCAATTAATCAGCTCCCATGTAATCTGCAGGTAGCCGTCCTGAGCCTCTACCAAGCCCTTCATTTACACATTGTTCTCACACAGCCTCTCACAGGAAGGCAGCTTTCTGAAAGTGCTGCAAACACTAGGTGTGAAAAATAAGGATGATATAAATAGCTTTTCACTTCTAATTGCAAGTTGCCACTCACATTTTGTTCTTGCCAGCTCTGAAATGGGACAGACCAAAACCACAGATAGCACAGGAACCCTAGGAAGGTGAGTCGGTGTCTGCTGCTGAGGGTGATCAGATATCCAGAGGGCACTTCTCAGGCCCTAGAAGGCCACGTGAGGCTGAAAGAATACATCAGGGCAGGGTAAAGTGCAGCCACATGCCAACGGAATGTTTCTAGGGTACCTGTGATGCTCCTTTCCAGCCTGAAAGCTTCCTTCTGGTCCTCTGCATCCAGCTCACCTTCCAGCTCATAAACCTACAACCAAACCGTGACATCAGACCACATGCTGGCAGCAAAGCTGGCACTGTATCTGTCATATGAAATGGGGGTGAAGGGAAAGTAGGTCAACTCTCTTTCCAACTGAGGCTAAACAGGGCCCTTTTGGGGAATACTTTTTCCAGAAGTAAACTGATTGAAATACACTCACAAAAAACTTGTAAGGACTAAAGGAAATGAAAGGCTAACACAATTAAGAGGGGCAGGCTTCCCTCCTTATATTACAGAACCGTACCGCACTCACATGAGTGTGCACGCAAGAAAATCTGTAAGGTAAAGACTGCTGCATATGTGTCAGCTCAGCTTTTGCACATTCAGCCAATGCACTCATTCTTTCTCTATGTTCAGCTCAGATTCTCTAAGGGAATTTAGACCCTGTGTCTCTCAAATATGTGTCACATCCCTGTACTCCCGCTTGCTGAGATAGCTATAGTGGAAATGCCTGTGGGCTTACAGAGTCATCGGAACAAGACTAACTACTACACACCACCCTGGAGTGCAAGGCATAGAACAGGAAACAAAACAGACACCTCTTCCCTGTACGAGCACGCATTCTCACAAAGGAAGCAGGGAAGCCAGGCAGCTACAGAATTATATTTGGCGTTGTCAAGGCTAAGGAGAGAAATGGGCAGGGGAGGGGCAGGGTGTTGGTGCAGGAAGGGTGTGAGCTGCACCTCCTACTGAGGGCTGCTAGATATCAGCCCTCCTTCTCTGTGGTCTCCTTCACTCAAAACCACCTGCTCAAGGAGACCTCTCAGGTCACTTAAAACAGCGCAGCTGAATGCTCCGAGGTTGCCTGTGCCAGACCCCACTCTCACCCTCCTCATCTCCTTCTTGCCATTCAAGCCAGACCCTCCTTGTCATCCTCAGAGGGAGGCAGAGAGAAAGGGACGGTGAGCAGGTGCGGGTGCAGATGAGCCCAGTAAGTGGCTCTTCTGGATCCCTGGGCAATAGGAGCTTAGCCCACAGTTACCAGGATGTGAGCTAATGGATAACAGCCCTCTCCTTTGTTTTCTAAAAGATTTATTAAGGAATTGTTTGCTTTGTTTTGTCTTTAAAGGTGATAAAGACACATCAAAGTGAAAAACAGGTTTAGTAAAGCAAATAATACACACTACGTAATTCGGTCTGTAAAATTTTGTATGTAATTGTATCAGTTAAGAATGGTTGCTATGTGTTGACCATTGTTCACATGTTGCAAATTTATTTCCAAAATTCTTACATTAATGGTATTTAGAGTTGGGGCCTGTGGGAGGGAGGTAATTAGGATTAGATGAGATGAGATCATGAGAGTGAGGCTTGAATGATGGGATCAGTGGCTTTGTAAGAGGAGGAAGAGAGGCCTGAGCTAGAAAGTTTGCTGTCTTGTTGATGACACCATCTACTGGGGTGTGGCATCGCCAGAGGACTCAGGCCAGAAGGGAAGCTAAGGTGAATACCATGCTCCTAACCCCAGAATAATAAGCCAAACAAACTCCTATTTTTTATAAATTACCCACTTTCTGGTATTTTTTTAACCTTTGGGAAGTTGATTAAGGCAATCATATCTTGATTATATTTTAAAGAAAATTAACAATAAGTTCATTTTTATCATCTAATCATTTAGGAGATCATGCTATTGAGGTATTATTGGTTCTAGGATTAATAGTGGACAAAATACAATGAGAAACAAAAACTAAATCTTGTAATCTTAAATTAGAATTGTAAATACCAGTATCTTTCATGTACTTTTAGGGAAAAATATATGCATCATAGTTCTTTGATTTTATATCTATCAGTTTTTACTCTTTTACTAAAAGTCTGAGTTCTAATATGTTTTTGATAAATACACTAGTTCTATTGCTAGTAGTAGAGGAAAGGGTTTTGGGCCCAGGCCAGATACTGTGGTCGGTAAAGCCAAGGAGCTCTATCTCCCCAACCTTTAGGAATCTACCTCTGACACCAAACAAAGAACAATGGGCTACCTGTGCATCCCTAATGCCCCCTTAGGTTCCACCCCAAGCCAAGGCTACTTATGTGCCTCGCTCCACGTGTTCCACGGAGAAATTGCCTGCCCAGGGTGGAGATACTGTGCTCCAGGGGGTTGGAGGTGTCTCTCCCCGCATTCCCAAAATAAAGGTTATTTATATTTCATACTTCTTATCTTTTCAGCCACCGACGGTCCCTCACCCAGTTTTATCAGTAGAAAAAATGTTTTGAAAAGTATATAGAATTTGATATTTTTGTTTTTATAACATAGAACATAAAGGATATATAGTGTAGACAAATCACTATAGGTAGAATATTAATTCTAGGCATAATTCTTTTTTATGTATGTTTTATGCCATCAATTTGATACAAAGTTAGCTTTATTTGCTTTAGTTGATATTAAAATTTTAGGGACTTCCATCTTTTTCTTTGATTTAAGTTCGTTCTTTAATTGTGAAGATTATACTTATTTATATTATGCAATAAAACCAATTATAGTCACAATATAAATAAATTATATTCACAAAGTCTCATTTTCAGTACTGAATTTGCTTCCTGTAGGTAGCTATTCTTACTAGTTCACCTATTGTTATAATTTCTTTTTGAAAATATAGATGGATGAATACATTCCGTCAGGCAGCCTCCCTTTCTTATATAAAAGGGTGTGAGTCAGCTTGTCATCCCTGGGTGCAAATTACCTAACAAAAGCCACTTAAACAAGCAAAGATATATAGACTCTTGTTTCAGAGGTTTCAGTGCATGGCCAGCTGATTCCATTGCTTTTAGGCCTGTGATGGAGTGCAGACATCATGGCAGAAAGCTGCAGTGGAATAAAACTGCTCATCTCATGGCCACCAGAAAGCAGAGAGAGACAGCCTACCTGGAGGGCATCCTCCTGCTTGTGCTCCACTGGGACTCCCGACTTGCTGATGGTGCTGTCCACCTTCAGGGCTGCTCTCAGCCCTCACCTTGCTGTCCTACCTGCTGATCATAACTGGAAATACTCTCATAGACACAATCACAGTGTGCTTTACTAAGTTCCCAGGCTCTCACTCCAATAAAGTTGAAAAAGAAGATTAATCATCATGGATATACACTCTCCACACTGTCATCTTGCTCATTCACAATAATTATTCTGGTAAGGATAACATGTAAAATATTTTCTATAACTCTTTTTTGATCAGCATATATATGAATGTACCATGAATAAGCACTAGTATTCCATCATATGGATGAAGAATCAGTATATAAAGATGATACTTTTTGTTTTTATAGTACTGAGGATTAAAGTCAGGGTGTTAGGCATGCTAGGTAGGCGTATTAGCAGTGATCAACGTCCTCAGCCCTGATGTTATTGTTCATAGGACTTTTTAAACCCTCAAATCTCAGTTGAATATTTTTTTCAAAAAGTGTTGTTTCCAACTTTGTAACATTTATCACATGTCCTGTATACATTCACTGAAATTAGTTCAAAAACTTTACAAATTCTATTTTAGTTTTGTTTTGCGACAGGGTGTCACTATGTAGTTCAGGCTATGCTTACACTCACTACATAACCCAGGTTGGCCTTGTACTCGCGGCAATCCTCCTGCGTCAGCCTTGCAGTTGCTGGGATTACAGGTGTTTCCCACTACAGCTGGATTTAAAATTCTATTATATTTTGTTTTATGATACTGGGGATTGAACCCAGTATCATACTGAGCAACAACCCTGGCCCTTTGGTTACATATTTTTTTAAATTTTAAAATGAAGTCTTACAAAGTCACTAAATTGCCCAGTCTGAGCTCAAACTTGCAATCCTCCTCCTCCTCAGTCTTTCAGGAAAGGATTAGAGACATATATTGTCATGTGTGTCATAGGATCTTCCTTTTTTTTTTTTTTTTTTTAACCAGGGATCAAACTCATGACCGTGTGCTTGCAAGGCAGATGCTTATGCCACTGAGCTAAATCCCTAGTCCCTTCCTAGGTGTTTTTAAGTTCCCTAGAATCATCATTTCTGTTGATCCTTGCTATATCTGCTCTGAATTCTTCTATATCATGAATTTATTTTTCTCCTATTTCTAAACCTTAGGAAATAGATATTTTCTGCAAAAAAAAATGGAGCAAAGGCACATTATTAACAAGATGAAATATGCAAGGGTGTTTTTGGATACACTGTATCACTCCTCTGTAGAGAACAGAACAGGTATAGTGTAGGAGCAAATGCATTCTCACTACCCATAAGAGAGAAGACACATAATCTAGTCCAAGAAAAGTTCTATTTGTTGGCTCAAGGTAAAGCAAGAATGAATGGATATATCGATATGAGGCAACTCTCAAAAACCAGGAAGCGATAAAAAGCAAACGTAATGATGGTGGTAGGGGATATCTGGTTCATCCTCAGGCGCTGCGGCCTTGAATTGAGCGTCATCAGGCTTCCATGATTAACCAAAATCTTACTTGGGATTCCGATTTCTGAGCTTGCTTTCTACATTCACAAGTATTCTCTGTTCACCTTTGTTTAGCCTTTTTTCTTTCAAGTCTTTAATTATCTGCTCCACTTTTTTCCTTATCCTTTCCAAGTAAGGATTAGTGACTTGCTCCTTCAATTCTGACATGTTTGCTGCCTAGAATAAAAAGAACGGACTGAAGTAGACCAGTGTCCACTTGATCTTCACATTTCTGCTAACAGTCTTCAGTTCCTGGTCTGCCTGGATGCCATGCCTTTACTCTTATACTAAATCTCTTCCCATTATGCCTTCCTAGTCTCTGCTGCCCTTGAGCTTTGAATGATGAGGCAATAGAGACGGAAGCAACCAAGAGAGAGAATGGGGTGAGCAGTGGCAGAAACAGACCAAAGATGAAGTACCATATAAACACTGTGACACACGTTCCATATAAACATTATGACAGTGTCTGTGTTAAAAGAAAGATGACCAACTAGCAATGGAATTTAATTGAATAAAGCACTAGGGCATCATTTTTATTCAGTAAAGAAGCCAATGGCACATGATACACCTGGACCAATGGTGCAAGCAAGCCTCCACATATTATTTTTACATCTCACTTTTATAATTCTGTGATTCATTACTGGAAACAAGTTTAGGCTCCAGGAATTTGGCAGTAACAGATGTTTTCGGTGCCAATACTCTGGCATAAGGAAGGTTAATTGTGGAGGCTGCTCCTGGCTTTGGCTGGCTATACAACGACTTTGTGTCTCAGTGCAATTAATTATTAAGAGCTGTATCATGAATCTCTTAGTGCACTTAATGTTAGAATGCATCCTTCACAGCTAGAACTTCTCAGTCTAGCAGGTTACCAGGTTACCATCTGTGCAATTTAAGTAAGAGACTTCTATGTGGAGGGTGAGAGAAAAAAATAATTTCAGAGGCAATTCCGGGCTTTTCTTTGTGGGTTTGGGACTCAGAACTATAGTGTTCAAGAATTAGAGGGCAAAGGGAAGAGATAGTGAGTTCGTTTTCAACAATATTAAGGTTAATTAGGTGACATCTTCATAATGTATGACTGCAAAAATTTGTTAAACAGGACTAGAAGCTCTTTTCATTCTTTTTTCCCAGTGCATGTTTTCATAAATGTTGTGCATATTACTTTTTTCCTTAGCCATCAATCATTTCAAGCTTTCACATTTCGCATTTCCAACAGAGAGCGAAAAGGTCTGCCTCAATGAAAAAAGGCTGAGTGATTGGCATGTTTCTTCAGTCTAGAAGACTGGATTCAACAGTGACCTGGTGGCTGGGATTTGGGAAAAAGGGTTTTGGTTTTTTATTCCCAAGTATTAAATAACATAATAAGCAAATAACTTAATAAGCAAAAACAGACTCTTTACCTTTTTAAAAATTTAAAATAACTTGTGTAATTGAAGGTCCCATCTCCATAGCTTTCCCAGAGGATCAGCTTTCCCTCACACATTAGCATCAGGGCTACCGCAAGTGGCTGTGTGCTTGATAGGCTGTGTGAAAGTCTTTGGTGGGAAGAGACTGAAACCAAGGCTCAGCCTCGCTCAGAAAGTTCTAGCACCTGTATTGCTGGCTCCTGCACACACATATAGCACTATGTCCTTCTTCCACTAATATTTTTGCTCAGTGATACATTCTGCCCATGATACTCTTTGTGAGAAATAACTGTATCCACTTATAGGGAGTCCCTAGTCTTCTCCTGGTTCCCATACAGATGCATCAGGGCTGACGCTCAATCCTGAGCTTAGCATCATGGGAAAAGCATCACCTCAACAATACACATTTGCAGATATAAAAAGATCTATTACTCCAGAAGCTCTTATCAATCTGATTTTTCTGGTTGAGCATTAATAAAGTGTGTAAAACATAAGTGATAAGCATTCTTCCCAGATCATTGTCACAAAACCATTAAGGGCCCTAGAAATATAAATGTTTTGTAGGCAAATACAGAAAAATTATATCTAGACACTCGATATATTGATTCCTAAGTAGCAAATAGATACATGCTCATGAAAAAACTCTTCCTTTCACAAGATTCTGCTTATAGGAATTTAACTGTTCTTTTTTTTATTTCCAGGGTAGTTTGGAAGGTAGAAGCTAATTGGCCTAATTGTTCAAGCTGAGAACAGGAAGAGCAAAGGGTCAGCTAACCTCCTCCTGACTGAATGGAGAATCAATGGATGCCTTGGGGGCTATAGATTGGCCCCTGGCTCTCAGCTCCTGCTCCAGTGAACTCTGGAAGATAAGACTGAGTAGACAGTCAATAGACCCACTTCGCTGACTGCCTTCTCTGTCTTCTCTTCTGCATCTAACACGCCTGCGTCGTCTCTTCTGAAAAACATCAGCCTCCAGTTTCTTTTTTTGCTTGCATTCTAAGGAAAGGCAGCATATCTTTTAGGCAAGCTGAAATCATCAATCCAAATGCAACTTTGCTTCTTTGGGACTTCACATAGCAGGCAGCTCTGGCCAGGAGCAAGGTTTACCAGAATTGCTTAATATTCAATTAAGCAAGACCTACAAGCCCAGGAAGCACATTTGAATGGGAGGGATTTCATCTCTTTAAAGTTTCAGGACTAAAGAAAAGCCAGCCTGCATCAGGAAGGAGAAATGCATCCTAAATAACCTGCAAGCCCAACATGGGTATGGTTTTCACCTGGCTATGGAGTGATTTTCCATCATGTGCACTTTCACATAGAAATAAGTGTTTCCAGAAAGGAAGTCACAGTTGCCTGCAGTCATATGGGGAGGAGGAGACTGGGGATAAAAATCACAATGTCCATGACATTTCTTGAAGAAAAAGAGCTCTTTGCTTTATCCACCTCCATCTTACTTTGCAGTGAAGACAACAAGGGGAGGGGGCAGTTCACAAGGGTCTCTATCCCTACCCCTTAGGAGCTCCCATTAAAGACAGGATGTTCTGTGGTCTGCAGCTGGTGCTGCCCTAATTCTTTCTGAGTTGTGATACTGGAGCCAAAGCTCTCTTTGCTGCACTTAATCAGTGTTTGAAGTTCAGCTTTTCTGAGGGCGTGAAACCTTGGCACCGAGCACATGTATAAAAGCCAAGGGCTATTTTTTATTTCTCCTTTCATTACAACCTTTCACATTATCCTTTCCCTTTTTTTCTCACTAGAGCCTCTCTTAGGGGCAGAATTGAGGCTTGAAAATAGAAGAGACTTTCCAGCCTCAAGTCCTGCCTGCCTCCTCCACAGAAGGAAGAGGCACCAACACTGCCTCTTGGTCCTTGCAAAGCCAGGCCCTGAGTACCCAGGACTTCCACTGCCATGGCCATGGCCCATCGTGGGTAGTATTTTACTCCTGCAGTATTTTATGGGTGCTCATTGCAAGTAACTCTTTGAAAACAAAGCTACAAGCATAAGTACTAATTTGTTTGCCTAAAGAGTATAAAATCTGGTAGGGAGATAGCCATTAAAACTTCTGCAAGCTGAATGGCTGATGATACTTTTTTCAGAGGAAAAGTGGTAAGTATGTGCAGGAGGGTCACTTTACTGTCACAGGTAAGTTTAGCTTCTTGTGTTTGTCTAAAGTGGGAGATCCTTGACAGGAGTATTTTACCAAGATAAGTGCTGGTCAGAGTGTCTTGGGATCAGTGAAGTAGCTGAGATTTTGTTTGATTTCTGGGCCCCACTGCAAGGCTTCTGATTCAGTAGCTTTGCAGTGATATCTGAGAATTGAGACTTTTGTGTTAATGACTCTTGAACACCTAAGTTTAAGAGAAATTTATAGATTAGGTCTCCAAAGTCTGATTTTATGTTTTTCCAAGTCCTCTCTTCTTCTATGCTTGTTTTCTGTGATTGATGTCTTCTCTGTCTCTCTCTCGACCAGTGATTTTTGCATTATTGGTTACGATATACATACCAAGTGATTTGTCACAAATAAGTTATTAAGTGCTACATACAATGGATGATTTACTTTTTAGAAGATTCAGTATTCCACTTTATAAGAATATAGCTCAACGTATTTAAATAAGCTGTCATGAGAGAGAAAGAAAATGTTCAAGTTAGCTTACTGGGAATTATGAATAACATTCAAACTATTTGTTCTATACCTCCTAGCACTCCAAAGAAAGTGTATAATGCAAACGGACAAAAAATTTAACAGTAGGCAAAAACTAACTGCAACACCGTTCTGCCATATACTTCTGATTTGCGCATTATTTTAATGAGCATTTCTCACTGGAAGCACATGAAGGGTAATTATTTGTGACACTGTATTATCCAACACTGCAAAGGAGTTTTAGTATCTCTAGATTCTGCCCACTAAACACTGGTAGCATTTTCTAGTCATTGTGGGAGATAATATAAAACTAGGTGTTTATAAGCACCCAAGTCTGTCCCTGGTTGCTTCCATCTTTCCTTCATGACAATCACCAGAGAAAATTCTCTAAAATGTAAATCTGATAACTTCACTCTCAGCTGCTCAAAATTATTCTGTGAGTCCTCATTATCTGCAGAGAAAATGCGAACTCCATCAGTTTCAGATTCAATATCCCTAATGCACCAGCCCCATCTATTTCTGAGTTTCATTTCTGCTCATCTCACCTACCAATCTTATTCTATTACATGCCTTTTCCTTAAAACTCCCAAATTTCCTCTGCTGCACTGCCCCTTCCCTGACTTTCATCCTATCTGCCTGACTTCTTCCACATCTTTTATGACTTGGATGAAGAATGTTTGCATTTGCCTAAGTCTAGGATGGACAAGGGAGGCTGGCTGCAGGGATGTGCTTCTTCTGTCACTTTACTCAGAGAAATGCACTACAATTGTTTAATTCTTCTCTTTTTAGAACAATGAAGACATTTTGTATCATACCTGGCATAACAATCTAGCTGATGGTGGCTGCCCTGACAATACTGCATGAACCACTTACAGCAGACATTGTGCTAGCCACTGTAGCTTCAACTGATCTCACAGTGGCAAAGGTTGTAAGAATTTCGTCTCATGTCACTTACAAAATCTTACATGAGAATACACAGTATTGACAGCTCGTTATAGCTGCCAGCAGCCATTCAGAGTTTCCAGCTATCTCATGGCTCTGAGACAAGAGCACTGTTTAAAACACTGGTCTGCTGGGGGAACAAGAAAAGAGAAAAATCAGACATGTGGCTCTGGAACTCCAGGAAGCATTGATCCCTCTCCCTCTAGCATCCCAGCTGCGGATGCATTGACAGCCCTTTTTTTTTTTTTTTTCCTGAGAGAATAGTTAATGCTATTGGTCAAATGTCTGACCCTTGATATCTATGTTGAAGTCCTAGGTTTGTCAGAATGTGACCTTCTTTGGAAAGAGGACCTTGAAAGAGGTAGCCAAGTTAAAATGAAGTAATTAGAAAGGATCCTACTATGGTATGATGGGCCTTATTAAATATGGTGTCCTTGTGAAAAAAGGAGAAATCTAAACAGACACAGACACAGAAGGAAGATGTTATGAACAGCCATCAGGACAATGTGTGTAAAAGTGAGGGACTGAGTAATGTGTTTATAAAACAAAGAATACCAAAGCCTGCCAGCAAACCACTGGAAGCTACAAAGAGACAGCAGCAACAACAACAACAACAAAAAGGAAAATAAAAGAATATCCTTTGGGGTTCTGAAAGAGCATGGCCCTGCAGACATCTTGGATTTTTCTGTCCAGCATCAGGACATTTACAGAATAAACTTCTGTCATTTAAATCTACTCAACTTGCATTGCTTTGCCACAGAGAACTGGAAACTTAAGATTCATGGGGAAAGAAGTGTGGCACTGCTGTGCTGCGCAGATCCCCTGGGCTTCTGGTGCCACATCCCCACCTTGGCGTGGCACCTTGGCCTGGCATAACGCTGACCTGAGGTGGAAGCAACTGCCTTCAACCATGTGACCCTCCAACGTGCAGTTTATGGGTCCTACTTGCATATGAGAAAAAAATCGATTCTTCCAGTGGATTCCATGAGTTCCTTTTTTTGCAAGCTTGTACTCGTGTTCTGTCCACCCTTGCAAGGACCTCAGTTCCTTTAGCTCAGACTGAAGACAGTTGCACCATTCAGCCAAAGCCACCTGCTCACTCTTCAGGTGTGTGCTACCCAGCTCACTTGCAGGTCCTGCAAGACTAAACACTGATTTGGAGCATAGACTCCTCTGTTCCACATGGGATGGAGACTGTGTATGTACAACGAGCAGAGCTTGGTTATTGAATGTAAGCAAGTTTCTACTCCCTTGAAGAATGAGATCTGTTCTAAGCAGAAGTATTCTGCTTTTGTAAGCAGAAGCATTTGATCCTAACCCCATATGACAGTTTGCAAATTCTTCCATTGATTCTAAAGATGGCCCAGGGATTTGGTTCCCTCAGACACCTGGTGGCTAGAACAGCAAAGCTGGAGTCCATGTCCTTGAGGTCCCCTTCCATCTTCCTCAGCTGTGTAGCCTCAATTCTTTTCCTAGCTTTAGGATTCAGACTAGACTCGCGGGAGTCAGTGGCACACTGCTGCTTCCTCCTAATTTTAGAATAACATTCAAGGGGAAAATATCACATACCCAATTTAAGAGTTGCCTGCTGTGTTCACTACAATTTAGGAAACTGAAAAAATTAAAATTCAAGAAAATTTCTAGGTAATTAACAAAATCAGTTTTGTTAGTCAGCTTTCTGTTGCTGTAACAAACACCTGAGATAAACCACCATCTTATGAGGAGTAAATATTTGACTGCTGGTTTCATCCTATATTTTTTGACCCTGGTTCTTTGGACATGCACTGGAGCAGTACATATTGCAGGAGCAGCACATATTACATAGTAGAGGAGTTGCTCAATTCACAGAAATGCCTGAGAGAGAGAGAGAGAGAGAGAGAGAGAGAGAGAGGGTTGGGGTCCCAGTATTCCCCCAAAGGCACACACTCAGTGACCTAACTGCCTTCTCTAGGCACATCCTAAAGGTCCCACCCACCTCCCAGTAACATCACAGGCTGGAGACCAAGCTTTGAACCTATAGGATTTTGGGTGTCATTTTCAAACTATTTCATTCTCCTGCAAAATACAAGTCCATCTTCAAGAGTTCCCAAAGCCCTAATAGTTTCAGCACTGCTCAAAAGTCTGTCTAAAGTTTCCTCTGAGACTCAAGGCAAACTCTGAGCTGTGAGCCCCTATAAAAACCAAGAACAAGTTACATATTTTCAAGATATGAGGACAGAGTAAATGTTCCTATTTTTAAAAAATAACAGGAAAATAGGGGAAACTAGACCAAAGCAAGACACAAAATAGCAAACAAAACAAATCTTGTGGCTCTGTCTGGTATCTAAGCTCCAAAGTGGCAGGACGTGAGCTCTAGAGAGCTTGGATAGCCCCACATGTATGACTTATGGCTGCAGCCCATGAGGTCATTCTTTTGGGCTGGCTCTACGTGCTGCCTGTAGCTCAGCAGGCATTCCATACTCCTGACAAATCTAACTCCCTGAAGTCTCTATTGCAGCTTCAGCTCTCAAACCATATGTGGACATAGCTACGTGAAGGGACTCTTATTGTGTCACGTACTGCTCACCCTCTCAGCCTTTACTCTAAAATCTCAGTGGAAATCTTCATGACTCCCTAATACTTATATTCTACCTCCCTGCAAACCCACATCATAAGGAGAACATCAAGATATAATGCGAGTCATACCCAGCCTCAACCATTGGTTGTATAGTGGCTTCTGAGTACCTGGGCAATCGAGTGTGGAGAAACATTTTTCTAGTGACCCACGAATGCTTTTGAAATGCATTAATACTTTTTTACCCTTGAGCTTGCAAAGGGTAGGGTCTTAGGGACCCTGAAAAGCCCTTAAAGTATATTTCCTATTATTCTGGTGCAAAGAATTTAGCTTCTTTTTAATGGAGCACATCTCCTTAGCAACCACCCTCTCTGGCTGGAACTTTATACATGCTTTTCTTGTCAAACTGCAAGTTCCTCAAATCTATCCACTTTGCTTTTTGCTGCTGTTTCTGGCCAAAAAGATCTAATAAGACTCACTGCAAAGCCTGAATGCTGTGCTGCTTTAAAATTTCCTTCACCCCAATTTTACACTCCGCTTCCCACAAAAATCACAGGGCATGGATAAAGTGTATTCAAGTTCTTTACCATAGTTTAAAGGAGGTCTTTTATCCTTTTCCTAATAGAGTTCTTATTTTTGTCCCAAACCTCATCAGTATAGTATGTACCATCCACATTCGTATCAATATTCTGTTTTTCCAAATTTCACACCTGCATCACCTGTTAAGTTCCACTCACAGAATTCAATGTTTTCTCTGACCTTTTTCTCCAAAATTTTCTAAACTCCTCCCGCAAATCAATCCCAAAACTTCTGAATCACATCATCTGGTGTGGTTGTAGCAATGGCCCCACTTTTGATGCTTAGTTTATGTGTTGGCCAGTTTTTCTTTATTGTTACAAGTACCTAAGATACATCAGTTTACAGTGAGGAAATGTTTAGTTTGGCTCATGGTTTAAGAAGTTCCAGTCCACAGTCACTTGGCATTGGTGGTTTGGCCTTATGGCAGTGCAGGGCATCACACTGCAAAGAAAATGCTCACTTCATGGCATCTGGGAGGCAGAGAGAGGGAGAGAGAGAGGCAGAGACAGACAGACAAACACAGAAAAAGAGAGACAGAGAGACAGAGACACAAAAGGGAAGTCCTAATATCTCTATGAAGCGCACGTCCCCACTGACCTAATTTCCCTTCCCTAGGCCCCCTGTGCTAAATGTTCCAAACCTTCCAGCTGTGCCTCAGGCTAGCAACCAAGATCTTCTAACAGATGGGCCTTCTAGAGATATTTTCAACATATACTGTAGTTCTAAAGGAATTTCATTTTATAAGCTGAGGTTGGGGAGTGAAGCGAGTGAGAACAGACTAAGAAAGGCTTCCAGCTCAATGGCTCCCCCAAATTAAAGGGCTGTACGATCTTCCCAAGGTTCCTGTGGAACAGCCTGAGCTGAGATCTTCTGAAGGATGATGTAAGGCAAATACCTGGATTTTTTAAAAGAGTATTAACAATACAGGAAGTACTTACGTGACTTTAAATGATAACAAATGTGTGAACAAGGGAAGAAATAGCTACTGATGTTGAAATAAATTCTGAGATCCATAATATTCTAATGACCTGTAAACATTAGGACTCCTTCAATAGCACGGTTATCTCTCTATAGGACTTTAAAAAGAAATTGCTACTGGGCACGTTATATATCTTTAATCCCAGCACTCTGGGAGTCTGAGGCAGGAGAATCCCAAATCCAGGCTGGGAAACTTAGCAAAATCCTGTCTCAAATAAACCTTTTTGTAAATGACTAGGAATCTTGCTCATTATCCACATATTGAATTAATGGGGGAAAAATGAAAAAAAAAAAAAAAAAAAGCATTTGCTATATTGTGTTACTTGATCAAACTCATGACCTTGTGTTTGCCAGGCAGGTGCTTACACTGCTGAGTGGAATCCTTGGCCCTGGTGTTATATTTTAGTAATTCTTCCATGAAGACAAAAACACTGCTGAAATGATATTTTTCAACTAATAGAAACGAAGGCAATAACTGTGCTCAGGAAAGCAATGAGAAAATTAACAGAACCCATGAAAATCTTCATTTCCAAAACTTCTTGCAGATAACTGGAGACCGTGAGTTAGAGCTGATATACTGGGGCTACAGTTAAGTGTTTTACTCTGAGATTTGGCCATACAGGTTTTTACTTGTATGAGCTGCAAACTGTTTCCCATCTGTGGCACTGTGCCAAACCTGATTAGGGGAATGAACAGGACCAGATTCCAGGACATGTGTGGCAAGTAATTGTGGAGGCTCTTTATACGGAGTTCTCCTGGGCTCCTGCTATGTTTGGAAGAATAATACGGAGAGCATACTGCTGAGGTTTTTGCTCATGGCAGCTCACTCTGTATCCTCCAGGGTACGCTTTTATTTTTCCTTTTCTTTTTTTATTCCCAAATTTTCTCTGCACATCCAGTTTGTTCCTCACCATTTACCGTCACTTATCAAATAAACTTTGTCACTGTTTTTTCTTGTTTTGCTTGAATTCTTTGTTCAAGACAAGAAGTACCTGGAAACAAGAGATGAGTACCTGAAAACCCCCATAATGGCATTACAAAATAGAAGGAAATTTGCTTTTGGAATAATTTTAAACAGTGGCTCATTTAAAATTTTTCCCCATCTTGGATTTTGACTTGGGCAAAAATAAATCTCTATTATTTTGTAAGGTGTTCATAAGGACTATATAACTACTATCGCTAACACATGCCCTGTTAAGCTTGCCCCAACAGAGGACTCTGTTGCACAGAGGGAATAACTTCTGCTTTCTTCCTTCCTCATAGACTTTCCCAACAAACAGCAGAAGGATATTGGTTGCGGGTCAGAAGCAGACTCAGCATTGAACAGTCACAGACCCTGGAAACTAACCTCTGAGACTGACTGGGAAGATGCACAGCCTACAGGGCGGTCAGGGAGCAGCTGGGTCACAGGTGGAAGTCCTGTGTGTCGTGACCACCTTTCTCTTAGTGAGGCTGGAAGGGGCGGCTCAGAATCAAGTTGCAGAAATGTGTAGGAGTTTTTCTATCTGGTCCCACAATCTTCTGCAGTGTCATCTCTGTAGACCTCACAAGTTGAAGTTGATCTTCTATACCTAGCCTTAGATGCTGGGCTTTTGTTCAGCTTCCAAGCTGAAATCATATAGATCTGCAAATATGCAAAGTTAAGAGGGATGATTTTGGACTGAATCATGTGATCTCAAATTCCCATGTTTAATCTTTAACCCCCAGTATCTAACAATGCAACTCTATTGGAGACAGGGATTTTAAGTAGTTGAGATAAAATGAGACTGTCGGAGTGACACCTTAACCAATAGCACAGGAGTTCTCTTAAGAAGATGAAGAGACACCAGGGATGAGAGCTCACAGAGGAAGGGCTCCGTGGAAACAGAAGGCGACCGTCTGTCTGCAAGCCAAAGACAAGGCCTGCTGGATAAGTCAAACTGCCAACACATTGACCTCAGATTTAGAGGGTCCACAACAGTAAGAAAATTAATTTGTGTTCTTTAAACAACTCAGTTTGAGCATCTTATGGCAACAGCCCTTGCAAACTTGTACAGTGACACTCACACACTAGTTACTGAAGTGAAGAACTTCTCTCTTCCACTGGGGGAAACTCTCTTTTGCCATAACCAACTCTTCTTACAGTGAAATACTACAGCATCCCTGGCCTTGTCAAAATCCATACAGAAATACAGTCAACTGGATGTTTGAAATGCCAGTTTTCCCATAACTGTTTATGAAACTTCATGACTGCCTGCAGACAAGTAAAAAGTGCTAGGGTTTAAGAAGAATGGAAGTAACACAGGCTTGGAGAATGCCTGCTAAACAATCAACACATTTCCTACACAGTCAAGAAATCTTTAAAATGAAAACTGCCTCAAGTGTATTTTTTGAGAAAATTGAAACTCTCAGGAGCAAGGGCAATACAGTAAGAAACTCCTTTTTTCTGCAGCTGTGAGAAATCAAATTTTAAAAGAATAACAACACTTTAGAGCTTCAGAAACCTAATTATTTTAAACTGACAATCAATTCATTGGGTCAGTTTTTCTTTTAAAATACTATGAGATTCCTCTTAATCCAAACACATCTGATTAAATTTTAAATTAGTAAAAGTTATTTTTTGCCAACTAAATACCATATTTAAGGCCATACATTCCTAAGCCATACAAAAATATTTCACCGGGAAGAGTTTTAAATGTACTTTCTGGGTGAAACTCAGTGAGTCTTTTTTTTTTTTTTTTTTTTTTGGTAGCAGGAATTGGACTCATGACCTTGTGCTTGCCAGGCAGGCACTGTGCCACTGAGCTATACCTCCAGTCCAGTAAGAAAATTTTTTAAAAATTTAAAAGATGGTAAATTGAGACCTCATAGCAAAATCTGCCCAGACTGGGTTCAGAAGAGGGGATCTTATGGAAGGAAAAGACATTGGAATACCATCAGACAGCTGAAGCTACAGACCTGGATCAGCAAACCATGCGAAATAGGCTAAATCCACCAAATTCATTCAACTCCCTATTGTTAAGGGCTGCTTTCAAGCTTCAGGGCTGAATTGTTGGCACAGAGACCATATGGCCCACAAAGCCAAAGTTATTTGCTATCTGACTCCTTAGGGAAAAAGTTTGCCAGATCCTTCCACAGGAGATGAGGCCATAATAAATGAACATTATGATAGTAAAAGGAGTTTCAGTGCTTTATTTCCCAACAGAATATCCCAGGGTATGTTTAGGAAGACCAGAATATAAACCAGATGCGCCATAGCTGTAGAGTGGGGTGATGACGCTCACCATTGCAGCATTTTCTGGAATAGCTGGGGTGCCTGGAGATTCAGAATACACCTGACCAAACTATTCTCAGTCAAGTCGTGATGAAAGAGCTTTACCTACCTGGCAATATGGACGCCTGATGGCTTTAAAGTTAGCCTTCTTTCCTGAGTTTAGGATGGGGAGGAAATAAAAGTCAGTAACCAAAGCTCCTCTCCTTCTGTCATGACCACACCTTTTTCCTTCTAGCTATAGCAGTGCTAACATTTGGAGAAATAAAGACATAAGGTAGCTATATAACCCACAAAACCTTAGGCAGCCCTGACTAGAATAGCAGGCACAGAATCCTGCCAAAATTAAATGCTCAAATATTGATAAGTAGGTGAAATGCATCACATACATACACCTGTTTGTTATGTTTCATCACCGAAGGCCTCTGGGGTGGCCTCCCTTGGGCACAGGCCTCAGCTGACTAGCAGAGAGCTTGGCATCAGAGCTGAGCGAGTTACACAGTCTGTGCACTCTCAAGATTCTGCCTTTTCCTGTCTCTCTACCTTCTGACTTTCTTGGTCCCTTCAATTTCCTGGCTCCTATCTTAATGGACGGACCCGGTATCTTTGGAGCTAATGGACATAGGACACTGAACCATGTCTTGACCTAAGGCAATATTTTCTTGAGGTCTGTAATTTACCTGGCTTATCTTTGATTTCTTGGAATGTATACTTGTGCTTATTTTCCCTGGCAGACTGCTCAATTGCCTCTTACCCTTGAAGTAAGGTTAAGATGTCAGATGAAACAAAGCATTTGATACAATCTGTACTCAGAGTGGGAAAGGTCTGGGATGGTATTTATGATATTCTATCAAATATGCTCATCTTTCCCTTCTGGATGTTCCTATTTTAGCTGCTGTGAATCATTAACTAATTTAGGAAGAGCTCATCCCATGCTTTCAGCTCACCCCTTTTTTTCCAACCCCTTCACAATCTCTCTTCTGTGCTTTCTTTCCTGAACCTCAGCTGTTTGGATCTCCGGCTTCCTCTGCACTAAGATTATTATAATTGGTGAACTGCTCTATGACATTCAGATGTACCTGTCGAGACACAGACTCTCTGAGGATTCATTTTTCCTAGCTGGGTTTATTTATAGGCACAGGTTTGACGTTACCTGAATTTTTTTTAACTGCACGAGGAGACATTCATTTTTGTTCCTCATGAAAGCAAGTAGGACAAACATCAAGGCTCAATGTTTTTGCCCTTCATCAAAAAAATTCTTTGAGACACTGACTCTGAGCCTTTGCAGCTCTCCACAGTTCTATGAAGGAAAATGCCAGCAAGTGAGAACAAGGATAATTCAAAGCACACACAGGCCCAAATTTGGCTTGACACCCTCATTAAATACTGACCCCACGGGAGTTTGGGCTCAGATGAGGTTTAGAGAAAAAAAGCAGCACAATGGAACACGTTAACAGGTATTTTGTTGCTGCTACTGCTTTCTAATTATTTCACAAATACACTGCTGATACGGTACCAGTTGAACCTAGTTGCAAATAACTCATTACTGACTGTGGCTTTGACTTAAAGGGACAGATCAGACAGGTAACAATTACCATCTCAATTCTCATGCTTAGAGTTGGGCCTTTGATCTAGAGAGTGAGAAATGCTTTATGAACATCAGCATGTTCATAAAGTACTGATCTTCCTCACACCTTCTACAACGTGTAGGGGCTGCTTGTACTGGCTTCCTGAGTAGCTAAGTGAGCTGTCTCCAGACATCATCTTGTGATGGAGCTAAGGAAAAATCCAATGTCTGAGCGCTGCCTACTTCAGTTTCCTGATTATTACGCTTCAGCTGTTTGAACATGGATTCAACAAGCAGCTGATCTCTTAGCTCTGCCCTCTCCAAACAAATGGCTGCAGTTACAGGCGTGAGTACATGAAAATGTCCCTCTGACACGGCATTAACTTTAAGGTACATTGTCTAATTTTTAAGTCCTTGGTGCACGGCTCAACATTATCAACCAGTTTTTTTAAGTCTCAGGAAAGATAATTGATACAAGGAGACCAGACAGTATACACATTCTTGTGTTTTGTGTTACCTTTTTTTTTTTTTTTTTTTTGTAGTGGTATTTTACCTTGATTTAGATGAGAATAGATGGTTGAATATAAGAAAATCATAAGAACTGGCAGTAACTTAGTACTGATATTCTTTTACATTAATAGTTGTACATTTTAAAATAAGATTCTCAAGTAGAAATAGATTGAGTTTCTTTGATAGGATTCCAAAAAAGATCATAAAAGTAGCTAACACAATGAGTTCCGTTCATTCAAGGATTCTGAAGTACTGTATGGAATTGTTCATTACAAAAGTGTTAAATCACTTTTTCTTCTTCTTTCTTTTTCTTTCAATTCTGCTTTAGCTTCCACAAGTTCAAGCTGAAAATGAAGAGCCTTGCTTTCATTACATTTTAAAGCACCCCAAAATAAATGAGAGAAATCTCATTTTGGAGAAAAGTTTTATTTTTTTTTTCTTGAAATAATTGTCACCAATACAACTCTTTAGAGTTGCTGAGAGAGATGGAGGTTTGTATCTGTTCCCTAACTGCTGGAAAAAGATGAAAGACAAGTTACTTCTTTCATTTGTAGGTTACTTCTTAGGGCTTTCCGCTGTAGTTCAAGAACTAGAATTTTTAAGTAATTTTAAATAGAAAATTTCAATCATGTCTGTGACTATATGTAAATGCTTACATTTATTCCTCTTGACTTTTTCTAACACATTCCATTTTGGGGCTAAATCAATGAAAGTATCAAAGCTAAAACAAGAAAGCTTATGACTCCTATCTGAAATCTTTGATTCAGGACATTGCAGAGGGATAGAGGAATGGTTGGATGTGTTCAAAGAATAAGCAAACAGCATGGTGTACAAATATTGTCATATGAAGGACAGATAGAGAAATTTAGGATGTCCTTGATGTGCGGTGACCCATTATAACTTTAATTAGTACTATTACCAGATATGGATTGCTTTGACAGTTAGGGAGATCTCTTGAGGTTCTGAGTGTTTAAGTACAGGTCAAGGAATTAATGTCAGGGATATTATAACAGAATTCAATTTTAAAAGCATAAGGTTGATGAAATTTTAAAGCCTGTTCCAAAGATAAAATGTACATAAAAAAAATAAATACAAAAACACTTGGAGGATACTGTTCATCTAAGGGCATAAGGTTGATGCAATCCACTGGTTAGTGAACTCTGGACAGTTCTCAGAGCAGAAGTAATTGTTTACAGCTTTCTCTGAATAGTGTTTAACACATATCTCCAAGGGTCAAAAATAAAATTGACTGATAGCTTCAAATAAAAATAAATTTTTGGGAATGTTAAGATCTCCTTTTCTGTTCACTTAACACTCACTTTGATATAAAGTCAAATAAAGCAAAAAAGAAAAACATTTCATATTCTCAGGAGGAATATACAGTTGTTTGCAGGGGAAATTGTTATCTCTAACCCTCTAGAATGCATCAAGAAAGTGAGCCTTTAAAGAAGTTGACTTGAGATAATTTTAATATTGCGCCATAAAAACCTTGAAAAATTTCCTCATAAAAGCTCATCCTGGAGAAGGTTCATCCTGGAGAATAACCTAACATCACAATTACATGTCCAAGTTGTTGAAGTAATTGAAATGAGACTAAAGATACAATTTATGAAGGGCTAATAGCATATACTGCCACCTAGTGGTACTACATGGTTGGGTGCCGTGGCCACCGTCATTCTCACCCGTGGTGCCTAGCATAACTGGAAGGCAGAGCTTCTTTTTTCACAGTAAGGGATGTATTTCCTCCTAGGTGACCTTGCTTCTGTTGGTTCCAGTGTCATTTGGTCTTCAGTCATCTCTTGTTCAATCAGTTTCTTAACCTTTTCCATTTCAGTTAAGTTTCTGGTCCTTTCTCTAACTGGGTTTGTCAGACTAGCAACCTGTTCTGGAGATTAGTGAAAAGTTATGTTAATTAAAGCAAAATTAGTGATGGGCTCTGTCCCATATGGCCTGGGACCATCTTCATGCAGCCTTTGGTACTCCAAGGGCAGAGCCCCCACTAGTCCCCTGGAACCTCTGTTAGGACTAGAAAAAGGCATCCATCCTTTATATATCCTGCTGCCATCTTCCAGAATTGGTGAAGATGGTGCCTCTTGGAGTCTTGTATGCTGGACTGGATGTGTACCTTTCCCCGGTGTTTGCTATAGTTGTACCAGATTCTACCCAGAGGCCCTGAAATTGCTTTACTTCCAGTACATGTGCTTATCTGGCAGCACCAGGGGCTGGTGTGGTCTCAGACACCACTAAAATGACACTGAGATGAGAACTTGAAGCATGTGGTAAAGAATTTTTAACCACTACAAGATCAAACATTAAGATGAGCTATAATCTATCTGTCTCTGATAAATTTTTCCCTGAAGATTCCCCGGAGAAAATGCAGTAGATTTTCTCAATTCTGATCAAACCCCAGAATCACCCACAGAACTCCTAAAATAAGGTCAAGCCTCAAGCCACACCCCAGACCACATGGGGTCCCCAGACCAGTGACAAGGACCTCAAGTAGGAAATTGTGAGAAACGCATATTTACAGGCTCCCTCCCTGACCTACTGAACTGAAACTCTGGGATGGGCCCATCGTTTCTAGTGATTTGGATACTGGCAAAATCTTCAAACCTTCCTTCTAATACCCCTCACATCCCGGTCCGTGACCTATATAGATCAACAGAGAAAATGAGTTTAATTTCTGTCTCTAATAGTAATAAATGTAGTTTTAGGGCATCTCGGGGCTTTCATGCATTTTCCTTTTGGTGCTGGTATAAATTGGAAGCCACTTTGAAGGACTGCTTGGAAGTATATCATAATTTTAAAATTCATTCCTTTAATCAAGTAATTTAATTTCTAGGATCCTAGTATTAACATATTTTCACAAATGTACAATATATGCATGTGACTGTATAATATGAGCTTATTTATAACTGTGAATATCAGCTCTAAAATGATTAAAGTCTAATTAAACAAGTGTTGATCATCCTGTTTGTGAATCACTGTCTGGCTTTTTAGAAGCATGAGGCAGACCTCCACGGATAGCATGAGAAGAGCTGCTCAGCAAGGTAGCAAAGCTCAGCAGTTAAATGCTGGACCCAGCTTGTTGACTCAGATCCCAGATCTGCTACTTATTGACATTCTACTTAACCTTACGAGGCTCAATATAAACTCATTTTACATATGAAACTAACACTAAGACCTTTCTGAGGGTTAAACAATGAATAATTGTACTTAGAACAGCTCCTGGCATGAAGCATGGGCTATAAAAATCTTTTTTAAATTACAAAATATACTTATAAATGAAAAATACATTATACCGAAACGAATTGGGTGAAGGACACATATTACAAATATATACATGGAAAATCTTGGCAAGGCTATGAATATCAAAACAATTTGTTTTGTGCATTTTGTTTCATTTTGTTTTTTGAGACAGTTTCACTAGGTAGCCCAGGATAAGCAACTCACAGTAATTCTCCTGCTTCAGCTTCCCAAGTGCTGGGATCAAAGGCATGCGCTACCATGTCCCGCTGCTTGTGCTCTCCTGCTCCTTTTTTCCACTTGTCATGTGACTTCTGAACATAAGTAACACAGTACTTTTTCTTTCTAAATACTTCTCAGCATCAGTTACTGTCTTCAGATATTTATCCATCCTAGATTCACCCACCAACATGCTGATTCCTCCTATGGGGTCCATTAGTCCTTGTGTTCCTCTAGCACCCTCTGCTATGGAATAGTTTGAAAAAGTGCTTCTTTTATCACTCCCATAATATACCACTCTTAGGAATTTTAAGGGATGAAATGTATTCTCTTACTTATATCTCTTGCATAATTACACCTGCATTGCACTTCTTAAATGCATGGAACAGTACTTACAAACACTTTTCTTGCTGTACTATTAAACTGAAAACAGGCCTAATAATTGATAAGCATCACATAGCTAACATTATTCTCAGTATTTTTGAGAGGAACAAAAGCAATAGAATGTATATTTAATAATACATGGGAATTTACAAGATTGGTTTACATGATCAGAAGCCAAATAGTTCCACAATGGGTATCTGCAGGTTGGCCTGCTGGGGAAGACAGAAGCTCAATCCAAGAAGCCCGAAGCCTCAGAACAAGGAGACAAATGATGCAGCTGCAGTCTGAGGCTGGCAGCCTAGAAGCTCCTTGGAGAGTCACTGGTACAAGGCTCATTCAAAGGTTTAAGAAGTTAGAATCTGATATCTGGGGGCAAACACAAGTAAAACAAAACAAAACATGTGTGCTAAGGATGGGCCTGGCAGATGTGAGCTTCCCCATCTTCCACATCTGGGCTCCCATGCATGGCTGGTGCCACCCTCATTCAATGTGGGTCCTCTCCATTCAGCTGACTTAACCACAGTGTCAGCCATCTACGGAAATGCCCTTCGAGACACATTTCGAAGCAAACTTTATCAAGTTTCTAGGCATTTCCCAATCAATCTGACAATCAAGATTAACTGTCACAGTGAACCTTATAACCATGTGATAATAAAAGCCTTTGGGGGTGGAATCCTGCAAAACCCAGTCTGTGCTCAGCATATAAGAAGCCCTGGACTCAAACTCCAGTTCTGTTCACTGGCTTTTTATCCTTATCACTTCACTCTTTTGCCTCATTCTTCCTAAGATGAAACCCTACTATCTTACCACACCTAAAATAAGATCTTGTGAAGTAATTATATGTACCATGATGACATTAGAGATGCTTAATTCAAGCAAGAAAATTGGGTTACTTTGGGTGACCAACCACAATGGTTTGCTCAGGACTCGGAGATTTCACTAGAACATGAGACTTTCAATGGAGAAAATTGGAAGTTCCAGGGCAAACTAGACAAATATGTCACCTTCATTTTACTGGTAATTTTCTTGTATACTTAATACCAGCTGTCTATTTTGTTCTTGACTTGTTAACCACAAGCAACTACTTAGTTGCCCACCATATATAAGGAAACGTGACACACTGAAAAATCAAATTTTCATGCCCTGAGAACCTAGAACCCAATAGCCATAACAGCTTTCAAGAGAGTGTGATTCTGCTAACCACACTCATCATATGAACCCACCCTGGAGCTCAAAGTAAGCCAAACTTCAGCTTTCCGAGTTGACCAACACAGGACCATATATATTCTGTAACTTCCCAGCTCCCTGAGGTGATTTAGAGGCACCTGATTCAGATGAAACGTTATTCACTTGATTTTTATATAATTTTAAAGCAAAAAGGGTCTTCAGACGTTACCATGTTTGCTCATTATTTTTCCTTGGTTGTCATATACTATAGGGCTAGTTCCAATAAATCTATGTGCTCGTAAAGCATTCACATTCTCTCCATCTTTTTACCGCCAAAAAGAAACCATCAAACAGAATGACAGTAAACACTTTCCCTTGAAATCTTCAATCACTTAAAGGAAAAAACTCTTCGTCTAGAAGCAAATGACGTATTTATTTATAAGGAGGGATCTCACTACAAAGTTTCACTTTTCTGGGGTTCAGATCATTTAAAAAAAACACTTACGGCAGATAATTTTAGTATCTGTTATTCCAGAGTACTTTTTAAATTACTGTTGATAGAGAGATGGATCACTTGATCCTGCGTCTGGGACCAAACACAGCAGCTATTCTGCAGCTATACAGCAATGCTGTTCAAAGATTTAAGTGAAGAACTGAAAAAAATTATTTCTGGTTGAAGCTAATGAGAAATGTATTGATCTGTCTTGAATCTTTGCTAAACTAGCAGGCCAAGGACACACTTTTTTAAAAAGTAAAACTGTAATGATTGTAAGCTGGGGTAGATACTTTCTCTCAAATCTCTCAACCTTTAGACAAAGTGTTTTAGTACTGCAACCAAGTATGGAGCTCTTCCTGCAGCTAGGTTACAAACTTCTATACTATGATGTAGAAAAGAAGAAATAAAGGCAGGTAGAAAGAATACGGGGAAAATCGTAACTAAAGAAATGTACTTTTAAGAACTTCCAGGTCACAGGCAATGTTGTGCCAAGCTAGTCATATTGGCATTTTCTTGGTTAATTTAGGTTCCTTTCCTTACACATCCAACATGTCCAAAATTCCTCAACAATACCATATGCCCATAAATTGGCTTAACTGACAAAGCAAAGAGGAACCTGATCTTTTTTTCTTAATTTTATTTAAAAGGAAAAAGAGAAAAAACAAAACAAACAAAGTGGTGTAAGGGTACAAGTAATACAGACTACAAAACAAACAAACAAACAAAAAACAGTAAGAAATCACCAGTTAATAGATTACACATTATCATCTTAGAGATAGTTGCTCAAGTAACAGTGTCAAAGCATACAAAGTGAACATTCAGAGACTGCAAACAGTTGTGTTCTATGATCCAACCCAAAACATTAATATGGTCAGCTATTTAACACCCCTAAACACACTTGCAGTTGTATCCTTTAGAGCACCTTTTTTTCCCTCTCTTTTTTACAACAAAATGTACACATTGGTTTATTACTCCTTTGTTCTTATTACTTTTTTTTGGAAGAGAATAAAGCCAAATATGGTAAAACAAAGCTATCAGTCAAAACCAAGGATAGACATAGCACATGATGTAAAACAGGGTACAAGATTATCAACAATGGTTACCATAATGCCTCCTGTTTCCTTAAAAAGAATTGTCTATCTCATTAGGTATTATAAAGTTGAACTAAACAGTAGAGAATAAGACCAATAAAACCTAAACATTGTAAACATTACAGGACTTCCAAAGGAGATAATAGTCAAACCATAATGGGCATCTTAGTGAATCTTATTGCCTTCAAAGTAGTTGCCTATACCCTCAAACTTGATACTATCATAGAGAATGGAATAGAGTCTAATCAGTCAAAACAAGATAGTAGGAGTATTACAGGACTTCAAATCAAGTTAATAGGAAATCAAAAAAGTTACTATAATATATCCTGCTAATTTTTTTAAATTTTTCCCCTTAATTAAAAAATCATAAAAAATAACAAAATAATTTTTTTAATGAATAAGGGAGAGATTGAGATAAAAGAGGACATAACAACATAACAATACAGGTCAAAGCATGACAGTTACAGCAACCTAGTGCTTCACCACCAAATGACCCGACTTAATAGTAGTTACCATAGTGTCTATTTTTTTCCTTGAAATATTTGAATATAACTTCATATACTATAGCTTCAAATATTTCCATATCAAGCAGCCCAGAATAAAGCTATTCCAATTAATAAATAAAAACTTTATAAGGCTTCAAGGCCACATAATGGGGAATCATGATTACCACATACTTTTATATATTTGAATCATTACTTATATTAAGGAAACTATTCGGTATTCACACATGCGAGATTGATTTATTTCACTTATGATTATGGTCTCAAGCTGCGCCCATTTATTGTTAAATATCTCAATGTGATCCTTCTTTATAGCTGAGTAATACTCCATTGTATAGAAATACCACAACTTTTTTATCCATTCCTCAGTTGATGGACACTTGGGTTGTTTCCAAGATCTGGCGATTACAAATTGTGCTGCTATAAACATGGGTGCACATATATCTCTGTGGTGTGATGCTTTCAGTTCTTCTGGGAATATGCCTAGAAGTGGAATAGCTGGAACAAATGGGACTTCCAATCCCAGCTTTTTGAGAAATCTCCAGACTGACCTCCACAAAGGGAGGAACCTGATCTTAAGATAAAGGGAAAGATTGAGAGAATTCAAAGAACACTTACATTATTTATCATTAAAAAAATCTAATATCACAAACGTAAAATGGGCCTGTACCCTTCTGAGGGGTGGCCTATGTTTTCCATAGATTTCTGTCTCCCCAAGGGAAACAAAATTGTTCCTGGTTCCAGGCAATATCAGGCCTCTTTCTTAGGGCCCACTCACTAGTTCTTTGAGTGTGTCTTTTAAAATTTTGCCTAGCTCCTATTAAATCTTGTAACCTAAACCTATTTCTGTAAGTCTTTTTGTTTGTTTGTTTTTGTTTTGTTTGTTTGTACCAGGGACTGAACTCGTGACCTTATGCCAGTCAGGTGCTTATGCCACTGAGCTAAATCGTTGGCTCTAAACAACTACTTCTGAGACAATAATATGCAATATATTAACTAGTTATAATTACTTTTTAAAATATTCTTATCATTTCTATCCTTTTTTGTTTTCCTTTTTAAAAAAAATCTTGAATCAAACAAACTAAAAATTCTTCTTAATCCCTTCATGCCTTTTTCTGACTTGTTGTGAAAATTCTTTTTTTTATGACAGGAGCCAGTGACCTTACAATTTATTCGACAGGTAGAGTGGTTTAGGTTCCTTATCTCCATTTTGGGGACCTCCTTGGATCCTGTCTGGTGAAATTCCTTTGAAGAATTTTAAAAGCCTTTTCATGGCATTGCCTATGAAATTGATATTCTGACCTTTGAGATGTCTTGGGGATGATATATTTTCAAAGTAACCTTTGCCCCACAAAGTATGATGATAGAACCTCTTCAAAGACTACTTATCATCTACAAGTCATACCAAGGAGAAGCAAGGACTTTGTTGGATACATCTGTATACAGGAACATAATTATTTAGAAAGCAGTATTTTAAAATGACAGCTCAGTTTTCAAACTACTGCTCAAATTAACACTGTGTCTTCACACTTCACTTTTGCCCCTAGATAGAGACTATGTCTTCCCATGACCTTTTTAAGAATCCAAATCACTGTGTTTAACACTATCTTTAGTCCCAATATATGCTTTTTGCCAGCAGTGACTCTTTTAGTTTTGGTCTTGGTCTTGTTCACGCACCATTCATCAATTTTGTTAAACGCATGCAATGAAGTTTTGGAGACACGGCATTACTCTCTACATGGCTAGCTCTAGGTTAAAGGTAGCCTTGATCCATTTTCCTGCTGTCCTTCAACTCTTCTGTTCTCTATATGGTCATATTTCTTTTTCTCTAGATGGTCATATTTCTTTTTCTCTTTTTTCTTTTTTTCTTTTGGATAAGATCACATGCAAATCAGCTTTGACCTTTGGGCTCTACAATACTGGTCATATAGGAGATCACAGTCATTGTTGACTAACTAGAAGTTATGGTCCAGGACATTGAGAGACAAGGGACATACATTTTGGAAAAGTATCAACACTGCCAACAACAAAATGTTTTTTTAAATAAAGTTAGCAACAACCTGCTAAAATTCAAGGTTAGCTTAATCCCACTAAGATAACATGAGGAAGAGAATTTGAGATAAAAAGAGAAAGGATAGAAAATATCTAACTTCCCATTAAAACAGGGAAATAAGTTCTATTTAGCAAAAGATCATAGCTTGACTATAGCGTCAGTGACAGACAGGCCTATAGTTTAAGAAATGGTAGAGAACACAAAGGTACCAAGGAGAACATTTACTATTGTCTAGCCAGTAAGATTTATATTAATATATAAAACTCAGATTTTGTTGGAACCAAAAAGAACCACTGACTGAAAATTAGTTTAGGCTTTTCATTCTTTTGATAAGGAAAATAATTTTACTCACTGTGGTGGATTGATAACTGGTAGTCAATTTTTAATACCAGCTGAAATGAATCAGCATGGTGCTGAGCATGGATGGCCCATCTGAGGATTGTTGCTAAGATAAAATGGAGAACTCTTGGAGGAGCTTGTTGAGCTTCTTTCCTGACACGAACTTGGCGGTTCACATTGTCAGAGGAGCTTGGGACTTTGCTGTTGCTGAGAATGGCTGCAGCTCACTTTGGGGGAGATCTGGTCTTTACTGCTCCTGGCTCTGGAGGGGGAATAGTGTGTTGTTCAATCTCCAGGTGAAGACTGTCACATTGGCTTCCTGATATGGACTTGACTGTTATCATCTCTGAGCTCAGGACTTCACTGTCGCTGGGAATGGCTGTGGTACTTTTCAGAGGAGCTCTTGTTCTTACCTCGAGCATCACTTCCTGGCTCCAGTACAGAACCCTCAGCCTACTAGAAGATTCTTCATTTTGCTAGCAAAGACTTTCTGGCTTCCACCATTAAGCTCTGGGTGAAACAAACTTGCAAGAGACATTGTCATGGGCTCTAGGCCTCCAGCTGGACTTGTCGGGGTCATTTCCATGGGCTCGAGGTCTTCAGATCGACTCACACAGGACATTGTCAAGGGATTCTGGCCTTCAGCTGAATTCCTTGGGCCTTAGTGTATGGACAGATTTCCTGCACTTCTTGTATTTGACTCTGGGTGACCATTATAAAACAATACCATAAATTATGTGTCCTGTATTGTCTTATTCATCTTGCAAACCCTATCTACAACATTCTCCTTGTAAATCACTGAAAGCTTTACTCTTAGCCCTTTAAAACAATGCTTCCCAACAGAAATTTCTATAATAATGAAACTGTTTTATATGTACATTGTCCAAGATAGTAACCTTGAGACACATGTGTCTAATGAATACTCCCACTCTACGCATTACATTGAGTGCTCAAAATGAATCTTCCATTTTAACTAATATACATTTAAATTTGATAACTGCCTATAGTATAGCAGTAGTGCATATCGTTATTGACTATCACAGCCAACTTTAAGGAACATTTCTATCATTTTGATGGTGGTCTAACTGAGCAGCCTCATTCCCAAGAGACAATCTCATGGAGTTGGAAAATGAGGTCCTCAGCCGGGCCTCAGGGATCCTTTTCATGAATTAGAAAAAGGAATCACCATAGACAGCTGCAGCTCAGAGGGCACAAGGCAAAGTTAACGGCAGCCTCAGTGAGACATTGTCATTAGACAGTGAATGAGGATCAACAATACAGAATGAATCCAAGAGAGACACAAGCTTTGAAATTACATAAACGTGGATGCATATTGTGACCTTTTCTTTTCTTTTCTTCAATATATCTTTATTGAGTACTTTTTCTAAGCATTAGTACCGTAGGAGAGCAGACAAAGTCAAAGTCCCTGCCTCAAAGAGCTCCAAAATAATAAAAAGAAATACACAAATATGTAAACAAATTAATAAAATTTCTAACCAAAGAACAAAACAGACTGGCATACTGTAAGAAGCCTGGCTCCTTCTTAGCATTACTCCAAAGACCTCAGGAAGTGCCTTGAAGCAATGGGAATGGCAGTTACAAAAGTCCCAAGGCAGGAATGATAAAGGCTTATATAAAAAGCAGACGGAAGGCCAGGGCAACTGGAGGGCATAAACAGGGGAAGCAGATGTGTGAGGTGAGGCCTCAGGGGGAGGCTGCAGCCAGATCAAGGGGTCCATGTAGGCCAATTGGAAGCCACTGGGAAGGCAGCCAGTGCAATGATCTAAAATATAAATCAAGTCACTTCACTATCTGAGTGAATTCTTTCACATATGGCACTGTCTGTATGACCTTGGATGAGTTACTTGTCTTCTTGTGGCTTTGATTTCTTCGTGTACAAGGAGAATTCTGCCTGATTCACACACCTACAGAACTATAGAGAGTAGAATACATGAGACAAGCATTCAGTACACTGTCCAATGCATAAACAGTGATGACAGTCTGGAAACTTACATCTATATCATAGGAAATAATAAAGTAATACAGTAATATAATATTTGAAACAAAGATTCAAATACTTTTATGGTCAGAGTTTGTGCCTTTTGATGAGATCATGTATAAGTGAAATGCTTTGGGATCTTAGGAACAAGACATCTTGAATATGAATTAAGAATGACCCTTAAATTACACGGCTCAAGTAATTTCGCTCTCTCCTGTGGGTGTGTGTTACCACATGTACCAACTCCTCACAAGGAATGTAAACATATACTAGAAGTGTATATAAGCACACACACACAAAGGAGATCAAGAGATAGGGGAGGAGCGAGAGAAGGAAGGGAAAAGGAATTTTTTAAAAAAATAAGATGTATTGTGTGCATGTACCAATTATTCACAAGGAATACAGACACTGTGTATGACATACAGGTACTAATAAAAAATACAGCCAACACAAAAAAGAATGAATATTTCATGTTAGTCACTATGCTTTCACCCTAAAAGAATGGTTTTTATTGCAATCACCTATTAACAGCATTATATGTCTCATAGGAAATAATTACTAATTTATATAATTTATTGATGACTTAAATGTAACATTGAGCGAATCTAGCCCCATTTATTTCATTCTAGAGTTCTATTTAATTCCACTTATTGGTGAGCTCTTCAGAATCAAATTCATAGACCCTTTCTGACCTTACATTTAGGTAACAGTGCAGAATGGAAACTTACTGTGCTTATTCTAAACCTGACACTGTAGAAGTGATTTGAAGCATGGAGGAAGATCTTTTAGTCAATAGACTTCTTCTGGCACATACACGATCCAGTGTGGGTTTCTCCCACTACATGGAGGGCACTTTTTCTTCTTTCAGAGGGGAAGACATTGAGGCTGACCTGGCAGTCAGTACTCTTTTTCAACACATCTGTTAAGTAACTGGGGAGAAATAATAGATGCGTTACTTAGCTGTCTCCTGCTAGCTGCCCACTTGGTTCACTCAGGTTACTGAGGAAAGTCACCTTCTCTGTGGTAAATTGATGTATCAGAGTTTCCTTTTCCCTCAGTCCTTTTAGGATCTAACTATAGAAAGATCCCACAAAATAAGTTAATCTTTGTCTTTCTCAGCCACTACCTCCTCTACTTGACTTACTAACTTTAAGGACACCAAAAATGACCTGTAGGCACATATTTTATTTCTAGGAAGAGCCAGAGAATCCTTATATCAGCAAAATCATGACAATTGGTTTTTTCAGGATTCATAAGAGCTCTAAAAAAGTGGCTTTTAGTTGTAAATATGAGTCAATAATTCATATAATTTTAATCGCTATTTTTGAGACTTTCCTATGATCTAGGCATTTTATGTATATTTTAATCTCTTCTTATAATGTCTCGGTAATGAAAATATTATATTATCCATTTTTCAGAGGCATGAACAGGCAACTTATTTAAATGTGAATGAAATAAAAATATAAATAGATCCATAGTAACTGGGGGAGGTAGAATCAAATGACGTCCTTACCACAAAGTACTTCTTTCTTCTAGCCCATGCCGTCTTATTTTTACATGACTCTTCCAATTTCTATAGTTAGATATAGTTAAATTACAAACATTTTGCTTTATTTATAAGAAAATATAATGTGTCAGATTTCTATTACTATAACAAAGACCTGACACAATCAATCTACAAAGAGAGATTTATTTTTGTTCACGATTTTAGACACTCAGGTAAGACCAGTTATCCTTGTATTGGGTGACATCACATTATATTGGTACAACATAGGTACAACTGTTCATTTCATGACTAGGGAGTGAAAACAAAGAATAAGAGAGGTCTCAATGGCATGCTCCCAATAAACTAAAGACCTCCCATCTCTTAATGCGGGCCTACATCTTAAAGTCTGAACCACCTCTCAAGAATTCTAAGATGTGGAACAAGTATTTATCACACATGCCTTTGGAGGACATTCCAGGCCCATCTCCAGTGCTAAATGTGTTTAGTGCATACTCAAGACTTTCCCAGATCTCATATGGTCCAGGTTGCTCAATATTCCAAGTGTAAAATCTTCTCTGAGATACAGTAAACTCTATTGTGGGCCCTGGTGAGATACCAAAAGACAAATTACATACTTTTAAGATACAGTGTTGGAATAGGCAGAGCCTTCCTATTCTACAAAGGGAAATAATACCTAAGAATCATACAAACACAAGTCTGAAACCTAGCAAGGTAAAGATTAAATTCTAAATTTTCCTGCTCAGGTTCTAAGTCATACAGGCAGGATGTAAGGTCCAGGGCCTTGGATGATCAATCTCCTGCCCCATTGCTGGTGGCAGCCAATGTAACCACTCTCTTGGTCTGGCTGTGTATTCTGTCTGCAGCTTTCCCTGGGAGATGTCACTTAGTGTTAGCTTCTCTGTCTTTCTGGGGTCACCACTGCAGCTTTGGCTCCACTTTCATGACTTCATGAATCATTCTGTCAGTGGCTGCTTGTAGGAACTCAAACCTTAAAACACAACAGTTGGCATACCTTTCTCTGAAACCTTGGTAGAAGCCTCCGTGACACCATAAAGATGACACTTTGCATTCTTAAAAAACCAACAGAACATGAACAAAGCCAAGTTCTACCTCATAAACATGAGCTGTACCAGGGCCTAATAGAACCCTAACTGCAATAACCCCTGTATACATAGCTGACTGAATATGGGAACCTTCAGAAGATAATAGCTGAGACAATCTAAGGTGAGCAGGCTAACTCAAGACTTTCCTCACAAGGAAGTCTTTGAAATGAATTTGTATTTCTATATTTTTGAACATATGATAGGTAGAGTGACCTTGCAGATTTTCAAAATGGCCTTCTACATCTTTCCTATTCTCTGGTGCAAAGCACTTGACTTCATTTTAATCCCGATCACAGCACCTTTATACGTGATCTTTTTCCTAGTGAAGCTGCGAATTTTTCAGATCCTTCCATTTGGCCCTTTGCTCCAAATTCTCACTACTAATTTGGCTAAATTCTCACTACTAATTTGGCTAAAATCTATCTATGCATGCCTGATTACTTTGGTGTTTTGAAATTTCCTTTGTCAGATAAACTACTTTGTCACCTTTAAGCTCAGCCTCCCACCAAGTCTCAGGGAATGGGCTAAATTTGTTGCCCGAGTATAAGAGGGATGGCCCATTGGGAGGTTTGAATAGAATCCTCATTTCCATCTGAGACCTCATCAGCATTGTCTTTGCTGTCTGCATACCTAAAGCCATTTTGTTCTTCAGTGCCATCACCAGAATCAGCCACTGAACTCCAATTACCACATTCTCTCCAGAATTTTCTAAACTCCTCCTGCAGATGAATTCCAAAATTTCTTCCACATTGTCAGCTATACAATAACAGTAAAGAACCTACTCCTAAGGGGCTGGGGATTTAGCTCAGCGACCTAAGTGCCTCCTTGCAAGCGTGTGGTTGTGAGTTTGATCCCTGGTATCGATTAAAAGAAAAAAAAAATCACCAAAAAAAAAAAAAAAAAAAAAAAAAAAAGAACCCACACCTTGTACCAGTTTCCTGCATTGGTCAGATTTTTGTTACCTTAAACAATATCTGAGCTCCTGAGATAATTAATTTATGAAGGGAAAATGTTTATTTTGGCTCCCAGTTTTATAGGACCCAGTAGGTCAGCAGCTGACTTTTTGTTTTAGGGGAGGTAATATTCCATGGTGGGCTCATGCAGCAGAGCAAAATCACTCCTCTTCTTGCAGGATGAAAAAGAAGAAAAAGATTGAGGTCTCAACTCTCCTCAAGAACATGTCCTCTGCATCCTTTCACCTCCCAGTAAGTCCCATTTCTCAAGGTTTCACCATCTTGCAATAATTGAAGTGCAAAACCAAGTCTTTAAAACATGACCCTGTGGAAGACATTCCACATACAAACTGCAGCAGATAATGTAATAAAAGATTGTTAATAAAAATTAAATGAGTGTGAACATATTTAATTCCAGCTACTAAATAAGTATGAAAAATAGTCATTAAATGGAAAAAATCTGATCATGAGAGGGGAAAATTCTATTCTTGTCTATCTCCTTGGTTAACTTATGTCATTAATTACAGGATAGAAATTCCATGGTTATTACAAATGGTATTAAAATTGGGTCATTCATGGAGAAAAGTAGTTATTTCTATAGTATAATTAATGCCATACTAAAAGCACTTTTTTTAACTTTCACTTTTACTCCTATTGCTATAAATAAGATCTACAACTTTCAACATAGCTGAGCACACTGGCACATGATTATAGTCCCAGCACCAAGGGAGGCTGAGGCAGGAAGATCACAAGTTTGAGTCTTACCTGTGCAACTTTGCACAACCCTGTCTTAAAAAAATAAAAAATAATAATAAAAGGGTAAGAGTAGAAATCTCCTGGGTTTGATCCTCCATGCCAATCAGTTGTTCAATGAAGCAAGCCAGTACTCAACATTAAATGGATTTTTTGGGGTTAAAGCAGCCAACTTTTGGCTTCATTTTATGCACTCAAAAATTATAAGATATCAAAGATATCTTATCCCTTCAAACACTGTGAAGGTTCTTGCAGCTGTGATAACTAGGGACCGACCTCGTGAACACTTTTCCAGTGCTGAGCAGCAAAACTCTTATCGACTTGAGGTAGGACAGAATAGTAAGAACAGGATTTTGACTTAAAACTCAATGCTGGGTCAACAAAGCTAACAGTGAGCAGGCCCTCATTAATGCACAGTAAACTTCTCAGCACACATCTTTTAGTCCAGGAGTCAGGGTCATAAAATGTTTTCAGTCCTGAAGAATGCCAACTAAGAATTCTGTACCTGGAAAGAGTATTCTTTAGAAATAAATGAAGTATAAAACCATTCCTAGACTAAATAAATAAATAAAATTTTAAAAAGTTGAGAGAATGTATTTTTACCAGACTTGTGCTACAGAAACACTAAGTGAACTTCTTTAATCAGAATAAACCTGATGTTAGTAAGAAAGAAGAAACCATTAGGAGGAATAAAACTCAGTGTAAGAGTACATAAGACAAAGTCAGAATGTTCTAGAATTTTGTAAACATGGTACAAAAGTCACTCATACCTTTAGAATGAAGACTAAAAACCAAAACAATGAAAATAACTACATTAATATTTCAGGAGATAGGTATTACAGCAAAATGTAAGATGAAGTATAAAAATTCAAAATGTTGGGTGGATTGCAATGCAGATGTAGAAGCTTTTTAAAAAAATACTCTTGTCTATTTTAATCTTTAAAATCATGTTATATTGCTTTCATTTTAAAATAGCTTACTATACTGAAAAAGCATTTTTTCTAACTCTTACGGGAACTTCAAAACATAAATCTATAATACACAAACAAAATATAAGCAAAGAATTAAAACACACTATTAAAGTACTTAAAAGGAAGATGGTAAGAGAGGATAAGGAAATAAAAGAACTATAAAAATTTAGGAAAAAAGTTACAAAAAGACCATAGTAAGTTCATTCTTACTTATAGCTAGATTAACTATAAATGGAATAAATTCTCCAATTTAAAGGCAAAATACCTGAAGGAGAGTAAAAGGATCCAATTACCAAAAAAACCTCATTTCAGCATAGAGACATCTGAAAGAAAGTGGGAATAACCATTCTCTTATTAGATAAACTAGGAACAGCTATTTTGAAGAAAACAAGACATCATAATAGCTAGTGCTGATTTAGTATCATCTTGCTTTGAAGTCCCATCAAACTTGTATTCTTCTGTCTCCATCGGTCTTAAAAGGTTGTATCTTATTGGATTTTATTATATATGATAATATAAGTAAAAACTTCCAAGGAGATTATACAGAAACCATTGTTCATTTTCTGTTAATTGGTTCTAAATACCCTGTAATAATGTCATTGGTTTTATAGTGTCTTGATATGTTTGGTGCTACAGTATATGAAGTTATACTCAAAGATTTCAAGGAAAGAGACACTTTTGTAACTATTTTTATGTCAGGATATCTTGTGGTGAAACACTATTTTGCTTAAATGGTTATGTTTTGACCTGCACTGTTCTGTTGTTATGCCCTCTTTTATCTTAACCCCCCTTTTTTAAAAAAATTACTTTTTCTTTTTATCTTTCTAATTAAGGGGAAAATAAATAAAAAATAGTAAGATACATTATAGTAACCTACTTTGATTTCCTATTAACTTGATTTGAAATCCTGTATTGCCCTCACCATCTTGTTTTGACTGATTTTCCCCTATTCTGCCTTGCTTGATAGTACCAAATTTGAAAGTATAAGCAAAACTGTGAAGACAATAAGAATCATTATGATGCCCATTTCAGTTGACTATTATCTTCTTTTAAAGTCCTGTAATGTCTCCAATGCTTTGGTTTTATTCTTTACTGTTTTGTTCAATTTTATTATAACTGGCAGTTCCTCTTAAAATAGCAGGAGGCAGTATGGTAACCATTGTTGATCACCTTGTATTTTGTTTTTACATTATCAATTATGTCCATCCTTTTGATTTGACTGACTCTGTTCTGATATGTCACATTTGGTTTTACTCTTTTCAAAAAAAGTAATAAGAACTGTGGGAGTAATAAAACCCAAAATGTGTAATTGTCATTGTACAAAAGAAAGGAAAAGAAAGTGCTGTAAAGGTTATAACTACATGTATGTTTTAAGTGTATAAGATAGATAATCATATTACTGAGGTTTTTTTTTGATCATTGAACAAAACTGTTTGCACTCTCACTGTTTGAAAGTCCACTTTATATGCTTCAATTTTGTAACTTGAACAACTATTTCTAAGATGAGAATATGTAATCTATTAACTAGTGATTTCTTACTGTTTATTTTTTAAATTTTGTATTACTTGTACCCTTTTACTGTTTTTTTCTTTTTCTCCTTAAATAAAAAAGTAGTAAAAAGAGATGAGAGTTACTAGATATCAAGGGGTCAATTAATCAAGTAAATATATATACCTAACATCAGAACACATAAATATGTAAAGAAAATATTAGATCTGAAGGAAAATTCAGATGTTAATAGGTAATTTAACACATTCAGCAACAGACAGATCATTTAGACAAAATATCACCAAGGAAGTAGCACTATTAAGATCATAAAAAATATTTATAGACTAGCTCATCTCATAACTACAGAACACACATTCTCAACAGCACGAGGAACATCCTCTAGTAGGATTACATGACAAGTTCCAAAACAAGTCCCAGCAAATTTTAAAAAGTTGAAATCACATAAATGTATTTTCTGACCACAGTGAAATATCACTGAAAAGCAATAACAAGAAAAACATAAATACACATAAAATTTAAACAACTTACATTTGAACAATTAATGAATAAAGAAAGAATCAAGAATGAAATTTTTATATTTATTAAAACAAATGAAAATGGATACACAGCACACCATAACTAACAGGATATAGCAGAAACAGGACCAAGAGTACTGAGGACATTTATAACAAATGATGCCATCATAAAAAGGTAATTGGAAAGATATCAAATAAAGAAATTTTCTTTGAATGTCAAAGACCTAGGAAAACAAGAAGAAAACAACCCAAATAATAGTAAAATAGGAAAATAATTGAAGTAGAGACTGTAAAGTCTATTCAAGTGAGCCCATTATTTGAAAAGATAAGTAAAATTTCTCTTAGGTAAACAAACTATGATAAAAAGAGGAAAGTAAATTAGATCAAAGATGTAAAAGCAGATATTACAACCGATAACACAGAACTGTAAAGAATCATTAGAGATTATTATGAACTAGATGCCTAAATCTGATACCTAGAAGAAACAGAAAAATGCATGGACAGCCTTCTATAGATTGAACCATGATTAAACAGAAAATCTGAGCAGACCAATAGCGAACAAGATTGAGCCAGTAATAAAAATTCTTCCCTCAAAGAAGAGCCAAGGACCAGGTGTCTTTACTTCTGAGTTCTGTCAAACATCTTATGTAAGACAAATACCAATCTTCCTTAAATTATTCCAAAAACAAAGACGATACTACACAAAAGGAAGGTATAGTCAAATATTCTTGATGAATACAGATGCAGAAATCCTCAGTATAATACTAGCACACTGAATGTAATGTCTATAAAAAGATTGTTCACTGTGATATGGTGGGATTCATCCCATAAATGAAAGGAAGTTCCATATATACAAATGAATAAACATAATATTGAACATCAAAAGGATGAAGGATAAAACCAGTATAATGATCTTAACAGATGCAGAAAAATATTAGATAAAATTCAATATCCTTGTGTAAAAGATTCTGAATAAATTAGATATAAAAAAGAGCATGCTTTAACATAATAAAATCAATGCATAATAAGCCAATGGTTAACATAACAAATGGTCAAAGGCTGAAATATCTCTGATAGCTGTCTCTAAGATCTGTGACAAAACAAGGATTTCTATATCCATTACTTTTATTCAGTGTTGTACTGGGGGGCCAACTAGAGCAATAAGCCAAGAGAAGGGTTGATTATTAATTTTATAAACAAAATTCAATAAATTTGTACAATACAAAATCAACATACAAAAATTCATGACTTTGTTTTATACCAATAACAAATTATATGGAACAAAAAGTTAGAAGTTTCATTTACAATAGCATAATAAATAAAGCAAGCATAGCACTGTGTTACAGAGGTGAAAATCTCTATAATGAAAACTATAAAGCATTGATGAAAGAAAGTGAAGAGAACAAAAACTGTAAAGACATTTCATAGATTAGTAGAATTGAAACTGTTAAAATATCTATACTACACAAAGTGATCTAAAGATTCAATTCAATACCCATCAAAATATCAATTACATTCTTCAAAGAACTAGGAAAAAAATCCCAAAATTTATAAAGAACTACAAAGAAATCCAAATACCCAAAACCATCTTAAGTAAAAAGAACAGAATGGGATATTATACTACCTGACTTAAAAACATACTACAAAGTTGTAGCAGTCAAAACAGCATAACACTGGCATAAAAACACTCAGACCAATGGGATAAAATAGAATGCTGGGAAATAAACCCACACATCTGTATCAACTGATATTTGGCACAAGTACTAAGAACATGCAGGAAAGAAAGAACATTTTTCATTAAATAGTTCTGGAGATGTTAAATAACTACATGGAGAAGAAAGCCATCTTTTACCAGTTACATAAACAACCCAAAATAGTTTGAAGAGTTAAGTATAAATACTAACACTACTTGAAGAAAACAGGGAGAAATGCTTCTGGAGATTCAGATGGGCAGAGATTTTTTTTTTTTTTTTGAAAGACTCAAAAGCACAGGAAACAAAAGAAAACAGACAAAAGAGATAACATTTTACTAAAAAAAAAATACTTTGTATAGCCAAGAGAAAAAGCAACAGTGTGAAGAGAGTGTAAATAATGGGAGAAAATATTTGCAACATACATCTAACAAATGTTTAAGGAATTAGAAAATCCAACAGCACAAGTACGATTATCTTGATTAAAAAATGGGCAATAAATAGACGTTAATAGAAAACATATAAGTATCAACAGGATTATGAAAAAGACTCATCACAAATCATCGGGAAACTGATCAAAACAACAAGACACAGCTCATTCCATTTTAAGAATGGCTCTTATGAAAAACACTGTAAAGATCAGGTTTGTGAGCTTTTGGAATATGATTTCTGGATGCTTGGAAGTCTCAGCCAGGAAATGGTTAATCCTAACCTTCCTCAATATGAGCTGAAACAAAATCACAGATCTCAGGGCAATAAATTTTAAAGGCCTTACCTTGTTTAACTGTGAGATCATAAACCTGGGAGATTACAGAGAAAGTATTTTCACACTGCTGCAGGAAATCACACGTAGATGTATCTGATCAGGATGGTAAAGAAAAAGCAGATTCTCGCAGGGGAAGAAGTGAGATAAGCAGGAAGATGAAGCTGGTCTACTTGAAGGACATGAGGAGGACGAGTAAGGAGAAGAGGAGGAAGAGGACAATGAAGATAAAACAGGCTCAGAATTAGATAGGGAGGAAAGGAAGTGTTCCCTCACAATGAAAGACATTCAGTGTGAAGATGACGACTATCCCAGTGGAGGAAAAGAAGACTGTCTATGGGAAGAGGAGAAAGGGAGATGCTGAAGATGATGGAGAGCAGATCATACTTACAACAGATGCTGAATTCTTTTATATGCAAGAGTAAGCACATCTTTGTTTATTCATGCACAATGGCTATCCTATGGGAAAATAATATGAAATTTTTATAGTGCATATATAAGATCCTGAATAAGACTACTAATTTATGCACAATAATATTCTATGTAGAAAAATATTTCCAGTGATCCTCACTATGAAATTCCCTAGCACCTCACTTAGAATTTTCATTTTTCTGTGTCAAGCTCAGTGAAATAGTATGGTGGATTAACTAATGGTCAACTTGTAACACCCAGCAGAACTGAATCAGCCCACCGGAAGATTGTTGCCAATGACTGGCAAAGGAGATCTGGCAGAGAAAATGGATTTTCCTGGAGAAGTTGGTCATGCTGGTTTTTCTGATGTGAAATCGGCTTTCATGGGAGTTCTGGTCCTCACCTGGAGTGTTGTTTCCTGGCCCCAGTGCGGATGCCTCAGCCTGCTGGCACAGATCCTTCATTTCATAGGCACTATCCTTGATTCAGACTTGCATGAGACATTGCTCTAGGCCTCCAGCTGGGCTCGTGGAGGACACTGCTATGAGCTAGAGGTCTTCAACTGGACTCATGCAGAGCATTGCCATGGGATCCACGCCCCCAGCTAGATTCTTTGAGTGTCTAGTGTGTGGACAGATCTCCTGCACTCTTCTGTGTTTGACTTTTTGGGTGAATATTACAGAATTATTCTAAAAATCCTACAAATTATGTGCCTTGTATTAAATCTATTCCCTTACAAACCTTGATAACAACAGTCATTTTTAGATCATAATTAAAACATGATTACTTCTTTACAGTCATAATTTGGTATATTTCATTTCTAAGATTTTAAGTTATTTATAATTTAATTAAAACTACAGTTGTTGGTAATATGAAATGGCCATAACCTCTTGGCTAAGCTGATTATGTTTTAGAGGTGATCCAGAGATCTTTCCTTAGTTTGAGGGCAACAGCTTTTGTTTTGGCTCACAGTAGTTAGTGCTTATTTTTCAAAAGACTAACTTAGAAAGTACAAGTAGAAAGGCAAAGATTCTCTTCAGTAACATGGTTTCTAGATTTTGTGGTGACAGACAAGATTTTAGGTTTGAAAAAAGCCAGCCCATTCTTTGGGCTGCAGATCATGACATCCAATGGCTGCTTATTCTTGGTAATGTGCATTCTTTTTTCTCTCCGCAATGTCTTTCTCATCACCTCATTTATTTCCAAATGGATCTTTTCCATTACAAAGATAAAAATATTTCAGATTAAATACTTCCTTACATGGCTACTAAATAAAATAACGATGAGCAGACAAGGATATCTTTCCTTTTGTCATGGAGGCCTCATACTCGAGGCAATTATGTTTGAAATCTCAGCTATCTAAAATGTGTTCCCTTTGTTTTGAATATTGGTAAGTTTTAAAAATGATGATGTCAGCAAATTAATTGAAATTATGTTTGTATACTGGGACACATTTCAATTACTGAGTATAGCATTGCGGCTGATTCTTTTTAGTTCAAAATCTATGACTTGGCATTTTAAAGTAAAAATTATCAAGTTTAATTGTGGAGAAACTAAAAAGTTGCAAAACTGACTGAAATAAAACAGTTGGGATAAATTTAGTGGGATGACTGGAATCTCCAAAGACTAAATTTTTTTCTTTCTATTCTATGCCAGATTATAAAATGCTTATTTTTAAGTGAAACGTATATAATGGGCTTCTTAACAATTATCTTATTGTAGAAACAAAATTAAGTAATTTGGTTTAAAAACAAATTTCAGCTTCTAGATAACATTTGAGACATATTTAGCTTTGTCAGTAGTATTTTCATGCAAATAAGGAGTTTTATATTTTGTATTAATTTTGATACTATTTTAATGCCTTTGTATAATAACAACTATAGAGTATAAGTTCTTTAAGAGCCTTTCCTTAAAAACTTTGAAGTTAATACTTTTGTGCAACTGTGTTTTATACAGTAAAGCCATGAAAGCTTTGAAAGTAAAAATAAAAAAATTTCTAATTATTTTTATCATATTCTTTTTCTGTATAAAAATCAAGTATGTGTTAACTAACTTTTTAAAACAATAAGTAACAAATATATGTGGATAGATTAGCATAAAAACAAAATGTTTTAGCAAAAAGCTAAAGTTTCCAAAAGCCTCCAAATTTGTTTTCTTTGTTTAACACTTTGTTGACTTTGTTTAACACTGAAAAAAAAATATCTCTGATATAATAAAAGGCAGAGTATCATATAGCTTCTGAATTTAATGTTTTATACATGTTGCTTTGTTTGAAATACATAAAGAAAATTCAGCCTGTCACAAGTATATAGTTAGAAAAAGGAAATGTATTTTCATTCTTTTCAGATAAATGTGACCATCACTAAGTATCACACTGAAAGTCAACAAATGGAGGTTTCTTAAAGGTTAGTTGTAATATGTAATCAAATCATACCAATAAGCATTTTTCTCTGCTACATTAACTTTACTGGTCTACTTTAAACTTTAAGTGGATCTTTTCCCACTCATAGTTTTTATAAAATCATGAAGGATTGATTTGAAAAATATGTACTTCCTGAATTTTGCAGATTTTCTAAATGCTGACACATTTCATTATACACTATAAAAGAGGGCAAAAAAAAAGCTGTGTTTTCTCTCTACTCTCATTCATATAACACTTATGGTACCAGATGTATGTGTGGGATTCCCTAGACACCGAGGAATACACTAGACAGCACCATCTGGGTGTCGTACAATTTAATTCAGTTCTGACACTGCCTTAAAATAGCAACAGATCTCTCCAGGGAAGGGGTCAAGCCCACAAGACAGACCCCAATTCAGAAGCCAGTCACAGGTTGTCTCCTCTACTTTTGACTGGTTATAAATCAGGAATTCGTGGCCCACTCTTCAGTTTGATTAATTTGCTGGAGCAGCTCACAGAACTCAAGGAAAGATGTTTTATTACAAAGGATAATAACAAGAATACAGATGAACAACTGGGTAGAAGACAGGTATCTTTTCCTTGATAATGTGTGACAGAAGGGATACAGAGCTTTCATGCCCTCTCTAGGAGAATCATGCTCTAGGATCTCTAGAATTTAGTCATTTTGTGATACTACAGCAGCCTCATATAGGCACGATTGACTGAACTGGCCATTGGTGATCAACTCAGCCTTTAGACCTTTTCTCCTCCCTTGAGGACAAGGGTAAGGCTGAAAGCCACAACCTTTCAAGCACGACTTGTTCTTCCTAGTGATCGACCCCCATCTTGAAGTTATCTTGGGACCTCTAGCCACCCCACATATGTAGAAAAGACAGTCCATAGATTATATAGGACTTAAGGGCTACGTGGAAGGAAACAATGAACACACACACACACACACACACACACACACACACACACACTCACACATCCTCTGTATTCTTGGTTTCATTTTCCTCAAATTCAGTTACCCACTTTCAACTGCATTTAGAAAACAGTGGAGCAAATGGAGAAATAAGCATTAAATGGGGCATAATTTGAGTGCTGTGATGAAATCCTTTGCTGTGTCACATGGTCCCACTTTGTCCAACATATTCAACCAAGTTACACTACCCATTCATTACTCATCAAGTAGGGAAAGACGTAGTATAGGTAGGGCCTCTTACTATTCACAGTTTCAGGCATCCACAATGTGCCTTACAATATATTCCCTAACAAATAAGAAGAACCTACAGTATATCTTATAAATCAGAATATCACACATAACATTTTAAAAAATCACACTTCTTAAGATCATCACTGATCTCATCACAGTCATCTTCAAGAAATGAAGTCGTTGAACCCATGCTGGAATGTATATATATCCTAAATTGCAATCTTTACCTAATTGCTTGTTTAATTATTGGCAACCAATGTTGTCAGCTGTTTTCTATGAAGTGGCAGCCTCATTTTGTTTAGTTTTGAACAAATACCTGCCAAATGGCTAAATGTGAATAGGTATAGTTTGTCATTGTTTCCAGTTTCAGTGAAAATCCCTGAACAAAGCCACTAGCTCAGCTCAGACTTAATCACATATTTTATTTCAGCATGGAGTAGTTCTTTATGCATGCTTTTTTTTGTCACCCAGAACATTAAGAATATGCATATTCAGAGATGAGATATAAGGGAATTAAATTTTGCTACTTCATTAAGGTCATCCTTAAATGAAACTAACTTTTTAAAAAATGTGAGTACATATTAATGAGCACAGTGGTCACTACTACAGTGCAGTGCTACTGGATCACTTTTTAAAGGCTCCAGCCATTTCATCACTTTTGCATTATCAATACAAGTGGAAAAATAATTTGAAAAGTAAATACATCTAAGTATTATAATGAAATGGCTTCAAACTCAGAGACCTCCTAGGGGCTCCTAAGGATCACTGGGAGTATGTGACCAAACTTTTAGGAACGTCTGGGTGTGATCTTACATAAAAGGATTGGGCCATGTGTGATGATGCCAGTTTAGAATCCAGATGGTAGTAAGACTGAAGTTAGAATACAGCAAGTATGAGATTATGTTGGGAAACATATGGAGAACCAATTTTTAAAAAATGATTCTCATAAATGTAGATCCATTAGGAATTTGATACTAACCAATCACATATACCATTGAAGAGATACCCAACTAATGCTGGTTTAATGAATCATGTATGCATACTGTTGGTCTCCTCTGAATGCAGAGTATGATCAACTCACAGGACACACATAAGAAACTTTAGGCATAGAAACAGAAAAGCATCAAAAAAGCAGAAGCACAGTGATCTTAGTCACTTTCCCATGACTGGGCCACCCCATCTGACACCTATGACTTTAAGAAGAGGTTTATTTTGGCTGATGACTGGCTCCAAGGTAGAGGTAGTATGACAGAGGAGCACAGTGGATAAAAAGCCACCCCTGTCAGTTTCCAGGAAGCAAAAAGACAAGGGGAAAGCTGGAGAGGGACAGATATTTTGAAGGTCACACATCCAGTGAACAACCTTCAGTCAGGTTCACCTCCTAACTGCACATTCACCTCTGAATTCATCAGTGGGTAAATCCACCAATGAGCATGGGGCAACTGTGAACTAATTACTTCTCAAAAACTAGCTTCTGAACATATGAAGCTTTGGGGATGTATTCTAGATCTAAATAACAACATTATGCAAAAAAGACCCATGAAAATGTGTCATGCCAAATGCAATTATCTATTTCTAAGAGTCAAAGTTTTAACAAGCATTGCACTGCTAAAGAATCCAAATGCAAAATCTCCTCTGAAACTTTAGGCAAACCGTTAATGGTGAACTCCTGGTTTTAAAAAAAAAAAAGAAAGAAAGAAATAAGAAATGTCAAAGACTTCCAACATGCAATGGTAAACATTTCCATTCCAAAAGGGAGAAATGAAGGAATAGAAAGGAATGGGACCAAAGTGAGACCAAAATCCCACATGGGGTGAGTTTTGACAAAATGCATGCTCCAAAGGGATGTCTCTTGGCAGATAGAGAGTGTCTGTTTACTGGCTGTGATTTTTCTCAGATGTTCTATGCTTCTGGCATCTCCAACTTTCTTGGGTCTCTGTTACACTTTTGGCTTCACTCTCATAGCTTTACATACTATACTCTTAGGGCAATGAGTTAGCCTCCTAAGTCTTCTGATATCTGGATGGAAGTCTCTCTGACCCCACAGCACTTTCATTCTGCATGTCTATAACGCAGCACTACATGGATGATGGGAAGGTCTTCCTTAAGGTCAAACAGCAGCCATGACTCCCATGAACCATGGCTACATAAGCCTGTGATTGCCTGGATGGCTGAGTGCTGTGAAACAAGTTATAGGGAGCCAATTTCCTAGTCAGCTTTCTTGAGAAGTCCTGGAATCAATCAATCAATCTCTCTCTCTCTCTCTCTCTCTCCTCTCTCTCTCTCTCTCTCTCTCCCCACCCTCCCTCTGTCTCCTCTCATACTAGAAATTGAACTCAGTACCTTGTGCTTGCTGTACATGCACTGTGCTGCTGAACTATATCCCTGCCCCCTAGGAACTCTCTCAAATGAAAGTCTTACAGATGTGCACCCTTGAGCCTGTGACAGGTGGGTTCTCACTGATTCCTGAGATGTCCTCAAGCCATCTTCCTTGCTTTCCTGATGCAAAGAATTTGGCTTCTAATGCTAATATTTTTAGTAACCATGCTGTCTTTTCCCCAGCTTTCCAGGAGCTTTTTTTCTGGAGAAGCCACAAACTTTTCAAGTAATTTAGCCCTGCTGTTTGGTTGTGGTTTCATCCAAAATCTAGGATGAAGTTGCCATTCTTACCCACATGACAGCCTAAATGCTGAACTACTTTGAAATTTTCTATGCCAGGTTAATTAGTTTGCTGCACTTAATATTAGTCTCCCACAGTATCTCAGGACACAAGCAAAATATATATCAGTTTTCTGCCAGAACATAACAAGTAACTAGGAACCCAACTGTCAACAGAGTCTTTGTTCCCAACTAAAACCTCCTGCACCTGGCATTTACTGTCTGAATTTCTAATAGCATTATGGATTTTCTGAGTTTCAACTAGAGTCTTCAGTCAAGCTCAGTTTTCAACATTCTAGGGCTTCTCTAGAAGACATCTCCAAATCTATGAAAACTCCTCTTGCAAGTCAGTTTCAAGGATTTCTGAATGATATGATCAAGTGTAGAGATAGTAATAACCCCACTTTTCTGGTACCAAAATTCATTGTAGTTACTTTCTCAATGCTGGGACAAATTTACCAACACCCACAAATTAAACAGAACAAGTTCATTTTGGCTTATTTATTTTTCAAGAATTCAGCCCAGAGTTGATGGGGTCCAAGGCAAGAAAGTTATAGTAGAAGGTTCTGGTGGAGAAAAGCTGCTCATATTAGGGTGGCCAGGAAGCAGAGGATGAAGAGACGAGATAGGAAGAGGAACATATACTTCCAGGTCATAGCCCTCAGTGACCCACATCTTCCAACTGGATCCCACCATCTAACAGTGCATGCAATCCTGAATTTGATGAGTGTAGTATGCATACCCAGTCATTTTCCAAAAACTCCACTGCTGAATACATGAGAGTTGTAGGAGGCATCCTATTTCAAAACATAGCATTGGTCAAGTAAAAGGCAGGGAGGATTGGGCATGTATACACTTGAATGTAATTTAGACAAGAGCCAACATAAAAGAATAAATGGAGAAATGGAATAAGTCCTGCAATCTAAGCAAAATTATTACCTTATAGCCACTGTCATTCCACTCTTGTTCATAAATGTCATCAAAAAAGTAGAAAAATTAATAACAAGGAGGCAGTGAATGTCTATTAAAACACATTTTATACAGAATTTCTTGTAAAACCAGACATACAAATGTTCTCTGGCTTTGTTTCTAGACTGTGCGGTTGACACACTGATGGTATTCTCAATGGAAAAATCAAACTGGGCGATTCATTTATTTATCTATTTTCTTTTCAAAAGGGGAAAACAAAACAAAGCAAAAAAGTACAAGAAAAACCAGGAACAAAAGAGACAACAATAACAAAAACATCCAAAAATAACAATATAGGCATTCAAAACAAGTTCTGACCACTTAACATCTAGTTACTTTGCCTGGTTATCTGCGAAACAGTTACTCAGATTTCCAGATAAAAACATGCAAAGTTGTCTAATCCTATGAATGCTGTTTTGTTCCAAGAACTATTTAGTAGTACAATCATCTTAGCTATCTTAAGTGTATACATATAAATTTATATCTTTTTTTCCCTTCCTTTTTTTCTCCTTTTCCTTGAGTTATTTTCTTGTTTTGAACAGTTTCTTACCCTTTCATAATATTTATTGAACATTTTGGATCTTATTTACTCTTTTAGTTTCTTACAATAGGGAGACAATATAAGATTTAACCATTTGAATTTGATTTATTTCACTTACAAGCATGGTCTCAAGTTGCATACATTTACCTACAAAAACCTCAATGTTATCCTTATTTATGGCTAAGCAGTACTCCACTGTATAAAAATATCACACTTTTTACAAAATCCATTCCTCAATAGATAGGTACTTGAGTTGTTTCCAAGATTTGGCTATTAAAAATTGTGCTGCTATAAACATAGGTGCACATATATCATTGTGGTATGATGTTTTCAATTCTTTTGGGAATATTCGCAGAAGCAGGATAGCTGGCAAAGGATACTTCCAATCCCAGCTTTTTGAACAATCTCCAGACTGATTTCCACAGTGGTAGCACCAGTTACACTCCACCAACAGTGGAGACTTCCTTTTTCCCTATAGCCTCTCCAGTATTTGTTATTGATTTCTTGATCCTGGCCATTCTTTCTGGACTGAGATGAAATCGCAGTGTCATTTTAATTTGCATTTCTCTAAAGACCAATGATGCTGAACAGTTTTTCATATATTTATTTTCCATTTGTATTTCTTCATCTGCGAAGTGTGTATTCACCTCAGATGCCCATTTTTGGATTGAGTCTTTAAATTTTGGGAGCCTGACTTTTAAAAATTTTTTATATATTCTGGATAGAAGTCCCTTGTCTGAGGGACCCTTGACTATAATATTTTCTCAATTCATGAGTTTTCTTTTCACTCTGTTGGAGATTTCTTTTAACATGCAAAAACTTTTTAATAAGATGAGATCCCAGTTATTGATTCTGGGAAGTATTTCCCATGTGGTGTCACTTTCGTTCATGAATTCTCTGCCTACCCCTATGTCTTCAAGGTTTCTGACTACCTTGTCTTCTAGCATAGTGTTTCTATTTTAATATTTAGATCGTTGATCCATTTTTACTTTAATTTAGTGCATGGTGATAGGCATGGATCTAATGTTAGTTTTTGGCATATGAAGAGCTGGTTTTCTCAGCATCACTTATTAAAGAGGCTATCTTCTTCCAGTGAACGTTTGGCCCCTTTGTCAAAGATAAGGTGGCTGAGAGTATTTGTAATTGTGGTTGTATCTTCCAATCTATTCCATTGATCTTCAGGTCTGTTTTTACTCCAGCACTATGTTGATTTTGTCACAGTAGTTTGGTAGTATAATTTGAAGTCGGGGATGGTGATACCTTATGCCTTGCCTTTGCTGTCCAGAAATGTCATTGTTATGCTAGGTGTCTTTTAGTTCCAGAAGAATTTTAAGAATGATTTCTCTAGATCTGTGAGCTAATGGTATTTTAATTGAAACTGCATTAAATCTGTATAACAATTTTTGGAGAATGGACATTTTCACAATGTTTGTTCTTCCTATCCATGACCAAGGAATGTCTTTCCCTTTTCTGAAATCCTCTTCAAATTCTTTTTTTCTGAGTACTGTAATTTTCACTGTATAGATCTTTTACTTCTGTTAGATTGATTCCTATGTACTTCATTTTTGGATGTTATTGTAAAGAGTGTGCTTTCCCTTCTGTCTCAGTGAGTTTGTCTCAGTGTGTGCAGAAATGCTATAGATTTGAATGTTGATTTTGTATCCAGATACATTTACTAGATTTGGTTACTACATCTAGAAGTCTTTCAATGAAGTTTTGGGGTCTTCTATACAGAGTATCATGTCATCTGCAAATAATGATGATTTAAATTCTTCCTTTCTTATCCTTATTCATTTTATTTTTCTATCTCATCTAATCTCTCTGACTAATGTATCCAGCACTATATTGAACAAGGTGGTGATAGTGGACATCATTGTCTTGTTCCTGATTTTAGAGTGAACGCTTTCAGTTTTTGACTATTTCCTATGATGCTGGCTGTTGGTTTGTCATAGATAGCTTTTATCAGATTGAGGTAAAGACCATCTATATCAATTTTCCATAGAGTTCTTACCATGAATACATGTTGGACTTTTTCAAAAGTTTTTTCTGAATCTATTAAGATGATTGTATATTCCTTACCTTTTGCTCTATTGAAATGGTGCATTAGGCTTATTGATTTGTGCTGTTAAACCATCCCTGCATTCCAAGCATGAATCCTATTTGGTTGTGGTGTATATTCTGCTTGATGACTTGCATTCTGTTTGCCAGTATTTTATTGGGGATTTTTGCATTTATATTCATTAGGGAGATTGGCCTGTGGTGCTCTTTTTTTTTTTTTTTTTTTTTTTTTTTTTTTTTTTTGGTTAGGTTTATTTTCTGTTTTTGGTATTAGCAATATACTTGCTTCCAGGATTAGTTAGGGAAAATTGTTTCCCAGTTTGAGGAGTGATGGCATCAAGTCCCTCTTGAATTTCTTGTAGAATTCAGCTGTGAATCCATCAGGACCTTGGATTTTCTTTGTTGAGAAGGTTCTAGTTTTCAGTTTCATTAATAGAAATTAGGTTATTCAGCAGTTTTATATCTTCTTGATCCAGCTTCGGTAATTCATATGTTTCTAGGAATCTGTCCATTTGTTCTTTGTTATTGAACCTAGGAAAGTAAAGGTTTTTGGAGTAGGTATTGATGCTCTTCTGTATTTCCACAGGGTCTGTAATGATTTTATCCTTTAATTCCTTATTGCATGAAATTGAGGCATTTTTCCTTTTTAAAATAAGGTTGGCTAAGGGTTTATTAATTTTATTTATTCTTTCAAAGAACCAACTCTTTAATTTGTTAATTCTTTGTGTTGTTTTCTTAGTCTCTATTGCATTGATTTCTGTTCTGATCTTTATAATTTCTTCCCTTCTTTGTGTTTTGGGCTTGATTTGCTCTTTTTCTAGGTGTTTCAAGTGTAGCATCAGGTTATTCATTTGTGTTCATTCTGCTTTCCTGATGTGAGAATTCACCACAATAAATTTCCCTCTGAGGACTGCTTCCATCGCATTCCACAGGTTCTGGTAAGTTGTATTTGTATTTTCATTTGCTTGTACATATTATTTAATTTCATCTTTAATTTCCTCTGTGACCCACTGATTCTTCAGGAGTATATTATTTAATCTCCATGTGCTTATGGAGTTTTTATAGTTTCTTTTGTTATTAATTTCTACTTTAATGACACTATGATCAGATTACATGCATGGGATAATTCTGATTCTTCTGCATTTACTTAAGCATGTTCTATGGGATAGTATATGGTTTATATTAGAGAATGTCCCATGCAGAACTGAGAAGAATGTATATTCTGATGTTGGAGGAACACTGTACATTTCTACTAATTGTTCACAAGTTTAATTTAGTTCTGCTATTTCTTTGCTGATTTTCTGTCTAGTTGATCTGTGTCTTTGTGTCAAGAGTGTTAAAGTCTCCCATTATAACTATGTTACTCCCATTATAACCATGAGCTTATTTGATTTTTCATTTCTATTAATATTTGTTTTGCCTAACTAGGTGCTCCCATAGTTACTGCATATATATTTAGGATTGTTATCTCTTCTTCTTGAAGTTTTCCCCTAACGAGGATGTAGTGACCTTCTTTAGCTCTTTTAATCATTCTTGCTTTGAAGTTCACATTGTCTGCAAACAGAATAGCTATCCCTGTTTTTTTTTAATTCCTGTTGCATGAAGTATTGTTTTCCATTCTTTGACTTTTAGTCTATGAGTTTCCTTTTGAGTTAGATGGGTTTATTATACATAACATATAGTTGGATATTGTTTCTTGATCCATTCTGCCAGTCTATTTCTTTTAATTTAATTGAGGTCATTTACATTAATGGTTATAACTGTTATATATTGGTTATTTTTATGATGTTACCCTTCTGCTGTTGGTTATTTACCTTTTCCCTTTGTATAACTGTTAGCCTTGTTTAGTGTTTTTTTTCCTCCTGCCACTGTTTTTGGAATTCTACTTATTTTTTATGTCTAATATAAAATATCTTTCAGTATTCTTTGCAGGGTTGGTTTGTTAGTCATGAAATTCTTCAGTTGTCCTTTGTCATGAAGTATCAGATTTCTCCATCAATTCTGAAGGGCAGTTTTGCAGGGTACATCAATCTGAGTTGTAAGTGTTTTTCCTTTAGGATTTTTTTTTTAAATTTTATTTAAGGAGAAAAAGAAAAAAAAACAGAACAAGGGTACAAGTTATACAGAATTTCAGAAAGAATAAACAGTAGGGAATCACTACTTAATAGATTACATATTGTTATCTTAGAAACAGTTGTTCAAGTTACAAAATTAAAGCATATAGAGCAGACTTTCAAACAGTGAGACTGCAAAGAGTTTTGTTCAATGATCCAACAAAACTCAGTAATACGGTTATCTATCTTATACACTTAAATATATATGCAGTTATATTCTTTAGAGCACTTTTTTTTCCTCTCTTTTGTACAATGACAATTACACATTTTGGGTTTTATTACTCCCACAGTTCTTATTACTTTTTCTTGAAGAGAGTAAAACCAAATGTGACATAACAGAACAGAGTCAGTCAAATCAAAAGGATGGACATAATAGGTAATGTAAAAACAAAATACCAGGTGATCAACAATGGTTACCATACTGCCTCTTGCTATCTTAAAAAGAATTGCATATATCATCAGTTATAATAAAATTGAACAAAACAGTAAAGAATAAAACCAAAACACTGGAGACATTACAGGACTTTAAAAGAATATAATAGTCAACCAAAATGGGCGTCACAATGAATCTTATTGTCTTCACAGTTCTTGCCTATACTTTTGAACTTGGTACTATCAAGCAAAGCAGAATAGGGGAAAATCAGTCAAAACAAGATGGTGAGGGCAATACAGGGTTTCAAATCAAGTTAATAGGAAATCAAAGTGGGTTACTATAATGTATCCTGCTATTTTTTATTTTTCCCTTAATTAAAAAGATAAAAATAAAAAAAGTAAATAATTAAAGAAAGGAGATTGAGATAAAAGAGGGCATAACAACAAAACAGTGCAGGTCAAAGCATAACCGTTTAAGCAAAATAGTGTTTCACCACAAGATATCCTGACATAAAAGTAGTTATCATAGTGTCTCTTTCCTTGAAATCTTTGAGTATAACTTCGTATACTGTACCAAACATATCAAGACACTATAAAACCATTCAAGAGAATGACATTATTACAGCATATTTATAACCAACTATCAGAAAATGAACAATGGTTTTTGTATAATCTCCTTGTCTATAAAAGTTTTTACTTATATTATCACATATAATAAAATCCAATAAGATACAACCTGTTAAGACTGATAGAGACAGAAGAATAAAAGCTTGATGGGACTTCAAAACAAGATGATATTGAATCAGCACTAGCTATTATGATGTCTTGTTTTCTCCAAATAGCTGTTCCTACCATCCAATCTTCTCTGCCTCATTTCTGTTGAGCTCTTTTCCTGTCATTTGTTGTCAGTTTGTCTTCTTCATTTTGCATTCTGCTCCATTCATTGTGGCCTCTCTGCCACTGTTTCTGGGATCTTGGTATTTTCCTTTTTTAGAATATCCTGTAGTATTCTCTGTAGAGTTGAACTGGTGGTTGCAAATTCCCCTAGTTCCTCTCTATCCTGGAAGCACCTTGTTTTTTCATCAATTTCTAGGGACAGTGTTGCAGGATATATCAATCTTGGCTGGAGGTTATTATCTTTCAAAGCTTGAATTATTTCCCCCCACGCTCTTTGTGATTTGATGATTTGTCCCGAGAAATCTGCTGTAATTCTGATGAGTGTTCCCTTGTAAGTGACCTGTTTCTTGTCTCTGACAGCTTTTCATATTCTGTTCTTATATTGGATTTCTGGAATTTTGATTATTATATGCCTAGTTGTAGCTCTGTTTGGGTCGTAGGTGGCTGGGGTCCTGTATGCCTCATACATCTGAGTACCTTTACCTTTTGCTAAATTAGGGAAATTCTCTTGGATTATTTCTGTGAATAGCTTTTGTAGTCCATTTGTTTGTGTCCCTACTTCTTCTTTTATGTTCTTAATTCTTAAGCTATAGATCCTCTTATCATCTTCTAGCCTTTGTATTTTGCTGTTTGTTTTTTTGTTATTTTTAAGAAGTTTTTCATTTCATGCTCCCACATTACAAATCTGCCCTCCAGTTCAGATAATCTATCCTTAGTTTCTTTCAAGCTGTTATGCCAGTTTTCGATAGAGTTTTTAGTTTCCTGGTAATCTCTTTGAACCTGCTTCACGTATTCTATGTTTTCTCTATTTTCTCGATCAAACAATTCTCCCTTTTTTTTGTTCTTCTATTCACCACCTGTTTTTTCTTGGGTGGTGCTTAGCATTTCTCTATTCTTCTTATATCTTGCTTTAGTTCATTAAATACTTCGCTTTTGAACTTGTCTATGAGGCTCCAGAGATATTGCTTTATGTCTATTGGTGTCATGTCTGATATTGAATGTCTTCTTTCCTCATTCTCCTTTGCATTCACCCTTCTTGGATAAGTGTTCTCAGGATTGGGGACTGAGGACCCTTTCATGTTGCTTCCTCTTCCCACATTTTTTGTTCCTTCCATACAAGCAAACATAGGAGGCCCTTTTTTTTTTTTTTTTTTTTTTTTTCTCTTCGTCTGTTACAGTTTATTTGAATTGTGCCGGCTAGGTGTTTCTGCACACTGCAGTGTACTAGGGAGACACAGATCTGGGCAGCCTCTGCTGGGCCCGCCCCTCCAGGTCAATCTACTGAAGGCTTCACTGCTAGGGTGCACCTCCAGGTGCTGAGACCTGGTTTGGGCTAGCTTACTGGGTCTTAGTCAGTGGCATCACCCCGGCCAGGCACTCTCCACCAATCCCGCTTGAGAGGGGAATATATGAATGAAGTCACTGTAGCTCCCTGTTCCGACTAATCTGCCTGGTCCCAGTATGTCCTTTGCTGAAGCCTCCTACTCTATGGAAGGGTCCTTGTTCCGCTCACTCACCGCAGGTCGATGCAGGGCTCCCTGACAGTGCTGCTCTCAACTCCATTCATCGGTTCCCACTCTCAGAGTTTTCGCACGTCTCTCTCCCTGCTGTACCAATTCAGACACAGCAGTGGCAACAGGAAATTCAAATCGTGGCTTCCAGCAGTGCAGGCTCCAGCTTCCGCACTGAGACCTTATCTGTTCCTGTTATAGCACCGGGATTGCGTTTCCAGTTGGTTTCTCTTAGCTTAGTTTGTTCCTGCGTCGGCAGGGTACATCTCCTCCTGCTTAGGACTCCTCGCACCGCACCACTCCTGGACTCTAAGCGGGGTATCTCAGAGAGCCTCCGTAGCTGCTGCTATCTATTCGCCATGTTCTCCTGGAACTCCCTCCTTCAGGATTTGAAATACTTCACTCCATGCTCTTTTGACTTGACTTGTTGAGAAGTCTGCTGTAATTCTGATGGGCTTTCCTTGATAGGCAATTTGTTTCTTTTCTGTGACAGCTTTTAATCATCTGTTCTTATGTTGAATTTCTGGGATGTTGATTATTATATATCTGGGTGTAGATCTATTTTGGTTATGACTAATTTGGAGTTCTACATGCTTCACTTTTCTATATGTCAGTTTTCTTTCCCATATTTGAGAAATTTTCTGCTATTACTTCTGTAGTCTTTTACAATATTTGGTTGTCAACATTTTGTTTACACCTGTTTTATATTGTTTTTCTTTGCATCATCTTGCAACTGTTGACTGATTATTTCCTGATTCCTTGTTATTTAAAAGATCTTCCATTTCTTCGTCACTAGCTGCAATCTTGTCTTCGAGGTCTGAAAATGTATCTTCACATTCACTCAGGTGTTTTTGCCAGCTTTTGATGGAATTTTTGCTTTCCTGGATATCTCTTTGAATCTGTTTCATGCATTTTTTTTTTGTCTTTTTCATTTTTATCGGTACCAGGGATCAAACTCACGACCGCATACTTGCAAGGAAGGTGCTTATGCTGCTGAGCTAAATCCCCAGCCCCTTGTTTCATGCATTCTAACTCTTTCATATATTGTTTATTCAATGTTTCCATCATTTTTCAGTGCTCCTCTATTTTTTAGCTATTTCTTCTTTAGATGTGTTAAGCATTCCTTTCATTACATTTATCATGTCTTGTTTTACCTTGGAGATTATTTCACTGCTGATTTTCCTTCCAGCTTCATAGAGTCTTTCTTTACTTCAGTTGCTATAACTTCAGAAATTTCAGGTGTGTGACTAACACTTTCTTCTGGAGTACACTGGGTGGATTAAACTGGGTGCACCTTAAGCTGACACTCCCTGGCTACTTGGTGTCACTGGGCAGGGCCCTACCTGGACCTGAGTGGTGCACCAAAGCTCCTCAGCTGCTTGAAGTCACTGCGTAGGGTCCTACCAGGTCTGCAGTGATACACCAAGGTGCCTCCATTTCTTGGGGTCACTAGGCAGGGCCCTACCCAGACCTACATTAACTAGGCAATTTATATGGTCACATATCCCATTGGCAGTATAGGAAAGATCCAATTTGATGTCCTCATTAGAAGAAAAATGCTTCCTTTTTCTAGATTGCTAGGTTTCTAATTTTGCTAAACAATTTTAATTTTGCTGTACATAGATTTAGCATGCAGGAAAAAGTGTCCACTGACAGACAATATTAACTACACTGTAGGCCTCCACTCTGTAATTAAAAGAATATGCCTCTGAGAATAAAAAACATACTGTTTATTTTCACTGATCTAGGAATTCTATATCTGGAAATGTGTTACTAAAAATAATTTTAATTACAAATATCAAGTCTCATCTCTTTAACATAAACAAACATGTAAAGTTACAGGGCCAGGTTAAGTAAAAACAGTCCTTCTCTTCGAAAGACTAGGGACAGCCATTATAAATGAATGGATATGCAAAATACAACAAAGCTTATAATAAATTGAAAGTAAAATGTAAAAGATTATAAAAGTAGGAAAAAATTGTACCAATAGTGGTTAATATTAAAAAACAAATTAGTCATTCTACTTCTAAGTCACCAAATATACACAGAGCACAATAAATCCTGAGGAATGTTCTAGATGATTCTCAAATATCAATGAACACAACCAAGAACCTTGCATTCTTTGAATTTTTATTCTGACAGATGGAGATAAAAACATAAATTATGTCAAATGCATAGTTTATAAGAAAACAATAAATACTATGAAAAAGAAGCACATCAAGAAAATGAATTGACAGTGTTCAAATGACACCTTTTTCAAAGGACTGTCCTGACTTGCCCCAGATGACCACTTGGTTAATCTTTACTTACAAACATCCGCAGTTGACACGGTAATCCAGGCAGAAAAAGCAGTTCAGTCAAGACTCTAAAGTTGGAATGTGACTGGTGAGTTAAATACAACAAAGAAGTCAGTATGGCTAAGGCAGAGTGAGAGATATTGCATATAGCAGAAAGGACCAGAAAGCAAATGGGGACTCAATCAAGTAAGCACATGTGGACCACTGTACACTCTATGACTTTTCCTGAATGTAAAAAGGATGTAGGTTCATTATTAAGAATTAGAAAAGTACCCATTCAGTAAGATAGAAGTTGTAAAAAAAATCACGTCTAGTAGTATGGACAGCCCTTATTATCACTTGGTTTTGATCAACAACCATATATTGATTTTGTTCTGAGTGAGAGAATCTCAAATAGCACAGATGTGATCTTTCCCAGACACACGAAAGTGTGTCTATGGACAAGGGTAACTCAGAAGCTCTATGTTTCCCCTAGAATTGTTAAATGCTGCTACCTGGTCCTTGTGTAGTTCCCATTTGAGCTGTGGCTCTACAAGTTTCCCAGGACGAGGATCACTTACATGTGAGGGAGCTCATGTGCTTACTGCCTTGATTCCGAAGCATTGTATTCTGGGCTGTCAGTTCATTTACCAACGGAGTTGCCCCATCCAGTGTTGCATTTTCTTCATTCACATGCTCTCATATAGACTACAGGGTATCTCAGCAGCAGGGTATGGCTGGCACTGAGACCTCTTCTTCAGTAAAGACCTCTGCTTGTACTGTATGAGGACACTACATTTTTAAATTTAAGACAAAACAACAAGCTCTAAAATCTATGTCCCTAAGAGGCCTAAACTTCAGACTACAGGTATTTGTAAAGAAATCCAACTTCTTGGTATTAGGAGTATATAGAATTCTTTGTACTTATGGAGAAGAAAACCTGTCAAACACTAATAAGTTGTCATATGTAATCATTTCCTGGTAGTACGTTATGTATTTTATTACCTTTGCTCCTTATAAATTATGTGTCATGAGGATAGAGATTGCTCACAGATCCCCTGTGAGTGCATAATGCCCACAACATACAGAGGCTCAATAAACACCATGGGTTGGTACAAAGGGAAATGAGGAAGAAATATAAGGCTCTGATCAACCAGGCTAAGGAAAAGTAGAAGGATCTAAACTGCAATGGCCTCATGACAAGAATTTGAGCTGTCAAAGCAACTTCACCCTTTTCATCCTATAAATGCAGGGTTAAGATAATCCTGATGGAGCAACGTTTCAGTCTCAACTTAAAATTCTTAGAAGTGGCTTTTCATACTTAAAGGACCTTTGCACATCAACCTGATTTAGATAACTCATTCAATGATCAATTTTTCTTGTCACGTTCTGGAAAAACGCACAAGTGATTTTGAGACCCAAGATCTTCATATTAGACTAAGAACTTCCAGAGGTAAGAAGGGGAAAAGGGCCTTTGCTCTTTAGCTAGCAATTAGCTAGGAATTTATATGATTTATGTAGTCAGGGCAGAACAATATTTGTAGTCTTCCATGGTTACACAGATTTCACACAGCAGTGTTTGTGAGTTATCTTTGCATATCTTCCATCTCCCCCATGGTTGATGATGATGATGCTACTATTAATAATAGCAATAAAAACACTTATTAGATGCATCTTATAGATTCAGGCCTCCTCTAAACTGTTTTGATTCTAAATCTTAATTCATATACTAACCGCAATAATCCTTTATCTCCATAAAGAAGGAGAGTTAGAAAGGAAACAAGGAAAGAATTAGATCAGTGGCGATTACAGAAAGCTGTTAAATCTAGCAAAATGATGAAAACTGGGGACAAGGCTCATGCCCTCAATGTCAACCAAATTAGTTAAAGACCAGAAGTGCTTCAAAGGTGATGCCAGGCTTAGTTCTCTGGGAATCTTTTGAGTCAGCAAAATACTTGACCATTTCTACATGAAACCTGTGCTATGCTGAAGATTGTTCTACTAAAGCTTTCAATAGTGAATATTCTAATCCTCTTACCAAAAGCTAGTTACAACTTCTTATACCTCAGAATCAGTGTTTGATGCACAACAGACACTTTCTAAAAGCCAAAGGCTCTGAAGTTATTGCAGACTTTATTGAGAGGTTAGCCAACAAGCCCACTGATTTTATTTAGCTGATGTTGAAATTTTCTCATAAACCCCACCCTCCAAAAGTGTCTTATAACTTGCTTAGGATGTGACCCACTATTAACATCAAGTAAGAATCATTCAGAAACATACTTATTTGGAGACTGACATAGAACATCATGTAGTTCTAGCCTGCAGATGTTCCACTGCGAATGCAGGCTTAGTGGTCATCATGAACTCAGATCTGGCAGCGTTTCAGTGACCAGTGACTAGTGACCAGGTTCTCATTAATCACCCTCACAGAGGTTAGAGAGGTAATGTTAAATGCCAGGTGTGTTCAATTATCCACATGCTCCACTCAAAGCCAAAAAAAGAAAAAAAGCTACAATGGTGATAGATGTTACAGTTTTCAGGTCGTCTGCAGTTTCTAATTATGTTTTGAATGTTGAGTATCTTTTCTCTCACTTCTGAAAGTGACTCTGACAATAAAAATTAGCACATGCATTTATTTCCTCTCAGTAGCCCACAAAAGTTCAGTTGTTTATAAATAAGAGAACAGCATCATAGAGGCTAAATATCTTGCTCAAATTCACTACTGGTCATGTGACAGAACTGGGATTTGAACTGAAACTTCCTGTGAAGATTTTTTTTAAAAAAAGAGTCAAACATTAAATTCCTAAATATCTATTGTATGAAGTAGTGATAACAAAGGAAATGTTAAGAATTAATTGGCTGGATATACTTGTTGACTCAAATTGTCACAAATCCCATAAGCCATCAGCCACTGTGTGCAAAATACAATGACTCTGTGATCCACCCTTATGATGTTTCTGATAATAAATGAGCCGTCAACCATGTCAGGAGAGATATATGAGAAACTGAAGTTGTTTATGGCCTTATATATGCCATGCTATGCATCTATTCACAAAGAACAACAGGGTACAGATCTCTGTAAGACCACTGAGTCGTAGGTATATCAAAATGACATGAAAAGGACAAAGAAAGTTTCCAGGTTTCAGGAGAAGTTGATGTGTTTATGACCCACAAGACTATGTGAATGATCAGCCCACCTGAGGAGTCAAAAAGGTACTTTCCCTTAAACATAGCCTTATCTAGTAGTTATATTTTAGTAAGCAGTATTTGTAAAAGACAGTGTGGATGGTTATCTAAAAGTGACCGATAGAAGGGTATGAATCAGGAAAAAAGGTGTACTTTCAAAGAATCTTGAATTTAAGCATAAAGATAAATAGTAAATGCAAAGGCCAGGAAAAAGAAGGTTAATGGAATAGTGCACATTCATTTTAAAACTGTGTCTTAAAATGCTGCCTCCAGAAATGCATGAACCAATGGGAATTCAAAATAATCGAGATAACTGCATATTGCCTATCACTACTGAATTGCTCTAGGCCTCTGTCAGCATAACAGACTTTTGCAAATGGTTTGGTTTCCCTCATAACTCTGAACATTGGCATTCCTGGCATTATAATTTGAAAAAAAAGATAAATAATTGAAACAAAAGTTCAGCATAATGTATCTATGAGAGGAAAGCGAATCAATTAATCCTATTAAAATATATTTAATACAGCAGGTGAATATTTGCACAGAGGTTAAAGTTGACACCCATCTTTGTCATATAACCATGTGACTTTGGATAAGTCACTGACCCTATGAGTTCAAAGAGGCATTAGTTAAAGCTAGTAACTGAGTGCACTGATTGTGCGAAGCACTTTAAACATGAATGCAGAGACTTAGTTTCTGTCTTCAACATGATTTCTAGTCAAGAAAGTTAAAAGACTACATAATTTGGCAACGTAAGAGAGACACCAGAAGTGTTATAAAAATTCAAGAAATGGCAAAGTTTTAATACAAGAGGTGACCATTTTAAATAAGTGAATTAGTTTGAAAATGGCACACTAGTGAAGTGATAATAAATTGGGCTGAAAAGAATTTGGTCTGGAATTCACAATTAACTTGGTCAAAATTAAAGACCATGAATAAAAGCAATGGGATTTAAAACAGGTAAGTGAACTTGGAGTTCACTTTTAGTAGAGACAGAATTCAATAAAATCCTGCTTTAGAAAAATTAGCCTTAGTACATATAGGAAGGCATTGGAAGAAATGTGATAAGCGAAATGATTTTACATAATTTAGGAAATCATTTAAGTAGGTCAGTTAAAAGGTAATAAGAAAGTTACATGGGAATGAGACTGGAAAGTTACAAGACAGGAACAAAAATATTGGCTGCAATAATTGATTACAAAGCAACAATCAAAAGAGCAACAAGGCTTAGAGTCCAGGTAACGAGAAAAACCAGGTGCCCTGACAGACACATCCAGAAGGAAATGCCAGCTTCAGAAAGCGGTGGTTGGTTTGGTTCTACATATATTGATTTGGAAAATAAAGCCATTATTTTCCTGGAAGGATCAATTTAAGAGAACATTTTCAAGAAAAGCAAGAGAACTAAAGACAGATTACAAAGATTAAAGGAGTAAGCAGATGATGAGGAACGCACCCATGAGTGTGTGTGTGGTGGGGGGGCTCTCATGGTAGTTGCCGGAGTCATACTGTCAACACTGTGGTACCATTTTGGTACACATCCTGGTACCGAACCCTGTCCCTGTGACTTGTAACTAACGGTCAAGCGGTCACTTCAGAGCATCAGAAGTCTAACTCACCAGGATATTTGAAAATTTTATCTTGATCTTTTGAACGTTTGCCGTTAGGGTCCTAAACTGTCATATAAGAAGGCCAATTCCCCTGTGTCTCTATGCTGTGAGAAAGCCCATGGAAGCTACATAGAGTGGGGACATGGAGAGATTTCCAATCAGACCGTGGCTCTTCTATTCATCCCAGCCCAGGAACCATTCATGGGTCTCAAGCCCCATCCTCTGCAATCCCCAGAACCAAGAGAGAGAACACTAAAATTTTAAAATATATAACAAGGTTCTCAGATGATTTTTTATACAGCAAGAACTAAATACAACACTGCTCTCTTATAAGAGAGGCAGATGTGAACACTTTTCTTTTGTAACAGTTTCTCATGTCTCAAGAAAGGTCTTTTAGATTTGCTTTTTGGTTTGAAATAGATTATCATTACATGGAACAACATTTTATTGGAAAAAAAGAAAAAGGAATAAGGGAGAAGAAAAAATATATAAGCTGAAAAGAAATGATATTGAATAGTCTTAATCTTTATCAAATCTTATTTATTCAAAGGAGGTACTCAGAAAAGCAGATTAAGAATTATAGGAAAAATTTCATATGAAATAAAGTAGGAGGTAAATAAAAGGATAAAAGACTTCTGGGCAGCCGAGAAACTGTAGAGGATGTTGGAAAATATGCAATTCATACTTAATTAGTATGAATTTACAATAACTTAGCAACAGCTTTAGGATTTCATGACTTCGTATTAAAATATCCAGCAACAGAAGAAAAACAGTAGATGATGATTAGAATGACGACTTCCAGAGTTTCGCCTGGGCTGAGAACAGATACAAAGAGGCCTACAAAACATGGAGCAAGAACACTTTCATATCCAAGGACAGACAGAATCCAGAGAAAATGAACAAGACAAGATAGATAAGCCTTCTCTAGATTTACACAGGTAGAGCATCCTTCAACCAAAATGCTTAGGGCCAAAGTGTTTCAGATTTCAGATATTTTTGGATACCGAAATATTTGTACATACATACATAATAAGATATCTTGGAATAGGAATCTTAACACAAAATTCATTTATGCTGCATATACGCCTCACACACACAACTCGCAATTAAATTTATACAATATTTGTAATAATTATGTGCATGAAGCAAAGCATATGGTGTGAAATTTTCCACTTATAGCATCATGTAAGTGTTCAATTTTTTTTTAATTTTGGATTTTGAGTTTCAGATTATGGATGCTCAATTTATATTCTGAAATGATGGGTGGGTAGCAAGGTACTATGTATATAGTCTGTGTTCCCCAGAATTCATGGGTTAAAACTTACTCAACAATATAAAAACATTAGAGGGTAGAGCCTGTAGGTGATTAAATAATGAGGGAGCAGTGAACATGAATAGATTTAGTGACCTTACCAATGAAGTACAAGAAAATGTTTATCTTTCCCCCTTTTTTCTTCATGCAATCATGCATCTGCCTTGTGAAGACTCTGCAAGAGGCTCTATCCTTAAAGCAGAAAGCCCTCACCTCTTCTGGCACCTCTTCTGGTGCCTTGATCTTGGACTTCTTCCCTTCTGAAACAGTGAGAAATAAATTTCTGTTGTTTTATAAATTAACCAATCACAGGCATTTTATTATAGCAATGTAATCAGGTTAAGACAAAATTATACCAAGAAGTGTGTGAGGGTGTGTTGCTATTACAAGCATCAAACCTGGGTTATATCTTTCCCATATGTCTTTACAAATTTTGCTACAAGGAGCAGATCTCATGGTAACTCCGTCTTAATTTGCTTATTTTAAAGCAAAGTTCCACTCCACTTGAAAAGTTGGTGTTGCTGTTACCCATAATCTAATACTAACCACTTGACATGAGAGCTTTCTTTGAATAGGTTCACATGCTCATGAAAGAAAGGATATGTGATAACATTTTATTCTAATGTTGATTAAAGAGATATCAAGGGACATATAGAAGAAAAGCTTCCCTTTTCTTGACAAGGCTGTTTGTACCTATTATTAATTTGGACAAGTTCTATACACATATGGGCCCCCACTCCTAAGGAGTATTCACTGCACACAATTATTTAAGAGAGATATTTCTGGTGGCTTAAGTTTTCTAGCCCACTTATCTATCTGTGACATTACAAGAAAGCCCCATAAGGAAGAGGAGTTAGAATTCTGATAAAACCAGAAGTCACTGTCAAGTCATATTTAGATGCTGCTGTGTACCTTAACAATGACCACACAGGTTAAATCTAGGCTAGTCTCAAAAATTATAGCCTCCATTACCCAATGCTTTGAATGATCATTCTGATCTTTCTTTTCCCTCCCTATCCCACTCCAACTCCCAGGTTCAGAAGCTCACAAGGAAGGCTGGAGAGTGTCTACCTTAGTTCCAATCATCTGCTCTACATGGGGTAGGAAGTCACCCACTTCTAGTTGAAAAATATATTTTTTTAAGTTTCCGCTTAACCTGCTGTAGATTTTCTACTCAGCCAAGCCAGTAACCAGAGTATCTACCTGCTTATTTTTTAAAAAGGCAGAGATCACCTCAAAGTGCAGCCTGACCTCCTTGTGTCTCATTGAAACCTCTGAAATATTGCTTTTTGTTTCTTAGTTATCTCCACTTGATCCAAATTGACCCCACCTGACTCCTTCAGCCTTTCACACAAGTATTCTAGATCTGCAAAGGGATCAAAGCTCTCTCCTTTTCTACTTTGGCTCAAGTGATCCTTTCGACTTCTAATTCCCTTTTCAAATCCTATATCTGGGTCATAGCAATAAATCTGTCCTTTACTACACACTTTTAGCACATCTATATTTGAGAACCTTTTTCCTCTCACTAATATGACACTATTAGATTCTCATTTACAACTAAAAAAACCAGAAGTTAAATGACATCCTCCAAATCAGTACCAAAATCAGAAATAAAATTTAAAACTCTTTCATATCTCTCAACATTTAATGATGGACAAAATGAAGCTCTTTCTAAAATAACAGGAGACCTTTTCCATAAGACAAAACATTTGAAGAGGTTTTTTTTTTTTTTTTTTTTTTAAAGGATAGCATAACGAATTTTATGCTATCCACCTGCAACTCATTTTTCTGGCAATTTTAACTACTGGGAACTCAGGCAAAATCTTTTAAATAGTATATATATAGCTAGGTCAAACAGTTTACTACAAGAAACAGCATCAATTTAATTTTATACACATTCTAATAAGCTAATCTATTTGTTTTCTTTGCTTTCAGGAGATCTCGAGTACTAGAAAGTTTATAGTACAAAATTAGAATTGGTAGAAGACTAGGGGACTACTAAAGCTAATGGTTATCAACAGCATCAGAGGCAGGGTTATCAGGACAAGGGAAGTAATGAGAAAAATACTTAATTCTTCTAGTGTATGAGGCAAATAGCCTAACAAATCAAGGTAACAGCACTGTATTATAACTGTAAAGCCATTGATGGTCATTAATATCACCTTAAGTAGATGTAGATTAGGATTGCGAAGAAAGCAGGAAAGATCCTAGTTTATAATGTTTTTATTAAATAAATATACCATAGCTTAGGGAAAATCGCTATCTCGATATCGGTAAGTCCACTAGCTCTGTAAAGGAGGTGTGAAAGAGAAGATGTTAACAAAAGTATGATTTCTATTCCTAAGTAAATATGAGAACTCTTTCCAACTAGTTATTATAGGATGCAATACATTCATTCCAAATAATACTTGACTGAATCAAACATTTCTGAATTATTTCTTCAGAATTAATCTTTGGGGAGAGCTTTTAAAGTCACTAAGATGACAAAATTTGAGTTTTTGACAAATGAATATTTTGTTTCTTGTTTTGGATAAAGTCAAGCATCATTTAGAAACAAGTCTTATGAGAATAATCACTTGGAGATCAACATTTTGTCTGAAAATTAAAAAGTCAAGTTTAATGCTTAATACTCTTTATTTGGCCCAAATTGTCTCAGAAGATAAGTATCAAAAAGAATTCTAGACCAGGGATTTAGCTCAGTGGCGTAAGCGCCTGTCTGGCAAGTGTGAGGTTGTGAGTTCAATCCCTGCCCTTCCCCAAGAAATCTAAGATTGCTTTAACTAATAGTTACATTACTGAGACATTTCTTTAACTCCAAAGGAAAATTATCCATCTGGATGCATGTGTGAGTGTTTTAAAATTACTTCATGTATTTTAATTACTTTCTAACATAGTCATATAGTATGAGTCCCATGATCTGAAAGCCACAAATAATTATGTTTTATAACATAATGTTTTGAGGCCAGAAGTAGCTGTAGAACTTACTTTCAGCATAAATTCCTTCTAATCACAAAGAATAATAATCACAAAAATTAAATGACTAACACTGATTGCATACCATGGGTCATGCAGTGTGCTTACCAAAGGATAGATTCATTTAATAATAGTTCAAAGGTTGTTAGAAAGATTAATGAGTGAAAAATACGTCCAGGATTTGAGCCCAATGTCTGTTTCACTGCAAATATTTAACAAATTAGCTGTTCATTGTTATCATCCTCATAAGGAAATTTAAACTCAAAAAATAATTTCCCCCAGGGTCACACATTTATGAAATTCAATTTACTTTCTTCCTCACTGCTCTCTTTTTCTTCTAGCTATTGTTGGCCAGGAATTTGTTATTAAAATACCAATTATCACTATGGATCTAAGTACAGATACACACAGGCATTTGGTAAACAATTACAGGAAGCTCTTTCACCCTTTGGAAGCTGAGCTACCAGCCTTTCCTTTCCTCTACCTTAGAATTCGATTAATGCACTTCTGCTTCTTTTCTGTTTAGAAAAATGTCAGAATTAGAATAATTCATAATAAAATACATACCTTCTTCAAAAATTGCTAATAATACATATTTTGGCTTTTTCTCTTTTAGACAAGGTCTCACTGTGTAGCTCCGGCTGGCCTCAAACTCACAGTGATCCTCCTGCTTCAGCCTCCCAAGTGTTGGGATTAAAGGCATGTGCCACCATGCTTGGCATGTATTTTTTAAATTATAGAAATAATTCATGAGTTTATTTTCACTGTAAAAAAAATCAACTATTACATCTCCACCTAAAGTCTTGGTTATTTCACCCAATTCCTATTCTCTTCATAGAGGAAATCATTATTTGTGTGAACTCTTCTAGATATTTTTCTTTTCTAAAAATATTTTTCCTATGTTTTAATCAAATAAATTTTACATAATTGAAGATTCACATGAATTTGTAAAAATAATAGAGACATTTTACATTTACCTATATACATGTAGTACATCATCATAATGAAGATAAAATTTGCCAGATAAAACTACTTGGATATTGTGATACATTGTATCATAGGCAAAATACAGATTACATCAAGAATATTTCATATTGGCTTTTATAGCATGTAGATATTCTAATACATTCCTTGCCACTGTTCCCTAGGAACCAATAATCTGATCACTGTTTCTAGAATTTTGCTTCTAGATATTTTTCTGAATGTTAACATGTTTGTGTTTTAAGTATATACGTAGTTATAGAAATAATTTCTTTTCATTATAAAAAGCATACTACTGTATACATTTATATGTAGACCCTTAAATTTTAACCCAATAATATATTGGAAATATTTGTATACTGGCCTGCATGCAGATTTAATTTATTTCAAAATTCACTATAACATTGTTATTTTATATTTAGTTATTATGTAATTTGTTATGAATTTTCCTCACTAAACACTGAGGATTTTACTCAACATTTGCTTTAACAAATGACACTGTTGACACCCAAACTCCCTGTATACACACCCCTTCCTACACATAGGCAGATTCTGGGCAATGTATTGCTGGCTTCTGTATAGCTATGCGTTTATAAATATGTATTATCCTTTTCTTTACTTTCCAATAGCAGGGTGAAACCATCCGTTCTCTATGCATCTTCCGACTATTTGCATGCTCCTAAATTTATAATAAATAGATGACCATTTTGATTGTTTTATTCTGAATGTTTACCAATATCTTTTCAACTAAACGTCCAAGAAACCGAACATTTGTCCTTTTGCACATTTTTCAAACAGATTTTATCTAACTATTGAGCAATACATCTTCTTTAACATTTTGATAGTTTTATATCTGGTTCCTTTCGAGGTTTTTAGAACTTGTTTGAGATGGCTTACACTCCTATTTACTGAGACTTATACCCTATATTTTCCTCTAATTTTCTTTTTCAGTTGTGCTAAGAAAACAAATGAAATCTACTCTTTTGATAAAAACTTAAGTGCAGAATACAGTATTGTCACCTACAGACACAAATTGTCATCTACAGGCACAAATGTTATGTGGTAGAATTTATTCATTCAGCATAACCGAAATGTTACACCTATTATACAGATATTCTCTATTTTCTTTTTTTCTCAGCCCCTGGAAACTGCCATTCAATAAGTTTCTTTCTGTAAGTTTGATTATTCAGCATTTTTCCTTTTGTGAATGGCTTATTTCCCTTCACATAATGTCTTCAGAGTTCATCATGCTGTCCCATATGGCAGTAATTACTTCCTTTTAAGGATAATACTTTAGTCTCTCTATATATCACAATTTATCATTTTATACATCAGTGGATACTGTAGATAGGTAGTTTCTGCATCTTGGCTGTAGTGAATAATGTTGCATCTTCCAATAGTGATATGGCTCTGGTGTCACACTGAATACTTTAATGCAGCTGGATATTTTGTGTATAAAAAGTATAAGGTGGAAATTCAGCTAACAGCTAATTAGGAAATGAATAGCTAATAATCCTTCCACCATTTAGTGATTATTTTGTCATCAGTAATCTGAAATAATTCCTTGCACTTTTATGAAGTTTCAAGTACTCATACATGCATTTAGAGAAAAGGTTTTATGATGAAGTTAAAACTTCCTGAAAATAAAGATTTCTAAAATGCTGAAACTCTTTGAAGTATGGTCTACAAACAGTGTCATTTTCACTTTGCTGAGGTGAAACACAATCTTTAAAATTGAGTGCTAGGGGAACTATCATTTTGCTTTACACTATTCCAACATATTCATTAGGCTATTTCATCTTTTCCAAACACCTTTCAAGTTTAGTAACCAACTAGCAGGGTATTCATCAGTTCTCACTACAAGTATGTTTAATGCAACACTTGTACAGAAACAAAAAAGCCAGAAACTCAAAGCTACTTACCTGACACACTTCCCTTCTTTATTGGGGACCTCAATTATTCATATGTTCCTTGCATTAATCTATCCTTATCTTTTGCTTGAGCCTCACTGTTTTCCCCTTTAATGATCTAATCTAAATAAGTTAGACACCTTTACTTGTTACCAAAAGACACAAAAGGCTAGTAAGACAAAAAGGGAAACGTGAGAAAGTCCATTTAACTGATTAACAGAACCAAACTGAAAAAAATCCAGAATTCTTTGTGTCATAAGCAATCCACAGACTTGAAAGTTTCCATAATTTTATTATCATGTTCTGATTTACATTTTAGGGTTTAATCTATATGTGGCACACTATTTGAGAAAAGTAAATAAGTACAAATGGTTTTTTACTTGCCAGACAGTATAATTTTAACGAATAGAAAGTACATCTAATCTTTAGATCAAATTTTTTATTTTTCATTTTATGCCACTGATTTATCATGAGTAAAAAATGTGGGATGCTTTTATTTTTTACCCAGTATCCCAAAAATTCTCAGTAATTCCCATCTCATCTTTTATTTTCTCCTAGTCAGATACCTTCTTAGCTATCTCTCTAATTATGTCTCCTAGGTTATGCTTTTATTCTCTTTTCACAACATATAACTAAGTCTAGCAAAACAAAAATGCATTTCTTAGGCCTGTTAACTTTGCCGTAGGTCTCAGGGCATCCAGCCTGGATCCTGAGCTAAGTGAAATGAAAGAGCTCTCCCTCAATACAAGGTCTCTATCCCAGAGATAGATGTAGTAGAAAGGCACTCACTTTCTAGCTGTGCTCCAAGCCCCCAAGTTACTCTCCAGTTTCTCCACTTTCTTGGCTCGCCTGTAAAACACCCTCCAGTTTGCACTTTTCTTTTTCATCATCATTCTCATTTTCCTGTCTCACTCCAGGGCAAGAGACAAGGAGGGATTATTTACCCCAATAAATAGGTGAAGTTTATACTTTACTAATGTGTTCATTAACCACTTACCGTGGTTCTGTAAATGACACGCAGTTATATAGGTATTTTACAATCAGTAGTGCATGTATCAATAGGTGAGCAAAATAATCTAGAAATCACAGTGATGGAAGATTATGCACTATGAGTTTTGTCCTGGAGAAGAAAGCTATACATGGCCCTTCTTTGATCAATCTCCAGTGACGCAAATCTCACTTCTTCACATAGCAGCTCATTTCATGGGTGGATGAGTCCATTTATTCTGAAGTGTTTTTTCATAAGAAGTAAAAATAGCCGTTCTAAATTTTGTCTGCAAATCCCAACGTTGCTACCTGGAGCAATACCAAACAAACCTGTCTCTGAGTGATCATCCATGAGTATTTCACAGTCCTCTCGGGTCCTCAAACTCAGTAGCCTTTGCCCTTTCAAATGCTATGGCATGATTCCACAGCTCCTTCATTACCTTGGCATTCTCTTCCAGCCCATATTCTAACACTCCGCCAGGTTAGACAAAACATTCCAGTTTGTCTGGATTAGTGTTATCAACAGTGAGGTAGAGATTAGTTTATCAGTAAGCTAGATAAAGATAAAATTGACTTTTGTTTACTGATATGTTTATTTTTCAGCAATGGGAAATATTTCCTTTAACCAGCAAAAATATACAATTCAAGTTGGGTTAAGGAAAGAGAATTTCTGAAACACATACATTAAAAACTTGAAAGTAGATGAATCCCAGGTGCTATAAACTGAAATTTCCTATTTGCCCAGCATTCATACGTTAAACTTGCATCCCCCTAGGTAATGATGATATTAGTGTTGGGGCACTAGGGAGTGAAAAGATGCTAAAGACAGAGTCTTCAGAAATTGGATTAGTATTATAGAAAACATCTCACAAAAATCTCTCCCCCTACAACCATGTGAAGACACAGCAGGAAACAGCTGGTATGGACAAGGAAGTAGACTTTTACCACACATCAAACCTGCCAACATTTTGACCTAGCAGTTCTGAAACCTCAGAATTGTAAGAAATAAATTTTTGTAGTTTGTAAGCCATCCAATCTGCCAGTTGGTTATAGCACCCTGAATGGACTAGGACACCAATGAGAGTATGTGTGTGTGTGTTTTCTAGTGCGAGGACCTTCTTATGTATTTCTGGTAGGGCTGGTCTGGTGTTTATGAATTACCACATTTTCTTCTTATCCTGGAAAGAACTTATTTTTCACTTATATTTGAAATATAACTTTCAAGATATAGTATTCTTCATTGACACATATTGCCTTTTAGTATTTAGTTATATTATCCTATTCTTTTCTAACTTTAAAGGTTCATTTTCTGCTGAGAAATCTGTGTCTAAATTGGGTATTCCTTTATATGTGACTTCAAGATTTTCTGTTACTGGATTTTTGAAAATATTTTATCTTTGTCTTGTGCTTTTGACAATTTGACTTTTGTACTTTTGATAATGAAAACCACAGATTTGAAATTTTGGAACATAAAATGGAACTTCCAAGGTCCTTAGACTGATTGCGATTGGTGTTGGGTTTGTAATACTGTTTGCTGCCTTTGGGAGGCTGACAATTTCTTTAGGCCCTAGAAAATAAGCGCATGTGATACTAGGTGTTTAATTATTAGCATCTGTAATAGCCTCTGTAATATAAAGTCTGTAAAATATAGAAGAAATTTTTCCTAGAACTTCTGGGCATGTGTAGATAAAGTTTGGGCTTATGACATTGATAACTATGTTCCTGGAGAAGACCTAATCTAAGACCCACATATTGGGCAAGGGTGTTGCTGGAGCTTGTGGCTTTTGAATCTGTGGTATAGTTATCTGCAGGATGTGAATAGGAATGTCCCTAGGTCATGCAGGGCAAGCTCTAGCTGGCACAAGGCCTATGACATGGGTAGTCATTGTTCTGACTGGTTTTAAAGGTCTGTTGCATCTCCAGTGGAGTGCTGAGATCTATCACTGAAAGATACGGCACAAGGCATTTCTACTTACCCTATTGAAAAATACTTGTGAGATTCACAAAATACTTTGAGACTCCAAAGGTGGTCCCCTGTTCTGCCTCTATCTATCCAATGAAATAAAAATAAGAATATTTCAGACCAATCTAAATGTATAACTACATAATTCTTCCTCTTTCTCTCCTAGCTGATAGATATAAGTATACGGTTGCTTAGTAGTTCCAAAAGTTTAGTCTTTATAAAAGTGCTAACAAGGGTAGTTGGGTGTTTGGATTATCTTACCTTTTATTCCCATCTTTCTGTTTGGATGATAATTATTGTCTTGGTTACTTTTCTATCATTACTGAGACAAAATACCTAACACCCAGAATTAAGGAGGGAAAGGTTTATTTAGCTAACAGTGTGTAGAGGTTTCAATCTGTAGTCAGTTGTTTAAAAGGCAGGGAGGCATGGATGGGGCAACACTTCAAGATAGCAGAATACAGCAAAAGCAGCAAGAGCAAAATGGGGTGAGAGGAGCAAGCCTCTTTCCCTCCTTTATATGTATTCTTTTTGCCCTAGGGTATGTCCCCTTACCCTCACCATCTCCAGGAGCTCCTCTTGCACAAGCTCAGGATGTTTACAAGTGAAGCCCCTGGTCCCCTGATGAATCACTTGATTAAACTTTTAAATTTCTCCAGTTGACACAATGTATCAAGCAGATAACTGTCATCATGAAAACACAAGAATATACAAAACTCACTAGAATAGGTACATAAAATCAAAAGGCAAAGAGATCAAATCTTTGCATGTCAGAAAACTACCAAAGGGGAGAAACAGGAAACACCTTTCCTGTGAACCAGCAGTAATTGTGGGCCTTGAAGAGAAACAGGCTGGTGTGCAGAGGCTGAGAGACAAGAAGAGCTGAGCGCCCCCAGCCCCCACCCCTGTAAGCAACTGGCTGGTTCAGATGAATGCAGACTGAGTTGATAGTAGCTAAGGTACAAAAACAATACTTATATTGTTTGACTGAATTTGCAGGCCTAAAATCCATAAGCATCTATTTAGAGGACAACAATACGTAATATAACAACTAAGGGATTTCCTTCTGTCTTGTTTTCGAAATCCAATATTATTCTTACTGTTATGTTTTGCTTCATTTTATTGTTTTGTTTTATTTGATGTTTTGATTTGATTTGATTGGTTTTATTCTGTTCTGTTTTGTTTGATATTATAATGGCTGATGGTAGGGGCAGCAATTTTGAAGATAACAAGAGGCATTATGGTAGCAATGGTTGACATCCTATTATCCTGTTTTGAAGTCCTGTATCACATTTACCTTTTTGTTTTGATTAGATTTATTCTGTTTTATTTGGTTTGGTTTAATTCTCTTTTAAAAAACGACTAACGCTCAGAAATAAATGAAAAGACAGGTGAAAAGGAAAAAAATTGTATTAAACAAGCAGACTATAACAAAATGACAGGAAGAAGTTCATACCTACTGATAACAACCCTGAATGAAAATGCATTCAGTTCACCAATCAAGTGACATAAACGGATTCAATAGGAAAAACAAAACAAAAAACTCCACAACTATATACTGCCACAAGAACTCACTTCTCTAGTTTAAAAAAATGAACATAGACATTGTAAAGGCATAGTAAGGCATTGTAAAAAGATACGTTACACAATTGCAAACTAATGCAATTAGTAGAGACTTTTAATCTAAAACTGTAAAAAGAGATAAAGAATGTATAATATATTAATAAAAGAATTCATAAAGAAGATATAACAATTATAAGTATATATGTATACAACATAGGACCACTCAAGTATATACCCAAATATATAACACAAATATTATTAGACCTATAAAATAGTTCAATATTCTATGTTCTTCAATGGACAGATCATCCAGGCAGAAATTAACACATAAAAAGTCTGCATTGGACCATACTATAGAGCAATGGAACTAAGAGATATTTATAGAACACTTCACTAAACAACTGCAGAATGCACATTCTTATCAGCACATGGAACATTCGCTGGGAAAGACACTACATTAGGCCCACACATCACGTTTCAATAAATTTAAAAAACAAACCATATAATGCATCTTTTCAGTCGACAATGGACTAAAATTCCAAATAAACAAGAATGGGAAATATACAAATACATGAACATTATCATGCTCCTAAATGATCAACCCATAATTTAAATATTAAAGGAAGCTTAAAAATTGTAGAACCAAATGAAAATGGGAAACATATCCAAATGTGTGGGATACAGCAAAAGCAGTATTGAGAAGGAAACTTAGAGTAATAAATTCATGCCTCAAAAGTTAGATACTATCTCAAATTTTTTAAAAGGGGGGGTCAGGATATAGCTTAATAATTTCTGGGTTCAACCCCCGGGAGAAAGAATAAGAAAACATATGACTGAAAAAGAGAAGGAGAGGAGAAGGAGGAGGCAGAAGGAGAACAGGAGGAGCAGGAGGAGAAAATGGAGCCAAAAAAGGAAAAGATCAGGCAACTTGATAGACCTTCAGACAGACTAACCAAGAAGAAAAAAAGAAGATTCAAAATCAGAGATGAAAAAGCACACATTATAACTGATATCACAAAAACAAACACAAAGGATCATGAGAAACTATAAACATTTATGTGTTTAAAAATTGGGAGCATAGAAAACATAGATAAATTTTCAAATACGCATGAATCTGACAAAATTGACACCAGAAGAAATAGAAAAGCTAAACAGACCAATAATGAATAATGGGATTAATACAATAATTAAAAATTTCCCATTCAAAAAATTCTAGTACCTGATGGTTTTATTGCTGAATTCTAAAAAATCCATTTAAAGAAGACTTGATTCTAATTTTTCCTAAATTAGTCTGAAAACTGAACTGGCAGGAACTTTCAAATTCTATAAAAGAGTGCCAGAGCATTAGTATATCAGCATTACCCCAATACTAAAACCATACAAGTATATCAGAAAAATAAAACTACAGGCTATTCCAAATTGGTAAAAAGTTAGAAACTCAATAAAATACTAAAAATCTACATTTAACAGCCATAAAAAAGACCATGTACTATGATCAAGTGGAATTCATTACAGAGATCTAAAGGTAACTCAATATAAATAAATCAGTAAACACAAGTACATCAACAGAATGAAAGATGAAAGTCATACAAACATTTCAAAAGAAACAAAAAAGCATTTGAGAAGGTTCAACATCCCTTTGTCATTAAAGAAAGAAAAAACTTAGCAAATTAGATAGGGAAAGAATACATCTCAAAATAAAACACATGGAAAACTCACAGCCAAAGCTAAAACTGTTACCTTTCAGGTTGAAAACGAGAATGCCCACTTTTCCCACATATTTAATATACTAGAAGTCTTAACAAGAGGTATAAGGCAACAGAAATAAATATCTAAATATAAAAGAAAAGATATCCATGATTATAGATGACATGATTTTATATGCAAGAAAACCTAAAATGGTAAAACTTTAAAACCAATTCAGTGAAGTTACATAATGCAAAGTTAGCAAAGAAAAACTAACATTTTTATTTATCAATAATGTACTGTAGTTCCAGAAAAAGAAATTGAAGCAATCACACTTGCAGTAGTTATAAAAATATTTAAAATAAATTTAAGAAAATTAAAAATGTACACAATAAAAGTTATAAAATATTGATGAAAGAAATTGAAGAGGACATGAATAATGGACACAAGTTCATGGTATAAAATAATTACAATTGCTAAAATGACCTAGAGATTTAATTATATTCCCATCAAACTATCAACGACTTTATTCACAGAAATAGAAGACAATCCTAAAATTCATAAGGAACCCCAAAAGACTCAGAATACACAAAGGATCTTGAGAATACAAAACAATGCTGGTGGCGTCACAATATCTGACCCCAAATATATCACAAAAAGTGAGAAAAAAAAAGATAAAAATGGAAACAAAGATTTGTAAATAAGGAGGGGAAGAGAGGTTAAAAGGAGGAGAGAGGAATGGAATAAAACAAAAATCAAGATACATCGTGTACAGGTACAAATTCCCATGATGAACGCCATCATTATGTATATGTAACTTGTACTACTAAATTTAAAACATACCACAAGCTATATAGTAAGCAAAACGGTATAATACCACCAGAAAAGCATACCCACAAGTCAATGGAACACAATGAAGAACTCAGAAATTAATCGACATTCATAAACCCAGGTGATCACAAGGGTGCCCAGAACTTATAATACAGAAAAAATCATGTCTTCAATAAATAGGACTGACAAAATTGGATATGATCATGCAGAAGAGTGAAGATAAATCCCCTTCCTCTCATCATACACAGAAATTAACTCAAAGTTACATCAAAAACTAAATGTCAAACGTAAAACTATGAATTTACTGCAAGACACTATAGAAGAGATACTTCAAAACATTAGCATAGGTAATGATTCTTAGATAGGACCCCAAAAGAACAGGAATCAAAAGCAAAAATGCACAAATGTGATTATATCAGATTAAAGAATTTTGCACGTAAAAGAAATAACAAAATTAATCTGTTGAATGGGAGAAAATATTTTCAAACAATCCCAGAAGGAATGGACATATAGACCATATGAGGAACTCAAAAAGCTCAACACCAAAACAAACAAAAATTCCTACAAATAATCCAATTAAAAATAGGTTAAATAACTAAACAGATACTTCTCAAAACAAGTAAAAATGTCTAAAATGTTTATAGAAAACGCTCTATCTCACTACTCATCAAGGACTTATAATCAAAATCACACATAGATATAATCTCACCAAAGTTAAAATGGTTATTATCATCCAAATTAAAAAGCCTTTCGTCATCAAGAACTACATTTATCCAAATTCTTGGTATACTTCTTAAAATCCCAAATTCATTTTTTCTTCCCAAAATATGATATGTTATCTGGCATAGCCAAGAAGTAAAGTATTCTAGTCGATAAAGTATCTTCAATATAGATTTTTGCATGGTCAATTTTTAGAGCTATATAGCATATAATAATAATAATACAACTAAAGATAATTTAGTTTCCTTTTGAGGATTCAGGGGGCACGTTCTGATCATGCTGCACCTAAGAAAAGTGGCAGCTAAAGAAATATTCCAGCACATGTACACGCAAAAGGAAAACTGGCTATTTCAGGTTCATGTGCTTTTTATGAAAGGGACTCAATAGACACAAAGGCCATTATTCATCTACCAAATCAGTTTTGCTTTGGAAATTAGCTTTCCATTAAAGTTTTGATAATGACACTTCACTAATATCAGTCCATAGAGACAACAGATGCACAAATAAACATATAAATAAACAAAATGCTGGCGTCCTTAACTGGAAGTAAAGTGATGCCTTTAATGTCAAATTCCAATTTGGAAGAGCTGGGGACATCAACACATAGCTAATCACCTTTATAGTAAACGGCATCACGCTCATTCTCCTGCTAAAAAGTGGGCCCAGTGATCTAATATTTCTCTATTAGATTTCAGACTCACTAAGAGTGAAACAAATGAAAACATTTTTTTTTTTGATACAGTAAGTGAAGGTGCATGAACGCACTGGGAAAATAGTTTATCAGATTCTTTATACTCAGTTCTAGTTCCCATTGCTGTAAAGTTGCCACTGCAGTAATGAAATTAAACATAGCACTTCTGGCACCAAAACTTGATTAGAAAACGAAATTCAGGCATCTATGCCTGCCTAACATCACAGAAAAAGTACCTTGTGCTCCATAGCATGCTTCTCCTTCTCTGACTTCGCCAACATTGTTTCCTGGTCATTGATTTCTTTGTTCAACTCAAAACATTCATCTTCGAGTTTCCGCCCCCTGGCAGTCAGCTCGGAATTTATCTCCTCTCCTTCCTCCACACGTTTAGACAATTCCTTGACTCTGGCCTCCAGCTGGATCTTGGATTTAATCAGAGACTCACTGCTCTTCAACATTTGCCAGGTTCTCTTGCTCCTGCGATGATGAGGAGAAAATTGTTGCCAACAGCTGGGAGTAATTTATCAGCAAGGCGAAAATGCTGCTTAACACATAGCAAAGAGATAATTGCCTGCCCTCTGCCCAGCGCTTTTACCTACTTTTCCTAGGCAGCTGAAATAATATTCCCAGGTCCCCGATCCTATAGTTGAGATGTGGCGGAGTTGCTTGTGTTTGGAAGAGCTTTTCATCTTTCAGGCCCATTTAGTAGATTAAGTGACTTCTTCTGAAGCACTTAATTGAATTCTGGTGGCCTAAAGGTGCTAACATGCCTCCAACAATCTGTCACATGCTGCTGAAATCACAGCTTCCAAAAGCATCAATGTGAGTTTATTCTTTGAGTCTGATACCTGTTTAGAATGCTGTGGTAAGAAAGTAGTGTCCCCTTAGAAAATAAAATGTTTATAAGATTATTATAAGTACCCACATGCAGTTATTGAACATATATCTTTTACTAATCAATTGAACTGAAGCTGAGCAAAATATTCCTTATACACAGACTGAATTTAAAATTTGTATAATTTCTGGCAAGCCACTAACTAGATTGCATTACTATTTCTAAATCAAAATTTTTCCTCAAAGGTTTTACCAGCAGTAAATTCCAAAAGTTATACACAAAATATTTTTTTCTTTTATTCTTTATCACACACTGCCTCCAAATCTTATTGAGTAAACTGTTGTGCCTATATTATAGGTCAAAGAAAAAGTGAAGATTTTTTGCTAGAGTGCATCTTTCATAACTTTGAACCCCTTGCTCTCTGAGTAAGCTCTTAAAATGTCCTTGTTATCAATGTCTGATTGCAATATAAATTCACATACATCTTTATCTTGTATCTGTACATCCCTTCCAACCACCACCATATGCCAATTTGGGCAATTTGTTAACTATCCTATTGAATTACTTAGGTCAACAAATTAGATATCAAGAGTTGAAAAAAAAAAAAAAAAGTAAAAAATCTAGGTTATTAGTCCTGTGGTAACTCCTGTCTAGAGAATGGCTTTCCACTAGACAGACAGGCATACGGGGACATAGAAGAAAAGAGAGAATAATCAAAGCCACCAATCTGCGCATTCAAAAGAGAGGGACTAACTTTTTTTTAAAAAGTCAAGATACATATAAAAGGTGAATGCAAATCAAAGAGGCTTCTGATATTTAGGGAAATAACAGGGACATTTGATTTTAGTTTGCCTCAACTTTACATCCAGAGTGACTATTTGCTGCATCCTATCCTATATATTGGACTGTCACCAAAGAGGACAGTCCAATCAACCATCACCAGTTACCAGTTGAGCAATCGTGTGGCAGTTAAACAGTACAAAGCTTTCTTCCCCATGACAGTTTTTTTCTCATGTACTTTCAATGTTAATCAGGGGAGGTTTGCTCAGTTCTGCTAGTAAGTGTTTTAAGTAAAGGATTTTAAAAGAATCATTGATTTCCACACACCTTTGAGATTTAGCTATGTTCTTTAAAATACAAATTTAAAAATTTCGTAGTCCCATAAATTTTTTACTCATATCAACAATTTGAACTCAGCTATCTCAGATTTGTTCTGTAGCGTGTTTCTTTGTGTTTATCACGCTTAACAATCTTTAAACCCTTAACAAGGACAGTATCTTTTATCTTCCTCCCTTTTGCATAAATTGAGTGCATTTCTGGCTCCTAATCATGCTAAGTGGCACATATCACTTTCCATTTTAAGAAAAATGTCAAGAATTGGAAGGCAGATAACCCAACCTCAGCCACCTCTCCTGTAAGCTGAAATATATTCTGAACTATGATGCTTACAGTACTAATCTTACAGTGATTTTGGATAGGACTCAGGAATTTGTATTTTTAACAAGTATCCCAGGTGAACCTGATAGACACCAAGATTTTGGGAGCATTGCTGGGTTAAAATATGAATCAGAAGTGTGGGTTTCATGGCATTTTGAAACACTGGCAATGGCACAGCTCCAAATAAAAGAATAATTTGGGCCAGTCTAAAAGTATTACATTTTCTGTGTTTGTGCTAAGCTTTTTTTTTTTCTTTCTGTTTTTGGTGAGTTCAAAATATATGAAAAAGTGCTCAAATAACTGTATTTGAACCCAGTATTTTCAGCTTAACAGTGTGGTAAGTCAGTGAAAGCATAATAAAGGGGAGTATGGTTTCATCTCTGCCCTTTGGGAGTTTATGGATCACAGTACTCCAGGCCAGCGGGGAGAAGGGATGTCAAGGGAATACTGTAATGGCGCGAAGGCATCAGATTGGCAAGAGGCTTAAATGCCAGGACCAGGTGTTGGGAATATAAACTACAAATAAAGCAGGATGTGAAGCCGTCTCACTGCTAAGCAACAAGAGTTTTTCAAGCCAATGGTTTTTAATCATGATCAGATATCAGAATTACCCACATAAATCCTTGGGATTATAAAGGGCTTAATGAAATACTTGAGGGTGGGGTTTAGACAGCTTTCTCTTTACTATTAATGCTTGACAAAAAGGTTTGATATAAAGACAAAGTATCAATTTACCAGTTTACACTTTCAGTTCAATAGTGATGTTGATTTGGACTAAGAAAGAAGAAATAAAAAGACATAAATGAAGAAATACAACTTGGAGTTTACCGCAGTAATCTTCAAGATCTCAGACAAGCTCTTCTTGGGCAAACTAAACGTCTGCCCACTGATTTGCTAATGGATCATGGGCTACATACAAATTTAAAGTAAAACCCACAGCTTCTTGGCCTCCTGAGATTATGGTGGTATTGTAACTACACAATACACACTTCTGCTGGCTTGCCCCTTTTTCAGACATCCTGCTAATCAAATCACTTCACTAAGAAAAGTGTCTCTTAAGTGTTTCTATTGTCTGTGATTGACGAGAATCTACAGTATTCAAAAGGCTCCTGCTTCTTTCTTTCCTCCAAGTCAACACAGCCTGTAGGATCAGACAGTATAATTAAAAGCTGGATATAAAGAACATGTGATGAGACCACTCATGGCCTGCAGCTGAAGAAATAGGTCATTCTTTTCCTGGTTGAGGGTGACTTGCTCTGTTTCTAGGTCTCCCCTCGAAGATTCTGATGTTTCCAAGGCTTTCTGCAGTTGTGAATATTATTTCTTCAGTCTGGGTATCTCTTCTCCCATGACTACAGAATTCAATCCATTTACCATTTGCCTTAAGAATACTCAACAGCAGTGCTTGTGTCTGCTGTCTTTACCCTAAAATGGTTTGTGGATTACAGTCCTAGCCATATCCTCAAAGGTTACTGTGAAGTATCTTGCTTTTATTATTATTTTTACATTGTTGGTTTTTAATTTTTTTTTTTTTTTTTTGTACCAGGAATTGAACTTAGGATCTTGCAGTTGCCAGATAGGTGTTGTGAACTGAACTATATCCCTGGCCCAATGTTTACATTACTTTAGTATATAGAAAATCTTTGGGAAGAAAAGACATTATTCTCTGGTTTTAGAAGTGGCATTTCCACTTACAGAATGTTATGGTCGATACATTGTGACAATTTGAGCAGGTTAGATGTTTAACTGAGAGACTCAGCAGGGTTCTTACTTTGTAAATATCTTCATCCCTGCAAATGAGGGCAAGATGATTTTGTGAGTGCTACACCAGCTCTGGCGGGGCTAGGAGTGGCTTCTGTACAATATAAACCAGGAGAAGAGGCTTGTTTTTCTTCCTTTTTCTCTGGTTGCTGCCTTGAAGTGTTGCTCCTGTGCCATGCCACCCTGCCTTGAAGCCAGCTGATTATGGACTGAAACCTCTACAAACAGTGAGCTAAAAAAAAAAAACAAACAAACAAAAAACAAACAAACAAACAAAAACAAAAACAAAAACAAAAACAAAAAAACCCTTTCTTTCCTTCATTTTGGGTGTGGAGTGTTTTGTCTCAGCAATGAGAGAAAAGTAACTGAGACTCAGAATATAGTAACTAATAATGAAAAGTAAATGTGTGCTGGTAGCATGTTGAAATTCTTGTATTCTAAGTGGTAAATGGATTGACAAGAGACTTGATATTGAAGGAGAACCTCAGCCAGGGCCAGTTCTTCACATCCATGAAAGTTCATGCCTTCCACTGGATCCAAAGAAGTGCATTTCCAAATCAAAAGTGAAAAAAAAAAAATGTACTTCACAATCCCAGGCCCCAGAAAAACAAAGTAACAAAGACAGTAAGAGAGTTATTTATGTAATAAAAATTCTGACCAAGCATATCATTTTAGGAGATATGACATATTTTCATCAATCTTCAAAGCACTTCTGAATCTAGGTCCCATTCTATCCCAACAAACACTTTAAGAAGAGTTTCTGGGGCTGCCATTATTGTGGACTAGATATCCTGAAAATGTTTCCACCATAAACAGCCTTTAACTATGAGCTAAGCCTGAAAGAAACAGATGACTGAAAGCATCATCAGTGAGTGAAAGAATGTATCATTTGACTGTGTTCATGAAGTGGAGGAATCAGTCTTGGGATTATTTTCATATGCACCTAAATAGAAAAACAAGGCAAAAAACTTCAAAGATTTTCAACATCAAAGGAAAGGAACAAAAAATATTCACCAGCTACCAGGAAAAAAAGTCAAAGAAGTACATCTGATATGATCTGTGAATAAAAAATCTTACTACAAGTGTTTTATTAATCGTGTTCTAGCATGACTAAAGTGTTTGAGGTTTAAATTATACTGCCTGATTGGTACAGAAACATCTGAAATATTATACTATTTTTACACTGATGGTAAATATCATTTAGACATTTGGAGTAGAAAAACATGAAAGTAATCTGAAGAACATATCCTAACTCCAACACCAAAGGTTCTCTTAGATACATGTATGATGGTGACTTTAGAATCCAGTAAACACGTAGAGAACAAAAACAACCATTAGTGTAAGTCTATACATTAACAAATTTCACTAAACTCCTGAGAATTTCAGATGATTAAACAATCTGTTACAAATCACACAATCCAACCTGGATCCTGGAGGTTTATTCTTTCTTTAAATTACTAGATTTTCAGTTTTTCCAGTAAGCTGCTTAATTATCCCATTAAATGTTTGAATTCAGGGCTGAGGATTTAGCTCAGCGGCATAAGCACCTGCCTTGCAAGCAGGCGGTCGTGAGTTCGATCCCCGGTACCGATAAAAATGAAAAAGACAAAAAATTAAAAAATTAAAAAAAAAAAAATGTTTGAATTCAATTTCTATATTTTCCTGTTTTAGGCATTTAATTTGGTCTCCTTTCAAATACAATTTCTCTTCAATTTATGATGAGACTGAGTCCTGGTGGATCCATCAAATATTGAAAATAACAAATCAAAAGTGCATGTAACACATTAACCTGCTGAATGAAAGAGGTTTTGACGTGATAAAAGAGAGAATATAAAGTAAAAAATATTCTATTCCAAGGACGTGAAAAGGAGCCCATGACCATAGATGCCCTGGGTCCCTCTGTCTAGAATGTGGGGTATAGGATATATATATATACCTCTGACCAGGGTAGTGCTTAAGGCGGGCGTTGATGACACGTGAGGAGCTGATTGGAATTTTCTGTGCCCGCAAACAGGCTTTAAGGCTGAGGAAGAAGCAGGAAGTGACAGGCATTTCCACTTTGGCCTTCCACCATGTTAGACCACCATCATAATTTATACAAGGCAAGAATCTCTTATTGAATATCCTGTTTATTACACAGTACACTACAGAGTTTATCCATGTGGTTGCCTGGCTTACTGGGGGCCATGGTTCATTGCCACTACGCAGCACCACAAAATGGTGTCACACTGCATAATGCTAGCTCAAGAAAAGATGAAAAAATTAAAAATTTGAAATGCAGTTTCCACTGAGTTTGTATTATTTTGGCACTATTGTAAAATTGAACATTTTAAAGCTGTGCCATCATAAATTATGGCCATCTATATGTGTGTCTTATCATTGTTTTCTTTTTTTAAAATTCTTTTAACATAATTGTGTTAGTTTTTGAAATAAGTTTAACAAAATTTGGACACCTTAGACAGATCAAAGAAAAAAACCTAGAATTTCTAGGAAGGATATGTAGTAAAAGTATTTCCAAATCAAAGATAATTCATGTATACAGATAGAGAAATTGTTTTGTAAAATGTGTTGAAACTGATGCAAAGTTGAAAGGAAATAAAAAGTTCAGGACACACCACACAATGAAAAAAACAAACTGAATCTTCAGTAATTCCCCCTAAATAAATGGAGACAAAATAATTCATTCAAAATAATCACTAAACAACTGTACAAAGTCAGGGAATAATACATGAACAACAGGAAAATTTCAACAAAAACATAGAAGTCCTAAGATAGAACCAGCTCCAAATTGTGAGGTTGAAAAACAGAATGATTGACCAAAAAAAAAAAAAAAAAAAAAAAAAACATAGAAAGATTTCAAGAACATACTCAGCCAGAAGACGGAGCTCAAATCAGGCCACTTCGAATTACCTAAAAAACAAAGAAAAATGAATTTTTAATAAAGGGAAAGAAGTATATGTCCGTTATAAAGGACATCATCAAGTACAATGACACACACATTGTGGGAATCACAGAAAGAGCAAAGAGAAAGGAGCAGAAAAACTTAAAGAGATAATAACAAAGCATATCCCAAATCCAGAGAAAGAAATAAGCATCCAGATTTATCAGTTTGAAAGAAATCAAGAGATTTAAGATAAGGAGACCCTCGCCTAGACACATTATAATGAAACTTTCAGTGGTCAAAGATGAAGAAAGAATTTTAAATCTGAGAACAAAAGCAACTCATCACCTACAAGGAAACCTCCATGAAAATATCAGTGTGTATTTAGCAAAACCTTTGCACACCAAAAGAGAACGGTAAAATGCATATAAAGTGGTAAAAGAAAACAAGAAAAACCTTCCAGCAATAATACTGTCTGGCAAGTCTATCCTTTGAAAATGCAAATACAAAAATTTTCCTCTGAATTATGTTTATCACTTTACCTGCCTTACAGGATATGCTAATTGGATTTCCTTAAATGGAAACAAAAGACACTAACCACATGAAAATACAAAAATGTACAAAGCATATTATAAAGACAAGGATACATTCAGATTCAAATTACTGTAATACTAATACTTTCATATATGAAGAAAATGCCTTTAATTCTGATGCAAAAATTGAGGCAAAAGTTTAAAAAGTAACCATACACACAATAGTTCTTTAATGGATACAAAATATTAAAAGATAAAAAATGTGACATAAAAAAACAAAATCTAGAGGTAAATAAGTTAAAGTAATGAATTGTTTTTGTTTATTTGTTTGTTTTCTACAGTACAATGGATCAAACTCAGGGCCTTTCACACCAAGATACAGCCCCAGACTTTTTTCTTATTTTTTTTTCTTTTGAGAAAGAAGTCATTCAGTGCCGACATTTGGCTTGAATTTGTGATCTGGCTCAACCTCCCAAAGTCCAGGACCGCAGATGCATCCCACCGTATCTGGCTTGAGGTCAGGTCTTATAAGCAGTAAAAGCTGCTGTCATTTTAAAATAAAATTTGTAAGAGTGCTATGTAATCCTTGTAATAACTGAAAATAAGAACTTCTAACAGATATGAAGTTAAATAAAAACAAATTGAAGCCTCTAAGAAGTCCTTTCATAAAGGAAAATACCAAAATTGGAAGAAAGAATTAAGTAACCAAGAAAATATAAAAAAATAAAATAGTACTAGTAAGTCTTTATCTGCCAATAACTACTTTAAATGTAAAAGCATTAAGTGCTCTAATTAAGACAGAGTGATTATAGTTTTTTTTAAAAGACCTAACTATACTGTGCTTATAAGAAATTCACTTCACATTGAAGGACACATCTAGACCAAAAAGTGAACTTATCGAAAAAGATATTCTGTGCAAATAGCAACTGTAAAATATCAGGATAGGTGTATGTACCTCAGAAAAGACAGATGTTAAGTCAAAAATTATAACAAGGGGTAAGGAAGGTCATCATATAATGACAAAGGCATCAATTAAGAAGATATAACAACTACAAATACTGAGACACATAAAGAAATACAATAAACATCAGAACTAAAGGGCCATAACAGGTGTATTATCATAATAAGAGATTTCCATATCACACTTTAAACAATGCTTTAAACAAAGACAGTGAACTGGATGCAGACATAGACCCACTGATGTAAAGATCTACATGTAAATTCCATCTAATAGTAGCAGAATATATAATTCTTCCCAAACACACAAGAAATAATCTGCAAAATAGATTGTGTGTTAGATCACTAATCTAGCAAATTTAGTGAAACTGAATTTATCTCAACTGTATTTTGTAACTTCAGTGTTACAAAATTAGAAATAAATAGACATAACTGGAAAATTCACAAGTTAGAAGAAGTTAAATCACAAACTTCTTTTCAATCAATAGATTATAGAATAATTGAAAGGGAAATAATATTTAATCAAGTAAAAATGTAAATACAACATACTAAAACTTATGAGATGCATCAAAACGCTTAAGAAAAGTTTATTTTGATAAATGCCAACCTTAAGAAAAAGATTAAGATCAAGATGGCGGAGTCAAAGTAGACAGCGGTTCACACTGTCTACATGACCTAGAATGAAGACAGCTAGAAAATAGTGTGAGAAAGAGAAGAGCTAGAATTAAGAAGTACCCAACAGGAGTGCTAAAGTCACAGACAAACAGAAAGGCGACATACAGAGAACAACGTAGTCCACAAGGTTGACCCTGGCTGCTGGCAGAGAGAGAAATCAGGACTCTGCAAGCATAAAGCAGACATGGAAAAGGTCGACAGTCCCAAAGATAAACAAACAACAAGCCCCACTAGGCCAATGAAAACTTGTTATTCCAAACTATAAATTCACCATATTTATTCTAATTATTCTGAAATTGACTCTTGCATGGTGGTGACCTGGGGATGATAGAAGAGCTTATTATTTCTGGAGTAGATATCATCAAAGTGGGAGTTGGACCAGGTCCCACGTAAAACACCTGCACCAAGACCTGAGTGGGCTTCCCCCAGCTGAATGCAATGATTGACAGACTCCCCCATGGCTTCAAGGGACACATCTGTTACAGAGGCTACAAGTACCAGGAGATGTCTCCAAAGCCTTGAGAGCGGGAGCTGACTTTGGCACATTGGGAAGGAGCAATGGGGTCTTAGGCCACCCCAGTTGTGTAAGAGAATTGATCAAAAGGAATGGGTAGAAGTTCAAGATCTCTATGAGGAGCTTGGAAAAAACCATGAAGAAAGATGTGGGAGGAATAACCTACTACAGAGACTCTAGAGATCATGACTGTACATTGGATGTGCCTTACAAAGGGGATGTAGAAAACACTATTCTGGATATTTTCAGGGACTAAGATCTAGCTGCACCAAGATGGGGACCACAGCCTTCAAGGAACCCAGCAGGAGGACAAAATTCATCCAGGTCACCCAGCTGCAAAACATTGCCAGTTAACCTCAGAAGGAAACTGCAGCAGAAGACGCCTCCTTGTGCACAGGCTTTTCCCACCTCTCTCCTGTCCACGTGCCAGAGCTTCTGGCTGCTCTCCAGTGCTGGAATGCTGCATCCTCTTCCCTCTTCCTGCCACCTGGGGGCCTTTCGGCATCCTACTGCCTTACTGGAGCCTGGGAGCAGGGCAGGGATTTCACCAGTGCTCGGAGTCCAAGGCCCAGGACTTAGAGCCATATTGTTTGCTTGTACTGTTTTCCTTTTTTTTTTTTTTTTTTCCTCTTCTTTTCTTTTAAGAAAATGGTTTTACTTTAATATAATTTTATTATCTTGAGATCTAAAAAATTAAAATTTCTCAAAATGAGAATATGGCTCATATTTTACATATTTTAAATTACTAGACAGTCTCACCCCCAAAGAAATGCTAATGCTTCAGCTCGCTCCAGGTTAGTTTTGGAAAGCAATTCAGTGCAGCATTTTCTATCTCTTTAAGAAGGTAATTTAGTACTGCCCCAATGAAAATCAGTACATAGATTCCTCAATAAAATAAAATAAGTGACGTGTGATGGTGCATGCTTGTAATACCAGCCCTTTGGAGACTGAGGAAGGAAGATCGTTATGTGGTCAAAGCTAGCCTTGGCTACAGAGTGATTTCGAGAGCAGCTTGCACTACATAGCAAGATCTTGCTCAAACAAACAAAGTAGAACAACCATTTGACCCAGCTATGTTATTCCTTATAGTATACACAATGGAAATAACTGTATATTATAGGGATACCTGCAAAGTCATATTTATTTTGGCACAATTCACATTAGCCATGACATAGAAAGAGCCTAGATGTCCACCAACAGGTGAATGGATAAAAAAATATGATACACATACACAGAGGACTATTACTTGTCTATAAAGAAGAACAAAATTGCAGAAGGAACAGTGAAATAAGCCAAATTTACAAAGAGAAAGCATGTCTTCCCTAGCATGTGGAATATAAAAACAAGATGAAAGGAGAGTAGAAGAAAGATTATTATTAGACAAGAAGAGGGGAGTAAGGAGGAGTGTAGGGATTGCAAGACAAGGTATTTGAGGGATGAAAGAAAATGTTATATTTTTAAGAGATCATGATGTTGGTATAAATTTACTGACATCAAAATGTGTCTCCTACACTTTGTTTTGTGCATGTGCCATTGTGGGTTAGAGTTAGGGGAAGGAGTGACAGCAAAATTACAGGGAAGCTGGAGAACTGGACCACAATGTAGAGAAAAGAATGAAGCAGTCTGGAAGCTTTCTTCAGCTCCTGGGAAGGGGAATATATTTCTGCATACACAAGGTAAGCTTCCAGGGTCAGGAGCTGGGGAAGAGGGGTGACAGACCAGGTGAACGGTGCTGCCTCCAGGAGGAAATCACCATTGTGTGAACTGCCACTGTAGCAGAAAGCTTTGCTCTGAGGTCACTCTATCCCCAAAGCAGGCAATGGCTTAACTGGAAATCCAATGCAGGGTGGGCCATACTGCCAGAGAGTGTTTAATCAGGTGCCATTTTTGGAAAGGGCTGGTGATCTAAGAATGTGATTCAGCAAAATTACAAAACACCCTTACTTTAGGGTTCCAGTGTAACCCTCCCACAGGGACTGAGTCACTGAGAGAGTAGACATAGACTCCTGGGAAGTTTAAGCTCAGGATGGGAAGAAGATAAGGCCTGCAGTCCTGGTGAAAAGCCAGATCTAGCTTGTGTTGTACTCAGAAATGGCTCAATCTGAAAGCGCTGGAATTATGTAGAGTGAGCTGCTTACAACTTGTTATCCTGCAAACATTTACTGCTGATCAGAGATGTAATTATCTTCCCCATCTTCCAGTGTGAGCAAGGACTTGCCTTGGCTTAGAAGGCTGTCATGGCCGAGGGTAAAACAGACAAAGGAGCCTCAGGAAGAGAAGATGCACCTCAAAAACCTACAGGGCATCAAGCTAGATAGGAGAAAACCATGACTTCATGCACTCTAAAACTGTAAATCCTGGAGAGAAATTGCTTATTTGAAAATATAGAGAAAAAAATACAGAGAAGAAAAATTTTGACTCACTTTATTGATTTACATGTATTGAACCATACTCGCATCATTGGGATGAAACCTAATTAGTTATTATGTATGATCTTTTTGATGGCTTTTTTGCTTTCTGTTTACCAGTAATTTGTTAAGGATTTTTTGTGTCTATGTTCATTAAAGAGATTGGCTAGTAGGTTTTGTTGTTGTTGTTGTTGGGTCCTTTTCTGGTTTTGCAATCAGGGTAATGCTAGTTTCCAGGAAAGACTTTGGAAGTACCCTTTCAATTTTATTAAAGAATTTGAGGAATATTGGTATTACACCTTCTCTAAATTTCTTGTAGAAATTTGTGGTGAATGCTTCGAGACTTAGGTTTTCTTAGTTGGTAGTAATTATTTTTTCTTTATGATTAGTACTAATTCTATTAATTCTTCAATTTCATTGCTCCACAATGCTCCACAGATTAGCTCTGGGGCAGTTTGGAGTTTGGAGAGACATTTTATTGCCTTTTTTCCTCATGTTTCTACATTTTTTATTTATTTGTTTTCTGTTGTGCTGCGGTTTGCAGGGGCGTATAGTGGAAAGACTTGTTTGGAGATCTCTTTTCTTAGAATTTGCTTTTTAGTGATATACTCTGGGCATGGCTAAATACAGGTCTTTGCGTCTGTCCCAAAATTAACTCAGTTAATTTGGGATGGAAGGATGTGGTGTAATTGGCCCAGTATCCAGTACTCCAGGAGTGGACTAGGCTATTGTTAATGACACAAAGGTGATACAGATATTGCCATACACATAAAACATATTAATAGCAACAACTATGACACCCTAACATTAGCAACTAAATTAGTGACAATAATATTATTTAACACATACTGGATTTTAACATACCCTAAGAACCAATGAAAGAGATCTATAATTATATACAAATAGACAAACCAAATGTTGACATACAGTAGATATCTAATAATATCACTATATTGCAACTAAAAATAGAAAGAAATTAAATAATATTAATAGATTTAACTATTTAAAGATTGATAAACAGAATCAAGAGACAACCTAGAGAATGAGATAAAATATTTGCAGACCCCACACTTGGTAAAATTTAACATTCAAAACATATATAGAACTCAAGTAAGTCAAAAGCATGAAAATAACGTCATTTAAAACTGAGTAAAATACTAATCAACATTTCTCGAAGCAAGACACAATATACAAATGGCCAACAGGTGTAAAAAGTATGCTCAACATCACCAGTCTTTAGGAAATGAAAAACCACAGTGAAATATCAACCCACAACTGTTAAGTGTCTTTAAGTGAGTTGATTTTGGTTTACTTATTTTAGAGGGATTGACGTTAAAGTCGTTAAACATTCAGAGGTTTTTCTTAAACTTATGCTCTAAAAAAGGACAGATGAATCATATTTCACAGAGAAGCAGTAACTCCAGGAAGTTGATTCACCTTTTCCTTGCTCTGATTTATACACAGATTTTCTAGCATTGTAAGGTTGATTCAGCACTTTATGTCTCAGAACAAACTTTTTTATATGACTAAACTTTAAAAGGTGAATATAGTCAAGACTGAGGCTTTAAAAACATTTTGAAATTTCTTTTTCAAATTGCTCTGAAGTTTCCAACTTGAACTGAATTCTGTTTGTGTTGTTTCTAGTCCTGGGAGCTGAAAGATGTCGTATATTATAATCAAGTGTTCATGGATATTTTAAGATACACACTCTTTCCTCCTACTCTTTTCCAAATGCATTCTTCACAATTTCCTGGTTACCTTAGTGATTCTAAATTGGTTCTGGGTTGGTCTATGTCTAAACAGCCAAGTAATTCTTCTGCTGCTTTTCTACTGTGTATAAACTTATTCTGTGGGAATGTCCTTGGATTTAGAAAGTGGTACCTAAGTTAAAATGGAGATCATATGACCCAAATGGAGATTAATTACCAGTGAGGTAAAAGAACATACTGATATTTATCTCTCATTACTAAAATGTTCAATTTTCACAAAACCTTTGGTAGTGAAAATGAAAATATAAGGAATATTCCCTTCCATTGATGTAATAGATTGTACTTTTTAATCCTGCTTTGGAGAAAAGCTCAGATGATATTCTGCTCTATTAAGGAAGGAGAGATTGGGAGTGAAAGCAGAGATAAGGAGGCAGTTATAAGCACAAGGAAACTGAAAAGCAGATATATTAAATGTTTTTTCCCAACATTCCTTCACCCTGATTATAAGATGGTGGGAAGTGAGAAATATGCCTCTTAATTCTGAAACAGGTACTCTTTCAACTCTACCAAATTTTGTCCAAATTGGCTTGATCTAATTTACTCTTTTAGAACTTGGTGAGTAGAAGCAGAGATTCCTCAGCTGTCTCCTACTATGTTCTACCAGATTCTTTCCTTTCACAGTTTCCTACAGAAAAGACAGCCTGCTTGTGTGGCAGCTACCATTAAGCATATATGACATTTCATAGATTCAATTCAGACTCTATGTGTTTTTCTGTATATATTTCTTCTCAATGTGGGTCTATTATCCACTAATAGAGATTTAAGGATATTACAGGTACATAGATGTTGGATTTAAGAGGAAATAATAATGGAATCTTGTCATCATATATCTCATTGCCATCAGAACACATCGATTTGCAGTCTGGAAGACATCAACCAAAAAACAATGCATACCTAAACACTAGGAAAGTGAGGAAAACAGAATAGACTGCCTTAGGCTTTTGGAATCTAGAATGTATGTTTACCTCTGTTTAAAATCATCATACAGCCCTGGGTTTGGAAACTGTTCACAGCATATCCTAATCCCTTCCAAGACACTGTTATAGCATAGCTCTTATGGAACCAAAAGCATCTGAAAGAAAAGATCACATTGAGTCTGTACCTCAAAAGATAATTTACCCAGATTTTGTTCTGATTGCTGCATCTTGGATAAAAGAAAGTTGGAATTTGGTGTTCTCTGTATGAGAGATAACGGGAGCTCTTTACTCCCAACCTGCTATTACAGTATCCAGCCTCCTTCGCAGGAGTCTCTAAGTATGATTTACCTGGAATAGCTTTACATAGACAAGTGTTTGAGTTCACAGATACACACAATTTTATGAGCAAATACCCCAGGAAGATGAAAATATGCATTTTACATAGGATATAAATGTAAATGGATGGTGTTGTCATTTTCATCTGAAAAAAAAAAAAAACCAACTAGGAAGAGCAGTCAGAACACAAAAAGGAACTGTCAGCTTGAAGCAGGATAGTGAGGGGACTACAAAGGAAGTAAGAGAAAGACAGGAGATAATGGGCACAACCACAAAATTCTGTTTACAATTTTGTCTAGAAGAAATTGATCACATGCTGGCCTTCATTTTCCCCTTATGTTGATTGATTGCACCTGAATTTATTCTGTAGTCTAAGCATCTTTCTAACAACGCTTTGTTCATCAAAAGATGCCCTAATATCACTGTCAGCTGCCATCTTTGATAGAAGCCTTCAAAAAAACACCCCAAAAGCTACTCCATCTGGCTTGTACCAAGTCTTCTGGAGAAAGTCATGGGTCACTTCCTAATATAAGGCCTGCTATGACCCAGCCTATATCTAGAATTATGGAAAGTAAGCTTAAGCCATATACTTGTATTCTGATTTCTTTTATAGACTGAAACCACATGACCTCTAACAAAGGGATAGGAGTCCTCAGACACGTTAAGATCAAATGCACCCTTTCCCTTAAAATATAAGAATGATTGTTTTCATTAGCCCATTAAGCTTTTCTTACCGCTTGGTCTTATGAGTTTAAAAAAAAAAAACAACAACAACAAACAAACCTGCTGAAATCAGAACTTACTTGATGGAAAGCAACTCTAACAGGTAATAGAACTGCTCCAAAATAGTGGCAGCTAATTAGATTCCTTGCTAGATGGAAGCTGTGTCTCTAGCTGAATTCAGAAACCCAGCTGATAAGCAACAATGAAGCAAAAACATACAGTCCTGAATGAACATGAGGTGTTTGCATTACAAAAACGCTAATTGTGGCATCATTGTTTAGCACCACACATTCCTAAAATAGCCACAGACTGTCAAGATTGGGGTCTTAATTACAGTAGGTTAATGAAAATGCAAGATCCTAAAGAACTGCTGAAACCAGAATCAGCAACATCTGGGTAGGTATTCCAAGGGCTGGCAGTGCTCTGAAGATATAGGGCTTGTCATATGTACTCTTGAGAGGATGACAGCTTCTGATCAGTGCGGTGATTCTGCAGAGACAGCAGGGAATCATCAGATCCATGATGTAAAGAAAATGTTCTCTATAGCTAATGTCAATAAAATGTTGTTTTCTGAATTAAAAAAATTTTTGCTACCATTCACCTATTCCTTCATCCTCTATCACTACTTGGCAGAAGTGCTTAACTGAAGAAACGAATACTACTGGGAAAGAAGATTAGAGGGAGTTCTTAACAATTAAAAATGGATTTTAGAACTGTCTTTATGGTCAATTTAGTTAATTCAAACCAAATAACATCCATTATGCTGAAATATCAACCTCAATCCTCCAAATGATTATTCAATCCCTTTTTATTATGTTTTGCCTTTCTAGACAATAGCAAAAGAGCTTATCCAGATTTTAATGTGAAATTCAAGGAGAAATTTAAATGAAAATATCAAGCAATCTGAAATTATCTAATTGATCCTGCTTTGTGAAACTCTTTTGTATGTCCTCTTAAATCTTAATTCAAAGGCAGCCTTTTGGAGGTTCAAAAGGCCTCATATTTAACCTATTTTTATTTTTCTACCTAAAAAGATACATTTACATAAAAGGTATCAGTAAATGATTCTTAAGACATTCAACATAGCTCAACTACAATGCATTCCTAGGAGTGGACTGCAAAAAAAAGTCTGGTTGTTATCTGGCATTTTGTTCACTAGAGATTTTATGCAACTCACAAAATGAGGTGCTACCTGACTTCAGATTAGTTACCAATATATTTAGGTTTTCCCAAAATGAAAGCCATAATGATCCCCAAATCACTTTTCAAATCTTTTAAAATAATCCACTTCACAAATGTGTCTAAATCTGACAACTTAATCTGGTCCCCAACACGCACACCAACAGTAAACAATGAATGCAACATTATTGCCTTCTTTTGAAACACACATTAATTCTTTTCTGTGGCAAGTCAACATTTATCTGACAGATATAGTTCGATGGTGACTCATTTCTACATGTTTTGAATTTGATAATATTTTATGATGGAACAATAAAGTGTCTTTTTTGTAAAAAGAAATTATTTCTCAGTTTTTCTACCTATAGAAGACCTTTATTTAACATCAGATTCTGTCCTTTATTTGGAGAGGGAAGCAGGTAGACCAGGAGAAGAACAAAAGGCAATGGTACAGACCCAGCTTCAGTGTGATCCTGGCAGGAGCTGTGAGCTCAAAAGCACAAATTACACCACAGTGGACCCCCTCTGGAGGCAAGGAGGGGTTACAGTCTGCAGACAGAGGATAGGGTTAGATGAGGCAGCGTGGCTGCCATTTGGCCAAAGGCAACTCTGTATCCGGGAGATGTTGTGGACCAATATTCAGCTGGAGGGTGTGTGCTGTACAGAACACTAACAGTGCGCTCTAAAACCCAGATTAATACAGATATACATCTTTTCCAACTTGGCTGACTTCACATACTTTATCTTTATTTGCTGATTTGAAATTTCAAATAAGTAATAACATATGCAGATTGTGAAGCAGTTAATGTATGAATCTATGCTATTAAAATTATTTATGCAGAGACACAATTATTTTAAATGAAGCTCCTTTCTGCCATCCCTTCTCCGCAAAGAAAGAAGGGAGAGGCATTTAAAAAGCTCCTTCTGTCATCTCTAGTGATAATGGCATAAATCATCAAACTTCTAGTGAAAACAGGACTATACCCACTAGACATGTCAAAAATTCATATTTATTTTAAAAATCCATATTTATGTCTCTTACCACAAAACATCTATTTCTGGTGCTTTTCCTTAAGGAAATATTGAGACCGCTGTGCAAAGATATTCACTGAAGCATTATTTAGGCACTGTAAAAAAAAGTAAGCAAAACTAAAAATTAATTAACATGCTTCTCAATAGAAGATTGGTAAAATTCTGAAAAAATATGGATAAAATGAAACACTACAACCTTTTAAAATGATGATATGGATACATTTGAGCAATATGGAAAGATTTCTAGGATTTATATGAAGAGAATAATAGGAAAACCTTTTATTTTGGATATCATCATCATGGACTTATATGGAATACATATATGTATATGTCTAAATATATGTATATGTGTATGTGTGTAAGTGTGTATATATGTAGTGAGCAACATATATGGTGAATGTTTAAATTTTAAAAATGTGTTACAGTAAATGACACATTGCCATTAATCTCCCTCAAAATATTCCCCCTCTTGGGACATATTGTATCATTCCTGTAATTTTCTGAAGACATTCTAGAAGTGAATGTCTTTATGAAGCATGGTCAAAAATATAGTGAATACCGTGCCTAAGTGCCAATCAACAGAAAGACAGGCTTGTGAAAATGTTAGGGTGTGGACTCATGCACCCTTATCCACCAACTTGTAAAACATTATGACCTGTCTTTATCTACCTTTTTCACCAGATTGGCATCATCCAACATTGCCTCTTTCCCAAAGTCAAAATGACTACGAAAGGTGAAATTTTTCAGTATATTTAGGACACAGAGGCAGCCACAGCAATACAACTAGATACTCCTGAACGAGAGCTTCCATAACTGCTTCAGAAAGTAGCAAGAATGATGAGATAAGCATGTTCAAAGCAAGGGGGAACATTTTGAGGGGGGCTAATGATGAGGTATCTTTGCTATAATAAATCCTTAAAAATGTAAACATTAAACTTTTCAATTACACCACATATATATGCTTTTAGGTACAATTATATTATGAGTGACTATAAATGTAAAAATGATGTTGGGATTCCTATATGTATTGCTATCATTGCATGTGAGATTACAACTAGTTTTATGCTCTTCTTTTTTTTATATAATTTCTGTGCTTTGGGCAGCATGAATGCATTACTTTTAAAATTTATAACAATAATAAATGTATATTTAATTTGTCAAATCTATGCTTAGCCAGACTGTCTTACAAACATTTTAGTAGTTAACACACTAAGGTGTACAACAAGAAAGACAAAATTCAAAGGCAATCAAAATACCCTACCTATAAGGAAAACTGAAATATAGTCTGCGGTCCTAATGCAAATGTAGATATTATGAAGCTTAATCACTCATGTTTCTTGAAAACATTGTCAACAGGGTTAAGTGAAGCACTTGACCCTGTGTGTTTTGGTGTTCTTCATTGATGAAAGTGTGTGACTCCATTATGTTTTGGATAGAGAATAGCTCCAAATGCCATGTGGGCACAGAGGTGGGTCTTTAGGAAAGTAATGGATCCTGGGAACTCTATAATCATTGTGAGTTCACATGGAGTGTACTTCTAGGGAGTGGAGCCTGGTGGGAAGAGGCGGGTCATAGCTCCTTCCCCAGATCCTCCCTTCATGTTCTTAGCTCCCTGCCGCCATGACAGAAGCAGCTTTTCCTTTAACATGCCCCTCTGACATGCTTCTTTGGAACCAGGCAATTATAACTGAAATATGAACCAAAATAAACCTCTCCTCCTTAAATAGTGGGGGTCAGCTAATGTGTCCTAGTGACTAGAAAGGGTTTATGACAAATATTGTCCACCATTAATTTAAAAAAATCTGTAACTCTGCTCCAAAGTAGTTGGATTTCTTAAATAGGATTATTATGAGCAATTTAATGTTTGGATGAATTAGACAGTTGGAGGCAAGTGTTTTCAAGGAGAGCATAAAGAAACTTTAAAAAGAGAGACTATTCGGTACTATTGTTCTCTTCTAGTTACAAAGAACACAGGACCTACCCTGAAGAGTCAGAAGAAAGAGCCTCTCTAATTCTCTGCTCAAACCACTCTCTGATCTCTTATGATCAGAAAATTACTCAACTGGGAGCCATACGATTATGTGGCCACTATCTAACAGACTTCTCAGAGGCACTTGAGCAGCTATTAGAATCAGGCAAATGTACTGCCTGGAGATTAGCAGAGTCCAAGCACAATATTTCTATTTCTCTTCTTCCTCTTGTGGCAGGCCCAGGAGATTTTAGGAATAATCCTGGATTATATCATCATGTGATAAAAATTCAGAAGGAATCATCCATATCAATCAGAAGTCCCAAACAAGACTGATAGAGCCAGGACTTTACATGGAGCAGGGAGCCAGACCAAAGGAGAGGAAGGATGGTAGCAGGTGAGGGTCCAGGACCTACTTTAAAAACAGCTGCTGTGCTCCCCCAACCCTGCGATGATGATAACCAGGCTGACCAGATTTTCCGTTTTCCCAGAATTTTCACTTTTTAAAAGAATAAGGAAAATCCATAGGTACATGTAAAATCTTTTGAAATTTTTAATCTGTGAGAACCAAATAAAACACATTCGAAGCCAAATTTCCATTCAGAAGCTGCTACTCTATGATCTTACTGTAAATCATGGACAGCTTCTTTCTGTGGTTAGCACTGGTCCAGATGTGAGGCTGGAATTAGTAACTTGAGCTGTCTCTTTGGATCCATTATAAAAGGATATGGAACTACTTATTAAATCTTTTTTTTTAAATCGGTACCAGGGATCTAACTCACAACCGCACGCTTGCAAGGCAGGCGCTTATGCCACTGAGCTAAATCCTCAGCCCCTACTTATTAAATCTTAAATGTATGCAACTTGTCCATGTGTTAGTTTTGCTTATTTGTCTCTGGGACGCAGTGAGAACACATTAAGCACTAGCCTAGGACCCAGAAACCTGTGTCCTGCCTGGAGATAACCATTTAGTAGGTTCATAAAACTGCAAACTCTACACTTAACTCCTTTATGTTTGTTCTTGTAAAATAGGGAAAATCCCCTCTGTACACATCTGAAAGGGCCATGCAGGGGTTATGAAAAATAATGTATCTAAAGGCACATTATAAATGTCAAATTGTTAAATGAGGTTAGTTGCCATTGGGCCAATAAATATTTATAGGATGCCTTTGAAATAGGTATTTGCTGTGTGCTGGAGGCTGCAATCGAACAAGTAGCCATAATCTCTGTTCTCATGAAACTTTTAATATCCCAAGTTTACAGAGCACTGTGAAAGGAAATTTCAGGATCTTGTATAATTTGGATTAAATGTGTACAGTTCTACCTCATATGGCAATGTTTTGGTTAAAAACGGACCACATATATGACAGTGGATCCATAAGACTGTAATAAAATTGAGAAAATACTATTGTCTAGTAATATTGTAGTCCTTGGACCACTGAGGCAAAAATGCCTCACTTATTAGTTAGTGGTGATGTTGGCATATAAACAACCCTCCATGCCACTGATCATGTAAAAATACAGTATAGTGCATGCTATACTGTATACTACATAATAATTGTTAGTAAATAACCATTTTACCAGTTTACATAATTAGTATGCTACATTTTTATCATGATTACTGCCTCAAAAGGCCACATGGAGTAATTGTCCTATCTAAGTTTATACGAGTATACTCTATGATGTTTGCTAATGGCATATTTCTTAGAACATCCCCCATCGTTAGTGACACATGATTGTGTCACTGATTGTTATAGCTGGATATTGCCCTGAAATAATTTATCAAAACACATTGTTTTAATCTCCCTTTGCGGTGAGGTCAGTAGAAAATAAAACCAGGACAGAAACAGGCGTCTTGAAATATATCTATCTTAGAGTATGAATATTATCTCCCTGAAGAAGTACCAGCCTGATGATAGACTCTAATAAGAGGGGGTGACACGGATGACAGGAAGCAGAAACAGATATCACAGAAAAGAAGAAAAGATTTTTGTAAAAGCTGAAGCAACCATCAGTTCCATTCTGAAGTTGAAAATCAAGGAAGACTGACTCACCACTGTCAGTCCCACTGTAATTTTCAAAAAGCCTCACCAGGAGATTGTCAGATGACTTTCTAAATACAGCCACCACTGTTTCATTAAAAAGTCTTTGTTCTTTTCAAGCCAACCACTGGTGTGCTAAGGTTCCTTTGGAAAGGCACGTGTGTCAGAATGTACATTATGTGAAAAAAAATAACAAATTGTGTGGGTCCTTTAATTTTACATCAGTTTGATGCAACAGTACTGAACAATACTACAACATTCTATTGTGAACTCCAAAGAGATTTTCAAGCTTTACCATTTATATTGTTAAAGGAAAGAGACAGGAATGAGATGAAAGGAGGCAAGAGGAGAGAAAGAAAAGAGAGAGAGAGATAGAAGTAATGAGAGAGAGGAAAGAATGAAAAGGCAGGCGGAGTACAAGCAGCAGAAGACGAGGAAGGACTATGTCATTTGCTTGAAGCATGCGTGTTTGTAGTCCTCTGTAGAAAATAAGAGATGAAATAATCCCTGACGCACAGTGAGCACTAAAAATAATTATCTTCTTCCCAGAATCATTGGTCAGAGGCAGAAAACAGGGATGCACACATCAGTGGGGGAATGAGCAGAGGCCGTGAGGGTCATTAGATTTCTTTGTTGGCCATGGTTTTCAGGCCATTACTTCACACCGACTAGTCCTTTATGGGTGAACAAAAAATTTTTCAACAAAAAAAGATCAACTGAAATCACTTATACACACAATATTGAGTTAAAAGATGGACAAATAAGGAAAACTTCATGACTTTGATGATTTCCAGGCCTTTTTGTAGCAGTCCAGCTTTGAGTTGGGGTGACAGAGTCCATTTTAAGTTTTTTGAACTCTATGTGCATGGAATGCTATTACAGTATGGGTATTTCATTTCCGAAGTGCTAAAAGGCTCACAACCTTTCTTCAGGAACTGAATTTTGTTTTATTCTTCTTTTCATTTTACCTAAACTCCACTTAAATTTTATCTGAGAACATTTGAAACAGAGTCAGGAAATTTAAGCCTAGGGATCTAGGGATAATTTACCACTCCCACCTAATGTATAAGTTCCAAGTGAAGGAGCAAACTTTATGCTTCTTCTTGTTTATCAGATTTGGGTCTATGGAATAAAACAGTTTTCTAAAATGGCTAAGAAATATAAATTATTCTTGGAAGATGGAAAGAGGTCCATGGGCTGTTGGAGGATGCATAAGACAGACAGATATTTTTAAATGCTACAAAACAGCATCTCAGTGAGAGGTCAGTGTAGTTCTTTCCCAGAAACCTAGTCAGTTGCCAAAAGGAAGAGCATTCACTGCATATAATAAGCCAATTATCTGTTCAACAAATGTTTATTACATTTCCACAGTATGGACACCATCAGGAGCTTGTGATTTGGTGGTGAGTGATCATGTCTTCAGGGTGTGGAGTAGGCAAGGAAACAAACAACCAGAAAAACTAAATACTTCAGTTTCTTATAATTGCCCTGAAGAAATCATCCAAAGTAAAGACAGACACAACTTGTGATGTGTCTGTCTGGTGAAGTGAAATCTATTTGTGATGACAGTGGTCCGGTAAAAATTAATCTAAATGAGAACAACCTGAAAAGATCTTGATGAAGTATTGCAGGTTGACAAATAAAGATGGCAAAAGGACTGAGTCAACTCCAACTTGGAACCTCGGAGACAAGTGTGGATAGAGAAAGATAGTGAGTTAGAACACTTATGATGAGTTAAAGTCAGAGAAATACGCAGAAACTGGGCACCCAAAATCCTACACATGTTGGTAAGATGTTTGACTTATGAATGCAGTGAGAAGCCTTAGGAGACTTTTAACATGAATTGATGAGATTTGACTTACGATAGAAGACAACTGGTTTACAATAGAAGGGCAAAGCAGATTGGAAACCATGAGCTGTAATTTTTTACACAGTTATAATGTCCAAAAATATGTGCGACAGAAACTCCTTTGATTCCCTTAAAGAAACGTTTTCTATAAATGACTAGATAGACTCTCTCACACTTTTGCATTAACTCAGGTAAGCTTTAGTAGAACCATAGGCTTTTAGCTTTGGAAGAAACATTGAAGATCTGGTGTAACCTTTCTAATAGATCCTTGAATTCCCTTCAACTTTCTTCTGAAAGGATGATTTGTTTATGCTTGAATATTTTCAAGAAGAGCGAACACACCAACTCTGAGTCAAAGTCCTAAACAGGTAAGGTATTAAAGTTTGCCTATAGCTTAGAATTTTTTTAAAAAAAAACTCATACAAATGTATCTAATTCGTTTTTCATGTGGTAGAGCATCAGATATTTGAAGATCATGTTTTTGATCCACCTGAGTCTATACACCAGATATACACCATCGCTTTCCATTTCTAGAACCTTCGTTTTTTTTTTTAATTTTATTTAAAAGGAAAAAGAGAAAAAACAAAACAAAACAAAGTGGTATAAGGGTACAAGTAATACAGAACTACAAAAAAAAAACAGTAAGAAATCACCACTTAATAGATTACACATTATCGTCTTAGAGATAGTTGCTCAAGTCACAGTATCAAAGCATACAAAGTGAACATTCAAACAGAGAGACTGCAAACAGTTGTGTTCAATGATCTAACCAAAAACATTAATATGGTCAGCTATTTAACACCCCTAAACACACTTGCAGTTGTATCCTTTAGAGCACTTTTTTCCCCCTCTCTTTTTTACAACAAAATTTACACATTTTGGGTTTTATTACTCCTTAGTTCTTATTACTTTTTTTTTAGAAGAGAATGAAGTCAAATATGGCAAAACAAAGCTATCAGTCAAAACCAAAGATAGACATAGCACATGATGTAAAAACAGAGTACAAGGCTATCAACAATGGTTACCATAATGTCTCTTGCTTCCTTAAAAAGAATTGTCTATCTCGTTAGGTATTATAAAGTTGAACAAAACAGTAGAGAACCTTTGTTTTACAGAGAGTGTACTGAACAGTGTTCCAAATAGATTAGTAGAGTTCTAGATACATTCCTTCATCCCAAGCCTCTAGATGGAAATGATTCAGAGTGAAGTGGCTGGACTATTTTATGCAAAAGTGTTCCAAGTGAAACCAACACTTGTCTTACTCCTGACAACACTGACTGTGTATGTTCTAGCTAAAGTGAAAAATGAAAACAGAGGAAGGAAGGGACTGAGGAGAAACAAGAGGAGGGGCACGATATAAGGAGAGGGAGGGGAAGGGAAAAGCTACCAAAGTAAACAGCAGATGTACTAGTGTGAACTAACAGAAGGATGGACTCCATCTTGTACCATGTATTTCTCTACATATCTATAATCAAGTCAGTGGAGACTGAAATGAATCATTAAAAATCGTAAGGATATCCTGAGATGGTGTCTATTAAAAGAGTTGTAGCAAAGCTCCAAAGGAGACAGAAGCCCCTTTTCAAGCAGAGCTGTTTCCCATAAATGATGAACCTCATTTCTCTGGTCCCCAGGGATGCCAACCTCTGCTTTGGGATAAAGGGCAGTTTTATATAAAATGAGCTAAATTTCATAAATCAAAATGTAATTACACCTATGAAGACGGAAGTACAGTTACTCCACGGTCTATTCTATCACTCATTTGCCTGTGAGGTGTAAAACTTCTGAAAAATATAGAACCTTCCAGAAAATTAACTTCCAAAAAGGTTGGAGAAAAAGTGGTTATGTGATGCCCTATAGCACCGTGTGTCCTATATCGCATAGCAAATAGGTTTAGTCAGTTGCCCTGGCTCAGAACACAGCTTCTATGACCTGTTTTTCTTTGACCATTACCTATCAGTAAGAGAATATTACCTATTCCTCTCTTTCATCTCGTCCCCTTCTTCCCTCTGTATTTCTGCTGTCCTGGTTCAGGGCCTCTTAATGTCTCTCTTGCACGACAGCACCAGTTTCCTAACCAGTCTTAACTTCAGTCTTTGTCTCTTTCCCAGTATCAGGTAGAAACCCACCAGGTTAAACACAAGCAGTCTGACTTTTCATCGTCCACCTCAGAACCTTCTTTGACTCCCATTACGTTAAAATAAGTATAAGTTAATTAAAAGTCCTTCACAGTCTTACCCTCCCTTTTTACTTTAGGCAAAATTTTGCCTACTTTACCTAAAATTTTGGCCCTCCCTATCAGGGCTTTTTAGCTCCCTGGGCAGAGATAACCTCTGTTATTTTAATTGCTTTGGACTTTTCATTGTCTGTGCTTTGTATTGCATTCATAATACATATAGTAATTTTAAATGCATTTTACATTTATTAGACTTACAAATCTTTTACTTGACTGCATATTTCCTAAAGGCAAGAGCTATTTATAACAAATGCATACATTTTCTACAGCATTTAATTCAAAGTCTTACTGTGGTATATAGTACAGTGCCTGCTTATCTCTAAGTAATGAGTTTTAATTCCTTGTCAGCCTGTGGAATTATTCTAACACGCCTATCATATTCTCTCAGTGGGAGTTAGGTCACCCCATCCTACTCCTACAACAAAGCCTGCCCCCCACAGCCCCTGTTCCTGTACTCTATTCTGAGTGCAAGTTTCAGGAGGCCTTCTGTATACAGAGTCTACCTCCCTGAGAAGTATTTGTGACTAAGGAGATGCTAATGTCATCTGTCTACTAGTGATGTCATATGTGTAGTCATCCCCATAACCCAAGGCAGGGATTCTTCCCTCACCAATGGAGTGAGGAGGAAGCAATCAAGACAAATAATGGCTAAATAGAATGTTTTGCTTGTTTAGTAAATCATAATGATAACATTTTGGTTTTAAGTCCTTTTTCAATGATACCAGAAGTTCCTTGGGTGCTGGCATGATCCTTTCTGGAGTTTCCCTTAATCTTATCATGGTAGTTCCTCAAACTTTTCTAAGTTCAGCAAACTTTTTCTAAGTAATTGACAAGTAACCATTGAGACGTGTTAAGACAAGAGTAGGGATGAGTTTGGATTGTGGGACATTCGGTTATCAATAATCAGATAAAAAGTGAGAATTGACAAAAACGAAGCACAGAAATATGTTTATAGAAAATAATCATATGCAAACAAGATACAACTAGATATTAATGTGATTAGTTTTATATTATAAACACCTGTGTTATCATAGCCAAAGAGCTTCCCTTAGGATTCAGCAATATTTATTTAATGCCAAGATGTTACCAGCATTTAAAATATTTAGAACTTTACTGTAATATACGATAGCCATAGCTGACAACTAGGAAAATTCATGATCTTTGGAGGGATATTAATCTATAGAAAAAAAAACAACTGCTCAGATTAAGTCAGGAAATAAGGTAAATATCATGTCAAGTGATCAACTAAAACTTCGATTCAAAATTTGGTCAGATGATAAGTATTAGAATAAATTTCTCTAAAACACTATCTTACAATTTCCTGAGGGATTTCCCAAAAAGACTGAACTATTAGGAAAAATATGCCTTCTCAAGTTTACTACATTGAAACAATTTAAACATATAATTTTAGGTGTACTACTTAGAAACAGTGTGTATGTTCTCTTAACCAGTGACTTAGCTTAGTTATAAATATGTAATCACATATGAATACTTTTAGATATGTTATTGAATCATGAGTTTCAAATAAACTAAAATATTACAAATAATAAAACAAATGGGAACTAATTCTGAAATGGATTTGTTTATGGTATATCTTTGGAAGGAGGTCACTGTAAGCTTGAAGAGCAAATTAACAACTAAAGTTAATGTTAAAATACATTTTTACTTTAGTTTGAGATCAACATTTTTATAAATTTATGAAACTATGTATGATAATCTTTTTTTATACATACATGGCTGCATACTGTAAGACATTTTGCACAAGTCCCTATGTTTTAGATCTTTTGAATGTTAAAAATATCCTGTGAATCATTTTACTTTAATTAGTTTTGATCATCAATAGTTGCTACAAATTTTCCTTTGATATTAAGCAGATGTTAGAAGTGACAATGACGAGAAGCTAAATGTATCCCATTGAAGATTTTGAAGTAATAATTTGTTTTACTTATAATAATAAAAGATAATTTCTATAATGTCACAAAACATTTATCAGATCATGGTCAGTTTATTATTATTGTTTTAATCAGCTCATGATTATTTTTTATCTTCTTTTTACTCAGTCTGTTCTCCCTCCAGAAGGTTCACAGTTTATAAAATATATAAATTCAATGCAAATTCAGTGCATTCCTTTTAGGAATAACAGCTATTTTCAAAAACAGATTTAGTTTCATCTAAAGCCTAAAAGACAAAATAACACAACTAATTGATAAAATCTAAGGCCTGCAAAGTACACTGAGGTAACTTTCAAAGTAACTTTCAGAAAGTTAAGGGCTTTGACCTGCCTAAACCTGTTTACAAAATTCACTGCAACTTGCAATTATAGCATAATACCATGTTGTTGCTACCATGCTACTAGTCTTGCTCCAGGGGCAAAGACATAGAAAAAACCACCCAGTACTCCTCCAGTATTAGCACATTAGCAGTTAATCGTCCCTAGAGCACAAGGAAAATTTTCAGACTACAGGGACATCATTGAATTCAAAAGCCATACACTGCAGCTAATTTACTAAATGCCATGAAGTACTGTCATAAATTACTTTAACTAACTGTTACTTGTCCAATTAAATGAACAAACTATATCCTGCAAGGTAGTGGCTTTGAGGATTTATGGCAGTTGTTTGTTTGCATGCTAATTTGCCAAATTTCCTTAAGCCTCTCTGAGTGGACTCATTCACCTTATGTTAATCAGCCAGGCCCTGCGGTGCTCACGTTTTCAGCTCTGTGATTTTATTTTTTCTAATCAAGAGCATAGCCATTTTTCAGTTCATCAAATTTCCTGACACATAAATGGTGGAGGCCACACAAGTTACAAGTATGCAGCAATCATCTACCTTAGCGAGGATAGAAAGCAACTGACCTGAGAGTTTAGCAAAGGTGCTATGGGTGCTGCACACAAAGACTATTAAGAGAAAATGTACAAGGTTTCCCTGACTCATGTTCCATTCCTGACAAAGTTGATTCCTGACATGGTTCGACATGGCAAGTAGACAACAATTCTCTTTAGTGAAAGAGAATAGGAGGAAAACATATACTAACTTCTCAGTGAGATCTATGCAGCTTTGAAAATCTAGACCAAAGTCAGCCTAAGGTTAACCTAACCTAATTCTAACCCAGGCAGTGCTTTCTTTCCTATATTCCTCTTGCTCAAGAAAAAACATGTACAGATTGAAGAATGGTCATAATTTTCATTGGTAAAGTCAAATTGCCAAGTCTCTGATATTTCAGAGGTATAATAGGTGGGAAGAAGAGATAGAAAAATAAAACAGAGACACATTTGCAAGAACTGAAGGAAAAAAAATAAACACTATTATATGATACCAACTGGAGCCAACAAGTAAAAGCAGAGTTCAATTAAATTTTTGTATTTTCCAGAAAAACCTACAAACTAAAGATTCTTACTGCAAAACATAAATAGAACTAATACAATATTATATTATACATTATACTAATATAATATAACATAATATAATATTAATATATTAGTTCTATTAATGTTGTTTTACAGTAAGAATCTTATATCATAGTAGTAGAAGATTTATTTACCCGTTTGCCTTTATTGAAGTCATAAAAAGGAACAAATAAATTCTTAATATTATAAATTTATTATTAATTTTATTCTTTTCCAAGGTAGGCACTTAAGTTTTATTGAGAATGACAGTGGTCATGCCTTGACCTTATTTTCTAATGTTTAAGTCGTATTTTATAATCTCTTTGTAAATATCAATTGACTTCATTCTTACCACCAGTGCTCTCATCAGATTTCGAAGCCAGTGATGTTAAGAATGCCAATGAACTATCTTTATGGATTGGCATCAAGAACCCTGTTGATCTGAGCCACTAACTGGCTTAAATGTTCTTCTGTATATGCTTTTGGACATGGCACCAACAGCATAGATTACTTAGAAATCACATTGAAAACACTTCTTTATCTGCAGTGTTCATTTTAATTCTGGGCATTCTCTGCTAGCAAATAGCTTGTTGTCAAATCCTAGTGTCCTTATGTACCTTCTGTGATTCGCCTATTCTTTTCAATACAATGAGAAGCAAGTGAGGAAAAGAAAGTGCTAAGAGAATGCAGTGAGCTAGCCAGCTATTTCCCTATCAAATGTGTACTGATTGAAATTGTGTCCCTCGTACAAGAGGGCTGGGTAGGACTGGCAATGTGCTCCAAAGCATTGTCTTTTAAAGTGCGATCCTAAGTCTTACAGCTTAAGCATCAGTGCGACTGGGAAAAATGCAAATGATCAGGACTAGCCCAGGCTGACTGAACCAGAGTAATCTGACACTATCCTTAGCTGCTTTCTTTTGACAAAAAACTGTCCTTGAGCAAATTTTAGTGCAACTCCTCTGATACAGTTACAGCAAAAATCCTGCTAAGTTACTGAGAATCGCTCTACATTTGACATCTGCTTGTATTTCTCATCCTCACATTTCATATACAAATTGTTTGCCTGCCTTTTAGCAAGAAACCTGTTAGGCCAGTTCAGCAAGAATCCCCTTAGCCCCAGGTCTCCTTTTAGTGATTTTGTACTTCATTAATTAGGGTTCCCCAGAGGAGCACAATCAATAGACAATAAACATATAATTAAACAAGGGGATTTACTAGGTAAGCTCACAGGATCAGAAGCTGGAGAGCCCACATATGGCCATCCACACACTAAAGAACCAAAGGATCCAATAGCTGCTCAGCCCATGGAGATGGAAGTCACTGAACAAAAAGGATCAAGAGTGTAGCACCAGGGGCTGGGGATTTAGCTCAGTGGCATAAGCACCTGCCTTGCAAGCAGGCAGTTGTGAGTTCGATCCCTGGTACCGATAAAAATGAAAAAGACCCAAAAATAAAGAAAAAAAAAAAAAAGAGTGTAGCACCAACAACAAGGTTGAATGCTTGGAAGCTCACTGGGGGTTGTTGGTACAAATCTGCACTGGAGGGTTAAGGAATCTGGAGACTGTGATAGCTCAGACCCCGGAATAAAACCCAAGGAAGCAAGAAATTAAAATTTGGGGAGCAAAGGCTTTATTTTAGGCCAGGCCAGGTGTCACAGTCTCCAGGAGCCGATTTGGAGACTGCGTGCCTCACAGCTAAAGGCAGTGACTTATAAAGCAAAAAACCACAGGAATGCTGTTGCTATTGACACAATTAGATTGCAGCTGGCAGCTGGACCTTACAGAACTTTTTGTAATTTCCTGAGGTTAATCATTTCTTAAAGAACAGCAAGCACTTCTTTTGTAAAGAACAGCACAATTAGCACAGGAACTGATACCTCAGGCCTTTTTTATGGCCTTTTGGAAAATTGAAACTTAACCTAGTTAGATATGAAGCAGGGTAGGGGAAGGGGAGCAGCACGGCGCTTTACAGAACAGGCTAGGCAGTGCAGCAGTTAGCGGGGCTTAGGTTATAACAGAGACTGATGTCCAAAGCTGACAATAAAGACTGAAACTCTTCAAAAAATAGGAACATTTCCTTTTTCTTTTCTTTTTGCTAGCCTACATATTAATCATTCATAGACATTCCTAGAACTTTACTAATCTGCTAGGCATTGAAAGGGTTTTGGCCCAGACAGGACTATATAGCCAGGAAAGCTTCAACCAGAACCAGGGAGCTCCTATCTCCCCCGCCCCTAGGGATTTACCTGTGACTCTATCTCCCCCCACCCTTAGGAATCTGCCCCTGGTGCCAAACATGTGCCAATGAGATACCTGTGCATTTCTAATGGCCTTAGGGCACTACCCTAAGCTTAGGCTACTTATATACCTCCCCCACGCCAGGTGTCCGCCAGAGAGAAAGCCAGACTCCAGTGGTGGTGGTGGTGGTGGGGTGTTGGTTCTCTCACTCTGTGTTCTCAGAATAAAGGCCTCTTTTGTTTTATACTTCTCATCTTTTGGATATAATCCTATCAGGCATGTCTTAATCCATTCACAGTGACATATCATGATTAATGGTTGGGTCCCTCGACAGATTCCCCTATCTCTATTGTTTGCCTGTGAAGCCCCACTTGTCCTGGTTGTATTTGGAGTTGAGTCCAATGCCTCTAGCTACTGTAATACCTCTGTTGTCATAGTATTATAGACAGTTAAGTTAGGTAGATATGGTATAGTCAGACAGGATGAAGCCCACAAAGGAGTCAGAGCAAAGAATGAAAATACATTACAACTATGGCTGGAGGGGCACTTATTGAAGTCCAGGCCTCAAGATAAAGATGGGATGACCAGGCCTGTGAGGGGACAGGGATAAGCAATGTACTATAATTGGTATTACCTTGGCCAATATAGTATAGATAGACTTCAGTCACCCAAGTGGATGACCAGGACCTCCTGATTCATCTACTCCTAAAAAGGTGCTTATTCTTTCCATGTACACTTGATATGTGACCTGCTTCCACTTTGCCTCAACATTACCTAAGCAACCATATTTTAATCTTATTGGTTAATTATAGTTTTAACCCACATTGCACTCACCTCATGATTTTTGAGATTTTGCTCTATGAAGCTTCCTCTGTAAAGTGGGGTCCATGGCAACCCACTTTTGTATCCCCTTATGTCTTGTAGGAGCTGTCCTTCTCAATAAATATTTCCTACTCTTAACATCTGTTGTTCCTTAGAATACATTCTTCAATTTTGGGGAACATGAACTTAGTGTGTCTGACATCTAGCAGGCTGGGAGTTATATATTATTTCTCCTATATGAATAATAATAAATAAATGTCTTCCTTTCCATTTTAACAAATATTAGAATACATTTTTCTTTAATACTAGACGATAAAGTTTGAAATATATTGGTAAACTGTGTTAGAATCCTGTTTTCACTAGATCTTGTTCTGCTGTTGCTATTGCTGCAGCTTATAAATTATGTAACTTTTAGTAAGTGACCTATCCATAAAGGGATGTAGCATTTCATGAGAATAATGGTCTTCAAGGTTTTTTCTAGCCTTGCCTTCCATCTCTTTATTGTAGTAGTTTTTTTATGAAACCCTCATCTTTCTGGTCTTTTGCCACATAAGTCTGATTTAGATTTTGCTATTGACAATGTGAGGTTGTTTGTTCCTTTCCTGAAGGGCTGTGGCAAAGGTTCTCACATAACTTACTGGTGGTGGGGAGTGACTCCAAACTGTGCCTGGAAGGGCACAACGAAATGCAGATTTTTCTTCAACAGTACGAATGTGCTACAGTATATAGCAGGTTTAATATAGACTCTAAGTAGGAAACAATTTCATCTTCACATTCCAAGCCTAAAAGCACAACGTGCTCTACCAAGTAAGATGCAAAGCGAGGCTGTCACACATCTGTTCTTCTGCCCAGAGGAAGGGATGTAGCAGAGCCACTTGGTATCTGTGATAATTTAGTTGTGAGTCACCTACTCTCTGATTGGTTATCTTGATCAATTTTCCCAGTAACCCATAAGGTCACTGGCATCCAGAAGTCTTTTATCCTTTGTAACATCAAAGAAATCACTCCACTAGAGGAGTCAGTTGGAAACATTAAAAGGAACTTTATCAATTTGCTCAACTCCTTGTAATTCCCTAAATAGTCAAGAAGTGGGGTGGAGAAAATCTGTTTGGCTAGGAGTGGGGAGTGGTGGAGAAAACCTGGAGATTTCAACAACAAAGGGAGACCTAGCCTGTACAGTGCCTGCTGAGTGAATTAATGAATCCCACAAACCAGTATACTCACAAATCATTCCAATGCTTTTCATCATTTGCTGTCAAATGAAGAGGGGAATGAAGGAGATAAAGTATAGTTCTACTCTTTAGCAGTTAAATAAACCAATTTCTTAGTTCTTTTTAAAATAATCCCACGAGAAAACTGAATACAATAAGGCAATTGTGCATGGTAGAAACAGCAACAAGGGACTAGAAAACAAGAAAAAAGGGACTCAAATTTGTAGCCACTCTGATACTTAGCTTTCTCATTTGTAAAGAATAATAAAACATACATATCAGGATTGTTATGAGAGATTCAGAGAGACAGAAGATATAAACTTTCATAGCTTGATATTTGGAATTAGGGTCCAATATATGTTAGTCCTTTTTTCCATAACTTTTCTGCATGAATCAGTTCTTATCGTCACCTCAGTATTTAATAGCTGTTCCATCATTTTCTGTAGTTAACCTTGCTAGGAATCACTGTCTTTAGCTGTAATGGGTAAATAGTAAGAGGATCTACTTTGCAGCCTTCTATTAGATAAGATAATCTATATAAATCACTTAGCAGAGTGCCCATTTAGTATTCAGTGGACATTGATTACTAGTATTGTTCTGTGTCATCCTAATCTTTTCAAAAGGCAAATGATTTATTTCTAATACACAGAGTTATAACTACTATGAAATCATTAAATGCTTGACAATTACGTACAGTTCATCTTGATTTAGAGCATATTTGGAAACATGAAAGGCATCTTTTTTCTTGCTGCCATAATAACTGAAAATTCAATATGGAATGTTAAACATCTACAAAGTGCAAGACACTATCATCTGTGAAGAATTGTCCCATCTTAGATGCCAAATGCCTGCTCATTGAGACAGGCAAATTCATTCAGTCACTTCTTTGTAATTTTTCATATGTATGAAATTGACTAAGAACTGAGTGGTTGAGCATTAGAGCTAGAACTAAACTTTATATGCAGTATTAACACTGTATGGATTTTGGCCCATTGGATTTTGCAATTCTTGTCAACAGAGCACACATATCTCTATTCTTAACAATGGTAACTATCTCTATAAAGTCAGTAAAATTCCTAAGAATTAAGGTACAGTGTATATGTTATTTTCTTATTTTTCTTTCATTACTAAGACAAAATACCTGATGTCCAAAATTAAGGAACAAAAGGTTTATTTTGCTCACAGTTTGTGGAGCCTTCAGTCCACAAATAATCAATTGTCTACAAGCCAGTGTTGCATGGCACAGGGGCAACAGTTCAAGATGGCAGAAGACAGCAAAAACAACAAAAGGAAAATGGGGAACAGTAAGCCTAAATTCCTCCCTAATATTGTAAGCAAGCTACCCACTCAGTGGGTAGTGTAGCACTCACACCATCTCTGCGCCCTCCTTTTGCACAGGATGAGGGCGTTTACAAAGTGAGGACCCTGACCCCTTCTGAGTTGCTTAGTTAAACTTCTAAACTATTTAATAGAGGCCTGAAAAGTAGCTCCTATCACTATTTACTCTTGACACAATGGATCAACCATTCCATTATCTTATGTCCAGTGCAGAGAGAGAAAGAAAAGGAAGGAGACTTGTTTTTTTTATGCTGACGAATAATACACTAGCTTGCCTCACTGGTTCTGTTATAGTAAAAGCTGGAGCTATAAATTGGATCCTTATTAACACAAAATTAAAGAGGCAAAATTTTTGTGTCAGTCCCTCTCTGTGTTTATTAATTTTATAAAGGAAAACTCCTGTTCTATAATCACAGCATATCCTTTTTGCATGCCATGGAGAATGTCTAAGGCAGCAGTTTCCAACATTTTTGGCATCAGGGACTGATTTCACAGAAGACAACCTTTCTATAGACCGGGACAGGGTAGAGGCATGGTTTCAGGATGATTCAAGCATATTACTTTTATTATGCACCTTTTCTATCATTATTTCATTGTGATAGAAAGTGAAATATATAACTCATCTTAATGCAGAAACAGTGGGAACTCTGAGCTTATTTTTCTGCAACTCGATGGTCCTATTTGGGAGTTATGGCAAACTGATGCCTGAAGTATGTTGCTTACATCTAATCTACTCCTTAACCTCATTTTGGTTTCTGTCACTGCAGAAAACACTACTTCACAAAGATATGATATTGGAAATGGAGATGGATTTTCAGTGCATTTGTGACAACCTCACGGTATTCCATCTTGATTTTAACCCAGGACATAGGGAGATTTGAAGTCATCTCAAATACAGTTTTAAAGATAGGGTCATTGGTAATCTCAGCAGGTGATCCCTTTTTAGTGTAGCGAAAACTGCTTCACCTGCATTATTCACAAATAGTTTTAGATGCCTTTCTTCTCAATTCAGCTGTCTTGTGGTGTTGAGAAATAATATTCAAACACTTTCTGAAAGCTTACACATATGATCATGCACCAGCTGGAAGAAAGAAGGTACTGGCTTAGTCTCTCAAAATCTCTGCTAATGTTTGAAACATGTAAAAAAAATTCCAGTGTTCACTTGTCTCCCCCCCCCCCCCCATAATTCCAGTTTGGCTTTGAAAGTGGCCACTTAATCTGCCAGCTTGAACAGAGTTGTAGTTCTCCACTAAAATGACAGACCGAGTTTATGGAACAGGTTGAATACGTCACACAAGTAAGCAGGTTTTGTAACCCATTTTGTGTCACTGAAATGTGCTCTCAGTAGTGTCCGTTCTTCTAAAAGAGATCTCTGAAGTAGTTGTCATAGCTCAAAAACTCTGGCCAGTTACCTATCTTTAGAAAGCCATCTCACCTTTGTGTATAAAAGAAGATATCCGTGCTCTATGTAGTTCTACTCACAGAGCTAAGCAAACAGACATGAGTTAAGGGCTTACATTTTAATGTGACTGATAATTTTAATCTCACTCTGCAAAATGTTAAGTTCAGGTGACATTCTTCAGCTAGCCAGCATTTCTGTAAAAATGACATAATGTGTAGACTCACACTCAGAAGCAATGACTTTGACCCGATTGGTGAAACTGGAAAGCCACTCAGTCCTGGCAGACACCCAGTCTAACCATACACTGACACAAAATGACCAATTTCATTTTGCTGATACTTAGTCATTCAAAGTCTTGAATAGTTCTGCAGACACAGTTTTGGTTGACAACAAAAGTTCATATAACATATGCTCATGCATATCTCCTAAATAATACATCCAGCAAAACATGGTTACCTTGCTGTCAATCTGGATTGTGTATTATGGTAACTCATTAACCCTCAATCTCTTCTGCTATTTCATCAGTTTGTCCAGTTATGGTACTAGCTGAAAAAGGAGCACCTCTTGAACTGCATCTTCTCCTAAGAATTCATGATAAGGGTCCTTAGCAGTAGCCAGAATCAACCCTTCACTAATAATAAAGGGATTCTTAGCTTTAGCAATGCAGTTAATCCTAAGAATGATGCTCTCAGTGCAGATATATTTGATAATAATTGTTTCAGTTCTTCATGTACACATTTTTTGTATTTGAAAAATTTCAAAGGCTGGTTTTCTAACAGCGTGCTTGGTCTCTGTAAAGAAGGTTTCATGGTTTGTTGGATACTTGGTTACAATGTATTATACAAAGTAAGCTGGAAGAACGTAAATCACCTGTTGTAATGAACCTGTAATTTAAATAATACTCTTAGTATTTTCTTTTAAATGCAGCTTCCTTTTCATTGGCAGTCTTACAGCCTTCCCCTATGTCATCACTGAGGCTTCCCCACTTTTCAGAGAAGCTCTCCAGTGATTATTTTTTAATGCATTTTGGCCTTAGCAAAATTGTTTCTGAGAGAAGTACACAGTGCAAGAAAGAGGAGCAAATAGAAGTGATAAATTTTGTAATAAACAGGCCACATATGGACTAAAATAACTGTAGGACACTGACTTAGCACCTGAAATTACAGCCAGCTGTAAAACTGAAGCACATCAACATTCTTGACACTAGAAAACTTGCCACCAGATGCTGCTTTATGGTCACTTGCCACTCACAGATAGCTTCTGATATGAGCCTACAAGCAATTGACTTATTTTGTTCTCTGTGTGGTCAAACCACTCTGCTAATGTTAATCTGTATTTGCAGCTACTTGTCACTAGTATCACCAGGCAGTAGCACTTCAGATCATCAGGCATTAGTTTCTCATAAGATCACAACCCTCATATACGCAGTTCACAGTAGGGTTAACAATCTTATCATCACAGTGGGGTTAGCAATCTTAGGAAAATCTAATACTGCTGGCTGCTGATCTCACAGCAGGTGGGGCTCCTGTTGTAATGTGTAATGTTGTAATGCAGTAAATAAGCTTAGCTAGTCACATGCCTCTCACCTCCTTTCTGTGTGCTCCAGTACACAAGTCTTTAATAGGTCAATTTTGCCCTCAGATTTTAAAATTTAAAACAAGGAGAAAGAGAAATGGAAAAAAAAAAGGAAGAGTTTAGAAGTAAGGTTGAAAGACAAAGAGAAATCATGCTAAATTTGGGAAACTGGTGAAGAAGACTGGCAGGAAAGAAAGAACCAAGAAATAAAAAGAACAGCACAGAACCACGACCACAAATGGGCTAGAAACCATGACCATACTCATACAAAAACAAGATCAAACAAAAAACATAAAAAGCAAAAACAAACCACAATAAAAACAAAGAGAGAGAGAACAAAAATAAATGAAAAAAGAAAAAAGTCCACTCCCAGGTTCGTCTCTGCTGTCACTGGTAGGCCCCATGTGGAGACAGAGCCCTGATCCATACCCATCTATCCCAGCAAGCCCTTGGTAGCTTTTCGGCTGGGTAGTGGATAATCTCAGTGAGCCTGACCTCTAGTCCAGCCCAGACTCATTTGGCCTGCAGCCATCCTCACACCTGCCACAGGCCTGAGGCCAGCTGGGAATCACTAGCTGGAGCCAGCAGCTGCTCTGACTTGTGAGCTCAGTTGGCTCCTCTCCTAGATGGCTCCCGGCCTCTTGGCTATTGCTCTTTCATACGAATGAGCCTTCAGTCTCACTGCCAGCTTATTCAGTCCTTTACATCCACTTCTCCACTTCACTGCTGTATCTCTCCAAAGAGGCCTCTGTGGTCACCAGCCATCACTGTGTGTCAGCAGATTTAAACCGCTCCTCCCATGCAGTGAATCCCATCCCAGGAAGAAGGCACTGCTGGCTGTCTCATTCTTCTTCACTGAAGTTTCTCTCTTCAGTCTCTCTGTGGGCTTCAGTTCATGCTTCAGGTTCTTCCTGGGTTCAGGGACCCACTTCCTTCCTTCTTGGTCTTCCTCACCTTGGTATGTTCCAGCATCTGGACAGTGACTCTCAGAGAGGCTCTTTCTCTGCTGCTTACCACTCTGCCATCTTGATACTCCCCCTAAAAATATGTTTCTATACAAAAGTTGTATACAATATGCCCAGCAATCTTATTATACAGGTGAAAAAGTCAGAAAAATGCCCATCAATTGATGAATACAGTAGCTATATGATATCTGATATATTCATATGATGTACTATTATTCAGCCAAAGCTACAGAGATAAAAACACCATGCTACTGGCACAAAAATAGTAATTAAGACCCAAGGAAAAGAATAAAGGATGCAGAAACAGCTCCAGGTACATCTAGTTACCTGATCTTTGACAAAGAGACCAAAATTCTATGCAGCAGGAAAGTAGCTTCTTCAGAAAATAGTGCTGTAAAAGCTGACTATCTACATATAGAAGATTGAAGATAGACTCATATCTCTCACCATATATTAAACTAAAAGCAAAATGGTTCAAAATCTAAATATTAAAACAGAAAAACAACCTGCTGGAAGGCAAGGCAGATAAAATTCTTCAATATTAGTAGTAGGTAAGAAGTTTGTGTGCAGAGCCACAATTGCACAAGACATAACACTAATAAATAAAAAGCAGGACGATTATGTCAAATAAAAAAGTTTATGTGCAGCAAAGAAAACAACAGAGGAAGAGACGATCTATAGAATGGGAAAAATTTTACCAGTTACACCTCAGACAGAAGATTAATCTATAGAAAATACAAGGAACTTTAAAAAATTAGATTCCCAGAATAAAAGACACAATCAAAAAATGAGAAAGTGAAACAAACAGACACTTCTCAGAAGAGGAAGTGCGCAGGCCAATAAATAATGAAAAAATGTTCAACATCACTGGTCATTAAAAATGTAAATTAAAACAATGAGCTTCCATCTTTCACCAGACAGAATGACGACCATCAAGGAATCAAATGATAACAAATGATGGGGAGGCTGTGGGGAAAAAAGAAACCCTTATAACTTGTTGGTGAAAATGTAAACCAGTACAGCTATTGTGTGATCAGAAAGGAGGTTCCTTTAATCTACAAATTTAAAATAGAAATTCCCCTTCACCTAGCTCTTTCTCCTTCGAGGTATCTCGCTGAAAGAGTAAAAGACATCATATTGCAATGATGTATGCATACCCATGTTTATAGCAGCACAATTCATAATATCTAATTTATAGAAGTGAACTTTATTCTATCAACAGATGAATGGATAGAGAATTTATGCATAGTAGAGTACTGTCCTGCTATAAAGAAAAATAAACTTCAGTCATTTGTAAGACAATGAATGCACCTTGAACTCATAATGCTAACTGAAATAAATAACACATGCAAGCTTAAAAAATCATATGGTTTCTCTTATATGAGAAACCCAAAGCACAAATAAATCAAAGAGGAAAATAAAAACAGAGTGGGGAGAAGTTAATAATGGTGAGTTGCTTCTGGGAGAGCTGAAGTGCTGTGAAAGCAGATAGTGGTGATGATTGCACAACCTTGCAAATATAATGCCAAACAGGTAATTTAAACGGTGAATTATTTCTCAATTTTAAAAAGAATATTTCTTGCTAATAGTTATCTTCTAAAAAGAAGTATTGGTCTTAAGAACACGGAAAATACCAATGTCATTATTTGTCTTTTCCATTTCTATGTATATGTTTGTAGATGTTTTTACCCCAATGAAACAGAAAAAGAGTCATGGAATTTGACTATTTGAGTGAGACACCACCAATCGGCAGATCGAATATTTGTCCAGCATACCTATCAAAAATCCTCTTCCCACCTCAAGGTCTGTTTACTCCAGAGTGGCCTCTGGTGCCTACCATGGTTACTTACACACGAAATAACTAGTTCTAGAAAACAGAACTTTCTAAGAAGCAGAAAAAATAAGTGTTATCAGAAGAGTAATTGAGTTGACAGGAGTCCTCTCCAGTACTAAAACACATAGCACAAAAAATGCTACAGGCTAAAAGATGTAAGCATGTTTCAAATGTATGTTTTCAGTTATCAAACGAAATTAATATTGAGCTTACCTGAAACCTCTAACATGTTGTTCATTGTAAGTGAATTCTGGAGATATGCTGATATAGCATTCTGTAAAATGCCTTACGCTGGAAAAGAATTCAGACTTACTGTATTAAAAATGTAGAGGTGAAGAAACGGGGAAAGACTGATCAATAGGTACTCAGTTACGATTAAATAGGAATCAAAAGAACACATGGGCTATTGCAAGTACAGTGATTAGAAACAGTTATGTATTACACATCTCAAAAGTCCAGAGAAATTTTGAATGTTTTCACCAGAAAGCAATGATACATATTTGAGGCAATAGATGTTTTGCCTAATTTTTAAACATTATACAGTGTGAAAAGTAATACGTAGTACCCCACATATAACTATGCTTTTTATATTTTATATATCAGTTGAAAATAAATTTTATTTGGTTTTTACAGTTTTTAGATTCATGTTTGTAGTACATGATGATTAAATTTATCACAGGGAGTTGGTATATCTTAATACTTTTACTTCCCTTCCCCTTTTCTCTACCTCCTCACTCCACCCTGCTGCCCTAAAAATACATTTTAAAAAGATAGAAGGACCTCAGAGTAGAAGACTGAGTATACATAAATCCCACTAGGCATGAAACAACAAGGCATGCTATTTGCCATTTACCTACATCCTTTTCAAAAACAAGGTTAGTATAATTGTTATGCATTTTTAAAATGTTTGCTTGTCTTTATTTTCAAAATAAAACATTTTGTCTGAAATAATTAAATCACATGGACATTTGTGATCTATAAATTTATGTCTTTGATATTTTCAACTTTCTGAGATATATTTTTATCTGATATGTTTGTGCTTAGATCTTTTTCTTAAAACTTCAAAAACTTGAAATGTTTGGCTAAAATCAATATGTAGTATACATACATTTTGACAAATTATAAAACAAATAATGTTAGTTAATTACAGTAATGATGGCCTACATATTCTGTTGTTATGACTCCTTTCAAAATGCAAAGGCTGTTTGGGAAAATCAAAAATTAAGCAAACATGCCCAATCCGTGCTGAGATGTCCCTGCTAAGAATAACACGTTTGGAGTCAAAAATACCTTGATTACTTCAAGCTGAAAATCCAGCAAGTTAGAATCATAGACTTTCTGTTTGGAAAGAAACTTTCAACTAATCCAATGTGATAATATTTAAGAGAAGGAGAAATGCAACCACATGCCAGGGCAGAGTGATTGGACAAACAGTACCTGGTAATGTGAAGAATGAACAATCCCAGGTGTCTATTGAGACACAAAAAAGAACATTAGTGTAGTTTTCTTAGCTTTCTCCATTTGGATGGAGTCCTGGTAATAATGTGCAAAGAATAGCTTCCCACACCGTGAGTTTTTTATGTCTTTTTCCTAATGCTAGAGACAGAACTTTGGCTATTTTTAGCTAAGAACAAAGGAAATCCAAATTCTTTGTACAACATCTCACTTTAAGCTTTAACAGAAATAGAACCTGACATGAGAGGATTATTCCTCAGCCACTCTAGAGACAGTTGACTACCTACAGACAGGACTCTATGCTTCAGATTTACCTCAGAACTGTATGATACACATCATAATATGTGCTCTCATTTTCTTGGGCAGGAAACAAGTATGGTCATCATGTTCCAAAAAATAAATGACCTTATTTTCACTAAATGTTTAATTTTATGATTGTGATTGTCAACCATCTTACAGTTTACTCCAAAAGTCACTCTGGTAGCACATCTGCTTACATACTGACTATTCTGAGCATCACTAGTTCAGATGTCACTTGAACAAGCCAATGCTGGTACTGAATAAATTTGATAAAAATCATCATTTTTATATTTCCTGTTAAATTAGCCTATAAAAATAAAAAAATGTGATTTTTGATCATCCTGCATTGAAATAACTGGAGAGGTAAGTGGTTAATCTTGATTGTTGACTTTACTGAATTGAGAAGTAGGATACCAGTGCATATGACTCCAGATACAAGCAGCAGGTAGGACAGCAAATTGAGGGGCAAAATCATCCCTGAAAGTAGACAGTACCATCTCATATGCCGGGGGCCCATATGGAACAAAAGCAGAGGAGGAAGAAGCCCCCAAGCATAGAGGCTCTCTGCTTCCTGGATACCCAGAAGTAAGCAACTTTCCTCTACCATGTCCTTCCATCACCATGTTTCTGCCTTGCCCCAGGCCCAGAGGAATGTAGTCAGCCTGATTCTGTATTAAAATTTTTGAGACTGTGAACCAAATAAATTTTTCCTTCTTTAAATCAGTTTTCTCAGGTATTTTGTCATAGTGATAAGCTAAGACAATCACAAGAAAAACAGTGCAAACTTACAGGAAAATATTCATCTGACATTCTTGAAATATTACTTTAAACCTCAAAATATCTGGAAATATATAATCATCATGACACCAAAGAGGCTTATGAAATTCTCATCAATATGCATCTAGACATGGAGGATGATCACACGGACACTGAATGAACCTAAGGATTTTAATTAAGATTCAACCATAGAGTCAGTCATAGAATTTAATTAAGCATAAAATCTTACCCATGATAGGTGACATTTAGTTAAAACATTAGTTTTTAAGCATCAGTGTATATTAGAACAGTCTGAGGACCTAGCAAAGAACCTAAGGACTAGACTTATTTGAGGCAGATTTAGAATATTACCCATGTGATTCTGATACACAGAAAAGCTTGAGAACAAAGCCTTTATAATAGTGGGATCTTTAACCTTACATGCACATTGGAATTGCCTAGAAAGTTGTAAAAACAAATACCATGCCGCATTCCACTCCCAGAGATCTGTTTTCTTTGGTCTGAATGAGGCCTGAGCTTTAGGAATTTAAGAATTATCTCAAGTGATTCTGGTGTATGGCCAAGTTTGCAAACTACAACGAACGGTAGTCAGGTTTGGGAAGTGAAGTCGAGAAGGTTTGCGAGTCGAGAAGATGAGGACTAGTGAAAATTTTACCTAAAAACAAATCATGAGATTGAGAAATTCAAAAAGCACTGTTTTTCAACTTTGTAATTATGTCCCAGTTCATCCTTATCCATAAATAACCAATTATAAAAGAAAAGAATAAAAGGCAGTCCAGTTAATCTAAAATTTAGCTGGTCAGAAGAGGGGTTTTAATAATGACATGAAGTCATTCATGGAATGCTATACGATTTCTAGCTGTTCACATTTCAATAATTTATTGAACAAACTTTAATGGACATTTGCAATGGTGTAAAACATGTGCAAGGTGCTGCAATAAGAAAGATGAATAAAACAAAATTCTGTGGCATGAAGGAGCTTCTCAACAATAGAGTAAATACAGCACAGGCCCAAAACACACAAGACACAGAAATCATAAAATTTGCAATAAGGTTATTTTCCATAAGTTTCCACTCTGGAAAGCATGTCCAGTGAAGGTCTTGGAAAAGAGGACACATTTGATCTGAGTCTTAAAAGATGAGAAAGGTTCTGATAGCTGCATGTGGGAGATATTTCTAAGATAAAGAACAAAATGACTTAAAGCCACAGAGGTACTTGAGTTCCAAGTACAATAATAATAAAAAAGGTTATAACCCAGACAGATAGAACCATGAAGTCAGAGAGGGAGCAATAAGCTGAGAAAAGCCATTGATTTCTGGCTGTGTAAGAATTCTGATTCTACTTTAAGGGGTTAGTTAAATAATGGAGGAAATGTTAAAGGAACTTTGAGTGAGAAATATCATTAGAATTAGACTTCAGGTAATTAACTCAGGATATTGTGAGGCAGACCACTGTGGGAGGAATTTAAAAGCACAGAGACTCTGTGTCTGTTGCAGGATGCCAAAGTGTAAGATGCTGAAGATATAAACAAATAACAGAGAAAGAAAAATAGGACTCATAGGAAGAAGAGCTGCTACTATGAACATAAATAGGAAATCAATAGGAAGAAAATATCTAGAGGAGAAAATGATGTCGAGTTTTAGTTATGCAGAGAATAATCTGTAAAATGTTAGAAATGTGGGCTTGGAAGTCAAGAAAGAGGTAAAGCCCAGGATGCTCCTTTAAGTTTCTGGGCTCTCAAATTTCTACCTTCTTCATCTGTTTAGCTTCTTCAACTCTTTGCTAAATAATTAACTGTGAAAATTTACCAAAAACTTGTTGCCTTAATAGATTTTAGAGAAAAGATTCTGAACAGAGGCTGAACAGAGATACCCCGTGCTTACTTCCTCCATAGATAAGACCTGGAGCAGCAAAGAGATGACTGTATTTCAAGAAGAATGACTGAGCGAGCACTGGAATACATGAAGGAAGTTAGAGAAACCTTATGCTGCATGGAAACTTGGCAATATACAGAGAGAGAAACAAAGTATACTGAACCTGTGACTGTGACTGTGACCTCCTATCTGAGGATGAGTACATATTGCTAGATAAAGGTAAACAAAAAAGCTCATTGTCCCCCATTATCACTGTAGACCAACAGTCCTAACCAGAAGAGAATTCCTCAGTCTCCCTAGGCCTTGAACCCAACTTTAGGGAGCTTCCTAGGATCCACACAGCTTCTTTGCTCAAGGAAAGGAACTCACATAAGGTCTACCAACCTCGAGCCCAAGCTACTACAGCTCAGCGCCATATTAGAAATGGAGCCACTGCTAGAGTCCATTCTATTACAAATGTCAGTAGCCACTTTACCTCCCTGTTATGGTTTATATATAGATGTCCCCCAAAAGTTTCATGAAATTATAAATGGGGCTTTTTCAGTGGTGGTTGGATCTAGAGTATGTGATACTGTAATTGAGTTGTTGTGTGTGTTGTGTAATTGAGTGCTAGGTTCAAGGGCACAAGGGTTAAGGGTATGAGTGCTACCTGCCCTAAGTATTCTGAATAAGCTATAATGGATAGAAAGAGCCGTGGTGTTCCCCTTGTTTTTTCTATCTTCTGCCCACCATGAACTATCCTCTGTGATGATTGTCTGCTCCCATCTTGCCTTAGAAACAGCTGACTATGGACTGAAACTTCTATAAACTGTGAGCCAAATAAACCTTTCCTCTTAACTTTGAGCATTTGGTATTTTGTCTTAGCAACAAGAGAAGTAATTCAGACAGTCCCCATTACTGGGGCCCATATCATCCCACCACACTCACACAAAAGGCTGTAACATTACATCCTTTAGTTATGTACTTACAATCTTGGAAGTGGAGCCACTGTTAGAGTCTATTCTATTACAGATATTAGTAGCCACTGTATCTCCCTGTCACGGCTTGTGTCTAAAAACCTCATGTAATCATAAATGTGGCATTTTCAGAGGTTGACTGCACCTAAGTCCACACAACTGCAGTCCATGTAATAGTGGATCTAGTACCACTCAACTTGAGAAATTGTTATGATCAATTACTGGGATCTTAGGGCCAAATCTTTAAACCATACCCTTGGCATCTAAGGGGTCACCACAGCTATTAGTCTTCCTCTGGGTGCCTTAGGACATGACTTCAGTAGCCTGCCCCTGCACTGGGACTGCTATAGCCAGAGACCATGGTACCAATGGCAGTCACCTCTGTCAGGTGTGAAGACACATCTGTCCAAAAACATCACTCTCAAAGCATAGTTTTGTGACTTTACTACTTCTAAGATAACAATGTATAATTTATCAACTTGTGATTCCTTACTATTTTTTTGAAATTCTGTATTATTTCTACCCTTTTTTCTGTTTTGCTTTTTTTCTCTAAATAAAAAAAAAATTACTCTCAGCATTTCAGCTGCTAATGTTACCATCGTCTGTCTCCTCAGTGGTGATTGGGGGTTACCTCTCTGCTATGATCCCTAACTTTGTAGCTGCTGCCACCAGAGGCTATACCACTACTGGTGCTCCTCCAAGTGGCGTCATTTGGCACCTCCAGCATTATGGTGCCACAGAAATCAGCAGTTGCTTCTGGAAGGCTATTGTGATGTTCTCTGAAAAATCATACCACAACCTCTACAAAAAACTGGAGTCTAGGATACTGAGGCAATTACAGGTACCATTGACATTGATTACAGCTGAAGAAATCACAGAGCAGGTACAATTCTTGTGTGGTTAGGACCAAAGCCAGTCACGTGTTAATACCTCCCAAGAGAGACCACGCTGGCCAAATCCAAAAGAAGATCCAACTATAGTGGCTTGAACTGGTGTACAAAAGCAGCAGCTAATGTGTCTCGGTCAAAACTTTGAAAACATATTTGGGCTAGATGCATGGCTGAGAGCCAGAGGACAAAAATGTTCTGTAAAACTGTAGGACAAACCTGAGATTCAAAAGATAGGACATTGCCTGGCCTTGGAGCCGACACCCAGGGAACATTAGCAGTGTAGCCCTGTCATATTCCATCCTCACTATTGGAAGCTTAGTCTGTTTTTCAGGGGATCCATAAATCAGCTCCTGTGTTCAGCAGCACACCGGCAATATATCTGGGACTCCTGACGTGATGTACCTGATCATGACACACAATGCAGGCTGAAGCCAAGGCAGGCTGTCAGCGGCACCCACTCAACTGGCTCGGCAGAATCTCCTCAGCCTCTTCTTATTGCCTGATGTTTGCACATGATGAAGGTGTCGTGAGCTGGTCTTATGCTATTATTCATCACTCTTCTATGGATGTGAAGATCTGTTATCCTGAATCCCAGATATCAGGAACAAAGAAATGTGGGCACACGAATATTCATGCAGCTCAATTTGGAAGCAAGAAAAATATCTATCAGCAGCCGAATGAGTTAACACATTGTTAAGTATCCATGCAATGGATTAATATTCAGCAAAGGAAAGAAAACCACATGGAAGGATTTCAGAGTAATTATGCTGAATAAAGTTAAGCAGATAAAGTAGCAAATACTGTATGATTTTCTTCTAAAACTGTGGAATGCGCAATGCAGTCTATACTGACAGAAAGCATAGTAATTTTGCCCAAGGATGCAGTTTGGGAGGGACAGGGTCCATCGATAAGAAGGGACAGGAGGGAGAATTGTAAAAGACCATGAGGAAATGTTCTGATGAATGTACATGTTATTTGATTGTAGCAGTGGCTTCACACATATATTTATATGTTAACACTTACAATTGTACACTTCAAATATGCATATTTAGATCAGTAATTCATTTTAGATCAATAATAGTTAAGAAAACTTGTTTAAAACTTAATATGAAGAAGTGGTTAAATAAAGAAAATCAAACTGAAGGCATATCAGGTATGCAATAATATCCAGTGTGATTTTGATTGACATTTTTTGCACAAACATTTTGGCTTTTTGCATGTCTTCATGTGAGGAAAGCTTTTTCAGATCCTCTGCCTACTTTTAATCAGTCTGTTTTCTTGAGTTGCTTAACTACTGTTGATGTCACTCCTATTAGATATAGAATGTATAAATATTTTTTGTACTCCTTCCCTTTACTACACAGAGCTGTCACACAATGTAGGAAGCAAATACTTAGGTTACGAGGAAAACATGAAGGATTCCAGAAGCCAAGGACTTCTAGTCATTGAATTCTCTTGCTAGAGCTTATACTTCATTTGAATAACAAGGATGCATATAACAAGGAGAGTGGGTGGGGGATCTACCTAGGACCAACGTATAGAGATGGCATTAAGAACATTTTGAAGGAGCCATCTCTTAGGGCATTGAGGAAGTGGGTCTTAGTCATGCTTGGAATATGGATCAGACTCAACCTAGAGTGAAAAAGAGAAGGTGGACCCATGGCTACACAGAGGTTGGACGGGGCCAGTCCAAGTAGTATTTCCTCAGCTCCTTCTGTGCAGTCAGCCTATCAGCTGTGATTTTCCATTAATTCATCAGCAGTGTGAACAAATTCTCATAGGTTAAGAAGCTTGGACATGTATTGCTAATATATGCCCCCTTATAATTAATTCTTAGGATACTCGGAAGCTCCTGTTTGGCAAGAGTATAACAAGTTCTGGATCATCTTTAAAAGGGAGGAGTGGCACTGCATGCTTGTAATCCCAGCAGTCTGGAAGGCTGAGACAACAGGATTGCAAATTCAAAGCCAGTCTGGGCAACACAGCAATTCTGCAAGATCCTTTCCCCTCCAAGAAAGAGTTGAGAATGTAATTCTTCCCAAAGTCCTCGGTTCAATGTCTAGCAAAAGGAAAGGACAAAGGGTGGGAGGGGTGAGAAAGGAGGAGGGGGGAGAAAAGGAGGAGTAAGAGGAAGAGGGCGAAGAAGGGAAGGAGAAGAGGAAAGAGGAGGAGGAGAGGGGAAAAGACAGAAAAGAGGGAAGGAGAGGAGGGGAGGAAGATAGGAGGGGAAAAGGAGGTAGTAAAGCTTAAAGCTGGGTGTGCATCTCTGTAATTCAAGCATTTAGGGAGGCTGAGGCAAAAGGATTACAACTTCAAGTCCCACTTAGGCAGTTTAGCAAGACCTCATCTTAAAATGATAAAATGAAACAAACTGAGGATGTAGCTCAGAGGCAAAGCACCCTGAGTTTTATTCCCAGCAATGCCAAGTAAAACAACAAAACAATGGATGTTGAAAACAAGCAGTTTAGCTCAGTGGCCTAAGTGCTTGCTTGGCAAGTGGGAGGTTGTGAGTTCCATCCCCTGTACCAAAGGGAAAAAAAGAAAGAAAACAAGTAGACTAACAATACCCAAAATTAACCACCAGATGGCAGACGTTGCACAGTAATTGATCTGAGCACAACTAGCATGAATTCTCTATAGACTAATCCAAAGGCTTCAAAGGGTTCTACATACTAGCAATTATAGATCCTCCAAAAAGTCATGAGGTCAGAGTTGGTTTTTATTTTAGACCATATATAGTAAATTTCATAACAGCGTAGAAATTCAAATGCAGAAAGTAAGATTAGACAAAGTTAATTAATGGAAGACCCACAATATCTTGTTTTTGGTTTGAGTGGTAGGAAGGTAGTGAGGAGGTTCAGTGACTCCAGTATCTCGATGGCACTCATAGCAAAAAGTGATTGTCTAGTATGCAGAGTTTTCTCTCATCTAGCGAGTGTACATTGGAGCTGGAGATCAAGTCCTCACAATGCTGCTGTATCTATGCCTTACCTCATCTGCACAGAACAGACAGTGGGAGCGGTTCCCACCAGAGTACTACATTTGATCTGCAGTTTCAGCTCAGATCTACTGCTGTGGAAACTCCTCAGGGGCTCATCTCAAATGCAAACAAACCAGCTTAGCATCCTCCCCTTCCAATGGCTTCCTATTGCACTTAATAAAATTTATATTCTCTCTGTTAAGAGTCTGGGAGGGGCTACATGATTTGGACCCTGCCTATCACCCCCTATATTACTCTCTCCACTCCACTATCCACAGTGATCAGCATGCATTCCTGCTTGAAAGTTTTTCGACTCACCATTGTCTCCTGGAATTTTATCCCTAGAGATCTTCCCTGCTCACTCTCTTACTCATGTGTGTATCTGCATAAATACTGCCTTCCCAACAATAACTGACTGACCTGCTTACCTATGTATACATGACACCTACAACCTCATCAACCCATTATCTCTAGCTCTGTCTCTACATAACCTTTTGCATAGAGCTCTCACTCTGAAATTAGATTTTCCCCTTTTTCACTTGATTACTGCATACCAGAATACTAGAATGGAAACTCATGGGGGCAAGGGCCTGTCTGTAAGCTTGCCACTCTGCCACCCATGGTACCACCAAGCACCACCTAGACAGTGGTACTTTGCTACCCACAGAACAGTCCTACAATAAATATCTATTGAATGCATGCATGAAATTCATTTAATTTGCTCAATTTAGGGGTATTTTGAGTCATCCCTCTCCCTCATTCCTACATTCAGTCATTGGCAAGATCTGCCTATTTTGCCACAAATCCATCTTTATTCCCTTCACCCGCACAAATACTTTGGTGACTGTCTTCACATCTCGGGCTAGGACAATGCAATTATTTCCTTCTAATATTTCTGCTTTTAGGGCATCCTGCTATCATACCAGCTTACTGATCCCAAACACCATCTTGGTAGGATGAATGTCTTTCTACTGCCCTTCCCAACCTCTACAGCACACTCAGCCTCCCAAGTCCTGGAGGGGGGAAACTATTGAAATAAAATCTCCCCTATTCCTCTTTGCAGATGCTTTCCTCTAATCCACCGAGAATTCTGTTCCTGCTCTTGATTTGCCTTTTCCTGGGGTCGTGTACATTCGCCCTCCTCCTCCTAACTCTCACTGTGTTTGGTTAACTCTCCTTCCCATTCTTCATATCCCAGCCTAAGTCCACTTTCTTTATGTATCTCCTGCTGATCAACACACACCATGGTGATGTCTCCTCTGGCTTCTTGTCTCTACCACACGTGTCTCTAGTTGTTTAAGGCCTCAAATCGTCTAACGCTTTGACACACAAACACGTGCATACACACGCACACATGCATGAATCTGGGCACCCAACATGCCTCTAAATACTTCCTTTTACTACAAAATTAAGAAACACTGTCACTTTAATCTCTAGCAATAGAAATTTGCAGAACATTGGTTCAATGCTCTGCCTTGTAGGATGAATAACCTGAAGTCTGAAAGGAGTTGAGGAGCTGTCCAGTGCCAGGGAGAGCCCGCGGTGAAAGGATGCTGTAGCAGAGCAGAGGCAGCCAAATGGAGGTCAGCCCGGGCCAGGGGCTGGGCAGAGCAGGACAGCTGCCTGGTCGGGAAGGTGGAGTGGCTCCACAAGAGGACTGAGCTAGCAAGTTAAAACCGGAAGCAAAGGGAGCTACGCACAGAACCACACATGTACCTGCACACACACCAATACAAATATATGCAATATACATATTGTATCATATTAGTTGACAAAATCTAACATGATTGTTTTATTTTGGGACCTACTCTTCGTTAATTATTCATTCTTCTCTTTCTTCTATCCACCTTATGTATCTTTTATTCCCATTTCTTTTTCCCCCATCTTTCCTTGCTCTGTTGAGATTGTGTTCTCACCTTTCTGATCTTTCTGCTGGTTATTCTTTCCTTTCTGTCTTATCTTTAATTGTCTTCTAGTCTTTCCTTTTCAAAATTTTATTTTTCCCTCACCTTCTGCCTTTTCCTTCTCTTACTTCTTTTAGCTTTCTGTATTTCATATTCTATCAGGAAATGCTTTAGCATTTTAACAAGTCCAAAAACTAGCAGTCTTTTTATGTTCCTGTACAACACCTGCTAGACCAGCCAAATGTTGAAACCAAACAAAATGTGGGCAGAGCAGCTCCAAAGCTTTGGAAGGAATTAGACAAATCAACATGGGGCTATTATTTAATTATGCAACAGACTCAGATAGGAAGCTTTCTGCAAATATCCTTTTAAATTGTACAGTGGCTCCCAGCCACTCATTCTTGGCATAAAATGGAATTGTAAAACTAGGTTTTGAAATTCAAATTTTCCCTCTGTTATGACATTTCTAGTTATCAAAATCTACTTTAGAAAATATTTTCTCCCAATAACAAAAGCTCACTAAAACATGTTCAGTTAGGGAGACCATATGCAACTGTAGAAACAATATTTATCTTAAGTAAATTAGAAATGCTTTCTAAATTGACTTGTTACCAGGAGCATAGGAAACTATGAAGGAGAAAGTACAGAAAATCTGTAAAAGGTAATAAAACATAAATCACTACTGTAATTTTGGGATGAGCTTCCCTACTGGGAGGGGAAAGTAATTTGAATTTATTATGATAAATAGTTTTCCTGAAAGATTCTGAGATATGTTTTTACAGACAGTCTTAATTCTCTTATGAGGAATTTAACAACATTACAGGCCTAATATAAAGGATCTTCTTTGATGTACTAAATTTTTTTCATATCCATGAACTCAGATGTGTTTTATCATTGCTTAAAATTAAATACTCTGATAGTATGCAAAATCATGTTACTTACAAAAGAGAGTGTTGTTTCTCATGAGTTTGGTAGTTGTAAATGCTTCCAAGATAGGATTCACTTCTCTAATTTAATCTTCTAAAATCTCCAGAGGTACAAGAGAAGTACAGCTGATTAAGTTTTTAGCAGAATTCTATAATGTGGCAAGTCCTCCTTCTCCTGGTCCATCTGATTCTTGTTTTGATCTGACTTCGTTATAAAATATTATTTGGTAAAAAGTTGAAGAAGAAAAAAAGATCAAGATCAGTCAGGTTCAAAGAAACTGACTTAGTTGAGGTTGAACTTATGAATACATATTGGAGTTCAATTATCTGTCAAGCTTCTATTTTGGTTGGCATTGACCTGAATGGGAAAAGAAAAAGGTTATTCACTAAAATAAGCAATAAAAACTAGAGCCCAAATTTTCTGACAAATTGAATCTTGTATATTTTCCCTTTGTTAATTTCTTCTCTTCCTATGTAATCTTTATACCTGAAAATTTATCTTGGAATATTACATTACAATTTCCCTTCTAACTGTAACTGAGTAATCTAGAGTTGAGACAAAGTTAGGATTCGCAATGATAGTGTTCTCTAATTGGAACCATACATACACGACCCAGAGAACCAAAATGGTTATCTACACAGAGTGAGCCTAAATTACCAACAAGCCACATGACCCAAGGGTATTATTATTTTCTACTCTTCCTCAAAGGTCATTTTATGGGAATAAGTATTTAGTACATAGTATTCAACTATACATAGATTTACAAATATATATCCCTTCTGTATAATATAGGTCCACTGTCTGAAATTAGTAAAAGAACTACATGAGCAAAGGTTTTCCATATGGAAGTATCATGTATCCCATGTCATAAGATTTGATGGCTAGACCAAATGAATTGTATGCACTAAAAAACCAAACATCTTAAAATGGACATTACAACAAAGTCATATCTAGTGAATAATAGAGTTTAATGATACCAAAGAAATGTATCACATTCATGTGTGCAGTGACTGAAAATAAAACTTCATATTGTTCAAAAATTGGGCCAGATGGCTGTTTTGGTACACCTTCTATTTTTTGGAACAGCAAGCCAAATCCAAGGTCAAATTGAAATAAACAAAATAATAGTTTCAGACATAGAAATATGAGAGAGAGAACAGCTTGATAACTCATAGATTTTGAGGTCCATTCATTGTTACCTAATTTTATTTTGCATTAGAGCTTTCAACTGGTAGTCATCCTTGTAATACTATGAAATGTATGAACTTGGAAGTTAAACAAATGGGCTACCTTAAAATTTCCTAATGTACTGGAGGATAGCTCAGCGGTAGAGGATTTTCCTATGACACATGAAGCCCTGGGTTCAACGCAAGCACCAGAAAAATGCTTCCAAGAAAAAAAAAAAAGCCAAAGATTTTTAAAAATTAAATATAGAGGGAAGGGAAAGGTTTTCAGAACAAGAAATAAAATTAATGTTGAAGTTTTTGACATCAGGCATTTGGATTTGATACAGAACTTAGAGGTAAAGGAAGCTGATTTTAATTGGTGCATATTTATGGGAATGTGACATCACATTGTTGTTCGACACTCAAAAATATCAAAAATGACCATTCAAGGCACTAGTGACACTCACCTGAAAGTAAGATGGTTTGGATCTTGATGGATAACTACCCGAGGTTCTAACCAGCAGACACCAGGCTAGTAAATGTCCTGTGAAGCGTATCTGAGACCAATTGTATAGTTTCTGTTTCATGGTATTGATTTACAGTAATGATGATCCTCTCAAGAAATAAAGGAAAGATAGAAAATAGGACTTTTCCAGTCTTTACTAGCAGTGCTGGAGTTTTTTTCTATCTCCTTACTGGTGAAGTGTTAGACAGTGTCACATCACCCTCCCTGTCATGATGTATGAATACACACCTACTTTTTCCTGGATTCGTTCACATTGCTGTGTTGGCAAAATATTAGATGATATACACTCTGTTGTTCAGGGTCTTTCGAATACCACATTCTCCTTTGGGATTTGAAATTCAGTGACATGCTTAACAAGTTCTAATTATCAATTCAATGGAACTAGGTGATTCTAACTATACAGGCTAATGGAAGCAAGGAAAATGTCATAGAAAAGTGAAAACTTCAGATGGAAGTTGAGGATATGTTGAAGGTCTACTGGTTTGGGAAAGGAAAAGGTCTTCCAGGCTGAAAAATGTCAACATGAGTAACAATTCTGGAGTTCAGAAATATCAAGGACTTCTGTAAAATCAAGAAGCCTATTCTTCATGAGCGTTTCAATAAAAAGGAGGATGCTACCTCCACTAAGAAAAAAATGCAGCTTTTCTTCAGATTCTCACATATTAAGGCTTAGCACATGGCTAAATAAACTCCTCTTCCCAGAAGAGGACCTAAACACTCAAGTAATCAAGCAACTGTGCCTTAGGCTTCGTCTGTAGCAATCAGGTAACTTTCTAATCTAGGAAGAGGATAGTAGTGAATGTGTATCCTCACCACCCAAGGTATCACAGAATCCTTTGAAATTCTAGAAAACAGCCTCTCCTCTCTATATGGGGCTGAACTCTACTCACCAACTTCGAAGATTCCAAGATCCCATACCCTTCTTGGGATAGTGGAAGCCAATGAAGAATCCAACACAAGTGGCATCATCATTGCACAGGAAGGTGAAGGACTTGAGCACTGCTTAGGGCTTCAGAGCTCTTTGTGGAATTCAGTCACCTGCTGGCTTTCCCCAGCCCTGCCTGTGCTTTTCCTATCAGATCAATGCAAAATAAGGGTTGACTGAGTTTCTTTTATTTCTCTTTTTTAAAATTCTTTTCTTTTTCCTCTAAATATTTTAGCCCTCGTTGCTTATTATACTGGACCCAGCCCCAATCTGGCTGCCCACAGCTTGCTGTCTGTTATATAACCATATCCAGTGGACTTTCAGCTTCCCTTCTTCTTTTTTTTTTTTTTTTCCTTTTCTTTTTTATTGATTGATACCAGGGATCGAATTCACGACCATACACTTGCAAGGCAGGCGCTTGTGCCGCTGAGCTAAATCACCAGCCCCCTCAGCTTGCCTTCTTAACCAGTCAGTCCTGAGGCCTTTAAGGAGATCATTTGGGAGAGTGGAACTCTTTCCACATGCAGGGTACTTGAGCCCAGCTTGTGCACTATGGTTTATAAAGTGTCTCTAAATGATGACATCACCATATTTAGAGAAACTACTGAATAAAGCATTATGACAATTTGCAGGGATATCTTATTTTTCCAAGAATGCATTCTGCATTGAAAGAGCAAACAAGTAAAATACGTCAAATTTAAATTTTATTCTCTGTGAAATGTAGTTGTTTATTTCCATTGAAACTTAGTGCAGGCCACAAGGAAAAAACATGGCCAATGTGTGAAGAGAAAAGTGATTCTCTCAATCTAGAGGGGTTGGAATGTAGCACAGAGGTACAGTGCTTGTTTAGCCAGTGCAAGACCCTAGACTGGACAGCCCTCATTCCAGAAATAAATAAGTAAATTTGTATATGATTCCCTCAGTCTACAAAAGAATGCAAAATGCCAAAATATTCTTATGCTAGAGGGTTATGTATTGGCATACAATTATTCACAATTTCCTTATCTGGAGTTTAAACTCAGACACAAGACAAAGGATTCGCTTCATTTACAAGTAGTGAACAAGTATCATTTAAAAGGTTTGAAATAAAAGAGATTTTTTTCTTGCTTCTATGTACACCTCATAACAACATCTAAATTCTAGGTGGTTTTTGCACTAAATACAAGTGGTAACCAATTAGTGAATAACATTTTGTCGCTTCGAGACTTTTAAGAATCACTGTGCAATATCTATAGAATCACTTCTTTGTGTCACAGAGAATAGTAGATGCTATATGTGATAAAAGCTGAAATTTACAGGGGTCCTGGTCTGGGCGGGTCACTGGCCCATAGAACTGTAAATGTAACATTTCACTTTGAAGTGTAAGCTAATCACCCCAGTAACCCTAGGAGGTGGGTACTATTTTGCCCACATTTTATCCAGAAGGAAACACAGTCTTTAAGGGATTAGACATCTGCAAAGGCCATGCCCTGCTTACAATGCCCCAGTGTTTCTTGGTGACATAAAGAAAAAAATAGATCACATATTTCTCCTTTTGATTTTTGGGGCCAGCCACTTACTGTGAAGCATAACCTGAAAGGCATTATCAGCAACAGCAAAAATGTGGGGGAAGCCTCTGAGCACTTCTTCCCTGTGTAGGTAGCCACTTCTGATCTAGTGGAAGCCACCTGTAAGGGTTTAGGGTCACAGAGGACGGACCTGCACGTGTCTCAGGGAGGACCAGAAAAGATTTTTGAAAATTGGTTAGAAATACTTCCAGGTTCAGCAGATCTTCCCTTTTCAGGTAACATTTGTTCAAATATTTACTAATACAGGAACACACAAGGAGAGCTTTTGGGTTATAAAGAGACTTCTAAAAGGAGGAGACAGAATCAGGTCAGCCTAACATCAACATGTGGGACTGCCTCTCCCCCCGAGAGAGCTACTAAATACTAACACTCACAGCTTTTGAAGACAGAGAGAACACTAACCACAGGCCTGCAGGGATTTTAGTAATCGGCCACCAGGCATTGGAAGCCAGAAGGGAATCTCTGCCTCAGCAAGACTTGGAACCTGACTTGTAAGACACTGATGGGAAAAAAAAGGTTCCTGTAGGTCACTCAGTCATTGAAGTGACTGACACGTGGCTCCCAAAAAGCTCTTATGCGTGGTAACTGCTAAGCAAATATTAAAATCTTGACGAATACGAGTGCATTGCTACCATGATATGGTTTCTTGGGATGCCTCTGAAAGATTTGCTAACATGCTCTTTGTAACACTTTTCCTCGATATATAAATTTTTGTGTCAAGTGATTGCTCCATTTAGTACCAAATAGCGATGCCCTCTTCTTTTGAAAACTCTCACGCTCTATAGTCTCGGTCCAAGTGCTCTCCACAGACCTCTTTCCCAGTATTCCAATAACAATTCCTTTTCTTTGAATCTTTTCAATTTTTATGCTTCAAGTATTCCTCTTTGTTTTCAAGCAAGACACACCATAATTAATTCTTTACATCTTCAAAATCTTCCCTTTAGTCTCAATTTTATTTTTATACCTCCCTTAATTACCTACTTTTTTCACCAATCAGTACCCCCACAGTTTTATTGCCTCTATTAACATTACTAAGACTAAATGGCTTTGTATGTGTAGCAGGAAGCAGAAAGCTGGAGCCACACAACATACATGGTGAACCTGTGGGAAGGGAACTTTCATTGTATGTTGGAAGAATGAATACCACAACCTCACCCACCTTGACATTCCTCTTTCCATCTGCTTTAATGTTTTTTTTTTCCTTCCTGTGATTTCTTTTAAAAATTGTACTGTATCCATATTATACTTACACTATTGAAGAAAAAGTAATTTTAGAGAATGGGACCACAATTTTGGACAATTTCCTCAAAAGAGCAAGCCTTTTATCCAGAGGCCTAATAAAATTGTATTACATACCATTGAGAAAATGAAAAATCATTTACAGACTGGGATAAAATTCTGTAAGTCTCCGATCTGATAAGGATCCTATCTGAAGGCAAAAACAGCTCTCACAATTCAATAATTAAGAGGGAGCAAAGAGTCCAATTAAAAATGGTCAAAGGACTTGAGAAATGTGTGTCTCTTTAAAGAAAATATACAAATGACCAGTTAGTATATAAAATTTACATAAACAGTATATTGCTGTTCAATATCATTGTTATTAGGAAAATGCAAATAAAAATCATGTAAAGATACCACTTCAAACCCACAAGGATGGTTATCATAAAAGAAAACAACTGTTATTGAGGATTGGAGAAATTATAACACTTAATACACAGCTTAATGGTGTAGCTACTTTGAAAAAGAGTTTATTAGTTCTTCAAAATGCTAAATGTAGACTTATCGTATGCTCTGCAATTCCATCCCTAGATATATTTGGATATATAAATATATCTACAAAAAGAAACACACATCCATCCACAGACATTCATGGTCATAGCAACACTGTTCATAATGGCCAACATATGCAAACGACCTATCATCAACTGATGAACTGGTAAATAAAACTGACCACATGAAGTATCTGTACAAACTTCAACATAAATGAACCTCAAAAGCGTGTTAAGCAAAGAAGCAGACACATAAGACCACACAAGCCACACCAAAGACCACGCGATCCTACTGACCTAGCTGAACTAGCCAAACGTACACAGAAAGAAAGTAGCTCAGTCACTACATAGGTCTGGGAAAGAGATGAGGATGGAGCGCTGATGGGCAAAAGACTTCTTTGGGGGATGTTGAAAATAGTCTAAAATTAGGTGATAGTAATTTTTATCTAATTCTTCAACTACCCTAAAATCACTGATAAAAACATTTAAAAGTGTACATGAGTAATCTGTAAATTTTATCTCAATAAACTTGGATAAACTTGTTTTTTAATATGCTGGCACAATAGTGATGAAAAAGAGATGAGACGTCTAAATCTGTCTTTTCTCTTCTACTAAGATATTGTCTGTAATTGAGATACTGTCTAAGATATTGTCTAAGATACTCTACTAAGATATTGTCTGTAAGCTAAATGGCCCACTATATTCTTAGTGTACTGATTTAAGATGTCTGAATGTACTCTTACATTCTGACTTAGATTCATAATGGACCAAATTCCTTCTTTAATTCCATTTATGGTAAAAACAAATTGGGGGCCAGGTGTGGTGTTGCACACCTGTAATCTCAGCACTCAAGAGACTGAGGCAGGAGGATCTCTATGAGTTTGAGGCCAGCCTAGGCTACCTAGACCGTGAAAGGCCTTTCTGGACTACATAGTGAGACCTCATCTCAAAAATATATGGGGATTTGGGATTTTTTTAAACACAGAAATTGACTGTAAGAAAGGTGTATTAAAGTGCTGTCGTTGATATTTTATAGTCACCAGAGTTCTATAAATGCCATGGCATGTCTTTAGCTCTTCAATTTTCCAAACACAAAGGTAGCAGAAAACAAACTTTTTTGGTAACAAATATACCCGTTATAGGACATGACTCATTATGGAGTTGAGAAGGGGCAGAATTTGAAAGTGTTTACCTTTAAAGTAAATATGGACAGAGATTGATCTCTGAGATCTACAAGGAAATATTCAGCCAAGTCAGGGCCGAAATAGGGCCAGATCACCCAGGGGGCTGGCAGGTAACATAAAAGAGTGATATAGACAAAGTTTCTGAGAGTGACCTATCTTCCTAATACTTCACTGCTGCTTTGAATGCCCTAATGATAAGTGTCTTTCTTGCTGCTAAGACAAAAATACCTGATACTCAAAGTTAATGAAAGAAAGATTTATTTGGCTCCCAGGTTGTAAAAGTTTCAGTCCATAGTCCACTGGCTTCAAGACACAGAGGCATGGCGGTTAGGCATTACAGAGGAGAAACAGTTCATGCCAGGCAGAAGCACGGGGCTAAAACAAGTCTCCTTCTGTCCCTTGTATTGTACCCAGGCTACTGGGTGGTGCCAAACCAATCAACAGAATGATTTGATAAGTATCCACCCTTAATACTAGCATTTACCATCCTAGGATTTCATCATGAATCAATCACACACTCTAGATGCAGCCACCTTTGAAACAGCCCCACCTATGACTGCACGAGGCTTTGGGGGGGGACAAATAAACACAGGAGATAATATTCAAGAAACTATTGGGCATTTTCATGAATTCACTGAACATTCCCTCTGTGAGTGCTCACAGACTTTTACCTTGATATGTGACCTAATGTTCTCATTCAAAGATTAGCTTCTAATTCTGAAGCCAAAGCTATTTCCAAGTTTTTAATCTTTTCCCCTAGCATTTAACACTACAGGCCACTTCATCTCTTACATTCTCTGCCATTAGACTCTTTTGACTCAAATTACATGTCTCTCATTTGATCCTACAAATACAGCTTGCTCCTGAGGGTCATTATTTAACCTAAGGAGTTATCTTTTAGCAAAAAGGAACTTGAAATATTGATCAAAGAACTGAAAGAAACAGTGAGTTCTAGAGTCAATACTGGTTGATTTAATCATTTGCTCTGATTTGTTCAATGTTTTTCATTAGTGTCAGAGACCACAGATTATAAATTGAGTCTAGAGGATGTCCACGGCCATCTTTGTCCTGCCCTTTGAGCCAGACTGGAATGCAAAACTTCCACTTTCTTCTGATCACGGCTGTAGCTTTATGGCTAGAGATACTGTGGCACTCACAGGGCAAGATAAAACCTGCTGAAGATGATCAGGAGCTTTAAAGCAACATTGTAGCCATAGTAAATGATATTCTCTAAGGGAACTACAGTCTCTTTATTGCCTCTTGTCTGATCCTTGCAGGAATCTTGTTCTTAGCCCACCATAATTACCATTACTACTGGAAACACTTACTACCCTTCACGCATTGCCCTTATCACCGATGTATCATATATAATATGAGTAGATGCCAAGGTTCTGGCTGTCTCATGGCCTCTGTTCCCTGTGAACAACTGGTCATCCCAGTTCTCCATCATCGTTGTTTTGCCTCTTGATTTTTCTTTTCACTGCATGCTGTAACACCTTACAGGCCATTGGGTATTTACTGCAGGGGTCCCCTATAACTGGCACTCAATGTGACCTGGATCCATGCATTCTCACCTGCCTGGTGGATTTATTAGGAGTGTTTCAATGGCGTCTGGATTATGTGAGGATTCCAGAATGATCTCTGGCAGAGTTAAGATAAGTGAAATAAGATAAGAGCTAAAATAAGAGCTAAGGTAAAAATCTTTTAAAGAAGGCAAAGCACACAGTGCCAGCTAGCAGTATCACCAAAATGCTGCCGGGAAATAATTAAATCCTTGTCTCCCTGCAGGCTTTCTAATTGGGACAAAGTGAAAAAAAATTTGGAGAAAGCTCATGGCAGAAGAGAAACTGTTTCTGCTGAGACCTTCTCAGCTTGGATTTTGGTAAAATTTGTTTTAGAGTCATTAAGTATGAGTATTTCTGTCTTAGGACAAGGGAGAAAAATGTAAAGAAAAAGAAAACCACTCAATGCATTGCCAGATCCTGGGGAGACCCTGAACTGAATGAAGTTTATAAGTAAACTCCTTGGCCAGCACCCAGAATTTCTACAGGCTGACACAGTGTGCCCAAGACGATGGTGTGCTTGCCTTCAGGGGTGGCTATGACAGAGGTGATGGTGATGCAGAACCTATGCTGAGAGGAATGAGGTGGCTGCCATGGGACACAGCCAGAGAGAGCCATGTAACAGAGAAGCATATTTCCTTCCCCTCCTTCTCTTAGCCAGGCTGGGCATGCACCTGAAGTCCCAGCTATGCGGGAGGCTGAGGTGGGAGCAATGCTTAATAACTACAGGGACACTATGCTGGGACTCCTGCCCAAACTATGTTAAATCTTACAGAGAGGGATCCTACAGATGCTGTTAGAAGAATATAAAGGTCTGAAGAGCTGATAGAAGATATAGAAGTGACAAAGCAGAGGCTAGTGAAAGAAGAGGGTATAGAGGTGCCAAAACTCTTAAGACAAAATCAAATACCAAAAAATTAATTACAGATAAAAGGTTTTTATTCCAATTCTTAAACAAGATCTCTGTTAGTTGACTTACAAAAGTTTTGATGAGTCTATTTATATTATAAACTAAAAGTTATAAAAAAATTTTAATTAAAATTGGTCAAATATATTTGAGTTCCTAATTTTATGAACAAATTATCTTATGTGTATTTGTTTGTTGTATAATCTGTAAATAACTGCTTTACTTGAGCTCAATCATTTTTCTTCTTTTTGAATTTTTGAGATATTTGCCTGCAGTTCAAGTCAGCTCATAGATAAATGTCATCAAAATTAAAGACATGCTTCCACCCAAGTTGCCTGTTGATCAAAATGATGTTAAAGTTGGTTTTAAGAATGCAACATACATTCTTGTCTGTGTACAATAACTTGAGAATCTTTCATTGGTCAAAATAATATTTTAATTGATGATCTGGTTCTCATAGATCATCAAAAATTGTTAAGATAGTTAAATAGAGATCCCTTAGGATGAAAGAGCTGTTGGATAGGACTCCCCCTGGGGAATAGAGGGTCAACTGCCTGGAATAATCCTATTTCAGCCTTTTTAGGGGCCCCAATGTTCATTTAGGGGGCCCATAGCTTTATAGGACATACCCAATAAATGTTGTTAAGTATATTACTGTGCTATGTTTACACTGGTCATTGTCAAAAGATTGTTTCCTATAAATAAGACAATAAAATTTTCTCACTAAAAGATGTTCTTGGTTCAAAACTAAATTGAGAAACAAATGTTTTCATATGGCTATGATATTTCATTATTGCTAATCTCACAGCATATTAAATGTAGTTATGCCTTCCAGATGTACAGATCTAAAATGTAAATCTGGAATTTTTTTATAGTGATACATTTTTCTTTTAGATTCAGATATCTGCCTTTTGCTTGTTCTCTAGATACTTATAATAAGAGCTATATGTCAAACCAACATGAGACCACCTGTGAAAAAATGTTTTTTTTAAAAAACTTATGTAATGTTTTTGTTATACTTGTTACTATACTTAGAGATGCTTAGCATTGTCACAGACAATGTCACAAATTTCTTCAATGAAATTTCATTAAAGGACAACAAATTAGGTGAGAGCTTCTTATGTACTAGTTAGAGATGATTTACTGAAAAGGCTATTCTATACCAAAACGGAGATTTAAGTGTGGTATAAAATAATGTCATCATGATTGTCATGCTAAAATATGTATTGCTTTTGATCTCAAGGTTTTTTTTTTATAAATTATAACTGTTGTCAACACTTTATAGGAATTCAACTAGAACAACAACAGTTGGTAAGGAGTAACAGTCTTTTAGCTATATTTTCAAAATGCTTGATAAAATTAAATATTGAACTGTAGTAATTAAGCTCACTGCTCCCACTACAGTGCTAATGACACCAGTCTCTTCTGGGTGTTCAGCAACTGAGGTTTGGAGACCAAAGCTAAAAGGATAACTGGGCTAAGAAGACAGCCGATATTTTGGCACCAGCCCTCCAAGGTAAACGAGGACCCAGGACATGAGGAAATTTTTTCTGGGACATCTTACAACTACAGTGAGTCACCAAACCTCCGAACCAAGGAGACTGATGAGCCCCAGGGGACAGGAACACAGTAAACGGTGCACCAAAGGAGGGTCCGTAGAGGGAAAGGTCTCCCATGCTTTCATAGAAAGCAATGAGTCAAATAAAAGCTGTGGTTCATCCTGATGGCGGATACCGATAGAAGAACTGAAAGTCTCTATATATGGTTCCCATGTAAATCCTGGGAAGGCTTAGCTGATCTTGATAGATAGCAATAGTCTAAATTTAACTTGGTCTTGCACATCCAGAAGAAAAAAATAACCAAAGGATACATAAAACAATGTCATAATAAGCTAGTTGTAGGAAGGGGCTCCAATCACTAACCCCTTTTGGCAGTTCTCAGCTACACCAGTAATTAATTACTATTATGTATTATTAAGAATAAATCACAGTAAAATCTGTAAGAGTTCATGAAGTGCAACATGACATCTAACTGAGGCCCATTAGATTAGTTCTCTGCAGAAGACTTCTGACTGCAGTCTTTTTTTTTTTAATTTTATTTAAGGAGAAAAAGAAAAAAAAAAAGCAGAGAAAGGGTACAAGTTATACAGATTTACAGAAAAAAATAAACAGTAGGAAATCACTAGTTAATGGATTACATTTTGTCATCTTAGAAATAATTGTTCAAGTTACAAAATTAAAGCTTATAAAGTGGACATTCCAACAGTGAGACTGCAAACAGTTCTGTTCAATGATCCAACAAAACTCAGTAATATCATTATCTATCTTATATACTTAAATATACATGCAGTTATATCATTTAGAGCACTTTCTTTTCTTCTCTTTTATACAATGACAATTACACATTTTGGGGTTTGTTGCTCCCACAATTCTTATTACTTTTTTGGAAGAGAGTAGAACCAAATGTGACATAACAGAACAGTCAGTCAAATCAGAAGGGTGGACATAATAGATAATGTAAAAGCATAATACTAGATGATCAACAATGGCTACCATGATGCCTCCCACTATCTCTAATAGAATTGCCTATATCATCAGTTATAATAAAATTGAACAAAACAGTAAAGAACAAAACCAACAAAACCAAAACATTGGAGACATTATAGGTCTTCAAAAGTAGATAATAGTTAACCAGAATGGGCGTCATAATGAATCCCACTATCTTCACAGCTGTTGCCTAAACTTTTGATTCTGGTACTATCAAGCAAAACAGAATAGAGGAACATCAATCAAAACAAGATGGTGAGAGCAATACAGGGCTTTAAATCAAGATAATGGAAAGTCAAAGTGGGTTACTATAATGTATCCTGCTATTTTTTAATTTATTTTTCCCTTAATTAAAAGGATAAAAAAGTAAATAATAAAATGGAGATTGAGTTGAAAGAGGGCATAACAGCAAATCAGTGCAGATCAAAACATAACCATTTAAGCAAAATAGTGTTGCACCACAAGATTATCCCGACATAAAAGTAGTTACCATATTGTCTCTTTCCTTGAGATCTTTGAGTATAACTTCGTATACTGTAGCATCAAAACAATGCTGTATCAAAACAATGTAAAACCATTTAAGAGAATGACAGTATTACAGGGTATTTAGAATCAACTAACAGAAAATGAACAATGGTTTCTGTATAATCTCCTTGTCTATAAAAGGTTTTGCTATCATATATAATAAAATCCAATAAGATACCACCTATTTAGACCAATGGAGACAGAAGAAAAAAAGCTTGATGAGACTTCAAAACAAGATGATACTAAATCAGTATTACCTCTTAAGATGTCATTTTCTCCAAAATAGCTGTTTCTATCATCCAATCTTCTCTGCCTCATTTCTGTTGAGCTCTTTTTCTGTCATTAGTTGTCAGTTTGTCTTCTTCATTTTGTTTTCTGCACCATTCATTGTGGCCTCTCTGCTGCTACTTCTGGATTTTTCATATTTTTTTAGAATATCTTGCAGTATTCTCTGTAGAGGTGAATTGGTGGTTGCATATTCCCCCTAGTCCCTCTTTATCCTGGAAGCACCTTGTTTTTCCATCAATTTCCAGGGATAGTTGTGCAGGATATATCAATCTTGGCTGGAGATTATTATCTTTCAAAACTTGAATTATTTCCCCCCACGCTCTTCGTGATTTGATGGTTTGTGCCAAGAAGTCTGCTGTAATTATGATGGGTGTTCCCTTGTAAGTGATCTGTTTTTGTCTCTGATGGCTTTTAGTATTCTGTTCTTGTATTGGATTTCTGGAATTTTAATTATTATATGCCTGGGTGTTGCTCTGTTTGGGTTGTAGGTGGCTGGGGTCCTGTATGCTTCATACAACTGAGTATCTTTACCTTTTGCTAAATTAGGAAAATTCTCCTGGATTATTTCTGTGAGTAGCTTTTGTAGTTCATTTGTTTGTGTCCCTACTTCTTTTATGTTCTTAATTCTTAAATTATAGACCCTCTTATCATCTTCTAGTCTTTGTATTATTGCTGTTTGTTTCTTTGTTATTTTTAAGAAGTTTTTCATTTCATGCTCCCATATTACAAATCTGCCCTCCAGTTCAGATAATCTATCCTTAGTTTCTTTCAAGCTGTTATGCCAGTTTTCGATAGACTTTTTAGTTTCCTGGTAGTCTCTTTGAACCGGCTTCACGTATTCTATGCTTTCTCTATTTTCTCCATTAAATAATTCTCCCCCCTTTTTCTGTTCTTCCATTCCACCACCTGTTTTTTATTGGGTGATGCTTAGCATTTCTCTAACTATTCTGCTTATGTCTAGCTTCAGGTCATTAATAACCTCATTCCTGAACTTGTCTATGAGGCTCTCGAGATAGCACTTTATATCTATTGGTGCTGTGTCTGCTGTTGTCTCTTTCTCAGGATTGGGGGCTGAGGACCCTTTCTTATTGCTGCCTCTTCCCATATTCTTTATTTCTTATATATGCATGTGTATATAGGAGGCCCAGCTTCCTTCCCTGTCAGCCACAGTCTGATTGAATTGCACCGGCTAGGTGTTCCCACCCACTGCAGCGCACCAGGAAGTTGCAGACCAGGCAGCCTATGCGGGGCCTGCCCCTCCATGTCACCTTCAGGAGCTGGGACCTGGGCTGTGCCAGCCTACTGGGTCTCAGCCAGCAGCATCACGTGGGCTAGGCACTGCTCACCAATCCCGCTTGAGAGGGGGATACGTGACTGAAGTCACTGCAGCGCCCTGTTCCCGCAAGTCTGCCCTGTCCCAGAATGACCTCTGTTGGAGTCTCCTAGACTGTGGAAAAGTCCCAGTTTTTCCTCACTCACCGGAGGTGGATGCACGGCTCCCCGCTCGTCCCGCTCTCAACTCTGTTCACCGATACCCGTTCTCAGAGCTTCCGCACGTCTCTCTCCCTGCCAACCCGATGCAGACACAGTGGTGGCAGCGGGAAACCCAAATCGCGGCTTCCAATGGCATGGGCTCCGGCTTCCATGCCGAGGCTTTATCTGTTCCTGTTATAGCACCAGGATTGCATTCCCAGTTGGTTTCTCTCAGCCCAGTTCGTTCTTGGGTCACCGGGACATATCTCCTCTTACTTATGATTCCTTACTCAGCACCATTCCTGAATTCTAAACTGGGTGTTTCAGAGAGCCTCTGTAGCTGCTGCTATCTGTCCACCATGTTCTCCCGGAAGTCCCAGCGCAGTCTTACACTGACCCTTCTTAGCTCAAAGCAGTTAAGATAGAATCTATACCCATTCTCCGCTAACAATATAGACAGTTAAGTTAGTTGTAAATACTATAGGCCATTGGTCAGGACTGAACCTTCAACACAAAAGACAATTATAACCAAAGACACATTCACTAAAGTTCAGGCAAAACAACAACAAAAACCATAATAACAACTGTACCCACATACTTACCTTTCTTTAAAAATGTAATTACAAAAACAAAATGGGAAATATAGCTGCACAATTAGACTTTACCACCTTTACAAAAAAAGTTTTTTTAAAAAACCTTAAAGTAAACATATTCTTTCAATCTTTATTGGCAAAATGGCAAATTGATGAACATGCCTAGAACACAAATCCTATAAAAAGATGTACAAGCAGAAAATGAGATGGTCCAATACAGTTAGTGTGGGGACAAGGATACTCTTTTATATTAACAGGTCATAAAATATCATTGTGGATGCCGTGCTAGGACATGCAGCTGTAGATAGAGGGAATCTCCAAATCCACGGTGAAGTCTGCTACCACCTGGCCCATCTTGGGATAGAATATTAATGCTGTGCCTTTTATTCTGTTCTTAATCTGCTATAGAGGGCACCAAACCTAACAATGTTTAGATCTATGCAACCTCAAGTCACAATGTTTCAACTGCTACAATTACAAAAACAGAAAAGGGGAAATGTCGGAGACCACAGATTATAAATTCTGCCTTGACGATATCTGAGACTGTCCTTGTCCTGCTCTTGGAGGTGGATTGGGATGCAGGAACTCCATGCTTTTTCTTTGTCATAATTGAAGCCTTATGGTTAGTAATACTGTGATGCCCTGGACAAGATTACATCAACCAAAAATATCCTGGTTCCTTGAAAACAAAGGATTAATAAAAAACAGGGTTTCACTTGGGGGAAAGGACACATTTTTCTCTCCACCATCCTCATCAATGTAAAGATCCTCACTAGCATAAGACCCCCACTGCTTTTTGAGTCATTGGATAATCCCTTCACCGTTTTCCTCAGCCTAATGCTGAGATTCTGGCTGCCTCATGGCTTTTTATTCCCTTGAACAATTGATCATTCCCGTTCCCTGTTGCACTGCCATTTTGCCTCTTGCTTTTTCTGTTCCCCATATGCCATAATACTTCGAAGGACATTGGAGACCCACTGCAGGGGTCCCCAACCATTAAGTCTTTTATGCTAAAAGCAGGAACCCCTTACAGACAAGTGAAGTCTACAAAGTAGTCTGTGGTATCTCCTATATGAGACCTTTAATGAAATAGAGAAAGACTATATTTAATGATTAGTTGGAGAGCATAGTTATTCTCAGCTGAAATATTCTTTTACTTTTCTATCTGTAGTTCTGATAACTCTTTTTCTTTTGTTTCTATTCCCTTCAACCTCAGCCTTAACATGGTATTCTTCCCCTGCTCAACTTGACATTTCTTTTTCACTATTCAGAAAAACGTGAATTGCAACTATGGTTATTGCAGAAATAGCCATTGGGTACTTTCATGCTTGTAGTTAAGTCTTTCTTGTTCCAGGGTACATATAATTATGAATTCTCATTCTGATAATCCCACACAATGACTGCAGAAACAGAAAACATCTTGGCAAGTGGAGGCCTGTGAATACTATTTTGATAGCTCTGATGATAAGTAGCTTAGTTATTTTTCTCATTGCTGAGACAAAATTTGACCTAATATTAAGGGAGGAAAGATTTATTTGGTTAACAGTTTGTAGAGGTTTCAGCCCATAGTAGGTAGTTACCTACCAACATCTCCAGAAAACTTACCAACCTGTCCCATCACTTATTTCCACTCACATCCTAGGCCCTTGGGTGTTCACATAGAGCTTGTACTCATTCCCAGACCTTGAAAAAAGCTTTCATTTAGACAGGTTGAGATGCAATGAAATAAAAATGTAGGTTAGTGAGTTTCACTTTGGTTTCATTAGACTACATGTTTTATATTTGAATGAAAATCTACTAAGAGAAGAACATGCTATAATTGGAAGCAGATTGAGGAGAAATAATTAGATATTTTTGTCATACAATAAAATTGACTCCTATTTCCCCATATGTCATTTTTCTCTCTTCAGCCACCTCACCCCAATGCTCCATACCTCAGCAAAGAAGGCCTCTACAAAGTGAGTAACTCACTAAAGATTTTAAGAGAAGTGTGTCTTGTAAATACTTGGTAAAGCTTCTCCAAGCTCACTTAAAGACTTCCCAAGTTCACTCCCACCAGAGGCAGACAGTCAGTAAAGATGAGTAAGAAACATGCTTTTGAAGGAATGAATCTCGGTAGGTCACAGATGTCCCCAAATCATACATCCTTGGCTAAAAGGTAGAAGCAAAAGGAGAGAGCACTTGGCTGAAAGAGGGCACATTCCAGCTCACAGTTAAGGAAAACATACATGAAAGCTTCATGCACACTAACAGGTAATGCCAACTCAACCACCACTACTACCACCACCAACCTGCTGTCTAAGTCACAAAAGACAGAGTGGCTTCATTGCTACAGAACAGATGGCCCCCAAAATGCTCTCCCAAGGGATGAACTATAGGACTGGAGTATGAGTTTGCACAAAAAATGGAAAGCTGGAAAATCTGCTTATCAGACTGGTCACTGTTAAAAATTTTGTTCCTCACCAGCTTTTTTTTTTTTAAAGGGGAGGAAGGGACTTTCAGAGGTTGACCCAGGACATCACATATGCTAAGCATGCACTCTACCATGGCGTTTCATCTCCAATCTGCTCTCTGCTTTCTTACTATCACAATGAGCTGCTTTTAGGTTTCTTTGATTCCAAACAATGCAACATTAAAACTGCTTGGTAAGAGAATTTTATATTTCCATAACTCATTGTATATTTGCTTTCTCCTTGTAATTTGCATTTTAAATATGGGTTTGGTGTTGTATGTATTAGTTTGGTCCTTTTTGGCAAAAAAACTGTCTTTGCTTTATATAAATGTCTATGAAAATATGATTATTTTGAAAAATGTGTATCCTCTGTGTATGTTTAAAGTAAACGCTTTGCATTTTAAGTCAGATGTTTAAAAGAAAACTCAAAATAACCTAAAATAGACTTCTTTCTCTTTTCAGCAAAAGGAAGATGAAGAGAGTTAGTTGGCCACTGTTATACCAGTCATGCAGTGAATAATTAGTGGTTGTTACAATAATGACTCTGGAAATTAGAAGGCCCACCACCTAATCTGTACTCTTTATTGTGCTGTGATTTTTCTAACATGGAGAGATTTTCTCTCTTCAGTTTTTCACTCGAGGAGCAGCTCCATCACCTGCCACTATGATGAGTTCTTTGTTTCATCACTGTAAGAAACAGTGGGGAGGAGGATTTTTGGAAGCTGTTTCTTAGCTGAGGCCCAGTCCTTAACTGGAATGTTTTCAAGATAAAGTAAATGAACTTGGTTGGCTGTAGGTTCCTTGTGCTCATGAATGATGTAGAGGGAGAAGTGTACATAGCCATATATTTGAGCAAGGCGTTCTAGATTTTAGCATCAACTTCGTTAGTAATGAGACATAAACAATGGCTTATCTTCTTAAGGTTTTGGTTTCTCATTTGTAAAATAAAGAAATTTTTGTCTATCTTATTACTACTTTTATGATTAAATAATATTCTCTAGTGTAAGGATAACGTGTTTACTGAACGAAATATATAAAGAAAAAAGTTTTAAATCACTCATAACGAGTGTCACAGTAGCCACTGTTACACATCAGAGGGCATTTTCTGCAAGTCTCCTTTCCAAGGTATAGATCAAAATTGGAGCTCCTCTTGGTGTGTTTACACTGAGAGTGTGCCTCACATGGTCAGGTATTAGAGCTAATTTGCGAGCTTACAGCACTCTTTGAAAGTGGTAGAGCATTTAGGCTCTAGTGGGACTTAGGTCATTAGTGGTATCACCTTGAAGAAGGTGACAGGATCTCAGTTCTTCCTCTTTATTTCTCTTTTTGGCTTCCCAGACACTATGAGGTGCACAGGATTCATCTGTCCTATGTTTCTACCATGACATATTGTACTATAGGCCCAAAGCAATGGGGCCAACTTATCATGGGCTGAAGCCTCTGCAAACTATGAAGCAAATCCTTAATTTTAGACTATTTTAGGCATTTTGTCACATTGATGAAAAGCTAACTAATATTGAAAATTGGTACTGAGAAGTGGTGCATTTATTCTAATTTTCCCTGACGATATGGTTCAGAATCCCACAGAACTGGCTAGTTGGAGAATTTGGGAAAAGTTTGGATAAACAGGTAGGAGAAAGCACAAAATTCTGTAAGCAGAACTTAGTAGATTAGGCTGACAAAGACTCAGAAGACCAGAATGCTGATAAAAATGTGGGTCATGTTCATGAAGTTTCACACAGAAATAAGAACTCTTGCAGACTAGCGGGCCTCTGCATTATGTCCTGGTCATTATTTCCCTGAGCTGATATTTTGTGTGAGCTGAGATTAAAGATGTTAGACTAGGTTATCCGGCAGAGAAAATTATAAGATTGCAAGGCAGTTAGGAAGTGATGTCAGATTTTAGCCAAATTAACCCTGAGAAGCAAAAACAGAGTGGAAAACCTGAAAACTTTACAGGAAAAGGAACATTTTTAAATATGTTGCCCATGAGGGTGCAGTTACTAAAGAGATTAGTGCTATTAAAAAGAAGCCTAGTACTTTGTGCTGGGACAATAGGAAATATTCCTTGAGGGCTTGATGAATCTGTAAGACTCAACTTACTGCAGCCTCAAATGAATAAAAGTATAAACTTTTTCAATTCATTTAAGAGGAGAGCACCAGAATGCCCCTAACTGCAAGGCTGTCTAGGAAATTGTCACCCCAATGTCCCTTTCTCCATTTGCAGTCATCAAGGAACACTATCTGTGATTAAATGGGTCCCAGGACAGCTTGCGCCACTAAGATAGCTTTGTGCCATCCACATGATGCAAAAATGCAAAAGGAAAAATGATAAAAGTCATGGGCTAAGGTTATAGCTTAGAAGTACAGTGCCTGCCTGGCAAGTGGTGAGGTTGTGAGTTTGATTCTCAGTACAAAAAAAAAAAAAAAAAAAAAAAAAAAAAAAAGAATTATAAGGTCATAGAGATTTTCACTGAGAGCCAGGAAGTCTGTGGCAAAATTAGAATCCTGGCCAGTAGCAGAGGACATGGTAATACGTGAAGCTAAAGCTTCAGTGGAGATACCAGCAAGTTAGAGAAGCCGGGAAGATGGGACCCTTGCTTATAGAAGCTGCTTCTGGGAACAGAACAATCACAAGAGAATGGTCATGTAGGCTACAGTCAGCGAGGACATAGGAACATGGCCACTGAAGCCCCTGAGAGCTCCCTTTTGCCAGGAGGTACCCTGAATAGAACACATGGAGACTTAATGTTTGCATTGCTAGAGTTTGATCTTGCTTAAATTCAATCACTCCAGTTCCTTTCTTTTGGAATGATAATGTTTATACTATACCATTGTATCTTGGAAATATATAACCTGTTCATTTGATTTTTATAGGGACTCTCTGCTGAGTTTGTCTTGAGTCTCAAAGGAGATCTTGGACTTGGGTTTTTGTTCAGTAATGGAACAGTTGAGAATTTGGGAACTCTTGGGCACTGATGAAATGCATCTTGCCTAGGATGGATATGAGTGTTACGAGGAGAGGGTAGAATGCTATGGTTTGGATCTGGTGTATCTCTCAAGACTCCTGTTTTAAATGCTTGGTTACAAGTCTAGTACCTTTAAAGAGATGGGCCTAATGAAAGGAAGTTAGGTTACTGAAGAAGAGTCCAAGGGGATACCAAACATCATGCTTTCCCTTCCCTTCCCTTCCCTTCCCTTCCCTTCCCTTCCCTTCCCTTCCCTTCCCTTCCCTTCCCTTCTCTTCTGTTCCCTTCCCTTCCCTTTCCTTCCCTTCCCCCTGGTCATCATGAGATGAACATGCCTTCTCTGACACATGCTCCCACACTGGTGTACTGTGTCACCAGAAACTTAAAACAAGGTGAACTTGAAGTGAAATCATGAGCCAGAGAGAACCTTCCATCCCTTTTAATTCACTATCTCTGTTCTTTACAGTGATGGAAAACTAACTAATACAATACTTATTTGGTTTTATAGTTATTTTAAATAGTCTATCTTCTCTAATGTCAAAAACATTTACATTTGGTTTTGAAATGAAGTTTGGTTTTCAGTGTCCAAAATCTCCCAGCCTTCCTCCCTGACACACAGCAGCTGTAGTTCCCGCACCCCCGGTGCTCTTACAATACATTAAGTGTGTTTTCATGTTTATTATCTCACTTAGTCCTTGCTTCAGCAGTCAAATATACCGGGTGCAAGCGTCATTATCCCCGTTTGATAGGCGAGGGAAACAGGCCAGTAAGATGGAAGAGTTTGCTCTAATTACACAGATGGGGTCAGTCACAGGGAAAAGGAACCCAAAACTACTGGCAAACCCTCATTATCACACTTTTTCTATTTGGTCTGAGTTCAAAACAGCAGACTCCACTGTCTACTAGCCCAAGGGGATAACACTTTTGATGACTCTCATCTTTTTGCTGCCAGTGCATTTCTATGAGGAGAGATTGTCTATTTAAGAATTTAATTAAAAATTATGTTGATTGCTAAGTTTTAGGTAATTATTTACCATGCTGAACCTACTAAATGAATCATCTAATTATCTCTAATGCTTTAGCTGATTTTGATTTTCTCCCTGTCACCAATATCATCTTGTCCTTAGTTATTCAATAACCGGCAATAAGTTTCTGCCTGACCAGTTCTGACCTCAGGGATTATTCTGTTATTATATTTAATTTGATGGATTATTATTAGTTACTCCCAAATCCAATAATAGCAATGAAATCCAATGATTAAACTGGGAAAAAATCCAAGGGTGCTTAACATATGATGGAAATATAATGTACTACGTAGCTGACTTGAATTATAATTGGTCATACAAAAGTCTACTGCTGATTAATTCTGAGTACTAGATCAACATTTAGTTTTTAAATGTGCTGTTTTGGGCTAGGGATGTAGCTCAGCAGAGCAGTGCCCACTTGGTAAATGTGTGGTCCTGAGTTTGATCCCCTGTACTAAAATAAATAAATAAAATAAATACATTGTTTTATAATACTGCAATTCAAACACATAGACGGTCTGATGCTAGATCACACTGTGAATCTGACTTCTAAATTTCCAGTTAGCTAAAGTGCAGAGGATAGCCACATGGCTCAGAAACAGAAAAGGAAATCAGAAGAAAGTAACATGTATTTAGAGATTTTAATGTAAAACTTGGTCATTTTCTTAAGGCTAAAACCCCACATTAACCTCTACCTTGGCCCATAAGTACCAAGAAGGTAAGAATTACAATGAGCGTATCTCCTAATTATCTTTCTTTAGCACTGGCTCAGTGATCTTGCTGATCTACAAATCTAGCAGAATGCTAAGTTCCAACATTAACAAGTTCTGAAAAAGGCCAGAGATACATTGTGGTTCTCTAGCCTTCCAAAATCCTTTTCCTTTCTTTTTCATGGTGTATAAATCCTACTTGCAATCTAAATCACAGTTCCTTTTTTATACTTGGGTATTTATTCACTGATAACTCAGAGGTTCTCAGAAAGCCTTTTCCTGTGAGTACTCCTAGGATAGTACACGTGGTAATAGTGCCTCCTGGGAGAGAAAACCTCACTGAGGATCAAGTAATTAGGGGCTGGACCTGAGTTGCCTCCCAGCTATCTGCTTCTTCCCTGCAAATTTCTATTTCTATCCAGGACATACTGAGCTCCTCAGTTGTCTGAGTCAGAGGTTTCTAGAGGCTGATTGAACCTAGTGGGAATAATTTTGACTCCAAAATTGATGATTCCTCTCAATCCATCAAATATCTTAGTTCAAGTGGTAAAATGAAGTGATATTGCTAGCCATCAAAAGTCTTATCATCAAAGGCCACGGTCTATAGCAGAAGCAGATCATTCTCACTTCTTCCAAGGAAGGCGGCAACTTCCCCAAGCTCTGAAAAACCTCTTTTTATTTTAATCTACCATACAAAAAAGTAGGACAAAAAGTGAGCTGAAAGGTTCACTGCAAAAAATAGGTAAGGAGATGTAAGAAATAGAAATAAGGAATCAGGATCTAAAATGAGAACTATTCAATACAGGTAGAACAAAGAAGGTTAATTTTAACTACTTGTAATCTTCATTCTCTTTGGCAGGTCTTGAGTTTATGACATAACTGGATGCAAGAACCTGAGAATCTATGAAGACCAAGTTATCCACTAGTCATACACAAAGGCACAGCTCCTAGGGACCTTGGTGTTCTAGAGACCTATGAACATGTTTTTATTTCTCTCAAAATCAGAAAAAATATGAATAATAAATAAGTGCAGCCAGAATTATTTGTCTTTGTACCAACACAATTTAAAAATAATTTTTAGGGGCTGGGGATTTAGCTCAGCGGCATAAGCGCCTGCCTTGCAAGCAGGCAGTCATGAGTTCCATCCCTGGTACCGATAAAAATGAAAAAGACAAAAAAAAAATTTTTTTTTTAGTACTTTTATGTAGAGGAAAGGCCCCAAAATATAAAAGTTCCTAGAGTCAGTGAAAATTTTAGCATAAATATGACCCACAAGGTTCTGACCTCACAGTTAGTACTATGGGCAAGACTGAAAAATGTCAAGTTGTGGGCTCTGTATCACCTGTTAGGAGTGGAGGAGAGGTTTCAAGATGCGCCCGGATAGACAGAGCATCATCAGAATATGGTGCCAAAGGGTAGAAGTTACTGAAGTAAATACTCAGCTTTAGATCATTTTAAAGGAATTAAAAATGAATATTTTGGCACAGCTGAGTGTGTGAGCAGAAGGCTTGCAAATATGCAGCCAGACAGTCAACTAGGAAGACTTGCTGAGGGCAGGAGTGAGGAAACCCAGGCTGTGGGTGCTAGGCAGGCTGTGCCGTGAGAGCAGTGGAGCAGGTGTGAGGAAACAAGTTCATTGGTCCACGCAAGTCATGGGGGGACTGAGACCCTGGGCAAATTAATAAAGCTAGGTTCATTAAACAGCCACTCTATCCCAAATGTTTTATATATTTTATCTTTAATTTTCATTCTTTATATTTGATAAAAAGAAGGCAAAGACATGGAAACTAGGCCATCAAGACCCCAAATTCAAGATCATTCTCTTTATTTAGACACAAAAATGTATTCCTCTCCCTTCAAGTGTACAAGGTAAATATTGTTACTTACAGATAATAAAGTAGACAGGAACCTACTCTTTGCTTAGCTCAGCTGCTACCCTTAAGAACTAATTGGTGTGTTGTTCTGCTTACTCCATAATGAACTGTGCTCACTTTCTATCTGGATCATGGATGACAGTCAATAAACCCATTAAACATTTTTTCCACATTTAATCTCTATTCTTAGAGGGAGGTGAGGTACGGTGATACTATTTCAGGAATACAGGTTGTGATTTAAAACAAAATTAATTTTCAAGGTTGAAAGTCTTAATCGCCACCAGAGAACAGGTATGAGACTTGTAGGAAAACATTTCACCATTATAGGGACATTTTTCTCATCCATGCATTGTAAGGACTACACATAATATAAAGAAACATTTTCTAAGGTGGAGAGATGTCCTCCAGAGAAATAACATAAGCAAAGGTCCAAGGATGGTAACAAGGGTGGTATTTTTCAGAGGGAAAAAGTAAAAATTGACATCCCTGGAAGTAAGCATTCAGGTATTATTTTGTAATAATTGCCATATTAACATTAATAACATTACTAGATATTTGGGCGGACAGATTAAAGTTTGGTGGAAGAAAGCTCTGAAAGTTAGCCAGACAGTTTTAGAAATAAATAACGGGATCTCTGGGCTGGGATTGGCAGAAAGCATATTTTAAGAAAACGGCTGTAGCCGTGTATCTGTGTGGATTGGCAGAAGAAGAAGCCATAATCAGAAAGACAAGTTGTGAGTCTGCATTTGTAACAAAATTGCACTGTATCCAACTCTGATCTCTATGTGTGACATCATGGCGGCACGGACTCAATAGACAGTGAAGCTCAGGAAGTGTATTTGTGCAGATGTGTGTGAGCAAATTTCCTGGGAGGATACCCAAGAAACTGGTAACTGTGTGGGTTCTGGGGAAAAGAGATGGCTGGGTATAGGAGAGACTAGTTTTTCATTCAGTGCCATCTGAGACTGTTTCAAAGCATGCCGTGCTTACACTTCCATACTTAACAGACTTCTTAAAAAGTCAATCTTATTATAACATCCAGGGATAAAAATCTTACATGAAGACATAGAACATACTGCAATGTAAATCTCTTTCTAAATCTGGAGTACTTAGCATATTTTAGGTATATTAGAAACCGAGTGTGTAGGAGCAGGCACAGGAGTAAGACACTTTTGGTGCCGAAAGCAGGAAGCATCTGGCAACCGTTTGGAAGTAGGTAGGCGAGCCCAAGGGAATGACTCAGCTGAAAAAGGAAGGATCAGAACGTGTCCTGCTTGGCCACCTCCAGTGCCCATTAACCAACTCCCTGATGTCCTACTGACTTATAATCTCTTTCAAGTTGCACATATGGCTTTGAGACTTCATTAGAGTAATATACTATCACAGCTCAATCAAATCAATACCTTGAAAGATAAAATGATAGAGACTAAAAGCCCCTCAAAAGTAAACAAATAACCTTGTAAACCAAATAAACAAGAAGGAGCATTTTGTTCAAATAGAGAAATATAGATGAATCAAAACTAAAACTAACTCATGTGGAAAAAATTAAGCTACTTATTGAAAGGAAATTATATTTGAGCAAGTTGGTATACTGGCCACCATAATCTTCTCTTGCCTATATTTAAAAGGCAGAAGATGCACCAGAGCTGTCTGCACATTGCTTGAGAATTTCACTTTTACAATTTCCTCTTCCTTTTGGACATTCAGTAGACTGAGTCACCAAGGCATCCTGGAGAAACCAGGTTCTAGGAATCTTTTGACTATGTTTAGAAGTGGAGTAAACATATAATTTGTCTTCTGAATTTGGACATATTTTTTTCATACTGAGACACTATAGAATGAAAGAAGATGCTATTAATAAATACTCTAGGACAACAGATACAATAGGAGACTGCTCAAAGTAATAATATCATATGCAAATCACAGTCATAAGAGAATAGGAGCCTGAAAGTGACTCATTATAAATGAACAATGAGGGGCTCCTTTTCCATAACTACAAAGCCCAAATTACTCATGTCCATAGTACACAAAGCATGCAGAAATCACCATGACTAACCAGTAGTTGGACTCTGAGGGAAGGGTTAGATAATCATATGTACCACATCATTCAGTATGTGATACAGGCAAGCAGCTCACCACCTTCTGCTCTAGAGATCATCATTTCAGCAACTGAACACCACATAAACCACTATGTTTTGGTTTACACTGAGGTGTATTTCAGTTACCTGCTAAGAAGGAAATGACAATTAGCAGAAATTTCTTACATGGAACTGAGAATTAAGATGTGAGTTTTCTTGCTCCATTTGGAATGGATCACGGTAGTCAAAACTTAACTACTCTTCAGAGAAAATAAGCTAAGAGATCAGCTTGGGTGATCAGTCATGTATATTTTCTAGAGACAGAGGTATTCCCAAAATCTGATACTTTCAGCACAAAACCAGGAAATTTCTAACCAACCTGGGACAAATAAGTGACCTTCTTTTTTCACAATTTCTGATTTTTTTTTAAGTAAGGAAATCTCTGCTTTGGAAATTTACTTATTTTCTTCTTGGTTGTGTGCTTCTGTGGTTATTTCTCTCCCTCTCTCCCTTACTACTTTGTGAATATCTTTTTGAACAACGTCCATTCTCTTGTTGTATACAAGACAATATAAGTAGACATTTATACTTATAGACATTTATAAACAGACAATGAGGGTATATGCCCTTTTAGAGTAATTGATTTGGGTAAGAATTTCCTCATCTTGAATTATGGTTACATTCTAAGCAAATTTGTACAAAGGAATCTTTGCCTCCTGAGAAGGGTGCTGTTGTAGTCAGAGTTTGCAAGGGAAACAATTTATTGGACAATTTATATTTTATAATAGTCGCCCAAAGAGTCAAATACAAAAGCGTGCATGAAATCTGTCTACACACTAAGTCACAAATAATCCAGCTGAAGGTCTGGATCTCGTGGCAATGTCCTTCTGCATGAGTCCAACTAGAGATCTAGAGCACGTGACAATGCTCCACATGAGTCCAACTGGAGCCATAGAGCCTATGACAACGTCTCATACAAGTCTCTTTCATGGATCTGTTTGTGGAAGCTAGAAAGTCTGTGCTAGTGGGATGAAGAATCTGTGCCAGTAGGCTGAAGGATCTGCACTGGAGCCAGGAAACAATGTTCAAAGTAAGGATCAGAGCTCCCCCAGAAAGTACCACAACCATCCTCAGTGACAATGAGGTCTCAAGCTCCTCCAGTGATGAGAACAGCTGAGTTCATATCAGGAAAGCCAGGACAATAAACTCCGCCAGGAGAACCAACAGCATCATCTTTTCCTCTCCTGTTTTTCTTTTATGTTGTTGGCTAGAATCCTCAAGTGGGCCTTCTTGGTCTATTCAAATTTACATTAATACAACGATTACATATATTGCACCCATTTCTGCACCGAAAGCAAAATATTTGAAGTATGATTAAAATTCCAGGTTAAAACTCTAATACTTTGACTAATCTGATTACAAACATGTATTTTAAAACTACATTAAAATCATATTAAAAGAGTTATTACAATCATAGTCCTTGTTTCCTATTAACAACAGAAAAATGGCAAAACTAAAAAACAGGGGTCTCCTGTGCTTAAAATACACTCTTAAAATACATTCACTCTACTTAAAATACCCAATACAAGTCTTCTGGTGAAAGACTTCAGTTCATTTTTCCATTTTCCTGTTCTCAACAACCACATTTTCCTCTGTGGAGGAATCCTTGCAATCCATACCCTACTAGAACCTTCCATCTGGCTAAATATTTGAAATCATCCTCTGCCTCTTCACTCGTAATTTTGAACATAGATATAGTCAAAAGCTCTCAATAGTAACCACACCACTGTCCCAACAATAGACTACATTGAAATTCTTCTGCTATCCTGACAATATCTCTAAACACAAGCAAAATATAGACCCACTTCCTGCCAAACCACAATATACTACCTACAATCCAGCAGCCAATACAGTACTTTCTCAAGAGAGGCCTTCTGAGCCTCATTTTAACCTGTAGCATTTCCATTAGTACTGATTTTCCAGGCCCTCTCCAGAGTCTCCCATATAGTTTACAGCACATAGGGGCTACCTTTTCAGCCAGTCTCTCAAAATCTTTCCAAATTAATTCCAAATTAAAGGCTCTTAAGCCACATGGCCATGCAACACTATAGCAAGGACTCTACTCTTGGTATCAAATTCTGTCTTACTTTTCTCTCATTGCTGAAACAAAATACCCAATGCCCAAAGTAAGGAAGCAAAGGTTTATTTAGTTCATAGTTACTTTTATCTTGTTGCTAAGCCAGGTGGTACTAATTCTTTAGCAGATGTCAAACTAAGGGAGCCCAGAAAGGGACTGTGGAACTTAGAAGAGATGAACTTGTACTCCCAATTCAGCTTTTGAGCAGAATCTTGTTATTCTTCATGTTCTTTCACAGGTTCCTTTTTTCATTCACCATTGTCTACCTGTCACTGTAGTGGAAGGTCCCTAACAGAACTCAGAATCATCTCTAGCTCTTTCTTTTCTCTCCCATTAATCACCAACTCTACTCATTCTATAACTATCAATTTCTTATCCAGTATTAGCGAGCACAGCTTTAGAGTGTATGTTGAGCTCATACTCTTCTCTGATAAGTGCCTCGTCTTATTCACAAGCATGAGAACAAGTGCTATCTCCGTACTGTGACATGGGAGTACTAACCTAGCTGGTTAGACCAAACTCCAGTCTTCAGCTGGTTGATCCAAGTAGGAACGAAGTATGTCCTGGAATACAGACTCATGGTTTAGGTGTTACTCTCAGACTGGGTTCTTTGAATAGAGTGATGCTAACTTGAGGATTAAGGCTGACATTATGGTGTGATCACATGGTGCCACATGCATACTAATAAACAAAAAGATGGATGCAGAGGGAGTCAAAGAATGTGGAGAAAGAAGTAGAGATTGAGGGAGGACATAGAGATTGCTCATATCCCAAAGATACTGGTAATAGTATCTGCTGAGACTGAGATTCAATCGCTGACTTTGATTTCTATTAAATTTCTTAATAACAGTCCAATAAACCTGTAATTTTCATCCAACTTTAAATGATCATCTGTGAGTTTCTCTTATTTGCCATTAAAATACACTTAACTATAACATTATGTCCCGCCTTTGTCCCAACTTGGGTCAAAGTTGCGTAATAAAAATTCAATCACTATTAACCACTCTTTCTACATTCCACAAGCATCTGTGAAGTGTTTAGATGCTATGTTAAACATGTATAAGAGTAGCTTTGTTTCCTAAATTGTATAATAAATCTGAGAAATGCAAAACCAGAATAGAGGACAGTGCCCAAGAAGTGTCTTATTCTGTTTTATATTGCCATAACTGAACATTATTGACTGAGCAATTAATAAGGAAGAGAAGTTTACTTAGCTCATAATTCTAGAGGCTAGGAAGTCTGAACGCCCAGCATCAGCAACTGCTAGGATCAAAGTCAGATTTTAAACAAAGCCACTGTTCTGATAAATCATTAATCTATTCATTCACAAATGAATTAATCCATACATGAGGGCAGCACACTCATCATTAAGTCATCTACGAAAGATATCATCTCGGAAAGAGATCACCTCCACCTACCATTAGCATATGCATTTGGAGATTAAGTTTCCAACATGTGACCTTTGGGAACACACTCAAACCATACCAAGAAATAAAATTAGCAAAATGATTGCTTCAGTTGGGTAGATGAAAGTAAGACAAGGGAATTATATCCTTAAGTGGTTATCTCTCATGGGAGGTCATATTTACTCCTAGTCCTCTCACTACTGACTACAGTGAATCTATCACTCGGTGTTCTTACTTATTTTGATCAGAGTTACACAGTAAATCTCTGGGGGAAAGAGGCAGAACTATATACAGCCTTGGCATCTTAGTGTCTCACTGTAATCAGAAACTCAATCAAAGTAAGAGTTAAATTATATTCATGTTACTAACCTCAGTATTTTTCATGTTGGTTTCCTATTTGATTAGAGTCCCTCAAATTCTTCATTAAGGGAGCTTATTATTTTCAAAGCCTTACATTTCTTGGAACTACGATGCAAGTAATAAGAAAAAAAATATTAATATTCTTCTGAGTAAACAAACACTCAGCATCCTTTGAAAAACCCTCTGTCATTATCGAAATTGAAGACAACGTTCTTGAAAATGAGAATAGATTTATCCAGATGTCAACAGAGGGAAGGAAGAATTACCAAGCACGTAAATGATTCTAAACAAGCTGGAACATATGGCTCAAGGCAGTACATGAAACACATTTGATTTACAAAGCCCAGTGAATGCTGCAAGTCTGAAAATGTTGCAAGATGCTCTTAATTAGGGGCACTACTGGGTATTCAAATTATTCTGATGACTCCTAATATTCATGTTGGTAGGATAATACTGTTACAGGCCGTAAGCTGGAAAGGTTTATTCACTAGAAAACTCCCACACATTTAGTCTTTATGCGGCAATCTTCTACTTCCTAACAAATACAATACCTCCATTCTATTGGTTTATGTGCAGTTGAGATGTCTATAAAAAAAGGATCTTTAGGCAGGTTTATCTTAAAACAGGAAAGTTAAAATGTAGGATTAAATTATATATCAAGATTGTTTCACAAATTATTGATTACATGAAATCTTCCCTGAAAATGGTGGCTAGGATTAGCATTCTAAGTCTCCAGGCAATAGAATTGACTCTTCAAAATTCTGTTTCCTCCCACACACCAGCTCTCTGAAATTTAGATTTTTCTCTAATCACTAGACAGAAACTCTTTTTCATGATGAACTTCTACAGACAAATCCTAACAGTGAACTTTCCACTCCTTAGAAATACTCATCTCTTCTGTAATATCAGACATCCTGTAACACCAGACCACTCCCTGGTTTCTTGGACCTCTTACTCTTTTCTTTCCTTGTTGCTCATTATGATGACTAATCTTGGTTGTCAAACTGACTGGCTTGAGAGACACACTCTGAGTGTCTCTTGGGGTCACGGAGCGGTGACCTTGGGAACTATAGCTAGCCCCTGAGCCTTCCATGCCCTGTATTCTTCTTCCTGGCCACCTTGAAGTAAATAGGTTTATTCCACCCCCTTCAGACAGGCTGTGTCTCCCTTGGAGTCAGCCATGGACTAAAACCTCTAAAACTGGGAGCAAAAATAAACCTCTGTTCTTTAAATTGTGGGTGTTAGGTATTTTGTGCCAGCAATGAGAAAGCTGAACAGTAAAATATTAATAGTAGAAGCAACAGTGTTTCTTATACTGGCATGAATTTTTTAGACTTAAGAATTAGTGCTACCTCTGATAGTGAATTTAAGCAATTAAACTCATTCTCGTGGTCAACATTCCCTGTGTTGGCAAGAATATAGTTAATAGTAGTCATCTATCATTTATTTAGATTTTCCTGTTAATACTAAGAAAAATATTTATTAGCAATGTAATATATTCCAAGCACTATTGTAATTATGTTTCTCATGTGAACTCAAGTATGCCTCATAGCAATCCTATACAGAGGGTTTTATTATTTCCATTTACAAATGTGGAAACAGAGGTAGAATTGACAAGCTAAAAATTTTTGGAGACAAGATTTGGGATTAGAATTTTGGATCTCAAAATATATAATATATAATATATAATATATAATATATAATATATATGATATATGATATATGATATATGATATATGATATATGATATATGATATAGCTCATAATTCCAGTAACATTTAGTGTATTGACACCAAAGGTAAAATTTTTAAAAATCATTCTATTATTCCAAATAAATGTATGGCTGTCTCTTCTAACATCAGAAATCTTCTTTCTTTAAATATTTATGTGAAGCAAACAGCTAACAAATTGTTATCAAAGCCAGTTAAGGCCTTTCACTTTGAATCACTTTTCCCAGACTTGAAAGCCTTTGGCAAAATCTGACAGTGTCTGTCTGGAGCAAAGGACTTTCTGAGCTGCATTTAAAATAAGCTTTGTAAAGTAATGAAAAATATGAAACACTTTGAATTGTATGCAGCAGTTCATATAATCATTCTGTATGTCTATTCCTCAAACCCACTGATTCACCATTTCTCTTTGAAGAAAAAGAAATAAAAAACAGTAAAGAGATACTGATCCTAAAAATTATTATAGCAGTATCAAAGGTAGAAAGGTTAATAATAAATAATAGAGTAAATATTGAAAAATTGTTACTAATCAGTTATACTAAGATGATTAAATGTAGCAGTCTAAATGAGATATCTCTCTTCCTTCTTAAAAGAATGTGTTCAATCAGCATGAATATACTGACAATCAGCAGTAACCTCCCGGAAATCCTTCACAATAAATGATAAAGCAAGAGAAACATCATGCTGGTTGGCCATTAATTTGTGAGAAATGAACATGAAAGCTCTCTATTTGACCTTTGGGAGACTGTAAGCCATTTTCAAATGTGCTGCGGGCCTGAGGGGAAAAAAAGGTGTGTTGTCATGTTTGCATATTTTAAAAAGATTATGCAGATAAAGAGCACAAGCAATTTAACTTGCATTTTAATGGACTCAGGAATTTTGAGTGTTCAAATACTGAAGAAACTAACTAGACTGGTATTTAGAGAGGTCTAAATTGGAATATATGGCAGGCAGTTGTTCAAAGCTTGTTTCTATTTCTGATTGATCAGAAGAATCTTGCAGCAGCAGGCAAACAGCAGGTGGCAGAGAGCAAAGGGACGTGTTTATGCTGATGATGGAGGTGGGCTGTTGTGGTTTTGGGTTCTGCACCCCTGCCAAAAAAAAGTCCAAGGAAGGTCAGAATCATAAAGATGCTGATATGGCCTATGTGGTACTTAACAGTTTCCAAATCTACTGAGTAGACAGTGATAGCAGCTGGATGTTCAAATTTGACTTGTGTTACGTGTCATTATTACAACCCCTGGAGAGAGGCAGGATGACTGCTTCTTTGCATTGAATAAAGGATGAGGATTAAAATATGGCCTTAGGTATCAAGTAAAGAGTGTTCTAAAAAAGCAAGTAAGAACTAAATTCTGACAACAGAAAGGATCAAATAACATAGGTAACTGATGTGGCAAGAAAATTAACTATTACCAATATACAAACCCTCCTGAAGATCTCTTAGACATTGAAAATAGCAAACAATTCCACTTAAAAAGTACTTGAATAAGTACTCTAACACACATAACCAAGAGTCAAATCTAAAATTGTACTACAATAATTGTTACAGAGAAAATGATATGCTGGATTGACCACACAAATATTAGTGGATCATTTGGTAGTCAAAGATTACATATGATCTTTTAAAGCATAATTCATAACAATAGCTATTCTTTCCTATTCCCGAGATACCAGCTTAATATTATAAAATATATTACAATATGTTAGGGGGTAGAGGGAGGAAACGTGGATGGTTTCTCATCAGATTTGCCACAGATTTGTAAAAAAAGAAACAGAACTTTCACATCTTCTCACTTCTGTGGTGTTTATTTTCTTGGCTTTTCAATTTTTTAGTATGAATTAAGCATGAGAACATCAGTGATGGGACTTGATGAGCAGATATAAAATGATTGTTTTATATCTATTATAACATCAGATTGTATGCTTCTGACAATAATTAAAGATGTGTGTGAAACTTAAATAAGAGTGAATTATTGTAAAGTGGTATATGACATAGATTTTAAAATTTTATGTATAAATAAAAGTCCCAGAGTAGGAACCTCTGGGTAGTGGAATTATAGATTCTTTAAAAGTTACTTTTTATAACATATTTTCTCATAATAAAATACATTTGTAATTTTTATTTATTTAATTTTTTGGTACTGGGCATCAAACTCATGACCTTGTGCTTGCCAGACAGGCTCTTATGCTGCTGAGCTAAATCCCCAGCCCTATAAAATATATTTTTTATAATTAAATAATTTAAAAGTGAAATAAACTTCTCAGAATAAATTAGGGTAAGAACTAGGTATATCCTTTTATAAATATATATGTGATACACACCTACACATACATAAATAACACAGATAGTTAATTTTACAAATGAACTTGTCCATATTTTAAAATTGAAGTTTTTAGGCTTACTTTTGTTCTCTCTCCAGTCTGTACCAGATTTTGCACTCTTCTAACCCTCCTAGTCACCGTCATCTCTCTTGCTTTTACTCATCCCATACAAAATCCAGGTTAATAATTTACAACACATTTTTCAATATTTTTTCCTGCTTATATGCTCAGGTAAATATGCCAACACATTGCACACCGTCGTGGGCTGTTTGATAAAATCAGATAAATTACATATTGATCTCTATTTCTGCTTTTTCTCATTCAAAAATGCTTCACTGATAACCTGCCAAATTAACTGCTACAACTCTAATTTATTATTTTAATGGCTGTGTGATATCCTATATCACACCATATGCATCATAATTTATTCGGTAATTTCTCTATTGAAGTCTCCAGGTTTTATGGCCATTATGAAAAATGTTGTAGTCAACACCATTATGTATGTATCATTACTCATGATTTTACTTACTTGGGAATATATCCCAGGAGATGGAATTTTCACTTACAGGAAATATGTACTTAAAATTATAAAAGATGACAGATTACTTTCCAAAGGGGAAGTAACAATTAACAATCTCAGCAATTATGCAGAAAAACATATTTTTCTGGCATTACTGATAGTAATAAGCATTCTTATTTTTCATTTTTGACACTCCAATACATGTAAAATAATAGCTCATTAGTCAGTTAATTTTATTTCCCTATTAAAAAACTTGAGCAGCTTTGCATATGCTTTTTAGTTATTCAGACTGATTCTTTTTTGAATTGTTGGTTCTGCCTGTTTATTGTGCCTCTGTTTCTGTGGAAGTATTTGATTTTTCTTTTCAACTTTTAATTGTTCTTTGTATATTTATACTTTAATCCTACATCTGTAATTATTGCTAATTTAATTTGTCAGATCTATTACTTGTCTTCTGTACTTGTTTCTGATAACTTTCATTTTATATTTTGATATAGATTCTTTATCTATCTTTAACTTTGCCTAGTTTTGGAAGACTACAAGATTTTTTCATAGTCTCAGTATTATTTATCAAGGAAGAACAATAATATCTCTTTGCAAGTTTATAGGTTAGTGAAAGCAAATTAAACTAGATAGAAGTTGAGGGTGCAGCAAGATGCCTGACTAAAGGTCCTTGGTGTGTTTTCCTTCAAAGGACTAAAATAAGGGGAAACAATAGCTGCTTCACCAGAGAGTTCAAAGTAGGGTGCCAGGGTGTAGTATGAATTTGGCAGAGACACAGTAGAGCTTTAGATACACTACGGTTTTATAAAGTCAAGCTTTGAGTGCATAACACCTGGTATCCCATGTCTCTACATGTACCCTGAACCAAGAAGGACTTCATTCAGTGGGGAAAGGGCTTCTGCTGCATGGAGATGTCTTTAGACTCCATTCAGGTGAAGCAGGTGGGCAGCTGTCTCCAAAACTGCCACCATCTCAACTCTATGAATCAGGCAGTATTAACTGTGTCCACCTGGGGGCCCCTAGACTACCACACTGAGAGGAGCAGCCCACCTACACTTCAGAAAACAGTCAAGATAGGTGGTCCTACCTATCTGTCATGTGCACACCATGGGTGGAACTGGAAGACGTGGTAGGTAAAATAAGTCAGGCATAGAATCTAAAAAGTGGGCAGGAAAGATGTAGAGATAAAATAGTGTTTAACATAGTCTTGACAAGGTAGAGGGACATGAGGATGGACAGATGACTCTTCATGGGTACAAGGTATTAATTTGGTAGGAGAAATAACTCCTAATGTTTAGTATAGTGCAGTATATAGTATTGTCGGATAATCATTGCTGACAACATTTAACTGAATATTTCAAAATATAGAAAGAATTTTGAATTTTTCAGCACAAAGAAAATATATCAGATATGTATATAGGCATACATATATATTTGTATGTATGTATATATATATATATATATATATATATGCAAGATAGATAACTATACTGCTAATCTGTTAGTTCATTCAACAGAACAGTTTGTTCTTTTATTGTTTGAATGATTGTTTGATCATTTTTGCGTGCCTAACTCTTGTAACCTGAACAACTACTTCTAAGATAACAATGTGCAATGCATAAATTAGTGTTAATTTCCTGCTATTTTAAAAACTCTGTATTGTTTTTATCCTTTTTCTGCTTTGCTTTTTAAAATAAAAGTGTCTGAATATAAATATATCAATCACCCTGATCTGATAATTACTCATTGTATACATGTATTTAAATGTCACAATATATCCTATAAATAGGTATAGATACTATGCTTTAATTATAAATGAAAATGTATGTTAGGAAAAAGCTTAATTCTAGTAAATAAATTAAGATGAAAAGAAGATAGCAGTTTATGAAATCTAGAAGCAATTCATCCCCCAGTGTTTGGTATTAGGCTTTCTATATCTTGATGGTCTACTATTTATATATCCTACTGTCTAGGTCAAGTTATGACTGAAAACACTGGCAGGGATCTAGCTATTTTGTTCCTTTCCAGAAGAAAAGTAAAACCCACTGTCATGGTTTATGTCAGTGGCCCCCAGGGCTTATGCATTTGCATTACGCATTTGTGATTGGTTCATCCTCTAGCCCTTGGATTGTAGGTGTAAGTGCTACACTGGCCTAGGGGTGGAGCCAGGATGTGATGCAATGGCAGGAAGAAGGTGTGTCTTGCTCTTCGCTGGTTCAAACTTGCTGTTTGCAGCCCCCATGAACGGTGGCCCACCCATGCCCGCCTGCCTTGGAGCCAACTGAATATGGACCGAAACCTCCAAAATCTGTAAGAAATAAACTTTTCCTTTCCCAACTTTGGTCATCAGGTATTTTGTCTCAGCGATGAGTTAAAAGTAACTAAGACACTCACCTCTTATACAAAGTGTTATATAAATAAAGTGTTAAAAGATTGATCTTTCAAGCTTCCTTTTCAGCCTGTTGCTAACATCTACTTTCTTTAGACACTGGTTTATGCTTACTGGTTTGATTACAACCTGCAGACCCACTAATGGTTGTGCATGGCAGTTTAGTTTGGCAGGATTTACAAGACACTCATGTGCACCAGGCCCAGTGATAGAAAGAGAGACTAAGACCTGCTCTGGTGTTCGGAAGGCTACATCCTGGGGAAAGGCAAGACTCATAAATACACATAACAGTGCAGCATGACACATCAGACAGAAAAGGTACATCATGTCAGGAAGCTTGGAAGAGTCTTTACAGACACAGAGACCCTGGAAGAACTGTGACAGAACACTGCATAGAACAGCTGACACTGGGCTCTCAGACAGGACTCCAGGCAGCAGCTTTCAGTTTGCACAGAGGTTCAAGAAGCATGATGTGTTACAGGGGCAGCAGTTACTTCAGAAGACTGGAGAAAATAAATTGTACAATGGGCAGGAAAAAAGTAAGATAAGGCTAAATTAATCTTTCCCTCTGTGTGACTTTATCTGAATTATCTGACCTCAGTAAAGTTCAGTTTCCTCACTTTTGAAGTTTCTTCCTAGAATTAGTATGAATATGGAATGAGACAAAATAGCTTAAAATTATAGACAAGGGCATGACCCTAGCACAAAATGCAGACTAGCTACTCATCATATTCATGGAGTTTGGCACAGCTACAGGAGTGGGAATACTAAGCCTGTGATTTCACAGAACAACCTCAAAGTCACTACCATGCAAACATCTGTAAACTGGGGCACAACAAACACAGAAGTCTAGGATGGGCGTCAAGAAGTCTCTTATGTGAGTGAGAAGGGGAGAGAGAGAGGATGGAAGAGATGGAGGGAGGGAGAAAGAGAACAGTGAGAGGAGGGAGGAAGGAAGGGAGGAAGAGAGGGAGCGGGGAAAGAGGGAGGGAAGAAAGATGTCTTTAGACTCTATGTGGCACTAGGTGAAGCAGCCAGGAAGCCCCATTGTCTGAGCTCTGTGAATCAGGCTGGATTACCCGTGTCCACCTGGGGCACATACACTGCAAACTCTTAGACACAGCCTGCCTATGCTTCCAGAAAACAGCCAAGCTGGGTGGTCCTACTTATCTGTCCTATGTGCAACATGGCTGGAACTGAAAGACATGACAAGAGAAATAAGTCGGCCTTATGGAGAGAGAGAGAGGGAGGGAGGGTGGAAGAAAGGAAAGAAGGAAGGGGAGACAGAGAGACACAGAAAGACAGACAGACACAGACAGACAGACAGACAGACGAGAGAAAGAGACCGAGAGTTGGGATTGCACGCATTCCCCTCCATTCTCTTCGAAGTCCACGGGAGCTTGGCAAATGAACAGACTTAGATGACTGATTTCCTCTACAATGAACTACATGATACTCTTGATATAAATTTCTCATAAGCAATTCAAATCCAATTGAATATCTTTCTGTTTCCTGATCGAAAAAGCACATGAATGAACTGAATTCATATTCAGTTTCATCTGTAAACCAGTTTCTGTGAACCTTGCTTCCACTTTTGACGACCCCTGTCAGTGATATCATGCCACTTCCAGGTCCCAAGCTAGGAACAGTTCATCCTTGGGGCTCCTCCCTCACCCCACCCCATCAATCATCACATCGCAGAAAATCTAACTCTGAAAACAGAGCTCTTTCTCTTCCTCACATTCTACTGCAGCTTTTCCCATTGTGTCTTCATGACATCTTGGCAACGTAACTGTAAAAACATCCCCACTGGGCTCCCTGCATCCAGCAGAACCATCTCGCGTGATGCAGAGTTCTAACAATACACAGGTGTGCTTAAAACCTTTTAGACTCTACCACTATCTATAAAAAAGAGGATCAAACAAGGTAGAAACATCCTGCAGGTTCTTAGCTGCCTCTCTCTCACTTCACTTCCCACTGTAGAGCGCTTGACACGTTGTGCTATGGTTATACCAAGTAAGGGGCTGTTTTCCAGGAAAACTTCCAAGCTTCCCAACATTTGAACCTGCACGCCCCTCCCTTTAGAGTTTTGCTCCTCAAGGTGAGGTCTACATCCCTGCACCGTTATCTGGGGACTTGCTAGAAGTTCAGACTCCCAGAACTCACTCAACTGTTTCCAAATCAATGGCCATGTTTAAAAATCTCTGGAAACAAATCAGACTCACATGTGTTAACATCATATTGTCTCCTTGATGTGAGAAACTAAAAGAGTAAATAAGTTTTAAAAAATGTGATAGATATTGTGAAGTGGGGAGACATTGTTCAAAAGGAAAAAGGAACTAGGATGTGTGAAAGAGGAAAGGACAGCAATGAAAAGGGGAAAAACAAGTCAGTTATAATATTAATGTCTCTTAGTTCATTAAAAAGGCAAGTCTGCTAATGTTGATTGGAGAAATTTTTACAAACGTAGTAAGAAAAGGGGCAGGTAACATGAAGTATTATTTCGTATGTAAATGCTTACACACAACTTTATTCAAAGATATAAAAAACAACTGAAAGTTTTCCTAGACTCACTGGGGATTCACAGGTATAAAATTAAGATTAGGGTGGATTATGTTGATAAGAAGAACCATTTAAAATAGGACAGTCAATGGTGCAAAGCTCTGAAGAGAGCAAAACACACTATTCTTTTGATTTACATGGGAATCATATGGCTACAAATGCAGTTTTTATTAAAATTGTGCAACACATGCCTTGTGTTCCTGTATAACATGAATTAGGTGTTGGACCTGGATTATCATAACGAGATTTTCACCTGCATGAATGTCAAGTAGGGCATGCTAATGTCATTCTGGATGCAGGAGGATTCTTTGTTGTTAACCCAAGCATAGCAGGATATGGAGCACCTCGGCCTTCATCCATGGCAGGTCAGAGCTGTCCTCCTGTCAGTGACCACCAGTAATAATCCCCAAATTCCCAAACTCCCCAGGGCCAGTATATTTCTTGCCTAGAGATATTGGTCTACCTGGGAGCTCTGAAACTGTCTTCTGGCATCAATTCCCACAGTCACCTTCACCGTGCCTGGGGTTTCCATGATGTGATCTGTCCCTCCATGATGTGATCTCTCCTAGTGTCCACGAATGCAGTCCTGGCCAGGTGCCTGGGAGTCCATGAGCTGTCTGCATAGCACAAAGGTCTATAATCCACCTTTGTACCCCCAGGAATCACACATTCTGAAACCGAGTAGATGCTTGCCAAGGCTGTTGAATAAATGACTTAGAAAACAAAAACTAAGCTAAAAAGAATAAATCAGAGAGCTTGGAGATTGAAGATAATCATCATCCATTAAAACAGGCTTTTCCCCATAATGTATCTACTTTATCCTAAAGAAAACATGATAAAATGGACATTTGATATTTTTTCCTTTATATAAATTAGGTATTTCTACATTGTCTTTATTTTTTTATTCTCCTATTCAGTTCCAGTTATGAACAATAGCTAGGTACAAAACTCGATATATTTAAATGACATTATGTTTCTCTGGTGCTATCAATGTTTTTAAATGACATTATGTTTCTCTGGTGCTATCAAAGAAAGGTGTGATTAATCCTGATCACAGAATTTGAGGAGAGCCTTTCAGAAGAAAGGCTCTATTATGATATAAATATGAAGAGTCTCGAAAGACTCATGCGTATGTTTGAGGGCTTAGTTACCAATGCAGGAAGATTTGGAGATGGGGTCTAGAGAAGTGATTGGATTATGAACATGCCAAGCTCATCAATGGATTATTCAAGCACTGAGGATAGCTGGCCTCAGACTTCTGAAACCACAGGTCAACATAAATCTTTCCTGCTTTACACTGTCCATGTCAGATGTTTTGTTACAGTGACAAAAAGCTCTCACACAAGATCCTTGCCTTCCATATAAAATGGTACTAAGGTTTATGTTTTAAGACTCTCATATAAAGAAAGTGTGAAAAAAGAAGTGACTTATTCAATGATAGTACTTTTCATTGTTTTTCAAAAGTAATGGAAGACAGATACTTCAACAAAGCTTCCTGATAAGGGTACAACCAAGCCTGGAGGCAGGACCTCAAATTTTCTGCGACCTTCCCCCACCTAAAGGGGCTCTGCATTGGCATCTGCCTGGTTAGTTCACTCTTCATTCACTGTTATTCAGATGTCACCTTCTGAAGTGCTTTCTCTGATCAGCTTCTTAGGCCCTCATGCTGAGTTTTCTCCATAGCATCTGCTACCACCTCCCACACAAGCAGCTCTCTCATCACGTCGGTTGCCTGTCATCTCCTCACTAAAATGAAAACCCAGGGTGGCAGGGGTTTTGCCTGCTTCGTTTTCCTGTTAATGCCCACAATTCCTGGGGGTGTTGGCTTTCGATCACTGTGACAAACTATCTGAGGAAAATCAATTGAAAAGAGGAAAGATTTATTTCAGTTCCTACTTTCACTTGGCTCTGGCGGAACAACCTGTGGATGTATTGAAGGCATTTCATTGTCTACTTCCCAGTTTTATATTTTCCTGTTACTTCTTACTTTGTAACTATTACCTCATGCCACACCTTGAGTCTACAGTTACAGTGTGTATAGTATTTAAGAATTTACTCTTTTCTGTTCCATAAATCATTATTAGAACATATCTCCCTGGCTTCCATTATCCAAAGATGCCGGTACATTCTCTTCTAAGCCAATAAACTCATTAAAGCCCAGGAATGAGTGAATAATAATGCCTCTATCTTCTAAAAATAATTTGCATTTAAACAACTTTTGGTGCCTGAATGCAAAGTGGTAAGCCACATGGGAATCCTCAGCAGGCACTAGGTCTGGGCCAACTTGGGTAGCCATAGAGAGGCCTGGGAGGAAAATCAAATCATAAGCTATAGGTACCTGTCCACTCAGTCTCTGGAGGATGAGCCTGGCCATGCACACCCCTCACAGCACACACACTCACAGCTAGGCAGGATGCCAAATAGAGGCCTGAGAGCATCTTAGCTTGCATAGAAATAAGCCTGTCACTTGTGAGAAGTATACCCATATATTACCATCGATTCCTCCCTTAGTGCTTTGACAGTTTTCTCTATGACACAAACACTGTTGGGGTACAAAAATGGAAGCTGGATAGTTATAAGACTTGGTCCTCAAAAAGGACAAACTGGGTGTGCTGGGGCTCAGATTATTGGGACACAAATCACAATTGTGTGTTTTACTGGGGCTGTCCTGTACCTCAGAATACCATGGGGGTTCTAACAATGGACAGAAAGAAAAGGCTGAAAAAGGACAAAAACATATTTCCTGATAAGCAGACTTTGTGCTGTGCAAAGACAGAACTAACACAGTCATTTGCAGGACAGAAGCAGAGGATTTTTCCATTAGTACATCTGTTGGCTCTTTCCAGAGCAGCTGTGTTCTATCTCCAGAGGACAGGGTGCCCACACACACTGTGTGCAGAATGCTCTTGGCCTTCCTCGGCAGAGTAAGTCAGGCTGAGCCTTTGGCCTACTTTATCAGAACCAGCTCCAAGAGGCCAAGCACTTGTGCATGTCAAAAGTGAGTGAATTTTCTTTCAAATTATGACTGAATGTAACTTCTTTCTCCACCACTCTACACATTGCCACTGAAGCCCTTCTGAGTTTGCTACTTAGTGGAATGAGTATTGGTCTGCAATTCCTCTAGGATATTCCTGGTTTTGTTTACTTCACTCTCAGGACACAGAGACATTACAGTCTAACTATGGAAGCTTTCCACATTTTATCAAAACGACATCTTATACAGAGAAACTCAAATTGATGGGCACATATTGACACACTGAACATTCCCCTCCCTCTGCCTGAAAATTGAAACTCAGACCTTAATACTAACCTACATTCCCAGGCCTTTTAAAATTTTTCAATTTTGAGATAGGGTCTTACTAAGTTGGTAAGATTTCCAGGTTGGGTTCCAATTTGTGATCCTCTTGCCTTTGTGTCCTAGAATGCTGCATTTACAGGTGACCTGAAGAACAAATAAAAGGCATTTTTGTCAACTGCAGTGAATTTATCTTTTCAAGCAGTTCTTGATTCACTAAACATAGAGCTAAAGAACCCTCCATCTTCTTGGAAGCCCACATTCATTTCTGCCAGAACAGGGGTGGAAAGCATATCCAATATCCTAAGGTGCTAGAGACCTGGCTGTGTATAGGAGTGGCATCACTTGGACCTGACATGTTTCTGCCTCTTGTGTGCTGCCATCATCTGACTGGCACTTGTGATCTGCAGCTAACAGCAGACACCAGTGAGACAGGGACATCTGAGGACCTGAAGATGGTGCACTGAACTATAAGTGGCACTCTCCCACTGAAATAACGGAGACAGGGTAGTGGATGACCTTACCTGGCAGATACCCTCGAAGGTAGGCCACCTGCCTACTGAGCTCGGACCCCAAGCTAGGGGCTCTCAAACATCAGCATATTCCAGGAAGCCTCCCTGACACAGAGACCACTGGGCCCCACTCTGAGGGTCAGGTGCAGGCGGGTGGGGAGGATCTAAGGACACACATTTCTACTAAGTGCCCAGGCCCTACGGCTGCTGCTGATCCAGGGACCACTCCTCAGGAGCCACCACTCTAGGTTCAGGTCTGGATGACTTGTTCCTTCCCTCCTACTGCTATGCTCTACACACCTGAGACTGAGGAAGAGAAGGTGGAGGTTGACAGCTGTGCTGCAGCATGTGGTGGCCAATCCAGGCTGCTACTGAGGACAGAGAAGCCAGCTTACAGGATCAGGACCAGACAACCTTTCTCCAGAATCTCAATGTACAACCATTCTCATCTGGCACTGCAAGGCTCCCTCATCCATTTTTTTTATAAAGTCCACCTGGTGAGAGTGCAGTGACCCACACCCATAGCACCCTGATCAGAGTTAGAGAAAGGGAGATGGCAGAGGAACTCAGGGGACCCTGGAGCATCAATAAACAGTGTTCATGAGGCACAGGTTCTCCAGTGCTTTTGCACAAGTGACCACAGCAGGGCAGCAGGGCACACCTAAAGAGCCATCATGTAGACAGACAACAAAGACCTCTCAGCAGACATGCCCAACTGCTGCTAGTGGGGAACTCACCTGAAACTACAGATGAGACTCGGTCCAAAATGCAGACAGCTGCTCTGGCAGCTACTTTCAAAAACACTAAGGACTTTTTTCCCCTAGAAAACTCTACAGATACAAAAACAGTCTTTAAACCTCTGATTCCTTCTGTACCTTGGCTCCAAGGAGGAGCTACTGGATTTGGACTAAGAGGAACAGCTGGGACAATGCAAGGGTGTTTGTGTGTTTGAGGGAGGAAGTGGGAGGTGTCGTTGCTGCTGGGAACATCTCTGCAGGACCAGACTGAGGATTTACAGTCTGTGCTATCTGTCAGGATACTAACATATTTCTTTCTATTCTTGTTATGTTTCTTTTGCAGGTCAGCTGGGCCTCTTTTCTGCTTCATCCTTACCTCAGGACCAGCCTATGGGGAAAGCTTCTGATTGGACTTTGCTGACTGCTATCACAGTGGGAAAGACAGTGATAAACTGCATGCTTGGTTTTGAAGCTTTTGTCCTGAAATAATACATGACACTATTGCTAGTTGAATAGTATCCCTCAAAAATCCATGTCCACTTAGAACCATCTGATGTGATTTTATTTAGAAATAGGACTTCTGAAGGTATATTCATTTAGTTAAGGATTTAGGGACAATATCAACCCAAATGTAGGGTGGACCTGAAATTCAGTATTTGGTGTCCTTATATAGAGGGAGACATGGCAACGGAAGACCATGTGCAGAAGTGATGAGTGCACATCAAAGAGCACCAAGGTTGCTAGGAATAGCAGAAACCAAGAAGAAATAAGGGCGTTCCAGCCCGCACAGAGGGTCTTGATGCTTTGCTTTCAGACTTCCAGATTGTAAAATTGTAACAGAATAAACTTCTCTTGGTTTAAATCCTGGTTTCAGCAGCACTAAGAAACTGACACACTGGTTAAAGCAAATCCCAGTGCCACGCCCAGTTTCAATGGAATCCCCATGGGACTGGGTAGTCTTTGTCTTTCTCAGACTGAAGCTCCGTCTCTCCATCATCTGTGGTGGGTCTGCAAAGCTAAACTTCAACAACTGCATGAAAAGACTTCCTTTCTCTTTGACTTTTGGTTGAGATTTGCCAGTAAAGGGAGTTGGAGTAGGAGGTAGAGAGTGAAGTCAGAATCTCAACCTTGCCACCTTCCTCTCTCATGGTGGCAGTGACATGAAGGCCCAAGCTCCTACCAGGGAGCCCCTCCTGCAACTTCTCATTTTTCCAGGGGCTCTGGTAACTATTTTTTTCCCACGCCTTTCCAGACCAATGGTGCAAAACTGTTGTCAGGCCAGGTGTTTCACTGTTTCTTGTGGATTTCCCATGTCCCTGCCTTCAGCCTGGCCAACAGTCATTTTATCAATCTCCTTTCTATGACTTCACTGGAGTGGTGCTGGTGTTTTCTGCAGGGATCCAAAGGTACCTGGGAGGAAAACTGGCAATGTTTGGTGGACAGTAACAACCTAGCTAAATTGCGAAGCAGCAGCAGTGAAACAGCAGTGGAAAATGTAGCGAGAACAACAAATCACAGGGTGGCCTGGCTTTCCCTCTGCCCTCTGCGTGGCAGAGAAGGTTAGTAAGAGCTGTGAAGAAAGACTCAAACCGCAGGTCCACCACTGATTAGCTATGACATAAATTGAAGTTTCTTCTCAGGAAGGATGCATAGCAATGATTCTCTTATTGGGACAGTATAAGAATTAAGAGAGATAAATAGGAAAGGGACCTAACTGTGGTGGACAGAATAATACCTTCCAAAGATACCAAACCATGAATCCTCAGGAACATGTGAGGAGGTTACTTTGCATAACAAAAAGATGGTGGGCTTACAGTTATGATTATAAATTTCACAATAGGGAAATAATCCTGAAATACCAAGTAGGCCCCATCCAATCACTTGAGCAATTAGAAGAAGAAACAGGTGGAATTGCTAGTGCTAAATATTAAGAGATATAGTAGAAGGGGGAGACAGAAAAGATACACCATTCTAAGAATTTAATGTACCACTGCAAGTTTTAGATGTTCAGAAACTACACATGGGACCCAAAAGAAGCCACTAGAGTCTAAAGAAGACACTGAGACAGAAGCCCATAAGGAAACAGGGGCATCGCTCCTGCACACATTGAGTTCTGCCAATCATTTGAATGAAATGGAAATGGATTCTTCCCTGGATTCTCCAAAGAGATGGCAGCCCAGACAATACCTTGATTTGAAGCTTTTGAGACTCAAGCAGAAAAACCAACTGAGTGTACTGGATTTCTTATTATGGCCCTGTGGGTAACAGACGCATGTTGTTTCAAGTCTCTGAATTTATGATAGCTTGATACAGTAGGGTCTTAATTGCTTGTTGCTGAGACAGAATATCCAGCATGCACAAATTAGAGGAAGAAAGGTTTATTTTAGCTCAGTTTGTAGAAGTTTCAATCCATAGTTGGCTGGCTCCAAGGCAGGGTGGCATGGCAGGGGAGAAACAGTTCTTAACACAACAGGCAGAAGGCAGCAAGCAGCAAGACTTCCTCTCCCCTTTACCTTATCCAAGCTACAAGTCTTTTAGGTGATACCCACACTCAGAGTAGGCCTTCCCATTAATCCACACACAGAATTGTGCTTAACCAATTAGCGGACTAATTTAGTACCACACACCCTTAATCCCAGTATTACACACCCTCGATTCAGCCACCCACAAGCACATGAGGCTTTGGGGGAACACCTAGGTATAAGTCATAATAAGCAGAAAATAAACAGACTCCCAAAGTGAGCTTGGTGCATAGTATACACTCACTGTACGTTTATCTACTCTCAAATGAAAGAATTAGGCAGATATGAAGGACCCTTCCCAAGGGGAAAAATAATACACACTCTCAAAGAAACGTTCCTGCTACAATTTTACAACCTCCCCTTCCTGGATGCATATGGATTCCACATAAATAGCCCTCAACAGCAACAACAGGAGGAGAAGTAAGAGACAGACGTCCTGTGCATATCTCCGGCAGAGGCAAAATACCTTGTTATTTATTGGCCACATGGAAGGAAATCCACAGCATATTAGATTATCCAGCATTTGTAGTTGATTGCAGCTACAGTTAGGATGTACTAGAACCTTACTTCTGTTTCTTTAGCCTGAGACTCTCTTCAGCTCCGTGTCAGTATCTCTCATGTAACTGATTGTTCAAACCCAGTTCTTGCCCAAGGAGCATAGGCCCTTGTTGCCCCACGGCTTCATGGCTTCATGGGATGACTGTGGCTCCTATTCTGCCACAGCCAGGCCAAGCTGAGACGTGACACTGCAGGACGCTGGGCTCTGAGCAAGATAGAGAAGTGAGGTCCTTTAGTGTTAATCACCAGTGACACATGTAGAAGTAAAAGGAAATTAAGGGCTACAGTCTAGGCACAGGTGTGTACCTCACTTGAATTGTTCCAGTTAAGACACTCCTTCATGTCTCTAACCAGCATTTGGTGAGTCTTTTGATAACCATTCCCACTGTCCTTCTGAGAAACCCATCTTGCTTCTGAGGTAGCTGTAGTAATAAGAACAAAGACTTACTATGTTCTCGCTGTGCATCGGGCTCTACTTTGTGTAACTGTAACCCAGAGCTGTAAAAATATGAACTGATTAAATTTACAAGGCAGTGTGAGGGGATAATTTCTATTCTATTTCTATTAATACAAGTGGCCCTGCATCCTACAGAGTAAGCTGTGATTTGTCTTGATTGATTCAACACACTTAGGTCTCCACCAGGTCTTATATTGGACCTTGGGGGATGTGATGGTTAATACAAGTTGCTGTCATGGCTGGATTTAAGGGTACCTCAACAACTGATAAAGCATTATCTCCAGATATGTTTGTGATACTGTTCCAGAGGAGATTGGCATGTGACTGAGTAGAAATCATTCTAGTAGCTGGGGACCCAGACAGAACTCAAAGGTAGAGGAAAGGAGGAACCATCCCTCCCTCTCTTGTCACTGGAACATTTTCTAGGCATATTCCAAGATTTCTGCATGCTGGAGCTGGTAACAGGGGTCCCCTGGGTTCCCAGATCTTCAGCCATCTAATCAATAGTTACACTAGTGGCTTCCTCGGTTCCGAGAGTGTCCCACTCCTACAGCTACATTAACTGCACTCTGAGTCTCTCACAGGCAAAAGCACTCTTCAGACACTCCTCAGCCTGCATAACTGCATGGGCAAATTCCCTTAATAAATTCCTTCTTGTATGTCTACCTCAATGTTTCACTACGTAGGCCCTCTGTATCTTTTGGCAACTGTAAGTTTAACCAATCTCAGATAAAAAACACTCAATAAAAGACTGCATACATACTGAATATGTAAAGACCTTTTTCTTGTTACAATATACTATATAAACACAGTATAATAACTATGTGCACAGTGTTTACATGGTATTAACTAAAATAATCTAGAAGTGATTCAAAGTACACTAGAGGATATGATTAGGTTATATGCAAATACTCTATCATCTTGTACAAGGAACTGGAGTAAGTACAGATTTTTGCATCTATGAATGATTAAGGAACTAATCTTTACTTGAGTATGGATGTGTGTGTGTGTGTGTGTGTGTGTGTGTTTGTAGATAGATTCATTGGTAGCTGACAGATCTTACCAGTTTTGTCTCTTTGGAAAAGGCTAATATAGGGATATAAATGTACCATAGACAAATTTCGTATTCTTTGGACTAACACAATGGAGGGGAGACATATATAGAAACAAACATCTAATGACTATTTTCTTAGCAGCATGAATCATGGGAAAGGGAGTTAAACACACAAAGTAGCACAGAGCTATGGAACAGGAGAGAAGTAGGGTTGAACAAGGCCTTTTGGAGAAGGAGACATTTGATCTCGCCCATGAAGTATGAGTAAGAATTCTCTGGGTTGAAAAGAAGAAAGCATGAGGAAGAAGACATGACATAGCGAGAACAGCATGACCAAAGCACAAAGCCCGAGAGTGGAATATTCCAGGTGTGGAGTAATTCATATCATTGCATAAAGTGCCTGACCATGGAATAGAAGTCAGCATGGATCATACTGTCTAAAAGTATTAAAAATATAATTTTCATTAGGGAAAAAAATCAAGACACCAAGAAGACGAAGAAGAAAGAGAAAGCACTCATGAGCTGTAACCAGCTGCTAATAACCCAAATATGGGAATGTAGTAATAATGTTAAGGACCTCTACTATGTGAGATGAGTTCCAGAGTTAACACAGAGGTTCAGTGCATATATGTTTACAGAACACCTTTCTACAGTGCAGATTTTGATGCGAAGGAAATACAGTTCTTGACCTTGAGAGGTTTGTTTACACATTCATTCATTCTTTCTTTTTAACAAGTATTTGTTGAGCATCAACTAGGTAGCCAGATAACTTGGCTAGTAATAAAAAAGATCCCTATAGTCCTTTCACTGAACTTACAAGTATTTGAAAGAGTTAGTATTTAACAGAAAAACACAAACAGGTCACTTGAGTATGGTGACTGAAAAACACAGAATAAAACTAAAACACATAAGTGTCACTTTACTTATAATGGCTTTATCTTGGACTTTAGTCTCCTGTGCGATTTCTGCATTGCGTCTCACAGTTAGGCACATTCCATCCTAACCCAGCTCTCAAGAGGGACATGAGACAGTGCTGCCTCTCATGTCACTCCATCACTCACCAGCATGGGGCAAGGAACTTTTGTCAAATGAAAATTTACAGTAAGGATACAACTACATCTATCCTAGTTACTTTCCTCTGTGGGACAAAATACCTGATGTGGGATAATGGAGGAAGGGTTTATTGTAGCTCAAGGTTTGTAGAGGTTTTAGTCCACATCTGGGTCCAAGGCAGGGTGGCATGGCAGAGGGGCTTGCAGAGAAGCAGCAGCCATTGAGGGAGGAGCAAAGATATATACCACTCCAGACTGCACCCACATGAACCCAATCCTTCTTCCTGCCAGGATTCACCTCCCAAAGCCACTCCTAGCTGTAAATTAATTTGTAGACTAATCTGGTACCACACACTCATGATCCAAAGTCACCTCCCAAAAGCCTCACCTGTGAGTGTATGAAGCTTTGAGAAGACATCAAGACATAAACTACAACAGTATGTACACAAAACTGAAGATAACATCGTATGAATATCGTACAATGAGGTAGGAAGATTTAGTATTGCAGAAAGGATCACAATAGCTATTTTGCCAGGACCCAATCTAGAAGAAAGAACTGGTCATGAACTGAGAAGGGAGATTGTAGATGTTTCAGTGGCCTTGGAGTCGGGCAGACTCCAACGATAACTGTAACTCCTCTCCCCTTCCACTGAAGAACTTTCTTACACAAAGATAAACTCATTTTCAAATAATTAATAAATTAAAATAAATTGAATTAAAAAGATTTCAGAAAGAGGATTTCAAACCATAGCAGGTTGCATGGACTGTTGCTCTGGGATATAGGCCTCCTCCTGCTCCTGCACCACTCCTTGTCCCAACCAGAGTTCCAGGAGAGCAGAAGTGATCATCTAGGTGGCCTCTTACAGGCCTAATCTAAACCTATTTCCTTTTCTGCATAAAGGGACATTCAACAGCATACCTCTGAAACGGAAGTCAGTCCATTCCTGTCCCTCTCCAGCCTCAGGGGTTGGTTAGTTCCAGGGACAGCTTTCAGCTGCTCAGTGATACACAGGGTCCCCAGTGCTGACAGTCTGGTGGATGATTCTTTTTCATGTAAGCAGCAGTTGGAGGAGAATTGCTCAGCTCCTTTGATAGCCTCAGGGTATCAAGGACTGCTTTCAAATAACTACTGTCACACTTATTAACCCTGGTGTTACTAGATGACTGCTAGACTATTATTTCTCTTAAAAAAAAAAAAAAAACACTTAAAAAACTATCAAGTTTCACCAGAGCAAACTGCCTCAAGTCACGTTAACAAGCTTAGTACGCCCCTTCTGTTTGCCCCAAAGGGGTTTGCTCTGCGATGACCAGAGGGGCTGTGTGACTCAGCGCCGTGTCCAGCGGTCCCGTCCCTCCTGGAGCGTGGAGTCACAACCCCAACCCATCGTTCAAGCGCGATAAACCCAACAGCGCGGAAGGTCCGCGCGGCGGCGGCCTCTCGGGCCGGCTGGGTCCGCTCGCTCTGCGCAGCGCCCCGAGAGCCCCCCGCGCGGCCGCGTCGGCCCACTTAGACGGTCACCCGGGACTGGAACTCACTTCATGAAAACACTGGCGTGGGAAGGAGGGAAGCGAATCCCTCCAAGGAAGAACCCGGGCGCGAGGGGGCGGGCGGGAGCGGCCCAGAGCCCGGGCGGAGTGCGGGGCCCGCGGGGCGCGGCGGCGGGGTTCCGCGGTGCGCTGAGGAGGGCAGCGGGGCCCGGAGCGCGGGGGCCGAGAGCCTGGGGCGGCGGGGCGGGAGGGTGCGCGGGAAGCCCGCGGGGCGCGCGGCGGTCCCGGGCCGAGGCGGCGGGAGCGAGCGCGCGGGTTCCACCCACCAGGGTGTCTGAGGCGACAGCTGCTCAACTTCCGCGGCCGACCCGCCCGGCGCAATGTGGCCCTTGGGGGCGACGCTACCGCTGGGCTTGTGGTGCTTTGGTGAGTGGCTCCTGGTTCCCAGCCCCAGGGCTGCTCCGGGTGTGCCCGGAGAGGGCGGCCGGGGCGGGGCGCAGACGCGGGAGGGCCCCGCGGGTCGCCGAGCGCCGCTTTCCTCCCTTCCCTCCTGGCTCTCCTCTCTCCCCCCGGGTGACCGCGGGCTCCTCTCCTTCACCCCGTCCTCCGGCGATGTGCGTGCACCTTTGGGTGAAGTCGGCAGAGGGGCTTTGCCCCACCGTAGGGGCGCCGAAGCCGAGGGGCCGAGAAGGACCCGATTAAGTTTCCTTCCCGACCCAGCATCTGTCGGAGGACCCTCTGCTGGTGTGTTTTGTCTTTTAATCTAAAAATAAGCTTCCTTGAAACTCTCTTGTGATACCCAAGCCACACAGTCATCTTACTACAATCGGGATCATTTGTTTGTTGTCCTGCTTTCTTTGGGGGAACAATTTTAAAAGTTACCTAAATTTTGCCAGAGGTAAGAAAACAGTAACTTGAAGTCCCAGTACTAGGCAGCGCGGTGGGATTTGATGTCTTCGTTTTTCGAAGAGTTCTGCCCTCTGCAGAGGTTTGTGTAAAGTGTTTTGTCCCCTAGAAAAGGTAGGTGTTGGGAGCCAAGAGGTGGTAGAACCTTTGTAAGTGGGGCCTAGTGAAAATTATTAGGTTGGAAATGGGGGTGCTGCCCTGGCAAAGGGTTAAGGAGTTTCGGTTTGGGTTTGAGTTTGGTTTGAGTTTGAGGATCTTCCTAATTAATGTTGCCCAGCTGGCCTGGAGACTTCGGATTCAAAGGATCACTCTGCCTCAGTCTCGAAGGCACCCTGGTGCCTGAAAGTATCAGGAATGTAGTGCTTGTGGGACCCTAAGCAGCTTTGCTGTGTGATAGAGGTTCTCTGGGAATTGCTTGGAGGCAGAGGAGAGGGTTGGTGAGGGGTTGGCATCCTGAACAAAGAATTGGGGACACTAAAAAGGAGTAACAATAAGATTTATTGGAAAAGGCATAATTTAAACGGTTTAAATGGTAAGCCATAGAGGTGAAGGCACATGCCACAGGGTGGGAGCTGGCCAGAGAGAAACGCATAGGTCCTGGATAAAGGCAAGTATTGGGCTTCTTAAAGTTCTGGGATTCTGGAAGAATCTGTGGCTAAGGACTGGCAGGAGTCGTGGCCCAACTGGATCCTGACTCTACCCACCTCTCAGGAAGCAGTAGTTTTTGACCATAGGTGCTTTTAAAACCCATTGGCGTGGCATCAAACTGCAATCCAAATGAGGTTAGATGAGGATCATGCACTTTTGGGTTTGTGCCTGTGGGAGACTTGGGGGAACAGAGTGATCTTTATGGGTTGGTTTTCTGATATTTTGACATCTTTCTCCATGTTCTGATTTCTTGATTCTTGCCTATGGCTTTTTCTTCTCTGTAGTCCTTGCTGGACCTCCTACCTCAGTTCCTCTAACAGTAAATTGTGAGGAGGAGACTGTCCTCTGAATATCACTGGCTTTCTGCTGTGCCTTTTGAATTCTTTTACATATACTTCTGCCTTTGGGCCCTTACCAGAAGACCATTCAATCTTGGACTTAAATCTTCCAAAACTGTGAGCTAAATGAGCCTCTTTTTAAAATAAAGTACCCTTCACCGAGCATTTTGTTAGATCAGTATAAACAGACTGATACACACCCCTGCATCCATACCAATTATTTGTCTCAAGTGTCCTTTTTAAAAGTGTATGCTTCATCTGTAAAAGCTGAGGCAGGAATCGAAATTTTCAATGCACTACAGAGCTTGTGATACTTCAGATCTTCAGAGGCCTTCGTGAACCGTTTGTAAGATTTCAGAGTTGAAGCTGAGCACCAGTAACGTCAATTGTTCCATTTTTTCCTGAAATGCTAGAATAATTTCATTGTTAGCTTCTGTGCGCACCTTTGAAAATTAGTATACCAAATGCAGTTGTGAACAGGCAAGTTTATGGTTATTTTTTAAAAATGTTTAAGATCCTAAAAATGTAAATTTTATCTGAAAAAAATGTATAGAGGTGAGTACAATACGGTGTGTCTTAGTTACTTTCTCATTGCTGAGACAAGCTACCTATTAAAAGAGAAAGGTTCATTTTAGCTCACAAGCTGTGGAGCTTCAGTCCATGGTCTGATGGATCCAAGGCAGCGCAGTGTGATGGAGGGGAATGCCAGAGAAGAGAAGGCGGTGTCCTGGCAGGAATGAAGCTGCAGCATTTTTTTCCTTTCCCTGTCTGTTCTATCCAGGCTAGAAGCCAACAGATTGGCACGGCTCACACCCAGAGTGGCTCTTTTGTTGTCTGGGAACCCATTCACTCGCACACAGAACTGTGATAAACCAGTAGTCAGTGGTCTGATCTAGTATCGCACATCCTGATCCAGTCACTTCCAAAGGCCTCACCTGTGAATGCTAAGACTTTGGAGCCGGAATATAAATCGTAACAGTATCTGTTGCTTCCTATGAGCCAAGCACAGCAATTTGACTCTTAAGAAATTCTTTATTCTTCCAAAAAGTAAACTTTGGAAGGAAAAATAAGACCATGAAAAGATAATAAGAGACAAGAAGAAAGTTATAAAGATGTATTTTTAGATGAAAAATTTTAAAGATATTTTCTAGTTTTTATTTTTTTCATCTTCTTTCCATCTCTTCCCCAGCTCCATCTTTTGAACCCTTTCCCATTTGAAAAAGATCTATTCCCTTCCCTGCTTCTTATGTTTTTCTCTTTAAAATAATTTAAGTGAAAAAAGTATTGTGAAGTAAAATGCAATTTTTGCTCTAAAATGAGATCATTTGAGAATATGTGTATATGCGTGCATAATACATATATATATGACAGATCTAAAAGTTTTGAATAAATCATATGAAGTTAAAACAAATCATGATAAAACATTCCTAAAATATAAATTTTATAGAGATTTATATATGACTGTGTTGACAAAGGAAATTATGTCTAACATTATACATTAATTACCAGAGATGGAGATTTTAATTCTAAAATCTATTTCATTTAAAATTCATACATCTTCTAAAATATAGTTTTTCATGTTTTTGAATTCCTTGTATTTGGTGTCTCCCTTAATTTTTTGTTCAACATTTGTAATTTCTGTTTTTCTGACAACACTATGGTAGCCTGATATTAAAGCTGTTTTATAAGACCAAGAGAGCAAAGTTTTCCCCAAATGTGATTCTGTATTCTGTACTTCAAAAATCTATGTAAATTGTTTCCATAGTGTTCCATGTAGCCCATTTTCACCAGACTGACTTTTTAAAAAATTTTCTGAACAGCCTTCTTACAAGGAAAACAATAGAACATTTTCTTGCACCTCTTAGGAATTGGCCTATGAGACAGAGATTTGGGATATGAATCAAGATAATTTTTTATTTTATGTTATTAAATTTTTGATTATTTAGAAAAAGTAAACGTTAAGAAAAATCAGAGATTTTTTGTTTGTTTTCTGCATATATTTGTAAAATATTTTAAGTGTCATTCTGGTGTAATAAATTATTATTTCACAGTAACCTGTGTTCCTATTTTGGTCAAGCTTTTAAATCTTTTAAAGTCTTTTGTGACTTCCCTGGGGTCAAAGTTCTAAATTAAGTCTTTTTTATTATAAAAAGAAGAAAAGATAGCTAAGATAGATATACTGCCTATTTCTCTTAGTTCATTGAAAAGAAAGATTTGTGCTAATGTTGTTTGGACAATATCTCATGCTTCTATCTTACTCTGAAGATAACAATATATAATTTATTAATTATTGTTACTCTCCTATTATCTTGTTTTAAATGAAGTCTTTTTGACCTTGATAGAATTAATTTTGATGTCTTCCAGTTGTGACCCTGAATAATCTCAAAACATACATCATTCGTTTTACAGTTTCAGGTATATGTGTGGTAAAAGAAATCATCTTGTATAACCTTTTCAACTCATTAAAGACAGACTACAACCTGCAGTCGTGGTTTACAAGATGCACACTGAATTGTGTTTCTCACCTGCCATATGTCCAGTACTTTGTTTAAAAGAATGTCAACAAGCCAAGCACAGTGGCCCATATCTGTAATCCCAGTTACCTGGGAGGCTGATGCAGGAAGATGGCAAGTTTGGACCATCTTGGGTAGCTTAGTGAGAACTTATTTCAAAATGAGAAAAGGCTGGGGATGGAGCTCTGTGCAGGGTCCTGGGATCAATCCCCAGTGCCACCAAGAAAGAAAAAAGAAAGATGAGGAGGTAAGAGGGGAGGGAGGGGGGGACAAAGAGGAGCAAGCGAGCAAACACATCAACAGATTCAGAGATATTCACTAATGAGTGTAACAGGAAGTAAATAGTATATTTATGAAGTGTTATTTTTAGTGGCTGAATGATTTTCTTCAGAGTAGACTTTTAAAATTGTGATACACATGATTTTTGCTATCAAAATCTAATAGTGGTTTGTTTACCTGAAAATGTTTTCTTCTAAAAAGCCCGTTATTTTCAAACACAACTTGCCATTTTAAGGAAGTAAACACCAAAATTTGTAAGAAATTTTCACCCTGTTTTCTGACACTTGCTTCCCTTTACAATTCCGGAGTCATCATCCCTTTGTTCTCCCCCTGTTCACTTAAAGTTTTTCCCCTCAGTGCTTCTCTCTCTGGGGAAATAATTCAAAGCTCCAGGGGTTTTAAGAATGCAATTTACAGTCCAGATTTTGCTTGGGGCTTCCTAATATTAGGATATCTAGAAAGTTAGAGACTTGGAAGGAAGTGAGCTATAATGTCCACAAACCTGACTCAGATGAAAAAATTCCCAGAAGTATTAACTGTTTGAACAAATTAGATAGGGTCCAGTTTATTAGACTAAAATACCACATTGTCCCATTTTCATAATATTGCTTTATAATGTTATAACATAGTGTTGTTTAGGGAGCATTTGCCTGTATTTTTTTCCTTTGTGCTTTGAAGTCACCCAGTGTTCACTTTTGATCCTCTTACTTAGATAGTAAACAAGGCACAGGGAAGTTAGTTGCTTAAGATTGAATACTAAAAAGTATTGATTTTTAAAAATCTTTTTCCATGTCATATTTACTGTATATTATTGAATTCAATTCAGTGCATGTTTACTTAATAATAATTATTTCTTACCATGAGAGCATTTTATGTATTACAGTTTGTATTACAGTTTATATATAAGAAATATAAGAATGTATGATTATCAAAGTTTGTCTTTTATTTATATTTGTCAGTTCTTTGATATTTGAAGGACAAGTCACCTAACTACTGAAGTAAGAAATGATAAACGACTGAAAACTAGGGAAGATTAACTGCAGTTCCTTCACACTGTTGTATATTTTAGTTGAATGATGAGTGCTTGTGTCCATGGATAGGATGAATTCTTAGGCACACATAGTATGGAAATCAGATATGGATTGGCTCCTGAGCCTGCTGACAACCATGACCATTGTCAACCCTTTTCTTCAGGGACCTCTAATAAAGATCATATTTGATTCTAAAATATCTCTTACCAGCTGAAGGTTCTGGCTTAATTGTAAAGAAATCATGAGTTGACGGTGACCACCTCCTCTCACCTGCATCTCTCTAGCTATCAGCACATCAGTGGATTAAATCCGTATCACACACCCATGATCCAATCCCCTCTCCAAAGCCTCACCTATGAGCATATGAGGGTTTGGGAGGAGATCTAGATATAAACGTAACGAAATATATTAGTAGGAAAAAATGATTCCTTCAGAAGCTTGATCTGACAAATGACTGAAGATTGCTTCAAATGATTACTGCAGTATGGACAGCTGTTTTGAAGAGAACAAGAGACATTAATGATAGCCATTGTTGATTTTCCTGTTGTCTGGCTTTGAAGGCTGGTAATGCTTTCATTCTTCTGTTTTGATTGGTTTTACACTGTTTGAACTCATTGTGTGTGAAGATACGAACAACTATTTTGGGGAGAACAGGAGACATTGTGGTAGCAATGGTTGATTTCCTGTTGTCTTGAAATCCTGTGTTGCTTACGTTATTTTGTTCTGATCTGCTTTGTTCTGCTTTGTTTTATTATCCTTAAAATAAGAAAAAATACTTCCAAGCTAGATATGGTGTATGCATGTTCCAACACAACTGTTTTATTCTAATACAACTGATTTATTCCAGCATGCATGACTATGTATAATTTATACTGCTGCACATTAAAAAAGACTTCTTCCATCCATCAGATGTGCAAATTAATATTTAAAAACTCGTCTCTGTTTTTCTCCTTCTAGTATTGCTCTTTGCTTTACTGTTTATAAATAAATAATTGAACTATTTTTTTCTTTTGTTTTGCTTTTGGAGAAAAGGCTCATGTGTTAGTTCAAGGCTAGCCTTGAACTCATGGTGCTATGCTTGCCTTAGCTTCCTGAGGACTTGGATTGCAGTTGTGCACCACTACACCAGGCTTTTGACCATTGCTCTTTATCTTAAATTTTGTGATATACTTACGATTTATAGTATAGAATTTTACAACTAATAAACTTTTTTTATTTTGTTTTCCAGGTTCAGCTCAGCTACTATTTAAAAACATCAAATTTATAGATTACAGTTTTTGCAATGAAACTGTCACCATCCCATGCTACGTTACTAATATGGAGTCAACTGACAGTAGAGAATTATTTGTACGGTGGATCTTTAAAGGAGAAAATATTTTCATCTTTGATGGACCTGAACAAAAATCGGTTATAGGCAATGGCTTTTCAAGTTCAAAAATCAGTATCCCAGAATTACTAAAAGGAGATGCCTCTTTGTGCATGAATAAGGATGATGCTAAATTAGGAAACTACACATGTGAAGTAACAGAATTAAGCAGAGAAGGAACAACAACAGTAGAACTCAAATACACTTTTGGTCAGTGCTGTGATTTGAATATGGTCTGTCCCACTGGATACTCACATTGAAACTTGATTGCCATGAAGGAGATGAAGACTTGCAAAAGCCATTTGGTCATTGAGATTAATGCCTACTTTGAAGGGGTTAATTCTTAAAGAAGTAATTTAGCTGGATTGGCTTGCTATAAAACAAGTTCACTCCTTATATTCTTTCTTTCTCACAAATGCTCATCTCCCCTTCAGCCTACTGTCATGTTATAAAGCAACATCAGGCCCTCCAGGAGTTTTGTAGAAGCTGGTACTGTCTCCTTTGACATCTCAGCCTCCAGAACAATGAACCCCTCTATTTTATAAATAACCAACTCGGGTATTCAGTTACAGCAACATAAAACAGACTAACACAATAAGACTTCTATAAAAGCTCCCTTTTTATGTGTCCTGCTACAGGCAGTCCTTTAAAGAGAGGCAAAGTGGGGCTAAGAACGCATAATAATAATAATAGATATTATTACTAGCAATAATAGTACTGATATTATTACTGATACAATATTTAGAGGTGTAAGATAAATTCTTCCTCTTCTTATCCCAATAAAACTCATTTACTGTTTTTTTTTTTAAATTTGTATATTGTGGGGTGTTCAAAGTTTTGGCCTAAGGACTGCTCTATTTAGGGTTATTCGTGAGTAATGTATTCTGCACTTGTTGCTGCTATCAAAAGTATTTTCTTTAATTTTTGAGCCCCCATAATTAGCTTTACTTTAGTTTAACTCCTTTTCAGTGCTTGACACAATGAAGCTGTGCTCCTCTGGCAAAGAAAGGAGAGACTCATGTTAAAGATCCGATTATTGTGGATAATTCCTAGAGGTTTTTTGTGCTTAGCCTTGCTTTAGTGTTGTTCTCCTTTACCAGAACGTGGGGGAACTTGGGAACCAACTTAACTGAATTCACTTCAGCCTTGTTTTAGTACCACGACTTGGCCTTCTCCTATAATCTTGGACGAGTGTGTTGTGTAAGACAGTTCACTCAAGCAAACAATTTCTGTTTTAAATTTTTACTATACTAGTGGATATCTTTAGCCTTCTTCAAGTACATTCTGACTTTCTACTTGAAAGCCTGTATATAGAATCAAAAAAACTGTACGTACAAAATGTGGTCCACGTACTTGACAAGATTTTTAATGTCACTAATCATCACCAAAATTAAAACAAAACTCCACTAAGATACTGCCATGCTCTAGTTAGAAATCAGAGTTAATTCTAAGGCTGTTACCAAAGAGAATGGACAAAGTGCTACACAAAGTGTAACCCCTACTCAGGGTAGGAAAATAAATTAGTGCGCCCATTATGGAAAATGGGATGAAGATTCCTAAAAGCAATTTAATTCTTTCCTGTGATCCAGCAAGCATACTACAGGGTTTAATATCCAAAGGACAAATATCAGTACATTGAAGAGAGATCAGCACTCTCATTGCAGGGCTATTCACAAGAGCAAAGGTAGGGACCCAACCTCTGCCATCAGTTGGTGAATGAATGAGAAACTCAAAATACAAATAAAGAGCAATATAAAAGAAATACAATAGGAAATGGAGATACGTATTTTGCTGAAGGGAAGGAGAGCAAAAGATGGAGGAAAAGGGAAGGGAATGACAAAAGAATTAAGATACCCCTCATGAGGAATGTAATCATTATGTATTGCAAAGGTACTAATAAAAAAATAAAATTAGAAAAATTTCTATAATAGAAATAATGTTCTATACACCCAGTAGAATACTTGTCATTTGTGCAAAAGGGATGAGATGTAGAAACTTGCAACAACATAGAGAGAACTAGTGGTTACTATGTTAAGTGAAAGAAGCCAGGAATAGAAAGAAAGATACTGCAAGATTTCACTCTTGTGGATCTAAAATAGACAAAAGTAGGATAACTTATCAGAGGGTGAGAAAACTATGTGGCAGCATGGAAAGGTTGATCAACTGGTACTAAGTCACAAATTCTGAAGGAGAAATAAGTTCTGACATTGTATTGCACACGAGATCTGGAAAAATGCACTAATCTATGGGTGAGTACCACACCAGCATGATACAATCGCCTCCTCAAAGCCCCAGTGATGAGCATGTGAGGCTGTGAGAGGACATCTAGATATAAAGAGCATAACAGGAACTTTCAGCTGTCAACTTGAAAAAGTTTCTGCTGTATACAATTACATTCCAGAAAACTAGGATGTCCACAAGAGAATTTATATGGTTGTTGAATTCTGGGGATCCATTTAAGCTCTTTACCAATGTCTAACATTATAAGCTTAATGGAAGAAATAAATGTCTATCATTATGAAGTGAAAGCCCATAAAAAAGTCACACAGGCTGATACAGAGGAACAGAGATTGGGCGTTCAAATAAATGATGTTAGTTTCAGAGGAATGCCAATGCTTTCCTGACATATCATTCACAAGCATTCTTCAGACTGTATATCCATCTTCTGTCACCTTCCCCCAAGCAAACTACTACTGTTTTCAGTGAAATTCCTTGGCTTCATTGTTAACAAAAAACCCTCATAGATCTAAAAGTGTGGTCTTCAGGGTTTGTAAATTGCAGTTAAACTTAGTATTAAAAATTCTCAACAAATCTTATTTGAAGTCTTAATATCTCAATTACTTTTATATAAGGTGGATATATTATCATGTAAGTTACATGAGACATTTAATAATAGATGCCTAAATAACCTAAAGCCCACCATGTTTACATGTAAATGATCCCTTTTGTAGTATATTCAAGAATAAGTCTTGTAGTCCAGAGTCAGTTTGAGAAAAAGCAGGACTCATGTTTCTTTGTCTTAGTTAGACAGGGGAGGCAACATAGTGATAAATGAGCTCCCTCACTTAGGTCCCCTGAGTCAGTCTTACAGGAACACTTCATCATTACCTGAAGGTAAATTGTAGGCACTTCACACTTACAGGTATCCAACACACAAACATACAGTAATAATTACAGTTAGTTAATTGAGCAGTTGATAATTGTTATCCTTTGCTCTAAGCCCTTTGTGTATATTAGCTTCGTCATTAGTCAACAACAGTCCTTTGAGGGGTAAGTCCTGGGTATACCTGTGTAACAATTGAGGACACTGGAAAACAAAGCTGTTTAGAGACTGCGCAAGGCTGCACAATGATAGACACAGACTGTGGCTGCAGAGCTGTGCTCTCAGGGTGCTGTGCTGACTTCTTCCCTATGGAATATAAAAATATAAGAGGCCATTAGTAGAATTTAAAGTGATTATAATAAATACCAATTGTGATTTTTTTCTTTTGTTTTCTTTGTTCATAGTTACATGGTTTGCTTCAAATGAATATATCCTCATTATTGTTTTCCCAATTGTAGCTGTAAGTCTGTTCTTGACACAGGTTTGCTTTATAAGTAAGTATTCCCATTTTTATCTGTATTTCACTAATGATACAAAGGAACAGATTAATGCTACTAAAATTATTATTTAAGTTATAGTAGGACTACAACTTTTCATTGTAACTAAAAAATGCACAATTTGAATATTAATAGTCTTGAAGAATACAATATCCCTATATTTTGCTACAATTCATATAAACAAACCTCTGACTGCAAATCTGGATGCTATATCAAATATACTATCAATAATACACAATAGTCATTATGTGGTAAGGAAGTTGTGGTTAGTGTTTATACTCAACCACATTTACATACCTGCTTGGTGAAAGAAGCTTACTAAATTAGTGAATTTCAGTTATTTCAGTCTAAACTTTTAAAATACAAGATTTATCCTTCGTTTCCCTCTAACACCGTGAAATAATTACTAGAGGCCTGTAAACATCTGTAAGGCAGGGAATGTGTAATGATGATTTAATTTATTCTACATCCTTTAGAAAAGTGAAAGCTAGTCAAATATTGTATTACATCAGCCTGGTGTGTATTTTATAGATTTCACTTTTCCTCAAAAGTTTAAGCTATGTGTACCCTAGTAAATATGAAAGAGAGGTTACAGATTATATATTTTATGAACTTTTCCCAATGTAGAGCACTTTGAAATGCCTAGAGATTTTGGAGGTATTCTCAATTTGTATCTAAAAAGAAAAAAATATAAAAGTCTGACAGTGGCAACTCTTCAGACATTTCACAACTCTTACCTTCAAGACAGTGCCTAGACTTCTTTTGGAAATTACCTTAGAATTTCAGTAGCCTTGTATTTCAGGAGAAGGAACAGTACAGCTTCAAGACTTACTGCATCATCACAGATGTTAGGAAAAGCTTTAAACATATGGGCAGACCCACGTTTTAGGTTTAATGTGATTTCAGTAGGGAATGGCCTTTTTTAAAGATCATAAAGTGATTTCACATTAGTATGATTTGTTGAGTTTGGATGAATAGAAGTTTGCTGATTGTGGCATTATAAATGAAATTACATTTAGTGGAATAAAGCAGGAGTGAATCTGTTCCCTGTCAGCCGTATTTTCACAAAATAAGCTTTGGCATTTTTTTTTTTTTTTCTGAATTGTAAAAGTAACACAGTTGTCCCTCAGACTCCATTGCAAAATCTGTGGTTGCAGGAATCTCTAAATAAATTGCACAGTATTCACTTATAACCTGTGCACATCTTCCTGTATAGTTTGAATTATCTTTGGATTATTCATAGTGACCCTTACAATGCGAATGATATGCAAATAGTTTTATTGTTTAGGGAATAATGACAAGATTAAAGTCTGCACATGTTCAGTACATAACTTTTAAGATTTTTGGTACTCAGTGGATTGAATCTGAGGATACAGAAATCATAGATGCAGAAACTTGGCTGCATATAACAGTTTTTGGCCAAACTGGGTACTTGACCATGGGGCTATCACACTAATACCCCAGGCCTTTCTCTTTAACGTTAAGACAGGGTCTTGGTAAGTCTCTGCATAACTAAGGCTAGTTTTAAAGTGGTAATCCTCCTTCTCCAGCCTCCCACAGGATTACAAGTACTTATCCACCACACCAGTTCTTATCATTTAGAACACCATGTGGGGCCAGGGATTTAGCTCAGCACCATAAGTGCCTGCCTTGCAAGCATGAGGTAGTGAGTTTGATCCCCAGTACCAAAACAAAACAAAACAAAAAAAACCCACCCTGTGTAATACAGGAAATTATAGAAAAAAGTACCTGCATCCCTAAAATTTAGAAATGTGGTATTCATATTTTAGTGAATTTGCTACTTCTCTTTCTGTCTTTATTTTTTATTAAATTCCTTTTTTAAAAAAGAAACCGCTAGTATATACTTGTACATCCTGATTTATTTTTCTGTATGTCTTCAAATATTTTGGTTTCATTGTGTGCTCTACTTCTATGAATGTGCTGTAATTGACAGGCTTTTCATCATGATCAATATTAATGTTGTTTCCAAATGTGTTGATACTGGGAAAGTAACTCTGCTAGTGGTATATGAGCCTTGAAATGCAGAGCTGTCTTAAGGCATTACATATGCATTCCAAAAGGTGTTCCAGGACCTTGCATCAGGCACTACTACTGCAAAGAAAAATACCTATTTTCCACCTCACACTGCTGCCACTGTTATAATTTTGAAATCTTTACTAGTTTTATGGTTGAAAATGTGTTTTTGTTTCTGGGGTAGTGAGGGTGAATTTTTGTAATTTTTCTCCCAGTCATGTTTTAAGAAAGTATTTGTGAACCTAAAGAAATATTTTGGTGGAGTCTCTTATTTTGGCTCATCTTAAGTAAATACATTATGTATATGTTTATGAAGAAGAGGAGTCACCCAGCCCGGCCCCACATGTAAAGGTATTGATGATAATAGTAGCTGAACACTCATGGGCCCCCTGCTCTGTAGAATAGGCTCTGTGTAACGTGCTCTACACCTCAGCTCACGCGTACTTCTCCCAGGAACTTTAGGTACATGCAGTGTTGTTATTTCCATTTTGTAAATAAGAAATTCAGGCAAGTTGCCCATAGTTGCCACCTGATTCTTGGCAGTCCTGGGATTCGAACAGTGCTGTTATCACTACACCGTGCTGTACCCCCATGTTGAATTCGTTTTCAGAATTTTTGAATTTTGCTTCTGTTTCTTTTCCATGCCTTGGTAATTGTCATTCATCTTCCTAAGTTTGAATCAGCTTCCAAATGTTTTAATTTACATTTCCAATGTCATAAAATATCTCTGAAAACTCCTTTATAAGATTTGTCGTTGGTGGTACTGTTAGCTTTACTTAGTCTTTTGCCAGAGTGACTTCCTTTGGAACGTCTCATTCTTCCTGTCACACTGTCCTCACTTTCCTCTGTAGTGCCCATGAGTTCACCTTCCCTGCTTCCTCTGGCTGCAGCTTGAGCAGCTCCTCTGTGGCTGTGTCAGGTCCTCACAGCCAGCTGCTGCTTCTGCCATTCCACTATGGCCTCTTCACATTTCACTTCTGTATTCTCACTTCTTACTTTTCTGCTCTTCCATCTTTCTTGCCCAATTTGCTCTGTTGATAATCCATTATGTGTGGTTTTTATCACTGTCAATATGTCCACATGGTGGAAAGATCCAGGGGAGGAGAGCTGCTCACATTCCTGACACTCAAGAAGCAAAGGGAGCAAGGAGGAGCAAGGGAGGAGATAAGCCATTCCAGGTCATGGCCCCAGCATCCCTCTCTTCCAGCCAGGCCCCGCCTCCAGCAGCGCATTCAGCTATGTATTCACCAGTGGAATCCACTGATGAGGACAGCGGCCCCATGTTCCACTCACCTCCCAAAACCAAACCTCTGAACATAAGAGTCCCTGGAGGGATAGTCTAGATCTACACCATAACAAGAATTGAACAAAACTGTGTAGCTCATTTTTCTGTGCTTTTCTATAAATATAGTTGCTGCTGTCTTTCCTAATCCAGGTATCTGAACTTCCTTTGTATACTCTAGAATTGTGAATTCTTCCATAGGAATGTAGTAATTTGGAACTAGGCAAAGGAAATTAGTCTTTTGGACATCTTTTTCACTTATATTCAAAATACTTGCCACACAAAAGCCTTGGCTTTTCTGCTTCTAGGACATGCAGTCTTCGAGTGTGATGTTTAGTCTGAATTCATTTTGACAACACTATTTTATCAGAGCAAATTGAGTAATGTCTGGAGTTTCCTTTGAGATAAGGTCTCACTATGTAGCTCAGGGTGACCTTAGATTCACAAAGTATCCTAGGCTGGCCTTGAACTCCCAGCAGTCCTCCTGCCTTGACCTCTCAAGTGCTAGGATTACAGGTGTGCTACTATGCTTGTCTGCGTTTTAAATTAATGTGCTAAATATTTTTGAAATAGTATTTTAAATAAAAAAATTGGAAATTGCAATTTGATTTCAAAAGTTATCAGGTGTATATTTTCCTACATCGAAGATTTTTTTTATAGCTCAACAAGCACTAAAAATATTCTAATTATTTTCCTAGAGTTAACAGAAAACAGCGTCATATAGTTAAATAAATCATTTGTCTTTCTTTGTAACCTATCCTTAATCTGATGTGGATTTCATCTCATTGGTAAGCATTCTTATCTCTACTCAATCACTCATCACTTGCCTAACGACGGTCTAAATGTCATGTCTTGAACAAATGTTGAATTCTTAGAATTTGTTAGGTAGGCTACAGTCCATGTGAGCTTATGTGGATGCACCACATTCTGTCTTTAGAGTATCATAAAAAATTAATGTGATAGATTTGATTTTATCTTTACTAGATTATACCAATCACAATGATCTAATATGTATTCTGTATCAGTCACAAAGAGACCAGATAATTTTGTCTGTTCATAATATTAGCACTTTCTTCAGGTGACTCGAGGGAGATGTCCTTGCTTCTTTCACATAGATTTGAAATGCTTATTACAGAGAAAACCTTTCTAAGAGTAGAGGAGAAGTGTCTTATGTTTATCTGAGGAAGATCTGGGAATGTAATCTTGTTACCCAACTCTCATCCTAACATATTCACCTATTAGAATGTGAAGGCCTTCAGACAGACCTTATGTTTGCCTTGTTTGTACATCATCAGCACTTAGAATTCATACACATGGATTCATAGTGATCAGCCAATAATTACTGAATAATCTTCTACTTATCCTCCCATTTGCATTGGAACTGATAAACTGTAGCTACAGAGTAAATACTTATGTAAGGGAATGAATAAAGGGATGACGCAACCTAAAACTTTTCTGAGATACACCTGCTAGATATTTTATACATATTTTTTATACTCTTGAAATTAAACAGCATATTTTCCAAAATAAAAACGGGAAATTTTTACAGTTCCTAATTTTTTTTTACAAAAATGTAACATTCTCCCTCCTGATTTTTGGCATTCCTATGCATTTTTTGTTAAAAATTTAAGTACTGTTATTTCTCATGTATCTTCTTTTATGTTTTAATTTCAAGATTTAGCTGAGGAAACTCTTTAAAATCATGCAAATTTTTAAATCTATATATATAGATTGTCTTCCTAGAGGAAAATCATACAAGGACGTTTGATAAAAGCCTACTATTAAGGAGACGTTATTTTTAACTTAGTCCTAAGTATTTGGAGAATTATTTGTATTTGTTTTCTTTGTCATTTGTAATTTTTCGATAACATAAGGGTAAGCCCATTTAAAGGTCAGGAAAAGATCATCAGTAAAAGGCCATGGAGATTATTGGGCTCTGTAGCATCTCTGTGTAGCTGAGAAAATTTGCAGCTGGGTTAACAGCAAGATACCATCATTTTTCCCATGCTTGCTGTCGGATTTGTTAAAAGGTGGTTCTTATGAGCAATATATAAATTAATAAATAAGCCAAAGACAACTCTTTATATTCTCTGAAGAAAGCATGAAGATGCAATTTCATTGCCTGTTATTAAGTAGATTTTGTAATATTCTCATGGGAAATGATGCTTAATTTAAAGAAAAGTTCAAAATAGTTTTGCAGATAAGTAGTAAGTGAACCAACTGACAGAAACTAAAACTACACCCAATGTATTCTCTGCTCATACTCAAAAGAAATGATTGTGTTATGGTAGAACACTAGCAACAGTGGAATTTTGTGAGGGTTTTATTTTTTGTTAGTAGTGTTAATGTTATTTTTCCCTTACAGCAGCTCTTTGGAGCCTGAAGGAGTTAGTTGAATGAGATTCAAATTCATTTTTATTAAGAATGACTTAATCAGACTTTTACACGACTCTATATTGTATCCTAAAGCAAAAATACGTTGCTGGATCTCATTGTCTCCTTTATATGGAATTAAATTCGGAAGTTTCTTTTGGATGTTGGGTTGATTGAAAGGTACATTTGAAACAGCTTTATTTTGTAGTATTTTGTTAAATTTTCAAGTGTTATTCATATTACAATATACACAGAATTAAAATAGGATACATGACATACATCTACGGGTTGTTATTTACTTGTGGTGCCTTCTGTAACCTGTGCCCTCAATTTTATTTTACCTGACATTTGAGCTAGTAAATAGGGAAACTTTAAACACTGTGCCTTGCAAGGAGTCAGGGATATAACTGAAGTAGTCATGTTAAATTCCAGGGATGGAAACAGGAAACAGATCTTCTACACAGAACTTATACAGGAAACATCTTATAAACTGCTTCCTCATTATTATGGCTTTATCTTTTCTTATTCATGTGACTTCAGTTACTCAGCTTCACAAATTATTATTGCTTAGGCCTCCTGCTAAAGATACTAGAGCTGAGGTTATAACCTAAGGTATATAGATCGAGATTCAAATCGTGTAAAGTGTACGTTAAGGGTAAATTTTTATTGTAGTCACTTAGAAATTTGTTAATTTCACTATATTTTACCTGTTGATCATTTTAGTGGAGAAAATTAAGTCTAAAATATAACATTAAAAATAAATGCATGATTAAAAGTGATGGTGAATGCTGACTTTTTAAAAAAATGTATTACAGTAAAAAGCACATTACAGTTCATCTCTATTCTACCTTTCTTCAAATACGCTTGTCCCATCATTTTTGGCACTTTCTGAAGCAGCTTTGAAACACTCCTTGTCAGTGTCATTTGTTGTACTATCTTCGCTGCTTCCCTATCCTGAATCAATTGAAAATATTTTCCTTTGTGGTAATTTTGACTTTGGGGAATCAAAATTACAATTCACCGGGTACAAGATCTGGTAATAAGATGAATAAGAACACACCATAATTTTTCTACAAATATGCTTATCATTGGGTGGCAGAAGACACCAGGATTCACTGTATTTCTCCTCATACTTCATAAAGATACAAAAGAAGACTTCCAGAGCTATTTCAGAAAATGAAAAGAACAATGGGTATGTGTGTTTGATATGATTTTGGGGGGATTAATGGCAACATGTCTTTTGCTTTAATAGCTTTTTAAAAATTTAAACTGGCACAGGCAGGGACACACAGCCAGATATGCCTCATGCACCTGTAGGTCACCACTGGAGGCACTTGCTTCCTTTGGACAGCTATCACCCAATGGGAGAATCAGACAAACACACCCCTGTGTGCCCGCTACCATCAGTGGAGTGCCATTGTAGACACAGGCTGAGAGAAGTAATCCCACCACCACATAGCCCTGGCCATTGGGGAAGCCTCAGTGTAACTAACCCATCCCATACCCTGCTACCTCTTGGGAACATGGGTTCAGAGAAAACCAGGTGCCTCCCCATTCCCCTACACTGTGGAGGGTCAACCAACATGGGAAGTGCCTGGGACCCCACAACCATCTTGTTGGAAGGAGCCCAGGAGAATGTCAAGATGAAGGAGCAAAAGGCAATCTCATGCCTCCAGCTCACACAGAACAAGTCTGGGAGACACAGTCATGGAGGAAAATGGAAGTCACCCACCTGAAATCTCCAAGAAGATAGCAACTGAAACAATTTCATGAGACTATGAAAGTAAGTCAGATCCGAAACATGTCTTGGGTAAAAGAAGAAATCACAAATAATTGCTGAGCATATCTAAAGAAGATATAGATAAAAAAAAAAACAGGAGCATAGGAAAATGATGGAAAGCTTGAATGAACAATAGGAAGGAATTACAATGCATGAAATAAAAAGATATCCAAGAAATTAAAAAGTTGACTGAAAGTTGGCAAAGCCAATTGAAAGAGACTGGAGATAGATTTTCAGATCAGACCTTGAAGGCAGGATTGCAGCTAGCGATAGTGAAAGGAAAGATTTCTTAAAAATAATAAGAAACCAGGAAATAACAATTCAACAGCTGCAAGATATTGCAAAAGATAATTTAAGAATGGTAGGTATCAATGAAGAAGAAGACTATTTATAGAAGTAATAGCAGAAAATTTTCCAAGCATGGGAAAAGGATCTGGCATGCAGATAAGTGAGGCATATAGAACTCCAACTAGCCATAACCAAAATAAATCTATACACAGACATATAATAATCAAGATCCCAGAAATTCAGCACCAGAACAAAATGTTAAAAGCTGATAGAGAAAAGAAACAGTTCACCTATAAAGGAAAACCCATCAGAATCACGACAGACTTGTCAACATAAGCCATCAAGTCAAGAAAAATTTGGACTGATGTATTTTAGATCCTAAAAGAAAACAACTTCCAACCCAGATTGATGTACCCTGAAAAATTCTCTTTGAAAATTGATGAAAAAATAAGATATTTCCATGATAAAGAACAAATGAAGGAATTCATGACCACCAACCCAACCCTACAGAGAGTGCTAAAGGATTTTCTAGAAAGAGATAAAGATGACTATGGTTCTGGGAACAACATCAGAGGAGGATCACCTAACAGGACAGGCAGTTGAATGAAGAGGAATAATGGAGGGCCAGCAGCAGGAGAATAGCATGGCAGAGGTAAACCAATGCATGTCAGTTGGAACCATTAATGTAGATGGCTTCAATTCACCAATACAAAGAAAAGAGTGAATCAAGAAACTACATCCTTCAATACACTGTAGACAAGAAAAACACAACTTGAAAGGGAATTGATAGACTAAAAATCAAAGAAGAGAAAACAATTGCACCACACAAGAGACCAGAAAAAAGCAAGGGTAACTTACCCAGCAATTACAGAATGGATAAGAAAGATACGGTATTTTCATACAATGGAAATGTACCAAGCTATAAAATGGGACAATCTCAAAGCCCCTGTAGGTAAAGGGATGCAAGGGATGCAATTGGAGATCATACTCCTGGATGAAATGGTTTGGAATCATATGGGTGAACACTGAGTCATCTCCTTAGCATAAAAAACTGAAGGAGTTGGTGGGATCCAAAAAAGCACACTAGTTATTTTGAAAGTGATAGGGGAGGAAATGCCTAAAAAGAGAAAGTGGTAACCACTGTTAATTTCCTATTATCTTGTTTTGAATTCTTACATCATTTTCATAATTTTATTAGGTTTGCTTTTTTTCTGTCTAGGTTTGTTGGGTTTTACTGTGTGTGATGGTATGGACAGCTATTTTGAAGATAATGGGACATATTATGATAACCATTGTTGATTTCCTACTATCTTGTTTTGAAGTCCTGTAATGCTTTCATTCTTTTGTTTTTATTGGAGTATGCTTTGTATTGTTTGCTTTTATTATGTCTAAAAATATAGACACCTATTTTGAAGAGAACAGACATTATGGTAGCCATTGTTGATTTCCTGTTGTCGTGTTTTTAAGTTCTGTATTGCTCACATTGTCCTGTTCTGATTTGCTTTTTACTGTTCGGTTTTGTTTTACTTTATTCACCCTAAAATAACAAAAAAAAAAATCACACCTTTATGCTATATTTTGATCACACCTTACTTCCTATTTTTCCTTTCACTGTGGTCACCAGTTGATTACTGGCATGGAGACTATGTGTGGTTGACACATAGCAAAATTTTTCATTCACACAACCTGTTTTTCTCTGCTATTCAATTTGATTTTAGATTAATCTTCATAACAATATTAACAAAAACAGAAAAGGTCAATGGAGAGTCTGAAAAAGTATTTTATATCTATCTATTACATTATCCTTTCAGGGAAAGTATCAAATACTTGACAATAAAATTTAGAAACTTTAACATGTATAGTTAATACAGTTGAGTCTTTACTGTTTATTTGTATTAAAATGTTTCAGTCAAAAATTTGTCATTTTTTTCCATAAAAGTTTCATTGAGGTGTTTTATTTCCAGTAGCTATTGTATCATCTTTTTCAAAACAAATACCCATATCTTAAGATATTTTTCAAATTTTATAGTTTCCTTTTTTTCTGTATTGCTAATTCTGCAGTTATTTCCTATCAGCCTTATGTTGTGTCCATGTTTTGTTATCAGTCTGGGGTAATTTTGCTCATAGGGGATATTGACACTATCTAAAGATACTTTGATTCATATAATGGAGAATTACTGGTGTCTCATAATGTGCAATCCAAAGATTCTTCTCACTATTCTGTAATACACAGAATGACCAAAAAAAAGTAATAAGAACTGTGGGAGTAATAAAACCCAAAATGTGTAATTGTTATTGTAAAAAAGAGAGGAAAAGAAAGTGCTCTAAAGGATACAACTGCAAGTGTGTTTAGGTGTGTAAGATATTACTAAGTTTTTGTTGGATCATTGGACACAACTGTTTGCAGTCTCACTGTTTGAATGTCCACTTTGTATGCTTTAATTTTGTAACTTGAACAACTATTTCTAAGATGGCAATATGTATTAACTAGTGATTTATTACTGTTTATTTTTTTGAAATTCTGTATTACTTGTACCCTTTTACTGTTTTGGTTTTTTTCTCTTTAAATAAAATTTAAAAAAATAAAATACACAGAGTGACCCCCAGGGGAAAAAAAAAACTTATGTTCCCCCAAAGGTTAACCATGTGTCAATTAAGAAAGCCTGATGTACATAACATTATACTTGAAAGTACAGGGGGCTAAAATATCACCCACATATTCAGCATCCACATTGATCCTGCCACAAGACTGTGTATCTGTTGGCTTATGAAAAAAGTGTTAGATGAACTGACAGTATGAAGGAGTTGTTCCTCAGAAGTTATTCAATTATAGTAAATAGTTTGATTTTGCATTTCTGTTACACAAATGGCTTCTCTTTGTGATTGAGCTCATATAAATTATTTATTTTTTAAAACACTTAAATATAAAACCAGTGTGATGGATAAGAAAATTATTATTCTGTTAGTTGATGAACTACTGCTCATTGCAATTGTCATCACCAGAGTCATTCTTTTCAGCACAGGTAAAATGTACAGTTATATGAGGGAATGCAGGGTTGATGTACGAAGGACATTCAAAGGCAGGGTTGGGGAAGGAGGTTAGTAGTTTCCTAGTGCTATTTCTAACCAATTATAGGTATGACAAATGGAACAAACAACAGAAAACTCCCATCCTTGGAGGCCATAGATGTGAAATGAGGTGTCACCAGAGCCAACTCCCTGTCAAACTCCAGTGGAGTATCCATTCTTCGCTGTTCCTAGCTTCTGGCATTTAGCAGAAATCCTTAGCATTCCTTGGTCTTTGACAGCATAACTCCAAACTCTGCTTCCATGGTCACACTGAGGCACGCTCACCTCTATGTCTCTTCCTTTGTGTGACTATGTGAGATCTCCCTCTGGCTGTTCTCTTGAAGAATACTTGTCATTGCAATGAGGCCCCACCCATATAATTTGGGATAAACTCCTTTGAGCTACTTAATTATATCCTTTGCCATTTAAATAATATTCATAGGTTCTATGATCCGGGCGATGGGGATATTGTCAGGCCACTCTTAAGCTCACTGTAGAGGCAAACTTCAGTGGCAAAGATATGAAAGTAGCAGCGACATCTGGGCGGTGGAAGTGTGAGTGGAAAAGAGGACAGTGAAAATGGAGAAGAATCACAGAGACGGGCTGGGACTCAAAGGGATGGACTGAAGAATGCCACTGTGGTTTCTTCAGGAGACTGCAGTGTAGGAGTGATAGTTATGACATGAATTTGTATCAGAGTTAGTACATGGGGAGTAGAGGAGTGGGGAAGACAACTTGAAAGTGCACATTATATGATTTGGGGACAGATTAATATATCATTTGAGTGGTATGTAAACAATGATGAAGTTTCTTGTGGATTATGTAAGGTAGTGAAGAAGGATATAGCACCAACTCAAGGGCTCCATGTTGAGACTTCCATGTTGAGATTTATATTAGGTTTGGTCTTAAGTAATTTAAAAATGGGAATTATTGGGAGAAATACTATTAAATCTTTCACAGATTATGAGAGAAATACTGAAATTAATGCACTTAGTAAATTAAGTACTCAAACTTCCCAAAGTGTAGGAAGTATGTGGGAAATATTTTAAATATGTTCACTTATTAACAGGTGAATATTCACGAAGGAGAGTTCTTGGGCTTCATTTCCTTGTAAGTCCTTCAGTGATTCCATGCAGATAAATTTTAAGGTTGTCTTAGGCCTTCAAAACAGAAAATCATTCTGCAAAAATGATTTTCATATATACAGGTTATGTATCTCTTATCTGACATATTTGGGACCTCACATTTTGGAATTTTTCAGATTTTTAAATATTTACAGAGACTTTTCTGGATAAGCTCCCCTAATTTGAGGGTCCAAAATCCAATGTGTTCCAAAATCTAAAACTTTTTGAGAATCCGATTTTAGATTTTCAGATTAGAGATGCTCAAGCTGTACTTGATGCCAGTCAGCATAATTTTAAATTATGCCATATAATATCTTAAGGATTACCTTCACATTCTGATTTCAGATTTTTTTGTACTTATGAATATATACTTTCTCTTTGCTGTGTATGCATGAAAAATGGGTTCTATAAGATGAAGTTATAAGTCACAAATAGTAGAAGCATACTTTATATAATTATTGACAAAATTTTACACCGGAGTTTCACAAGATATTAGGGCTACCCTAACTATAATTACTGTCATTTCCCTACACATTTTGACACTATGTCACTAACGTATTTTTTATCATTATTTAAGAGTTTCATTTAACACTGGGTATAAGAGCTCTACATTGAAAAGGTCATGATTTATTATTAAATAACTGATTTTCTCATTTCCCAACGGGAGTAATGATGTCTGTGGTCACATTTGAATGATGATTGTTCTTTACTAGAGCAATTTTCTGCCCCTATGGAGAAGCCATGTATAATAACCATTCATACTGTAAAATGCGTAAACGTGGTCAGGTACCATTTGTCTAAGACTTTGGATAGAAAGCACCATTGCTGCTCAAATGACTGACAGTAAAAGATTGCTGAATGTGTGGTTCTGAAGCTGATCTTTGGTGAAAATTTTAGATCACTGCACAAGTATCTGGTATCTGACAAGGAACTACCAGTCTCTCTGTGGTCATGAAATTTTACTCTTGATTGCACCAAAAGCTAGTAGGAGTGATTACTTCATCAGCACTTTTAATGTGCTTCTGTTATTGCCTTTGCCTCCCCCCGGGTACTGGGATCAATACTTATGTCACTGTCATATTATCAGTCATGCAGTTACTGGGCTATATACTTGCTACGGTTGGACTATATCTTTGTATCTCTGGTAAGAATAACATTTTTCTGTAGTCCTAAATTGGATTTCTCTTGGACATAACTCTTCTTGTTTCTTCCTATAAAAAACATACATAGACCTTATTTTTTAGACCAGCTTTAGATTCACAGTATAATTGAATCACAAGTACAGAGTCCCCAGCTCATCCGTATACTCCAGAAGGCTACAGTTTCCCTCAACATCCTCCACCAAAGACGAACCAACATTGATACACCATTATTACCCAGAGCCAATTTACATGAGGGCTCACTCTGGATATCATATGTCCTACTGGGCTTGGCGAGTGTGTAATGACATTCACCATTGTGGAAACCTGCAGAATAATTCATCGTTCCCTCCCCACAATCCCTACCAACCTTAAATTTTGTTATCTCCTTAGTTCATTATCTTATTCTTACTGCAATTGGAAAGTCTTAGTGTTAAATCCTATAGAAGAAGGCATTTTCATCTAGGCTTCTTTCTCTTAGAAATAGGCATTTTCCTTTTATCTGTGTCCTTTCCTAGCTTGATAGCTCACTGCTACTTAGTGTTGAGTTATAGCTTATTATGTGAATGTACCACAGCTTGTTTGCGTTTTCCCCTATTGAGATACATCTTGATTGCTTTTAGTTTTTTTTAACTTTAAAATCAAACTACTATGAACGTATAAGTTCACATTTTTATGTGGACATAAAATTTCAACTTCATTTGGGTTAATACCAAGATGTGCAATTTATAGATTGTATGTAAAAGGTACGTTTTATCATAAATTCCCTGATACCCTCTGTTTCAAAACTGCTGCACCATTTCCATCACTACCAACGATGAATGACAATTCCTATTTATCCATTAACTTCCCAGAATTTGGTGTGGTGAGCTTTTCCTTTTGCATTCTCATCTTAACCCTAAGGAGGAATAATTCTTCCCACACTGGTTTAAGAATATTGCATGGGCTGCAACAGTTTGTGGGCTGATTTTTCTGACTGCAACCCTGTCTGGCTATATTTGCAGAAGAACTTTTAAAATAACCAGTTTCACACCAATTAATTGGAGTCTTGATATAATAAGGCATGTTATACAAAGGAGAGATTTTTTTTCTCTTCATTAGTCAAAGTTTTTCCACAGAGTTAATGATAATGAACAGATGTAGATGATTTCTATTTCTTTACCATTACAACAAGAATTACTCCTTTAAATTTGCTCTTGCTAAAATTGTTGTTTATTCCCTTGAAAATGTCAGTTGTTTTATAGGCATTTCTAATGTAAGGTTTTATTTTTTACAGAATGTATTGCAGTGCATGGCCTTTTAATAATGTCAGGTTTGATTATCATTGCTCTAATAGAATTACTTAGTCTACTTTACCTGATATTTATGGGTAAGTCAATCATCATTTCTTGGAGAGTGGCTTTGTTATACCCTTCTGTATACTTTTGTGTTTTTCTGACATATAGTAATTATACATACTTAGGGGTTCATTGTGACATTTCAACACATATATACAAAGTGTAATGATTAGACTGAGCTCCGTGGTATGTATGTTACCTCTGACATTTCTAATTTCTTTGTCCTACTAACATTTCTTTGTTTTACCAACTAGTTACCCTTCTGTGCTAAACATAAGAAGTTATTCCTCCTATACAAGGGCACCCCTCTACCTGTTAACCATCTTCTCCTTATCCTCCTCTTTCTGACATACTTTCCAGAATCTGGTAATTGTTCTTCTTTTCTCTACTTACATGAAATTCATTTGCTAGTTTACACATATAAACAAATACATCCCATTATTTGTCTCTCTCGGCCTGACGTCTTTCACTTAACAAAATGTCTTTCAGTTCAAAGTGTGTTGCCACAATTGAAAAATTCCATTTTCTATTGTGGCTAAAAACAGTTCATTATTTTCATACATTTATCTATCAGTGGACCCCCAGGTTGATTCCATATCTTGGATATTTTAAATAGTGTTCCAATAACATGTGAGTGCAAATATGTATTCAACATACTGATTTTCTTTGCATTGAATCAATTGTGGGGTAGACATATAATATGGATTTTTTTGAGGTGTATGTATCTATTTTTATGCCAGTGAGATACTCTTCAGCTTTTCTTTAGGATTGAGATTACCTTTGCTACTTAAAGTCTTTAGTGGTTCAGTGCCAATTTTAGTAATGATTCTTCTATTTCTATGAAGAACATCTTTGTTATTTTGATAGGGACTATATTGACTCTGTACATCACTTTATGTAATATTGATATGTTACAGTATTGATTTTTTTCAATCCATAAACATGGGATGTCTTTCCGTGTGTGTGTGTGTGTGTGTGTGTGTGTGTATGCATTTCAATTTCTTCGTTGTAATTTTCCTTTTAGAGGTCATTCACTTCGTGGTTGAAATTTATTTCTAGGTATTATATTGTACTTTGATAGCAATTATGACACTGAATTGTTAATTTTTTTCTTAGCAATTTTGTTATTGATGTTTAAAACAGTTACTGATAATTGTATGTGGATTTTCTACCCTGAAACTGACTATATTATTATTATTATGTATATGAAACACAAATGGATTTCATGTTGAGACTTGAATCTCTTCCACAAGTTGTCTGATTAGGCATATAAAAATACTCAACTCTGAAAAACTCCAAACACCTCTGCTCAGATAAGGAATACTCAGTCTGTATTTCTCCACACTCAAAGCACTGTGAACTTTCCTCAGTGATGAGGAAACAGGCTAGAACTCTGCATGATAACTAAGAGTCATATTTTATTTTCATTTTCATTCTTATTAAGTCTCTTTCTACTTTGTCGTCTGAAACTACAAACAAAACCACCAGAAAGGAAAATTTGATGTTTTGAAGAATTAAGTATGTGGTTAACACAGGATAGAAGGCATTATCACCATTTTAAGTGCTGTGACATCCTTAATTATCCAATGAAAATTGGACAAATTAGAGAAATAGACAAATCACTTCTTCATACCTTTTTCATGTCTTTCAGCATAATACCATGTTTGTCTCTCTGGGGGAGACAGGTGGAACAAGGCAAGAAGAGTGGGAACCACAACATCATACCAGTTACTGCTGTAGCAGGCCAGAGTGGAAGAGATACAAGACTGTTGATCAAGTGGGCTGCAAACCAAGAATTTTTTTGCTTTGAACTGTGGCCAGTTTTCACAGTTGAAAAAAATAAATATTTCCTCCGAATGGGAGAAAGTCAAACACAGAGCTTCATGGTTTTTTCTACCAGTAGTTCTTGATATGTTGTAATGATCAGGCTGCTGAGCTAGAAAGGTTCTCAGACACACTCAGGAGCAAGATTTACTAATCTACTCAGCAATTCTTAATCTAATCAAGTTGACCTATTAGGACTGTGGTCACTTATCAGCCCCACTATTCTTAAATTCTCTGCCAATAAGATAAATTTAAAATAGTGAATTATTTATGTATTTAAATTCAATTTTTCTGTTATAAAATAAAATTGATTCTGTTCCTCCTTCTCTGTATTAATCATATATATATATATATATACATATACATATCACTGTAGTTATAAATACAGATTTGACTGTATAGTTATAGACATGGGACACTATGTTAAATCTGTGTTTATAACTACAGTGGTACCTTGGTTCACAAACTCAATTATATCCATCATTCTGGTCAGAAACCTCATTAGGATGAGATAAACCAAATTTTTCCATAAGGTCAACTTTGATCTTAACATTGAATTGGATTCAGTTCCTGTCCAACTCACTTTACTACCAGAATCATGGAAAGAAGCAAGTTCATGAACTGAGGTACCACTATAGAACTATATGTAGATAACTCATCAGTTGTTTTAATATATTAACCATTGCCAGTTCTCAGAGTTGTAATAAATCAAATAGGTATTCAGTTAAAATTGAAGAGTTTCAAACACAAGGCTTCACGGTTTATTTCTGATAATCAGACTACCAAGAGTTCTTGATGAGGTGATCTTTTGATCTGGTCTGCAGATCATTCATAGAGTCTATCATGTGTTATGCAGCTACATAATAGAGTTAATATGTAATGTAATGATACATACAAACATATGCACACACACACATTTGTGGGTATTTCTGTCTCATGTAGCTGCTTTACACCGTGACTCAGAAATATAAGAATTATTTGTAAACAGTCAAATTGGCTCTGTATCTAAAAAGTTCAGAGTGTCAAATCAACTCTAGTGTATGAACTTTTCCCCATTTTTTAACTCAGTGAGGTCATTACATTTGTCTGCTGAGCTTCTAGAGAACAGATATTGCATTGGCTATCTTCTCATGTTGCTCTTTTTTATTATTTTTGTATAATGACACTGTATCTTGAGGGTCAATAGAGTTTTTGATTTAGTTTTACTCTTAATAGCTGCTGAGTTTTTTGAGTTTTTCAGCTTATAAATATTGAAAAGTATTTTGCACAGATGGCCTAGAAGAATGTAATGGTGACCAATATGCCCACTCCCTTTTTTCTTTGCCTGTATAACCTTCCTTACTCTTGATGAAGAGAAACACAGTCAGCTTCCTGGCGTGCAGTATGCTCTGTGTTCATCCTTGTCCACACATCACATGGATATGTATATGTATATCTATCTATCTATCTATCTATCTATCCATCTATCTATCTATATACTGGGGATTGAACTCACCACCTCATGCTTGCTAGGCAGGCACTGTGCCACTGGACTCTATTTCCAGCCCACACATTACATCATATGGAAAGTGGACACTGTATCTGTCTCTGAAAGAAATACAGAAGAAACTGGGTATTTGTATTAGCAAGACCAAATTCTTCTCGTGAACATGCTATTGAGAATCCATCACCAAAGCAAGGTAGACAGGGTGATGGGCCGTGGAAGACAGATTCCACAGGACTTCTTGAGTACAGTGCTGAGTCAAGGAGCTCATCATGACAGAGGAGAGGAAACAGCACTCAATGACCCCAAGGCATTCACCAAGTTTTAAGAGAGGTGCAGGTGCATGAGTAGGTAACACCCCTTCCCCTGAATATAACCTAGACAAGTCAATAAACTTGTGAACAATAAAGGGGGCAAAGATACTGCCCTACCTCAGCATTGCTCATAGAGCAGGTCTGCGGACCATTTTGTAAGATTTCTAAAATACTCTAGAAGAAGGTCCTGGAGATGAAAACCAGCTTTGCTCTTCCCCTAACCACTACCACCTACAATTTAGGTCAATCTCAGAGGCTTCCTGCTAGAATATAAGCAGCCAGAAACTAAGATCCTACTACAGATGGGGCTCTTTGGTACTGGGCACTGCAGGTACCACAAGGCAGAGAGAACCATACAAGACTACAGTAGAACAACAAGTCATGATCACCAGTGCAGATAGCCAAAGCTCAGTCCTGAGTCTCCACAGTAGCACACTAAGTTGATGTGATCAGAGAGAGACTGAGGACTGAGGCAGAGACAGAAGAGGCAAATGCTGGGAGTGGTGAGAGATGGTCCAAAAGGTTGGCTTGGGCCTTTGGTCCCCCTTTCCCGCCCCCTGAACCAAGTACAGCAGCAACTGCAGGCTTGAGAGAATGAAGGCAACTAGGTGGCGAAAATTGCCATATCAGTGCAGAGATACCCTGTTCGTGACCCTTGACTCTCTTGAAAGGCAGAGAGGGAGACTGGGGAAAATTGCTTCAGAACAAGCAGAACTTCCAAAATAGCTGGGAGCCAAGTATACCAGTGACTGTAAAGAAGGAACTGGAAGAGCTTGTCACGGAGGTGGCAGATGTACAGCAGGGGACCCTGGACAGAAACCATCCAGACAGAGAGCACAGAGTCTGCTGCAGCAGCTGTAGTAGAGCGTGGACTATGCCTATGAGGCTGTGACACTGAAGAGAGTAGCTCCAAACCCACTGTACAGTCCCTGAGAACACTGGAGGCTCTTGCACATGGAGACCTGAAAACAGCAGCCTTGAATGTTGACTTGGGGAAATTCGTTCAAACCAACAGAAGAGGAGAAGCTTCCTTTTGAAAAAATAGATGATAGATGAGATGGATGGAAGATATATAGATCAATTGATTGATTGGTTGTAGGGTTAGATAGTTCCTTTTTCTCTCTTGTTCTATTTGTGTCTTGTTATTTTGTTGAATATAATTAGATGTATTTTATATATGCATATCAATATATAGCTATTTGCATTAGTTTTCTGATTTAATTGCATAGTACTAGTTATTTAGTCATAGATTCCCAGGCAGAAGGTTGCTTTTTAAAGATATTTAACTTTCTTGGACAGTTTCTTCAACAATTTCTTGTTTTTTTCTATCTGGCTAGACTCCTTTCCTCTTTTCTCTATATCTCTTCACATACCTTCTTTACCTTTCTGCTGTCTCCTTCCTTTTTTAATTTCTCTATTTTTCTTGTTTTCATTTTATATCCATTTTGCTCCTCTCAATAGGCACTATTGAACAGACAACGATATTGATAAGCACCTCTGTGATGTTTGATTTTCTCTAGCCTATCTTATACTGTTCTCCTTGATGTCACCTGGAGTTGAAAAATAGTAGCAATCTGCCTGAACAAGGTTTTAGTTACCTGATAACACATGGTGAGCTTTACAACTTACATTTCCTTTTCTTTTTTCTTTTCATCCCACCTCTCAAATCATTTCCTCCCCTTTCTAGGCATAAAAATAAAGTCATCCAAAGCCTCCTTTTCTCTCTCTCTCTTTTTTTTAAATTCTCTTTTGTTTCCATGTTTTGTGTTTTTCTTTTCATTTTTGTTTTGTTATCTTTTGCCTTCTCCCTTCAGTTCCTTAATCCTAGTCTCATCATCGCTATTCCCCTGTCTTCCTGGGCTTTGAAAAGAATTGAGAATTGCTTGAACAGGTATGGTGTGGTATGGTATGGTATTAATATTACCCTGGCTATAGACCCTTAATAAAAGAGACATTGAGATTTATGCTCATGGAAAAACTCCAATTCAGCCTGGAGTCTGGACTTTATCTTTAAAGAGTCTTCATTATTTGAGGTATTTTCTTATGAAATCTGCCTCTAATCAGTAATCAGAAATAATCAATTTTAAACATAGTCATCACACTCTATTCCCACCTACTTATACACATTTCATGTGCTCCAAGTTTACATGGTGCTTCTCAAAACTGCAGTGACTTTGAGGTACTTTAGTTTCTGCTAAATTAATTTTCCCGTCATTATGCAACTAATCTATGCTATCATTTAATGTGGCACTTTAAGATGCTATAGTGACAGGACTTATGAAAATACTTCACTTTTCTGAGAAGAATTGGAGCTTTAAAGGATCTGAAAAAAAAGTGTAATCTAGTTTATCTCCATATATTACACATCTGAAAACAGGCATCTGGGAAATTTGCTGCATGCTAAGTAGGCTTATGAAACAGAGTCACATATACAGCTCATCACCTCTCACTAACAATGGTGGCAGGCTTCAGCACCCCTTACGGCATTGTGCTGTGAAAGGCTGGCACACTCTGCAAGGTTAAGATGGATATTATGTCCCTTCTGTGATCTCTTTAGGTTGATATTTGCCTATTGCACCCACCAAAGTTGGAGGATTTTGTCTATACACAAACCATTACCGAGACAAAGGTTTTAAGGGTAACATGAGCAGAAGTTTCACCAGTTCTGACTCTGATCATTTATACTAATAGGCAGGCTTGTCCCCTTGTTCATTACTCCTGTTCCTAAGCTGTCCATGTGCAATCACAGAAGGCAATCACAGGTAACCAAGCTTGTTCTCAATTGCAGTCCATGACCTAATATAGCGATGCTTGTGATTAAATTATGTTGACATTATGAAAGAGGGCTGCCACATACTGCCCAAGGACAGTGCCTATATTAGAAAAGTCCACAACTCAGGTCCCAACAGAAACAGAAGATACACTCAGAACTGTACAGTATTTCCCCAGAGCTAGGCACACCACCACCATGATATAACAAAGAGAGAGAGAACATTTCCTAAAGGAAGGAGTTCTGTAAAATCAGCTGCCTTATAGGAGACAGTACACAGCCAGTCCAAATTACCTCACAGGGAAAGTTCCTGGAGAATAAATGCTTGCTTTAACTCTTCTCACTGAGTGATCTCCAGCCCAGCTAGGGGACAGAGGAACCGGTGAGGCCCAACACGGTCAACCTCATTTGACAGAGAACAGATGGATTCTGGTTCTAGAGGAGCAGTCATAAGCAAAAACTATGCCAGGTTACTGGCCAGTTAATTAAGAGAGGAGAGTGAAAAAGAAGGAGGAGGAGTGGAGGGGGAGGAGGAGGTCTGATGGTTCTTTACTTAAATTGCCTGAAAATATATTTGGAGCTGTTACACTAAGTGCCATAAAACTTGGCTTGTCTCCAGGTTACCAGATTTAATTTCATATGCTATCATTACATCCATGTTTGTTTTTAACTTCCCCTTTATATTAGTCTTAACATGCCCTTAATTTTAAGACCTGTATAAAAGGGCTACATTTCAGGAAGGTTCAGAAGGAGAACTTTCCCTGAAAAATAATGCCGAGGATTTTACCTAGAATTTATAAGAAATGTGTCACTACTGGCTGTTTCTAAATCCTATCAGCAGATAATGGGTGAGAGTAGACAGGAGCAGAAGTCAACTTAATGAGGAGGTGAAAAACTAGGACCTAGAACCAAGACAATTGATTTGATATGAATGCCCTAGTTTTATATAAATGGTTGTATCAGCATAACCAACCAGACTTGATATGGTGAGTTGTAGTGCTGTAGACAGCCTAGTTAGTTAAAAATATTATAGGCAGTGAGACAGGGCTGCCTGCTGTGGTCCAGGCCTCAAGACAAAGGATCAAACCAATGCATCTACATCCTAAAGACTGATATCTAATTAGTTCCCTATCACCCTGGAGTCACTATCCCATCCCTCTAGGGAAAAGGTCACAACTCTTAAGAATGCCTGCTTCCTAGGTGACTTGCTTTCCCATTTATCCTTAATGTAATCAATTTTACCTAAACTATTGATCTTATTGGCTAACTATAGTTATGTCCCACCTTATGCCCATCTGCCTTGTGAGTTCCCAGTCCTGTGGGTTGTGTCCCCTGCACCTTAACCCATGATTTTGCTCTATAAAAGTCCCTGGAAAAGACTCTCTCTCTCATACAGAAGCTTTCTTTCTCTCAATAAATATATTCTACTCTTAACCTCCATTATTCCTAAAATTCATTCTTCAATTTTAGAGAACACAAACTCATGGACATACTAGGTTGGGAGTTTCATTCCCCTATATCATTAGGAACCCTGGAGAGTAAAAATGTCAGTACCTCTGAGACCAATTAGAGAAAAGGCTCTAACAACTCACATGTCTGGAGTTGGTTATAATGGGTAACACCTGGCTTGCATGGCCGAGTGACCCTGGGCAGGAAAATAATTTGGCGAACTCTTCGAGCTCATTTGGCATATTGGTAGTCAGCCTTCTAATAGATCCAACAGATTTAATTTTTCATATGAATCTTACACAAGAGTCAAGCTGACATGATGGCCTATACCCCTTTAATTTTAGTTATTAAATTATATGAAAGAAATAGTCTAAGTTTAATGTTTGTGAATTTGTCACTGTAACCAGACATTATTGGTCAGACTTAAACTGCCGCCACCCTCAAAGTCTCCTGTGTGCAAAGGTTTAGAAGGTGACTGGACCATGGTGGACTAACCCATTGATGATTTCATAGTTAAAAGTACTGTTAGGCCATTCGGCTGAGCTAGAGGCCTCTCTCTGGGGCATGACATAGAAACAGCTTGGGAAGGCTCCTCCTCCCTTTCTCTTCTTCCCCGCTGCCCAGGGATTGAGTGCTGATTTCTGCCAGGTCCCTCCACCATACCATTTTTGCCTTGGATCCAGTAAGCCATAGATTAAACCCACTGAAACTGTAAACCAAAATAAACCACACCTCTAAGTAGTATGTGTCAAGTATTTTGTCCTAATGATGGGAAAGTGAGTAATGCATCATTTAGATGAGTAAGGATTTGAACCCCTAATTTATAGGACAAAGCAAACTAAAGTGTGGTATGACTGCACCAGGTTCAGTTTTCTCTGCCTCTTTTCTCTGGCCTCAGTTTCACAGTCTCATACCTTATGCATAGTTCTGTGCTGGGTTTAGATCAACAAACCCAATTAGATTAAGGAAGAAGGAAGAGACAGAGACTATCTTAGTCAGGGGGCAGGGCCTTCAATGGCTCAGAGTGAAGCCTTGAACTGACTGGAAACCGCAGATTTATTGAGGAACAACAAAGTCATAGCTCTTCTGAGCACACATCTTAGGTAGCAAGGCAGGCAAACAGGTCATGGTGACTGCCGGCCTGAATAATTAACTTTTATCTGATTGTCCCCGAGGGAGTTCCCCTCCGCCACATGTTTCATCTCATCTTCAAGATGTTTGGGGTCAGCAGTCTTCTGCCACCTGAGTCAAATCAAATAGACATTGACCCTTGGGTGTCACAGAGAACCCCACAGTTCTATTAACTCCAAGCATTTGCTACAGTGTCATGAGAGATGTTATAAATAGTAAAATATAAGTACTCCAAAAGAAACAAAAATTCCATTGAGATAATGTTGAAGTGCCTGATATCTCTGCTTTTTAGAAAGCTTGGCTTCTTCAGTTGTGCCCAACTAAAAAATTATAATTTTAATAATAATATTTGATAATATATCAAAATAGATTTATACTCCAAAGCTGAAGTTTGGTGATATTCCGATTTTACTAAGTGTATGTCTGGGATGTGAAGAAATTATAGCATTCTGATTGGTAAATGGCCATAGAAAGTTTCTCAGAAAAAGTTAATATATAAGGTGTCTTCTGCATATAAGTACCAGCTTATTAAAGGGTGATTTCAAATGTACTTTGAAGGAAGATTGTATTATTCCAGAAAACCCCTAGAAGTTACATATTAAGTGTTGAGCATTTTCTTAGTGGGTTAAGATTGATGGTAAGAAGAACACTGCTTCAGATATTGCTGTTTGCTAAGTGTGTATGCTACCCTAAACCCCAAATCAAGACACTCTCATTTGACTGTGCTTGGAAGGGCTCTGGCATTCAGGAGAATCACTCCTGGTCTGAGCCCAGTCTGGCCTTTGTCTTATCATGAGCAGGCTTGATCTAGCCAGACACAAGATCAGTAAGGCAGGGGAAAAGTATTGCCAAGAACTTCTGGGAGGGTGTTTCTAGATTTTGAGAATATCAGATACTGCATTATAAAACATGCTCAGAACCACTTTTGTCCAGATTGAAACACTGAAGCCAACATGTGGGAGATGTTAGATAAGGATGAGCCTGGGGTCTTTGATACCATTAGGCCGCTGAATTCAACTTAGAGCCTCCTATATGAGTCAAGGTTAGATCAGAGAGGCAAAACTATTGACAATCAAAGAGAATAGAGTTTATTATATGGCTGCAATTTTACACAAATGTGAGAGTTATGCCAGTGTGACTGTGGATCAGTGCACCAGGGTCAGGAGGGAGAGAGGACTATGGAACAAGAAGAGCAAAGATGATGTTCGGGTAGCTGCCCGGGAAAAGCCAGATGCTAGCCTTTTCCCGTAAGTCAGCACCATTCTCAGACTGTGGTGGGGAAGAGAACCAGAATTTACCAGTAAGCAACCCTCCCTGTGAATCAGTGCCATGCGTGGGTCACTGCTCCTAGGGGAACAGCCAGGCCCAGCCCCTTCTGACATAGAAAACAAGAAGAGCCAACTTCCCACCCCCACCCCTGCCCCATAAGTGACTGACTGATCTGGAGAAACACAGGTTGTGATAGCTACTAAGGTGAAATGCAGTGTGATGCTTGTGGTGTTCGGTATTTCACTGATTTTGCAGGTCTAAGGCCGGTGGTCTGATCATCTATTCAGAAGGTAACGGCATGCAGTGTGGCATCTGCTGGGGATCTCCTTGTGAAAGGGGCAGCCATTGTTAATTCCCTGTTATCTTGTTTTGAAGTCCTGTGTCATTTTCATTGTTTTGTTGGGTTGGGTTTTATTGTTTGACTTTGTTGTTATCCGATGGCATAGGCAGCCATTTCAAAGATAGCAAGATATATTATTGTAGCCTTTTTGGATGTACTACTGTCTTGTTTTGAAGTCCTTCATTGCATTCATGGTTTTGTTTTTATTGGTTCTGTTCTGCTCTGTTTGATTTTCACTACTTCTGAGGGTATCTGCAGCTATTTTGAGAACAGCAAGAAGCATTCTGGTAACCATTGTTGATTTCATATTGTTTTGCAGTCCTGTGTCACTTACACTGGTTTATTTTGATTGGCTTTATTCTGTTTTGTTTTGCTTGGCTTTATCTCTTTACAATAAAATCAAATAAAATAAAATAAAAAGAATTGAACCTGGGAGAAACTAAGTCCCATCCTCAGCACTGTAGTATTGACTGAAGGCATATTTTGAAATAGGGAAGTGGAGAGGATTGTATAACTTGATAATTTGCTACATGAACAAGCATACTAGAGAGTGCATATGCTTTAGTGACAAATTTTGTATGAAAGAGGATGATAAGGCCTCCCAGAGAAGGCCATATTTAAACTAATTAGTCAGATTCACAATCATAAAAGGTGTTAAGCATTCCAGTCATACACTCAAGTTAAAAGATGATTTCCGTTATTGAGGGGAAAGAGGAACTGAAGAAAGTTGAAATGTTAGATCATTAACATGGAGATTTGGAATGTGAATGGTAAAGGATAAAGTAGGATTTGAGAGTAACTGAGGCTTTTAATTAATAAGTGGATGACAGTCTATAAATGAAAATAGGGAAATACAGAAATATTGGAACAAAGATAATTGTATTTTGGATATATTGAGTACAAGATGTCTAAAATATCTCTGAAACAAGCTAACAGTTTGCTCATTCATTTGATTCCTTTTGTTGACTATGTTACTATGAGTCAAACTCTGTGCTAGGAACTGTGCCATACATTTTAAAATATAGCCTCAGACTATATCTATAGATTAAAGTAGTATTTGAATACACAGGAATTAGTGAGAAACTGGAAGAGGATATTGAATTAAAAGAAATAAGAAATCAAAAACTGTTAATTGTGACTACGAAGTGATAACTTGGATATTGTCTATCCAAAAAGACAGTGAGAAAAAATTGAGGAAACAGGAAAATACAGCAAGCTTGCTACGAAATCTGTATTTCTTTAAATTGTTTTTTCAACTGCTATGCTCTGTTTTGATATGTTTAATCTTACCCTCTTTGAGATGTAAAACAAATGTGTAGGACTGATATCTATATTACTGAGCTCTTGTTCGATTATAGAGCAGAAGGGTTTGTAGTGTCACTTTATGAATGTCATTCTAAATACTTTAATTCTATAACATGAACAGCTATTTCTAAGATGACAATGTGTAACTTATCAATCAGCAATTTCTTACCGTTTGTTTTTCTGTAAGTTTGTATTATTTCTACCCCTTTTTTTTATCTCCATGTATTCTTTTGTTTCCTTTTCTTTAAATAAAAAAAAAAAGAAAATACAGCAAGCTTCTTCTAGTGGTATATATTACTGTTTTTAATTCCTCACTATACTAATCTGGAATAAAATGAAATATCTAATTTTAAAAAAAGAGCAAGGATAAAGGGGTGTCATCGTAAGAGCAAGCTGGACCCTGCTTGTGTCATTCGTGGCCTCCGTGGCAGCACTGTGGGTATTCTTCAGAGAAAGCTGGTGCTGGCTGCCTTGAATCTATACACACCTGGCCAGCATTCTGCAGGGCCGAAGGAGTCTTGATAGGAAGAGGCACTACAGGCCCAGGGCTCTGGCATTCCAGAGGGTTATTTGTGATCTCTGCCAGCTCACTTTTTTTGCCCTGGGGTAATATCTTTGAGCTATCACAGCACCTAGGGACATTATACTGATGTTCCTTCTCTTACACTGGCCTATCTTATCTACCTACAAATTCCTCCTGTAACCAACTCTAATCCAGAGTCATGCAAGCAGAAATTCTGGGACCTGCTCCTCCTGCTAAGCTGCACAGCCACATTACAAAGCCCGTATACACCTGTCACTGAAGCTTTTGTTGGGTGACTTTGCCTCATCGGTTAAATTCCCCCCACCATCTGGCCTATATGTGTGTGGATTATGATAGTTTTGCTTAAGGTTCAAAGTGCCTAATGTGATTATAGCTGCATCCATTTTCAGGACTAAAAATATAGGTTTATATGTTTTTAATGAATTAGGCTTATATAGTTTAATGAATCAGGCAATGAATTAAGCAAACTTAGCTAACTTTAGTGATATCAACATGCCCTAGACCCATGGGGTATAATCAGTATGAGAATATCTTCTATGAGTCCTATGCAGTGTTTCTTTTTAACCTCAGAATTGAAAAGATTCTTGCATCTATTTAATCTTAAATATCAATTGTTAGAAGATAATCTTGCAGTTGAGGATCAAAACCTTCCATTAACATTGGGAGTGATGAAATTCTCCATAATTTTTACATTTTTCCAATCACTATGTTGAAATTGCTTTCCATATCACAAAATTACACATTTTGAAATGTTTGTTTCAAATGCAATTGAAGATTTTAACCATAAAATGGCATCTTCTTCTTCTTTGTCTGGTCACTGTCCTTTGTAAGAAGGAGCTGCTTATTCTTCACGAACCTGAAAAACAGAATGTCAAGTGTGTTCTGTGAAATTCCAGTGACTTTCAGCAGTAGAGCACATATCCAGATCTATGCCAAGTACTTTCCAGAAATAAGCAGGCCTAGGACAACTCTTTTTTAGCTTCAAAGCGAGGCAGGGAATTGAGGCAGCTGTCTGCATTGCAGAATGCAAGCTCTGATAGTTCACCCTAACAACATGCTTTGTCAGTCTTGGATTTCTGCCTCCCTTTTACCCAGGAAGAAAAAGACTCTGCAGCTGCATCACCAGTTTGTGTCCCAGCCCTTGACACACAATGTCACCAGATACACAATATCAGAAAACCTTCTTTTCAAGACAGCCAAGAAATTTTCAGGTTTTTCTTCTGTGAACAGGAGACAATTAATCACTGCACTCCCAACAGATGTCTTCTATTCATCACTGGTCTCCCAGGAGCAATTTCTACTTTACCCATTTTATTCATTGTTGGAAGTAACTGTGATGAAGTCAAATGCTTGGCATGTGTTTCAAAGACCATTCAACGTTCTGCAGCTGAATACTGGGGAATATGGGAGGCATCTACCTGCCCAAGTCCATTACGTGTCCCACAGAAAACCCAAATCCACTACTGCCCCTCTACTCAAATGGAGCCTGCACTCAAACCACTTCACTACAGCCCCTCACTTAGGACGTAGCCCTGAAATGGCTATTCAGCCATCAATAAGAAACTTAGGAGCTGCTAATGTCTTAGACTTCTCACGGTTAGGCCTAAGTGTAGTGATACCTCATTGTTAATTGGTTCCAGGAGGCAATATGAGTACCAAAAATGACAAATACAAAATAAAGTGTTTTGTCTAATAAAGGTAGTCATAGAGCAACCAATCTCCAACAAGTTCTAGTTTGTGTTTCAAGTACCAAAAAATGACAAATACCAGAATGAAATTTTCATGTTAAAATTTGTGAAAAAAAAATTTGACAAGTTTCAAAGAGTTAAGTACGCAGGTAATCAACTTTTAATTTCTTCAATAAATTAATTTGACCTCCCTTAAAGTAATACTTATCATTGGCAACCATAACAACTTAACCATCCAAGGCTACTAGTAATTTTTTTTTAATCATAAGTAAGATGACTCAGCATGCATCAAAATTTTAAAAATGCAAAGATGATGCCTCTCTATTGTGGAAAGTATGCTGAGTGCTTTATAAGAATTCTGTGAATGGGAACTAATACCACATTATCCCTTTTCTTTTAACTCACTATTTCTGAAACTAGACCTCATTTAAAAACTATGTTCCTGAGATCTCAGTGAGAACGCTGAGGCTCCCCTGCCACTGCCAAACATTCACGTCAGAAGCTCTTAGCCGTCCTTCCACTTTACCCCTGAAACAACAACATTAGCTTCTACAGCTGGTTCATAATAAACATTCAATGAACCACAGAAACATAGAAAACTTCTTTCTTAATGTTTGGGTCAAAATCAAAAATAAAAAGCAGAAATATAGAAATCAGGACACATGCCACTTTATTCACCTTCATTTTCTCAATTTTAAACATCATCTCTGTAAGTTTCCTTATTGACATGGTATAAAGTCATTTACTTATCTACCATGGAAAATATCACTCAATATTTCTGGTAGATCCATTTGTACTTTTAAAATCAACTTTGTTCTGAGGGCTATTAAATATTCGGCACAAATGAATTGAACATCCCAAATTCAGAGTCTGCAAGTTAACCTGGAATTAAGTACTTGAGGATATATATATATATATATAAAAGCATTCCAGGAGGAACATTCCTGTAACATTTCTGTACTACCTAGACAGGTAGAATTTAGTAAATAGGGAAAGATTTTATTTAAATAACTGTTTTGTTGTTTTTTCAAAAGTATTTTAAAGAGAAAAACTAGAAATATCTTGTCATACTGGTTTATGTGATGAGCAAAACCAACAAGCTGTAAAAATTACAGCAGAGTTGAATGCTTGCCGTACCTTTCTTCCAAACTCTTTTCCTTTAATTTTGAGCTTATTGAGTTGAGATTCTGCTGCCTCTGCCCTTTCTTTCACTTCATTCAGCTCATGTTGTTGCTTCTTATACTTGGAAAGATACTGATTGGCTTGTGCCTCCTGTAAAAAATTAAAAATAAGAAAAAGAAAGGAATTGATAGACCTACATCATAGTTTCTGCTCTGAGAAAGGAAAGTTGAAAAACGTGAAAAGCATATAAACTATTCAGTATTGAATGGATAGTCTACTTTGGTCTATGACATAGCGATTGAGATTTTCTAGTAAGCACAAAAACCTATTTTGATACTTGCTGTTCCCTGAAAGTTTAGAACCTGGTGAGCACTTTCCACCAAATGCATGTAGTCCTGCTTTCACAGACTTGCTGGGTGCCACAATAATCACAGTTGTTTTTTTAATCACAGTTCAATATACTACTTTATGTCTAAGTAGAGGGGGCTAGCCTTCAATATTATGAGTCAATAAATACTAGCAATGTCTTCACTAAAATAATAAAACTAATCAACTCAAAAATCCCTCAAAAATATTATTAAGCATAAACCAATATATTTGTGGCAATCAATAATTGCAATCCATGTTGCTATGGATACCAAACAAAGATGGCATGAATCTCAATGATGTTGGTCTTGTCCACAACCATGTACAGGCTCATCAGAAAAAAAAGTACTTTTAACTACTTTTATGTTCACCCAAGGTTTGGGAGTGAGAGAGGACCTAGAGTGAAATCCTTCTAGAAATTTCCTGTCCCTGTATGAAACCCTGCTCTTATCTAGAACATTTCTTCTAGTGCACATGTTTGCATGTAACCACAAGGTTGATGGAGGCAGCTTTTGCTCCTGGAGGGAAAAGCAGCACAAATTTCTCCTTGAACAACAATCCTAACAAGAATAACCAGAGATTGGGCTGACATTAAGTCCTGCGGGTCCTTTCTGCCCCACGAGTCACCTAACTGAGTCTTTTAGGAAAAACAAGGGCTGGGAAGCCATATGGTTACAATTGTACTTACCGCTACCTCCACTTGATGCTTGTAACTTTGCACTTTCAGCTGAAGTTTATCTATCATAGTCTGCATCCTGCTCAGATTTCTCTTGTCTTCATCTGCCTAAAACGCATAGGTACACATATGAAGACTATTTGAAAAATCCAGCAGTTACACTGGGCATAGACTCAAGTAAGAAATGAGGGTAGAACGTTTTGTTAAACATCTGAGAATTATAAAATGATTGAAGGTTAGTTGTCCCAAGCTTTAAGAAATTAATAAGCACAGCTCTGTGAATGACAGAGCCATTTCTCTTGATGCATCACAGCAAGCTATCAGTTTTTTTACTGGAGGGGAAGTTAAATACCGTTTTCAGCTGTCCATTTCAGTGAAGCTACGTATCTGCCTGGGGTGCCACACTAGGAATGGAACATACTACTAAAGTGATATGTGTAAAACAAGAACCCACCCCTCAACCAAATCAACTCATCCCTTGAATTTCTTAGTTGATTGTTTTAGGATTATGGAACTACAGAAAAGGTGATTTTTCTGAGACTGCTTTATGTATATCAGCAAAGGAACATTCAATACATGGGGGTCTTGATAATCCATCTTATCGCCTCAATTACAATCCAGTCTTTGACTAGAGAAAGGACATCTGTGAGAGACAGTGCTCTCTGTGTTTCAGGAAGCGTCTGTTCTTCTAACAAGAGGGGCGAGGTGAGAACGTGGACGGAACTCCTCAGGCACCTTTTCTGTAATGACCCTTTAACCACAATATTTCCATTTCAGAGCTGTTGAACTCCCCAAAGAAAAAAATATTTCAGCTTGATGAAGACTGAAAAGCATTTAATGAAGACATTTTCCCTGGTACTCAGCATTTTTTTTTTTTTTTTTTGCTTCATTTGCCTCTTCTATTGAGTATAAGCTCATAATGGCAGATTTAGTGGATGCTAACTGTCCTTCAAAGACATTAAAGGCAAGGTGAAGGTTCAGGCCATCAAGAAGCACTATGAAAAGGTGGTAAGGCCTTTGAGAGGCGAAACCTACTGAGTAAAGTGAAAACCACACTAAGGCCAATTTACTATTTTAAAAGATTTTTTTACATATTTAAATATAGTGCTCATAAAGTCTCTAGCCCCATCAGCTTCATTTTCAGGAAGTTCCTATGCGAGTGTAGGAACCCTTTTTATCTTTTATGACATCTTTTTCAGTTACCTTCCCCATGTTTAGTATACTTACATACATCAATATATGTGTCACAAATGCCCACAGTGTTCAGTGTAATAAGATTCTGTACAGGTTTGTGGCCCATAAGCAACAAGCTCTGTCTTATACCCTAGATCTATAGACTACAGCATTGAGATTTATGTAATTGCACTGTGTGGTATTCACACCACTATGAAAATGGCTAACAATGCATTTCTCACATGAAAACCTGTCCTAAAGCCGTGTGTGTGTGTGTGTGTGTACCAGCTGTGTGCTAAGATTATGCTACCACTAGAGTGGAGAATGGTAAATCACACTATCACTGAAGCTTACTATTCCATCAGGAAGAAAAGAGAAAAATAAAAAGTAAAACTGTAACTGAAAAATTATATTTCATTAATTATTTATAAGAAACATGCTCACCTCTATTTAATTATTTGAGACCAATAAGAACAGTCTAGATCCAAAAAGACTTAGAGAATATTTGCTTTAACATTTGCTTTTCCCATTTGGCAGGAACAAGAGTTTGTACTGACCTTGAGTGAGCAACCAGAAACAGGAGTGGAAATGTTCCCGCTCCAATTGGTCAGCATCCCACTTAATGTGCTGGCCTGTGGCCATCTGAACCTTTATTTGCCACTTAATTTACACATTGTTTTCACTCAGCCTTTCATGGCAGCTTTCAAGGCAGCTTTCTCAAAGAGCTACAAACTCTAGGTGTAAAAAGTAAGAATGGTTTCGACTTCCAATACCAAAAAAAAAAAAAAAAAAGAAAAGAAAAAGAAAAAGGAGAAAAGAATGGTACAAATAGGTTTTACTTCTAATTGCAATATGCCACCTCTAGAAAGGGCCAGTCCCAGGAGGGCGAGTCTGTGTCTGCCACAGGAGTCCCCAAAGGCCATGTGATTCTGGATGGAACACATTTCTGCAAGGATGAAACATTCATACATACAGGAACAAGTTCACAGAATACCTGAGAGTTCAGCTCTTTAATGCCCCTTTCCAGCCTTCGAGCTTCCTTCTGGGCCTCTGCACTGCGACGGACCTCCCCGTCCAGCTCACTTTCCAGTTCACGAACCTAGAACCAAATCGTGGAATCAGACTTTACTTTGGCAGCAAGGCTGGCACTGTGTCTGCCAACTGAAGGGTCCTAAGAAATGGAGTGAAAGAGTAGAGGGAGGATGTGCTCGTTTTCTTTGCTCTAGAGACTTAAACAGGGCTTCATTCTGGGAAAACCTTCTCTAAAAACGAACTGGTTGAACTATATCAGCTCACAAAAGGACTGTAAAGACTAAAGGAAGTGAAAGGCCTTTCATGCAGAGAGTACAGGCTTCCCCTCTTGCATTACAAAGTCACACCCATGCTCACACAAATGTGCATGTGGGAACATCTGTAACGTGGAGACTACTGTATACTTGTCAGCTTTGGCACATTCAGCCAATGCACTCATCCTTCCTTTATGTTCAGCTCTGACTCTCTAAGGGAATTAGACCCTGTGTCTCTCAAAAACGCATTGCATCCCCAGTTCCTGCTTTCTGGGAGAGCTATAGTAGGAACTGTCTGTGTGGCCTTATAGAGTCATACAAACAAGATTAACTACTACGCACCCACCCTGGAGTGCAAGGCATAGAACAGGAAACAAAACAGACACCTCTTGCCTGTATGAGCATGCATTCTCACAAAGGAAGCAGGGAAGCCAAGCAACTGTAGAATTATATTTGGTGGTGTCAAGGGCTAGGGAGAGAAACAGGCAGGAAAGGGGCTGGAACAGGGCGCTGGTGCAGAAAGGGTGTGAGCTGCCCTCCTGAGAGGGCTCCTAGAAATCAGCCCTCTTTCTCTGAAGTCTCCTGCACTCAAAGCCACATGCTCAAGGAGGCCTCTTGGGTCACTTAAAACTGCGCAGCTGAATGTTCCGAGGCCTGGCTGCCTGTGCCACTGACCCCACTCTCACCCTCCTCACATACGTATTGCCATTCAAGCCAGACCCTCCTTGTCATCCTCATAGGGAGGCAGAGAGAAAGGGACGGTGAGCAGGTGCGGGTGCAGATGAGCTCAGTAATGTGGATCTTCTGGATCCCTGGGCAATAGGAGCTTAGCCCACAGTTACCAGGATGTGAGCTAATGGATAACAGTCCCCTCCTTTGTTTTCTAAAAGATTTGTTAAGGAATTGTTTGCTTTGTTTTGTCTTTAAAGGTGATTAAAACACATCTTAAAGCAAATCTTACTCTGTATATAATTCTAATGGGTAATAATGGTTGCCAGGCATTTGTGTCTCAAATGTTTATGTGTTCAAGCTTAATTCATGTTCATGTCTTGCAAACTCAATTCCAAAGTTCATATGTTAAAGACATTCAGAAGTGAGGCAATTGTAAAGGAGGCAATCAGTACTAGATGCGGTCCTGAGGGCAATGTGTGAAGGATGGCATCAGCAGCTTTATTAGGAGAGAAACAGACTCATGATAGCATTATTTCTGTCTTGCCATCATGAAATACCCATGTCATGATATGATGCAGCTAGAAGGCCTTCACCAAGCCATGCTAATGTCAGCACCACACTCTTGAACCTTTTAGCCCCCAGAATCACATGCCAAATAAATTTCTATTGCTTATAAATTACCCAGTCTCAGGTAGACTTCTATTGTAACAAAAATGACTAAAACAATGATATTCTAATTATATTTTTCATAAAATTAACGATAAGTCATTAATGTCATTTCATATAGTAGCTGACTACTATTGAATTCTCATTGGTTGTACAACGTAACAAAGAACAGTCACTGAAATAAAACAAAATCTTATAGTCTTAAATTGGAGTTGGACATACCAGTATCATTCATATATTTTTAAGGAAATAGGGGTTTTACACATTCTTTGATTTCACACTTATGTGATTTTTCCCTTCTGTTAAAAATCTGAATTATTACATGTTTTAGACATCTTTTTCATTGTTAGGACAAAATATCTGATTCCCACAACCTGAAGAAGGAGAGGTTTATATTTTGACTCACGGTTTCAATCCAGAATTGGCTGGGTCCAGTGCAGAAACATCATGGCCGAAAGGCATAGTGGAACAACATTGCTCATTTTAAGGTAACCAGAAGGCAGAACACAGGAAAAGAGCACCCTGAACTCCAAAGGTGTACTCCAGTGGCCCACCTCCTCCAGTACACCTCCTAACAGCCTGTGTAGCTATGTATTCATAAGCAGATTAACTCACTGATGAGTTTAGCATCCTTATGATCCAACTGCTTTCCAAAAGCCCCACCTCTGTACACACGACACTTTGTGGGGGACGTCCCAGATCTACACAATAACATTATATATGTCGTTGTATAAACATATTAATCTTAATGCTTGTAGAAATAAAATGTTATTTTGGAATAATAAATGCAGCCTGTCCCCTCCCACACACCGATTTTTGTCCTTAAGATATATGCTTTGAAGACTATACAGAAAAACATTGTGTTTAAATATTAAAAGTCAATGGGAATAATCCTTTGTGTATGTTTTATTTCCCCAACTTGATATACAGCTAGCTTCATTTGCTTCCATTGGTATTAAAATTTTAAGGATGATTGATTTTTTCTATTTGATTTAACATGTTCATGAAGAGGCCATAATTTGTTGTCTCACTCCCAGGTGGCTCTGATTTGAATTTCATGGTCTGATGTTAAACAGCTAACTACCAGAGGTTCAAGCTGCCAAATGGGATAATCCCACATGTACCACTGGTGGTACGAGCTGGCAAAAATGTGTTACTTATTTTTTTAATTCTGAGCTACATAAATGACTTACATGATTTTGCAATCAAAACAGCTTTTAAAAGTATATGCCAAAGGGCTCAATTTCATCTCTGTGTTCTTCTGAGGGTAGTCATTTTGTTGGTTTTTAATTTATGCTATCATTATTTCTTCTTTATAGTATGTGAAAATGTATATATACCTTCAAATTTCCTGCCTTTCTTGCACAAAATCATGGATTTTCACCATATTGCCTTTATATTTTATCATTGTCCTGCTGCTAAATGTCCAGGACATATTCCTGAGTTCTTCCTCATTTCTCTTCAATCTGCATAATCTTAGGTGTTTATAATAAATGTGCACTGATGTTCTGTCATGGTATAAAGCCATACATTACTTTCAGATTTCCCTGTGAACCATCAAATCCCAGCAGAATATTTTTGTAACTTTTGTAATATTTATCATATGTCCTGTACATAGTCACTGAAACTGATTCAATAATTTAAAAATTTCTAGCAAGGTATGTCTTCCTATGTGTTTTAAAGTTCTCACGAGGCATATACTACACCATTTCTGTCATCTCTTGCTGTATCTCTCTGTAGTGAGTTCTTCTTGATTATGGATTTGGTTTTTTCTTTTCTCTCACAGTTAGGAAATGGGCATTTTCTACAGAGAAAATACCCGAAGCAAAGGTACAGAAGCAAGACAGCAACAGTGTATCGGATACAGTGGTTCACCCTCCCCTTTTAGCATCCCCAGTTGGGGTGGTGAGAAGGAACACTTCCACTTAACAGTAAAAGGGAAGGCATATTTCATCCAATCCAAGACAAGTCCTATTTGCCTATTTCTGCCAGCCAAAAATGAAGTAAAAAATGAATGGAGATATTGAGAACAGACAGATCTGAGTCAGACAGATCTGAAAGTGCTAAAAACAATGAGACGTGAAATTCCTAGACAATAATCCTTGAATTGGGGCTGTCAAACCATTGGGATTAAACAGGCAAACTCTTACCCTGGATTCTAGTTTCTGGGTTTGCTTTTTGCTCCCCATCAGGGCAGTCTGCTCAGCTTCATCCAGCCTTTTATGTAAGTCTTTAATTGTCTGCTCCATATTCTTTCTCATCCTCTGTAAGTGAGCATTGGTGTTTTGTTCCTTCTTCAAGTCCTCTGACATATTTGCTGCCTTTTAAAAAAGAAGAAAAAAAGACTAATGTAGTCCAGAAGCCAATGAGTCTTCACTTTGCTGCTAATAATCTTCAATTCCTGGTTTAACTGGATGCCACACCTCGCCTGTGTGTATTTAACCCACTTCCCCTAGTATATCTCCCTAACACCTCAACTACTGTCGAGTTTATGAATAATAAAAGAAATAGAGAAAGCAACAACCCCAGAAGAGACTGAATTAGCAGAAGTAGAAACAGAATAAAGACGGAGTGCCATGTGAACATAATGATACAACATCTCTGTTCAAAGAAAGATGACCAACTGCAGTAATGACTTTTAATTCAATGAAGTGGTGGCAGAGTGTTTATTCCTGGGTAATGACTAGTATCACACACTGCACCAGGAAATGTGTGGGAAAGGGCCTATTAAAATATTTCTCATAATTCACTTCTATAATTCTGAAATTTATTACTGTAAACAAGTTAGGGTTCCAAGAAATTGGCAGCAAAAGATGCTCTCAGTGCCAACAATTTGGCATGAGAAAGGTTAGTTGTGGAATCTGCCCTGGGCTTTGGCTACATGTACAAGAACTGTAATTTCTCAATGAAATTATTAAAAATGTTTCACAAACAATTTCTCAGTGTATTTCATTTAATAATGTGACTCTCCCAGCCAGACTTTTCTATCTGGTTAGCAATTTATGGTTTGAAATTGTTCCACAAAGTCTGGACTGTTAGGAAGCTCTGCTTGCTGATACTGGGAGGTGAGACCGTTAGGAGATGAGGGGTAGTGGGAGATCCTCAGGTCAGCTGGGGATGGACTGTGGGACCCCAGGCTCTGACTGTCTGCCTGACAATATCACCTCCTCCACTTGTGCTCCCTCAGTTCTGATCTTATTTGCCATGAAGCACTCACCAGTGCCAAGCTGATCTTGGAAGCATGGCTTTAAACATTAGAAATCATGAGGTAAATAAACCTCTTTTTTACCTAGCATCATCTATTTTTAATAGGAACAACAACAACAAAATATCCAGAGTGTGACAGAAAATTACCGAGGAGTGAGATTGCTAATATAACTGAAAATACAGAGGCAGGAGTTGAAAGGGTTTAAGAAACTGAGCTTTAAAAAGTCTAGAATGCTGTAAGCAGAACATTAACTGTGATTCTGGTGAGGTCTCAGAATGAGGCAGGAAGCTCACGGAACTTTGAGGTAGCCACTTGAGAAAGCCAGCAGCTATACTTCTGGGTGACGAGAGAGGGAAAGAAAGCAAATGGTTAATCAAGGGGAGAAGCCACTACACTCTGGAAATAAGGAAACAGGATGCAGATCCTGGCTAAGATCCACTTATGTCTCTATCCTGTCCAGAGATACCTGCCCCTTGTATTTAAAAGTGAATAATTAATGGCATTCCTTTGAGACCGCATAATAAAATCAAATGGCTCCTTGTGCAAGGCTCCTCTATTTGTGATGTACCAACTTTGCTGTCCTCTTCTAGGCTGGCTGCTATCTGTGGAGCATCCATCTGTGTTTCTTCCCTATAATAAACCTTCACTTTATTTTCAGTTTAGAACTGGTCTATGTCTGATTTTCATCTTACAAGTGGTTATGAATCCTCTCTAGCCAATGACAAGACAAAGGAAATAGGGAACTAACCTTAGGTGAAAATGAGGATCTGATTTGAAATATGAAAACAGTTACCTTTGATAAGCCATAGAAAGGAACCTGGATACAGTATATTTATGTGCCTGGATATAATATATTTATACAATATATGAACATACAAAGATGAACATAAGAACAATGGAGTAATTTATCTGGTAAGGATTTCTAACAAAGCACTTAGGGTACAGCATGGATATTATTGGTGCTTTTTAGTCATATTTACCATGAAACACATGAGCAAAGGGAAATAGAAAAGGAAGACTTGGGAAATCCACAGCCTGGTCAGAGAGAAAACTAAAACGTATCTTGAAGACCAAAAGTAGCAACTGCAGCATCCCTGCTAAGATTAGCGTGGAACAGAGGGCTATGTGCTAATTGGCAAAACAATGAGAAAAAAGGTTTTAGGGCCTCTTAGAAACCTTTGAGATTTTTTTCCCTCTCATTATAGGCCGGGAAGGACAAAATAGTTTCATGAGTACCCCGGCACCCTCCCTGAGCTGGCCCTGTATTCATCTGGTGAATAATCCAAGGCCACAGCAGTGGGTTAAGCAGGCTCAGGCATTGCTCATTATGCTGGCAGACCTTGGTGTCTGTAAAGTGCTGGTTTTGCAATTAAGCAGAAAACAACAGCTAAGGATTATGCAGCCTTCCACCAAGAGTTCAAAGGAAAGCCTAGGCAGCCAGGCAGAAGTTTACTACAGGGCCAGAGCCCTATAGAATAACACTGATGAGCAGTATCTAGTGTGGCCACGGGAGTGGTCTGTAGTAGGACAGAGATCCTTATGGGGAAAAGAGACAATTCTCAGGCCTTAATCTGTGACTTATTGTTACTAATTTGCCCTATCTTCTCTTGCTAACAATGTACGGAATGCGGCTACCCATGATCCTTTACTCTCATGGCCAGAACCAGTTTCTGTAATAGCAGATAGTAAGTATCCTGGTGTCTCCAAGAATCAAAATAGCTGCAGATCCATGTCTAACTCTAGTAACAGATCCCATATTACATGAGGAAAAAGTCTCCCCAAGTGAGCTATACTCATGATCTAGTGGGAAATTTCCAGCCCCTTGCCCACCCCAGTGGTGTTACAAAAGATAGATACAATTCTGTTTTCTTTTTTTAGCACTGGGGATCAAACTCAGGACCTCATGCTTGCCAGACAGGCACTTATAACACTGAGCTAAATCCCCAGCCCTGCAGTTCTTTTATTAATGAGTCAATCTGATCTGCTTCATCAAATTCGTGCATCTTACAGTTACTCAAGCTGATGGGCCTTATTTTCTCTTACTTCCTAGGTCTGTGTAATAAATTTGCCCATATCGGGGCTGGGGATTTAGCTCAGCGGTATAAGCGCCTGCCTTGCAAGCAGGCAGTTGTGAGTTCGATCCCCAGTACTGATAAAAAGGAAAAAGACAAAAAATTGCCTATATCTTACAATGACATATCTATCCTAAAATGTTTTTCTATGACAAGAGTTGATCAACTACTACACTAGGAGGAGCAAGTTAAAGTTCTCCATCTTGAGACCACACAAGTCTTGTCTGGTGGCAGATCCATAGTACAGATCCTAGAAAGGCAGATAAAATAGCAACATGCAATCCTTGCTGAGGAAAGCTACATGTGGTATGCAAAACTGAAATTAAAAAGTAATCATGTTGTCTAAAATGAGCAGAAACAAAAGGCAGAGATGCCCTCACTGCAGTGTACATGACAGGCCAGGCTTAGAATTTGAGAATTAAATGTCTTGCTAGGAACTGGACTTACTTTGAGATTATTCCTCTGTGTCCCTGTTTTTCCATGCTAGAATATGAATGCTTATTTTAATCTTGTCCTGCTATTGCACTGTAAAAGATTTAATCTTTTTTTTTTTTTTTTTTTTACTTTTACAGAGGTTCACAGCTGCAAGATTTTGCCTTAGGTCTCGGCTGAGACTTTGGAATGGGACTTTTGTGTAATGCTGGGTCTGTCATGGATAGAAAGTACATTTTGCACAATATAGACTTTGGGCAGCAGGAGTAAAATGCTATGATTTTGATGCATTTTGGGTGTCGGGCTTAATGTGTTAGGGCTTAATTTTCAATGTGGAAGTGTTGGAAGATGAAACCTTTAAGAGGCAGGGTCCAAGAGGAGGTCCTTAAATCAAACGGAGAAGAGATTTGGAGGATTCAGTCACCCTGGATGCCTACTTGGCTTTATGATCTCTTCCTGCCATTGCAGCCCCAGTTGCTGTGACCTCCTCCCCAAAGTCATGCTGTTGTGAGTGCCATGTGGTTGAGTCACTAGAACTGTGAGTTAAATGAACCTCTTCTCTTGGTAAAGTATTCAAATATTATGTCATTATAAATAAAAAGTTGACTAAGACACCAACCATCTATAGAATTGCTGTGAACTTTCCATATAGATAGGACACAGAATGAAATAGAGGCAACTTTGGGCTTTGCTATCTGGTATCAGGACTTAGAGAAATACTGTTAGAGAACTGAAAGGCGGCAAAAAGAAGTCGTGAGTTCAATTTTCAACACAGTCAAGATAACCATATAAGGCTAATAACCTTAGCAGATAGCATCTTCCATAATGTGTGACTAAAGAAATTCGCCAAAATCTTAAGTAAAATCTAACTGAAGGTCTTATTACCTTAGCTCCCCAGGAGGTCACTTTTTCTTCATACAACAATATCAAGGCTGCTACATGTATTGTGCATTTGATGGACCGTGCAAAAGTCCTTGAGAAGGTGTGAACAGAAACTGAACTCTAGCCCAAGACCCCTGAATAAGCTCTGGGACCTGTAATTCTTGCCTCTCACCTATACACATACACACAAAGTTGTCTCTATATTCTCCTTCCATTGTTTTTGTTTGTTTGTTTTGTTTTTGCTTTGTTTCTTGTTTTCTTTTCCTCAATGGTATCATCTCCTTACTATGTCCTTTGAGAGAAATGCTGCATCTGTCTACAAAAAGTACCCAGAGGATGGTCTTTTCTAGTACCCACAAAGGTACCTTACGGATGACAACCAACCTAAGCTTAGTGTTTTTTATGGAAAGCATGACAATGACAGCTTTAAATTTGCAAATAAAGAAAGTCCATTACCTCTGAAGCCCTTCTTTGCCAATTTGTTTTGCTATGCAGGCAGAGTATGGAGTATAAAACATAAGTCACATAAGCACTCTGTTGCTGTTAATTGTGACATGTCAACTTGAATTAAGAACTACATATCGGAATGGTGTATTCTGAGTGTGTCTGTAGATGGCTGATACATAGGCCAGCAAACTGAGTGGGGAAGACCCATGCCAGATATGGTGGTGCCAACCAATAACCTTTTTGCTTGGGAGCATCAAAAGGGAGAGAAGGAAATGTTTCTCTTTTGGGGAAGAGTTCGGGTCTTCACCATTGCCTTTGGACATTAGTCCCAAGTTCCTAAAGCCTTCTGATGCAGACACTTTAGTTTTCTGAAGCAGACTCTTGGGCCTTCTGAAACAAATTCGTATCTGTGACTGGAAAGAGCTTTCAGGTCTTTAACTTTTGACTGGTTCCTTCATGTTCTAGCTGTCCAGCATGCAGACAGGTAGTTTGGATTCTTTCATCTCTAATCCAGTACACAACCACTGGGACTTTTCGCCTTCAGATCCTATAAGCTTACTTAATAAATCCCTTGTATAACCATACATATAATTCACATTGAATCTGTTCTTCTAATGCTAACACCCTCTTTTAAAATCATCATCATAAAACCAATATAGGCCCTAAGGAGGGAATATGAATATATATATATATCTATATCTCTCTCTCTATATATATATATATATATAATTGTTTTTATATATAACTTATATTGATTCACAAGTGGAAAATTGCTAAACTTAAAAAATCGTATTCACAAGATTTTTGTGATATTCAACTGCTCCTTTTCATTCCCAGGGTAGTTTAGAAGTTAGGAGTCAATTGGCCTAATGTTCAAGCTGAAAACAGGGAGGCAGAGGGGTCAGCTAACTTCTATCTGACTGGATGAAGACTCAGTGGAAGCCTTTTGGGCTGCAGATTGGCCCCCCTTCTAGTTTACTGCTCCAGTAAACTCCGGAAAGTCAGACCAAGCAGGCAATCAACAGACCCACCTCAGTGTCTGCCTTCTTGACCTTTTCTTCTGCATTCTGACATACCCGCACCATCTCTTCTGCATCTTTTTGCATCTGAGCAACATCAGCCTCCAGTTTCTTCTTCTGGCTGAGAAGGCTTGTGTTCTAGGGAAAGCGGCATACCTATTAGGCAAGTTGAAACCAATCCAAATGCAAATGGTCTGTTCAGCTCATAGTCTGGGAGGCAGCTGTGGCCAGGAGCCAAGTTTTAACAGAGTCAGCTTTATTCAATTAAGCAAGACTTTCAAACCTAGGATGTAAACTAACCAGAAAGGATTTCATCCACTTGTAGGTTCATGACTAAAGAGAAGGGAGCCTGAATTAGAAAAAAGAAATGCACCCCAGATAACCTACAAGTCCAACATGGGTTTAGTTTGAAACATGCTAAGGAGTGTTTTCTGTCTTATGCTCTTTAACGTATAAACAGTCCCAGAACAGAGTGACTGCAGAGTCGCCTGCAGTCATCTGTTTTGCAGGAGCCTGCAAGATAAAAATCAGACTTTCAAGGATCTTCTCCAGGAAATAAAACAGAATTCTTTATTCATCTGCTTGGTATCCTGTCTGACCCTGCAGTAAGGAGGAGAGAAGAGCTCACGAGAGTCTTCATCCCTAGCCTTCAGGAACCATCATGGAAGGGAGGACAGCACGCACAGCCTGCTGCCCCGTTCTGTCCTTCCTGAGCTGACTAAAGGTCAAATCTGCCTTTGCTGTACCTGGTCTGTGTTTGAATACCAGCTGTTCTGAGGGTGTGACTCTTAGCCCAGTGCATGTGTGTGAAAGCAATGTTCTTTCTACGTTTTATGTCTCCTTTCATTTCATCCTTCCACATTATCCTTTCCTTTTCCTCTAGCAAGAGATTTTCTTGAGAACAGGATTAAGTCTTAGGAATAGAGACGGAGTTTCCAGCCTGATGGGTTCTGCTTACCTTCTCTTCCATGGCATGAAGCACCACCAAGATTGCCCATTTGGTCCTGTGGAGAGCCAGACCCTGCACACCTAGGATTTCTACTGCCATGAGGGAAGTGATTTTGGGCAAGTGTTTTTTTGGATGGTCACTGCAGTCAACTCCACAGGAATTCTTTCTTTGTAAAGGAAGGTATACTCAGAAACACTGATTTGTTTATATAAAGAATTATTTAAAATCTTCTAGGGAAAAATGTTTATAAAGTTTCTGCAAGGTGAGTGACTCTGATTTACTCATTTTTAGCAGGAAGGAAATTAAGTTTATATTATCACTGTTCAGATTTCAAAGGGAGAGACAGATCTTCAGCCTAAGATAAGTTTGGCCTCATATGTCTGATCTAAGCAAGAGGTCCTTGAGAGCAATGTGCCACCTGGGGTGGTGCGGGTCAAAAGAGTAATGTAGACCAAGAGTGGCGCCCATGGACTTCCTTGATTCCTGGGTCTCACTGCAGAGCATTTGATTCAGGAGGTCTGTAGTGAGGCCTGGGAATTGGCACTTTTGTATTATTGACTCTTTTACTTTAATTTTAGAAACTCTACCCTACAGACAAGGCCTGCACTACCTAATTTTCATTTTTCCCCCTCAAAATTTTCTTGTCTATATGTCAGCTTTTTCTCTGGTTAAAATCTCTCTCTCTCTGTCTGTCTCTTTCTCTCTCTTTCTTTCTTCCTCCCTCCCTCCTTCCTTCCTTCTCCCTACATTTTTTCTTCACATTGTAATCTACCATGCATTGAGTTATAATATACCATACAGTTGAAACACTATGTTGCTTAAATTGTTCTGTTCTGACCCATATTGCTATGCTGTTATGTACTCTTTTATCTCAATCTTCCCCCTTTTTAAAAATTTATTTCATTATTATTATTTTTTAATGAAGGGAAATTTTTTTAAAAAAATTAGAAGGATATATTATAGTAAATTTTTTGATTTTCTATTAACTAGATTTGAAGCTCCATATTGCTCTCACCATCTTGTTTTGACTGATTTTACTCTATTCTGTTCTGTTTGATATTATCAATTTTGAGGGTATAGGCAACTACTTTGAAGGCAATAAGCTTCACTATGATGCCCATTCTGGTTTGACTATTATCTTCTTTTGAAGTTCAGTAATGTCTCCAATGTTTAGGTTTTATTGGTTTTGTTCTGTACTGTTTTGTGCAATTTTATTATACCTGATGATATAGGCAATTCTTTTTAAGGTAGCAAGGGGCATTATGGTAACCATTGTTGATTACCTTGTATTCTGGTTTCACATCATGTACTATGTCCATCCTTTGTTTTGACCAACTCTGCTTTGTTTTGTCACATTTGGTTTTATTCTGTTCCAAAATAAGTAATAAGAACTGTGGGAGTAATAAAACCCCAAATGTGTAAATGTTATTGTAAAAAAAGAAAGGAAAAGCAAGTGCTCTAAAGGACACAACTGCAAGTGTGTTTAGGGGTGTAAGATAGATGATCATATTACTAAGTTTTTGTTGGATCATTGAACACAACTGTTTGCAGTTTCACTGTTTGAATGTCCACTTTGTATGCTTAATTTTGTAACTTGATCAACTATCTCTAAGATGGCAATACGTAATCTATTAACTAGTGATTTCTTACTGTTTATTTTTATTTTTTGAAATTCTGTATCACTTGTACCCTTTTGCTGTTTTTTTTCTCTTTAAATAAAAAAATTGCCACCAGTGGATGATTTACTTGTTAAAAAGTTAAATATTTGACTTCATAAGAATTCAGTACTCTCTACTAAGAAAAGCTTTATTCAGGAAAAAAGTAATTATTTTTCTCTTTAAGAGCTAGGATCCAACCCAGGATCTTGAACATACTAGACAAGTGTTCTATCACTGAGCTGTAATACCCTAACCCAAGAAAATGTTAAAGTTGGCTAGTCTGCTGGGATGTATAACCTACATTCTATTTGTTCTGTACCCAGTGATACCCAAATGGAATTACATCACGCACATGGACACAAAAGTTAAGTTGTGGGCAAAACTTAATTGCAGCACCTTCAGCAAGTACATTTTTGGTTTACACATCCTTTGGTCTACTATTTCGTGAGGGTCAGGGCATAACCAGCATTCTATGAAGGATAAGTCTATGATGTAGAGTTATCTGGCACTTTGAAGGAGTCTAAAACTGAACCCTGCCCATTAAAAGCCAGTAACACTTCCCAGTCATTGTGGCAGCCAGATGTTTTTAAACACCTCAAAGCATGGCAGATTGTCCATAGTTGCTTTCATCTATCTTTGAAGACTTTCTAAACTTTAAATCTGATACCTTCACTCTCAGCTAGTCAACAGGTTTTAGCAGATTCAGATAAAATTCAATCACCACCAGACTCAGGCTCAGGGTCCTTGGCAACTGATCACACCCGACTCTTAACGACATCTCTGTTCATCTTTCCTACCTGCCCTGTGCTCTAGATGTGTGAACATTTCTTAAAAGGTGCATTCCCTCTCCCCCATAGCTCTTCCCTCATTTCCCCCTTTCTGGCTGGTGTCTCCCTTGTCCTTCATGTTCATGAAGCCCATACATGTTAAGTGTAGGATTCTCAGAGAAGGCTTTCTGTAGGAGTGACCTTCCTCTATCACTACACCCACCACCCAGTTACAACTACTTACTTAGTTCATTGTTTGGGGACAGTGTAGACACTTTGCATCTCCACAGGCTTACCTATCCAGGTTATTGTGGGTGCTTTTGGCACAACTTATTTACTACAGATCTTTATGCTAGTCACTATGTCATCTTCTGATTTTAGGCAAATGGTAATGAATCTAAAAATTGTGCTTCACATCACATGACTACAAGTGAAGCTCAAGTACTATACTGGTAGCTCATTCTATCCAGTAGCCATTTAAACCTAGCCCTGGAAAGAGGTATTTATTCCTGCGATGTTGAGCAAGCAATTGGCTTAGGGAAAAGCAGGAGAATAAGGGGCATATTTGTAGAAAACAAGGATATAGTACATTCAACAATCCCTCTCTGGTATACAGGCCTTCAATGCTCTGTCAGTTCATTCTCCTAGCAGAAGGCTTAATGTTAATGGTTACATTATGTCTCCCAAAAGAAGGTACACTGAACTTCTAACACCTAGTTTCTCATAATGTGACCTAAAGAGGTAATATCACTAGATTTGCCCTAATCTAAAGTGACTGGTATCCTTATAAAAAGTGAAAATCTGAACAGAGCTTGACACCAAGAGATGATGGGAATTCACACAAAGAGAACGCTATGTGAAGAAGACAGATGGAGAGATGCATCAAACAAAAACAAGGAATGCCAAAGGTTATCTGCAAGCTCCTGTAAGTCAAAAGACAAGGACTGTCCCACAGGATTCAGAGGGAGCATGGCCTTCATTTTGGATGTCTAACACCAAACAGGATTCTGCAAGAATGACTTCCATCATTTAAAGTCATCCACTAGGCACTGCTTTGCTACAGTGGCCCTGGGAAATGATCATACTCAGGAACGAAAAGTGTGACATTGCCCAGAAGACCACACAGGCTCTCCCTGTACCTCACATGCCACACCTCAGCCTTGATGCGCCAACCGGGCTGATCCAAGACTGACCAGAGGTGGGAATCACTGCTTTCCACCATCTGACACTGACACTGACCTGACACTATAGATCTCACCTGGATATGAAAAAGATTGACTCTATCTGTGGCTTCCAGGAGCTCTTTCTCTGCCAGTTTGCGCCCACGCTCTGTCTGCTCTTGCAAAGACCTCAGTTCCTCTAGTTCAGACTGAAGAAGAGAGTTGCGTCTCTCAACCACAGCCACCTGCTCCTTCAGATCACTGTTCAGATGTGTGCTGTCATCCAGCTGCATTTGAAGATCCTGTGAGAGAAGATACGGACTTGGAGCATGGACTTCTCTGTTCATTATGAGATGAGGACCCATAAGTACATGCCAAGCTCCACCTACATGTCCCTTACATGATGAATGTAAGCATAATCTCACTCTCTTGTGGTTGAGATCTGTTGTTCTTACTTTGATTGCTCAGTACAATCTGTTGCTTAGTTTGTTTACAGAAGCATTTCAACCTCAACCCTGTATTACAAATTGAAAATACCTTCGTTTGACTCTGAAGCTGGTCCACAGATTTGGTTGCCTCTGACAGTTGGCGGTGAGCAGAACAAAGCTGGAGCTCCATGTCCTTGAGGTCCCCTTCCATCTTCTTCTTTACCCGGGTAGCCTCAATTCTGCTCCTAGCTTCAGAATCCAGACTAGACTGCAGAGCATCAATAGCACACTGCTGCTTCCTCCTAATTTTGGAATAATATTGAGGGGGAAGATATCACATACCCAGATTTAAGAAAATTTACATGCTATGTTCATAACAGTTTAGAAAATGTAAAAAAGTAAAATTCCAAACAAAACTCTAGGTAACTAAAAATGGAGCTAAAGGGTTTTCATTCTATAAACATAGTGAGAGGTGAGGCTAATGAGTCTGTGTTGATCATAACAGACTAAGGAAGGTTTACAGGCCAACTTCTATAAAGAATCAGGCACCTCTAGACTATTTTCATTGTTTCTGTGGGCCAATGGTAGCCTTTAAAGGATGATCAAAAGGACCCTTTAAAGGATGATCAAAAGCAAAGCCTTAGACTTCCAACAGTGGCTAGTAGTGAAGGACATGTGCTTTTGTAATGGCTGTGATATTTTAACTACTTTCAATGGTGAGAATTATCTTAACTGGGCAGAAGAGAGCTACTAAGATCAGAAAAGTCCTAAGACCCACCAATACTGCTCTAATAGTCCTCAGACACAACTGTACTTGAATAGGTTTATTTCTCTCTGGCAGTTTGAGAGAACAAGAATTGGCTGATAAAACCAGTTGCAATGTGATACTGAATGACTCTGATATTCCTTCATAAAAACCAAAATCCACGTCTGCCAAGCGACTGAAGCTGAGAAATGGCTATACATTTAGGAAGGCAATGAAAATGTTGAGGGGATCTATGACAATTTTCAATTCCCAGTTCCCCTGAAGGTAGTTGAGGACCATGTGGCTGACTGGGCTAGAGTGAAGTATTCCATTAAAAACTTCACCCACACAAATGTTAACACTTGTGTGAACCTGCAATCTCTCATCCCCATCCGTGGCTGCATGAGTTGGAAGGAACCTAATTTCTTGAGTTGTTAAGAAGGGTAGATAATGTTACTTCCTACCTCACATTGAAATCCAACTTGGGTGAAATTAAACTTCTGATATTTTAAGTCACCAAGATTTGGTGTTTATTCATCAGGACAGTTTACTGCTATCACTCACATATGCACTGGTAAGCTCACTCCATGAAACAGGACCCTGGACAGCTAAGTAAAGGGGATGCAAGAAACTTCTATCCTTTCTCATAGCATATTTCAGAAAAAACAGCAAAAAAAGTATTTGTCTTGGGTCCGAAAGAGATTGTAGACTGAATTGTCACAGAGCATGTGTCCTGACTTCTAAAATGGATCAGGAAGAAAACTGCCTTCATGGACGAGGATGTGCAAAGAGTTTGCAAGTGGATCATAGCTAGAGACTGTGGAAAAGATAGAAGCATCTCTTTTTCTTACATCAGGTCCTCAAAAGCAATTTAGAAATGTGTAGGGGTTACTCTTTATGGCTCCATAGCTCAGGGTCTTTACCACTCCTCTACACTTTCATTTCTCTTGACCCTAGAAATCAGGAGGGGTCAGCTAAAGCTGGCCTTCCATGCTTATCCTTAGGTGCTAAGCTTTTGTTCAGTTTCCAGATCAGAATAATACCAGCTTGCAAGCAAGTAATGTTAACAGGAATGCTCATATGATGAAGTCTTTTCTCTCATTTGTTTTACCTGAGTATTCCAGAATATGACAGTATTTATACTCAGGGACTCTCATAAGGTAATAAAAATAAACACCAGGACATTATGGTACATATTTAATCAAACAGGACTGGTGTCTTCACAAGGCGAGGAAGAGACACTAGGGATAGGTACGCAGGGAGAAAAGACCCTGTGGGGATCAAGTAAGAAGGTGATCATCTGTCTGCAAGGCAAAGATGAATCAAATCTGCCAACACCTTGATCTCAGGTTTACAGACCCTAAAATGAGAAAATTAATTTTTGCTGTGTAACCACTCCATCTGTATGTGTTGTGATAGTAGCCTATACAGACTCATATAGGCACACTCATACGCATCAGCACTACACATTTTAAGATGTTTCTAAGCCTTCCTGTGTCACTTTTTCCAAGGTCAACTCTCACTATACAAAAAGACTAGAGCACCCCTGGCTGGTATCAAGATCTTCTGTACAGAAATAAAGTCTGCTTCCATAGATAAACTGAATGTTTCAAATGCTAGTTTTACCACAGATGTCTAGGAAATGTCATGAGTGTCTGCAGACAAGACAATGTGGCTTACGATAGTGTGGCTTAACAGGAATGGAGGCTATAGACCAGAGAAATGATGACTAAATAATCAATACGTTTTATCCACAGTTCAAAAAAACGCTGAAAATGGAAACTCTCAAAAACATTTTTTTCAAAGAAAATTGAAATACTCATGACCAAGGGTAAGGATTTTTTTCTTTTTTCTAAAAAAAAAAACATATAAATTGAGCAAAGTTAAATTTTAAAAATCAGGACACAAATTTAAAACTTTTCAAAACTAATAATTTAAAATCAACAATTCAATAGGTCATTTTTCTCCTTTAATATTGCTCATCTCACTGAACTGCACAGCTGAATATGTACAGTTCACCTTCCAAATGATCAGCAAGGTATTTTTGAAAACTAAGTATCACATTTGAGTTTAAGGCCATACTTTCCAAAGACACACAAAAACATGTTACCTAAAAATCATGATGTTTAAACATGATTTTGGGGCAGAAATTCAGTGAGACAGTAAAAAATAAGAGTACACATAAGTTGAGATCGTATGACACAATTTGAAATGGCAGATTTCAGAGGAGTGGATCACATAGAAAGAAAAGACAATGAAAAATCATCAGATACCTGAAACTGTAGAGCTGGGTGGGGAAACTATGGGCTCAGGCCAAATCCTCCACACTCATTAGACTATTGTCAGGGCCTGTGTTTAAGTTACAAACTCAGAGCTAAGTGGTTTGCACAGAGACCACATAGCCCATAAGCTGAAGATAGGTCCTATCCAATGCAATACACAAAGTTTGCCTAGATTTTCCATAGCATAGGGCATCAAACTAAAGGAAACAAATGTATTATGATAGAATAAAGAATTTCTGGGGTAGCTGGGCGTGGTGGCTCACACATGTAATCCCAGCACTCGGGAGACTGAGGCAGGAGGATCACTGTGAGTTCGAGACTAGCCTGGGCTACAAAGTGAGTTCAAGGCCAGCCTGAACTGCATAGCTAGACCCTGTCTCAAAAAGACAAAAAAAAAAAAAAAAAAAAAAAAAAAAAAAAAAAAAAAAAAAAAAAAACCAAAAAACAACAACAACAAAAAAGAATTTCTGGGGAGAGCACAGTATGTGTGATGACCCTCACCACTGTGGTATTTTCCAGAACAGCTGGGAGAGGACTACAGCTGTGTCCCTGGAGATTAGGGATACACCTGAACAACCTGTTCAGAGAAGTCTTGATGGAAAGGTTTTCTGTACATGGCAATATGAGTACCAGATGGCCCTAAAACTGACCTCCTTCTCTGTGTCTAGACTGGAGATCAGAGTTGGTCAGCAAAGCTCTTCCCCTCTTCTACCAGTTGTGACTGCCCTGTCACCTCCCTCCAACTCTGCCAATAATAAACAACAGTAGAAATAAAGATAAAAATAGCTGTATCATCCACAAAAGGCTAGAAAGTTCTGACTAGACTAACAGGCACAGTTTCTGCCAACATTAAGAACTCAAATATTTCTAAATAAGTGAAATATATCATATAATACTACCTGTTAAAACAATTCATCGGGCTGGGGATTTAGCTCAGTGATGTAAGTGCCTGCCTGGCAAGTGCAAGGTTATGAGTTCGATCTCCAGTACCAAAAAACAAAGCCAAAAAACCTGCTGAACAATGCATCACACAGTCTCCAGGATGGGCTCACTCAGCCTTAAGACTTTTCCAGACTCTCAAACAGCTTGGCAGTAGAGGAGCTGTTGAATGAGTTACACAGGCTGTGAACTACCAAGGCTTGACCTTGCCCTTTGAATCTCTTCTCTGTGACTTTCTTGGTCCCTTCAATTTCCTGAATCCTGCCTTAACAGATTGCTTCAGGTTTTATGGAGCTGCTAAGGATTTTTGTGGATATAAGACACTAACACTATCTTGGCCTTAGGAAATCATTGTCATTGTGATTTATAATTTATTAGCTTATCTTTGATCACTTGGAATTCCATGCTTGTGCTTATTTTTTCCTTGGCATCCTATTCAGTTCAATGCTAGCCTTAGTCACAGTTAACCATCAAATTAAACTAGGGCATTTGGTATCATCTATACTCAGAGTGAAAGGGCTATTTGACATGCTCGCCTTTCCTTTCCAATTGTTCCTATTACTGTTACAATGGACCACTAATTAAAATTTAGGTAGAGTTGCCTTTGGCCACCTGTCCATCCTTTCTTTCTTTCCAGCCCCTCCACAGCTCAAGCTCTGTTCAGTGCTTTTTTCTCGTAATGTTGACTGTTGGTTCTCTGACGTCCTTTGCACTATGATTATTATAATTGGTAAACTGCTCTCCAATATTCAGATGTACCTTCTGAGACACACACTCTCCTAAAGATTTATATTCCTCAGCTTGGTTTATTTATAGACACAGGTTTGATGCAATCTGAAGTGAAGATTTTTGGTTTTATTGTTTTTTAACTGCATATAGAGACATTCATTTTTGTTCCTCTTGAGAGGAAATAGGATAAACATCAAGGCCCAATATTTTTATTCTTCATCAAAAAAATTCTTTTCAATGCTGATTTAGAGCCTCTTCATTAGACAAGAATTTCTCTCTGCAGTGAGTTCCAGGAAGGAAAATGCCAGTGAGAGACAGAAAAGATAATTTAATTCACATAGATGGTTCTGCTCTCCCCACGCAAATGGCTCAGGAAGAGGCAGGGTATGGGAAAACTTCTCTCCGAGGTGGCATTAACTTTAGTGAACGGCATCCAGGTGTTAGTCCTTTCCTCTATGGTTCAGCATCATTAGTTTTTTGAACACCCAAGCCAGTTGTGATGAGACCCAGACAGAATATTCAGTCATATACATACATTTATTATGTGCATGTTCTATATGAGAGTTGAAGCTGCTTGAATATAAGAGAATCATAAAAACTTATAGTAATTATGCATGGATATTACTTTATATTAACAGGGATGCACTTAATAGAAAATCTAGTGTAGAGCTGGACTACATTTTTTTGGTAATGTCCCAATAATTGTCATGAAAACCAATAAACACCATGAGGCCTAATCATTGAAAGATTCTGATATGTAACCGCTGCTCACCAGAATCAATTTTAATTACCTAAAATTTTCTATTTCTTCCTCTTTCTCTGAAAGCTTCCTTTCAAACTCCGCTTTAGCTTCTGAGAGTTCAAGCTGGATGCGAAGAATCTTGCTTTCATTCCGCTCCAGAGCTCCCTAAACAAATTAATTTATTAAAGAAACATTAAATGAAATACATCTTTTGATTGAAACTTTTGAACTTTTTTCTCTCAAAATATATGCCGCTGATGTAACTCTCTTTAGAGCTGCTGGGAGAGATCCAGGTTCTAATTAGTTCCTTAAAGATTAGAATAGAATGGAAGATCAGTGGCTGCTTTCAATTGTGGTTTCTGACATTCTTAGGTCTTTAGCTATAACTCCAAAACTAGAATTCTAGGACATTTTTAACCCAATATTTTACTGATTTTTTTTTCAGATCTAGGGATTGAACTCAGGACTTCATGTTTGCTAGGCAAATACTCTACCACTGAAGTAAATGACTAACCTAATTAAAAACTTTTTAAATGTAAAATTTCTAATCTCTGACTATATTTAAACTTTCACACTTTCTACTTTTTTACATATGCCATCTTTGAAGTGACCCAATGAAAGTATCAAAGGTAGAACAAAGAAAGTAGTAATTGCTGTTGGGAATCTTTGTTTGCTTTTGGGCATCACAGAGGGTTAAAGAAAAAACTGAATGCATTTAGTCATTCAGGAACAGAAATGTGTCTGATATTTTCATATGAAAAACAAACAAAAAGCCGAGGATACACTTGACACATAGCACTAAGTGAGAACCACTATCACCTTAACCCATTTATGTCAAAGACGGAACTTCTTTGAATTTTTGTATGAAGTTCACATATGTCATCTAGAAAAAAAATCACAGAACAAGAATGTGCAGAGAACACATTTCCTCATGTCCCATCGGTATGGATGTCCCACAAATGGATCATTAGGATTGAAGGATTAGTTAGCACTATCCCTGCAAATGGATTGTTTTGACAGGTGGGGAGATCTCTAAGTATTTAAGAATGACCTAAGAAATCATTGCCAGAGATGTAAAGGTCAATCAATTTCAAAAGTATAAGTTTAATGCAATTTTTAAAACCTATTCCAAAAATGTATATAAAAGAAGATGAAGCAATCTATTTGTCAGTGAACTCTGGCCAGTTCTTAGGGCAGAGGTAATTGCTTATAACCTGCTCTGAAGAGTGATTGACACAGAAGAACCATGAGTAAAAACAACTGACTAGTAATTTTAGATAAATGTAAGAAATGCGTTGGAAATTTTAGTAAGGTCTGCTTTGCCATTCTGTCACCCTACCTTTGTTTAGTATAAAAACAAAATTAGCCAGAAACAATGATTCAATAGCAGTTTCCTCATAGGGAAAGTTTTAGTTGCTTCAGGGGTAAACTCTGACCTCTGGCTTTTTAGAGTGCACTGAGAAAGTAAATCTTTAGAGAAAGTCACCTAGGATAATTTGAGCTCTGTGGCTTTTTAAAAAATTGATAAAGTTTCTCATAAAGGTTTACTGAGGATAAGAAATAAACCAAAGTCACAAATACAGGTCCAAGCTGAGGAAGTATTTATAATGTGCCTGGGGAAACAATTTGAAACAGGCTCATAGGATATACTGCCATCTAGTGGTATTACATGATACGGGTGCCGTAATCCTAACATTCTCAATTTGACTTGATGATGATTGATTTAACATACAGGGAGAAGGTTCTGGATTCATTTATGTGCAACAGAGTGACACTTATACAGTACACCCGTGAGAGTTTTCAACTTGCTCCTGAGTTGGGGGACTTACTGTACTGATTGGTACAGTACAGTGGTTTTATGTTCTGTCATACACTACATGTTAGAGTTATGCAAATAAAAGCAAGCTCATCAGGTCAGAGTTTCCTTGAACTATTTCTTTGCTTTGAATATTGTAATGTACAAACTATAGACAATTCCTCCTTTAGTGACTAATTCATTTAATGACTTAGTTGCAGGAATAGAACTCAGTCATGTAAAGTTCAGCAAATGTACAAGAATCAGTTTTCTGAGGAGACACCACACTGCTGAGGAAGAGATTTTATATGAAGTGTGACAACCTCAGGTGCCATTTTAGTATAATAGTGCCAAGAGCTATTGACCTGAAAATGCTGCACACAGGTTAATGTGCCTGCATCTCCTGCCTTGCAGGTTTCTTAGCATTGTAATGGTGAAGTAAATCTAACAGAAAATGCTTGCACAGTGCAGTCATGGGGGATAATTTTGTATTACCATATCTTTCAAAAGGCCTTATACCTAAAAGTAACTGCCATTTCTTTCAGAAATCATTGTCTCTATTGGTGTGTTTGTAGATTAAACTGTATTTTAACATGTTCAGATGTTTATTCAAAAGTTAAGTCAACAAGATGAACTTCAGCTGAGATAAAGGAAGCTCTGTGGTGCATCTTAACCATCTAATGCCCATGACAAAATAGCTGACTTTATAGTTCACTATCTTTTTCGGGATAAAGTCTTCTTAGTGGTTTTTGCAATTGCTTGCCCCACCCAGGGGGAGAGTCAGAGACTTTCCTGAACTTTGAATTCATAACCTCAAAAACATTCCAAACAAATAATCTGCATGAAAGATGAGCTTTTAGAAACAAATGTCTGAGACTATCATATGGAATTTCACTTGGGGAGGGATGTTTTTGAGGAATTCTGTTCCGAAGAGGGCAGCTATGAGAATATTTGGTTTTTAAACTTTTGACAAATATTTGCTGAACCTCTACAGGGAAAAAAGAAGCCTCAAATGGCTACACTATGGCTGAGGCTCTGTGTGTGTGTGTGTGTGTGTGTGTGTATGTGTGTGTGTGTGTGTGTGTGTGTGTGTGTATGTGTGTGTGTGTGTGTGTGTGTGTGTGTGTGTGTGTGTGTGTGATTTCCAAGATGCCATATATCCAAAGTCAATGAAACTCCAGCACAGGGCAGACCTAGTGGTATCAAAGTAAATAACTTATAAAATCAAGGTTGATATGGGCACATAGCCATGACTGTATTTTAGTACAAATCCAGACTGCCACAAGGGCTGAGAGGCTAGATAGCTGGCTGAGGGGCTGAGGGCTTGTGCACCTCAGGATGTGTGTGCAGCAGCTGGACACACAGGGCTGACTGGGCAGCTGGGCAGGTAAGGTGAGCTGAGCTGAACAGCTGAGAATAAAGATGTCTAACCCAGTCCATAGTTCTAGGTCTCTTTGTCAAGTTAACAAATCTCAAGCGAACCTCAGCAGTCTGAACTGACAGGTTAACATCTCCAACAGAGCAGCAATGTCTGAGGTCTGTGCTTCCCCAGTGTAAGCAAGTATAGGAAGAAAAAAATAATCTTACTAAAAATGTAGACTCTGATTTGACAGAACTAGAGAGAAGGCTGAGATGTGAATTTCTAACAAGGTCCTGAGTGATGTCTACACAGGTGTCCATGCACCACATTTGGAGCAGTAAGGATCTATGTACTAGAGATAAGCAGTCATGGTTTCTGTTTTCAGTACATTCTGAAGACCCGCTTTCACTAGTGCTTATTTTGCTCTCTGAGTTTCAATTTCTTCCTTTGTAGAATGAGGACAATAGTTTTTGGGATGATTATGTAAAATAATGCATAGCAAGTATTAGACATGGTCCCTAACAGGTAGACATCACTTACGTGTGATAGCGTGTTTGCTTTTGATATTACTACCAGGCAGATCTTCCCTTTGTCCTAATGAGGGAAGCCTTCTTTTATCCCTCATGACCATACCTCTGTTTCTTCCAGTGTCATCTGGGCTTTAGTCTTCTCTTGTTCAATCAGTTTCTTAACCCTTTCCATTTCAGTTAAGTTTCTGGTACCTTCTCTAACTTGGTTGGTCAGACTGGAAATCTGTTCTGGAAAAATAAACAAGAATAGCAAAGTTAGTGAAAGGGATTTGTATTAGACCTATGATATCAAGTACATGACACTGTGCCTAGAGACCCACTGGAAACCTTGGTAATCTGGCAGCCCTCGGTAACCTGAAGGCAGGCTCTCCACTAGCCCTCTGGGATGTCTATTAGAGCTAGAGAAAGCTATCTGTTCTCCCACGTCTTCTTTGGCTATCTGCCAGAAAACTATCCCCATTGGTGAAGATGGTACTTCTTAGAGTCTTGTATTTGGGACAGTCTGTGCATTTTCTGTGGTGGTTCTGCTTAGCCCAGTCATGCCAGATTCTGCCTGGACCTGCTCTTTGACACAATCCAGGAATTCCTCTGCTTCTAATGCAAATGCCTAGCTTTCAACCTCAAGGATTGCTGTGGTCTAAGGCACACACAACACTGGAATAGAAATTTAAAGAAGAAGCTAGGTCAGTGTCTGCCAGGTGCAAAAACATGACCCCAGGTAAGAGAAGACTGTGACTTTAGCACACAATTTGACTATCCCCCACCCCAGTGACTGTAAGCCTTTGAAACAGCAATATATCCAGCAGTCACAAAAATCCCTAGGACTTGGTATTGTCTTCTTGATTCTGTTCGTTATGAAAGGAGCCACTGGTACCTGGGTAGAGGTGGGTGCAGAGCCATAAAATTCAGTCTAGAGACAACAGAACAACTCAAGAGCTCACCTGCTTCTCTGTTCCTAAAGACCTAGACTGTAATTGTTTAAGAAATGCAAACAGTTATAGGAGCACATCAGATGAGAATTCTCATGCAAATCATGACGCTCTTCTGACAAGCCCTCTCCAAAGATCTCCAGTTTTTCTCAACTCTGACTGCAACTTACTGACTGCAATTTAGAATCCTCTGCAGAGCTTTTGGAGTAAAGCTCAAAGTCCAAGCCCCGACCCAGACCAGTGGCACTAAATTTGCTCTGAAAACTGTTAAAAATGCAACTTCATAGGCTTCATTCCAGACCTACTGAATTAGAAACTGTGGGATGGGCTCTGGCCATCTATCTCTATTAACAGCTCTCCAGGCGATTGGGACACAGCTAGTTTTCAAATCATTCTTTTAGTACCTTTAGCTTTCTAGTCAGTGACCTGATCTTGGATTATGTAAGTCAGCAAAGGAAGCAAGTTTTATACCTCCAAAATCATGAACTAGTACCACGGCATCTCTAGGCCTTAATGCACATCATATGCACAAATGTCATATGCACAAATATATGCATATGAATGCATACTATTGCATCAGTACTGAATAACCAGTACTAAAACTAATGAGGCTTAAATAATGGTCATCCTTATTATAAAATCAATATTACTTTTAAAAGGCATGAGTCAGGCCTCCATAGATAGGCATGGAAGGAGCTGGGGATTTAGCTCAGCGGCATAAGCCCCTGCCTTGCAAGCAGGTGGTTGTGAGTTCGATCCCACCGATTTAAAAAAAAAAAAAAAAAAAGATAGGCATGGAAATATCCACAAGGCACATGGCAAGTAGCACAGTTCATTAGCTGTGTGTACGAAAGCCGAGGTTTCTAGGCTCAAATCTTAGATCTGCTACTTATCAAATATGAATTCAAAAAAAGTACTTAATTTTATGCAGCCTGATAGAATCTCCATTTTATATAAAACTAAGACTCCTTGGGGGTTAAATAATAAGTAGTTGTATAGAGAACAGTGTGGGGATGTAGTGTGGGCTATAGAAATATTTGTTAAATTATAAAACATTGATAAAGATAAATGGTGTAAAATAATGTATAATTTGAGTAAAAGAACACACATGGATATGTACAATACATGGAAAATATCAGTAGGGATAAAAACATCAAGAAATCCTTAAGATTGGCTTTCTTTATATCTAGAGGTATAAAGAATAACTAGATAACTTTCAGAATTAATTTAATACAAATAATATCTCCAGCAAGAAAACACTAAAAACAAAATACTAAAACTTGACAAGTTAAAACATGAAACAACAGTGCAAAGGTTTCCTATTCACAAAGCCAGGGCTCCCCCTAAGCCCTGGGCTCCTGCCGGGGCTGTGAGCCCAGCTGAGGGTACCTTGGAGACTCTCATTCTCCCTCCTCAGCGTCTCCTGGCCCTCAGTGCTCTCCTCACAGGTGTGCTTCAGCTTGAGGACCTCAGTGCTGAGAGCCCGGGCCTCCTTCTGAGAGGCGTCCAGCAAGGCCTGGGTCTCCTCCTGCTTCTCCCTCCAGTCGGCAAGGGCCTTGTCAGAGTGCTGCAGCTTCTGGTCCAGCGCAGCTGCTGCAGAGCGGGCCTTCCCAAGGTCAGACAGGGCATCCCCAAGCTCAAGCTGCAGCTGGTGCCTGGCCCTCTCCAGGGATGCATTCCTGGCATTGGCTTCCTGTGTGGCTTCAGCAGCCTCCTGTAACTGAATGGCCAGTTTCTTTCTAAGAAAGAGAGACCCAGAGATGAGTGAAGCAGTGTCCCCTCTGAGAGTTCATCAAGCCTGTCCCAAGTTAATGAAACCACTTGATACAAACAGGATGACCTCTGCAGTTGTCTTAGTGGGATCCAGCACAGGAAGCTCGATATGCTCCAGAAACCTGCCTCTGCTTCCCTCCAGCCTCTGGCTCCTATGTGCACATGAATTTTACTTTTGTCCAGGCTTTGCCAGACTTGCAACTCAGCATATCCTTGAATTCCTATAAATATTTGCTTATCCTAAAGATTTAATAAGTAAGTCATGTCAATTTCATACAAAATGGTAGCAACAAAGTTGTTCTAAATTTCCCACCAACAGAAGCTATTGAAACTCGTTAGGCATGGTTAGTCTCTAAACACCTCCTTGGCTATGTTGCTTCTAAGGAATATTTTCTTGTGCCTACCCTGTGAGTTCATCCTCCCAGCCTCTTGTCAAGCAGTTTATAAACAGGACTCAGATTTCTTCTCTCTCTGCATGTCTTCTCCATCTCATCTCAGATTTACATTCACCCCAATATGGTACCACTTAACATGTTCCATTGCTATCAGGGAGGGTTGGCCTCTGTGTTCTTCTAGCAGCCTCTGCTGTGGGGTAGATTATGAAAAGCTTCCCCTACCCTCTTCATCATACAGCACTCTTAGGAATTCTAATGAATGAAATGCATTCTTTGCTTACATCCCATGCAGAATTGCTAGGTGTCCCATTCTTAATCTTAGGTTACTTCTTTACTGAAAGGAATTATACATAAGAAAGCTTTCCTGTTATACTGTGAAACTGAAAAATATTCTCAGGAATTAACATGAACTATACAATATCCCAACAGAGTAATGTGGTGGGTAAAAAGGCTCTCTAGACGCCTGCATTACACAGTCTGTGCTCAGCATTCAAGAAGGCTTTGGGTTCTAACAGCAATCACTGGTTTTCTAACTGTATCAATTTCTTTGCTTCATTCTTCTTATGAGGAGATTCTGATGCCTCATAAAATAATTATAAAACAAAATGTTATGGTTTATATCTGCAACGTCCCCTAAAATTCTCCTGTGTGTAGAACATGGTGGGTCATGTGGGTGCTAGATTCATTAATGGATTCATCCATTGATAATTTCAGTGCTCAATATACTGGGGGGGCTTTGGAGGTGAAGTCACTGAGTATATTCTAAAAAGATATATTCTTGTCCTCAGCTCCTCCTTTCTTTTTTTCTGGATGCCATGACTGGACCACCTTTTCCTTCACCATCCCCTCTCTACATCTGTTCCTGCCTTGAGGCCCCCTGACCACACAGAGAAACTGTGAGCCAAAATAAACCTCTCCTGTGTTAAATTGAGTGTTGGGTACTTTGTCACAATGATGTGAAAGTGACTAAGCTCCTTTGAGTAACCAACCATGCTGAGTTACCCAGCACTGAGGAATTTAAGAAGGACTGAGGTTTTCAAAGCAAGCACCAGGAAATTTCAAGGCACACTGGACAAATTTTTCACTTTCATTGTACTGACAAATTTATTCTGCACTTAATATCAACTACAATTCTGCTCTTTAACTTGCCAGCCATAGGCATCTGCTTATTTATCTAGACTATGCAAAGGGCTATTGGAGTAAGACAGCAAATTTTTATCCATCAAGAATTTAGCATTTGGAGGTTGTAAGTGGATCTCAGGTGAGCTTGGCTCTGCTAAACTTACTCATCATATGAACCTCAGGCTAGCGCTCAAAGCAGCCCACCCTCCAACTTTCCTGTTTGACCAACACGTGACTCTAGATTCATTTAAAGCCACCTACTTCCCTGAGATGACTTGGAGGAAAAGTTTGACTCTGGAAAAGCTTTACTTATTCAATGTTCAAATAATGCTAAAGCAAAAATGGTCTTCAGATATTACCATGTTTGTCCAGTACTTTTCTTTGGTTGTCAAATACTACAGCACTAATTTCAACAAATCCACGTGGCCACTAATCAATTCACATTCTTTCCTTCTTTTCTATGCACCAAGAACACCATGAAATAAAATGACAATTAGGCACTTTATCAAAAGTCTTCAATCATTTGAAGGAAATGAATTTCTTATTTAGAAGCAAATGACAGATTTTATATAAAAAGAGCTATTTCAGTTCAAAAGTCCCCTTTGAGGGACTTCAGAGAGTTTGTGAAACACATACTTTAGGTAATGTTAGTACCTGTCATTCCAAAGCCTTTTGCAAGTTACTGCAGACACTGAGATGGATCACTTCCTACTGCGGCTGGGACAGAACCCAGAGCTCTTTTGCAGCTATACAACAGTGTCCCTCAAAGATTTAGGTGAAGAACTGGTGGAAATTTTTCTTTTAGCTAAAGATAAAGAAAAATGAATGATTTACACTGAATCTTTGTCGAGCTACCAACCCAGAGACATACTCTTTTGAGTAAAACTAACAATTATAAAGTGGGGCTAGTGTGATACTTTCTCTGTAAAATACTGAAGCATTTTCAGTCTCTAAGTAAACCACATGAGTACACCGTGGTAATCAGTCTTGGTTCCCTAGAGCCCCAGACTCTTGATATTCCTGAGAGGAACTTTTAAAACCTTTTAGTAGAACTGGCAATAAAATTGATGGCACTAACCTTAAGGGTGCCCTGCGGGATGACCTCTGATTTCTTTTCAATTTGATTTTTATCCCATGAGGCAAGATCCTAATACATTTCCAGCAGTTACTCCCCATCTTCACATACCACTTGATACTCTACGAGTCATACACTGGAGATAAAATAACTTTCATGTATGGATATTGTGTGTATACATGAGCCGAATCATTTTGGTTTATCAAATGAAATGTAAGATGTTAAATAATAGCCCAATTTGTAAAGTCACATCTTGCATGAATTCTTTGCTTGTGCCTCTAGAAAGTTTTCCATTGGAACTCATTATAGTCTGTCACTTTATTATTTTTACACCCTCTAGAGTATGTGGTTTTTGCCAACAGTGATTGTTTCAGCTTTGCTCTTAAACTTATTGATGCACCTCACAGGACTTGAAAGTATACTCCTGTATGTGACCAGTTCCAGTTTAAAGGTAGCCTCCCCTACTCACTTGGCCTCCTCCAGGTCTTCAGTTCTCTGGATTGCTTCTTGTTCGTACTTCATTCTCAGCTGCACCATCTCAGTGTTGCCTTTGGACAGGGCCCGGTGTAGCTCAGCCTTGGCTTCTTGTTCCTCCTCATACTGCTCTCGTAGAAGGTCAAAGTCATGCTTGGCTGACTGCAGGGCGTGGGCCAGGACACTCTGAGACTGGATGACATATAAATTTAAAAAGACATCACCATTAACATTGAAACACTTGGATGTGACATTTTTTTTTCAGATAAAGTTAATAAAATTCTGCTAAAATTCAAGGTGAACCTAAAGTTAATAGTATGATATCAAAAAACAATCTTAGATAAGAAGATACATGATAGAGAATACCTAATTTGCTATTAAAATGGGAAAGAGTCCTATTTAGGTAAATGGTATTCTTGCTACCTAGGCTTCAGTAATGGACAATCCTGGCCTTCTAGAAATAGTGGAGAACACAAAGTTAGCAACACTCAATATCAATTAAATAATAAGATATGCATATAGCAATAACTAATATTTATATCTTATTTGAATCAGAAAAAACACTGAAATTTAGTCTAGTCTATTCATTGCATTTTTGTGAAAAATAAAGTTATGTTTTTTGCATGTAAAGCTCTACAAAAACCTCTACTGTTAGTACCTCAAAATATGCTGCTCAGTAGAATTTTCTATAATGATGAAAATGTCTTATGTGACACTATTCAATATGATAATCAATAGCCACATGTGGCAGTTAAACACTCAAATGTGCATAGTAAAATGGGTGATGAGGCTGAACCCTTTACTTAATCTTAATAAACATATATTTAAATTTAGATCAGAACCTGCAGTACAGTAGTGGCTTCTATATTTACTGAATAGCACAGATGAGTTTAACAAATGTTTTTACCTCTAAGCAGCATCATTCTCAGGAGATAATCTCATGCAGTAGGAAAATCATATCCTAGCCTGTCCTCAAGGATCCTTTTTGCAAATTAAAAAAAAAAAAAGCATCATCTTAGGTAGCTTCAGGTCTGACATTCTGAAGCTTAGTAAATGACAGCTTCAGTCAAAATTCTTAGGTAGTGAATGAGGAGAAATAATACACAGTGAAGCTGAGACAGAAACAGGCTTTGGAATCATATAAACTTGGATTCATATTATGATCTTTTCGCTTTTTAAATATATGTGTCTTGAGTACATGTCCTGGGCATCAATCTCACAAAAAGTAAAGGAAGCAAATCAAAGACCCAGCGATAAAGAGCCAAAAAGGAACAAGGAGGTATACGATAGAAACATGCAAACACATTAACAAATGTGTTTTTCCTAATAGGAAAAAATAAAATATGATGCAGCATAATGTACAATATTTGCTTTCTTATCATCATTCCCCCGAAGACCTTCAGGAAAGGCATTTAAGAGATGAAAACACCAGTTATAAAATTTCAAAGGCTTGTATAAGAAGGAGCAGAAAGCCAAGAGCACTCTAGGGAAGTAAACAAGGGAAGCAGATCCATGAGGCAAGGTCACAGGTGGAGGCCTCGTGCCAGATTAAGTGGGGCTTGTGCTCCAACTGGGAGCCACTGGGAAGGTAGCTAGAGAGATCTTATAAAATATAAATTCAGTTATTTACTATCTGTGTGAGTTCCTTCACAGTGTATCATATAATATATGAGCTTATATGACGAATTATTTATCTTCTCAGAATGTTCATTTTTCCTATACACATCATATGACTGATATGCAGATTGAAATAATAGAATTATCTAGTACAATGTCCAATGTAAAAACAATGGCAGTAATTTAAAATTTTATATGGAGTAGATTCCAGGGTGGTCAAATAGAGATGCCTAGCACCTTTCTCCCCTTCACAAAAAAAGAATCAAAACAAAAAATGAAAAAGTGCATTTTGAGCTCAGTGGTTAAGGCAGTTCGACAGTACTCAGCAAAAAAGAAGTGAGAATCTGTAATACATGGAGACCTGAGACTGCAGCGGGGAGAGGAGCAACATGCATAGAAAGAGAACTATGACCACAGATTCTCAATGAGAGGGAGGTGAAAGGAAAGATTTCCTTGTTGCAGGGTAAAAGTTAAGGGCGAAGTCCCAGCAGATCACATTTTTACAGTCACTGATAATCCTACCCACAGGAGCGTTCCAGAATTACCATAGGCTTAGTACCCAGTTACAAGAGCTAGCTAGAACAGGCTAGGAAGCTTTGTTTCAGAAAATGAACTCACATTGTCTCGGCACCCCTAGAGCCATGCTACTAAATTGTAGTTATATCTTGAGAACAGGAGCTCTCTGGGCTTCGTACTGCCCCAGGAGTCAGAAACCTCTGCCTCTCCAATCTCTCAGGCCCTGTACACATGCTACAACATCAACACAAAGAGCTGCAGCTTCAGAAATCCAACAAGAATCAGACTGAAGCTCTGATCTTAGACACAAGCCCACAGAGTACTAAGCACTACAGAGGTGGTTGAGGATGGCTGCGGCGGCCACCCCAAGACCTGAGGAACACAGGTGCTTGCCGTCTGAGACCTGGGACCTGTCTCCCTCCACTGCCCCTAACTACATTGGTAAGTATCTCCTGTGCACCATATGAGGCCCTATGCTAAATTTTCCTTCTCTCCGCTGCCGCCATGCCACCCAAACACATGATTATAACAGGAAAAGCTATGGGAAGACTATAATTCAGTGCCCATTTGGAACTAAAGCCAATATAGACTTTCCAACAAACACTTCAGACACATCGAAGAGAAAGACTTTCACTATGAAAGCTACCTTATAAAAGTGGTAGACAAAACTCAACTGCTAGATGTGCAAATATCAAAGTAGGGACATAAGTAGTGTGAGAAATTAAGGAAACACAGCACCTGAAGAAACACAAGGACTCTGGAGCAACAGACCTCCAAGAAAAGCATACTGATGAAATTCCTAATAAGAACATCAAAAGTGATTCTAATGAAACTCAATGAACTATAACAGAATATAGATAATTGAATGAAAGTAGGAAAATAATCAGTACTATGATTGAGAAAAACAACAAAAATTAGAAATCCTAAAAAGAACTAATCAGAAATCCTGAAGAACTCAATATGTCAGATAAAAAATACAGTTCTGAGATAGCTCTTTCAAAGTATCCCAGGCAGACAGTAATAAAGATACAAATGCATGAATGTGCTGTGGTGATCTAGCAGCTAGTGACAAGAAGCAAGGGCGAGGAGGTACCTTCTTCCTCCACTTCTGCTGAGGAATCATGAGCACGCCATGCTGGATCCCTGGGGCCTGAGGACGATGGCCTTAGTGACCACAGCCGGAAGAAGAGAGTTCACTATTTTGCTCAATTTTTTGGAAGCCACAGCATTGTGAAAAGAATGTGCATTGTGCATTTGTCATGGTTACTCAATATTGGGAATTGAACTCAGGACTTCTAAGATGTCAGGTCAGGTTGACAGTAACTGAGTTATCTTGGATCTTTGAATCTAAGAAAATGCTGCTGTTTAGAGGTCCAGAGACGGTATGATGGTATAAGGGGTGAACACGCTTAAAGTATGTAACCTTCAGAGAAGCCCTGGCTGAAACCCACAGGAGAGAGCAGAATAATTGCCTCACCATGGATCATAAGCAGAACAGAGACACCTGGTATACAGTAGGCTAAATACAGCAGCAAAATAATTGGGTAGAGGTTTGGCTCTCCTTCCAAACCTGCCTACAGCTGGCTTATGAGAGAGAATCAGCAGTCTGTACGCTCAGACTCATTTTGAAATTGTGAATGTGGGGGATAAGTGTGTGCAACTTTGTATGGGTGTGGATTATAGTGTGAGTTTCTACAGTGATTTACTTTGATGTGTTGGGTTCTGCCTCAACAAGGGTCAATTCTTGAGTCTTCCAACACTGGGTTTCTACATACAGAGATGTGTACTATCTGTAATTATCTAAAAACGTCATCCTATTCCACTTACATTCCTATTCCACTTACATACTTCTCTTTTCTTTCTCCCTGTCATATGACCTCTCAAACCTCCTTTCCCCACTTACATAAAAATAATATCAGCAAAATCCGTTGTGTCATTTTTCCTTCACCTCTTTGTTTTTCTTGTTACTTTAAATTGTTTGATTTTAGTTTCCCATTTTGTTTTCTAAGATCCTAGCTGATCCTTCATCAGTAGTATCCTTTCATTTTCCTGAATTACTTAAAGAATTGAAAACTTGCAAAACAAGTTTTAAATTAAATGTTGATATATGTCTGGCTCTTTGGATATTGCTATTGCTAGTAATTACTCTCTTTGAAAGGCAGAAATAGGTACTAAATCCAATATTTTCAGTAGGTAGAGTAGGTGTGTGCACTCTGAAACATACCCAAAGGCAAGGGCAAATTACAGAGAAAAAAATCACTTGCTAAAAATTTCTAGTTTAGTAGCATAGTTTTGTATCATGACTGATCTACAATGTTCAACACATACGTAAATCAACAAATGTTACCATGTGAATTGTGTCAAGGATGAAAAATCACATGATTATCTCAATATATGCAGAAAGGGACTGAGAAATTCAACATTCATTCATTATGAAATCCTTGGTGAAAATACGTATTGAAGGACAGTAGCTCAAATCAATTAAAGCCCTTTATGACACTGATTAAAGCCAATATCATACTAAATGGGGAACCACTGAAAACATTCTCTCTGAAACAGGAACAAGACAAGGTGTCCAATGTCTCATTCCTCTTCAATATAATTCTCCAAGCATTAGCCAGAACAGGCAGGCAGGGCAAAAAATGTAATAAATAAATAAACTACTATATTCACACACATACACATATATCCAAACATACATACAGGAAAGGAAGAACTTAAACTGTATTTATGGACAGGTGATACAATACTTCACATTGAAGACTTTAAAAATTCCACTGAAAGACTCTCAGAGTTAGTAAACTCATTGAGTGGTAGAATACAAAATCAAGACACAAAAAACAAGGATGGTCTTGCACACCAATAATGACACCACTGAGCAAGAAGTCAGGTAAATGATCTTACATTGGCTTAAAAAAATTGAATACTTAGGAATCAACCTAACCAAGAAGGTTAAAGGTTTTTCTAATGAAAATATTACTCTGCAGAAAGATTTTGAAAAAGGTTAACAAATGGAGAGACATGCCATTAATGGATAAGCAAAATCAATATTTTCAAAAGTAACATATAATTATCAAACTACCAATAGCATCCATCAAAGAACTAGAAAAAAATCTTAACATTTGTATAGAACCAGAGGAGACCCAGACTAGCTAAAAAATTCCTGAGGAAAATGAACAAAGTAAGAAGCATCACAGTTCTGCATCTTAATTATATACTACAAAGCTATGGTAACACAAACAACATGGCACTAGCATAAAAATACATATATAGCCCAATGAAATAGAATAGAAGGCACAGTAATAACCCTATACACTTTTAGCCATCTTATCTTTGAAAAGGGAGGCAATAGCATACACTGGATAAAAGATGTTGGAAAAGCTGATATTTCACATGCAGAATGAAACTAGGCCCATATCTCTTACCATGTACTAAAATCAAATCAAAATGGATCAAAGATCTAGAAATAAAAACAGACATGCTGAAACTGCTGGAAGATAACATAGTAAAAACACTTCTGTCCATGGGCATTAGCAGAGACTTTGTGAATACCCCTCCAACACTTCAAAGATTAATGCCAATAATCAACAAATAGGATTATGATGAATTTAAAAAGTCTCTGCACACAAAAAAAGTGTGAAGAGACAACCCACAGAAAAGGGGTAAATTGCCAGCACTTCATCTGATAGAAGACTAATATATAGAATACAAAAAGAATTTAAATAGCAGACCCCCAAAACTCCAAATGACTTAGTGCAAACAATAGACCTATAAAATGAGATACTCTTTAAAGAAGTATAAATGGCTAAGAACTACATTTTAAAATGTTCAGTATATTTAGCTGTTAGAGAAATGCGAATAAAAACAATTCTGGGATTCCATATTACTCCAGTCATAATGACTATTATCAAGAATTCAATAAATACCAAATGTTCACAAGGATATGGGGGGAAAGGTACATACTTCTTTGTTGATAGAAATATAAGCTGATACAAAAGTTAGTATGAAGACTCCACAAAAAAAATAAAAATAGAAATTCCATTTGACCAAGCTACATCTCTCCTGAGTTTATTGTCAAAAACAGTCATTATACTATAGCCATGCATGCATATCCATGTTTTTTGTAGCCCAATTCACAATATCTAAACTCTGGTAACAACCTAGATTCCCATCAATAGACAAATGAATAAAGAAAATGATATACATGTACACAATGGAATTTTACTCAGCTATAGAGAAAAACAAACTTTCTTCACTTACAAGAAAATATATGGATTTTGAGACCACAATGTTAAGTGAAATAGACACAGATAATTAATGTTACATGGCTTCTCTTATAAGAAAAACCCAAATACAAATAAAGAGTGAAATTAAAGGGAAATGGTGAGAAACTAGGAGGCAGAAACTGGGAGAAGAGGACTAGTGGATCAGATAGAATTGCTGGGAGAAAAGAGATTGGAAATGTCAATATATGAAATGTATGTACCAGTTTCCCCACATGAGTGTAAATATGATGTACCATAAACATATTCCAAAGGAAAACAAAAAGTTACATACACAAAAATGAGGAAAAGAGGCAGAGAGAGACAAAACTAAAAACCAATGTCCCTGACAAGCATGGATGCAAGAGTTTGCAACAAAATGCTATCAAACAGATCAGCACTCCATCAAAAAGATTATAAACCATGATCAAGTGAAATTTACTCTAGGGATGCAACATATGTGAATCAAGAAGCATAATACAGGATACTAACAGGTTGATAAAAATATGTAACCATATCAATAGACACAGAAAAATCAGTATAATTTAGGAAAATTTCAAAGGAAATAGATACTGAAGGAATGTACCTCAATACAAAAGTCTATATATGAAAAACTCAAATGAACATCATGCTGTATAGAAAGGATGAAAGAACTTAGATTTATAACAAAAGAAGTATATGATTCCTATCTAACACTCCTATCTATCATTGTTAAAAAGAAGTAAAATGGAAGGAATTCTTTTCCAGAGTAATAAGTAAGAGATAAAAGGGTATCTAACTTGAAAAAAAAACAATTAAATTATTCTAATTTGAACATGATAAAATATTATACAATAAAATATCCAGACTCCACTTAACAACTATTGTTGCTATTAAATTTAGCAAAGTTTAAAGATATAAAAGAAACTTATAAAATATTAACATTTGTGCACCAATAATGAAATAGCTGAAAAAGGTAAGTCAACCTGGTGTGGTGGCACATGCCTGTAATCTCAACCCTTGGAAGGATGAGACAAAAAGATCAAGAATTTGAGGCCAATCTAAGCTACAATTTAGAGACCCTGTAGTGGAAAAAAAAAGTAGCTGCATTTATGGTGTCCACCACAAATAAAACCTAGAGAAATACAAGATCTCTGCACTGATAGAAGAAATCACAGAAGATGCAAAAGAATGGAAGACATCCCATTGTTCATGAATATTTTTAAAGTGTCTAATATCTAGAGTGATCAAGGTTTAGTAAAAATTCCATGGAAATTCCAAAAAAATTCTTCACAGAATTGTAAATAAACTCATTAAATTAATATGAAATTATAAAGTACTCAGAATAGCCAAGATGATTCTGAACAAAATAAACAAACAAAAAATAAAGCTAGAACAAATATGATACTTGATTCAAAACATACTAAAGCTATACTAATCAACATAACAGCATGCTGGTGTAAAAACAGATATACAAATTAATTAATGGGATGAAAAACCTTGAAGTTAACTTATTTGAAGACAACTGATTAAGCCAGGCATGGTAGTGTACATCTGTAATCCCAGCACTTGGGAGGCTGAGGCAGGAGGATCTTTGCAAGTCTGAGACCAGCCTAAGACACAAAGTGAGCTCAAGGCTGGGCTGAAATGCATAGTGAGACCCTGTCTCAGAATAAATAAATAAATACAAATAAAGACAACAGATTTTCTACACTGAACAAAGGGCAGTCAATAAATCATGCTGGGGAAACTGGATATTGACATACATAAAAAATGAACTAAGACCCTTACATCTCACCATACACAAAAATTAACTCAAAATGGATCAAAATCTCAATTTAAGACCCAAAACCCTGAAAACACCAGAAGGAAGCATAGGGAAAACAATTTGTGATAGGAAGATAGGAAAAGACATTTTGATTAAGTTGCCAAACAAACAACAAAAGCTAAAAGAGACAGATGTGATTACATCAAACTAAGAAGTTTCTGAGTAGCAAAAAGAACAATCTGCAGAGCCAAGCGACAATCGACAGCATGGGAAAAAAATTGCAAAGGCTTTATCTCACAGGGGACTGATTTCCAGAATATATATGGAACCCAAAGAAATCAACAGCTAATTTAAAACGGACAAATGATTTGAATAGATATTTCTCAAATATTACAGAATTTGTCAAAAAGTACAGTGATGCTTTGATTCACAAATTTGATTTTTTTTTTTTTTTTGGTCTTTTTTCATTTGTTCCATGATGCTGGGGAAGATGGCTGCAGTTGTCTTCCTCATTCTATATAGACTTTGTGAACAGAAAAAATTTTTTGCCTAATGCTTTGTTAGCTGAATTGTTCACAGAACAGAAACACTTATAAACCAAGGTATTCGTGTTTGTGAAAAACTATTCAGTAACAGTTATCATCAAGGAAATACAAATCATAACCGCAATGAAATATCATCATCGCGCTCAAGCTAAAATGGCTATCATTAAATAGACCACCCCCCAAAAAAAGTATTGGTGAGACTATAGAAAAGGTGAAATTCTCATATACTATTGACAAGAAGGTCAATTAATGCAGTCATTATGGAAAATAGTATGGAGGTTCCTTAAAACACATTCCTTAAAAATGGAATTACATGTAATCAACTTCACTACAGAGTACATATCCAAAAAATGTATCATTTTTGCATCCAACAGAGACCTGATCTCCCTGTTTATTAGTATGCACAGAAAGTAGGTGACCAATCAATATGTACACTGGCAGATAAATGGATAAAAATATTGTGTGCCTATATATACACACACATAAGTATATATGTACAATGGAATATTATCTAGCTATTAAAAGGATGAAATACTGTCATTGTCAGAAACATCAATGAAAGTAGAGGACATTATGCTAAGTGAAATAAGTCGGGGATAGAAAGATAAATACGACATGTTCTCCCTCATTTGCAGAAACCGGAAATGCTAGTCACATAGAAGCAGAGAACAGAGTAAAAGTCAGTAGAGCCTGGGGAAGGAGAGAATAATGGGTCCAAAACACAGACAGGTAGAAGTGATTCTATTGTTATATACAATACAGCAACTATAATTAACAACAATTAATGATGCGTTCAAAACGACTAGAGAAGAGTTTGAAGGTCTTAACATGTTGAAATGATAGTAACATTTGAAGAAATGGAAAGACTACACTGATTTGATCATTGCTCATCATACCCCTGTACTGAATTAGAATATTGCATGCCGTACATATAGTAAGAATGTCAGATTTCAGTTTTTAAACTTTGATTGGTGGACGTTTGCAGTACTTAACGTTTCCATTCCTTGTGCGGAGCTGGTACGCCAACATAACCTTAACCCTTTTCTCATGTTCTTTCTCTTTCCTCCCTTTCCTGTCCTTCCATCTCTTGATGGAAAAGTTCTATCTGCCAACTTCCTATTATATATCTTTTAATTTGCTATTTGCTATCTGGGCTTCTTATATAAACAAAATCATGATATTTAAACTTGTTGTCTGGTTTATTTCACTTAACATGATGGGCTCAAGATGCGCCCATTTTCCTATAAATGACTCAGATCATCTTCCTTTAGTGCAGAATGGTACTCGGTTTTATAAAAACATCACATTTTCTTTCTCTATTCACTGTTTATGGACCTACATGATTAAATGTAACGCTGTAAACATGGGTACGTATGTAAACAAGCATAACCACTGTGGAAATCAGTATGGAGCTCTTCAAATAACTAAAACTATAAATTCCATTTGACCCAACTATTCCCCTTCTAGGTATCTTCCCAGAAGAGTTAAACACATCATATTACAGAAATAATTCCAATTTTTAAAATTTAAAGTTTTCAAGAAGTAAAAATGTATAGCATTGCAAATGAGAAGTGAAAGGAATAAAATGGTACAATATTTAAAAACAAAGACTCACCTCCACTCCACTCCATGGGATGAACTTTTATTACTCGACTCTCAGAATATATAACTTTACAATGAGATCACACAAAAGTGAGGTACTTTGGGGTCTTGTAACAAGGGACTATGAATATGAACTAAGAGTTTTTAATATAGAGGCTCAAAGAATTCATTTCTTGTGTTAGTTACTAAACTTTCATTGGGGTCAGTAACAACTCTGTCTCTCTCTCTCTTTCTCTCTCTCTCTATATATATACGACTAATTTCTATAATTTATTGAAAAGTTAAAAGTAATATTGAACTAATCCAGTCCTATTTATTTTATTCCACTCTTTTAATTAAATTTCACTCTTTTGTAAGCAGTTCAGACGACTGAATATAAAGACTTGCTGACCTGTGAAAGAATGCAAAATGGAAACACGTACTTTGTTCTAAATCTGACAAGCTATAGAAGTGTTTTGAATCACTGAGGAAGATCATTCAATCATCAGAGCTCTTCCTCGAACACACAAGGTCTGACGTGGGTTTTTCTCATTACATCTAGGGCAGTGTCTTTTATTTTACAGGGGAAGACACTTACTCTGACTCACTATAGACTGTGTGTGCCTGTGTGTGCGTGTTTGTTTAACACGCCGTCAAGCTATTGGTGAGAAAGAACAGATGCCTTACCCTGGTCTCCTCTTCTAGCTGCCCTTTCAGCTCTTCAATTTGCTGAATGAAGTGGTTCTTTTCCCTGGAAAGTTGACTTAGCATGGCCTCCTTTTCTTCCAGTTTTTTTAGGCATTCACCTGCAGAAAGATTTCACAAAAAAAGTGAATCCTGGTTTTCCTTAGCTCTTTCTTCCCTTACTTAACTCACTATCATTATGGGAAAGACTCCTACCCAACTATTTTGATGTTTAGGGAATGATCTGGGAATCTTATTATCAGTAGGACTCACAAGATATTCCTAAAAGAAGAGCTGATTTTTTTTTTTTTTTTGTCTTTTTCTTTGTTATCGGTACCAAGGATCGAACTCACAACCACACACTTGCAAGGCAGGTACTTATGCCACTGAGCTAAATCCCCAGCCCCAAGAAGAGCTGATTTTTAATAGTAAGTAACAGATAATATTAGCTACTGTTTACTGAGAATTTTCTATTCTGTCAGCGCTTTATATACATTAGCTTAATCTCATAACTCCTAAATACTGAAAGAATTATTTCCCATTTTACAGAGGAAGTAACTATTGGCACTTACTTAATATGTCTAAAATAGAAACATAGAGATCTTACTAATTGGTGGAAAATGCTTAAAATTACATTCTTGTCCTGAAGAAAATATTCTTTCTCATATGCTATGCTCTCTTGTTTATCATCCTTGGCTCCACCAATTTCTGGCAATATAATTTGTATATAATTACAATTTTTGCCTCATTTATAAAATGAAGATAACAAAGTAATAAAAATGAAAATTAAATGACTATAAATGTTTGTTGCAGGCTGAGTTGCTAAATAAATATCAGTAATAATGATTAAATGGCAAAAAATGTGGTTGATGAGAGAGGAAAATTGTACAACACTTTATAAACTACCTCCCAGCTTAAATTGATTAATTATAGCAGGATCACCAATGTTATTAGAAATGGTACTAAAGGCTGAGTCACACCTGGAAAAAGTAGTTGTTTCTATTAGTACAATCAGTTCAACACTAAAAACCCATAATATTCTGCCAAGCTCTGGATCCAATCTTTAGTACTAAAATAAAAGACCATTGTACTTATGATTCCCACTCTTTTGTCTATAAAATACTTATAAAACTTTCATCATCACAAGTAAGAATATATTTGAGTATAAGGAGTATTTTCTAAACTTTTTTGGTATTAGGAACACATATTCTGCTTAAAAAATTACTGAAGAGTCTAAAAAATTTTAATATAGTTTTTATGGCAATGACATAGATATGAAATTAGAACACAGGAGTTTAAAATATACATTAATCTATTTTAAAATCATAATTTAAATGACACAGTATTAACATTTAATATATAAATATTAAGGAAGGAAATCAATACTTTTTCAAAACAAAAAACTAAAAAGAATAATATAGTTCTATATATTATATTAACTATTATTGGAAATGCATGGTGATATAGTTAATCATTTTTAGACATTTTTGATCATCATTTGATAATGTAACAAAACTCAACAAATGAAAGTATTTTAAGAGTTAGTAATAATATGCAATCAAACCATATAAAGTTTTTTTATTCATTTACATTAATTAAAATTTATTGATCTTAAACTTGAGCCAATCTTTAGTCCCTACTTTGTCACATCATGCAGGGTTAATTTGAAAAAAGACATATTCATTTAATTGTATGGTCCTTCCAGATACTGTTATATTTCCTTATATACTGTAAAAGAGGAAAAAAGAAAGCATTTTTTCTCTGTACTCTTAAACACTCAACATTTATGATCCCAGGTATGTTTTCCCTACACACCAAAAGATTTTTCTAATGAATATTACAATTTAACTCAGTTATGACATTGTTTACCTGGAGGTAGCATGAGATTTGTGAGTTGAGAATTCAGTTCCATAAGACCTTCCCTTACTTAACTCACTGTCTTTATGAGCAGAGGTCATCACAAGTCCAGATTGTCAATCGCAAGTCCAGATTTTCACCAATATTTTTTTTTTTTTTTTGGTCTTTTTCCTTTTTACCGGTACCGGGGATCGAACTCACGACTGCCTGCTTTCAAGGCAGGCGCTTATGCCGCTGAGCTAAACCCCCAGCCCCATTCACCAATATTTTCAAAACACTACTTGTATACCAAAGTTTCCTGACTTTCTCCTTAGATTAAGTTGCTAAAGTATCCTCACAAGCTCAAAGAAACTTATTTATGCTTACTTGTTTAATGCAGAGGATACAGATGACTATCCAGCTGGAAGAGAAGGTAGGACCAGGTATGGGAGAAGGTGTGCAAAGGTTTCATACATACCCTCTTTAGGCTGCCATTGTTCAGGAGCCACAATATGCTTAGCAATGACAACCCAAAGTCTACTTCTTTGGGGGTTTTAGGGAGGCCTCATTCTTTAGCAGGTTGATTAAATCATTGGTCACTATTGCTTAATTTAAACTTGAATTCTTTTTTTCCTCCCAAAATCTCAGGGATTAGGCCAAAAGTACCAACCTTCTAATAGTGCCATGGTCTTTCTGAAGAACTGCCTTCATCCAGAGGCTGTTACATTCACCAGGCATCTTATAAGCATACAAAAGATACTCATCACTCCACAGATTTCAAGAGTTTTAAGATCTATGTACCATGAAGCCAGGAAGGGTGAATATGTAGTACACACATTGTATACAATAAATCACAGTATCACATACAATATAAAAATATGCGTTACTAACACCAATAATCTCATCAGAATAGTCTTTAAGAATTTAAAGCATTAAAACACAGGTTGGAGTATATATGTTTTCCAAAACCCAAGTTTTGCCTAAATGCTCTTATTTTATGGACAACACAAGTTGCCAGTTGTTTTCCATGAAGTGATAGGCTGCCTTTTATCAGGTGTATAAACCTGAATAAGCATTGTCAGTCAGTAATTCTTCCACATTACCACCAAGCCTGGAACTCAGACAATCCAACATTTTACTTGAATATCAAACAGAAATTATTTATGTATATTTCTTATGGTATCACACCAAGTATTAAAAAGTTATATACATACTTAGAATTAGTGTGCAAAATTTATTTTTTTCTGCTTCATTAAGGAGCTTCGTAAATAAAACTGAGTTTTAAATTGTGAGTTTATATTTGTGATGCAGTGATTACTAGTAAACTGAGAGCTGGGTAGAATTGTGATAAGGCTCCAGCAATTCTGTCAGGACTTTTGCACTATCAACAGAAGTGAAAGAAGAATTTAAAAGCAATCCATCTAAGGAGTATAATGAAATAGCTTAAACCTCATAGATCCCTGAAGGGTACTGAGGAACACAGGGAGTCTGTGCACCAAACATAAATATCTGGGTGAAACATCCTATTTAAAGAGATTCTAAGGAAAAGGAACTCCATTAGGTGACTGAAGTTCACAAAACAGTTATGCAGGATCAGTACCAACTTACATTGTTTATTTATGTTCATTCTTGGTCTCTAGAAGCAAAATATGAGCCGCTCATAGGACAGGGTATAAGAAAGAATCTTTGGCAGTAGAAGAAAAGCAACCAAAAATCCTGAGACAAAAGGAAGCTTGGGTATGTACATATTTTGATTTAATTTACACAAAAACAAAAAGGCAAGAGTAAGAATTAAAGGAGGGAAGAAAAAGATCTATCCTAAGCAGGGAATTATCAGATTATACTGATTTCATTTCACTTATTTACTCATCAATTTCCTTAACAAAATATGCATAATTAGTTAATCAATAATTATGGAGAGATATCCAGTTGTTATTAAAACAAGTTTTATACAGACCTCCTTCCACAGCCATACACACAAATATTCTCTGACTTTTTTCTAGGCTGTGAAAGTCACACATTGACATTCTCAATGGTACAGAAAATAAAACTATTTGATGCCCTTCCTAGAACTTAAAAATATTTTCACCTTTCACGATTTCTGGTTTTTAATTTTGCTAACTCATTTTATTTTAGCTTTGACCCTTGTTAACAGAAGAAATCTGAGATTTCCTGAATTTAGGTATAGATGACAGGTTGGAAGATAAAGAATCAATTCATTTTAACCACAGCTTGGAGCTAAACCAATAAAGAAAAATAAAATGTCACCATACTCCTGTTCTATATGTTGAAGATTAACATTAAGGAAAAAGCACTCAGCTAGTAGAACCAACCAAGCAAGCAACAGCATATCTTATCTATTTCAATTGTAAGTAGTAGTGCAGTGAAAAGGACTTTCCATTATAAAATACTCTACTGAACTGTCTGCCCCACTCCATGACCCTGCTCTGCTGCTGTTCCTGGGACTGGTAATTTTTGTCTCTCAATAGAATATCCTTTAGTGATTTTTGTAGGATTAGTTTGGTGGTCATGAGTTCCTTTAGTTGTTCTTTGTCATGGAAATATCTTATTTCTCCATTAATTTTGAAAAATAGTTTTTCAGATTTTATCAATCTGAGTTGGAAGTTGTTTTCTTTCAGGCTTGAAAAACTTGACTTTATGCTCTTCTTGACGATGTTTGTGTTGAGAAGTCTGTTATGATTCTGATGAGTTTTCCTTTGTAGGTGATTTGTTTCTTTTCTCTAACAGCTTTTAACATTCTATTCTTGTTCTGAATTTCTGGGATGTTGATTATTATATGTCTGGGTGTAGACTCATTTTGGTTATGACTAGTTGGAGTTCTATATGCCTCACTTATCTTCATGTTAGGTCCTTTTTCTATGCTTGGGAAGTTTTCTGCAATTACCTCTGTAAATAGGACTTATGTCATTTGTATTGACTCCTGCTTTTTGACTATCTATCACTATTAAATGATTTTTATTTGCATCATCTTGCAGCTATTGAATTGTTATTTCCTGGTTCCTTGTTACTTTTAAGAGATCTTTCCTTTCACAATTACAAGCTGCAAAACCTTTCTTCAACATCTGAAAGTTTATCTTCAGTTTCTTTCAAGAGGTTTTGCCAACTTTCAATGGAGTTTTTAATTTCCTGGATATCTCTTTGAGTCTGTTCATGCATTCCAGGTCTTCTCTATATTTTCATCCAAGGTTTCCCTCATTTTCCTATGTTCTGCTTTTATCTATATCTTCTTTAGATATGCTCAGCATCCTTTTTATTATGTTTGTCATTTTTCTTTCACCTAAGATGTTGTTTCTGATCTGATTTCTTTTTACACTCTTATGAAATAGTTTCTTTACTTCAGTTTCCATCATCCCAGAAATTTCAGGTGTGTGACTTCTACTTTCTTCCATGTCTATATCTCCTGGATTTGTTCTGTTTGGGATAGAGGCCAGAGATTGCCTTTTGCTCCTTCATCTTGATATTTTCCTAGGTTCCTCTGGGTGAGTGGGTTATGGGGTCCCAGGCACTTCCCATGTTGGCTACCTATCCATAGTATAGGGTAATGGGTCAGATACCTGGGTTTCTCCCAACTTAGGTTCCTTAGGAAGCATTGAAGTGTGGAGTGGGCTTCTTAAGACACTTGCAGCTTCTACAAAGCATGGCTGGCTGGTTCTCCTGGCTCACACTGGCTACCCACAAGAGAGTCCCCATTGCACCCTGCATGCACATGGGTGCTGGGCTGGCTGTTTCTCCCTGCCCATGCTGGTTACCTGCAGGAGAGTCCCAATGGCAGCCAGTGTACATGCAGGGAGCTGGCTTGGATTCTTCCATTTGTTTTTTTAATAATTTATCAAAGTTTACAGAGCTCCAATAAGTGTTAGGTAGTGTCTAGAAAGTTGACATGCATCAGGAACAAAATAAACAGTCCTGCCTTTGTAGATCTTACTTTCTGGGAGATAGAAAAAATATTTTTTTTATGTCACAAGTAAGAAGTTTGAATAAAGGTAATAAATACAAAAAGTATTTAAAAGAACACAACAGCACATTGAACATGTGAATTGACAGAGTTCAAATGCTAACTTTCAAAAGGATCATACTATGTTTCCTCAGTTATCTACTTGATTAATTCTTATCTCCAAGTCTTTGTGGAGTTAAAAATGAGTTCTAGGAAGAGGAAAGATCTAAACCAAGACTTGAAGGTAGGAATGTGTTTGAAGTACAGTCAAGAGTTAAAGTTAGGGAAGATTGAGAGAAGACCCATGAAATAGAAGAGGCCAGAAAGATAAGAAAGGGCCAATTATTTAGGCCAGTGATGGCAAAACTTTTACATTGCCCAAACTGCAGCACAAAATTCACTTATTTATCACAAAGTGCCAACAGTCCAGTTAAACTGGCCTGCTGGCACAATGCTGAGGCAACTTGGCTCATGTGCCCACAGAGAGGGCTCTGTGTGTCCTCTGTTGCACACATGCTATAAGTTCACTAGTGTAAGCCATTGGGCAGATGCAAGCTGTAATTGAGTCTAAACAGAATGCAGTTTCATTATTACAAATTCAAAAAATGTTATTCCAAAAGGTAAAAATTGTGTAAAAAGGAAGTATCATGGCATGGCTTGTACTCTATATAAACAAACCCTACTGTCTCCTGATTTTGAGAATGGCATCTATCAACTGCATAATTGCTTTTGCTTTTGATGGGACATCCAAAAGCAGCACTGAAGTGACTTTTCCCAGAGAAAAAAGTCATGTCTCTGGACAAGGGTAACTACAGACTCTATTCCTCTCCTACAATCTTTATATGCCACCTTTATATGCCATCTATGGGTAGTTACCATCTATCTGAGTTGTTCTCAAAGAGTCTTCTAGGACTGAGGAAAACTCACAGGTGAGGCATCTCATTTACTTACCATTCTCATTCTGTAGCTTTGTCTTCTGTGCTTTCAGGTCATTTGCCACCCGGGTCACCTCATCTAGTTTTGTATTTGCTTCATTCAAGTGCATTTCATACAGACTACAGAATTTTTCAGCATTCACCTGCAAATTGAGAAAGAAAGGTTAATAATGCTGAATTAGCTGCACAATGAGGCAATGGGCATGTTTTCAGTCTATGTTTAGACATCCCTCTGAAACTTCTTGCACTTGTACTTGTAGGCGGAACAGTATTTGAAATAAGAAATCCTGCAAAGATTCTGCCAATCGCCAAGTGTTTGTAATAGACTTAACTGACAAAGGATTGTTTACATTGATGAATGGCACAAAAGTGGGCTTTCTAGCAGGATGAAAAAGATGATACATATTCTATAGATAGCTGTTAGAGATGTAGCAATGAGGGGTAGAAGTAGGGCCCAGGTGGTGGTGCAAGACATGGTGATAGTTTCAATGGTTAGGTCTTTGGAGTAGAAACTGTGAGAACTGTGAAAATTAAGCTTCCAATAATAAGGGAGAAAGAGGTAATGGGAAGGATCTTGAATAGTTCTATTATTCATCATGGATGATTGAGACTGAGAATATGAAAAGTATAGCCTTGAAAAAGGCCTGGGTGCAAATACGGAGGAAAGCTAGGCATGGTTGATTAATTCCGATAGTCACCATTATTAGGCCTAGAAGGCTAGAGGTGGAAAATGCCACGATTTTTGGATGTCATTTGTGTTTGGATGGCGCAGATGGCAGTAAATAGTGTTGTGATGGTTCCTAAGCACAAGAAGCTCCTTTGGATGAGATGATTATTTTGTATCAGTGGGGATACAATTGGATAAGTAGGAAGAACCCTCAACTACTACATGCTGGAGTGGAGTAATGCTGATACAGGGGTGGAACCTTGGGGAGATGAATGGATCATGGGAATGTGATATTTATCAATGGATTGATTCACTGGTAAGTTCACAGCTAAATATGATTTCAGAGGTAAAGATGATTGGAGAAGGGGACTCACTGAGTGTGGCCTATGTCTACTGGCCTCTCTCCTTGAACTCCCTCTATTTCCTGCCTGCCATGCTACAGACTGTTTATTCCTTGCCACGTCCCTCTGCCATGATGCCCTGCTTGGAATCAGTCTATTAATAATTGAAACCTCTACAAACTGTAAATCAAAATAGACCTTTCTTCCTTAGAGCTGTAGGTGTTGGGTATTATATCTTAGCAATGAGAAAGCAATGAATACAGGTGGCCCTGGGACCTGAATGATCTCTTTGGCAATAAAGTCCTCAACTAGTATCAGGAAATCATCCTCATATTTAAGCAAATACAACACACACAGATTCTGGGTGCTTAAAAGGCCTATACTTCTCAGAATATAAATTTCAGTGAAGAAATTCAAGTCCCTAGGCATTAGGAGCCTTTCTAGAATTCTCTGGATTTCTAGAGAAGGAAATATTTCAAATATTAATAAGGTGTCTGATGTGTTCATTTTCTGACATTATATATGTAAAACTGTCTCTTTTTTCCCTTATAAATGTAAGTTTCATGAAGGTAGAGATTCTGCTTGAGCACAGGTCCCCAGTTCCTAGAAAGTGCCTTAAACATACTAGAAGATCAATAAAAAAGAGGGAAGATACATAGAGAAAGGAAAGATCACGGAAATCTAGAGGGTTGACCAACCAAGTTAGGAGAAAGTAGGTGACTGTGAACAGCAACAGTCTTATAACAAGAACTTGAGCTGTCAGAACAACTGTACCCTTATGATCATCATAATTAGAGGATCAAGATAACCTTGTGGATCTAACACTTGATGCTTGAATTTTAACTTCTTGCAATTAACTTTTCAGACTTGAAGAAATCATCAGCCTTCATACTTCCCCTTGATGTTGGTAAGCAGAAAAATGACAAGATTTTTGTCACAATCTGGAAATTCATGCATGTGATTTGGAAATTCATACTGGACCAAGAATCACCAAATTTAAGTTAAAGGCCGGGGGTTCCCATTTACCTAGAATTAGATGTGGTTTGAGTTTTTTGAATTGATTCATGTGATCACTTCTTTAAAGAAATAATAGAAATATTGGTATACTATTATAACTACATAAAAACTGAAAGAAAAATAAAGTTCCCAAATAGTCTCTTCTACTCTAGATATAGTTTCCCTGTTATTATCATGCCTTAATGTAATTTAACATAGGGTTTAGTCTTTGTGTTTTAAAATTGTATGGGTTTTGAGATATGTCTAATGTCATATATCCATCATTATCTTTCAATAGTTTCCTGTATTCCACCAACCTATCCTTCCCTTTTTCCAGGGGAATTCCTGGCAGTCAGTGATATTCTATAGTCTCCCCAGCCTTAACTTCTATAAGAATACACCATTGTGGGCTGGGGATTTAGCTCAGCGGCATAAGCACCTGCCTTGCAAGCAGGCGGTCCTGAGTTCGATCCCCGGTACCGATAAAAAGGAAAAAGACCAAAAAAAAAAAAAAAAAAAAAAAAAAAGAGCAAAACTAATAAACTTTATAAAAAAAAAAAAAGAATACACCATTGTAATCAAATATTACCTTGTACAGACTGTCTTTTTCATTTAGCAATATACATTTATAATTTCTCTTTGTTTCTTATAGTTCATTTATTTTTGGCACCGAATACTATTTTGTTGTATACATTTATCACAGTTTGTTTATCCATTTGCCTAAGACTATCTGAAATGCTTCCAACTTTTGGCAACTAAAGACAAAGTCATTACAAATATCCTTGTGCAGATTTCTTGTGAACCTGAGTTTTCAAATCATTTAGATAAATAACAAGAATCATGTAGTGAGGACATGCTTAGCTTCACAAGGAAAAGCAAGACTATCTTCAGAAGGGGCAGTGCCATTTCATTCCCACCAGAATTAAAGAGTTCATGTTGCTTTACATCCTGACCAGTATTTGTTGTTTTTCACTGTTTGGGATTATTTTAACTATTCTTACAAATATAGAGTATTACCACGTTGTTTTAGTCTGCTTTATTCTTTCACTTTTTAATTATTTAAGTTTATTGGCATGATTAAATACACAGTAATCACATTCATCATAGAGAATTTTTCCTTGTACATGATATATCTTGATTCTTCTTTTCTTCCCCATTATCCTCCCTTCTTTTCACTCTCTTTCCCTTTACGTTTATAAAAGTTTGGGCTCCATTTTATCTTTTTCTCTTCTTTTTTGTTTTTCCTTTCCTCCCCTTGTAACCTTGTCTTCCTAGTTTCCCTTCCTATTTGAACATTTTCTTCCTATTTTACAACATCCATTACACATTTTGTTCCTTATTTACACTTTCAGTTTCTCATATCAGAGAAACAATGTGATATTTTTACATGTGTGTCCAATTTATTTCACTTAGAGTATGATTTACCTAGACATGTATCAAGTTGATTCCTCTTCATGTGGAAGAAGAATGGCTGAATAGTTACACCATTGTACAAGATATCATCATGTTAAATAGAATAAATCAGACACACAAGCTTAAATACCACATAGTTTCTCTTATATGAGAAACCTAAAATAGAGATAAAGAGCAAAATACAAGATAGATAATAGTAAAATAGTAAAATAGATCTTTTTCAAATGGGAAGAGGATCAAGAAATTGAAAAGGGGGGAGGGAGAGGAAATAAAGGAGATTAAAAAAAGAATCAGTATATGTTGACTTTTTGTATATGTACTAACTCCCCACAAGTAATGTAATTATTATGTAATGTAAACATGTGCTAATAAACACGAAACTGGAAAAAATATTACCTACTGATTGGTAAACGAGTGAAGAACTATACAGATTCATGCCTATTGGGAGACTCAGAAGAGACACACCACATGGCTCCTCCTCACAGATGCCCCACAGTGTAAGGGCTCGTTGATGACTGTGAACCCAAACCTTGCAGAGATTCAGTGAGGAGGTCCTTCATACAATGCCACTAGAATCATGGAGGTTACAGTGTTGACGATAAAGGACTGGTGTGCTCAATTATCCACGCTCTCCACATACTGGCACAAAACTAGAGTAATGATTCATGAAACAGTATCTAGATTGTCTACATTTTTTACCATGTTTTGAATATTCAATGTGTTTGGCCACACTTCTGAATATGACCTTAACAATCAAAGATTGTCCGCTCATTGTCCCCTCCTCACAATACACCTCAAAACTTCAGTGTGGCTTCATTTCATAAATGGGGAAAATTGTATCAGAGAAATTTATTTTCAGAAATGAGATTTGAACTTGCATCTGCACAAACAGCTTAACTTAAAATAGGGAAAAATCAAACAAAAGAAAAAGAAAAATGTCAAATATTATATTGTTAACTATCTTATAAGGAGAAGCAGTAACAAAAGAAATGTGGAGAATGAATTAACTGAATGCAAAAGTGGACTCAAATTCCCACAAATCCTGGGTCACTGGAGAAACTATATAAAATGAGACAATGTGAACCATCTTTATGTAGCATTATTTCCAATAATAAATGACAAAGCCAGAATGAGCGGATCCACATATGAGAAATGGCACTTCTGTGGATAGCCTTGAATGTGCCATGGGTATATCTGTTTGGGAAAAAATGAAAGAGTAGCAATCTATAAGACCACTGTCAAGAATCTGTGGAAATGGCAAGGAAAGAACAAAGACAGTTTCATTTTGTCAGGAGACATTCATGTGGTCATAGCACACTAATTCAATCTGTGAGTGCTCAGGCCACTGAAGCCAAAAGAAATGGCACATGCCTTTAGGCATAGCTTCACGGAGTGAGTGGTCATAGATACATTTAACTATTAGTCCAGTACTCTGAATTTATAAGGAATTTTCCATAATTAGGAATCATGAATGATAATGTGAATATTTATCTAAAAGTGACTTGTTCAGGAATATAGCATGCAAAAGATTTGTACCTTCAAAAGAATTTCAAATTTCAGCAAGCAATAAATTTCGATTCCAGGGAAAAGGATGTTAAGAGAGTAATGCACATTCATTTTAAAGCTGTTTCTTAAAATGATGCATAAAATGTTGCCTCCCAGAAATGCACAAATGCAGGAACCAATGGGAATTCAGAATAATCAAAATAATCAAGAGATTGCCTATCGCTTCTAAATTGCCCTGGGCCTCTCTATCAGCATAATCTCTTCTGAAAATGCTTCAGTTTTCACTGTATCACTGAGTATTGTCACTCCTGCCATTATAATTTGGAAAAAGATGAAGTAAATAATTCAAACAGAAGTTCATTATAATGCATACACTGAGGAGAGAGAACAGAATCAATTTATCCTACCAAAAATATTTTATACAGCATGAGAATCACCCAAAGACTTACTGTTTGGAGTTGAGGCTCATCTCTACATATTACTGTGAACTCAGACAATTCACTGACCCTAGTGGCATATGAGCCCCAAGAGTCACATGTAGAAGTTAAAGCTAGTAACTGAGAACAGTGATTGTCCCAAACACCATACACATGAACAGAATGAAACCTTGTTTCTGTCTAACAATTCTTTCTACTTAGGTAAAATTAAGAGAATAAATTCAGCAGTACAAGAGAGACCCAAGAAGTTCTCCAAGAAAAGCACGCTTCATGGAAGGCAAACAGTTTCACTGGCTGAAATGAAGATTTTGAAATTAAAGTAGTATGATCTAACACTGGCACAAAGGCTGAGCCCAAACAGAGCCCATAAGGTATCTTGAAAACAGAAGCATAGAGTTCATTTGTAAGTAGCTACATAATTCAATAAAGCCATGCTTCAGAAAATTAATCTGAATATTATGTGGGATATATTGAAATAAAAAAATTTGAAAATCAAGAAAAAATAATTTAGGAAGTCACTGCAGTAGAAGAGTTAAAAGAGAGAGACCTGCCACAGTATGAGGCTAGAAAGTAGTAAGACAGCGAAAAAATCGCCTGCTGCAATAACTGGTCCAAAACAAAGACCAAGAGAGGCAACATGTAAGTAATGCCTAGAGCTTGGTGCTGCGCAGAACCAGATGCCAGTGGCAGAAGCATCTTAAAATGTCAAAGTCAGGAAAAAACATTCAATTTACTTTTACACATGCTAGTTTGGGGAAAGGAAGACATTACCAATAATTGAAAAAATTGTTAAAATAAGTTTTTTAAGGAGATAAATACAGGTTTCAGGGGTTAAAGGAATATCAGATGATGTGCTATGCATGTGTCGTCCACTTATGGAAGCCTCCCGAATGGTCCTTCAATGAGCTGCAGCCTCCGATATTCATACTGTCTTGCAGGCTGCTGTGACTTGTGACTGGCAGGAATCACACACACTGAGTCTACAGCATTCACAAATCTGCAACTTCTACCAGTTGAAACACTCACCTGAATTGCCATGCAAGTAGTTCAGTTACACTGTGGCTACCGTGCTGTGTCCTATCTAACCAGCCCAGAAGCCAGAAAGCTGAGTGAAGAAACTTTCAAATAACTCCGTCTGACTGCAGCCCTGAAAACTAACCTTGTCAAGGCCCACAACCAGGAAATATAAGAGTAATTTTTTTCAGGAACAAGGTTTTCAGATGATTTGTTGCACAACAGGAGATAAACAGAATGCTAGTCCTTTGTCAGAGAGACAGTTGTAAGACAGATATGAACAGACCTTGCTTTCCACTCTAGACACCACCTCTACTTGCTGAGGAAATGTCTATCTATCGGTTTCTGTTTGTTGGAATGGATGAAAAATGATTATGTGAAAAACAGATTTTTTTTTTATGTGAAAAGGAAAAAGGAGAATTTACAAGAGATGATCATAACAGGGTGAATGTTTAAATATTTTTGAAACATATACAATAAAAGATGCATTACCATTTGTGCCCCTCAATGTACTCCCCCTTTCTTCACACTTACCCGTCATTCATACCACTCTTTGAATAAGAGTGGTATGAATAAGAGTGGTAAGTCTCCTTTCATGTCTTTATGAGGTATGATTAAAATATACAGTGAATGCTGCCATTGAGTGCCAGCCAATGGAAAAGTAGTCTAGATTCATAAAAACATCACAGTAGGTCTTCACCCATTTTATTTATCGGATCATACACTTCGCAACTTCTGGCTCTTCCCAAAAGTGAAATGACCGTAAAATGTAGACAGTTAGAATCAATTCCAGACATCAAGGCAGCTGTGAAAGTAAACTAATGGCACTCTTAGTAAAGAGGACTTCCAGATCTGCTTCAGAGAGTGACAAGAACAATGGAATAAGTGCATTTAAATCAAGGGGGAATATTTTGAGAGCTACTAATTCCAATATTCCTTTTACTAAAATAACATTTTATTTAAACACACACCAGATTTTTATCCCACTTCATATGTCGAGTAGTCTTGATTGATTGATTGATTGATTGGTTCCAGGGGTCAAACTCATGACCTTGCACTTGCCAGGTAGTCTTTATTTTTAAATCAGGCTTTATTTATTTAAAATACTAAAAAGTATCTTAGGAAGGATGCTGCATTAGTCATCTTCACATTTTTGACACAAAAACTGTGGAATTCTACTTATTAGTGGGTTTAATTATCTCAGAGCTCTAAATGTCCCAGTCAAAGAATAGCAGCCTCATTTCTTTGGGCTTCTTGCAATGGAGCCAGACAGGAATAACATGGAGCAGATGTTCTCAGATCATGGGCCTGGAATCATGACCCTAGAAAGACCTACAACATTTCCCAATAGTGTCAAATCTGGGAATAAATCCTTGACATACAGACCACTGGAGGACACTACCTATGTTAAAAGCATAGGAGATATTGTATAAACTCTAAGAATAAGTACTGAAAAAATAATAAGTTCTGAGAAGCAAAGAAAGATTAGAGGATGTTAAAAGTGTAAAGTTCTTGATTTTATACTTGATTTGTATGAATTTACGATAAACTCGTCAATGGCTTTAGAATTTTAGGAGTTCCTCCTAATATTTTCAGAAAGAGAAGAGTTCCTGAGGTTGAATGTGAATCACAGTAGAGGATGGTGAAATCAGAGACTTTCGGAGCCTTATTTGAGCTGAGACAGGATGAAAAAGAAGCCTACAGGTGCAAGAATGTTTTCAGTACCCAGGAAATGACTTCTTACGACAAGAATACAGAAGAAATACACAAGAAAGAAAAGGCCTATGTTCTCACTATATTATTAGGTAACTCAAGGAAGGGGAGCAGGGCAGTGGGCACATCCCAAAATTCATTTGTTGAAACTGATTTGCCAGAGTTACAATGTTAAGAGGTGAGCATTTAGGAAATGATTAGAATGAGAGAAAAACTCCCATGAATAATATCATTGATCTTATAAAAGGTACAAAAGGGGATTCATTCCTTTTCACCATTTGTCCTTTTGCCATGGGAGGACATAGCAAAAACCACAGTCTTTGAAGCAGAAAGTTCTCTCCAAAGACCAGAACCTGCCAATGATTTGACTATTAGCTTCTCAGCCTCCAGAACTGTCAGAAATAAATTGTTGTTACTTATAATTCCTCAGTCTCAGGTGTTATAGCCACATAATCAAAGACACAAACTGATATCACAAGTAGAGTGTTCATGCAACAAATATCAAGAATGGTAGAAATGGCTTCAGAACTGGGTAATGAGCAGAAGGTAAAAAAAAGTTTGGAAGCCCATGCTAGAAAAACGCTACAATGCCAAAAACAGAGAATTAACTGTCTCTTGGGAAATCCTGATTGCTAATTTGACTGATTTAAAAGACTCCTAAAGAGGTGATTGGATTGTGAGGGTGCTAACCTCATAAATGGGTTAATTCACTGATGACCTCATAGCTGAATAGACTCTTAGAAGGTGGGGTCTCACTGAAGGAAGTGGTCCATGGTGGAATGAACTTGGAAATATATCTGGTCTCTGATCCCTTCTTTGGCTTTCTCCTGCTCTTCATTCCCTAGATGCCATGAGTTGAGCATCCCTGTGTCACTGATATTTCTGCCTTACAACCAGCTGACCATGGACCCAAACCCTTAAACCATAGGCCAAAATACACTTGTCCTTCAGTAAATTGTGTATGTTGAGTATTTTGTTCCAGCAGCTGGAAAGCTGACCAATGAAATATTACTACAAGAAGCAGCAGCATCTCCAATGCTACTGTGAATTTTGGAGTCTTGAGAATTAATGCTCTCTCTCTCAGCGACTTTAAACAGCTAATTAAGGAAGGGACTCAACATTCTGTATGTTCCCAAGAAGATTATTAATAGCAGTCATCTATCATTTCTTTATATTATTCTATAAATACAAGAAAATTTATTAGCAGCATAATATATTTCAAGTATTGTTCTAGTTATGTTGCTTATGCTGCAATACAAAAGCTGATTCTGGGGAGGGTTCAAAATAATGGAGCTACAGAGAGATAATTAATCATTAAGAGATTATTTAAGTGGATATGATCAGAATACAAATAAGGGCAGTGCACATAAGGACACTAGTGGCCATTTTACTGATATCTTAGGACAGAGAAATACCATTTTGGGAAACTGGAGGAAAGATCACTTCCATTACAAAAAGGCAAAGAATTTGTCTGAATTGTATCCCCATCCTAATACGTTGTAGGATTAAAAATATACATGCCAAGGATTAAGATAATTGACAAAGTTATCTTTTATCAGTGTATTCAGGGCACTGCACTATCTTTGTAGACTGCTTGTAGTGAAACATAAGAAAAGCGAAATGAATTGAAGACACAATTTATAATGAAAAAAGATATAGAACTTTGAAAAGTTCTGTATTAGATAAACGATAAAAAATTTAAAAGTATAAAAACACCAATGATGTGGCAAAGCAAACATTTGATGAGATTAGTATGGATACAAAGATGCTAGATTCCATTTCACAAAATAACAAAAGACCCCTAAGGTATTTCTGAGATATTTGTAACTGCCATACCCCTTGGTCCAGAATGCCAGGGCCTTTAGATTAGAAAAATTTCAAAGATAAGATCTAGGGAGATCATGAGACTTCAAGACTTGCTGCTCAGAGATATCTCAAGTTGTGCTCAGTGTAGGGTACTTGGTATGGTTTCGGTCGGCCCAGTACTTCCCAGCTACCCAACTTGAGGTTCAAGCAGGCCCAACGGTTATACAGCACCACTCTAGGGGGCATAGTGGTAAACCTGGATGGCACCCTCATTTGTAGATGCACAGAGCACAAGAACTGCAGAGACACAGTTATGTCTACCAGAATTTCAGAAGAGGCTTTGGAGAACTTTGAGAATCAGGCAGAAAACTGTCATAGGAGCCTGCTTACTACATAGAATTCCCACTAGCACCATGCCTAGCAGAACTAGGTAGGAAGACCCATTCCTATAATCCAGGAATTAGAGGCACAGTGTGTGATGTGAGCCTGTGAGAGTTGTGGGCACCCAATACCAATCTCTGAAAGCTACTGTCTGGGCTGTACTCAGCAAGGTCAGGAGTTGAGAACTTCCTGTAATATCCACCCTAAAGTGTCCAGAAGTCAGGAAATGGAGTCAAAGAAAACTTCTCAGTTTTCAAGATTTAATGTTACTTTCTTTTTTCAGTTTTGGACTTACTTTGAACCTATTATTTTTTTTTCTATTTCTCTCTTCTAAAATGGAAATGCTTACTCGATGTTCATCTCACCACTGTATTTTGGAAGGACAAGATTCGATTTACAGACTCACAGATGGAGAAGGAACTTAATACAGAATGAATTATAGTTTGAGCCTCCCTGATACCTAATTTAGATAAGACTGGATGTTAGACTTCTGGGTTAGCGATAGAATGAGTTAAAGCATTAAGGACATTTTAGAAGAAATACTTTGCTCATGGAAAGGACATGAATATTTAGAGGGATAGGAGTAGAAATTCTATGGTCTCAATGTATTCCCACAAATTTCGTATGTTGCAACTTTAATAGCCAAGAAAGAGAAATCCAATGTTGGAACTTCTTTCTACTTAATGGGGACTTTTCAAAGGAATTAATCTAAACATTGTTAAAACCACTTCATATTTTTAAAACTATAATTCATCTTTTCTGCCTACACTCCATGGAGATCAAGCTTTCCCTGTTGAGTCCCATCTTTCCAAGATGGCTTTACAAATTTGGGTGACAAGTAGCTGAGGTTGTAGCAACTAGCCATTTGCTTTGCTTAACCAAAGTGAAGTTCCTCTCAACTATGAGAAGTTAGGGTTGCTGTTACCCATGAAATGATAGTAGCTATCTGATACAGGAGTCTTCAGTGTATATAGGTTAATGGACTCAGCAAAAGAAGAGCACATGGCAAGGCTTTGTTCTAATACTATCTGGTTAAAGAAATGTCAGAGAACATAAAGGAAAAACTTTTTCTTCTCCTAGGAAAGGTTCTTTGTTGATAGCAAGCAAGATCTAGAATTATTTGGACCAACACTAGAAATATTCACAGCACAAAATAATTCTTGAAGAGATATAGAGTGCCTTAACTTTTATGTCTGTCTTACTTAGACCATCACAAGAAAGATTCCTAGAGAATATGCACTGGAATTCAAATAAAACCTGAAGCCAGCTTCAGGTCAGATTCAGATGCAACCACTGAAGTTAGACCTGATCTAGTCCATTTCAGAACTTGTAGCCTTCATTTTCTAATATCTCAAGTCATCATTCTGATTTTTCCCCTCCCTTCTTCTAGCTTTTTACATGTTCAGAAGCCCACAGAGAGGAATTAAGAATGTCTACCTTAGCTCTTGTCATCTGCTCAGTGCGAGTCAGGAGGTCATCCACTTCTAGCTGCAAGTCACTCTTGTCTTTTTCCAGTTTCTGCTTGACCTGCTGTAGATGTTCTATCTGGCCCTCGAACTCGGCCAGGCTATCTGCATGCCTCTTTTTCAAAGAGGCAGACATTGCCTCAAAGTGCTGCGTGGCCTTTTCCATATCTTGGTGAAGCTTCTGAAATCTTGCTTCTTGGTTCTTATTTATGTCCAACTGGGCCAAACTGGCTCCTCCTGCCTCCTTCAGCCTCTCATTCAAATCTTCTAGGTCTCGGATGAGGGCATCTTTCTCTCTCTCTACCCTGGCCCTAGTGGTCTTTTCAGCCTCCAATTCTTCTTTCAGATTCCATACATGATTCTGAGAAATATATATAATTTTAACATATAAGTACTTACAATAAACACATTCTTTATTCAAGAGATTTATTACATTCTTTTCTTCTCATAACAAAACAGATAAAAAGACACTTTTTATTTCCAAATTATGATTAAAAAATATAGAATATATGCAAGTTAAATAATTTCCCCAAATCAATACCAGCATCTAAATTAGAACTTGCATTTCTTCCAGATCTGTCAGCCCTTAATGATAAACAACATCAGTACATTATACATGGAGAGACAATCTTACTAAAGAGCACTTCCCAAAGGAATAAGAAGTTATTTTCATATAACCAGAAAAAAAAACATTTAAACATAATTTATCAAAAATAATGAGTGAATTTTATTTGAAAACCCCTACTCATCTATAATTTGTCTACTTGACAATCTCAGCTATCAGGAACTCTGCAAGAAGCTGACTGGTAGAATGAACATCAAGTGCAAGTACCTTAGTCTTAAGGAAAAATATCAATTTAATTTTACACATGATTCTAACAAACTTAATTTGTGGTTTTTTAGCCTGTAGGAGACTCCAAGTATAGGAGATTTGCAGCCACAAACGAGAATTGGTGGAGGATCACGGACTACTAACATGAATAGATATCTGAAACCATTAGAGGCACAATGATCAGAAAAAGGAAAGTGTAAAAACTCTCAGAGCCCAAATCCTCTTAATGTTGGGGGCAATTAGTTCTACAAATCTTGATAATTGCATTGCATGGAGCACAGTGAAGCCATTAACATTCATTAACATCACTTCAAGTAACTAATCATATATTACAATAAGGAGGAGAAAAGATACAGTTTGCATGTTTTCCTTCCCATTCATTAGGAATATCATGGCTTAGAGAAAGCTGATATTTAAGTCGTATCAACTAGTCTATCAGTTCTGTAGACAAAGTACGACAGAGAACATATGATTTCCACTTGTAAATAAATTTGATCCCCTGACAACTATGGATTATCACTCATAGGATTCAATACATTTATCACAAACAATGTTGTCCCTGAACCAAACACTTCTGAAACATTTCTTCAGAAACAATCATTGGAGAAATTTTTGAAGTTGTTAAGGTAGGAAAATTTGTCTTTTGGATAATTGGAAATAATTACTTTTTCAATTTGGATAAATGACAGTCACTTGGTGATTAAAGTTATTTCTGAAAATAACTCCACTCACAAAGCATAAAACTAGCTATATCATTTGACTCAAAATGTCTCAGAACTATCAAAAACAGAGCTCCAAAAGTATAATGAAAAATATCCATTTGTATGCATATGTGCCTCTGTGCATGTATAATTACTTTATATATTTTTATTATTTTATAACAGTGATGTTGTATAGTCTCATAATCTAAAAATTATAGCTATCAGTTATCAAATAACACTTTGAGCCTAGAAGTACTTTAAGATCTACTGATTTTCAGTATAAAATGCCATCTAATCCCAAAGTAATTATAAAAACTAAACTACTAAAAATGAACACATACTCTGGGGCATGCCCTGTGCCTAATAAATATATTATTTCATTTGATAGTATTAGCTCAAAGGATGCCAGGATTAATGACTAAAAATATACATGCCCATGATTTTAACACACTGCCTACTTTGTTCACGCCAAACATTCAACAAATAAGCTATAATTGTTGCTAATTATCCTCATGATAAGAAAATACAAGTTTAAAAGTAATTGTCCCTAATGTCCCCAATGTGTGGAATTTGGTTTAGTTTCTTAATCATTGTTCTTTCTTTCTTCCATCTACAGTTGGCTAAGGGTCTAGATACCTTGGCAGATCATTTGTCATTGATAAAATATCCATCGTTCATAGATTCAGATACAAGTACACATAGAAATTGATACATGATTACCTGAAGCTCTTTAATCATCTTCTGATGTTGAGTCACAAGGCCTTTTTCACTTTCAATCTTTGAATTCATCTGACACATTTCTAATTCTTTCCTGTTTAGGAAAAGGTTTAAAGTGGAATTGTCCAAGAATAATATTGCATTTAAATATTTTTAAATTATACACACAACATAGGAAAACATTCTTATTAAGAAAACTCAACCATTACATTTCCATTTGCTGTCATTTTGGTTATTAAATCCAACCCTTGTTATCTTCCTCAAGGGAACTGCTATTATGCATTTGTTAAAAATCTTTCCAAATTTTTTCCAAATATTTACTTGGCTATGTGTAGATTTGTAAATGTAGTTGTAGAAAGTTTCAATTTCTTTACCATGAAAGTTATTATATACATAATCTACAATTTATTCCTAAATCAAACTTACTCTTCTCCAAATACATTGAAGAAGTTTCTATGCTGGCCCACATAGAGGTTATTGCTTCACTTAAAAAGTAATTACAACACAGCGTTCCATGGTGAAGACCAACTATAGTTGATCTGTGAATTCCCCTATTAGTAGGCACCTTGGTTTCTCCAGTATTTTGCTTTGGCAAGCAACATTGCTGAAATACATGTTCCTTTGTCAAGGCTATTCTAGAGTAGATACTGGGCAGGAAACTGCTGGAAGATTATATTGAAAACATTTAATATCCTGCCCTTTTCTCCCCAGTAGCGATATGAGATCATTATTTATCTATTTTTGCTTTAATATAAGCTTATATATAATTTTAGAGAAGAAATTAATACTTTATTGCTTTATTCCCAATGTCCTTTTGAACCAATGATGTTATCTTTTCAACAGTTACTACTTTTAAATGGCCAAAACATCAAATAAACTGCCTGTTTGTTTTCTGCCTATTAATTCTACCAGATTAATTAGTTATTAAACTATAGACTTCCTGTAAATATTCTTAACATTTACTTTCTCATATCTACTGCAAATAATGCTAATTCTATAACTCGTCTCTTCTTCATATTGGTTATGACTACAGAAATATTTAAAATTTAATGTAGTCAATCTATTAATTTTTTATGTTCTTGATTTTTTTGTAACTTGGGAATTTAAACTCCCAATTTCCTGAGACTTACTCATCATATTCACTGTATCCCAATATTTTCACTGATAGTTTTGCTTATAATAAGGATAATTAATGAGATCTATCCTTTTAACAAATTTTAAGTTACAAATGCACTATTTTGTGTGTGCGTGTGTGTGATGCTGGGAATCAAACCTAGGCCCTTGCATATACAAAGCAAGAAATCTACCACTGATAGCCACGTCTCCAGCCCCTCAGAATGCACTGTTATTAACTATAGGCACAATGTTAAACAGATTTTTAAAATTTAATAATGATACCTTAAGCTTTATTCCTACTGAAAGGCAATTCTGCATTCCACTTCATCCAGTGCCTAGCAGTAACCACTCTGTCACTATCTTAATTATCTCATATTAGGTAAATTATGTAGTATTTATTTTTTGTGACTGGCTTATTTCACTTAACATAATGTTCTCAGGATTCATCCATGTTATTACTTATGGCAAGTATTTTCCTTTTTTATTATGTTTTAATTTATATTTTAAAGGGGGTAAAATTAAACACAACAAAATAGGACATAAGAAAGCAATGTAAGAGATATAAATTTCAAAGCTAGATGACCTGAGATCTTCACTGTCTATCATATTGTCTCTTGTTTTCTTCCAAATAATTGTCCATGTCTTCACATACAGAGAATTCATACAAAACAACATAGTATAAAACTGATCTGAAGAGAATGAGGAAGGCCTTTTAGGCCCTCAAAACCAGACAATTGGGAAGTCACTAATGGCTGTCGTAGAGTCTCTTGTTCTCTTCAAAATAGCTGTCCATACTTTCATGTATATTGAGGTTCAACAAAGCAAAACAGGCAAGGGGAGAGGGGTTGCCTGGTTTCCCAGTGCTCCAGGTCCCAGCAAACACTGGTGGCTTCCGTCCTGGGCCACCACAGCCTGCCACGCTCACAGCCATTCATGGGGCAGGGTGGGTGGGTTGCTTCAAGCTGTTTCTGTCTAATGAATTGATCATTTCACTGCCCAAGTTCTGAAATGGCCAACAGACCATAGAAAGATATCTCTTCTGCTTAAAACCAACAGCATCAGGAAGGTGTTTTAGGCCCTGTTGATTCAGGGCCAGGAAAAGTATTTTCTTATTTAAAGAATGAATGATGCTAAGACTCTCAAAAAAGAAAAATAAAGGATGAATAATATTTCATTCCCTGTAGATACCATGTTTTGCTTCTCCTTTATCCTTCAATGGGTAGTCAGGCAGTCTCCAAAGCTTGGCTGTTGTAAATAATGCTGAATCTTTTAACAGGGTTATAACTTTGTTTTCATGCTGAATTCTTTAATGCAGCTGAATTTTGTGTTCACAAGTAGAGTGAGGTGAACACATAGCTTTAACATTGAAGGAAATTAATGGCTAGTAATCCCAAAACAATTTAGTGACTATCTTATCACTAATTTGAAATGCCATCTTTAACTGTGTTGTTTCAAGAACTCTTAATTCCACTTAGAGAAAAGGTTTTATGGTGAAGTTATAGCTTCCTTAACATATAGACTTATAAAACTCTGAAACTCTTTGAATCATGGCCTACAAAGGAGTATTACTTTTACTTTACTGAGTTGAAATGCAGTCTTCAAAACTGAGTGCTAGGGAAACTCTGTGATCTTTTTGCCTTACACCATTTCATCATATTCATTTGGGTATCTAGTTCATCTTTTTTTTCAGTCAGATTTTACTGGTACACTTTAGATACACATATTCTCAAGTTCTTATTGACACTAACATATGTTTTTAAAAGTCTTGATGTTTGTAGTTTAAAGATTTTAACAAAGTAGGATTTTTAATGTTTAAATATTTATTTTTATTGATTGACTGATTGATTGCCTTTTGAGACAGAGTCTATCATGTAGTTCAGGATGAACTTGAACTCACCATGAAGCCCAGGCTGATCTCAAAATCCTGGCAATCCTCCTGCCTCAGTCTCCCAAGACCTGGGGCTACAGGCATGCATCATCAAACCTGGCTTGGTTTTTATACACTTTTAAAAAGAGCTATTTATTGCAAATGATCTTGGTCTGACAGGATGAGAAGAGAGTCATGGGCCACACAAAACAGTTTTAAGTGCTTCTCTCTGCTTCCCAATTTTAGTCCCCTTACATGCTGTTGCCTTCTGGTAAGGGCTTCTTTAACTTTATAGTAAAGCAAGAGCAGAACTATACCAACAATTCACCTTTCTATTCTGCTTTTATTTCATGGTTTAATGTTGAAGTTTGTTCTTGCAGAGTCACATGGTTTAGATTTTGTACCACAGTCTCTCCAGCACACATTGTACAAAGGTGTTATTGGTGACTCTGGGCCAGATGCTACAGTACTGGGTGAGTCCTGCTGGTTTGGTTCATTTATTCATTCATTTATTTTGATCCTGGAGATTGATCTCAGGTCTCTCATGAAGTAGCAGTGAGCTCTACCTGCAGCCCCTTAACTGTCTAGGGATTATAAAGATAAATGTTTAAAAGGGATATGGTATTTCTTTCTCCTTGGATTTTTTATTAATGGAACTAATTTATGAAGAAGTGCTAACAGTGATCATCAACCCTGCAGTCCAAAGTTAGAGATTTTATGGTGCAAAGAACATAACAAGGTTGTGGGCGGATGCGACAGCATATGCCTAGAGTCCCTGCTATTTGGCAGGCTAAGGCAGGAGAACTGCTTGAGTTTAGGAATTCAGGACCAGCCTGGAAAATATGGAAAGATCCATTTCAAAAAAAAATAAAATAGGTAAGGGGAAGATGATATAGAAAAACAGGTGAATGACTGAATATAGATTAGTAATAAAAGAGCATATATGTCATACAAACTAGTAGCATCTAAAATGATTCAGACTCATCAGGTGTGATGGAACACACACACACACACACACACACCTGTAGTCCTGGCACTCAGGAGACTCAGGCAGGGGATCACCGTGAGTTTGAGGTCAGCCTGGGCTACATAAGGGAGTTCCAAGCCAGGCTTCACTACATAGTGACACCCTGACTCATAAATAAATAAATAAGATTCAGACTCAAATACAATACATATAATTGTTGTAAAATTTGAAGATAAGATCTAGGTGTGGTGGCATGTGCCTGCAGTACCAGCATTGTCTTAAATTATATGATACGTTAGTGTCAATAAGAACTTGAGAATATGTGTATCTAAAGTGTACCAGTAAAATCTGACTGAAAAAAAGATGAACTAGATACCCAAATGAATATGATGAAATGGTGTAAGGCAAAAAGATCACAGAGTTTCCCTAGCACTCAGTTTTGAAGATTGCATTTCAGCTCAGCAAAGTAAAAGTAATACTCCTTTGTAGGCCGTGATTCAAAGAGTTTCAGAGTTTTAGAAGTCTATATGTTAAGGAAGCTATAACTTCACCATAAAACCTTTTCTCTAAGTGGAATTAAGAGTTCTTGAAACAACACAGTTGAAGAGGTGAGTTCTGACACACCACTTCCACATTCACTCATTTGTGTATTTATGAAACACTTAAGAGTATGCCAGGCACTGTTCTAGGGCTTATCAGGGAAGGACCAAAGTCTCCAATTTTGTAACATTTATATCGATCATTTCACTAAAATTATTCCTTTTTCTTTTGTGATTCTGGGGATTGAGCCTACAAGCTCATGGTAAATGAATGCTTTACCACTGAGCTTCCTGAAACCCTGAAATCAACAGTTTCTCCAGGTTGCCTTGGCTCCCTTTATGAAGAATGGCAGCTTCATCTTTTGCAAACACTTTGCAAGGTTGGTAACTAGTAGAACATTAGTCAAGTCTCTCCAAGGGCTATATAGTGGCAACACACATGCACAAAGCTAGAAACTCCAAACTGCTAACTTGACATTCTTCCTTTTTTTACTGTGGATCCCAATTACTGACACACTTCCAGTTTTAATGGCTTTACCTGATGTTTACACCTCACTATTTTCTCCTCTTCTGGACCTAATATAAATAAGTTGGAAATCCCTAGAGGTTAATACGCCCTCAAAAAAAAAAGACAACCAAAAAATTCAGATAAAACAGAAAACAAAAGAGCAAAGTAAGAAAATCTGCTCCATGAACTGGGAGAACTGAAAGAGCCACCTTCCCTTAAGTTCTTTAGGATATAAAGAATCCATGTGAATATGTAAACTGAAAGTCTCCCCAGTGTTTATCATTTTCAAGTTTCATTTAAATTTTAAGACATAATTTTTATGTAGTAAATTGCTTGACCCAAACAAAACTTTATATAAAGATTAATGAAGGTATATCAGGCAACAAATACTATTTAAGTGGTCAAGTGATATTTCGAACTTCGCATCAAGGTCAAAATTTTTTACACTGCCATTGGTGTCACTATGAACAAAAGTGAATTGTTTTCACTTTTTGATTAGTAGTCTCAAATTTCCAATAATCCATATCTAACATGCTTTATAACTTTCTTATCTGCTGGCCAAATACCTTCCTAGGCATGCTTTCTAGATCATGTATTTTTTTCTCTGTTTAATACATAAGTGGTAAAAACTAAAATAGATAGATACATAGATATTATATAATAATGAAGTCCAGCAAAAAAAAAAAAAATTAATTCCTCGGCCTTTTGTCTTTGCCTAAGGTCCCAAGACACCTGGCCTGGGTTCTCAGACAGGTGAAATGAGGAAGCTCTGCCTTCCTGCTCTGGAAGCCCCGTAGCGGCAAGGCACTTACCTCCTCAGCTGTTCTGCCAGCTGCCACTGGCTGTGCTCCAGGTGCTCCACATTTTCCTGGGTCACCTTTAAATCACCCTCCAGTTTGTGCTTTTCTCTTTCACAGTTCATTCTGGCTTTCCTCTCCCGCTCAAGGGTACCCTCCAGCTGACAAAGAGAAAGATTATTTAACCAAATGCATAGGTGGACTTTATACTTTACTAATATAAGCAAGTATAAACATAGATTCTGTAAATAATGCCTACATACATAAGTACTTTAAAATAAAAATTGCATGTATCAGTAAGTTAGCCTAAGAAACTAAAATGATGATCATGGAAGAAAATTCTAGAGAGTATAGACATTGGGTTCTTTCTCAGAAAGGAACAGATAACACATGACCAGTTGATGTCTGTTGGATCACTTTTCAGTAAGGGAAATCTTACTTCTTCACATGGCAGTTTATCTCTTGGATAGGAGAATCCATTAACTCAGAAGTATCTCTTTATAAAAACTCAAAATATTCTCTTTAAATTCTACCCACAAGTTCCAACCAAGCTATCTGTGACAACAAATAAATCTAATCTATCTTGATGTAAGAATGCATAAATATCAGCAGCCCTCCCAAATAATTCTGAGTCTTTCAAACAGGTCTCACATAATTCCATGCCTCATTCACCCCTTTGGTATCCTCGTCCAGTTCATAATATCATATTCTTTTTTTCCCCCAGACTTGGAATTTGTCTTCTCTTAATGGTGGCAAGATCCATAGCCTATAATTTGTAATTTTAATCATTTTTTCAGTGTAAAATGCAGTAATGTTAAGTTCATTCACACTGCATATTATCCCTTGCCACCAATCATCTTCAGAATTCTTTTCATGATGCAAAACAGAAATTCTGTACACATAGAGTAATAGTTGGCTCCCAAAACCCCTTACCCCAATAACCATGGCATCACAGCATTATGAGAACATCTTTCCTTTTAAAAATTGAAGTTCCACTATATGAATATATACCACAGTTTGCATTTCCGTTCATCCACTGACAGACACCTGGGTTGCTTCCACTTACTGACTGTGGTGCATAATGCTATGAACAGGGCATACAAATAGTTCTTCAAATTCCTGTTTCCATTCTTTTGAGTATATACTGCAATTGCTGGAGTACACGGTATTTCAACTGTTAATACTGAGGGAAATTGCCATACTGTTTTTCCCAGAGGTTGAACTCTTTTATATTCCTACTAACAGTACAAAAAGGCTTCAATTTCTCTACAACCTAACAATTGTTACTTTTTTATGATAGTGGCTATCCTAAAGAGTGTAAGGTGGCATAAAATTTGTCTTTTAATTTAACTCACTTAAATTTTCTATAAGGGTTATATTATTATTTCCTAATTTATTCTTCTAAACTTTATAATTTTTCTGTATCTTTATTGTTTTTTCCCTTGCTTTCTAACCTACCATTGGTTAGATTAGGTTTTTTATTTCTGGGTTGCTTCATAAATGTTAATATTTCTAAGTCTAATCTTTATATCTCAGTATTTGAGGAGAATTTTTCCATCTTACCTTTGCTGCTATTATGGTTTTTTAAATTAAGACATTATTTTACTATCATCTTTAGGACTTACAGTAGCCTAATACAATTATAAAGTGTTTAGTAATCAAACTGGGATATTAGTTATACCCATTTCTTCAAACATTAATCCTTTGTGTATTGAGAAATTTATACTTACATAATCATTTTAAAATATATCATGGATTTTTTTATTAAAAAATTAAAATAAAGAAGGAGATTAAGATAAAAGAGGACATAACAACATAATAACACAGGTCAACAGAAAAATTTAAGCCACATAGTGTTTCACCACAAGATAACCCAACATTAACATAGTTACCATAGAGTCTTTTTCCTTGAAGTATTTGAGTATAACTTCGTATATTATAGCATCAAACACAACATGACAGTGTAAAACTATTCAAGAGAATGAAAGTATTTACAGGGTATTTAGAACCAACTAACAGAAAATGAACAATGGTTTCTATATTATCTCCTTGTCTATAAAAAATTTTGTTTATACTATCACATATAATAAAATCCAATAAGATGCAACATGATAAACCGATGGAGACAGAAGAACAAAAGCTTCATGGGACTTCAAAACAAGATGATATTAAATCAGCATTAGTTATTATATTGTCTTGTTTTTCCAAATAACTGTTCATACCATCACAGACAATAAAATCAAACATAGAATAAAACCATTCCAATTAATGAATGGAAACATTACAAGGCTTCAAAGCAATATAATGGGTAATCATGTTTACCACATACTTTTATGTACTCTTACCATTTCTTACACTAGGGAAACTACTTGGTATTTATACTTGAAAGTTTGATTTATTTCACTTATGAGTATGGTCTCAAGCTGTGCCCATTTATTTATAAATATCTCAATGAATCATGGATTGTTTTAACCTACTGACCCTACTACTGTCAAGAAGAACCCAAAGTAATTCCTGAACTTTGTGCCTTGGTGCCCTGTATTGAAGCTCTGTCCACCTCCCTTCACCCCTGCCCTTCACTGTGTCTAATGACTGCTATTCCTTTCCACTGTTCTATAAGATTCACTTAATCATTTCTACACACAGTAAGAACATGATGTGGTATTTGTGTTTCTGTGCCTGGCTTATTTCACTCAACACAATGACCTCTAGTTCTATCTCTGAGGCTGCAAATGACAGGGTTTCACTCTCTTTTGTGGTTAAATGGATTGCATTGTGTAAATCTGCCAAATTTCTTCATCTATTCACACACTGAAGGGCAACTGCATTGATTCCCTATTTGAGTAGCACTGTGATAAACATGGAGCACAGTATCTTCTAATGATATTATATCTTTTGTATATGTACTCAGAACTGAAATTCCTGAATCATGTGATAGTTATATCTTTCATTCTTTGAGGAATCTTCACATTGTTTTCTACAGTGGCTGTACTAATTTATATTTTCACCAGTAACGTTTGTGTTTCCTTTTCTTATCATCCTCACTAGTACTTGTCATTCTTTGTCTTTTTGAAACAGCTGCTCTAACAGGGTGAGAAATTTCATTGTCATTTTGATTCACTTTTAGTGAAATTAGCATTTTTCATGCGCTTTTTGGCTATCTCTGTATGTCTTCTTTTGAAAAATGTCTGTTTAGTTCATTTTTAGCTTTATTTCTTGTTCTTTGGTGTTCGGCTTCTTGAGTTCTTTTTATACACTTAATATCAGTCCACTGGTTTGCTAATATTTCGATAGTTTGCTAATAGTTTCTCCCATTCTATATGCTGTCTTATTTCTGTTGATTATTTTGCTGTGTGAAAGGTTCTTTGATATAATCCCATTTGGCTACTTTTATGTCTTTTTAAGGTTTTTTAGTACATGTTTGCAATACATTCCCTATGTGGATCTATCTGAAAAAAAAAATCATTGGCTTGTGCCATTTTCCTTTCTGTTGGTACAAACCCACTCACTCTGAGTATAACATCACCTAATTACACTTCATTAAACTTTGCTGCTTTTTCCTATCAACAGTATCACATCCAATTCTCTGTTGCATACAAGAAACTATAAATCCATCCCAGATCTCATAGCCCACAACAACATCTTGGCAATCCAACAACAGGGGGTAAAAAGTAACACGGAGATTGCAAAGACCTCAGTTCTGCCTTTAAACTACAAATGATGATGATCCAATCTAGGAACCTAAGACTTCCTCTGAATCTATGACTTATCAAGACATCCTCAGAGGAGGAGCAGGCTCCCTTAGCTCCCTAGGTAAGGTAGAACAAGAATCCCATAGTCTTCTCATAGGTAGGGCCATTGTCCTTTTCAGCAGGAAGTAGTTATAGAAGATAGACATTCCACCCTCAGCACCTCTAATAGATTTTCAGGGTCTTTTGGAGGGGTAAATAACATAGTGGTTAGGGCTACAAGACCACTCTCCTCTATTCACTTGAACTTGGACAATGTCCCAGGGCCAAGACCCCAAACTTTATCCTAAGGTCTACTACCCTGAGGTATAGATAAGAAAAACAAATTCTGGAAAATTCTGAAGTCCAAACCAGGACACATGATCACCAGATTCTCTAGTATCTCCTACAGTAAGCATTTTTTAGTTGGAGCTCATTAAAGGTCTCGCATATGGACTGCATCTCACACATTCAATGATAACAGAGTGAATTACAGGAAAGAACACGCACAGTAGACACAGCTGATGTGATCAGATCCCTATTGATCATCCTGAGACCCCACCACAACATTTTAAATTCTTAAGCGTAAAGCCTCAGACCATTATTTTTCTTTCTCCCAGCACGAGTTTACTCACTGAGCATCCTATCACCTAATTACACTTCATTAAACTTTGCTGTTTTTTTCCCCTAGAAAGGAAAAAAACATTTCCTGCATCAGTGGCTTAAAGTCTTCAGGACATATGTGACATCCAGTTTTGTCTGGATTAGTGCTGCCAACAGTGATACAGATATTAATTTAGCAAGAAGCTATGTACTAAGACTATTTGTTTACTGACATGTGTACTTTTTGCCAGTGGAAGATATTTCCCATAACTAGGAAAAACCGTCAAGTAAATTAACTGATTGAAACTCTGGAGGTATGTATCTATGTAGACAGTCAGATAACGAGCTAAATTTGTTGTTACCCACCTCATCTACCTGTTGTCCCAGCTTCAGGTTTGCTATGCTCAAGTCACTGAGTCTCTCCTCCTCTGTGTTCAGGTAGTCTTGAGTCCGCTGATAGGCTTCCTGCACATCTTTGGTTGCTCTGTTGAGTTTGTTAATGTCCTCCTTCAGAGAGTCCACCTCCTCTGTCAGGTTCTTGACCTGTGAAAAGAAGACCAGGACAGCTTCATTACCCGGCCACCACTAAAGGACTGGGTTTAATGCCAAAGCTTATGCTGTCTCTCCCACTATCTGAAAACTCCAGTGTCAGGAGCTAAATTTATCCAAATTCCTGACATACTTTCTAAAACTCTTAACTCACTTTTTCTTCCACAAAAAGTAATGTGTAATCTAGAAAGACCAGAAATGGATACTCTGGTAAATCAAGTATTATCAGTGTTGTGGATTATATGGTCAATTAATTATGGCAGAACAAAAGACAAAAAAGAAAAAAAATTATGGCACAACAACAATAATTCAAGTCAAGGTTATTTAGCTTTCTTTTGAGGATTCAGAGGTCATGTCCTAAGCATCTTGTACCTCACTCACTCAAGAAAGAAGGTTCTAGCACACAGCACTTGCAAGAGTGTAAGCCAGCTATATCTGGCTCATGTGCTTTTTATGAAAGTGAATCAGTAAATATAAGAGTTGTTATTTAATCATCTATCAAATCATAGTTTCACTTTGGAGATTAGTTGTTTATCAAAGATTTGATTCAGACACTTTACCAATACCAGTCCTCAAAAGATGATCAATTTAAAACCCAGGACTAAAAAAAAAATGCTGAAGTCTGTAACAGAATTAAAGATACTTCCAAGATTGAACTCCAGATCATTGGGAGAGCAAGGGATACGGACACATCCCAAATCACCTTTTAGGAAATCACATCATGTTCACTGTTGATCCAAAAAGGATACTTAGAGGCCTAATGAAACTATTTTTGCACTTCATATGAGATTTTATCAGATAAAAAATTTGAATGAATAAAACGTTTCATTTGAAAGATTGATGGGCTCTGTAAATTGAAATTGAAAATCTGAGTTAGGACAACACAGTTCCTCAGACATTAATTTTATTCTGATTTGATCTTCACCCTGTAACATTCCAAGCTACTAACCATAGCACTTCTGGTACCTATGAATTTGAGAGTGAAATTCAGGCATCTATGCCTGCCTAACATCACGGAAAAAGTACCTTGTGCTCCATAGCATGCTTCTCCTTCTCTGACTTGGCCAACATTGTTTCCAGGTCATCGATTTCTTTCTTCAACTCAAAACATTCATCTTCGAGTTTCCGCCCCCTGGCAGTCAGCTCGGAATTTATCTCCTCTTCTTCCTCCACACGCCTAGACAGCTCCTTGACTCTGGCCTCCAGCTGGATCTTGGATTTAATCAGCAACTCGCACTGCCCTTCAACATTTGCCAGGTTCTCTTGCTCCTGCGATGATGAGGAGAAAATTGTTGCCAACAGCTGGAAGTAATTTATCAGCGGGGCGAAAACGCTGCTTCCCACACTGCCAAGAGATAATGGCCTGCCCTCTGCCCAGTGCTTTTACCTTCCTTTCCTAGACAGCTGAAGCAATATTCCCAGTCCCCAATTCTATTGTTGAGAAGTGGAGGAGCTGCTGGTGTTTAGAAGTGATTTTAATCTTTCGGGCCCATTTAGTAGATTAAATGACCTCATCTAAAGCACTTAATAGAATTCTGGTGGCCTAAAGGAGCTAGCGCGCCTCTGAAACTTAGCAGTGTGTGCTTAAATCACAGCGTCTAGGAGGATTGATGTAAGCACATAGCTTGAGGTTGATACCTGCTTAAAATATGGTCTTTTCAGACATTAGTTTTCTTGTAGACAATGTAATGTTTAGAACATTTTTTTATAAGTGCCCTGGTGTACTCACTTAAATAAATGTACATATAATAAATTGAAGTGAGCAGTAATTTTAGACATAGGTTGAATTTATAATTCATGTGCTTATTTGTACTCCACTAACTAAACTTCACTATTATTTTCAACAAAACTTGTTCCTCAATGATTCTCCCAGCAGTAGGTTTCACAACTTCCCTACACAAAAAATAAAATAATCTTTCCTTTAACTCCTCACATGTACTGCCTTCAAATCTTCTTGAGGGGCACGTTGTTTCTGAGTTACATCAAGGAAACAGTGAAGCATTTTTAAATTATAGAGCACATTTCATAATTTTGAATCTTTTAACTTGTCTTCTTTAAAGGATAAATAAAAATCACTCCTTGTGTGGAAGTTTTTAAATACTCTAGGTATGATTGAAATATAATTTTTGACATATCTTCGCTGTAGGGTGGATAACACATGTTTTACAAAGGCCCATGTATTAGAGGGTCAGTACTCAGTGTGCCACTATTAAGAGGTGGAGTCTTTCCTAGCTGGCTGGCTGGGCCGTAATGACAGGGATTTTTTTTTTTTTTTAATACTGGGATCGAATTCATGACCTTGTGCTTACTGGCAATAGTTAGATTTTGTTGTTGTGATTGTTGTTGTTCCAAGCTACCGTTTATTTTTTTATTTTTATTTTATTTTTGTATTGAGGAATCAAACACAACACGACCAAGTACTTGCAAGTCGGGCATTTATGTCACTGAGCTAAATCCCCAGCCCCTGGTAATGAGAGTTCTTAAGGTCACTGGGGACACACCCTTTAAGAGAATCGTGGGATGCCAGTCCCTTTCTTTCTCTTCTGCTTCCTGGCCTGGACGTAAGTGATTTGTATTACCTGCAGCTGGCTGTCATCCAGCAGCCATCAGAAGCTTAAAAGCAATAGCTGTGTCTCGTCATGAGCTAAAACTTCTAAAACTGAGCCAAAATAAATATTTTCTTTTTATAATTCAATAGTCTCAGGTATCTCTTTATGATGAAGGACAGTAACTAATATTGTCTAAACTGGCATACCGTGGAGGATGAATGATAAAGTCTATCGATCATTCATCCTCAACAATCTGCCAGTTTAGACAATTTGCCATCTACTTGAATTTCTTAAATTGTGTGTCTTGTCACCAGTTCAGACTAGAACACTGCACTTGAGATACGAGCTGCCCAAAGAAGACACACAGAGCCAGGAGAATGTCTCATGTGCCTTATTTTTTCTGTCCAATTGCACTGTCGTTTAGCCATGGCTCATCTCTTTATTTACCTGCACACACTCAGCCACTTAGCCAGACATCCAGTCCCCCAGGCAGCCCACCAGCCCTCATAGTTGGACAGATTTATGGCAAAATATACAATGGTGGCTATGTGCCAGTATTGATCTTGGTTATTTACAAAAAGTTATTTACAAAAGACCACAAGGTGTGCCTGCTCTGGAATTCTTCTGACTTGGACTTAATGGAGCCTAGAAATCGCCTCCACTCCTAGCCTGAACTATAATCTTCTTGGGTTTCATTTTTCCCTACATTGTGTCAGCTAATTAGATGAAAAGCAGAATAAAGGTAAAGAAAATTAGGCTATTGGATTCTAGGTAATTCCTACTTAAAGAATAACTTTCTGTACAACAAAGAGGGTTCGAAAGGATCTACCTCATTAACATATCTGAGGTCTAAGCATCATCTCTTTTACTTTTAATATTTCACAAATGTAACTGACACAAACTCAAAAGTTTAAACAGCACTTTTAAGAACGCAACTAGTTAGTAATGTTGATTTGAACCAAAGAAAAAAGTAAGAAGACAAAAATCAGGAAATGCAAAGTCCAGCATGGTGGGTGACACCTGTAATTCCAGTGCTATTATATAGCAACCAGCTATCTGACAGTTTCTCTTTTCCAAAGACATCCTGCCAATGAAATGACTTCATTATGAAAAAGGGTGCCTTCTAAAGCTTTCCCACTGTTTGATGATGACCTATGGCATTTGAAAAGTTCCTACTTTCATTTATTGTTTTGTTAAGTTTTTCAAGTTAACACTGCTTATTAAACAAAGGAACATAACCAAAAACTAGATGTAAAGAACATGGGGGAGGTCCACTCACGCCTTGTAGTTGAAGAAGCAGGTTATTCTTTTCCTGGTTGAGGGAGACTTTCTCTGCTTTCAGGACCTCTCTCTGAGATTCTGAATTCTCCAAGGCTTTCTGCAGTTGTGCATACTCTTCCTTTAATCTGGCTCCTATGCCCATAGACTTAATAAGGGGTTTGATCTTGAGGAAGAGCCTCATCCAGGTCCAGTTCTGGACAGCAATGAAAGCTCTTATGTTCCACTGGATCAAAAGAATTGCATCCCTAAATCAAGAGTGAAAAAAAGACAAATCAGTGTAGACTATAAAAGTTCTTTGCATAATAAAATATCCTTGACAAGCACACCTTTTAAAAGTCACTACACACTTTCATTATTCTTTAGACCATATCTTTATCTGGGTTTCCAGTTGATTCTGACAATAATTCTATGAAGGGTTTCTGGATCTAGCTATTTTATGGGCTAGATGACCTAAAAATACTACCATCACAGATATCTTTTAAACCATCTTTGGGGCAACTGGGACTCTTGTCTCTTGTCTCTTGCAGCTAGAGAGGACATCTCCTGTGTAAGTCAGTCCCCATACTGCTTCTGGGAAGATACTTCCTCTTAAATTAATAACAACCATCTCCTTTGCACCAAGACAATCAGTGTCTCTCTCATTTAACTCTGCACTTTCAACTCTGACTCTTTCCTGAGACGAAGACAACACCTGAGTCAACCTGAGAGAAATTACCACAGTCCTGAAATTCTGAAAACTCTCCTCCCAGAGGTAGGAGCCACCTCTGGGACTGGCCATCAACTATGCCACTTCAGGGCAACCTTCATTGCTATCAGATGTCACAAGAAGCACAAACTGGCATCCAGCCACACATCAGCCACCTAAAGCAATACAGAAGCCTGATAGACTGTTCCTCTGTGGTTCCCAACCATACACCTTTTTAGGACTGTTATCTCTAGATGCCACCTGGTTCACATGTCTAGATTTAAAAGATGCCTTCTTCTGCTTGTGGGTTGCTCCTATGAAAAGATCTTGAGGCAGGACAAAAAGGCCAGCTCACTTAGATTCAATTGGCACAAGGGTTTAGAAACTCTCCCACTATTTGGGGGAGGCTTGAACAATAGATTTAGCTTCTCTGAGATGACTTGTTTCCCTCTCAAGTTCCACATTCTGTCGTGGTTCCTTAGGTCCTAAGTTTGGGCCATCAGCCACCTGCCTATGATTATGAAATCTCATCCTGAGGCAACTCCCACCTGCATCAAACAGTGTCCATACCACATGAGACTCAGATAGAAATTCAACCACACTTCCAGAAGTTTCAAAACTGCAAAATGTTTATAAATGGTCAAACTGCTGAAATAGACCTGTCCTTCCTATAAAGCCAGTTCAAGATCTCCAAGTTGCCAGGGCTACCACCACTGCTCTCCATGTGCATTACCTCAGTCTTCTACCATACACAATCTACTAATACACCTGCCTGGACCTAAAGAATTCCTTCTTCTCTCTTCATTTGGCTCCTGTCAGCCAACTACTCTTTGCCTTTAAATAGAAAGACCCCAGTTCTGAACTCAAAAGTCACCTGACCTGGATTCAACTTCCAGTGCTTCAAAAACTTGTTTTGCTGGTTCCTAGATGATTAATGACACCCAGGCTCCCTGATGGAAAGGCACAACAGCTCTGTTGCTATACCTGGCAGAAACTGATTATAAGAAAGAAATCCTATTAATTTATTAGAGGTGCTGGCTTCTATAGGCTCTTGATCCTTGAATTCACAAAAACAATGATGCTTATTCAGACTGTCAGTTCCTGAGAGCAATCAAAAGCTACCTGTACAAATACTTGAATCTGGTCACTAAAGGTTGCCTTCCCAACTTTGCCTTTGTGTTCTAACAGCCACTGCCCTTCTGATCAGGAAACGTGACAAGCTTACCTTAGACTAAGACCTAACTTTCCAGGCCACATGCTGTAATGGATCTCCTGAGTAACTGTGGACCACTCAATCTTGCCATGTACCTGCCACCAAGCTGGGCCCATCAGACTATGACTGTCTGGCCATGATACATAAACTTTTTTCCAGCTCACCAGACTTAAGAAATGGACCCTTTGATAGATGCCGAGTACATCCTGCATATGAATAGAAATAGCTCTGTTAGCAATGGAGTCTGACGGGCTGTGGTCATCTTGAACAGGGTTATTTTAATCACAGCTCTCCTAGTACTGATTTCTGCTACTGTTCAGAAACCTGCCACCAATGCAGAATAATTCAGAGGCCTAAGCCCCCTCTGAAGATTTGATTGGTTGAAACATCAATCCCATCCAGAAAAACTTTACCCAGCACATCCAGTAGATCAAATCGAGACCTCTCTCTACCATATGTTCTGCAAGATCAATCTGTAGCACTGATATCTGTACCCCTGCAGCCAGCTCAGGCTTCAGCATCTGTGTCACTGTCTCTGACCTCATGCAATATAGTAGATACTCCCTCATTTAAAGATAAACAGACTTCAAAGAAATAAAACTCACAGGGTTACAAATACCTGTTAGTGCTCATCTTTACCTGCTCTGGTCAGCCAAGACATTTGCTACTCATGCTAAAAAGCTAACAGGAGTTAATAGGGTCTTGCTATGAAACATCATCCCTAGATACACAAAGCCAAAAAAAGAAAAACCAAAACATAGCCTTACAGAAACAGCTTGTAATCAGTTAAAAGAGCAGCTATACCTGTAGACATTTCTGTATACATATACAGGGTACATGATAACTACCTCTACAAGTTTCAGAAATCCAGTCTTAGATCTGCTGGAGAATTTCCCTGGACAGCTCCTCCAGGGCTCACTCTAAAGAGGCAATACATTCAAAGCCCTGCTCTGATCACTCCAGATGCTGTCCAGTCCATGCATGCCTGAAGTCTAAGGACCTGAAATATTCCCCTTGGCCTTTCCAGGCTGCCAACCCCAGTCCTTGATTCCCTGCCCCACTGCTAGTTGTGGTTTTTGCCTTAAATTCTATGGACAGTTGTCCCAAGAAAATAGAACAATTAATGAAACACTTGGCCAAGATTTGATGAGCATCCAAGGCACGTGGACACACTCCTAGATCAGACTAATTCCCTCACTACCTTAACAGAGTTACATTACAGGGTAGACAGGCCTAAATTAGGTCTCTAATCTACAGGCAACTTAGGAAAATACTCTATAATACAATCTTGGTGACCTTGGCTAGGGACCATCCCAGCATCACTGACAACCATAATGTTATACTGCTTCTAGGTGGGCCTTGTCTCATGGGGTATGCACAGAAAAGATTTGCTGGGGAAATTAAAATAGGGGAGAAATGTAGCAGAATAAGCCCCTCTCCCAGCTAGTATGTTTCAGTTTGTTACTTGCCCAGATAATAGTTCCTGTTACTTTGGTTTCTTAGAAATGACTGGTCACTGTGTTGCACATCCAGTCCCTATGATGCATAGTATAAGAACCAAACCCCAAGTGATAAGTTATTCTACATTTGTGCTTCTTGCTTGCCTATCCCATGTAAACCCTAATCCACCAGAGATCAGGACCTGACATTTGAAGGATAATCTGTTCCTTGTCAGTGCCTGTCTGATGTTAAATAGTTCTGCCTCCAAATTCTGGGGGATGTTTTGGTGCTGCTTCTTGCTGTTGCAATACATTATTAAACCTGATTGAGCCCTGAAACTAACACCAGGCCAGCATGCACTAGGACTGGAGCAGCAATTATGAACCCTACCAGATAGCCTATCCAGAATCTCTGACTGAGATCATTAGTAAAGGGCTTTTCCTGCTGCAGCCACTCTTTAAAGAATGTTATATATATATATATATATATATATATATATATATATATATACATACACACACACACACACACACATGCATATATAGTTGTAGTCAGGGGTTGTAAACAGAACAATTAGGGTTAGGACACGGAGTTTATAATATTACTATAATGGTCACTGGGAGTTAACACAGGAAAATTCAGGAAATCTATCCGCAACACCAAAGACATAGATTATTTAGTCAAGAGCCTAAACCTCACAGCAGTGTCCCACATGAGTCCAGATAAAAACCCAGAGCTCAGAACAATGCCTCCCACAAGTCCAACTGGAGGTCCAGAACCCACAAGAAGGACTCATGCTAGTCTCTTTTACGGATCCGTGCAGGGAAGACCCAAGGGTCAGTGGTGGAAGCCAGAAAGTCTACGCCCACAGGATGAAGGAGCTGTGCTAGTGGGATGAGGGTTCTACACTGGAGCCGAGAAGTCACACTCACAACAAAGACCAGTAATGTCCTGAAAGGCACCACAGCTGTCCTCAGCGACACGGAAGCCCCGAGTCCCTCTAACAACAAGCACAGTCAGGTATGTGCCAGAAAGCAGTGTGAGGAGTTCATCCTGGAGACCAAGCCGCACATGTCTTCCCCTCCAGAGCCAGGAAGCAATGCTCGATGTAAGGACCAAAGCTTCTCCAGGAGAACCAAAAGCTCAGAAGCAACTCGTAGGAGAACCCACAATGCCTCCTTAAGGCCTCAACCCTCAACACCTCCCTTGTTCTCCACCTAATTATCCTGGCACCTTTCCTCAGGTGGAGCATCTTCGCTCAATGCCATGCTGATGTGTTCCAGCTGGCGTTAAGTTAACAAGCAGTTCTTAATCCATAACATATATATATATATATATATATATATATATATATATATATATCTTCAATTATGCAAAAATATAGTAATACAAGGATTATTAATTAGGAAAATGTGACACCAATGAAGTAACAAAATAAAGCTTCAGTTTCTGAGCATAAAGAAATGGAGAAACATGACCTCACAAAATCAGATACCAGAAATCAACACAAGATTCTTAAAATGAAGGCAAAATAAATGGGTACTTGGGGCAGCTACAAGGAAAAGGTTTAATTTTTTTTTTTTACTTTAAAGAAAAAGTAAATAAAATTTCAAAACAAAATAATAGGAGAGTGGGCCAGGTATTTAGCTCAGTGGCACACCAACTGCCCGGCAAGTATGAGGTCCTTGGTACAATTCCTGGTACCACCAAAAATAATAATAAGAGGAGAGTAAAAATAATTAATACTTTGCATATTGTTATATTCAAAGTAGTTATTCAGAGTACAAGATGTAAGCATGAAAAATCATCCAAACAATGGTAGCACAAACTTTTATTTACAATGAACTAAGAGACACTAGAAGTGTAACTGTCTTACCTATCCTGCCTTCCTTCCCTTTTTCTTTCTCCCACCCCAGTTTCTCTTTCCTTCTAAACAGTTTCTTTCCATTTCACAAAATCTGTTGTACAATTTGGACCTTATTTATTCTTTTGTCTTCCAATGCCAGGGAAACAATATGATGTTTACACATACAAATCTGGGTTTATTTCACTTATGAGTATGGTCTCAAGTTCTAGGCAGCATATCTGATAAAAGACTTCCCCAATGAAAGCTAATCTATAAATACAAGAATGAATTTTATTTCTTCGACTATGTAGGATAACAATACAAGGCTACAGGGAACAGAAGGAGTCAAGAACACAATAAAACAGAGGAATAAAATAAACCTCCAATTAGTCACCTAGAAGAAAAGCTGATCCAAGAAGTCTCAAACAAAGAATTTAAAATGATCAGCTAAAGAGGTGGAAGATAAGAAAATAATACATGAACAAAATTAAAAGTTTAATAAAAATACATAAAAACAAAGTAAATAGACATTCTGGATCTGATGAGCATTATTATTATTTAAATGAAAAATTTCACAGAAAGCTTCAAAAGAACATTCAAGCTAGCAGAAAAACCAGTGAACTCAGAGACAGGTCAGCTGAAATTATCTAGTCAGAAGAACAATAGAATAAACAATGAAAAAGAGTGCAGAATGCCTATATATTTGTGGGACACAAGCAAGCAAAATTTACACAATATGGGAATTATAGAAGGAACAGAGAAAAAGAAACGGGCGGAAAGCTTTACTGCAATAATGGGAAAATACATTTCAAACCTGGAAAGAGAGATGAATATCCAGGTGTGTAGAGACCAAATTAAACCAAACAGATAAAAGAGATCATCACTGGGACACATTATAACAAAAACTGTCTGAGTTAATCACTCTTGTTTGCTGTCACATACCATAATTAAACCCCAACTCTGCTGCCTATATTTAGCACAGAAATCAGTGGTCTGCTTGTTTTTCACCTCTACTAATGTAAGCAGTGATACATCTCAGCTTGGATGGTTGTCATAGCCTTGGGTGCACAAAGGCTTAGGCAGGAAGGGATAGCTCAGAGACCCACAAACCGTGAGGCTAGGTTTAAAAAGTCATGACTTAGGAAAGTGGGAGCTGCTAGAGTGATTACAGCTGTATGGTGGGCTATACCAGACACATCCAGCATTAGCCATACAAAACTGTGAATGTACAAAGGAAAAAAATAGGTTTTAGTTTTAGACAGGCTTTGGCATTGAATGCCAATTCTAAAGACCCTGAAAGGAAACTAATCCTTAAAAACATGAGGTAAATTTTTTTGTACTCTTTTTTTCCTTCATTGGTTTCTGGGAATTTGAGGTTTTTTTTATCTTTTTTTCTTTTTATTTTTATGAGGATTTCTTCACAGGTTTTTGTTTTTCTTTTATTTTGTTAATTTTCTTTTCTCTTCTTTGTTCTTTTCTTGTACTTTTATCTAATTTATTAATTTTCTTTTGATATTCAATTTTAATATTCTGTTAATATTCAGTTTGTCTTTGACTCTAATATTCTTGTGGTATTAATACTATTGCTGAGATGGCATAGTTATTGCTGTTTGTTTTGTTTATTTTTTCTGTATGCAAACATCTGGTTTTTCTTTGTGTCATCAATAATACTGCATCTCACTTTTAGAGAACTGGGTGCTGGTCCTAATATACTGTAGACTCCTCTCCCAAGTTAGTGAAGGTGGTTTGATATAGAGATGAGGCAAAGGCTTACAGTTAGCTATATCTAGAGCACATACTAAAAAGCAGACATTAAGTAAAGGGACATCTATACTAGCAATAAGTCTTCAGAGCCGCAATCCCCAGCACAAAGCAAACAACAGAAACATGAGAAGGCAACAAAATGCCTCCAAAGCTTATCTAAGGGGCATTCATGTGGAGGAAATCAAAAGCCAAACAGCCGCATTATACAAAACATGAAAGAAGACAAAAAATCAGATTAATAAGGTTCTCAAAGAGCTTAAAGAAGATATAAATTAACACATAATGGATTTAATAAACAAAATAATCAGTGAGGTAATAGAAGGCACTAATAAAAGTTAACCGTGCTAAACAAAACAATACCAAACATGAAAAAATAGTTCAGCAAGGAGTTTGAGTCCCTGCAATGATACCTAACAGAATCCAGGAAATTAAAAATTCTCTTGAAAGCATGGACAACAGAAGTGACCAGGGTGAGGACAGACTGAAAGAACTAGAAGACAGAGTGGATGCAGGTGATTATATCCTCACAGGTAATTTAAACAACAAAAAAACATGAAAAGCAGATCCAATAATTCTAGATGACACAAAAACACTAATATTAATTAGAATGATGAAAACTTGGAAGATGGCCAAAATGGTACAAAAAGGGTATTCACAGAAATAATAGCAGAAAACTTTTCAAATATGGGAAATTTTGTTTTTGTTTTTTTAAGTTGTTCTGTTTTCTGGGGTGTTTTTTTGCTTTGTTTTGTTTTGTGTTTTGTGTTCTGTGTTTTGTGTTTTGTGTTTTATGTTTTGTTTTTTGTTTTTGTTTTTGTTTTGGTGCCAGGGATCAAACTCATAACCTCACACTTGCCAAGCAGGTGCCTGTGCTGCTGAGCTAAATTCCTGGCCCTTGGAAAATAATTTAATACACTGATCAACAAGGCATGTAAACCATAAAAACTATAACTATAAAAGAACATCAAAAAATTAAAATTAATCCATACACGTCATCATCATCAGATGGATCACTATGAAATGAAAGTGGAAATAAATGACAAAGGAAATCACAGAAAGTATGCAAACAAATGTAGAATAAATAATGCACTCTTCAATGATCAATGGATTATAGAAGAAATTAAAGAAAAAACTAAACAATTCCTAAAATCAAATGTTAAGACCAGTACAACATACCAGGACCGTGGAACACAACAAAAGCAGTCTTAAAAGGGAAGTATACATGTATCTGTCAGTGTGTGTATGAAAATAATCGAGTCCAAATATATAACTCAGTGATAGAACTCATGGTCCTACAAAAACAATAATCCAGGTCCAAAGCTAGTACAAGGAAGGAAATTATAAAAATCAGATCAGAAATAAATGAAATTGAGATTTAAAAATACAGAGAATCAATGACTCAAAAGCTGATCCTTTAAAAAGAATGATCAAAATAGATAAATCCTTGGGCACTTCTACAAAAAAAAAAAAGAGAGAGAGAGAGAGAGAGAGAACCAAATAATACATTTAGAAATGAAAAATGTGAAATCACAAGGAACACTGCCAAAATCCAGACAATCAATAACTACTTCTAAAGCCTCCAGAAGAAATCATCACTGAATTTTACAAGAATTTCAGGGAAGATACAATGTCAATATTTCTCAAACTCGTTTATGAAACTGAAAGGGAAGGGACATTCAAGTCAGTTTTGAAAGCCAGCATTATCTGAATTCCAAAACAAAGATCTAAATAAAAAGAGAGGATTTAGGCCAATCTTTTAAATGAATGTGAATGCAAAAATCCTTAACAAGATACAGCAAACAGAATGCAACAAATCATCAAGACAGTCATATTTCATGACCAAGTTGACTTCATCCCAAGAATGCAAGGTTGATTCAACATACACAAATGTCAGTCAGTGTAGTACACCACATAAACAGAAGCAAGGACAAAAATCACATGATCATCACAACAGACACAGAAAAGCTCTTGACAAGGGTTGGGGATTTAGCTCAGCGGCATAAATGCCTGCCTTGCAAGTGCACAGTTGTGAGTTCGATCCCCGGTACCAAAAAAAATCTCTTGACAAAATTCAACATATATATATATATATATATATATATATATATTCATGATAAAACTCCCCAAAAATGAGTATAGAAGCTACTTATCTCAGTCTGAAAAGTCAGTTATAATAAACCAGTAGCCATCATAATAAATGGGGGAAAGTTGAAAATTTTCCTTTTAAAATCAGGAATAAGACAAAGTTGTTGACTATTTCCACTTCTGTTTAACACAGAAACTGAAATGCCAGCTGCAGAATATAGATTCTTCTCAAGAGCATGTATAACATTTTTCAAGCTGATCTTGTTAAGCCATAAAACAAATGGAAAAAATATAAATAAATGAAAAAATACACCGCTAAGCAAGACATACAAGAATTAATATTGTTAGTATTTCACTATTACTTGAAGTATTCTATAGATTGAATGCAACCCTAATCAAAATACTAATGACATTCTTATAGAAATACAAACAAATGTGAAGTTCATATGGAATGAAATATTCTAGATAGACCAAAACTTAGACAAAAATAATGGAGCTGTAGGAATCATAACATCTAACTTCAAAATATAATGCAGTTATAGCAACCAAAACAACATGTAACAGGCATCAGTGCCAACAAATGGACCACTGGTACTGATTACAGACCCAAGAAATTAATCCACTACGTAACTAATTTTCTACAAAGGTGCCAGAAACATACACTGTGTAAGATTAGGCTTCAATGAATTGTGCAGGGAAAGTTACACATCCATATAAAAAAATTGAATCACCATCTTCCCCTACATATAAAAATCAACTCAAAATGGATGAGACCTAAGTATAAGATATAAACCCATTAAGAGAAAACATGGAAAACATGTTAATATATTAGTAACGGCAAAGGTTTATTGGATGGGATCTCAAAAGTATAAGCAACAAAGGTAAAAATACATAAATAGGATTATACCAAACTGAAAAGATTCTGTACAACAAAGAAAATAATCAGCAAAGTGAAGACCTAACCGGCCAAATGGGAGAAGATATTTGTAAATCATCTATCCAACAGGGGATTATCTTTTAGAATACATAAAACTCAAACTACTCAATAGTCAAAAATAGGTCATTTACCTTGAAGAGTCATTTATCAAACAAAAACATACTAACAGCTAACAAGTATATGAAAAATATATTGAATACCACTAATCATGAGAAAACGTAAGTCAAAATGACAGTGATATATTAGTTCAACTCAGAATAGCTATTAAAATAGCAAAAATAACAAGTATTAATGAGGATTAAAAAAAAGGATAACTATTAGGCACTGTTGGTAGAAATATACATGAATATGGCCATTATGAAAAACAAAATGGAAGCTCTCAAAATACTAGAAATAGGCCTAGCACAGAAACCAGCGATCCCAGTATTAGCATATATCCAAAGAAACAAAATCAACATGTAAAAGAGATACCTGCACCTCAATGTTTATTACCGAACTATTTGCAGTAATCACAATACATAGTCAACCAAGGTGTCTTTCAGCATATAAATGGATAAAAGACTGTTTCTCAACCATTAACATTAGCAAATTGGATAGATGAATAATTTGAATTGAATTCCACACCATGTGTAAACATCAATTAAAGATGACTAAAAGACTTCTAAGTAAAACCTAAAATTATAAACCGCTAGAAGAAAACATATAGAAAAATTGTTAACATTGCTTCTTAACCTTCAAAGTGCAGGAAGCAAAACTTTAAAAATAGACAAATGGAATTGCATCACACTAAAAAGCTTCTGCACAGGAAAGGAAACAGTGCAATGGAATGGGAAGATACCTGTGGAATAGGCGAACATGCTTACAAATCACAAATCACACTTCACATCATCCAACTTCTGAATATGTTTCCAAAGCAAAAGAAGTGAGTTTCCCAAACAAATGTTAGCACTACCATGTTCATTGCAATACTTTTCACAATAGCAAAGATGGAACAACTTATCCGTCAATAAGTGAGAAAAAATGTGGTAAATATACACATAAGGATATCATTCAGTCTTTTCAAAAGAAAAAATATGTCATTTGCAGCAAAATAAATGAACATATATGACACTGTGCTAAATTAAATAATCCAGCAACAGGAAGGCAAATACTGCATGATCTTCTTGTAAAAGTAGGGAGTGGAGGGCTAGTTCTAGGAGCCAAAAAGTGGGGCCAATAGGAAGACACTGGTCCAAGCGAATTAAGAATCACTACGATAAATAAGTTCTGGAGAGCTAAGATACAGGGTGGTGACAATTATTACTAATACTGTGTTGTGTACTGGAATTTGCTTAGAGAGAAAATCTTAACTGTTTTCACCATACACATACACACACACACACACACACACACACACACACACAACTCTATGCAGTGATAATAATTTTGATTGCAGTAATCATTTTACAATGTATACATGTATCAGGACGTCAGATTGAGTACTCAAAACACATAATTTTGCCAACTAAAACACAAACAAGATAGAAAAAGAAAAAAAAACAAACCAGGTGAAAGGAAGGAAAGAGTACAAATCAGGTCAGAAATAAACTAAAAAAAGCAAGAAAAAAGAAGAAAGGGAGGGAGAGGTAGAAAGGAAAGGAGAGGAAGAGAGCTTTATTGAATAGGCTAAGTGAACGCAGAGAATGAATGAACAGGAGCAGGGAGAGAAGGCAAAAGTTAACACTCTAGGAATACAATAATTCAGGACTATGTTCTTGGGATATAATGATACATATAGTAAGTACAGACTTAAGATAGTAATTGATTAAATAGGAAATTTTCAAATAAAGGTAAGGTTTTTTTTTTTTTTAAATGTAGCTAAAACAATTCAGTAAAAGACTTTCAAGTCTAGAACCACTAATAAGAAGAATCACAACACCACATCTAGATGGTTTTATAGGTAAATTTACCAGGGACTCAAGGGCTATGTTTCCTGTTTTGAGGAGGAAAGAAGGGCAGTGCCAAAGGGGCTTCGGTGACCGCCTGCAGAGAGAGGAGGGTGTTCCCTGGTTCTCCTCTCCTGCAGCTCTCCCCTGCCTGACCCTCCCAGGCTGCAGGAGGCAGCAGCTGCTGGTGTCTCCACGGTAACTTCTAAAATAAATTGCCCAATCTTTGAGATACGTTATTTTAGACTTCCAAGTAGTTCTTGAGCGCCATTAAATTATTTATAAACCCTTAATTTAGAATAGAATAAGAAATATTTCTTTCTAGTGTGCACATAATGAAAACTTGCAGTCTTTGTTTTCCAAAAGATACATTGATGTGCCGTAGATTTCCTTCTGACATTCTTGGAAATAGTTTTCATTTAACTGTGAATATTATACCATTATTGTTAACAGTAAATTTAAGTTATATTGCACTGTGTAGCTTGAAAACAATGTACAGATTTTGTAATACTCTGTTAAGATATCTTTATAAAGCTTATTCTGCTATTCTTTAATGCTCATTTTTGGGTGCTGGTTGCAATTTTACAGTTGGTTTTGGTGATAGTGTATGTGTGCCCAATTTATTAAATGAGTAGATTTTTCCCTCACCTTTCATAATATTCATTTCAGGGAAAATAACATTGTTTACTCTAAAAAGCTGCGCTAAAGGAACCTCATGTAAAGAGCTTTGCTAGAGCATTTTTAGAAAGATGAAAGACAATGCTGGATGATGAGTGATGTTTAATTTGTGTGGTGACAGCTGCTACTGTCTAAAATTTATGAGAAAAATGTACCAAGTTTCTAACAATAGTGAACCTAAAACCTGCTGTCATTCAGAAAACTTTCCACACATACAGCTTTTAACACTATGAAAAGATTTGACTAACAGTTTAAACTTGGCTTATGCTTCAAATTTTGTATATTCTTTTGCCTAAATTTCTGTGTCCTTCAGAAATAGAATGTTTCCTTCTTCTTCAACTAATTTTGTAACGTATTTAATTATACTACCAGTTTAGATATAAAAATCATGTACATTTGAATTGTACAGCAGTTTAAAAAGTACAGACCAATTGCCATAATATTTGCAAGGTTATTCATATCTTTTAATGTCACAACAGAAAATCAATTTATTTGCATATCTGTGGCTCCTGTTAGAAGAAAAGTAAAAAGACAAGGAAGCTTGGGTAAAATAAAAATGTGTCTCAAGGTATTTCCTAAAATTAATTGCAAAGCTAGTACTGAAGGCTTTTAATCAGCCCCTGAAACATTTGTTTTAATGATAAGACTTAATTACTTATGGAAAAATACTCATTTTCATTTACCCTTCATGCATTTAACCCATATGATAGAACATTAAAAATCAATATAATGAAAGATTCTATTCACGTGTACATTTATTCTTGTGCTTGGAGCCATTTGTTAATAGTTTTTATTGAAGCTATCAGCAATAAGGGACATATACCTGCCACATTACATATTGTGGAACTGAATGATTTAAACAGTGGTTACAGTTTTTTCTAGTGTAGGTTATTTAAGCATTTTCACTATTGGAAAAAATATGTAAGGCTATTTCACACTGCATCTCATAAAAAGACAGTTTTTTTTTCTGTTTTGTTATAAATTTTTTCTGCTTAAATGGCTTCTAAACTATATGTTACATTTTGAAGTCTGTTGTGATTTGGATTTGTATCAGAAATATCCCTCAAAGGACTTCATAGGTGCACTTTTGGAATGTAATCAAGCCATGGGACACTAACCTCATCAATGGATTAATCGTAAATCCATTGTGAATGTGCCTTTAAGAGGCAGGGTCTGGCTGGAGGAATCAGACGTTTGGAGGTGGGAAGGATGCCTTGAAGGATATCTACTCTATCTGTTCCCCCATATCTCCTTCCTGGCTGCTATGGGTTAAGAGTCTGCTGTGCCCTTCCTCTATGACGCTTGTGCCTTGGTGTCAGCCAACCCTGGACTAAAACCTCAGAAAACTTGAGCCAAAATAAACCTTTTATCCTTTAGGTTGCACATATCAGGTATTTTAGCCCAGCAATGGAAGAGCTGATTAATACAGAGCCTGTTTAAAAATAGAATTAAATATCTTACGTGGTGCTGCTATTTTTGAATTAAAAAGTGATTAAAAAATAAAACAAATTCAAAAATTAAGTTCAGAAAACAAAATAGTTTAATATAAATTTATAAATTTTTTTCTTTAATATAGATACTTAAAAATAGAGGAAGCAGGGGACGCAAAGCACTTTTCTTTAGAAATATTCTACTACAACAATTGGTACATCTAGGACATCTTTAAAGTTTATGAAAAATAAAATACACTTTCTTTTGACTGTTCTGTTAGAAGTATTTGTTTGCCCTAATACTTTTAAGCCAAACTACTAATCTTGTAACCTGTAGAGGCAGTAAATGACCTGCTCCACAACTCTTGAAATAAGGTTGATTATGTCAACCTTAATTCTATTTAAATTTTGCCAGTGACAAAATTTTGTGATTAAAATTTCTGTGGTTGGTTGCATCCAATCACCAAAACTGGCCCCACCTCATATGAAATAAATATTTGATCTGATTTTACCAAAAATAAGACTCATCCATTTGGTCACTTAGTTTACAAATTTTGAATAATACTGAAACATGACACATTATATTCCTAGATTATATTTCAAATTCAGTTTATGCTCTTCTCCATCTTCTTGCCTTATAATTGTCTTATGTAGATTATAGATCAAATTCTAAGTAAAACTTTTAATGCCAATGGGAAAAAAAAGAAAGCAGAAAACACTCTCCAACTTTTTTTGATCCAAAGTCAAACAGCACAAAAGAGCAAAAGAAATTTATAGGTCGATACCTCTTAGGAATTTTGATGCAAAAACCTCATGATAATATTATGACCGTATTCCTGAATGTGAAGCAGGCACATTTGTAAAAACTGTGATAGCAAAACATTTACCAATTTATAAAACCATGCAACTATTTCAACGAAGACAGACAAAATAGCGTTTTAGAAAAGAAATGAGGGCCGGGAATTCAGCTCTGTGGTGTAAACACCTGCCTGGCAAGCACAAGGTCATGAGTTTGATCTCTGGTATTAAAAAAAAAGAGGAAACAAGGAATTTAATGGTTTGCAAATGGAAAAGGGACTAAAAGACAAAGGGAGGAGGGAGAGGAGAGAAGGGGATAAGAAAGAATTAATACGTGTTGTGTATGTGCACCAATTCTCATTATGTACTGTCCACATATAGTGATAAAAATTAAAAAGAGAAATAATAACCTTGCTAGATATCAGGAACATTACGTTTAATAAAAGCTTTTAAAGTCTAAAATACCAGAAGGTGGCAAGAATATGAAGTAGTAGGAGTCTCATACACTGCTGGAGAAGAGTAAATTGAACAATATTTTGTGCATATCTCACAAGCTGAAGTTGTATTTAATTTTAAACCAACTTGCTAATTCACGCCCTCAGGGAACTACCATTCCAACTGTATGTCTCGGACCAGCTGCCATTCACAAACAACTGTCAGACAGTTGAGTTAAGCTGCCCTCAAGAAACTTACATATATGCATAAGGAGACAATTGTAAAATTGCTACCATAAAATTAATTGAAACAGTGAAAACTGGAAATAATACAAGTTTATTTCATCTAGAAAATTGATAAATTGTGGTAAGCACAACCAATGGAATTCTTCATAGCAGTTAAAGTTCATTAGCCCCACTGATACACTTTAAAGGGTAGAATTGAGAATAAAAGGTAAACTTCAGTGTAATAAATAATGAAAATTTTTATTATTGCATCAAGACTAAAACGGTACAAAATCATGCCATCACTTAATGATATCTGAAAATTGAGCAAAGATATATGAGAACACAAGTTTTATCATTTATACATGAAACATGGAATGGTGAAAACAAAATCAGAGAGGGACTGGGTTTAGAAAACAAAAAATCCCCAGGGCTTCAACTATGTTGAGCAATTTTTGAAAAAAGTCATCAGCAATCATGAAAAATAATACAAATGGATATATATTGATAGTTTCATCAGCATGCATTATAATTTTTTTGTGTTTGAAATATTTCATAAGTTTTGAATTCATGACTTACAAAAATAGCTAATAATTATCTCATTTTAGAGATGAAGGAAATGAACTATTGAGAAAGTAAAAGCTTTAGTGAAGTCTATTCCACTGGTCCTAGAAGCCATGTCCCTTGATTCCCAAACTCCTGAACTACATTGACCTCTAAAGAAGAGTTACAAAACACCTTCAGGAGTATTTTCACTAATATCTTCGATGACCTTCACCTTGTTTGGGCAAACGGATGAAATTAACAGATTAACCAAGCAACTAATTTCAAGACCTGTACACTTCTTCCGAGAAGACAGACAATTCTAAGCAAAATAACACAAGGACTGCAGGATTCTTTGATCTTAGTCCCTTTGTTTGAAGATTTTGCACTTCTGCGTTCCATCATTCCAACAAGGAATAGGCAAAACTAAACCTAAATGTTCGAAGTAGTGACAAAACTATGGCTAAATGGCCCTCCCTGAAGTAAAGTAAGAAATGTATGACATGCCACCAAAGGCCACAGCTTCTCACCTCAGAATACTTCTTCACTTTGAAACAGACTTCCCCACAGACTTGACCGTAGGATACATATGCAAACTGTTTCAGGTTTGTTTTATTATGAAAAAATTTCATAATCAAATAATAGAGAATAACAATAGTTTTAACAGTGTATACCATTATCTGCAAAGTAGTTATTCAGAGTACAAGACATAAACTAAAAAGATTCATTTAAAAAAAAGATAACACAAGTCTTTCTTTTCAACCAACTAGGATCAACCTGTAGTATAAATTAAGCCAATTAACATGTATATTGAAACTTTTTTAAAGAATGGAATTTCTAGTTTGGGTAAGAACTTGAACTTCTCCCTACTTCCTATTTATCTCTGATCTATGTGTGTGTGTGTGTGTGTGTGTGTGTGTGTGTGTGTGTGTGTTTGTGTGTCTCATATAGGAAAACCATAATTCTCTTTTACCATACCTTTCTTTGAGAATCTTCTGGAATTTGATTCGCATCAGTTTGCCAAGCGCTCTAGCTTGGAATAATGTGAAGACTGTGGATAGTCTCTTGTCTCTTTCTTCTTCCAATTTATTCAAAAAGCTAGCTTTTAAAAACACCTTAAAGGAAGCAAGTCAGATATTAGTCTCACTCATCCTGAGTATCATGTAAATATCAATGCTATTTTTTCTCAGGTTTTATTTAATATATAAAACCAATGTCCTGGACAATATGATATTCTAAATCTAAAATTTTCAAAGGATATTTTATTTAATCTTGTGGTAGATTGGCTGCTTAATATCTTTATCTTCCCTCTTATTTTTTTTCAAATATCTAGAGAGCATAGTTTAAGTTCTAAGTGCCTAGACACACAGTGCTCCAAAGTGTCTGGAAGGGGACCATAAATATTTTCTCTAATGGTCACAGCATCAGTATCTCTAGGTAATGTAAAATCTTACAGGTTATTCTTAATTTTTAACAACTTCTTACGATTTTAAGCAAACAAGAAACATTTAAAAATTAGATCATGATGTGGCCCTTGTGTTACAGTTTTCTGGATTTGCTCTAGAAGAAAATACCTTTATGTAGGTCATCAAAGGGATGACATAAGTTTTTCAAAATAATTAAGACCAACACAGGTGAAAGGAATGAGATTGCTGGGGTCCATATATCGTAGAAACATACAGAGTGCCACCATAGAGGTACTTTGCTCAATCCTGAGAGTGAGGAGAATCCCCTCAACGTTTGTACGGTCTCTTCTCAGATGCGTAAGCCTAAGTGTGAGCATGCCCTTCATATATGTGCTGTAGGACCCTCACTCATTCGGTGTGAGTTCTGGCCTTGGTGAATGGTGCACAGCAAAAGTAACTAAACATAATGGCACCACTACTGAAAATCACTGGAAACATTAAACAAAAACACTAGTTTCTAGGCACCCAAAATGAATCAAGAAACATTTTATAAGCAAATCATACAGAGCTCTTGGTCTATGATTTCTTCACTTTGGTTTCTCCTATGTATCTTCATCTATAGTGATATAGATGTCAGAAGAAGCTCCCTCGTGTTGACTACCAAGTAAGAGTAAATCTGTGAGAAGTTTCACAAAATACGTGAGTCTTCTAGATAAAGCAGAATGTAGAGAATCACAAAAGAGCTTTGGTTTACTTTTCTTTTTTGTTTTTGGATAGTTAGGTTGACTTTAAAGTTGTTAAATAATTCAGATAGTCTTCTAAACTTTATTTCCTAAAACAGTACAGTAGATGAATTAGTTTATAACCATTTAACTCCAGAAGGCTCATATTCATTTTTCTTTCTGTGATTTATATAAATTTCTTAATATTATAAGGCTGAGCCAGTATTTTTATATGTCACACATTTGCTTAGATAACTAATTGTAAAAAATGTAAATGTAGTTGAACTAAGGCTTAAGAAGCATTGGATATTCTTTTGCAAATAGCACTGAAGTTTCCACTTTAAAATTAACTCATTCATCTCATTTCTGGCCCTGAGATACAAAGAACACCTTATTTTATTATGTAAAGATTCACTGATAATTTGAGATACTCTAGCTTTTTTCCAGATACATTCCTTGAAGTTTCTTATTTACCTTAGTGATTCCAAATTGGTACTGACTATGGTCTCTCTCCAAGGAACCAAGTAGTTCTTCAGCTGCTTTTCTGTTGCTCACAAACTTGCTCTGTGAAAAGATCTTCGGGTTCAGAATGCAGTACCTAAGTTAAAACAGGATCAGGTAATCTTATGACTCAAATGAAGATTAATCTAGACCAGCGAGGTGAAAGACAAAACAGAAATTTGCCTCTCTCAAAAATCTGCCCAATTTTCACAGAACTTTTGCTAATAATAATGCAAACATAAGCAATAATTCCTACTATTAGTATAATTTTTGTATTGTTTTACAGATCAATTCCATTTAATTTCTGCTCACCTAGGAATTGAGTGATTGATGAGAAAAACAAAGACAGGAAGGCTAGCCTAAGTATTTCTGCCATATGTGTAAGGAAATTGAAGAGCAGAGACATGACATTTCTTTTCCAAAATGTCTTCACACTAATAGTGAGCTGACAAAAAATAAGAAAAATTCTTTTTAGTTCCTACACCGATATGGTTTTTACTCTATCACATCTTGATCAAATTCTTGACTAGAATTTACACTTTTAGAATTTGGAAAACTAAAACAAAGACTCCTCCGCTGCCTTCTTCCACAAACACTGCTAGTTTCTTTCCTTTTGTAGGTTTTCCAGGGAAGGAACAACTTACTAGAATGGCAGCGACCATTAAGATACACAGTATTTCAGAGGTGCGATTCAGGTCCCGCATCGTTGTCCTGTATATATTTCAACTATATGTGCATCTATTAACCATTAATTGAGATTTAAGGATATTAGGGCCGTGTATCAGACTTAAGGGAAAATAATAAAAGAACTCTGTCATCATATAGCATTATTATATCTCACCACCAAAACATATTGATTTGCAATCTGAAGGGCACTAAACAAACAATGCATCCCTAAATAGCGGGAAAGAGAAAAACAGAATGGACTGCCTCGGGCTTTTTGGCTTCTAGAATGTATGTTTACCTTTGTTTAAAATCATCATAGGGCATTCTGTTTGGAAAACCTTCGCAGTATATTCTAATCCCTTCCAAGACACCATTACAGCGCAGCTGCTGCAGAACGAAGGAAGAGTCTATTACACCTGAAAAAATGAATCACATTGAGTCTGTGCCTCAAAGCATTATTAGCCCAGATTTTGTTCTAACAGCTCCCTCTACAGTTAATAAGTAGTAGCTTGATTTAGGTGCACTGTCTCTGATAGGTCATCGGGGTTCCTTACTCTGAGCCTGATAGTAGTCACAGTATTCACCCAACTACCCAAGAATATTAAAATGTGATTCACCAAAAATTCCTTTAACATGTCAAGCCCTTAAGTTCACAGTTAAGTACGGCTATATAGAGAAATGCTCCTGGATAAAGATGCTTCATTTTTGCTGGTATCATATTCATTTCCTAACCAGAAATGAGGTGCACAGGGTAATAATATGAAAAGAAACTGCTATCTCCAAGTAGAGTAAATGGGACAAAAGAGGCAACAAAAAAGAAAGGGAAACCCCATAAAATTCTCTTTACAATTTTGTCTAGGAGAACGTGGCCCCATCCTGGCCTTCATTCTCTGCTTATTGTGTTGACAGCATTTCCATTTTATTCTATAGCATAAGCAATCTTCTTTCACCTCTTTGTTCATCAATAGAAGCCTTTTAACAACTATCAGGTGTAGTCTGTGATAGAATCTCTTGGAAAACCACCAAAAGAACCGCTGTATCTGGCTTTCACCAAGTCATCTGGAAGAATACAAGAAACACAAAGGCCAGATCTGCTACATCTAGCATCACAGAAGTGAGCTTAGGCAAATGTACCTGAGCTTCAATTCTTTTCAGAAACAGAAATAGATCATGTATAATAACAAGGGGGGGAGCAAAGTTTTCAGACCCCTTAAAATCAAATGCATCTATTTCTATTAGATACATATGAAGAATTGTCTTGATTAGAGGATGAAGATTTTCTTGAAAATCTACTGAAATTAGGGTTGACTCGGTGGAAGGTAACTAATAGGTAACAGAACTGTTCCAAAGTAGCGAGAAATAATTAGATTCCTTGCTAGATGGAAGCACAGTCCGCAGATGTATTCAGAAATCCAGCAGAGGGTTGGTGGGAATGTGGCTCAGTGGTAAAGTGCTTGCCTAGCAAGATTGAAGCCCTGGGTTATTTACACAGACTAAAAACAGCAGAATCAGAAACCCAGATAACTGACAAGAAACAGTGAAGCAAAAACACATACCCATGGATGAAAATGAAATATTTACAATATAAAAACTGCAATTATTATATCATTGTGTGGCATCAATCTTTCCGAAAACAAGCCATAGACAGTCCAGATTGGGTCCTTAATTATAACAAGTTAATATAATGCAGGGCATACAAAGCTGCAGAAATGAGAATCAGCAATATCTGGTTTCATACTCCAAGGGTGGTTAGTGCCCTAAAGACTTAAGTGCTTGTCATGTGGGCCTCTGTGAGGCTCTGTGGAGGGCTCTCACTCCACAGAAGGCTAGGAGTCTTCAAACTCATGATGTAAAGGGAAGCAATCTATGCAGGTGATGTCAGGAAACCATTGTTTTAAAAAATAAAAGCAGGAAAAACACATTCGCCACCAGCTTCCTATTCCATCACCACTCTAACACCATTAATTCACAAAAAAAACAATCTGCTGCTCAAAAGCACACAACTAAATATATAATAGTTATTATCAAGGAAAGAGACATTAGTACTGGAAAGGAAGACTAAGAGGGAGTGCTTAACAATTAAAAATGGATTAGAAGCTATCCTCATGGTAAACAGGTGACTCAGACCAAACAACATCCTTATGCCGAAATACATATCTCAGCCCCCTAACTGACTACTCAATCCAATTTTACTATATTCTGCTCTTCTAAACACAGCATAGGAGCTCATTCACTTAACATCCAATTTAAGAGAAATTTAAATGGAAATATCAAGTATTCTGTTATTACCCAATTGAACCTGCTTTATGAAATCCTTCTGTAGTCCACTTGAATCTCAATTCAAAAGTAGCTTCAAGGAGGTTCCAAAGACCTCATATTAAGCTTAATTTCTTTTTTCTACCTGAAAATATATGCTTATAGAAAATGAACCAGTAAATGATTCATAAAAAAGACACTCGACATAGCTGAAATAAGATATGTTCCCTAGGGTGGAATAAAAGCATACCTAGTTCTTACCTGGTATTTTGCTCACATTGGGATTTATACATCTCACAAAATGAGGTGTTGTTGATTTCAGCTTAATCATCAATTTATTGAGGTTTTCCTAAAATGGAGACCATAATAAACACAAAGTCACTTTGGAATGTCATTAAAATGTCTTATAAATGTATCTAAGTCTTTCCATCTCATACCTGACTCGTACACCAACAGTAAAAAGATGAATTCTGCATTATCCCTTGCTTATCAAAAAAGCATTATTTCTTTCCTATGACAAGTCAATATTTATCTGACACATAGCACAGTTACAGATGCATTTGACCTGTTTTGAGTTTGACAGTGTTAACTAATGGCTAAGCAATAAAATGGCTTGGAAAAAATAACTTTTTCAGTTCTCTACTCATAGGAAACCTTTATTTTAGGTCAGCTTCTCTAACAGCAGGGGATTTAAACTCAAAGATGTGTTTGGATAGTGAAGGAAGCAGAGTAGGTAAAGGGACAAAAATGGAAAGGGTAACAATGCTGACTCGGCTCCAGTCTGATCCCTGCGTGACCTGTGAGCACAAATATGCAACGATACAACAGCTAATCCTCTCTTGACGCAAGGGCGAGGCCTGGCTTCCAGTCTGATCAAAGCCCATTCTAACCTGGCAGATGGTATGAGCCAATATTTACATCAGCTGGAAGATGGGTGCAGGACTGAGAGAGGGAAGCTAACTAGGGCACTAACAGTGTCCTCTAGAGTTTTGAGTTAGTACCTAGATAACCTTCAACATTTACACCTTGGATAACTTCAGATACTTTATTTTTATTTAGAAATGTGAAATATCAAATAAGTAATAGTGATTGCACAATGGTTAATATATAAACAGATACAATTAAAAATTACTTTATGAAGAGATGCAACCAGTTGGAGTGAAGCTCCTTTCTTGTGTTTCTTCTCCCCAAACTGTAGAGCTTTAAAAAATAAAAGAAGATATTTTAAAAGCTTTTGCTTGATGGAAATACAAGTTTACAGAAGTTCTAAAAACAATATGACAATACCTACCAAAGTCGTCAAAAATATGTATACCTCAACACAAAGTATCTATGGAGTTGGGTGTGGTGGTGCACTCCTGTAATCCCAGCACTCTGGAGGCTGAGTCAGGAGGATCACTGCAAGTTCGAGACCAACCTGTGCTACAGTGTAAGCCCAAGGCCAACCTGGACTGCATAGCAAGACCCTGTCTCAAAAAGATACACACAAAAAAAAGTGTATGGAATTTTCCCTTAAGGATATAATCAGATAATTGTGAAAAGTACTCCTGAAGCATTTTTCATTGCAAAGAGTCAAACAAGAATAAAATTAATCAACAACGTCCATCAATAGGAACTTTGTAATTAAATTATGAAAAAATATCTACATGAGGAAACACAGTGGTGCCTCGCATCATGATTTCTTTCCACAATGCTGGCCACAAACTGAGGAGAAGTGAATCAATCGACTTTTAAATTGATGCCATGGATCCATATTACTAATATAGACAGATTTCCAGGATTTACTTAACAGAAAAGCAGTTTATAAAACCTATACTTTGACAACTATGATCCTGAGGGTGTACACAATTTTTAAACTTGAGTGAGTTAAGAGTTACTATAAATGTAAAACAACTTTGAGAGGCATATTAATAGCTAATTGCTATTTATATAAGATCATAGCTCCTTTTTATGTTCCTCTTTTTAGGTTTTCTATATTATCTGGTGTTTCTCACAATGTATATTGCATTTATAGTTTACTTAAAAATTAAGTCTACTCTTTTATTATTTTTCTTTGAACAAAAGAAACCATGCTAAGCCAGACTGTCTTACAAACTTGTGCAGTGCTAAATCACTAAAAGGTACAACAACAAAGACAAAATCCATAAGAAATCTGGAGAAAATGGGCCAAGTATTAACATAGAAAACTAAACAGTGTTCGCTGGGCCTAAGCAGCCACTGTGGGGAGGCAGATGTCTTGAGACCTAAATGCTGATGTCCTTTTGAGAGGCCCCAGGTCCTTCATTGACCTTTTAGTATTTTACGCTTTTCCATAAATAAAGAGGAATAACACTGCATTCTGTAATTTTTTTTTTTAAATCTGCAACTCTGGCTTAAAGTATTTGATTTATTTGGCTATTCTAGGAGAAAATATGGGCCATTACAGGCAATTTAACATTTAGATGAATGAAAACTTGGAGGCAACTATATTCAGGAATATATTAAAGAAAAAGATAAATAAAAAGGCATAAAGGCACTCTAGAAAATTCTCCTCTAGTTCCTAAGAACATAGCACACATCCTGGAGAGTCAGAAGACAATTTTCTTTCTATTCTCTGCCCAACCCATTCTTTGCGCACTTAAGATCAGAAAATTACTCAATGGGGAGCCCTAAAGCTTATGTGATTACTACCTAACAGATTTCTCAGAGGCATTTTAGAAGACATTAGAATCAGGCAAATGAACTCCCTGAAGATTAGCAGAGTTCAAACACAGTCTTTCCATTTCTCTACCTCCTCTTGTGGCAGGCCCAGGGGATTTCAACCAGGCTTCTGAATTATGCATCATGTGCTGAAGATTCTGGGGAGGGCTAATTTCTCTTTCCATTCGCTGACCATGTCAATCAGGAGTCCCAAATAGTCCCAAAAGGAATTGGAAGTTAACAGGGAGGGGAGTGTAAGGCAAATGGGGAGGAGGGAGGATGTCAGGGAGCGAGAGTCCACGCCTCACTTAAAGAATACCTGAGAGACTCTGCCCCACTGCAGAGTGAATCTGAACACAGGAGGATCAAGTTATTCATTTCCCCACAATTTCCACTTCCCAAAGCAAAAAAGGAAATCCTCAGGCACATGTGAAAATCCTTTGACTATTTTTTTAAACTTGTTTGGACCAAATAAAACATGCTGGAATCCCAGGTAATACTCAGCTGCCAATTGTATCTTTGCTGTGTGATGGAGAACTTGCCCCACTAATCCAGCCAGGATTAACCTTAGTGATAAGGTTAGTTTTTAAATTGATCAATAAATATCTAAAAAATGCCTCCTAAGCAGACATTCCCTGCATGCCAGAGATTATAAATGAATAAGACAGGTAAATTGGTGATAGTCCCTGCCCTCAAGAAGTTTCTACTAACCACAAGTGCACAGAGTGTTGTGATGGAGAGTTCCAGGATACCTGGGGACATATATTTAAAACACACACGTGCGTGCGCGCGCACACACACACACACACACACACACACATACATACATATGCACTGATGTGGTAGTTTAGCTAAAATCTGACTCCATATATTTTAAGTTTGGCTTGCAGGTTTCTCTGTGCATAATGCACTGTAGCTTACTTGATGTAACAACACTGAATCCTACACATCAAACAAATAGCTAAGTCTTATCCAAACACCACGAGCAAGCTGTTCAAACTGTGCTCTGTCTTTATACTCACTCCCATTTTCTGCATGCCTTTTCCTTTAGGTAAAAATACAACCTACTTATATGGTGGATTAGCATATTATAAACCATTTTTTGGATGGTTCAGATTTTTGCCTGCTCCTACAATTATAAGTAATACCAATTAAGATTCATAAAACTAGATTTGTTGTAATTTTGTCACTTACCCTATATACTTGGGACTTATTATTGTCCCCAAATCATTCATTAAAACCTGTTTCGCTTGGTTTTGTTTGGTTTCCTCTTTGTAACTAGAAGTAGAAGAAGGTAAAAGCTGGCCAGAAATGAATTCTTTAAAACATGTGTCTCATAGTACACAGATAACATTTTCCTGAAAAACCAAGCTGAGAACAAAAAGGCTAATATAGGGGGATGATTTCAGGCCATAGGAAGCAGAAATAGCATCACAAGAGAAGCAAGAATTTGAACAAAGCATGAGGTATTAATGAGTTCCATTAAGAAGCTGGAAAATCAAAGAATATTGACTCACCACTGTCAGTACCAATGTAATTTTCAAAAAGGCTTGCCAGGAATCTATTGGAAGATTTCTGAAATACAGCTACCACTGTTTCATTAACAAGGTCTTTGTTCTTTTCAAGCCAACCATTGATGTTATAAGGCACCTTTGGAAAGACATGCATTTTGTAAAAAAGGGGAAAAATATGTAAATTAACGTAGGAAATTGTGTGTTCCTGGAAAGAAAAATCACAAAATGTGCTGGTTCCTTAATTTTAAATAAGTTTTAAGTAATCATGCTAAATAATACTCCAGAAATTCATAATGCTAAAGAAAGAGATTTTCAAGCTTTACCATTTATAGGGTCAAAAAAAACAAGAAGGATGGAGGAAGGAAGGTAGAGACAGGAATAACAGGAGAGAAAGAGGAAGAGGAGGAAAAGGGATAGAGGAGGGAAGATCAAAAATTATCTTTTGAAAAATAATAATGCATCCCAGTAGTTCTGCCTGGGCAATCATTGATTAAATAACCTAAATGCCTTTGACACATAGTAAGCACTAGCAAACTTTGGCAACTATAATGATATTTACTATAAACATCATTACACTTAATATTCAAAGTTATCAAAGGAAAGAACTAAAAGACTTTCCTTTTAGTTGACAGTTTCCTTTTAAGGGACAGTTGACAGGTCACTTTTGCAATGACATATTATTTTATCCTTTATCAGATTTCTATCTCTTCCATGCAGAACCACTAGAAGCAGAACGTGCACACACGCACACACACACACACACACACACACACACACACACACACACCAGGAGAGAGAAGAGAGGCAATGAAAATCATTAAAATCATTGTGGACCATGATTTGGAGACCATTGCTTCACAATGAATTTTTCTTTATGGGAAAATAAATAAAAACAAAAATCCTCTATATAAATATCAGTTGAAATAATTAATTCACACACTGATTTAAAAAGATAAAGAAAAAGCATGACTTTGATAGTGTTTGTGTCTTTCTGTAGCTTTCCTGCTCTGAGTCTATTTGAGACTTTTGAACTCTATGCAATGAAATGCTGTTTCTCGTGTGAGTATGGTCTCAAGTTGCACACACTGACCTATAAAAGCCTCTAGTTTATCTTTGTTTATAGCCAAATAGCACTCTGTTGTATAAAAATATCACATTTTTAAAATCTATTCCTCGATTGATGGGCATTTGAGTTGTTTCCAAGGTATAGTTATTACAAACTGTGCTGCTATAAACATGGGTGCACATATACCACTGTGGTATGATGTTTTTAATTCTTCTGGGAAAATACCCAGAAGAGGAATAGCTGGGTCGAAGGGAACTTCTAATCCTAACTTTTTAAAGAATCTCACACGGATTTCCACAATGGTTGTAGAAGTCTACACTCTCATCAACAGTGGAGGAGGGTCCTTTTTCCCCACAGCCCTGCCAGCACCTGTTATTGAATGATTTATTGATAACAGTCATTCTTTCTGAATTGGAATTAATCTCAGTATTGTTTTAATTTGCATTTCTCAAATAACCGATGATGTTGAACATCTTTTCATGTATTTGTTTGCTATTTGTATTTCATCTGAGACATGTATTCATCTTGGATGCCCATTTTTGAATTGGGTCTTTGAATTGAGGGGCCCTGATTTGTTTCAACTCTTTATATGTTGTAGATATATGTTCTTTGAGGGGCAGTGGCTAAAACATTTTCACACTGGGTGGGTTGACTTTTCATTCTGTTGGTGACTTCTTTTGATATGCAAAAGCTTTTTAATGAGATCCCAGTTGTTGATTATGGGTATTTTGTTTACTGACTGGTAAAAGACTCACTATCTTTTATTTGGAATTTATATGTATTTTGTTTATCTTTTCATTTAATTTACGTTTTCCTTAAATATTATCTGAGGACTTTGAATGCATTTGAAAGAGAATCAAGAAAATTCAAGGTCCAGAGGTAACTTACCACTCCTCCATAATGGACAAGTTCAAAATGAGCTTCATGTTTCTCTTTCTTATCAAGTTTGGGCTCCTGGAAATAAACCGACTTTCCAAAATGATTGTCAAAGAGTTTTGTCTTGAAAGTCATGTCTGTAGCCTTAGCAAGCATACATTCCTCTTCAAGGATGGAAAGGAGGCCCATGGGCTGCTGGAAAAGCAAAATAATGGCTACATTTTATAAACACCAGAAAATTTTTGGTAGAAGATCAGTATAAACCTTTTCTCAAGAACATAATGTGCAACCAGTGAGAATATTCATTGCATATAATTAGCTGACTACCCATTTTCAAATACTTATTAAGTCCCTACAGTTTAATACTGACACCATCAGAGCTGATGGTGTAGCAGGGAATTATATACTGTCCTCACAGTGTTTACATCCTAGTGGACCAGACAGACAATAGGCCAGTAAACAAAAACTAGAAAGAAATAATTTAGTTGCATGTAAGTCAATTTAAAAAATCATGCAAAGTAAAGAGACAGAGAATGACCAGGGGCCGCTCTTGTCTTTCTTAAATCTTTCTTCCCCTTCCAGACACCAGGTCGAAACCCAGCAGATTAAATGTAGGTTGCTTTGATTTCTCAATTGTCAATCTCAAAATCCTGTCTGGCTCCCATTACTTTAAAATAAAGTCTGTGTTAAAAGCCCTTCGCAGTGTAACCCAGCCTTTCCTGTTCTAGGTGCTTCCTCCTGCATGTTCCCTTCTTCAAATAAACTACCTGCAATCTCAGACCACGTCCTTTATTTTTCTGTCTGTGTGTTTCCTCTTCCTGTTCTCTTGCCTCTTATTACCTTGTCCCTTTCACCTGCTAAAATTTTAGCCATTCCTTAAGATCTAGCCCAGATTTTACCTTTCTGCCTAAAGGTCTTTTTAGATTCCTAAAGGCAGAGGCAACTTCTGCTCTTTGGATTACTTTGTCTCCTCCTTTTTTGTCTGTTCCTTTTATTATATTTATAATGCATGAATGATTTGAAATACAATTATACATTTATTAGTCTTACAAATCCTTATTTAGTTGGATACTAAAGGCAAAATCTCTTTATAACAAATGTTTATATTTACTACAGTATTTGTCTCAAAATTTTATACACAATGTCTTGGATAAAGCACAGTGCCTACACATCCCTGAGTAATGACTTTGTGTGTGTCTGGGGGCGGGGTACCTGGGATCAAACTCCCAGCCTTGTGCTTGCCCGGCAGGTGTTTATGCTACTGAGCTCCTGAGTAATGACTTTTACTCCCTGTTAGCCTGTGGAATCATTCAGACATGCCTATCACACCCTCTTGTGACTACTTAGGCCACCCCACTTTACTCCTCTAGTAAGCCCTGCATCCCACAGTCCCTGCTTATTAACTTTATTTTGAGTGCAACTCCCATGAGGCCCAGCATGGTCTAGGCATCTACTTCCCTGGGGATATGAGCACGTATGACTAACAAAATATTGATCTTAGCTGTGCAGTGTTCCATGTCATATGTTCAGCCATTCCCACAACTGTAGAGCAGGAATCCTGCCCTTGTTAGTGGGGTGAAGAGGGAGTGTGCACGACAAATAGTGGCTAAACCAATTTAGTTGTTTAATAATTTTTAAAAACTATAAAAGTCTTGGTTTTAGTGCATCTTTCCAATTATAGCAGAAGTCCCTTAAGTAACTAAAGTGGCAGAATGATTCCTTCTGGGGTTTACACTCCTCATAACCCTCAGTACAGTAGGTCCAGAGCTGACTAAAGTGTAGTTCCCAGCGCACTTGTAGGTAATTTACACGGGAACACTGACACTTGTTCAGATGTGAAGCAGCTTCAGTTCCTGAATCTGAGGTGCTTTGCTTTTTGACAACAGACAAAAAATGAGAGTTGACAACAACAACAAAAATCACAGTTTTGTGCTTAAAGAAAATACTCATGTGCATACAAGATACAACTAGAGATAAACATAAGTAGTTTTATACTAAACATTTCCAAAATAGTATCCCCATACTACTTGGCTTGGGAGACAACGACATTTATTTAATGCTGAGATGGTACCAGGATTAAACTATGTTAGAACTTTATTTGGAATATTTGATATCATACACGGAAAATTCCAGCTCTCTGATGGTTTATGGAAATAATCAACTATTCAGGCAAATAAGGGGAATAATATGATCCAGGAAGTAGCACAGTTTGGACTCAAAATCTAGAAAGACAATAAATACTGGAATAAATTTTCTCTTGAGGCGGATACAAAATTCTAAAATCTTATCCCAATCCTTTGCAGGAATTTTTAAAAACTGATTTATTGGAAGAAGTGTATAACTTTTCAAGCTTACTCCACTGAAGGAGAAACCCATTTTTTATCTGAATAATCTGGGACATATGTGTTAAGAAATAATACAAGTAATCTGTTTACCAGTGTCTTGCATGTAGTTATAACGATACAAATTACACAAACGTTTCAACATATGAATTTTGACTCAAATTCTAAACAAACTAGAATGTTGGAACAGATTTTTTCACAGAATATAGATGGAAGGAGGTCACTGTGAACTTGAAGACCAAATTAATAATTAAAGCTAATGTTAAAATGTATTTTATTATTTCAGTATGATAAACTTTTTGAAACTTTAAAATATAAAACACTTATGAAAGATAATCCCTTTTCCTTATATATACACAGAGTATGTGTGCCTTAAAATATTTTATTCTTATGGGTATACTTTAGTTCTCTTGAATTTTAGAATTCTCCATGATTCATTTCTTTGCAAGGGGCAACTCTGGTAGTTAATGCTAACTACAAGTTTTCTCATAGAGCCTAAATCATGGAATGGATCTTTTATAAATAAAATCTTCTCAAAAAACGTTTTGCTATTCATTTATCTGATTTGAGTCTCTCTGAAATTATTCCTAAGACAATAAAAACCTATCTTTGCTTCTATCATCTGGTCAGTAATCTTTTCTCATTTTATCTATCAGTAGAAAATACAACAGGAAATTACAGCCATGTTGTTAGCGTATTACTTGGAATAAGTGAGACTGACATAAATGGCAATAACCTTCAGATAAAGTAAAAATCAATACCCCAGCCCTACCATGATCTGAACAATCTCTGTATCCCAACTTTCTGTTAGAAAAGAGCATTTTTATCATAAAAGTAAGCAGATATCATGCATCACTATGTCCAGAAGTTAAATCTGTCCTTATAAGAACCTGTCTCAAGATCTTCTCCTTTTAATCTGAAGACCACACCTTTTATAATGTTACACAGCGTATGCCAGATCATGGTTGGTTGGTTATTTACTGCTATTTTTAAACAGCTCATGGTGGGTCCATTATCCTGTTTTTTCTTATCTTGTCTTTCTCCCAGGAAGTTCACTAGTTATAAAAATAAGTAAAAGTAACATGATATTCATTTGTTAGGAACAGCAGTTATTTTAGACAATGATTTAGTTTCACCTAAAACTTAAGAAATAAGATTGATACGACACTAGTTGATTAACTCTGAAGCCTGCAAAGGACAATGACAGGTCAATCCCTTAGCTCCTTCCTGACAAGCTTGTAGAGAACAAAATGTGACAGTATAGCAGGAGAACTTGCAAAAGATATAGACTTTGGACTGTCCACAACTATCTCTAATATTCATTGCAATTCATGATTTTAGCAAGAAACAAGGAGCATGTAGCTGACGGCGTACCACCATGATTGCTCCCATGGACGAAGCTGCAGTAAAGACCATGCAGAACTCCTCCAGCCAGTGCCATTCATCTTTCCCAAAGCACAGGGAATGATTTCAGAGTACAAGCAACATCCCTAAATGCAGAATCCTGCATTGCATCTAATTTATCAATAAGCCAAGCAAGATTGTCATGAATTATTTAAACTAACTGCAAAGTAGTGGCCTTAAAGATTTATAGCAGTTGTTTGTTTACATGCTAATGTATCAACTTTCCTTAAGCCTCTCTACGTCTACTCATTCACCTTCTATTAATCAGCCAGGCCCTGTAGTGCTCACATTTTCAGCTCTGTGACTTTCCTAGTTAAGAGCATCACCATTTTTTAATCTCTTCAAATATCCTCATTCACAAATGGTGGAGGCTTTGCTAGCTACAAATGTTGGAGCAACAGTCTGCATTAAAACTGATGGAATAGGCAGTTGATGTCAGAGCGTAGCTAAGATACCATGGGTGCTTCCCACAAAGACCATTAAGAGCAAATTTGCAGGGCTTTCCTGTCCCCTTTCTAATCCCTGATTCTTGATATAAGTTAACATGGCATGCAGAGACAAATTTCCTTAAGTGAAAATGGACAAAGTAAAAAAAAAAAAAAAAAAAAAAAAAACATATATTACCTTCTCAATGAGATCTATGCAGGCTTGCAAATCTAGACCAAAGTCAATGGACACCCAGTCAATACCTTCTTTCCTGTATTCCTCTTGCTCCAGAATAAACATGTGATGATTAAAAAACTGCTGTAGTTTTTCATTGGTAAAATTAATGCAAAGTTGCTCAAGGCTGTTACACTTCAATATGTAGGAAGAAGAGATAAAAGAGGGTCACCTCCTAGAACATATATGAAAGATAAACCATAACCATAATCATGTGGCACCAAATAGATCAAACCAGTTTTAAAAAGCCAAATTAATTTTGGCTCGTTTGGGCATATCTAGAAAATAAGATTATTAAAGTAATACAAAATAGAGTTATAATACAGAATTACAAAAACATTTATTTACTTCTATTCACCTTTCAGGCTGAATTAAGAAACTAAGTTTTTAACATTATAGAGTATAATAATTGTTACTATTAATATTACTTATAAAATTATATCTTTTATTATAATATATCTTTTCTGACCAAAATGGCTCCTTGAGTTTTGACTCAGTAATTCTTATAATGCCTCGAGCTTATTTTCCCACGTTCAAGTCAAATTTTCTAAACTCATAAATATGGATTGGCTTCACTCTTACCACAAATACTTACTTCAAGAATTTCAAAACCAGTGATGTCAAGAATGCCAATGAAGAACTGCCTTGACAGCTTAGCATCCAGAACTCTGTTGATTCGAGCCACCAGCCACTTAAATATGCTTCCATAGACTGACTTGGACAGGGCTCCAAGAGCACAGGTTGCCTAGAAATCACAGCAAAAATATTCCTTTATCTGATAGCAGTGTTCAGTTTAATCTTGAGCATTGTGTATCAGTAAACACCTTCTAGTAAAATCACAGTGTACTTATTGACCTTCTGTGGTTCTAGCATTCTGATGAATAAAATGAAAAGAAAGAAAGGAGTAAGAGAGGAAAGGAAATGAGAGAAGAGACAAAGAAAAAAGAAAAGAGAAAAGAGACAGGAAAGAAAAGAAGACAAAAGAAGAAGAGAAGAGAAAAGGGCACGTCTAGGAGAAAGTCCTATCAAAAGCGTGGGTGACAAAATTATGTTCCCACTACTAAAGGCCTAACTGGTCTGGAATAGTGTGTGCCAATGCACTATAAAGGCTTGCAGTTCAAAATGTGGTCCTAAGTCCTACAGCAAGGGCATAAAAGATCTATAAAAGATACAAATGTTCAGCTAAAGCACAGTCCCAGACTGACTGAACTGGACAAATCTGACATCAATCCCTGCTGCTTTCTATTGACAAAAACTTTTTTGATCAAACTTTAATTAGGCTCCTCTGACCTAATATTGACTTCTTTTTGGCCCATCTAACCTAGTTGCAGCAAAACTCTTGCTTTAGAGAGAATCCCTTTAGAAACAATGTCTCCAACTTGGCCTGTGATTGTGTTCCTTACACCCTACTTTTCATGTGTAAATTCTTAGCTTTTAGAAAGAAACCTGGTAAGTTCAGCAAGAATTCCCCTGCCCCTCCTGCCCCCTCTTAATAATTTTCCATCTAATGTCGTGTAAATCCCCTTGTCTTCATTGTATTTGGACTTCAGCCCCACATCTCTCCTCTGTTGTAATACCTTTGTTGCAATTGTGCTCAGTAAAATCCTCATTACCATTTTAACAAGTACCAGAATAATTCTTTTTCTTTGTCACTGTGCACAATAAGATTTGCAAAGTACTAATATAGCAGACTAAAATCTGGCAATCCCTAGACTTTGCTCTGAGGCTCCTGTTGTCGCTGCTTATGAATGGTGTAACATTTGGCATCTGTAGCCCTGGATTCCGTCTCTTGGCTATAATAGTTTCCCATGTGGCCTTTCCTGCCATGAATGGAGAATGATTGTTTGCCACATCAGTCTGATTTAGGTTCTCCTACTATCAAAATAAGGAAGTGTGTCTCTTCCCTGGAGGGCCGAGGCAAAGGCTCTCACATAACCTACTGGGGGTCTTCAAACTCTGGGACCTGGATGGTGCTACACAAATTCAGCTTTTGCAATTCTGCTTCCACAGTTTAAAAGTGCTTCTGTAGTAGTAGATTTTCCAAAGACTTCAAGTAGGAGTGATTCTTTCTGGATACTCTCCAAGCCTGGAAGCAGAATGTGCTCCAGTATGCAATACCTGTCATATCCATCTTCCTGCCAAGGAGAAGACATGCAACAGGGCAATCTGGTGGTGATTTAGTTGTGCTAAGTCTCCTAATCTCTGATCAATTATTCTGAGTCATTGCCACAGAAATTGATAAACCAGTGGCTCAGTTTTCTATTACAATTAAAGAATACATCAAGCAAATAAAGGAACAGATTTTCATTTCCTATAATGAAGAGGAAATTACTTTCCATAGCAGTAAGTTTGAAACACTAAAAAGAACATGGATAACTTGTTAAATCTTTTAGTTCCCTAAATACTCAAAGGAGAGGAGAGAAAAGCTGTATTCTCAGGTATGAGGAACACTAAGAGAGGCTAGAGATGTAGGCAAAGGGAGACATAGCCAGGTCAGTGTCTGTTGAATGAACTAATGAAACTCACAGACCAATAGACGCCTCACGAAGTAACAGTTCTAATCCTTCCATAATTTTATGTCCAATGAAGGATAAAGAAAGAAGCTAAACTCATATTTCCACTTTTTAGGACCTAAAAGGACCCATTTGTTAGCCTGTTTTAAAATAACTTACAGAAGTCTGATTATAACTGTTCATCAGAGAAACAACAGAATGTAAAAAAGGAAATAAAGTCCGTCAAATTGTAACCACTTTGATAATTACTTTTATCACCTATACAGGAATAATAAAAATATACATATTTTAAAGTTGTAATAAGAGATCCATTGAGATAGAATAAAGCCTTCACAGAAAACTTGAATTGGTATCTGATAAATGTTAATTCCCCCTTTCTCATTACTTTTGCTTTTTCAGTTTCTTATCCTCAACCCATTTTTTACTAGCTGTGTCACACTGAGTCATTAATCTTTTTAAGAGTTTCTGTCTTCAATGATAAAATAGAAATATTAATAAAAATCTGTGTGTAAGTCTTGCTGTTAAAATTGACTGAGGTAACCTATACATATCACTTAGCCACAGCAGCCATAGTAAGTACTCCGTGAGCACTACTACCATCATTAATCTAACAGACTTAGTTGCAACCCTTCTGGTTGTACTATGGAATTAAAAAAATACACCTAAAGAAACTTAGTTGCTGGTAGTTAGGTATAGTTGTTACTCAGAAGAAGTGCATTTGGAACTAGGGAAGGCATTTTCTGGGTGGCCTAATGACTAAGAATGTTTTTATATTTAGTACTGGGCAGGGAGAGTGTGAGGGGAGACGGGAATGTCAGGGATCTACCAACTGCGGGATTCTCTCATCCATGAAGAATCATCCCATCTTAGATGCCAAACGCTCTCCACTGAAAAACACAGTCATTCAACCTTTTCACTGTGGAGTCCAAAGAGAAGAAGCTGACCAAGGATCAGAGTGAGTTGCTATAACAGCTAGAACTAAGTGTTATACGGAATGTTAACACTGCAGAATTTCTCTCATCTTTTTTTATTTTGAAGAGAAAAAACAAAACAGAATATGGTCAATCAAAACAAAACGGTGAACATGGCACATGACTTTAAAACACAATACAAGAAAATCAGCAATGGCTACCATAAAATCTCTTGTTATCCTCAAAAGAATTGCCCATGCCATCAGGCAAAAGAAAGTCAAACAAAATACTATAGAATAAAACCAGTAAAAACAAAACAATGGAAACAACGCAGGTCTTCAAAACAAGATAATAGTAAAACCACAGTGGGTACCATAATGCATCTTGTTATCTTCAAAGCAGCTGCCTATACCATCAGACATACAGTCAAACAAAACAAAACAAAATAGAATAAAATCAGTCAAAACAAAACAATGAAAGCAATACAGGACTTCAAAACAAGCTAATAGAAAATTAAAAATGGCTACTATAATATATTTTTGTTGACTTTGAAATAGCTGCCCATCCTATCAAAATATAATATGAGTAGACAAAACAAAACAGAATAAAACCAAACTAAACAGAACAATGGAAACAATATAAATTTCAAATTTCAATAACAGATTAACAATGGCCACTGCCTTCCCTTTTAGACACTTCCTCTCCTTTCACCTTTACAGAATGTGTTGTGCATTTCAGATCCCATTAACCTCCTTTAGTTTTTATACTAGGGAGACACAATATTCACCCACGTGACTCTGAACCATTTCACCCTTAGGCATGAACTCAAGTTGTATCCATTTACTTACAAGAGCCTCAAGGTTATCTTTCTTTATAGCTGAGTAGCTTTCCATTGTAAAAAAAAAGTGTCATAACTTTTTTTTATTTTAAAGAGATTAAGACAAAAGAGGACAGAACAAAGCAGATCAGAACAGAACAATGTAAGCAACACAGCACTTCCAACAAGTTGTGGATATTAACCATAGCTACCATAATATCTCTTTCTTTGAAACAGTTGAGAATACCTTCACATACAATAGTATCAAAGATAACAAAATAGTTTTATACTATTCAAGAGAATGGAAGTATTACAGGGCATTCAGAACCAACTAACAGAAAATGAACAATGGCAACTATGTTATCTCACTTTCCATAGAAAATTTGTTTATACTATCATACATATTAATATCCAATAAGACACAACATGATAGAACCAATGTCAACAGAAGAACAAAAGCACAGTAGGACTTCAAAGCAAGAAGATATTAAATCAATGATGGCTGCCATAATGTCTTATTTTCTTCAAAATAGCTGTTTATACCATCACACACAATAAAATCAGACAAAACAGAATAAAACCATTCCAACTTATGAATGAAAACTTTATAAGGCTTCAAAGCAATGTAATGGGGAATCATGATTCCCATAAAATCTTATGTAATTTTACCATTTCTTACACTAGGGAGACTATATGGTAATTTTACATGTGAGTTTGATTTATTTCACTTATGAGTATAGTCTCAAGACGTGTCCATTTATTTACAAATAGCTCAATGTGATCATTCTTTATAGCAGAGTAGTACTCCATTGTATAAAAATACCACAACTTTTTTATCCATGCCTCAGTTGATGGACACTTAGGTTGTTTCCAAGATCTGGTTATTACAAATTGTGCTGCTATAAACATGGCTGCATATATGTCACTGTGGTACGATGTTTTCAGTTCTTCTGGGGATATGTTTAGAAGCAAAATAGCTAGGTCAAATGGGACTTCCAATCTCAGGTTTTGAGGAATCGCCAGACTGACCTCCACAGCAGTTGCACCCAGTCTATACTCCCAACAATAGCAAAAGTGCCATACTTACTTAACCAAAATGCAGCTGGTGGGCAAGCTACCCCCCACTTTTTCTGGTTCCCTGTCACATAGAGCATTGTTCTCATTCCTTTGACTTTCAGTCTGTGAACCTCCTTTTGGGTTAAATGTTCTTGTATAAAACATACTGATGGACCCTGTCTCCTGTGCCTGTGTTTTTTTTTATTGGTGAATTGAGGCCATTTACATTAGTGATTAGGGCCAACAGGCACTGCCTCGTCTCAGCCATGATATTTCCCTGCCACTGGTTGCCTACTTTCCCTCTCCATTCCACTGTCTGCCCCGCTCAGTGAGCCCCCTCTGCCACTGTGCCTGGAACCGTGATCTTTTCTATAAATCTCTCTCTAGAATGTCCTTCAGTATTTTTTGTAGGGCTGGTTTGGTGCCCATGAATTCTTTCAGTTGTTCTTCATCATGGAAATGTCTTGTTTTTCCATTAATTTGGAACGACAGTTTTGCAGGATATGTCAATCTTGGTTGGAAGTTGTTTTCTTTCAGGACTTGAAATACTTCACACTCTTCTTGATTTGATGGTTTGTGTTGAGAAGTCTGTCATCATTCTGAAGGATTTTCCTTTACAGGTGAGCTGTTTCTTTTCTTTAACAGCTTTTAATATTCTGTTCTTGTGTTGAATTTCTGGGATCTTGATTATTATATGTCTGGGTGTAGATTTATTTTAGTTGTGGCTGGAATTCTTGTTTATTTTGGTTATGGCTCCTTGTTATTTTTAAGAGATCTTTCCTTTCATGATCACAAGCTGCAAACCTGTCTTGAAGATCTGAAAGTTTATTTTCAGTTTCTTTCAAAGAGTTTTGCCAGATTTTAGTAGAGTTTTTAATTTCCTAGATATCTCTTTGAATCTGTTTCATGTATAAGTCTGTTTTATATTGTTCATTCAAGGTTTCCCTCATTTTCCTGTGCTCCTCTATTCTTCCATCTATGTCTTCTTTAGCCATGCTTAGCAATTCTTTTATTATGTTTTTTATTTCTTCTTTTACCTGAGATAGTATTTCTGTTCTAATTTCTTTTATAGACTTATGAAGTTGTTTCTTTACTTCAGTTGCCATCACTTTAGAAACTTCAGGTATGTAACTCCTAATCTCTTCGGCATTTACATCTCCTATACTTGCTCTGAATGAGTTGGAGGCCAGAGACTGCCTTTTGCTTCTTTGTCTTGTCATATTCCTGGGTTCTTCTGGACAAGTGGGTAGTGGGGTCCCAGGCACTTCCCGTATTGGCTGAAGTGAGACTGTTTGGTTCTTCTGTCCAGCACTGGCTGTGAGTGTGTGGTGCTGACCACTGGGTGTGTTGGTTTTGGGCTGTCTGCTGCTTTTCCCAGCCTGCTTTGGCTCACTGGGGGCTGGTGAAATGCAGGTAGGGGCTGGGCTGGCCTCTGCCTCCTAGCTGGTTACCAAGGGTGATCCATGATGATGGTTTCCAGAGTTGGTTGTGCATGGGAATGGGTGGCTGCTGCCTCCCTACAGAACTGGTTAACAGCAGGGAACCCCCAACATGGCTTAAGAGTATGCTCAGGGGTAGGGCTAGCTGCTGCTTCCAGTCCAAGCTGGTTAGGCTTAGGGTTAGGGGAACTTCTGTGATGCCTATTGAAATGCTCACAGAGGCAAGGCTCAGTCCAAGCAATTTCCACCAGTCTGCTCCTAGCTAGGAGCTGCTGGAGGGAGTCAGCTGCAGTTCTGGTTCTGGGCTTATCCTGCCTGACTCCAAAATGGCTCCTCACCAATTGGTCTCTACTGCAGGAAGACTGAGCCCTCTGCACTGACTACCAGCCAGTGCAGTTCACTGTGCCTGCCACTTCCCTCCACCACCGCATCTCTTTACAGAGCCCTTTGGGCTTGCCAGCTACCACCATCACTGTGACCGTGCATCCCCAGGTTCCAACAGCTCCTCTTGCACAATGGGTTTGGTTCCAGATGAAGGTGCTACAGACTACCACCTTCTTCATTTAAGTTTTTCATTTTTATTCTCTCTGTGGGCTTCAATTCTCTCTTCAGGTTCTTCCTGGATCTAGGAGACCCCACTTCCTTCCTTTTTATCTTCCCCCAATACTATATTTCAGCATCAGGACTGTTTCGCTCAGAGAGGCCATTTTCTCCGCTGCTTACTCTTCCATCATCTTCCTGGAAGTCCCTCATCTTATAATTTTCATCAGCCAACATACATAACTGTATTCTTAGTATCAATTAATTCTATAAAGTCATTAAAATTCCTAAGGAAAGAAAATCCTTATAGTATAATTTCTCGCTTTATCTCTAGGAGAAACAGAAAGAAATACAAGGTTTATTTTTTTATGTTTAATAATAATATACTAGCTTGTTTCTCTGGTTTTATTATAGTAAAGGCTGAAATGGTAAGTCTGACATCTAGAGGACAAATTAAAAAGGAAAATTTTTGATTTTAATTCCCCCCATGGACTCATCAGTTTTATAAAGAAAGAGACCTTGTTCTATAGTAATAACATGTCATGTATCTGTGTCTTACAGAATGTCTAAGAAAGTACCAAGAAAGAACTGCCTAATACTTTTAAACCCAAAGCCAAGAAATAGCTCAATCACTTGTGCTGCTGAACATTACTCAGGTTTTGCTCAAAGTAAACTATTTTAACATTTGTGGACCACCTACAGATTAGAGCTCACTATGCTGGATGCTGGCAGGGTAAGGCAAACTAAATATAGTCCCTGGCTTCAGGAGCATAGGTCATTGGACATGGTGAAAATGTAGGCAATTATTTCAACATAGTATATAAGTATACTGTACCTCACAGTTCTGGTTCTGGGCTTATCCTGCCTGACTCAGTATACTCACCCAAGAAAGAATGGCTTTCATCAAGAAATAAACCAATGACAAATGCTGGAGAGGCTATGTGGAAAAAGAAACACTTCTTCACTGTTGGTGGGAATATAGGTTGGTGCAATTACTGTGGAAATTAGCATGGAGATTCCTCAAAAAGCTAGGATTAGCGGTCCCATTGACCCAGCTATTCCCCTTCTGGATGTCTTCCCAGAAAAACTAAAACAGCAATATATGTGCACCCAAATTTATAGCAGCACAATTTATAAAAGCTAAATCTTGGAAACTACCCAAATGCTCATTAACCAAGGAATAGATAACAAAGATGAGGTCTTTTTATACAATGGAGTACTACTCAGTCATAAAGAAGATAAACTTGAGACTTCTACAGGAAAATGGATGCCACTTGAGACCAAACTCATCAGTAAAATAAATCAGACTCATATATTTAAACATCATATTGTCTCCTTGATGTGAGAAACCAAAAGAATGAATAAAGTCTAAAATGTACAATAGATACTGTGATGAGAAGAAATTATTTAAATGGAAAGAGGAATTAGAATGGTGGAGGGGAAATGATGGAAGGGAAAAAGAAAATAATAGCAAGTCAGTTATACTGTTAGTGTTCCTTAGTTCACTGAAAGTGAAGGTCTATGCTAATATCAACTGGAGAAAGTTTTAATGTCCATATATTTAAAGGTAACAATATACAATGTATTAACTATTGCTGTTCTCCTACTGTTTTGTTATGAAATATTGTTTTACCTTTTTTCCATAGAAATTATAAGAATGGAAGAAGATAACATCTGTGGAAGTTTTGCATATATTACTCCTAACAGAACTGAGGCTACCATTTCCCTGTGTCCTTGCCTCTTTCCAAGAAAGACCGTGTCTCTTAGCAATCTTTCATGGAGAAAGGGATAGTGTAATTCGCACCAAAGAAACATGAGTGAAAGGGGTCTCACTTCTACCCCAAGCCTTGAGGTGACTACATTTTCTTCACAGATTATCTTGTTTGTCCACATAGCATAGCCTGTGACATAACCACAAAATGGAAGGAGGCTGCACAATCTGTATGGTACTTAGTGTAAGAAATATTCGTTGTTACTGAGATTTTAGGGTATGTTTGGTGCAGCATGGCCTATATCACACTGAATATACACAGCAGATGTAAATTATTATTTTTAAATATACTAACAAACTGATCTGGTTAGATTGCCCGTTAGCACAGACAATACTTACTGCATTAAGGCAAAGCCTCATTTGTTATTCCATGCATAACATTTCTTCTCTCACATCTGTTCTACTTTCTCTTCAAACACTTCAACATATGTTCTGAGACCTTTACTCAACTAACGTGCCACCTTGCATCTGTTACACGAAAGGATTCATTATGCCAAATAGATAAAGGATGCAGTTTACCAATTTTATTCATGTCAGAAATCAACATCTTTGAAAGCTTCTTAGCCAGACAACCAAGGTGTTGATCACAGCAAGCGCAGGGTAATGGCACCTTACCTGCTCTACGTTTTGACTTTTGATGACATATTCATTACCAACTTTCATTTTAGGATGAATCAAGCCCTTCACCAACTCAGAGGAGTTAATACCCATGAGAAAAGCAGCTTTGTCAGCGCCTGGCCATAAAAAAAGAGAGTGAAATGGAGAAGAAAAACACTATGAAATCTCATGCTGTTGTAACCAAAGCCACTACCTGGAGGATAAAAAAATGATGTGTTTATATCAATATAATGAAATAGATTGTAGTTTTGAAATAAATGGCTGAATCTGAACTGTTTAAAGAAATATATTTTTGTGGAGGCAAATAAAAATTGGCATTTATTTATTTTTTGTGCTGGGGATCGAACTCACAACCTTGCATTTGCCAAGCAGACACTTACACCACTGAGCTAAACTCCTGAGGTCTAAATTGGAATTTAGATGTCACTCCATATCCATTTTAGGATAGTCAAAAAGATGTAGACAATGACAAAAAGTGAAGCTGTGCGGAAAAAGAATACTATACAGACATAGAAGGACCAACATATGGACGTATGCTATGATGAGGCAGGAATGATACTTATACCACAATGTGAATGTGATTAATACCAGTAAACTGTATACTTCAAAAACAGCTGAAGTGTCAAATTTTATTTTATGTATGTTTTATCAGGGTAAAAACATCAAAAGTTTAAAATATGTTGAAAGATTGGCATGAATGTGTTTCTTCTTTTTCTTTTGGTTGCAAGGAATTTCTATGATAAATGTAGCAATGACTATTTATATGCTTTCTTCTGAGCATATTTGTGGTTTTCTAATTTAATGATCATAGTAGACAGAATAGTGATTGTGATTTACCTCAAATATTTTTGTTAATCAGGTAAAACTAGATTTTTAACATGGGAAAACCAACAGAAAACAAATCCTTATCTTTTCACCCCAGTGCAGTTACTGTGTCTTTGAAGTTCCAATGGTTTACAATCACAGCTCTGTTTTGTAATATATTTTAAAGTAATTTGTTCTTTTTTCTGTGTGTCTCACATTGTATGCACTAAAGGTACTTAGTGTTAATTAATCCCTCTTTGCATAAGTATAAGAAATTCACCAGTATTGCCAATTACTACTTGAGAGATGCTTCTTATTCTGCAATCACAGAAAAGTAACAGCATTGTGACTGAGAAAATACTTTCAGGAGCAGTAACTGAGGGAGATGATATTGATTATTTTCAACATTTTTCAAAAACCAAGAAAGGTTATCAACTGCAAAGCAAAGGAGCTGGGCCTGGAATCAAGGATTTGAACAGAAATACAAGCCAATAATTCAAAGTAATTCTTACTTTCCGTGCCATCTGCCTCCAGTTCCCCTTCTCTGGATTTCTGTTTGAATTTTATGTTTCCAAAGTGCATAATGGCTCCAATGAGCTTAAAGCACCCGTACTTCTCCTCAGGAAGAAAGCCCAAGATGTCCATGGCTTTCTGTAAAAGAGAAGGAAATGCTATGTCTTCTTTTCCAATGGCTGTGCCGGGCTCTGCTGTGTGTCACAACTCCCAACACAGAGCTGCAAGCTGGTAGAAATCAGAAAAAGCACCAAAACCTGGGTGTGACAGCCTTGTTCAAATCAATACAAATATACCCTATTGGCACTTGGTCACCACTCGTCTGCTCATCCCTTTAAAAGAGGATTATGAAAGCACAAGACTTGGCTTGATTTGTTTCTAGTAGTTTCAAAACTTTCCTTCAATGCCCTGTTCTTCTCATCACTCACTGGTTACATGAGGTCAGTTATTTTGCTTTTCAGGGTTATTACCGCAGATGCTATTGCTTATTTCTGTGATCCCATAGTTCTCTTGATTTTGTTGGAAAGCAGATTCACTTCAAAGACTGGCAAAATGGAAGCATTTAAGAAGCATGAACCCTTGCACCATAGAATTGCATCGAAAAAGCCACTGCACAGGATAATATGTGTATTTTCATACATCCTAGGAGGGAGAAAATGAGGACAATCTAGTGGTTAATTAAGAATGTACAAAAAGCCTATAAAAATCATATTCCTTATGTAGTAATTTCACTTGCAGGAATCTAGCATGAGGTAAATCCTATATACACTAAAAATATTTGCCTTCAAAGATATTCACCACTATGCCAGTGGGGAGCAGAAGATTGACTCTCCTTTTATTTTGCTTTTTAGACAAAGACTCACGATGTGGCCCAAACTGACCCTGAGTTCACTACGTAGACCAGGAGGGCCTTGAGTTTGAACTCATGATCTTTCTGCCCCAGCCGCTTGAGAGCTGGCATTACAGGCATCAACACCACACTTCACTTTAAATATCTATTTAAATGCCTTGAAGAGTTCATAATGGCATTTGAAATGCTTATAAAACAAGTCAGACACTTAAGTCTAAATACCACTTTGTTCCTCTTGTGTGAGAAACCCAAAATATAAATAAGGAACAAAATGGAGGAGAGATATTAGGCAGCAAAAAGAACTCATTAAAATGGGAAGGAAATGACAGATGGAAGAGGGGAAGGAAGAAAGGGGAAGGAATTAAAGGAAAATAGTGGAAATAGTTTTTGTAAATTGGAGAGGAAGAAGGGCTGGCAGGAAGGGAGGAGAAGAGGGCAAAAAAAGACTTAAGATGTGTTATGCATATGTACAAATTCCCCATGATGAATGTCAGTATTATGTCCTATATGCTAATAAAAATATTTTGGAGAAAAATTTAAATTAAAAGTGCTAATTCTATAAACCAATTTGTACATGTCATGTATCAGAAACTTCTGTTGGAAAACAAGCTTACAAAAGCAACCCCAAATAGATTAAAAGCAAAACTGTACAGATATACAGTAAAGAAAAAGGAATGTTTGTCATTAAGTTAAAATTTCTGATTTTTCAGGGTTTAGATTTACTCTCCTGACAATGTATACCTCCACAGTAAATAGAGCAGAGGCAAAGGAAGAGTTAGCCTGCTTCTCCAGGTCCCTTAAGAAAACTGCAGTGCTACGGAATTCTCTCTCATTTCTCATTGATATTGACAAGTTTGCTTGGACAACCAACAAGACTTACTTCTGTGGCCAGCAGTTCTTCAGCATCATCCATACTGTCCACAGCAACTGCTCCACAGGAGCAAACACAAAACTCGCAGGGATTTGCAGATACCAGGATCAGATCTACAGGAGTAAAATCACTAGTTAAACAGCTCTGAGACATACACAAGGCCTGAGAAAATAATTGACTGATATTCACAGTTTACTCTTACAGTTTGCAGCATACTTGTAAACAAGCCAAAATAAAATCTGCATTCTGCAATCAATTTTTGCCCTCTATTAACTTGTCAGTGATGTGTTAAAGCCTTCCAAAAGTAGAATAAGCCAGCCAAATCCAGAAGCAGATTTAATTGCAGCAGCTTGAACTGGCATTAAAAAAAAAAAGTAAAACCTAATGTGTGCTGGCTAAACTTTGAAAATATCAATTTGGTCTAGATTCACGGCTCAGGTCAAAGAACAAGAATGTTTCATTACTTTACAAGTTGAACAAACCTGAAATTCAAAAGCTAGGAAGCCTTTGACACCCAGGGAACTTAGCAGTATAGTCCTGTCACATCACATCCTCAGTATTGGAAGCCTGAGCTCATCTTTCACGGACTCATAAATCAGCTCCTGCGTTCAACAGCTCACTGATGATTTGTCTAGACCTCCTGACACGATGCACCTCATCAGGAAACACCAGTGTGGGCTGAAGCCAAGGAAAATTGTCAGCGGCACACTATCAACTAACTCAACAAAATCTCATCAATTCTTATTGCCCAATATTTACACATGATGAAAGATTTTGAATTCATTTAATTTTTCTGTTTATCATTCACTAATGTGAAGATCTGTTATTCTGAATCCTAAATCTCAGAGACAAAGAAATTGGGCTACACCAATATTCATGCAGCTCTATTTGAAAACAAACCAAGTATCTACCAACATTTAAATGAATTAACAAAATTGTGTGTTCGTGCAATTGATGAGTACTCAGCAAGCAAAGGAATGAACTACAATATGGAGGAATTTCAAGCTAATTATGCCGACTGAATTCAGCCAGACAAAAAAGGTATATGTTGTGATCGTGGCTTATAAAACTCTAGAAAATTCAAACTCATCTATGAAGACAGAAAAATATGTTATTTCTTGGCCAGGTTTGGAAAGGGATTCAACCAATGAGAAGGGCCAGGGAGGAATTAAACAAGATCAAATGTTTCCAAGAATTGGAGCATTATCTTGATTATGGTAATTGTTTTTCACATATGTACATATGCTAACAACTACCAATTGTACACTTCAAAGACATGCAATTTACTTTAGATCAATAATATTAAATAAAACTATTTTATAAAGCATTAAAAAGTAAAAAAATTGAGTTACTCAGAAGAAATCAAACAATGGCAAATATCATACTTTTAACTTTATTTGAAATATAATCCATGAAACGTAAAATATTTATTTGTATGTTCAATAATTTTTATGTATTTTTAATTGACAAATGTTATTTAAGTTTATTTCATACATCATGATGTTTTGATATATGCATACATTTTGGAATGTTCAATCTAGCTTATTAATTTATCTATTACCTTATTTAGATATTTTTATGGTGAGAACTTCTAAAATCCACTCTCAGCAATTTGGTACATTGGTATTAACTGTGGTCACCACATTGTATGATAAACCTCATGCATTTACTTGACTTTTGTGGATTATATAGTATTTATATTTCTGTGCCAGGCTCATTTCACTTAGCAGTGTTCTGCAGTTTCATCCATGTTTTACAAATACCAGGATATTTTATAGGACTGAATATATATATATATATATATATATATATATATATATTTCCTTATAGATTTATCTTTGATAGATACTTAGATTGATTTACTATCTTGCCTACTGTGAGTAACACTACAATTAACATCAGAGTGCAGATTTTTTTTGATTTCATTATATTGTCACTGGGTGTGTATCCATAAATGGAATTTCTGAATCATATAGTACTCCTATTTTAAATTCCTTTATGAACTTTCATACTTTTCCCATATATCACCATCACTGTACAAAGGTTATTTTTTCTCCACATCCTTAGGAACACTTGCTATCTCTTATCTATTTTATAATCATCATCCTGACAGTTGCAAAGTGCTACTCAGTATGTTTTTGTTTGCATTTCCCTAATGATCAAAGTGTTGAGCATTTTTTCTGTAATCTTGTTGGTCATTTGCATATCTTCCTTTAAGTAATATCTTTTCTGGTTTTTATCCACCTGTAATAAGTGTGTTGTCTTGCAATTGAGTTGAGTTCCCAATATAGTTTGGATATCAACCCTTTTTCAGATATATAGCTTGCAAATATTTCCTCTTATTCCAGTGTGATATATATTCACACTCTAGGAAATGAACACTGAGGGTAGTAAGCAAAGTCACGGATTCTAAGAGACAAAGATCTGGTCTCTGGCCTCTCCTCCTGGAGTTTATATACTAAGTGAATACCAAGAATTGGTACAGTAAGTAAAAAGAAGGAAAAGGGTTTTAAAAAGAGAGAAAAAGATAAGCAGATATATGGAGGTCAAGTTACAGAATCTGTGTTCAGATTTAAAGGATTCCACAGGAAACCTTATCTGAGTAGACTAAAACCATGCCTGGAACAAGAATTAGCCCTAATTGAGAGGAAAAGGAGCGAAGATGTGTACATCACTAGGTAGAGGCCAGATAGGCTTGGAGGAATAGTTGTCATCACCTTCTTCACTTCTTCAGCATAATAACAGCCTGTAACTCTTATACTGGATTAAGTTATAGAATGCACAGATGCCCATGCGTTAGGGGATTTGGACATAGCACTCTTACTGTCAGTATGTTCTCCCTTATATGCTCCAGATGCACTGAAACTCTTTGATGACAAACATGGATAGAAAGAGTACCCAATCGCTTGTTAGCATATTTCCCCCAGACACAATGGGTATTGCAGGTCAATTGACCGTACCAGATTAGGACCACTAGATGTCAGACTTTGCATAAGAATCAGTCTAAGCACCAAATCTTGACCATGGTAGAAGAAATGAAAAAAGCATAATTTTTCCAGAGAAGGTCAAAGCTTTCAGATGATTCCACATACTAGTAACCATATATACTCAAAGAATCATGAGGTCACTAATGTTTTCTACATTAAACCCCATGTGTCAAATGGCCTGTGCAAGACAGAAACTCATGTCAACAATGTTAGATTTTACATAATCAATCAATAGGAGGACAAAGATTTTTAAGCATAATAAAAAATAAATCCTTTTTGAAGCATAAGTGGATGGAATGAGTAAGTAGCTGTTAGTATCACCAAGTCTACTTATGGTAAAAGTAACCAACTAGTTTGCAAAGCTTTTCCTAGCATGTGAGGGCACTCAGAAGTTGAAGACTAAGTAGTCAAAATGCATCCATATTTTATTAAACTAATTTGCACAAATGGACAGGTGATCCTTTCCCATCAACCTGCTTGCTAGCCTATAACTGCAACTTCCACTTACATCCAGTCTTTTCTTTTTTTATTTTATGGAAGAACAGGTAAGACAGAATTTCATAACAAAATAATAGGAGAATAACAGCAGTTAAAACATTGCATATTGCTATCTTTAAAGTAGTTACCCAGAGTAAAAGATATGAGCGTAAAACATTCTCCAATCAATATTAGCACAAACTTTCCTTTTCAATGAATTAAGAGACGCTAATTGTATGACTGATTTTCATTTTTCCGCTTTTCCTTTCCTTCCTTTCCCCTTTCTCCCATGCCAGTCCCTTTTTCCTTTTGAACAACTTCTTCCCATTTCACAGTACCTATTGTACATTTTAGACTTTATTTACTCTTTCAGTTTTGTACACCAAGGACACAATACGGTGTTTACACATGAGTCTGATTTATTTCACTCAAGAATATGGCCTCAAGTTGCATCCATTTGCCTGTAAATGTCTCAAATTAATCCTTCTTTGTGGATGGGTATTACTCCATTGTATAAAAAGACACTTCTCTTTTATCCATTCTTTGGTTGATGAGCATTTGGGTTGTTTCCATGATTTAAGTGCTCCTTTAAACATGGGTGCACATATATCACTGTGGTATATGGAAGTAATTATTGTCCTTAACAGTTACATTGAATACAGTCTAATCTCCTTATAAATTTTCCCATTTAATTTTTTAAACTTTTAAATTTTATTAGTAAGTGCCGCAGCACATGACTGCATTCGTCATGGGGAGCTAATATGTGTACGTAACACATCACCATTTGTTTTGTGTCACCTTCGTGTTCCCTTTCCACTTCCAATGACTTTTCATACTCTTAGAATCGAAGGCCTCTCACTCCACCAAGGAATGCTACTTGATCCAGCTACTTCCTAGCTCCCCCTGTTACTTTCTATCACCCAGACTGGCCACTCACTACTTCAAGAAAGCAAACAAAGCATACTCTTGTCTCTGGGACTTCACCATTTCCTCTCCCTAAAATTTATTCCTGAAAACCTCTGCCTACTTCCTACCTATGTAAAAATAGTGCCTTCGCAGAGAGAAATCATTAGATTATTTTATCTGAAATATAACTACCTGCAACCCTACCTGACCCCACTCTTTCTGTCCTTTCATACTACTTTAGTTTTGTTTATAGATCTACTACTGTCTGAAATTATGTCTAGCTTTCTTTCCTTTTTTCTTCCTTTTATACATTTTTTATTCATTATTTATTTTTTGAGATAGGGTTTTTACTATGGTGCCCAGACTGGCTTCCACTTCTTGTGCTCAAGCATTTGTCGAACATCATTCTTGCAAACAGCTAGGACTACAAGCAGAAACCATGGCCAAATGTGTATATTTGGTTGCCTTCAATGCTAGAGTGTAAGCTCATGAGGGTAGGACTGGTCTGTTCAACATTCTAGCCACAACTCCTTATGTAGCAGAACCTGCTATACACATAATGGTCTGACAATAAATATCTATTGAAAGAATAGATGAATTTTATTCCTTTATGGCACACTATCCTAATAAAATCACACAGCTTATATTTCTTTGACTTCTTCATTCCTTCATTCACTCACTGCCATTATAGATTACAGCTCTATCCCTTTTTTCTCAAACTCACAGACATGGCAAGTCCTGCCAACTCACACTGGGACTATTGCACCCCTTCCTCTAATATTTCTGCTTGCAGGGCATCTTGTTCATCACACCAGCTCATTTATCCTAAACATTGCTCCCAATCAGATGACCACCCACCACAAGGACACACAAATGCATACCCAACTTCCTAAGTGCAGAAACCATCAGAATAAAATCTTTCTCTGTTCCTCTATGCAAATGCAGCCCTCCCATCAACAAAGACTTCTGCTCCTGCTCTTGATATACTATGTTGTGGTATTGTATATATTGTCACTACTTCTAAAAACACATTCCACTCTTGACTGGTTAAATATGATTCCCATTATTTACATCCCAACCTACATGCCTCTTCTTTACAAAAATCCCACGGACTGGCACACATCTTAGGTGGTGATATCTCTCTCCTCTGGCCTCTTATTCAAACCAATGATGTGGCTCTAATCACACAAAACTTTAAATTATCTAACACTTTTACACACACTCACACATACAAACACACTAATTCCCTCCCACTTCCAAAAGTTCTTCCTTTAACTACAAAATTTAGGCCTTGCCTTTTACCTTCTATACACAGAAAGAAAATGTTTGTTGCAAAATGTTGTTCAGTTACCTACACTATAGGTTAAATAAACTGAGGATAAAAAGGCAAAGAGACTTCCTAATATAGAACTTTCTAATCCCTGAACTACGTTTCTGTCTCCTGTTTTACAGTGACACTTAACTCCAGAATTGTATACATACCACGAAGTTCTTTTTTTCCAAACAGGATTTGATAGAATATGTGATAATTCCTCTCCCCAGGAAGCTGGTAAATCACCCGGGATTTTTCCAACAAATCTGGGTAGGTGAAAAATGAACAAAGATTCATGTTTAGCTGTTCATGAGCAACTTAGAAAAAAGCAATCAGATAGTACAATGGCTACTCACAGATCTCAATATCTGCAGTTGACAGCATGCCGCTGGCATCAAAGTACATCCTGATGAATTTTCCCTAGGTGGACACAAAGCACAAACTATTCAAACTTTCCACAAATTTTGCAAACAGTTTCAATGGCTTCATTATGTAATTTTTCAAAGATTAAAACATAAAATGCAACATGAGTTTGAGATGAAGTGTCATCTGTTTAATGTGTGTAGGAAGCTAGAATGGTTGTCAAGATTAGCAGTGGTCCTGACTTGTGATCTAAAATTTGTCATCTGCTTCTGTTCATTCTTGGGTGCACTGAAGAGACTCTGTGAACGTCAATGTGCTTGTCTAAAAATAAGAAATAAAATATCTACTCAGCTACTCTTTCATTCATTCTTTCCACAAACATTTTCCAGGCAAATGTTATGACCCAGAAAAATCTTCTTCTATGGCACTGGAGATGCCACACAAGAAAATTAGGCAAGGACTGCTTAGAGAATATGTTCTAGAGGTGATGGGCAAATGGAATAGTTCTAACAAAAGAATATTTGGCATGTTTTTAAATCAAAAGAAAAGTCAGGGAAATCCTGACTCAGCAGACTCTATGATGACTATAGAAATTATGGGAAAAGAATTTCAAAGGCATAAAATACACAACATTATTGTAAGTTGTTTTGCAAGTTTCCCTAGAGCACAGGAAAGAAATCTGAAACTTTTCAATACAGGCTTCCTGAAGGTGACCAAACAGAAGTTTCTCAGTTATAAATTTGTAGGTAGCTTTATTGTCTTAGTGACAAATCTCATAAATTCTTTGTTATGGTTTGTTTAAGTATCCCCCCAAAGTCTCATGCAGTCATGGAAGCAGCTGAATCTAGCATTTCTGATTGGTTCACTGTTTAGTGCTGGGACTGGTGGCATGAATGCTACACTTGCCAGGGGCTGGTAGCCAGTATACAGTGTAAGGGAGAGAAGGAGGCTTTCTTTTCCCTGTTTTGACCTTTTTACTTTTGTTTCTTGTGGCTGTGAACAACTGCCCCTCAGGCATGCCACCCTGCCTTGGAACCAGCTGAGTGTGACCTGAAACCTTCAAAAAAAAAAAAAAAAAAAAAAAACCTGTAAGATAAGTAACCTTTCCTCCCTTCATTTTGGGTATCAGGTATTTTGTCTCAACAAGAGAAAAATAACAAGGACTTTCTTTAAGGACTCTAACAATATAGAATTCAATCAAATACATATTTTTTGATGTTCTAAATTTATTCATTTCTATATGACCAGACATGAGTATTATCACTGTTTAGAGATTATAGACCCTTATATTATACTAAATTATATTACTTACAAAGCGAGAAGAATTGTCATTTCTTAGAGTTTTGGCATTTCCAAATGCTTCCAAGATAGGATTGACTTGTATGATTTGATCTTCTAAAGCCTCCTGAGATGCACACAAAAAAAGTACAGCTAGTTCAGTTTTTACCAGAGTTCTATAATATGGCACATCTTCCAAATGGAGCCTCATTCTTTCTCTAATAATAGGTCGTCAAAAGTTCCTTTAAGTTTTGTTATGAAATATATTATTTTTGAATGAAAATTCAGAAAAACCAATAAAGGAAAGAGCACAATTCTATATACAATATTCTTATAAGAATATATGGGAGCTCATTATCACATAATGCTTATGTTTTGGCTATCCTTGGCTGACATGGAAAAATAAAATGATAATTCATCAAACAGTAATTACCATAGTCAATCTCCAGACATACTCTACAGCATACATGTCTCTATTATTAACTTTCCTCTTTTCTCATCTAATCCTCACACTGGGGAATTTATTCTGAGTTAATATAGTAGACTCTTGGTACTATTGAATTTTAATTTCATTTGCTACTATACAAAAGTAACTCAAAGTTCACTCTATACAGTGACTTATGATAGCACTGATGCTGAATTTGAAACATACATACTCAGGCTGCTGAGCCAAAACAGTTCAGTTACACAGAATGAGCCTGAATAGCCAACTAACAGCCACATTGCATCAGGACTTTGTGGTTTTTCCATTCATCTTCAAAGATCTTTGTATAGGAATGATCATGTTATTCAAGGCTATATAGATTACAAATATTACATCCCTTCTACATGATATGGGTTTGTTGCCCTTTAAATAAGACAAACATATGAGCAAAGATTTCTAAAAAAGCCCTATGCGTTATATACTACATTATGTATCCTCATAAGACACAATCCCTAACCCAAATCAATAATGTACACCAAGCAAAACAACCTAAAATGCACACTAATATTTTATCTAGGGAATAATAGAGTTCAGCAGAACCTGAAGAAATCAAATTGAAAAATGTGGTCCTTGAAAAGGAAACTTTCTACAGTATAAAAATTGAACAAGTTGGCTACTTTTATATGCTTTTCACATAGCAACTACAGGCAACTTCCAGGATCAAATTACAAAAGCAAAATGGGGTGGGGAAGAAAGAAGGCAGGCCAAAAGGAAGGAAGGAAGGAAGGAAGGAAGGAAGGAAGGAAGGAAGGGAGAAAGGAAAGAAGGCAGGGGGGAGAAAGAAAGGAAGGAGAGAGAGAGGGAGAGAGAGAGAGGGAGAGAGAGAGAGAGAGAGTTCGATATGGAAAGATGAGAGGTCTAGCAGCTCCATAACTCACTGATTTTGAGTATCATACAAAATTACTTCTTAATTTTATTTGGTATGCCAACTTTTATGGTCTAGTTATTCCAAAATTATTATAAAGCCCAACTAAATTGTTATAGTATTAAAATTGTAAATGAAATTAAAAATCACTAAGGATTTAAAAAGGAGAAGATAAAGTTTTTCAGAACATTGAATGTCACTAAAGTTAATGTTTTCTTTGCACAGTTAGGATTTGGTACAGGAGTGGTCAATAGAATCAGACGTCTTTGGTACATATTTGTGAGAATCTTGCATTGTAACAAGACACACTCATAAATATCAAATGTGGCCATTCAAGGCACTCACCACGTTGCTCTTGCAGTAACATGATTTGCATATTGAGAGCATAATAGAGAACCCAACCAACAAAGAAAACACCAGCAATTGTCCCTTAAAGCGGATCTAAAACAAATTATACAATCCATGTTTTCAGATTACTAATTTGGAGAATTTGATAATTTTCTCAGGAGGAAAGAGAAGATGAAAAACAGTGTTTTATATTTTGTTAATTTTTCTGTGCCTTTTTCCACGTCCTTCCCTGTAAGGGGTTAGGACACAGCTTCCATGATTCAGTGGCCTCAGCCATCTCACCTGCCTGTCACATTACATAAATTCTTACCAGTTTTTTCTTGGATTTACTCATAGTGGCAACAGTGGCAAAATACTGGATAATATGTTTGGTGTTCACAGTCTTTCCAGAACCAGATTCTCCTCTGTAATGAGAAGGTCAATAAGAAGAAAGTTAAGTAATCGTGATCTCATCTAAGCCTCTTTCCAGAAGGGAGCCTACCAATCATTTCAACAGGCAATTATGAATCCCCTTTTATCTTTCATAATTAGCTAACTTTATACAATCTTTAGACACTGCTGGGCTTGGCACCCAAATTATCTTAGGATAAAGGGCTGCCTTGACTTATATGAAATTCAGTGTCTTGCCTACGTTCTTTGCACCAGAATTAACATGCAATAAGGTATCGCTAGGGTCTGTCCTTCCTTCCGATCCTCTTCCTTTTTTTTTGTTTTGTTTTTGTTTTTGTTTTTCTGGATACTGTTCTCATTACTTACTATACAGTGGCCTGCTCCTCTCTGGCTGCTTACAATAGCATGTTGTCTGTTCCATAGCCATATTCATTGAAAAATTTTAGCCTCTCTTGTTAATTAGCCAGTGCCGAAAACTTTAAAAGTGATCATTTGTAATCATCATCTGGGAATTCTCCATCAACAAGATACTTGAGTTCAGGTTGTGCACTGTGGATTCTAAAGTGTCGCTTTAAATGGCAGAAGCACCATATTTGAAGGAATCACTGACTGACGTAAGATGACAATTTTCTGAGTACTGTATCTAATTCTTTCAAGAGTATGTTTTGCATTACAGAGCAAACAATTCAAACATGTCAAATTTAAATTGTATTTTCAGAGACACATAGGTGTATATTCTCATTGAAAGTTTGTGCTTACCAAAAAGCAAAACAAAGCAACACACTTACGTGAGCAGTATAGACTGGTTCTCACGATCTACAAAAGAAAAAAAAAAAGCCAGGACATGTTTAAACCAGAGTGTTATGCATTGGCATGAACTTATTTACAGTTTCCTCAGTTTCTGTTTGAAAGGATTTGGTTGATTTAGTTAGTAAAAGAATATAATTTCAAATGTGAGGATAAAGCGGTGGTTTTCTACGTAGGCTGATCAGAAAAACATACAAATTTTGGGCTTATTTTTTTGCTCAACTAATGGTTAACAATTTCCCCATTTTAAGCCTTTTAGGAATTATTGTGTATAGCTGTAGAATAATGTATTTGTGTCAGAGTATAGCAGATCTTTTATGCAATAATAGCTGACACCTACAGGGACTTACTGTGGGCCAGCCACCAGCCCAGCACTGCAGATGCATTCACTTTGAAGTACAAGCTAATTGTCTCAGTGGCCCTAGGAGGTACAGAGAAAGTAGATCAGATATTTTTACTTTTCATTTTGTAGGGCAGTCACTTACTGTGAAGCATAACCTGAAAGGCATTATCAGCAACAGCAAAGATGTGAGGGGGAGCCTCTGAGCGTCTCTTCCCTCTGTAGGCAGCTATGACTTCTTTCTGATACACTGGAAGCCACTTGTAAGGGTTTAGAGTCACACAGAAGAGACCTGCATATGTCTGAGGGAAGATTAGATTTTTGGAAAATGGATTAGAAATACTTCCAAGTCTGTCAGATCTTCTTCTGGTAGGTAATTATTTGCTTAAATGTTTACTTATACAAAGAATTCAAGAGAAGAGCGCTTTTGATTCATCCAAAGAAGGAACCTTCTAAACAGAGGAGACAGAATCAGGTCAGCCTAACATCAGCACCTGGGATTTCCTCTCCTCTGGGAGATTTGCTAACTACTAACATGTCTAACACATACAGCTTTTGAAGACAGAACGCTAACAGCAGGCCTGCAGGGATTTCAGTAACCAGCCATTAGGCATTTGAGGCAGAAGACAATCGAGGTCTCAGCAAGATTAGGAACTTGATTGTCAGGACACTAATGGAGAATAAATGGCTTGTGTGGGTGCCTTAGTCCATGAAGTGGTTGGATTGTGGCTCCTGAAAAGATATACTTACAAATACCCCTAATCCCTAGAAGCGATGGAGGTGAATTTATTTGGAAAAGGATCTTTATAAGTGTAAATTAAGGACTTGAAGATTGACATCCCAGTGGGCCTTAAATGTAATGGCTGCTTCCCTCCTAGAGACACATACAGAAAAAGGTGACATAAAGATGGAGGCAGAGACTGAAGTGTGTAAGGCCACAAAAAATGCCAATAACCCTGAAATTTGGAAAAAAAAAGGGACTGAGTCTCCTCCAGCCCCTCCAGAGGGAGTAGACTGGTTGACTTTGCTTTACGGCCCTTGATAATGTCAGAGATGGATGATGGCCTCTGATGACTGTTGCCTGTGGATCTGTAAAAGAATAAATGTTTATTGTTTTAAGCTACCCCAGTTGTGCTAATTTTGCAACCGCAACTCAAGAAAACTGAAATAGGCTCATGGTAAATCAGAGAGGTCGCCATTTTAACCTAACCTCTCACTGCTGCTTCTGATGTATAGGTTTTAATTAAATCAAAGAAACTGAGTGGCAGCCAACCATCACCAGTTTTAACAATGGTGAGAAAAATTACTCCATTATATCCAACACTAATTAGGTGACAGGTGCTGAACTTTGTACTCCTATTTATATGCTTTTATGTCTTCCAGAGTACCATAGATTACCATTTCACTTTACAAATAGACAACTTCAAGACTTACAGGTTCAACAAGACAGAGATGCGATAAGAGAGAACATCTCTGCCCTCACCTGGGACTGTATGGGTGCTTTCTCAACAAGACAGGGGAGGTGAAGAACAAAACAACTCCAATTCCATTGGCTGCCCCTGACAGAAGTGTCTCACACACTGTCAGGATAGGCCTGGATGCTGCTTTTAGATTTGTTTGCACAGAGCCGCAGGTGCATACACAAGAGAAACATAAGTTCCACATTTATCGGTCGTCTGGTTAGATCCCATTGTGGTCTTAGCGGTGGTCATTTCACAACCACTGGCTCTATAAGTGGGCCATTTTATCTCTTTCTGGTTCATTAAAAAATATTTACTGAGCACACTGCAGGCCAATGAGCTAATTTTGGCATGTCTCCAAGGAGCCCACAGGCTAGAGGTAAAGATGATGTGTAACCTTCCTGAAATCAGAGAGGTAATTGCTACCAAGAGCATAAGAACACGAAGAGCTCAGCTCATCTCACCCCTAAAATCCAAAAGACTGTCACATAAAATGCTCAATGAGTGTTTTAGTGAGTGTTAAATATGTATTTATATATCTCTCAAAGGCTTGCACATGTGGGTGTACACATGTTGTGCACATGTGCATGACTACAAGAATCCTCAATTTTAATTTTTCAAAAGTAAAACCCTCAAATCTATTTCCACTCAAAATTTTTTAAAAAAGAGACTTTTTGAATAGTTGTTCAAATGGGACGGGGAACTAGAGAAGGGAGAGGGGGAAAGGAAAGAAGCAAAAAGAAAAACTATAAACAAAGCTTTTGTAGATAAGGAGGGGAAGAGCGTTGAAGGTAGGCTAGTGAAATGGAAAAAAAGAAACCAGCTATATCATGTACAGGTACCAATTCTCTATGATGAAGTGATGATTATGAATAGCTAAAATGTGCCAATAAATGTAATCAATAAAAAAGAAAGGGCTGGGAACAATAGCTAAGGATCGCAGTGCCTGCCTAGTATGCAGAAGGTCCTCAGTTCAATTTCTGGTTCCAAAAAAAAATCATTCATCTTAGAAAGAACCTTAACTTTTATGTAAAAGAGCTAGCACTTGGACTCTAGTCTATTCATTTTATGGAAATCTCATGACTTTCATATGGAATGATGATCTTTGGAAAGGTACTTGGATGTAAACATGATGAGACAAGCTGATCCCCAGTGTGTGTTTCACAAGGACTGTTTCTATGTAGTATGCTTAAACTAAATTAAAGATACAGTGCAGGAGAGCTTGGGAGCACCAGGATGTCATTTTGCAGGCAAAGCAGATATACACACATAGATCATCCAGTGGTCGTAGCGCCTCTTCAGGGTGTGCAGCACAGATGCCTCGTTGAGGTGAGTAAGCATGGCCAGGTCTTCAATCATGTCAAACTTTGCAGAATTCATCTGCTGGATGTGGTCCTGTTTGACACTCAGACTCTGAAGAGAAGGGACAAAAATAGGACATAGTCCCCTGTTTTTCCTATGCTTACTTGTATTGCATGAAGATTGGAAACAATCTTCAGAGTAAAACGTCCAGCCTTAGGGCATAGGGCCAGAAGAGATTAAAACAACTTTCATATAAGAAATTAGTGCTTCCTTACCAAATACTACTCCTTTCCTGAAGATAGATAAAAGCATATGTCTGCTAAGTCATCTGCCATGAATTGATCACTAGAGCTGAGGTGATATTTGGGTCACCTACTTGAGCATTCAGAATTCTGGTTACATTAAGCCCTTTAATTTGTAAAGTTATCCATCCGCTGGTATTTCATCATAGAAAATAGACTAATACCTAAATTAGTAATGAAATGGCCATATCCCTATTAAAGGTTGGACAAAGTCTTAAAAGCACACTTTTTCCAAATAAAAATAAAAACCAATAAATAACGTGAAATGATATTCAACATTAATGATTAGGGACCTGTAAATAAAAGTCATACCAAAATACAGTACCACTTCATACCTATTAAGATGACTATAATCTAAAAGATCCTGGGATGTGTTGGGAAGAAAGAGAAAAATTACACTACTATATCAGTGGTGGGAATATAAAATGGCACTGCCACTATGCAACCTTTTGGCTCTTACTCAAAAATGCTAAACACAGGGAACTATAAGAGCCAGCAACCTACTGTTAGATCTAGAGCCAAGAAAGATGAAAACATACATCCACACAAAACCTTTCACATACATGTGGATAGCAGTATTATTCACAGTGGGCAAAATATGTAAAAACTCAAATTGACCATAAACTGATGAAAAAATAAACAAAATAAAGAATATCTATAAGATAGAACATAATTTAGCTATAAAAAGGAATTAAGTACTCATAAATGCTACAAAATGAATAAACTTCAAAAACATTATAAGAAAACAGCTATCCACAAAGGGTCATCTACTATAAGATCCAAGTTATCTGAAACTTCCAAAATAGTCAAACCTGTAGAGACAGAAAGTAAACCCCTCATGGTTTGAGATTGGCAGGTGAGGAAAGAAGGGGGCTGATTACCAATGAGTACAGTGCTTTTGGGGGGATGATTAAAATATTCTAAAATTGGATAATCATGAGGGTTTCATGTTTCTTTAGATATGTTCATTAAAAATCATTGAAATGTAAACTTTAAAGTGGTAAACTATGGTACATCAATTTTATCTGAATAAAATATTTTGTAAAAATCAACACAATAGGCAGGATTTGTGGCTCAAGGTTAGTGTTTGCTGAGTGTGTCTAAGCCCCTTGGTTCCATTCTTTGGATCACAAAGAAAAAAATGGTACAAATAATGATGGAAATTAGACAAGAGACATTTAGATCTGTGTTTTGGTTTCTCTTCTACAAATACTGTCTCAAGACTAATCATCCCTGTGTAACTTTAGCTTGGATTAGAAAACTGAATTTTCTCTTATTTACTGATATGTATTCTAATTTTAATAAAAGGATAAGTTTCCTTCCTTGGTTCAATTACTTAGTTACATAAAAATCTGTTTTACATACAGATATTGGCTGTATTTAAGCATACATACACATACCATAAGCAATATTTATGAGTGGCCTCCAGAATTTTGTAATTAAATGGCATTCCTCTAGATAGTAAGTTACCTAAATTCAGAGCATTAAAAAGACAAACTTTCTTAATGATAACTTGTACATTGTAAGGTGTGACTTGCTAGCAGGTTGGGAAAGAACACAACTGGAAAGAATTTAGAGAAAGGCAATAAATCATCCTCTATAAAAGCTTCAAGGCCCTGTGTGCCCACATCAGAGTGGAAGTAGAATCCAGAAGTTGCTGCGTGGCTTGCAGGAAGGTTGAGGTCAGTAATACAGGCAAAGCATCTGACTGATCTGTCTTTTCAACACTACCTTGACATTTCAAATGCACACAGGACAGGCAAAAGAGACTGGGAGTGTTAGTTTTACCGCATCTTCCCTGTATAAATGCTTATGCCCCGACACTTGGTCTCATCTTCCGTTTCAAAGACGACTTCTTATGTTTGAAATCCAAGACTTCCTTCAAACTCCTGATCTTTCTCTAGTATTTCACATAACTTTAACTTGGCATTCCTTCATCTCCTGGCTCCTTTGAAACTGTTATTTTATTCAGTATAGACATCTCTTCCTTAACCCTAAATGCAGTTTGCTTCAGAAGCCTGTAGGTCATTATTCATTCTAAGGGGCACCTTTAAAAGAGAGCTCAAAGTACTGATGAAAGAAATGGTTGTGAGTTCTGGAGTCGATATTTGCCGTCCTGACATGTTACTCTGATGTATTCAATGTTTTTTATTAAATGTTATATTAAGTGGAGTAGTCCCTTAAAGACAAGTCAAGTCTCCAAATTAGTGGCTTCTCCTCCTTAAGGTCATTAATAATAATATGATAGAAAGGAGATTTGATGCAATAGAGAACACAGTCATTCCCAAAATGAAATATTCTTTTACCCTTCCATCCTTAGTCTCAACAATAATTTTTCCGTCTTCTTCACTGCCCTTAATCTCAGCTTCAATGTAGGCATTCTTCTCATCACAAACCCAGCATTTCTGCTTTCCTATGGAGGGAAAAAATTAATTATAACCATGGTACTGAGAGGAATACATAGCCACTAGGTATCTTCATATGGATAAACATGATCTTATTTCTGATAAGTCTGTTTGTTAACTTGAGTCAGCAATACAGGAAATCTCCACATTTTATGTAATTGTGAATGTTTACCCTGAAGATAGATACACACAGTGACTCTGTAAAAACAAGAACGATCTTGTTTTAACGATCTTAGCAAGCACGATCTGGGGGCTACTATGAGCCATTCTGACATGCAAAAACGTTACTACCAACATTTCCAGAAAACTTACCCCCCAGTCCCAACCACATTGCTACTGCTCACGTGCTCAGGCCCTCACATGTTGCTCCAGTGCTTGTTCCCTTTCCTAGAACTCCCCCCGGCAAATCCTTTTGAAGCCTGTCCTTTCAGTATTTCCTTAGATTATGTATTTATTCATTTATTTATTTTATTTTGAAGAGAGTAAAACTAAACAAAATAAAGGAGAATAAAGTCAATCAAGGGCCATGGATTTAGCTTAGCAGCAAAGCACTTGCCTGGCAAGAACAGGGTCCTGAGTTTAATTCCCCCCCAAAAAAGCCAATTAAAACAAAACAACGAAAGTAATGTAGGACTTCAAAACAAGATAATAGGAAATTAACAAAGGTTATCATAATATATCTTGCTATCTTCAAAATAACTGCCCATATCATTAGAATGATAAAATCAAACAAAATAAAAGAGAATAAGGTCAAACAAAACAAAATAATTAAAATGATACAGGACTTCAAATCAAGATGATAGGAAATTAACAATGGCTACATTATGCTTCTTATTATTTTCAAAATAGCTGTCCAGACCTTCAGACATAAGCATTGCATAGGCAAGCAATATAAGAACTAAGTTGCTCCTTCACTTCACTGGTTATCTTTTCAGAAATCTCAGGTGTGTGATCTCTGTCTCCTGAACTTGTTCTGTGTGGGTTATGGAGTCTGAGATTGTATTTGCTTCTTCATGTTGATGTTTTCCTGTTTTTCGTGGAACCAACCCATCATTGCATGCCGGGTGCTTCCTGCATTGGCTGCAAACTAGGCATCTGAGTTCCTCCAACCTAGGGTTTTATCTTTATTTCTAAAGCCATTGGGCTCCCTCTCTGACATCAGAAGTTCTGGATTTTTTGCTAGGTATATTTAGAGCATTATGTTTTCTTTCCAAATTTATAGCTTCATTTGGTCATTATAGCCATGGAGGAAGGGACACGGGGCAAGTATTATTTATCCCCATTTGGCAGGTAAGAAAATGAAGGCTCAATAAAGTGAAGAGCATTGCTCTGATTATACAGTCAGAGAGGGTCAAGGGCTAAGAATGTGAATTCAAGATTACTGGGAAAATACTTATTATCACCCTATCTCCATTTCCATTTTGATCATTATCACACTGTTTCCATTTAAAACAGCAAACTCCATTATCTACCAACACAGACTGATGAACAACTTCTGATGACTTTCATCTTCTTGCTGCCAGTACATTTCAATGAGGAAGAATTAATCTGTCCCAAACAATTAATTGAAATTTATGTTGATGGCTATACTTTAAATAACTTCTATAATGCTGAATATATGAATGAAGTGTCTAATTATCTTAAAGCTTTGGCCCAATTTTTATTTCTCTCCCTGGCACCACTGTCCTCTTGTCCTTAGTTGTCTGACAAACTGTGATAAGCTTTGACGAGACCAGTTCTGACCTCAGGGATTATTCTATTATTGTATTTGACTTGATGGATTATAATTACCTGCTCCCAAATCCAATGATAGTAATGAAATTCAATGACTAGAAACTGGGAACTTATCCAGGACAGGTTGGTCTCTGGTGGAAATATAATGTTCTATATAACTGGCATGAATTATAATTTCTCATAGTAAAATCTAATGTTAACTAGTTCCAATGACTAGGACAACACTGAGTTTATATTGCACTGTTGAATGATATTGGAATGAAAACATATTGGTGACCTGATGCCAGATCATACATTGAATCTGACTTCTAAATTTCCAATTAGCTGAAATTCAGACAATGGCCAGGCAGCCTAGATATGTAAATGGAGAAGGCAAAATTGTAATATTTATTTAGGGATTTCAATGCAGAATTTGGCCATAATATTAAGGTCAAATTCTTATTAACGTTGTCCTTTCCTGAAACTGTGAGGCTTAGTGAGGAGGTCTCCTGGTTACTTTTCCTTTACTGTTGGCTCAATAAACCTACAGACCTATAAGACCACCATCAGAATGCCAAGTTCCAACACTGAGAAATTCAAACCAGGAGCAGAGACTAATTCTGTTTTCTGGCCTTCTTCAAGTCTTTCCCCTCTTTCTTTGTCAGTGTACAAACTTCACCTCTAGACTAAGTCGTTTCCCGTTTCTCTATTTAAGTATTTATTCAATGATAAGACATTTTGGAGAAAGCTTAGTCTATGACCATATGTATAGTGACTCTTGGGTGAGAAAACCTGTCTGAAGATCAAATAAGTAGGACATGGCCTGAGCTGCCTTCCAGACATCCTTTCTTTCTTTCAAACTCTTTCTTACAAACTCTCACTCTTAGCCTGGACACTATGAGCTCCTCAGTTGTTCAGACTCTGAGTTTTATAACGTTGCAACTCCAGGAAATAAGTTTGGTTTCAGAACTGATGGCTCCTCTCAGTCAAACATCTTAGTTGCCAACTTGATGTAATAAAGTAAAACCAGCAGCCACTACAGTTCTTACCATCAAAAGCCATGGTTGGTGTCAAAAGCAAATCAGTTTCACTTCTTCTGAGGAAAGCTGCAGTTTCTCCAAGCTCTGACAGATCCATCTTCTTAAAATAAATATTTCAAGAAAGTATAGGCCAAAAAGTGAACTTATAGGATCCACTCTGCAAAATACAGGTTTGAGGAAACAGTAGAAATAAGGAATTGAGATTTGAAATGACAAATCACTTACTATAGATAGATCAAAAAGTTAATATTCTTTTAACAACATGTATTACTATTTATTTTTTCCAGGTCTCCAGTCTATAACACAATTGGACTCTTAACCGGGCCAAGTTATCCTCTAGACATGGAATACATAATACGTAGGACCCACAGTGCTTTTTGGGACCTATGAAAACGTTTTAGTTATTCTTAAGCAAATATCAGAAGAAAAACTTAGATATAATATTACTGACATACTATAAACTGAGCGAAAATTATATTTGTCTTTCTAGGAACACAATTGTAAAATTTATTTTTAAAAATTTTTGGACAAGGGCTGGGGATTTAGCTCAGCGGCATAAGCACTTGCCTTGCAAGTAGGCAGTCGTGAGCTCGATCCCTGGTACCGATAAAAAGGAAAAAGACAAAAAAAAAAATTTTTTTTTGGACAAGACCTAAAACAGAAACAAAAATGCGAGGCCTAGTGAAAGTCATAATGCAATCCTGAGCCACAATAGTCTGACCTGAGTAGAAGCTATAATAAACCAGAATGTGAAATATCAATTTGTGGATTCTTGTTTCCTTGATAGGAATGGAGGAGGAACTTAGTGGTGTCAAAGGTACCTCCAAGTATGCAGAGTATTATCACCAGAATGAGGTGGCAAAGAAGAGAGTATTCAGATAAATGTTAAGTTTATAAAGTGATAAAAAGATAACCATCCTTACTCAGATGTGAATTACTGTAAAGTAGGTGGGCAGATGGGCATTTAGGAAGATACAAAGAGCAAGAGTGAGGAAGCGCAGGCTATCTTGGAGGTGAGAAGCAGGTTTTAGGGTGAAGAAGGCAGAGCAGGTATAAATAATAGTGTTCATAGTTTCTGGCAAGTATTGGAAAGACAGAGTTACTGGGAAAACGAAACTGAATTCACTGAGCATCCACTCTGTCCCAAACACTTTTTAATTATTGCTAATTTTCACACTTTATCTTTGGTAACAAGGAGAAGAAGTGGGAAATAGGCAATTGTGATCCCAAATTCAAGCTCATATTTTTTATGTTGACAAAAAGTCTTCCTCTGCACCCAGGTATACATGTAGTACTAGCCCCATGTACAGATGAAAAGGTAGAAAGCGACTCACCAGGTCTGTTTAGCTGCAGTGCAGACTTAAGAACTGACGAGCAGTATGTTCTACCTACTGCGGAATGAACTATGACAACATTCTACCCCCCTGTCTTGTTGACAGGTGACAATGGGTAAGCCTTTGATATCATAACAATACCAGAATTAATAATCTGGTTCATTTTATCTCACTTAACCTATTCTGTTCTGTATTACACTTAACCCATTCTGTTCTGTATGTAGTGATACAATTTTGAGAATCTAATTAGCGGAGTGTGATTTAGAGCAAGGACTAGTTTGTTAGGCTCAATGCTAGTTTTATCTTTGCCACACAATAGGCATAAGCCTTATAGGAAACTAACTAAGCTTTGTAGGGCCAATTTCTTCACCTGCAACTCAAGTATAAGGCATGATGGACAGGGACACTTTCTGACATGGAGCAGAGAAAAGATCTAGAAAAACAACATAAGCAAGGTCCAGAGATGGGTCTAAGGGTGGTATTTCTTGAGAGAAAAAAGTGAAACTTTGTGTAGGTAAGATTTAAGTCTGCAATTATAAAAATGATAAAATGCATAACAACTTTAGACATTTGAATAGATAGAATGGAGCATGATTTTTAAAAAATCTCTGAAAGTTAGCTGGAGGAATTTGGAAATAGATTATGGAAAACAGCATAAATTCTTTGATCAAGAACATGTGGAAATCAGTTATTTTTGGAAAATAGCTAAAGTAATTTATCTGGGTAGAGTGCGACAGTGAGAAGCCATAGTCAGAGATACAAGTTGCAAGCTCAAATTTTTTACAGATTGAACTAAATCTAATTGCGCCCTTAGGTGTGACTTCGTGGTAGTTTGCGTTCAGTAGGCAGTAGCATTGAGTGAGTATATTTGGGATACTGAAGATATCTATAAACATTTGTGTGCAAATGTGTGTACGAATTTCCTAGAAAGATACCTGAGGAAACAATGTCTCTGGGAGTGAAAACAAAAGCTGGGTGACAGAAGAGAAGCCTGATCTTGAAGAAGCCTGAAGTCAATTCCATGTAACCTGGATTCTCTTATGAGTATGATGTCCACATGTCAAGACTCACAGTTCACCATTTTGAGAAGTAACTTCAGATAGAGATTTTTTAAAAATAAGAGTGGCTTCTGGTTATCATGTTCTTTCACAAACTCTTCTCCCTCATCATTCTCTCACTATCACACTAGTGGAAGGGTCTCCTCCTTCACCCTCCTTGTTTCTCAACATAGATCTCTTGGAATTATCTCTAAATCCTCCCTTTGCCTCTTTCTCACCTTAAATTAATTACCAGTACCTATTGATTATATAATTACTAATTATTTTTAAATTTTATCTTTATTAGTGCATATTTGCAGTACACAATGAGTACATTCATTGTAGGTGCTGTTACATGTACATGGCACATCTTAATTATTTTTATATGTCCTCCCTCCTCCTTCTCTTGATCCTCTTCCTATTGCAAAAGATCTACCCCTGTGTTTTCTATAATCTGTCTTTTTATTTTGCTCTTTATTTATACTTTGGCTTTTAGATATAAGAGAGATCACATGGTAAATATTAAGATGTGTTTGTATATCTGATTTTCACTTAACATTATGGGTCCACTTTCTCATCCAGGTTTAGCGAGTACTGTGTAGAATACGTGCTGAGCCCTTACTCTCTTGTAAAGCATGCTGGTCTCATAAGCATGAGCCCCATCATGTCTATAATTTGAAATGAGAGTCCTGACACACCTGATTAGCCAGGGTTTGAGTGCCTGATCCAAACACGAACAATCAGAGGGTTTCCTGGGATATAGATTCGGGAATTAGGTGCCACTCTCAGTCTAGGCTCTTTAGGCTAACTGGAGTGATGCTAACCTAAGGCTAAAATGATGGTGTGATCCTGTGGCACTACCTGCACAGTAATTAGCAAAGCATCAATAGATAGAAATGTACTAGCATATGAAGAAACTGCAAGGACAGAGGGAAGGAAAAAAGAAGGGAAAGAGGGAGAGAGAGACAGGGGAAAGAAAAGAGAAAAGGATGAATTACTTATATATTATTTATGTCTCAAATAGCTCTCCTGGTAACAGTAAATGCTAAAACTTGGAACCAATTCTTGACATTGGTTTCTATAAAATATTTTTAAAATCTCCCAATCACTTTCCATTTCATCCTCAGCTTCAAATGATCTTGAATGAGTTTCCCTCATCTGTCATCAAAATATGTTTAATGAACACATTATGGCTCGGTGATGATGTGATTATTGTATATAAAAGCACACTCTCTGGTGCATAGTAAAATTTCAATCAATGTTTACTAATTTTATTATTATTCAACAAACATTTGTGCAGTATTTTATTGCTTTGCAAAATATGTAGGAAGATAGCTTTGTCTTCTAAACTGATTAGTGAATCTGAGATGCACAAAACCGTAATAGAGAACAGTGCCATAGGTAAATGTCTTTAGTTTTTTTTTTTTTGTTATTATTATAATGAATACTACAACCTGGGTAATTTATAGAGAAGAGACGTTTAGTTAGTTCTGGGTTTTGGTGACTGAGAAGTCCAAGAGCCTGGTGCTAGTAACTGTTAGCCTCTGGTGAAAGGCTTCTTGCTAGGTCCTGAAATGGCAAAGAGAATCTAATTTTAAGAGAAAAAGGACACCAGAAGGCCTGCTTTTACAACAAAACTGCTACCTTGATAAGCCATTAATTCATGAATGGATTGTCCAATGTGAAAGCAATCACCATATATATGTCCTACCTCTAAACATCATTAGCATATGCATTTGGAAATTAAATTTCTAACACATAAATTTTGGAGGATAAATTTTAACCACAGCAAGAAGTAAAGAGAGAAAATTACAAAATGACAGCTACACCTGGGTAGAAGGGGATGAGGCAAAGGAGTTATCTCCTTGAAAAGCAATCTCTCCTGGGAGGTCACATTTCCTCTAGTCCTGTCACTGATGACCAGAGTAAACTTATCACTCAGTGACTTGCCTCCTTTGGTCACAGCTAGACAGTAAATTTCTTAGGGAATAGAATTTTATATATTTTAGACTCTTAATAGTAAGCAGAAAATCAATCAATGCCTGTTAGGTAAATTGATAAAAGAGTTAAATTATTTTTATTAGCAGCCACAACAGTTTTTCATGTTGGTTTCATCAGAATTGATTAGATTCCCTTGAACTTCTCATCAAGGTAAGTTACTATGTGTGTTTACTTTCGAACACTTCCATTATTGGGAAACTGTGATGCAAGTAATAAGAAACACTCATATTCTTCCATAAATAAACCCTAATCACCCCTTGACAGAGCTTCTCTCATTATTAAAATAGGAACTAAAGTGCCTAAAAATGAGAATGGATTTCTCCAGATGTCTTCAGAGAAAGAGGAGAGTCACTAAGCGCTCAAATGATTCAAAGCAAGCTAAAACATAAGTCTCAAGGAAGTACATAAAATACATTTGAGTTTCAAGGCCCAGTGCATGCCATAAGTCTGAGAAAATTCAAGAGGCTCTTAATTAAAGGCAATGCTGGGTGCACAAATGATGTTCACGCCTCCTAATAATCACGCTGCTGAGATGACCATGTTATTTATGTTCTTAACTCAGAAAGGTTTTCTCACTAGAAAATTCCCCTTTAGTTTTCATGCACAAATATAGTAGCCTCCAAAGAGCTACAATACCTGCAATCTTTCTATTTGTATGCAGTTTGGATCTTTATAAAAGTAGGTTTATCTCTTTCAAACAAGAAAGTTAAAAATAGAACTGAATCAAGAGTGCTGCATAAATTATTGATTGCATGACATCTTCTTCTGAAATGGTGATTAGCATTAGGACTCCAGGCCTCCTGCCTATACTGATCTCACCAAAATTCGGTTCCACCTCCCACCTTATCCTTTCACTCCATTCCATCCCTGTCTTCTTTGGAGCTCACTGTGATTTGGCATCTCCTTCCATTCTCCAACAGAAACCTTTATTTATAATGATCTCCTAAAGACAGTTTCTATCGGGTATTTTTAAATTTTTTATTCCTACTCACCCCTGTTATGGGTTAGTTCTAGGGGATCTTCCCTGGAGGCCTTATGTGCTTACACAGTGATTGGGTTATGGAGTGCTGTATTAATCCACTGATGAGGTTACAGCTGACTTGCTATTTGAAGGTGAGATCTAGATAAAGGCAGGCCGCTGGGGGGCTGGGGGCGTGTGCTGGAAGGGAACACCACACTCTCTGGTTCCTGGGTGCCACGATATGACAGATTCCTCTGCGGACCCTCCCACCATACACCTCCGGCCTGGAGTCAGTAGATAACAGATAGAATCTGCTAAAAGCTGTGAGCCAAAAATCAACCTCTTTTCCTCTAAGCTGTGGGTGCTGGATATTGTGTCTCAGTGAGGGGGAAACGACTTAGACACCCTCTCTGAAGAACCTGACACTCTACCTGGTATCTGAAATATAGGTTTCTGGGATCCCTTCCTTTTTTTTTTTTTTTTTTTCTCTTTGTCTGATATTTGTTTACTAATTAAAGGAGTAGCCCCAATCAAAATAGTGGGTATTAGAGACATTTGTCTTCAGCTCCTTTCTTCCCTTGATTCCCCTCTTCCAGCTTCTGTTGGCTCTACTATCCTGTCCAGTACTATCACACCTCTTCCTATACTTGGGCTCTGGATCTATGCAAGAAAATCTGTCATGCAGTCATAAAATATCCCTCTTAGGATGTATGGGTTAAGATCGAAGAAATTCTCATTCTAAGAGGGTACTGGACTACAGGGTTAAATGAGTTGTTTATTTATGTTCAATATCATAAATACTTAGGTTGTTCAATGTACAATGTGGTGCAAGTCAAGGAAACATAACTCTCTCATCTATATTTGTATTCTGCTTCTTTTTTTTTTTTTTTTTGTACCTGGGATCGAACTCACGACCATGCGCTTGCAAGGCAGGTGCTTATGCCGCTGAGCTAAATCCTCAGCCCTTTATTTGTATTCTTAACAAGATTTTTTCACAATTTAAAGGAATATCAAATGTCTCTGAAGTGATACCTACAAAAATAGCAATAATATTAATTAATAAAAGCAAATAATACCATATCTGAATGTTTATTATACACAAGGCACTATGCAAAGTGCTTAAGACATAATTCTTCAACCTCACATCGGGTATATGAAGGACATGTATATTCACTTTTATATAAAAATAGAGACAGAGAGCCAATAATTGTTACTAGTTATTAATCCGAATTCCTGAAAGTCATCCTTGTTCCTTGACTCTTCCTTCACTTTTCTATCCAAGAAATTACCAAGTTCTGTTGACTTTGTATAAACACCACTTAAAGTCATTCCCTATGACAACATTCCCAACAAGATCACCATCATCTCTCTTTTGGCTATTGCTTTGCTCCCTAATTGCTATCTTGCTAGCAGCCAATCCAGAGTGAGCCACCACACAGATTAACATAACATGTTAGAGTCCTATTTAAACCCGGCCAAGTACATTTTTACTTGATAAGTCACCATGCTAATGCAGCCTATAGAATTCTCAGTTTTTTGATCTGGCTGAACTTCTAATTGTGTCTTTCTTGCTTGTTTACCTCTATGAATGATCTGATTGCTGGGCTACTAGTAGGCTTCAAAAGCACTCTATGACTCTAGGTGTTCACCCATAATGTTGCCTCTGCCTGGAAAGCTCAGCTCTGGCCCTCTTCCTCTGTCTAATTCTCAGCCATCGCTTGGACGTTCATTAAGCAATTTTCTGCAGTAAAGTACTCGCTAGATTATTTTCCTTGCTAGAAGCCTTCTTAGTTTGCTTTACTACTTGTATCATGATCTTCTCCGTTCCATAATACTATTTATTTGCGTCCATCTTCCTAATTAAACGTAAGTAACACAAGGTACGACTAGGTCTCTCACTTTTAAAATAAGTCCTACAGGGAGGAAGACCATTATGGTTTGGATGTGAATTGTTCCCCAGATGTGGAGCTTTGGGGAGTGATTTTATCATAAGGGCTCTTAAGTAGATTAATCCATTTATGCATCCAAAATTTGATAGAGATTTTTTAGGAAATGATGGAATTTTAGGAGGTGAGACCTAGTAGAAGGGAGTGAACACTCAGGTTGTACCCTTGGGAACCATGTCTGTTCCCAGCCGCCACCACCTTCTCCCCCTTTTCTCACTCTGTTCCTCCACCATACCCTCTACTATGGTGTTTCATTCTCATCACAGTCAAGCAATATGGACTGGAATCTCTGAAACCTTCCATTCTTTAAGTTGTTACTCTCAATTTTTTTCACATGAACAGAAATCTAACTAATATATAAGGGTCTTAATAAACAGAGAATGAACCAACAAAAAAACTAAATCTATCAGTCTGATCTTGAGTCCATACTCTTAAGCACAACATTAGATCACATTCTAGATCTAATCAAGATTCTGCAAGTTCTTTCAGGCAAAAAAGGCACTGGTTAAGGGCTAAGGGTGTAGCTCAGTGGTAGAGTACTTGTCTAATATGGGAGATCCCCTGGGTTCAATCTCTGGTACCACACCAAACAAAAAAACAAACAAAATCCTTGCTGAAAGGAGCATCATTTCTATATTCTTTAAATTGGATGAGAAATGAAAAATCTAGATCCATAGTTCAAAATTAGTTAAAAATAAAAATTAACTGATTACATCAAGAAAACTGAACTAGTAGAAAAAATTTAAATAAGTGCTTATTTTACATAAAATATCCAAGTCAAAAAATTTGAATTGTATATTTTCCAGTATTTTTGAATCCAAGGAATTTCAGAACTAAAGGGTTTCATATTGGCTAGCTTGGTTCTCTATAATTTGTAGATGAGTATTCAGGGACCAACTCAATAAATGGCTGGCCCGATGACATGGAATCATGTTGAAAGCAAAATTTAGAGCAAAATTAGAAGAAATAGTGCTGACATTTGAGCTAGAAAGAGAAACTAAAATAAAGATTGAGGTATCACATTGTACTTCAGAACTTAACCCAAATACTATACTTTTACAACAAAATACCAGTTAATAGAGAGTAAAGATTACCTGAAAATAAAAGACTGTCATAATGATATTCTTAAGGGTCAGTGACCCTTAATTTGCACAATTGAATAATATCTGCTTTACAACAACCAGGTTATTTTCAGCACAAAAGATACTCATTAAATATACAGGGGGATTGTAAAAGAACATATACCATATAAATTCATAGTATTATGCATTTTATTATCATTGCTTTTACATTTTATGAGTGCTATGACCATACCCAAGAAAGAGTACATGTTTAATTACATTAAAATTATAATAAACATGTTCACAGATACTCAAATATGTACTTACCAAAAATAAAATTGAAGTACTATGTATTCTACTTGAATTAAATTCAACAAATATTTTTTTAAAGTGCTGAAACTGCCAAGAATTGATAAAATAACTGGAGTATCAGAATGAGTAATACCTCACTTCTGTTTTCAAGAATCAAGTTTGGTAGGACATGAAACTTATCAACAGACAGCTTTCCATATATATCCAATAACGGACATACATTCTCAACAATATTATAATATAAGTCAAACGAAGTGTGTTACTAAAATTCTTATTTCAGAGCAACAGTTCCAGTCTATAAATACATTGTATTTTTCTTAAAATATTTATTTTATATACTGAATTACTCCCAAGGGAAATTATGAATAAAAGTAGCAAATTATCTTGCATACCTGCTATTCAATGTACTGAAAGAGAAGGACAAAACCTACCTTAGAAAGAGCAAAGAAATGAGCGGAACAGTGCTGAGTTAAGATTTTATACACTCTCCTCAAGGTCAATGCTGACAAATTTCGTCAATTTTGCCATTGTTTCTATATTTGTCTGCGGGTTTTTAAGAAGTTGAACTCAGGGATCTGTATTTGGCACCCAAAACGTCTCTAAGGAAAGGAGGTTGAGATGCCAGAAAACTATTCCATTTCTATAACTGAAATCCGCAGACTAATTCTATTCATTCCACAAATGCTTACTGAATAATAAGATTAGACAATGTTAACACGAGAAACACCAGCATCCTCTGTAGTGGCGTTCTTTTTGAGTCTTAGACTCTAGAACTGTCTCTTCCAGTGATTTTGAGATGCTAAGGGTCTCCAAATTTCCTATAGTATCAAAAAATTAATAAAACTTATCTACTGTTTATTTAAATAATTCTAAAAACACTAAGAATATTAAGGGTGTACTGTGTTCCAAGCTCCACTCTCAACAATCTGCATATACCAATGCATTTAAACCTCACAACCCTAAAAACTAGTTCTTATTGCGAGCTCATGAGTTTGATTCCCCAAACCAAAAACAAACAAACAGAAAGAGTAGATTTTACTAATCTCAGAGGTTGCGAGCTAGTAATATTGGGAGACAAGATTTGAACCCGGAATACTAGACTTCAGACTCTATTTTTATAACTATTATGGTGTACAGTTATTAGCTCAGAATTCTATTTTGTACACTCCTCCCCTAAAGTAAACAATTTTTAAGAGCCTCTGTCTTTTCAAGGAAATGTATTACTGTTTGACGTTTCCAATATGCAGGAATTTTCTGAGTCTCCAGTGAAACAAACAACCAACTGATAATATTAATAGAAGAAACTAGCTAGTCAAGACCTTTGAAATTGAATCACTTTTCTAGGACTTGAAAGCATTTGGTTAAACTGAAAATTTCCCTCTTGAGCAAAAGACTTTCTGAATTATGCTTAAAATAACTTTGGGGAAATGATGTTAAAAAGTGAAACACAAGGGCCAATTAACTATTGCTTCCAACCAGTTAATTCACCACTTCTAATGGGTGGGTGGGAGAGAAGATGGTAGAGAAATACCTGAAGTGTCTTATAGCCCCCATTGGGGCAAAAATAAACTAATAATAAATGCTGAAGCAAGTACTGCATAAGCATAACAAATCAGTTATACTGAAATGAGCCAATGTGGCAGTTTAATTGAAGTGATCTTTGTTGCTTCATCCCGGAATGTGATTTAATTACAATGAGTAAACTGACAGGCAGCAATAAGCTCACAGAAATCCCAGGCAACATGAGATGAAGCAAGAGAAATATGCTGGCTGGCAGTCGGTTTACAGAAAATGGACGTTACAGCTCTTCATTTGGCCTTTTGGAGATTGCACACCAGTTTCATGTGGGCTCAGAGACTGCTAAAAAAGAGCTTGTTGTTTGGTCATTTTAACATTCAGATAAAGCACACAAAAATGTAACTTACATTTCTGAGGATTTAAAATGCTCAAATGCTATGGGAACTAACCAGACTGATTTTCAGATGGCTTTAAATTGGAATACATGAGAGGCAGCTGTTAAATGTCATAAACTTGTTTCCATTTCTGACCTGTCAGAAAAGACACACACAGGACATTGAGGGCAGGTAGTGGAGAACAAGGAGGGGTTTGTACTGATGGTAGAAATGTTGCTCTGGTTTTTGTATGAAAACAAAACAAAATAAAACAAAAGGATAGTAAAAAAAAAAAGAGAAGAGAAGAAAAATAAAGAGAGGGGCAGGACCAAGGAAGAAGATAGATAGATAGATGATAGATAGATAGATAGATAGATAGATAGATAGATAGATAGATAGTTTAGGTGGTATTCATAGCAACTGGAAATTCAGATTTGGTCTATATTATTATTGCCACCTTAGGAATCTGAGGCAGAGTGACCTCTTCCCTAAGTTGAACAGAAAATAATGATTAAAACAGGAACTGCATATCAAGCAAGTAGTCTTTTTAAAACACAGGTGACAGCAAAATTCTGTCAAAAGTTACTTATTCAAATGATCAAATCTCATAGAAAATTAAGTTGACAATAAAGTTGAGAACTAGCCCAACATGAAAATCTCTTTGATGGTTTTTATATATTTGTACAGCAAATCATTCCACTTAAAAATGCAGTTAATCAAGTAGTCAGCCTAAAAGTCAAATCTGGAATCTTACTATAATTATTGTTACAGAGGAAATGATGTGCTACTTCAACTACAAAAATGTCATGGAATCATTTAAGAGACAGGGAATTTATATGGGCCTTTGAAACATAACAATTGTTCTTTCTTATTCCTGAGATAAACAATCCATGTAATTTTCTAAATGTTAGACTATAATCAAGTGGAAGACAAAAAGAAAATGGCTTCCATACAGACTTGCCACAGACTTACAAAGAGGTAAAAAGCAAGCCTTTTACCCTCTCTTACTTTTATGGGGCTCATTTTTTTATTGGAAAAATAAAAATTCTGCCCAATTTAATGGTGCAATTTGAGGATAAAAACATTTGTGAAAGATCTGGGTGTGTGGACATAAAGTGATAGCTTTATATTTTCAAGAATGTAAAGTTATGTGCTTCTGAGGGTAAAGATGTTCGTAGTGACAAAAACAGCCTGGGTTATATAGTAAGTTTAAGGTCAGCCTGCAATACATAGTGAGATCCTTTCTCAAAAATACACACACACACACACACACACACACACACACACACACACACACGTGCATTAATAAAAGTCCCAAAGTGGCTATCTCTGGCTAGTGAGATTATAAGTTTTTCAAAAAAATTATTTTGCTTTTCTTTATTTTGTACTCTTCCTATATTGAATGGGCACTTTTGTGCAGTAAGATGTTGGTATCTCTGGGTGTAAAACAGGGGGAGGAACTAGGTATATGTTTACAAATACAGATATATATAACAATTAATTTTACATATGAATAAATGACATGTATTCTAAAATTTGATCAGTTTGGTGGGAAAGCTTGCCTTTGTTTTCACGCAACAACTTGTAGCAGGTTTTTGCATTCTTTTATTCTATTTCTATCATCGCTCTTGCTTTGACTCACTCTATGTGTGATCCTAATTAATAATTAATTTCCATACATAAACCTAGGAGTCAAACCTAAGCCTTCCCACACACTAGATCTACCACCCATGATTAACAAGTTAGAATGCATTTTCTGACATTTTCATTCATGCTTATACAGTCAGGTTAACACCCTATTATGTAGTATAAGTCATTTAATAACAAAGGAACAATTATATAAAGGTCTCTATGTTATGCTTTTTCTCAATGATGCCTTAAAACCTTCCAGATGAACATTTAAAACTGTAATTCATGATTTTAAAGTCTACATATTCCCATTATATTATATGTATTGTGAGTTTAACATTCACTATTGGAGTTTCCAGGGATTTTGCTTTGTTTGGTCACTATGAAAAATTTTGCAACCTACATGCTTGTCCATATGCCTTCCCTCATTTTCCCCCCAAAGCTACCTGAGAGTGGGACTGTTAAGTGAAAATAAAATGCATTTAAAACTTAGATATGGATAGGTTGTTATCAGCAAAGGCAGGAGGAATTAAATTCACCTGTCATGCATAAAATTACTTTTTTTGCATTCTAACAGTAAAAGCCATTCTTATTCTTTTTAAATGTTTTGACGGTCCACTATCTCATTGTTGCTTTAGTTTCATTTTTCTATTAAATTTTAGCATTATTTCAAATGTTTATGGGTCATTTGGATTGTTTTTGTTTGAGCTGTTTTCTCTGCTTGTTTATTTTATCTATTTTTCTATAGAGATATTTACTTCCTCTTTTCCAATACTTCCTTGTACATTTTATAACCTAATCTTAGGCCTTTTGTTAGTATGAATTTACCAGATCTATCATTTGTCTTCTGAATTGGTTTATTGTAGCTATTTTTTAATATTTTGCTATAGCTAAATAGACTTTTTTCTTTTCTTTTCTCTCCTTTTTTTTTTTTTTTCACCGAGCTATAACACCAACATTTTGTATTGTGTTCCATGGCAGGTTCCTCTAAGTTCCCCTAGGTCAGTCTCAAACTTTTTATCCTCCAATCTCAGTCTGCTGAATAGCTGGGATTAAAAGTATGCACTAACACACTAGGTGTATCTTTTCGTAATTTGCAAAATTTGCCAAATATGAAGGATTATACAAGGTTATATTTAGTCAACATTTCTTGATAGTCCCACTATTAGATGCCAAGCGGAACAAAAACAATAACAAAATTGCTGTTTGCAAATGGACAAGAACTGAAAACCCCCAAATAACAATGATTTAGAAAAAGACAGAAGTTTATTTCTTTTATAAAATCTAGAAGGAACTAATCTAAGGTGTTCATGGATATTCCAGTGTAACGGATCAGGTTTCTTCTACTTTTTTTTTAAATTTTATTTTAAAAGTATACAACAGAACAAGACAGGATAAAGCCAACTAAGATCATACAGTGAAACTGGTACAGAACTTCACAGCAGGTTACTGGGATAGATATCACAGTATATTTTGTTATCTTTATAATAGTTGCTTTTTCAATAACATATGTCAAAATGAGATGAAATATAGAACACTATAGAACTTATCAAAACAGAATATTGAATAGAGCAATACCATTAATCAGAAAAGAGCAAAACAATAATACAAATATTTGCCTTCAAAGAGATGGTAGAAGGAAGTCCCCCTTATTTGCTATGGTCAACCTCCCAGGAGACGCTCAGATTTCTGGTTCCCATTTGATAAGGGGGGGACAGAAGAAGGCGGGGAGGGGAAGCGGGATATTTGACTCTAGGCTGTGCATCAGTAGGTTCACTATCGCTTAGCAGGGAGGCAGGCTGGTTGTTAGGTTTCTTCTATCTTGATCTACTTCATGGCTTCCAGTCCCTAAAATGTTATGATTTAAATTTTACTAGAGATCCAGTCATTTCATTCATTTACAGTGGAGAAGAAACAAGATACAAGAAGAATCATGTCCTTTAAGGATTTTTCTCAGAGGTTGCTCACTATTTCCGTTTCTGTCACATTAATGAAAACTTGATTACATGGCCACACCTAACTGGAGAGGGTGCTGATATTTCCCTGGCCAGGAGATATAGTCCCCGTTCCAGGTGGCCTCCCACCTAACTAAAAGTCAGAAGTTCCAACAGTTTGGAAGATGAGAAAAATGAATATTGGATTAATGTAAAAAAGCTCCAAAATAATAATTCGTTCAGATAGCTTGAGACTAATGATTTTGAGAAAAGTATACCTTTTATGAAAACTGAATGCTACAATAAATAAACTCACTTTTAGTATGTTTTTCAAAGCTTGTTCATTTCTCCTAATCTTTCTATTCCAACATGATAATTCCCAGTTACCATATTCTTCTACAGCCAAGCAGACACAGCTGTTTTAAGAAATGATGCTTAGAAAATTGTTATTGATCAGAAACGACCCAGTTTCACTGTGGATACAAGAGATGCATTTCTCCCATGCACTCTGCAGGCTCATCAGTTCTGTTCTCCTTATACACCTGACAATCTTACCCACCTGGAAACTTCTTTTATGAGCCTGATAAAATGATCAATGAAAGACCCCATAGTTAAGACACACTTGAAAAAGGAAGAATAAAATGGAAACAAAGCTTTGTAAATAAGGAAGGGAGCAGGGAAAGGGATTGGGAAAAAAGAGTAATCAAGATAAATCACGTACAGGTACAAATTCCCTAGATGAATGTGAACATTACATATATCTAAAATGTACCAATTAACTTAATAAAAAACATTTCCACCTAGATTAGTGTTGCTGAATGTATTTTATTAAGTGGCTAGTTCTCAAGAAATAGTTTCTGTTTAGATGCTTTCACATCTAGCCAATCTTTAATGAGGTTACACCCTGAAAATGAATGTAATAAATTTTACATTAACAGATAAAGATAGAACCAAAGCAGGTGCCATAGGTTATACTGTGTGTTTTATTGGTTAGCCTTTTGAATCTAAGAGATCAATTTAAAAATAGTTTACAAAAATCTGCTATACATTACCAATACTGCAGATATTTTAGCAAAGCATATCTTTAATTTTACAATAAATTATATGTGCTATTAAAACTATGGTCCATAATTTAAATTAAGAGTACATGATAGGCTAACAAGTCTTCCTGGTTTACTCTTTGGTCATATATGATAGTAATGAAAAAAGAAGGAAGAAATATTCAGTTCTGATCTGTTTGTTTACAATTCCAACATCTCTGAAAACTGCATCTGTCATTTAGCAAAGATGATTTCTCTCATCATTGAAACTGAATGCAAATATACAACCAAATGGACCAAGAAAGCTAGATTCTTCTGTTGTGATTCTTCAATAAACCACTCGCATGCAGCACTTTATTAATCAATTCATGCCACCAATAAGTGCATTCAAAGTATAGTTTATGCAAATCAGGGCTATCTGATTTTGCAGCTGTGAGACATATACTCCAATACAAAGTTCCTATTTGTCTTCACCAAACTGACAAGATAAAGTTGTCAAGTCTGAAATGCATTTTTCGTTCCAAGTTTCCCTGTTATGCTTCCTTTTCCTGCTTCTATGCTCTTGTGAGGTTAATGTTCTCTGATCTTTTTATTCATTTCCAGTCAGTTTGCCATAATCTGTTTATTGAGCAGCTGGGTCTTTGCCATTCACAGGGTAAACATTAGGAAATAAGAATGGTCCTTATGCTTAGACTGCTCACATTCTAGAGCAGGATCTTTTAACCCTGTATAAAGACTCTGCATATTGTTTGAAAAAATCCAGTAATTGTAATGCTGATATTTTCTAGAAAATTTTAACTAAAAAAAGAATAAACTAGAACATATTTTAATGGCCTATACATTAACATATATACTTGCCCTCATCCATGTTTTCTCCCACGAGTTTGGCTGACTTCTGGTTACAAAATATAGTCCCTCTGGTCAAGGACATAAACTCTAAGCCTAGATCCCCACCACACCCACGATACTGGGGAATGAATCCAGAGCCCATGTAGGTGGTCAAATTCTATGCAGATTGAGCTGTCCATCTGATCCTTTTAATATTTTGAGACAGAGTCTCGTTGAATTGCCAAACTAGCCTCCAACTTGCTATCCTCCTAACTCAGGCTCCAAACCGGCTGGCATTACAGATGTGTTCTGTGGTGCTTGGTTCCTACCTGTTGCTTTTATTGAATTTAAGTTATGTACACTACTGAGTCAAAAGGTGAGAACTGATGTTCTGGTGGATTTATCTTAATCAAAAATAATTAGAAGTCAGATCAAAGTTCATTTACAAGTATCTGTAACTAATTCCACTTAATAAATTCTCAACTATGCTTACACTGGAAGCATTTTCCTATTACAGTAAGGAGAGTCTATATACAAACAAAGAAATTCTATTAAATCACCAGCAGCTACAGATTCCCACTATGCAGCCAGCTCTACAAGAGTAGCCTCAGTTAGACTGCCGCTGATGACCTAGATACTGTCACTCTGCAACCCTTCTTCATAATCCAGAGAGAGCCAAAGTTTCTTTCTGAAGTGCAGTCTGCTACAGAACAAGTCTACTTGAAAACATCTTCTGCTACTCCTCACTGCAAAGGATCCTCACTAGTAGGGTCTATGTTGTAAGAGACAACATACATTGCTCTAGATAGCATCATTTAAAAATTCATCCCTTATCCAAGCCCTCATGTGATGTCCACAATGCATCCCATGACTTCTATTGTGTGAACATGTGTAAGAATTTCTCAGGTATACACTAGTCAGACCAATTCTGGCTTTGACAAATATGCTACCATAGATAGATTTATCCTGAAACTTGGCTTATCAGAGACACATAGAGGTTAATGTTGAGCACTGACATATTTTTATAAAAATCAAAGGTTATTGAGCAAGTTCTTTATTCTTTGTGATTTTTTCGTATGTTTAGTATGCCTATGTTTTAGTCTGTTTTATTCTGTTATATGAAAATGTCACAGACTAGTTAACTTACAAACAGAAATTTATTCTTTATATTTCTACAAGGCTAAGAAGTGCAAGACCTAAAGACCAGCATCTACCAAGAGCTTTCTTATTTATTTATTTATTTATTTATTTATTTATTTATTTAGTCTTTTTCCTTTTTATCGGTACCGGGGATCGAACTCACGACTGCCTGCTTGCAAGGCAGGTGCTTATGCCGCTGAGCTAAGTCCCCAGCCCCTTAATATGTCATCTTATGCAGAGGGTGAAAAAACAAGGGATGGGGAATGACAAACTGAGTCTTTTAAGAGAATCCACTCTTGTGACAGCATAGGAGCATAAATACTTCTTAACAGTCCCACCTCTTTTCATTTTGTATTTGTTTTTGTTTTAAGATAGGGTCTTGCTATGTAAGACAAGCTGGCCTCAGAATCTCAGTGATCCTCCTGCTTTGGTCTCCTGAGTGCTGAAAATTATGGGCTTGTGTTACCACACCTGGGCAGTTCTGCCTCTTAACAGTGTTATAGTGACAGTTACATTCCAACATGAGTTTTGGAGAGGATTATTCAAACAATAACAAAGTACACTGTAAGATTTTCATTTTAAATAAAATGATATCTGTAAAGTACTTAGAAAATTACTCAGAAAAGGTAGAAAAGGTACTGTATTTAATAAATTAAAAAGATAATCATTTTTTAAAAAACTATATAGAGAGTGTATATAAGTAGAATGTGACTCAGTTTCTCACTAAGAATCGTATCTTGGCAAGATTAACAGACATAGGGTAATGAGAATTTATTTGAATGTTAAGTCTTTTGTAATTATCTTCTTAAAAAGCAGGTTGGGAATATAGACAATAAACACTGACAGTTGTATCCATCTGTATTCTATCAATTCTATGAGTTTTTAGTTAGGAATTTTGTCTTTAAAAGCAGTACTCTAATTTAGGCCTAAGAGCATGAATGGAAATTGAATTAAAAAACATGAAGCTTCCACTGACTATGACAGAAAGATCTAAATTTCTATGTCACACAAAATTCTGTGTGCTGGGTGCTTCTGTATATAAGTGAGGAATCGAAACTTAAGAGACAAAATGACTACACCAGGTCACAGTGTTAATGTTTAGCAGATCCAGTATTCAAGCCCAAGCAGTCTGCCACCGAGGGTCACACTCTTCCCCATTCCGGCTTCCGGTTTCTCGGAACTCAGGCAGCTTTGTTATTGGCGAAAACTCTGTCTTCCTAAGTACAAAAGGACACTTGGTACAGGAGAAAATTTCAGCATGGTGACCCTTTGTGCCTCTGCAAATGCGTATGTGAAACTGGCAGTATAAAAGGAGCAGTGTGGATTGGATACAGAACACACACGTGAAATCATGTATGTTTTACCATCAGTGTGTTTTTAAAAATGTAGACACACTAGATTTACAATATCATAATGATGATTCATAAATTATATCATAATTTATATTGGCACTTTTATATACTATATTGTATACTATTAAAACAAACAAATATAAAGCTATAGGGTCCTACTGTCAGGGTATTTGGTTCTCTGTTAGATAAATTGCAAACATGTAACGAGCCCCCTTGTGAAAATCAGGCTTTTGAAAATAAGATAAAGATATCAGACAGTTTCCATCCTTAAAGAGCATGTAATTTTATTAGCTAGTGAAATAAATAAAGTTAAAACTATGATATGAAGTGGAAATGACTAAAATAAAGGCTCAGATAAGAGGACAGTAGTCGAGAAATCAATATAGTGTTGTCAGCACTTGGAAATCTGTGAACAAAGAAGTGGAAACACACAGCTGTGTTTAGTCATTGTGCCTGCAATTGGAAGATAATTTCAAAATTTAGACACGGGTCACACTGAGGACAGCTTTGGTTAAGGGGTTTAGAGTTTATTCTAGATTTTAAAGTGTTTTTAAGGCCAAATACATTTTTCAAACAAATTCCAATATATTTCTCTTGACTAAGACTCCTGTGTCCTACTAGATGGTAAAATAAGGAGATTTACACTCACATTGAAACTATTTTTGAAAAACAACAGCATATATAGGCCCAAGTAAGGTCAATAAGCAAAAATGAAAATGATCCTGGAAAAAAGTGAAAAAAAAAATGTAAACAAGATGATCTCCATGACTTTCCCACTTAGCTGTCTGGAAAGTTTTCAGAACATCTGCAGCAACCTCCTTGAGTTAAGGCTGTAGAACTGGGAGTCCGTAGTGGCCAAGGTGGTGAGAGTCCATATATCGGGGTACTGGAAAGGAGAGTTACTCAGAGATATCTCTGGAAAACTGGAGAGGATTCCCATTAAATCTTCAGGAGAGTAGAGATGTGTATCTTTGTGTGATGAAAGAATCAACCAGAAGTATTAGATAAAAATTCTTGGAGCTCATCAAAAATACTTGCTCTTCGTTCAAGCCAGAGTGAAAAAAGCTCAAACTTTACAAAGCGTTTGTATCAGTAGTGGGATATTAGTCCTTACCTAATTTGAACTCTGTTCTGGTCCTTAACAGCAAAGCTTAAAGATCCAAATTGCAAGAATCAGTTTCCATATAACTTAACTGGATTCCAGAACAAAGTTCAAAGCTATTTGTAATACAAATATATCCACAACCAAACATTTTGAAATTCACGACCTTTGGCATCCAATTAAAAATTACCAGTCAGTAAAGGTTACACACTACATAATTCCAAATAAGGTCATGTGTCATCGCTGCTGTTTGACTAGTGATGCAATGTATATACAACAATGGTCCCACAACATAATGGAGTTGAAAAATTTCTGTCACCTAGTGACATCAGAGCACAATGCTTTCACATGTTTTTAGTAATGGTGGTATATATAAGCTTATTTTACTGCCAGTTATTTAAAAATATAGCACCTTCATTTATGTATAGCATCTATCTAACAATGGTAATGAATAGCTTTATTTCAGCATTATTTCAGCATTTTCTATACTGTCATAGTCATGGTTTTCAAGGAAGTAGATTTAATGATACAGAATTTACAGGATTATTTCATAATTGTTATTCAAAAATTAAAATAGAAGAGTGAGGGGATCTGTCTATGCACTAGAGACCCAAAGAATCCAGCTAAGGGTCTGGGTCCCACAGCAATGCCCTGTATGAGTCCATTTGAAGACCTAGAGCCCATGGCAATGTCCTGCATGAGCTGAAGGCCTGGAGCCCGTGACGATGTCTCTTGCAAGGCTGTATCAAGGATCTGCACAGGGAAGTACCAAAGGTCAGTAGTGGAAGCTATGAAGTCTGCCCCTGTGGTATGAAGGATCTGTGCCAGCAGGATGGGGAATCTGAACTGGAGCCAGGAAGTGATGCTCAAGGTAAGGACCAGAGATCCCCTGAAAAGAACCACCATCAGCAACACCATGGATCCGAAGTCCTCTGCTGATGGGAACAGCTGAGTTCATATCAGGAAAACCAGTGTGATCAGCTTCTCCAATAGAATTGACAGCACACTAACTTCCCCTCCAGTTCTCCCTTTATGCGGTTGGCAATAATCCTCAGATGGTCCTTCTACACCTAAACCAGGCTGATTCAGTTTAGCTGGGTGTTATAAGTTAATCCACCACATACGCTTCTTTCTGTCTCTGTCTCTGTCTTTATCTGTCTCTCTGTCTGTCTCTGTCTCTCTCCCTTTCATGGCATGGAATCAGAACCAGCATCTTGCTCATCCTAGGCTAAATGCTCTACCACTGATCTGCAACCCACAACTGTGCTGTTTATTTTTATTTAACAGTGTACTACTTGTGCACGTATGTATATTAATACACACATGTAGATATGAAGCTTATTATAAAACAGTATGTTGTGTTGTATTGGGAGAAACTTTAGCCTTTCTTCATTGTGTTTATGATTCCACCATTTTCTCTTGTGCATTATTTGTTTCTTTCAGCATGGACCACAAGCATATGGAATCCACTGCCAATGTGTAAAAGCCCATGACAATGACCTGGAAACAAAGTTAAATGATTAAGTACTATGCGAGCTGAAGGTCAATGGTTATTGTTTGCCAGTGAGACATGTTCTAGTCAACCACAGCTGAAATCTTGAAGAACAAAAACAAAATAGCAAAAGTTATTAAAGAATTTGGTTTACTGAAGGCATTGGGAATAAAAACTCAAGAATATATGGGATACAGAGAAACTTCTAATGGTGTGGATACATAAAGACATCTCTCACAGCACCGTAACAGTCACACGTAGCACAAGAAGTTTATTTGCAATGTTAAAACGCTGAACCCAACTAGAATTGTGAAATTACTGATAGCTGTGTACGGTTTAAATTAAAGAATCATTCATTACACAATATGGAAATGAGTGATGAATCTGCTAGTGCTCATAGGAAGTCAGCTGAGGAATTATTAGACAATCTGGATAAGACGATTGTGAAGGAAAGTTACTTGCCAGGGAAATTTTTCTATGTGAATGAAATATTTCTTGTTCCAGAAATGAATGCCTGGAAGAACCAATTCAAAAGGAGGTCAAGTCAGTGCCAGATTTCAGGCCTTTTGAGGACAGAATAACAGTCTTAATTGGAGGCAATGTATCAGGCTAAAAATTGGAAGCCTTTGTGATCTGTCACTCTGAGAACCACACAGTCTTCAAGCATATCAATAAGTGCAAACTGTCAATGTACTATGGGAGAAATAATAAATTATAAATTATCTAGCTCCACTTTTAATCTGCTCTGCTAAATATCTATGCCAACAAATAGGAGAAGTACTATTTGTAGAATTACATACTGTGGGGAACCTTTCATACTGCTTCAAAGTTCAGGGGTGTCTAAAGACAACTGAGGATGTGACACCACTTGTCTAGCATAAGGTGCACAATGAGACACAGTTATGTTACCACAACTTAGCACAGAGAAACATGTATGGGCTGGTTACTGCACTATGTAAGAATGTAAACATGAGATAACAACCTGTATATGAATTATACAATGAAGACACAGGTGGCTCTTCTGCTCTGCTCCATGTTGCCTATTGTTGCTGCTAATGTCCTGCATACATGTGTTCTTTAAGCTTGGGACCTCATCCTTGAAAATCTCCCTGGGATCCCCTGAGCAGGTCAACATATCCTTTTCAAGATTTAACTTACTGTTTATGATATAGCACATTTACTGATGAATCTATCCCAATGTCAATGCAGCAGCCTTCCCTCTAAATGCAACCTCTTTGATTCAAACAATTGATTAAGAATCATAGCAGCTTTAAAGCCTACCCATGAGGACTACTTTTCTCCAGGTGACTGCATCTGAGGAAGACACTGAGAAGACTTTGATGCATTTCTGAAATTGCCACATTAATAACTGTGTTTATGTCGGAATAACATTAATAAAGAGATAATGAATGCTATCCAGAAGAAGACACTTAAGAGGTTTGTCCATGATTTTAAAGGACTTGCTAAGGATGAGGAAGTTACAATAATCAGCAAAGCTATGGCGGAGAGACAAAGAACTTTAACCTGAGTGTGGATAAAGAATTGACTTCATGAGTTGAAACTAGGATAGGAACACAGCAGAACAAGAAACAGGAAAGGAAAGTGTGTGAGAGAGAATGCAGGCCCCAAGAAAAGTCACAGTGAAAGATTTAACATAAACTATTGCAGACTTCAACAAACTCCTTAAGGAGTTTAAAATTATGAACCCCATCAGTGGAAGATTTTCATTAACAGACAGAATATTCATGGTGCATTTTGTGCTTATAAGCAAATTAATAATACTAATATAAACAACCCTATCTGGACATTTCTGAAAGAAATGGCACATGCTCAAGAAAAACCTCAGGCAGGTCCTCCAGGAGGAGTTATAGTAGGGAAGATTGCTACTGTGGAAGTTTGACGGCTCTCTGTGTGTTATTTTATCTGCAAATCTGCAAGAAGGACAAGATGTAAAGGTAGAAAATAGTGATATTGACCATACTGGTCCTGTATAGACCTATAGTTGTGTGTGTGAGTCTTAGTTTTTAATTCAAAACTGTAAAAAAATTAAAATTCAAATCTTTTAATGAAGAAAATAAGTTTATAAGCTAAGCAAAAGAAGAATACATTTCTATATTAGCTACACGATGTGTTAGTGTTTTAAACTATTACAAGTCAAAACATTAAAAACTTTAAAGTTTATAAAGTCAAATCATACAGAAAGTTGACATTAGGTTATTATTGAGGAAAAGTTAGTATAACCTGTTTATAAATCCCACTATATTGCTCCATGATATCCTAGCCCTTCACATTGAGTCACTGGTCATTCACTGACTCACCCATACAACTTCTGGTCCTGCAAGCTCCACTGACAGTAAATGTTCTATGTAGGTAGGTATACTACATTTTAGAAAATATCTTACAGTAGCTTTGATTGTATCTTTTCTTATGCTTGAATAAGCAAATAACTATCATCGTGTTATATTTGCATACAGCATTCAGTATAGTAACACCTGGACAGTAGTGCACTATAGAAGCAACAGGCTATACATACTCTATGGTCTAGATGGGAAGTAGACTATAGTGCCTAAAGTTGCATAAATAACATTCTATGGCATTCGTGAAACTTTAAAAATAACCTAGCAGTGCATTTCAGTAAATATATTCTCTAAATATATAGTCTCCAGTACTGAGCCAAAAAAAAAAAAAAAAAAAAAAACCCACAAACCTAGTTGCCTCATTGTATTCTGCAGAGTGAAAATTTGTGCAGCAGCTGGAGAAGGACATTGTATTTCAGAATTCTTTACATCACTGACAAGAAATGCTCTTGTAGAGATCCATGAATAAAATGTAGGAATCTTTCAAAGTATTCTTCAAATTTACAAGCCTATCTTTTTCAGAGTATTTTTTAAATGCTTATATTGGAGAATTACTAGTTTCTCTGCTTGTATCTCTCTTTACCTCCAAACTCAGAAATTCATTTTATTTTTCATCTGTATATTCAGCTTCTCTCAAGATTCTTGGCTTTGATTGGAAGGCATTTAAAGAACTCTCAGATGAAGATAAGGTGGTGCTTTCTCCTTGTGGAATTCAGTGATGATCAAGCTCTAATTTTATGTTCAGATCCTACTAGTTATGTTTTTATTTTTAATTAATCCCAAATCACAAAGACTACCAAGTCCTAATAAATGGATCCTGACTTGCCAAATGCATTTTGATCTCCCATACAGAATTCCAATTCCTAAAAGGTTGAGGCCTCATTTAGGTCTTTTAAGAAAAATTGCCTTCTCATAGTCTGACATCCTACCAGGTATTATGAGATGTGTTTTATCTACTGAGGATTCAAATACCATGGGCATTAATTCTAGTGTCTGCATAGGATTTTATTACTTTTCGGGGGGAGAGAGACACACAGGGAATTAAACACTGAGGTGCTACAATCCTCGCCTCTTAAAAAAAATTTAGACAGGGTTGCTGAATTTGTAATTCCAAACTTCTAATGCTGCCGCACCACCACAGTGATATGGATGATGAAACTGGGGCTAATGGATCACTCTCCTTCAGTCTCCTGAACCTGGGCAATGCCCCAGGATCAACCCCCCACCCTCTCTGTCTTAGGGCCTGGGAACCAGAGGAAAAATGAGAAAGGAAAAAGACACCTGAGCTTGCCCTGGAAGGTTCCAAAATTCCAAATCAGGAAACGTGTGTGTCAAATGCTTTTACGTGACCTACACTAGGCTTTATTTCCTGGAGCTCACTGAAGATTCGTGTATATGGACTGCATTTCATACAATCAATTATAGCAAAGTGAATTATGGGAAAGCACATGAGCAACAAATACAAGTGACATCACTCAGCACCCTGTCAATCATATTGTCAAGCAGGCTCTAGAAGATCCATAAGAGGAGCTCTAGATCCAGTGAGCAACATTTTAAATCCCTGAAATCTGATGTCTTTTTTGCTTCACTGGTGTAAGCCTGTTCACCCTGAGCTTAATTAATTTTGCTGCTTTTTCTTACCATCATATGCCATGTCCAGTTCTTTTCCTCGCAAAAGACTCTATTAAAAAAGAAACACCAAATCTACTGGAAGAGAAAGTATGTAGAAATCTTGAAGAAATGAGTATAAGCAGAGAGTTCAGGAACAAAACTGAGACTGCATGAGAAGCATTTCAAAGAATCAACAACTGGGATCTCATCTTGTTAAAAAGCTTTTGAAAATCAAAAAAGATCACCAACAGAGTGGAAAGACAACACACAGAGTGGGAAAGAATTTTAGTCAGTTGTCACTCAGACAGAGGACTTATGTGTAAAACAATATAAAGAATTAAAAAAATCAAGTTCCCCAAATTCAAAAATCCAATCCAGAAATGGACCTCTGAGAAGAATACTCACTTCTCAGGTAAAGAAATAAAAATGGCAACTAAATATGTGAAAAAGGTTCAATATCACTCATCTTTAGAGATATGCAAATTAAAACAACGCTGAGAGTCCATATCACTCTAGGAAAAAACAGTTATCATCAAGAAATCAACCAATAACAAATGCTAGAGGGTCTATGGGGTAAAAAATCTCTCTACTGTTGGTGGGAGTGTAGCCTGGTACAACCACTATGAAAATCAATGTGGAGAGACCTCAAAAAACTAGGGTTAAGGGTCCCATTTGACCTTACCTTTTCTGGCTATCTGTCCAGAAGAACTAAAAACATCATATCATAGCAATATACATGCACCTGTGTTTATAGTATTGGGAAAAACTGTACAAGAGAAAATTGTTGCTTTTGAAACTTCATTCTTTGGAAACTGCCTAGCTCTGTGACTGATTCTTGGCTTTATAATTACTTTCTTGACTCCTATAACCATGAGAGCATAACCAAACACACAGGATGCCCAATCATACCATTTTACCAAGCTTTATAAACTGATGATCATTAACCTACTCTTGTAACTGTTGATACAATCCTGCTAGTTAATCAGAACTGCCAGGCTGCTCTGTCTCGCCTTTGTACCTCATGCTTGTGCATCATAAAAAAGCCCTAGACCCCAGAGATCAGGGCCTGACATTCTGAGAAGAATCCCTATCAGTGCCTGTCATTAAAAATAAGTCTGCCTACAAATCCTGAATGTTGTTTCAGTGTTTCTGCTTGTTGTTGCAGGAGCACAGTTTGCAATAGCCAAATCTTGGAAACAACCCAAATGCTCATCAGCCGAGGAATGGGTAAAAAAGATGTGGTTTTATACAATGGAGTGCTACTCCATCACATAGAAAAGTAAACTTGAGGGTTTTATAGGTAAATGGATGCAACCTGAGACCATATTCATAGGTGAAATAAATCAGATTTACATGTGTAAACACCATATTATCATCCTGGTGTGAAAAACCAAAAGAGTAAATAAGGCCCAAAATGTACAATAGATATAGTAAAATAGGAAGAAGTTGTTCAAAAGAAAAGAATAACTAGGATGGGGGAAAGGAGAAAGGAAAGGAAAAGGAAAACAGTACAATTTCTCTTAATTATTGAAAAGAAAAGTTTGTGCTAATATCATCTGGAGAATATTTTATCACTGTATTTATACTCTGAGTAACAACTTTAAAATAACAATAAACAATGTATTGACTATTTTTTTTTAAACAAGGTCTCATTGTGTAGCCCAGGATGGCCTTGAACTCCTGGCAATCCTATGACATCAGCCTCCCCAATCCTAGGATTATAAGCATGCACCACTATACTTGGCTGTATTAACTATTATTATTCTCCTATCACACTGTTATGAAATTTTGTTTTACTTTGTTTTCCACAAAAAAGAATCTAGGAACAACTTAGAATTGCAGTACTCATTGTAACAACACCCAGCTACACATTACTTTTTTTAAAAACACCATCTTGTTTTTTACTACATGGCAATTTGATCATCAGAAATGATAAAATGACTATGGTAGTTGTATTTCAAATTAATTTTAATACAGAGAATTAAACGCACAGAAAGATTAAATTGTCAAGGACCTAGAGCTAGCAAATTATATACAACACGGGAAATCAGGTCCTCTAAGCATAATGGTCATCTTATTTTTCTTGTGTGTCCTCCCCTTGTGCTAAGTTTTTCTGAAATTCTAGTATGTATTTCAGCCTGAATTTTTTTCTACTACTTTCTATGGGGACGTCCTCTAAAGACAGTCTGCTCTCCAACTCAAGTTTGATCCTGCCAATTTCATCTATTCTTCACAATTATAATAAAAAACAATCTGTTGCCCTTAAATTGTTTTGATGTTTCACTGTATCTGAATTAAGTGAAAATAGTTACAAAAGATACATAGCTTGAGACTAGGAGGAACAATTCACAAATAATAAATCTATCTCAAAAAAGGCTCCTACGTCCCTGAAAACTTTGTTTAATTCTATCATTCTATTATTAGCATTGCACATATTTCAATGCATTATAATCACCAACTATTTGAACACTGGTAACACAGACCTACAGCCTCAGTAGCCAATAATATTGGTTTGGCAGTATACTAATTCTTGATGAATTCACCATATACAGGAACATGAGTTTCTTAAGTTTTTGTCTTCATGCACCTCTGGCATTTAATTTTACCTAGCTTTTCCTAAATATCTCAGGGTTACATATTTTTGGCCTTGTCTTAGAGGACTATAGTACTTCTAAAATTTAAAAACAAATAGAATATCACTCCAAAGATGACAAATGAGCCAAGGTTCTCCAGAGGTAGAAAACCAATAGGATATGCGTCTGTGCGCGCGCGCGCGCGCATGTGTGTGTGTGTGTGTGTGTGTGTGTGTGTGTGTGTGTGTGATTTATTTTAAAAATAACTAATGTGATTATGGGGGCTCAGGCATGCCAAGATCTGCAATGGTCAGATAGAGACACAAAAGTAGGATGTATATTTCAATTGTGAATCCAAAACTTGGAAGAATAAAAAAAAGCAAATTATTTCAGTCAATATCCCACAGACACACCAATCACAGAAATTCATACACTTCACAAAAGCTAAGGAAAAGTGACTGATTCATGTTACTTACTATAATAATACAAAGATGTACTGAAGAATGCAATAAGAGAAAGAGAGAGGGGAAAAACGGAGAAAGGAGAAAAGGAAAGACAAGGAGAAGTGAGACAGAAAGAGAGAGAGACAGAGATACAGAGACAGAGACAGACAGAGACAAGAGAGGTTACACCCAAGCCTTACACTTGAAACCCAACAGCATCCCAATAAAACTCAGCGCTGGGCAAAGCTTCAAAAAAACGGCCTTCAAGCCAGTATCTCTAGAAGAAATTTCTGGAATGTTAGCCAGTTGGCTAAGGAACTGCCTCTATCAACCCTTTACCAAATCCTGGCAAGGAAAAGGGAAACAGGACTTCATTCACTGTAGAGGGAGGCATGAAGCAGACTACATGGCCCTGGAGTTCAGTGGTGCTCTGCCACAGTACAACCCAACATCAGTCAGAAACCATGAGCCACATATCCATGTCAGAGCTCATAACAGATCCTGTAGGCCTGCCCTGCCACCAGGCAGATACTTACAGCCTAGTGGGACAGACTTATATTTTAGCCTGCATATGTACCAGACATGGAATGGGCTCAGAATGTGCAGCAACACTGTGGAAGGATGGCCAAAGGACTGTCCATCCCATATCTCTCCCAACCACAGGAAGCACTACAGGGTGAACATCTATGATTTTGAATGAAGAAAAGAGAAGAAGGCATCCAGTCATTGCATAAGCACCTAGGGGTGATCCATCCAAGGTAATTCAGTTAAGAGCCAAGTAGGTTCCTCTAGTGCCTAACCATAGGCTAATGACTGTGACTGAGGCATCTGAGCCTATCATGACTCCCAGGGAAGGCTTGAAGGAATGAATTATGTATTTACACATTCTTCTAGTCCTAACTGAACACATCAACGTCAGACTGAGGGCAAACCCAGACATGGAATGTGCTCTAGTTTTGAATTAGTGACAAAATGCCAAAAGTGCATTGGATCTTAGGGTACTGTCAAGTACCAAAATAGTGCAAGTAAATATAGATGTATGGAAAATAGCAACCTGCTGAGGATTGCTAGGCATAAAGTCATAGCAGAAAGACCAGAATAAATGTCTAATCCTTTATTGACTCATGTCAATGAGTACGAACTATTTGTGGAGAACAAGGACCTTACAATAGAAAAATGTACCAGAAACTGACCAGAGAGTAACTAATACAGGCATTTTTCTGGAATAACTTTAAATAGTTCTTTTAAGAAACACAATGAGCATCACAAAAAGATAATTCGATAGTCTAACAGTAAAACCTCACAGAGAGACGTAAGTTTAAAAAAAGAAGCCTATTTGAAAATACATAACTGGATTAAAAAAGAATGAAATATAAAGAATGCAGTATGAAGTTTACAAGAACTTTGGGGCATCATTAAATTAGCAACTCTTGGAGTCAATAGGGCTACTGCGGGACTTGAGAATGCTAAACAGATGGCTTACTAAGAAAGGTAATAACAAAAATTGTCCCCAAACTAGAAAAGCATATAAAATCCACAGGCAGGAAGGTCAAACTTTACTAGTCAGTTTCAAATCAAACCAGTCTACCTCAAAATATATTATAACCAATCTCTCAGAAATCTTATAAACCAAGAGAGAATGATATGAAATTTTCATAGTACTGAAAGAAAAAAAAAGCTAAATATACTATACCCCAGCAAAGCTTCCCTTTAAAAATAAAAAACAAATAAAGGCTTTCCCAGACAAACAATAGCTGAGAGAATATAGCTCTATCATACTTACCTTACAAGAAATGATAAAGATGGTCTTGAAAGAAATGATAGGGATAGTTTTTTTAAACCAACAAAAGGACAAGAAAATAATGAAAGGTATAAAACTCAGTGGTAAGATTAACTACATAAATTCTTGATGCTTTCATGTTGCAAACATGGTGTGTAAGCAATTTATATCATTAATCTGAAAATTAAAAGACATAAAGATTTCCAGGCACAGTGGCACACCCCTGTAAGTCCAGTCTTTGGGAGGCTGTGGTAGGAGGATCACTGCAAGTTCAAGGCCAGCCTGGGCTGCATTGTAAGTTCAAAACCAGCCTGAACTACATAGTAAGACCCTATCTCAAATAAAAAATAAAAATAAACAAATTTTAAAATTCAAACTAAAGGTTACATTAATATGGTGATAAGTAATACATAAATGTGTGAGATTGAACTTCAAAAATTCAAACTTAGGGGAGAGACATATGTTTTTATCAGTAAAATTACTCTGCTTTGGTTTGTCTTCATACTTCATACTTTTACATTCAATATTAAATTAGTATCATAAGCCTCACCCTCATGTGCACAACCAGCTGCCACTGGAGACACTTCCCATTGGTAACCAGCATGAGTCAGGAGCAGCAGCAGCACCCAGCCACAGGAGAAGCAGCAACCAGTCCCAATCCCCCATACGCACTGACAGCCATCATGCAGCTTCCTGTGGGTTGCCAGCACAGGCTGGGAAAGGCAGTAGCAGTTGTGCAGCGACGGGCCCACTGGCCACCACTGGGTACCCACCAACAGCCACGCCTTGAGAAATCATACACAACGCAGGAAGTGCTTGGGACCCCACAGCCTGGAAGAATCCAGGAAAATGTCAAGATGAAGAAAAAAGCAGTCTCTTGCCTCCAACCCATGCAAAGCAAGTCCAAGAGATGTAAACATGAAAGAGATTGGAAGCCACACACCTAAATTTTTTGAAGTGATGGCAACTGAAGTAAAGAAACTATATATATATATATATATATGAAATTAGAAACTATATATATGAAATTAGATCAAAATATAATAAAAGACTTGCTGTGCATATCTAAAGAAGACATAGATAAAAAATAGAGGAGAATAGGAAAATGAGGGAAAACTTGAATTAACAATATGAGAAAGGTTTAGAATGCATGAAACAGATTCAAAGAGATATCCAGAAAATTAACAACTCCATTAAAATCTGGCAAAACTGTTTGAAAGAAACTGAAAATAAACTTTCAGACCTTGAAGACAAGCTTGCAGCTAGCTACTGCAAAAGGAAAGATCTCTTAAAAATAACAAGGAACCAGGAAATAATCATTCAATGGCTGCAAAATAATGCAAAGAAAATAATTTAAGAATGATAAGTGTCAGTGAAAAAACAGGGATCAACACAAATAACATAAAAAAGACAATATAAGTGATAGCAGAAAACTTCCCAAACATGGGAAAAGGATCTGGCATACAGATAAGTGAGGCATATAGAACTCCAACTAGGCATAACCAAAATAAATCTATACGCAGACATATAACAATCAAGATTCCAGAAATTCAGCACAAGGAGAGACTATTAAAAACTGTTAGATAAAAGAAACATATCACCTATAAAGGAAAAGCCATCAGAATCATGACAGACATCATGACATAACCATGTTATGTCAATCATGACATAACCATCAAATCAAGAAGAGCTTGGAGTGAAGTATTTCAAGTCCTGAAAGAAAACAACTTCCAGCCAGATTGGAAAACTATCTTTCCAAAATTATTTTTCAAAATTAATAGAGAAATAAGATTCTTCTATTACAAAGAATAGCTGAAGAAATTCATGACCACCGAACCAACTCTACAAAGAATACTGAAGGATGAAAGAGAGAGAGAAAGAGAGAGAGAGAGAGAGAGAGAGAGAGAGAGAGAGAGAGAGAGAGAGAGATGATTATAGGAACAGTGACAGAGGGAGATAACCAAGCAGGGCAGACAATGGAATGGAGGAGGAAAGTAGGGAGCCAGTGGCAGGAAAATAGCAAGGCAGAGATGAGGCAGTGCATGTTGGCCATAGTCACTCATATAGATGGCCTCAATTCACCAATAAAAAGAAAAACAGGCAGAGTGGATCAGGAGAGAAGATTGTCGATATGCTTTATATAAGAAACACATTTAACTCAAAAGTTAATTCAAAGACCAGGACAGAAAACAATGCTCCATGTGACAGGGAACCAGAAAAAAGCAGAGATAGTTTGCCCAGAAACTGCAGAATGGATAAGATATGGCATCTGTATACAATGGAAAGCCACCCGGCCATAAAGAATGATAACCTCAAGACTCTTGTAGGTCAATGGATACAGCTTGAGATCATGCTTCTGGGTGAAATGGTTCAGAATCACACGAGAGAACATCATGTTGTCTCTCTAGTATACAAAACTGAAGAATTTAGTGGAATCCAAAATACACAATAGATATTATGAATGTGAAGGAAATATCTAAAGTGGGAAGGTGGTATTCATTGTTAATTTCCTATCATTTTGTTTTGAAGCCTTGTATCATTTTCATTGTTCTGTTTTGTTTGATCTTATTATACTTGATGGTATGTGCAGTTATTTCAAAGATAGCAAGATATATTATGATACCCATTCTTTAATGTAGAAAAGCAGTTTATTCCATTATAAGCACTTACATAGTTAGTCATGGAGAGTAACAGGCCTGTTGGTAAAACAGGTCACCCAAAATGCAGATGGTGTCAAACTAGTGGTCAAGGACTAATTACTCCTTTGAAGAAAAGAAACAACTATTATTGAGGATTAATTTAATTTTAAAAACCAATACAAACTGGACAGTCCACCTGAGGCATAACTGCCGCGTAAAAACATGCATCTTTACAATTTGATGGCCCCAAGTTAAAACAACAAAAAAGCAACAAAAATCATTTCACAGAAAGGAAAGGTTATAAACGTGAAAACAGCTCAAGAAATACACTACCTGAAGAAAGCAAGAGGCGACTGGTCTCCATAAGAAATATGCACCCTGAAAAGTCAGGTATGATCTAGAGTATCAATCTATGACTTGATTGTTCCCTAATTCCTGAATAAAAATGACACCGTGCAGTACTTATACTTCATGGCTCAGACACCTAACCTCCTTTTGCTCTTTTCCTTACTCACTCCAACCATTACTGAAACAAGTCTGAAAACATGAGAGACACAGTTTAAAAAGAAACATAATCACACATTATGTCTCCCTTTTTGTAGCTGCCATTGACCTGGGTTTGTTACTAGAAAATTCCTAAAGAAAATTTAAATAAGTTTGTGGCTTTGCTGAACCAAATACCTCAGTTAATATTTAGAGAACACCCACATTGGGGGCAATAGTATTATTGGGGATATCTATTATGGAGAGATAGCGGAAAAAAGGCTGTATGTCTCAAAACCAGTGTTAAATCAATCTCAGGGTTGAGAGGAAAAAATCAGAGTCTAAAATCATGAGTGCAGCCATATCCAGGATCCTTGTCCTTCTGGATCCATGCTTCTTTCAGGGTCTTCAGCATTATAAATGTTCTCTGCCATCTGCCACACTTTCATTATATTGTTTTCTGATACAGACATGCACAAGTCACCTAAGGTTCAATGGGATTCTAGGAAAAATCAGGTATCTTAGCAATGTAACTGCCATGAATAAACAACAACTCAGGTGGGCCATCTTCTGCATCTCCTGGAGATTGCTCTTTTCCAATTTTACCTAAATCCCAGACATTCAGTCTGCAGTCAGTACCACTGGAAGCCAGAATAGTCTCATTGTGAGGTGACTACCAAACCTGAAATGTTTTATCCTTATGTGATTCAAAGGAATGCAACTCAAGTTTCAGATTTCTTAGATTCCACAAAGCAACAGTTTTGTCAGCTGATCCTGTGGCAAGAATGAATTCACTATAAGGATTAAAAGAGAGGCAGTTTACTTCTGCAGTGTGACCATCAACTGAATGGCTTGGTTTGGAAGTGTTCCTTGACTGAGTATCTCAGATCATAAGTTTCTGGTCATCAGCAACTGACCCGAACAGGAACTCATGGAGCAGACACCAAGAAATATTTTCTACTACTGCTGTGTGCCCTGTAAGGATGGTCTTCACATCCACCACTGTACCTTCCTTTGGAACAGCACTGCTGTCTCATAGGCAGATGGTATGGTCATCTGAAGCACTAAGTGCCCACTTAGAGTTGGTTCCCAAGAAAGCCCATAGCCTTCCTTCTGATGTCCACCGAGATTCAATTCTGGGTTGCACTCTCTGGGTCTGGTTTAGAAGGATGCTTTGTATAGCCAAAACAGAATATCATTGGATGAAGCCTTTGCTGCAATGATGGCAAGGCTTCAGGGGCATATAATGGGCCTTGTTTATTTTCCCACACACAGAGTCAAAACCTCCAAATTCTCCTTTCTCACTGTTGTAGTGTGATGCATCAAACTGGGCATTGTCATTAGGGCACTGTATGCTGGCTATCACAGGATGGTTTTTTTCATCTGTTGTGCGTTCCCAGGACAAGTTCATGAATACTGAAATCCTTCCCTTTTGGTCTGGTTACATGTGGAAGCCACTGTGTTGTTAGGCTGGGCCACTCCAGAGCATAGGTCATCACCAAATCATAAAGAAAAGGCATGTTCTTTTTCCATATCTTGTACTCCTCACTGATCACATGTTCTCCAGCTGCATCATCAAAGGCTGCTTCCTTGTCAGCCATGGTGACAGGAGAGCCAGCAGAACCCTGGCACCGAACCATGCAAGAGAGTCTAAGGAGGCTTTGGGCTCTGTGTACCTGGCCTCTATTATTCTTGGTAGCTATTTTTGATTTCCTATTATCTTGTTTTGAAGGCCCTTTATTGCTTTCATTTTTTTGTTTTGATTGACTTTATACTGTTTTGCTTTGTTTTATTATGTTTGATGGTATAGGCAGCTACTTTGAAGATAACGAGAGGCATTAAGGTAGTCATTGTTGATTTCTTTTGATCTTGCTTTGAAGTCCCTGTATTATGTTTGCTGTTTTGTTTTGATTGACGATATTCTATTTTATGTTGTTTGGTTTTATTCTTTTCAAAATAAAAGAATAAGTTACTATCATTTCAAAATAGCTTGTTGTAATCAAAAGATGTCTTCTGTAAATCTCATGGTGTCTATAAAGCAAAAACCTGTAGGCTTATCCAAAATAATACTTAACTACAAAGAAAAATGAGACAGAGAGAGATAAAGAATGAATAAAAAAATGGCTATATTGACCTGTCACCCTAGTTACTTGAGAGGAGGCAGTAGCATCCTCAAATGAAAGCAAGCCTAGACAATTGAGATCCTATCTCAAAATAAAATAAGATAAAATAGGCTGATGACAGTTCAGTGGTAGAGTTCTTGACTAGCTTGAGGCTCTTGGTTCAATTTCTGGTACTACAAAACGTAACAAAATACAACATTACCAGTACCACAATAACAGCACGAGCAAATCTAGACAACAAATAACGAAAAGGTCATAGTTAGATCTTACGTATCAGTAGTGGCCTTGCATATAAGTGGATTAAAGTCTGCAATTAAAAGACATACAGCAACTGAATAGATGGACCAATGAAAAGAATCAGCTATAATGCTCCCAAGAGACAAATTTCACCTCTAAAGGCACAGCCTGAAAATGAAAAATCAGATCGAGACCCCATATAAGTGGAATCCCCCCCCCAAAAAATAGGGTTAAGCATACTTATACATAGGATAAAGCTATGAATTTGTCAAGAAGAAAGAACAGTTATAAGAATACATGTGGTGAAGATCCAACATGGCTGAATAGAGGAGGAGTCACAGAGTTTCTCAGAGAAAATCAACTAAAATCACAGGTAACTGGAAGAAAGGGGACATACACAATACCAAAATTAATCTGAAACATAAGTCTTGTAGATCAAGCAAAACCTAGGCATAGGACTTTCTAAAATGACAGTCCTACCCACAGGGCTGCCCACGGATTTACCATCCACAGGATCAGAGCAGGAACCATCATTCCCAGGGAATTCCCAAAATGTAGAGACACTGAAAATATGCAGCAAACTCAGTCCACATAGAATAGATCTACAATTTAAGGCCTCTCGCTTCTTTTGATATCTTGAAAACAGAGGACACCGCAGCCTGGCAACAAATTTTGCTGCACACAGAATGGTGAGTGAGTGCTCCCTTCCCAGTGGGCCACCAGTTTTATTTTGTTTTGCTTAGTTCTTGTTTTTGTTCTCATTCTTGTTCTTGTTAGTCTTTTTCCTTCTTCTTCTTCTTTCTCTTTTTCTATCAAGCACCATAACTGCTAACTGGATTCTCTAGCAACAAGAAAGTTAGGTACTGACTGTGGCATTGAGAATTGTTTGTGAAACAACACAAACCATCTTGCCCTATGAGCAGCACAGGAAAGGGACTCAGACTGCAGACCTGTGGCAGCAGGGACAGATAATGGGAAATGGCACTTCCTTGCCTTGTGGTCAGTGACCAGAGCACAAGCACCCTTGGGTTGGGAAGTCAGCACTCCCTCTGACTTGGGACCAACATCTCAAGTAGCCCAGGGCTGTGGGAATAAAGAGTGGGGGTGTCATAGTTTATGTCTGTGGCCCCCAGGCCTCATGAGTGTGAATTGTGCATTTGTGATTGGTTCATTGTCTAGAGCTTGGATTGATGGTGTCAGTGCTCCACCCACCTAGGGGTGGAGCCAGGATGTGATGTATTGGCTGGAAGGTGTGTCTTGCTCTTTGCTGGTTCCTGCTTGCTGTTGGCAGCCGCCATGAACTGCGGCCCAGCCATGCCCACCTGCCTTGGAGCCAACTGAGTGTGGACTGAAACCTCCAAAAACTGTAAGAAATAAACTTTTCCTTTCCCAACTTGGGTTTCTGGTATTTTGTCTCAGCAAGGAGTAAAAAGTAACAAAGACGGGGGAAACTCTGCTCTGTTACCAGGTACAAGCACCTTGGGCTGGAAATCCAGCACGCCCTCTGACTTACACCCACTAGCACAAGCAGCATGGGGGCCAAGGGACAAGGAGTGGGAAACAAGCATTCCCCTGCCCTACAACCAGTGGTGCAAGCACCCTTGGGCTGAGCTGTCAGCACTGTCTGTGACTGATAACCACCACTATGATGGAACAGATTTGTGACCACTAACATGGGACAAGGAGGACAGAGTGTGAGAGCAGCCAGCAGTGTGGAACAGAGCAGGCTGCATAGGGTCCAGGAGGAGCCAACTGTACCGAGAACTGGGAGCAGCCGTAAGCTGTCTCTGAGAGTGCCAGGGCAGCTAGGAGAGCAACTCAAACAGAGGAAGGAGATGTGGGCCAGCCATCTAGAAAGCCGCTGGCTAAAGACTGGTCCACAGGCCCCGCATCCAGTGACCAAGATCAGCCCTACATTCAGTCCAGCACTAATCCTACTGCAGGTTTGGTGCGGCTCCAATTTGGACATGAACACAAAACAGTAGACACCAGAGGAGTTTTATTTATTTTTTTTCTTTGTGTATATCATTTTCTTTTTACTGTCTGCTGGTTTGACTGTTGTTGTTTTAATTTGTACATATGTTTTTGTTCTATTCATCTTTCTATCTTTCCTTAACTATCCCTTTTGATCTAATGTGCTCCGTGAGAACGTTGTCTCTAGTCTTTCTTACTCACTTGGAGAATCTTTTGCTTCCTCCTCCATTCTTTCTCCCCTGCCTTCTTACCCAGCTTCCCAAAGCTTGCATGATTATCCTTTGTCTTCCTGCCTTGATTTAACTATATTTCCCTTCATTTATCTCTCTATTGTGTCCCTTATACCTCTTAAATTTCCCCACCACAGGGGGAAACTCATTACAAATAACTTTCTAATTTATGTTTGGTTTTGTTATTTAACTGCAGATCTTGCTCCTGCTGTTAAAAATATCAAATCAAGAGTTACCACAATTCGTCAGTTTCTAGACTGTGCTTCACACTATTGTCACTGATAATTATACTACTTTAGCCGGAATATCACACTGTTGTAATCAGTTGTTCCCCCTTCGATAACAACACTGATTGTCTGGAATCACACCCATCACCATAGTGCAGTACCAAAGGAGTGGGCAATAGCAAAATTGCATCTTTAATAAATTGGGAAAGTAGGTCTAGAAACCAAGGACTCCTATACATGGAAGATACCTCTGAAGAACAGATATTTTCTAAGGAGGCCTTGGAAGTAATGAAGAAGCTATCCCATAAGAAATTCGTAGGCATCCACACCGAAAAAAAATAGAAAATGACAAGACACAAAACTCAACCCCAAATCACTCAGGATAAAAATTATACATTTTAAAAAATATATAATGGGGAGTATTACTCAGCTATCAAGAAGGAAAAAATTGAGACATTTATAGCTAAATGGATACACATTGAGACTATAATCATAAGTGAAAAAAGTTGGACACATAAATAGTGCATTATCTCTGATACGAAAAACTGAAAAGTAAATAAAAACCGTAATGTACAATAGATATTGTGAAATAGGAAGAAACTGTTCATAGGGAAAAAGGAACTTGGGAGTAGGGAGAAAGAAGGAAAGAAAAACAAGAAAAGAGGAATAAAATGAAAGCAGATCTCTCTGAATGGTGAGGGAAAGACAGTTTGAAGGGAGGAGATGGGAATGGAGAAGAAAGAGGAATCAAGATATATCATGCACAGGTACAAATTCCGAATCATTATAATCATTATGTATACCTAAATTGTACCAATAAACTTAAATAAACTAAAAAAATTATGCACCCAAAACTGGAACATCCAGATGTTGAAGTAAATCATCATAGACATTAAGGTTGAGATAGAATTCAAGACAGTGGTAGTTTAATATCCTGCTTTCAGCAGCAAATCATCTAGACAGAAAATCAAATTTTAAAAAAGAGTTAAAGTACACCCTAGACAAAACAGACCTAACAGACATCTACAGAGCATTGGATTTAAAAGCTGCAGAATCCTCATTCTTTTTAATTACACATGGAACAGTCCCAGTGTAGCTCACTGGTGGCAAATCTATGGCTCACTTGCTGTGGTGGGCACACAGAGCTCTCTCAGTTGGCACACAAGCCAAGTCACCCCAGTAGCTGAACATCAGATACAGCACACGTAGGGGCCATGCATGTGCTCATAAAGGAGTGCCAATACCAAGCAGCTGGTCCAAGCGCTCACATGGCCAATCAGTGTGCTGCCAAGGAGAATGTATAGACATGTGCATGTGTGTGTGTGTGTGTGTGTGTGTGTATGGGAACATGTGTGTGTGTTTGCTTGGACTGATTGTGAGTTTTCATACCATCATTTTTATTAAAACAAGATTTTAGTTTTGAGTTTTGTCATGAAAAGTTAAAATTTAATATCTAATATTCAGAAAAAATACGTTCTAATTAAGAGACTGAGATTCTTTTAATGTTGTGCTGTTGCCCTGGCATATTTGAATCTGTGTTGTCATATTTAGTTGTTTGTGAAGAATTTATGGAAACGAGAACAAGATATATTTGCTTAAATGGCTATGAGTTTAGCAGAAGTCCTAGGAAAATGCGCTTGCATGTCTTTTTCAGATTAGGCCAGAAACTGATAGACAGTGGTACATTGCACCCTTATGCTGGTGGTCAACAATTTCATGAAAAACACCAGCTGAGAATCACTACCATATATTGTTGATTAGGGAGTATCAAATGTTTAGTGTTAATTAATAGTATTAGCTATTTTTGGTATAGGGACAGATTTGTATTGGGCACATCATTTTTAAAATTTTGTGTTTTTGTAGACTTCAAATCTTGAACACTAAAAAATGACTACTGCAAAAAAAGCTGAACTGCAAACAGATAGTGGAAGGTCACTTCAAGAGACTGGACAGTCATTTGGAGTGACTGAACCCCAAGGCAAGCATTATGTATTTTGTGTAGTGAAAGGGCTGTGTGTTACATATCAAGTGTCAGACATCACTTTGACATCAGCCATGAACTTGGTGAAACTGTGGAGTTGCTTGAAGGGAAATTGAGGAAATGTCACTCTCAGAAGCTTAGTTTTCTTAATTCTTTTTCTAAAACAAATCATCTGACAGCTGACAGCTTTCAGATTTCAGTGTGCTTAGCAAAATAAGGTAAGCAAAACATGACCATGTTGTCGGGGAGTAATTAACATTTTCACAATTTTCCAAAGGTAAAATTATACAATGCATCTCTGAGTTGCCACTTAGAAACTGTACTGTTAAAAATCAAGTCTTGCACATAGAAAGTAACTCACCAGTGACTTACAAAAGGCAGTCTGTGACTCTATGTGCACAGATATAAACCATTATGCAAGTCTAGCAGTAACTTTGCATTATGCTGTTGGTGACATCATGAGGGAAGAGCTTGTGAAACTGGTGTCTTTGCCAGGAAGAGCACAAGGAATAGCTATCTACGATGCTGTGATAGAGAGTTGGTTTTTTGTTGTTGTTTTGTTTTAGTTTTTTGTCAAAAGACATAAGACCAGAAAAAGCGGTTTCAGTTACTAGTGACCGGACACCTTGCATGATGTGGGCAACACCTGGTTTCATACAGTCCTTTGTTAAAGAAGCAACACATCCAGTCACTCAGTTTCATTGCATTATAAATCAAAAAGGTTTACGTGACAGGGAAAGCAGCAAAAAAATGATCCACAAAGATGTCATAAATATGGTAAATTACATCATGGCTCATGTTTTTAATTTTTGACAGTTTCAACGTTTCTTGATGAGGTTCAGGCACAGTATAACATTTTACTTATGTACAGTAATGTCTTGAAGTTGACCGGAGGATAACTGCTGGAGAGATTTGTACCCTGTTTGGATAAAATTAGGCTGTTTATGAATGAAAAAGGGCAGGAATATCCACTGCTCACTGATACGGTCTGGCTAAACAATATCATGGTTTTTACAGATTTTACCCTAAATTTCAATGTATTGAACAAAAAAAAAAAAAAAAGAGGGGGGAGGAAAACACCAGACAGAGTGTTTTGTGATAGCAAATCACTTGAGAAAAAACTGTAGGTTTTTGAAAGAGACCTTGAAAGTGAGCAGCTGAAATATTTTTCAAATCTATGGATACATTTAGAAAATTCTACATTTGCAGACAATCCTACAAGACATAAGGAAATCTACAAGGAATTTTGGAGCATTGGAGCTGCTGCAAAGTAGAATTTAGTAACAGATGCATGCATTGCTTAAGATGGAGACAATACTTTGTTTTCTTTTCCAAATAAAGCCAAATTCGAGGAACTTGACTTTTCCTGCTTACAGTGATTAGAATTTTGGGAGTAGGGAAATAGAGGTACTGTAATATCCAGAAAGTTCTAGATGAAAAAAATATTCTATGACCTTTGTGCAATACCAAGATAATGGTATGAAGGGACAAAGGACAGCACGGCTGGTAGTTCTAAAAATGAAATCCTTCATGTAGTTCTAAAAATGAAATCCTTTAAGTGTGGAATTCTCTGTCAAATAATTCTGAGTCAGTGAAAGCACTTGGGATTGCCTTTCTTACTTTGTTTGGATCATGTTATGCTCATGAGTAGCTGGTTTCTGTTTTGAATTATATCAAAACTGATGCATGAAACAGACTAACAGATGATCCGAGTGCTGCATGTGTTACGCGTGTTACTCGCAAACTAAGTATGAGCGATGTTCTGACAAATTAGCAGCATACATACAACAGCAAAGATCATAGTAATTGTGCAAAAGCATGCAAAATACAAACTTCTACCATTCAATAAAAAGCAGTTTGTATCGCTGAAGATTCTGTTGCTCTTTAAAAATAAAGATGTTAATGCATGAGTTGTTTTTTTCTAAACCAAAACTTCAGTATTCAGATGTAATTGTACTATTGGCACTTTGTGATAAATAAGTGGGTTTTGGTTGCAGTTTGGGCACTTGGTCTCTAAAATGTTCACCAATATTGAAGTAGATTATATAACAGACCACAAAATAAGACTCAATGAATTAAAACAAAATCAAGTATATTTTCTGATCATAATGCAGTAAAACTAGACTTTTAAAGAAAAAATTGAAAACTGTACAATGGAAAATTAAACAATTTATTTTTCCCCTGAAATTTCTTATTCATACGTTTTAGTTCATAATGGTTAGCTTTAACATGGCCGGGGATAGAACACATAAAAACATATCTGAATTCTTTTTATTTCCCCTTCCCGGAGCCTCTATACCTCCACCTTCATCTCTTATTCCCCTTCCCACTTGTAAAAAGGCTGTCTCCCTGTTTACTATAATCTACCTTTTTCTCCTCTTTAATATCACTTACACTTTTGATTTGTCATGGAAGCTAAACCAAACAAGTTATTCTTGAGCAAACAATGGGTCAAGGGAGAACTTAGGAATGAAGTGTAAAATTTCTTTCAAAAAAGTGAAAAAGGAGACACAGCACATCAAAACCCAGGAAATGCTAACATGAAATATGAACATGCTAAAAGAAATACTAACATGAAAGATTATAGCAATAAATACCCTATATCAAGAAAGTAGAAAAATCTCAACTAGACATGCAATCATTATATCTCAAGGAGTTAGAAAAATAAGACTAAATCAAATCAGAAGTGGTAAAGGAAAGAAAAAAATAAAAATCAGAGCAGAAATAAATGAAGCAGAGACTAGATGTAACACAAAAGATCAACATAGCTTAAACAGAACAATGTTATAAAATTGAATAAAAAGATTCCAATTATCAAAGCCCAATGCCAAATAGTTTCAATGATGGTTTCCATTAAACATTTAAAGAAGAATAATAACAATTCTTCTTAAATTATTCCAAAAACTTGAGTTTTTTTTTTTAAAAAACTCCTATTAAGCCAATACTGTCACATTATCAAAACCAGACAAGACATAAAACAATGAAAAGAAAGCAACAGGCCAAATCCTTGATGAATAGAGCTAGAAAAATCCTCAACAAAAGACTAGCACACCGAATATTAAAAGTAGCACATTAGTGCTCACTTCAACAGCACATTAAAAGTACTATTCACCATGATCAAGTGGGATTTGCTCCAGGTAAATAAGAATAATACATGAAAATCAATAAATAAGATACATCATACCAACAGTATGAAGAAAAATATAATCACTTCAACAGATGTAGAATAAGCATTTCATAGAATTCAACATCCCTTTATAATAAATAACAGAAACCAAAGATAGCAGGATATAACTAAGTATGAGAAAGGCCATAAATAATAAGGCAACAGATAAAATAAAATTCATCAGAAAAGAGCTAAAAGCTTTTTCTCAAAGATCTGAAAAATGAGGACTCTACTTTCTCACTTATATTCTACATTGTACTGGAAGTCCCAGTCAGGGCAAATGGGCAAGACAAAGAACTGGGAAAGAGGAAGCCAAAATGTCACTGTTTTTAAATGATATAATCTTTTCCTTTTATTTTGTTTCTTGAGAGTTTCCCTAGGTAAGTCAGATTATCCTTAAACATGTGATCCTGAGGTCTTAGCCTCCTGAGTGCTGGGATTATTAGCATGTGACACCATTCCTGGTTGACATAATTTTAAATTTATAAAATATCAACATTTCCATAAAAAATCTAGCCAAATTACCAAATTAGCCAAATAACCAAAGTTGTAGGATATAAAATCAACAAACAGTAGCTTTTAATATACAACAGCAAACTATCTGAAATAGAAATCAAATAAGCAATCATATTTATAATAACTAGTAAAATTAAAAAATACCTAAAAATAAATCTAATCAAAGAGTTGAAAGACTGCTACAATAAAAACTATAAGAAATTGATGGAAAAAAAAACAGAAAAAGACATACAAACACACAAAGTGGAAAGACACTTCATGTTTCTGGAGGAAATAAGTATTGTTAAAAGTCCATACTAGCCAGGCATCATGGTTCATACCTATAATCACAGTACTTGACAGGATATAGTAGGAGGGTCATAAGATCCAGACCAGCCTGTGTTATATACAGAGTTCCAGGCTGGCCTGGGCCATGTAGTGAGATTCTGTCCCAAAAAACCTAGGGGAAAAATGTCCATCCTACCAAAGGGAATCTACAGATCCAATGCATCCCTGTGAAAAAAGTCAATCAAGTTATTAATAAAAATAGAAAAAAGAATCCTAAAATTGTAATGGAATCACAAAAACTCCACAAAGCGATCTTTACAAAAATGAGGGAGGAAGCATTACAGCACCTAAGTCAAAAATGTAATAGCTAACTCTAGTAAAACAGCATGGTATTGGCATAAAAAGTTACATAGACCAAAGTAACAGAATTGAGAGCCTAGAAGTAAAACCCACAGACCTCAAACCAACTGATTTTTAACGAATGTTGTAAGAACATATGGAGAAAGCACAATTTATCAATAAATGGTGATAATAATACCACCACATCCCTCAAAGAATAAAAAGACTGAGGATAGTAACGATGAGGATGTGAAGAAAGGGGACTCTTAAGCACTGCTGGCAGAAATACAAAGTTGTACAGGTACTAGGGAAAACAAGAGGTTCCTTGAAAAATTAGAGGAGATGCAAGATGACTTGGCAATCCCATTGAGTTACATGTCCAAAAGAAATGTGTAATTGATATGTAGAAAAGACAACTATCTTTCCGTATTATAGCACAACAGCCGAGAAACATAAACATCCTAAGTGCCCTTAAGTATCTACTGATTGATGAAAGTAATGACATGAAGAATATACAACAGAAGCTATATATGTATGTATGTATATGGAAAAACATGATAGAATCAAAGATCATTATGGTAAATCAAATAAGTCAGACACAGAAAGACACCACATCATCTCATTCATATGTAGGAACATGAAAAGGTTAACCTCATGGAAGAATGTTGGTTAGCAGAAGCCAGGCAGAGTAAGATGGAGGAAGGATGAGGAAAAGAGACATCACTGGGTATTAAGCCATTGTTATAGATGGGAGGATTCTGGTGTGCTATTTAAAAGTAGTATGATGATAATGTATATTTCAAAAGCTAGAATGATTTTGCCATAAAAAATGATGCTTGTTAAAACATTACATAAGATTACTAGCCTATGCATTTATTATAAAGTGCTTTTATTAAAAACTACTAATTTTTTAAACTAGAATAGAAAACTGAATTATGCCAGCTTCAGCCTCATATATAACCCTTTGTCTCCTGATTACATCAAGGGACCACATTAAGTAATTGAGCGATACCTAATGTAAGTGTGGAAGTACTCTATGCTCACACAACAAAATCACCTAACAAAGAATTTTTCGATGTATCACATTTGTTATTCAATGCTTGATTACACATTAAGGTTCACTCTATAGCAATTTATGAATTTTGACAAATGGATGCTATATATCCACATTTACAATATTTCACAGTTTTGCTGTCCTAAAAATTTCCTTTGCTCAACCTACTCAGTTTCATTGATTCAACAGTTGCTATTTTTGAATTTTTCAGAATGTCAAATTATTGGATCCACACAGTAGTTAGGTTTTCCTGACTGACTTTTTAATATACCCATTTGTTTTTCTCCATGCCTTTTAAAGGACTCATAATACATTTAATACTGAAAAAAAATCCCACCAAGTGGATGTCCACTGTAGTACATTTTGTTATGACATTTAATTTGTATTCCTTTATATTTATTTTAAAATGAAAAACTAACAAAAAGGTGGTATAGAATTTCAAGACAACATAACATTAACAATGGTTAATATATTGCAAATTATCTTCATAGTTGCTCAGATTATAAGATATAGACATGAAGTAATGAGCAAACAGTGAAAGCACAGTTTTTTTGATGAACTAATAGAGATTAGTAGTATCATCTAATATATATACAAAATACTTTCTTCTTTCCTTTCTCTTTTCCCTCATCCCAGTTATTTTTTCCTTTTGAGCAGTTTCATCCCTTCTCACTCTCATAATAATTATTGTATATTATTCTTGTATACTGTTGGATTCAATTTACTAATGTTTTGTTGAGAACTTTTGCATCTGTTCTGGGAGATATTGGTCTACGACATTCTTGTCTTGTTTTGTTTTTATTTTAAAGAGGATAAAACCAAGGAAAATAAAACAGAATAAAATCAATCGAAACTAACCAGTGTGACACAGGACTTCAAAACAATACGAAATCAATAATAGTTACCATAAACCTCTTGTCTTCAAAATAGCTGCAGATACCCTCAGACATAGTGAAAAATCAAACAGAAAATAACAGAATAGAATCAATAAAAACAAAACAATGAATGCAATAAAGGACTTCAAAACAAGATTATAGTAAATTCAAAATGGCTATCATAATATATCTTGCTATCTTTGAAATAGCTGCTCAGGCCATCGAATATAACAAAATCAAGCAAAATAAAAACGAACTAAATCCAACCCAAGAAAACAATGAAAATGATGCAGGACTTCAAAACAAGATAATAGAGAATTAACAATGACTACCACTTTCAGGACATCCTCCTTAGATGTCACACTGTGTACCACTATCCTCTGAATAGATGATCAGAACACTGGCCCTTGACCTGCAAAGTCAGTGAAACATCAACCACCACAAGCATCTAATTGCATTCCACCTAGATACCTATCATCACAGCCTTTTTCTCCAGATCATCTGGTTGCTTATAGCGTGGGGGTCTGGGATTGGCTCGTTTGCCAGCCTGTGTGCCAGAAGGGGCTTGGGTCTGGCTGTCCCCTGCTACTGGACTCCACGCATAGCACTGGTTCACAGGGTCCTCAGGGCTTGCTTCTTGGTGAATCCTTGTTCTGCTTCCCCTATAATCTATGAATGGTGCTGACTCAGGGACATTCTTGTCTTATAATCTGTTTGGCGTTGGTAATTTGGGTAATGCTGACCTCATAGGGTAACAGGAAGTAAAAATCTGTATTTGTTGTGAGAAATTACACAACAAATTTTGCAACATCAGTTATGTGTTTGGAAAGAATTCACCAGTGTAACTGAGCCTGCTTTATTTTCAATTAAAAAAAAAATTGGGGTGGGGGGAGAGTATCAGAAATCGAACTCAGAGCCTTGTGCTTGCCAGGCAGGTGCTTATAACCCTGAGCTATATTGTTGGCCCTCAAAAATTTTTAACTGATACAAAGAAGTAAAAATTATGTATGCAAATGGGATAATGTGATGTTCCAACACAGGCATATATCGTATGCTTAAATCTGGTTAAATCCATCTCTTCAGTTATCATTTTTCCATGGTGAAAGCTTCCAGAATACTGCATCCTGTCTAAAATGTACTGTATACTAATGTTATCTATAATCATCCTAATGTACAAGAGTATATTACAGCATCTTATACCTATATAAATAAACTTGGTACTCATTGAATTAACTCTTTTCCCCATTTTGTAAGGTTATTGGTTCAATTCATTTAGCATGAGCTTTTCTTTTTGTGATAGTTTAAGAAATTGGTCTATTTGTCAAGTCTTTAGGCAAGCAGTTGGTTAGTATATTTCTTTATCCTTTTAGTATTATTCACAAGATCAGTAAATATAACCACTTTTATGAATCTGTGCCCCTTAGCTGTAATATTTCAAGTGACGTTTACTTTTTTATTACTGTTTTTTAAATCCACATCGTGTACCTTGAAGGCTAGAAGGGACTGGAATTGGGTAATTTGTATTTGCTCCCTTACATGCTGTAAGGCAGTGATACATTCCTCTCCCCCTTGCCCCTTGTTGGGTTAGATATTTGTTATGGAGAATGCTTTGAGGGTTAACTCCCTTTACCTTAACCCAGGTCAGAGGACAGTTGACTCAGATTGTCCTTGGGCCAGTGTGAAGGTGGTGAAACAAGTGTTTTTACTGCTGATCTGTTACCTTTCTCCAACAGAACCTTATTTTCAATGCTGTGTTCTGAAGCTTCTTGGATCCACTTTTACTTTGATGCTAAAATACTATGTATTACATGGGTTATGTCCACAGTGGCAAATGTCTTGAAGTTCTTGGTAGTAATTCTGGAGATTTCTCCTTCTTATAAATCTTCTTTATGGACATTAATGGTCCTGTTAGTTGGCTAGTCATTTTGAGCTCAGGAGAAATGTCTCCATTCTTGGGTGACAAAGACTTCCTGGGGGAAATATGGCAAGGATTACTGAACTTGTTCTACTTCTTTGGATTGACAATACAAATGGTCTGGCCCACCTGCTTATGGATGTCAGTTTCCTTAACTCTCCATGCTGTTGCTGCTAGCTGGTATTTTAGTGTAATACCATACTATAGGGCACTTTACTGAGGTGGATGAGTCCAGAAGTAGGTCACTGAGCAAAGTAGCTGTGATTCTTCCATACCAACTGGTTAAATTACATGATTACTGAGGCAGCAAGCCACAGTGGAAGTGAGGCATCAAGACCATGACACTGGTTGGTTGCCATGGTTGTAAATGGTTCCCAAAGAACTGCTGATTGGAAAGGGCTTTCAGGAGTTAGAAAGCATCTAGTGATTTGTTCATGTTACTACTAAGTGCTCCAATTGGTGCTTCTTCAAGTAAATTAAGTCTGTAGTTTTTGGGATGCTGGTTTATCTTATGACCTTTGGCTACTCGGTAGATCTAAGAAAGTCTCCGTTTAAGTTTTCCTCTTGTGAGAATGAGACAAGTCCTTCATATCAGGTGGGTAACCTTCCTTGATTTTTGAATTTTTCTTTGCCACAAACTCATATTCTAACCTTTATACCTGTCTTCCCACTTTGGCATGTAGAAATTTTCATTATATTTTGTAAAGTGAAGGTCATAGTGCTGCCCATAGAACGCATTAGATCTTAAAGGACAAAAAGAAACCAATTCGACTAATACTGGATGTAATGATCACTTAATGAATCTTAGTAATAAAGTCTCAGGAAACATTAGCAGAATGATCAAAGGTTCAATACACACATAAATAACCTAACAAAGACATTAACTTACCTCAATAATCCAAATAATCTTAGTTCAAAAGTAGCAGAATCCAACTGACAGTTTCAGTTAGTCTAACAGCCTTAAAGGCATTTGCATGAAATGATATTCAGACTAAACGCTTCAGAGCAATCTTACTGTTCTCTGAAAATATTGTTACACAGCCAACTTCCAGTATGTATTACCAAGTTTGTCTTTCAATTGATCCCACACAATTTTCTAATATTCTTTATTATCTTTCCTTTATATTAAAACCAGATATGTTTTTCATTGCCTGTAAACACAAAACACAAATTTACTTTAGGATATACAGCTAATAAATTTTTGGACTTTTAAACGAGGTTAAAACATTTCCATATTTGAAATACTAATATAGAAAAGGAAAACATGTTAAACTGAAAATAAATACGACTATTACAGATATGTAGCTTAAATAGTCAACTATTTTTTTTTGTTTGTTTTTTGTTTTTTACACTGGTTGCTGTGTCAAAAGAAATGCCAAAGACTATAATAGGATCCAGGTCCAAGACATAATTATTTGGTTATTAAAATGACAAATTTTTCTCATCTATGCTTTTCCTTCATAATGTATTATATATTGTATACATAATATATAAAATATGTATTATATTCATAATTATATATCATTTATATCTTTGACATATTTAATATATATATCTTAAAGATATGCAGATACACAAATCATTTGAATCTGGTTTACTGCTTTTCCCATTTAACATGAGGCATTTCGATTTGCTTAAATATATTTCAAGATATGCAAGCCTGTATTTTAAACTGATTAACTGACTTCCTATTATTGGATATATAGGTTGTTCCAGTTTTGTGCATAATAAAGTAGTGGGTATCACTATACCTAAATCTTAATGTCTATCCTCACTTCCTTAAGAGAAATTCTTAGAAGCAAAACTGCATAACACATTTCATATTTAAGCATGTATCAGTTTTTTTTTTAACTGTGGGGTATCTGTTCTACGAACACAATATGAATTTTAACTATCAGTGTTAACTCAAGGATGTGGGCTCACTGCTCTTTCAGAATTCTTTTTAGCTCTAACACAGTGATTAACAGTGAGCCCTACACAAATTACTATGCTGTGGTAGATTCATATTGTGGTAAATTAACAGTCTTACTGAACATGAGAAGTGCTTTTTCCCAGGGCTAATCACAAGCCTTTCTATTTGAAATTTGAGAAAATGGTAAGAGCATCTAATACACTGTGTCCTTGTTTGTTTAGATAAAGCAAAATGAAATGTAACTCTAAAATAACAGTGTAGATCATGTAATGGAAAGGTAGACTCATGTTCACTACTGAACTGATGCCAAATGCTCAGCTACTTACTGGAAAATTAAGTTTTTAATAACATAATGAAACTGAAAACCAATCTATGTATTAACTTTGCAAATGTCACTCTGCAAATTCATATAAAAAGCCTTTTGTTATTTATCCTAGGATTATCCAACTTTTTTTTGAGACCACAAGGAAATAAACACTGAATGCTTGAAGATTAGATAGCTATAAAAGTATATTTAGTTCACAGGGAAGATATTTCTTTGTATTTAATGACCTCTAAGGGATATTTACAGCTAAATGGGCAAAAAAAAAAAAAAAGCTTGGTTCTGAGAACAAGGGCACCACAACTTAATGATATAATTAAAGAAACATTTAGATGTACGTAAGTATAACCAAAGTAGGTCTTACAGTCTTTGAAAGACAATTAGACACAAAATGCTAAACAGAATAAGGATCATATGATTTCAAAGTGATTTGCACATTGAAAATGAACCCATGATTGTAAATTTCATGTTTCCTCTTAATTTATGAACTTCAGAGGCATACACTTCCAAGTACACCTTAGTCACTTTCTTGGCACTGAGACAATACTGGATACCACAGCTTAAGGAGAGATTTATTTTGGTTCACATTTCAGTCCACAGTAAGTTGGCTCCAAGGCAGAACTGCATGGCAGAAGAAAAGCTGCTCACCTTAAGGAACCAGGAAGCAGAGCTGAGGAGGAGCCAAGAAGCAAAGTATCTCTTTTTAAGCCACAGCCACAGTGACCCACTTCTTCTGATTGAATCCTACCTAACAGCAGGTCAGTTGTAATGCTTTGATCATGTGTTTCAAACACTTGAGGCTTTAAGGGACATTTTTAGATCTAAACTGTAATGTATTTATCAGACTTCTAAGAAAATCAAATAAAACATCATTTTATTTTTTAAAAATTACCTTGAATATAAACTCCATGAAGGCTGAAACGCATAATTATTTTCTTAATGCAATACTTGTTGGTAATAACACATTTAATATTTAATGGTCATCAAAGAGAGAGCTAAAGCAAGAATGACTGAGAAATTCATGACTTAAATGAGTAATTCTCAAATTAAAAGTTTGGGAAGGAAAATAATGTCCAAAAGACAAGTGTAGTTTAAGAGGGAGATATGCCTATCTGTGTGTGTAAATACACACATACATATATAGATTCAGCATAGTTTAAAAAAAAAGCTACTATTTTACTGTGAAAAGAAAATCTCAAATTCTTGGCGTCTAAGAGTGCACCCCCACCCAAGAAACTGTAAAACTGTAAGTGTACTATATTTTAATTTGCCTAATGGTAGGATAAATTATATAGTTTAAGACTGCTATTTCTGGTACATTATGGTACAAAAATGTTCAATTTTTTTATCATCATAAGTTAAAAGAATCACTTGATAAAACATCAGAGTAACAACTGATTCAGGCAAGAATTATGAACAGATGCTTAACCTCACAAATGAAGGTTGGGAAAGAAACAAGTACTTGCAGTATCTGCCTACAAGTCATTTATTACTTTCAAATATAAAAAGGTTATGCTATAGTAAATACATTATTTTGTATTACTGCATACAAATAGGTAAATACATGATGATTTTGAGAGTCAAACTTTTTATAAGTAACTGTTTAAAGAAAAAAATTATGTTGCTTTGGGGATTAGTTAAGCATACAGATGTAATACATATATCAACTACAGCATTAAGAATGAGAAGATAAATGGTCTGATATGCTTTTATACATCTCACATTAAGTGGTATAGTAAGAGTATAATGGTAATAGTACTTATTTTGTCAAAATAGATTAAAAGGAATACCTAATTAAACAACTACAACTCATATATTTTATATATAAACATAAAAGTTAAATGTAAAGAGTAAAAGAACAGGCCAAGAGAAAACATAAAAGTACCTATGTTATGATCAAATAAAATAATTTTTGAGACAAAGCTTATGAAATAAATAAGTATATTTCTTAGTAAGCAGATTTAATATTCAATAGTAAATCTTTGTTTTTGTTTATAACGCTTTTATTGGAAAACAGCCTTGAATATTTTAAGTATCTTTTGTGGCTGCTTTAGTGCTACAATTGCAGGACTGAATAGTTATGACATGGACCTCAAATGAACTCAAGGCCAGCCTGAACTGCATAGTGATGCCCTATCTCAAAAAGACAGATAGAGACCTTATGTCTCATGAGGCCTAACTAATATAACAGTTCTAACACAAAACACAATCTCTTTATATTTTTAAGGTAATTAATCTTTATGGCATACAGATAGACTCCTCCCAAACACTAATCTGGTAATATCACTATAAAACACAGTATTACATTCTTACTGTTTTTGTTTTGGCATTGAATAAACTTTACTATAAACTTTATTTTTGCAATACTGGAGAATAAACCTGGAGTCTTTTGCATGTCATGCAAGTGCTCTACCACTGAGTCATACCCTCAGACCCTTTAAGTTTTGGTATTTGCTATGCCACTCTAATTTTTGAAACAGGATCTTGCTAAGTTGCCTAAGTAGGCCTTCAACTTGCAGTTTTCCTAGCTCAGTATCTTAATTATAGGTATCACTGTGCCCAGTTACTAAAAACTTTTAAATCAGCCAACTTTAAAAAAAAAAGTCTTCATTTGTTCAAGTTAGAAGTATAAACAGTAAATGGAACTATGAGTTATCATGATTGACCGTAACTGAAATGGTGGGGGAAAAAATCATAGAAAAAGTGAGACTATGAAAATTGTGTTACGTATGTGGCACAAGCCTGTAACTCCCGCACTTGGAGTTAAATTCAAGGCCAGCTTAGCCTACATAGTAAGATCTTTGCTCAGAAAATAAAACAAAAATCACAAGTAAGGCAATAAATTCATAATGAATGAATTCTTACAAAAACAGGTTAGATCTGCATTGTCCACTAAGATGTTAAATTAAAATTAATTAAAATCAAATGCTCAATAGTTACATATGGCTAATGTCTTATGGCAGTGGTGGTGAACCTACGGCATATACGTTCTTTGATTTTAAGATAAAAGATGCTAATGTACGAGTTCTTTTATCTAAACCAAATCCTTAGTATTCAGGTTTAATTGCAGTACTGGCCCTTTGTGATAAGTAAATAGGGCTTGGGCTGCAGTTTGGGTACTTGTCTCCTAAGTGTTTTGCCATCACTGTCCTGTGGTATATAGGTCAGCCTGGCTACAGAACACCGTTATCATCGCAGGGAATTCTACTGGATCACACTAGACCAGATTCAATGTCAAGAGATGCTTAAATTGTTGAAACAGTGCTTTTCTCTGGAGTTTTAAATTCATTCACTCAATTAATGTTTTGTTCTTTTCACTTTACAGGACATTTTGCTCGAATTATAGCTATCCATTTAATGATTTTTTTCATAGTAATTTAAAATGCATGAAATTTGAAGAAACCGAATTTACCTCTAAAGTAGTAATTTAAAATGTTCTACTTTGTAGAAAACTTCTAAAGCATTTCAGAATTGAACAAAAGGTACATAAATATGTAAGATTTAGCTTTGTATTCCTTAATGCAATTAACAAAATACATTTTGCTTTAACTTCTAAACATAAACTCAGATATACTATAGTTTAAAATCAGAATTTAAACTCACCTAAGTCAAACAGATGCAGAACAGCATAGACTGCAATAACATACCAATAAAATCAATCAGAATAATTGACATAAAAATGTTCTGAAGCACATTTAGATCAATTTAAATGTACTTTTGTACTGAATAACTCACTTGTTCAAAAGAAATACATGAATATTTAAACTATGTTTTAAAATCAAATGGCCCAAATGAACACTATAAATTAAATGTATATTGTAGTGCTAACTATAGAGCAAGGGTAGAATCCAAATTATCCTATCTAATAGTCATAACAATAAATTCATAATTGGAAGTGATATGGGTATGACAAATAGCATTTTAAAAACAGAAAATACAAACTGAAGATATCTTACAAGTAATTCTACAAGTATTTTTTTATGAGACATCATCATCTTTGGAAAAGAGCAGCTCTCTCCTAACTTTAGTACATTGTGATAATTATTCACTACATTTTTTTCAAGTTTAGAACTTGTATCTTACTTCATTTTATGTTCACTGATACTTTCTTTTATGCTATTTTACAGATAAAATTCTCTAGTATCATCTCTAATAGTTATGTTTTTAATTTACTGATCTTTAAGATTGCTGTATCAAGACATTGTAATTTTAAAACTAAAACTGTCATGTGTTCTATGCAATGCCATTACAGCTACTAATACAGCCCATTTACCTTGGTGGTTGTACAAGATATTATCCAGTAATGATGTCTAGTCCTCTTAATTTAAGTATATTTACTTAATGATGCATTTATCAAAACATACTGTCATATCAAGAAATGGCTTTCTTGTTTTTCAACCCATAATTATAATTACATATGAGAATAAATTAGATATGCAAAAGAGAATAGAACTTTAAAAAGACAATACAGATTTCTTAGGAAGGATAATCTAATGCAAGACCCAAAGAAATCTTCAAGCAATAAAAGCTAAAATAGAAAGTGAAACTTTGAAAAGAATTTCTATTCAAATGACCAAATAAAACATGCATCAAATTAGGATCTTTACTAAATTAATAATTAAATAATAATTTCCACTTGGTTTGAAGTCACAGATTACTTCCTTTAGCCACCCCCCTCAAACACATAAATACATCAAAAATATCTCTAGATCACAATTTACAAAATGTCATAATGTTTATATACTAAGATTCACAGTTTCTGGACTTATTTTTCCACCACTTAAACTGTGGATCATTGCTATCATGTGAGAGTGTTTATTCAACTCCTCTTGCTGAAGTTTCACCAAAGATTCTTTCTCTTCCAAACGACCTTCTAATTGGGCCTTCTGAACCTCTAAGGACGAAGCCTAGGGAATTAGGAATAGGGGGATAAAAAATTGAGAAGATAGGTAACTTAGTATGCTTTTTCTCACAGCTACTTTAAGATTCTTATATCCTTTATTTTTAAGACAAACATTTTAAGACACTGTAAATATGCATCATATTTAAGTTAATTAAATTATATGGTAAGTTTGAGCTTAGCGGTAGTTAGGTATAGAAATAAAATTGGGAAGATATTTTTAACTTGTACTTTCAATGCTAATAGCTAACATTTTGAAGAAAATACTATACATAATATTGTTGAGGATTACTAAAAAGATAACCACATTGAAGCAGATGCCCCAAAACTGTAACTGTGGTGGCACTAAATTTTATCCTTTTCTTGGTACTCATGGCCTTTAATACCTCAGTCTTCTACACTCAATCTCTTCTCATCTTCCTGGTTACTAAATAGGCCAGAAAGCACAATATATAGCTATTATTCAAATTATGCAATTATAATAATATAAAAACAAAACTGGACTTAGATTCAGAATATTTTTCTATTACTATGCTTTTGTAATCTCAGACTCCATTTCCTCATTTGTAAGTTACTAGTATTCAGGTACTATTATATAACTATATACCTATATATAGATATATAAATGCAATACCAAGTACTGGAAACCCCCTTCTGCAGGTTTTTGCACATTTGAAAGCTCTAAGCACTGGTATGCAGTATACATTTAATAAATGTTTAATGATTTTTATAAATGTAGGGTTTTCACATTGTAAGAGAGCTCTCATAGCAAATGACAGTTGAAACATTTCAAGAACTAATGTGTTTTAAACAAAATACTAAAGCCACAGAACAATACTTTATCCAAACTTACCCTTTTCCCCAAATAATGTTGTTTGGGGGATAGGCTGAAGAGGATGGTAGGGGTAGTGAGGATTGAATATAATAGGGTCTTTGCATTGAGCCACATCCCTGCCTATAAATTTCTAAACTGCCTAGGTTGGGTTTGAACTTGCCATCCTCCTGCCTCAGCCTCCCAGAGTGCTAGGACTCTATTCCTGGCTACTGAATAGTATTTCCATTCTAATGCAAATGAAAACTGAGTAGTCTTACCTTAATGCTCAGTTCCTTCCTCATCTGTTCAGTTCTACTTAATTCCTTTCTAAGGATATCAATGGTTTCTTCCTTGTCTTCCCCTTCCTTTAGTAAGACTTTAATCTTTTCTTCTTGTACTTTTGCTTTTTGATGAAAATCTTTAAACAAACAAACAATCGGTTATGTATTCAGTGGTCTAAACTGACATCCTGAAAAGAGATGAGAAAGACTAAAGAAATACTTGCTAGAAATACAAGTTGTATAGAATTTGCTGAATGAAAACATGAAACTTCCCTTAAAGTAACTTGTTCTGGAGTGTTCTGCAAGACAAACATTTCTAATAAATTTACACTTGAAAACTAGCAATGTCTTGCAATAGGAGTAGCACATGATGCTAAATGTCACATGATCACAAATGAACCAATGGTTCTTCCTCTCTCTGCAGTATTATGGGTGATCTTCTCCCAACAGCAAGACATCTTATCTGCAGAGGAGAAAAAAGGAGGAATCTCTCACTGCAAATGAGATTAGGGAGATTTGTAAAATTGGGAAATAGTATAAAATTTTGTAGAAAAGCATCACACAAATAAGGCAGTTTAATAATATTGAATCTGTTTAATGACAATGCAATGTCACATTTCTGTGAAATTCTCAAAAGGAGGCAAAAGCGAGTATCATGTGATAGGTTCTTTGTTACAGCTGCACATATACACACAAAAAACTCCACTGAGCTAATAAACAACAGCGATTCCATTAATCACAGTGTAAGTCATCCTATACAATAATGCTCCTCTCTTATCTCCCAGCCACAAAGGTTTGTAAAGGTAAGTGCAGGTTCATTTTTCTTTATAGTTTGCATTTTATTATTTTGTATTATATTATTGTAATTCTCTTCATATGAATATATTTGGGTTGTGGAACGAATCATCTGACTTTCCATTATTTTTATGGGGAAATTTGTTTTGATATGAAGTGCTTTTGATTACGAGTATGTATGCAGAAAAAATTATGTTCATAACCCAAGGTTTAACTGGATTCTATAGAAAATGACAATTCTACCCGTCTTTTCCCCCTTCCTGTCTAAATGCAGTAGATATTAAAGGAAAGAGCAACTGGGGTTAGAAGGGAAAAGGAGAGTGAGCACTGAAAGATTATATAGGTAGTTCTCTGTGCTTGAAGGCAAGTGAACTAGAACAAAAATGTTTTTAATGGGTCATGTACAGAGACAGCATTAAGAAACCATTGACTAAAAGTTACCCAGCAGTGCCACCTGCTGTTATGTTCCTCAAAAGCATTTTATTTTTAAAGGGCATTTCTTAAAACCAGATTCCCAAAATTACTTTGCTTTTCCTACTTGATCAACTGAAGAAAACCGCTTTGTAGGCAGCCATTTGGGACCCTCCTGTCTCTCAAGAGCTACTCCTATTCCCCATTCTTTTTCCCAATAAATTTTCCTACTCAACCTCTGATCCTTAGAATTCATTAACTTCAGAGAACACAAACTCAGCATATTTGACATTTACCATTTCCCCTACATCATCTTGAAGGCCCTGCAAGAAGGTAGGAGTTTGCTTGTTTCACGGCACATCTAAAATATTTTAACTTGATTCTGGATCATGACTTGCTTAGGTAATGAAAATTATCATCCTTCAATTTTATGCTTTGCCTTTTTTTTGTTTTTTTTTTGTGGTCTTTTTTTTGTTTTTTTATCGGTACCAGGGATCGAACTCACGACTACCTGCTTGCAAGGCAGGCGCTTATGCCGCTGAGCTAAATCCCCAGCCCCTATGCTTTGCCTTTGCTAATTGCTTATGCCTTGTCTCTTTTATGCAATGACTTCTCTTAAAATGATTATACATTTAAATTGAGAACATGTGAAGAGTATGATACTTCTTTAGTGGGATATTTTATTCCTGTTTTATGTTGCATTTGGATTTAGCTGCTGAAGTTACTAGCAATCCTTGTTTGACTTGACTGGTGTGGTTTGTTATCTCAGACAACAGTACTAAAAAAGTATTGTTAGAGCGCTCCCTAGTGGATTTTGACGTGAAATGCTGTAAAATGGTCTTCTAGTTCATATTTAGAAAATACATATGCCTATTAAGAAAATTGCCTAGTGAAATGTTACAGAAAAAAAGGAAAGTTGTTTAGGGTATGACTTACATGGCAAGTAAAATATAATGAAAAGGTGAAATAAATCATTCAAATTTTGATATTATTCTAACATAAAACATGCAAAAAATAGAGACTGTCTTAAATAAGAAACTACTTACTTGCTAATTTACATTCTCTGTCAACTAATTGGTTCTGGACTTCTTTTCTCTGTTCTTCTTTCTCTATTAATTGGGCAATAGATCTGAAATTATAAAAGAAAAACCAGTGTACCACATTATGTCTTTTTGTCTCTAACAATTAAGGAAAAAATTGTAAACCATAATTACCTGTAAAACTGATCAATATTTTGTATTTAAAGTGATACTCCTAATTTTACTAATATTTTATTTAAAAAAATACTAAATAATTATAGAATCAGAGATTTTACTTTTCATTTTGTTGCTTGAGTGATTCATTCAATTTTTTCACTGTTTCAATTTGTTTATTCAAAGAGTCACATGTGATCTGTAGGTCTTTATTCTTCTTTTCAGTTGCTTCATTTCTGAAAAGACAAGGAAACAAGTTGGTATCTTGATGGTAGAAAACATAGGTTGCAAAAATGGAATAGTGTTCTTTTATTTTTTTTTTTTGAATTTGGAATGTTGCTAAATAGCAGAGGCTGGGCTTAAATTAAAAATTCTCCTGCCTCAGCAACCCAGATACTGAAATTATACGTAAAACAATACTTTTAAGAGGGGAATGTTATAAACAAGCAAGACACAGGCAGAATTCAATCAATTAAAAGTCAGTGAAGATATGTTTTGGCTGATGTGGTTAAAATTAATAATAGAAATACGTCGGTTATTAGTCTCAGTTTTAATGTTTTAGCTTAGAAGATGATATTGCATTATACAAACTGATGTAAATATATACAGCTATCTTTTAAAAAGTTTAGGATTCTAAATTTCTATATCTGTGTGTGTGTGTGTGTGTGTGTGTGTGTGTGTGTGTGTGTTTGAGACAGGGTCTTGCTATGCAGCTCAGGCTGACCTTGAACTTGAAGCAATCCTCACCTCACCTCCCAAGTGCTGGGTTTTTTTTTTTTGTTTGTTTGTTTGTTTTGTATATAGTCTTCCTTGTAATTAGAAATTTTAAAACTAGCCAAAAGGCAAAACCATTTGATAAGGGAGGAAAAAATTATCAAAAAAATTATCAAACTCTGCTAGTAGACATAAGAATTGATCAACTTTTTTGGAGGGAAATCTGAAAATATCAAAATTTCAAATATATTATATACACATTTTAACCTAGTGATTCACTTATAAGAATTTATTCTACAGATGTACTAATTCAAATAAACTACATTTAATGACACTAAAAGAATAAGTTAAGCATGTTTCTCTATTAGACTGAATGAAACTGCCAATATCCATTGTTTGCCCTGCAGAAATGCACAATTGTATTATGTTTAACCTAATGCTACTTATGACAATCAAGTTTATTTGACAATTAAGAGTGCCTAACTATGAATGTATCAAGAACTGTTCTAAGCCACAAAGATTTGTCAATGATCAAAACAGACAAAATCTCAGACTATGGTTAATCAATGAATGAAGAAGTCAATTTGAAAGAAAGAGTCCTGTATGCTATTTGCAACTTTGCTAAGGAGTTTAAGGAAGCAATCAGTATCTTGCTAATTACTTCTTTTATGGTGTTTTCAGAATGTATGACATACTTACAAAAAGGAGTTTAGAGTCACAGAAAGGAAATATAGTGTGTTCAGTCCAGGTTCTACCCTTACACTGAAACTTTTAATTTACCTCTGAAGAAGTTCCATGTAGGATTTTGTCAGTATTTCGTGCTCTGCTGCCACAGACTCTAACTTCCTATTATGTTGAAAGAGATGCTCAATGTCACTCTGAGCTCTTTCTGACTCAAGCTGTTGTGACTTTAGCAACACACCAAGCTCTTCATTTTTTCTTTCAACTTCTCTCAACATACTAGCAAGTGTTCGTGCCTTAAAAGAAAACAGTACTTTTTCATTATCAATTATATATACTTATATATCATATAACATTTAACAGATCACATACATAATGGTGGTTCTGTAAAATGATGCTGTCTTGCTACACCATAGCCATAAGCTTATATATAGTTTGCCCCAGAATGAAATTGCTTAACGACACACTTCTCAGAATATACTTCCAGTTAACTAATGCACAAATGTAATATGAACATATCTAATATTTAATAGGTAAGCAATTGAGTTGGGGAAAATTCTTTTAGTTATATATATTTACCTAACTACTACTCAGAAATCTGATAAGAGACACAATATCTCTTATCTCAAATGAATAGGAGTAGAAGTATTTTTGACTCCAGATTCCTTAGACCTTGGGGATATCTGCATATATATAATAAACTTTTTTGAAGTAAGATCCTAAAGATGAAATTTATTTGTTTTATATATAATTTATATACACATGAATAACTCTAGAAGATATTTTTACTAATTATGTGAGGAAAAGTTTCATGATATGGAATTTTCCCCTTGTGGCATTATGTCTATGCTCAAAAACTTGGATGCTAAGGTATTTTGAATTTCAAGATTTTAGATTAGGTATGTTCAAACAGTATTTTACTAAGTTTTATTTAATATATTGTTCTGACAATATATGACCAGACTAATAAAATGAACATTACTTGTAACAGAAAAATAAACTTGATATATTTTAAAAGGGTACAGTTTTGGGATCTTGACATTAACATTAAACCACTAAATTTGTACATACCAGTTTTTTCATTTCAGATAAGAATCAAAAATAAGATCTTAACTATATCATAGTTACTTAATTTAAAGAGTTAAGTCAGAATAAGCAGGGAATACCATTGTAATTTAGTGACATGCAACATTAGGGAAGCAAAAGGTAATTATAAAAAGAGGGTGGTTCTACCTCATTAGTCTTAAAAATATAACTTAAGTGACAGATAAAAACCTAAGAACTACTTTGTTTTTGATATGGACTATAAAATACTACCAATTATTTAGTGTATTTTACAAGAACTTTTCCAGTAATATGTGTAAAACACTAAAATCTCTAATAAAATCAAGACATATCTAAAATACAAAGAATATAGGAACGTTCTAAGTGCTGAGAATTAATTAACGTCACTTTTTTTCTTGGAATTTATGCTAAGACAAAATTATGCTACGATAAATTTCCTATTTAAAATAAGAAAATAAAAGGTGGTATTTCACTGTATTTTTCAAAATATATATATTTTGAACATTTTAAAAGTATTTTACTTGTCAATGATTTAATGCTTCTTTCATATGTTACATGTTATAATTCATTATAAATGAAATCAAGTTGTAAAGATTTTCCTTTGTACATACTAAAATTTCCTATTGTTGAAGCAAACTCTTACCTATAAGATATACATCATGTATATATATATGTACATAGCACAAAGACAAACTTACCAAGCACCTTCTATATATAAAGGATATTCAAAGTCCTGAGATACAGTCTCTCTCATATCACAAATGAAGTGAGGGGTAACAATGATTTTCACATGGTATATGAAACATTATAAAGTTGTAAGTACAGAGTAGATACATAGAGGAAAAGTGGTCAAATACAAGAGTGGCTTTCAGAAAATGGAGGTATTTAAAATTAAATCTGAAGACTGAAAAAAAGGAAAAAGATAAAAAGATGTCTCAGACATGAAATAGAAAGTATAAAAACAAGGAAACAGTATACCGAGTTCTAAAAAATGTCAAGTAGTCTGATAGAGTTGGTTGCAGTGCATGTGCATAAATGCTAGATGTGGTTTAAGAAGCAATTAAAATCTGTGTGTGTCACATTAAGGAATTTTAATTATATTCTGAAAGCAACGGTGGGTACTATAAAGATGTGTAGCACAAGAGGGAAGGGAATCAGCTTATCACTCGAGCAATCCGTAAGGTTAAAGGGTGAGAGATACTAGAAGCAAAAACATAAAACAGTCTTGGCAGAAGTGCCAAGGATACCTGAGCACATAGTACTAGACTAAACATAGCAAGACTAATTAGAGGCTCTGCTGGGAGTCATATGGAAAAAGAAAACTTGACCTATAGCGAATAGTGGTAGGAACAAGACAAGACAGGAAATAATAATAGGTAGAGGCAGAATCAAGTGGACTTGGTGAATACTGCTTGAGAAGAGCTGTGTAATTTTCATGTTTCTTATTTATAAAACTGAACTATAGTACAGCAAATACTTAGTAAGTTTTTAAAAGCTAACAGTGATTCCTCACTATACAGGTTACACTGAATTTGAAGTACTTATATACAAAAACATACCGATACAGGAGAAATTCAGTGCTTAGGAAATAGATCTGTGCTTGACAGAAAATTGGAAACATTAAAATTTTAGCAATGGTCAAAACCATAAAACAAATATATAAAGGAACAAACAAGTAAGTAAAGGAAAAGAGTTTAAGAGCATAATCCTAATGACCTCCAACACTGAAGCGCAGACCACTAATGATACAGAAAAAGAGTATCAATTGGAAAAAAAAAGTCAGAAGACAACGAATGATGTATGAAAATTAAAGGAAACAGAATTTCAAAAGATGGAGATGTGTCATATGTTCAGGACAATTTAGTTCAATTAGAACAATAAATATATAACTAATATTTTCCTTTGTTTTATTCCATCAATTACATTCTCCGTTCATTAGATGTCAGCTGTACCCACCTCTGTCTCAGCTTGAGTTCTCTGACAGCGATATTGAGCAATCAGTCGATCAGCCTGTGCGAGAGCTAGAGCTTTTGCCTCCAAGAGATCTTGTAACCTGCTTTCTTTGGACTATAAGAAAATATACAATTAATTTTCGTAGTTTTAGGAAAACATTTGAAAGCTTATTACATGTACTTAAACATGTACTCACGGCTAATGTGGATAGTTTCATCTCGTACACATCCATTATGTCAGATAATCTCCCATCGTTAATCTGATCCTTTACCTAGGATTTATTGGAGATGAAAAAAATATCAATGAATGGTAGCACTTGAAAAAATGATAAAATGTAACAAAATCATTAAAAAATAATGATGAACAACAAAGGAAAAAAACCTGCTACATCACATGACTCACAATTTCTGTAATCTGGCCAATGCAGAAAAAATCTGAGTAAGATTCCATATACTTAAGATGGCAACTTAAAAAAGTTCCTTTTAAGCTAGGTGGCCAGAAAGGGGATAAGTAAAGGAATTATAGCTGTGTTAAAATATTTGAATCTTATGACTGTATTTTCTCCCTTTCTTTCTAAATTTTTCAGAATACTTTTTCTATCAAAAGATAAAATCTCTGTGATATTTTAATTTATTTACATAAATGATACAATCAGAACCAACATCTGTTAGTAGATACCATTCTAATTCTATTTCTAATTGCTATTTATTACTTACCATCATCCCAGACTGAAGCTTTTCTATTAATTCCTCAATGTTCAATCCAGGGACATTATCTTTCAACAGGGGAGGAGTTAAACACTTCAGTGTTGTTGGGAAGCTGTGATTTAATGATTGCAAAGGCAGTCTCCTGGGCATATGTTCTGTTTCCTGTTGTCTATATGCATTGTTGGCTGCTATACTTTCTCCAAGTCTGAATGAAAATCAGAAACAAAGAAAAAATACCTCGTTAGTGGAGCAAAAGTCAGTTAGCAACTCTCAGAATGGTCTTGTTTTTTTTTTGGAATAGAAATTTTCAAAAATGGTCTTGAACTAGGTTATCTTGAACTTCTCAGAGGATTCCCTTTCCTACTTATAAGTCTTTGTAATGGCAATCCTATTTTTGGTTTGGAGGCACCACCGAACTAGTCTGTGAAAATGGCTTATGTGTGGCAAGTACAAAGTTTCTGGAACTGTTCAGAGCAAGCCTCCTGCCACGGGTGAAACCATTGGGTCTTCATGTCCTTTCTCAAATTCACCTTCTCAACTATATTCTCATCTCCCTGACTTCCACTCTGCCCTTTCGAAAGTTCAATTTATTCTTGTGTTGGGACCTTTACGCTGTTCCTTTACCATCACAGATTATTTTATTCTTATCATTGGTTCTTAGATCAAATTCATCTCCTCGGAGAGGCCTTCACTAATGCCATATGTAGTACTAACATTAATCCCTTTTGCTCTTCACAGTGATAAGCAAAATATGAATCTTACTTTAGAATTTATGTCCTGACTAGCATGCAAATCCAACTGACAGCATGCAATTGGTCTAATTTACTGCCATAGACAAAATGCCTACATATAGTCATAATTGGTTCTCAAAAAATGTTTGTTAAATAAATAAAACTGGCCAAAAATGTACCTATGCATTTATCCAATAAATTCAACTTATTAAATTGCCTAAGATAATGTCAAATAAGGATAGTATAATAAACATGTACCCTTATGAAAATTATCTACAAGACATAGTGATGGCGGCATGGTCTCTTACACAGGCAGAGGATGAAATTTCAAGCACAGTGTACTTGAAGCTTTGCTGCTGAATGTCCCAAGTTCAGATGAACACAACTGAGGTATACAAGCCACCAAAAAAGGTACACCTTCATTCATACACTATTTCTAATTTGTCACAGAAGATAGTTCCTATTTGTCTAATTTTTTTTTGTCGTTGTTGCTAAAAAAATATTCATTATAAAATGAATGTTTGTCCTTGTCCCACTTTTGGACCTTTGGCATATAGGGAATGTTTTACATTTTACCAATTGTTTCAAATTATCCAGACGATTTTTAGAAACCTATCTATATAATAAGCCATTTAAAGTTTTAAAAATGTACTAAAGTAGAACTGTAGTAGACATTTTGGTAACTGTTTATAGAGGGCTTCCTTCCAAATTTGAAAGTTTTTCAAAAATTTTTCAAGCACTATTGAATTTAATTGGGCACTACCTCCTGTATTCCATTTTCTGAGGCAAAGGCGTTTACTTTAAGAACTTATCTTAGTTACTTTTTTGTCACTGGGACAAAATACCCAACACCCACAAATTAAAGGAAAGGTGTGGTTAAGATTTTAGAAGTTGCAGTCCATCTTCAGCTGGTTCCGAGGCGGAAGGGCATGGTGGAATGATCTGGGCAGAGGACAGTGGCGCACTGCATGGTAGTCAAGAAGCACAGAGAGGAAGAGCAAAGGAGGATGTGAGCCCTGTCAAACCACACCCTCAGTGATCCACCTCTTTTCAACAGGCCCACTTCCTAGGAGCACAGGTAGGATTTGGCAGTGAATACACCATTGATGAGCATACTCCCCACCGTGATCTACACACACAAGAATTTGGAGCGACATTTTATAATAAATCGTAATAGGAGCCTTTCACTCCCCTAGGCTAACTAACTTTCAGTCATGCAGTTTTCATAGCTGTTTCTTGGGCAAATGATCCAGACCACAAAGTGATGCTTGTTCTTTCTATAAAGGAAATAAACTGGTAGGATGTAATCTTAAGAGTACCCAGAACCTACTACATCAAAAAAGAAATGGTAAGAAACAAGGTTAGTACTTGAATAAGACATTTCATCACCAGGACTTAACTTTTCCTTCAGTATACTTCTGTTTTTACCTGAAGAAATAAAATTTTAATCATTTGAAAGGTCATTGATACAATGAAATTTCCAATTGACTAATTTACTGATCTATCTATATTCAAGAAATATAGTGGAGTAGTCAAACACAGATACATTACAACAGACTACTACTCACACTAAAGCAGGAAAATCTGGCAGGGGAGCGGCTTCCAATAATATTCCCAATCCAGACTGTACTTGTTCTCTGTTATCTGATGTTAAAGCAAAAGCCAAAGGAGTAATTAAACGTGGATCCTAAACAAATCAAGAAACAGAAAATGAAGAGACAGAAAGAATAAACAATGTCAGATCTTTAGAATAAGGACAGCAATTCTAAGACGTTTCTATCATTTAATGTCTATGTATCATCTAATGTCTAACTATGTATTAAGACTTTTTACCTGGTTAGAGCTATTTACACTGTCATGCAATTAATATTAACTTAAAAATTTGGCAAAAGTTTTAAATATTGTAATTGTCCCTAGGAAAATTATACTTTAAATATTTTGATGAATTAAAAATACTCACAATTGACTAATGTTCAGAAGGGTTTTAATTACCATTATAAAATAAAAATGGCTAAGTTTTAAACTAAAAGTTGCAAAATATAAATGACTAAAGACATGTACTCAAAGGCCTTCATATCAGTAAATATTTTACATTAGTACCATAAACCCTGAATCATGCATTATGAAAAATGTCTAAAAACTGACAAAATATTTTGATTTGTCTCTAAAAGAGTATTAATAAAGATTAGTATCAATCATTTATAAATAAAATGTTAAATGCCTTGTAGATGCTCATGAATAATTCAATGCCACAGAACTATGCTAAGAGCAGGCTTTCATTCTGTATCTCTATGAAACCCATTCTAATTCCTCGAGTTATTCTAATTTTCCATGCAGTAAAATGAAGTATAGACAGACATAATAACTGCTCAAGCTTGCACTAATAGTAGTACAAACATTAAACTGTGTTAATTTTTGTTTTCTGCTACAGATACTAAAATATACTTTACTAAATCCTGCACTAAGCCTCAGAAGACCAGATCAAACCCGCATGGAGTCATTTGGCTGAGTGTCATGCAATCACTCTGAACTTTAAATTGGTATAGTTTTCTACAAACCACCAAATAAAAACAGTAGCAGCATAAAAAGAAAGTCCAGTCTGCTTTAACTGAAACAACTATTCTCCTTTGTTCCCTATTTCTGGTTTCTTCAGTTCTTCTTTCTATAAAGTCAACCTCCCTCTGCTCAAAGAATGTTCATTCTGTTTGAATAAACTCAGATATTGTCAAATATAAATAAAAATCTATTAGATCTTCAAACTAAAACTGTGGTAATTTTGACTTTTGATAACATGTAAAGCTCTTACCTAGTATTACCACTGAAATCTGTAAGTTATCTACTTTTTGAATATAGTACCTCCTCTAATTTATCATTCACAATCAAGTCCTTTTCTTCCAAGTATTTCCTATTCCTTTGACACTACCTCACTAATAACACAAATTAAAACAAATATCATCTTTCTTCATAGACCAACAACAAAAAGAGAAACCTGTAAGTATGACAGAGAAAGGAAAGGCTGAGAACACATTATTATAAACGCTTAGCACATGAGAATGAAGAGGACTTAGTTTTCAACTTCTGTGAAACTTGAAATAATGGTACTATGAAACGATTGTAATTATTAAAGAGAATTAACTTCACACTGTCTTCTAATGGCCAAATCTTAAATAAATATAATCTAAAGATTTAGAATACTAAAACAAATATTCTTTAGAAATCACTTATACATCAATATATCCAATATTTGAAAAACTTAAGACTCACCTGAAGGATTTTGTAGAAACTTACTTCCATACCAGGAACCAACTGTTTAAGTTTGTTCATTAAATCAAGAGTTTTCAAAATTACGTCAGCAGCAAGTTTGCTTTAAAAGTAAGTCATATTTAAATTAGATTTCTCAAAAACTTCTTAGAGCTTATTTCTGTCCATAATTCTAAAGAAAATAAAAAAAACTTTGCTTTTAAAACTTACACATATAACATACTATTTCTGCTGAAAAGTAAAATAGCAGTGGTCAACACCACTGAGAAAAAGGTGGCATTAACAGTATAGGTTTAATCAGTGATTCTTTTTCTACTCTTACTATCCACATGCTTCAACTTTCTGCTTCAAGTAAGTAATAATGGAATATGATCCATTTAATTCACAGCTATAACACTGAAATTTTCAACAAAGGGCAGCCTTAGGTAATAAACAGCACTTAATATGTAGTTCAATACATTACACTAGGCCACATTTTCAGTTTTTATCTGAAAGGAACATAAAAAGTAAAGAATACTTGTTCTTGAAGATAAATTAGTGAAAATGATGTCACGTATGGAAATGAACAAATTATAGTGTCTAGCACTTAGCAGGTCCCCAATATTTATTAGATGGACTGAGTTTATGAGGGGGAAGGAAAATTAAAAACAACTCATTACTATCTATTTTTAAACTGTAATGCCTCACATAAGAGTTTTCTGTCATTAAGAAATCTCAGCAGTGTCTGATTTTCTTGTGATAAAGCCATTCCTGTTTCTTCATGCTTTTCATTAAAAATTTAAAGTGAAGAAAAAGATTTTTTAAAAATTAAATGTCAAAAATAAAGTCCAGAAAACAATGATCAGGACCCTGGAATAAACTTCATACATACACAGAGATCATCAAACATGGAACACACACACACACACACACACACACACACACACACACACCCATAATCAATGAACACAAACCACAGATGCCAGTGCCTTTTCTAGAAGCATGCAATAAATAATTTGAAGGGACTTTTCAATTTTTAACAAAAAATTTCATTATGGTAATAGTTTAATTCTCTGCCACAGTCTGAGTTAAAAGCAAACATCAAAGGATGATTCTTAAAGAATCATCTTGTGATATTCTTCTGCTATCAACTATTTTGCACTTTGGACTTCATATACTCACCATAATTCAGAATCTGCTACCTTTGTTCCAAATCCCAGATCAATCTTGCCATGTGTAAACTGTTGCTCTATCAGAGTGGTACACTTAATAGTAGTCAGAATTTTCGCAATGTGCATTTTCAGAGTATCATCTCCACAAAGAGATACTTTTTGTTAAGAAACAAAGTACTCTCAAAACATTTTGTATTTCTGTATTTTTTAACATTCAGTATATTTTCACAGAAATTATCACTATAATCTGGTATAACTGCTGTTATCCTTGCTCAATGATGGGCTAGAAAGCTGGAACTCAGAGTACTAAAGTGACTCAGATGAACATACAGATGTTTCTGACTCAAGGGTAAAACTCAAAGAGAAAAGATTCTTTTCCATATGATGCTCATTTTTTTGTTGGCAGCAACAACAATATTTCAGTAATATTTGTGTAACTAAGGGAAGTTATTTTCTCATTTTGTGTACATTGTGAATTATAGTGAATTACTGAGATCCAAATTATGACACCATTACTAGAGAAGGCCTGACAATACCAAGTACAAATATCACTGAAGTTGAGGACAGTAATTGAATGTCTCTACAGCAGTAATTCCTGACTTTGGTAGCACATCAGAATCACAAACAAAAAGAAAACACAGGTACCCTCCACTAATCTAAAGGTTTCAAATGACTGCAATGGCATTAGAAGCTTAGGAATATTTCTATCTCTTTATTTTTTTAGTTGTTGTCCAGGTGATTTCAATACTAAGCCAACACTGAGAGTTAATGTTGTAACTTAAAGGCAGAGAAAAATTAAGGAATGGCAGCCCAGAAAGGAGGTGGAGTTTGCTCTAGAGCAGAACAAAGTTGGACATATTCTTGTTCCTGAGATACAATGAAATTTTTCAGATAAATCAGAGAGATCTGGTTGAAATATAGTGGCTCCTTTATTCATGAAGAGAGGGGATAAAGACTCAGATGACAAATAATGAAATATTAAAAAATTTGAACTTGAAACTCTCTTCTGTTCATCCATCCTTTTGAGACAACGTCTAACATGTAGTTCAGGGTGGTGGTGTACTCACTACATAGTCTAGGGTACCCTCAAACTTGTAGCAATACTCTTGCCTCTGGTTCCTGAGTGCTGGGAGGATATGCATGCCACCACACCTGGTTTTTTGAAAGACTTTTTATCTCAGTATTTGTCATTAATTGGCTTTGGGAAGTACAAGAAATACCAACCAAAAATAACAAGTACCAAAGAAATTTTTTTGGCTGGAAAGAGTAGTAGGTCATCAGAAATTAACACTGACAAGTTCTAGTTTGTACGGTAAGCAGCAAACAAATGATGAGTACTGTGACAAAATTTTCACATCAACATGAATCAAGAATCAAATTTGATAAGCAGTCAAATATCAAGGTATAAAACTAAGAGGACTCAGCATACAAAAAGTAGAGAATGTAATTGAATTTAAGGTTTTCTTTTTTGTAACAAACGTGTTGATACACTTTTCTATTTTACAAGCAAGTGTGAAAATTTTACTAAAACATTTGTGGCAGCTTTTATTTATTAAAACTCAAACTTGCATAGTATAGTACCACTTTGCTGTACACATAAACCTGAATCACTTGTAGGAAATGGATATACCTTAAGATCATAATTTTTTTTTTTTTTTTTTGGTACCAGGAATCAAACTCAGGACCTTGTGCTTGCCAGGCAGGCGCAGTGCCACTGAGCTATATCCCCGGCCTTACAACCATATGTTAAGTGAAATAAATCAGACACATAAGGTTAATATAACTCATTGTTTCTCTTATGAGAAACCTAAAAGATAAGAAATAAAAGATAATAAGAAACAGATGAATCTTTTGCAAATGGGAAGGGATGAAGACATGGAGGGAGGGAGAAGGGAAGGGAAGGCAATAGAGAAAGAATTAGGACCCATTATGCATATGCACCAACTCTCTACAGTGAACGTAATCACCATTGGTCAACAGGTACTTAGAATGAAAATTTGGAAGGGAAAAAAAAAAACCTAAAATAAAAAACTGGCCTATAATTATAACAGCTTTATCAGTATTTTTTTTTTAATCTATGGACACACTCCATCAAAAACTGGCAAGACTGAAAACTGGCAAGACTAATCATCCCAGGGCAGAAATTAGCATCAAACATGAAAGTGAATGATGAGTAATAGAAAATCATTTTGGAATACATCTCCAAATCTCAAAATGTGATAAAAAGTGTTCCAATCAATTTGAAAGAGTATTTCTTAAAATGTATTTAGCTTAAAGGTTTTACACAGGACAAAAAGTCTGGATTACTTTTAGAGATTCTTCATTAAATATTTTACTTGTTTAAATTCTGACTAGATATGAGCATGAGAGTGACAAAAACACAGACAAAATGCAGTAAATCTAATAGTAGGAGAAAGTTCACAGTTTTCATCTTTATGACAGTAAAGGATATTTAATAAAACTTCAAGGGCTTTAACCATCCTCTGACATTTTTTCCTTATTAAAGTCTCATCCAGATTCTGTTCTGTAAACTGAAGCTGATCAAGGATTGTAGGCAGCAGAAGGGTCACAAATCGGTCAGGCAAGGACAAATTAGAAGTATCGATGGCATCCTGGAGAAGTTCGTAAGATCAGTTATTAAAAGATAAATATTTTAAGACAACGACTGAATATAAAAACTGACAGAATGCTAAATTGTCCAGACAGAAAAATCTACAAACTAACATTGATTTTCTGTTTTCAGTGCCTCACATATTGTCTGGCATATCCCACTTCTATTAATGTGACACTAACAGTCCTTTCAATGCACTCAATAGCTAATTAAACACACCGAGCAACATCTACTGCCATGGAGAGACAGAATATTTTATTCTAAGTATTGTCACACAATACACATAAATCTTGCTAATGTCTTTTCTTTAATATGTATAAGCTATTCACATGCATGAACATGTATATACACAGGCACATATGCTCACACGTGCTCACACACACACACACAAAACTTTGGTAGAAAAAAACTGATCAGTTGATTCAATGAACGGCAAGGAATTTCATGAGATCAACCATTAAGAAGACAGTGTGTTTTTAAAGCATATAAAAAATAAAAAATTAGAAGTTTACTATGAAATATATTTGAAAACAAATTAATCAAGAATAAACATATAAAGTCCATTTGTATATCATTCCCTTACCTCGAATATTTCCTTGAATAACTCCAAAGCTAAAACAGAACACTGTTCTGATCCATCCAAAGGTAGGTTTAACCACCGAAGCAGACAGGCAGTAGGCTCTAGGCACTTAGAACGGCTTCCCAAAGCAGTGCTGCCAGATGGAGACTGTTCAAACATCATTTGCGTGATCACATGGCGCAGCTGAGTCACTGAACAGAAGGCAAGAAGTAATTCTAAAACCTGTGCAACATAAAGTCTTCATTAAACATCAGTTTCACTGAACCTTGACATATAAGCATATGAAGAAATGCCACACATTTGTAAAGAAAATATCCTAAAACAAAAATTGAAAATAATTTCTAATTTGTCCTTTAATATTATTTTTCAAAAGTGAGATATATTTTCAGATTATAAAACATTTGCTAATGGTGCTTACCTGATTAGTGGGACTACAAGAACAAAAGGGGAAAGGCAACTTCAACAAATGTATTTTTCTAGCATGTACTTAGTTTTTTAAAAAACACAAGCATGTTTTGCTTTAAAAAATGACCAAACACTTTAAAACTGTACAGTTCGTAAGTATTCAGAGATTAGTGCACGTAAGATTTTTCTGCACCTAGTAGTTTTTTTAAAAAGATGCTGTTTTTACATACCTTTGAAGAAGAATCAGGATCCTTCCCATTAAGAAGACTTAATACTTGATTAAGACATGAAGAAAAATGTTCATACCTAAGTTTAAAAGTATACATCAAATGATAATTATGAAACTGATACATCAAAACAATTCACAAGTTAAACATTTTATGTACTCATTTGAGCTTCTAATATGGAACACAGTGTTTGTGAAGTCAAACATAATATTTGACTTATGTAGTTAGTTATGACTCCATAAATGCAACTGAGGGTGAAAACACTGTTATTTCAAACAGTCATTATGGTACAACCTGTTCTAACAAATAGCAGGAGTTTAACAACACAGCATACTAAAAGCACAGATACTCTTGTGATCAAATGAAAAGCTGTAGCTTACAGTCACTGCCAAGTATCAACACTGTATGATCTTACATATTACTAGCCTAGAAAAAGATCAAATTTCAAAATCTGAAGGAGTTATTACTGATATATATATAGCTTCTATACTACTGTAAAGTTAAAAAATCATTAATTCATGTTAGGGATCATCTCTGCTTAAAATCTAGACTTGGTACTAGCAATACATAAATTGGCCTTTTCATTTACTAAAATATAATGACTCATGTGGCAATAAACAAAACACTGAAAGTTGTAGTAACTCAACTGTCTTATGCCTTAAAAAACTTTGTTCACTCTGTAAAAATTCTAAAGAGAAAGGAGTATCACAACATATCATACAGTTACTTACCTATATAGTACCTAAATATCCCAAACATTGAATTAGGCTCTTTAAACACAGAAATAAGGGGCAGGAACCGTATTACACAACTGTAAGAGTACTACTAAAATTATGTTCTATATCACGTGTATTCTACATTTGGAGAATGATACTCTCTGAGAGCTCATAGTCTAAGGATGGAGGCAGAAACACAAAATACGATAATGAAAGATGATGCAAAGTACAATACTGTAAGGGAGGAACACATGGGATGAACAAAACAAAGAACAGATATTGAACCTAGACTCTGCAGCTTAAATGTCATTAGGGGAGGATTCCCATACTTGAACCTTAAAGAGAAATTACACAAATGAAGGAAGGATTTTAGCTTTTCAGAGGAAATAGTCTAGAGAAAATAGCATTCATAGTAAGTTGGATGTCCTTTTTACAAGATAAGACAAAGGAATGTAAGTTTGAAGAAACAAGGCTCAGGGGTTCAAGGGTTCAGACTTTGGAAGAAAATTTGGTTATGTTTTGAACCCTAAACAAAATAAAAGAAGTATGTAATTGAAAGAAAATTTAAAAGTTGTACATATAAGTAAAAGAGGGACAGTCGACTGAATGGAGAGCACTGAAGGAATCAAAAAGTGCTGACGGTAGAACAGAACAAGACACTGCATACAGTAATAAGATGCTTATGAATGAAACAGAAAAAAATGGTATAAAAACAAATTTTCTCAGGGACACAGACATGATGGTGGCCTAATCAGATGGGACTACATTTTGTTTTTTCCTATGTGTAAAGTACAGATATCCAGTCATCTGCATGAAAGACAGCAAGGGAAAAACAATAAATATTTGAGTCATTATAGGAAATGGAAAAGGAAGTTGGCTAGGAAGTTGACACAAATTAACCTGTTTTGTTTTATTCAACTTTAATTAGGAACTCAGACTAAATTTGACTCTGAAATAGATTCAGAATTTAGGTTCTACTCTTAGTAGAACCTTCTAGACACTTTCCAGAAAAATTTCAAAACTCCAGGTTTTGCAGGTTGCCACAAGGCTATTAAATAAGCACTGTCTTAGCCACAACATACTCATGGTACTGGGCAACTCTTAAAGAAAGGGCAATTAAAATGAGGAAACCTCTGAAAGAAAAAGGATTTCTCACCGAAGCAAATACTTCTTGGTTTTATAAAATATCAGTTACCCAATATGGTAGCCGGTTTTACCCTAGTGTTTAGGGATTTTTTTATTATTAATAATCTTAATTCTTGGCCAGGATTTAGCTCAGTGGCTCAAGCGTTTGCCTTGAAAGCATGAGTTCAATCCTTGGTACTAAAAAAACAAAACAAAACAAAACAAAACCAAAAAAAACTTAATTCTATGATTCTTAGAGATCAGGAAATATCTTTATATCATGTTGCTGTTAACTCCATTCTTTCAGTGTCTGACAAAGCAGGAGAATAATACACTTTTTACTTATAAATGATCAATTTAACTCTTTAAAGCAATTTCAAAAGTTTCTTAATTTTTCCAGTAAAGCTTAGGCACTGGAAAAATTTAACTTCAGATGCTGAGCTCTGGAAAAGTTGCTACCTAATCTTGAAATATAAATGATCAGATGAAACACTGAGACAGCAGAGACATAAATATGCATTTTCTTTTTATTGTGACATGAAAGAGGCATGTACCAAAGGAAACATATCATTAAGAAAAATTTACAAAAATTTACAGTCATAGACTTACTGACATGAATGTTCCTATAATAAAGATATTCGTTAAGCAAGATTTAAAATTGCTCAAGATTTAAAATTGGTTTTAAAATGGATGTCTGTATTTTTTGAGATAGGGTCTTACTATGTTGGCCAGGCTGGACTGTGTGCCCTGGGTGGTTTGAATTCAAAATCCTTCCACTTCATCCTCCCAAGTAGCAGATTCCATCAGTGTACCACTAAACCTAGTTAGAGTGTGTGTAATTTAGAGACTGACACAACACTACTGATGTAAACCATGAACAAGGGCACAAACACATACTTTCCAACTTTTATATTTCGGTTCAGGAAACCAAAAGAATGTAAGTACATAGTATTTCAATTAAATCTACTGTGAAAATTGTAGAATCCTAAGGTAATTTTATTTATCAAAAACACATACTAGTTTATAAAAAAACAAGTCCTTATATTTACTAATGTGAGACATACCTGGTAAGATAATCAGCAATTTTAGGATTCTTAAGGAGATCCATCAGTAAGTCAACTGAATATTTTCGTGTCAGAGTACCATCACCATTTATGAGAATATTAAATATTAGTTGAAAAGTCTGATGAATGTTTCGTGCATGGAATAGCTTTAAAACAATTAGAAAAGGTGTATTACATACACAAAAAATTATGCTGACCCCATCCTAAAATGTGAAAAAACTCCCAATGATGTTTAAATTATCAGAGACTATAAACTTCAGAATTAACTTTATAAATAACAGAACTCATAACTTACCTTTTCCCCTACTTCTTCATTTAACGTCAAACTGGACAGTATTGAAAGTGCAAACACAACCACAGTTAAACTGCTATGGGCTAGGAAGGCTATAAGAGTTCGATAAAAGGTTTTCACATTATTCTGAGGGAAAAAAGTTTAAAAATAAATGAGATTAAAAATTATCAGCTACAAAACAAACAGTTTGAAACCCTATGTTACACAGAGTGGGCAAACTTTATTAAACATTATATATGCTTTCAAGAAATGACTGATTTTTAAAATCTACATAGTCTAAAGGGACAAAAAGATATAAATGTAAGGTCAACAATTATTTGTTAGAAACAAAGATGTAGAGAAAAAAAATTGGTAAAGGTGCCCAAAATGGATGAGAAACAAATTTCTAGGTTTTGTTGCCTTAAAATATATAATTTATAGATGCTAAATCTGAACGTCAATTTTAATAGTTGAAAAGGGATACACGCAGAAAGGAAAAAAAAAAAAGAATACGTTAAACACTGCAAACAAAGCTGTTTAGCATTTTAAAGGAACTATAATGAAGAACTCTCTTCATTATGGTGAAAAAAAAAGAAAACGTAGCAAATTAGAGAATCTGCCACGTGTTATACATTTTGAGGGAGTAGTTAACTTTGTAACCTTTGCAGATTATTACTTGAACTTAAGAGCATTCATAGTGTGGGTGACATAAGGACTCTGATACATGGCTGATTAATATAGCTAGATAATATCACCTTAGTAAAAAACATTTTATGTGAAATTGTAAGTAAATATTTATTATATGTTTAATAGGCATTTTCAATTCAGAAATTAAAATACATGTACATACACAAAGTTTTCTTTTCTATAAACCTTTTTAAACACTTTCATGGCTCAACATAAGCTCCTCCTTCAAGATGAGCCTCAAAAAACTCAGCACTTGAATGTGTTTAAAGCAATTTAAACAATAAGTGCATTGTTGATTTAATATTTCTGAAAGTGGTTAAGTTCATTTAAGCGCCTTAGTGGCAGTAGGCACTTATTAATCTTCCTGGAAGAGTCACCATTAATATTATGGGACCACAAGACGAAAGTAAATGGGACAGTCAGGGAGACACCTGCCTTCTATGGGCATGCAAGAAATCACCACTCTTTGAGTTACTCAGTGTGACAAATTAAGGGATGCTAAGAGAGAAAAAAAAAAAAAAACCTCTCAGGTGTCAATATTTGTATTAAGCTTTAACTTACAGTCTTCAGGCTAAGATACATGAAAGAATGTTTCACAAAATTGGCAGGTTACTTTGACTCTTTATTAGATGTTATGAATCAGCTGGATGGTTTTAAATTAAATGCTTTTCAGAGAAAAAGATTTGGTAAAATTTCCCCAAGCACAGAACTTACCATAAAACAAAATCCATTAATAATAATAATAATAATAATAAACTGCTTACCAAAGTCTTTATATGTGTTTGAACAGAAAGATTTTGCCGACAAAGATTTGCCAATAATCCTAGACAAGGCATTGTTAACTCATCTTCAGAAGATTGACTGTTGTTTTATATTATGATTTTGTTAAAGAGAAATTATAAAAAAAATTAGTCAAAATGATATAGCAAATTATACATCTAAACTCCTTTCTCCCTGCAAAAAATTCTAACGTGGAGACAGTCAAGTTCTAAATAGTACTAACAATTATTTCATGCTTGGAACCAAAGTATCCTACTCACTTGCATCATAAAAATTTAGAAATAATTGTCAAAGCAAACATTATTATATTATTCAAACCAAGATTAACTATAAACATCAACATTCACTTTTATTATTTTTTCTGCTAAAACCAGTTTAACCACTTCTAAATATCAGTTGTAAAATTAAAGTTCATTTTCAAAATTTATTACTAGGATAATTTAAGAACAAATATAAATTAGTCCTACTCAGTTAAAAAATGTCAGAAAAAGTAGGAACGTTGATATATAATCCTAGCATAAAAATATATCAATATATTATTTGGTTACATATTTAGTTGCATACTCACATGTGATCTATCAGGAATGTAATTAATTCATTTATATTGGCACCAGAATGGAAAATTTTGACATTGTATGTTAACTTCTGTAGAAGTTGAATACACTAAGAATAAGAATATGGGTATCAATAAAAACATACAAAAACATATAAGAACAGCCAATTACAAATATTCTTTATTTTTTATTAGTACATGTTTGCAGTACAGGATTATATTTATTGTGGGCAACTGCTACATGTATACAACACCTGCTGCTTTTCTCATCCCCCTCCCCTCCTCCTTTCCTGCTCCTTCTATCTCTTGGTCCCCTTCCCCATTTCCAAAGCTGTTTCCATTTTTAAAAATTCCTTATTTTTCCATTCCCTTTGCTTTCCTTTCCTCTCCATCTGTTGTTCTCCTTTCAACTTGTAAAAGGTTGTATTTCCCATTATCTATCTTATATTATTTATATCCTTATATTATTTATATATTTATATTATTTATATCTATCTTATATTATTTATATTCTCATATAAGAAACCAGGTAATATTTAACTTGTGTGTCTGATTCATATTTTGAGTATGTCTCATTTTAGGAGGTAAAGGTTAGAACAAAATTTTATTATTCTTTTTTATTTTTTCCTTTTCAAATACATGCAAGAACCTTATGATTCACGTCTCATTTCACACATTTTCACACACTTTCTCAAACAGAACATTTGATTGGTGTGGTTTGTGTCCCCAAGTGTTCACTGTAATTAAAGATTTGATCCCCATAGTAGTCTGGCTGAGACTTGGTGGACCTTTTTGCAGGTGTGGCCTGGGTGAATGTCTTCAGGTTGTTAGGAACATTAAGCACTTCTCATGTGGTATCTTTGATAGTACTTGTGAGGAGGTTATAAAAGAAGCAAGCCTGGCCCTACTCTTGCTCTGTGTTCCTGGTTCAACCAGGATCACAGATAGCTCAATGATCAGCACATAGCTTCCATCATTGCTATCTGCCATGATATGGCTGCAGGTTTAAGGAACCAAGACGCAGATGCTATGCCCTTGAATTTCTTAAACTGTGACCTAAATAATCCTTTTCTCTTTCTAAAGGAACTGCATCAGATATTTAAGACAAATCTGACTAACATAATCATAAACTTTGTTCACATACTTGCCTTAAATTTCAAGTTTCAATGCAAACTGAAATACACACGGTGCATCAATTAATTTTGAGATACTTCACAAGTATCATCTCTAAAACTGTGTATCAGTTTAACTGGAGACATTTTTCTTTCTTTCAATTGATTCCATTTTAGATTCAATTAACAATAATCACACCTCGGATAAACCTCATTGGTTATGACCCTGCCACTGTGCAAAACTTCCATTTAGACTCAATAAAAGGTAGCAACTTTAAGAGCTTTGATACTATGCTAAATATTATAAAATTAAGTTGAATTTTTGTAGACTGTTTCCTCAATAGACACGAGATGCCAATTCGAGTGGTAATTTTAATATGAAGAGCTTACCTTTCAAAATGTAGATATGTGTTTATAAGTCAAAGCAGTTGTAATGCAGAAATGCTTCTGTTCAATAATGGTGCCAGACCTATTAAGAGTCCCTTCTCTAAGAAACATTTACATAGTAGTACATTTGTATTCAACTAACCCTCAAAGATAAGGATTCTGTTTAATCTTGCTTTTATTTTCACACACATTATAACTTAGTAGTTTATAAAAGACCTTAAATTTTGACCTGAGACTAAAGAACAGTTGTTAAGTAAGAAGATCCTGTATGGGTCCATATACCTGCAAAAGCACTGAATCGCCATGGCACGCACTGCTGCGACAGATCACTCCTGCCACCACACTGTTCAGGTTGTATGTATTCTGAAGACAGTCTCTGATTTCATTGTCTACAGCTGTAAATTAACATATAATCACATAAAATACATTATTTTAGATATGGTCTTCATGAATAAAGGAAAATAATTTAGAATTCATTCTATATAATCTTGTCATTAAAGAAAATACAGTATGAAACAGTTATTTATCAGTCTTCCAATTGAGAAATTCAAATGTTTTTTTCTATGGAGAGGAATATAAAAAAAAACTAGGTTTACATATTTGTAGAAAATTTTTAATTAAAATATTATCACTTCAAGTTTTCTTTTAAAAGCCTCTTAAGTATAAAATCTATTTATGAACAAATACAATTTAAAAATAGATTATCACTTACATTTTTTCTACTATATTTAAATGTTGAAAATGAGTTGCATTTTCTTATAAAAACACTGGCAGAAATTTAATAGTAGATAGTAGTAGAGCCTTTAAAGAAAGCAATTTAGTGCACATAATGGTTATCAAATTTTAATAGAACTTGAAAATTTGGGGGGGAATCTGTCCAACACAGAAATACACCAATATTTAGGCAAAATTCCATAATAATGTTAACTGCACTATGGAGTCTAACAGCATAAACTTCACAAAGAACAAAAGTCAGCCAGACTTGCTATCATGCATCTATAATATCAATCACTCAGGAGACTGACAGGGGAAGCAAGTAAATTTAAGATAGCCTAGTGACACAGTGAGATCCCATTAAACAAAAACAAAAACCATAACAAGAAAAGAAAACATCATTGCCCATCATGAAGACAATATCTGAATCAATTTTAATACTGTGTAAAAATAGTACTAGGCAGCTACTAAAAAAGACACTGATATCAGAAGAAACATCTAGTGTTCCTCGACAGCATTTGAATTAAAAACAACCAATGAATGATCTAAGATCATGTGTTGTAACATAGAAAAAGATCTGGAAAGAAAAAAATATCAAGTATTAAGTGATATTTTATTCTCAAAGGCAGAAACGATGAAGACAGAAGGTGGTAATAAGTAGGGACTTATCACATTTTATACTCTATATTTGTGCTATTTTGGTAAACCACAACACTACATATGGCTATTTAAAGTTAGATTAATTAAAGATTCAGTTCCTTCCTTTACAACCTACACTTCAAACTTAAAAGCTCTATGTGGCAAATAGCAACTCTATTGATCACTGATCTAGAACATTTCTATCACTGAAGAAAATTCTACTGCTCAATGGACAATGTATACTGTGGATTACTGGAGTTTTTATACTACATATATCTTAATTATATATTCACACACAGAAAACATACCCCAATTTCCCAGCCTATTCATAAAAGGGGGATGGAGTATATGATCATTAGATAAACATTTATTTCAAAACCAAACAAAGGGAAATAACAGAAAAAACAACAACAGTATTTTTATTCCTAGTTCTGAATTCAGTGTAATCTAGCACAGAAAAGTGATTCTTTATAACTACAAGTGTCAGTTGTTTTATTTGATTGGCATTATGTATAGATAAGTTGTTTTTTTTTTTCAATTCAAAAGTAGCCCAGCATTTACCAAAGTGCATTTTTCTCTGTAGAACAGAAAACACTTAGATATGCTTAATTTCTTGGTCTACTTTAAGGGAAAAAAAAAAAAAAAAAAAGTATATCCTGCCTTCAAGAGATTCACAACATAGTAACTCTGAAAGGTTTTGCAATGAAGAAATATTTGAGTCTGAATTGTTCTCCAAGAGATAACTAAATCTGTACTTTTAAAACGTATTAAATTCATACATTTTCCAAATACTGAAAAAGAGAAACTAAATGCATTACCTAGTTGAGACAGCAAATTGATAACACTTAAAATCAGTGAAGCACTTATGTTTGGGTCTTCAAGTAGCTCTACCAGGCAACTCAGGCATTTACTTGGTAATATCTGATTTGATGTAAACAGTCGTGTCAGCTTTTGTCCAGAAATCACCTATGAAATTGCAAGCAAATGAAAAACTTAAGTTTTTCCAAGTGCCATTGTCATTTTCTTTCACAACATAGACGATTCACACTTGCTTTCTCTAACCCCTGCTTCACTAGCTGAAGTAATGTTTTAGACTTCAGTTTCAATTCATTTTGTCCAGGAGACATTCCCCTAAGCTACCTTACAACTAGTTTATGCTTCTAGTCACGGGTTGACAAACTTTTCACTATCAAGCAGTATTTATCTTCCACACTAAACAGGCCATGAAGCAGGCTAAAATCCTGCACCTTATTACCAATATTTATTTTGTAAATAAATTACAGTTCACGAGTTCCACCTACTTTGATGGAAAGAGAATAGAAAATAAACACAAGGCTACTTATACAACTGCTCCTTTTCAGAAATAAGAGCTGAGCTCTAATGTTAAGAGATCCTAGAGAAGAAAAGTTGAAAGAGAATTTTAAAGTAGCAGAAATAGGCATTCAAAGTTTTTATTTTTGTTTATTGTATTTTTACTCCTTTCTTATACCTGGGAGATAGATAAAATGAGGGTATAAAGTTGGGATTAAAAGCCAGAATCAGTTGGCAGAAAGCAAAAATTTCAAAATGCTTTACAAATGTACTACAAACAAGCATCTTTTCAATAGATATTTTGCCATTAGTTAATTTAGAATTAGACTAAATCTGTCCTATATATTTCAAAAGATCAGACTTAAGGAGACTTCTTTAGCATCCTTATAATCTTTCTTTTTTGAGTCTTTTATTATCTCACCCACATCAGTTTGTCTAAAGCTTTGTTGATAAATTTTATATTATTTGCTCTCAAGGAGTATTTTAACATTACTAAAGGAAAAGTCTGTAAGTTACAATACTGACAGTAATTATTTTAGGGTAGAGAACCTTCTGAATGAACAGTTCTTGCATTTATTGGGAAATATACTCTCCAGAAAATTAAGATATTTTCTGTTTTAAATGTGATTCCACTCAGGACTAGCCCTAAATCGCAATAGTCCGACAGGTAACAATTACTGAATACAAGGTAAAAATTTAACTAATACTTACATGGCACTTATTCTGGCCCTGGTATTGAATTAGGTAATTTAGATATACTAACTCTTTTCTTCTTCATTACTCTATAAGGCAGATGGTATTAATTTTATTTTGCAGATAAGTATATTGAGGAATGTACTGTTGACACAAGGGAACAACTGATATTCACACCCATGAGCTTTGTTCTTGAATCTATGTTTTTAATCACTAGTCACAAGATTAGTGGTGTAAAAACCATCAAGAAACAGCTATCAATAAAAAAGATAAACCTCAAGTTTTACAAGTCTACAAGGACAATGTAAGGCTCAGAATGTCAGAAGAATGCATAATCCCTTTCACATGACACTCATTTCTGCATCCTCAGAAGTTGCTCTTACAAGTTTGCACAAAGACACTCACCATCAAAAGTACAAATATTGCTCCACAAAATGGCAAAAACTAAGAACTGTGAAAACACCAAGAATTGGATTAGTGATGGTAAATCTCATAAACTATTATCTTCTGGTAAAATACTATAATGTTTTGGAAAATTTAGCTGTTTGAACTAAAACTGAATATATTTATGTATTTTATGACCATGATTTTTCTCCTAGGTATGTAAGAGAAATTCAGCCGCCAGCTGAACGCAGACTTAGTCTTTACCCGCAGAAGGGGACAGCGGAGCGGGCTAGGAGCTGCCCTTTCTTTCCTGGGCAGCGGCGCCGCTCCTCGGCTTCGCCGGGAACCGATTACAGAGGGGAAAGGCCCATTTCGTCCCGAATCCCGAAACCCCTCACCTCCAAGTGCCGCATATACCCATCAAAAATTATGAATGTTTGTAAATTATATTCATCACTCCATTCAGAGCCAGAAATGTCCAATCTGTCTGTCTACCAGATAGCTAAGCCAAATAAAAATATTACAGGCAGGCAGTCAAGCTAGGCCTTCAAGAAACTCAAGAGAGGTGAAAACACATTACAACTGTGGCCAAAGGTGCATCTGTTGAAGGCCAGGTGTCAAGATACAGACAAAATGACCAGGTTTATATGCCTGAGATAAATAATAAATAAATACTAACATCATTCACCCTGGTGGGTAGCCAAAACCCTGATTCACCTCTTCCTAGGAAAGCCTTTGTTCTTTCCAGGTGTACTTGCTACCTGATCTGCTTCTCCACTGGATCAGTATCACCTAAATGGCTACACTTGTATCTTACTGGTTGATCAGTTTTTTCCTTTTGTACTCACTCGTGATTTTGTTCTATAAAAATGGGGTCCACAGCAATCTACTCAGGGTCCCTCCTATGTCTCAGACTTATTTTTTATTTCCTAGTAAATTTTTCTACTCTTTCCCTTCTTCAATTCTGAGGAACACAAACTCCGTATATCAGGACATTTGGCAGTCTGGATGTTACATTTATTTCCCCTACATCATATCTACCTATATGTAAACACGGCATAGTAGACTATACATAAACTATGGTAAATTATACGATGGAATTGTATGAAATAACAAAGAATGAAGTACTGGTACATGTATGACTTGAATGAATTTCATAGATCATACTGAAAAAAATACCTATGTTAAGTTTCCTCACTGAACTTTCTGGGAGAGTGAAAAAATCACAAGGGGCCTGGAAGTGTTCTGTTATCAAGATTCTACACCAGATAGTTATGTTAAATAAAAAAGCTGCCAGGCTCTTTGCTTCAGATTTAGTGGTTTATGCACTCTGCATATACTCCAAATTACAAAACATGATGTCCTTAGGAGTAGTAACTTCAAGCCAGTGTTCTTTATATCTTAGCATTAATAGTAAAAGTCTTTTCTGAAACACTTCAGAAAGTTTAGAAATACAGCATTCAAGGTTCTGACTGTTTTTTTTTGAGACAGGGTATCACTGTGTTGCCCAGCCTGGCCTCGAACTCAGGGTCATTCTCCTGCCTCAGCCTCCCTAGTGCTGGGATTACAAACATGCGTCACCTTGTCCAACTGGATTGGACTTTTTATTCCCCAATTTCTTTTGCGTTTCCTCACAATAGCACTGAACTCAAATCTGTAAGATACTTGTTTATGTTTCAGATTAATAGTTCTAAAATGCTTTATTCTTAAAGCTTTTGGCTCCTGCAGTCCCAAATATTCTATCCTAATTGAAAAGTAGCTTAAGGATTTACTATTATGTTTGCAGGGTCTTTCTGGGGGTAATGAATGAAAAAAAGACAGTATTTAGCAAATGAATACCGAACGTTGTGAGAAATAGCAATAAACAAGCGAAGGACATGTTTATTACACAGTATTTTCTCTAAAGGCTGATACTAATACTGCATATGATGAAAGTATTCTGCTAATATTCCATTTGCATTTCATTATACAATATGACAAATGTAATATATTTTAAAATTCTGTTCAGTTTTATACTAACAAAGGGAAAGCTGCGACAATGAATTAAAATGAATTTTAAATGTGCTTAAATTTTTAACTTAAACTGAGGTTAACGTTATTTTTGAATTCCATGAACACATAACAAATGAAAAGCAGATTTCGACTGAAACAACAATTTACACAAAACCGTCAGGATTAAGAGAAAAAAATGTAAGTAAATCAGTATTAAACTACGTGAGCAATGTTTTGGAGAACAAAAAGGATTTAGTAGTCCTTAACAAGGGTGCTGCTCTTAATCCAATGGAAGTTGAAATGTCATCTTCCTGTTCAACGCTAGTTCCAATAAAAACTGAAATTATGAACTAGTAAGAGCAAAAGTTTTAAGCTAACTCTTCCCTACCTCGGTCGCGCAAACATCGTATAAAAAACTGGTAAGGCTTGGATTTCCAAAGAACAAAATACAAACATAAAGCAAGAATCAAAGAGAAAACAGCGGCTCCGAGCTTTGTTCACCTATCGGAAAGAAAGCCCAGCTTTCCCCGCCTGGATCCCACACTCCCTCTGTGGTCTCCAGGCCTCCGATTGCCCTCGCGCCGCCAGCTGAACGCACTTAGTCTTCACCCGCAGAAGGGGACAGAGGAGCGGGCGAGGAGCTGCCCTTTCTTCCCCGGGCTGCGGCGCCGCTCCTCGGCCTCGCAGGGAACCGATTACAGAGGGGAAAGGCCCGCTTCGTCCCGAATCCCGAAACCCCTCACCTCCAAGTGCCGCAAAAGCTGAGTGGCGTTCGCCTCTGACTTAACGGCTTTGTACTGACTGATGGTTACGAGTAAAGACTTCAAGCAGGCGGTGGAGTCCATGGGGACAGGCGCCCGCCCCGTCTAGGGACCACCGCCCCTGCTCCGGCCCTGGCCTCCAGCTTTCGCCGCGCTTTTTTGATTTTTCAACCCCACCCCTTCTACAACTCCTTCAACTTCCGGTTCCGGTAGGGTTCCGGAAGTATCTAGACCGCCTGTGCGTTTGCTACGGCGGACCTGCGGAGTGGGGCGGGGGTTGAGGTGCTCCGTGGGTTCGTGAAGCGGGCGGGAGCGGTGTCGCTCCTCCCCCGCGAGCTGAGAGGCTGCGAGGTTTAGGTCTGGGATCCGCAAAGGCAGACCAGAGTCTCGCGAGAAACGCGATTGCGGCTCAACCTGGGAAAGAGGTTGAGGCGCGGAAGGGCCGATGTTCGTCCGTGGGCTGTGCCGGGTTTCTGCCTGGCCCTCGCGCGGAGGGCTAGGTTTCCTTTGTGCGTCACCCTTTACCAGAGAAGCGGGCACTTCCTGTTAGTCTAGACCCGGTGAGGACTTCTGGGAGGAGAATTTTGGTGCTGGATTTTGAGGCGGCATGGGCGGGGCCTGTGGGCTACGCGCGCCTCTGGTGCCCACGCGTGGGTGTTTCTCGAAGGAAACCTGTGGTAGTTTGGAGTCGGGCGAGTTAGTCTTGTCCTTTGAGTAGCGTGTCAGACTTTACTGGAGAAGCTATCCAGGGCGGCTTCTGGCCCGGTACTGGTCCGAGGGCGTTCTCCTTAGAGGCAGCGTCTGTAAGCGACGGTGTCTGGGTCTGCTGTGATTGGTTTATAAATTCCGATGGTACGAAAATGGCACTAGTTTGGTTTCTTGGTCCAAAATCATATGCATGTGTAAATAGTGAAGTGAGTTCGTAGCTGAATGTGAGCTTTTTGCTTAATATGTGGTGGTGAATAAAGGTTTAGAAACCAAGTTGTGGAAATTTGTAAAAATAGCGTGTAAGTCCATTTACTGACGTCATTTACAAATCACGTTTTGTCGATTCTAGGAACGTGATTTTTGCATCGCTACTTTTTAAAGGTTGGGTTTATTTTTAAAATCAATTTAAAATTAACTGAAAATAATTTAACCAGTTTAAACATTGATGTAAAAATTTGGGGGTGCCTAGTGTATTCATCTATCCATGGTGTACTAACTATCGAAGATAAAATAGTAAAAAGACTACATGTAGGCAGAAAGATTCATTAATATCCTTTGTAGCAAAAGAACTGTTATTTGTAAATCTTGGGAAGTTCTCAGTGTTATAGTCTCATAAAGTAAAATCTAAAAATTGTGTCTTTCTCATAGCATTCAGTAAGTGAGAAAAGTTTTTGGCATTGTTCTAGATACTGGCGGTTCAATGAATCCCATTTGGTATAGAATATGCTAGTGGGAAATTATAAGTAAATAAGAAAATGATATGAAGAAAAAATAGTTTTTCTAAAGTAATGTTGGAGATCAAGAAGGGAAATGGGAACATCAGGATACATCTTCTCAATTGAGAATAATATTTGAAATATTTTCAGGAGTTGAGAAAAATAGCCATACTCTAGGGGAAGAGTTTTTTAGGATAACAAGGACCCACCGAAGCCCTAAAAGTGAGAGTATGACAGTATGCCAGAAACAAGAAGGAACCACATGAACCATCACACGAAATCAATCCAGGCAGAAATGAGATGTGGTAGCCTAGGCATGTGATGGCAGCGCTCTAGAGATGAGGAAGAAGCATTCCAAGTTCAAGCCCAATGAGATCCCCTTCAAAACAAAAATGAGCTAATGAATGTAGCTCAGTGTGAAGACCATGGATTTATTGTTTACTACTGCAAAAGAAAAAAAGTAACAGTTTTCTGACATAACTACTAATTACAATTGTTGATAAGTGGTAATTTGGTAGTGTTGAACTTTTCACCTATTTTGATAAGTGCAGCATTATCTTCATTTTGAGCACCTAGCTCAGAACTGCCATCTGTGCCATCTTTCTTTGGAGTCTAGCAATTTAAGCAGTCAGAAATTTAGCATTTTTTCTTTATTTAATGTGTCTTTAATAAAGAGTTTTCACCTAGAATTGATATATGGTAAAATGTACCTTTTGTGGCTGTCAGAGGCTCTGGCTTCTTTAGTCAGTGATACTTACTATGTCCTAATTTGAGAAACATAACCATCCTCATAGTTCCGCAAAAGAGAGAAGAGATATTGAAGATGAGGCTGAGGCCAGATCCCTGAAGATTTGATTAGCTTTGAGCTGGGGTGTAGTGCTGATGTGTGTTTGAACTGGGGCCTGATTGTACAGGTGTGATTAGACTAATTACTCTTGAGAGATAAGAGTAGAAGTAGGGAGATTCATTTGCTGGAGTCTGTGAAGGATATTTAGGAGAATTAAGTATTTGAAAAAGAATGAAAAGTTTTGAGAAAGTTTATGAGGTCAGGTGAGCTCATGCTGACAGTGGCTGTGAGGAGGAGGAATGAAGTAAGGAATGAGTCTAGAAGAGATTCTGCATTTCTAGTTTGTATGATTAAGATAAGATGCTGAGGTAGGTGATATTTACAGTATTTTATGTTCCAGGACATTTTATAGTTTGACAGTTTTATACCATTCTCATTAAGTTTGTTCCTAGACATAATATACTTTTTTTTTTTTGTCTTTTTCCTTTTTATCGGTACCGAGGATCGAACCCATGACTGCCTGCTTGCAAGGCAGGAGCTTATGCCGCTGAGCTAAATCCCCAGCCCGGACATAAAATACTTTTTATTACATTATTACATAAGAGGTTTTTTTTTTTCTGTCAGATTTTGTTATTAAAGATAGTGACTTTCGGTACTTTTTTTTTTTTTTTTTTTTTTTTTTTTCTTTCTTGAGACAGGATTTCACTATGCAGTTCGGGCTAGCTTTGAACTTACTTTGTAGCCAGTCTGCCATGGATGGAACTCGCAGAATCCTTCTGCCTCAATTTCTTGTGTTCTGGGATTACAGGTTTGCACCACCACCACCACCATCACCTTTTGGTGACCTTTAATCCAGGCTGTTTGCCAAAACTCTGCAAGAGGTTTATTTATTCCTCTAGACTTTCTGTTTATATATCATCTGCAAATAATAGTTTTATCTCTTTCAGTATTAGCTGTCTTTATTACACTAGTGGAATGGAATATGGAAATCTCAATGTGGAAAATCATACAAACTTTGAACATCTTTAATAAATTAATGATAATGACCAGTGTTTTAAAGAATTTTTATTAGTATGTATTTGTAGTACATAACGATTCTTTCAAATATTGGGAGTTGGCACACATATATAACATTTTAATTCTTTTGTGTTTTAACACTTAGTTGGCTTCTAACATTCTTTATGATGTTTAGAAGATTCCTGTTTACTTAATTATTTTTGAGATGGGGTCTTGCTCAGTAGTACAAGCTGGCCTCAAACTTGTAGGATCCTCCTGCTTTAGCCACCTCAGTGCTGGAATTGGAAGCTTGCATCACCATGCTCCATTATTTTAACCACTGCTAAAAAGTATTGTATGTTCGCATACACTTTATTTCCCCTTTAAAATAATGCAGTGAGACATGTTGGGTTTTTTGTTCTTGGGATGATGATAATAGCTTACAGTTACTGAGCATTTGCTAATGTGCGAAGCACAGTTACAAAGTCTCTTTGCCATCTACTTAGTCTTTACAACAATCCCCTGATATAGATAGTATGATAACCATTTTACAAATGAGAAAACCATGAAGGAGAAAGATGAAATAATTTGTTCAGTGCCACAACACAGGCTGTAGTAATAAGACCTGTATCTGCTAAGCTGTAGGTTTTGATCTGCCAATAGTTTATTCAAGATTTTCTACCTCAGTTCTTAAGAATTTTCAGTAATTTTTTTCTTCATTCTCATTTGAAATTTGATTTATATGTTACTTTTGAAAAATGAATTTTAGAAGTTTATATTTTTACTCATAACATAATGAGAATCAGGAATAATCTGATCTAGTAGGTGGAATCAAGTGGTTTACAAAGTTAATAGCTTATTCAGTGGTAGATCTTTAACAAATTCTGAAATTTCTAATGTTTGTATAGTTCTGATAACTTTTTCTATAGTTAATTTTGAAAAAAATTTAATATGCTGTTACTCTAGATTTAAAATTTTATTGATACAAAGTTGTATTTAGTATTCCACTAATTCTTTGAGTTTTAAATTCCTTTTTAACTCTAAAGTTATTTTTCTTCTTTTTTCTCCCCCTTAGGGCTGTCTAGAGACTGACAGCTTTTCAAGAACCAACTTGCATTTTGTTAATTTTTGGGTGTTTTTGATGTCAGAATCACGTATTTTATTTTTGACATCACATTTTTGACATGGTACACATTTTTGTTTTCATTCTTTTGTAGACTGTGAAAGCTTATTACATTTCCATGCTATATTTTTATAAAAAAATACATATTTTATGTCAAAAGTTTTAAGACAGTAAAGTGAGAATCAGCATTTCATCTTTAAAAATATGTACAATAATTTAACCAGTAAATAAATTTTAAATTATTTAAAATTCTAATATTCTTTCGTGAAATATTTTCTGAATGTCACAGAGGTTAGAGTGTTTTGGGAAACCAACATAGGCGTTATTAAGAGACATATAAAATGCTATAGAAACAGATTATTTTAAAGTGTTAAATATTAATTTCTTTTTTTTTTTTCAAGAAGTAACATAAAATCCCTTTTTGTAATTTGTTTTGTGTTTTGAGACAGGATTTTGCTGTGTAGTTAGGCTGACCATGACTCACTGTGTAGCCCAGGCTGAACTTCAACACTATCTTGACCTTTTGGTGCTCTTTCTAAAGAAGATATGAATTAGCTTTTGACTTCTAAAAGATGATGCTAGGTTATCAAAAAAAGTGTTTTGTTTCCCAGATAGAACCCAGGTGATTGTACATGCTAGGAAGCACTCATATCATGGGACCACACCCCTAATCCTTTTAAAATCATACTTTGAGGCAGGATCTTGCCCAGATTGCACTTGAATTTGCAGTCTTCCTGCTTTAGCCTTACAATCACCTTGGATTATTTGCTTGGGCCACTGTGTCCAACAGTGAAGGCAACCTTAATTTGCATTTGAACACTTTATGCCTTCAGAGGTCTTGAGTTATGTAGAAGAATGAGTGACATCGTTCTTTAATGTTGAATGCTTAGGTTATGTCCAGGCACTGCATACACATACATAAAAATCCCCAACACACAAATTTAAACAATTTCCTGACTTTATAGAACTCATTTTCTGCTGGATATATAAGCCAACTCTAAAGTCAGAGTTCAGCAAGTACATTCTATATGTCATTGTTTCACGTACCAAAAATTTAATGCCAAAAATCCATATTAGAAAATTGGCAGAGTGCTAGATATGGGTCATTTAGATGTTTCTGCACTGTCGCTACAACTATTCACATACTAATAAGCAGGTAATTAATAAACTAATAAGTTTCTACTTTATATAGTAAAAAACAGTATAATTAGTATAAACTTCATTTTTTAAAAAAGTGTTCATCACAAAGTCAAAAAACCTAAAGAAATAAATCTCCATTTACAATTACAGTCATATGCCATGCAACATTTTGATCAGTGACAAATTGCATATGTATGGTGGTGGCGGTCCTATAAGATTATAACTGGCCTAAATATAGTCCTGTTACCCAGTTACATCCTAGCCATTGTGATGTCATCACGCATTGCATTAGGCACATGATTGTGATGTGGTAAAAAGAGATACTGGCAGCATCTCATGAAAGCATAGCACAGTTATACAAATTTCATATTTGATAATGTTACAGGTTTATGTATTTACTATTACTACTTTTCAACATATGAATATAAAAAATTAATATGTTGTGTGATGTCTGCAGCACACGTACACATTTTTTGTTTGTCAGGTCACTTTATTGTATCATGAGCCTGTGTCTAATGATTGACCTATACCATCTAATTTCATTTAAGTACACTTTAATGTTTGCACACAATGCAGTGATGAGGGTACGCATTTGTAAGATAGCTCTTTCATTAAAGATGGCGCACAAGTCTGGATTATTTTTCCTGTTTCTTTTCTCAACTAAATGATTTATCAAACCATAAAATTCAGTTTCTCACTTTTCAAGTAATTTTCCTTTCCATGCATTTCACTGAATTCACCTCTAAAAGTACAAATTGAGAATATTTTGGATAAATGACTTTTGTCTCCATTTTCTCATACAATTTAATGTTTCAGAGTCAAAATGTTAACTCAAGTTACCCATTGTTTTGAATTTTTTCCAGAGAAGATGAAGTGGCATACATTTGATTGTAATTACTATTTGTTGAAGACCTGCCTACTCCATGTTGTTGAATAATAGAGCAAGGTCCTTTGTAATAGCTTTTAAAATTTGTGGTCTTTCAAAAAATAGATACTATCAAGTTTTTGGAATGGATAGAAATCTGTTTCCAGTGTTAAGTGTGAAGCTGTTTTCTATGACAGAGTTGTCCAGAGTGGTGTATGCACACGTTGGAGGATATGTGGAATGTTTGTTGAGGTATGGAAACAAATACTAAAACTTTTACATTTTATCTCATTTTTTGTTTGATTGTAGTAATACTTGAATATAGCTAATAAATGAATGATGCTCGTGTATTTCCAGTGTATTCTCAAATATTTTGCTGTTTTAGGAGTATGTGATCAGAAAACTTTAGACTTCCAAAAGTTTTTAATCTTGAGAGATCATTTGGATAAGGATGAATTACTCATTTTAGTACGACATATGACTCTAAATTATTTAATTGAAAAAACCTAGCAAAAACTAATATTCTAATTTATTATAAAATGCTGACATATGATTAATTATATTTGCAGCATAATTTGCCTATCAAGAGCACTCTGTAAGTAGTGTTGTTTCTGATTGTGTCTGTGCATATCATCTATTCCAGTTCATACTTAGGCACCATGCTTAAGTAAAGTCAAATATACCACTACAAGTAATGAGAAGGAAAGAATATCGTTTTGTAGTTATTGAAATTTGGGGGTATGAATTCCTGCTCTCACTGATTTTATCAGTAAGTAATGAGAAATCTCTTCAGTCTCAGCTTTATAATTGTGTGTGTGTGTGTGTTTCTATAATTGTGTGTGTGTGTGTGTGTTTCTATAATTGTGTGTGTGTGTGTGTCTGTTTGATCCTGTTTCTAGGATCAAGCTTATGACTTCATGGTAGGCTAGTATTCTGGCTAACATTCTCAGCCCTGTTTTAAATGGTTTGTAGTAATATTTATCTTTCAGAGATATGTCACAGTAATATTATTTATTGTACATAGGTACTTTGCCTAGTGCCTGACACATAGAAGCTTAATGAAAATCTTATGTTCAGTAAAACCAAAGTTAATGCACTTTGTTAGTTTTCTGTTAAAAGAAAATTTCATACCCACAAGCTTAACCTGGCTTCTCACCTTCTTACAAATGTATGTCTAAGATAACAGTGAGCAGCCATTTTTCATACAAGGGTGGGTAAAATAAAATAAATTGAAAGTGGATGCTGTAGGCTTTGTTGTTGGTAATGGAAGAACCAATACAGAAAAAAAGAGTTGTCCACTCTAGTTGTGTAATATTTTATCATAACCATTTCTTTTATTACTATTTTCTAATTGTAATGGCAATGTGATATTTTTAAATTGCCAAACATAGCCCTTTTTGGGAAATGTGCCTAGGGTTAGCATATACTTCTTCCAGTGGTTCCTTACTCATGAGTATGAAAAGTAATGGTTAGTTTAATACCTGAATGTACTTCTTTTTTTTTTTTCAGGAAAATTATAAGCTATTAATACATATTGCAGGTGTATGCAATATTCAAAACAAATTAAGGCAGATTAAATTTGCCTGTGTAAGTTCAGAAGTAACTGGCTAACTAGAATTAAAAACTTGCTTCTGTACTAGTTTTACTTTACGCAGATACTGGCGGATTTGTAACATAACAAGGAATTAATGGTATTCATTTCAAGGCTTACGATATTAGATAGTACCAACAATGATTGTTACAAAGTGCAAGACTTCATTGGAAGCTGGAAAAATGGCGCAACAATAAACAGCAAAGTAAAAAGCCTCTCTAAGAGAAACAGCCCAGATGCTGTAATATAGCATTCTGGAGAAGACCAGAAGGAAAGAAATGGATCCTCTCGACCCAGGAAGAAATTAAAGTGAAAAAAAAAGAAAAACTTGGACAGAAGGTGGTAGCCAGATGCACTCTCACAGGAGCTGGTCCCACTGTGTGCAAAGCACCACTGGCATTCAGAGCCGCACATTCACTATTAAATTGGCGGTTGGCAAGCCTGAGGGCCTTGGCAGGAGGACGCGGTTGCTGAGGGGAGCAGCAGACCAGAGAACTGCTCTGGCTAGTAGTGAGTATGGGGGAATCAGTCCTCCTACAAGAGTGGGCAATTGGCTGGGTGCCATTTTGGAGTTGGGTAGGATAAGCCCGGAACTAGAACTACAGCTAGCTTCATTCAGCCACTCCTAGTACAGAACAGATTGGTGAGAATTCCTTGGACTGAGTGCTGCCCCTGTGTGCGATCTTGTAGCCAAGGACAAGGTTTCCATAAAGCTATCCCTAACCAGCCCCAACCACGTGGTACACACTAATGTGGGGAAGACTCCCAGTGGTTGACCAGCTCAAAATGGAGGGGCCAGCATGCCCCGCCCCTCTTTATACTCTAGTAGTTACTAGCAGATTGGAGAAAACAATCCCAAGCCAGCGCGCTTCAGAGTAATTATAACCAGTATAGGAATACCATGGACCTGACTACCCACTTGTATGGAAGAAACCAAGAACATCACAAGAGTAAGAAAAAAGGCAGTTCCCAGCCTCCAACCCAAGCAGTACAAGTAAAGGAAGATACAAAAAAAGTAATAAAAGAAATGCTAAGCACTTCTCAAGACACACATGGAAGAATAGAGGAGCATAGAAAAAGTAGGGAAAGTTTTGATAAAGAATATAAAAAAAAATTTAGAATACGTGAAACAGATTCAAAGTGATTACCAGAAAATGAAAGCTGGCAGATCTGCTTGAAAGAAACTAAAGATAGACTGTCAAACCTTGACAGGTTTGCAATGTGTGATTGCAAAAGGAAAGATCTCTTAAATAACATGAAACCAGGAAGTAACATACAAAGGCTAGAAGATGACAAGAGGATCTATATAGCTTAATAAAAAATGTGATTGTAGAAGCAGGGGTAAACACAAATGAGATACAAAAGGCTATTTACAGAAATAATTAAAACTTCCCAAATACAGGAAAAGGAAATGATACTCAGATATATGAGGCATATAGAACTCCAGCCAGTTATAACTAAAATATATCTACACCCAGACATAATAATCAAGATCCCAGAAATTCAACTTAAGAACAGAATATTAAAAGCTGTCAGAGAAAAGAAACATCACCTATGAAGGAAAACCCATCAGAATCATGACAGACTTAGCAACACAAGCCATCAAGTCAAGAAAAGCTTGGAGTAAAGTATTCTAAGCCCTAAAAGAAAATAACCAACCCATATTGATGTACCATGCAAAACTCTCTCTCAAAATTAATGGAGAAACAAGATGCTTCCATGACAAAGAGGAACTGGGGAAGTTCATGACCACCAATCCAACCCTACAAAAAATACTGAAGAACAGTCTAGCGAGAGAGAAAAAAAGACCATGGTTTCAGGAACAGCAGCAGAGGGGGCTCACCGAATGAGGCAGACAGAGGAATGAAGGGGAAATGTAGACAGCCAACGGCAGAAAAGCAGCATGGCAGAGATGAAGCAGAGACGGTTGGCCATCATCATTAACATAGATGGCCTTGATACAATAATAAAAAGAAACTGGATCAGGTGATAGGATCCATCAAGATGCTCTTATAAGAAATTAATTGAAAGAGGGTTTATGGACTGAAAGATGAGGAAATAATGCTTTATGTGACAGGGAACCAGATAAAAGGAGATAGTTTGCCCATCAGCTGCAGAGTGGTTGGAAAGACATACACTTTTATACCATAGAGAACTACTCAGCTATAAGAAAGGAAAACCTTGAGGCTCTTGTAGATAAATGTATACAACTTGAGGTCATGCTCAGAGGTAAAAAGGTTCAGACTCATTTAGGTAAATAGTGGGCTGCCTCTCATCTAAAAACTAAAGGAGTTAGTGGGATACAAAATGTACAGTGTACCCTGTGAAAGTGAAAGGGGAGGAATTGTCTAAAAAGGGAAGGCAGTGGACATTGTTAATCAGGTATCATGATTTGAAACCCATATTAGTTTTCATCACTCTTTGGTTATATTTTGTTCCAATTGTCTGCTTGTACTAGATTTGATGGCATGGACAGCTGTTCCAAAGATAGCAGAATGTATTATGGTAACCATTTTTGGTTTCCTATTAATTTAATTTAAAGCCCCGTATTGCTTTCACTGTCTTGTTTTGACTGATTTTATTTGAATCTGTTTTGTTTGATCACTGTCTTGTTTTGACTGGTTTTATTCGAATCTGTTTTGTTTGATGGTATCAAGGCTGAGGGTATAGGCAGCTACTCTGAAGACAATAAAATTCACTATGATACCCATTCTGGGTTGACTATTGTCTTCTTTTGGAGTCCTATAATGTCTCCAATGTTTTGTTTTTATTGATTTTGTTCTGTACTGTTCAATTTTATTATGCCTGATGATATGGACAATTCTATTAAAGATAACAAAAGACATGGTAACCATTGCTGATCACCTTGTATTTTGGTTTTAAGTCATGTACTATATTCATCTTTTTGTTTTGACTGACCCCATTTTGTTTTCTCTCATTTGGTTTTATTCTCTTTTAAATGCTATTGGACAGATAATAATAATATTTTTTTTAAAAAAAGTAGTAATACGAATTAGATGGCCTTGATACACTAATAGTAATAAGAATTTTTTTAAAAAAACTTCAGATTATCAATGATCAAAATTTCTGATAAGTTTTGTAGAGATTTTTCTAAGTATCACTATCAATCCTGGAGTTTACGTAATCAAATTACATTTATCTGCTGGGGGCAAATAATATTTTGGCCACTTTGGTCTAGGTAAATTTATTTTGTGTCCTTATTAGGAAGTTACATGAATACAAAAATGGGAAAAAAGAGAAGATTAGAAAACCAAATAATCAGTATATTTTGTTTTCCTTAACACTACTAATGCAAAGTAATTGTGCATTTTTTTTGATACTTTTGTCTAACCTGATGGCGATGTTTTTAATCCACTTGGAGCTTATTAACATGAAAAATAAAGACTTTGAGAGTAGTAGAAGCATAGAACACCCATGCTATGGATTGAATTTGTCACTCTCTCAAATTCATATGTTGAAATTTTAACTACCAATGTGATGGTAAATATCCCCCAGGTAAATTAGGTTATGGGAATGTAGTCCTCATGGATATGAATGTAACAGAGACCCAAGAGAATTTTCTTCTCACTTTCCAACAAATGGGAACACAGCAAGAAATCCAAAGTCATCACTTTGGAACCCTGGAAAAGACCTTCAGCAGGACTGACGATGCTGTCATTTTGATTTTGGACTTCCTGCATCCAGAACAGTGAGAAATAAAATTTCTGTTTCATAAGACATCGAGTCGGTGTTACTTGACTCTCTTCAATGATAAAGCCAACTTGTCATTGTAAAAACCAATAGTAACTGTTACAATTTGTATATCAGACATAATCAGATATATAGCAAATTTTGGTTGCAAGAAACTCATGGTGGGCCAGGGATATAGCTCAGTGGCAAAGCACCTACCTTGCATTTGTGAGGTCCTGAGTTCAGTTGCTGATACCAAAAACATTCCTATCCCAAATATTGAGTCTATACTTTCTTAAATAATCATAGTATTTTCTTCAATGCTTGGAGTGACCATAACATCTTACATATCTAATAAAATTTTTAAAAATTCTTTATGTAAAGTCCAACACAGGTAATAATTAGCAGCATCAAAATCTACTTGTTTGCAGACTCATGAACTTGAGTATGTGTAATTTAATGTTGTTATAGTAAATCTTTTAAAAGTAGATACCATAATCAAGTTACATGTTCAAGATTTTTCAGCTGAGTATGGTGACTAAAACTCACAGAAGGCAAAGGGTAGACTAGACTACACAGTGAGATCGTGTCTCAAAAAAACCCAAAAAGAAAAAGAAAGCTCAGTGCAAAGGCTACATTATTCTCTAGCACCATAATGAGCGAATAAATGAATGGATTCTTTAATGCAGTATTGTCTATACTGGCAAAACTTTAAAAGGACTGAAAGGCAATGAAAATTTTTATCTGTGGTGATGCACATTTCATATGATGGGCATATGCTGTAGTTTAGAGACTGACAAGACGTGCTGATGGAAAAGCACAGGGTCTTCAACAATGCACACTAAACTGCCATTTGTATTATGTGTCATATATTTGAAAGTAATTCTTTACCCCATTTAAAAAAATCTTATCTGTACAATAGCATTTCCCTATCACAGTAGAGGATTATAGAATTGAGCTAATTTTGCTGTAAACTCAGTTGCAGGATGATAATGAAGATGTTGAGGATAGGAACATATAATACTCCACCCTAAAATTAGGGATAACTGTTATCCCTATTTTCTAATAAAATATGTGGAGAATATTTACTAATTTTACTTAGGGTGTAATAGCTAGTGTGTTTCAAAGCAGGGTTATATATTTTAGAATAATACATTCTTTTAGACTAACTTCAAATATTCTACACCCTTTACCAGTTATATACAGCTTAACTTTTACCATTAAAAGAAATCTAAATGTATGTCACTTCAATTTTTGTAAATAAAACATTTTGTTGTTTATAATATGCTGTATTTTATAATCATTTCATTTTTCTTTCTCCACAACAGTCTGCTCCATGGCAATTAAGCTTTTCAACTCAAGTCAGTTGTTTTCAACTCAGGCATTTGTGTGTCCCACAGGATAACAAGTATCAAATGTCTTTAGTAGCCATAATAGGACTGAGAGGGGAAATCAGTGACACTGCTGAACATTCTAAAAATATATAGGAAAACTTGTGTCAAAGATTTTTCCAGCCTCATGTCAATAGTGCTAATTGTGCAAAACCTGGATTTATTTTGCATTTAAAAAGTCAGTAACTAAAATCCTCTTCTGAAAAACATCAAATAGTTTGTTTTTGAGATAATAGGATTGTGAAAAATGTAAATTCCATCTTTTTATAGTTTTCATACTATTATTTTCTTCCTGGCATTGTATAATCTGTAAGTTTTATGGCTAACAAGGATAAAAATTGATCAGATATATCCCTGCTCATTGAAATGTGAATTTGCTGGTAAAATTCTTAGTATGCTGCATTTTATAATCATTTTATTTTTCTTTCTCCAGGACGATCTGCTCCATGGCAATTAAGTTTTTCAACTCAATTCAGTTTAAAATGAATAGTAAACTACAAATAGGAACTGTGACTACTTTGATGTACACAACAGCTTTAAAAATGCAAACCAATTTTTCAACTTAAAAATTTGCATAAATTGCAATGAATAAGGAAAATGTGTGATCAGAGAATTTAGGGGGAGCAAAGGGTGTTTTAGGGTCGAGGATTTAGCTTAATGGCACAAGTGCTTGCCTGGCAAACACGAGGTCTTGGTTTGATCCCCTGTACAAAAGAAAAGTTTTTGTCAAGATACGGCTATGCCTTATTTCTCTACGAGTAAAAAGTAGCTTGGAAATAAAAAATTTGGTTGATGAATGAAAGTATACTATAAATCAGCCATGAATTGCCTATAGATGAACCAAGAAAAGCACTTTCAGTTCTGGGAAAGCAGAGTACATTTTGTTTCTAGGTAACAGTGGAAATCTATTAAAATGAATATATTAAGGGAGTCACTTGTACTGCTATGTTAAGTCTAATTTTAAAGGTTTCCTCTTCCTCCTACATTAAGAACCCTTGAATTATTTAACAAACACAATAGAAACATTTCAGGCTCAGAACTTCATTTTCATTCCTAAGTGCTTAGGTCTTCCTCCTCAATACAGGTTGTAGAATGCTTCCACTGCCACTGTTGGCAGTTTTTGCCCCACATACTTGCTCAGCTCCTAGGAAATGATGAAATTGATGATCTTCTCCTGGGATCCCTTTTGTTATACAGATTCACCTCAAGTTGAAAAACAAAGTCATTTCCTTTCTTAACTCTGTTAGTTTTGAATCTATGTATTTTTTGGTTTATTTTCACTTTTTTTTGGTTTGGTTTATTTTTACTTATTTTTTTAAGTTGACTACTGAATAGCGGAGTGGAGGTCTTCTGTCCTCTACCTTGTAGCCAGAATGTTTCCCTCCTCTTTCAGCTTTGTTGTAATCCATGCAAGCTGTTATTGATCAAAGAAGACCTTATGAGAGGGGGAAGTCTCTATGTCTCAGCTTTTATATTCTGGGAATGAGGATTGTTTTCTTTAGAGAAAGGCTACCTTTGCATGATGTGGTTATGAAGTAATGTCTAAGCTGTTAGTTGATTTTATGGAATACATTTTCTTGACTTTGAATTAGCTATGTTGAATTGCCTTTTTGAAATGAACCTGCAAAATCTGAATCTTATTTGAATGTGTTTTAAATATGCCATTTGGGACTGGAGAATGGCGTAGAAATCTGGAATCCCAATAGCCTAGGAGGCTGAGGCAGGAGGACCACATTTGAGTCTAACCTAGACAACTTAACAACTTAGCAAAGTCCTGTTACAAAAAAAAAAAAAAAAAAAAAAAAGCCAAGGATGTAGCTCAGTGTGAAAGCCCTGGGTTCAATACCTGGTACCACCACCACTACCTCCAAAACAAAAAGATACCAACTACTGGCTACCTAATTACTGAAATAAATAGAAATAAAGAAAATTTTTAGTGGCTGCAAATGAAAAGTGTTACGCAGTTTTATATAGTTGGCAGCCAGGCCATGTAGATCTGTTTTATTTATGCCTTTGATCTCTTTTTATTTCTTCATCATTTCTCCTTTGCCCAGAGTTTATTAATAGTTTTGTATATGCTTGTTCTTACAATTCCAGAATTTATAGGGGCGAATCAGGAAGGAAAGCCAGCTTAGCAGAAATCATTGAGTCTATGATCTGGAGTGCTAATCAAATAAGACTACTTTTAGAAGAGTTATACTTGAAATATAGAGCTATAAAAAATAAATACATATTAAAGATGCCCTAGTCTCTTTGTTTCTTTGGTGTTACCTTAGTATTTTTTTTTTCCTGTTCTTTTCAGGAAGCATTTGTAAGATCCATTGATACTTGAGCCAAAGTGTGCAAAAGCTCTTCACATCTGATGCTTCCTATTTTATGGAGCCATATAATCATAATTTTGGGGGCAAAGTGGCAATGTATTAGATTAAGGGAAATAAAATAATTAGTACTATTAAGATTGTGTTCATTTTGTATTCATAGACCCATATAGAAAGTAACAATAAAGACCTTTTGGGAAGCCATTTAGTAGTATGTACCAAAAAGGACCAAAACTGTACTTCTGACATTTACTTGTCATTTTAAACTTTTTATTAGTATATATTTGCAATATACAATGATTGCATTCTATGTGGGGAGTTGATACATGTACATAACAGTTTTAAATACTTTTTTCATCCTTATATCCTTACCCTCCATGTCTTGATACACTTTGCATTTGAGGAGTATCTATTTATGTAAATCCTGTTAGCTATCTTTTATTTTGCTTTTTATTTTTAAATGTGGTTTCTCACATAAAAGAAACCATTCACTATTCAAGCATGTGTATCTGATGTTTTTCATTTAACATGATGGTCTCAAGGTGTATCCATTTCCTGTAACGAGTTTACCCTTTTTGATAGAGTCATCCTCCATTATATATAAATGGCACATTTTCTTTTTCCATTTCTCTGTTTATTGCCATACCAGCCTCTTTCAAGATTCAACTTTTGTGAATTGTGCTGCTGTAAACATGGATATGGGTATATCACTGTAGTATGATGCCATTAACTTTTTTGGGAAAAAGGGAAAAAGAAAATTTCAGTTGAATGCTGTCATTCTGTTGTTTGGGATCTTACTATATCTGTATAACATTTTGGAAATGGGCACTTTGATAATATTGATTGTACCTATCCAGGAACGAGATATCCTTACATTTTCTGATGTTCTCTTTGATTTTCAGAGTACTGCGGTTTTTTTTTTTTGTTTTGTTTTGTTTTGTTTTAACAGATATTTCACTTCTTTGGTTTGGTTAACTCCAAAGTAATTTTTCTGGGTGCTATTTGGGAATGGTATTATTTTGATTGAGAATCAAGACTATTCATTCACATTGAGAGCTATCACTGAAAAGTATTGACTTATTCCTGTCATCACATTATTTTCCTGTTGCCAAATCCCCACCACAATCACCACCTGTTGCTTAAGTGCAAACCCTGCATACCTCCATGATATACTGTTAGGCTTTTTGGTATTATTGGCTTCAAGTCTCCTAGGATATTATTAAGAATTTTTTATATGCAGGTTACGTGGTCATGAATTACTTTAGCTGTTCTTTATCATGCAAATTATTTCTCCAATTTCGGAAGATAGTTTTTCAGGACATAAAAGTATGAGTTAGAAGTTATTTTATTTTGGGGCTTATCCTCCGCTAACCTCTTTTGTCTTTTAAGCGCTGTCTGCTGTAACTCCAATGCATTTGCCATTATAATTCATTGCTGTTCAGTGAAAGTTTTTAGGATTCTGTCCTTGTGTTGGACTTCTAGAATTTTGACTATGATGTATAATCTAGAGGTGTTTTTTATATGTATTTTATTTCAGTTTTAAATGTCTCACTTATCTGTACTCTGTATTTGGAAAGTTCTCCAATATTTCAGTAAACAGATTTTATATGCCATTTGTGGTATTTTTAATTTTTTCTTCCAATTTTTGACTTTGTGTAACGTAGCAAGTGTTGAATTCATTTTCATGTTCTCTTGTTTTTAAGACATCTCTCATGAGTTGATTACTGACAACAGTTCTGTCTTCCGGCTTTGACATTCTGTCCTGACATTGTGCAACTTCTGTGCATACTTTCAGTAGAATAATCAGGATTTCTGTTGGTACCTTTTGTGTTCCTTTAATTCTTTTCTTTGCTACTCATTCATGTTTTATATCATTTTGTTTAGCTTAGTTAGCTTTTTATTAGTGTCTTATGTATATTTGTGATCATTTTGCTTTCTAGGCCCATTACATGTTTAGGTATATCTTGTCTAAGCTTGCTCATTGCCTTGTTGATTTGTCCCCCCATCTTTTTTTTTTTTTTTTTTTTTGTACAAGAAATCAAACTCAGGACCTTGTATTTGCCAGGCAGTCACTTGTGCCACTGAGCTATATCCTCAACCCTCCTGTAAATTTTTGTGAGTAATTGCTTCTGGTTTTTCGATTGCCTTTCTTGTATTTCCCCATGGGTTAGCTTTGAAAGACTTGGGGTCTTTGGAGGTATTTTGTTGCCTTGTCTTCTATACTGTCATCTTTTGTTTATTATTTGAGTTGATTATAATGGAAAGCTACGTTGCTGGTATGAAGTTATCTGTAATTAAAGTCTGCTTTCAGAGATGCCCTGTGGGCATTACTAACTAGTACCCTTTGCCTCTGTACCAGGATCTAACCACTTACATTTATTTAGGATGGGAGACTGCATAGTGTTTGTTCCGGTACCTAGGTCTTTGGGGATGGGTATATTGTTACTAATTATACAAAGGCAGTCCAGATATTGACATCCAGATTAAATCAATTAGTAGCAACACCTACTTCACCTTGGTTATAGTAATAAAATCAGCCATAATAATAGCATCAAAGAACAAGTGGATATTAACATAACCCTAAGAACCAGTAACGTACCATCCTCAACTATAGAAAAGAGATCTATAATTACAGTGTTAACACTAAAACCAAATACTAACCTAAAGCAAATCTCTATTTAATGAAACAACTTTACTTCTTTACCTCTCCTATACTACAGTATTCATCGATAATAGCATAGAGTTAACTATCTAAAAATTCATAGTCCTTCACAGTAAGAATAGAGGGGATGGGCATCTAAAGAATGCAAAAGAACTGAAAAAAAAGGGGAGATGAGAAGGAAGAGGGAAAAGTGAGATAGAGGCTATTGAGTAAAAAGAAATAGTATTGGAAAACAGTCACAGAAAAGAATGACAATGGGAAAGAAAACAGCAAAATACAGTAAAGATAAGGGAAAAGTTAAAAGGGAGTACTTTTTAAAAAGTGACTAAAAAAAATGAGAGAAAACACATGCACACACCCCCCCACCAAAAGGAAAGAAAAAAACAGTAAATAATGATTGAAGAAAATTCTGGTGTTTTTCAATGAGTGATTTCTTTCCAGAATGTGCACCCTTGTAATTCAGCAAATCACAATTTTCTCCACCCAGCTTCACAACCTGTGGATTGATAAGGTGCCATGCAGAGTCCATGTTTGTTTACCTGGATGCTAGTTACTGTCCAAAATCACTTTGGTGGGTAAGAAAAACAGTTAACCCTCTAGTCTCTGCTGGATGTAGGCCACAGAGTGGGTGTTCAAGTAGACTATTGGCCTTCATGTCACCATACACTGTGCCTGCTTTCTCAATAAAGAAGGCAGGGCTTTTTTCATTTTTCATTTTGTGCTTAAACTTCTCAGGGTGTATGTCTAACCTTCATCCTTTCTGTGAAGGTCTCGTGGCTGTCTCAAGCAGTCAATTTGGAAGCGTGTCACTGGACTCCCTAAAGCTGCAGCCTAGGTCTATACTTTCTTAGGTTGCTGGTCCACCTAGCTTACCTCCTATCTGGGGATTGGCCTTATGCAGGATCTAGTCCTTCAATCTATTCACTGTGCTACCCATGCCAAGTGGTAACAAATCATATAGCTGGGTGGGGCTGGCAGTAGTCTAGGCCTGTGGTTACTTGCTGTGTGCCCTAGAGGTCAGTGGCTTCCTGTATTGCCCTGTGACCGAAGTATTTATCGTGAGAAAATAGTCCTAAGTATAGAAAAAGATTATTCACAATAGTGTTTATTGTGAAATTAATTGTAATGGAAAATGGGGAAATATCTCTAAGAAAATGTTCCAAGAATCCCAGTGACTGTTGTACATCTAGTAGGGATGCTTATTAGAGTAAAACAATGTGAAAGATACTTTTGATATATTAAATGGTGAAAAGGTAGAGTAGAATATTTTCTATTTAAATAGAAATTGATAAAAATATACCTATTCCTGGAGAAAATAAGTATTAAAATATAGGCAGTGATTATATTTGATGAAGTAACATTCTTCAGTTTTAAAAAAAATGATTATGTACTATTTTTATAATGATAATAAAGCAAAGCTCATACACGCCTGTTAAAAACATTACTTTCCTTACAGCTTTAATTAGCAGTAGTAAAAGTCAGTTTGCAAGCATTGGAAGAAGACTTTTGTAAAGGAACTTTACACAACATGGATTCTCTTCCAGAAGAATTTTTTGTGAGGTAAGGGATGAGTTGACACAAACCAATTGGATTTGTTATACTCTGAAGACTTGACCCTTGACTTCCACAATACCTTAGGAAACTTATGTGATTAAGATACCCAGATGATTCAGGACAGTTTAACATCTTTGATTAGATGTAGACTGGCTAAGATCTAATTTGATGAAAGTTCTCTAGGAATTATACCCTCAGCAGTTATAACAATCTTTTTAGAACTTTCATTAATGAATACCTGGCTCTGGCACAGCATGCCATAGGTTTGCCACCATAATCCTGGGTAAGAACTAAGAATTGAAAAATGTGCCACATCTTGTACTTGGGACATTCTTGCTGAAATGCTTTAACAAGTACTTACATGGACTTACTATGTATGGGGTATTGTTTTTAATGCTTTTAGAAGTATTCATATAAATTTCATAGCAATTCTGCGAAGTAGGTACTCATCATTTTATAGAGGTTAATTTAAGTAACAGAAGATTTTAATGAATGGTTTTATTTGGGAGTAGGCCAGATGGCAGGCTATGCCCTCTAGCTAGGACAAGTTCAGCCTGCTTGTACATTTCCCAATAATATTGAACAATAAATTAGTATCAGAGATCTTCCACCTTGAGTGGTCTCATATAGTAAGCTATAAGATCCATATTTCACAAGAATTTACTGATTTCTGATACTTAAGGAATAAAAACAAAGACAAAATTTGTAAATTTAGAGTTTATAATTTAATGGGAAAATAAGTACATCAGTAAAGTAAGTATAAAGACAGGTTATGGCTACATATAGAAAGAACCAGTAGTTACATGTTGGAGATTGAATTTTCACAATGTGATATTTATGCTGGTATTTAAAGAATGAGAAACATTTTGATGAGTGTGGAAGCAAGATGAAACAGCAAGAAAAATAATTCTTGGGGAAGATTTTGACTGTCTTGTTGAGGAGGTAGCTTTAATTTGTGAAAAGACAGAAGTTAGGGTTACACATGAAAATTTGTTCTGGAATCTAGATACTTGGTTGAGAAGCTCTCAATTTGCAATTTGAATATCAGCTTCACAACTGATTTTAATATACATCTGGAAATGAAAACGAGTTAAGGAATAAATCATGAAATGGAACTAGTAAGTAGAGTATGCATTTGGAAACAGTTTACACTAACTTTGAAAGGCTTCAGGAATTACTGCAGTATTTTTTTTCTTGATAACACAAGCATGTTCCTCATTTCTTTTTGAAATGAAGCTTACAAGTGGAGAAAGACAATGGATTAATGAACACTTTGTCTTTATAATTACACTTTAAAATCACCAAAAGTCATTCTATAAATTTTTGTGTGTATATAAATCATCTTTCTTTGAAACTTTTACTGGGATTCTGAAAATGTGAAAAACATTTATCTTTCTCAGTTTGCCTTGAGAAAATCAGCTAATATATACATAATAGATGGTTAATGATTATCTGTTACATGAATATCTAAATATAGTATTTGTAAAGTACAGTTCTGAATAAATCAGTTGACATGTTTTAGCTTTTTATGTGCTATTATACAGAATTATTAGACTATAAAATAATGCTGTATTATAGTTTCTATATGACAGTAAAAAGGAAACTTAATCATAAAATTTTTATTTCATTATATAGTACTGCCTTTGTTCACATTTTTGAATCAATGTGAAAAAAGCCTCAATCTGTTCCTGGTTACTCAAACAGTTAATACATTCTAAAAACTGTACATCAATTTTAAAAATTGCTTTGGAAAGCTGGACAATTTTAAATCCCTAAACAAAATGATCCCTAAAATGATCTATATAAAATGGGTCTTTTGCTTAACCTTTGATGTAGATAAGATAGATTAGTCACAAAACATTGACCTTTTCAAGGACTGTCTTTACCTGTATATAATAAAGTCATTTTTCTCCAGTATTTTTTATCCATAATGTGTTTGTTAAGAATAGATTTGCTGGGCATGGTGACATATGCCTGTAGTCCCAGTACTCAGTAAGCTGAAGTAGGAGACTATTGCGAGTTTGAGGCTACCCTGGGCTATATAGTAAGTTCGCAGCCCTGTTACATAATGAGACCCTGTCTTTTAAAAAGCTATGCATTTTTTGTGTTTTTATCAACTTGCTATTTTCTCTACCCTAGTCCAGTAGGTATTTAACATAATTTTCTTTTTTTAACTAAAGTCCCTGAACAGATACTACCATTGATACACACTTAAAGTTTCAGACATAAATTCAGTTAAGATTCCTTTGTTTGTGACAGGGTCTAGTTCTGCAGTCCTGTCTGGCCTCAAATTGCAGATTCTCTTACCTTGACTTCCAAGTGCTAGAATTGCAAGTGTGGTAGCCCTTAGCTTTCACTTACAGATTCTTTCCTATTACCATTTATAATCTTTGTGAAGAGATGCTTTTAATAATTTTTTTTTTTCATTTGAAATAGGGATCCTGCTGTGGAGGAGCAGATTGAAGAGGAAACTGAGAATAAAGCAGAAAAATCAACCATTCAACTGGTAAGAGAAATTTAATTTTATTAATAATAGCAAATATGATGAGATTTTAATCAGTTCAGTTATGTTAAAAGTTTTTGAATGAGTTCATTTCCTGCTTTAATAAGTAAAATCATCATAATTAAATCTTTCTTGAATGATTGATACTCTATAAGGTTATCATTCTAAACTGCATTTCTCTCCTCTTACTGAAAGTTAAAATGAATAGAAAATAGAATTGATTTGCCTGACTGATGGCAAAAATCAGTTTTAAGAAATCTTTTATTTTCTTCCTTTTTTGCAGTGCTGGTGATCAGCTCATGCAAGGGCTCTACCACTGAGTAACATTCCTGGCACTCTCACTTGTCTTTTGAAGGGAAAATTCAAAATGAAACTCCAAACACACACACAGGAGAGAAAGCATATACATAAAGAACCATACTGGTTAGGAAAGTTCACTGAGTTGTTTCTGAAGTTAATTTTTGTATTTTTATTATCTTTACTGTTAGCATAGTAAAGCGAATAAAAGGGAATAACTGAATTACACATTAATATAAACTTTTGTTACCAGATGGTTAATGGTAAAATAAAATTTTTTGTGAATCTCCTATGTCATATTCAATGAAATATTGATGAGCAGTCATTTTGTTAGTGCAATCTGTATCTTCACATAGTTTTTTCCACAGAGTTTTATATAGTAATTGATGTCCACTTAAACATTTCACAAAGTTGTCACTAACGTAGGATAAAAATAAAGTCATCATATTGTTGACCTACATGAACTTATTACTGTGAAAAGTGTAACAAAGATGTACATAGGGTTGTACAGTTGGGTGGAAGGAAGAACCAGGATTACTAGATCCTGAAAAGACATTTCTAGATAGAGAATTAGGAATATAAAAAGCCAGGGAAGTGTATGCTCTGAGTATGGTGTAAATGTTAAATCAAATTTGTAAAAACAGGTGAAGAACAAAAATTTTTCGGTCAGATTTTATGTGATCATTATGTATATCCAAAAAATATTTTGACAGCTAACTTTCATAATTTAAAATTGAAACCAAACACATTGGCACATGCCTGTAACCCATGCTTCTCAGTCAAGAGAATTGCAAGGTCCTGGCAGTTTGGACAATTTAATGAGACTCTTGTCAAAAAATAAAAATAAATAAATAAATGCAAGAAAAGAAAAAAGTGGGAAGGCTATGATGTACTTCAATGACAGAGCAGTTGTTTAGAATGTATAAGGCTCTGGGTTCAATGCTCATTAATAAATAAAATAATATTCTACTTACAACTGTAATATGATGTAAGTAGCAAGCATGAAGTTTGTACTATTTCCTGTTGAGATAGATTAATCCTGAAATTTTGCTTATGTAAAAATTTGATAACTAGTATTACATGATTTTCCACTAACTGTAGAATGCTTATTCTTTTTGAGGATCTTTCTAATTCATGAAATTTTATTACAACTTTTTGGAAAAATTTCAAGACCACAAAAAAATTGCACAAGTAGTATGTTGAATACCTATCTATATGCTTTTCATAAAGATTTAGTAAACTTAACATTTTAAAAATTGTTAGATATAATCTTCATGCCTTGAATGCTATACAATGTCAGTAGTAGTTGGTAGATGTTGATAGAAATGGATGAATATTAATGTAAGGTTCAAACCTTCTAGGGGCAAAGGGTAGGCATTAGTCCTGAGCAGACTTTATTGGTACCCAGTCACTTTCCTGGGTAGTTTTAGATCTGTTGGAAATCTGACAGTCAGATTCATCCACAAGTGGACATTTTTGTAACTTAAACTATTTTTTTATTTTTAATCATATTCCCAAAGTGTCTTGTTGAGATACAACCTGTTGAAGGAAGGTTGTCATCTATTTGTTCTAAGCTCTTTTTCCATTTATCTCTCCAACCAGTTCTTCACAATTAATGTTAATGGACAGTTCAGCAGGACTTACCCATACAGTTATTAACTAACCATTAGCACTGACCATATTAAATCTATAAAAATATATTTTTGAATTTGCAAGATTATTATTACTATTGACAATTGAAAAGATTATATTTTTTGCTAAAGTCATAACTATATTCATTTTCATATTTCTAATAGGTTTATTAGCTGAGTCAATGTAAAAAGCAACATACTGTATAGAATAATCCATATAATGTACATTTCTTGAGAACAGAGAGAATTTTTCATTCTTACTGATATTTTGTGATTCTATCATAATGACCCATGTACAGTTGGAACTTTGTTCTTTTTTTAGTACTTTTCTAATTTTAGTAGTAGAAGAAATGAGGGTATGTATAAAACTAACTTTTTAATGGGTGAATGTTTTATAGGACAAACAGAAGAAGGACATACCTACTGATCTTGTCCCTGTTAACCTACTATTAGAGGTGAAGAAATTATTAAATGCAATCAATACTCTACCAAAAGGAGTGGTTCCTCACATTAAAAAGTTCTTACAAGAAGATTTTTCCTTCCAGACTATGCAGGTACTGTCATAATATATCTTTTGAGTTATGCACTGTTTATGCTTTTTATTTTTTTGTCTCGCCTGATTTCTTGATTTTTCTGGCTAATGGTTCAAGAACTATATTGACCAAAGTGATGATGATGGTGGGCATCCTTGTCTTCTTGTTCTTGATTTTAGATGAAAAGCTTTCAGTAATCCCCCTTTATTATGATTATGGCAGTAGATACTTTATAAATGACTTTTATCAGATAGAGATAAGGTTCTTCTTAACCTAATTTCTTCAACGTTTTTATTTTGACTAGATGTTGGACTTTGTAAAAGTATATTTCTGTGCCAATTAAGATGATCTTGAACTGGGAATTTAGCTCAGTGGCACAAGTACCTGCCTGGCAAGTGCAAGGTTGTGAATTCAATCCCCCATACCAAAAAACAAAAATGATAGAGATAGAGAGACAATCTTGAGATTATTTTTTCTAAAGCAAGTTTCATAGTTATGAATTTCTCTAGGTATTCTTTATCATAGAAATAGCTTATTTTTCCATCATTTTTGAAAGATGCTTTCGCAGGACATATAAGTCTAAGTTAAAAGCTTTCTCTTCTAAGATGTGTAACACTTTTCTCCAAACTCTTCTGACCTTTAAAGTCTGTGTTGAGAAGTCTGCTGTAACTCTAATGGATTTATCTTATTAGTGGTTTGTTGCTTTTCAGTGATAGCTTTTCGGATTCTGTCCCTAGGCTGAACTGGTATTTTGACTATGATGTGTCATGAAGAGGGTTTTTTAAAAATCATGGCTAGTTAAAGTTCTATATGCTTTTCTTATCTTTGTGTTTAATTTTTCTCATATGTTTGGAAAGTTTTCCACTATTATTATTGAATGCTGTTTGTGCATTGAAGAAATAGTCACAAAGAGATTCATCATGCTACTTTAGAAAAATATGAGAACAATGCATCTGGCTGTTGTGGATTTTTGAAAATCTTTTTTATCTGTCTTTTCTAAATGTTCTACAATGAGCATGCATTAATGTGTATAATATAAATATATGTAGACATTTGTTGTAACGTATAGAAATTTTTAACTAAATTTTTTTCCACAGAGAGAAGTTGCAGCCAGTAGCCAAAATGAGGAAGAAATCGTTCCTGCTTTAACTTTACGTTTTTTGATAACACAACTGGAAACAGCTCTTAGAAACATTCAAGCTACTAATTATACTGTAGGTGTTTTCTCTATGAAAGCTTTATGTAATGGACCTGTGTAGCATTTTTCAGTAAGACAGTGGCAATGTGTGCTTATTTTGAGGTATTTGTGTATTTCCTATCTTTAATGAAGAGTACATATAAATTTATTGCCTGACACTTTTTATAGTGTACATTATACTTTCTTATGCAACTATATGTCTTCAATGAACTTATTGTAGTCCCCTTTACCAGATTTTTCTATCATAAAGAAACTTGAATTATAAAAATGGAGTTTCTGACTTAGAAATGGAGATTCAAGAACTTCAAAAAATAAGCCAGGCACAAAAACAGATACTGCATTACATTTCATCTAAAAATATTGAACTCTTACAAGTAAAATATAGACTGGTGGTCACAAGGAACTGGGAGGTAGGTAGAGTTTGAGATCTGAATCCAAGGATGCAGAATTCTAATTAGATAGGAGGGTAATTTTTCCCCCACAGAAAAAAATGATAGCTATATGATGTAGTACATGCATTAATTGGCTTGATTTAATCATTCTACAATGTACACAGATTTCAAAACATGTAGGTGGTAAATATATACAATTTTTATTTGTCAACATAATAAAGAAAAAAACTTCCCATTTCTCCTAATTATTAATCAGCTTCTATTCTGATATTTCTATGTTTGAAAAAAATCAGAACATCTGTCATAGACAAAATTTTTAAAATACATTTATCTAAGATCAAATAATAGTTTAGAAATAAATGGAACAATCTGAGGGAGAAAATTATGAAAAATATTAGAACACTGTTGGGTGTGGTACTCAAACCCTTTAATCCATGCTATTCAGTGGGGTGAAGCAGGAGGATCACAGATCCCAAGCAAGCCTGGGATTTAGCAAGAGTCTATCTCAAGATAAGAGAGAGAGAGAAAGAGAAAGACAGAGACAGAGACAGAAAGACGGATGGAGGGAGGGAGGAAGAGAGAGAGAGACAGAGAGAGAGAGAGAGAGAGAGAGAGAGAGAGAGAGAGAGAGATAAGGATGGTAGACCATTTGCCTAGCATACATTAGATTGTGCAATCAATCTCCAGTACTGCAAGAAGAAAAAAATTACAACTAGTAAGGCAGTACAATAAAGTAAATAAAAAATTCTTTTTTTAAATTTTTTTTTATTTTTTTATTTTTACTTTTTGAGACAGGGTTTCACTGCATTTCAGGCTGGCCTTGAGCTCACTTTGTAGTCCAGGTTGGCCTCAAACTCAGTGATCCTCTTGTGTCAGTCTCCTGAGTGCTGGGATTACAGGCATGCCCTACCATGTTCTACAGAAAAAGTTTTTTGTATAGTTAGATCAGTAGAATAACTATTACATGTGCATAGAAGAATAATTAGGGTTATGTTCAAAAAGAACTATGCAGATACCTTAAAGCCTAAAATATTAAATTCCATAAGATAATGGTGTACAAAGAAGTAATTAAAACTAATTCTTTAGTGCCCTCAGGACTAGAGTTCTAAACATTGATATGTGATGCTCCAGTGGAGATTCTGGATGGATTCGAAAAATGAAACAAAGAAAAAGAAGTTTAAGGCTTACTATCCCCAGAACTTCTTGGATGCTGCATACCTATATTTATTTCTGACTAGATTTCCAATCGTGAAATAAATCAGTATAAAATAAACATTAACAAATACCCATTGCTTAGCCTTTCTATACTTAGTAGTCATTACTTCAAAGATAATCTTAAACTAGGAAATGGAAGAGCTTACCATCTTAGTACCATTTGTGGGCTGAATTGGAGTTATGATTGAAGCAGCCTGCTTGGTGCTTTATCCTCATGATTATTCTCTCCCTGAATTCCATTTAAGACCGCCTTGCAGGACACAATAGTGGGATTTTGGGGCTGAGACGTAGATGACAATGACATTTGTGTTAGCATTTGGTTCTAGTACATGGAATAAGCTCTGCTATCTGGGATAAGGTAGGAAGAAAGGATAAGGGCTCTAGGTTACAAATGTTCTACTTACATCTTTACATTTCCAGAACTTTTTTGCCTTTTCATAGCATTGCTATAATTCTATACCTTCTGAAAAAAAAATGGCGTTATTTAGAATTGTATAAGCCATGGACTATGTTATATGAATCTGGCTTTTTACAAAGTTACAAAATCATAATTCATACTTGGGTAGTGCTTACTATGTGATATCCACTTTTCTAAGTGCTTATAAAGATTGACTCATTTACTTTTCATGACTACTGAATCTTATTTTTTCATTTAATACGTTAGGAAATTGATACATGTAGGTTAAATAATTTGCTAAATTTACCTGGTAGCAGGTAATGGAGCGAGTATACCACCAATAATAGTCCTGGCTTCAGAGTCCAGCCTATGAACTATGACATCATACTGCCTCTGCACATATGGGAATATCAACGTTAAAACCAGTTAGACACTACAGGGAGTTTTTATCTGTAAATTTAGTCCACTGAGGAAAAAAAAAAAAAAGAAGCATACATCTATCTCCACTAAGTTTGAAGCCCAACTTCTAACTCTAGTGTGTTGTCTCAGAAATGTATACTGTTAGTGATAAGAAGTATTCTCCGTGCAAGAATACAGTTAGATGAATACACATAGAAAGCTTATAGCCTATTTACTATCCTTATGTACTTTTGGAAAAATCTTGTTTATGATATGGAGCAATCTCAGTGAAAATAGATCATATGACAAAATATGGCCAGAATCTTCTGTAAGTATAGAATTAGCAAAAGAAATTAGGATTTGCTAGAAAAACAGAATCTCAGAGAAACTCTTTGCCTGCTATGTGCTAAAATTTCAGATTCCCAATAGAATTTCCCGTGACTAACATAAATCATGTTGTTTGCAAAGTAGCACAGTGAACTATCTTCATTGGCTAGTTAATAGTGGAAAATTTCTGAAATCCAAGTTTCCAAATATCTTTGTAGTCACACCCACTGTTCCTCTCCCTCCCCATCTTTCTTAATCTTTAATATGTTTCCATCTCTAATTTTGCATACTTTAGACTTAGGTGATGGAAATAGCTATGCATTCTAATTTTTCATTGTAAGAGTGATAAGTTTTATGTTTATGTTGTTGTGACAAAACCCATATGAGAAGAGTAATGAATTTTGATATAACAGATCATTGCATTTTTTAAGGTAGGTGGTAGATATTTTTCTGTTGATGTATTATCGAAAGTATTCCTCAAACTTAAAATACTATATAATGAGACAATTTTTGGAAGGTTTAATGTAACAAAATTTTGCTTTCATTTCAGTTGTTTTCATTTTCTTTAAACCAAATCCCTCTTCTTGGATCAAATTATCGAATACATAATATTATTTATAGTAAATACTAAATGATAGGTAATATAATGATAATTTTTACTATATAATTATTTAATAGACCTAAGATATTTAATTAAGCTTGCTATACTGAAAAGTAGCTCCTTTTATGTATATCTAACATTTTTCTTTCTTTGTAGGCACACCAAATTGATATTGGTTATTATTTGACATTACTGTTTTTGTATGGAGTAGCACTCACAGAAAGAGGGAAGAAAGAAGTATGTATGTATTTGTGTGGGGCCCATTATAAATCTGTATACATACATTGACTTCATTTTAGCAGGTTAAAATAATGATTTAAAATAAAAATTCTAGAACATTGAGTCCATTCATGGAATTTTCTATCATGTATTTGCATTGTAATTATGTCAAATATTATATTATTAAACTAAAAATACAGGCAGGGATACAGCTTAGCGGCACAGCTCCTGCCCATCAAGTGTGAGGTCATGAGTTTGATCCCTAGTACCAAAAAAAAAAAAAAAAAAAAAAACTTTAAAATGACATTGTAAAATATGGGCCAGAGGTTTAGCTCAGTGGCATAAGCATCTGCCTGGCAAGTGCAAGGTCATGAGTTCAATCCCTGGTACCAAAAATAAATGAATACAATAAAATAAAAATACATAGGAAGATCTTGATGTTAAGTTACAGATTCAGTTATTTTAACATTATTTCAAACATCTTTTTCATTTTCTAAATGCTTATTATATGTGTAAAATACAAAATGATCTATAAAACTTTGTCTCAATTTATTTTCTGATGTAGATTAATCTCTCTCTTAATCGTATCCTTTTACAAAACATGAATAATATCTTTAAAAAAAAGTGAGGTGCATATAAAAGTCCGATAACTAGGTAGAAAATGTCTAAAGTTTCAATTTTATCTTTTTTTTTTTTTTGCATGTGTGTGTGTCTTTTAGACATGACTTTGCTCTGTAGTTCTGCCTGCCCTTGAGCTCACTTTGTAGCCCAGGCTGGTCTTGAACTTGCAGCAATCCTCCTCCCTGAGCCTCCCAAGTACTGGGATTATAGGCATGTGCCACCATGCCTGGCTTGTTTCTTTTTCTGATATTTGTGTTTCTTTCTTTTCTTTGTAACCTTGACATTTCTTTGCTCTTTCTGCTTCCAAATCTGTACCCTTTACTTGGTTTTATAAATTAAATATATGATTGTGACTTGTTACAAAGTAGAGTTAATAACAGTGAAAATGAAAACATTTCTGTCTTAAGTAATTTCATGCAATACAATTTATTATTTAATGTGATGTACTTGAAAATATTTTTAAACAGGGTCATCCAGCATTTTAATTTTTTTCCAGAGAAACCAATGCCATTATTCCTATTTCATTATGACTGAAGCATCTATTACAATTGATATGGAGTTTTATTTCTGCATTGCTTATGATAAAGATGTGCTTCCCCCAAAGAAACTATGTCTTCAGTCAAGAAGGCATTTCTCAGCTGGAATCAGTGGTACACACTTTATGATGCCAGCACTCTGGAAGACTGAGGCAGGGGGCTCTCAAGTTTGGGCCCAACTTCTAAAACTTACCAACATAATGTGACCCTGTCTCCAAATTTTAAAAAATACTGGAAATGTTGTTACACTTTACTATGTAAAGGTCCTGGATTCAACCTATAATGCCAAAAATTTAAAGGAAGTTGTTTATTTCCTATTTGAAAAATTAGGAAAACCTGTGGTGCAATTAGAAGAAATTATAAAGAATTACAAAGAATTGTGCTCTAGACATTCACAAAGCCCCTATTTTGGCAAGTAATATTTGTCTCTTTTATATATAAAAATTACAATAATTTTTCACTTTGAATGCTGATGTTGCACTTCTGTTTATAGATAGATATTTTAGGTACTAAGTAGATTATCTATCTTTGTGATTGCATACAGAAGTACTAAGAGATGTGAAAAAATCACTCTTAAAGTTGTCTTTATTTCTCCAGTTTGGGAAACAGTTTTTTATTGTAAAAGAAATAAATGTTTTTCATATCAACCCAGTTTATGTTATTGTTTATGTTATTGCAGGATTATACAGAAGCAGAGAATAAATTTCTGGTGATGAAGATGGTGATCCAAGAAAATGAAATTTGTGAAAACTTTATGTCTTTAGTCTATTTTGGACGTGGCTTACTTCGATGTGCTCAAAAGAAGTAAGGGTTTCATTTAATTAGGTAGATCTTTAGTGTCAACTTTCAGCATTGTAAAGTGAGAATAAAATTTAATAGTATACAAGGGATCATGATATTTATGCTTGTACATTGTTTTGTTCTTTTTTATCTTTTCCTATAGATAATTTCTTTAATACACTTAAAAATACTAAATAGAAAACTTAAAAGACTGTGGCAATACGAGGCATCCTAGCATTGACATTATGACCATGGGCTTTGGAGTCTGACAGACCTGGGTCCATATACATTATCTTCCACTTCACCTATGAAAATTCATGTTGTTAACCTTTATGTTTTTAATCTCTAGAATGGTACCAATAGTATTTTACCCCTTATAGGTGGTTAACAGTAACTGGAACATAAAATAAGTAGTACTTAATAAATGAATGATGGTTATAATTTTTAATATTATCACCAGTGTCTTAGGATAGAGTTTTAAGGTTTAAATTTGTTTATAAAGGGCTGAAAGGGTCCAAATGCTGAGTCTGAGGAATATTGGTTATTTTGTATTTTAAGAAAGTGAAACTGTACAGTTACATAGATTATCTGTTTACTTCCTAAATGGAAATCCTTAGTCTTTGTAGCATTATCATTGATTTTATTTGCTAACCATGTATCACAGTCCAGAAACTGTGCTAGGTGATGGGGGAATAGTTCTTATCCTCATGTAGCACATTGTATGGTGAAGGATATAGACTTTAATAAAGTAATCATTCATAAAATACTCAGTTATGAAATGTAAATGCTAAAGATCTATGAGGGAATATACAGTGAACAATATAAGCCTTTATTAGAGCTCTGGCCTAACTTTAAAAATCAGAACTCTCCCTCAAGAAATAGTGGTTTAGTGAGATTTACAGAATGAATCAGTGTTTACTTGAGCAAATCCCTATAAATTGTTACTGCTGCGCCAAATTATACCTAAAAATGTCACCTGTATGATAGTTTTTTTGTTTGTTTATCTCCTGTGTCTGTGGCATGCCTTTCTTTTTTTTTTTTTTTTTTCCACAAAGATACTTAAAAGTCTTCCCATTTGCTAGGTCTGATTAATATGAAGCCACACATTTAGTGGGCTAACATGCTTTACAAAATGCTAAATAATCAGAATTTCTTCAGTCTGTATTGTGAGAGAGTAGGAGAATTAACATAGCATGAGACAGGACAAAGGTTGTTTACTGCTGTCCTTTCTTACAACTATTTATGGTTTTTATGTAAACTTTTATGTTTATCTGTTTATGTATAGGCATGGGAAAGAATTAATTTTCTAGATCACTGACACTAGAAAACACAGTTGTATGATAGCATCCCTGTCCTCTAGAAGACAACCCATTACTGAGATTCTCAGCCATTGGTATTATTGCTCTGTATTTCTTATTGTTCTAGCAAATGAAGAGTTCTGTGAGCCTTCCCAGGAACATTGTCTACATTGTCTAGTGATGAGCTCTATGTTGTTTGTTCTTTGTGGTGCTGGGGATTGAACTATGGGCCTCATGCATACTACCCCTTTCCTCTTATTCCTGAGCCGCTTTGCAGGCCAATTTCTATGTCATTATGCAGTAAGTTCATTCTAAAATCTTACTTTTGTGAGTCTTCTGACTCATTTTTACTCTGCCAAGAAATTACTACCCCAAGCATTTCTACCCCAATTAGTATGGACCATTATTATTATTATTATTTAAAGAGTAAGAACAATAGTAGAGAATTTCATAACAAGATTAATAGGAAATCAACAATGGTAAATATATTGCCTATTGTTACCTTCAAAGTGGTTCATCAGATTAGAAGTTACAGGTATACAAAATTGATAAAACATGCTGGGGGTTTAGCTCAGTGGCACAAGCACCTATCTGGCAAGCTTGAGGTCTTGAGTTCAATCCTCAGTACAAATTGGGCTAGGGATATAGCTAGGCAACACAGCACATGCCTGGCAAGTGTGAGGTCCTGAGGTCAATTCCCAGTATCAAAAAACAAAACAAAACAAAATTGATCAACATAAGCACAAAGCATTCTTTTCAAAGAAGATAAGTTAGTAGTATAATTATCTTAACTATCTTATATATATATATATATATATATATATATTCTTTTCCCTTCCTTTCTCCTTTCCCCCATTCTAGTTGTTCTTTCCTCTTGAACAGTTTCTTTCCCTTTCACGATATCTATTGTAGATTTTGCTTCTTATTTACTCTTTCAGTTTTTTATGCTAGGGAGATAATACGATGTTTACATATGTGAGTCTGATTTATTGCACTTATGCATCCATTTACCTATAAAAGCCTTGAGTTTATCCTTCTTTATAGCTAATAGTATTCCTTTGTATAAAAATGCCACATCTTTATCCAAAATTTTAGTAGTATTTTTGGCAGTGTGGTAAGACTGGCTTCATTTGGTCTCTTTTTTAGGAATGTGTATCTTGAATTCTGTGAAAATTGTTTCCTATTAATATACACTTCATTATTCAACTTTGTTTTTGCCCATTGATTTATACTTTTAATATTCTGATGCGTGTTTCTGCCTATGTATATACAAGTAGGCTCTGCAAATCTTACAGCGAACAATTTTTTTTCCTAGGCAGAGACTTTGTTTTCTTACTTGGACTCTCCTTTATCTGAACTTAGACATACTTTTCTGAAGGCAGTAACAGGACATTGAAAGATGATGAAGAAGAAAAGCATCTTCTGATACATGCATTTCTGATGATATTTTCACATAGACTCTACTTAATGAGGCTTTATGATTACATCTTGTTTTCACAGTGTGACCTGAATCAATAGTTGGTTGACATGTAACTCTCATTCTCTTTCTTCAACACCTCCAAGACAGTTAACAAAAGCCAACTAATTCTACCAATCCTTTCATTAAAGTGGCCCCCGTTTTATTTAGCATTGAGTTACTACATAATTTATTGCCTGCCTTCCATCTATATGTCATCTCAATCTACCATAGGTGACAGTTCTAGTATTTATATTTGTATGGCATGCCAGAGGTTATCACCACTCTACTTAACACAAAAGGGGTTACTTGTTACTTCATTGGTAAAGTGTACATTGTTAGAGTACCCTTCAGTCTAACTGTATTTTAAAATGCCTTACAGATATAATGGAGGGCTGCTAGAATTTCATAAAAGTTTACAAGAAATAGGAGATATAAATGATCATTGGTTTGACATAGATCCTACAGAAGATGAAGACTTACCAACAACTTTTAAAGTAAGAAATAACTTTATCTGTAACCTATCAGAATCATCTTTGATAAAGTATCATTTAAGCCAACTACATAATATTCTGGACGAAGCACTTTCTGTTATTGGAAATTTGCTTTTCATAGAAAAACACTTGAGCTTTTATTACCTAGGGTGCAATGTATGATTCAACACGTAAGAAAAGTGTTGTAGTAAGCAAGATGAAATGATTAATATCCATGCTAGTCTGGTACTTTATATGGTTAGGGTCAAATGTAATAGTGATTTTTAAACTTATATTTACCATTATTATATTAACTTGTAAACAGTCAATGCTTTGTTCATAAAATTTGGCAAACGATGCCCAAAGATAAAAGTAAAATTTATACATATTTGTTCAAATGGAGAAGCAATTATTAGCCTTTTTCTTTTTACTTTTCTTTTTATGTTTATTTCTTTTCTATTCTATTCTATTCTATTCTCTTTTCTATTCTATTCTATTCTATTCTCTTTTTCTTTACCTTGGCTTCCTTTTTCTTTCTTTCTTTTTTTGTGGCACTGGTATTGAAGCCAGGGCATTTGCACAGAGCTACATCCCCAGCCTTTTTTAAAAAAATTTTTTATTTTAAGACACAGTCTTGCTTAGCTGTTCAGGCTGGTTTTGAACTTTCTGTTCTCCTGCCTCAGCCTTCTAGAGTGCTGGGATTATAGGCATGTGTCACCAGTCCTGGCTAACATTTTCATTTGTGTCTTCCCACACAAACTTACAGGTACAAAAACTCAATACCTTGTATTTTTCTAAATTGATTTAATGCTAAATATTTGCATTTGTGGTCTGGAAATATATAGTAGTTTTAATTGCCAGTAATTAGATTATTATAGAACATTATTTTTACATAGTACCTCATATAACTATACTTTAACGCAGTCTTTCCAGTTGAATATTTAGTTTATCTTAAATATTAGTTTTTTATTCTTTAATTGATTAAGTGATCTTTGCATATTTTTCACATCATTCCATTAAAATGAATTTATAAGGGTGGAATTTTGAAATGGGTGTTTACCTACTTATATTTCTACATGGTCCCTCAGAAAAATTGTACCGGTTTATATTAAGAAAATATGAGTGTCATTTCCCCATACTTTTTGGTGTTCTTTATCTTTTGGGTAATTTTTTTCAAAGCTATGTAAGTTTAATTAATATGAACATAGCTATATCAGGTTGTTTAAAGTTAATGTTTGGATAAAATCTTTTTATATTTATATTTTATATTTAAACTGACTTAAGTATATAAGTATATTCATATTTTAACTGACTTTTACCCCAAACCATTCCTCAAAATAAAAAAGAATATTTCATAAAAATGCAAAATTTATTTATTCTGGTCTATGACAACTCAAAATTTATGTAGTTCTCATAACAGGTCCTCAACTTGTACGACAAAATTGACAAAACTAAAAGAGAAATTAACAAATTCCAATTATGGTAAAATAATTTGATGCAGTAGACTATAATAAATAAACTGTACAGATTGTTTTTGATATTGTTGAGATAATCATATGACTTTTAACTTTGACTTATTATAGCTTTTTAGGTATTGAACTTCTATCCCTGCCTGCCTTCCTGGTAAAATACTCTTCTCTTTTCTTAGCTCTTGCAATGAATGTTTATTTTGCAAAGTATGAAGTTTGCCAGAAAAAAAAGAAAAAGCATTTCTTTTGGCTTTTTTGAGACAACGTCTCAACGTACAGTTCAAGCTGGCCTTGAGGTCACTTTGTAGCCAGGCTGGTCTAGAACTCACAAGGATTCTCTTGCTTTAGTCTGCCAATTGCTGGGATTACAGGTGTGTGCCACCACACCAGGCTTAAAAAAGAAAAAAGAAAAAAGCATTTTTAAAGGTCTTAAAAATTAAGTTTCTTCTCTGTCATCTCTAATACCTAGAAGTAAATCCAATTCTTCTAAAACATCTTTTTTTGTTTATTTACCTATTTTTCAAAAAAACTGGTATTCTAAGATTTTTTTCACTTCAGGTATTATCTGGACTTTCCATTTAATACACATACACTTTTATATACCTATGCGCCCACACACACACACACACACACACACACACACACACAGTTACTCTCATATTTTATCAGTAGGTTAAATTCTTATTAAATTGACCTCACCATGAAAGTGCTCATTACTTTTCTATTATGTAGAACTCTGTATTTCTTAGAATTCAAATTTTCCTCTCTTTAGGTTAGCTCTCTTGTTTTAGTGGTGCAACTACTTGAGCAGCTTCCCATAAAAGAGTGCTTGTTTGGGATGTAAATTCTTTTGCAAGCTTAAAGTCATTTACTTTTGTCACATTTCATCTATATTTTGCCTGCGCATTGTGAGTTGACAATAATTTCTAAAAGTATTTTCTGTTATCCTTTGTCTCAGTGTTTACTATTTTAAGGAAATCTGATGTTACTCTGATTTTCAAAACTTTACATGTGATTTGTTTTCTACTTTTGTTCTACGAGTTTTAAAGGCAAATTCTTTGTACCAACAATGTTCAGAACTTGTTCTCTATTCTGATATAATTTCTTGATTTATGTGCTTACTACTTCTTAATTTCTTCTTTTCTTTTTTCAGTGCTTATTGTCAGATTCTTTGCATACTGGACTGATTCTTTAGTGTTATTTCTTTTGTATTTTTAATCTTTTTATTTGTTCAGCCTTCTGATAGATTTTCTCAACTTTTTCTGTGTGTACTGATATGTATGAAATAATCTATAGATGATTATTTGTCATGCCATATGCATTTAAAATACTAAAAATAATTCTATCAGAAATTCAGTGTGACCTAAGAATAAATATTAAAGATGCTGCCTAAACACCGGTGTTTCACTAATATTTAATCAGCATTTTAAATGTGAAATTATGTTTCAAGTTGTAATTATTGGCATTGGAAGTAGTTCAAGAGATGAAGGGAGGGGGAAAAGGAAGAGATAGGGGCTGATAAAAAATTACAATGTATTATGTACATGCACCAACTCCACACAAATTAGGTAAACATTATGTACTGCAAATGTATATTAATGAAACATTTTTTAAAAATTAATAAAGGAAATGTATTTCTATACTGTACCTTTGCCTGTTATTGCAAATAACAATTTGCAATACTGAATGATGTGTTATACCACTGTAGATACCAATGTAGTATCCTAGAAGCTGATTCTGGTGTGTGTGTGTGTGTGTGTGTGTGTGTGTGTGTGTGTGTGTGTTTGTGTCAAGTAATTCTTAATAGGAACATGCCCAAGTGTTATGGTATAGGTTAAGATGGTGAAATACAGTTTCAAACATATGCATCTCTCTTTTCTTTATTTTGTATCATTCAGTCAGAAATTTAGTATTTCTAGTTTAGAGACTTGCTATATATTAATTACTTTGAATGAGGGAAATGTATTTATTCTATTACTGTCTTTTAAAAAATATGTATACAGATTCTTCAAAAAGGGACATTGTATGGACATACTACTTACAATAAACATTAGAAATATTATTTTAATTTTTACTAATTCATGAAAATTCTTTTTCTTTTAAAATTTAGGATCTCCTCAATAATTTTATCAAGACAACTGAAAGTAATATAATGAAACAGACCATTTGTAGTTACCTAGATTGTGAGCGATCTTGTGAAGCGGATATTTTAAAGAACACAAATTATAAGGTAGTATAATTACCAGTTAATTATTTTTTAAATGTAATTATCAAATTAAAAGTAGTTAATTTAATTATAGTGGCTCTACAATTGGGAAGTTTTTTGACTATCTCTGAGATATATTCTGAGTCAATAAAAGAATGAATTGGTTTTAGAAGGTTTTTATAGTATGTACTTTGAAATTTATAACTATTATACCTATTATTATACAGCAAAAGTAATCTAAAATTTGTTTATAGTTAGAAATATTAGAGGTTGAGAATAGTAGCATTTCTTTAAGAACAGAGATTGTGCTCCTCAGTAATTATCTGAGTATTATCTCTTCCATGAGTCTTTGTGAGAGAGTGGTTGAGAGAGAGAGAGTTTTGATATAAAGAAATCCAACAATTAGAGCACTTCTAATAAATTTCTCTGAATCAGTTAGAACAAGACTGTGAAATCACAAGGTGGAATAAGATGTGGACATCAGTAAAAATTAGACCTCACTTTAAAAGATAATTGAAACCTCAGTTGCAAGGCCTAATGTAGTACAGTAGTTAGGAAAGATGGAGAGAGACACAGCCAAGATCTGTTCATTAGGATGGAAGACCAGTACGTTGACCGTGTGAGGTACAGTGATCAGGGCCAGGCACTTCTGTTTGGTTTAGATGACCTACTAATGTGGTCCTAAGCCAATGCAGGGATCCAGTCCAATAAACAGTTGCAGCATAGAGTCCTAGGCAGGTAGAGTTTTATAATCTAAGCAGAATTCCTATTAAAAGGAAATCGGTATGTTTCCCAGGATGTTTAGAATAGGAAATACAAAAAGTCCATCTCCTGAGGTAACACAGTACTCAGGTGCTGTTACCAAATGAACAAATAAGAGCTGTGGGTGATGGATGACAGCAAATTCAAAGAGTAATGCTGTGGAGTGGAACTGGCGGAAAAGAGGAACGTAAAAATGAAGGTGAAGAGGAGTACACATATATTCCTCTATAGATAACATTGGTTTAGTTTCTACTATTTTGTAGTAAAATCAATGCTTTTTTAAAACTGTCATAATTTTTCAGTTTTTAAAGATGTAAAGTTCTTTGGTGATCTTAATCTCTGCTGGTAAATTTTGAATTCTGTGTAAAACTTTTCAGTTACAGTTTTAGAAATGAGGTGAAGTAATATTTTCTGTATCTACTTTGCTATTTTCATTATCAACATCTTACTTTCCTCCCTCAAAGGGTTTTTTTCAGTTAATGTGCAGTAAAAGTTGCTGTGTTTATTTCCACAAAATTTGTTGGAAAAAATTCAAGAATTTAAAATATCCAGGTGAAAATGATCAGGTATTATATTTGTTTTTCTTTCTCAAACTTTACTATAGCATTTCTTCTTCTCTTTTCTTTATGCCATCTTCTTTTTCATTTTTTCTGTTCCCATTTTGTTTTCCTTCTCCTTTTTTCTTTCTTTATTCTCTCTAATGTAAGCACCATACTCCCATACTCATTCATCATTATCATTTACTAAACAGCTCTTTACAGAGGGTGTTTTGCTAGTTGCTTTTCTTAGTGATTTGTGTCAATTTGTTCTCTTCCCTCTAGAAGTTAATCCTCAAGGATAGAAATAGTGTTGCATATATGCCCATGAAGGATATACAACCAAAAAGTAGAATTGCTTAATAACCATACAAAAAGGTTAATTGCATAATTTTAAGAATAATTTTTATTTTAACAGTGAGAATAAGGAAAAACTTTCATTTCCGTATTTGGATTTATTTATATTGTAAGTTATTTACCACTGAAGTGAAGTGGAAACCCAAAATTCATTCTATATTCATTAATCTTTAGTGAGCTAATTATGATAAATTGAGTCTGTTACTTTTGGTCCTATAAGGTTTGCTCTGTGAAAAAACAGAAAAACTTTATAAAGCCATTGTGATATAATAGAAAGATCATTGGATGCAGAGTTGGTAGAAGCCACTTACTAATTTTATTACATTTAACTTGTAATTTAACTTGTAACTAAGTGTAACTTTTTCTGTTCTAAAGTGAGGATAAGATAAACTTTTGTAGATTTATTGTTAAGTATAAACAGATAAAGCACATAAGCTAGCACTGCAAACTGTAAAAACAACAGGCATTATCATTTTTTAAAATACCATGAAATACTTTATAGTTTCTTTCATTGTCATGGCAGTGAATGTCAGTCATCGTTAGAAGGAGAAATAAAAGAAACACAAATAACTTAACCAAACGAAATAGCAAAGTCAGAACCAGAGAAAAGACTTCTCTTTTTCTCTAGAATCCTCACTTATTCTCTGGAATCCTCAAGTATCCAGTTTCAATATTTTTAAATGTTTGCTTAATTAGTACATCTACATAAAGTTGTTTTTCATGGAGCAGCAAATATATTTTAGCCTGTAATATAGCTCCTTAAAGATTTTGAACTAGAAATGATCAGAGAAGACAGTCATTGATATAGGACATGGACAACCTATGAACAGCTAACTCACATGTTTAGCAATAGCTTTCATTTTGCCGTATAGCAGCATCTGCTCTAACTATGTGCACTCAAATTTGTACTTTAGTGAATTATCTTTTTATTGTTTTTCTATTAATAACTTTAGAGTTTTAGTGGCAAAAAGTGTTTGAAGGAAGAATGCACAGGTGACATGGTAAGGATGCTACAATGCGATATACCTGGAATTGTTAAAATTTTGGTAAGTATCTTTTTCTTACTTTTCTTGTTTACCTTCACTGGAGTAGAATTTTTGTCTTGAAACAGATTTGAAAAGATTAATAATAAGATCCTAGCCATATATTCCTTGAGGTAGATTAGCTCCTCTGATCTTTCTATTCCTATGATTAATGAAAAGTGATCTTTAAGAATAAGAAAATTTAAGAATAGTGACATAGAGAAATAATTAAATTTGACCTGAATTTACCGATAAGATTATCATGAGCCAAGGATTATTTATTTCTGTGCCACATAACATTAAAAGTAATTTTAGAAGTTCTGAAACTATTTTAGTCTATAAATATCTTCCTATGAGTATATCTATAGATTATAATTAATGAAGTATCATGTTGAATTTTCAGATTACTATAAGCCAGACTTACAAGTAGAAATGAATTTTACTTAATCTTTAATTCTATTTTTGTATTTCAAATTGTGGTATTTAAATCTTATTGTACTGTAAAGTAGAACAGTGTTTTAAAGGTACTTTGCTTTGTTATTTTTAAAAAGATTATATGTTGCTAACCATTCTGTTTTGTTTTATATTCACTATGGATTTATTATTGTCTCTTTTTAAATGTAAAGACTAAAAGATCACATTAAAGAATCTTGGAAATTTACTTTAGGGCTTTTTTTCATCACTTGCAGTTTGAAGTTGTGAGAAAGGATGAATATGTAGCCATTGAAAATTTAGGAGCAAGGTAAGCTTGAAATAAAATATTGTGTTACTATTTCATGGATATATATATATATATATATATATATATATATATATATATATTTTAGTTGTTCTTAGAACACTGCTAAATTGTATGGAAGTATTAGATGTTTAGATTTCAGTATGAAAAATCATACTGAATCTCCTGCCATTTTTTCCTCTCTCTATTCCGACTAGTTTAAACATTTGTATTTTAAAGCAAAGGACAAAAAAAGGTGAGTATTTTTCTCTTACATGTAAAAGGTCCTTTGTTAAAAACAAAACATACTTGTCTTAAAGTTGTTGTTTAAGTTAGGTTTTCACGAAGACTTTGTCTTATCCTTCAAATTTTATTCGGGCCTCTAAACTTGCCTCACAATGGGAATCTTTCTGTTTCTTAGATGAGAAAACTTTAGTGGTAAATAACACACACACACAGAGACAGATTTTAAGCTGGGAAGTCAGGGAGATGTAGTGTTATAATTAAAATTAGAAGTTTTGATATAAGAAGTTATTTTAAACCACTGATTTTTTCCTTCTGTTTAAAGTATAAATATGTATAATTTTCTGTCTACACAAGGATAATGCATGTATAGCTAAGACCTCAGTTTTCCCTTAATGGAGTCAAAATCTGAATGTAGCACAGATCTCTCTGTTAAAGCTTTGACCTGTGCATCTTTCTGCATCCTGAATATTTCTACCTTTATCTTTATGAAATAATTCAGCATGTCTAAAACTGAACCCTTGATCTTCTTTGCAACATTGCCCTATAACTCTTACATGTCTGTAGCCTTGCATTTCACTAGTCTTTCACTAACATAGCTGTCAGCAGGACTTTTCTTAAATAAAAATTAAAATATATCACTTTTGTGCTTGAAAGTCTTTCGTAAGTTTCACGCTGCTCTTAAAACCAAGATTCCGTGCTGTCAATCTTCAGTTATCTTGAAACCCACTGAATTTAATAGTGTCATCTCTTGCTTTTACCACATGCCAAGCTTCTTTTAGTTATATAGTCTACACTATCTATACTAAGCTTCTTTAATTTCTTCATTGTGTCATCTCATAAAATGTCCGGATTCTTAACCAAAAGTAAAACTGTTCTGTTTTACAGGCCTTGCATGAATCAGTCTGCTCCTTTGCGTTTAACTAGTTAAAGCATCTGAAAAGCCTTCCTTAATGAAAGTAGATGTTTTTATCATATATTCTTTCAGGTTAAAATTTACTAACTTTATTGTACCTTGGCTTTTTCATTTTCTATAATCTTCATGAGAACAAGCGCTTTATTTTGCATGTATCATCATGCCTGACACATAGTTCGTACCCATAAATATACAGTAATTGTAGAGATTATAAATTTCATTATTCTCCAATGGAATGTATAATTTACTTTTGTTTTAATCAGTAGTTAACCTGGTTGAATGTGAGTTGTCAATTCTGTTTTTAGGAGATAGTAGCTCTAGCCTCAATCTAGCTACCTATTTTTAATCTATTTCACAGTTTTGTGGTACAGGTGTTCTGACAAGAAATGGAGCTTGAAAGAATTTAGAGATTTCTTGTCTGTCTTTCCCTTGTAGGATTCTCCCATCTCTTCAGTGGTCATATGTCTCCAACTTCAATTTTCTGACTTCTTCAGCCAAACAATCCTTAGATTTGCATGACATCACCATGTTTATTCCTGGTACTTGGAATTTGTATTGCTCTTTTTCCTTTTTCCATTCTTATCAGAGATTTATTCAGTTTTGCTGCTCTTACTAAAGAATCAGCTTTTAAAATTTCACTGATTTTTCATTTGTAATTCCATTGATTTCTGCTCTTTGTTATTTATTTGTTTCTACTTGCTTTGCATTTAATTTGTTTGTATGAAGATGAAAGCTTTTACTATTGGTTTGAAGTCTGTTCTTTACAAACTGTTTTCCCATAAGCTGTTGTTTTAAATATATCCCATACATTTTGCTATATGTAAATATTTTTTTATTACATTGAAAGTGTTTTCCTATCTAGGTGTCTGTGTGTGTGTGTGTGTGTGTGTGTGTGTGTGTGTGTGTACGTACCCAGGGTTACTTGGAATTGTGTTGCTGAATTGTGAAATGTTTACGAACATTTCAGCTGTCTTCTCAGATATTTATCCCTAATTTAATTCCTGTGATTACACAATATCTTTTTCAAGTACTATAATCCTTTATAATTTGTCATTTTGCTATGTGATGCATAATATTTTATATTTTGATGATTTTTGAAAAACATCTTATTCTACTTTTGTTTGAAGTGTCCATATATATTGCAGAAGTTAGTTTGTAATCTTGTTTCAGTGTCCTATATCAATACTAATTTTCTGTTTAATTTTTCTTTCAGTTACTGAGAGGAAAATGTTAAAATCTGGTGCACAATCTATTTTGTGTTTGTCTGTTACCTGTTTGTGTATTTTGCAACTGTTTTAGTAGCTTCTACATACATTTAGGGTTATATTTTCTTGGTGAATTGACCCTTATATCTTTATATAATATTCTTATTTTCCTTAGTAATATTCCTCTGTCAAGTCTCTCTGATATTAATGTAGCAGCTGCATTTTACATTTTAACTAGTTTATTTTTTTCTTGAGTTTTTATTTTTTTGTTGGTACATATTTGCTGTAATAAGAATCACATTTCTCATGGGGAGTTGGTACTTGTACATAATACATCTCAATTCTTTTTTCATCCTCTTGTGCCCTCTCCTTTCCCTTCTGTCCATCTCTTGGTTCCATTCCCATTTGCAAAAGATTTGTCTCTCTATTTCCTGTTACCTTTTACTTTGCTCTTAATTTATATTTTGCATTTTGCATATGAGAGAAGCATGTGATATTTAAGCTTGTATCTGATTTATTTCACTTAGCATTAAGTCTCAAGGTATACCCATTTCCTACAAATGATTCATTTGTACATGATTCATTCCTACAAATGATTTCTTTTTCTTTATGGAAAAATAGTACTCAGTTGTATATAAATAGAACATTTTCTTTATCCATTTGTCTGTTGCTAGGCATATAAGCTGCTTTTAAGATTTACCTTTTAGTGAATTGTGTGGCTATAAACATGGACATATATGTATTACTGTAATATGTCTTTAATACTCATGGGAAGATACTGTGATGGGAATTGCTGGGTCAAATAGAATTTGTAGTATTTTTATAAATCTCCATACTGATTTCCATAGTTGTCATACTAGTTATGTCCCCACCAACAATATAGCGGATTCATTTTTTTTTCCACAACCTTGCCAGTATTTGTTAATATTTGATTTCTTGATGATAGCCATTGTTTCTGGAGTAGAACAGAATTCAGCATTGTTTAAATTTGTATTTCTCTAATGATTAGAGATGTTGAACATTCTTTCGTATACTTTTTGGTCATTTGTATTTCTTCATACTTTCAGATTCTCTCTGATACTAATATAGTCACTGCAGTTTACATTTTTTTTTTCTTTTTATTGGTACTAGTGATCGAACTCACGACCGCCTGCTTGCAAGGCAGGCACTTATGCTGCTGAGCTAAATCCCCAGCCCCTGCAGTTTACATTTTTAAAATCAACATATTTCTGGTTATCATTTAAACTGTTTACTCTTTTGCATACTTCGACTTAGTGTATTTAAAGAGTAGTTTTTGTAGATAGCATATATCTTGCTTTTTCTTATATCTAACTTGATAATCTTTGCCTTTAAATGGAGGATTTTATTCCATATAACTTTTCTATTATTTACGTGGTTAGATTTAAATCTACTGCCTTGTTTTTTTAATCTGCTTTTTAGTTTATTTCTAACAGTAGTCTTTAACGATAGTACTAAAAGGAGACATTTTTCAGCATTTATACCTAGAATTGAAATTGTTAATCAACTTATTTTCAGTTTTACTAGGTTTTGCCAGTTTTCTACAGTTGCTTTACCAATGTATACTTTTTATCAGCACTCTAGGAAAATTTCTTTTACTTACTGTCTTAGCCAATTGTTAAAATTATATTGTTAAAATTTGTTATGCCCGATGCTGGTGGAGATTGGCAGTGTTATAGTGGTGATGGAGATAAGATCAGTTAATAATAACAAATAACTACAGCCAACACCAAAATTCCTGTCCTCATTAAGCTTCCATCCTAGTGTAGTTATGTTTTTATTTTCTTTTGTCTTCTGTATGAGAGGTGATTTCAAAGCCAAGCCACAAAGCATTTTTTTCATCCATTTAATGGTAAGGTTTACCTAGTTATAGTCTACTTAGTAAAATTTGCTATTTATTTCCTCTCTGTTTTCTAATTGTTTTTATTGCTATTATATCAGTTTCTTTGTTTTTAAAAATCATTCCGTATTAAATTGTGTCTTCTTAGAATAATTATGGCCAAAAATTTGTGAGGCAAAAGAGGGGAAAAGAGTTCCGGGTTTGCTACTTTTTGTATTTTTTTAAATAATACAAATCATTATTTTTGTTGTTGCTTCTGTTCTGCTACCACGCAGCCTTTTAACTAAGCTTGTCATGTGATTCTTTCTATATGAAACATAGTAGTAATCCTTAAATCTTTATTGCAGGAAAAATAACAATATGGGGTTGTCATTGTTGGTATTTTTATATTTGTTCTTTCATTTTTCTTCTTTGGTCTTGAATTATTCCCACTAGGAAAAAAATATTGAGTTAGCCATGTTTGTACTACAAATCTTTACTTATTTTTGGCATTAGTTCACTCTTAACTTTTTTCCCACTTGCAGTTATAAGAAGTTGATGTCTCTGAAAACAGCTGATACTGATATAAGACCGAAGATCAGTTTAAAATTTAATACAAAAGGTATTATTTTATTTTTGTATGAGTCCTGTTGACAATTATGTTAACGTGTTTTACTTTGCTTGTAAAGTGCCAGGCTGTTAACAATCCTTTTATCACCTACTGTTTGTCATGCACTGAACTTAAAACTTACACCACTAAGCAACACTTTGGCATAGGCTTGATCTTGCAGACAAGTGTGTGGATCTCATATTCCTTTTGCAAACTATGTGGAGGTACTTTAGGTCTGCTGCATGGGTGTGACTACATAGTAAGGTATGCCCCGTCAGAGGTTTCCTTCAGTCTCGCTGCCCTTGTTGCATTCCTTTTCAATAGAGCAAGCATTGAGTACCCTAATATGCCAAAAATGAACATTTGAAGTTTGAAACCAAGTGGTCTAAACTTATGTGCCAACTACTTAGAAGTGCTAGGAAATGCTGTATCCTACACTTGGAGACATTACAGACCTTGTTCTTATGGAAGAATAGTTTGGTGGCATTCCTTGCTAGGGAGAATGGCTATCCCTTATGCCAGCTCTATATTTGGTAAACTAGAGAGAGCCCATTGAATCATTTGGTTTTTAGTTTTGTTCACCTCCACAATGTTATAGCCAGTATACTAAGCAAAAATATCAATCAAAAAATCTCTAAACACAAGATAATAAAGGGTAAAATAGTAAAAATTGCATGCTATAAATGTATTTTGATACCCATACAAATACCAGATACCACCATATAAAAATTCTTATTAGTATCTATTTCTCCTCAGTCCACTTTCCTCTTCTGGAAGTACTTTGGTGTTGAGGAGAATATCAAATAGTTTAATATCGTGCCTTATTCCATTTCATTGATTAAATACCTACTTAATCATTAAATTCATCTGAAGCAGTAAGGGATTGTATTAAATCAGTGCTTCTCAAACTCTGAATGTGTATTGAATCATCTGTCTATTTTGTTAGCATGTAGGTGCAAATTCAGTAAGTCTGGAGTGGGACCTGATATTCCTAACAGTTCCAAAGGGGATGCTGATCCTGTTGGTCTAAAGACCGCACTTTGAGTGGCAAGGCATTAGATCATTTTACATTGTTTTGACATATGGTAGCCACTAAATATATGTGACCATTCAAATTGAAATTAATTTAAATGAAGTAAAATTTAACATACAGCTCATCAGTCAGACAAGCAACATTTCCAGTATTCAGTGAGTAATGGACAATGCAAATATAAAACAACTTTGTCACAGAAAAATCTGTTGGATAATACTGATTAAGATAAAATGCAGTTGTTTAAAGTAAACTATAATAAAACATTGGCAGTTACCATTCTTGAAATTTTGGCTTAGACTTTGATGTCATTTGGGTTGCCAAGCTCATCTACTTGAACAGAACCTTGGGTGGTTGAAAGGATTCTGATGGAAAATAGTCTCTGTGGTACTTTTGCTTAGGAATATACTGTTTTGGTTTAGATATCTTAGCAGACAGGCAGAAAACAGCATGCTTATTGAGGAGTAGGTGTGGCAAAGCACTATCCTATACTTCATTGTTTTGGAATAATTCCTGTCCTACAGAATCTTAGAATGTAAAACCACATAGAAAAAGAGCATTAATGTGGAATATCTTGACTTCTCAAAATTCATTTTCAGATGAAATGCCTATCTTCAAACTTGATTATAATTATTTCTATCATCTGCTTCATATAATTATTATTTCTGGTACTGATATTGTCCGGCAAATATTTGATGAGGCTATGCCACCCCCTCTTTTGAAAAAAGAACTACTCATCCACAAGAATGTACTGGAATCCTACTACAACCACCTTTGGACCGATCACCCTTTGGGTGGATCATGGCATCTGCTTTATCCCCCAAACAAGGAATTACCACAGTCCAAACAGTTTGACTTATGCCTCCTATTAGCTCTCATAAAACATTTGAATGTATTCCCTGCACCCAAAAAAGGCTGGAATATGGAACCACCATCTTCTGACCTCTCTAAGTCTGCAGACATTCTGAGACTGTGCAAATACAGGGATATCCTCCTTAGTGAGATTTTGATGAATGGTCTCACAGAGTTACAATTCAATTCAATTTGGAAAAAAGTTTCAGATATTCTTCTGCGTCTTGGGATGAAGCAAGAAGATATTGACAAAGTGAAGGAGAATCCCATTGAGAATATTTCCCTTGATTACCATCAGCTATCCATCTACCTAGGCATACCAGTACCAGAAATCATCCAAAGAATGCTATCCTGCTATCAACAAGGTATGAAATAATTCTGTACTTCAGCCAGTAAGCCATTATTGTCTGGTCCTGTACCTGTGCCATGCACAATGTAATTGGCAGAGAATTCAGTGAATTCCTTTATTGGGGGAGGTTAGATTATCAAGAAGGTAAGTATAAGTAATAGTGCTAGAGATGTTTCTAGAATACTTTGGAAATCCTAACTTAAGGAAATCTGAAAAAGCTTTCTCGAAAATATAGTATTTAAGGAAAATACTGTACATTTAATGAAAGCACATTTCTTAATGAAATGTAGAGTTCAGCTAGGTGAAGAAGATGAATAAAGATGCTTCATAAAAAAACAAGAACAAAGATATACAAACAAAAATACATTATGATGCAAAGAACTAAAAATTTTATCATCAGTTATGCTAAAGTAGGAGAAATTCATAGACAAAATGCATTCAAGAGAATTTCTTTTATCCTACTGAGACATTTGTATTTTTGTAGAATAATTGTTAAAAGATTTTTAAATGTAAAAGTTGTATCACTTCTCCAAAAGTAGGGATGCCTAAAACCATGAAATACAGGTACTCTGTGTGTTTATTTATTTATTTATTTATTTTTAAACACATTCTCACTAAATTTTCCAGATGTTCTCATGCCTTAGCCAGTGCTAGAGTTGTAGGCATAAGTCACCATGCCTGTCTTGAGCTATTAAACTTTTGTCTGTTTTCTTTTACTATGGGGGCTTGTGTGTTAGTTATTTTTCTCATTGCTGAAATAACTCAAAGCCCATTGTTCAAGGAAGAAAGGTTTATCTTGGCTCACAGTTTGTAGAGGTTTCATTTCTTAGTTCCAAGTGTAAGGTGGCATGGCAAAGGGACATCACCGAGGAGTAACAGTTCGTGACAGGGAGAAGGCAGTAAAGCAGTTAACAAGCCCCAAACCACAATGGTAGCTTCTTTTTGCCCGTTTATTGTCTTTCTAGGCTACACAGCTTATGTTGAGTGCCAGATCAATTAGTGGACTGATTAGTAATCGTGCACCCTTGCTTCCAGTACCATGCACTCTAAATTCAGCCGTCTCTGAGAAGCATCCTTCATTACTTCATGAGGCTTTGGTGGGATGTCTAGATACAAGCTACAACAACTTGTAATATTTATGTTATAACAGATGAGTTAAATTTGTTATGTTTATAGTTAAATATAAAATATATTGGTGCTGGGTAAAAATATGGCTTTTCTTAAACCATATCAGACATTTATTGGTTGAATTTGTAATTGTACATCTAAACTTTTTCTTTGTATACCATAGGAATTGCTCTACAGTCAATAACAGGCAGTCAACGTAAGTACATTTAATAACAAAATACTTAAGTCATTTTGTAACTTGGGATTCCTAAGGGATATTGATTGAGATTTACACTTGGTCAGATAAACTGTATAATAAATTTTAACCTTTTTGTTAAAAGCTTGGTCAAATTACTACTGGTATGAATCTATATAAACTTACTTTGCCTTGGTCATTTAGCTCTTCCCTTTCTTTATATTTCAAATTTATATCCCCAGATAATAATAGTTACAGTTAATAGGGTCAGTGTCAAAACTTTAAAACATCATACTATTTAGATGCTGTCTGAGTGCTAGAGTGTCTACTGTCTAGAGTCTACTTAAGATATTAATAGAATAACATAGTATTTAGTACATACATGACCCAGGTTTACCTATGGATGATGATCTAACGTTTTACTAAAAGGCCACTTTAGCAGGTAAAAATGCCTACCTGCTTTCTTTACCTGTTCATATGTCCTATTTAGCATGGAAAGCTTTATATGTCTAGCAATATGTTGTTTATAGCTATACATTTTTGCTAGATATGAGTTGCTGTTTTTTTTAAATTTCCAATGATGGATTTGCTGATTGATTGAGATAGGGTCTCACTATGATGCCCAGGCTAGCCTTAGACTCTTGAGCTTGAGAGGGTCTCATGCTTTAGCCTTCCTAGTAGCTGGGACTCCTGGTGTATACCACCAAATAGGGATATTTAATTTCCACCAATGTGCTTTTTTAAAGGTAATTTACAATCCACAATTAAAATTATTGTTAAGGAAACAGCACCATGAGTTTGTTTGTAGTTAAATGTTGGACCACTCATGATGAAATTTTGAAACTGAGTCTCTGGGGCATTATCAAAGAATATAGTGTCCAAGAAGTCATGTAATTGAGAGCTGGTGATTTTCTTAAGCAAAAAAGAAAGAAAGTTAATTTGGCTTTTCCTGATTTTTTTTATATTTATGTGCTAAAATATAGCTCATTACATAATTAATGTCAAGACTCAAAAGCCTAGTATTTAGAATCTATATAAATTCTAGAGTATCTAATAACAACATAGTGTTTTGGTTCATGTTGATTAGTTCCAGAATACTCTATTTACCTGTTATTTGGCCATTGATAAATGGCTACCGTGTTTTCATCTACAAATTGGAAACAGTAAAATTATATATATATATATATATATATATATATATATATATATATGCAAACATTTATAATTATGATAATAGTCTTGAAATTTCTTGCATCCAGATTTTCAGTATTTTGTCTTTAATGTTTAGGTATTGAACTAGAAGAGTTACAGAATGAGGAAGAAGACCTAAGTCCACCACTTATGGAATACAATATAAATGTGAAATCAAACTCTGAAATACAGTTAGCAGAAATGAATAAAGATGGAGCCTCTATACCCAGTGAATCTTCAACAGAATCTATTAAAGATCTCCAAGAAGTATAAGCTTTCATTAATAGTTGAATTTTAAAAACTTACTCTGGGCCTTTAGTTGTTGCATTAAAGCATCTCAGATGATTTTATATAATCCTTATTATGGGCTTTCCCCAGAACTCGAATTAGAATATTTCTTTCTTTACTATTTTCTTCCATAGTCTTTCCTTCTGTAACCATTTCTCTCACCAACATGCATTGAACACTTACTATGAACCAGGCATTATGCTGAGTTTCTGAGACTATTTCTTCATCCTAATAGAAGTAGATGTGGGAGGGTAGTAGAAAGAAAGTATAGTAAGGAATAGAGGAGAGGAAAAGAGAAAACTGGGAAATTTCAGTGCCACTTGCATAGAGGTAGAATTAAATCATTTAGGATGAAATCTCCACATTTGTTACCCGTAAGTGGCAACAGTTACTATAAAGGCCCTCATTTCTTCTTGAGCTTAATCTTTCATGGTGGACATGAAAATGTTGTTCTTTCAAAACTTCCCACCTCCTTTTGTTACTCATGTGCATGTGTGTAAGTAAATACTCTTCAACATTTTTCCTTAGCCTACTTATTGATAGTATTGCTGGTTCTTTATATGTCTGATTTTTCAAAGGCAGAAAACTAAGATAAAAAATAAAAATTAATTTTTTCATAAAATCTAGAAAGATATATGACCTATAGTTCCAGAAGACAAAAGATATTAGTCTTTAGGAAAAACACTTTACAAACCACTCATTATATAGCTTGAATTGTATATTAACATATGATTTCTTTCTTATCTATTAGGCAAAAAGTAAGCCGAAGAAAAAGAAAAAAATGAAGACTAAAAAGGTAAGAGTACATATAAATATTATAATAGAAGAATATCTGATTATAACATTTGAGTTTAATTATGTACTCATTGTTAGAATTTAAATTTCTCCAGAAAGACACAAAGTAAAAAAGATTGAATAGCTTAAATGAATATATGACTGTGGTATATAGATTTTTTTTTTTTTTGTCTTTTTGAGACATGGTCTTACTATGCGGATTTTGAACTGGTTTCAATATTGCCACAATCCTCCTGCCTTAGCCTCATGAGTACTGCAAGCCATCTAGAGTGGTTTAAATATGCAGGTCTCTAATTCCTAATTTATACATTTGAATATATAAATATGTATACTGAATTAGTCACTTAGAAATTTCATTAATTTTTCTATACTATTGTAATTTTTTAAATGCCTGCTCATTGTTTTAATAACAGATTTTTTGTCAGATTTCCATATTGAGAAACATTTTTTAATACCTTAATAAATCTTGATTTTTTTCATTTCTGAAAGTCTTCCAGCAATATACTAATGTACTCAAAAATGGACAAAAAATGCTTCTTTCATCAGTTATTTCTTAGTATTTGCCAGCTGCAAAATGAACAAATCATTATTGAGAGCATAACCTTATCAAAAAGTCTCTTAGCTGCTTTAAGAAATATAAGCGACAAACTATTTTTTTAATCAAGCCTATGGCTAATCGTTACACTATGCAAACTTTGTATAGAAAAAATGTTAAATTTTTAGTCAAACATATTTAAATGTTATAAGTAAATCAAGATTATATAAAATTAAGATCTCTTATTATAAACTAATTGATTGTAGTTTTCCCACCTATAATTTGATACGACCACATTATTAGTCATTTGGAAGAGTGTACAAATGTTAAGCATTAATGAAACAATAAAATCGAATTTGCAAAATACTTAGTGAGATCAAAATAACTTATTGTCTAATCTGATAAAAATCTGTCATCATTTTTTCCTAATCATTTATTATACCTTATTTCAGTCAAAACTTATTTGAAAATTACATTTTATATTTAAAGACATGGGAATTTTTCTTTTAAACAGTTATTATCAGATAAAAACATAATATAGTTCATCAAAATTAGTGACTTTTATATTTTTGCAAAATACTAGTAAGTTCCAGGTCTGAATACTACAATTTGACAAGTAAATTCATGACTTTCAATTAGAAAGGAAAGTTCAAGGATATAAAGCATCTCTTCCTTGCGTTCAAAAGATTAAAATACAGTTATGTCTAAATTCTCAACTTTAATTAAATGGAACTATCAAATTGAAATTAAACAGATAACGGCACAGCTAAAAATAAGTGTAAACGAGTTCCAGTAAAGATGGAGGATAGATAACAGCAGGCTACAGAGGCTCCCTGAGATAGTCAACTTAGATTTCAAAATAACACAGCCTGGGGAGTCCCAAACAGAGGAGATGAATATTCTCGATCCAGAAAGAAACTAAGATGGGAAGAACCAATCAAACATACAGTCCCAGTGCTACTGTTGGGAACAGTGAAAGGCTCAGTGATGCCCTTGCTGCAGCGCCCTATGGAGCCATCCAAAATAATGCTGCTTCAACTCACTGGATGTGCAGTCACACTGAGATTGGGGGTTGGCGAGCTGAATGGAGGGCTGAGCTGGCAGGGACCCTGCGTCAACCTGCAGTGAATGATGAGAATAAAAGCATCCCACAAAGAAGGGGGCTCCAACAGAGGACATTTTGGGACCAGGCAACTGGCAAGAACAAGGGGCAGCAGTGACTTCAGTTTGCTCCCTTCCTGAACGGGATTGGTGGGGAGTGCTTGGCCTGGGTCACACCCCTGGCTGAGATCCAATAGGTTATCCCAAACCAATTTCCTACACCTGGTGGCATATACTAAGCAGTGAAGGCTTCAACAGGTTGACTAACCTGGAGGGGGAGGGGCTAGCATACCCTGCCCTTGTTTGCACCTCAACAGCACCCTGCAGTGGGCAGGGCCATCTAACTAGCGTGCTTCAGAAGAAGAATCATAACCAACAAAGAAAGAAACTGAGGCCTTCTATATACACATGTATGGACGAAACAAAAAATATGAGAAGAGGAAGCAACAAGAAAAAGTTCCCAGCCCCCAACCCTGAGAATATTGATCCAGGAAAGGTAAATACAGAGGAGACTGAGGACAGCAACATGCAATACCAGACATGCCACCAGTGGACATAAAAAGATATATTCAGGACCTCATAGACAAGTTCAAAAGTGAAATATTTAACCAAGTAAAGCATGATATAAATAGATTAATAAAAGAAATGCTAAGCACCTCTCAAGAAGACACAAATGGAAGAATGGAGGAACACAACAAAAGGGGAGAATTGTTTGATGAAGAATATAAAGAAAACATAGAGTACATGAAGCAGGTTCAAAGAGATTACCAGGAAACTAAAACTCCATTGAAAGCTGGCAAAACTGCTTGGAAGAAACTTAAGGGTGGATTATCCAAACTGGAGGACAGGTTTGCATTGTGGAATCATGAAAGGAAAAATTTCTTAAAAATAACAAGAAAACAAGCAGTAACAATACAAAGGCTAGAAGATGACAAGAGGATCTACAACTTAAGAAAAAAGAATGTGAATGAACAAGTAGGGGTACAAACAAAGGAACTACAAAGGCTATTCACAGAAGTAAGGAAAACACCCCAAACATAGGAAAAGGAAGTGATACTCAAATGTATGAAGCATACAGAACTCCAGCCACCTACAACCAAAACAGATCTATACCCAGGCAAATAATAAGATCACAGAAATCCAATATAAAAACAGAATATTAAAAGCTGCCAGAGACAAGAAACAAATTACTTACAAGGGAAAGCTTATGAGAATTACAGCAGACTTATCAACACAAACTATCAAATCAAAACGAGCCTGGAGTGAAGTATTCCAAGCCTTGAAAGAAAATAACCTCCAGCCCAGATTAAGCAAAACTATCTCTAGAAATTTGTGGAGAAACAAGATGCTTCTAAGACAAGGAGGAACTAGGGGAATTCACGGCCTCCAATCCAACTCTACAGAGAATACTGCAGGACATTGTAAAGAGAAAGAAAAGTACCAGGATTCCAGGAACAGTGGCAGAGAGGCCTCAATGAATGGAGCAGAAAGTGAAATGAAGAAGACAGACAACTAATGGCAGAAAAAGAGCACAACAGAAATGAGGCAGACAAGATTGGCTATAATCTCTAATATAGATGGCCTTGATACACTAAATTTTTTTAAAAAAAGAGAATCACAGGCAGAGTAGATCAGGAGGTAGGGTCCACCAAGATGCTCTTTATAGGAAATATAATTAACCTGAAAAAGGGTTTATGGACAGAAAATCAAATATGAGAAAACAATGCTGTATGTGACAGGGAACCAGAGAGTGATAGGGGCAACTAGACTAGTAATTGAGGATAGGTGGGAAAGACAGGCTTTAATAGGTAAAGGAATACAACTAGAGATCAAGTCCAGGAGGGAGAAGGTTTGGAACCACTTAGGTAAATAGCAGGTTGCCCCCCCCCCAATTTAAAACTGAGGGTGTTGGTGAGACCAAAAAATGTACAGTATTCCCTGGGGGAGTGAAAGGGGAGAAATAGTCTTTAAAAAGACAGCAGAAGATAAATTATTAATAGTGTATCAGGAATCAAAACCCATATTACCCGCACCACTCTGCTTAGATAGAACTTATTCTGTACCAGTTTGTCTACAAGCACTAGATCTGAGGGCACAGACAGCCATCCTAAAAATGTCAGAATATAGCACAGCAATCATCTTTAATTTCCTATTAACTTAATCTGGAGACCTGTTTAACCTATACTGTTATATCATGACTGATCTTAGTTAAATCTGGTTTGTTTGATTGGTGTTTGTTATTGATAGATTTTATTCAAAACTGTTATAATTGATAGTATCAAGTTTGAGAGTATAGACAACTATATTAAAAATGACAAGATTCACTACAATACCCATTCTGGTTTGTTTACTGTACCTGTTTTTTGCAGTTTAACACTATCTACAAAGTAGTGCTTCTATCAATACTGTTATATACTGATATATTCAATTATACTATATCTGATGATATAGCCACTTCTATTGAAGATAACAAGAAATAACACAGAAACCATGGTATAACTCCTTGTACAGCGGTTTTACATGTCTTTTTCATTTTATGTATCTATAGGAATATGTTCTGTTCTGTCCTACTTGGTTTTATTTCCCCCTGTAATATCAAGGATACAAATACATGTTAAGACTCATGCATGCATAGAACCTACGAACAGTTTACAAGAACTGATCTTACAACACATGATGAAATGCACAAACACTTTGAATGAAGAAAGACACTGTAGTACCCAGTGCTGATCCCAGAGTGTCATGATGTGAAATCCGGCAGTACTATTATTCTTTGTCCAGAATGATTTTAGTCTGCTTCTGTTGTTTAATCTTAATATAAATGAAGATATGGATCTGCATATATGCTTAAGTGTATAGGATAGATAACGATATTACTAAGTTTTTGCTGGATAGTTGAATAGAACTATTTGCAATCTCGCTGTTGAATTCCCACTTATATGTTCCACTTTTGTATCTTGAACAATTATTTGTAAGAGGACAATATGTAAATATCAACTACTGATTTATTACTGTTTCTTTTTCTTTGAATGTATGTATTATATCTACCCATTTACTGTTTTGTTTAGTCTTTCTTTAAATAAAAAAATCAGTGTAAACACCACTGAAAAATCTATATGTACTAATATTAAAATAGGAGCTTTTTGTTTCTTTAACATTCTGAGATTTTTTTCCATTGTGTACCCTATTAATTATTTTTTGTAACATATCTACCTAACAATAGTCCTTAAAAATACCTATCAAGAATCTGGAAGAATATGAAAAAAAGTAAAATGTATATAGAAAATAGAAGTATAGACAGCTTTTAAATCATATGTATAGGGACTATATATCTACATGTTTCCCTTCTTTAGTAAGATATTTAGTATTTATTTAGCTTCTAATATGTCCAAACTATACGTAGCCTAAATGGGGGTTAATTAGATCCTTCTGTCTTCCACCCAGGGTTAGAATGGGCAAAAGAATAAAAGGTTCTTGTGATGAAATGTTAGGGAAAAGAAAAGAAACAAAAGGAAACAAATCCAGACCTTCAATTTGGGTGCCATCTCAACAATGAAGAGCTTGCAGAGATGCTTTTCAGAGAGGTTCCTATGGACTGACATGAAGTTATCATGGGAAGAACTAATACAGTTTGAGAAATAATCATTATCTACAAAATATGTTCACTGTAAACACTCAAATGTCTTTTCAACTCAGATATTTAAGTACACTGGAACCAGAGTAAGAGTTGGTAATTCTAAATCATAAAATCAAATTGGTCCTGAGCATTGAACATGGCAGTAACCTGAAACATAATAATCTAGAAAAACATTGTTTGTATTTATAGTGATTTTTTTCCCTGTAGAATAAACCCTGAAGTTTCTTGTAACCAAGAAATGGTAAAAATTAGTACGTTATTTAATGTGCTTTGTCATTGATACTACCTTTCTGTAGTTTTACTTTAATGAACATAAAATTTAGGAATTTTGAAGACCTCCTTCCAATATGTACAATTCTTAATGTTTCAATCCAATTTTCCTTTATATGAGTTTCTAAACATTTTTCTAGTTAGTGTAGGAATAAGTGGGAGATATATATACTCTGTTCCAAATATTATCAGTATGTAAAAACTTAACTCAGTATCCATCTTTATTATCTCAAATCAGTGATTTTCAAGTTACGTGCAATTACTTAGAAGTAGATTATAAAATTAATTTGTAGTTCACAAATTCCATTTTTAAAAGGGTAATATAATAAATAGGAATGGAAACACCACAACCGCACTTCATCACACACCATATAGATACCTCATCGAATCCTTATTTCAGTTTTCTGCTCATAATTAAAGGTAAGTAAGTAAATACATAATATAATATGAAAGATATTTATTTGATTGTGATAAAAATGTTTTGTAAACATTGACAGATAAATACAGATGTACCACTATGTTGTGTTAATATAGTTAACATAGATTATTAATTCTTGATGCTATTTTTCAGAGTAAGGACTCAAAAGAAGAAAAAGTGTAAGTATTAATTTAATTGTTATGGTTTTTTTAGTATTTTAATGTATGCTTTCCTATAGTATAGTCTTTTGGGAAGTATTCTCACTAAGAAAAATAGTTCTTTGTCAATAAGTTGCTACAGTTTTATAGAACATTGCAAAAAGTTAAACTATTTCTTTTGAGAGAATAGTCTTTTACTGGTTTTTTAAACTTATGCAGATATTCAAGTTATCTAATGCTCAAGGCTTCCTTTAAGGACTAAGTCAAGTTCTTTTATAGTCTACATTATGTTAGCCAAATCTAGACAGAAACTTAACTTTAAAGTATAGTTTGTTATTATTTCCTAGAAATTCCTTTATGGAAGAGGTTAGAGTTTTTAAATCTCATTTCTTGAAAGTTAATGTTGAATATTTAATAGAAATGTTTTAATGTCAAAAGATCACTGTGAGATGTATTGTCTAGCCATATAACCAATGACAGCATTTTAAACAGTGAAAACAGCACACAATCTAATGAAGGTATCGTTCTCATCAGAAGTTAGTAACTCAGTGTTAGTAACTTTAGAGAATTTTAAGAACATAAATTAGGCTGTCTTTAAAATGACAGCAAGAACATATTATGTTAACTTTAAGGCTACCACTTGTGGTAGACAATACATAAAATGGTAAATCAATCCAAATGTGTTTTCACTTTCCTTGACAAAAGTTTGAGTCATTGGAGCAGTAGTTTTTCTCCCATTTGGCTATCTCTACATGCCATAAAATAGTAATACTGAATCAATGTCATTCATTATTTTTCTTACATTATACATCCAAATTTGGAAGATGATCAAATCAGCTAGTAAGCTTTGTCTTTAAGTGAGAATTTTCAAATACATGCACAATTAAGGACAATAGTGTATATGCTTATCATTCCAATTTAATGATTATTACTGCATTGCACATTTGTTTTATATTTCTGTGATATTTTGTTCTCTAAGTATTTTTAGCTCCAAACTTACTTGTAATTTTATATTTTCATGCTTCAGTTTATATCTCTTGAAATACAAACATTTTCATGTATTATCCTACTTGCTATTATTGTACTTAAAATTTTAAGAATAACTTGGGATAACTTTTCAAAAGTACAAATTCATCTATACGTTTTCACTTGTAGAAAGATGCCTCGAAATGTTTACTTTTGTTAAGGCTCCTTAGGTAATTTAGAAAAGTAATTGAATCTGAGAACCAGTGATTTACAAAGAGTTGATTTCATTAAACTTTACAAATTGCTAGATCATTCTATAATATCTGAACAATAGTGGCTATTTATAGTGTTTTATGAAGTACTCCCCAGACATTAGCTATCAGTGTTTTAGATGTCAGTGTCCTGAAAAGTAAGTGTATCCTAGAGTTTCCAGTAATAAAAGTTATTTATATCATATTATATATATAAAAATACTGATTTTTGTCACCATTCAGTGAGATCAGAAATTTAGTTATATTATAGGCCAACTAAAAGGGTGTTAGCATGCTTTTAAAGTTTAGACCTAAGTATAAAAATTGTTTGATTGCCATTTTATATACAGTATTTTTAATGGCATCTAGTGAAATCTGTTGTTACTGTAGTTTTTTAAGTCTTGTTACAGAAGAAGCCTTCATTTTACAATCTACTTTATATTTTTATGTACAACATTCTATTTAAATTTATATTAGACCAATACACTAATTCTAATTAAACTTACCCAGCAAGAATATGGAGTGTGTGTGTGTGTGTGTGTGTGTGTGTGTGTGTGTGTGTAAATAATGAGGTGAAAATGAGTGGCAGTATTTCTCAAAATATTGTTCCTCAAAGTAACTGATGTTAATAGTTTCAATTTGAAAAATGAGCTCTGTGGTCTCAATTCTTGAACGCACTGGGATAGACAGTTAAATAGCTCTATCAAGTGCTGTATGAAATTTGCTACTATTCATTTTGAATGCTCAAAACAAAGGACAGTTTCTTTGGACAGTTTCAGTGGACAGTTTCTTTGACCAAGGACCCTTCTAATGCTGAGCATCTTATGAGACTAATACAGTACTACTTTGTAAAGCAATAACTTAAGCTAAAAGCACTGTATAAAAAATATCACATCAATCATGTCACCACTGTAGTTCCTATATCAGAGAAAAGGAAGAGCAGTTGAAGAAAGAACAAACAAATCCACACACAGTGGGTAGATTTATGAAGGATGATGCAAGTGATATTCAGGAAGATTCTGCAACTGAAGACAAGTTCTACAGCCTTGATGAACTGCATATTCTGGACATGATAGAACAGGTAAGCATGACTGAAGAGCACACACACTTGCCTTTCTCTTCAGAGATAGTTGCTACCTTTTTCTCAGAGGCTTAACATAATTTTTGAAAAGTTCAGTGGTTTATGCTTTTGTTGATAGAAAAGGCAGAAAGGATTGTTGAAGGATGACAAAAAATCTTAGAGACTATACAGTTTTTACATTGCTTTTCACACTATTTTTTGGTTTTTAACTACTGGGCAAAAATGATTACAAATTCATTCTTTGTAAAAGATTTTTGAGCACCACAAGAAAAAACAAAACAAGACAAAACAAAAAAAACTATCATATCCTATAGTTGATAAAATATCATGAGAAAAATAGTTTTATAAAACATTTATTTTTATTAAATCTGGTTATTTTGAAAAGTCTATGAAATGTTAATATATGACAGTTTTTCCTGGCTCTTTTTGTGGTAGTCATTGCTTGAAATGATGTACCTATATGTAAAAAGGTATATGAATAATAAATTTATGACAGCATTTAATTAAATAAAGCAAATGAGAATAATAAAACTCATTTAACTGAATCATGAGAATTCAATGGTAGCCTGCTTTGGATTTAAATATAATGGTGTATATTATATAGAGATGTTCACTGTCTAAAGAGCACAGTTAGTAAAAGTATGTCCATGATTGACAGTACAACATTCATGTAATTGTAGCATATGTACAATTTGACTGAAATTATGACCACTGATTATTATTCAATATCCAGGAGAATGGTAAGAACTGAAAATTAGAATTAAAATGTCACAGGTAATTTCAAATATTTATTTACTTTAAAACATTTAATACCTACCTGGTATCAAGAGCTATGCTAAGACATGATGCCTATTTTCAGTTATTTGCAATCTACTGGAAAAGTTTAATAGCAAAGTTAAATATTCAGTGCAGTGATCAAATACATGCAATTGAGACTGCTTGAGTTACTATTTGTGTGACCTTGGGCGAATTACTTACTTGTTTTAACATTTTCAGATTTGAATAATGAATGCTGTCTTATACACTTCTTATAATAAAATCATTACAAAGAAAATACTTAAAAAGAGGAAGCACGCAAGTAGTGTTACCTAGTTTTAGCACCAGGAACAAAGAATTTAAGGTGTTGCTTGGTGAATGCTGTAATCGGGGGAAAGTGGGCTTATCTAATTAGGAAATAGTAGCTATTAGTAGGAGTTAGCTTTAAAGCCTCTACAATAACTATATATTAGTGTTTTTAGGAGCACAATGAGACATGCATGTTTTATTTGCTTAATAGGGCTCAGCCGGTAAGGTAGCAGCAGACTATCAAGAAACTGAAAAGGAAAGGCTTGCTCATCAACAGCAGCTTTATAAACTTCACTATCAGTGTGAGGTAAGTACTTTTGCCATTAGATATCGTGGAAGTAAGAAGTATATCAAATATTAAATTTAATATTTTCATTTTTAAAGGAACCCAGTTTGTTTGTTGTTTGTTTTAGTTTCTGTCCCGACTTGAACAGAAATAACTGAAATATTTTATGTTGGTCAGAATTTCAAAAAGCAGTTGAAAACTGCGACATTTCGGTGGCAAGAAAATCAAATGCAAATTAAAAAGAAAGAAAAAGTAATAGCATCTCTTAACCAGCAAGTGGCTTTTGGAATCAATAAAGTTTCCAAGTAAGTATAAAATTTTTGAAAAAGGGGCAGTTCTGGATTGGCCTTGTCTATTATGTGTAAAAGATCATCCCTGTGTAGCCACTAGGTGGCAGTGCAACGCCACAGTGGAAATTCCAGAGCATTTTCACTTGCTTGTAGACCATCCCTATTTTTGCCTTACCTCGTGCACTGAGAAGTACTCAGCTGCTCACTGTCTCTATATATCAGGCTTTTCGTGTATCGCCTGAACAAGTGTGAAGGTAATAGAATTACATGAAAAGGATAATTAACTTTTAGGTCATGACTGTTAATTTGCAAAAATAGAATCAATGTTTGTCTGTTTCTTCACAGCATATAAGTACATTTGTCAAAGACACCCATGGTATTAGTTAAATGCTTTTTTTATATTGATCAGCCAAAAGCCATGTTCTAACCCTGCGAGACAGAAAACATATCAGTTCAGGGAGATTCTTTCCATCTCCATTGATTTCATTCTCTCTTACCACTTTCAGTATTAAATGCCAAAAACGAGAAATTGTGACTAACTTCACAGAGAGAAATGAGTGACCTGCTTTATTCCTTTTATGCTAATCACTTCCTTACAGGAATGATTTGCTATAGAGTGTAGTTTTGTAACACATGTTAATAAACAGTGCTATCATATATCCATGAAATTTCACTTAAAATCCACTGCAGTTTCTAGAATACTAATAGGAAGAATAGGTAAAAACTAGAGAATGTTGTAGATTAGAGTTCAATTATATTAGATATATCACACAAAATTGGACAAATATTTGGAAGCCACTTATGTCGTAAATTTTCTTGCATATATGTCAAACATGAAAAGATTTTTACAAAATACTATATGCCACAGTCTCGGCAATGTAATTCAGTTGAAGATACCTTTAGAATTGCTCCTGCTGTAGTTAGATCCCCTGAGGTCAGAAGGAAATGAAGACATGAGGAAATGAGCAAACTATGATGCTTATCTGTATTTGGATTCAAAACTTTCTCTATAGCCTGATATATGTCAATTAATCTAGAAATATATAGCATTAGAGATCAAAAAAGTAAATTCTGTGATTGTGAATGAGCTGCCTTTCTCCTTTGCCATCTGAAGATATCCCTCCTCAATCCTGAGAGCAGGCTTATGTACCCTGATATGCTTAAGGCCCCATACAGACTTTGTTAAGGAATATATACATTTTCACACAGGAGCATTCAGTAGTGAACAGTCACAAATATGTATGAAGCCTTTAATACCATAAGTCTTTTGAGTGACATTTTGGACCCTAGCCATAATAATAGATTAACCTATGGGAATTAAAATTACATATAGCAAGGGGACTGTTGGTTTTACCAAGATGTAGTATTCTCGTTATTCACAGCTCCTGTTCTTACAACTTTAACATCCTAGACATGGTACCATAAATAAACACAGGAACACTGTAAAAGGTAGAAGAATGACCTACCAGTCTTGACATATAATGCTACATCAGGGCCTAAATATTGAGTTTTTGTCAGTGAGTTTGGGCACTGAAATGGAGAAGAAAACATGATATATTAAACAATGAAATTTGAGGAATGAAATGGCAGTAAGTTTCTTTATTGCCTCAAATATGTATCCCAAACAGGGTCCTGAGGAAGCCTCTAAACAAGGGAAAAATAATCCAAGATGTTCTCTCTAGCCAAAGGATCAAGAAAAGGAAAGTTAACAATAGAAAACCTTTTTGACAGTACTCACCCTACTCTAGCCAAACCTCAGTGGGCCCTATAGTGTCCCTAGGAAGTGTATGATCTATTCACACACCTGACAGAAATAGGAGGCAATAATTTAGTCCCCTGGTGAGTGATACGTTTTCAGCAGGATCAAGAAGGCAATAATAATATTGTCATTATTATTATTACTGTTACTATTTTGGTTCATAGTCTTGAACCCAGGCAGCGGTTGGTCATTCCTGTGCTAGTATGGTCTTGCTAGCAACTGAGCCACTGCTTCTATCCTGCATCAGTAAGACTTAACACGTCAGTGCCAGGCAGAACTAATCAATACAGAACTAATCAATACTAGACTTCATGCCTACCATCTGCCCCTCATGGAGAGCTAAGTCTTTGCCCTGGGACTAACTGGCTTCCCATTTTCCTCTTTCCTTGGATGATGCCAGAGGGGCAAAACAAGGAGCATCTGCCTCCACTCCGAGTTAATAAGAACAAGGGAACAGTCCTTTGCTTTCTTTTCTGGTGTCAGCAGACCCTAGCAGGCAGTTGATCTTATACTCTGCTTATAAGCAGAAGGCACTCTGAGTTAGTGTCACACTTTCGTTGGAACTTCCACACTGTAGCTCCCTGTACTATGATTCAGAGCTCACTTTTGCTAGGATGTTATTCATAGAGCCAAGTGTAAAGGTGAAATCACATACCCACTGGACTTTTACATTGTACCACAGCAGCATTCTCAGTTTAAAATAGGAAAATTAAATAGAACCCAGGGTCATCCAAAATATGTAGGTTATAGTAGAAAATACTCATCATACCAAAAGCCAAGAAAATATGAAGACTAACAAATAACGTTAAAATGATTCAGAACATTTTACTTGAATGAATTATTTGACAGATTGTACTGCAGCATCACAAAAATGCTTCAATAAAGTTGAATTTATTTGAGAAAATGAAAATCTATAAAATTTTAGGTTATAGTAGTAAATTGTAATAAAGAATGGAAGCTATAAAACTAACAAATAGAATACCTAAAATTTAAAACTATTGGATGTAGAGATGACAAGATTAAATCAGTGAATTTAGGGACCAATGTATAGAATTTACTTAATCTGAAGATCAAAGAGATAACAGATTGAATGGAAAAGACAGATCACAAGTACATATGGGACAATAACAAAAGAGCTAATGTTCTTAGACTTCTAGGAGAAGAATGAAAAGAAAGGATATACACTCAAAATAAGTGTTCAAAAGAATGACTAAAAATTGTACAGGTTTGATAAAATACATAAATTTACAAATTTAAGAGACTAGTTGAACCCTAACTTATAAAAACTAAAGAGTCTTGCCAATATACATTATAATTAGATTTCTAAAAATAAAAGACAAAAATCTTGAAAGTAAAAAGAGAGAAATATAGTAGTCCTCCATACTCAAAGGTCCCAAGACCCTCAGCAACTGAACCCTTTAGGTGCTGATTTTTCTTACACATATATACATGTGATAAAATTCAATTTATAAATTAGGAACAGTAAGATATTAATAGTAACAATTAATAAAATAGAACAATGATAGGTGATAGTTATACTTCAGTATAACTTCTAGCATGACTACTATGATATCGTGGGGTCACTATTAGGTAAAATAAGGGTTACTTGAAGACAAGTCTTGTGACACAAGAGCAGTAGATCAGATAACTTAGTTAGCTGTGAAATAACTAATGAGTGAATAGTATACACAGTGTGGATACCCTAGAAAAAGGGGTGATTTGCCCATGTCCCACACAGGACAGAGCAGGAAAGCACAGGATTTCATCATGCTACTCAGAATGCTGTATAATATAAAGCTTATGAATTGTTTATTTCTAGAATTCTCCACTTAGTAGTTTTGTATTAACTAAAATTCCTATGTGTCCCGCAGTCTCAGCTTATCAGATTGGATGAGAAATATAATTTTGATATTAAGTTCTTCATATGGTATGGGAACACTTGCCTACCTAATGTGTGAGGCCCTGGTACCAGAAAAAAGTTGGTTTATATTTTAATTAATATTATTATTTACACACAGCATCACTTTTATCTTTGAGGTCTAGTTCCTTTCAGACCTGTAGGCTTTGATACTTCTTTGCATGACTTGACATATAATATCTCTTTATGGACATTAAAGTTCTCAATACCATTTCATTTTTATAGTAGATAAACTAAAGGAGAAAAAAACTGAAATCAGTTTTTCAAGTCATTGGGACTCAATATGATAATATTTTTCTTGGGCTTTTAATTTACTGAGTTGAAATTTAGTTTTCCTTTCTTTGGGTAGTCAGTAAATGAAACATAAGAAATAGGTAAATATCAAAGGGAACAAGTATGGGAATCAAATTACTCTTTGTCCATGATTTGTTTTCCAAATTAAAGATAGTTGGTCCCATCCGCAATTACAGATAGGACTATTCTGTGTTAATTGGAAATGTGTTTCTAACATTCTGTGACCAGTTTTCTCATTTCCATAGATTACAGCGTCAAGTCCATGCTAAAGATAATGAAATTAAGAACCTTAAAGAACAGCTTTCCATGAAAAGGTACAAACTTAGCTTCTTTATTGGTGGGTAAATGGTAGAGTTTGTATTTCACTGGTCAAGGAAGCCATGCAATTTATTATCCTAACGCGCCACTTTTGAAGATGGTATTGAGCAGTAACAATAATTACACTGGGTAATAGGTGTAAAGTGAAAGTGTCCCTGCGAAATTGAGAGGTATGCTCACTTTAGTTCTGGCCCTGAAAGTTGCTCAGAAATTAAAACAGCAGAATTATAGTCACACAGCAAACTATTGTCGGCGACCAGAACTTGAGAGTTCTTGTTTCTTTACCCCAGTCAGCACAACTAGGTATGACTACTTTCTGAAACTGGATTTTATTCTTATTTACCTGTTGTTTGCTGTGGGTAATTTTTTTAACAGTTTTTTTGAGATCTAACTCATATAGCAGAAAATTCACCTTGGTGATGTGTGTACTTCATTGTATATCTACACGGGTATGCAGTTATCAGGACTACTTATTTTTAGAATAGATTTTTTACCCTGTATGTTGTGACATATATTAGCACTCATTCTTGTTTTCTGTTATGTTTCATCTTTTTATTAGTTTGACAGACATTTAACTTTTTCATGCTTTTTTGTCTGTCATGAGTAAACTTATGAACATTATTTATACATCATTTGTAAGTGCTTTTTTAATATTCTTTTCCTTTTATATTTTTCCATTATATGTGAGTTGTGCTTTCATTTTCTTGATGGTCTTTTAAAGCACAGTTTTTTTGATGAAGTCCAGTTTATTTCATGCAAATTTTATACAACATTCAGTGGCATAATAATTCCTCTTGTGTTAATATATATCTTGGGGTATTTTATGATTTTGTTCCTCCTTAATAGATTTAAGCCTGAATAGTATTTATCATATATTATAGTCAAGCTTCTTGCCAGTATTAGTTCCTCAAACATCTGGCTATTTCTAATAATACAACATTGAAAATGATTTTTATTATATTCTTTATTATAATGTATGTTCAGTTATTTGTTGTCGTTAAAGACAGAATTTGGCTTATATGCTAGTGAATTCTGGGATTCGAGTGCAGGAAGCTGAGAAAGGTTATGCAGAGAAAAAACCTCTTGTTAATAGGCACCACTTTTCATTATTTCCTGTATAAACCATGTCCTTAGCCACTGTCACTCTCTCTTTCCCTCTCAAGCTGTAGGATTTGGCTCTTGTTCTGAGATTTAAAATGGGAACACTGACATAACCAATAAAAAATATTTTAATGTTTGACTCTATAACAAAGATAATGAAAACCTTTGTGGTGGTGGTGGTTGTGATGCAAAAAGGCATACAGAAACTTAATGTAAAATCTATTTTAAAAGGTAATAGCTAACATTCATTTCCTATTTAGATATCAAGGAAAAGAGTTTTATATTGTCTGAATGAATTTTCACAACTCTTTTTAAAGATAATACAACATTCTGCACTTTTACATTAGGTGAAACTGAGGGATAGGCAAGTAACTTCTGTCTTAGTTTGGGCTGTTATATCAAAATACCATGGACTAGGTAGCTTATGAACAACATAAATGTATTTCCTGGAAGCTACAAAGTTCAGATTAAGGCACCAGCCATTTTGGTATCTGGTAAGTATCTATTTCTTCATAATAAGATGAAAAATAATGTTGCTTACTCTTTAATGATAATATATTTCAGATCTCAGTGGGAAATGGAGAAGCATAATCTGGAAAGCACAGTTAAAACCTACTTGAACAAACTGAATGCAGAAACCAGCAGAGCTATAACAGCTGAGGTATAAAAATAAGTTGTGGTTGAGATTAAGGAAAGAAGTTTTAGTTTTATACTAGTATCATATTAAAGAATTGGGGGGAAAAACTTGGTGTTTAATAAAAATTAAACATCTCAAAGCAAGCCAAGAACTCAGACTCTTGTGCTTTTTTTTAATTTGTTAGCATATTATATATAAATGCTTCAGTGTTTATGACCTTACATCACTTTCCTTCAATGACTCCAACTGGTTGTTGCAGTATGTCAAACAAATGTAGACACCTTGAAAAAATTCTCTTAAAGCAAGGTCACTAAGCCAAATTTTCATTTCTGTATAGTATTTCCTTTCTCTGCTATTTTCTATATTAGATCTTCCAATAATACATATTCATCATATAACGCAATGTGAAAAACAAAACAGTTTTCAGGCCTGTAGAAAGTAACCTGATTTTTTTCTAAGTTAGTGTAGAGCACCACACAGATGGGGTTTCCCAAAAGAATGTGATCTGTATTTTGTGTAATGTATTATATTTATAGATAACAAACTTGATATAAAATATAATTAATGTTTTTGAAGAATCTGTGATATTAAAAGCATTATAAACTTTTTTCACCTATGTCACTGTTAGATTTTGTTCTTTAGAAAAATAGTTGAATTACAGAATTCAATAACCAGTGACTAATATCTGAATGAAATATCCATGGAAATAATTTTGAAGTACTAGCTTTAACTAAAGAAATACCCTCATTGCCTTAAAAAAATCCTTTGTATTCTTTGTTTTTATTGATTTTTTTGTTCAAGCATCTTTCTGCTTCATTATTAAGTTTAGAGAATTTTCTAACATTTAATGCTGTCTGGTAATACAACTTTTAGTGATTGAGTGATTAGTAATAAAAAAGAAACCAGGTCTGCCTTGCCTACCACAGCTCTTAAAATTCCTGGGGGGAAGGCAGTGGAAGATGAAGAAATAAAGACAAGAATTGGAACTCAGAAAGCTGAGGTCAGGTAGAGCCGTCTTTCCTGATAGGAGAAAAAGTACCACTCGAGGCTTTACACACTCTGCCTAGCAACTCACTTGCCTGGCTCACCTTCATTCTGGGAGCTAGAGCTGCTTGTTTACATGGTTTGCTTCGGACTCAATGTATTCTCAGGGCTGCCTTGCCTTAGCCTGTCACGTGTGATTAATCTCCAGCTTCAGCCACTCCCCAAAGAGGAAAAATAGTTGTACATCAGTAATGATTTGGAAAGGATTCTTGATATGGGGAGAAATGAATATTAGACCAAATAATTTCTAAGACCTATTTGGACTGTACTATATCTTTCTATGTGTTCTGAATTTCTGACTTATTCATCAAGAGAAAACAATAGATACCAGGACTTTTTTAGTATGTTCTCAAACTTTGCTACATATTAGTTTAATAGCTCCTGAAAGCTACCAGTATTAAATTTTAATGCACAGGCTATACCCATTGTCAATTGAATTATAAGTCATCATTTTTTCCCTTTTTAATATGATTGCAGTATGTGTACAAGTTTGAAAAACAATATTCTGGAATGTTTACTAATCCAGTGATCACTGAATATGAGAATTAAAATTATATGATTGAAAAGCTTTCATAATGTATTTTTAATGGTCCAAATTCAAAGTTTTGTTGGGACAGACTGAAAAATAACTAAAATACATTTGACGTATAAAACTTAAAATATACTTGGGAAGAAAATGTTCACTGCCAAGGATACCTTTAACTTGCTTTTCTTAAAAATCTACAGGTGTATTTCTTACAGTGTCGTAGAGATTTTGGATTGCTTCATCTAGAACAAACTGAAAAAGAATGTCTCAGTCAGCTTGCTAGGGTGACTCACATGGCAGCAAGGTAATTTTTCCCACCTGCTTAATACATACTGATCTTGAGATTCGCAAATACCAACAAGGCTAAACATATCCCACGATGCATTTTATATATGGCGCAATGTGGTCCCTTTTTGTTTTTTTAATATGTCAGAAGTTACTTTAGTCACTTTGGCGTTTGTACCTTTTTCCTTCTGATGAAGTGCTGAGAAAGTGAGTATAACAATAGCTCCTGAAAGACTTTCCCTCCTTCCACAGTGAAATATATCAGAAGTCTCAGGTAGCAACATGCACAGAGACCATATATTTAGAAACAAAGGGGAATTCTTACTGGAAATATCTTTCTAATTGTTTTTCCTTCTAATGCTTGATTTAATTACTTTTGTGAAACACTGAGGGAAAAATCATTATTATTACCTATAATAACATGTTAAAGGGAGTTTCCTACTATGCTATATGAATAATTTTCAAATTTTGAACAAGTTGTATGAAATTTTCCATACATTTGTAATCTAATGGGCTCTACTTCAAAATTAAAAACAAATTTGAATCTCTGGGATCAAGGCATCCATTTTCATAATGATGGTCATTTTAATGATTATTCTTTTAATTCTGATGAATCAGAATGATGTTTAAACAAGATTCATAGCATATATAGATACACATCGAAGTTAAGTGCTGTTGTGATGAAAATCTTTCTTGCTAGAAAGAGAAAGGGAACAGTTTAAAAGTAAAATATTAAGTTTCTTTTTATGAGATGATTTTAAATAACTTGTTCTGGTCTTTTAAAATTCTTGAGCTGGGTTATACAGATATGACAGTGTTACAACAGACTTTTGAAAAGAGCTTTTGACCACGTAAAGTCTCTTCTAAAAATGATAGATCCTAAAGACCTCAAAGTTGTTCATACATTGATTAGGTATTGGATGTGATTATATGTTGGATGAGGCTGCTGTGTTTATACAGTTTATATGTCGCCGTACAAAGGGAGTGTTTTGTCTCATTTGGCCTCACAAAGGAGGTACTTGTTTCTAGTTTGATTTTTCAGAGGCAGTATCTTTAAACAAATCACAGTGAAACCAGATAGGCCAACTGTGGCTCTTTTATGTCAGAGTTAATATAAATGTAATTCAAGAACTACATCCAAGATAGGTTAACATTTTTTAGACTACCCCTGCATTGGATGTCTAACGGATTTTTCCTGTTTGCCTTTCTCTGCTTCCCTCTTTTTTTTGAGATAGATATTCCAGACAGATAGCTATATATATTATGAAGATGTAATAAATATATATAAAATGTTATTATAAATATATGTGAAAATGTTTTATATATATATGAAGATAGAAAAAAACCTTGGTATTATGGAAGCCCAAATTGTATTTTTTTTCTTGAAAAAAGAGTCTTTATGGATTCCTGGAGTTTTTATTATTTTTATTAACGAGCCCTGCTATGTATCTTTGACTCTATTTGAGTTTATTGTTGGTGATAGCGGTAACTTTATTGTTTTATTTATATGTGTGTTAGGGAAAATAATGGAAAATTTTGGAAACATAAGTATATTATGAGAAGAAAAGCTTATTTTGTATCTCCTTTTCATACACTAGCAACCTGGAGTCACTTCAGTTAAAGGCTGCAGTAGATAGTTGGAATGCTATTGTGGCAGATGTTAGAAACAAGATTGCATTCCTCAGGGTAAGTCTTTAAGTATATTTAGAGCAAATAAGCTGAATGTTATGGGTTCTATTTAATTAAAGTAGACATCTAACGTTAAAAGCAATCAGGAAAACTTAGGGAAGAACATGTTTTATTCATTCTAGTTATCAAAGTTTATGCCTCTAATTTGAAATTACTTTCAGGTAGTTGATGTAGATGGCATCCTAGGTTCACACATGTGACTGTTTAGATCCGTTGTCCATTAAGTGGTGAACTCAAGAATTGTGCTTCATCTAGTTTTCTAGAATTCCAAAGCTAACTCCACCATGATAAAAAATGTCATATCTAGTCTGAATAATAATGTGTTTACAGAATTAAAAAGAAAGATCAATTAGTCTTCTACTAATTTTCAGCCTTAACTTTTTATGTAATTATTCCATAATGCAGAGTAATTCATAATTATTGGTTCAGTTGAGTAAGAACCATACTGAAGGTAATCGAAAGAAGTGACCCTCTGGTTATTTATTTACTTGACTTTAGAATCTTTTGATATATAATGTTACTACGTAATTTTAAGTGTTGTATGACTTCATAATACCATATGCAGAAATGCAATGGTCTGTGGTAAAGACTGTTCCAAAGTACTGCAGACTTGTCTTGCTTCTTTCTTGATGGTTTTGACTTTTTTTCCCAGCCCCTTCTTTACTCAGTCTTTAGTGTTGCTTAAGATTTCTGGTACTTATTTAAGTGTGAGTCTCAGAAGAACTGTCCTTGTTCTTTATCCTTATTTCTTCCAAACATGTGTCTTCTGTGGGAAATTTTCTAAATGTTTTGTTTTATAGGACTTTGTTTTCTAGCTCTTGTGTGTTGTTGATTAAATAGCACAGTAAAGTGAGATGGGCACAGTGCCAAAAATGTTGAAAATGTGGTGTTAGACTTTCAGGAGTTTTTATCATAAAGAACTGTGAATTATGTGTCATTATTTCTTGTTGATCAACAAACGCTTCTAAAAAATACAGATATTTCCATGTGTGGATAGTGATCTGTCTCAGTAGGTCGAGTGCCACTCTTCTGTGTTGTGTTGTTTCAAACAAATAAAGTATTCCTGTGTACTGTTTAAAGTTGATTATGCTCTAAGATATTCTTTTCTCTTCTTCTTCCAGACACAGTACAATGAACAAATCAACAAGGTGAAGCAAGGATTTCCCTTGAGTAGCTTGCCTCCAGTCCAGCTTCCTCCACCACCGCCCAGTCCTGAGATATTGGTAAGAAACCTGACAGTTTAGAAAATTGCCATCTGCATTTTAGTAAAATGGTAAGGTTTTAAAATACTGAATATATGGTGTGTTTCACCTGTATTCTAAATAGAATAGGCACATGTTGTGAGTACCAGTTGCAATCATATCTTTACTTGCTAATATAATTGGCAGGTGGTAGTCATCAGGTAATATGATTAGTGGCTGAATCAACTGCGACTGATACAATAGCTTCTGTCACTGGGTTTTAGTGATGCATTTGATATCTAAAGAGTAGGATTCCTCATTTATTTTCTTAATCCCATCTATATTATAGAAGTTAACTGCTGAATGCTCAAAATTCCCACTGTGCTCTTAGTACCACTATGTAACTGAAGCAGTGCAGCTTAGCACCCTAGGAGGCACTTCCTGAAGATTTCCTCTCCACTTCACCCTTACACTTTCCTTTTTCCTTTAAATCTAGTCTATTTTCAACAGCAAGGACAGCTTCCACTTATTCCCCTTCTCTAATCTTTATTAAAGACCAGTGGATTTAGTCAGGTATAGTGGTCTCTCATGTATATTGTTTATTACCCTTATGGGAAACATAATATCTTAACCCAGGTAACTTAACACAAGTTTCCAAAAGAATTTTTAAATGGTATCATTAGGTGTTATTTTTTTTTTTTTTTTACCATGTCAGATCTGAATGTTGGAAAAGGAAGGTGTAAGATATTTGGGAGCAGATAAGTTTTGGTATTAGCACTCATGATTATAGTAGAACTCTGAAAATGTTATTTCTACTTTTGGTTGAGTGTAACAAAGAATTTAAAAATTATGTGAATTGTTTGGAGTTACACTGTGTGTATTTCAAAGGCATCTACAATTTAAAAAATGGAGTCAAACCTTGACCTCAAGGCCCTTTATGCCTTTATACCACTGGAGGTTACTTTAACTTATATTGTTTACCTAGATTTAGTTAAGGGCAAAACCCACAGGCATTTAGGCTCTGTGAACATTCATAAGCCTCAGTTGGAGGGATATATGTATCTATCAATAGATAGATAGATATAGATATAGATATATGTATCTTTTGTGCTTCCTACTGAGTCTCTGCTGATCTTGACCAAACTTTAGTAGTACTAAAGTATAAGCACCAGTGACCATTGAGCAAGAATTGAATAGTTAGGGAGAACAAATGCTAGAAATGTTACAGTGTTACTTGCTATAAACTGAAGTGGTGTTATACCATGGGAATACACGAGAGGACTTATGTTAGGTCCTGCTTCTGTGCAGAAATATGCTGGTCTTAGGAAAATCAACTGTCTTGGACTTTAGTTTACCATCTTCTAATTAGAATATTATTACAGGTGATCTGTTCACTAAAGTTCCATGTGACTCAGAGGCTCAAGTGTTCTATAGAATGGTTTATAATATAATGAATGTACAGAGACCTAACCTGAGAGGTCAGGGATAATGTGGACTTCTCCAAGGTTAATTCAGTACTTTTGTGGATTTTATTAAATCTTGATTCTTGTACTCTGACTATTTAATTCTCAAAGAAGTGTTAGATAATACCGATTGTCAAAGATAATAGAACTGTTGGCTCAGTAACCGCCATTTATTCTTTAAAAGCTTTATATTATGAAAATTTAAAACATACATAAAAATGATGTAATGGTCATAGTCACCTGCTTGGAAAGTGCTAGGTCATGAGTTTAATTCCCAGTACAAAAAAAAAAAAAAAAAGGAAAATAGTGTAATGAACCTCTGCAAACTCAAGACCCAGCTGCAACACATTAGTATTTTGACCATCTTGTTTTATATCATCCCATTTTCTTCTCCACTGGAATATGTTAAAGCAAACCCAATACATCATGATCTCATCCATTTTTTTTGATAACAGGGATTGAACTCACCACCTCTTGCTTGCCAGGCAGGCGTTTGTGCCATTGAGCTAAGTCCCTGGCACTAGGTTATATCTTAAAAGATGAGAAACTCTTTCTGAACACAGTCGCACCGCTATTATGTTATCTAAGAAAATTATACATAACTTTAATATCTAATATCTATTTTGAATATATTTCCTTAGTGTTCTCAAAATATCTTTTCCTAGCTTTAAGACATGTAGTGTTTGTCCTTTAGTGATATTAAGAATCAAATGCTGATTCAGTCTATTCATTACAAAGTTCTCCATTTTCACCTACCAGTTTTAGGATCAATACTTAGATCCATACTAATGTTGTTGTTATTTTTTTTAATAAAAAAATGGTATTGAACTTCTGCCAAGTGCTTTATCTTGATGGTAGTCCTTCACATGGTAAATGCTTAATAAATGTGTTTCTTTTGTTTAGTCAACAGGGTGTGACAGTTTATAAGAAGGTTCAGATTTCCACAAACCCCTAGGAAGTACAGCAATACCCACAAACATATCTATGAGTCATTGCAGGAGAATTTATCTCTCACGGTCTACCCTGCTTCATTTTTCTGTTCTTCTTGAATCTAAACATAAAATTGATTCCACTAAGTAGTACCTTCAATGCATAATAGAGAATTCAATATTTTTAAGAATAGCTTAGAGACTTTTTATGAAATTTCTGAGTATCAATATTACCTACCAACATGGTATAATACCTTTGTTTTGATTGTTTTATATGATTGTGATCTTGATGGTGGTGATAATAACTGAATGAGAATTGAACAGTATCTATGGAAGTCAGTAAGAATTTTCTTAGCATAGTATTATTATATCTGTGGGAGAGGGGTGTTAAATATCACCCAACCCAATTCAGTCATTTTATAGACTAGGGATTTGCCATCTAAGGCTACATAGCAAAGTAGAGAGAAAGTGAAAATAAAATCCAGTTCTCTTTTTCTGCTTTTCAGTGCTTTTATCAAAATATTTCACTGCCCTTTGTTTTTCAGATATTCATATATTTAATGTTCTGACATATTGTTAGTAAGCTTTCTGGCACTGTGGCAAAATACCCGAGATAAATAACTTGAAAGTAAAAAGGTTTATTTTGGTTTGTGTCTGTGGTCACTTGACTCTGTTGCTTTTGGGCTTGTGTCAAAACAGCCCATCCTTGGTCAGGAGGTTGCTTACCTTATTGTAGCTGAAAAGCAAAGAGAGAGAAGGAGTCAACAGTCTCAATATCCATTTCAAGGATATTGCCCTAGTGACTAAGCTCTTTCTACTAGGTACCATCCTGAAAGGTTCTGTTACCTTTCAATACCACCACAGGCTGGGGGCCAGGCCTCAGTACATGGGCATTGTTTAATATCCAAACCATCACACACTGCTTCAATTGAGCTTCGTATATGGATTCCAAATCACTGTTTTACCTCTTATATTGCTATATAAATTTCAGTCATTGCATGTATGAATATACAAATGTTTATGAATTTCTTGTTTATTTTTATGTTTTACCTTCCTGATTATAGATGCAGCAGTATTTGGGAAGACCAATTGTGAAAGACTCATTCTTTAGACCCATACTTACTGTTCCTCAAATGCCTGCAATTTGCCCTGCAGTCATCTCTACAACAGGCCAACCTAGACCTCCCCTGGTAAGATCTTTTCTTGGTAGAACAGAAAAGAACTAATTCTCTAGCGCTACTCTGGGCTCCTAATACAATACCTTCGTTCTGATTGTTTTATATGATTGTGATCTTGGTGGTGGTGATGATAACTGATTGAGAATTGAACATTATCTATGGAAGAAAATATTCACAGTGTACTATATATTACTTCTTTATTAACTAATACTAATTTTTGGATGCAGAAATAGATGTTTATATTAGGTCTTTACAGTTAATTTTACTTATGTAACAGGTTGATATTTTTAATAGTTTTTTTTTTAGTGTAGTTGTTAGGTAGACTGAAAAGAAAAAAATCCAAGTTACAAGAATTGCTGGGGATTTAGCTCTGTGGCATTAAGCACTTGCCTAGCAAGTGCTAGGTCGTGAGTTCAATTCCTAGTACAAAAAAAAAAAAAAAAAAAAAACGAAAAAAAAATCAAGTTACAAGAAACTAAATTATGCCACAAAGTTAAAGAAAAAAATTTATTTACATACACACACATACAGAGTAGGACACATTGTCTTTCAACTATATGAACAATATAAGTAGAATCACTTTGGAACATAAATCCTAAAATTATAAATGTTCCTAGCTACAAATAGCCAGACAAGTCTTATCTAAGCCTGAAGAAGGAATAAAGAAATTTACAATGACTAGAATTATTATTTTTAGTTCAGGACAAGATAAACTTTTTTATTATAAGAGAAATTTTCTTTTGTAAGCATATTGTTAAAAGGGGTCTGGAGATACATAGCTCATTGGCATAAGCGCTTACCTGGCAAGCACAAAGTCCTCCTGAGTTCAATTCCTGGTACTGAAAAAAAAAAGAATGATGTTAGATATAATCAGTGAAAACAAAAACCTAATCTTGACATTCTTATAGTTGCATTTTAGGCAGTTAATTACATATATCTCTTTTTCAGATATGCACTAGAGAGAGGCAGGTGGACTCTATTTTCATAGAAGCTGCCTATCTATAAACAAACATTTATAAGCCTCAACATCTTAAAAATATACTACATTTTTTTATTACTGTATTGCAGTGTTTCTCATGTCATTTGGTTTTAAAAAGAAATTATATTGAAAACATTAAAATACTTTCACTTTCTAATAAAATTATTTTCTTACAATAGAGGAAAACTTTGCTACTGAGGCAAATCTGATTTCTAGGAAATATTTTGAAGCTCTGTCTTACAAGGCTTTGTGCAAGTCATTTTATTGACTATTAAATTTGTTAATTTTTCATAACCCATAGAGCTTTAGGTAAAAGATGTTACACATAGAATTACGTTAGTATTCAGATTAACACTCTAAAAAATTCACATATTGATATTAATTACTTACTTCACTTATTGATATTAATTACTTAATTACTTAGAATCTTAAAGGCCTTAAGAAGGAATTGCTATAAAATATGGGGAAAATTTCCCTGGTTTCGTAGCACAGATGTGTCACTTCAACTTCCTTATTATGTCTGTAACATTCAGGAGACATGTGGTAGACCAATTTTAATAGCATTTTTATGTTTAGTTATTGAAAATTGTAATGTTAATATTTTTCTAATTATAAAAGTATATATGACAATTATGAAAAAATGCAAATACAGCAATATATGTTATAAGGCAGAATTGCCCTGTAATTGAATCTCTAGAAGAAACCATTCTTTAAAAATTTGTCATATAACTTGCACACCATTTTCATATATACACTTAAAACTTTTGATATTACATAAGTCATAAGTACTATACCTTTCACATCCAAACATTTTTGTGAACAGATGATACCCAGATGGGTGTGCATGTCTATTTTAAACAACTTCTTAGATGTACCATAATTTATATAGTCATCCCCTTATTTATGAAGCTCAGATTGAGCTTTTCACTACTATAAAAAATACAGCAATATGCACAATTTATGTATTTCTTTATGTGTTTGTAATTACTGTGCAATATACCTTACTTTTACAATAAAATAATCACAACAAATTAAAAATATTATTGCATTAGTTAAGGGGAATAAACAAACCTAGAAAAGGAAATGGGATTGTCTATATTGTTCTTCTTCATTCGTCTCGTTTTCTGAGGTATGGGAATGTTACAATGGCATAGTACATTGCTTATAGTTGAAACTTACGAGTTACATTTCTCTCCACCTTTCAGATGACTGGCATAGCCTGGACTTTGCCAACACCTGTGGGAGAGACCGTGCCTCTTAGTACAGGTCTGGGAACTGATCTTTCCATGATGAATTGGGAGAGGATTACAGACAAGCTAAAAACTGCTTTTCCACAACAGACCAGGTACCTAACACGTTATAAATCGTATGACAGAGGTTCCATTGCAATAATTACGGCAATGAAACATTTCAGAGAAGCATAGCGTAAGAAAAATGTACAAATATTATTGTGGTCTTGGTAAGGAAAATAGAATTTACCAGGAAGTAATAATATTCTATACAAATGGTAAATTTTTTAACTACTATTGTTAGTTTTAAATCATGAAAAAAATAACTTTTTAAATTTAGGTTTGTCCTCTTACTAAAAGTACAAATAGTTATGGATTTACTCAATTTTATTGCCATTAGCTACTTTAATAACTTATTTCCAGAGTAAATTTTAAATTGATTCTATGCTACATGAACTAAAAATATCAGGTTTTTGTTTTCTATTCCTTAATCTTACTGAGGTTCCTTATAATTTCTTTTTTAAAGTACACAGTTAAATGCAAGAAACCATAAATTAACCATATTTTTCAGAGTCTGATTTTGGTAGAAAGATACTTAATTTTACTGCTATACAAATAAAGTTTTTTGTTTTTGTTTTTCTTTAATCTCTACTTTTGTATACAAAGGAATAATTCTTATTTTCACTAGTATTTTCATTTGAAGACCTAATCCTAATAGCAACAGTATATATAATAAAGAATTGCTGTTAGGATTAGACTGTGTATGTCTTTACTGCTGCTATAAGAATTAGATTGTGGGGGCTGGAGGTTTAGCTCAGCGGCATAAGCACCTGCCTTGGAAGCAGGCAGTCGTGAGTTCGATCCCCGGTACCGATAAAAACGAAAAAGCCAAAAAAAAAAAAAAAAAAAAAAAAAAAAAAAAAGAATTAGATTGTGGTTCAGTAAATTTCATAGTAATCAAATGAAAATGAAAAAACAAATCTTTTCTAAAATTTTTTTGAACAGATAGGCAAAGGCTAATGACATGACACTTCATTTGGTATGGGAAAATATCTCTTCCTCCATCCTATCAAAAACGTAGATGCAGGCTCTAGTTCAGTGGACTTTGGAAATTGAGAGTGCACATGTTTATTAAAATCATTGTAGGTGCTTATCATATAATGAAGTGTCTAATCTTTGCTTTGTGTTTTTATTTACTCTTCGTTTTCTATAAGTTTTACCAAAAACTGTCAACTCTGAAAAAGAAGAAACCAGTATCAAAATCATTAAAAAAGAAATATGTTCATCTTCACTTCTAGGCAAAAATAAGTAAACTCAGTATTTATATAGTGAGTTCTCAAAATCAAACTCTCTCTTTTGGTAAAAAGAAAGATATTTAATTTTATCACTCATGAATATGTTTAAGCATCATTATTAACCCAATTAGTAATTTTAATTTTGATTTCAGATAATGCAGATGGACCTGTAAACATTTTTAGATGAAAGGCCTAGAGTCTCCTCTGTTGACATGTTATATACCTATTGTGTGATAAGATTTTGTATCTCATTTGGAGGGTGCCTCCATAAGGCAATAGGGAAAATGAGCACATCTTTTTCCTGATCTCTTCCAGAAAGGAGCTCACAGATTTCTTACGAAAATTGAAGGAAGCTCATGGGAAGTCTTTATCTGGACTGACATGTGATGAAATTATTTACAAGATTTCGCAATTTATTGAGCCCAAGAAATCTCAGGTAAAAAATCACAACAAAAAACTGTATTAGCTCCACTTTTTAGTTACATGGTTTCATTATATATATAACATGTTAAGAAAATCAATAACCTCTAATCATATTAGATCATTGATTAACAGTGAATAATTTCAACTTCACCTTGACAAATGATATGAAAGTCTTTTTGAAATACATAGAATAGAATTGACCCCCACCCCATTTATGGCTGAATAGGATACATTTGAGTCATTTGTAGGAAAATGAATACATCTTAAGTCCATACTGCTAAGTGAAACAAATCAGACACAGATAGTTAAACATTACATGATTTCTCTTGAGGAACCAAAATACAAATAATTGAAAAACAAAATAAAAGACAGGTGATTGTAAAACAGGAGTAGTCTTTGTGCAGATAGGAAGGAGGTCTGATAGTGTGAGGAGAGGGGTGGGCAGGAAAGGAGAAGGGACGTAAAATGTGTAAGACGCTGGGGATTTAGCCCAGCAGCTCAGGCACTTGGCTGGTAAGCGTGAGGTTGTGATTTTGATCCCTGGAACCAAAAAAAAAAAAAAAAAAAAAAAAAAGTGATTAAGTGAAATAGTTATAAGTACTGATTCCCCTAGATGAATGTAATTATTATGTATTACAAATCTATATCCAATAAATAAATAACTTGTTACCTTGAAGTTTTCTCTGGTTTATTTTTAATGATTTTAAATGACATTTTTCCAATAGTATTTATTTTAGTTTAAAAAACACATGAAATTATTTTTGTCTTACTTGGGTCTAACTACTGCCAACATTTTGTTTCAAGATATCTCATGGAACTAAGTCTTATTTTTAATTTTAATTTTTTGTTAATTCTTACAGCACCTCATTGTATACAATTATATCAGTTTATTCTGTTTTAAACTCATTCTGAAAACTGAATATAATGTTTTTATTTTCAGAGTCAAGAAAAATCAGTGCCAAATGATAATTGTGTTTCACCTAGCCATTCTTCATCACAGCCCAGTGCTCCTGAGTCCCCCAAATCAACCTGGAGGCCTCTCAGTTCTCAAGGTTCTGCCACGTGGGAAGGAGCCAATATCGTGGTAAAACTGTTGACTCTGAATACATTTCAATTTGAGAGGGGCAAATAGACTACATTTAACATGTATGATTCTCTCTAGGATGAAGAGGAAGAAGAAGAGCCTTGTGTGATCTGTCATGAGAATTTGTCTCCAGAAAACCTCTCAGTTTTGCCTTGTGCTCACAAATTCCACTCACAGGTAACTCTTCAAATTTGTCCTATGAATATTTTATCATTAACCAGCTAAATACCTTACTGAAAATCAGACATGCATCATTATTCAATGGCATGTCACAGATTCCACTCTGTGTAACTCTGTGCTTCACTTTTAGATATCATACAAACATTTAAAAATTTTCCCCATTATGTAGCAGTGCTTGTACTGTTATTTCTTAGATTTATATATACCTTACAGTAAAAGGGGGCGTTATTGAGATTTAAAGAGTATACAGTAGGCAGTTTCCTTGAAAAGACCTGGGGAAGTGTTGATTGACTGACGTAACGGTTTAGTAGCAGAACTAGCATTGCAGTAATGCCACTTTACCTTAACTTGTTATAGCTTCTACATAGTGTCCTTTATCTATACGTAATGATGATTTCCTTGTATGGTAATGCATGAGACTTATCTTAGCAGTCTGCCCAAGCTCCTGTATTTGCTCAGGATTAAATTTTAATGTTAGGAAAATGCAAGGCAGATATATCCTTCTTTATTCTTAGCATTTATGTGGATTGATTCCTAGTATTGATGCTGTGTAATTTCTATTGACAATACAATATATGACCCAAGTCCATGGTGGAGAGATATATTTTGACACAGGAAACGATAATGTTCCACAGAAAATCTCAGGAAAGTGAACAATAGTCAAATCATTTTACCTATTTTTGTAAATCATCATTTCAAAGATATGATGTACAGTAAAGAATGATTTATTATATCTGCTTTGATGTGTAGACATATACATAAAATGTCTAATTTTAAAGATCTCCAAGAAAGACAGCAGCTTGGCTTTCTCATTTGAAGTTTTTAAAGTCTCAACAGTTTATAAATGTTTAATAAGACTCTTTATTCTGTGTCACTACCCATTGAACAGAGAGCACATAATTCACTTAGGTTCCTTTTTAGGGTTCAAGTTAGTGGGCTTCATATATAGTGCCTATTCTTAAACTCATTTGACCTGCTTTCTATTATTTATACACATTAAAACAGTTTGTTTTTGAAGAGTTAGTACTCAGAAAAATGACTTAGCAAGTGGCTAGTTTATAATCAAATATCTCTCCCATTTTTATTATAGATGACAGTTTGAGTTTATGTGTCATCCAGGTGTTTTAAATTCAGAGCACCGTAAACGTTTTCTGCAAGGTATTGGTAACCTTTGTATGTTGAATTCTGAGTTGTTCTGGCTTACTAATGAAGGCAATATATAATAAAATAAACCAGACAGAGACTATAGCAAGTTTGCCCAATTTTCTTCTGAGGAAGAATTGCTGTACCTCCTGAAAACTGGAATTAAAGGGTGAAACTTAAAAGAATAAACTAACATACAGTTTTAACATTATCAATTATAATGCTCAGCACACCACAGAGAAGGTACCATGTTGGTTGCTAACCTTGATACACAGAGAGACTGCTGCTGCTGCTGGCTAAGTGTGAGAAACTAACTTGACTCTCTTTCCTCCCAGTGCATTAGGCCATGGTTGATGCAACAAGGGACATGCCCAACCTGTAGACTCCATGTTTTGCTACCAGAAGAACTCCCTGATCACACCAGCCAACAGTTGCCCAAGGACTGACTCAAAGTGAACAGCTCTGCGAAGCAAGTGTAGTTGTCAGATCCCAGCATGTATTTTTGCCTCTTCTTATGAGCTGGTTGTGTGAGGAGTGTAAAGCAGTATGCTCTTCAGTATTGTGGTAAAGAAGCTAATTGTATCAAGTGGCAGCCAAATAGGTCAAGACAGAAGACAGGTCTAAGGGACTTGTATGAGTTAAACTGAAGGGGCTTAAGAAGATACAATTTTAATAATTACAGTGTATTTGCTCTTAGTGAGCTTTTTTCCTCTGTAGATTTCTTTTTTTTCCCCTGTTTTTCTTCCTTATTCTACTCACCTTTTCATTTCTCTCGGTATAGTGCATTTTAATTTTTTGAAATAAATTTAGGAGAAAATCTGAAAGTGTAGAGAAGTAGAAAAAATCCACATATTTTAATGTTCCTTTCAACTTTTAAAATTAGTCATTAAAATATAGTTGAATTACTTAAATTGTATTTCATCTTCTGTATTTTCTGTCCTCTAAAATACATGCTCATACATAAATTAATGAATTACTTGATGATGGAGACCACTTAGCAGTGTGTCAGAGCTGGCTTGTAATAACGGCTCAGGAAGAATGATTGGTTAAGGAAGTTTGCAAGCCACTTATCAAATTATTGGTGACTTGAAATCTGGTATAGGCGAAGTATTTATACCATATAAATTAGGAAAAGGAATAAGACTTGTCTTTCCCTCAAAAGTTGGTTCTTAAATGTCTTTTATCATAGTACAAGACATTTATGTTCCCAACATCTTACATAGTAGGTGCAGAATACACACTCCCAGAATCAGAAGTCAGGAGGTAATAGAAATGAGAGACGCTCTATATACAAGTTATTTGCTGAGGTAAATAGTTAAAATTGTATGTTTATTTATAAACATGTTCTTTGAGCCTTAATCAATTTGCATTTTGAAGAGATTTTTTTTCTGCTTTAAAAGTTTCTAATTTTACTTTCATTTTCTTGCAAAGGAAAAATTGTATGTAGTTTCTTCTTGTGACAAAGTTTATACACATTACAATTGTGTATGTAAGCTTGTCACTGAGAACTTTAATTTTTAGAGGTCAAAAATTATTTTGGAAATGGTATTGTGTAAGTGCTCTAAGGGTTGTATTAAAGTAATTCAGTTACCTAGTGAAATAATTTTTTTCTGACACAGAAAATGTTTTATTACGTATTTCAGGGTAATTGTATTTTGAAGTTACTTTAAGTCTCTATTTTAAAACTTTTATTTCTGTAGTTATTTACTAAAGATTTTTTTTCTAAAATGATAATAAGCTGGATAATATGACAGAAAATATCCAAAAAATGTTAATCACCTAGTATGTAAAATGCCAAGAATATATCTAAATTCCAGACCTAATAACTTACAGGGTCTTCAGTATGGTTACTGTGTCTGGCACATGAAGGTCGTGATCATGTAGGAGGTTACTTTGTAAAACTTAGTTCTTGTTTACAACTCATTTCTTAGTTCATCTTTTTAACATGAGAATTTCATTCTCATGTGGAAAGAATAAATATCTCTTAATTTAGTGAATATTTTATCTGTGTATTTCATCTTAGATAAACCAGAAACTACTTTAAATCTGTACTTCAAATGTGTATTTCTGTTTAATTGTGCTTAAATTTTTTTCTTCTGTTCTGAGAAAAGAAAGAGCAATTTGAAAGAGTACCAAGACGAAGTGAGTCATGTAGCCATATTAAATACTAAGGATGTCTTGGAATCATAGAATGCCAAAGCTCGTCTGACCCCTTCATGATCTTCTAATGTGTCCTCTCATTTTACAAATATGTCGTGGCCTAAGTCATGTGGCTAGTTGGTGGCTATACCAAGTCATATGTGTCTTTGCAAGTTTCTGTAAAGTGCTGATCTGCCAGGCTTAGCTCCAAGGAAGAGGCTAGACTTAACACAATAGTTAGTGGTTAGTGAGAACATAATAGGACAGTATTCTTATCTAGTTCTGCAGGAGCAGAAGATAACGGGATTCCAATTAAGCATATGGTAAACCCGGTGTTTGTTTTGTATTAAGTAGGTGGTAATGAGTATATACAAATGCATAATAATGGTAGGACACAAGGAAGAAGTTTGATTGACTTTTCCTTTCTATGATTTGCTTGAAATGATTCAAATTAGTGTCTGTTGTCTTGATGTAATTATGCAAAGTACCTTTCACTCTAGAGTATCCCTGTTTGGATGATGCATTTTATCTTCTGGTTAGTTCAGGAAAAGTGCTGTTTTTCTTTTCTTTTCTTTCTTTCTTTCTTTCTTTCTTTCTTTCTTTCTTTCTTTCTTTCTTCTTCTTCTTCTTCTTCTTCTTCTTCTTCTTCTTCTTCTTCTTCTTCTTCCTCTTCCTCTTCCTCTTCTTTCTTCTTTCTTCTTTCTTCTTTTTTTTTAACCAGATTGAAATTTAACAATGCTCTTAAACACAATAACTATATGCCTCTCAGATAAAATGGTTTTTAGCAAGATTAAAAGTGACAAATACTAATTAGTCATGAAGATACGTGTTTTCTGATTGTCTTGAGTAGGAAACTTTCAGTACCTGGAGGTGTAGATTAGAAGTTGTTTCTCAGTAGAGCTCACAGGCTTCTTTCTTAAGTATAAGATCCTGGACCACTTTCATGGTTACATGATGCGTTTATAAAAATGTGTGTTCCAGGAGGCCTTATGGAAAGTTGCCTTTGGAGCCAGTGCCATAGGTATTCCGATGAACATTAAATTTTAGAAACCACTAGTTAAAATGGCTTTCTCAGATAGATCTAGTTTTGAATTTTTGAATTCCATATCTAGCATATTGTGTGATCATAAACAAATTAGTTTCACTTTTCTTGGCCTGTCCCCTTTCTGGAAAGTAGAGAAAAAATGGTTTGCCTGATGGTTACTGGAATAAACATTTATTATTCTTTCCCAGAGTAGCAAATGAGGGTAAGTCAGCATCGATACAGCACACTTCTTTCCCAAAGCACAGTGATAGAGCACTTGCCACCAGTATAAGGTTTGGGTTCAAACCCCAGCCCTCAGTCTTCCCCTCTCCCCTTCAAAAAATAAAAATAAATTTCAAACTTCTCATTCATCATCCAATGTGTGTAAGTTTACTTCTTGTTGATAAAAATCCTTGAAAATATTTTTTATTTCCAGCTTCCCTTATTCAAATAAGGAAGAACAGAATATATAGCCATACTTCTGGTTTCACAAGGCCCTAGAGTATTTGACAGTAAGCTTAAAAGATGTCACACATACATTTGATCAGTTAATATATTTGAACTACATAATCTTTAATCATGAGTATTGCTTGGCAGTATGGAACAACTAATGATCGTAAAGGTTTTGAAGGTTTCTAGGAAAGACGTAGCTCTATTTGGGAGACAGAGATATAAAAGATGTGATTTACTCAGATCATATAATTATTAAGTGGTGGTGATTTTAAACTAGAGTCCTGATGTTCAATTAGTATATTCTCTTCATACCCCCCTATTGTCTTTTCAAAAAAAAAAAGGATAAAACTGACTACTTGAAAATTCTTCAGTTGTGTCTTTGGGTAAAGACAAAAGCAAAACAAGACTCAAATATTTTTATAATGAAGAAGCATTATAGCTAGAATAAAGCCAAACTTACAGCATTAATTTTTTTCTTTTTTATTGTTTGTTTTTGGCACTGGTGATCAAATTCACGTCCTCGTACTTGCCAGGCAGATGCTCACACCGCTGATCTAAATTCCCGGCACAATTTACAGCATTCTTACATTAAGGTTTTTAATGAACATTTTGAAAGAAAAAGACCAGATAGATGTTTTTACCTTTCAATTTCAAGCATGTTGCTGCTGGTTTAGAACCTCTTCCTTCCCAAGGCTGTATCATTTTTTAAAACCAGGAAATTATATAACCATTTCTATGATTTCAACAGTACAATACACCTGCAGTGTATTAATGATAATCAATCTCTCTGTCAGAGTGCTTTTTCAGCTCAAAGAAAATAGCGGTTTGTATAGGAAACTAGCATAGTAGTGTGGGAGCCATTGTTTTTTTTTTTTTCTTGAAACTGTTTTATGACAAAATGAAGGACTAATTTCAAGATAGATTTATAAAGTTCAGCATTATTTTAATCCAAGAAAATTTTTATTTTAATTTCAAAGGCCTGTGATGAAAGCCATGCATCAACAACTAAAGATGAAGTGTTTCCATTTCAGTTAAGAATTGTAGATTGTTTAAAAAAATTATCAATACAGTAACATCAGTACAAAAAAACCTAAAATAGAAATTTAGAAAGATTTATTGCATATACTTGTTAAAGCAAGACTCATTATTCTTTTTCTAATTCTACCTTTTGCATACTCTTTGAAATTATGACAACATTGTGGATCACTTTATCAGATTTATGAACTTGCTCATGAATGAAAGTTTATGTAATACTTGCTTCTGAGAATACTGCTTTTGTCTTTGTGTACACTAAGAAACATAGCTCATATTCCCTGACCTGAAGGAGTTGAGTCTAACTGAAAAACAAACATCTTAACTTGTAAAGATAACTCAACATAATTCCATACCCAGTGAGTCACAAGCAACAAGTAAATAGGAGTTCGGTCAATGCAGAATGGGACAAGTAGAATCCCGTATAGAAAATGGGAACATGAAGATAGATCTTTCTTCTCTCGATCATTTTAAGATCCTACATTACATGCTTTCCACCTGGAGCACCTATTATACTTTATGTTTCACACTTTCTTTCTTCGGTTCTCCTGTCAAATTTCACCTTCCATGTCATAGGTACTATTTTCCTGTTATTTAAAATTTGGTTGATTTTTTTTATCATCTTTCTCATAATGTAAGATACATGTCAAGAGGAATCTTGCCTGTCTCATTCACTGGTATCTGTTGCCTAAAACACTGGCATTTAATAGGTATTCAATAAATATTTGTTGAATAAGAGTGAGCTTTGGGATTTAATGAAGCTTACATAACAATACAGACTAACCATTTTAGGCAAGGGCTATGACTTGAAACACAAGTGTCATGTAGAGAATTATTTTTTATTGTTGTCTGTAGAAGACCATATAAAATATTTAATAAATACTGACATTCATGGTGTATACATGGTATTTTAAATTTGTAAACAGTTAAAATCTAGGGTTTTATAAGTGATCAATAAATTCTAAAAAAGAAAAATACATTTGAAATTTTCTGCTTCTATGTTTTGTGACAAACCTGGGTATAGTAGTAATCCTTTAATTGAGACAAACCAAAACATCTGATTTAACTATTAAAAAATAACTAAGATAAGCATGTGTTTTGAAGCCAAACTTGATAAAGATTGTGTGTGCACTGAGAAGAACTTTATACTTAAGGTTACTTTGTTTCTTTTCTCAAGACATTTGTACATTTAAAACTCAGGGCATGAATAATAGAAATAAACTACATATTATATAAGTAAATATTGTTATTACAAAGGGAACAAAAAATGAGGGCTCATGACTAGGATGGTAACCCTGAACCTAAGATATTGTTGTTCCAGAGACAACCACAGAGAAGTGGGACTAACATTCTTCATGCATTTTTCTAAACTGTCCATGTGCCAGCCAAATTGGAAGTCAAACAGAAAAGATTTACTAGGGCTGAAAATCTAAGCTGAGATTTGGGCATTATCATGGTTCTGGAGATAAATTTGGAATGCAGGACTAACAAATGGCAGATATTCCACGGAGAACCTGGTATTTCCTGAGCTAAGGACAAGCCAGCCAAAGGCCAGTCTACTGAGTAAAGGCAAATGTCACTGGAGATAGCTAAACATAAGCCAGAGGTTTCTACATTTCATATGCATGATATATGGTATTAATTAAAAAGCCTTACCAAGTAAATAATAAGTGAGACTAAAATTACTGAAAACAGAAACAATAGATAACAAAATCACAAGAGATGTTCTAAATAGGGTATTAACTCTAGATGTGACATATTAAACTAATTTTTTTAAAAAATTTAAGTACAGTAATACTAATTACACTAGATGAATTTAACAGTATATTAGTGAAAGGATAAGTAAATAGGAAAATATTAGCAAAATATATTGAAACTGATGCTTAAAAAATGGATCATGCAGTAATATATAAAAGTGAAAATATTAGCACACATAAGTGAACTCACAAAAAGGAAAGCAAAAGGTCAGAGTTTTATGTGAACATATACTAAGATTTTTTTTTTAAAAAACTGACAAAATATCTGCAGAAGCTATTCAAACAAGTTGCATTTAAAGAAGTGACTGTTAATCAGCAGTTTACCCCAACATGTCCTAGAGAAACTGCTGGGAAAATGAGGCATCATAAAGTTTTCCAGGCTCTAAAGGAGCTACGTAAAACTTGAAGCTGATTTTTCACAAGAAAAAAGCCAAAAGATAATGTCATTGTGTATTTAAATGCTAGAAGATAATAACTACCAATTAAGAATTCTATTTCCAGTAAATTTATCCCAGAAAACCAAGTGTGAATCAGTGCCTGTCAGACAAATGTAAATGGAACTTATTGCCCCTAGACTCACATTAAAAAATACTTGGAAATTCTTCAGCAGAAGAAAAATGGTCTCAAATGAAGTGTATTAGTGCAAGAAGAATAAAGAGCACCCAAAGGAAAAAGCTTTCTATATTAATACAGAATGTTTAAAACAGTCTCTTAAAAGATTTAAAATAAATGTTGAAATTATACATACAATAAAAGATATAGGAGTTAAAAATAAGTTAAAATAGTGTAGTTTTTGCATTCCTTATGTACTAAAATTATTTACTAAATAGACACCCCCACAAACACTGTAAAGAAACTGCCTGAAACTACTAAAAGAGAACATACTAGTATCAAGTGACTAGAAAAATACAGTGATGAAACTATTTGATTAAACCAAAAGAGCCAAGAAATAAGAGGAACAGCACACAAAATGTAAATATAAAGCAGAGTAAAATCACATTTAAATATAAATATATTAAGTTATATTAAGTAACAATGAACTGAAATTCTCAAAGACCAGAATTGCCAGTTCTGATTACTAAACAACACACAACCAAACAAGCAGAATCACTATTTTTTATTTTGAAGGGAAATATCTTTAATGCACAAATATGGAAATGTTCAGATTAAAGTATGGAAAATTTTATTAAGCATTAAATAAGTTTGACATAGCTACATTAGTGATAAAAAAGACTAATTTCCAGGGAGTTATAGTGTGACTCAATTTGGGCACATGTAGTAGTAAAGCCCCATTAAAAACTGACAGAAGAAAAAGAGATTACGTCCATAATTATCGCAGGGATATGGGATATGGTACATACCTGTCACGGACATGTGAATGATTTCAAGTCTGAGTCATACTGGTCATCTGGCTGATCAATAAACTCATGAAGTATGACCTTTCTATTGCTGTCATTTATAACCAAGTCAAATATCTAATTCAGCACCCCAAAAGCTTCTTCCATTCAGCCCTGTGAATCAATTAATATGGAAATATGATATTTAATCCTGATAATCCAGTATATTTTTCGTAAGTGTATTCTAATTGAGTCATTGCTGCCATAGTGTTCTATATCTGCTTATACCCAGAATATATAAAAGCTACATTTGCACTAATTTAAGTATGGAATGTATATACCTTAAATTTAAATACTTTATTGCTAAAAATGCTAATGATTGAGTTTAGTTTTAATCTGAGTTGTGACCTTTTTGCTGTTGCAAGGTCTTAATGTTGATGGCTGCTGATGCAATATGATCATTACCCAAGATTGGAATACCTCTTCACATTTCTTAAAGTAAGATAACAGTTTGAGAATTTTCTTCACATCTTCCATATGACACAACCTTTTCTCTTAAGGTTTTTATTTAAAGAGATAAAACCTATGGCCATAAAATCTTGTACATAAATATACTTGAAAGGATTATTTACCATTCTTAGACTGGATACACTAAACCTTTTTCCGTATGTAAGTGTACAAACAATAAAAAAGAACGTTTCCTACATGTAACAATTTGGATGAATCTCAGTTATGTTGATTTGAAGAAGGATAAAAAGTATAAACTCTATGGTTGGATTTGTATAAAATTCTAGAAAATGCAAGCCTATCTGTATTAACAGAGCGATCAGTGGTTGCCCAAGAACGAAAAGGGTTCCTGGACAGGGAAGAATGAGTTATTGCAAAGAAACACAAAGAATAATTTTGGGATAAGTGAGAAATACCTTCATTGTCTTGGTTGTGGTGATAGTTTCATGAATGCATGCATATATCAAAACTTATGAAATTATATACTTTATGTGTAGTTTGTGTTTTAGTTATATCTCCAGTTACTTTAAAAGTGAACACTAAACTGGACGTGGTGGGCCATACCTGTTATCACAGCAATCTGGGAGATTGAGACTGGAGGATCCCAAGTTGGAGCCCCACCTGAGCAACTTAGCAACTTTAGCAAGACCTTGTCTCAAAATAAAAATAAAAGTTTAATGGGCTCAATATTTTATATGGCAATAAAAAATGAGCACTAAATTCACATAGCACTCTGATCACCCTGAGGCTGCATTACTCAAATGGAGCAAAGATCCAAAGACAAATTGCCACACAATACTGCTACCATGTTGGTTGGATCTAAACAACTCTATTTTTCTACTAATAAACCTGGCTCAATTTTGGTAAGAGCAGTGGATGCATATTATAGTGAGTGTGCATGTAGGATCAGGATAGTCATATCTCCAGTCAAGAAGTAGAAAAACGAAAGACTGAGGTGACACAATCTCCTTTGGGGACATGCCCTAAAGATTCCCTTAAGTCACTACCTCATAAAAATTCATAGCACCACCCAATATTGTTACAATAAAGACTAAATCTTTACATACAGACATTTTAGAACCACTCAACATCCCAAATCATAGCACCTGACATGAAGGAGGAACACAATAGACATGATTATCTTCTTTCTGCTATTGTTTGAAGTGTTTGCTTTAAGCCATTGATTGTGATACTCCCATCATGAAACTCCAGCAGAAGCTTCAGGTGTAGACTGTAAATGACACTCAGGTAGTGGGTCTCAGGTTTGACTACATGCTAGAAACACAAGGGGATATTAGAAAAGAACACAAAAAACTGATGCTTGGGTTCCACCTCTGGAGATTTGGATATAATTGGTAAAATACCAGCTGGGCACTAGGCTTTAAAATCTTCCCAAGAGATGTTAATATGGGGTCAAGGCAGCTGCTCAGATTTTATTACTGGGGATCCTGCTAAAATTCAGATTCTGATTCTGCATGTATGCACTGAGGTCTGAGATTCTGCAGTTCTAATACACTCCCAGCTGATTCTGATGTCGTGGGTCCTGAGACAATAATCTTGACTAGAAAAGCTAAACCACAGAGAAAATCAGACTTAACTAGAGACCTTTTTAAATTTTTTTTATTTTAAAAAGAATAAAACAAAACAATAAAATGAAACAATGGGAACAAAATTGGAGTTCAAAAACAAGATGAAATCAATGATAGTTACGTAACGCAAATTGTTATCCTCTAAATATATGGTCAGACCACCAGACACAGTCATGCTAAGTAAATCAAACAGCACAAGCACTAAGTTGTTTCTTTACTTCAGTTGCCATCATTTTAGAAATTTCAGGTGTGTGATATAGCGATCTTTTTAAAACTGAAGATTCCTGGGTCTTTTTCCCTTCCCTGAAATGAGGCCCATGTCCCTGCACTTTTTTATAAACTAGCCTGATGAGTCTGACATTCTTCCCTTATGGAGAACCATGGAGGACATTGTCTCCCCAAAGAGGCCGTGTGACCTCTGTGCTGGTATAACTTTCTCCCAGAAAACTTCATTAGTGAAAGAATCATATTTTCAACAGGAACATTTTCTGGTGTGTAGGTCCCCAGTGCTGATTAGGGACTGCAATCTGCAGTGTGAGTGGAGTGTGACGGTTTCATTAACACACGGCTCAGAACCTAGCATGGAGCAGCCTGTGTGATGAATGGGGTCTTGGGTTCTACTTGAAGCATTATCACATAATATATCAGTTTTACGTCAAATGAAATGATGTTTTATGGCCTTTGCATTCAGTTTGATAGGCCCCTTGTCACAGTCTCTTTTTAATATGGCTAGAGGGTATTTTTTTGTGTGGTGATGACATAGTGATTTATAAATTCTATTTTATGCATCAGCCACACATATGTAAATCAGAAGCATTTCTTTCTGGGAAAAATTGTAATTGCCGTTCTATGATAATTAGGTGCATACTTAATGCATATGCATTTGTCACGACACAGATTTGAATTCACTTTTTTATGTATCCATGACCAGGCAATTAGCATCATGTGAAGGAAATCATATTGTAGAGCAGAATTCTCCCAAGTGGAACCCTCAAACATTTGAATTTAGTGCTTCCATGACCTAGAGCAAGATGGCTGTGAACTTAGCTTGAGCCAACAAAGCAACAGCCTGAAGAGAGAAGAGAGGACACGCAGACAGAAGAAAGGAAATAGTTTTTCATCTCCTGTTATATAACTTATTTGCCTTAATTAGTCTTAAAAACATTCTGCAAGGTAAGAATTACTATTCACATCTTAAATAAAGAAAACTAAAATGAAGATTATCTAAGAACCTAGGTTGGTTTAACGTCAAAGCCCACGCTTTTTGTACGGCATTCTAGTGTTATCACAAAAGCATCTGCAGGTGAGTACATGTCCATAAGGTGCCAGTTTTACAGATTACCCTACAATTCTTAGCAACTGTGCCCATCAGCTGCTTCCTGGGTCCAGAACTAATCGGTAGAGGCACAGGGTCAGAAGTACTAATGTTATGGCTTGAAAGATTCAAAGGAAATATTAGATAAAACTCTCTTCCATCCACTGATGGAATGAAAGTGTCAAATATTATTCATTCTTATCTTCAAGAATGAAATAAAAGGAGTAAATTTTAAAATTTCCTAGAGATGGTTCACAACAGGAATAAAATAAATTTAATGATAATGTTTTTGTTTACCAAATATCTGTGATGTTTGTAATAGAGAGACTCGCAATAATCAAGTTTTCCAAAACTTTTGACCTTTGAAAGTCACGTTCACAACTATTGTAGTTCCCATGGAATTTCTGCCATCTTGGAAGGTTTGTTTATTCATTGTAGACAGGAAACCATGGCTCAAATACTCAGTAGTTTGGATTCTACCTCAGAAATAGTCACACAGCCAGTAATAGGAAAACAATTCTTTAAGTCCCATGTTTCCCATTAATCAAAAAAAAAACACATTTTTTAAAAACCATTTTTGTGCTCTCCTAAGTTCCTACATCAAAACAAGAAAACATTTACTCTTAACAGCTTGAATTGTAAAATATACTCCCCAGACTGGGCTTTCCAGTACAACTGAGAGCCAGAATGTTCTTCTGTGCTGAATATTACACTTTTTTCATTTATCTTTTCTGCCTAAATATCAGATCAAACATGAACATTCAGTAGACAGAAGAAAATACATCATGTAAACAGGATACCCTACAAAACAGAAACGGAAAAGAAAAAGAATAGGTCTAGATTCTACTGGTAGATAATGGAGAGAACAAAGGAGATACATAGCACAGAAGATGGCTTTTGGAGGAAGATTCTGAGAATTTCTTGATTTGAAAAATAGTGCTTTATCCTGAGGTGGTTGGCTGGTGTGAGATGAAAAGAATGAGTTGAAAGTGTGCAGACAGAAGGCGTAATAACATGGAGCAGTAGACAAGAAAGGGAAACCTTCAGGCAAAAGGGTGATCTATAGTGTGACAAAAGACGTTAGGTGACACCCACATTTCAGAACTGCTAGTAACAATCTGAACACCACACTGATGACAGGAAACATCTGAGCACTTAGGAATATGAGGAAGCTGCATGAGATACCAAGTTTCTACTTCTCTCTTAACCATGTTCAGTAGAATATATAAATAATGTTACCCAGACATCACATGAATTTTCTTATTTGATCCTTGTAACAGATTTATAGAGGGAGAATATATACCCCCATTTTAAAGATTAGGAAAAAAGCTTAGAGAGGTACAGATACTTTGCCCAAGGTCTCTTGAATAGCAAGAGTTAGAACATAGGCAAATTTGCCTGCAGTGACTGAAGCATACAGCTACGAAATGGCAAAACGAACAGAAAAATAGTCTCCACTGTACAAGTCATTTTTATCACAGACTGGTAGCCTAGAAAACACCTGTTAGATAAACAAGGCTTCTCTTGATTGAAAGCCACAAAGCAAACCTGTGCACATTCAGATGGCTAACAGAAGTTGTAAAGCATGGTATTAAACTAGGTATGAATACCTGGCAGACTAGCTATGTGAAGAGACCTCCATTATGAGCAGGTAACGTCTCTAGGTACATCTAGACATTGGAGTATCTACATCCTTGTTACTAGGTCAAGTTACTTTCTTGGGAAACTTCTCCATCTTCTGGTTTAACTTCATGGTATTTCTCTCTGTGACACCATGCCCACCCCCTTTTAACATTTGTCTGATTTGTACTTTTTTGTTTTGTGAACTGAGTTGTCATTAACTTGTTCTCATCTGGGTCCTATTGACTAAAACAGGATTGTACGTAGTCCCTCTAAAGAAATATTTTGTTAAATTCCAATGGAAAAATAAAGTCACATTGTTTTGAACAATATGAAAAAAAATTGATTGGACATTAAGTTAAAAAGTAATACATTAGAAAACCGTTTCATTATGACACAAGCTTAAAAGCTTTTGTGTATATGTGTACTACATTGGGAAGATGCATTTAAAAATATCATGGTGATTTTCTGGAAAGATGGTATATTTACATGCTTTTATTTCAATTTGTTTTGGGGAGGTGGCTCTAGTTCTTCTTTAGAAGTCAGCATGTTTTATTGAAGTAAAAAATGTCAATACCAGACTGTTTTTAGGTTGTAGAGAGGGCGGAGACTGGTGCAAACATGATGGCTGACTGATAGTTATGCTACACTACCGTGTTTATCTGACCTCTTTTGATGGAAATCTCAGAGAAAAAAAAAGTTTCAAGTGGAAGGCAAGTTAAGAGAAGGCTAGACAGGTGTTATGAGAAAGAAAAGGAGGTAACTGTATGAAACAGAGAGCTGGTGGGGAAGACAAATTATTTGGAAATTTTATCAAGAAACACAATCAACCCTTCTTAATAATCCTTAATAGCTACAGAAATAATGTTCCTCCTTAATTTGTCTTTAGATATTGAATAAAATTAGGTCAAGGCAAGATAAGGGTGTTCCATGACCTGCTAGTATTTTATAATATCATATAAAAAGATAACTCATTTCTTTATATGTTTCACATATTACACAGAAATCTATAATTTCTTAAACTCATTCTTCTCTTTCTCTTTCTTTCTTTTCTTTCTCTCTCTCTCTCTCTCTCTCTCTCTCTCTCTCTCTCTCTCTCTCTCTCTCCCTTCCTTCCTTCCTTCCTTCCTTCCTTCCTTCCTTCCTTCTTCCTTCCTGTCCTCCTTTCCTTTCTTGTAATGGGGATTGAAATCTAGCACTTTCCGTTCAACCACATCCCCTGTGCCCCTCCATACTTTTGTGACAGGTTCTCACTAAGTTGTCTAGGTGGATTCAAACCTGTAACCTTTTTGCCTTAGGCTTCCAGCATACTGGAATAACCAACATATGCCACCATACTCAGCCTTAACATTCATAATTAGAATTTTAAGACAAACTGCCAATAACTTTCAAAGGCTTTTTATAACATTTAGATGTTTTTTCATCCTCGCATTGGCTGTGGAAGCTTTTTGGTGGTGATTTCTGAGTAGAGGAACATGAAAAAAAAAAAGATTAAAGGAAGCATTTAGTTCTGAGTCATTAAGGCACACGGTCATCTTTCTTGTTTGCTTACTTAAAACCTGATTGCAAAATGCCTGAAATATCTAAGAGTTAAGAATTTTCGTTTTCTGTGAAACAAAAGTCACAAGGACTATTTCAATTTTCACAACAAAATGGAAACTCTTCATAAATACTTTGGAAAATATTTTAAAGGAATAATAGAAACACTAATATTCGAAGCATAAGCCTGAGATTCAATTATCTCTTGAAATTGGGCCCAAATGCCTACAACACCATCTTTGATAAGAATACGACAGATATGTCAGAGGCACTAGAAAGCTGCCCAATTTAAATTGTTTCTCATCCTCACAGCAGTTCATTAAAGTGATTTTGAGATGAACCACTTTAGAAAATTTCACAAACAGATAATGAAAGAGCTAAATTTATAATCACCACAAATTCTGTAACCCAAAGATACCAAGGTTGGTGTAAAATAATTTAATATCAATCTTTATTTGTAGTGGTTGCATGATACTCAATTTTATATCTGTTATTATTTTACCTAGATAATTTATTAATGTATACATGCATTTATATTTTTACTATTTTAAGTAATAATAAGGAGCAGTCTTGTTAATATTTTAAAACTCTTGTACAAATCTCTTGTTTCCTCAAGAGATTTATAGACATAAAATTGCTGATTTTCAATTTTTCTGGAAAAAATACCCAAGAGGAGAATAGCTGGATTAAATGGAACTTCCAATCCCAGTTTGTTGAGAGATCTCCATACTGATTTCCATAGTGGTTGCAGCAGTCTATACTCCCACTAACAGTGGAGAAGTGTTCCTTTGATCCTGCAGCCTCGCCAGCATTTGTTATCATTTAATTGCTTGATGGCAGCTATTCTTTCGGGGGGAGATGAAATCTCAATGTTGTTTTAATTTTTATTTCTCAAATGCCCAGTGATTGTGGGCATTTCTTTATGTATTTATTTGCCATTTGTATATTTTGACCTGAGGAATGTGTGTTCATCTCAGATGCCCATTTTTGGAGAGGGTCTTTGAATTTGGTGAGTTTGATGTTTTTCAATTCTTTGTATGTTTTCAATATAAGTCCTTTCTCTGAGTGACTGTTGGCTGAAATTCTTTCCCATTCTATGAGTTTTCTTTCCACATTGTGGGTGATTTCTTTTGAGGTTCAAAAACTTTTTAGTAATATGAGATCCCAGTTATTGACTCTTTGAAGTATTTCCCATGTGGCTTGCGTTTTGTTCATGAATTCTCTGCCTACCAGAGAATTCCCCAAGATTCCTACCTACCTTGTCTTTCAGCATATTTAGGGCTTCTGTTTTAATATTTGGATCCTTGATCCATTTTGGATTTTGTTTAGTGCATGGTGATAGACATGGGTCTAATTTTAGTCTTTGGCATGTGGAAAGCCAATTTTTCCAATAGCATTTAAAAAGTTCAGATATAAGAGCAATATCTGAACTTGCTTTTGATTATCAACTTTCACTTACTGCCTTTGGCTGATTATAGTTCTCCACATAGATTTTCTATAGTTGTAGAAAAGCAAGCTTTACTCTGTTGCTTCTTCCATCCATTGTACCTAAAACGGTGGATCAAGGGGTGGCAAACCATCTATATACACTTGCTTGTGGAAAGTCAAGTTTATGACGAGTTTGTACTAGAGTTTTTCATCCCTATCGGGGTGGAACCTCTTATAGAAGTCTCCTAGATGGTTGCTGTTGAATATAGCAAAAATTAGGCATATTTCCAGATTTCTTGTTTTAGAGTCCTTGTGTCATCACTGACTGTTTAGCCTCCTTTATAATCAGAACATCAGGAAAGTATTTGTTATATGCTGTGGTTGATCTTGTTTTTTCAAGGAAATAATATTTTCTCTACTGAGGCATTTCTTTAATAGGTGATTTGGTGCATACTCTTTTATCTGAGTTACATTAGATGGTTTTTGCTGGTTTAATTTTGTTTTTTATATTTTTAACATCATTAGGATCTAAATTGTTCCTTCTTAGAAGAACAAGTGATTAAACAACAACATCTCAATCCCCTTAGGAAGTTTAAAATAAGAAAAAATTCATTTTAATCAACACTAACTCTCAATTCTGATTTTCCTCTAATGCTATAGAACTTAAATTTAAACTACCATAGAATATTAAATATTTGGAGATAGAAAGATAAAGAAACTAGTTTCCAGTGAGGAATTAAAAAAAACTCCTGCTAATCACAGTTGCTTCCCTCAGGAGAAAAAAAGAAATATCATCCTTTAAAACCACATACAGCCACTAAAACAAACTGTGACCAAAGAATTTCCCATGTGAGTTATACATCAGAGATTGTCATGAGAATACCTAGAACTGATTCAGAGTGGTCACTGCTTCTTCAGTCGTCTTCACTGTCAGTGTTAATCCTCGGATGACTGCCATACACGGGCTGAAGCAGATAAATAGCACCATTATTCTTCAGCTTTCACACTCAGGTATCAGTCCTACTTGAGGGGAGCTTAGATTTATGGGTGATGCAATGTAGAATTCTAGGCCCGTAAGTTAATGCTTCACAAATGTCTTCTTTATCACTTGGGGGATGATGAACAGACAGATTGTTGGCACAGCTCCCTACCTTCTCTCTTCCTAGGCCGCTTTACTTGTTCTTTATTTTTTGGGGTTTTTTTTTTTTTTTTTTTTTTTTTTTTTTTTTGTCTTTTTCCTTTCTATTGGTACTGGGGATCGAACCCACGACTGCCTGCTTGCAAGGCAGGCGCTTATGCCGCTGAGCCAAATCCCCAGCCCCAAGGCCTCTTTACTTGTGATGAACGCCTTATTCTGTCAGATTCGTGGCTGTTTGCAGTAGAAAAGTGATTTGGTATAGACAAGAAAGAAAAGATTAACACCAATGACACAGCAACGTGTTTGAAATGTCAGCTTTAGAGATAAATAATACCAATGAGCACTCACTAGTTACTGGGCCTTTAATTAATACTTTGGAAGATCTGTATAAAATATATTTCAATTACATAGCAATTAAAACTAATATTATTTGATACCTTACACATACTTACAATTCTTGTCCATTAATCCATTTCATTTTTAACAGCCCTATGAAGTCTGTATTACTATTATTCCTACTTTACAGATGACTGAGGTTTCTTTGAGAAAGAACAGATGGCTTTATATTTACCATAAAGTATTTTCTAGACAGATTGAAGGGTTTGAAAGAGATTTGCTAACAACTGAAGGGGCTTACCCTAAAAAGCAGAGTTTCAAATAACATTCCATGAGTATCTTCAGATAATCTCAGTCATCAAAAATGACTATAGATGTTAGATTTATATATAAAAACTCATCATTTATGAATCCCAGAGCCTTGTTTGGAATCTTCTATAGAGTTTATCTCTTCCAAAGCAGGCTAGTCACTGCTCTGTGATAATGACAAATAGCTAAGTCAGTATCTTTTGTCATCAGCACAGATTCAAGGGGAAAGATAATTTATTGGTTCTAACAACATTTTCACATCAGAACAACATCAAAATAGGCCCACTTTAAATATGTTTATGAATCTCCCTGATAACATGTGAAATTCAGAGCTCTTTGTAAACTACCAAGATTTCACAGGGGTGATTAAGTGGTCATTTTGTAGGTCATAAAAAGGGGATGGTGTACTGACAGACTTTCATAATGTCTTACTTACTTTTCTCATTGCTGAGACAAAATACCTGACATCCAAAATTAAAGGAGGAAATCTTTATAGCTCACAGTTTGTAGAGGTTTTAATCCATAATTGCCTAACTCCAAGGCAGAGTGGCTTCACAGAGGGGAGCAGTTCAAGGTTGAACTTTCTGTCCCATAGGCTTTATGCAGGCTCCCCACCCTGGGGCCAGTGTAGCACTCACAATCTTACTCCTAGCTAAAAATATGTCAATGCAATCAAGGGACTGATTTACAAATCTCACAGCCTTAATCCCAGCACCACACACTCTAGATTCAGTCACCTCTGAAAAAGCCTTATGACTGCATAGGTGGGCCATCTAGATCCAAACTCTTATATTCCATCTCTGGACCCCCCAAAACTCATGTAAATTCCTTCATATAAAAGGCATTTGGCACTCTATCTGAGAGTTCTCAACCTCTTAACATGTTCAATATTGCTGAAAAGTCTAAGTCTAAATTCTCTTCTGAGATTTAAAGCTAATTCTTAACTACCAGTCCTTATACAAATGAAAAGAAAGTTAAACACTTCTAACGTATAATGACACAAGATAAACATTAACATTTTAAAAGGTATAAATAGCGAGATATAAAACAGTGGAATCAAATAAGTCCCAAATCCAATAGGACCCTGTAGTTCCATGTGCAGCATCCAAGGTAAGCTGTGGCAAGATATGAACTCAAAAAGCTTGGGTGGCTCCAATCTTAAGGCATTGCTGGTGGTTGTACCTCCCATGGATTCTTTCTGGGGCCCATTTTATTCCCTTCTTGCAGTTTTCCTCAGATGATGCACATTCCAGACTTTTCTAAACTTCTGAGGTCTCCACTGCACCTTCAGCTTCACACTCACAGCTTCACACACTACCTTATCAGAGACACACTGCCTAACTTCCAAGCTTCTTCTGAAACTGGGGTAGAAGCCTTCCTGATCCCACAATTCTTGCATTCTGCATGCACCTAAGACCAGCACTGTGTGGATAATGCCAAGGTATGCCATCAGCTGGAGCAGTAACCAGGCTTCTTTGTCTCTTGATTGTAGGGGTCAAGTATCTATGAATCAAATCCCAAGAAACAATTTTCCCAGCCACAGTCATTCTGGAACATAGTGATTGTGGGCTTTCTTCTTAAAGCAAAGTCTTTCACTTTGGTAGTCTGAGGCTGAAAGGAATGGAGTCCTGCTGCTTCTTCAGATGCTCACAGGCCATTTTTTCTATTCTCTTGTTCCTTCTTATCAATCAAGTCCTGATCTGGTTAATCTTTGTAGTCCACAGCTTTCTAGGAGCGTCCTTTCTGGTCAAACTCACAGTGTTTTAGCTAATTCTGCTGGGCTCTTTGCTCTTGATTCTCAACACAGAGCTGGCTAAAAGTTCCTTATAGTATCCATGCCACTGCCTCACCATTTGATTGCCTTGAAATTTCTTCTACAAGATTCATTAGTCCACCACCTTTAATCTCAGTCTCAGGCAAAGTCTCTGGACACAAGCAATACAGACAAATGTTCCGAAAAGCCATAACACACATCATCTGGAATCCAGAAGTCAATGCAGTCCTTCTTCCCGGCAGAATCTTCTTGAGCCTGGTCTTTATCAGTTTTCTGTTCTTCTGAGCTGTCAACAGAGTATCCCATACAGAACAGCTAAGGAATTCCAGCTCTACTTTTTTAGCCACCTTCTCCAAACCTTCCCAAACTCTTTCTTTAAGCCAGTCCCAAAGGCTCCTGAACCACATAGTCAAATATAGTCACAGTAGTGATCCCACTTCCTTGGTGATCCCACTTCCCAAATTCTGTCTTAGTTATTTTTCTCATTGTGGAGACAAAATGTTTGATTCTTAAAGATTTTTTTAAAGATTTATTTAGCTCATTGTTTTGGGGGGTTTTAATCCATAATCCGTGGCTTCACAAAAACAGTTCATGGTAGGGAAAAGATAACAAAAACAACATGTGAGACAAGACTTTTTCTGTCCCTACATGCAAACTATCCATGCTACAGTAGGCATAATACTCACATCCTTAATCCTAGCCAAAACTATGCCAAACCAATCAATAAACTAATATTGCTAGCCACACCCCCCCTAATCTCATCATCACATACTCTAGATCAGCTACCTCCACAAAAGCCCTACAACTACTTATGTTTTTGGAAGACAGCGAGATCCAAACCATAACTCCCAGGAAGCTCTATAAATGTGACAGTACTAAAATTCTAATATTTGAGTGCCAGTAAATTTGTGAATAAAAATTTCACTTTATTAGTAAAATTTGTAACAAAGCTTTGCTTCCTCAACCCTATTATCAATCTCCCTTTCTGCGACAGACATTCAGATCGTAAAACCATCAGTCTTGGCTACTCCAAATTCTTAAACTCTAGTAAACCAGGACCAAATCTAGACAACAGTCAGGTGGGAAAAAGGCAGGCCAGGCTGTGGAGGCTGTGGAGGCAGACAAAAGGCACAAGATAATGGGGTGGGGACATGAAGAGCTCTGGCTGATAAGAAGTGAGCCTTCTTTGACACTTAAAGAGGTCCTGGAAGACAACAGCTCTGTAGCAAAAGACATGTATTCAGAAGTTAAAGGACAAAATCATTTTATAAGAAAGCAACTACCTTCCTCAAAACAAAATCAGATTTCTTAAAGCTTATGAACAGAAAACTCTGGCGCAGGAGAGCTAAGTCTGTGGAATGTGCTACATATAGCTAAGTTAAAGAAAGATGCTGGCTGCAAGATCAGCATCATCACTGTGGCTACGGTAGTGAAGGAGAAAGAAAGAAGCAGGAGACCCAGAGAAGGAGGCCTCTCTCCACATGGGAGGATGGTAGAAGGACCCAATGCGAGATAAAACTCTTTTAATCATGGAAGAGTAAGAGAGACTTTCATTGGTCTGAGTGAGAAAGCTCCCTACTTCACTTAGCTGCAAAAATAGTACATCCCATTCATTCTTCTTTTTTTTGACTTAAAATCTTAAAAGAACTGCTCAATGTTCTTCCTCTTAACAATTGTGACTTTATTAACAAATCTCTGCAGCTAGTCTTTAAGTCCAGTCTTGGAGTCATCTTGTTCACAAATGAGCTCTACTTGCTGACCTCTCTGCATGCTGTCAAGGATATCCATCAAAGGGTCCTGCTTCTCAGCTACCTCCTGGATCTTGCCTTTATGCACCTAAACCAAAATGGTGTCATATTTATCTGTCAGGAGTAGGACACCTAGCTCTCCACGTATTTTCATAGTCTTGGTGGGTGCATAACTTGCTACACCAATTAAATAGGCCAATAGGTGGCAATATCCTCTGTCACAAATTGTTTAGCTGTGAGCTCCTGAAATTTGTAGCTAGATTATGATGCTGTGCTCCAGCTTTTGATTCTTAATCACTGTCTGCAGATCAGATTAAGAACTTGAGCTGGTACTTGCTCTGCTTTAATTTCCTTATCAGTATCCTTTCTGTGTTCTAGAACATTCTTTTGGAGGATGCTATCTTGATTTGTGTTTTCAGCATAAATAACTTTCCATCACCTATTTCATCAACTTTCAGCACCAGTCCATCATCGTTAGCAGATATTTTGGTCACTGCTAATTGTGCAGCATAAGCTCAAAGAAAGAGCAACATTTAACACACATTTGACACAGCATTTCTTGGAAATTCCCACACTGAGGGGAATGGCACCAAGATGCCTTCTGTAATTGAACCAGCCTTCATAGATACAAACTGGGTCATCTCATCTGGAACCTCATCTTGAGGATCAGGATAATGTTTCTTGCAAATGTGAAAAAACGCAAAAAAAGGTTGTCTTTATATTTATTATCAGAACTTTTGTCAGAAAATAATTTGCATTCAAAGATCTTAAACTTGCTGTTTTCACAATCAAAATGAAAATTTGTTTTTGTCTAGAGATCAAATAATTTATGGCTTTTGTGCCATTCATAACTGCAGGCTAAACACTTCCTGCTGGTCCTTCTCCCTCTGGAGTGCAGGCATCACAGTACACAGTGCATGCCTTACTGAGCCCGTGAGCAGCAGCACTTCCCTGAGTCACTGCTCCGAGGACAAGAGCTGAGCTCCAGAACCAACTGCTACCCCGGCCATCCTGGACTTGTAAATTACTTTCTATGGTTTTATTTTATTAATTGCTTGATGTGTGTGTGTATTTATATATGAATGATTTATCAGTCTTCTGATATCAATGTTTTACCACTTTCAGTGAGATGAGAAATCTTACCTGCGTATAGTCAGATCTCTTTATCTTCTCTTTTATAAAATGTAATTGTTAAATCAGATGGTGTATCTTTTGTTTATTCACTAAACATGATTTATAGGGAGGTTAATCTGTGTTATTTGTCAACTGTTTTTACTTTTTCCACTTTTTTCCTGATATTTAAAGTTCCTTCATTTATTTATTTATTTAACCTCTTTTCTGCTTGAAGATCTTTCTTTAGGGTAGTTCTGGTTCTCATACTCTTTTAGTGTACCTTATCTGAAAAATAGCCCCATTTCCCCTTCATTCTAGACAGATGGTTTCTCTAGATGTAGATCTTTCATTTGAAGTTCTTTTCCTATAGCCCTTGGAAATGTGTCATTTCCAGTCATCTCTTCAGTTTCAATGAAAAATCCCTTGTCCTTCAAATAGATGAGTCCCTATATGTACTAAGTCATTTTTCTTTGGCCGATTTCAGTTTTGTTTGTTTGGTTTTTTTTAACTTATGATATTTCTTGGTCATGCATTCTTTTGAATTATTACAGCTTTTGTCTCAAAATGGACTGACTGTGATATCCCTTCCACAAATTCATATGTTGAAATCCAAACCCAAAATGAAAACTTCTATCACTTGAGAATACACCTAAGTAATTCTGAAAAGCATGTTAATAGAACCATGCATGGTAAATGTTACTCTTATGAGGTCTTAGACAAAGATGAGGAACATGTTATTGAGCAATGGAGAAAAAACATCCTTTTTGCAGGAAAAAAAGAACAACTGGCAAAATACTTGATTCAGCTATGTTTGTGTCCCAGTGTTTTGTAGAATTTTCAGGTGATGAAATTAGATAGTTGGCTGAGGCAATATTTAAGCAAAGGGCCAAAGAAGACATTCTAGCGTTACGGTTTTGAAATTACTTGGAATCTGTTACAAGTTTCTTATTTTCCAGTTCTTTCTTCGGAATGTGTATATTTATCTCATTTCTATCCTTTCATTGTATTTTTGCAACATACACATAAACTTTAGTTCCACAGGTTTACAGCTGGAGAGAAATGTCTCACAATTAATTGTACCTTATCACTCATACCTGACTTAGATGATATTTAGATGAAACTTTGGGCTAGAATTTTGAGTTGAAACTGGAACAAGTTAAGACAATTTTGGAGGTTTTGAGATGAAAGAAATATGAATGTATTTTGCCTGTGAGAAGGACATAAATGTGGCTTCAGGGATGGAAATGCACTAAATAAATTCCATCTCCACAGAACTAAATCTCTTTTTATTCTTTTGGAGAATCAAAAATTCTCTGATATGAAATATTTTAGCAATAGCAATTGGACCTCTGTTCTTCTGTTTGAGTGGTTGAAAAAAAATTATCTGATAATAGCTGAATTCTCTACTGATAATACTACAGACTCAAAAGTAAGGAATTCATGAAGCATGGCCATTAGATGGAAGATCAGAAACACAGCGCAAAATGAGAAGAGAAAGCATCATAAAAGATTTGAGAGTAATACACAACCAGAACTCTCACAACTTCTCTCTCCTTAAGAACAGCCTTCACAGACTCTAACCTATTCTTCAGTTCTACCCAGTGCAAGGTTGTTGACCTGTGGTTCTACTGAGTCAAGGTTAAGATTAGGGTTAAGAAGATGACACTTCTGATGTCCAGATCACACAATTGAAAGAAGAATCTCTCAAACTATATGAATAATACCTGGCTTTCCCATGGCAGACCAGAGGTTGGCTTTTGATAAGACTCAAGATCAGTTGTCTTTATGAAGGAAAATTTTTTCTAATGTTCTCTTTCAAAAACCTTCTGATTTCTTTGGAGAGGCATAAAAAAGCTTATTGTGTATAATTCAGAGTACACACTACCTTCAAAAGGAACTTTATAGTCTGGAACTAGTAATATTTATGTATTTTTTTTTTTGGCGTGGAACTCTGTGAAATTTGTGAATGTATATATTGTTTGGTTTTGGTTTATAGGAGAAAAGCAGTGGCCCACCCACTGGAAAAATGATAATTACTCATTTTAAGATGAAGGCATAGTCCATTTTATAGGAGAAAAACAGAGGTCTAATGTATTGTATTTTTTAAAAAAATATTAATCGAAAATGTTTTGCTTAAGAACATCCTTTGAAACCTTAGAATCTGTTTCTCTATTTTAAGGTTAGGTTTCTGTCCTTTGCCTATCAACTAAGCTAATTTAGCCCCTTTCAGTATCTTTAAGGGAAGAGTCCTGATTTTTAAACACTATTTTATATTTAGATATTCAAAAGAGTCAGCTTTTACACTGACGTCTAAAAATAATTCTGTAGACTGAGAAAATGGCAGGAAAAGTAGGATTACTACTAGGAAGAAAAATCTGTTGGTTAAATATTTTAAAAATATTTTCACATCAGTAAATCCTTTTTAAATGTCTTCCTAAATTATATGTGTGTTTTTATGCAATTTAAACAGATATATTAAATGATCAGGGATGATGGTTTCAACTTTACTTTTGAGGATAACAATTCTAATTACAGAAAATCATATCCGATATAACTTACCAATATGCATTTTTCTCTGGAGCTATGGACTTTTACACAACTAAAAGCAGTCAAAGTGTTACTGTCCATTGAATTGATTAATCATCTGTTCTTCTTATTTATCTTAAATTCTAGGACTTTTGGCCAATGTAAGATAAGCATATGATTAACTGTTGCATTTAGCCCTTCCTTTGCAGAAGGCTTTTGCTTGCCTGTTGAATACTGGCAGCTGTTAGAAATGAGGTCCACAAGTTTCTTTTCTCAGAAAGTTTCTTCTTTCCATAATTAGTGAGGTCACTGAGTCTCATTCACAATAACTTTTTTTTTTTTGGTATCAGAAATAGAACTCAGGACCTCGCACTTGCCAAGCAGGTGCACAGTAACTTTTCTTGATAAGAATCAACTCTCTGTCTGTGGGGAGGGGAAACTTACCCTTTTTGTTGAAGTACATTCCATTTCAGGTCCTTTTCACAATTCTCATTCTTATTCTCTCAAACCTTTTTGACCCTTTCAAACATACCCTCATCCCTCTGTTATTTGGGAAAATCCCTTCCTCCTCAGCTATGACACCGTGTCCGAGAAATATGTCAAACACAGAACACTCTTCCTCTGCTCTCTCCCTACCTTCCCACTGTGAGGCTGAGCTCCAGAGGCGATGCCAACAGACAAATAAACCTGATACTTTTTTAAAAATTTAGTTTCTATTATTCTTTTCATTATACAACCACGCTGTTGAGAAAGTTTCAAAGTGGGACTCTTCCTATGGATGTATGTATGAAGGCTCAGAGATTTTTGATCATCTTCACCTTTCAAACACCTTTAATCTAATGTTAGTAGTTATGTGAAAAAGACAAGGGTACTTGGAGACAAGGGGTTATTTTAGGTTTCCTCAAATTATACCATTATTTGCGCAAATTTGCTCCATTGCTTAAGCAAAGATAGTCACTATGGAGTGGTAGAACTATTTTCCTGTTGTCTTTTCTATCTATTCAGAGTCTTACAGGAGCTTCTACTCATAATTAAGAGCTTCCCTTCTACCTCCAGTGTATACCCTAAGGGCTTATATCCATGGCTGTGTCAAACATATTTTTTCTCATATAGGTGAGCTATAATATTTCCTTCTGGGATGCCCATAAGGAAAAATAAAAATCTCTCACATCTTGCCAGTAGACAGGATCCAAGCTATCTTAAGGCAGAGATGGCAAAACTAAATCCACTCTACCTATAGAATTCATTTGGTGGTTCAACAACACCCATTACAGAATTTTCAGGACTATTTATTAGGCACAATTTTAAAAGCACACACTCAAAGTGTTATGGTTTGTGTCTGGGTGTCCCCCCAAGACCTCATGCAGTCATGGAAATGGCTAAATTTAGAATTTGTGATTGGTTTGCTGTCTAGCATTGGGATTGGTGGTGTGATTGCTGTACAAATCCAGGGGCTGGTGGTCAGCATACAATATAGGGGAGGGAAGGAGGCATGTTTTTCCCTTTTTAAACCCTGTTTGCTCTTGTTGCTTGTGGCTCCTTAAATGGCTTCCCTTTAGCCATGCCATCCTGCCTAGAAGCCAACTAACTGTGGACTGAAACCTCCAAAAACTGTAAGCTAAATAAACCTTTCCTTCCTTCATTTTGGGCATCAAGTATTTTGTCTAAGCAATGAGAGAAGAGTAACCAAGACATAAAGAAACAGAGTGTGAGCCCTTCAGAGATAGGCAATTTCACCTAGAACTGGGACCATGTATATTTCTCTTGAGGTTGTAGAAACCTGTGGAAAAGGTGACTCACTCCCAGAGGGATAAGAGCCCATCTTACATGTATGAGCCCAATTTTTCTTTTTATGGATAATTTAAACATTCTTTGAATTTTTCCAGCCACTTCTTTTATTTTAGGATCAGCTGTCTGCTCTTTACTTTCTCATCTAAACAATTCCATGTGTTTACAGTATCCTAAAGGAACTTTGGGTGTGATGGGTCTGGAAGAAAAGAAGTGCATATTAATTTAGGAGATGCCAGTATGCATAGCCTTGGGTAATTGTGACTGTGTCTTGGAAGTTTCAGTCTGCAATGTTTTTAAAAGTACAACTTTTTTAAAGTTATTATTTTCCTTGCCTCTTTTTTTACCTACTTTTATTTCTTTAATCTTACCTCAACCTAACTAAGAAAAGACTTATTTAACTGAAACAATGCTTGATATGGCAAAAATAGTATATATGACAGCTAAAAAATAAGGCCCTGGTGGTTGTTCACTAGATTATCGTTGGTCTCTGTTATGGTCCCCATTATGTTTCTGTTGCATAAAGATACAGAATAATCTGCCTTCAGATGTCCAAAGAGTGCACAAGTAAAAACACTGCATACAGGCCTATAAAATATACTTGTAGCTAAAATATTAGTCTCTTAGGATCAGTTTTATGGTTTCCACAGAACTGGAACTCTGACACTCAAAATATTACCAGACACCTATCGATTGGTCAATTACAGCATATGTAAGAATTATTCTCCTAATTGCTAGTATGGGAGGGAAAAATATTAATATCAGTTACTAGGAGAGTTCAAGATTCTCCTTTACCATGCTACCTTGATTTAGGCACAAGTAGCTCTTGTAAAAATTAGAAAATAGAAATATATTTATGTTGATAAATTTAAGTTGGCCTAAAGATAGAGGTCCTTAGACAGATAATATATATTTTTTACCTTTGCTAATTCCCATACCCACTCTTGATTCTGAATGAGAAATAGGGTCCTTTATGTATGACAGAAACACAGATTCTAGCGAAGAGTTTCTTATCCATAGCTCTACTGACATTTTGTGTGACATGATTCTCTGCTGTGAGGTCTCTTCTGTGTGTTGTAGGCTATTTTGAGCTTGTGTTGTCTATCTATACTCACTCAATGACAGAATCATTGTGGTATCTGCACCCCCAGGTATGACAACTGAAAATGTGTCTGGGTCTCTTCAGATTCTCTGGTTGAGAATCACTATTTAAGTGTCACAAGAGGGGAAGTACGCTGCTCAGAGTATCTGAAGGGGAACACTTAAAGCTTGTGTGGAAAGTATTTAGCACTTAATAAAGATGATGGGCAACTAACACAAACATGGACATGCAGACAAATATCCACACAGTGAAGCTTTAGTTTGCTTTTCTTACTGTTTTCCTTCATGATGGTCTACCTTCCTAAACTCATCCAAGGTTAGTAATTTAGCAAACATTACTGAATAATGTATAGGTTTCTGAAAGTTTTGCTTTGTTCTCTTTTGTTCAGAGTGTTTTAGGCATTTTTATAATAAGGATAAAGTGGTCGTTAACATATTGGGTATGTCTTTCTCCCCCCTATAGATTATTGCTATCATATTTTCCCATAAAGTTAGAAGTTCAGAATAATGACAGGAATACATTTCAACTTAAACAGTACCATGAATAAAACATAATGTCATATTGGGCTATATAAGACCAGGAATAAAGAACATTGGAGATACTCATCATTAGATAAAAGTATTTTTCACTAAATCTTGAAGATAAATAAGCCAATCCCACATTAACTTATAAGAATCTTGAGAGAAAAGAGTTGATGTCCTTATCCTGGGACATGATTCCCTAGAGAGGAATCACTTAATGACCCATCTGGGGGACACTGGATAGAATTGCCACTTGCCTTTGAACCTGTTACTTTCTTGTTAATGTCCGCTCTTCAAGGATAAAAGATCCTGTTCTCTGTTGCAGGTTGTGTTTCGCAAGAAGCCACAAGTTAGTACAGCTTAGAGGACTCTCCTTTGACATCAGCCCAAGGTCCCATTCCAGGTCCAGAGTTACTGCTTGGGGAAATTATCCAAATCCTACAGAAGAACTGTTGTACAAAGAAATATAATCAGAACGTTTGATCCTGAGAGTGAGTCAGACTGAAACCCTGAACTCTCTGACAAGTTAGTACCTACATTTGCCTAAATGCCTTCTAATTTCATTTCAAATTTTCCTCATATTATAAGCAATGAGCCTAGGTCCCATTTTAGTTCTCACTTTGTCCTGACACACAAAGATGACAAGGAAGACAGCTAAGCACCAGACTCACCAGCAAGGTTGGCAGGAGGCTGCTGTGGTGAGAAGCCTGGTACTTTTAATCCCTCATGGTGTGTCCTAAGGGCATTCTCTGCCTTCTGCCAACAAACATTCTGATAGTGTTTTATACCTAAGGCAGTTTGGGAGGAATCAGCCTTCAGATAGAGCCAGCGACAGTCTCCAGGGTGTGTCTCAAGACCGCATTTGCTCTGGTCCTCTGCATTGGAAAGTCTTCTTGCCTTTTTCTCTCTCCCCTCTCCTTTCTTATCAGCAGCCTCTTGTAGCTACTTTCCAGGATTTGCCAGATTTGAAGACATCTCTCATTATGGGCATTTGTTCACTGTTATAGTGGGTGTAAGATAGAAAATGTGTGGTGTAAGGGCTTCAGTTTTCATCTGCACAAAAAAATGTGACACCAACCTTGACTAATTTTGTCCATCACAAAATAATAAAAATTTCAACGGGAAGACTTGGAATTAGAATAAAAGTAACCTGTCTCTATTGGGCCACAAATGCATCCCAAAGCCCATTGTACATGAGACTTAATAAATGTTTTTTTAAATGAATGAATATAAGAATCCCTACTATTTATTTTTAAAGAAATACGGTTAGGCAACTCCAGAGATTTCCATGGATGGGATAATATGAATACAAACCTATATTCTTTTCTAGTTACTGTTTCCTCATCTTTAAAGTTTTGCCTAACAGCTCACAAGATGATTGAACTAATTTTGTAGCTATGGAGAGCTCCAGATATCATCATACCAATAGCTCAAGAAACAAAGATAATGAATAATTTTTCTCTTTTTTTTAAAGTTAGTCAGCAATGTCTTTCCCAGAAGTTTTAAGCAGAGTTTTCCTCTGACCTGATTTGGGTGACCCTCTGTCTCATGCAACTCCATCCATGAAAGATGTCCAGGAAAGACAATGGCAAAGAGAAGAAGGAGCTCCATTTTTGGTTTAAACAACAATTTACCTTCAGGACTGGAAACCATACTACCTTGAATGAAATCAGGTTTCTGTTAATACCGAGAAATGGAAAATTGCCAACTAAGTGAGCAACTAACAATGTCAACAAGAGTTATAAATTTTGAGTTCTGCTCATGCCATTGATAACCCTAGAGTCTACATTCATCTTTTGGTTTTTCTTTCTCATGCTCTCTGATGAACAGTAATTTCTCCTACAGACACCTTGAGAACGTGTTCAGGGACCCCTGGTAAAAAAAAAAAAGTCTATTTATTAACGACCAGGATTGATGCAAAACAAGAAGGATAGAATATTTTTTTAAAAAGAAGCTAATTTGGACTCAGAATTGGGCTTGATATTAAAATAATTCATTTGTTCATTATAGCTCCTCCACAGTTTTAGGCACTATTGTATGCACTAGGGACTTAATTATGTAAAAATCAGACCAGGTCTTATCTTTCAGGGATTACATGTTCCAAGTTAGCACTTTAATAAACAAATAAGTATATATTATTAAATCAACACTGAAAGGCATTAAGGGAAAAAAGTGAATGCAAACAGGAAAGATAGCATTATAGGACACCTTCTCTGAAAGCATATTGAAGAATGGCCTTGTGTGTGGGAAATGGGTCACTCACTGTGTGGGAAACGTGGAGTAGGAAGTTCTGGGGTGGCAAAGGATATAACGTAGAAGACACAAATGTGGCCAGGATGGAATGAACAAACACAAAAATGAGGTCAGAAACCAAGGAGATGATCAGAGGATGTAGGATTTGGACAGTGTTGATAAACCCTAGAGATTTTATTTTCATACATTAGAGGCCGTAGAGTAATTTGAACAGGAAATTGCTATACTTCATTATATTTTAAGAGTCTCACCCTAGCTGCTATAATTATGATGATTCATAGCATACAACTGAACAGAACATTTATAACACATTTTGTTAAGTAATTAATAAACTCTGTGTGTTTTAGTGACACATTTAATTTTGTTAGTGCTAGAGATTTAAGCCAAGGCCTCACAAATGCTAGGGAAGTGATCTACCACTGAGCTATATCCCCAACCTGAAATATATCACTTATGAGAGAGATGGAATTTTTTTAATCTATCGTAAGAAATTTGAATACACAGTTTACTAGATGAGCTAAATTTTAAAATACTCCTACTTTTTTATAGTTGTCAGCTTTGAGATACCTACTCCTTATAATTAAGTAGATAGAGAAAATAATTACTGAATTTTTCTTGAACCATTAATAACCACACCAAAATTTATTATTAAAATTTTTGATAGTCAAAGAATTGACACTTGGGTAATATTCTCTTTTAATGTGATAGTCAGACCCTGAAAACTTTCCAGCTTGTTTTTTTTTAACCCATTCAGGGATCATCCATACACTCAACATTAAACTTTAGCAACAATATTTCAAATCATTCCTTGGTTTGGCTTTCTGCAGGATGATAAACTGTGATAAGATTCAATAACAAATAAGAGCTGTGTGTGTGTGTGTGCTTGTGTGTATGTGTGCATGTGCGTGTGCTTGTGTGTGTGTTTATGTGTGTAATCTGGGAGAAAAGCAATGGTGAAAGAAGTAATTGTCATCAAAACACATCTCAAACACTTAAGTTTAGGAAAGAGTGCAAATACAGGTTGAAAACCTGGGAGTTAATTCTTTTAAAGCTACCATTGCCTGCCTACACCCTGGAACATCTTATTTACTTGACTTGGAGGCCCTGTTCTAACTGGTGAAGCCATAGAATATATTATTTTATCTCTCTGTACCTCATGCCAACCAATAGATATATGGCATTTTGTTAATGAGAGAAGTGGGGTTGGAGGGCTGTCAGTCTATTTTTCCCATTCTTTTTGTATCTTTCCTAACTTCTCAGCCTTCCCAAACATACTGAGATGTCATCACTGAGAAACTGAACACTTCTGGCTAGTGGGATTCCAAGCTAGAGGAAATAATACCAAAGACAGAAACACAGAGAGATGTAAAATTTGTCTTTATTATCCAAGAATCAAGATGGTAACGATTAGGTTTTCTGGTTGGCAGCATAGTTTTATTATAATCTTTATCTTTAAACTTCTAAGGAAGTTTATTATTTGCTTAAGAAGGCTTGGGTTCCCAGCCTTCTCCTTCTCAGGCCAGGTGGAGCAGTGGCAGTGACCAATCTATCACACTGCACTGGCAGTGGCATGTGTTTCCCTGGTGGACAACCCATGAACCATAGCCATGGCCCCAAGAACAATTAGTGAGTACCATGCTGTGTGGGCATGTGAGAATCAGACATCAGAACCCCTGGATTTTGAGAGGGGAGGCCCACTCCTGGCCATCTTTCATTCCTGTGAAATTCTGTGATGGAGCTACACTTTGTGTTGCCTGAAGATAATTCAATTTTCAGAGTCTTTTGCCAGAAGAAATATAAAAGTTATTAAATGAATTTGCAGGGATATAAGGAAAACCCATGCAATGGCAAGGCTTGGGATTTGAGTTTTAATTTCTTCAAATTGATGAAAAATTCATCTCTTTGCTTCCCCCTTTCTCCCCCTACACTAACACAGAGGGCTAGATTGGGAAAGAGATGAATGCCATTAGCAGGGCAGCACAACTGGAGAACAAGGACTGGCATATTGCGGCACGAGGTGAAGGAATAAAAAGAAGGGGCAGACACCCCAAATCCTTCAGTGGAATCCTTAATGGAAGTGAGAACTTGTAAGGGATCTCTGAGAATTACGGCTCAGCATGAGGGTAATATAAACCTGAACTAGAGAAAAGTAGACGTACTAAGGATGGAGAGCCATGGGGCATCTGACTCACAACATCATGTGGAGGAAGCCGCAGGCAGAAGACTGGGCATGGGTGGTCTATATGGAGCTTGAAATCTAGGGATGGCACAGAGGGAATTTAGGATTTAGGACTGAGGACATAGCAAGAGTGAACCTCTCATTTTCCCACTTTTCTGTCAATTACCTAGACCCGGAGAGCTTCTGTGTTCTTGTTATCCAGCAAGGAGTCTAAGGAAGACCGAATACACCCTGGATCATTATCTGGCCAAGATGAAGGTGAGGTGGCGAAACATAGACTTAACTACATGAATCAGTGTCCTGGAGCTGGGAAGAAAAATGGAAGGAAGCTGAGATATCTGAGCTCTAGTGTGTTTGTGGGGGAAAAGAGAAAAGAACATGGATAGTCTCAAGACAGCATGTATTCTGTACTGATCTCTTTAAAGCTGCTTGGAGAAGAGGAGAGAGTTCCTGAAGAGCAAACTCACCAAGAAGTTAAAGAAGTTTGCAAGGACTAGCTAGGCAAGGATATATTAATACACTACAGTATTGATCTGTGCTTCCTTAATGTATCACACACACACACACACACACACACACACACACACACACACACATACACACACACGTTGAACAAATTTTCAAGTACTAGGTCAACTGGGGTACCACCTATGAACATGGTAAAATTTAATGTGTTCATGATAAACAACAATTGGACCACCTGGACTCTACCACCTTTCTGTTCCCCATTCTCCTCTGGACAACTTGGTAATGCAAGCACCTGGGCCTTTGTTTGCCTGCTGCATACTGAAAGTCTCTTGTCTGACACTCCATCAAGAAGTGGCTGCTTTGTGATTTGCTGAGTGAAGCTTCTATGTAACATATGTCCAGATTCCATTTTATTGTCCCTCTGTACTTGGTTGTAGAAAAATTAACAGAAAAGCTGCCTGACACTGGCTGAAAAACTTTTAAGGAAGTTTATTATTTGCTTAAGAAGAAGCGTGGTACATGCCAGGGTTCTTTTGGGGGTCAATGCATTTATTAATATCTTTATCTTTTCCTTTTAGGGGTCAATGAGCTTATTAATAGGCTTATCTTTTCCTTTTTTCCATCATACTCAACTTAGCTTTTGATCCTGTCACTTCATGGTCTTGGGTGGCAAGGATCACACCCTCAGCCCAGACACTGAGTGGAGGGACAGACTCAGGCAGGCAAGGCTGTTCTCTTTGGAGCCTTGGCTTTTCATTTTGGAAGTGCATTTTTTTTTCCTTAGAAAAGACTCTCTTTTGTCTTTCATTTGTAAGTTGTGGGTCTTTGATTTCTCTTGCCAGACAGGAAAGCAAGTAGGTTTCCACAATCCATAATTAGAGATTTCTGGATCCAGATGTTTCAGAACTCAGAAGATTGCAGGTTTTAGAAAGCAAAGCAGTGCAAATTGTGTATTTTATGTTATGCCACCAAGGAGATCTAGAGAAACACTGTGTCATCAAACACATTCGTATGTGCACTGCAAAATGTATCAGTAGTAACATGGAGTAACAATCATTATGAAAAATTTCACAAGTTTTCTACCAAATCAGTTAGCATCAGACCTAGGGAAAATATTCTCAGTTTTCTGACTCTTAAATTTTGGAATAGTGAATGAGAGATTGAAGACTGCTATAAAACCACAAAAAGAAAAAGTATTCTATTCATTGTCTAGGATGTGCAAATAGCCATCATGAATAAATCAAGAAAGGCAAGATGAAGGATAAGAGAAAGGCTGTTGGGTGACCAGTTCTGGAGGCAGTCAAAGCTGGAGAAGGCTACACTACTTCTGTGGCCAGGCATTTGGTTCCTTTCCAGAGATGACCTCCAACAAATAGCTCTATTTCTTCTACTTGTCTTTCAGGCAAATTTATAATGAGATGCAAGGATACCAGCAAAAAGGAAAAGCTGCCTTCTCAATTACTAGATAAAAGTTAATAAAAGAGATGAGAAATGCAAAATAAGAAAGAGCACAGATTTCAATTTGCTATAGAAGTTGGTAGATTAATTCACTTGTTAAATCAATTACTGTTTGTAGAGCTTTTCCACACCGATTCTATCTCTGGTGAATCATCAGTGGACAGAAGATCCTTGCCTTGTTCAGATTGCATTTTAAAGTGGGAGGTAATTAGACACAATGGACAAATCTATAATATATATCAAATATTGAATAATTTTCTAAAGAAAAATAAATTAAAGCAAGACAATAGGTGGTGCTGTTGTACTATTGCATGTAAGAGTCTTCAGGAAATGCATCTCAGAAAAGGCAGCAATGACCTAGAGAAGTGGGGAGGTTAGTTGTAAGAAAATGTAGGACGAATATTCCAGACTAAGTGTAGAATAAGTGTGAAGTGTCCAAGGCAGGGAGATTGTGGGTGTATTAAAGTGAGACAGAGAGGAAGCACCTGACTCTTCTCTTGTTCTCCATGCGGGTTGAAGAGGCCCCAGTTTGGCTATCCCTTGTAGCCTCAGATCTCACTTTCCCTTACTAGCCCTTGCATCCCTCCATGGCTTGCCTCGGTGGGTTAGTGGCCACCTTCCTCAGGCTGCTCAGACAGAAGGGCAGCTTGGTTGTCAGCTGTGGTGCTCCTGTCTTACTCCTAGCACTTCAAATGCTGCTACTGCTGCCTGAAGAAGAGTTACTCCAATGTAGCTCATGTCAAGGCAGAAGGGATTTGAGTCCATTAATACCCCAAGCCTCAATAAAATGGAACTCTAATGAACACAGCTATCCCTTCTGAAGGTACCCTGGTTTCAGCCCTGTCATTTCCCCAAGAAATACAATAGTTACCAACCAAACAGCTTGTGTGGCACCTCACTGACTTACCCCCAGGCCAGCTGCTGCTATCCCAGACATCACTGCCCTCTGGCCTAATCACAGGCCTGCCCTTGCACCAATTAGAGTCGTGTGGACAAAGTAGTGGACTCAAAAGCAAGGGCAAGAAATACTAGAAGTTGTCAGCTCTAAAGAGATCCAGAGACCAACAACTAGTGAGGACCGGCACCTGGCAGTGTCTCCCAACAGTTTTGGGCACAAACCAACACCAAATGACAGTGGCTGGCGGCAGCAGAGACCAGCGACCTGCAGAGCTGATCATCACAGCCTAGCATGTGCTGGTGTCCCACAGAGGCAGCTGGCAGTGGTAGAGATCACAGAGTCTCCCAACAAAGTCTCACATGTGGAGAGCAGAAGCTGACAAGAATGGCAGTGGCAGAAGCTGGTGGCCAACTGTCCCAGTTGACAGCATCCACTGTTCTTCGTTCTTCAGTGGAGTTTGGTAGTAGGCTGAGAGCACTTTGCACATTCACAGCTTCTGCCTGAGTTAAGCCAAAGAGCGCTCGCTAACTGGCAGTGAAGGAGCATCAACAGAGAGGGTGTGGATGGAAGTGATTAGCGGGTAGAGGAACCAGAAAAAAGGTCAGAAATACCAAATACCACCAGGACAAGATTACGGGGTTTATAAACCAGTGAAAAGCTTTACGCTTTGTTGTTCCTTTCACGGGAAACTAAGTGTTTTGTTCAGACATGACATGCAACAACTTATGTTTTGTAAGTTCACTATGGCAGTGTGAAGCAGGCAATAAGGAAATCAGGAGGCAGCGGCAGACCTTTTCAGGGTTCTTATCTTGCATGAGCGTTTCAGAAGTGAGGACTGTTGAATCTGGATTATACAGCACAGGTCAAGCCACCATAAGATTGACTGAGGAGAAAGTGAACCTTGGTTTTGTTCTGAACCACATACTGAAGAGCAATATTATTTACTTAAAGGAAGTTCCCTGAAGGCACAGAAGATGCAGAGGAAATGCTAAATTGTATTTGATCATGGTCAATTTAGTATGCCATTTACACATGCGGATGGAGCTGTAGCCTAAAGAGTTGAGTATATAAATTTGAGGCTGAGGAAAAAGTGAAGATCAGAAATACAAAACTGAGAGGAATCAGCACACAGGCAAATCTACCAAAAGGTGTTCTTGTCTATTAGAAAAACAGGAACATTTTATTTTCAGTGAATCAGGAAAAGAAGATAAGAATCTAGAAAGTGATGCCTAGAAGGACATAGATATAGAAATATGAACTAAATTGCATTCAGTAGTTCATCTGTTGAAATGGCAAAGAGAGAGAACAGGATTCCACAAGGATGCCCTTGGTTAAATTGAGCCTGAACCACAGGAATGGTGACCACTGCCTCCCCACAATGCTTTGGTAGGGACATAGTCCCATATCTGAAACTGAAAAGAGGTAATTTTTAACACCTCTATCTTGTAAATGACAAAATTCTTCTCAGTAATAATTATGCAATAATTAATAAAGATCATTATTCATGATTCATTCTCTAGTTGTAAAGCAAAAAATTATCCATCAAAAAGGACAAAATTCAGTTTTAATAATATCATTGGAATACATATCAAATACACGTGGACTAAACTTACCAAATACAATGACACAGTATTTACTAAATGCAAATATTGTACCTTTTTATTTGCATTATTTCAAGTTTAATTTTAAACAAATGCATATAATTGCACAGAATAATCAAACTGATATAATTTAAGCTCTATTTGTTTTTGTAATCACTGAACTAACATTATAATGTACTGCTTAAATACATGCAAGAATACATTTGAGAAGCACACTTGAAGATTCTAAATTTCTAGGAATTTTCTTTACAAATAAAGCTGTGTAGCTGATACTGAGTAGGTAAGTACTTTTTATGTTTATAAACTAGAAATTTTCTGAATTAACTTTCATGTGGAATCCAGTGGTTATGCAAGGATAAGTAACAGATATGTATTAATAATCTATATAAAAACTCAATGGTAATAATGACACTTGTATAGAACTTAGATTAATAAATATATCTGGAAGGAAAGGAATACTTCACCATTGATATTATTTAGAATCACCTTGCATAGTGATAATAAAAATCAGATTAACTTTTACTCAGTTTTATCATTGCTTTTAAATCATTACAGATCACATACCTGCATCTTGCCAGCACTCCCACCCTTGGGAGTCTCTGCTTTTGATATAAGGACATATTTTGGGATCAGTCACTATTTTTCTAGAAGTTCCATTTCATCATTTCTGGCAAAGGTTCAAAAATCTTATACAAGGAGAATGGAAGACGGGAGTTCCCTTACATGTGGGAGCAGAGATCTTCAATATGAAATATAGAACTCTAAAGGTGTACAAGACAATCCCTTGGGTTATGAAAAGTAAATGTCAGGCTTCTATTTTTATTTTTCATTCTTTAATATTTTCTATTTTTGTACATGTTTTATAGTGAACATAATGTGCTATTGTACATGTACAGTTTATAAACTACATTTGGATATTTAAGCTTAATTTCTTTTTTTATTTTAAAGAGGGTAAAATTAAACAGAACAAAACAGATCATAAGAAAACAATTTTAAGAAACACTGATTTCAAAGCAAGACCACTGGAGATCTTCACTGTCTATCATATTGTCTCTTGTTTTCTTCCAAACAGTTGTCCACATCTTCACACACAGTGAATGCATACTGAACATTAAAGTACTAAACTAATCAGAACAGGATGATGGAGGCTTTTTAAGTCTTCAAGACAATGGGGAAGTCAACAATGGCTGCCATAATGTTTCTCGTTCTCTTTGAAATAGTTGTCCATATCTTTACATATAGGCTTAATTTCTTAAAGAGACCAAGAAAAAAGTTTCCAAGTTGTTCTTGGCTAGACTGCAGTTACTCTATTATGAGGCATTGAAATGCTGATCATTTTTGATATTCAACAAAAATTAATCTTGTTTCTGCTTTAGATAATCCATGCTGAATCAAAGAGTTGCTAAATAAAAGTGTGAGAGGCTGAATGTGTATTCTCATTCAAATGAGAGGCTGGGCCACTCCTGAATAAGAGATTAGCCTCGTGGATTCTCTTGAAGAGAGAAAAAAATGCCCCTTAACATTAATGATGGAATCTGCTCAAGGGCTGTATAAAACCCGATTAAGACTGCAGAGTTCAACACCATCAGACAGGTGGAGAAATGGGCCTATAAAACTTGATGAGTTGATGCTTTTAATTAGCTATGAAACATAAAGGTTCTTACTCTCCAAGGTTTCAGTCAGGTGCAAATCTGTTAAAATTACATTCCAGTGGCCAAAAAGAGTGCCCCAGAGTGGCTGAAGGAATTGATTCATCCATTGTTCTTGCTTTGTAGAATTCAGAAAATGTCTAATAAAGGTAAGAGTTATGTTCTCAGCAGTATTCAGGTAGAGCTAATTGTGGTATTGCTCGGCTAATAGATTTCACTATTAACTGGTGATAAAAGCAGAGACGGGAAATAGAAACACTAGGTGGAGAATGATTAAAAGGACGTCAAAAGGAAGCTAGTGACAGAAAAGTGTTTGCAGTATGAGAAAATAGAGAAAAAAAAACCCTAAAAGAATGAATGAAAGTGGTGGAAGCCAGAGGAGCCACAAGCACATGGATTTCCCCATTTCACTGAAGGAGGTTAAAGCGGTCATCAGGGCCAGGGAGATAGCTCAGCAGCACAGGGCCTGCCTGGAAAGCGTGAGGTTCTGAGTTGGAGTTCCAGTATCAATCAACCAACCAATCAATAAATAAAATAAAACTAAACAAAATAAAGGGAACATGAAATCTGCATTAACAGATTCACCCAATGATCATGCATCATGGCACTCACCCTTAGCTCAGTGCTTCCTCCACACCTGTCTTTCTGTCTGTCTGCACATGGATTAAAAGAAGGAATCCAGGGTTCTGACTCAGGAAGAGGATCGATTCAACCAGAGACTGATAGGAGTTTCTGTGAGAAAAGACAAACCTTTGAAACTGGTCCATGGCCAAGAACAGGGGATAAAATGCAGCAGGCTACTGAAATTCTTTTGGTAGCATCACTTTTGCCATACTCTTATGAGTGGACTCTCAGCCATTTGTCAAGTCAGTGACTTCTGAAAAAGCTTCCATTCATCTGTCAAGTGGTCTGGGGGAGGGATGAATGGTGTTCATCATAACTCAGGCAGTGTAGGAGCTGCCTGCCCTTTGATTCATTAAACCTGTAAGAAAAGAGCTGAATTTATCCAGGACAACCTGGGAGACTATATATATGCCACTGATACATAGCAATGAAAGATAGAGCTTTTATAAATATATACATATATATGACAATTATTATTATACTACATAGTATCTGGGCAAGGCATTTAGAGTAAGCACATACATTATTAATAAATATGTCTTTCAGAGCCCAGATTTTTGATTGTTGCTCTTCGTGTATTTGTTCACTTACAAAGTTTCCTGTTGATAGTGTTTTTGATTCTACACACTGGCTCGTTCTTGTCATAGTCATTGAATCTGACCTAATTGGCAAATCAACTTTCTTTGAATCCATACATATAGAAAATGGGATTGGAAAATATCTGATTTTTTTTTTTTTTGGCAGTAGTAGAGATTAAAAAAAGGCCTTGCCACTAAGTTACATTTATTTTTATGTTTACTTTGAGACAGTATCTCACTAGTTGTTAAATTGTCCAGCCTCTGCTTGAATTTGTTATCCTCCTGCTTCAACCTCCCACAGTGCTGAGACTCCAGGTGTGCCCCACCATACCTGGTTAGAATACATTTTGATTTACTCTGTTCTTGTGATGCCTGGCATATGAAGCTTTTGTGAAAGTGTCTATAAAATGGCCAAAGAGGTTCCAAGAAGAAAGGGATGAAAATTTTAAAACAGTCACCTTGAAGTTCAAACTTTTACAATCCTTAGAATCAGAGTTTTAGTACTAACATGATACTTTGAACTCCAAGTTTGAGAACTGTGATGTCTTGTTTGAGGTCTTCTAACACAACACAGCGCTAAGAACCCAGATAAGGCACCATAAGAGAAGAGGAAGTCTGAACTGGGCAGCATCAGGGATCAGCTGCCCTGAGAAAGATGAGTTCTGGCAAAGCATGTGACCGAGAATGGAATCTCCTTGATATGGGGCCTGATGTGAAAGCAAATGGAAGTGGGTGGTTCTAGAAGACGGGGCACTTGTTGAATTATTTATTGAAAGAGTCACATCAGCTCCTCCATGCTTTACAGTGAGACAAGCTTCATGCCACACAATTTAAAATTTATGGAGTTTGAATTTTTATTGTGGGCACACACAACCTTCATGGTCAGGCACCAGCATGTGTATCTTCCCTGCCTGATTGTTTATTTTTCCTGATGTCTGGTACTATCTCTAGATTAAAGTTGTTTGGGAGCAAGAATCATTTCTCAATTCTTCTGTATCTCTCCAGCATCTCCACAGTGTTTGACACAAGGCAAGTGAATGTTTATCTAAGAATTTATTTTCTCTTTTTAGTTCTCTTCTGCATCCACTTGCAGTCCAACATAGGATGTCTCATGCTGTTGAGTTACACAATAAGTAATTTGGACCTTTTTCCATTTGTATCACAGACAAACTTTGAACTTGAGTTGCAAAGGGTCAACCCTGAAGTCTCCTGATGCAGGAATGGGTTGCCCAATCTTTTTGGTCCCCAGACTGTGTGTTTTCCCTTCCAGATCCTTTATAGGTCTCCAGTCAACATTAGCTCCCAAGACTTTCTAATCTGTGTGATGATAAACTTGATTTTCACTCCCACCTTTATCCGTCTGTTGTCTTCAGCACACGTCTCCTTTCTTTCTTTTTTCTTCTTCTTTCTTCTCAGTTTGTGCTCTATTTCTCCCCTCCCCCTCCCTTCTCCCCCTGTTCTTCTCCTCTTCCTAACCTCCTCCTCCTGCTTCTCTTCCTTCTTCTTTTGCTCCTTTCCCCCCTCTCTCTTCCCTTTCTTACTGACCTACCATTTCTGGTCTTTCTGTCTAGTGAGGCATAATTTTTGTTGCCATTTTAAGGCCTTAACCTTTATGTTTACTACTTGTCAACATGAAAAAGAGACAACCTAACTGAGTGGCCTTTAAGAAAAAAGCTTTCCATGGATATTTCCCCCCATTTTCTACCGTGCATATTTCCAGAAGAAAGGGAAACACGGAATGAGCGACAGAACACAGACGGTTGATGAAAATGAAAGGAATAGCAACATCATTGGCAATGATATGCAAATTAAGATAAATAAAAATGTCAGTTTTCACCTTTCATATTCACCAGGGCTAAGGAAAAGGAGAAAACTGATTTATTATATTTCCCATGTGAGAAAAAAACAGATAACTTTTTTATGTGTGGCCATTTGGCATAATATCTTGGGGTTTTGAAATATAGATTTCTTTTGACTCAGCAATTCTATTTTATGGGCTTAAATCTAAAATAATCAGAGATAGGCACAAGAATTTGTATCAAGATTTTTACACTATTATTATACTAGTTATAAAATCAAATAGTCAAAATATGGCACATTCGATGTATGCATTATCAAGCAGCTATATTATGAGAAAAAATGCTTAGGCAATATTGGGTTATGCACAGAATCATGTATCTATCTATCTATCTATCTATCTACATGTTTGTTCAGGTTTAAAGATACTTCAAATATTCTGGGAGTATATACAGTATTATTATTTTATTATTATTCTTATAATTATAGTATTATTATACTGTTATTATATTTTTATTAGATTACTAGTGTTAATAGAATTCTCTTGTATAGTAGAACTAGGGAAATTTTTTATTTGTTTATAATTATTAACTCATTCTATTTTTTTGCAGTGAAAACATTTGACTTTTCCTAATGTAAGAGGCATCTATGTTAGATGACTACAGCCAGTCCTCCAGTTTCTACATGTGTGCCCTTTACCTCTGCTGCTTTTCCTATCAGGAGATGGATCCTGAACCTAGTCAGAATTCTGGATCTGTTCTGGCCTTGTGACTGACTTTGACCAAAGAGTAGAGGTAAATTAAATTGCACAACTTTTGAAGATAGACTATTAGAAGCGAAGCTTCCATTTCATCACCATGAAGTGCTGTTCTGATATTATATAGACACTAACCCAGTGAAACCCCAGAAGTTTGACTGACAGTGTAGGCCACAGCAGTTTGACTGATTCCTGCACCGCCACCTCCATTCCCTCTGGACCACTGGCGAGACCTGTTGCCGTGGGCCCACTGGAGGCTGGAGGAGAGGAACGACTCTGCGTCCCTCTCCTCTGCCCCCACCCCTGTCCCCACCCTTGCCGCCCTCGCCCCTGCCCCCACCCCTGCCCCCGCTGCTGCCACTGATCTGAAAGGGAGCCAGTGCAAAGTAATACAGTGCAGGCCACAGCAGCTTGACTGATCCGGAGGGGGAGGGGCCAGCATGTGATGTCCCTATCTGCAACTCACTAGCACACAGCAGTGTGAAGGGTCATCTAGCCAGGGTGCTTCAGAAGAATTGTAATGAACAAAGAAAGAAACTGGGGCTTCCTGGAAGAAACAAATAAGATGGGAAGAGGAAGCAACAACAAAAAGTCCCCAGGTCCCAACCCTGAGAACATTGACCCAGGACAGGTAAATACAAAGGAGAATGAGAACAGCAAACATGCAATATCAGAAACGGCACCAGTGGACATAAAGAGATATATTTGGGACCTCATAGACGAGTTCAAAAGTGAGATATTTAGCCAAATAAAGCAAGATATAAGAAAATTAATAAAAGAGATACTAAGCATCCCTCAAGCAGTCACAGATGGAAGAAGGGAGGAACTCAAACAAAGGAGAGAACCATTTGATGAAGAATATAAACAAAATATAGAATACATGAAGCTTATTCAAAGAGATCACCAGGAAATTAAAAACTCTATGGAAAGATGGCAAATCAGCTTGAAAGAAACTAAGGATTATCCAAACTGGAGAACAAGTTCGCAATGTGGGAGTATGAAAGGGAAAACTTTTTAAAAATAGCAAGGAAACAAGCAGTAACAATACAAAGGCTAGAAGAAGACAAGAGGATCTATAACTTGAGAATAAAGAATGTGAATGAAGAAGCAGGGGTACAAACAAAGGAGCTACAAAGGTTATTCACAGAAATAATTAAGGAAAACTTCCCAAACATAGGAAAAGGAAATGATATTCTGATATATGAGGCATACAGAACTCCAGCCACCTACAACCAAAACAGAACTACACCCAGGCATATAATAATCAAGATCTCAGAAATTCAATATAAGAACAGAATATTAAAAGCTGTTAGAGACAAGACACAGATAACCTATAGAGTAAGTCCCATCAGAATAACAGCAGACTTCTCAACACAAACCATCAAGTCAAGAAGAGCCTGGAGTGAAATATTCCAAGCCCTGAAGAAAATAACCCCCATCCCAGATTTATATAACTGCTAAACTATCTCTAGAAATTAATGGAGAAATAAGATGCTTCCAAGACAAAGAGGAACTTGGGAAATTCGCAACCACCAATCCAACTCTACAGAGAATACTGCAGGGCATTCTAGAGAGAGAAAAAAGTACTAGGATTCCAGGAACAGTGGCAGAGAGGCCTTAATGCATGGAACAGAAAACATAATGAAGAAGATAAGCAGACAATTGATGGCAAAAAAAGAGCATAACAGAAATGAGGCAGAGCAGATTTTATTCAAAACTGATATGATTGATAGTATCAAGTCTGAGAGTATAGGCAACTACACTGAAGATTACAAGACTCTATGATATACATTCTGGTTTGATAACTGCCAGTTTTTGAAGTTCTATACTATATGCAAAGTTGTGTTTTTATTAATAAGTTATGCACTGTTATGCATAATATAATATCCAATTATACTATGTCTGATGATATAGTCAATTCTATTGGAGATAACAAGAGATAACACAGGAACTATGGTAGAACTCTTTGTACAACAATTTTATATGTTTATTTCATTTCATGTGTTTATAGGAATATGTTTTGTTTTGCCTTGCTTTGTTTTGTTTCTCCCTCTAATATAGAAAGAATAGGAATACATGTTAAGATTCATGCATGTGTAGAACCTATAAGTAGTTTATGAGAACTGATCTTATGACACATGATGAAATGAACAGATACTTTGAAGGAAAAGAGATACTAAAGTACCCATTGCTGATCCTGGAGTGTCATAATGTGACACCCAGCAATAGTATTATTCTTTGTTCAGAGTGATATTAGCCTGCTTGGGTTTGTTCAATCTCAATATAATTCAAGATATGGATAACTGCATGTATGTTTAAGTGTATTTTTGATAAGCATATTTCTAAATTTTTGCTGGATAGTTGAACAGAACTGGTTGCAGTCTCACTGTTTAAATTCCCACTCTATATGCTCCACTTTAGTATCTTGAATAACTATTTGTAAGAAGACAATCTGTAATCATCAACTAATGATTTCTTACTGTTCATTTTTTCTTTGAAATTGTGTATTATTTCTACCCATTTTCTGTTTTGTTTAGTCTTTCTTTAAATTAAATTTTAAAAAAAGACATTACATTACCCAGTGCTGATCACGAAGTGTCATGATGTGAAATCCAACAATACTGTTATTCTTTGTTCAGGATAATTTTATCCTGCTTTAGTTTGCTTAATCTAAACATAAATGATGATGTGGATAACTGCATGTATGTTTAAGTGTATAGGATTGACAACCATGTTACTAAGTTTTTGTTGGACAGTTGAACAGAACTCTTTGCAGTCTTGCTGTTTGAATTCCCACTTTACATGTTCCATTTTTGTGCCTTGAACAACTATTTGTAAAACGACAATATGTAAACATCAACTAGTGATTTCTTACTGTTTTTTTTCTCTGAATGTATGTATTATTTCTACCTATTTTCTGTTTTATTTAGTCTTTATTTAAATCAAAAATTAAAAAAAAAACTACTATGTAAGAATCCTAATGTAGCCTACAGGAAGATGAGACGCTAAACAGAGACCCCTCCAGGACCACCTTCCAGGCATCTGAGTGAAAGTCTCCTGGATCTTTCAGCCAGGCACTGTTTCCTCTGAATGTAGCATTGTAAGAGTCAGGGGGAGACCAGGAGAGAAGCTGTCCCAGAATTGTGGGAAATAATAAACACTGTTGTTTAAAGTCAGGTTTTGGAGTGGATTCTTACACAGAAACAGATAACTGGAAGAGCAGCATAACATTACTTTACATAACATTAAAAAAGAAAACCAGAGGCCGGCTATGGTTATCTTCCATGGAGTTTCTACTTCAAAGGTTTAAAAGTAATGGCTAACCGTTGCAGCATAGTTCATTTGCAAGATAGAATGATGAGATTTCAACAGTCAGCAAAACACAGTAAATAGGTAGCAAGTATGTTTCTGTATAATTTTCACTGAAAAGTACAGCTTTGCTGAAATATCCACACACTGCTCAAAACAGAATTCTGTACAGCTCTCAACAGAGTTCTTGGATCCATCACCCTGTTAGGACTATGGAGTGGGTGACTTGGGAACATTCAGGGTTTCTTGCTCAGTGGGATATCCTGAGAAAGAGGAGAGGCAGAGTCTTCTATTATTTTGGTAATTTTTTTTTCTTTTGTACCTGGTATTGAATGTACAACCTCACTCTCATCAGGCAGGCACTTACATTGCTGAGCCAATCCCCAGCCCATTTTTAAAAAATAGTCTTAAAATTTTATTTTTTTCCCATAGAAATGAAGAAATTCAAAGTCCTGTGTACCCTCCCGCAAAGTCTATATGGGCAAATTTCCAAAATTACTTTGCAATGTGCTATCCTTTAACAATGCACACATCCTAGGGTAATGAAAACTTGAAGAGGAGGCTCACAAGTCATCTCAGGTGTCAGCCTGAGTTCACCATCAGGTATTAAGAGTTTCCAGGTGTTGGAGATCATCTAATTCTAAGTCATCTTTCTCCAGTCACCAGCCTAAGCCTTACCTAAGGTGATGATCACTGCGGCTCACTAAGGTCACAGTGAATAATCTTGTAGGCAGAGCTACAGCAGGACCTGGTCTCTCTGCTCCACTGCATTATGTTTTGTGTGGTGTTGTCTCACTTCTGCAAACATAAATGAAATCTCAAAGGTGAGATGAGATGTTGCTCCCTGTTCAGTGGGCCATTGGCCGTAACGATTGAAATCAGGCAGACTATACAGGCAAAATGTTTTCCGCAATAGTGTAAATATAAACATAAAATAGCAAAGTGAATGTTTTGCTGGGTACAAAGCTGCTTCTTAACTGGAGAATAAAGGTTGCAGATTTAGATTTACAGGTTGTGTTCTTCTTGGCAAAGCTGTTTTCAAAACCAGATGTCTGGTGATGAACACTGATTCTCTTCTCTCCTACTGGGTAATTGATATTTATTATAAAGCTAAGCAGGAGCATCCAGGGTTTGGAGAAACAAACTCTGACAACTGCACATTTCAATATTCAATTTTTCACAGTTCTTCTCCTTCCAGCGTACTCCTCCAGGGTGTTACACTCACTGACACATTCCCCTCCAATCAGTCTCCATTGTTAGCATTCTGTCTCTTTCATGCTGAGCCATGGCCAAAAGCCCTGAGCTGGGAATGAGGCTTCAGTTCTGTGTTATCACATAGAAAGACCATGATCTATCGTCACATGCTCAAACCTTGGAGTGTGTCAGTGAATTAGAATCTGGTAGTTAGCTCTGTTCTAAAGATCTCTCCCTTTTACTGCCACCTTTCTTCTCTGGAGTTAACATTTCTGGCACAGAATTAAGGAACAGTTTAAACCATTGGCTCTTACTGAAGTTGTCTGACACCAGGCAAGACATCTGGGATGTGACCTCGGCATTCCCTTTGGCATCAAATTTGGCACATAGCTCTATGATATCTGAACTTTCCCTAGTCTTGACAGCCTCCAATTTTTGTTCCTTTGAGTTGTCATTCACTTTATTTTTCTGCCAGCAAAATAATATGATAAATTACACAAATTGCCAAGGGCCCAGTATATTTTGGGGCTGTCATTCTTTTTGGCATAGAACCCCAACAACTGTTCTTTGTGGAGTCCAGCCTGGAAGTCCAGTGCTAACGTTAGAGGTCTGGACAATATGTGGTTCAACTGCTGACTATAAACTTTGCTTTTGGAGAGTGTTTTTTTTTTTTTCATTAAGTTCAAATTCTTTTTTTTTTTATTTAAGAGGAAAAAGAGAAAAACACAAAACAAAACAAAGCGGTGTAAGGGTACACGTAATACAGAACTACAAAAAAAAAAAAACATAACAGTAAGGAATCACCTGCTAATAGATTACATATTATCATCTTGAAAATAGTTGCTCAAATCACAGTATCAAAGAATACAAGGTGGACATTCAAACAGGGAGACTACAAACAGCTGTGTTCAATGATCCAAAAACATTGATATAGTCAGCTATTTAACACCCCAAACACACTTGCTGTTATATCCGTTAGAGCTCTTTTTCTTTTTTTTTTTCCCTCTCTTTTTTACAACAAAATTTACACATTTTGGATTTTATTACTCCTTAGTGCTTATTACTTTTTTGGGGGGGAGAGAATACTGTCAAATATGGCAAAACAGAGCTGTCAGTCAAAACCAAGGATAGACATAGCACCTGGTGTAGAACAGAGTACAAGGTAATCAACAATGGTTATCAACGTTGTCTCTTGTTTCCTTAAAAAGAATTGTCTATCTCATTAGATATTATAAAGTTGGACAAAACAGTAGAGAACAAGACCAATAAAACTTAGGCATTGTAAACATTACAGGACTTCCAAAGAAGACAATAGTCAAACCAGAATGGGCATCTTAGTGAATCTTATTGCCTTCAAAGTAGTTGCCTAGATCCTCAAACTTGATACTATCATACAGAATGGAACAGAGTCTAATCAGTCAAAACAAGATCGTGGGAGTATTACAGGACTTCAAAACAAGTTAATAGAAAATCAAAAAGGGTTACTATTTATATATCCTAATTTTTAAAATTTTTTCTTTAATTAAGACAAATATAAGAAATGACTAAATTTTTTTTAAAAGAATAAGGGGGAGATTGAGATAAAACAGGACATAACAATATAACAATACAGGTCAAAGCATGACTGCTTCAGCAACGTAGTACTTCACTGCCATATAACCCGACTTAATAGTAGTTACCATAGTGTCTGTCTTTTTCCTTGAAATATTTGGATAAAACTTCATATACTCTAGCTTCAAATATTTCCATATCAAGAAGCCCAGAATAAAGCCTTTCTAATTAATGAGTGAAAACTTTATAAGGCTTCAAGGCCACCTAATGGGGAATCATGATTACCACATATTTTTATATATTTGAATCATTACTTACATTAGGGAAACTATTCGGTATTCACACATGCGAGATTGATTTATTTCACTTATGAGTATGGTCTCAAGCTGCGCCCATTTATTGATAAATATCTCAATGTGATCCTTCTTTATAGCTGAATAATACTCCATTGTATAGAAATACCACAACTTTTTTATCCATTCCTCAGTTGATGGACACTTGGGTTGTTTCCAAGATCTGGCGATTACAAATTGTGCTGCTATAAACATAGGTGCACATATATCACTGTGGTATGATGCTTTCAGTTCTTCTGGGAATATGCCTAGAAGTGGAATAGCTGGAATAAATGGGATTTCCAATCCCAACTTTTTGAGAAATCTCCAGACAGATCTCCACAAAGGCTGTACCAGTCTATACTCCCACCAGCAGTGCAGGAGAGTTCCTTTTTCCCCACAGCCTCTCCAGCATTTGTTGTTGGTTTTCTTGATCCTGGCCATTCTTTCAGGAGTGAGATGGTATCTCAGTGTGGTTTTAATTTGCATTTCTCTAATGACCAATGATGATGAGCATTTTTTCATGTATTTATTTGCCATTTGCATTTCTTCATCTGAGAATTGCGTATTCATCTCAGATGCCCATTTTTGGATTGGATCTTTGAATTTTGGAGGTCTGAGTTTCTTTAATTCTTTATATGTTTTAGACAAGAGGCCCTTGTCTGAGAGAGAGTTCACTAAAATCTTTTCCCAGTTTGTGGGTTTTCTTTTCACTATGCTGGAGATTTCTTTTGACATGCAGAAACTTTGTAATAAGAAGTGGTCCCAGTTATTGATTCTGGGGAGTATTTCTTGTGCGGTTTGAGTCCTGTTCATGAATTCTTTACCTACTCCTATGTCTCCAAGGTTTCTACCTAATTTGTCTTCCAATAGATTTAGTGTTTCTGTTTTAATATTCAGATCTTTGACCCATTTAGATTTTAATTTAGTACATGGTGATAGACATGGGTCTAGCTTTAGTTTTCGGCAAATGGAGAGCCAGTTTTTCCAGCACCATTTATTAAAGAGACTGTCGTTCTTCCAGTGAACCTGCTTGGCTCCTTTATCAAAGATAAGGTGGTTGAGTGTGTTTGTAGTTGTGGTTGTATCTTCTAATCTATTCCATTGATCTTCGGTTCTGTTTTGATTCCAATACCATGTTGATTTTACTACTGTTGCTTTGTAGTATAACTTCAAGTCAGGGATTGTGATGCCTCCTGTTTTGTCTTTGCTGCTTAGAATTGCCTTTGCGATTCTAGGTCTCTTCTGGTTCCAGATGAAATTTAGGAGTGATTTCTCTAGATCTATAAGGTATGTTGATGGTATTTCTATTGGGATTGCATTGAATCTGTATAACAGTTTTGGGAGAATGGCCATTTTCACAATGTTTGTTCTTCCTATCCATGAGCAAGGGATGTCTTTCCATTTTCTGAGATCATCTTCAATTTCCTTTTTCAGTGTATTATAATTTTCACTGTATAAGTCTTTCACTTCTTTTGTAAGAGTAATTCCTAAATATTTCATTTTTTTGCTTGCTAATGTGAATAATCCAGTTTCTCTTATTTCCCTCTCTGTGATTTTGTTGTTTGTGTATAGGAATGCTATTGATTTCTGAGTATTGATTTTGTATCCAGCCACATTACTGAATTTATTTATTGTATCTAAGAGTCTTTCAATGGAGTTTAGGGGGTCTTCTATGTAGAGTATCATGTCATCTGCAAACAATGATAATTTAACTTCTTATTTTCCTATCTTTACCCCTTTTATTTCTCTTTCTTGCCTAATTGCTCTGGCTAGTACTTCCAGTACTATATTAAATAGGAGTGGTGATAAAGGACATCCTTGTCTTGTGCCCGATTTTAAAGTAAAGGCTTTCAATTTTTGGCCTTTTAGTATGATGCTGGCTGTTGGTTTGTCATAAATGGCCTTTATTATATTGAGGTAAAGACCATTTATTCCAATTTTCTGTAAAGTTCTTATCATGAATAAGTGTTGGACCTTATCGAAGGCTTTTTCTGCATCTATAGAAATGATCATGTGATTCTTATTTTTGGCTTTATTGCTATGGTGGATTACATTTATTGATTTGTGTATGTTGAACCATCCTTGCATTCCTGAGATGAATCCCACTTGGTCATGGTGTATAATCTTCTTGATGATTTGCTGGATCTTATTTGCCAATATTTTATTGAGGATTTTTGCATCTGTGTTCATTAGGGAGATTGGTCTATAGTTCTCTTTTATAGTTGGGTCTTTCTCAGGTTTTGGTACTAGAGTAATATTTGCTTCCAGGAATGACTTAGGAAGGATTGCTTCCCTTTCAATTTCATTGAATAGTTTGAGGAGTGTTGGCATTAGGTCTTCTTTGTATTTCTTGTAGAATTCTGCAGTGAATCCATCTGGGCCTGGGCTCTTCTTGGTGGGTAAGGACTTAATTACATTTTCAATTTCATTAGCAGAGATTGGGTTATTCAACAGTTTTACATCCTCTTGATCTAGCTTTGGTGCTTCATATACTTCTAAGAATCTGTCTATTTCTTCTGTGTTATCAAACTTTTGAGAGTAGAGGTTTTCGAAATAGGTGTTGATGATCCTCTGTATTTCTATTGGGTCTGTAGTGATTTCTCCTTTTTCATTTCTTATTGCATGAATTTGAGCTTTTTCTTCCCTTTTTTTAATAAGGTTGGCTAGGGGCTTATCGATTTTATTTATTCTTTCAAAGAACCAACTCTTTGATTCGTTGATTCTTTGGATTGTTTTCTTAGTCTCTATTGCATTGATTTCTGCTCTGATTTTTATAATTTCCTCTCTTCTTTTGGCTTTGGGCTTGACTTGCTCTTCTTTTTCTAGCTGTTTGAGATGTAGCATCAAGTTATTTATTTGTATTCGTTCTGTTTTCCTGATGTGGGAACTCAGTGCAATAAATTTTCCTCTCAGGATGGCTTTCATTGCATCCCACAGATTCCGGTAAGTTGTATCTGCATTTTCATTTTCTTTTAGGTATTGTTTAATTTCTTCTTTAATTTCTTCTGTGACCCACTGATTGCTCAAGAGTGTGTTATTCAGTTTCCATGTGTTTGCAGAATTTTTGCAGTATCTTTTATCATTAATTTCTAATTTCAGAGCGCTATGATCCGATAATATGCAAGGGATGATTTCAACTCTTTTGCATTTGCTTAAATATGTTCTGTGAGCTAATATATGGTCTATTTTAGAAAATGATCCATGTACTGCTGAGAAGAATGTGTATTCTGATCTTGTTGGGTGGAACATTCTGTATATGTCTATCAAACCCATTTGTTCACAGGTGTGATTCAGTTCTGTTATTTCTTTGCTCATTTCCTGTCTGGTTGATCTGTCCCTTGGTGTCAGTGGTGTATTAAGGTCTCCTGTTACAATTGTGTTACTGATAATTTGAGTTTTCATTTCTGTTAATAATTGTTTTATATAACTGGGTGCTCTGGAGTTTGGTGCGTATATATTTAAGATAGTTATCTCTTCCTCTTGGAGTTTTCCCCTTACAAGTATGTAGTGACCTTCTTTGTCCTTAATGGTCATTGTTGGTTTAAAGTTCACATTGTCTGCAAACAGAATGGCTACTCCTGCCTTTTTTTGGATTCCTGCTGCATGAAGAATTGTTTTCCATCCTTTGACTTTCAGTCTGTGAGTATCCTTCTGGGTTAGATGGGTTTCCTGTAAACAGCATATGGTTGGATTTTGTTTCTTGATCCATTCTGCTAGTCTGTTTCTTTTGATTGGTGCATTGAGACCATTTACATTAATGGTTATTACTGTTAAATGCTGGTTAATTGTAGGAATGTTATCTCTCTGCTGTTGCATCTTTATCTTTCTGTTCTGTTTAATTATTTGCTTTGCTTAGTGGTTTTTTCCTTTGTGTATCTAAACTGTCTTTCAATATTTTTTGCAGGGTTGGTTTGGTGTTCATGAAGTTCTTCAGCTGTTCTTTGTCATGGAAGTATCGTATTTCACCATCTATTTTGAATGATAGTTTTGCAGGATAAATCAGTGTTGGTTGGAAATCATTTTGCTTTAGGATCTGGAATATTTCACTCCATGTTCTTCTTGACTTTATCGTTTGTGCTGAGAAGTCTGCTGTGATTCTGATAGGTTTTCCTTTATAAGTGATCTGTCTTTTCTCTCTGACAGCTTTTAATAATCTATTCTTGTGTTGGATTTCTGGGATGGTGATTATTATATGTCTGGGTGTAGTTTTATTTTGGTTATGACTATTTGGAGTTCTATATGCTTCACTGATCCTGATGTCAGTTTCTGATCTCATGCTTGGGAAATTTTCAGCTATTACTTCTCTAAATATCCTCCTGACATCCTTCATGTTGTCTCCCTCTCTTTCATTAATCCCTATCATTCTTATGTTATTCTTCTTTGCATCATCTTGCAGTTGTTGAATTGTTGTTTCCTGATTCCTTGTTATTTTCAAAAGATCTTTCCTTTCCTGTTCACTAGCTGCAATCCTGTCTTCAAGGTCTGAAATTCTATCTTCACTTCCATTAAGGCGGTTTTTACAACTTTCAGTGGAGTTTTTTATTTCCTGTATATCTCTGTGCATCTGCATTATGTATTCTGTTTGTTTCTTATATTGCTCGTCTAGGGATTCTATCTTTTTGTTTAGTTCCTCCAATTTTTTATCTGTGTTTTCTTTAGATATATTTATAATCTCTTTCATTTCTTTTATCATTTCTTCTTTTATCTGGGAGATTATTTCGAGTTTGAATTTCTTTAAAGCTTCCTGGAGTTGCTTGTCAATTTCAGTAGCTATTGTGTCCGATATATGAGGTGGATGGGATATATTTTCTTCTATATACATTGCTCCTAGGGTTTCTTGAGATGGGCTGGAGGTTTGAGGTTGTAATTTGGTCTTTCGTTTTGTCATTTTCCTATATTTCTGTGTTTCAAGTGTTATTTGAAAGCTTCCTCAGGATCTGTTGAAAATCCCCTTCTATGTTTGGAGCTACTGAGACTCTGGCACCGCGCTACCCCAAGCCATTGGGCCTACAGAACCAGTGGCCCTCTCTGCCTGCTCAGAACTCCGCAGTTCCAGACAAGCTGGGCCTCAGGGACACTGTGCGCCCACCTGCCCCTTGGAGGCTCCACAGTTCTTCAATCGCAGCTGGGTTAGGGTACTCACCACAGGCCACAGTGCCTCAGGAACCTGTGGTCCCTCCCTGCTTGCAGAGATATCCACAGTCCTCCAGACACACAGAGAGGCCGATGAGGGCACCCCAGATCTGCCCAGCTCCTCCCCTGCACACCGATGGCCAGGCGCGGCAGTTAAACAGGCTGGGCTAGGCTGATAGTGTGGGCCCGCCCACCTGTCGGGAGCTCAGCAGTTCTCTAAGTGTAACCAGAATAGGGAGGCTGATGTGGAAGCCTCGAACCCACCTCTCCCCTTCACTGCACCTGGGAGCCTGGGGGAACTCCAACAGTCTGGGCAGAGATATCCAGAGTCCTCCAGACACACAGAGAGGCTGATGAGGGCACCCCAGATCTGCCCAGCTCCTCCTCTGCACACCGATGGCCAGCAAGTTCAAATTCTAAGCATGACCCTTGGTCCTAGAATCAGAATCCAAGAAGTGAAGAGAACAGACCCTGGTATAAAGGAAGTGTGAAAACAAGGCTTGGAACATTGGAAGAAATTCTAGCAGTGAAAAAGCTGTAAATTTTGACTAAAGGATCCGCCTGCATGATATTTTGAAAAACATAAAATTGTTTCACAGCATTTAACCATAGGGTATCTCCCATTCAATTCTAGACTTTTGTGTCCTCTTGAAGACTGTAGATCCTCAACCCAGGCAAGAGAATATTCCTACCTAGTACATTCTGTCTCATGACTTACCTTATCTCAGAGGAAAATGCTTGTTCCAGATTTGCATTTCTTGGCTCTTAACTTTTGTGTTCTTCTCCATTTTCCTAGAAAGAGTACAGGTGATATACATTCCTTTCTTATTTTTCTTTTTCTTTCTTTTTTTTTTGAGAAATGGTTTATTCTTGAAATCCAGGATTTGTTCCTGAGAAACAGGGAAATTCGCCTGACATTTCTTATACTGCTCCTATTATTCCTGTTATAGACTTTTTGCGGTAAATTCTTTTCTTCAGATCTCTATTCATGAGGAGAAATATCATTTAAAAGTCTATGACTGGCCTTAGTGTTCTGATTTGAAGAAACAAAAACAGATGTTACAATAGTTTCTTTTTAAAGAATTCCTTTTTATCTTCTCGTATACCTTCATGATATCTGTCATATTCTTCAGTATCATTTAATTTTTTCATATTAACTTATCAAAATATTATTGAGTGACTATTAAGGGGTCAGGCATTGTACAACCACAAAAAATGTAAATTTACTCTTAAGACATCTGAAAGTTTCATTTGAGTGAAAAGAGCTTATAGTATAAGAGAAGAGAAAAACATTTAAAATTATACAATTCACAGAACCACATATCTACCACTCGTTAGGGGTCAGGGTGAAGAAATGCAGGAGATTTTTCCCTGGGGAATTGACACTGAGACTTGAAGATGATTTGAACAGTCTGATGTGAAGAACTAGCATAGAAGGCAGCCTTCTCACAGAGCAAATGCCAATTAGCTTCAGTCCAGACGGTAGGAGGGAAAACATTTCACTTACACATATTATGACTGGTTAGAGCACTACTAGACAGAACCCATTTTTTTTCAGTCTGAGTCAGAGTTTACTTACTGGATGATTCCAAGAATACTCTGAAAACTGTAGAAACTGCCTGAGATTTAATCCAGGAATGGAAAAAGAGGGTCCATAATCTATGAGAAGAAATAAATTACTTAATAATTCTCCCCTACCAAATAATATGCACTCACTTGAAGAGTTAGAAATATTTTGTGCATTAAGATTGACGCACATGGTGACTCATGTCTATAATTGCAGCACTTTGGGAGCTAAAGCAGGAAGATACAAGCTCAAACCTAACATGCACGCTTTAGTGACTTAACAAAACCGTGTCTCAAAAGACAAGAAGGGCTGGGATTGTAGTTCAGCGTAGAGGTCCTGGGTTCCATCCTTGGTACTAAATTTTTTTTAAATTTCCTTTTGGAAGACATTTTCTGGCTCTAACATATGGAAGATGAAATAGAAAGGAACAAGAATACACCCCCAGGAGATGCTAGGAATGATCAGTAATCTCGATTAAAACTGCAGTCGATATGGATGACGGGGACGGTGGAGGAGTTTTTTTTTTTAAGAGCAGCAGCTCAAGATGTCATAATAAATACGTTAAAAAGTGATCAGGATTTCAGCAACACTGATATTTGTGTTTATTTTACCAGCAACAATAGTGAAATACTTTGCCGTAGTTCGGGTCTTCTGAATCACAGCTGCCAAGATTGGGGCTAAACACACAGGGATTTTTGCTAGGGGACACGTTGGAGAAAGGAAACAGAGAAGACAAGGAAGTCTGCGTGAGCTGTGACGTTGGGAGGCAGGTCTGTGCTTGGAAAAGGAGAGGGAGAGAAGACTAGCAGCAGCATCCTAACATATTGTGTAGGCATCAATGCATTCTTGGACCAAAGTCAGCCCACAAAAGGTGTCGTCTCCCAAGGCTGGGTCTGCACAGTCTCCCCTCCTGCTCAGCCTCGTGGGCTCCAGGAACCCAGAGGATTCCCCAAACTGCAGCTGTGGCTCTTGCTGTATCACACTTCTTGTGGGAGGAAGTCTTTTATTTTCAAGGCCACAACACACTTAAGTGTGCTTTTTGTTTATTCAGGGTACAGGTGGACCCAGGAACCTCCTGCAGTGACTCTGCAGTCTTATAACTTGCACTGATGTAAAGACTCAGACTTCGGAAGTAGTGAAGGGAGGTGCAAAACTTTTCACTTGTCTAATATTTCTGTACATTCGTCTTTCCTATAAACCTTCCAGCATACCAAATTCACACACACAAAAAAAATCCCTCTATGTCTAAAAGAACAAGAAGGTATTTTCCTTGATTTTCCCTTCCTTGTTAACCTTGGAGTTCCATATCATTTTTGCTGATGAATTATAACATGCTTTTCAATGCAGTTCTAAAGTCTCTGCAGTATCCTTAGATCGCAAATAACTTTGATTCTGTTTCAGAAGATAGTTTTATTCCTGCTAGCCTACCCATGAAATAAGAGTTTACTTCTCTTCACCAGTCTCTAATTTCATTTTCCAAACAGTCATAAATAGCTTAAAGGCTCTGATAATGATTAAATGGACCATGTGGGCAAAAATATTGTAGTTTTGCATAGCATTTAATAAATATTATTATTATATGTATTACTAAGTTATATGTTTGCCTTATTGTCTCCTTCTAAATCAGATATCCATAAGCCAGGCACTGGCTGATGGTTGTTGTGGTTGAACTGGCCTATATTAAGGATGAAGATACAAATCCAGGTGGTTAGTTTAGTTTAAAAAATAAGGTTGCAAAATGTTATGCCATCGTATTGTCTTGATGTATGAGAAAGTTAACAAATTACACTCAAATTCAGAAAGAAATGCTAACCTCATACTCAAACACATTCTTTCCAGAAACTGTTGATAAAAACTCAACAATTTACTTTCAGATAACAGGAGAGTCTAAATATTTAATTCTCTGTTCTTTTTAATGTGCCTGCATATGGCTTACTTTGGATATTTTAAAAGCAAACTTTCTTTTTCAGTGTTGGAAATAACAACCATTAGGCTGATCCGTGCTTCATTTTTTTCTTCTGCTGTTCTTGCACTAACCTGAAAGTTTCCTTTCCATCTGAGACATCAGGCTCATCTCATTAAAACCAGACTTTTCACATTTAGCTGTCTGCTCCTGTACTTCTGCCAGGCAGGTTTTCTTAAAAAGCTTTCTCATCATCCCGAGGAGAGGACTGAGAGCACATACATGAGAAGGGAAAATATTGACAAGGTTATTTTCTCAGTCTGCTTCCAGGTTTTGAGTTTCTACTTTGAATTCAGTCTCACATATTTAGTTTCATTCTAGGTCTCAATCCCGAGTCAAAAATGGCTTCTGTTTCTATTGATTGACACCTTTGTTCTGTCTAATTGTATTAGTTTTGTCTGGCTGCTATAGCAAAGAGCCACAGACAAAGCGGTTTAAGAAAAATATTATCTCACAGTTCTGGAGGGTAAAAAATTGAGATGTGGCAGGGCTGATGTCTTTTAAGGTTTGTTGATGGCTGTCTCTGTCTTCCCACCATCTCCCCTTGTGAGATGTCTTAACTTTATCTTCTTATGACGGTGCCTGTCATATTCACTAGTGATCTCACTTTACCTTAACTATCTTTCTATAATTCCTGTCTTCAGATCCACTCTCATAGTTAGAATGAATTAGAGGTTCAACATATTAATTTTTTGAGCAGGAGGACAAAGTCCAACCCAGCATTGACTTGTATCAAAAATTAGCAGTTGTTATCTATCAGTTGAAGCATCCAGGGAAGCAACTCAAAGTAAAAATGGAAAATCATTCACAATGTATTCTGATAAAAGTTTAATAAGACACTTCAATAAAGATATGTAAAGATTTGTTTTGAGTGCAGCAAGACAGTATAACTAGCAGATGATTTATGTCAACAGGGGAACAGCAGCTCTTGGGATGAGAAAATAAACTAGAAAAATGTTTCATTTGTTGCTTTTATTGCTATTTTAATGCTTAGGAGACACACTAATGAAATACTTATGGTGAATATGTAGCATCTTCTAAATTTCAACCAGGGAAGCCTTACGCTGAAATACAGTATGACAAACAATGGTGAGCAGGAGCTCTTTTCTGCAAGCAGTGTACTCAGAAAATGAAGAAGATTTCAGCTTACTTTCAAGTGATTTCACATCCTTCTAGCTGTGGGGCAGGCTTTTTCTGACATCTTAAAAGGAATCAATATTAACAAGACACATGAATATGAATTTCAGTGCATGCTTCCTCTTTTAGAAAATACTTTGATACCTCTTTTACCTGACTAGATATCTTTCCCCTGTTGGAAGGTATCTTGGCAATTTTCAATTAGGAAGATAAAAACCAAACAAACAAATAAACAAATTACTGTTTTTAAGAAAAGAAGCACCTCAAAGCTTGAAACCAAATTTCTTTTTGATTTAAAATTATGTAAACTAGAGTCTGTAGAGGATTATCTGCAACTCTCTCAATTTACCTTTACCTAGAAGATCTTGCAAAATATTCTCTACTCACCATAAAATGAAAACTTGATTGTTTCTTATGGTAAACAGCTAGGACTTGTATGTTGTACAGTTGCATTTAAATAAGACACATTAAGATAGATATGCAGCATTCCAGGAAGAGTTTCTCACCTTTTAAACAGAAAATGCAATTCTTGCAATGGTTCTGTTAAAAAAAAAAACAAAAACTCTTTTCTTAGTCAAAAGTCATGCCTGGTTATGTTTAATATAGAGCAATATTGCTGAGTAGAACATCCCATGATGGTAGAGAAGGTCCATAAAATATGCATGGCAGTAAACAATATATGAATCCAGAGAGGTGAGCTAAATTTTCAGATAGAACTTAATCATTGTATGTCTAGGCACAGAGGATAGGATGGTAAATAAGACAGAGCTCCTAACCCTAACCCTAACCCTAACTCTAACCCTAACCCTAACCCTAACCCTAACCCTAACCCTAACCCTAACCCTAACCCTCGAGAAACATGTGAGCTTGTAAGGACATGCAACTCACAGATTTCCGAGTGGTGAGGAAGGCAGAGACATCTAATTTAGCTTGGCGAGAAGGGTTCAGTGTTCAAGGCTTATAGCATGTTATGTATTTCAATTAATTTTTCACACTAAATGTGACCTTGTCCTCATTTTAAATAAGGAAACAGTCTCAAAGATATCTCTGATATGGAAACCTACACGAAATCTACCCAGACTGCATGAGGTGCAAAAGTTATATGCTTTACTATTTAAAAATGCCAATCACTTCTTGAGGAAACATTTCAATATTGCCCAATTTATGCTTGTTGCTATAAAAATAAAAAAGGGATTTTCAAATATAATTAAGAACAGTGAGACAACTACTCTAGTTTGCTTTATGGGTTATACAGAAAGCAGTACTTTGATTTAGATCATACGCTCAGAAACATCCTGGAAAGTGGAGGCACCAAGTTTTGCTGTATTTCTCATGAGTGCCTTTATATCTCAAACTCCAAATTTTCTGTCTCTTGTTTAAACATTCTATTTGTAACTCACTACATGGTATTGAATATTTTGTCAGCATGAATTTTTAGTATATGAGAAAAGTATTTTATTTATCAACATAATCACTAAAAAAGCTTCCTTTCTTCTCAAACTGGGTGTGTGTGTTATATCTAACCCTAACCCTAACCCTAACCCTAACCCTAAGGTTATCAAATTACATTAATCAACTGAATCTTTACCCAACACTCATGATTGTGTGGACTGACTAGAAGTTTAATGAAGAATGTCTCTGTTTCTCTCTCTCTCATGCTAGTAGCTGATACTTTCTTGCATGTATAAAAATTATTTTTTATCATTTTGTTATTTATGACAGGAATTTAAATTTTTTGGTAATGAATATTTATTCATGTGAAAAAATCTTTCCCAAATTAATGTAGATATTTTTATATAGATTCATATAATCTTCTTTATACTATGTGAATATTGCTTTTTTTATTTAATAAAAATAAAACTAAAAAATAAAGAAGGAGATTAAGATAAAAGAGGACATAACAACATAACAACACAGGTCAGAACAGAACAATTTAAGCAACATTTTTCACCACAAGATAACCCGACTTAATAGTAGTTACCATAGTGTCTCTTTCCTTGAAATATTTGAGTATAACTTCGTATACTATAGCATCAAACACAACATGACAGTGTAAAGCCATTCAAGAGAATGAAAGTACTATAGGATATTTAGAACCAACTAACAGAAAATGAACAATGGTTTCTGTATTATCTCTTTGTCTATAAAAAATTTTGTTTATACTATCACATATAATGAAATCCAATAAGATACAACATGATAAAACCGATGGAGACAGAAAAACAAAAGCTTGATGGGACTTCAAAACAAAATGATATTAAATCACACTAGCTATTATGACATCTTGTTTTCTTCAAAATAGCTATTCAAACCATTGCTGACAATAAAATCAAACAACCCAGAATAAAACCATTCCAGTTAATGAATGAAAACATTATAAGGCTTCAAAGCAATGTAATGGGGACTCATTATTACCACATATTTTTATGTATTCTTATCATTTCTTACACTAGGGAAGCTATTCAGTATTTATACCTGTGAGTTTGATGTAGTTCACTTATGAGTATGGTCTCAAGCTGTGCCCATTTATTTATAAATACCTCAATGTGATCATTCTTTATAGCTGAGTAGTACTCCATTGTATAAAAATACCACAACTTTTTTATCCATTCCTCAGTTGATGGACACTTAGGTTGTTTCCAAGATCTGGCGATTACAAATTGTGCTGCTATAAACATGGGTGCACAAATATGACTGTGGTATGATGTTTTCAGTTCTTTTGAGAATATGCCTAGAAGTGGAATAGCTGGAAAAATGGGACTTCCAATCCCAGCTTTTTGAGGAATCTCCAAACTGACCTCCACAGTGGTTGCACCAGTCTACACACACACCAACAGTGCAGGAGGGTTCCTTTTTCCCCACAGCCTCTCCAGCATTTACGACAGGAAATTTAAAGATACATTCACTTTGATTCCAGCTAGTTATACTTCAACCTTTCCACTTCTACCATTGGAAAGTGAGTTGCTGGGGCTCAGTTATGGAGTTTTGCAAAGCTGCACGATGCACGAATTTATTAAAATAGATACTTTTTTCAATGAGTTCTTAAAGACAGAAATTGAGCAAGAATGTAACATTAAATAGAAACCTTAGTGAAAGTAATCTCTGAATGGCGGAAATTAAGCTTCTGGGAAACAAAATATAAAAGCAGAATGCATATTTTTATTTTTGGCATCTATAATGTCAGGAAGGAAAAGGAGAAGTAAATGGAACTTGTTAACAGTTTCCCATCTGTTAGGTCACAGAGCAATATTACATTTTGGTTATGTAAGAATACCAGATACAATTACTCTTCCCTCTAAGGGTTTGATAATGTTGGGTGGGCTCATGAGAGGATCCTCTTTCGGGGTTGTTCATATAATTGCAGTCACACATTGACATGTGAAAGCCAAACTAGTCTCTGTTCTCAAGGATGACTCATCTTTCTGGCAATTGGCTGGGAGGGAGAACATAGCTGTTGACAGGAACACTACATGGCCTTCTTCATGAGCTTGGCTTCCATCAGTGTGGTAGCTAGATTTGCCAAAAGGGTTGCAGAAGAGTAAGTATTCTAAGAATCCATATGACAGTTGCAAAGTTTCTTGCATCTTAAGCTCAGAAATGCACAGTACCACTTGTCCCACCTTCTACTTATGGAGGAAGTCATTAGATCAGACCAGATTCAAACAGGAAAAATGATAGGGAATGACAGGTCGCATTACAGAAAAGTAAGAGGAAGAGCAAATGTTATGCCATATATCTTTAGGAAATAAATTTGTCACAATCTTCTATCAGAACATAGCATTTTACCTTCCTCTCATACAGAGAATCCGCTTACTCCGAATGTCTCATCATGTCCCAATCCAAATCATCATGGACACCAAGTCCTGGAGAGTTGGGTTTTGGGTCTGGGTGCAGTTCTTCACTGTTGGGGACAATTCTTCATGTTGATTATGTAGGATGGCAGGGCAATACAGAAACACGTCAAGGGGGCCAGCATGTTTACACCCAGTGCTGACCTATCAATGTGGTGCCCTCTCTGTGTCTTTCCTGTGTGCTCTTTGATGAAGCGCTGGCCTCCTTTTCGGCTTCTCCAGCTACATGCTTGTTTCTGGCCTGTCCGTTGCTCTCTGACTCCCTCTGTTGGCTGCTCCTTGTCCTCCTAGCCAGTATTTTTAAAATCAGGAATTAAAAATAAGCCTAGTTTCTGGCTTAGTTTAATAATACAGAGCATATCTCACTTCTCCCTGGCCTACACCTATGTATAGTAGGCCTTAACCAAAATGATAAAGGAGCTCACTGTTTAGGAACAAAGTGCAACCACTGACTTCCTCCCTGTTTTCCCAACTTTGGTGCTATGGTGAAACAGTTCTACTAAAGAAACATTTTCCCCTTTGAGAAAGAATGTAATTCACTGGAAGTTTAGGAAGTGTTAAGTTTTTCTTTGGCTATGGTTCAAAATCACAGTCTCACATTTCCTAATTCTTGAAGTGGTAGAGTGGGGAATCTGGTTTTCAGCACATTATCCAAAAGAAAATAAATGTTGTTAGCTCTTTTGGATCTGTTGGGTGCACATTTAAACATCTCCCCATTTTTCTATTTCCCTAGTTCTTATCTCAATCAAAGTTTCATTGATTTCTACCTTTAAGGCCATTGTGAGTAGAGACATTTTTTGGTTCTTCTCAAGGTCCAGGCAGAAAACTGAGGTCCAGTCACAGCAAACTTAGCTACTTTATTACACAACTACTTCTATGTAATGAAAGTAACTTTAAAAATTAGACAATGTGTAATTTAAACCAATAACACTAAACCAAAGAGAAATAATTTATATTCATAAACTATAATCAAGAAGATAAAATAGCAACAAACTTTTAGATACTAACATAGCACTAAAATACATAAAATTAAGCCTTGAATAGAAATAAAAGATACTAGAAGTGCAGAAAACAGTTCTATCAGAGTGCAGTAAATGGTAACAACAATAATAATTATATAAGGGATTTTAAGAAGTAACTCAAATGATTTAGCATCCATTATAATAAAACTCATGCACCACACTTCCGGATCCCTCTCTTCTTTGTCCCTTAGCCCAGAAGGTCCTTCCCTGATTCCCTACCTGCTCATTTGCAAGTCCTTTGTCAAATACCATTTTCTCAGTGTCACCCTGTTCCCAACAGCAGTTAGCATGATATCTTACATACGTGTGTGTCGTAGACTTACTAATTTAATTGCACTTTGAACTGTCTCTCACTTTCTATGCCTGCTTTCTGACAGACCACAAGAGCAACAGTCATGTTCTTACCTAGATGTCCCCAGTATTTAGCATACTGCCTTGTGATGTGAACACTCAGGGTTGATAGTTGATTGTATGATAATGAAGGATCATCTCACCTTATTAGTATAAAGCAAGGTCAGCAACAAGAAGATTGTTACATGCTAAGGTTTTTAGAACAGCTGGCCCATGGATCCAACAGCGGGTCCATGGTCACTGAAGTTATGTAATGTCTTCTCAAAATAGCTGCCTTATCTGGAGCGCTATCATTTGCCATCCAATGAAACGACATCAGAAAGAAAAATCAAAAACAATCAAGCGGAGACTGAAATGAACTCAAGGTATTTAAAGACTTGGGTTGTCTAGGAAAGATAAATATAGTCCTGACAACAAAGTAAAGCGCTATCCTCCTCTTGACTAAAGCACACCATCCTGATAAGCCGCCGAGCACGGAGCTGCCTCTGCCTCACAAGCCACTGTGGTTTGAGGTGTGCCCGCCCCACGCACGTCTTGGGAGCTGTGCCGTGGCAGCCAGGGACAAGCCAGGCTCTGCGTGGAGCACAGCTGCCCTGAGCAAACACAGCAGGTGGCCTCTGGTGCACGTGTTTGGCTTAGATCCTGCCCTTTCACCAGAGCAGCTTGGGGCTGAGGTGTGGGTGGAGCGAGCTCCTCAAGACTTGCTGGTCTCAGTTAGCACTTTAGTTTTGGAATCTTTTCTGCAGCAAATAGTCTCTGTGAGTAGGAGGGAAGAAAGCTTTCTGCTTCAGTTACTCTACACTTAAATCAGCCCACGGATGTGGGCACCTCCACTTAGGCTTCTGATCACCCAATTTTATCATGGTGGTGACAGAGGGAATTTTCTTCATGAAGAGTTTTACAAGATACTGTAGAAAGCAAGAGAAAAAGAAACGCGGGGGAGCCTGATAGCGAAGGCAGCTGAGGGCGTATTTTGATTCATTGTTTTTTTAAGAAGGATTCACGGGGGTCGACTTGTGCAGACCTGTCTTAAAATTCTTTGGAGGAATTTTCAGAAGGGTAACAGCAGAGCTGAGTCTTGGTTGCTCACCTGGGCAATCAGGAGGGAGGGTGGCACCTCAGATTTTCCAGTCAGAGGATATGCAAAAAAGCAAGGAAGAACATGGTGTACGTGGCGGAATGGTAGAGAATTTGGTGGTTTATTGCAGTCAGAGGGAGACAAGCTGATGAGGGAAGGGAACTGAAGAGTTAGAGCACGGCCCATTCACAACGCTGGGAAGGGTTCGTTCCATCATTTTCCATGCTTCTATAGCTGAGACACACACTCACAGGAGCCCAAAAGTTAAATACAAGCTCTGAAACAATTATGGTAAATACTCCTATTTCATGTTCATGCTTATTTGAGTATTTAGAAATCTTTGTTGTATCTTTTTCTTTTTTATCGGTACCAGGGATCGAACTCACGACCACACACTTGCAAGGCAGGTGCGTATGCTAAATCCCCAGCCTGCTTGTTGTATCATAAAAATTGTTGTATCACAAAAATCATAAAAATAATCAGAGTATGGTCTTCTTCATGTTAACCAGCCTTTCTAAAAAAAAAAAAATCCAGATTATATGCAGTAAATACTCCTGTGTTTTGGGCTAGGGAGATATATGCTTTTATTACTATAAGTTAACATAAAATATTTGCAATAGATGCAAGCACAGATTATGCAAATTTCATTGGTTTTTGTGGCCGGAGGTGGTCTAAGGAAAGAATGAGCAAGATAGCATATTTAATGTCTTAGTGATTCTACGCATTTGTACATAACTGTATCAGCTTCCACAAGCAAGGATTTATTTTTATAAATGAAGTTGTAAACTTACAAATCAGTGTCTGTTTATCAGTTGTGGTAATCATGAAATACATTGCCTTTAAAAATTCATTTGAATTTCAGGTTATGTGTGAAGCATAAAGGTGAAATCAAGAAACATAATTAAAACAACAGAAATTCCAAACAACCTGAAATTGCTCAGGGTTGTGATAGATATGTTACTGTGTTTTGAGGTGCCTGCTGTGAATCTGACCAGGGCACACACATTGGATCTAGCCCAAAGCCCAAAGGGAGAAGCAGAAAGTGTCCATCTAACGGCAGGAACAAGATTTGTATTCTTAACTCTGAGTATAAATTTACTTCCTGGAAATGCAAATGAAAGTAAAATGCTGTGCTTATGTGAAAAAGCCCTGAGCAATAATTACATGAGCCAATCACTCCACGTGAGATTTAAAAATCAATTAGATATATAAACCATTTCTATCCTAGAGCCACAGTCTGCTTCTGACAGCTAAAAGGTAACATTTAACATTTTTAATAATTTAATCAGTTACTTAATAGTCCACTTAAAGTAAAGCTTATTCTTTTTGATATTTGTAATTTTTATTAAAAAATTTTCTTATTGTAGTAAGAGAGCAGTATGTTCTCCACAGGGCTTTTAAGGTTTTAAGCACATATTACAGATTGCTAACTGTGTGGACAATGTGGGACAGTGGATATCTAGAACTTACTCATATTGTGTAACTGCAACTTTATAACTTTATAACTCATTTTCCCCTCCCTCAATTCTGGCCACCACCTTTCGCTTTTCTGTTTCTGTGAATTTCATCATTTTAGGTATCCTATTATAATCTGAATCTTGTGATATTTGTTCTTTTGTGACTAATTCATACACTGAGCATAATGGCCTCCAGGTCCATGCAATGTGTCATCTATCACCCATTTTCCTTCCTTGTAAAGGTGAAGATTCCACGATTTCTTTCTGTTCATTCCCTGACAGATATGTACATTGTCTCCACATTTTGGCTACTGTGAATAATGCTGCAAGAGCATGGGAATGCAGGTGTTTCTTTGAAATCCTGAGTTCAGTCTCATTGAATACAAACCCAGAAGTGAGATGGTTAGGTCACATGGTAACAGTAATTTTAATGTGACACAGTGACCACACCACTTTAAATGTCTACAAACTGGGACCAAGAGTTCTTGTTTGCCACATTCTCAACAATACTTTTTATCTTTTATTTTTTGGTTAATAGCTGGTATGGATTAAGAACTGGTGGTCAACTTAATGCCAGCTGGAATACATCGGCAGGCAGTGAGTGTAGATGCTCCACCTAAGGAAAGTTGCCAGCATAAATAGAGACGTGGAGGAGAAGCTGTGGCGTTGATGTACTGAGGCATGGAAGCATTGTGGATTCTCCTACAAGTTGCTGTCTGAGCTGTTGGTTCTGGAGAACTTCTGGTCCTCACATCGAGCATCGCTTCCTGGCTCTGGAGAGGAAGACGTGTGCTGCTTGGTCTCCAGGACCGGTCACACTGCTTCCTGGCATGTACCCGACTGTGCTTATCATCGGAGGAGCTCAGGGCCTCTGTGTCGCTGAGGATGGCTGTGGCGCTTTTCAGGACAGCCCTGGTCTTGTTGTGGGTGTGACTTCTCAGCTCTAGGGTAAAACCCTCATCCCACTAGCACAGCTCCTTCACCCTGCTGGCATAGACTTTCTGGCTTCCGCCACTGACCTTTGGGCCTTCCCGGCACGGATCCATAAAAGAGACTGGCTTGAGTCCTTTCTGTGGGCTCTGGACCTCCAGCTGGACTCGTGGGAGGCATTGTCATGAGTTCTGGGCTTTCATCTGGACTCATGTGGGACATTGCTGTGCGATTTAGGCTAAATATTGACTTGACTAAATATTCTATGTCTTTGGTGTTGCTAATAGATTTCCTGCATTTTCTTGTGTTAACTCTGGGTGACCATCATAAAACTAATATTATAAACTCCATGTCCTGTTTTTAATTGTTCTCTGCACAATCCCTGACTACAGCAATAGCCATCCTAACAGGTGTGAAGTAATATCATGTTAAGGTTTTGATTGGCAGTTCCCTAATGACTAGTGACACTGAGCACATTTTCATCCATCTATTGGCCCATTGCAGGTATTCTTTGAAGAAATTTCTGTTGAAGTCCTTGCCCTTTTAAAAATTGGGCTATGTGGTTTTGTGCTATTGAGTTATAGAAGTTCCCTGTAATATTTAGGATCTTAGTCCCTTGAAATCTATAAGGCCTAGGGATTGCAAGTATGTTCTCCCTACTTTAGGTTGCCTTTCATTCTGCTGTATTTCTTCTGCTGAACTGAAACTTAATTTGATGTAGTCTCTTTTGTCTAATTTTGATTTTATTTTGCTTGTACCTTTTGCATCATATCCAAAAGACCATTGCCAAGATCAATGTCATTAAGATTTTTACCCATTTTTATTTCATAAGTTTTGTTTTAAATTCACAAATTTGAAAGTTTATTTCATAAGCTTTAATTTATTTCAAGTTGATTTTTGTGCATGGAGTAAAGATCTGATTTGACTTGTTTACACGTGTGTTATCCAGTTTTTGCAATGCTATTTGTTGGCCATCCTTTCCTAACTGTATTCCTCACACCCTTGTCAAAAGTCATTTGACCACTAATGCACAGATTACTGTAATCTGTATTATTCTCCATTGTTCTATATGTCTGCATTTATACCAGCATAGTATTATATTGTTCTCAGTACTCTAACTTTGAAATCTGTTTTTATTTAGGAGTGTGATGTGTTTACAGCTTTTTTCTCTCCAGATTGCCTTGGCTCTTCAGGATCATTTGTAGTTGGTTACACATAAATCTTAGGCTTTCTTTCTATCTCTGTAAAAAAAAAGAATCAAGATGTCTTCCACAAGATTTTGATAGGAATGGCACTGAATCTGTGGATTACTTTGAGTAGTATTGAGATGCCAATAATATTTGTTTTCTGACCTCTGAATAAAAAGTATTTTCATTTATATGTGTCTTCTTTAATTTCTTTCATCAGTGATTTACAGTTTTCTGTATATAAATCACCCTGTTTACCAAAGTTCTAAACATTTTATCCCATATGCTGCAATTATAAGTGGAACTGATTTCAAAATTTCCTTTTGGGATTGACCGGCGCAGCTCCAATGAAACAGGAGACAGGAGACGCTTTTGTGGACGACAGTTAACTGCTAGTTTATTTACGCGGGCTCTGGTTTATATATTTGGCCGTGACCAATCACAGGCTGCCACAAGGAAGCAGGGCGGGAATGGGATGCAGGCTCTGGCTACTATATCCAGCTGTGGCCAATCAGGAGTTGCCACAGAGTACGGAGTAGAGCGCGGGGTGCGCACGGGTTGGCTAATTTAAAGAGGAACGTAGCGCATTGCGGAAGCTGGCGTGGTCCTTAGTCCCGGTTGGGGTATGGTATGTTGAGCGCCTGCACCCAACAGGGATAGTTTATTTTTATTCTACAGCAACAAAATTGATTTTTCTATGTTTATTTTGTATCCTCCAGCCTTGTTAAGTTTGTTTATTAATTCTAACAGGTTTTTTATTCAGTTGTTAAGGTTTTCTTTTCTCTGTTCTTTACTTTTAATATACATGGTTGTAGTGCATAATGATTGCATTCATTGTGGGAACTGATGAATGTCCACAGCACATTTTAATTTTTCCCCTTCCCTCCACTCCTTTTTAATTTTTCCATCATAAATATCATATTGTCAGTAAAAAAGAATATAATTTTAATTTGTTCTTTCCAGATTATATGCCTTTTATTTTTCCTGTTGCCTCACTTGTTCTGGCTAGGGCTTCTAGACATACTAATCATGGGCTTTTCATGCAAGGCTTTTTATACTCTTAAGGTAAATTTTTTTTATACCACTGATGGACACCTAGCTTGTTTCCATATCTTAGCTAAGGTGAATAATGCTGCAGTGAAAACAGAAGCACAGATATCTCTCTTCAAGGTCCCAATTTCATTTCCTTTGGATATATACTCAGAAGAGAGTATTTTGTCTCAATCCATACTTTATATTTTATTTTGTGTTTTCTCTTGCTGTGTAGAAGCTCTTTAATTTTATGTCTTTGTATTTGATTGTTTTTGTTACCTGGGATTTTAGTGTCATATACCAAATATCTTTACCAAGACTAATGTCAAAGAGTTTTTCATTTATGACTTTTACAGTTGCAGGTTTTGCATGTAGGTCTTTAATCAATTTTGAATTCAATTTGGTATACAGTATAAAATAAAGGGCAAATTTTATTCATTTGAATATGGCTATCCAGATTTCACATCACCATTAATTGAAGAGACTTTCTTTTCCCCAGGGTATATTCTTCATTTCCATTTTAAAAACTAGTTACCAGTATAAGCCTGGGTATATTTCTGGTCTCTCTAGCCTACTTCATTGGTCTAATTTTATGCCAGTACCATACTTTTATATCAGGACTATAAATTTTATTTAAAAGCTTTGATATATAATCTGAAATCAGGAAGAATGATACTTCTAATTTTGCTTTATTTCTGTCACATTGTGTTACCTACTTGAGATTCCACACATGTTTTAGGGTCTTTTTCTGGTGTGTGCATGTGTGTGTGTGTGTGTGTGTGTTTGTGTGTGTGTGTGTGTGTGTGTGTGAAATACGGCACAGGTATTATCAGAGGAACTGTGTTCAATCTGTTTTACACTTTAGGTAATATTGATATCTCAGTGATAGGATTTTCCTAACCTATGAGCATAGGCTACTTGTTCATTTATTTGTGCTTCATTTATTTTTAATCAATATTTTCTGGTATTGGACTCAAATCCAGGACCATGTTATCACTAGGGTACATCTCTTGTCCTTCTTATTTTTTATTTTGATAGAGGATCTTCTTAAGTTGCCCAGGCAACACTCAAACTTACGGTTTTCCTGTCCCAGTCTCCCACATCATCAGTGTGTGTGTGTGTGTGTGTGTGTGTGTGTGTGTGTGTATGTGTGTGTGTGTATGCGTGTGCACACACGTGTGAAGTCCTCATAGTTTTCTACATATAAGAACATGTGATTTAAAAGAAAATAATTTTATTTCTTTCTTATTTCGATGTAAAGCATTTCTTTTTCTTACCTTGCTAACACTTCCCAATCACGTGAAATAGTAGTGGTGAGGGTGGAATTCTAATTTTTTCCTGAGTCTTAGAGGAAAAGCTCTCAGTTTTTCACATTAATTTTTTTTAGCTGTTGACCTTTCACGAATGGCCTTTCTTACACTGACAGATTTACTTTTATGCCTACTTTATTATGAATGGATATTGGACTTCAGTTGACTTTTATGGGTCTATTAAGGTTATATTTGCTTTTTTAACTTAACTTTATACCTCAAAAAACTAGAACAAGGAGAACAAAGTAACCCAAAGTTAATAGAAGGAAAGAAATAATAGATAATTTGAACAGTAATAAAATCATGAATGGTACAACTATAAAAAACAACAAAGTTGAATTGAACTTTTGACAAAAATATGCAAAATTGGCAAACTCTGATCTGGACCCAGAGACAAAGACAACACTCAAGCAGATTAAACAAGAAATCAAAGTGGTGATACTATAATTGATGTATAAAAAACCACAAAAGCTCCCAAGGTACGATTATAAAAAATTTTATGACAACAATTTAGATAATTTAGAAGTGAATACATTCCTAGAACCATACACCCTATCAAGATAAAGTCGAGAAGAAATAGCTGAACAGAGAAATAACAAGATTGAAGTAGTAAAAATCTTCCAATAAAGAACAGCTCAGGACCAGATGATTTATGGTTGAATTAATCAAATATTCAAATAAAATATAATATCAATAGTTATTGAAAACTTCAAAATATACTAAAGGAAATACTTTCAATCTCATAATATCAGTATGATCAGGCTAACATCACACTGATATTAAAGACGAGTACCTGATAAAAATGAGCATTCATAAAGATAGATCGAAAAGTCTTCAATATAGCACTAATAAATCAATTCCAACAACACACCAAGATTATATACCATTTATCTTTGGAATGCAAAGAATATTTTTGAGTACTAATTCAATCTTATTTTGTATTTATCTGTTCAATTTTTCTATTTGTTTATGATTTAGTTTTGGTAGATTGTATGTTTCTAGGGGGTTATTGGCTCTAAATTAGCTGTTTTGTTGATGTATAAATTTTCAAAATGTATTCTTATGGTTCTTTTTATTTTTGTAACAACTGTTATAATATCTCCTCTTTCACTGCTGCTTTTGTCTTTCTTAGTCTAGCTAAGATTTTATCAGTTTCTATTTAAATTTTCAAAAATAAGGATTAGTTTTATTGCTTTTCTATTCCTATTATCCTTTTTCAATTCTTTTCTATTGTTATTTTTTCCTCTAACTTTGGACTTGGTTGGTTTAACTTTTTTTGATTATTTGAAGTTGTATATTGAATCAATTGCTTTTTGAGACATTTGTAGCTAAAAACTTTCTTCCTGCTCTTGTTTTTGCTATATCACATATGTTTTGAAATGTTATGTTTTCATTGGTTTCCAGATGTTTTCTAAATATTTCTTCTTTTTTGTTGAATATTAAAAAACATTTATTTTAGAAAAGATGGTCTTGGCACCATTCCGAGTGAAGTCCTGGTGTTTTGTTAGTGTGTTGCTATTCATTTACCCTTTCAGGTTTGTCAGTGCCTGTGTATTCAGGTGCTATGGTATTGGTCATATACACATTTATTCCTTTTATCATTGTATAATGACTTCTTTATTTCTTGTTCCTCTTATCATTATATAATGCCTCTATCTCTTCTGACAATTTTGGACTTAACATTTGCTTCTAACATAAGTCAATTCATGTTGCTCTTTTTTGGCCACTTCTTTTCACCCTTTTCATTTTCAACTTTTGCATACTTTTCATCCTAAAGTCAGTCCCTTGGAGATCACATATAGTTGGATCTTGTTTTTTAACCTGTTCAGTAAATCTAAACCTTTTGAATGAAATTTTTAATATAAAGTCATTTAAAGCAATTATTGAGAAGTTAAGACTTACTGCCATTTTGTTAATTTTTGTGTCTCTCAAAATTCGTTTGACCTGCTTTTCTTTTGCTGCCTTTATTTATGAGTTTTTTGGTTTTTCTGTAGTAATGTGCTTTGACTCTTTCACCTGCCTGGTGGATTTTTACAAATATTTTCTTGGTGTTTACCATGAGGCATACATAAAACTTCTTATAACAGTCTATCTTAACTTGATAACAGCTTAACTTTACTCACATTAAAAACCTTACCATTTTCCCCCTCTTCACACACATAATGCAGTATTTTATGTTGCGTATCCATTATCAAATATATATAACTTACTGTTATAGCTTTGTGCTTTAAAGTTGTATTGCATTTAAAAGTGATTTATGGAACACTATTACATTATTACAATATCTATCTTTGTGTATATATATTTATCTTACCAGTAAGTTTCATTCTTTCATATGCATTTGTATTGATTTTTACTATCCTTCTATTTCAGTTTGAAGAATTTCTTTTTAACATTTCTCATATCGCATGCCTAGCGGTGACCACCTTCCTAAGCTTTTATTTGTCTGGGAAACTCTTTACTTTTCCTAATTTCTGAAAAAAAGGCTTTTCTGGTAAAGTATTATTGGTGAGCATTTGTTTTCCTCCTCAGTACTTATGATTACATCTCACTACTTTCTAGACTACAAGATTACCGCTGAGAAAACCTTTGATAGTTTTATGGATCTACCCTTATATATGATAAATTGCTTTAATCTTGCTATTTAAATTTTTGTTATTTTTCTTAGATTCTGAATATTGGATTATTATATATTTAGTGTGGACTTCTTTGGAATAATCTTACTTGACACACTTTGAACTTCTGTTAGTCTGAATTTCTTCTTAGGCTTCGATAGATTTCAGCTGTTATTTATTAAGTAAGCTCTTTCTCCTTTTTAAGTTGTTTTTTATTTTTATTGTACTTTAAAGAGAATAAAACAAAAGAGAACAGAACAAAGAAAATCAGAATACAACAATGCAAGCAACACAGCACTTCACAACAAGAGTCTGATATATCACCAGTAGCTTCTGTAACGTCTCTTTCCTTTGAAATAGTTGAGCATATCTTCATATACAATAGTATCAAACATAAGAAAATAGTATAAAACAATTCAAGAGAATGAAAGCATTACAGGACATTCAAAACCAAATAACCGATAATAAACAATGGCTACTATAATGTCTCATTTTCCTTAAAAATTTCTTTATACTATCACACACATTAAAATCCAAAAAGACACAACATGGTAGAACCAATGAAAACAGAAGAACAAAAGCATGGTAGGACTTCAGAGCAAGATGATATTAAATCAGCAATAGCTATTATGATGTCTTGTTTTCTTCAAAGTAACGGTTTATACCATCACACATAATAAAATCAAACAAAACTGAATAAAACCATCCCAACCAATGAGTAAAAACATTATAAGACTTCAAAGCAATGTAATGGGGAACCATGACTACCATAAAATCTTATGTACTCTTACCATTTCAAACACCAGGGAGACTATACAGTATTTACACGTGTGAGTTTGATTTATTTCACTTATGAATATGGTCTCAAGTTGTGTCCATTTACTTATAAATATCTCAATGTGATCATTCCTCATAGCTGAGTAGTACTCCACTGTATAAAAATAACACATCTTTTTTAACCATTCCTAAGTTTATGGACACTTACGTTGTTTCCAAGTTCTGGCTATTACAGATTGTGCTGCTATAAACATGGATGCACATATATCACTGTGGTATGATGTTCTCAGTTCTTCTGGAAATATGCTCAGAAGTGGAATAGCTGGATCAAATGAGACTTCCAATCCCAGCTTTTGCAGGAATCTCCAGACTGACCTCCACAGTGGTTGCACCAATTTACACTCCTACCAACAATGTAGAAAACTTTCTTTTTCCCTGCAGCCTCTCTAGCATTTGTTGTTGGTAGTTTTCTTTATCCTGGTCATTATTCCTGCAATGAGATGGAATCTCAGTGTGGTATTAACTTGCATTTCTCTAATGATTAATGATGCTGAACATTTTCTCATGTGTTTATTTGCCATTTGTATTTCTTCACCTGAGAACTGTGCTTTTGTCTCAGATGCCCATTTTTGGAATGGGTCTTTGAATTTTGGGGTCTGATTTTTTTTAAAAAAAATCTTTATACGTTCTAGACAGAAGTTCTTTGTCAGAGGGACAGTTCACTAAGATTTTTACCCAATTTGTGGGTTTTCTTTTCGCTATGCTGGAGATTTCTTTCAATATGCAGAAACTCTTTAATAAGACATAATCCCAGTTATTGATTCTGGGAAGTATTTCCCATGCAGTTCGATTCTTGTTCATGAATTCTCTACCTAACCCTGTGTCTTCAAGATTTTTACCTACTTTGTTTTCCAACAGATTTAGAGCTTCTATTTTAATATTTAGATCTTTGATCCATTTAATTTGGTACATGGTGATAGGCATGGGTCTAGTTTTAGTTTTCAGCATATGGAGAGTCAATTCTTCCAGCACCATTTGTTAAAGAGACTATCTTTCTTCCAATGGGCTTGTTTGACCCTTTTATCAAAGATAAGTTGGCTGAGTGTCTTTGTAGTTGTAGTTGTATCTTCTAATCTATTCCATTGGTCTTCAGGTATGTTTTTATTCCAGTACGATGTTGATTTTATTACAGTAGCTTTGTCGTATAACTTCAAGTCAGGGATTATGATGCCTCCTGCCTTGCCTTTGTTGCTTAGAATTGCCTTTGCTATTCTAGGTCTCTTCTGGTTCCAGATGAATTTTAGGAGTGATTTCTCTAGACTCTGAGGTCTACTAGTGGTATTTTGATAGGGATTGAATTAAATCTGTATAAAAATTTTGGGAAAATGGTCATTTTCACAATATTTATTCTTCCTATCCATGAACAAGGGCTGTCTTTGCATTTTCTGAGGTCCTCTTCGATTTCTTTTTTTGGGATATTATAATTTTCCCTGAATAGATTTTACATATTTCATTAGATTGATTCCTAACTATTTCTTTTTTTTTGCATGCTATTGTGAAAGGTGTGGCCTCTATTATTTCTCTCTCAGTGATTTTGTTGTTAATGTATAGGAATGCTATCGATTTTTGAGTGTTGACTTTGTATCCAGCTACATTACTAAATTTATGTATTATATCTAGTGGTCTTTCAATGGAATTTTGGGAGGCTTCTATGTAGAGTATCATATCATCTGCAAATAATGATAATTTAACTTCTTCTTTTCCTATCCTTACTCCTTTTATTTCTCTCTAGCTGCTCTGGCTAGTATGTCCAGCACTGTATTGAACAGGAATGGTGATAAGGGACATCTTTGTCTTGTGCCTGATTTTAGGGTAAAGGCTTTCAGTTTTTGGACATTTAATATGATGCTACTGTGGTTTGTCATAGATGGCCTTTATCATATTGAGATATAGACCACCTATTCCTATTCTCTAAGGTTCTTATCCTGAATAAGTGTTAGACCTTATCAAAAGCTTTTTCTGCATCTATAGAAATGATCATGTGATTCTTATTTTTGGCTCTATTGATATGGTGGGTTACATTTATTGATTTATGTATGTTGAACCATCCCTGCATCCTGGGGTGAGTACCACTTGGTCATGGTGTGTAATCTTCTTGATGATTTGTTGCATTCTGTTTGCCAATATTGTATTGAGAATTTTTGCATCTATGTTCATTAGGGAGATTGGCCTGTAGTTCTCTTTTTTAGTTGGGTCTTTCTCAGATTTTGGTACTAGAGTAATACTTGCTTCCAGAAATGAGTTAGGAATAATTGCTTCCCTTTCAATTTCATTGAAGAGTTTGAGGAGTGTTGGCATTAAGTCTTCTTTGAACTTCTTGTAGAATTCTGCAGTGAATCCATCTGGGCCTGGGCTCATCTTTGATGAGTTATATATAACATAGTTATATATAACTATGTATATAGTTACTTATATATATGTAAGCTTGGTACATATATATTTAAGATTGTTATTTCTTCCTCTTGAAGTTTTCCTCTAACTAGTATGTAGTGACCTTCTTTATCTCCTTGGATCATTGTTGGTTTGAAGTTCACATTATCTGCAACAGAATAGCTACCCCTGCTTTTTGGAGGGTTTCTTATTTCATGAAGTATTGTTTCCATCCTTTGACTTTCAGTCTATGAGTTTCCCTTTGGGTTAGATTGGTTTCTTGTAGACAGCATATGGTTGGATACTGTTTCTTGATTCATTTTGCTAGTCTTTTTCTTTTAACAGGTGAATTGAGGACATTTACATTAATGGTTATAACTGATATATACTGGTTTATTTTTGACATATTGCCTTTCTGCTGTTGCTTCTTTATCTTTTCACTCTGTTTAATTGTCTCCCTGGCTTAGTCATTTTTTCCTATGTCTATCTAGAATGTCTTTCAGTATTTGCAGAGTTGGTTTGGTGATCATAATATTCTTCAGCTGTTCTTTATCATGGAAGTGTCTTATTTCTCCATTCATTTTGAAGGACAGTTTTTCAGGGTATGTCATTGTGGGCTGGAAGTTACTTTCCTTTAGGATCTGAAATATTTCCCTCCATGCTCTTCTTGTTCTCATTGTTTGTGTTGAGAAGTATGCTGTGATTCTGATAAGTTTTCCTTTATAAGTGACCTGTTTCTTCTCTGTAACAGTTTTTAATGTTTTGTTGTTATGTTGGATTTCTGTGATATTGTCTATTATATGTCTGGGTGTAGTTTTATTCTGGTTACGGCTATTTTTCTATGTGCTTCACTGATCCATATCTTAGTTTCCATTCGCATGTTTGGAAAATTTTCAGCTATTACTTCTGTAAATAGCCTCTTGATATCATTTGTGTTATCCCTTTCTTTTTCATTTATCCCTATCAACCTTATGTTATTTTTCTTTGCATCATTTTGCAGCAGCTGTTGAATTGTTATTTCCTGATCCTTCTTATTTTTAAAATATATTTCCTTTCCTGTTCACTAGCTACAATCTTGTCTTTGAGGTCTGAAATTTTATCTTCACTATCATTGAGGTGGTTTTACCAACCTTCAGTGGAATTTTTGGTTTCTTGTATATCTTTTTGAATCTGCTTCATGCATTTTTTTCTTATATTGTTCATTCAGGGTTTTCATCTTTTTGCAATATTCCTCTAATTTTTTAACTATGTCTTCTTCAGATGAGCTTAGCATTTCTTTCATTACATTTATCATTTCTTCTTTTACCTGGAAGATTATTTCTGATTTGAGTTCTTTTATAGATTCCCAGAGTTGTTTCTTTATTTCCCTTGTTATCATTTCAGGCATTTCAGGTATATGGCTTGTATTTTCTTCTATGTACATGGCTCCTTGGCTTGCTTGGGATGAGCTGTAGGTTTGAGATTGCATTTTGGTCTTTCATTTTGTCATTTTCCTATATTTCTGGATTTCAAGTGATGTTCCAAAGCTTCTTATGGGTGTGCTGTAAATGACCTCATGCACCCCCAGCTCCCCAGGACTGATTGGAGGTCACTGGATGTGGCCTAGTCAGGGATCTTCTGTGTATCCTCTGGTGGTCTAGGATGCTGGGCAGGGTCCTAACTGCTGGAAGCAATGGTCCAAATCTTTCCTAGAGCACAAGCACACTGGAACTCACCTTGCTAGCCCTCAGCTCCCTGGGCTGAATGGATGTGGTTAGGCTTGTCCCAGTCAGGCCCTTGGGTGTTTCAGGACGTTGAGTGGGGTCCTAACTGCTTGGAGCAATGATCCAGAGCTCTGCCCAAGTGAGTGCAAGTGTGCTGGAACTCACCTTGAGTGCTGTCAGCTTTCATTGCTAAATGGAGGTGGCTAGGCTTGGCCCAGTCAGGCCCATGGGATCTCCTGTGCAAACACATTTGAAAATCTGGATCATATGAATCCATTCTTAGGAAATTATAATTTTCCAGAATTGTCCCTGCTAAGAAAGAAGGCTTAAAGAGAACATTTTTAAAAAACAAAATGGAGAAATTACCTAAGAACTAGTTCAAAAGTAAGCATGAGGACAAGGTACTTCCACAGGAAAGCATGAGCCAACTTTCAAAGACCAGGTGATCACAATGCTACATATTGAAATTGTCAGGCATACAAAAAAGGAAAAAAACAAAACAAAACAAAAGTATCCTTACAAATTCTTTTCATGAAGCTCATATAATTCTAATGTCTATATTTTATACTTGATCACATATAGTAAAACTTCATGAAGCTAACACACAAAAATGAAAATTATATGCTAACACATTTTGAATAAATCAAAAATTGGGAAAATATTGACAAACTGAATCCATATTAATAAGTGGCATATTGTGACCATGTGAAATTTATTCTCAGTTTGTTTAGTATTAGAGAATTCATTTAATTCATCTACCAGTGGGTCTAGTGGAAAAATCTTCTGATAATATTCATATTTACAGAAAGTCCTTGAAAAAATTGAACATAGACTCCTGACCAAAAAATACTCAGGAAAATAAGAATTAAAATTACTTCCTTAACATAATAAAAATATATATACTTCAGTACTTAACTATTTTATTTAATGGACAAACTATAGAAATTTTCCTCTGAACTGAAGGATAAACAATATTTTCTTAACTATTTAATAGTATATTAGAAGTTCTTGACTGGCAATGCTGTGTTTCTTAATATGTATAATCATGTATGTATTGATTTTATAATTATTTCCTAAGTCATATGTGTATTTTATATGTTCTTTGGGATACATATTTCATAATAAAATAGTAAAAGATGCTGCATAAGGAAGATATATATACACATATTTAATGGATCTGTTTAGTGTGATTTATGGCCATTTGTACATTTAAGATTTGTGGCTGATTGGTATAAAACTAGACGTTCTCAGCAAAGTAAAAGAAGTACCATTGATTCAAGACATGCAGCATGATATATAAAATGGCTCTATGACCTTTTTATTGCTAGCGATAAAAATTTAAATCAGTTGCATTTGATGTATTGCTAAGGAGGAAAACACAATTATTTTTGAGCTTGGAGTATAAAATTTTTATCTGCAAAAGGCAACCAGCAGGAGTTTTAGCTAGGACATTTAAAGAACCTGGAGGTTATCACTCTTGTCCTTACAACAAAAAGTTGGGCAAACTGAAATATAGATTTATCAGAACTGAATGTACAGGGAAAAACATCACTCTGAAATCTGAAGAGGCAGCCAATTCCAAACAGTTACACTGAGATTTGCTTATCATGGAAGGAAGCAATTGACAGAAGTACATAAATGGCAATTTTGGTGAATCTGAAAAGGCAGCCTGTGGACTAATGTGAAAGTCACTTCTAGGGGCCTCAGTTTTAGGGATGTTCCCTTCTGTTATGGGCATTACCTCCAAAAAAACCTTACAAGTTTTTGTGATGGAAAACTGAGAAAGATTCCCTTTATGATTCTGGTAGGAAGAAGGGAATAGTAACTGTACTGAAATGTTTTGCTTGGATCCTACACATAGCAAAGCCTCACTTCTCATGGAGAGAGACTTTTCTCAGAACCATGGCAGAGAGGCATTTCTCTCTCTCACTCCGGCCTCATCTATCTTCTCACCAAATGTGAGCATGACAGAAAACTATACAAAAAGAATCACTTGTGAAAATCACAGCCAAAAAATACAAACTTAAAGGCTGAGACTTAATTGAAAGATGAAAATATGCTCTCTTCCACATAAACCTAATGTACCAACAGAATTCTGGTAAAAAGCTGTATCAGTGAATAAGAGTTGAAAGACTTGCAAACGTAAGCTATCTTTAAGGGAGAGTATTCAAGAAGCCCAAAGTGAAAACGAGAGACAAAAGATAAGGACATTGAAGAAACTTGGTGTCTGTCTTTTGTAGTTGCAACAAACATTAAAGAGAGCCGAATTCCTTGAACAGAAATTCTGCTTTCGCCTATTGGACTGAGTTTCTATTACCAGACAAGATAACTAGCTCTCAACAATGAATAACAAAAGGCAAGAAAAATGTTTTAAAAGACAAATCATCACATTAGACTCAGATATGATATTGATATTGGAATTAACCGAGAGAAATTTAATATAATTATGATTAATATGTTATGAAAGAACTTTAGTGGGAAAAGTAGACTATATATAAGAACAGATGAATAATGAAATAGATCAAAATTCTAAGAAAAAAATCAACATGAAATTATGGAAAGATGCCATGGCCAAAGAAAAAAATCTGTGTGCTTGATGATAGATCAATACAAAATTTTCAAACTGAAAGATAAAGAGAATAAAAAATAAAAAGAAAGCAAGTGTCCAAGAACCGTAAGACAATTTCAAATGCTGTCATGTATATAACTGGAAAATCAGAAAAAGAAAGAGAAAAGAATAAAAGAAATGTTTGAAGCAATATCACTAAGAACCTTCAAAATTAACAAGACAGTATATGAGTATGTTTTCTGTTACTATAATAAAATGCCTGAGGCTGACTAATTTGCCAAGAAAAGCAGTTTATTTGGATTGCAGCTTTGGAGGCAGAAAATTCAAGCAGCCTGATGCTATCTCTTGTATAGGCTCTCTGCTTGAATCACATCACATCATGGTGAACTGCTTCACTGTGAGAGCATGATCAAAATGCAGAGACCATATGGTATGAAGGAAGCTAGGGAGAAATTCAGGAGTCAGGCTCAGGCTTTGATAGCAATTCATTCTTAAAAGAACTAACAAGAGTCCCACAAGAACTATGTCAATGGCTCCCAAGGACAGGGTTCCCAGTAACCTAATAATATCCCATTAGGCTCTGTCTGTTAAAGGTCTCACCTCCTCAACTCCGCTATGCTGGAGACAAGTTTCTGAAAAACTTAAAGAGCTCAACTCTTTTTACCTGAACTCCTTAGGGGAAAAACCACATCCAATACCTATGAAACACCAAGACACGAATCCTAGAAAACACAAGGCATTACAAAAATATTTTGAAAGGACACTCAGACATACCACATTGTTACAAGCAGATAAGTTAATTAGAAATATTATAGGCAATCAGACAGGATGGGGCTCTTGAAGGAGCCACTGCAGAAGACCAGATGCTCTCCAACTACGGAGGGGAACAGACACCTCCTGCGGCAGGCCAGATCTAAAGTCAAAAAGCCAAACAAATGTACCGCACCCTAAAGATAAACATCAGGGATTGTTATTCTAAATGGGTATCATGGATCACCTTGAGGAAGCCAGAAAAAGCCGCTAATGCAACCCTCTATAGGCAAGAGCCCTGTTCCTGCTTGCTATTTGACTCATTTCTCTATTGGATCCTGAATTAATCAATTTTACCTGAGCAACTACACCTGTAGTCTTATTGGTTGCCCATAGTTTTGTCCCACCTCATGCCCAGCTGCCTTGTGAGTTAGCATTTTTCTCCCCTGGACCAGCCTCATCTCTTGGTTTTGCTCTATAAAAATTCCTAGAGAAGGTGGGGTTGTCAGCAACCCACTTGGGACACCTTCTGTCTCTCAGACAGAAGCCTTCTTTCAGTACATATGTTCTGCTCCTAACCTCCGTTGTTCCTAAAATTCATTCTTTGATTTTTTAGAAAATATGAACTCCTACCTGACATTTAGTAGTTTGGGAGTTTCTTTCCTCTATATCAATATTGAAGAGTCAATTTTTTTATGGAAAGTAGAAAATATTCCATGCAGATGAATTTCAAATCACTCGTGTAAATACCGTGCTTTTAAGAAGGTGGAATATGAGTCCCTTGCTTCCACAGTTAGGCTGCTGCCTCAAATAAAACAATGTGTTTAGGAAGAGAACAAAGAATAAATTTTGAGTAAGAAATACTGGTACAAACTACTTTAAGCCAAAATCAGTATCAACACAGTAACCAAAATCAGTATCAACACAGTTAATGAGCGTATTAACGACAGAGTTCTTTGTAAGTTATATACATCATACATATCTTTGATATAATCTGTAGTGAATGACACTTGGCTTTTACTATCCTGTTTCCCCAAACAAAATCACTGTCCACTCATGACAAATACACTGGGAAAATCCCTAGTGAGTCACATTTTTCAAAACACTGAAACATTACTCTTCAAAAATACCAAGATCATCAAAACAAAAGAAAATCTGAGAAACCATCAAAATAAAGAGAAGCTTGAGGAGATATGATTACTAGACACAGTGTGAATTCATGGATGAGGACTTGGAATAGGAAAAGGTGCAGAGAAAAAATGGAGAAAATAAACTGAGGGATAAATATTTTAAAGTTCGTGGCAAAATGAAGTTCTTTAGCATGTTCAAGGGCAAAACATGAGCCAGTCTCTGTGTGATTTAGGATTGTCTGGGTTTACCAGTTTGATTTAGTGCTAATTCCATTCTGTAACTGAATACACACTCAACATGCCCTGTGCTCGTGGAACCCTTCAGGCATTATAGAAAATCACTAGAATGCAGAAGAAATGGTCTCTGCACAAAGAAGCTTACATAATGCAATTTAAAAGCCTTTAACCACAATTTCTATGACATTTCCTTCAAACCCAGATTTTAAAAATATGAATAGAACTAATAAACACATTAGATCTTTGCCATGTGAGGTTTCAGGGAACAGTGAGTTTATGTGCTTTATTTATAAACAATGTTGATTTCTTTTCAGCAACACGATTGCTCAGTTGACATTGAGCTAGTAGTTCTATTTTTAAGATTTAAAAAATTTATCTGCATTTCCTTACCTGACTAAAACTAGTTGCTCATTTTTCTTTTAGACATAATTAATTCAATGTTCAAAAATATGGCAGTTCTTGAATGAGCTGTAAAATACCAATATTTATTCTTGGTCACCATTCTCAGAATGATTTATGAGCCTTTTCTTTTGCCTGGAAAGTTTTAAGTATTTCAATCTGGCAGCTTTTAGGTATGAAATGAGGATTTGGATTTCTGAGCACAATGATACTCTTACACTGTGATCCTGTCTACCCAATTTTCCTTTTACTGCGTAATAACAGGCCAGTCTCGAGTTCTTTGTATAGTCACTGACTGCTAACAGTTTGATACTTCTCACGCAGACTTTACTGATAAAAGAGGTACAATAACAAGTAAGAGCGATATGCTTAAGTACCTGTCAGTTTAAATTAGTAAGGGAGGTGCAGGTACTTAAAAGAAAGCAGGCAAAGATCTCTTACATAATTCAATACTCTTAGTGAGGATAGGCTTAAATTAAAAGGGCTTCTACCAATGTACCAAAGTATTTCATTGAGATCCAAACAAATGCTAACTGGATACATAAATATTTATATGCTTTTTTTCCCTCCCCCATGTTTTCTAGGAATGTAGATGCTTAAATATGATCAACTTTAAAAAACTGCTGACTCTACAGAGCTTGGTTGGACATTCTGCAAGCTAAGGCTCAGTGGTGGGAAGAGGAGACACAGTTGTGTTCCAGTTACACTGGTTGTTTCCCACAGGAAATCTATTGCGCCTTGTAGAGAAACTGACTTCAAGGATAGGTGAATGACATAATAGTTTACTTAATATCTTGAAATTCATCTTTACCATTTCCAAACAAGCTGACAATTATTTAAGTGTCTTATCGTGCACTTAGGCCCATCACTAAATGCTACCATTGCAAATTTGTGTACACATGCAAAGAATAAAATTTTCAAAAATAGATGGGATTAGCCTGCTAATGTAGCATTTATCAACATTAAACACCTTCTTATTGTGGTAAAAACCATGCAAGTGTTTTTGTTGCACTCTGCATGTGAGGTCATCAGGAAAAATACTTTCATTATACCTGTTATTCAGTTCAACAAATATTTTAGAGAATATCTTGGGAAAACTTGTGAGTTAGGCAATTTGAATGCTATGAAGACAAATAAGGTAGGATCCAAAGAGCTATAGCTCTTGATATGAAATAATTTATGAATTTATTAAATGTTTCAGAGTAGTGAATAGAGTAATTGCCATACCTGCAGGGCAGGAAAGTTCTTTGCTCTCTTTCTGCTGTCTTTTGCTTCAGATTAAAACAGAGCTGTCCAGCTGAGCTATAGCTCCAATCCTTGTTAAAATTTTTATTTTGAGATGGAGTCTCCCTAAGTAACTAATTGCCCAGCCTGGGCTTGAATTTGATATTCTTCTGCTTTAACCCCCAAGAGTGCTTGAATTACAGATATGTGCTACCCATTCTGGACTCTTTTGTCACTTTTTAGCACCCTTCTCTTTTTAGCTCTCTGATGATATTTTGTATAGCTCCACAAAACCTGATGATACAAATGTTTGAAGCTCTCCACTACTGAGCCATGCCCAAGTCCAATGTCACGAAGCTCCAAAAAGGCCTCCATCCTAGACTGTTCTTCCATTAATAGCTGACCAATTACTTAATCACTGGAAGAAACACCAGCTACTACATCTTTCTCTATAGGATATGTCAGTTCAGTCTGTCTAAACATTCTTAGCTGATCTGCACTGCAGTTTCTACTGGGACTGATGAGACAAATGTTGCCTGTGTTAGCCCCAAGTTTAGCGGCAACATTCTTACTGAATCTTTGAAATAGTGGTTATGAACAAGTAGGGTGATAGGTTAGGGGAAATCTCAGAATGGCTTCCTTTTGACTTCTGAAATCTCTTGGTCCCATTATGATAATCCTACTCATACTTCTTACAAAAGGACTGTCTTGTTATCATGTCTTGCCCTGGGCTTTTCAGACTTGGCTGTCCATAAAAGTTTATTGAATGAATGAATGAAGGAAGGAAGGAATACAGTGAGCAACATGACAACCTCGAGGAGCTGCAGTGAAGATTATTTTTTCATGCATTCTGGGTTGTTTTGTATGGAAAGCACTGTACTTCCTATGGAAAAATTATTTTGGCAATGAAACTAAGCTAAGCCATTCAGGAAAGTGGCTGTAACCTCTATTTAATAAACAAGTATTTGGTAAGCATTTACTGTGTCAGCCACTTCCCAGGCATCAGGAAAGGAGTGCTGAAGAAAACTCTTGGAGCCTAGAGTCTTATGGAAAAAATTAGACAGTAAACAAAATCCAGAAAATTTCTAATTTAGTACGCTATCCAGGGAGCGGGGTTGGGGGATTATGATAGAGTAGAGTGTACCTGAGGAAAAGAGTACCCCATATACAATTACATAGGAAAACAAAGTTCAAAGCCAGAGGCAATAAGGAGTTTATCTTGATTACAGAAGGGAAATGGAAGCTAGTAATGACCTAAAGGAGTGGTTGGCCAACTTTTACTTAAAGACTTGATTGTAATAATTTAGTCTTTTCAGGCCAAGTATTGTGTTACAGCTATTCAACTCTGCTATTGTGGCACTAAACACTCATAGATGATACATAGCTTAATCAATGAGTCTTTGTTCCAACAAAATTTTACTTACAAAAATGGATGATTGGGCTAGAGATTTAGCTCAGTGGCATAGGCACCTGCCTGGCAAGCACAAGGTCATGAGTTTGATCCCCGGTACCGCCAAAAAAAAAAAAAAAGATGATCAGGTAGAATTGATATCAATTTGTTTACTGTGTCTTTCTCTAGTATGCAAAGCACAAGGAAAATTGTTAAATGTTGGGACTGGAAAAGCATGAAGGACACACACCGTATGGACATTTTTGCTTGAAACAAAACATTTTTGCTTGCTGTGTAGCAAGCTGGTACTGAATGCATTAGGTAGCACAGATTGGCCTCAAACTCTCAGTAATCCTCCTGCAGCAACATTCTAAGTGGTGGGATTACAGGTGTGCACCATCACACACAGCTAGGATTTAGGCCACATGGAGGACTAATAGTAATTGAGATTTTATTCTTAGTGCAACATAAGCACGTGGAGAATCCACATTGAGCAAATGAGTGGCAATCTAATTTTATTTTTAAAATATTGTTCTGGAGATGGTGTGGGAAAGGATCATGAAATCCGTCAGTGTGGAAGTAGTAGGCTATTTGTAGTAATCTGGGCAAGAAATAACATTCTTGGCCTGGAGGGGGCAGTAGAGAGATGGTGTGAATGAAATGATACTGCATGTTCTCTAAAATCAGGGTATGAAGAAAACCAGTGAGACATTCGCCAAAGTAGCAAGATGGGGTTTTAGGTTCTCTTTAAACTAGTGATGATAGTGCTGTTATCTGTGGAACATGATACAGTGCTGTGGAACATAGAGAACTAATCAAAAGTTCAGTGTTTATTTGACAGGTCTGTACAAAATGCTGTGTCACTTTGCAGAAGACATGCTGAATAATTACAAGTGTAAAGGGACCACATGTTAAAAGAACAGGTCAATTGAAGCAAGACAATATGCAGACATCCATGCTAGACTAACTTTGGAAAAGATGCACCAATGCCCAACTTGACAAATCATGATATGCTTATAGATGTCAGACTATGAGACTATACACCAAATGTAAATCAGAACTTTGTTAAAGTATCCATAACTATCACTTTCTGTGTCAAAATAGAAGACCTCCTTCTTCAGTGGAGGAAGTTGCATACTTCCACACCATGCTTCTGTTTTTGTACTGGCAATAAGTAAACTGGCATGGCAGTCAAGGGGTATTGGTTTCAGACAAAAATAGCTATTGTAGAGACACAGGATGTTAGCTGTGACCAGCAAACAACACTACAAAAGTTCTACAACATCTTTCTCTGCAGCATTTTGACCACATCCTAAAACAGATCAACCTGTCAATATTTCTGGCCTAGTTTGTTTTCTTGAGTAGTCTATTTTTGGCATAAGAAAATAGTAACCACATTATGGTATTTTATTTAATTCAACTAAAACTGAACACATTTAGAAGCACCGTTGCAGAATATAATCACAAAAATGGGGAATGAGCTGATAAACTATACATTAGAACACTAGCTAATCCATTTCATGTGGATGAGTGAAACTGTAAGAGGAGTCTTTTGACCAAATATACCTAATAAGCATCGATTTGTTTAAATAAATTTATTTAGGACAGAATATCTTAATGCTAATCATTAGCACCATGATGCTAATATGCAATATGAAATACTAGAAGGAGGGTATGGTTTTGGTGTTTTTAAACTTACTGAAAATATATAATTTGCTAAGGGCATACATACAAGCATATGCTACATATCAACTATTTTAACCACAGCATAGAGGCATAATCTTGTTTTTTTAACACTTGAGTTTGAAGATTCTGTTGACACTTCATTGCAGTTTGACTGCTTGTAATGCCCCATCCTGCTTTCTTTTACTTGACTGGTTGTTGATCCTTTGAGTCTGCTTATCAAACCTCCTGTGTTCTTGTCTCTATCTCAGAATCTTCTTCCTGGAGAACGCTCCTGGCTGCCAAACTAAAGCAGGAAGTTAAATGTACCTGAGACGTGTTCCCATCAGTACTTTAGTTTTAAATTTTATTTGGAATTTTGAATATTTTTAAAATTAAGTAATTAAAGTTAAAATGTCATTTTTAAAGATTGTGGCATGCCAATGAAATTCTGTCTGCTCAACCTTGGTAAATGTGATGAATATTTGCATTTGCACCAATTGTTCATTTCTCCAACTGAATAAAACCTTTGATTTTGTTTATATTTATGTTTTTGTGAATAGCTTCATTTTTCAAAATCAATTACTACTCATTGTAAAATTAGCAGAACAAGGAGAAGTTTAACCCTCAACTCATACCTGTTAATAGACATTGAGTGATGTCTGTCCAACTTTCAGAAGATAGGTAACAGCTGCTTCTTTATCCTTCCAGCTAATTTTGGGAAAGACAGAGGACTGCATAGATGTTGAATCTCATCTGTGACATTAATGAAAAGAATTTAATGACAGTAGATATATATGAAAAGAGAATGTGCCCAAAGAGCAGGCTCATGCGTAGCCATCATGCACCTCACTGTGGATGCTCAGTAAGGAAGAGCTGCCCCAGGAAATTGGGACTAGATACATGCATCTGAGAGCACAGTGTGATCAATTAGGAACCGAAGAGCTGATGGTTCCCTGAGTTGAGGCTGTGTGCATAGCTTCATTTCTTAAGCTTGTGCATGTTCTATGAGATATGTCTGTCTATATATCTATATCTATATCAATATCATACGTAGGTCTTTCTATAAGATATGTCTGTCTTTCTATGAACACTACAATAGAAAAGGGGAGAACAAGGTCAGTCCTATAAAGCTGCTGTGTATGCTGGGGTATTTCCTGTGTGCTTTCTTATTAAATAAATTCAGTGCTGGGTGAAGTTTAATGTGTCCTCTGAGTTTATTATTAAACTGAATTCCTTGCAAATGAAGATGGCACAGATACACATTTTTATTATCATATGAATAATTCAGGAGTATTTGCTCATTGTGAAAGGTCCAAATAATATAGAATTTCACAAAATAAAGTCACTTGCAGAAATCTCCTCCTTCCTTTATTTTTCCCTATTAGCTCAATTGCTTATTTTTACATTTTTATTATATTAACACATTTGCAGGGCATAATTGTCACATTCATCACGGGGAGTTGGTGTATGCCTGAAACACATCCTTACCCTTCTCACTGGTCCTTCCCCTGGCCTTCATTTTCCTTTCCTCCAGCACTTAGTCTTCTTCCCACTAGACAAATAATTTTCTATTTTGCATATGTCTATTTCAGTTTTTGATGGCTTCTAAATCAATTTTGCTAATTTGTGTCTTTTTGAAATTTATTTCATCTAAATATTAATTTTGTCCCCAGTATTGATAAAAAAATATTAATTTTGTAGGAATAAAGTTGTTCATATTTCCCTACACTAATAGAGTTTGTATTTAATGCTTATCAATTTTGTTAATTTTTTACCAAAAACCTTTTATTTCTATCAGTTTTTTCTATTGTTTTTCTCTTTTTACACCACTGTTTTCTGCACTGATCTTTTTTATTTTGAGTTTTACTTCTCTCTTATTTATCAAGGTAAAAATTAGACTTCTTTTCCTTTACTGTGTAAGCATTTTATACTCTGAATTTTCCTCTAACCATTGTTTTAGTTGCATCTCATAAATTATGATGATGTTGCACTACAATTTTCATTTAAAGTATTTTTCAATTTTCCATATGATTTCTTTCTTCTATTTATCAGTTATTTAGAAGACTATCATTGAATTTTGAAATATTTGGAGATTCCCTAAGTACCTCTCTTTGTTGACTTCCAATTAAATTTCATTATGAATTTTTTTAAAAACTATCATTTAAATCATTCTAATTGTTCAGTACTTGCTTTGTGGACTATCATAAACTTTGAAGATTTTTTACATATGCTTGAAAATAACATGGATTTTGCTTCTGCTATATGCAGTACACTTTAAATGTCATCATGATATCTTATCAGATAACAACATCGTTCAAGACTTGTATATTCTTACTGGTTTTCTTTCTACATCTATTGACTGTTGAGACAAGAGTTGTTAAGTCCCCACTTAGGTCTGTTACCTCTTCTATTCTTCCTTAAATTCTGTTAGGGTTTCTTTTCTTTTTGTGCTTCAGTATTATATACACATATACTTATAACTGTGACATTTTCTGATGTAGTGAATCTTTTATCATCAGGAAATGTCAGCAACACAATCATTTCTAGTAATATTCTTTGTCTTGAAATCTATTTATCTCATATTAATATAGCTATTCCAATCTATTATTGCTGTTGTAAGCATGCATATCTTTTTTGACTCTTATTTTTGTCATTCTATGTTTTATTCTTTTAGTATGTGTCTATAGTACATAATGTTTGCATTCCTTGTGGAGAGTTGGTATATGTACATCTTAATTCCTTTCTCTTATCCTTTCCCACCCCTATTTCTTATTCTCTTTCTCCTGTGAAGAAGATCTTTCTACTTTCTATTACCTATCTTTCATTTTGCTCTTTGTTTATACTTTGGGTTTATCATATAAAAGAAACCATATAACATTTAAGCTTGTGTGTCTGATTCGTTTCATTTAAGGTTATACTCTCAAGATGCATCCATTTTCCCACAAGTTACCCTCACCTCTTTGCGCCTGTGAATTTAAAATGCCTCTTTTTGTCATGGTTTATTGTTAGAGTTGGTTAGGTTTAATGTACCCCAGAAAGTCTCATGGGTGCAGAGGTGGGGCCTTGGTAATGTGATTGGATTATGGGAGTGCTATATTCATCACTGGATTAATTCATTGAGCTCCTGCTAGCCCTACATGCTAGCAGGAGATGGGGCCTGCTTGGAGGAGACACGGAACTGGAGATGGAGGTTTGGAGGCCGTGTTCCTCCCCTGACCCCTCTCTCCCAGCTCCCTGCAGCTGTGGGGAGCAGTTTTCTTTTGCCTTACACTTTTACCACACTAATTCTTCCTTGGAACCAGGAAAACATGAGCCCAACTAACCCTCTCCTTCTTTAAATGGTGTGTGTTGGGTATTTTGGCCCAGGGACAGGAAAGCAGCCAATATATTTTTGTAGACAATAGTAAAACTTGCTTTTTATACGTCCAACCTCTGCCTTTGGATTAGTGGTCAACCATACATATTTAATATAATTACTGATATTGTTGAATTTATATCTATTCTTTTATTACATGTTTTTCTGTATATCCCATGTCTTGTTTGTTGTTGTTGTTGTTTATTTCTCCACTACTATCTTCTTTTGTTTTAAATATGTGCTTCTTAAATCCTCTGCCAATATTTTGGCTACTTTTAAACATTTTTTATTAGTTCTTCTAAGGATTAGGCTATATCCATCTTTAATTCTCATTGATTCACTTAAAGCTAGTATTTTCTTAACTGTAGTGAAATATAGCAAATTTGTACCAGCAGAATGCTGTTTTCCTGCTGAGATTTTTCTATTACTTCATTTCATTTTTTCTCTTAGTTCTTTGAACATTTCCCTTTAATTCTTTTAAAAACATTTATAAAGTTACATTAAAAGGTCCAGCACTGGGTTCCTCAGAGTTGGTATATACTGATTATATACTGATTATTTGTTTTTATTGAGTGTGGGTCATAATCTTCAGTTTCTTTGCGAGTCATCTAATGTAGAAGAGCTAATGACCATTTTAGATAATCTATTTTTGCATCACTGTGTGCTATTTTTCCCTCTGAGGCTATATTTTCCGTTGTGTTTTCATGTTACTATTTGAGTAACTTTTGTGAACTTGCTTGCACACTTCTTAAACTTTATTAGTCCTCCTTCTTCAGGGCAACCTGTTTGCCTGCATAATTGAGTGGTCAACTGATGACACAGGCAAAGACCTCAAATCTTTTGGATTGACTCACCATTTTCTCTTGATCTATGTGTCAAGTGAGGAGCACACTTACAATTGTAGCCAATTCTCAAGTCTACCTGTGTTTTCACTTTTCATGGACCTTCTAGGATTTTCCCCATGATGGATACAGTTTAGCAGGTAGGAAGCATGCGTGGAGAGTGGTCAGCCCTGCTGTATCTCACCATTAAACTCATATTTAAGGGTCCATTCATCCCCAAATTGTCAACTTCAAACTTGAAAAACTGCAGCCTTTTCCCATTCATTCTAAATTGTAAGTACAACTTTTAGCCAGCAGCGTGTAGAGTTTTGTTATCTGCGTGAAACTACCAAGGATGAAAGGTGAAGGATAAAGGGGGAAAGGAAGACAAGGGCAGCCAAGTCAGGCAGTTAGAGACCACCGCATTCTTACCTAAAGCTGCAACTTTCAGAGAATAAGCATTTCCAAGCCAGTTGTTTGCTTTGGATCAATTTCTAGATAGCTATTTTAGCCAACCTCAACTCCCAGTTTTACAGGTACTTTCTAAAAAGGGAGATCCTATGACCTTTTCATATCACATTACATGAACACTTCTTCCTTTTGACTTTAAAAACAAGTCATTTGTATAATTTATATTAAAAATAGAATTAGAGGATTTGAAAGCTATTTCCTTAACATGATGAAATAGCTATTTTTAAATATAAACTATTATCTCTAAAATTAAATTTTTACCTATCTACCTAATATCTAACCTCTTATACTAAATTAGCATTATGTTCAATGCTGAAACAGTAGCACCATTTCAAGTAATACCAAGTTGGCACTTTTTAGTGGGTATAAATTTATGATGGTTTTTTGTTTGATACTGGACTTAAACTTATGACCACATGCTTGCTAGGCAGGTGCTATACCCCTGAGCTATATCCCTGGGGTCTTTATTATATTCTTAAGTCCATGAAAGCTTTCCTGTTTAGGTATGGATCACTTTTGGTAATTCACATTTTCATAGGAAATCATATCATTCTAGTAGCTCATCAATTACATTTACCTAGAGTTAAAATTATCTTATAATGCTGTGATTTTTCCCACTCACATTTCTTACGTGGCACATACGTACATTCTTCATTGTTAAGCAATATTGTATTCAGTTCTTTTTTTTTTTTTGTCTTTTTCATTTTTATCGGTACCAGGGATCGAACTCAGGACTGCCTGCTTGCAAGGCAGGCGCTTATGCCGCTGAGCTAAATCCCCAGCCCCTTTCTTTCTTTCTTTCTTTTTTTTCTTTTTTTTTGTAATATTGCATTCATTTCAATGTTGGGGGGATCTCAAAGAACTAGCACTTTAGATGTACTGAAACATTGCCTTTGTTTTTAAATTGATGAATTATTGTCTAAAGCTACAGCAAATAAGCTGATCTTACATGTTTGAGCCAGTTATACTTTAGATAAGAACAAAGTTCTCAGATGTTTTAACTTTAACTCTTTCTGGAGTATCACATGATGAGTGTGATGAGGTAAGTGGTTGATGTCTGTCTTCCAAAAATCTTGGGAACCTCTTACGGGTAAGAAATAGATTATGTCTGTTGTGAGATATTTCTCTCTAGTGATTCTGAATTTTTATTATTTGCTCTTTTGTTTGTTTGTTTGGTACCAGGAATCAAACTTTAGACCTCATGCTTTCTAGGAAGGTGCTTATGCCACTGAGCTAAATCCCCTGCCCTGCTCTTTTACTTTAATGTTTAATTTTTCAAGAATTATGGTTCAAAAGGCACACTAAATGTAGTACAAAGATCTATAAATCTTATGCCAAATCTACATGGCATTCCTATTGCTTGTTTGTCTGACTAACTATATTTCTGGAGATTTTTTGTTTAAACACTGAAAATATGAATCCTCAACACAAACTAATCAGAAACAATTGTAACTCTGTAACTAATTTTGAATAATTTCACATTTTAAAACAGCATAATTAGAAGATGTCATGGTTTATGTTTGTGTCCCCCAGGTCTCATGAGTTTGCATTTTTCATTTGCAATGGTTCATTGTATAGTGCTTGGATTGATGGTGTCAGTGCTCCACCCACATAGGGGTGGAGCAAGGATGTGATGTAATGGCAGGAAGAAGGTATGTCTTTCTCTTTGCTGATTTGAGCTTGCTGTTGGCAGCCGCCATGAATGGCGGTCCAGCCATGCCCGCCTGTCTTGGAGCCAACTGAGTGTGGACTGAAACCTCCAAAAACTGTAAGAAATAAACCTTTCCTTTCCCAACTTGGGCATCAGGTATTTTGTCTCAGCGATGAGTAAAAAGTAACTAAGACAGAAGAACAAGATTGCTCTCCTTCCTTTCTCTTAGTTTTTTCCTTACTTTGTACTGTCTTCAGTATGATTAAAGAATGATTTACCAAAATAAAGAAAAATTACATTGTTTCTATAAAACAAAGGTATTTTACTCCTAAACATCTTTTAGTCTGATAAAAGCACTACATATTCCTATAAACAGTTTAAGCAAAAAAAATAATAAACATAGTACATTCTCTTCATAGTTTGAAATTCCTTGGACTTCAGATGTGTGTATATATTTATAAGATATACATAAATATATTGTACTGATAAAGATCGGTTATAACATGATTGATGACTAGTGAAAAAGGAGGCTAGAAAACAGGGCCCCTTTTTACATTCAGTGACCCATTTTTCTAAGTCTGGAACACTGAATGACAGCTGTCATGCGGATACATTTCTCATTTTCTTTTGACAATAAAGAGTAAATGTGGGGGGCTTTCCAATTCTCATTTCTTGATCACTACACATTATAGCCACACCCCTTGACTTTCTGTTTTTCAACTGCTTCAAACCTGTCAGGATATTTCTGCTTGGTAGCTATCTTCTACCTCATTTGATAACCCATCTCATTAAAAAGTACTACAAAGGGCTCATATTTATTTTTTGAAGATGGCTCATAAAGCCATGATTCAAATCTCTGAATGCACTCACTAATATTTCATAACAGTTATTATCCATAGGCTCTTTAATATTCCAATATTGTCTCCATGTGCTCAGCCATCTATCATTTGATGAAATGCTATCTTTTTTTCTGACAAATTTCAAATATCTGTGAAGCTATCTAATGCACAGGCACAGACTGTCTGTGTGACCTTGGACAATCTTATTATGTTTCCTGAATATATAAACCAATGGAACAGGAAACATTGTAATATAGATCACTTAACAAAAATACGTAATTAGAATTTGTGAAATAGGTTAAATTTCTTAGCCCAAGTTTTTACTATTTTGGAGACTTTAATCGTGTTTTGGATATACATACCTCTTATAGGATGTTAGGAAGCAAACACTGTCTCCTCCGATATTGCTGTTCTATTTCTCTACAGACTTATGTATGATAATTCATAAATATGAGGCAAGGAATCCTTTCAGCAACCACTTTACTATGTAGGTTTGGTCTGAGCCTTTCTTTTAGCTGAGCTGTCCTGATAGTTACACTGCCTGGGCTACTACAGAATTCCTACGTTTTTGCCTGCATCATTTCTGCTGAGTTGGCCTTGTCTGCATTCAAAGCCAGCTGCCTAATGTTATTTTTGTTTCTGGAGTTGCACTTGATGAATCAGCCAGGATACGAGCATCTTCCTTCTTCATTCTCTGCAATGTTTTGTTCTTTGACAATGGAGCGTTTGCTTTTAAATTTCTAAACCCTGAGATTTATAGCCTCTCCTACGTCACCTCTATGTGCCAGCAGTAAATTGGCATCTACTTAGCCAATGCCACCATCTCTTATGGAGCTTATATATATATCCTGAGCCTGGTGCTTTTGCCCACCTGCAAGTCACCTACTGGCAGGACCAAAGCAGAATTCCTCGTGGCCTCCCCATGCTGGGTTCTCCTTTTGTACTGATGTCTCCAATACCCACCCTCCCTGGATATCTGGGATTCAATTCTTTAGAAGTCTGTAGATCGTAGGATGGAATCTTCTGATTCTTTGTTGTCCTCTGGTCCCTGTGTGAAAGTGAGACTGCACCTTCCAAAAAGGCTTGGTCTGTGGGCATCTAGGATAGCTTCATGGAACCTGTTGCCCTGCTAATGGATGGCTATTAGACAAAGAGTTCTCTGGAGAAATAAATTTAGAAAAGTTTCAGAGAAAGATTATTTGGTTTTTCTTTTTACTACTTAACTAAACTTTAATATACAAATATGCTTGTACACGGTAAGAATGACATGAGTTTTCCAAATGTGCTTATTTTAGAAGCACTTATTTTTTATGCTTTTTAAAGGACTAGCATTCTATTCAATGCATTTGAAGGTGATTTTCAAAGATTACACTAGGAAATCTTGTGGTCTAAGTCATGTTTATAGACTGACTCGATGATTTATAGGAAATATTCTTGGGAAAGTGAATGGAGTAGAAAATCTATTAGTACATAACTAACTCCATCCAAAGAATAGAGCGGATTGCATTTTGATTAGTAAAGAGTTGTTTCCTGCAATGAAGCAGAGTATGCCATCATCTTATCTTTCATTGTAAGAATGTTTCATATACTTACAATGTGGTAGGTACAGTTTGGGGTTGTGGAGTTATAAACATTGAGATCAATTTTGAATGTGTGAGTTTCTCAAAGCATCATACTCATCACATATATTAAAATAATCCAGGGTACGGAATCAAAGTGTTCATTAGCAGGTGAATGGATAAAGAACAGATGGCATATACTCTCAAGGTAAAATTTTCAGCCATTAAAAAACAGAATCCTGTCATTTGCTGCATTGCAGATGCCACTGAATGACTTCATGCTAAGTGACATAAATCAGACACGGAAAAAGCATGCGCACTCATTTGTAGAATGAGTTGATTTTATAGGAGTGGGATAACAATAGTGGCTGCTAGAGGATAAGAGAGGTCACAGGGAAGAAGGATAGCAAGAGATTAGAAACAGGTACCAAAATACATTTAGATAGGGAAAATTAGTTCTACTGTCCTATAGCACAGTAGGGTAAGTGCAGTCTCTACCAATTTATGATATATTTCAAAATAGCTAGAAGAATTCAAAGTTTCCCAAAACATAGAAATGATAAATGTCAGAGGGGATGGAAATTCTAAACACTATGATCTACTCTTTACATACTGCATAACTGTACTGAACTACACAGTATCCCATAAATGTGTACAAAGATTACATCAATTAAACATTTTTGAAAGAGAAGGAACTTGTTAAAATGCATATTCTAAGGATCCAACTCAAATATTCTAATTCGGTAGGCCCAGGATGTTAAATGAGGCATTTTAGAGAATACTTATGTATGTCATCATTTCAGAAATTCTAGCTGGGTTGGTGGTGGAGCTTGTTCCCCAGGTGGCTCCAGTGTAGACTCCAGCTGACTCAGGTGAGGGCTGGCAGGAAATCATGCACACATCTTGTCTCCTTGTGGCAAATGTCCAGAAAACACCTGGTCCATAATAAATGCTCAAAAATATTCTTTCTTTTCTTACTATCGTGTCTTAAAGAAAACATAACAGCTGAGCATGGTGAGGAGTTGCTTACTTTGTATTTCTTATTCCTTATTTTATTTTCGTATGAATTAACCTGTGAGAAGACATGTCTCCAGAGGTAGAAATGATGCCTTCTAGTTTAATTATTTATTTTTAAGATACACTCGGTTATTGATAAAAATTCAAATATCAGTAGAAGCATGGGAGATTTTTCTTCCCACGCTATATAACAATGTAAGTCTACTGGTTTCAGATCTCAGCTCTAGAAACCCCCATCACCACATTTCCTGTTTGTAACTGAACAAATTACACACAAAAGATTTTAAGAAACAACAAAGAAACCCGGGGCACTGATAAAGACCAATTTTAGAGTCATGTTGCTTCTAATGTAACAGAGCAACATTAGTTGGGTGGGTGGTTTTGGGGAGCATTTTTAATCCATCCATTTGCTTTATGGCTACGTAAGGAGCTTTCTGGGGGAAGAAAAGAAGCATGTCAGGTAAGTGGTATTTTTAATTTTTTGTTTTAATCTATGTCCTAAAAATTTACTTAACAATTTCTAAGTTGTAACTAAAAGACACTTAATATTTGAAGAGTAACTTAGCTAGCATAATTATTTTTTAAATGTGAAATAACCTTCGGTATAATTAGTATTTTAAATTCTCTATTGGGAGCAAATTGACTGTTTTCTCTTCAAAGCCAAAAGAAGGTGGACTGTGCTTTGTAACATAAAGCTGTAAGTGTTCATTGATAGCCGTGCCATGCAAAGTACTTGTTATTTTTGAGGAAGCTTTTGTTGACCATGCTTAGCCCTTTTTAGTTTACTTTAAGATATAAAACAGGATAGGAGTAAATGCGTTCTAACTTTAAAAATCAAGATTCTTCTCAGTTTGTTCTGACATTTAAGATCGAAGTTTTAAGGATAAGTGGTGATTTATGTCTTTTCTGTGGAACTATGAGTCCAATCAGTCCAACTGTAACATTCAGAAATGACAGTTTTGAAAAGTTTAGTGAAAATTTAATTGCTTGTCCAATGGATCTTGAGGTTAGATCTACTTCGATTTGCTGTTGAGTCCACATTGATGCTTTAATCCTCTCACATTGTTCATGTACTTTGACTTTCATTAACAAATATCTTTTGATTGTAAGGAAAAAAAACACATGTTAGGTAAAGTAGAAGAACCGTGAAATACACATAAAAGGAAAAATACCTTACATATTTCCTATCACTTCAAAAACACAAAATATGTTTTATTGCCTTCCAATTATTATTTCTGTACATTCTACATAGTTTTATTTTCATAAATGAAATATTAATTTGTGCATCAGTCATGTGTCAGCTTTTTTCATTCATATAATAAAATAACTATTTTTCTTTTATTGTAACTTTTATTTAATCATTTTAAATGAATACAAAATGACACTGGTTGCATTAATTACTGTTTACTTAATCAATAGTTTATAGTTGGACATTGACATTGTATCCTGTTTTTAAATATTCTAATAAAAAATGAACAGTTTTTTAGTCTCTTCGGTGGATAATTAGGAAAGATATTTAGAATTAGAATTACTGATTGTGAGCATTTTAAGCCTCATTATTGCAAATTACTTTTCCAAGGGTGATGCCAATTTACTCTCTTTTTAACAATACTTGTCTTTAACAGACAAGCTTCATTTAAAATTTTTGTGTTACATACTAGACCTTTGTTTAATATCCTTTACTTTGATGATAATGAGGTTGAGCATGAAGAATTTTCATGTGTTTTTAAAGTGTTTATAATTCTATCATTTGTGAATTGTCTTATTATATCCTTTGCTACTATTCTGCTCATAGAATTTTTAATATCAATTCATATGGGGGCAATTACAGAGTGATGATACTATATTTTATATTTTTTTGAGAATTTCTTTTCCAGTATTTGTGTGATGGGTCTTACAATCAATGAATCGCACAGGGGTCATAGGCTATCGTACGACTTTCCTGCTTCTCTTTTGCTTTCCTAGTTCACAGGTGAGCAAAGAATCAAAAGAATGTTCCAGTTTGGCTAGTGTACTGCAAGCATCGGATATACCATGATTAGGTGAAATTTCCTTGAGTGGATGATGTTGCGGAACTTGGAAAATGTGAGAAGGCTAATAATGGCAGTGAACTACGGCATGAAGTCATTTCCACAACCAATTAACCCTAAATTTAGAAGGGATATGATGAATGTCTCCAGCATTCATAACTCAGATTTCTCTGTTTTGTAATTGCTTAGTGAAGTTCAGGGATTTGCACACAGCCAGTCACATAAAAGTAAGTGACCACTCTCAGTCTCTTGCTCATGATGTTGGACAAGAGGCTTCCAAAGCAGGGCTTCTAGAAACATTAAAAGACACAGAGTATCTTGTGAAATGGAAGTTCCCACAACTATCCTGTCTTCTGAGTCTTTCCAAGGTGCTTGTCTAATGGGAAAGTCAAGCACACAACTGCTTATAATGCAGTGACAAGTCCAGATAAAGAGATGTCCATCTATGCAGGAATTTGGGCAGCACTTGCACCCTCATAGGATTTCTGAAGTTCACAAGGAATGTAGCCTGGAGAAATCTTAACAAACTATCTTAAAATATAGCCTCTCTCTCATTTTCATATTTTGAATTTTTAAAAATTAAATTTAGTAAGTATTTATTACTAAGTATCCTGCTGTATTAGAAAGAGGTGGCCTTGATGTCATACAGGCGATGATAGGAACTCTGGTTTTGTAATTGCTTAGTGAAGTTCAGGGATTTGCACACAGCCAGTCACATAACTGTAAGTGACCACTCTCAGTCTCTTGCTCTTGATGTTGGACAAGAGGCTTCCAAAGCTGGTGTATTTTCCTTCTCCCCATCACAGCCTACTCGGAGGCCTACATCACAAACCTCTGTTTGTAGTGTATGTTTAGCTAAGGTTGGTGGATTTCAAATTTTACATTAGAATAGTATGTTATTTATTTTAAAGCCTGAAATTGATTTGAAAACACTCTCTTGAGCTAATATCTATGATTTGAATGACTTTCATTGATGGAGACGATACAGCCTGGTATTAGTGGTTGGAAGTGGAGCTGGTGTGTCCCACAGACCTCAAATCATTAGAATGTACATTTTTCAGCATCAAACTACCACCATGTTAAAACAAAATAAGTAGAACCATGGGTACCATAATGTCAGTCATTTTCTCTACAATTTCTGGGTCCCTAAAATAAATATAACATTTGTGGAATACAAAGAGATAGATGTTCACTGCTTGGTAGAGTTTATAAACCAAAAGAATCCATTTAGAGAAACTATGTACTATACACTAAATCCTGTAAACTCATGCACATAGTAAAAAAACCAGTGTGAAATAGAGACAATAAAGCATCATATACATGTTTTTTAAAATTTTCAAGTCTTTTGCATAACTAAAAACTGCCAGCAGAAAGATACTACATTTGCTTAGCTAGATTTCATGCCAGAGCACAAATAATTATGGATTTCAAATAGAGTGCCTGACAATTACTATTGGCTTTAAGGGAGTCAGAGGTCTGGTAGTTACACTTACTCTGATTAACCCCTGGCAGTTGAAAACTAGACAGAAACTTAAATCATGATTTTTCTGTCATTTCCCTACTAATAATTTCTCAAGACCTTTGGCTTTTAATAGTGTAAATAGCTATATTAAAATTGTGTGGGAGTTCATTTTGAATTGATAAAAGCTATATAAATGAAAGTAATTGTAATTAATGACTAGAAACCCTGAAGATTGCTCTTGTTGGGCAAGAATTTTTAAGTACTTTCTGCATTCAGTATTCTGAGAGGCACCGTCTGAACTAAGCAGATACCCACAGGAATAAAGACAAGTTGATACTGTGTTCAGAGAATTACTAAGTGAAGAGAGGTGTTAAATTTCTGTGTGCATGCCTGTTTGTTTATGTGAGAACCGTTACAAAGATCTGTTGAAAATTTACACCAATATCTACTCTTCTGATGTGTTTTGCTTTTCAGAGTGGAGGTACCTATTGTTGGCAATCAAAAGAGTGTGAAAGATACCAGGAATATGAAATACAAGGCTTCCGAATGAAAATCCAACTTAGAATTCAGTTCATACTACTAAAGATAAAAAAATCTAGGAAAACAGAAATGTTAGGAATTATAGACTTTTAAAATTGGAGGGAAATTCAACACCATGCTAAGCTACCCCTTCACATGCCTAAACCATCTCTTGCATACTGAAATTCAACTATGTTTTAAAAGATCTCCAATTATTTATATGAAACAAATTTATTGTGTTAGTAAATGATAAAGCACAACCTTAAAGGAATGTACAATGTGTTTTAAATTCTTGCTTTAATAATGTCAACATATTTCATGAACATTAGAAGAATTTTTCTTAGAGATTTCAGTGTAAGATATGAGTCTATGGTACTGATTTTGTTGTGTCTTTGTAGCTGAGAGCAAAATTGTCTTCTTGTAACAGTTAATAGGGTAACATAACTATTTCAATTATTCCCTTAATTGGAAAGGAGAAAGCAAAGTTTCTATTTGAAATATAATTTAGTCAAATGATAGAATGATTTATAGCTAGACTTAGAGTAATTTTAAAAATGAGATTAGAGCTTCCTGCATTCTTCGTGAAGTATGCCTTCTCATATGGGACTATATTTTATTTACCCAAATCACAATTGTTTGAGTATATACGAAATAGTAGATACTGTGGGAAATGGAAAGAAAAGAAACGTTAAGTAGGATTGATCTTACAAGTTCTCCTGATGATGGTAAATACTAGGGATTTGTCACTGTAGTCTTACATTTATTTGACCCTCCCCCAGATAGAGGCATATTAGAAATACACACAATTGAAGAAAAGGGAACCAAATAAATCAGGTAGAGAGGAAAATAAGGATCAAAGGTCACAGCCATAAAAATGAGTATAGTAGTGCTCTAGAGATTTGCTTGAGGAAAACTGTGTGTCAAAGAGAAATGATGAATTAGAATGCTCACATGGACATAAAAGTAAAAATATACCAATTCTTGAGGAAAATCACAAGTGCTTGTACTTGAGCCACCAAATTATATCCAATAATATGTTCCAATCCATAGCATGCCATGGTTTAGATCATCTAAAATGTTCTCAGAGGTCTAGTGTTCAGAAGTGGGGCTTTGGAAAGGTGGTTGATCATGGGGCCACTCCGTATCAGTGGCTTAAGCCACTGGTTCCATGGCTAGTCTTCTGGCCTGGTCAGAGGCTGGTCACAGGGGCCTTGACCTGTAAGGGTGTATTCTTGATGTGGACTCCTTCTTTCTCCTGTCTCTGCTTCCTCATGCCAGCTTTCCTCTTCCAGGGCCTTCCATTCTGCAGTTTCTGCCTTGGAACTGATCATGGACTGAATCCATTAAAACTGTGAACCAAAATAAGCCTTTCTTCCTTTGAGTATTGTGTTCTAGTGATGAGAAAGGATTAATACAGTATCCTTATAAGTAACAAATTTAATTTTGAATATTCTCTGGCCATTGCTTTTTCTCAGAATTTATTTTATTTTTCTTAACAATAATATAATAAAATATGTAAAAACAAAAAGAATAATGAGAATTTTAGGCTTTATTTTATGAAAGCCTAAAGTTTTACTATCATTTGTCATTTTAGGATAGATCATATATTTTAATGGTTAGCCAGATGGATAGTGTTGACATTTTCTTAAGAAAGTCTGGAAACATACCTGGGATATATTTAAAGTTATCAAAGCCTCTTCTACTTCCATTCAAGAGTAGATCCTTCACCTTCACTCAAACAGGTTAAAGTTACTTTCCAAAATCAGTTTTACAACCTTTGGTACATGATTAGTGAATTGTCACGATTCCAACATATATAGATGGCATAGAGATTTGATGCGATAAATCTAGATAGACTATTTTTTAAAGCAGAATTAGTTACAAGGGCAACTTAGTAATAGTTTGCAAATTATTTTACCCAAAAATTTTACTAACACTAAATCGAACCCCCAAAAGAAAATAAAGTTTTACATTTGTAGCAGTGAATATTTTCTTAAGTCTAACTAAATGGCTAGTTATTAGCACCAAGTTCCTTGGTTCAAATTTCCTAAGAAACAATAAATATAAGTTCTTGGAAAATATAGATTACAAGTAAAGCAAACAGAATTATGGCACTGTTGATGGACATTTTTGCCACAGTCACAGAGTTCTAATGAATTACTCTCTTTTTCCAGGAACTTATTTCCCAGCTATTGGAAGGCAGGTACTTTTTCCTTAACAGTGCTGGGAACAAAAATCACAGAATCTTCAATTTGTCTTTCTTTTAGGTCGTGGACCTATCTAGACTTTGTGGTTGTGAATGTGTCTACATGCTATTCTTGATGAAAATCTCTTTGTTGGCCTTTAGCCATTACACTACCATTTTCATTCTATTCTTCAGTTACTATGCTGACACATATTAGTAAGCAGTGACTTTGTGACAAATATGTTGTAGAAATAAGTAGGAATCTCATGGCAGTGAGATATTAAAATAAAGATCACAGCATAGCTAACATTTATTGAATCTTCTAGTAGAGAACAATATTATTCTAAAAATTTCAATACATGTCTTAATATTCATAGCAATAGGAATTTACTATTATGATCTTTCACAAACAAAGAAACTGAAGCATGAATGAAAAGATAAGTAAGATAGTTTTTGCCTTTTGGGAAGTTCAGAGTTTAGTTGGAAAGGTTTATATATAAAGGACTGCTGTGATAATTTTAAAATGGAAAGGAAAGGATGGGAGGTTCCACGCAGGACTGAGGGAACTCTTCAAAGAGAAAGTTCTCCTGAAGGATATCTAGTTATTTTTTAGATGGTTGACGGAAAGGCATTTCAGGCAAGGAGGTAACTATATGGATACATAGAAACAAGATACGGTAAATATTTTCTTCAGAATGATTGGAGAATGATATATGACTGAAAGGTTGTGAAAGATAAGTCTCAAGACTTATGAAAGATTTCTCAAGGTAGGAAATTGAAATAACGTTTTGGGGGTAGTTTACAATAATAATACAGAAAAGTGTGATGACCTCTATGTTCAGGGTAGATACAAGATCAGGTACTTTTTCCTTTAAAAACCTGTACTACAGGCTAAAGACAGATTTAAAAATGGGCAACTTTCTCCAGAGACGGTGGGGGACTGGAGGATTTGGGTGTAGTACACAAGAAGACATTAGGGGGGAAGAAGTAGTGGTTAATGTAGTGTGGATTAGTGGAAGCAGCAGTAAACATAAAACCAGCGTCAGCTGAATGAATAAAAGCAGAACCAGACTCTCCTGAGAAGTACGTATGTATTATTTTATTTCAAAACCTTGGATTATCAAGGTATGAAAGTCCTGCAAGTTATGTGCATCCTTTCATCTAGCAATCCATCTTCAAAAATTTAATCTTAAAAAAGTCTACATATATAGTTTCCACTAGAAAGACATTCATCACTATATTGATTATAGTAACTAAAAAATAGAAACACCTTAGTACTTATTCATACATTATTGCTTAAATAAGTTAATGCAAGTCCAAACAATGAAATATTGGGCAACCAAAAAAAAAAAAAATGGAAGCTTGCTTGGCTCATAGGAAAAGAACACTGTAGACATTGAGGGAAAAGTAAGTAATAGTCTAGTTGGCATAATAGAATCAATCCTGTATTCCTGGCCATAACAAGTTCTAAACAGAGGAAAATAAGTTGCGAAGCAGGGTGGATCCTTGAGAAACTAGGAGATAGAAGCACCAACCCCAGTCACAAATCTGCACTAATTTCTGACTTTCACCAAAACCTAACTACTAATATCCTGTTGTTGATCAGAAGCCTTAATGATAAGACAGTTGGTCAATACATATTTTGTATATCCTACAAGTTACATAAGGTGAAAAATAGGCAGGAACCACTTTTTATTGCTATTTGCAGTTTACTGAAGAGATGGACTCACAAAGGCATCACTAAGCATTTGAAAAGGACACATGCTGGGTCAGAAATTTAGTTCAGCAGCCTAAGCACCTGGCTGGCAAGCCTAAGGGCATGAGTTTGATCCCTGGTTTAAAAAAAAAAAAAGTGAGAGAGCGAGAAGAAAAAGACACTTGTAATACCCAGACTCACCACCATAGCAAGAAGTGGCAGGTAGCATTACTATGGGTAATTTTATACAGTTACGATTTCAGGTTGTGTCTTTACTGTGTTTACATTTTCTCGACCATAAATGGCTGGCTAGGTGACCTATATGTATTTGTGTGCACATGTTTTGATAAATTTCAACTTTTTATAGTAGATTTGTATGTCTTTTATGGTAGTAGTATAAAATAGCCTTACCTATGTACCTTTTATAGATTCATATCTTTTTGTGTGTGTGGGTGTTTTGAGACGGGGTCTCACTATTTAGTTCAAGCTGGCCTTGAGCTCACTTTCTGGCCTAGGTGGGTCTCGAACTCACAAGGATCCTCCCATCTCAGCATCCCGAGTACTGCGATTACAGGCGTGAGCCACCACGCCCGGCTTAGATTCATATCTTGTTTCTTGGTTTTTCAATATTTATGGGTTTTGTTGGTCACGTATAAGCTTTTCAAATTGTTACAAATCTCAGAAAACAAAAGCAAACAACAACAATAACAACAAACCAGCCTAAACTACATCTCCTGCATTCGGGGTATTTAAGTAACATATATGCAAAGAAGAAAAGAACAAAGGTCTTTAAAAATAGAAATCGTCCCTTTACCCCTGTGGAACTTAGGCTCATCTATCAACTGAGACAGTTTTCTGGCCTCCTCTTGTGCAATATAGTCACATCAGCTTTGTAGAAAGGACTGTTATCCATGGTGGGGGTGTACGGATGAGGAGAGTGACTGAGGAGCAATCTCTGAAACTGTAAAAGCCTCCCAACGTATCCTTTGGTCCAGCAATTCTATCGCCAGCAACCTCTTATACAGATGAACTCCTCCTGTGCACAAAATGCCCAGTGATATTTTTTGAATAATCTTGAATAAGAAAAATGTTTTAAAAAATTTTCATGTACTTCCTAGCAAAACAGGTGAATTACATGTCAACAATACTATAGAACTTTAGGCAGCCACTAAAAATAACACACTATCATGATAAAAATTTCCCAAACTCAGTAATTTTAAAAAAAGACTAATTGGTATAATATGACCACTTACGTTTTTGTAGATAAATATAACATGCTGTATTGCATGTTACTTTATATTTTGGCATTTGGAATTTTAAAAATGTTTTATCTCTTATTAGCACTTAAACTGCATATAAGTAACTGCTAAAGTGTTTAAAAACAAATAATTTTAGAAATGTATTCAGTATCATGTGATGCACAGAATTTCTAGTATATTTAATATAGTTAATAGTTATTACATAATACTATTTTTATAAATATTTTGTGGGATTGTGTTCATGAGACCATTTACCCTGTACAAATAATGCTTTTAATCAAATTAATTTTCAGAGATCAAAGGACTGTTTAAACCTCCTCAAATTCTCCTAATGAAAACAATGCATCACATTTCACTACCATTATCAACTAACATTTTCTATGTATTAATTAATTCTTGAAAAAGCTTATGAAGCCTACACTCTATGGGTTTACAGAATAAAATGCATAAACAACACTATTCTAAGTAGACTTTAATGTATTTTGAACATTTAAAAACAACACAGTACTAAATTAAAGAGGAAATAATAAGCAGTAGATAATTTGGTATCAAAAGAGATTCAAACTGGTTCAAGTTAAAGCAATGTATACATGTAATCAGCAGTATGCAAATTATATGCATTCGTGTATACACAGCTATGTAAGAATCACACAATACACATTTTCTATACTTAATGGTTCATATGCCTGCCTATGGTCATTTAAAAGTCAGTGAGCCCAGCTCAAATACACAAGGAACTCCAAGAACAGATAAACCAACACAGAAGTATCAATGAGAAGCTGAAGAAAATGGTCACGATTCACATGCTAAATGTGAGATACAGAAAATAAGCAATGGAGGGCAGCATAATATTTTGGTTTAGAGAGCTTTCGATTGATATTTTAAAAACAGACTAGAGAAGCAAAGCTAATCTCCCCCACCTCATTAAGAGAGTATATGTTTTATTCACTATATTTAATATACTGGTATTGTAATTTAATTGAAAAAGCATAAAGTGGTCTTTGATTTTAGACATTCTTATACACAAGGAGTCAGAACTATGAAGAAATACGATCTTGGTGATCTTGGTGGTGGTTGTCTTCACATCGTACTTCTAATTATATATTTAACTTTTACGACCCCATGAAAACAGAGTTTCTTGAGGGTAAAGACTGTTTTATTTTGTTCCATCTTGATCTTTGATTCCATAGTTTTTGATTAAAAAGATATGTCTAATTGATATTGGTTGAATAAATAAATACAATACGATTACTTTCCTGAGATCAGCTTATCACGTGTGTCAAAGAGGGATATGACTATTAAGATATATCAAGTCAAGCAAACTATCTTAGTTGTCACTTAATCTCCCCCCCCCCAAAAAAAATGCATACACACTTCAGGAGAAGAGAAACTTGTACAAATGCTTTCATACTAAATTCTCTGAAACATTATGAGATTAAAACTTGTCATCTTTGGCCTCTGCATGGCTAGAGGTGCTCAAAGTGGTGGTCTTTAGTGGCCAGACATTTATTAGTATGGCCAACTACTGTTTGGGTGACCTCAGTCACTGAGATCTCTCCATGCATTTTCAATTTCTCTAAGGGTCACTGGTGTGGGGATTTTCTGATATGCAACATCTTCTAGTGGTCCCCAATGTGAGAGTAACACCTTCTGTTGAGAAAACATCATACCATTCTTGTTTTTCTGAAGTTTGTACGCATTTTTGATGGACTCTGTGTGAGTAGACAGCTATAAGTTATCAAGACTGAATGACAAGCCACAGCCCACAGAACTGTCTTTATGGCTCAGGAATGGAATGACAGATGAGGCCTTTGCAGGGGAAAATGAAGCATAATAAACTCTATTGTTCAGTCATGGGGCTAACAAAACCAGGTTACTATGATTCTAGAATTATTATCCCAACATACGGTATCTTATACTGATGGGATTTTGGAAAGAAACAAGTGGTTTTCTGTGAATAATGAAAACACCCATAAATTTTAGTCTGAGGTAAAGCTAAAATGAAAAAGTACAGTAGACTATGATCTTACTAGTTAAGATATTCTTAATTTTGAGCCAGTTTTGCTAATCAGTCAGGTCTTCTCACCTTTTAATGGACTAAAAATATCTTTCCTTTCATCTGCACTAAGAATTTAGGAAACTTGTTTCATTTTGCCCATGCAAAATGCCCACGAGGACTTTATCACCAACCCTGACTTTAAAATCTGTAAGATGTCTTTGTTTGTCAATGTTGATTAATGTCCTGGCATAGGACTTGTTTTTCATGATGAATAAATGCAATGATTTTAATTGTGGGACTAACGTGACCAAAACAAATGAGGAGCTGGCTACTGTATCACTGGTATATTCATTTTTGTTGCCAGGAAGCACCGAATGCCCTTTTTTCCTCTGGGGACTTCTAGTCTTGCTGGGTTTGGCTCTAATTATATCGCTGATCTTCAACATTTCCCACCATGTAGAGAAGCAGAGACAAGGTAAGACATTTTGACAAATAACTACATGGAATCTGATTGGAGACTGTGAAGTGACTAGAAAACTGACAGAAGGAAACATGCTTATGAATGTCTAGTAAGATATTTTATCTGTAAAAAAATCCATTTGATTGTTTTTCACCCTAAGTTTTCTCTTAAGTTAAAAATATGATCATAGTAGATATGTGAAAAAAAATCTCCAAATTTAGCTTTGTCTCTTTAGCTGCCTTTGGTACAGGGTCAGAAGGGATTATCCTGGTAAATGTGCTTCTCCTCCTCTGATAGAACAGCCCATGAATCATATAGCTGCAAAAGTCCTTTCTGATGCATGATGAAAAAAGTGAAAAATAGCTTTTTAAACTTTTACACCTTCTGAGTCTTCTCAAATTCATTCAAGGCCTGCACAGGTCCCCAGGCTGGAGTGGACTCAGAATAGAACTCACAAAGCAATGCGCTGAACCGTGAATCTGTTTTCAACACTCCAAAGTTTAAGAGGCCAGGCCGAGAGGATCCACCATGCCAACTTTTCACTTTCAATAGGCTGGACAGCAGTTTTAGGCAGGTGGCCTTAACCTGCATGTGACATGATGAAAATAGCATGAAACTCAGCAACTGGCACCACTTTTGTATCCTGGGTGTTTAGTAGATACAAGTTGAGCAGGTGGACAGGTAGATGTAAGGACGAAAGCTCAACTATTTCTTTCTTTTTTGCTGTACTGATGATTGAATTCAGGACCTCACACATGCTAGACCAGCACACTCTCACTGAGCTGTATTTTCAGCCCTTTATAGAATTGTATTTTGAGATAAGCTTTTGCTAAGTTGTCCAGGCTGTTCTCAAATTTGAGAGCCTTTCACTTCAGCCTCCTGGGATTTGAGAACTATGCTACCCTTGCCCAGCTAAACACAATTACTTCTGAGCAAGGGTCTTAGTATTCTAGAGTCAAGTAACTCTTTGGAGCAGGATAAGTATGCAGTCACAAAGTAACAGAAAAAGAAAAGGTTATAGGCATTCTCTTTTGAGAAATGAAATAAAACTTAGCTAAGAAAATTAAGTTAAACATGTGTTCAAGAAAAATTGCATGAATTGCATTTAGAAAAATGGTCAGATTGCAGCAAATGTCCTTGACTCCATAGTAGAAGCTTCGTAAGTGTTGATGATGACAATATAAAATATGGAGAGAAAGTAATTGTTATCATGCAAATTTATAGATAGAAGAGTGAGAGGCACAATGAAGTGACATAGCTGAGGTTAGATACCCATCAACAGCAGCAAAGTCCGGGTAAAGGGCCCATGTTTCCTGTTCTCTTATCAGAATGATGAATACTTTGACTCTGCTAATGAATGTTCTCAGTCAGCAACCCGACATTCTTTTAGAATCTCTATTATATCAGTTCTGCAGCTGAAGTGAAAAATCAGGCAAGCATTGTTTTCAGTAACTATTTTAAAATCAAACACAGTATATTTACAAAAAACGAATTTTGTAAATGACCCATTACTGGATGCCTTTTACAAAATTTCCTCCTTTTTATACAAAAATTAGCTGAGTAGCACTTTACCTTATATGATAGTTTAAACTGATTGTTTTTTAACTTTCTCATAAGATATTTTATAATTGTAGATTATATCATCATCTTAACAAAACAAGATGAGTTTAGAGCTACAGGAATAAAATAATTTAAGTGAAAAGCAAGATAAGAATCATCTGAGCTAGCACTTTCTTTTCCTTTGAATTCAGTGGTAATTCTTCTAAGATTTTTTTTTTTGTGTGCAATCAGGTAACAAGTGCATTGATGTGTTTAACTGGAGCCCAATTGTCCAAAGAAAATTCAGTCTAAGAAATTTGACTCATTTGTTAGTCACTTTTCAGCCCTGCACTTGCATTGAATTATGGTGAATATGAATGTTAAGAACCACCTTTTATTAATATGTCAAGAATCAGACAGCCTAATTTTACCACCACATTCCTTCTGCCCCAGAAAGCTTTGGTTACACCAGTCTTCTACCATTCAACATGAACAGATCCTACAATTCTCATTTTGGGTAGTTTGGTAAATTGTGGTTTATGTATTCATTTGTTACCTTCATATCATTTTTGCTGTCCTATAAACCGCTTTGTGTAGTAGTTCACTCATAATGAATACTAAAACATAGTAAGATATGTATGTGTGTGTATATATATATTCTTAGCACAGTTCTGGGGACTTGGTAGGACATGCACAGCCCAATCCCATGACTGGTGGCCCTGGTGCTTGCTACCTTCTTTCCACAAATCTGAAGGGCCTCCCATGGCTGCATGGCATCCTACTGTGCTTTGACACTGGTTGTTTCAGTGACTATTAGTTCTGCCCTCTGTCCCCTGCTCTTACCATGCCTATGCCCTGCTTCAGTTCCTACTCCATTTCTTGCCCTTGTCCTCAGTACTATTTAACAAATCTTACAGCACCTTGAGCTTTAGCAGTAGCTGCTGTGTTTATGTAAGCCATATTCAGGGCCATGTCAGTGAGCTTTCTGTGAAGTTGGTTCTTAACATTAGCTAACTACAAATTATTTCCTTTCAGCATTCACACGCACTCCTTATTTGACATGTACAACCCTGGTCCTTGCACTTGACTGTGGGTCAACCCAAGACTAGCCTTGGTGCAGCATTCCTTGATGCCCGTTTTTTCTCGTACAACCCTTTCTCTCTGCAACAGTTTCCTATCTGCCCAACTACTTCTGACAGCTTTTCCCAAGGATGGATAATAATCTGCCGTCCTTTCCATTTCATAGGCATACATAGTGCTTTCTTTTTCATCCAGAGATTCTAGACAGGTTAGAGATGCCTTCTGCAAGCAGTCCTGGTGCCCTGAAGACTGGCCTCTGCCTTCCTCACACAGAGACTGGAGAAGATTCTGTCACACGTGGCAGCTTTTCTTTCAGGCAGACTGTGAATGCAATACTCCTGCATCTAGCCTCATGGAACTTTTTATGTTTGCATCTTTGTACTATTCTTTGTAGCTAAGAAAGTTGCAAGGTGTGACTCCACCTTGGCCAACAGTCTTGAGTAAGTTTTACTGCTGTATTAAATAGCTTACAAAAGAAAATCTCCATCCCAGCAGCGGTATCTACACATTCAATCAGATAGACAAGATAAGCCTTTTTTTTATGTTTTTCTGTAGCAGCTCAGTTGAAGATTTGAAGTTCTGTCTTCTTCTCAAAATAAATCTTTCATTTTTATGTGATTTTTGTCCATATCTGTTCTTTAGGAGGATTATATTTCCTTTTCTCAGAGTAATGCATTGGCTTTTCTTTAACTCCAAAGCATATTCTTTATCCAACTCATCCTCTTTGTCTTGAGAAGGATAAACAAAAGTATGATTTGTGCATACATCAAAGTCCTATCAGTGTATCTCTAACTCAGTAGAAAATTGTGGCACATTTTTCATATTTCACATTGAAAATAAATCAGAAAGATTCCATTACAGAGTTTAAACAAAGTGCTTTTTAAATTCCTGGTTGTAGTGTATTGTGTGCAGAAAAGTGAACACTCAAAAGAGGAAAGCATAAAAACAAGAACATTTTATAACACACTCTGACTGTGCACCTGACCACAGTTTTGCATCTGAATCACAGGAGAGGATTATGAAAACTCATCTAGCTCTTCTCTCATGCAATCATGCACGCTTAGCTGCTTTATAGCAAAGCACAGTTTTTAATTCTGCTAAATATCCTTGAAACAACTAGGAGCCATTTAAATTGTGTCATTAATTTTTAAATAAACCGAAGGGCACTCGTGGCAGAGCAAGCTCTTTTCAGGAGCTGGGGCATGTTGATCTTCATTCTTAACTCTAATTTAAGGATTTGTTATTACTGCTTTTCATTTGAAGTGTTCATCTGCTGCTAATCTTCTGAGGAGGAGCTGTGAAACCAAAGTCACCCAAGCTGATTGCCCCAGCTCCAGATTATACTGCAGATTCTAGAAAGAGGAAGGAATATGGTACCCTTGAATGTTCTAAGTCCTCTTTTGGGCATCTTATCAATACAGTTGGTCTTGATATATAGTTTCATTTGCCTCTTACTTAATTTCTTCCTTCCCACTTTGTTAGTCTCCCTTTCTCCCATCTAAGCACATACTCATTATATTGTGTCCTTTATATCATTGCTTTAGTACTTTTTCCTACAAAGCTTTTTGATATTATTTTTCTTTTTTTGCTGATAATATATCAATTACATTTCTCCTCTTTGTACACATACATGGCTATACTTTCCAGGTACTGATGTTTATATGCAAGCACTTCTATTTAAAAAAGTCTATATTATGTTACAAAAATATTAGTTGGTTTGGGGAAATATTTTTAATCCACATGTACTATTTCTTATTAAACAGTGACATTAACATTTTTGTTTTCAGATTCTTTTTTTCCCAAACCAACACTCATCTGGTAAAAATTCTATTACCAGAGTTTACATTTTAGTGATTCCATTCTAGCTCAAAATTTATATGCAAATATTTTAACTTTAAGATATCATAATATCATCTTATTTTCAGTTAACTCATTTGATGAGGAAACTTCCCAACTAAAATGAGCACAACTAAATTATAGCTTGTTACGTGATATGGATTCATAATGTATACTATCAATAAATAACTTTGGCATTTTATAATTGGTTTTGCAGAAATTATTTATTTTCTATATCTGCTTCATGATATTATTATTCTTATTTGTAAACAAACTGATAATCACAGTTTTAAATAATTTTCATGTTTCATTGCAAATGCATTGCAAAGCTAGAAACAAATCCAGTATTTTCTGATGCCTAATTCAGGATACATCACGCTACCATTTGACTAATTTCTTATGCATGCACTTTAATTCCAAACAAATCTGAGTAATGATGGCCTGAGTATAAACATCTCCTTCTTCCAAACAGAAAAAAATAAAATATACTTTATATCATTCTTCATTTTTCAGTTTACAATTTTCTGGTCTACATTAACTAATGTTTCATATACTTATATATTTACATTTATCAGTTCTTCTGATTTTTCCAGAACCCCATTAACTTGTATCTACTGTGAAACACCTCTTAGATCCTTTAGGTTTTTCCCAGCCTTTGTGTGCATGCATATGCGCAAGACTGATTTGAAAGTAGTTGAAAATAACTGTACATTTTACACTGCTCCACTGTTGGTGGGAGTGTAGACTGGTGCAGCCACTATGGAAATCACTATGGAGATTTCTCAGAAGAGAAGGATTGGAAGTTCCATTCAACCCAGCTATTCTCTTCCTGGGTATTTTCCCAGAAAAACTGTAAAGGTCTTATCACATGTGCACCTATGTTCATAGCAGCACAATTTGTAATAGCTAAATCTTGGAGACAACCAAGATGCCCATTAATTGCAAAGTGGATGAAAAAGCTGTGACATTTTTATACAATGGAATATTACTTAGCTATAAAAAGGATGATTTCAAGGCCTTCATAGGTAAATGGAAGCAACTTGAAACTATCCTCATAAGTGAAATAAATAAGAATCATATTTATAAATATCAAATGGTGTCTCTAGTGTAAAAAGTGATAAGAACTGTAGGAGTGAGAAAACCCAAAATGTGTAATTGCTATTCTAAAAAAGAGAGGAAAAGAAAGTGCTCTAAAGGATATAACTGCATGTATGTTTAAGTGTGTAAGATAGATAACCATATCACTAAGTTTTTGCTGGATTGTTGAGAAGAACTGTTTGTAGTCTCACTGTTTGAATGTCCACTTTGTATGCTTTAATTTTGTAACTTGAACAGCTATTTCTAAGATGACAATATGTAATTATCAGCTAGTGATTTCTTACTTTTTTTGAAATTCTTTATTATTACTGCTCTTTTTTCTGTTTTGCTTTTTTCTCTTTAAACACAATTTTTAAAAAAGAAAGAAAATAACTATAACTATTATATGCAGTTCATGATAGATAATTTCCTGTGGGCTAGAACAAGTGCATTTCTGACAGAATTAACATCACTTTGTTTCCACGACTTACTATAACTATATTCCATGAAAACTTCCCTCATTCCCAGGATTCTTTTAGACATGTTGACATGTGACATAAATTTCCCATTAATGTTTAGTTAGCAGTTAAGCTCCCTGGAGTTGAACTAAAAATATTTTTAGTTGAACTAAAATTAATCTTTATAGTTGTTTTGCGACTTAATTATTTTAAAATGTTATTGTTAATTTCTTTCCAAAATTGTGTTTTTCATATGTTAAAATTGAAAGATCAGTTATTATTATCTCTGGGTCATTGTCAGAAGTTTTGTTAAAAGCGGTCTTGATTTCTAAAGAATATCTTCTGCACGGCTTTAATTTTATTTAAAGCCAGTTGAATAAGAATTCAAATAGAATAAATATCATGCTACATATATACACTCAATCTCAAAGAAAATTTATTTATGAATAGATAGCACAGATTTATGCATGTTAATTTTAATAATCAAAATTATATCCTTAATATTTATCTCAATAACTCACTATGAGTTTTTACCTAGACCTCAGAAAATTCTTAAAGCTGTATTTTTCAAAAATCTTACAGATATATATTTAACTAGAAGTAGTTTAGATTTGAGCTATCAAAAGGTTCAATGGTAGGTTACATAATGAGATTTGGACTTAACTTTTTATTGTTATACATTACATTCCTGGTCAGTCTGACTTTTGCAAATCAAAGAGAAGTGTTTCTTTTTAAAACCATGCTAACATTTTGACTAATTGTAGAGACTGAGTTCCAATCTTGCCTCTGTCTCTTCTCCCTAAGATTATTACCTCTACTTAGCTACTTACTTAATATTGTTTCTCAGAGGCTAAAAGATGTTGACACTTTGAGGAGAGATGACAGATAGATAGATAGATAGATGATAGATAGATGATAGATGATAGTTGGAGACTGTCTCTTAGATTTTCTTTTAATATATAAAGAGAAAAAGACTATTCAACATAGGCAAAGGGGGAAACTAACAGAAGAATGTTGAATGGTTCATGGAACTCAAAACTCCACGTTGAACAGGAACCATAAAGGAGGCAGGAAGAACGGTTCCGGCTTTCACTGCCTTGTGTTTCTTGTGAATAACGTGATTTGTGCATCTGGGTTCTATGTAATTTTGAGGCTGTTCATTTCCATCTCAAAAAACCAAGAGAATCTGATTTTCCCAATACAGGAGAGGATTTTATCTCTTATATTAGTCAGCTTTGTGTTACTACGACAAAATACCTAAGGCAGCTCACTTGTTAAATGGCAGAAATTTGTCTTGCCAATAAGTTAAAGAAAACCTCCCATGGCTGCCTCACCTCATGGCAAATATCAATGGAAGGAGCACAAGGTGCAGTATACAGTCACATCTCCATCCGCACAGCAGAGACAGAAAAGGGGTGCCCTGAGAAAATACCTATTCCCTCTGAGGGCAACGTACTGGATGACCCCAGAACTTCCCACTAAGCACCCCTCTTAATGGTTCCATAGCACCTCTCAACGCTGTCATCCTGCAGACCAACCTTTAACTCATAAGCTCTTGGGGTACATTCAAACCATGCCCAAACCATAATTTCTGTAGTCCAACCAGTGGTGACCTGAGGAGTGTGATCAAATATGTTTCCTTACATTGGTACTTAGCTCCCTTCAGAATACTGCAGGAGATTTAACAAAAGAATGCCAAAGATTTTAAAAATTTATATGTTTTGAATATCTTTCAGATAAAATGTACAGATACTCTGATGACTACATTCCCAGGTATGTTGAAATGGAGGCAGGTATTATGGCTCTCAACCTTAAGAGAAAGTAACAAATGCTATATTATCTATAAATTTAGTTCATGGCTGTTGTACTTGAGTTACAATAAAATAAAGAGTATTTTTGATTAATTCTATATGCATTGGAAAGTTAGAATGTATAAGATTATTATCTAACCTAGTTATTAACATATCCTCAGCCAATTAAAGAGCTGGGAGAAGAATGGAATGAGACTAAACTTGGCATCCACAAAATTCCATAAACAAATTTCCCAGGTTATGACCCATGTATAATTTAAGAGTACAGCCCAGTTTTATCTAAAATTTTGCTGTACTTTTAGAATCCAGAGTAGGGAGAAATCTGGCAATATTTATAAAATTTAAGATACGTATACACAAATGCACATATACACATACATACAAATATGCTCACTACTGTTGTTTACAGGGGTAATGTCAATAACTGAGGAGAAGCAGTAAGTCTATAATCTAAAATAGTGTTAAGTTATAGTTTCTCTGTATGACTGGTTCTCTGTAATGTATTAATGGAAATCCAGAGTTGTAGTATGACTTGTTTTAAAAGAATGTTTATGGACTAAATCATGGCAAAGAAATTTCATTTTTTAGATAGTATATTCTAACTCAAATGTGTGTCATTATATTGAAGATTACATTTCAGGAGTAAAAAGCAATCCAAATAAAGAGCATTTTCTAGAGTACCCTTTAAGATCTTGTGAAATGACGGGCAGAACAATCTTTGTAACACTCAGAGCTTTCTAATTGGATTGGAAAATTTTATGCCTTTTTGGCCTCTAAAAGGCCTTTTTATGTCTTTTGTTGTTTAGAGACATTATGTAGTCATTATGTAGTGCGGACTGGCCTTGAACTCACTATATAATGCAGGCCGGCCTCTAACTCAGTGAGCCTCCTGCCTCAGCCTCCTGAGTGCCAGCATTACAGGTGTGTGCCACCATGCTCAACTCTAAAAGGTCTTTTTAAAAAAATGTTCTCTATGTGAAAAGTTTCTGGCACAATTCAGATCTGGGCTACAGGCTGTCACACACACAATTTTTATTTTTAGGGCCACTATTAACATGGGATGCTTTAGCACAAGGTAATTTTCATGTCAAGAATGATTTGCAGATCGCTTTTTTGTTACAGTAAACAAGACAAGGTCCTATAAACACAAGACATTAATGTCTTTGATGATTAATTTGATACTTGTCATTTCAAGGATACTTAAGATGCAGTTTTGTTATTAGATCATTTAGCAAAAAAACCAATTTGATCATTTGGGATTAGAATGGGAAGACCTGGCAGGAAACATTGGTGAAATATCCATCTTAACATAAGCAAAATACACATTTAAGGAAAATGTGGAAAAGAAGCTGGTTCTTTTACAACATTCATTCAATAAATATTACTCACCAAGAAGAACAACAACAATACTGCTGTACTGAACAACTTTAAGATAAACTTACTGGCAGCCAATTCCAAAAGTGAACATCCACTCTATGAAGAATAGTTCATTTACTGTCTACCATAGTAGATCTTCATTTATGCAACATTTGAATCTAAGTACAGATTACCTATAAAAAGTCATATTTACAGATTTTGCATGTACTTCTTTTTTGTTTCTTTTGATTATGTGGTTTGAAAACCAAAATCAGTTTTGCAGAGGGACGCTGAATCTCCAGGAACAAACATGAAACATTTTCAGCCATTAAATTTAGAGCTTTAAAACAGAGCAAGGGAAAACAAATCTAGCTTTTCAAGGTGCAGCTAGAGTTACAGGTCACTCTTCAGTTCCAAAATGGCTTACAATCAGGAAGAAGAAAGGCACTTCCTTCACACTGAGCTCTCCATCATGCTCTCTGTAACATCTGTTTAGGTGAGAAGCTATGCTGGGGAGGAGAGAAATTTCTCTGTGATGTTTATCTGCTTGCTTCTTCAAATCCCTGCCCTTCCTGTACTAGTAGATCAGAATTACAATCAATTTAGGAGTAGCATAGCATCTAAATCTAACAAATAGACAGCATTTTATGGTATGGACCCTTGGTCCAATTTATTTTTCACCTAAAGTACAGTTCTACACAATCTTGTCTTTTGATTTGTGGAAGGAAGATAATGTAGGATAATGCCAGGGACTGGGGATCAAGACACGTTAGAATTTTAATCCGATTCTTGCAGTGGTATATTTGTATTGGGAAAGAGATTAAACATGAGTGAAATTTATTTTTAGCATCTAAAAATATCAATGATGCTATAGTTTATTTACAGAAATTATTTGATTGCCATGCAAACTGGATGAAAATTAAGATTTAAGAAAAGTCCTGCATGTGTACAGCTTGTTCACCCTAACTTGGAAAGGCTGCTCTGAATTATGCTTCCTCTAAGTTGTCTTGGCTCCTCAGACTTCAGTCTCTCACAGAAAAGTTGGTACACCTTCCCATCAGCTTCTCATGGTCCGCTCTTGGGGTCGCTAGAGGCTCTTCAGTCACACAAGGTTATCTCTGCTCAGCTTCTCTTCTATGATTTCTTGGATGTCTAGATCTGCAAAGGGGCCGATCTGACGAAAAATAAGTAGTGCCCTATATATAACTAACCCTAACTGTCCTCTTGACCTACTGTTCTCAGGATTGAGCATCTTAGGCCAATAGAACTCATCAGTGTTTTTCACTGACATGAAGACTCCTACGTGGGCGCTGTCTCACATGATCCCAAAATACCTCCAAGCTTTCCAGCTTCCTGTTTGTTTTAATACACAAATAATCATAACAGGAAATGCTCCATTTCCTCTCCTGTTCTGTCTTGAACCCATTCAGTCTTCTTCAGTCCTCTCTGTCTCACTGACTCAGCTCCTGTCCAAGTCACCAATGATTTCCATGAGGCCAAATCTTAGTTCCACTTAACTGGGCCCATCTGTAGCATTTAACACACTGGCACTGTCTACTGGGGACACTGCCTCCTCTCGTTCAGCATTACTTTTCACTATTCTTTCTCTCTACTGTTCCTTTTCCTCTGTAGGGTCCAGAACCTTCAGCATCAGAGTGCTCAGGGCTGCTCTAGTGACATTTTTCTCTGCTTGTACTTATCCCCTAAATAATTTCATAATCTTTCATGGCTATACGTAACATTTCTATATTGACGGAGCTCAAACAGAACTTTGCCTATTTAAAGAGATGCCTGTTGAGCAAATCAAGTTAACATTTGCCAAAACCAATCTCTGATAGATTCCTAGGCTTGCTCCTTCCCCAGTCTGACAACTTTCTACTCTTTAAACCAACTTTATTTAATTTCGCAGAAATGTCATTTTTATTTGACTGTTAGAACCTAATATTTATACTGATAATTTTGAAACCAAAAAGAATAATAGAGATCAAGTTTAATATTCTTATTCTTGATTTATCAATAAAACAATTGAAACTTAGAAAATTGAAGTCCAAAGGAAACCAGGAAGAAGTTATTATTTTTAAATTAAATTGAGTTATTTAAATCCACACAGATCATGAAGAATTTGAAGAAAAGGTTTCACAACAAAAAATATAATTAAAATTTAAAAAGAGAAACTAGATAAAATCTAAGCAAAGGACATACTTTGGATCATAATAAAAGATACAGTTACTATGCTTTTAAATTTGGGTGTGTGAACAAATGTTCTTATTGGTGAGAGGAGCCCGTTAGGTATGCTCACTGTGATAGTCTGGCCAGGCCCAAATTGCAAAGATTTTAGCCTCTCAGCTATGGGTTTATTTATAAATTTATTTTAAAAAAATTACAGTCATCTTTCACATAAAACACTGCCAAGTGTTTGTAGTTAAAGTTTATTACATATCTGTAATAAACTAGAACTAGTTGGCATTGCTAAGTAAAAATGCATTTTTTAATTCGCTCATTATCCAACTGTTCCTGAATAATAGTTTATTTGAGAGATTAATCACTTGAGACCTGCCTGTAGACACAGGGCACTGTATTATAAATCACATCTTATTTTCATTCATGGAGAGTGAAATGATATTCATTTTTTAGACATGATTTATCATTTGCTGGTTTTATCTGCTATGTGGGCTAGGAAAATGGATGGATTCCCTTATTAAAAATTCTTCACCTTTGGTATAATATTCTCTGCATAGCCAGAGAATCCATGAACACACACCACTACATATCCCAATATTAAGGTATATTAAATTATTGGATGGAAATAAGCGTTATAGATGAGTTCCACTGTTATCTGATAAGCAAAATACACACTAACTGTTAGTAGCTGCACCCTTCAAAGCATTTCATTCAGGCATCTTTTGAACTGTTATTTTTTAAGGATATACATCTATTGTTTACATATGTTCTAGCTTCTTTCAGAAGAATGAGAAGAAGTATAGGTATCATGCTTTGAGATAATAGTTTTTTTATCTGTCAATATAATTCTGTCCGGCTCATGGTGACATAATCTCAAAGTAAAACTAATTGATACTGTTTTATGAAATGCCTCTCTCAGCACCTAATGTGCCCTGTTCCCAGACTGCCATTGTCAAAGCTGGTTACTAGGACCATTGACAGTATTAGGATGGCATTGCTGGGAAGAAATTCTGATGACAGTAGTTTGATATCTATTCTAATAAGAGTATTACTCAAATAAGGCAAGAAGGAAGCTTAATCAAACAGCAAGAAATAATAGTCATTTATTCTTGTCAGTTCTCTTGGCTTGAGAGGTATAAAGTAATGGCCTTTGGATAATCTCCAGCTCTTCCCTAACCCTTTAAGTTGTGTCAGCTTCTGTATAACATCTGTATGATGTGGACTGAGCCAGGGCTTTATGACCATCCTTCCCTTTCAACCCCAGCAAAGCTGGTTACTGATTATGTGTCTTTGTATAATTTAACCTCTGTGAGCTGCAAATACCTTATGCATATAATAGGGGTAAATATTTGCATCTCATAAGATTGTACTGGGGATTGAAATGAGCACTGATGTGAAGGAAAGTTCTCATAACTGGTATTTATTGCTGATGTTACACACGAGACCAAGGAAAATAAAATTATCTGAATCTCAGGCTTCCTCTTTGTAAATATTATAAATATAATAAAATTGTTTTTGTAGAATATTTTCCTGGGTTTCCATATAACATCTAAAACACCTAACCCAGCATCTGAATGAAACGGGCAATTAGTTATTTTAATGCATCTGCCAACTTGAGTCAGCAATATGTACTTAGTAACCACAATTTTAAGGGCCTGTTTAGAATGATATCATGGGTACATAAGAAGGGGGTGCAGTGTTAAAAGCACAATCTATTGTAATCCTACTGGTGTCACCAGTCTTATGGTCTTCTGTGAATTATATCACTTATGTGAACCTCATATTACTTATTTGTAACATGGGGATGCCATAGTGCTGCCCCGCTGGAATTTTTGTGACAATTAAATTAAAAAGAAAACTTCATGAAACACACTACAAGTAAAATCTGACACACAATCAGCTGAAAAATCATTTGCTAAAATCTTTTCCTAAAAGAAGATCCCAAACCCAGCTATTTAAATTTACACACATGCATGCACACATATGTACATGCACATATACATCTGCATTCATTTACTTGAACACATTTGCCTTGCTTGGCTGTGACTGAAAAAGAACATGCAATGGTCAGATCTCAGTACTGAATTTAGCTAAATATTAGTTTATAAACTCTGTATAAAGTAGACTCTAATCAAGTGAATTTTTTTTTTTTTGGTTACAGGGCTGATGAATATGATATTGAAGATACACCAATTTATGGTAATTTAGATAATGTAATCCTAGGTAAGTTTTATTTTCCCATAAGTTAAATTCATCAGTAAGCTAAATAATTCCATTTTAAGTAATGTTTTTTGAAGCACAATCATATTTAAATATGTAACAAACGTAAATTCAAGTATGCTTAGTGTATTATTTAAGACTTACTTCCAAAGCTGCCTATTGTAAATCTCATTATGATGTTTAGTGTAAACCAGCATCCTGCTTTTCTATATTATCTTCATGTCATTCTAGCAGGAGTGAGACCACAGGAAGAGTCTGTGACCGTGAATTCTGACACACAAAGAATTCTATGAAATAAAGCTATTTCTGGAACAGAAAATGAGGCAACAGACAGTGCTTTGTGTCCCATATACAAAAGCAAATCCACAGTGAACAGTCAGAAACAATGAGCACTTTTCCTCGTTTCCTGTTTCTAATTGGATCTTTTTAAGCTGAGAACCTGGGGCTGAATTGATGGCAAGTGGAGAAGGAGAGCTGAATCATCACTGAGTGGTTTATCCACATTTTTTGTTCTTAAATAACAAACACTGTTCAATTCCTACCATTCCATATACCTTGAGCCATCCAACAACCTAAACAACAAAGCAGTTTAAATTCTTCAAAACAGGAAAAACTTGTCTGATCCCCAATGAGACAAACTACTATCCCTCCTGCCTTACAAGCCTTTACCTAACTCATAAACAGAGAATCTGGAGTCCAAATGTTTGTTGTGTTCCATGTCTCAAACACAGAGATTTTATGAAATGTATTAAATTTATATGAATATCTGCATATTAAACAGTATAGAATCTTCCTAAAGATAGCTTTATGGTGAGTTTACAGGTTTCAATATTTTGTTTAATTGTATCTTTCCTTGCATTTTAAACTTCCCTCTAAACTCTGCATCTCCTCAGGGTGATGCTGTTAAAGTCATTTGCTCTCTTTTTGCTTTGCAGGATTGTGGTGCTCACCCATAACATTGAAGGTTTATATTAAGTAGTCTGGCAGCTCGAAGTGTAGCATAACTGTAATTTTCATATGTTAAGTCTACCTACCTTTTACTTTGCCAAATGCTTAGGTTTAAAAATCTACTAAGCAAAGAAACAGATTTTGTGTTAACATGTCCTAAATGGCGGTTAAGAATTTGCCACTTAATAATGAGATTATACTGAGTTGTCAGACCCAGATTGAGTTTTGGAACCTGCTACTTATAAAACTTAACAGATGTCTCTGATGCAGATTTTCTATACACCATGATTTGGGAGACACCAAACTGGCAATTTCTCTTTCCAGAAAGGAAAAATTGCTTGTCAGAAATAGTTAAAAGATATTTTAAGTATCTTTTATTGTTATATATTTTTCTCTTTGAGGTCAAATTGAATCCACATTTTTTCCAGATTACTAATCATCCTAGCTGAGCCTATCTAGGGACCTATCTGGGGGGAGCAAAGTGTGGATGATTCAAACAGCGTATCCCCACAGGATGAGAGGAGTACAGGCCTGCTGGCTCTTAGACTACATGCGCCACATGCTGGGACCACTATTTTATACCTTGAGACTCTTGAATTCGTCTAGGTGGTCTGTTCTGTTACTGATTGATGACACTAAAGTTGTAACCTAAACCTTAATTTTGAAACTTAGAATGTTGAGTTTTAAATGCCTCCAGGTAAGACTTTTTAGTCATAGAAATTATGAAGTTGTTACCACTGTTATATTAACATTGTGCTTTATGTCACCACGCACTGTTTGCTATCATACCTAAAGCAAAGAACACAGATATCATGTAACTCGGGGGCTCTAAATGGAAGTTTAAAATGAGACTATTATACCCCGTAAAAGCATAAAAAACTTAGTATGCTTTAGTCTTTATTCTAAAGTCTTCTTTTTGTCTTATTAATCCCGTGGAACAAAAGATTTCAGTGTCAAATCTGAAGGTAACAGTTCATTTTTCCATAACCTCATCAATTTCTCTACCAAAAAGATTAGTTACATGGTCATAAGGGATTCTTAGAACTACACATTATTTGGAACATGCCTAAGTTTTTTACTTTTCCATTGTAAATCACAATGTTTACAAATCTCCAGACCCAATAGATGAAGACTGCTATGAACAAATGAAAGCCCGACCAGAAAGATCTGTCAATAATGCGCAAGAAGTCGCTTCCTCTACACAGGTGAGTTTCGATTTCTATACCAAAGCTCCAATTCGGTCTATGTTGAAGTACATGGGTATATTTCCAGAGTGTAGGAATGGTACATTTTGATATACATTTGAAGTAAACTGTTAGAAATATTGTAGCCTAAAAAAGTCAAGTTCTAGGACCTGATCTTTATAGGGAATTTCAAAGAGCAGTAAACACAACTCAAATTACATGTAGAGTCAAAGTTATATATCAATAAAAGGGCAAGAAATTTGAGGGCAAAAGCTTGGTTATTCTTAAATAATCAATTAAGCTTTTTCTTAATATGTGACATGTGTAACGCTCACAAACAGGTTGAGAGACAGAGAGAGGGAGAAGGAGAAAGATTTGTTATAATGTAACTGAATATAAAATATCGTAGCTCTATTCTAAAAGGCAAATGCATATAAATTTTAATACAAGTTCTACAGCTGAGCTCTTGTGATATAAAATTGTGAAATATGCATGCACCTTTTGTGAGGACAGGCAGGACAAACAACTAAGCAGAAATATGAAAACCCAAGAATGGAAAGTTTCTCTTTTGCCTGCCATAATCAGTTCAACTTCATCGATCGTAATGCTATTTCATTAAATACAGTTCAAAATTCCTGGCTCATGTGCTCCTGGGATGCCATAAATCGGAGTTGAAATAGTCTTTCTTCTTTCCCAAGCGGGCCCCTTAATTATATGCTCACTGCTGCTAAGCAATAGTATTAGGGACAGCATTTCTTAAGCAGTTGGTCAGTGTCAGCTTCATATTGGGTGCTTCCCAAGCATTATCTCCTTATATTTCTGTGAGGGAGGCAACATTATTTTTCCCATTTTAGATATGGAATGAAAGACAAAAATCTTGTCTATACCACTGGAGTACTAAGTAAGGGGAAAGAACCCAAACTTAGATCTCATAGAAAACATTCTGTCATCTGAAATGGGTTACGTCTGGGAAACTTCCCATTAAAATACTTTTGAAATTTTTCTGTACATGAATCCTCTAAGAAATCAGATTTCTTGAAATTGTTAAGAAACCAAGATATAAAGAGGTTTGAGAGAACTATAAATTTACCTAATATGTCACCTGATATTCAATTAATTGCAAAATATATTTAGATGAAAAATATGAAAATCTTCATGGTACACTATGATTTGCTAAACCCATGCAAAAAGGGAAAACTTCTCTGAAAAAAAAAAAGTTAACAAAGAACCACACCATGTAAATTGCAGAGATTCACAACACTTTAACTGCAACTGACAATTCTGAATAAAAATTTCTACTCAGTACACAGAAATTTTACAGACCAGCTTTTTTGGAACTGCATTTGGTTTTTACTCAAGTGGAAATTATGCAAAGCCTTATAATGTCTTTAAGCCTGTTCTTTTATAAATTATATATTCAAAGATCTGATACTACTCAGAAAATTAGTTTTCATTCTATTACATTCTTCTTATAAATTTAATTTTATGTATTAGAAGTAATCTCTTTATATATGCTCAGTTCAGTTTTATTAGAATAATCATGATCTACTCACCTTGTTGCTATAATACTTAGTAACTTTGGTCCAACACAAAAGCATAAGGAATCTATAATATTACTCACAAAGCTATGGGTGAAAGTGTTTAAAAAAGTAAATAATCTCTTTAGTCTTTGAAAATGATGTGTAGGGTTCAGAGACTGTAATTTCAGTTTTTCAGTCTACTATCAATGAGGAAGAGTTAATCAGGAAACCTAGAAATAAAATAAGTCCACAAGAGGGCTTACTATGCAAAATTCAAGAGCTTAGTTGTGAACTTGCTCTTTTTATCTTTATATCCAAATATCTAAACAATCTCTTTCTTTCTACCTCAGAGAGAGCCTCTCTCTTTTCCAAAGTCAAATACTTGCTTACACTTTTAATAATTTCTCCTAATTTTTTCAGGATCCTATACCTTCAATCGTTGAATTTCTTTTTATTTTCTGTTTTTCATTATGTGAGTCATTACTATTTGCCGAGCTATATGTATGAAGCTCAATTTTTTAATCCAAAACATAAAAATACCCTTTACCTTCAACCCACTTTTCCCTCTGATTTCTGATTCTCACTGACCTCTGCGGCTTCCATTTCTTTCCATAGATACACTGCTTTTTCCTCCGGGCTCTGTGTGTCCCATGACAGCACTACAGAAAGCTCAAGTGACTCCTAAATGTGTGACTTGTGGTCCTTCCTCAGAGCCCACATCTTTTAATTCTGCAGTATTTGATCAAGTTGATCAAGGGTTGGCCAGATGTTTATTATTTGGAATGCTTTCTAATACACACAGAAACCAAATCTAAGCTAGTTTAGAATAAGCAAAACTATTTCCTCCCATAACTGAAACAGAAATCTAAGGGTGCACCTTGTTTCTGAGCTGATTGAGTCTGGAGATGCTCTCCATTTCTTCTCATGAATTTGCTGCCTTCATTCTTAATATTCTAGTATCAATATTCTAGTATCAGACTCCAGGCACTATCCGTGAGGTTTAGTAATTGATTTGGGAAGCCCCTGATTATTTTTCTTTTCAACTCCAGGAAAAAAATGCCTATTATGTCCTTGAAAACAATACACATCATACTTATTATGTATGCTAAAGCTGTCATCTAATTGGCTCTGGTGAAGTCACATGGTCATCCCTGAGCCACTTTCTGTTTCCAGAGGGTTGGGAGGCAGCTGGTGCTTGGTCCAGCTTATGTCACGTGCTTATGTTTTTTGCTGGGTGTCAGGTAGAGCACTATTAATTGCCAGTCTTTCCAGGGCTACATAAGAAGACTTCACCAAAGGGGAGAATTTATCAAAGGAAAAATGATAGAATAAAGCCTGGACAAACCATAAAAAAGAGCCTTTATGTTTCAGTGTCTTTCAAACTTGGCTAACATTTCTTTGTTTGTTTTGGTCTGTTTGTAAAGTTAAAGATGGAGGAAAGTTAGAGTCAGTCTAAAACTTACCTATCTGTCTGTCTATCCATCCATCTATCTATCTGTCAGTCAATCAATGAATTTGTTTTGCAATAGAGGAGACTGAACCCAGGGTCTTCTCACTGAGTTACGACTTAAGATATCTTTATTTTTAAATTTTGAGACAGGATTTTATTAGGTTGCTAAATTGATCAGGTTGGACTTAGATTTATGGTTTTCTTGCCTTAGCCTCCCAGAGTGCTGGGATCAAAGGTATGTGCAATTTCCCTTGTCAGTTTTTCATCACTGAGACACAATGCCTAATACTGACAATTTAAAGGAGAAGTTTATTTTGGCTATCGTGGGCTGGCTTCAAGGCAGGAAGGGCCCTGAGGAAGGGTCAGGCGGAGGAAAGCTGTTTCTCTTATTGCATCCAACAACCAGAGAGGGAAGGGAGGAGTCAAGCAGGGAGATATTGCTTCCAGGTCACAACCCCAGTAACCTGCTTCTGCCAACTTGGCCCCACCTTCTGACAATTCATTCTGTTCTGGATTTATCAGTGAATTAATCCACAGGTGAGGATAACATCCCCATTATCCAGTAACCTCTCCCAAACCCCATTTCTGAACAAACGAGGCTTTTGGTGGACATTTTTCTATCTAAACTACACTCTTTCAAACCTGACCTCCTCAGGGCTCATATTTATCTCTTTATAAAAAAAAATATGTTTAGCCCATCTCTAAGAGTTGCTAAGGTCTTACCAGGTCCAGCATTGCCAAATGTTAGTCCAAAGCTTCCTCTGAGACTCAAAGCATATGCTTAGCTGTGAGTCCCTGTAAAAAACAAATAGAAAATTAAAGACTGTCAACACACAGTGGCACAGCATAAGCATTCCCCTTCCAAAAATAAGAAACGGGGATAGAATGTAACGGAGCAAGAGCAGGACTAAAATCTAGCAGAGCAGACACTGAATTCTGTAGTCCCACGTCTAACACCAAGGGCAATCTGTGCTGAGATATGTGCTCCAAGGGCTTGGGCAACCCCACTCCTATGATGTTACTGATTGCAAACTTCATGAACTTCTGCCTTGGGGTCATTTTGCTCGTTGCCTAAGACGTTTCTCTCACCCTCACAGCTTCACAGATTGCTCTCTCGGGGGCATAACGTCTTCTCACCAAGACCTTCTGAAATCAGGGTAGAAGCATCCATGACCCCGTAACTCTTGTATCTTGCATGCCTGAAAAACCAGCACCACATGGATTATGCCAATATCTGTACCAGCCTGAGCAGTCTTTTGGGATCCTTAGATGATGGCTGCTGCAGCCTCTGATGGCTGAGCGCTGTGAATTGAGTCCTGGGGTAGTAAGGTGCCATAGACCTAAGTTGATTATCAGTTTGCATTTCATCTTCCTTCTGACAAATTTGATGAAACAAGACAGCTGAAACCAGAAAACAATTTCTATAATTTTCATAAGCCATGGAAATTTCTAGAAGTCACCAAAGTTATGGAACAGGGCAACAGTGAAAAATTAACAGACCTTTCTTTCAGGTCACAGCGGAAGCGCAGATGTGCTATGCCTCACTTGATCATAGCTTCAAGGGGAAGCGCAGAAAACCCAGGAAACAGAATCCTCAATCTTCAGACAAGGACAGAGATGAGGTGCTGTATGCAGTGAATGCCAACACGGCTAAAACCAATTTGGTAGAGAGTTTCTCACCGGAAAGCCAAGCGATAGAGGAAAGCATTCATGATGACCCCATCAGACTCTTTGGGCTGATTCGTGCCAAGAGAGAAACTATGGACTAGCAGGACTATGGTCTAGCTCTGTGATAATGCTGTTATGAGAGACTATTACTGAAAAAGTAAGGTCCCCACGTGACACAGAATAACCTGGCAGGATGATGATCTGATCATGTGTTGGTGTGATGGTGTCTGACCTCTTATTGAAAGACAGCATCCATACACACTAAAAGTAATGCCATTAAAATTAGTTTAATGAATTCATCTAAAAAGCACCAAAATAGTAAATGCAAAATAAAATCCAATTTGCAAGTTAAGCTTTATAAAAAAAATCAGAACTTTACAATAATATGTAGTAGAAAGATAAATTTAAAAAATAATATATTCTGTAATATATTATATAATATGTTCTGTAATATATTCTGTAATAATATATTCAATATATTGAAAGAAAAAATAAAACCAATGATTTCTAAAAAATTCCTTCCTAATTTACCGATGGAAACACATCATCATTATAAGAAATTTCTGATTGAAAGATGTAGAATTTACTAAAATACATTAAGAGAAGTGGCATAATTTTCTTAAGAAATATTTTATCCAAATGAAAATTGCTTAACTAGTTTTAAAATCACTATAAAATTAATCCAGCTTTTTTTGCAACTGAAGAGAACTTAGAAATTCCATACCCAGATATAGTTACTACAAGCTACTACTATCTAAAAGTACTTGTAGTTATTTTACTGGGCAGATCTATGATACATTTCTTTATACATATAATTTAAATTTTCTTTAACAATATATTGTGTGATTATTTATACTTCTTCAGCTATATCAAAATATGTCATAGTTTTAATGTCTGGATGACATTTCATTGTTAACTAAATCAGAATATATTTAAATAATGTTGAAAGATATTAAACTTATTTACAATTTGTTTTATTTACAAATATGCTGTAATGGGAATGATTCTCCATGTGTATATTTGTCTGATTTCTTCTTAAGATTCAATGACAAAAAATGAATTTCTGTATTAAAAGGTGCTCATATTGTGTCTTTGGATAAATTTCTGAAGATCAAGAGTTATACCAAAATATGCATGCAATTTAAATTCTTAAAAAATACACCAAAATTGCTTTCCAAACTTATTTTTTTAAAAGTCTATTATTTTTTGCCTTTCAGAAAGAAAGACTGATGAAAGTTTACAAAATATATCTTTACTATGATTACAGTCTATATTCAAATGACATTAGTTTGATATGTAAACCTTTAAATGTTGTGTTTGTATTTCTTTTTGCTGTGGATTTTATACTTTACATATAGTTATTGTTTCCTGAAAGTAATCAAATATCTAGATTAAAATAATACTAAAAAGTGTCCTCATACTCATCTGTGTAGGTAGAAGTTTTATAACTCTACAATGCTTTGTTTAAGTGGAAATTTCTGTCTAGAATCATCTTTATGGTTCAAGGACTTCTTTAATATATTTATTGTAGTTCAGGTCAAGTGGTGATGAATTCCCTCAGATTTTGTGCATCTGCAAAAGGTTGTTTTCACTTGCCAATGACATTTTCATTGGTTGAAAAAAGTTCAGAATTGAGTTGATCATGTTTCACTTGCATGCAATAATGTCTTCTTGAGTAATATAAAGACGCTACTGCATTTGTGTGATTTCTGAACACAATGAAACATCCATTATCAAACTTATCTGTGCCCCTTTGTATGTCATGTATTATTTTTCTCTAATTGTTTTAAAATTTTCCTTACCACTAGTTTAAATTTTATTGTAATGTGCTTTGTGGTGTGTGTGAGTGTGTGTGTGGGTTTGTGTGTTTTGCATACCCTAAATTAGGACTTTGGTTATTTTATTGGATCTGTGTTTACAATTTTGTCTAACAGAAAAAATAAACAATATTTTAAAACATGTATTTTCTGTAACCTGCCTCCTTTTTACTTAGTGACTTGCAAATTATCCCACATTTCTAGAATCTATTTTATTTCCATCTTTTTTATTTTAACTGTATATAGCTGTATGTTCAAATTCACCATTTTTTCTTTTCTAAAATGACTAATCTATGGTAGTCTCAGATGAGGTATTATTTAAGTCTCAGATAATTTAGTTTTAGTGTCTATAAATTCAATCTGAGTCCTTTATCCTCTCGTTTATGTCTTTATAAAACATTCTTAATCTGTCCTCTTAACTTCTTGAACATATAAAATACAGTTATACCAACAGTTTGAATGATGTTATAATGCATTGTATCATTTCTGTCATTTTGATTTTCAACTGATTGATTTCCACATTAAGGGTTTTATTTTCCTGCTTCTTTAATTCTACTAAATTTGTGAATTTTATTTTTTAGGTGGTTGATATTTGCATATTTCTACAAAAATTTTGACCTTTAACAGTGTCCAGTTATGTAATACAATTCAATTTTTTTAGCCTACCATTGAGGCAAGACCCTTATTGGTACTTAACACCAGTAACAATGAATTACAAGATTTTCCGTTCCGACTGTTGAAAGTGGCACGATGCTCACCACTGTGTGAACTACAATACTACTTCGCTACCTTTTTCAGAGGAGTCTTTCCCCATGTTTGGGTAGTTTTCTTTCTTGCACTGACTAGTCTTCAGCTGAATACCTGAGGGGTGCCCTCTGTGTGTCCCCGCAGTCCCCTCTCTCACGCAAGCATAATCCTATTTACTGCTCTGTCTTCTTTGCCTCTCTTGATCTGTAACTCCATCTCTTCAGGTCTGGAGAGCAGGGGCTACACTTGGGCTCACTCTACCTGTGCCAAGGCTTGGCAACATTCTCTGAACATACACTACAGCAGTAGAAAGGTTCGTCTTGTTTATTTCTTACTTTTAGGGGTCAATGTCCTTCACTGTCTGGTATTCAGCATCTTGAGTTCCATTGCTTCATACATGTTAGCTGCTTTAGGTAGGAGAATATATCCAAATGGATAATTAAGGCCAAGATGTTATTTCATCTTGATCCAAATCAGAAGTCCAAGATACTCATAGCTCTTTAATGAAATTCTGCAATGTATTTTTAGTTCAATTTTTTTTTCTTTGCCTTTTTTGTTTTTATCGGTATCAGGGATCCAACTCCTGACTGCCTGCTTACAAGGCAGGCGCTTATGCCACTGAGCTAAATCCCCAGGCCCTTTTTAGTTCAATTTAATGTAACTCAGTAAGGTAGAACTTTATAATGTTAATAAGCTATGGATTACTGGCCATCATCTAGTGACTGAAGAAATATGTTTACTTTTCTTTGGCAGTTTTCTGGGATCATGCTCCAGCAAGAGTATCATTTCAACCTTCCCATTTCAAATGACAAAAAATTTAGAAGAAACTAAAGAGAAAGCTTATGACTAGAAAACAGGTGAAATCCAAAATCTTGAGCTTGTCTGAGAATGTCTTAAAGCCTCTAAAAGTTCAACTTAGATCTCAAGAAACAATGATTCATTTCCCTTTATCATTTATTAGGTGGCTTATTGCTGATAGAGGAGATTTTGTCTTCATTTGATTAACAGAACAGGAAATTTACATTAAGACAGAAAAAAACAAAAAATAAAAATTTTAAAGAGGGTAAAAAAATAGGAATTAAACAGGAGCACACTGTCACTGCTTTAACTTCTTAGGGAAACATCCCACTTACTCAAAGCTGCCACTATCTAGAAAATCAGGGATTCCTGGCCGGAGTGTAAGCACCCAAGTCAATAATATAAATTCATTTTGGGAGCCCATCTATATGCAATAGCCTGGACAGTAATCATTGAGGGAAAAAGGCAAGAGAATATCAGAGGATACCATAAGATAGAATTCTTGGAAGGCGAGACACAATTACATAGAACAGAAACTAAGAAAAAACACAAGAAGGAACAGAATAAGGCTAAAGACTCCATCACTAATTAAACTAATGAGATACCAATGATAACTAATGTTTATTAAGAACTAGCTAAGCAAAAGACATGACAGTAAATGCTCACTTACATAACTGACTTGATCACATGCCACCCTAGTCCTACTGACAAAGAAAACAAAATTGCTAATGACTAACTTGATGCCACACAAAAATTAGAAGCTGGCAGAATTGAGAGATATTGATGTTTTACATGGACCAAAACTAATTCATAACATATCGAATTTTCTTAGAAATAAAAGCAATCTTCTGTAAGATAAATATTAAAAATTAGCACAGATGCATAAAATATTTAATTTCCATTAAATTTAGAATATATTATACATAACAATGAAAATTAAATGTATAGACAATTAATGATATATTTACATATTCAGAAGAAATCCAAAGGACAAAAAATTGCACTTTAAGAAGATCTCTTAGAAGAAAATCTCTAGCTCAGCGGCATAAGCGCCTGCCTTGCAAGCAGGCAGTCATGGGTTTGATCCCCGTTACTGATAAAAAGGAAAAAGACCAAAAAAAAAAAAAAAAAAAAAAAAAAAAAAAAGAAGAAGAAGAAGAAGAAGAAGAAGAAAATCTCAGTAAGATGTTTGCAGATATTTTAAATAAATATTTTAAATAAATATATCTTCAATTACTTAGACTTCATTCACTCACTAAATTTTGCCATCAAATTATTGAAGGCAATATCACTTACTGGACATTTAGTTATCAACTTACTATCATTTCTGTCTAATTCATCCAATGTCAGTATAACCTAGAAGACAAGATTCCAATAAAGATGCTCGATGTATGGCTTGCAGAGTTCAACTCTATACACAAGTTAGCTGTGGAGGAGGAGGAAGAGCCACAGCATCTTGTAGCACTCTTAGGAAAAAGGGAAACTTACTCTTTTGCCAGGAGTGACAAAGGGCTGCCACCCTCCAAATTCTAAACCTTGCACATCCTCGAAAGAGATACTTTTCCTGTGCTTGTTGATGCCTTTTTTATATGTTCGTGTCAACCTTGCCACTTTTGTGACAATAGCACCTCCGTCATTTGCAAAATCAGAACGTGGGAGATCAATGCTCTGTGCACCTTCTATCAGTATTAATGAGTAGAATCTCATTCATGCCTCATGCCATTTTTGCAAAATAAAAATGTAGCCTTGGGCCTGCTTTCCACTTTTTATGCTAAGTAGTGGAGTTGCTGAACGTGGCCTTAAAGAAAATGAAAGTCTTCACAATTAACAAAAGAAGTATAAGAGAGATGAAGAGATGTCCTCTGTCCTGAAATTATTAGAGAGCTTTCTGCATCATAAAACAAATGCAAACAGTCTGACTTGATAAGGTAATCAGTTAAGAATACTCACAAGACTACCAATCTTGCTTCTTGTGCGACAAGGAGAGCTGTGTGAATATTCATAACGGTTGCCAGCTTGGTCTGCTCCCTGTGAATATAAATTTGTGCCCGGAAGTGTTATTGGAAGAAAAGATTTTTCTAAAACTTTGAAGACTGTAAAGACTGTTGCCATGCTTTGCAAAAATAACCCAGGGCAATCTGCAGTTCTGGTTGGTTGTCTTATTTTACCTGGTACTATTATTATAATTGACACCTCAATGTTTTTAAAGCATGCAAATACTTAGAAGATTAGTAGGTCACCCCAGAAAAGACTCATGGGCACTTTTTTCTCATTGGCACAGTGATAAAAGTTAAAGCTTATGGTTACAACTTCTCAGTGTCTTGTTTTAATGAAAAGCTTAGGAGTCTATAATTTGTAATTTATCAAGAATAGTACATTTTAATCTACCTTATAGAGTTATTATAAGAAGCAAAGGAGACAATAAAATGTGAAAGTAAGAATTATATAAAATGTGAGGAGCTGAGTTTTTGAAAATGACACTCTAAGACCCTGTTCCCACAGATATCTCTGTGTGTCTTACCCTGCACTAGTTAGTCTCCTAGTGTATTGGCTAATCCAGCAGAAAGGCCTGCTTGCTTTCTCTGGATAGGAACACCTTGATTTTGTTTATGATTCTACTTCATGGCCTCATTCAGCCATGTGCTTTATGGGAAATTGAATCTTTCCCCAGATGAAGAAAAGAAAGCAAGGAAGGATAAAATAAGTTTAGGAATATTGTAAACAGAGCAACTGAAAGAAACAGTTTCTCTCCCTCTGCTGAGCATTTTTACATCTGATGTGACACACAGAGCCATTCAATTCATCCTGTTACCAGTTAAACAATGTCGTCAGTACCAAGAGTTTCTGAGAGAGGAAATCAAACACAAATACTTGGGGAAATTTATCCACCCATCTTCCTCATCCTGTACACTTTACTCTAGCTGAATTAAGGGTCCAAGATCTATATTTAACATACTGATGGACATTAATAAGTGTTGAGAATATTCATAAAATATGATTAATGATTGTTTGATTCAATGCAAAGCTTATAACTTGCTGTTCTGTTAAAGTGTTAGAAGTCAGTTCAGGTTTAATTCCCTTTAGCACAGGGATAGATAAAAATGGTGTGGGAGTCCTCAGCCTCATAGATCAGATGATGTGACCACAAAGAGCTTCACCACGTAAGCTAGTATGGCATGATACAAAAAATGTTTGAAAAGAACTGAGATAATAGATTATTAAACAAGTGGATACTATTCCGAAGAATGCATCAGGTATTTACAAATATTCTTGACCATGATCTAAATCATAAATTAGACTCAATATTCATAAAAGAGTCAGAACCATGTGGACACAGTCCTTAAATCAGAACTCAATTTTTAAAGGTAAATAAAACCTTAAAAACCTATTAGATTTGGAACCTTGAAAACATGTTTCTAACTAACCCATAAATTAAAAATTAAATTTAAAACCAATGTACAATACCATTTACCTGTAGGTAATAGTTAAATGACACTTGGGAACCAGGTAGACTTTAACAGTTGCATGGAATGTCTCTAATTGAAAGTTAGGAAATAAGCACCGAAAATGCAACATATAAAAATATACAAAAAGTAATGACTAATTAAATAGACATAATTAACAGTGCTAAAGTTAATTTTTCAATAACACTGGTCCTATTGCCAAACTTCTAGATCAGTGGTTGGAAACTCGGGCAGCTGCCATCACCCCTTGGCACATTACATGCCTCATCTCTCTTCCCAGGGGAAAATTAGCAATGTCTGCAGACATTTTCTTCTTAGAGACACAATCTGTTAGAAGAATTAGGGTCATCTAGTATGTAAGGGGCAGGAATGGTGCTACCCATTCTACAGTGCACAGAAATCCACCACAACCAAGAATCCCATGACCCAAAATGTCAAGGTTGAGAAATGTTGTCTAGGTAGATGAGTGGAGAATAGAGGCCATCTACAAATAATATTGAAGATAAGGGTCAAAGTCATGCTGGCAAATACTACAAAGATTAAGAAAGAAAATTATTAACAACTTCATGCAAAAATGCATGAGTAGATGAAACGGATAAATTCCTAAAAAAATACCTTTTCCTAGAAAATTGTCAAAAGTAAATCAAGAAGATACAGAAAACTGAAAACTATAAAAGATCTTGACTCAACTGTTTAAAAATCTTGCTCAGGGGCTGGGGATTTAGCTCAGCGGCATAAGCACCTGCCTTGCAAGCAGGTGGTTGTGAGTTCGATCCCCGGTACTGATTAAAAAAAAAAAAAAACAGAAAGAAACAAATCACAAAAAGGATACTAGTAAAACTAGTCTAAAATTTGCATTCTTTAGGTATCCAATGCTTGACCACACTAAAGATCTGAAGAGATAAAAAACGCAATTAAGAAAAATCAACATTTATTCATCAAAAACAAATAAAACAAAAGCTTTTAAGGAAACTAATTCCTAAAAAGTAGCTTTCTTAAGAGCAAAAAGTGACTCCTCAAAACTACAAAACCATAAACAAAACAAAACTGACTACACACATAAATGTGAACATGAAATCAACAGCATGAGGGAGAAGTGTATTACCATTGCTTCTATTCAACATGATTCTATATGTTTTCTATCCGAACTGTAAAAAATTGAGGAAATAAACTTATGTGGAAGCACAGAGAGCCAAGAGCAGCCAAAATGACCTAAAGGAAAAGAACAAAGTTAGGGGGACAGGGCCTTCTCACCTTAGATGTAGGAGGACGCCCACTATTGGCAGAGGGTGGAGAGAGCCTAAAAGAGACCTAGAGTGGTGTTGGTTAGTGGGGCAGTGCTGCAGATCAATAGTGACATTACAACAGTAAAATAAGCGGTATTGGCATAATTGCTTAGCCACACAGAAAAAAACCCAAAACAAAACAAAATACAACTCAGTTCTTGCCTCCCATCAACTCTAGATGGGTGAAGACTACAACTGTAAAGTACAGAAAGCAGGTAGATGAGCACCAGAGACTAAGTGGGGAGCGTGAGGGAGTAGTACTCTCTTTCCTGACATAGCTCCAGGTTCTGGGTTGCCCTTTCCTTTTCCTAAATGTGTAACCCTAAGAAATCCACTGGATTTGCTTTGGTCTAACTTCATGACCATCAAGCGATGTCCTCTTTTAATCTCTTATGAGAACAGTATATAGGGAATGAATTTAGTGGTCTGTTCAAATAAGTAACTGGTCCAGTAGCCACTTTTATTTCTGATTTAAAATTAATCAGTGAACATTTTTCCTTCTTAATTAGAATCTTTGGTACCTGTAGCATGAGTCAGCATCCAGGCTGTCCCTTTAAGTTTACGCTTTGAGTCACGGGAAAGACCATGGTGCAATGAAAAATCTCTTTATGGCCAGTGGGACTCCGTTATTGAAACCCTAAACTAGAAGCACTTTACAGTTGAGGTCTCAGCAGTAATAAAATTTTATATACCTACATAATTTATTAAAATACAAGCATTTGGCTGTTGCTACTAGGGTAGGATTGAAGATATTTCTACTCACTTATCCCAAACTGCAGGCAAGAGCTTCTCTTATGATCTTGGATTCCTTTTTCTCTGTGGCTTGCTTATAACATTAAGTTCTCAAAGCTGAAAATAAATATTTCAAGTCCCTCCTAACCCTCTAACCCTCTTACCACAACATCTCCTTGTCTTCAGTTGTTTGTTTGGAGGTTGAATTGTACATAGCAAAGAAAAAATAAGTTAGTGCTGAGAGCTGAAAAAGTAACTGGACAGACAAGTGAAAGGGTGAGATGGGAAAGACCAAAGAGCAAACACATCGATTTTTCAACCTTTGGCAGACCATGGGTATCAGTGGGTATCTATCAGGGGGAGATTTGTGCCCCCCATCTGCACTTGGTACCTCACCTGGCCTGTTGGCTGTGAAATGTCCATCAAGGCTGTTAAGCACAAATGTTTTGGGAGCTTTGTCAAAAACCTCTGCAACAGAACCTTGGAGAGGACTCTGGTGAGGCCCAGCTCAACAACAAAAGATAGTGGTTATTTTCTGGTCAACATAAAAACTACCTCCAGGGAGGTGGAGGGGTCTCTTAAAACACTCATAATTGAGTCTCATGCAAATTTGACAAATTAAAACATGATGCCAGAATTAATTTAACACAAATGAAGTAATACAAACTTTCTTGTACTGGAATATTATAAAACAAATTACAAGTGAAAGAGGCTAGTATTTATGCAAGATCATGTAGTTGGTACATGCTATATGCCAAGCTTAGCATTTAGACCATCCAGTATACTTAGGAACACCTCCCATATAGATAGGATCTTCCTTACAGAAATCAATCATAGTACATGCTTGCTTAAGACTTCTCAGTTTTCCAAACTCCAGTTTTATACTGAAGTATTTATGTAAAATAAATCTTTCTTTACTGGAAGATAGCAGAAGGGAAAACTGAGTATTACAGTGTGCAAAGAAAAGAAATTAATTCCTACATGCATTTATTTTTGCCACAACTTGTCTGCCTACGATCTAGTAGGCATAGTTTTACTCACTAGAGTTATGTAAAAAGAGTCACAGCAGTGATTTCAAGAAGATCTGGATTCAGTCCAGACCCTCCTCTTGGGCAATGTTACATTATATCCAAGACATCTCAGGTCCTTCACTAGTGGCAATTCTTGGGGGGAGGAGATTCTTCTCCATTGATGGAAGCTGAGCAACTTGGCCTTTCATTTCTCAGAAATTTATAGCCCCAGGGTGTTGTAATAGTCACAGTGAATGGGGAAAGCAAAAATATAGGGCATAAACCTTTCATGCCTTTTGATTAATAATTGCCCCAGATTCACCATGGTTGAGATGCCTCTGGCAGTAAAGTACATTTAATATTAGCAAAATGATACTATAAAACTGACTTTTTAGATGTAGGTATTCCTTCCTAGTTATTTTACTAGGCAGATGTTTATCATTAGCTGCAATAAAATGATGCAAACTTCTGTCTTGAAAATTTTATTGGCCTCATTTTCTGTCTAAAATAATTAAACAAGTAAAGATAATTGGTCGAATAAAGATAAAAAAGCATGGTAATTGCTTGCCATTCTATTCTCATCAGCAGATAATTCATCTAGTTCAGATATGCTGCTATTTAATCTACTTCCTTTCAATTTAGGTAATGTTGTACTCTAATCATGGGAATTAAAAGCTTAGTCAATTAGAAAATAATGTTCCTTGAAGTAGAAGAATGAGAAAATTTAACTATTTGTATGTGCTTTTTGCCGAATAGCACCTGCTTATGTGTCACCAACAAAAGTCAAACCTGTTTCATCCTACTTTTGGAGGTGTGCAATGAATCATAAATAGAGGCTTCCTGAAAAATCACTTTGTGTCCCATAAGGAAAAGAGAAACAAATACGAAGAAAACAAAACGCTCGGGTGAAATTTGAAATTGATCCCACTTGTTGAAAATTAAATATTGCCTACATTAAATCATGCCTTGTTTCTTTGGGCTTTAGTAAATTTTATCATGGTTTATTTTTTTTCATATATCTGGAGATACAGGGGAAAGATCACCAAACAACATAATTATGAACAGCTGTGGGATGCAATTGAAATTTTCTGGGGAAGAAAATATGTCTAATGTTATTTTTCTCAGCATTTTTGTTGTGTTTTGAAAATTTCCTGTTATTGAACTTTAGGATGTATTTATCACTTTACATAAAAAATGAGAGATTAAACAAGTAGGATGAATATACATGGCATTTTGGGAAGTTTTCTATGAATGGCACCAAAGCAGAATTTTTACCAAAAATCTCAAATCCATACCAGTTGTGAGCTATGTCCCTTATCTGTCAAGCTTGTCAGTAGTTGGTCTGACATTGCCCCTGTGTTTTTATACACTTCCAAGGGAGCTTAGAAACGCACGGCAGTGGAGCCATAATGTTTGATACACGGAATTTCCACCTCCAAAAACTCTTAAAGGGGTCTTACAGGTTCCCTCCAGAGTATGCTTCAAAGCAAAGGATTTTCTCACTTTTCTGACATGTTGATCTCTAAGTAAAGTATTCTTCAGCTTGTTCTATAATAAAATTCACATTCATTTCAAAATTAGAAGCTGAGCACAGCACCTACCTGGCAAGCACAAATACTGAGTTCGATTTCTGGTATCTTCTTCCACCAAAAAAAGTAGAAGCTGAGTGAATTCAAACTATTAGATACCTATTCTGTAGATTCTTTTTTTCTGTAGATTATTAACTTCTTAGGGAGCAAAGTCCCTTCCGGGCGGTATCAGGAAGCTGAGGAGTCTGTGCCTGAAGCCAGGAGACAACATCCAAGGTGAAGGAGAAGACTCGGGCTCCTCCAAAGACGCAGAAGCCAGCCTAACTTCTTAATTTCTACGTTATAGCATTCTGGAGACTCTTCCCTATGATGGGTCTTCCACACCCAGAGCTGTGCTGAGCCAGTTCAGTTGTGCGTTTCTTGCACAAATTGACACATTCATCACCATCACAATTTTTAAATCTATAAAACTTTTTATAGTTCTCCATAGTTGTTTAGTATACTATACAAGAATCTAGTTCCCTTTGACAGTGTACTTTGTTTACTTGATGATGATACTGAGGACTAAATTCAAGACCTTTGCACTCACCTACATCCTCAGACTTTTAAAAAAATATTTTCTTTTCTGACGACACTTAAGTTGCCCAGGCTGGGCTTGACTTTATGATTTTCCTGCCTCATTCTCCAAGAGAGTTGTGAGGTTACAAGAATTTTGTAAAGGCAAAGCCTGATGCTCATTCACTCTGATCAGAGTCCACTTTTTAAATATCTAAAGATTATTGCCAAAGCCATGTAGTTGGTAGTGAGTCTATAATGGGAAAGGTAGAAGGAAACAGGAAGAGAAACTTTTAAACAAATGTACTAATGTAACTTTAAAAGAATCTATTCATAATTGCTTCCAAAGGAACATGTAGTACAGCTCATCTTACCCCACCAGTCTTGGTTTTACTAGACGTCTTAGTGCGTCATGAAATATTTCTGCCTCAATGAACCCTGGGTATTTAAAGATATTTAAGCCATTTATTCACTCAGTGGATATATGTTGAAGCCCTTGCTATAAATTCAATAAGTACTTACTGTTCTTGATGTTGTCAAAACAGTCATAAAACAGTAAAGAACATACTATACCCAAATAAGCAGGAGTTTATATTTTAAGGGAGAGAGGAATAAAATAAACAAAATAAATGCATAAATTATATGATACATGAGAAATGGAAGTTGCTGTGAAGTGCATAGGGTGTGACCGATCATTTAGTGTTAAATGTGGGAGTTAGAAAGCCTGAGAAGGTAGTACTTGAGCAATTATCTGCAGGATGTAAAGGAGATACCCATGTGGATACCTAGAGAAAGAAACAAGCAAATGCAAGGTCCTGAGGCAGGGATGAACCTGACATGAGAAAAACCATACAGCTATGTCAGTGAGAGTGGGAAGAAAAATAGCAGAAAATAAGGTCAAAGAGATGGATATGTGGAGAAGGAGCTGCTGTGTGGATTGTTTTTTTTCTTTTGAAGGTCATAGGTATCCTGGAAGGATTTTCAATAGTGATAAGCCTAAAGTTGTAACCATGTCTCACTGGCTTATGTACGGAACCATCATAACATTATCACACTAATTCAGGTGAGAGAAGGGTGGTGGTTTTGTTGCTAGCAGCAATGACAAAAGTAAAAAGTATTTAGATTCTAGATATATAATTTGAGTGTGTCCATGTTTCTGAAATATTTATTCATTTATTTACTGACCTTGAGGAAATGGCATGTATTGAACAAAAATGTACCAGTCAGAACTGACTTCAGCCTCTAGGAAGACAGTAAAACTATCTGCCTTATTCTTTCTGCTACATACAATTAGAGTACTGGGCATTATGTATAAGAAGACTTGAAAAGTGGACAGAAGACCAGCTAGGAAACTAGAAACTCTAGAAACAGCAAAGCATGGTGAGTTCCTTGTTTATTTCATTTCATTTCATTTCTAGCCATATTTGGAACTTAAGAAGCCAGCAATCTGAAAATTCCAATAAGCACAGACAAAAACAAAACAATACAAAACAAAACAAAACAAAATTCCTACTACCTCTAATCCAAGAACTAGGAAAGGGAAAGGCTAGCAGGACAGAAAACTAAATTTTAGACAATAACTTCTTTACTTCAGTCAAACACCATTGAGAACAGTTACTGTACTTTCACGCAGGCAAACAAGGTCAATGAGAGATCTTGAATAGCCACACTGGCTAAGCTATAATGACACCTTCCTTAATCCCCACCATGGCATCTGCCAAGGCCAAGTAGTGAGGTGAGACTTTCACCCCACCACTACTCCAGCCAGTCGCCGGTTCCCACCATCTACCCCTGTGAGGCCAGTGGGGATCAAAGGGTGAACCTGAACGTCCACCCGTCACCGTGCATGGCTCCTTCCCACACCTTCTGGCCAGGGATCAGAGGAGGCCCACTGGATGCTCAGAGGCTTCCAGTAATGATGAGACCATCCTCACCTAGTGTCACTGGAGGCTGCTTGTGGAGCAGAAACTCCCACACAACCAAAGAGTAACAAGGACTTCTCACCCATTCTTAGAGCCCTCGAAGGCTGCATGGAGAATTTCAACCTCTACCTTCACCTAAGTTGTCACAGGAAGGTGTCCCGCTTATGTTTTTCAGAGCTTAGCCAGAGGAAAGCAGTTAAAATGGAAGGCAAATTAAATGCAGTCTCGTAGCATAATATAGAAGTGTCCTGGTCTGAATAAAAAATCGTCATCATAACAAGCACCAGGATGATTTCAAGCGAATAAAAAAGGACAATAAATGTCAACATTAAGATAATAGAAACATATTAATGACGTAAGATAATCATATGAAAAATTATGAATATGCTTGAAACACACTAGAAAACTTGAGCAAACAAAACATATAAAGAAGAGCTAAAGGGAAACTTTAGAGCTAAAAATATATAGCAATAAACATCTCAGTGGAGAGGCCCAACAGTGGTATGCAGAAGAAAAGAAGATTAGTGACCCGAAAGATTAACAATAAAAAACTTACCCAATGAGAAAAAAGAGAATATTGACTGGAAAAAAAAAAAAAAAGAACAGAGTCAGGGATCTGTGAGATCATAACAGAGGAGCTAACACATCTCACTGGTGTTGTCAAGGGAGAGGAAATGAAGAGTAGAATAAAGACGAAAAGTATTTAAAGAAATAATAGCTAGAAATTTTTCAAATGTGACAGAGGACACAGATTTTCATGCTTAAGAAACTGGTCAAACTCAAAAAGGATAAATTCAAAGCCATTCGTATCTTTGATATGTATTGAATTTTGTCAACTATTTTCTTTGCATGGGTTGATATGATGTGTATATTTTTTGTCTTAGGACTTTTAATATATAAACTATAATGATTTCAAATATTAGACCAGCCTTGAATTCCTAGAATAAACCACAATTGGTGGTGATGTGTAATTTTTTAATACATTGCTGAATTCTATTTATGATATATTAATAAGGTTCCTACACTCATATCCATGAAGAATACCAAAATGCCTGCAAGATTTTATTTTAAAAACAAGTATACTCTAAATTTTATGAAAGACAAAGTAGCTAAGTAGTCCTAAAACAATTTTGAAAAAATGCAAAAATTAGTTTACGTTATATCAATACATATTGTAGAGGTAAAGTAATCAAGATTGTAAACTGGCAGAAAGATGAACATCTATACCAGAAACAATAAAATATAAAAATATACTCAAATGATTTTTGACAAAGTTGTAAAAATAATTTAATTAAAGAAACATGGCTTTTAGATACAACTGTGGGGTCAATAAGACAATAGGTTAGAAAAACCAAGCAAACCTTGACCTAAATTAATAAGTTATATGATAATTAACTCAAACTATCAACTATACCATAAAGTTAAATGGTAAATATAAAACTATAAAATGATGAGAAAAATACACAAGGGAAAAATATTTGCTATTTAGGTTCAATGGAAAATTTCCTAAATTTGGTACTAAGAGTACTATCTCTGCACGGGAAAATGATAAATTAATTTTTATCAACAACACTATGAAGTCTATTGAGTCTGTGAAGTCTGTGAAGTCTACTGAGAGGATGCCAGACGAGCTGCAGAAGAAAGGAAATATTTTCAAAATATGTACTTGACAAAACCCTAATACCTAAAATATACAAATAACTCAAAATTCAACAATTCTCAAACAACTCAAAATTCACAATTGAAAAATGGACAAAAGAGGTGAAAATCATTTTACTGCACAGGAAAAACAAATGGCAAACAAGCACCTGAAAAAGTATTCAGCATTATTATACATTAAGGAAATCCAAATTAAAAATCACAGGGAGATGACACTGCATGTGCATAGGGATGGCCAACATGAGGAAAAGTGACAATATCAAATGTTAGTAAAGATATGGATAAAGTCGATCGCTCCTGCATTGCTGATGGGAATGTAAAATAGTACAACCTCTCTAGGAAATAATGGGAATTTCTTTGAAAACTAAACGCAGAATTACCACATCACTCAGCAATCACTTAGACATTTACCGAGACCTATGCATTATTTTTATATGACATTATTCACAAATCTCCAAAACCTAGGAAAATCCAAGTGTCTTTATGAGTTTCAATGATTTTATGTAGAGAATTAAAAAAAACTGTTCCATAACCCATTATGGGGTCCTACTGCATAATAAGAAGGAACCACCTACTGAAACATGCAAGTTTGAATTCAATCTTAGAGAATTATGCTTAGTTTTATAGTTTAAATCCAGAAGTTTACTACATAGCATGATTCTGTTTATATAACATTCTTGAAATGATAAAATTATAGAAATAAAGAGCAGGTTAGTCAATACTGGGGACTAAGAAGGAGGTAAGAGATAATTTTGGAAATTCGGTGGAGCTTGACTGTACTGATGTCAATATCAACACAGTATCTATCATGATGTTTTGCTGTAGCTTTGATAGAGGTTACCATAAGAGAAATTAGATAGTGGGTTTCTATATTTTTCTTACAATTATAAGCACATATATAATTATCTCAGAAGAACTTTAAGAACAAACAGGTACCACGTGAAAGACAGCCTGAAAAAAGAAACAAAATAATGGTACCCTATCTGATTTCAAACTTTAAATTATGTTAATATTAATAGTCAAAAATAAAATTAATATTTTTTCATTCCAAAATTTGTTCTTCCAGATAATCACAAATCTATACATAATTATACTGCCATGTGTTTTTGCTTCTATTTAGTCACAAATCCTTCATTAAAAAAAAACAAACAAGTTTTCCCAGGTCTCAGTTGTGCCCTAAGAGGAGCAGGACAGTCTAATTCTCACCTACTGAATCAGTGCTCAAAATACAGTTGTTTGGAAACCCTGAACTGACTGGCCTTGTGCTCTGTTCATAGTCCTTGTCCAGAGTTGCACTTCTATATTTGTAATTTATTTTATTAATTACTCCTACCAACTTATAAACTCCAAAAGGGCTTGTTCCATGTCTATTCTTAATAATTTCCTTACTGTCTATTCCAGAGTCTGATATTCAAACATCTGTGATTGATACTTTATGAATTAAATAATAAATTTGCGAATCACTCTTTCTGTCCCTGTCCTCATCATTTGTTCTGCTGTTGTAGTAGAGAGAACATCCTAGGTTTATCTTGCAGTCTAGGAAGCTCAGTAGGAGCTCTATGGGCAAAAGAATGTGTTTCCCTCTATATTTCAGTTTTTAAGGGTTTTATCGGGAAGTAGATGTTTCTGTTGTCATCTGTTCCCATGAGTAATGGTTAATGATTAAAGCCGAAGGAGAAAGAATCCTACTTGGAATCAATTCAGATGGAAATAATGGAATTGTGGAAAATAACTTTGTACCCAAATTTATATAATTTGGATTTGATTTGAGACTTCTTTTTCTTTGAGGAACAACGTCATTAGTTTGGTCTACTTTATGACTTCTTCAGCCAAAAAAAAAAAAGGTCATGCTGTCAAGCATGAAGAAAATACTTGATTTTCTATAGTACTTGTTTTCAGTGTTTTGTGATCAAACAAGTCATATGACCTCTTTGTCTCTCTTGATATGACCTTAGCTAAATTGCTATTCAGTTAGTATACAAGATGTACTAGCTATGATGGCAACACTAGTTTGTTGAAACATATAAAAGAATATAAAGTATAAAACAACTTTCAAAACTGGAACCAAACAATTTTTAATGACCAACTTTGTCTTATGAAAGAGAAATTTTCCTAACTTTTAATTAGAACATAGGGCAATGTACAAGCCTATTCATTTGTATAGATATTAATTTGTCACTCAAAACAGCTCATTGAACTCTCTACCATTTGTTAATTGTGTTGGAAATTTAACAGTAATGCACAAATTTTATACTTTTGAAAAAGATTTTGTGAGTAAATAACAGCAATTTAGATTTTCTATGCAACTATTTTGCTTATCTTCTAGATTTTCTATTGTTTTTTACTGTCCCGCATCCTCTCCTATTTCTAGTCTTAATTTAGACCACTTGTCCTAACCCACCTCATACTAAATTAGGAAGCAATAAAGATTTTGAGATTTAGATTCTCAAAATTTATGATTGGATCACGATTGGCCCTTAGAGAGTTCTTTAGGAAAATCTATCAGAAATCGTACATTGAACAACTACTTTGTTTGCAATAATAACCTTCTTAAATTATAACTGAACAAAATCACTGAACCAACTTCATTTTATATGTTTTATATATTTTGTTGAGCAAAATAGACACCATCAAAAAAAGTTGTCCCTCTAAATGAAGAGTACTGGAAAAAGGTTTAAATGATTAATGAGTTGGATGATGATTATATGATTCATTTTGTGGTAACTGAATTGAGAGTTTTCTATGTCCATATTTGTATAAGGGTTCTTACATATATTCTATAAAAAAATGTCTACATCCTGAATGGAATATTTTGTTTTTGCTCAGCTTCAAATAAACTATGATTTTTTTAGCTTTAAGTCAGGTTTCTATAAATGTATCTTACTTTGCCAATCTAAATTGTAGTTATGGGAAATAAAATTTGGACAGATTATATAGTAAACTCATTTCAAGTTGGCATCCTTTTACAGTTTTAAATGTTATGATTTTTTGTTTTGTTTCTTTTTAGTGGTCAAATTAATTGTGCCAAAAAAAAATCTATAATATATTTCTAAAGAGGCAACTGGTCAGAGCAAATAATATTCCCTGATAATAGCTCTTCCAAATATGTTGTTGATAAGAAATTATACTAAAAAAATCACTATTTATAAAAGTTTAATCAAGAATCTGTTTAAATCTGGTTTAAGCATTCAAAGTAATATATCTAATTTTTCATGAAAAATAAAAATATATTTCATAATGTTTTTGTTAACTAGGAAGCTACGTATGAAGGAAAGATGCATAACAAAGCATCTATAATGATGTCTCATCTGAAGATAGCTACATTTTGGTGGGAGAACATAATTGAGAGAACAGTCTATGACTATAAACTTCTGAAAACATCTAGTCAACTTAAATGCTATATTCTTGCATAGGACAACAAATTGCCATGCCTTCATTAATTGGTATGCTATTACATTCATAAAATATGTTGTATTTAACACAAAGCAGAAAATGTGGCTTTTGCAAAAAATGTCACTTGAGTTTTGAGATTATTTCTTTTATAGTTGTTTGGTTTTGAAGCCATCTTTGCAATCTTTGGCCCCAGTTCTGGAAAACATTATTTCTCTAAAGACTCATGTTGTTCATTAAATAAATTCTGGGTGGCTCCTCAGGATAATCACCACCAGAGCTGTAATTGGCCTTAGGGAAGAAAAATAAAGCTGCACACATTTACACATCTATATGATTCTAAGGCTTGCTGGAAGCAGGCATTATAATTAAGGAGGAGAAAGAAATACATAGGAATAAAATAAGAGAGAGAGGAGAGTGGAGGACACACTGAGGAAGAGAGCTTGGGTCTCCCTCTCTATACAGACACGCAGTCATGTCAATCATACATCCTATAACTATTTGTGCACTGTCTATCAATTGCCAGCTGCCTGTAAGCCCTAAGGATAGAATGGGAGAAATAGGTGCTCATACGAAGCAGTGCAAATCAGTGTGAATCTGGAAAAAGAGAGGATTTTGTGACAGAAACTGGGGAAACTTCCTCAAGGACGTATCATTTGAAGCAAAATTTGAAGGAAAGCAATTTTGGACAAAGAAAAATCATTTCTGAGCCTGGATACAGAGCAAACACCCTATCTCAAGAGGAAGCATGACAAAGAGAAATTTAAGATGGGCAGTGTATTCAGAGAAAGCACAGGAAAGTGTGATGTGAGCTCAGGCTGGATACCTGAGCAAAGCAAGGCTCATGGAGCCTGTAGAGATTTGTACTAAGATCTCATGCAGTTTTGAATTGGGCTGACCCATACACTACTTCCCTCACACATATACGATTGACCCCAAATGCCCTCTTTGGAAGATAAACCTCAGACTGCAGTAATAAGTTTCACTGTCACTAGGACAGGACAAAGAATTCAACACCCACAATCTAAAGGAGAAATGTTTAATTTGGCTCATGTTTCAGGATAACCTGGTTCTAAAACAAAATAGCGTAATGGGAGGACATGCTGGAGGAAATGTGCTCACCTCATGGAAGCCAGAAAGCAGAGATAGAGAAGAGCCAGAGAGGGAGATGCACCATCTAAAGCCACACACCCAAAGACACACTCTTCCAACCAGTCTCCATCTCTTAACAACATATTAATTAGGGATGGATTCATTGATAACTATAGTGGTCCATGATCCAGTCAACTTCCAAAACCCTTACCTCTGAATACATGAGATATTTTAGGAGATATTATAGATCTAAACCATAACACTGATTAAGAACTGATTGGTCACATTTTGGATGGCAGGAGAGCTACAGGAAACAATGTGTTTCCAAAGAGTCAACTTTTCATTCTGTATACTGGTATGCAGTTATGTCTTTTAGGTAAGGAACAAAAGAAGACATCTGGCGGATCCTGGAGGGTATTTTCTCTTTAGTTTAATATTCTCAGAAAATGAATCTGTACCTGTGGAAGTTGTACAAGGAAAGCATTCAAACCACTATAACAGAAAGTTCTTCACATAGTGATTCAAAGCCTCGGTGGGCTTTCTAGGAGGAAAACACATTTTGCACTTGAGATGTTTTGTGCACAGGCTTGGGAGATGAGTTAAGTGCCTGTAGAGGCATGGTATAAATATTGAAATACACCGTGTCCTGATTAATTATGCTTTGAATATTCTCTGCTTTAGTAACAATATTTGTTGCTTTGCTAAATATGAAAAAATAGTAGAAAACTATTCTTGGAGCTGGGGATTTAGCTCAGCAGTGTAAGCACCTGCCTGGCAAGTGCAAGGTTGTGAGTTTGATTTTTGGTACCAAAAAAAAAAAAAAAAAAAAAAAAACAGAAAGAAAGAAAGAAAGAAAATTATTCTCAATTGTGAAAAGTCAAGGAATAAAAAATGTAAAGGACTGAGGCCACAATAACTTTGATCTTAAACAACAGCTTTGAGAATAAATAGGACATATCAGCTCACAGTATCTCCTTTAAACTGGGGAAGGAGGATGAAGTTGAATGTAAACTGGGGTGTAATTCTGAAGGTTATCTGTACTCTGACTGTTTTATTTCTAACTCTTTTCTTTAACATGGTATGAATTCAATTTAAATCTTCATAAGAGTGGGAAATTGAAGAGCTTTTAATTCTGACACTCATTCCAACCTCAGATTCTTGAGTAGAATCAAGGAAAATGTAAAGCCCATGATGTTACAATGTTTTAAGGAGCAGCTAGATGCAAGAGCCTCCATAGACACGAGTGACAGATAGGGGTAGCACAGTGTAAGTAATGCATTGGAGAATTACTTGGATAGGGCATAAAAATTTGAAGAGGTTTCTCAATGGGAATACAAGATGCAGTTGAAGTTTGGGTGAATCCACAGTTGAGAACCATACTTCAGTATCTGTTGAACTAATTATTTATTACATTCATTCTGACTGTCTTTGCCTATGCCATTTTATTTTTTGACATTTCAAAAGTATATTTTGATAATTACCCCTGAGCACAACAGAAATCATCTGGATATATAGCAACTAGTACCAGGTTCTAAAGTCCATATACTGGTACTTAATAAGTTCCTTAGAAAGTGAAAAATTTAAGATTGGTAAAAGAGTCCTTGAACTGAATGACATTTGCATTGGCAGGGGAATGGTAAACACATGGATTGGTCAGTGTGCTGTTGCATGGACAAAATCCTTGACACCCACAAGTTAAAGGAGCAGAGGTTTGTTTTGGATCATGGTTTCAGAGGTTTTGGTTCATGGTCAACTGCTCCAAGGTGGAAACATTGTGGCATAAGGTGTGGCATTAGAGAAACAGAAAGATGCAAAGAGCCAGAGAAAAAGAGATCAGCACTTGGATACAGTCCTTGAGGTGATGCTTCCCTGATCTACAAAGATATACACAGAAGTATGTTTTACTAATCGCTTAGGTCTCTTTTAAGCCAACCAATCTGACAATCAAGATTAACTGTCACACCTCGAACTAGAATTTAACTTCAGCTATGGAAAAAATAATGTTTCATTCCCTACTCACCAGACTGTGTGAGCTGAGAATTATACACGTTTCTCAATCTTCACAGCATCCCACAGTGGTGGCTTTTCATGTAAACTGACTTTTTGTGACACCTGTGCATATAAGACTGTTAGTGTTAAAGCAGAACTTTGCTCATCATCTAAAACAGAAATCTATTCCCCACAGAAAATGAAAATTATCTCAGAGCAAAATACATTTAAAGTATAAGTAGATAAAAGTAAGCACCTACAAAAACATGCAGCCCAATCCACTTAAGGACTCTTAAACCCAACCCACTTAAAAATATTCACGGTGAATGTCCTCTAGCTGTCAAGACTAGACAAGAATGTTCTTCATCTTATGCAAAATTTCCACTAGAGTCATAGCTCAATTCTCACAGCATCTCAAACTAATAAACTGCTCACTAGAGTAGAACAGCCTAACCATGATCCTCTTTGAAACTGACTGTAGTCGCTTCAAGTCAGAGAAAAGTGGCAGGCTGTCCCCTGCCTTTGTGCTTGGTTGTCAGAACTGTTTCAACTAAAATGCATCCCCAAAGCAGACACACATGTCTTCTTATCTACATCTGGTTGGTTCTTGATATGGTTCTACTGTATTAAATATTTTTGTCCTATAGTTAAAATACTACTGAAGGAAGCATTGAGAGCATAGGAAGATATTTGATGAGATTGGCATTTCAGGAGTACAATCTAATGATTACTAGGGCATCACAGAAAGTGGAATTCACTGATCTTGCCAATTTTACAATCATTATTTGATTTTATCTGCGAGGTTACTATTGTCTTTAATTGTGTTTTGAAATATGGGATGCCAGAGAAAATTTTGGTAAAGCCAAGTAGAATGGAATCTTCACTCTGCCTAGTATAAAGTTATTCTCCAAGTGAATGAAGAATATAGGAAAAGTGGGTATCTTGGTCTGTTCTTGAGTTTTTACAAAAAATTATAGACTTCATAAAGAGCGAAACTTTAATCTTTTACAGTTCTGGAGGCTGGCTATTAGAGTCCACTACACAGGCAGTAGGTCTGCTAAAGGCATTCTTACTTAATCCTTACATGAGAAGTGCCAGAAGAGAAAATCAGTAGGAGTTTCTGAAAATCCCATTTTGTACAAGGCTTCATCTCATTGCTGAGGTAGCAGCCTTTATGGCCTAATTCACCTCTTAAATATCCCACCTCTTAATATCATCATATTGGCAATACTTGGAATTTAGATGAGATACAAAAGGTAAGATGCAATAGGTAAGACTAATTTGGGTGATGGACAGCCAGTAACCCTACCATTTACATTAAATAAGAAGAGAATAACAATTTAAGTTAGAGGCATTACTGTCCAAAAAGGCCAAGTAGAAGAATGATATTTTGACTCAAATTTGGAATAACATAGTACGACTCCTTCAAAATGTAATGTTCTTTGGTCAGTAATATCTCTTGGTTAGTATTTCATCTCCATGTTTTTTGATTTATTGGTGTTGTTCTCACACTATTGCACAGTTTTTGAATTGTTTGCCTTTACCTTATTTCTTCCCCATAAACCTGTTTTAGTGCATGATTTTGCAAAACACTTAGCTTTTTAGGAGTAAGCATAGCACCTTATAATAGATCATGGTCACAGGCTGGATTCTGTGAGAAGCAGATTCTGAGACCGAGTTTAGTGTACAGAATGTTTATTATGGAGATTTCCCACAGCTGTGGAAGAAAAGGGAAGGAAGGAGGGCAGAGGGAGAAGTTGGCTGAAGTGCAGTCTGGACCCCCTCAGCTGAACTCACTGCATAGTTCTGGAATAAAATGGCCATTTGAGCAGGAGGGTCTTTGCTATGGTTTGAGTTCAGATGGCCTCCCTAAGCCTCATGCAGTTATGGTCATAGCTGAGTCTGATGTTTGTGATTGTTTGTTGTCTGGTGCTAGGATTGGTGATGCGAGTGCCGTACCCGCCCAGGGGCAGAACCCACATACAGTGTAAAGGCGGGAAGAAGGCATGTCTTTCTTTTGCTCTGTTCACGCTTGCTGTTTGCAGTGGCCGTGGATGGCTGCCTCACAGTACCATCCTGCCTTGGAGCTAGCTGAGTACGGCCTGAAAACTGCAAGAACTGTAGGAAATAAACCTTCCCTTGCTTCACTTTTGGATGTCAGATAGTTTGTCTCAGTAGCCAGAGAAAAGTAACCAAGACAGTCCTCGACGATCAGTCTGCAGGGTTGTTGGGGACCACAAATTCACAATGACTGATTTTCCATATTTCCCTGTGGGATGAAAGGAAGGATTGGGATTGTTGATACCATCCATCTGGAATTTCCCATTTACTCTCCCAAGCATAAGATCATCTATGCCTTCTTAAATCATCACAGGATTATACTTAGATCAAAATAAGTCAAACATAAGATTATCTACACTCTCTAGAGTCAGAGTTTTTGGATGAATTATAATCCTTCACTGGCCCCACCTATCAGGTGTAGATCAAATAAATGGTGGCTGTTTTGAGAGAAGAGGAAGTTGGATCCAGGGACATTGACTTCCCAGGCATTGTTGGAATATGATACTTGTCTCTGTTTTTTATTTTTCTCACAACATTCTTGAGACTGACAACTGGGACTCTTGGATAGGTTCCTGATACAGGGTCTGTGCCCGCTACTCTTCCTTTGATCAGTTATTGCATGTGGACCCCTCAGTCCTACCAGCAGGAGTGTGGCCTTGGGTGAGAAGCTATCTACAGCAGCTGCAGAAGGGATGGCATTGGAGGCTTTCTGCTGATGGCATTCTCAGTGACTAGGGCAGTGATCTGTTCTGTTAAGTCGCATTTGGTTTTACTCTCTTCAAAAAAAAGTAATAAGAACTGTGGGAGTAATAAAGCCCAAAATATGTAATTGTCATTGTACAAAAGAAAGGAAAAGTGCTCTAAAGGATATAATTACATATATATTTAAGTGTATAAGATAGATAACCATATTACTGAGTTTTGTTGGATCATTTAACAAAACTGTTTGCATTCTCACCAAGTCCACTTTATATGCTTTAATTTTGTAACTTGAACAACTATTTCTAAGATAACAATATGTAATCTATTAACTAGTGATCTACTGTTTATTTTTTCTGAAATTCTGTATAACTTGTACCTTTTTTTTTTCTTTTTCTCCTTAAATAAAATTTTTAAAAAAGAGTATTTGGACAACTTCCTATCCACCGTATATTGAATTTATAAATAACAATACAACCTCCAAATTCTTATGCCCACTACTAGTCAATTTTAGGATTATTATGTGTATCCTTCCCAGCTTTCTCTCTATGTTGGTTGACTGATTTCTTTGTGTCTATATGCCTGTGAATGCAGAAATGGCAATTTATGATAGGTTTCATCCTACAGCTTTTTCTTTTGACAGTAAATCTTGGAGATCTCACTAGCGTTGCTCTGTTGGATCTAGCATAGTCCTAATATATTCCATTTATATAAGTATTGTTGAAAAGATTATTATTTACCAATCTAGTATCTAGCGTACCCTTCTTCTTTCCATTTGATTTATTTAGAGAAGCAATGTGCTCCCCAAACTTTTACATTTTCCAGCCTTCCTTTAGTGGGGTGATGACATGTCGCAATTCTGGCCAAGGTATGGAACAGAAGTCTTTATATGAGGCTTTTAAGAAAACCCTTTAATGCCACCAACTCAGCTATTATGCACATTACGGCCTTCTTCCTTCCCTTTGGAACACAGTTGTGATACCTGTGAGGTCCGGAACTTCCTGTGGTCAGAGAGGTGGAAGCAAGATTTAACACAGGGCAGATGGATGGAGGGGAATTTCTTCAACCAGCCTGAAGTCTTGTCTATTATGACAATTTTATAATTTTTTTGCTTACTGGAAAGGGTTAACATTTTTTAATAGATATTTTTATTGTGTTTCAAACTTTATACATCTTTTCCTTTGTTTGCTTGTCTTTTTTCTGTTTTTTTAAGGATTTTTTTCACTTGATATTTAACCTCTGGTTTCATGATGTTTTAAATTCTGGCATAAATTAAGTTCTGGAATTTCAACAATTATTTCAAGTTCAATTTTAGTTAATATTTATGTTTTTAGATTTATTTCTTCTGGTAATTACAGTTATTGAAGTGATTTTTTTTTGCAGCAAAACTTTACTGCCATAGGCCAATTAAGATAAACCAGATTAAATTAAAGAGAAAGCTCCCTTTATATTTTAACATAAATCAATGATTATTAAATTGTATTATTAAATATTTTATATAGTCCTTTATTATTGAAAATATTTTTAAAATTAATACACTAATTTGTTTACCTCCCAAGACATATCAATACACTGTCTTAAGAGAAAGAGGGCTTTTTTTTTTGGTCTTTTTGGGACAGCATCTTGCTATACATTCAGGCTGGAGTTAAGCTCACTTTGTCTCCCAGACTGGGCTCAAACTCCTTTCTGTGTCGGCCTCCTGAGTGCCAGGATTATAAGTGTGCACCACTGTGTCTGGTTTGAAACATTTAATATTTTGAGCATTCTAGAATTTCTCAAATCTCCACAGGGGGATCTTGTCAAAATCTGTGCCTAAAAATTCACAAAATTGTTACATTTAGTTCAATGTAAAAAAATTTATTCAGCAGAATAGAAAAATATACGTTTAATACAAGAGACCATGGCATAAAAAAAATAAACAGCCCATTGCATAAACATTGGAAGAATGATTGTAACCATTTAAAAAGTTAATTGGTCGTGTACAATGCATATCTGAGTCTAGTGTTAAGCTATTTATTTTCAGTAAGAAAAAATAGACTTTAGAAGAGTCAATCAAGATAGCTATGTAGCCTTGAGATAGAACTGATTTTCTCTTAATCATCAGCAACTTCCATTTTTCTATATGCTTAGTAAATAATTTTGTACCGCATAAATTTCAAAGCAAACTCCAATTGAGCAAGGTATTTTTTTCACAAATTTTGGATATGTACAGTATAAATTTGTGGTAGCATAGGTCATTTAGCACTCAGCCAAATTAATTCTGAGTTTGAGACTCTGCTTTACAGAGGCCAGGCAATTATAACTGCTATGAAATATTTCTAGGAGTGGCCAAAGGTGGCTTGTGCACATACAGAATAGTATCCATCAAGTCCTTGAGGGTTCTAGCTGCATTGTTCACTACAACTTTTCAACTTTCTTCTCAAGCTGTTCTACTTCTTTGGAGAGAAGTGCAGTGTGTTATGATTTGAGTTAGAATAAAAAGCATATATTCAAGTCTCGATTTTGGAACTTAATGAACTAAGATCTCTTAAGATTATCTAAGCTCTAATTTCACATGTATGTTAAGAATCAGGAGACACCATTATTCACCCAGTTTCAAGTAAAACTATACATAAAATGAATGTAAACATTCTTTGAAAATTGAAATGTTCTTTACAGACGCTATTGTTTGTGCTTATTGAATTAAATTGAATCGATTCCCTTTCAAAGTTTTAAGTTTGAATTGGTGGAGAAACGGAGCCCTGAGATGTGTCTGCACCCCCTTTTGTCCTTAACACTCATGCTGAGTCTTGGGGAGATGTGATTTACCTTCTCATAATCTGCATTATTATATTTTTATATCTATCCTCTTAAATAGTGGCCCAAACCATGCAAAGTGGAAAATATATTCCCAGCTGCTTCTTAGTGGCAACTGACTGGTAGTGCTCTACAATATTTTCTTAATTTTCAAATTTCAGCATAAAGGCAAAAATTTCAATTTTGACATGACCATTTAAAAAATTTTAAATATCCCTTGGATTGCATAAGTGATTGGGTCTGACCATCAATGGCTTCCTTCAGATTCATTGCCTAAATCCAACAAAAACGAGCAGAACTACTTTCTTGTCAGTTCTTCCTGAGGTTACAATTAAATCTCATTCCTTGGTGTTTTAACACTTCAGTGGTGAAATAAGACTTGTTTAGGAAAGGTCTGCATATGCTGCCATCAGTTGGATCAGTGGTACCCAGATTTGCCTGCACATTGGAATCATATGGGAGGCTTAAAAAATGCTGATATCTGGGTTTCAATCTTAAGGCTTCTGATTCATTTGGTCTGTGCTATAGTTTGCACATAGGGTTTTTCAAAGCTTCCCAGGAGACTATCTGTAACCAGAGTAGCAGTCACTGAAGTGGGGAATGGAAACTGAGGACATCTAATGTTTGGTAGACTGCTTACTAGAAAATTCTGTTAGGAATACACTCTTCTGCCAGCAGTGGAAGAGTGCCCAAGTCTTATGGGGATCATATCTGTAGGAAATAGTATTTACAGAAATAAGCATGAATCACTCAATGGATATATAAAATAGAATTTCATCTTTGAAAAAGAAGGAAACTCTGCAACATGTGATTATCCGGAAAAAACTGGAGAATATCAGGCTAAATAAAATAAGCTAGACACCAAAAGACAAATACTGCATGATCATATTTATATGTGGAATATAAAAGTTAGGTTCACAGAAGCAGAGAGTAGAATGTGATTGCAGGGTGAGAGTGGGGTGCAGGGATGAGGAATTGTTGGGCAGCAGATAAGCTTTCGGTTATAGAGTGAATGTGTCCTGAAGATCTGTTACACAGTACAGTAACTAGAGTTAATAATACTGTGTTGTATGCTTGAAAATTACTAAGAGAATAGTGTTTATAACAATGTGAGGTAATGGATGAATGTGTTCAGTTGGTTTTGTAACCATTTCACAGTACTTATCATTGTACTGTATACCTCAAGTGTGTACAATTTTTTTAATCAGTTATATCTCAATAAAGCAGGAGTGATCATAAACAGGAAAAGGGTTTCTTAATAGGATTTCATAAAACAGAAAGTATTTTAGATCGTGGTTACACTTCAGACGATGTTTCATATTTGTGACCTTCTATAGGTTTTTGACTCTATGGAATTTAGTAAAAGGTTCTTTAAAAAAGCTGTTCTTTGCCTTATTTTGTCACCCCATTGGCTCTCACCAGTACAGATGGTTAATGCCACTACAGGTGGTATGAAATGAGGCTTCACACGTTAGTGACTTAAGCTATTCTTGCTGGTGGTGGCACTTTCTGTGTCCTTCTCCCTGCCACAGTATCCACCCAATCAAAGAGATGGATGGCAAGGCTACCCACACCCTCCAAGGTGCGGGCCAAAGTGAGTAATGTAAGCCCTGCTCACTTACTTTGATACTAGGGTCCTAAAATAAACTTTGAGTCCCTGTATTCTGGTGTCCAGATGTTTAAGACATGTGAGTGAATCCATTTTTCCCTCCTATTTAAATTATTTTGAGTTACTTTTCTGCTATTGACTACTATTTTGGAGTTAATTCTTAACCTTTGCTTCTAAGCTGATAGAAGCTGAATCATGAATTTATTCTAAACCAGAATCTACATACCTGCTGAAAGGGACTTACTTTGGAAGAAAGGGAGAGTTTTATTTTCCATTACAATTTTATCAGAAGAGAGTATTCCAAACAGAAAAATAAGCTACACACTGTCGATGTCGCTCCTGGCCGGCAGGAAGGACACACGACAAAGTCTGGCAGTGGACAACCTTTTCTTTTATTTTCCTTCTCCGTACAGCCTGCCCTGGGATCGCTCCCAGCCGAAGCCTCCTTTGGTCCGCTCCCCGCGGCTCCTTCTGGGCTTCTACTTCCGGGCTTCTTCTTCCCCCCCAGGGGTGGCACCAGTATATATACGGATACAGTGTCCAATCATGTTAAAGTAAGCAAGGCAAGCTGATTGGCTAACATCATCAGTTGCCAGGCAGACTATATTGTTGAGCGGGTTGCTTACGCGGTAAGCAGGAAACTAACGTGCTCGATGGGAGGGGTAATCTACCTCAGGCTTTACTCTTTACTACAGGCCTCACGTCCGCCAAGTGAGGCGACCGGGCTCGGGGCTGCGGCTCCCAACATCTCCCCCTTTTTTATTTTTTTTTATAAATGTGCGCATCGTAGCCCTTCCTGGACTGGGTGCAGAGGCTTATGCCCTATGCGTAGGCCCACCGTAGGTCCTTGGCTTAGACCCTGGTCGGCCGTCCCATGGTCTGCCAAGGCCCTGAGGCCCTTGTCCTTTTTCTAGGGCCAGGCACAAACTGGACGGAACCTGGATGCACACAAGCTTGCACTCATTTCCTCTCCGTAAAGAAATCCCCTCGGAGAGAAATTTAGACCTGGGCAGCATCTAACAGTCCAGCGGCTTACGTGCAGGATGGGGTAGGGCCTGGCTTAGGTTGAGTCGCACCGGGGGAGTACGCTCTTACCCGTCATTGACTCTCCTACCCAGCTATGTCATAATTTTTTAGAGGAGGAGTGTGGGAAGCTCACCGCCCCTAGACTCGGTCGTAGGCTAGGCGAGCGAGCCATGCATATGCCTGAGGATCTTCCTGTCCATTTCAGGCTACCGCTATTTCTATTCATCTTGTTGGTTGGTCTGTGATGGATCTCCGGTAGGGCAGGTCTGATCTTCAGTCGAGGGCTTTGTCGCCCGTGTCAGTCTCTCCGGTACCCACAGTGGTTCTCGTCCCGATTCCTGTGGGAAAACACAAACCGCGCCTCGGTTCCAGCTGACCACTGGATCCGGGCCCATCCATTGTCCTGTCAGGACATCTTTCCACTTCACCCACCCTTTATGGTTGGGGGAAGGGTTGCAGTGCTCCACGGCTGGGGAGCAATTATCATTATTTAAATTTAAAAAATTGTGTGTGAATAGTGCCATGGATAATCGTGCCTTTGGGGCCAGGCCTTGGCCTACTCCCCCTTTTTGTTTTTGTAAAATTTCTTTGAGGCTTCTATGAGCCCTCTCAATGATTCCTTGACCTTGGGGATTGTATGGGATACCATGTTTTAATTGAACCTCCATCATTTTGCAGAACTCATTGAAGGCTTTGCCTATATAGGCTGGTCCATTATCAGTTTTTAATATTTTTGGTTTGCCCCATGCGGCCCAAGCCGCCAGGTAATGATTGATCACATTAGACACTTTTTCACCTGTTTCTGTTGTTGCGAATATGACGTGAGAACAGGTGTCTGTGGAAACATGAACATATTTAAGAGTCCCAAACTCCTGTATATGTGTGATGTCCATCTGCCAAACATCACCAGGGATCAAACCTCGAGGGTTTACTCCCATCGGTATGGCAGGTTTGTATGTGGCACAGGAGTCACATAGTCGCACGATATCTCGTGCATCTGCTCTGGAAACATGGAAATGGTTTGTTAGTGTCCTGGCATTGACATGAAACTTATCATGGAAGGCACGGGCTCGCTCGATTGGTGTTAGTAAGGTAAAAATCCATAACGGGCGAGTGGCAGTATCAGCAGCCGCATTCCCCTGTGCCATGGGCCCCGGCAGGGATGTATGTGCTCTTATGTGGGTGGTGAAGACCTTATGGTGTCTGTTCTGAAGCAATGTCTGGATAGACAGGAACAGCCCAGCCACTGTGGAAGTGGATCTAATTAAACCGGCAGTCTCAAGCACTTGCATAGCATTGACCACATACCTAGAATCGGAGACAATATTAATGGCTTCTGAGAACCGTTCAAGAATCATTTTAACGATCTGCAGTTCCACCACCTGAGGCTGATCAGGTTCAAATTGTATGGTAACCGGGGGCTTGCCTAGGATCACATAGGCGCCTATCCCCGTCTTGGAGCCATCTGTGTATATTGTAGTTGCTGGGACTAATGGCTCAGAGGCAGTAACCTTTGGAAAAATTATAGGGTGCTGAGTGACAAATGACAAGATAGGGTCTTTAGGGTATTGATTGTTTATATCCCCATGGAAAACACATCTCAGAATGGCCCATGTATCTATGCAGGCAGCCAGGGTCTTGATCTGGCTGGCGGTATAGGGTACTCGGATGGCTTGTGGTCCTGAGCCAAAATGTTGGACAGCTCTATCATGCGCTTCAAGGGCCAATGAAGCGACTGCCTCCGGGTAATGCTCTATGACTTTTGCAGGTGAGACCTTAGGGTGTATCCACAGTAATGGTCCTTTCTGCCAAATCACCGCTGTGGGCTGTAGACTAGTCTGTAGCAAACAGACATCAAAGGGTCGCCCTGGTTCAATTCTGTGTAAGGTAGCCCCACCTAAGGCTTTTTCTACTCTCTGTAAGGCAGCTCTTGCCTCAGGAGTGAGCCTCCTGTGGGAGGCTATATCTGGGTCTCCCTTTAGAAGGTCGAACAGGGGTTTGAGATCTGAATTTGGTATATGTAAATATGGCCTAATCCAATTAATGTCTCCCAATAGCTTTTGTATGTCATTTAGGGTCCTAACGCCATCCGTCCTAATGGTGACCTTCTGTGGAGAGACTAGCATAGGGGAGATTCTCGCGCCTAAGTAGGTCACCATTTCTCCTCCCTGAATCTTGTCGGGGGCAACATGCAGATTAGCTTGTCTCAGGGCCTCGACCAACTGGCCAAGCATATTATTTAGCATGTCTGGGTCCCTGCCGCTGAGCAAAAGGTCGTCCATGTAATGCACACATCTTATCTTGGGAAAGGATTTCCGTAGGGGGGCCAGTAGGGAATCAAGGTAAATCTGACACATAGTGGGACTGTTGGCCATACCTTGGGGCAGCGTTATCCACTCGTATCTGAGATCAGGGCTTTCTTGGTTAATGGTGGGTAAAGTAAAGGCGAACCTATGAGTGTCCTCTGGATGCAGGGGGATTGAGAAGAAACAGTCTCTAAGATCTATAACATAAACTGGCCAGGACTGAGGGATGGCTGAGAGAGCTGGCAGCCCCCTCTGGACCGCCCCCAGGGACTGCATCTGCGCGTTGACCGCCCTTAGATCATGGAGCAGCCTCCATTTGCCAGACTTTTTCTTAATTATAAAAATGGGGGTGTTCCATGGGGAGGTTGACGGCTTAATGTGTCCTAATCTAAGTTGTGTACTGACTATTTCTGACAAGGCTAATAGCTTCTCCTTAGGCAGGGGCCACTGAGGTACCCAAACCGGATCATTTGACCTCCAGGTGATTTTGATCGAAGTGGGTAGGAGAGCTTCTTCAGCGGCCCCTAAGAAAAACCCAGCCCTTGCCTACCTTTTTTGTTCTCTACTGGTATTGGGGATGTCCGACCCTGTAGGGCATTGCCCAAGCCTTTGCCGGGGGTATATCCCTGGTTCCTGAGTATATCCTTAGCCTGGGGGGAGCAGTTTGACGTAAGCGTGACATCCATCTGAGTGAGGATGTCCCTTCCCCATAGAGACACTGGCAACTGCAACACAAATGGTTGGAAATGGCCCTGATGACCCTCCTCATCGCACCAGAACAGGGTTGAAGCACTAACCTGAGGAGCTGACACCATCCCCAGGCCCTGCAGCGTGTTATCTGCAGTGTTGGTGGGCCAGTTGGAGGGCCAATCCTTTCTAGAGATAATGGAACGGTCAGCTCCTGTGTCTAGGAGCCCTGTTATATTCTTGCCATTGACCTTAAGTGAGAGCATGGGCCTTTTATCAAGTATTATATGGAGTCCCTCGAAGACTTCCCCTGAGGAACCGAAACCTTGACTTTCTCTAATTTTCTGCTTTGAGGGGAATCTCTTGTGGAGACTGGGGAGCAGCAAGAGCTGCGCTATCTTGTCTCCTTTATTGATTACCATAGTACCCACAAGAGATTGAACCATAATTTTAATGTGTCCTGTGTAGTCTGAGTCTATGACCCCCGGGACTACTATGAGACCCCGAAGGGCCGTGGAGGATCTCCCGATCACCAGACCCACGGAATTTTCGGGTAACGGTCCCTTAAAGGTGGTTTCAACCACTCGAACACCCATATCAGGCACTAATATAAGTCTGGAGGCGACACTGAGGTCCACACCTGCTGACCCAGGGGTGGCCCTTGTTGAAGGCTGCCATCCTGAGCTGTCCTGTCTCTGGGGCGGGGGCCCGCCTGCGAAGGGGGCCCCCTCTGGCCGTTTTTTGGCCCTCTAACATCTCGTCCACAAATACGGTTGCCCTGAGCATCAAAGACCGACCTACACTCCTCAGCTTTGTGTGATCCCCTCTTGCATCGCCCACAAACATATGGTTCTTCATTCCTAGGGCGAGGCCTAGCATCTGCATTGTTTGGGCAATGACGTTTAATGTGTCCTGGCTCCCCGCAGGCAAAACACCCTTTAGCCTTACATTCCCCTTCTAACCCGCGAGGTCCCCTCTGCTGTACAGCCGCGGCCAGGAGAGCAGCCACTCCCGAGTTGGAGAGCGGCCCCCCTATCTCTCTACATATCCTAATCCAGGCGTTGAGGTCCTTGTTTTTATGAGGAGCTATCGCTGCCTTGCACTCCTTTGTACATTGCTCAAAAATCAGCTGCCTTACCAGCGGTCGAGCCACTCCCGGATCAGAAAATATCTTATCGGCAGCATCTTGCATTCGGGCCACAAAGTCAACAAATGGCTCTGTGGTACCCTGAATTACTGGGAAAGAACCCTGCGACTCCTTATCGAGCGACTTAGGCTCCTGACAGCTGGTCTCTTTGGCCTCCTTGCCATTCAACTTTCCCTCGTCCTCGGAGTCAGACGACTCCGAGGCTAGAGCCCCGTCCTTCTCCTTAGCATCTTTGTTCCCCTTGACGGGCCCCTCTCGGGAGCTCCCCGACTGGGCCTGCTCAAATACCCTGCGTACTTTTGTAAGCTCTTGAGAGCTTTCTCCACAACCACCCTCGCTCTTAGTGTTGCTACCTAGCATGTTTCCCATCTTTTAATATGTTACTCACCGCGTGAGGCCCAAGGAATCTGCCACTTACGCGTGAGCCTGAGGGGAGTCTAAAAGCCCTGTAGGTGCGCGCCACCCAGAGCCCAGGCTTATCCCCAACTCACCTGTCTCGCAGCTCTGTACTGGAGCGTTGTCCGCTGTCACGTCTCGGGGGTGATCAGTCCCCGTGCGGGCCTCCAAATGTCGATGTCGCTCCTGGCCGGCAGGAAGGACACACGACAAAGTCTGGCAGTGGACAACCTTTTCTTTTATTTTTCTTCTCCGTACAGCCTGCCCTGGGATCGCTCCCAGCCGAAGCCTCCTTTGGTCCGCTCCCCGCGGCTCCTTCTGGGCTTCTACTTCCGGGCTTCTTCTTCCCCCCCAGGGGTGGCACCAGTATATATACGGATACAGTGTCCAATCATGTTAAAGTAAGCAAGGCAAGCTGATTGGCTAACATCATCAGTTGCCAGGCAGACTATATTGTTGAGCGGGTTGCTTACGCGGTAAGCAGGAAACTAACGTGCTCGATGGGAGGGGTAATCTACCTCAGGCTTTACTCTTTACTACAGGCCTCACGTCCGCCAAGTGAGGCGACCGGGCTCGGGGCTGCGGCTCCCAACAACACACCAGATAGACTAGACAGTAAATCTAGGGCACCCCAGTTGTCCTCAGATCTAGCTCTATTCAGCATGGAAGACCTGAAACGAAGCCCACGGAACTTTCTCAGAGGGAGGCATGCATGCCCTGAACTTTGTTGTTACAGGGCCTTTTGTTGCTCTCCCCACACTGACCTATAAATTCACAGAAATTCTATTAGAAAATTCTACTAGTGATTTTGTGGCAATTGAAAAGCTGATTTTACATTTTATAGAGAAACACCAAGGGTCAGAAGTAGTCAAGTATATCACAAAGAAGAAAAAAAGTGGATATCATATATCAAGCTTATTGAAATGCTAGAAATGAAGAGAGTATGCTATTGATTTAGGGGTGAAGAGATCAGTGAAACTGAGTACAGCATCCATTCTTTTATTTAACTTTTTGAACTAATTTTAAACTTACAGAAAAACCAAAAAACCAGCACAAAGAATCCTTTTATTTGTCACTCTGTACCTAAGGTGTGAACTTGTTTCTGTTTTATTTTAGTTTGTGTTGCTTTTTTCCTCTATTCCCTGTGACCCTGAAGACTTCTCCGCGATGCCAGAATTGTTGTATTTTCTTCCTTGCAAATTATTTTTTGATAACTTCCTCATCTTTGGAGGATTGATGTCTTTTTCAGAAATTTGAGCTTTTAGAGTTAAATGTATTAATCTTTGTCACATTTGGGAAAAAAATCAATGTACTATCTTTTAACGTTTTATGCAATAGTTTACATTAAGTATTTTTTAAAAATATTTTAAATTTGTTTATATTTTATTTTAAAGAGGGTAAAACTAAACAGAACAAAACAGAACAAAGCAGATCAGAAGAAAACAATATAAGTAACACAGATTTCAAAGCGAGACAACAGGAAATCATCACTGGCTCTCACACTGTCTCTTGTTTTCCTCTAAATAGTTGTCCATATCTGCACACGCAATGAATGCACACAAAACATAATAGTATTACACTGATCAAAACAGAATAATGAAGGCATTATAGGCCTTCAAAGGCAGACAATAGAAAAATCAACAAAGGCTGCCATCTTGTTCTCCTCAAAATAGCTGTCCAAACCTTCATGTATGTTGAAATTAAACAATACAAGACAGATTAAAATCACTCTGAACAAAGAATAATAGTATTGCTGGATTTCACAGCACGACAGAATCAGCAGTGGGTACCTTAGTGTCTCTTGTTCTTCAAAGTAGCTGTTCATTTCTTCGTGCATCATACAAGCAATTGTCATAAACTGTTTAGGAGAACTTCTACATGTGTATGCCTATTCTCTCTATATTAGAGGGAAAAACAAACCTAAACAAAACAAATTACTAGAAAAAAGTGAAACAAAAAAGACAAATAAACAGCAATAGCAAAGAGCCCAAAACACTGACGATTTAGACCTCCCAGAGAAGGTGGTAGGAGCGTAAGCAAGGTTGTTATTTTACATAATGATCTTCTAGAAGTTCCTCAGATCACCGTACAATAATGTGCACAATTATTCCAATACTATGAATGTTAACTTTTCGTTCCAAGGACTTACAGCTTTGTAGCACAATCATCTTAGCTATCCTAAGTGTGTTTATATAACTTTAGATATCTTTTCTTTTCCCTTCCTTTTTCCTTTTCCTCATTTTCCCTGAGATATTATTTTCCCCCTTGAAGCAGACTATTAACCTTTCATTGCATTATTGAGTATTTTGTATCTTATGCACTCTTACCACTTCTTACATTAGGGAGGCTATATGGTATTTATACATGTGAGTTTTATTTATTTTGCTTCTGAGTATAGTCTCAAGTTGTATCCATTTACCTATAAATATCTCAATGTGATCAATCTTCATAGCTGAGTATTACTCCATTGTAGAAAAATAATACATCTCTTTTATCCATTTCTCAGTTGATGGACACTTGGATTGTTTCCAGGATCTTGCTATTACAAATAATGCTGCTATAAACATGGGTGCACATACATCACTGTGGTATGATGTTTTCAGTTCTTCTGGGAATATGCCCAGAAGTGGAATCGCTGGGTCAAATGGGATCTCCAATCCCAGCTTTTTGAGGAACTTCCAGACTGACCTCCACAGTGGTTGCATCAGTCTGCATTTCTACCAACAGTGGAGGAGGCCCTTTTTCCCCGCAGCCTCTCCAGCATTTGTTGTTGGTAGTTTTCTTTGTCCTGGCCATTCTTTCTGGAGTGAGACAGAATCTCAGTGTGGCTTTAATTTGCATTTCTCTAATGACCAATGATGCTGAACATCTTTTCATGTATTTATTTGCCATTTGTATTTCTTCATCTGAGAGTTGTGTATTCATCTCAGATGCCCATTTTTGGATTGGATCTTTGAATTTCAAGGATCTGGTTTTTTTAAAAAAAATTCTTTATATGTTCTAGACAGAAGTCCTTTTTCTAAGGGACAGTTCACTAAGATTTTTTCCCTATTTGTGTCAAAATTTCCCAATTTTGACTATGCTGGAGATTTCTTTCGACATGCAAAAACTCTTTAATAGGACATGATCTCAGTTATTGATTCTTTAAAGTATTTCCCATGTGGTTTGATTCTTATTCATGAATTCTCTACCTATCCCTATGTCTTCATGGTTTCTACCTACTTTGTCTTCCAACAGATTTAGTGTTTCTGTTTTAATATTCAGATCTTTGCTCCATTTACACTTTAGTTTAGTATATGGTGATAGGCATGGGTCTAATTTTAGTTTTCGGCATATGGAGAGCAAAATTTTCCAGCAGTGTTTATTAAAGAGACTATCTTCCAGTATTTTAAAAAATCTGTTCATATATGAAGAACTATTTTGCCCTCAGTGGTGGCATATTATCCCATTTTTGAAACTATATTGTGAATTCTCAAATGGGCCACAAACCATTTGGAGCCAGGTCAGGTGACAATAATACAAATCAATGTTATTTTGGGGAGAGGATCTACAGCCTCTGGGATGATAATATGAAGACGTTATGACTTTCTTGGGTGATTGAGAAACTACTTAAAAGCCAAATTGAAAAGCACTTTCAAGTAGTAGCATCAATTGGTTATACGAGCTTCCATGGAAATTAATTTGAAGCATAATAGAAAAAAATTGTTTTTCCCTTTATGCCTTGTGACATAATGAAAGGACACGAGGCATAGAATTAAGATTCTTACAGAGTGAGTAAGAAGAGACGTATTAGCTCTGTCATTTGAGAGTATACAATTGTTGGCAAGTTTCCTATTTTCTCTATTTGACATACTTATTGAGTGCCTACTGTATACTAGGCTTTGAAGATACACTAAGAAACTAAACAGCCAAAATATTTGCCTTTGGATCTGCATTTCAATGATGAAATAAAAAATACAATAAGCAATGACATTTAGGCTAGAAGATAACAAGAACTAAGGACTAATTTACTGTACTTTGCTGTATCTTTTGATGTCAGATACTGTAATGCCTCTAGTTTTGTTCTTTTAGCTCAAGATCTCATTGACTATTAAGGATATTTTATAGTTCCTTAAACATTTTTGAACTTTTGTTTAGGTCTGTAAAGAATGTCATTGGTATTTTGATAGAATCTATAGATCACTTGGGATAAAATGAACATTTGAAAAAATAAAATGAAAGCACCTTGAGATCATAATATTAAGTGAAATAAATCAGACACACAAGCTTAAATATTGCATGGTTTCTCTTATATGTGATTCCCCCAAATATAAGCAAAATAAAGATAGATAAAAGGAAGTAGGGTGTTTTGTTTTTTTTTTAATGGGAGAGGGAAGGAGATGGAGGTAGGATGGGAAAAGGGATGGAAAAGCAAACAAATTGAGAGGAAGTAGCTCTTTTGCAAATGAGAAAAGGACCAAGAGTAGGAAGCAGCAGAGACCTCCCCACAATGAATGTAATCACATGTACTGCAAATATACACTAGTGACACGTTTTACAAATTTTATCAATTCTTCTCATTCATGAATGTGAAGTATTTTTCCTATTTTTATTTGTGTGTTAAACTTCTTTCATCAATGTTTTATAATTTTCATTGCAGAGGGTTTTTTTTCCTTTCTTTATGTTTCATTATTTTTGTAGCTATTGTAAATAAGATTACTTTACTGATTTCTATTTCAAAGAATACAGTATTAGCATGCTGATTTCTGGTGTCTTAATTCTGTAGCCTGTGATTTTTCTGAATTTATTAATTCTGATAGGCTTTTCTGGAATCATTGGGGTTTTCTATATACAAAAATCATGTCCTTTGCAAGCGGTGACAACTTGACTTCTTTCTAATATAGATGTCTTTTATGTCTTTCTATTGCTTAATTGCTCTTGCTAAAACTTCCTGCACCATGTTGAATGAAAGTGGTGAAATTCAATATATATGTCTTGCGCCAGTTCTTAGAGAGAAAGTTTTCATCTTTCCCTAGTTCATTATGATGTTACTGTCATCTTATTATGAATGGACTTTTATTAAGTTTAAGCATTACTTTTATACCTAATTTTCAGTGCTTGTGTCATAAAACACCGTACCATAACAACAAAATGAAAGAGAAAAGCCATATGATCATATTAACAGATACAAAAGGCATTTGATAAAAAGTGCAATATGAAATATGTGGTCAAGGAAGGCCTCACTAACAAGGTGACGTGATGACTGAGCAAAAATTTGAGGGAGGTGAAAGCCACTTTGCTGTCTGGAGGAAAACATCCCAGGCGGAGAGAATAGCAAGAGCCACGTCCCGAGCAGGACTTGTGCCTGGAGTGTTTCACAAAGAGAAAAGTGGCTGCAGAAGCTGAAGTGGAGCGAACGAGGTCAAGAGTAGCAGTGGAGGAGGAGGAAAAGATAAGAAGAGAGGAAAGGGGCAGAGGATGTGAAGCCCTGAAGCCACTCCAAGAACTTGCTCTTCATCTTGAGTGTGAATAGGAACCATAGGAGGTTTCTGAATAACATCATCTGTCTTGTACTTTAATTGGATTGCTCTGGGAGCTGTAGTGACAGTAGATTGCAGAGAGGCAATGTTGGAAACAGAAACTACTTGAGAACTTCCTGTAATAATCCAGACAAGAGATAATAACAGACTTCAGGAGGCTGGTAGAATAGGTGATATTTTGGTACAGGAAAGAGTCAAGTTCTGGATATGTTTTTACTACATGTTCTCATGTACACTGATCTGAATAATATACATTAAATGATGATGATAAGATCTATATATGTGCCAAAATTATTGTAATGAGTTGTTATCAGTTCTGATATTATGTGCCTTAAAAAATACTCCTTAATAGTATGTTATAGAAACGTGAAGTTTATGATCCAAAGGAATAACCTGGATATATATATATGGAAATCCATGTGCCATGGCTCCATGGCACAGACATGGTCTGTGGTATGAGATAGAATATGAATGCAGTCTGTCTATTTTCTGGTAACCACGGGAATGGCATCTTACAGAGGAACTATGAGCAGCTCTGGTTTCTGACCTTGTGTGTGCTTTAGAATCACCCCGAATACCAGGGATATAGATTATTTTTTTAATTCTTGAAAAGACTTCCAAGTGAATTCTATGTGAACACCCTGTCACTCACCTAACACTCTCTCATGGTGAACAGCAACTCACCTGCAGGTACAGGGATAAACACTGGTTACTTGACACGTAGATCCCTCAAGAAAGAAACTGAGACTCACTGGTGTTAAGAACCCAAAAAGAAAATAGCTAGGCTTATAGTTAAGGTAAAATATAAACAGTCTCTTCTTCCATTTTGTGTCTAAAATGTGCCCCAAATGCATCGTGCATGAGGGTAGTGGTTGGACTGTGAGGGTGCAGTCTCTATTTGAATCCTCTGAATGTGCTGCCAGGAGCAGGGCCTTGTTGAAGGCTGATCACTGGGGCACGGGAGGGAAAAGGATCTGCTTGTCCCTGGCTCTTCCCTTCTCTGTCTTCTTCCTGGCTGCCACGGGAGGAACACGTTTTCTTCTGCCACCATTCTCTGCTGTTCTGTCCCTGCCTAGGAGCCAGCTGACCATGGACTGAAAGTCTGAGCCCAAAGCAACTTCTCCTCTTTCAAATAGTAGGTGTTAGGTGTCTTGCCATTAGAAAGTGACTAAGACTGTGCTCTTTCTGAAGGGCTGAGACACCGTTTCCTGCAGTGAGAAGGTCTCACGGAGCCACATGTTAATAGAGCTAGAAGAGACCTCAGAGATTTGACCTCTCACTTTGGAGCTGCAGAGCCAAGACTCAGGGCTGAAGGTCACAAGGATTCACACCTGGCACTCGGTCCGTTGTTCACTCCACCAAGCAATTCTTTCTTTCTCAATACTTACCTAACTGTTGTCAGTCATCTCACAACAAAACTCGGTATTCCCCGAGTCTAATTTGAAGATCCAATTTGTTTACCTACAGCAGCAATAAAATAAACTCTGAGTAATAAAAAGGCTATTCCCTGCCCCTGAGTTTTAATGATTTACATTTCTTCAGCAAGCGTAAGACCCTAACTTGGTTTTAAATGTCAGAACTTTTCTGTCTTTTGTTTTCATTTTCTAAAGGTCATTCTAATATGAATGGTTGAGAAAGGACGAGGACAAGCAGCCCTTCTCTCGCACACTTATTGCTTCTTTAATCCACTGAGCCTTCCTTTACGTCTCTTCCTTTACTTCTCAGCCAAAAATTTAATTTTAAGCGGGACGTACTTTCTCTTTGTTTCCCCAATCAGTTTTAGGTCAGTGCATTTTGGGAAGAAAAAGGAAGGAAATATTTATCCCACCTAAACCATTCTCCATCTTCTCTTCTGCTTTCAAAACACACCTCAATGGAATATTCTTTTTTCCAGCAAGAACTAAGGCTTGATTAAGAAGGGACTGATTGGTCATCAGCCACAAGATGAGAAGTCAGTTCCTGCTTGTCTTCATCCTCCAGCTGCCTCTCACTCTTTTTCCCTCTTCCCCTGTCAGACCATCTGCTGTCCAATGTGCTTCAGCTGTGCAGAGAGACTGCAGTAACAGCTTGTTAACCGTCCTCCTCTTTTGAGAGAATCATTTTTACACGGCAAAAATTATTAGATCCCTTGATATTCTCCTCATCTTTCTCTATATTAAAAACAATGTCTCTTTCCTTAAAAGTATAAAGGAATTGTAGAAAAAAACTAAAGAAAGTATGTCAGAGGATTGAGGTTCTCACAAGCTAGTGATGTAATTGGGCTTGAGCCACTACACTGTGGTAAATGGAGGCTCAGAAATTACTTAAGATTGTTGAGGTGGGTGAATCCATGCTCTGCACCCCTCCATTACATCCCTGATGGTGGGACTGGCTAGGAAACTGAGTTTGCAATCTGGGCCTCTTTCATTGAATCCTGGAGGGTGGGCAAGCTGGAAAATTGTGAGACTGATGGGAACCCAAGACTCAGGACAACATCTGTGTGTACATCACATAGATGTACACACCTCCCTGGAGGTGAACTAATCAGTGAGGCCCAAAACGTGGAAGCATCTGAAGCAGCAGCAAGGAGACAGCAGTTGCACTGTGGAGAACTCCACTGACAGAAGACCAGTCCCAGCCCCCACATCCAGAGGCCAAGATCAGAGCCATATCCAGCACATCTCTGGGATGTAACACAGAACAGTGAACACCAGAAGGTGATAAGTTCTTTCAATAGCTTTAAATAGCAAACTACATCTGGAGGACATCCCTGAGGAAAGGACATCTCCTTTCTTCCTTAAGAGAGGCCTCATTGCTAGTGGTAGGGTTATACATCATGGGAGGTTGGCAAGCATCAGTATAGAGGACAGTATTTAAAAAAGAGAAAGAGAAGGTGGAAAATGACAAGATGCAGAAGTGGGATGTGGGCCCAGACTCCCAGCCCACCCAGGACAGGCTTCGAACTCAATGAGATGGATGAGAGTAGAAGTCAAACACTGGAACTTTCTGAACTGGTAACAAAAGAAGTAGAAAAAAAAAAGTGGAAAACAGTATAGAGAAGGTGATCTTTCAGGTAGTAAAAGAAATGATGCTTAAAATCAAAGATATGAGAAGACACAAATAAAAGAACAGATAAGCTTAGAAAAAGATGGAAATAAAAAGTGCCCAACATAGGAGAGAAATAGAATCCATCAAACAGATACAAAAAGATATTCAGGAGATTAAAACCTTCACTGAAAATATATGCAACAGATTGAATGAAGCAGAGGACAGAATTTCAGAACTGAAACAGAATTTCACCTAGTGATCATGAAAAGAAAGATATCCTAAAAAAATAGCAATAGACCATGAGAAATCAATCCAACAGCTACAAAACGAAGCAAAGAATAACACAAGATTGATTGCAGTCAATGAGACAACGAGACAGCACAAATGCTATAACAATCATGAATGTATACATGCCTAACATGGAAGCACCCAACTATGTAAGACAGTTATTGGTAGACATAGAAAATCAAATAATAACACAATTGTAATGGGAGACCTCAGTACTCATTGTTACTGAGAGACAGATCAATTAGACAGAAAATCAACAAAGAAATATCAGAGCTGAAACAAATCTAGACTTAATAGGACCAAATGGATTTAAGCCATGCCCCAAGGTCATGTGACAGTGGCCTGGAAACCCAGTGAGCCCACTGTGGGCCAGAGAAGAAGCCATGCCCTGAGGCTCCACTGATATTGGGGGAACATTGGGGAACTACCATCCTGTGCATCTCCACCAATCCAGGAGCCCCAGATTGGAGGTGTCTGGTCTAATCACCTACACCAAGGGAAACACCCAGGATGCAGCAATGGGCTGATTCTAAGGAACAGTTGAAAATGTCAGGACAAGAAGAAAATTACAACCTCCAGCCCTCCAAGAACAAGTTCAGGAGACATAGACATAGTAGAAATTAGAAGTCACACACCTGAAACTTCTGAAAAGATAACAAATGAATTAAAGAAGCAATGTAGTTCTTAAATTGATTGGCTAATTTTGCATGCCTGTGTTTAATAGCCTGGATAACGATATTGAAGGTGGCAAGGGGTTCTGGGGTAGGCACTGTTGATTTCCTATTGTCTTGTTTAAATTCCTGTATTGTTTTCATTGTTTTGTTTGATTTTGTTGTGTCTGATGATATAGGCAGCTATTTTGAAGATAACAGGAGGTATTATGGTGGCCATTGTTGATTTCCTATTTTTTTGTTTTAAAATCTTGTTTTGAATGAAACACTTTCATTGTTTTGTTTTGATTGGCTTTATTCGTTTTATTTTGTTTTATTCTTTTTAAAATAAAATCTAAAAATAAATAAATAGCATGTTCTTAGACAAACAGAAATTTTGAAATGAAAATTGTTCAGACAACCAAAAATTTAAAACAGAGCCTCAGTAATCATACTTCTAAATGATATTCCTCAGAAAGAAGGAAAATAGAAGGGAAAAAGGTTCTGAAGTTCAGGAAAGAATAGTGAGCAAATAATATCATGAACACGAATAAGTCTAAAGTTTATGAAGAAATGATATTCATGTCAATTCTAAGGATTTAAAAAACAAAATAAAACATAAGTATTGGATAATGCCAGGCATAGTGGTGCACATCTGTAATCCCAGCATTAGGGAGGCTGAGGCAGGAAGATTACTGTGAATTCAAGGTCAACCTGGGTTACACACTGAGGTCAAGATCAGTCTGAACCACATAGAGAGAACCTCTCAAAAAACAACAAAAAATTGGCTAATAGTAACTAAATATAACAAAAATATGTGGATAGTAGTAACATGGTTTGGCAGGAGGGGTGCTTTGAATTAAAACATTCTTGGAGGTTTCTTTGTTTAGGATGAGAATAAAATATTAACTTTAGGCTTCTAGCGAACTTTGAGGCAGATTCTTGCTTGTCAAGCCTGCAAATGAGAACGCTGTGTGGCTGGCTTTGACTGTAGTCTGTGAGACTGTAGGCACAAAATCCAGTGAAATCATTGTTAAACTGTTAATCCACATACACTGGGAGATAATAAATATATAGTATTTTTATGCTGTTGGGTTTGGTATGCAGCAATAGAAAAGCTAATATAATTTGGTTAATGTCGGTCTCATCCATTAGATGGTAATGTTTGAGATGATGCCTGTTTTGTACCATTGGATCACCAACATCTGATGCAACACTTGGTCCATGATCAATAAATATGTGATTAGTGAATGAATACAAGAAGGCATTCAGAAAAAAAAATGATTGATGAGGTTCTTCACAAACCAAGGCCACCTGTTATGGAATTCCCTACTTGGAAATATTACTGTATACTCATAAGGAGGAGAACTCATGGAATTCTGATTTGTTACAATAAAACTGTTACTAGGAAGATCAGAGTCCAATAGCAGCTCACTTTAACAAATAAGTACTTTGTGGCATCATGGTTGCCACGGTTTTTCTCATTTATCTGCATAAAATTTATTTCAACATATCTTAGCATACATTGTAAACAACTTTGTGAGTCTTCTTATTGTTGGAAAAACTTCTAGGATATTTCTACTTCCGTGTATGTCATCTCTCCACTTGTGTACAGTTCTTTTCTACCTCTATTTTTACTTCCATTTTACTGTCATTTATTCTTCATCTATCCTTTCATCTGTACTTTATCCATACTGATAACTGAGGAGGAGAAAGACACAATCAAACAGTCTTTATAGCTTTCCAGTTGTGTGTTTTTAACCCAAATTTGAATTTGAAAGCATAATTATGAAGCTTTTGACATCAAGATGGTTCGCATCTGGTCTTGGAACTCTCCACTGTGTTTCCGTAAGAAAGCGACCCACTGACAGGCATATTAATGGGACTGTGATATAGAACCCAAAACTTAAAAAGTTCTAACCCATCAAGAAATACCATTCATCATTTCATTTTTTGAAAAGGATATAAAAAATGAAATGTCAGAGCTATAATGTCAGGACTGTTTAAAATGTCAAGTGCTTGTTGTTGCATAGCCTGGCTGTCTGCTTTTCTGATCAAACCTCCAACTGGCATAATAATTACAGATGATACATCACATTTTCATGCACAACTGGACTCAGATTTATAACAGATCAGATGGAAATATTCTCATTGCCCAGCCTAAAGTGTTTTCCTTTTCCTATATAGCTTAAGAGTTTTCCTTCAGAGCAAAACATTATTACCAATTTGAGACAGTATTCAGGGTAAGGAATGAAAAATATAGGCAGAAAAAAAAACTCAAACCGGAGCTCAGTCATTTATAATATGCAAATGAAACAAGAACCAAGAGGCGGCAAACACATTTGCCAAATGCATATTTAATCTAAAAATGTTAAACTGTGGAGATACTTCCCAGATAATCTGATTCTATTTCAAGATACAGATTAAGTGTGCTCAGAAGCATACTGGCAAGATTCCTATATTTTGAACCCATAGGCATAGAGATAATCTTTCAACTTAATTATCATGGTTTAGTCTGCAGAGAGAGAGCACTTACTTACAAGAGGAAAAGCAACAATACGCTGGTTTCTCATCTTTATGGAAGTTTCTAGTAGATTACAATAAATGTTATGTTCATGAGCCTGTAAAATTACAATAAAGACCGGAAGTCAAGAGTATGTATTGGGGTGGGGAGGCGGTGGGGGGTTCATTTCTGCCCCACTGAAAGTTCTGGTGAACTAAAAGCTGGGAAAAGGATTCTCACAACTTCACTTTCTCCTCTGCCAGACAGGCCTTGTTGGAATGTTTGAAGAAATTTGTGTCTGTCTGCTTCCCATTACAGATTGTTTTCAGCACATCAGAAAGGTTGAAGCTCCTGGAAACAAAATTTAGGAAGTCTGATCTTTTACCATGCCGCTGATAAATTCTTCTAAAGTCAATTCTCCTGGAAAATAATCAAGAAGCAATTAACAAGAGGGTTTTTGCTCACTGCACATACAACACTAGTATTTTCATTGATACTTTTTTGATAACCTTTCAGCTCTAAAAGCCTTTAAAGATCTTTATATGAAAAAAAATCTGAAGATGGGGATATCCATCCAAATAAAATGATGAATACAATATACTTTCAGTTTTACTTGACAACATTGTGTAATATACCAGATTACATAAGTGCAAATGTGAATTGACATCTCTGTCCATTGTTGTTATTTGACCTTTTAATCCTGAAACACATGAACATGTCATAGGAGCATGACAGGTTATAGATGAGGAGGGGATGCTTATTTTAACACTCTTCTCTCTGAGAAAATTATTTAAGGAGTGTGGAAAAATTCAAGGAAGCTTAAGTATTTATTCGTTCCACATTTTATTATTGATTGCTATTGTTTTCTTTCCTATTTTTTGATGCCCAATTTTATCACTGTAACTTAAGTTGCAGGCTGCTATAAATCTGTTCCCTATACCATGTGTCCTGGCTACCGTGTTGTTGCCACTACCTTCGTTCCGCAAGACGGCTTTTTAATATGTTCAGAGTTGGAGGGGATTCTCTATTGGCATTTGAAGGGAGCAATGAGTGTGCTGAAATTGAGGGATGCAGTTGTGGTTCTTGACCTCAAAGAAAGAGCATTCAGTATAGTTTATAACTGGGTGAAAGATTGTCAGGGGAAAGTCAGCTACATTCAACAGCCAGAGAAAGTGCCTCCAAGGTAGCAAGGTATCAAGAACTAATATCAATACAGTACTGGTGGCAAAGGTCCATGCAGAACCCCAGCTAACAGCAGTGAGGAATAGAATCTTCTGTGTGTTACAGAAAGATGCAGCCATGGAGTAAACTAGTGAAGCAGAAAACACTGCAAATAAAATGGGGTGGGGTCACACGTGATAGTGACAGAGAGCAAAAAGACCTTTAATAATCAAAGTATATCTTCTCCTTAACAAATGGAAACACAGTTAGTAAGTTCCCCAAAGATGTCTCAAATTTGAGGGCTCAGGATGACCAAAAGCAAGTAAGAACAGAGACAGGGAAGTTGGAATCTGTGCAGAGGGCTGTTGAGGGACTGCACTGTTAGTGCCAAGCTAAGCTGAGGATTCTGGGTACAGTTGCCATCTGCATTGGAAAGCAACACAGAATACTGATGCTGGGCAGAGAAGGAAGGTGGGATTCTTCACTGCTAGGTTTTCTTTCATCATTTTTTTCAAAACAACTATGAATTCTAGTTAATGACTTTTTTCATATTACCACTTAATATTCCAAATCAATTTCTCCTACAATAACTTATAATGTTTATTATATCTGAACCACTTTTTTTGAAAATTTCTGCACTCTTTTTCCCCAGGACCCATCATTCACTCGTTTATTCATCACTTATTAAGCCCTGAATACAATGATCATTTTCACAGTCTTGGTTACACCCACTGCAGCCAACTACAGCGGTGTGACAGGTGGGTGCTCAGCATGTCAGTGCTGACAAATTCCCTTCCTTTATGTGCTGCTCTTACCATGGCTCCCCAATCCTCTTTTCATGGGACTATGTCCACATAAATTAAGAGTGTTTTCAAACACAATATCTAAAAGGTTCTTGTAGGAAAGTCCAGAAGCTTCCTCCCAAAGGATCTACCAGTAAAGACCAAAAAAGTCTGTGACATGTCTGGATCGGAAATCACAAAGCTCAGACAGACCTGAGTTTTATTAGCATTAGGATGTCAGAGTGCTTCCATTTTACTAAAATAATAGAAATTTGTAGTAAACATGGAGGTAGATATCATGGGCCTGGAAAGAGGTTCTGGGATGAGGAGAGACAAAGACACATTTCAATTTTTTCAGCACATAATTCAGAAATGCATGGTTTTGTCTTTATAGTTTATACATATATACGTAATTGATATCTACCTGTTTTATGGATACTTATGTGTTGGTGAATATATAATATGTTCTACTTTTGGGAGCCCCAAAGTTCAGTATAAATTTTCCTCCATCGCCCCACTATTATTAGCAGCTTCATTGGTAATAGGCAACTATCTTGTGGAAATGTATTTTAGTTCTGATTTTGTAATCTAGGTATCCTGTCAAGGGTCCTAGGTCACGCATTTCTTACCATTAACATCTTAAAATATCTTTTATAGCAAAACAAAAACATCACTTACCCCATAAAAAATGGAAAATTTAGTAAGCATGCACATATCAGTATATTTGCTCTAAAGAATTTAACTTGGTTTTCAAAGAGACCAACCTGTACAAAAAAAATTTTTTTTCTTCAATTCTAATTCTTTGTAACCGTAGTTTTTGGGAAAAAAATTATTCTGGGCTGGGAAATTAATACAGATGGGGCTAGGAAGATTCAGATGAAGATAACAAGGTTCTCTACAGAGGATCCTAGTGATGATTTTAAATGAGACAAGTTTTGTATTAATTAGCAGGGAGGTACTGGAGGCACTTGGTATTTTTTATTCTTTTTAAAAACATTAGTATATATTTGCTTTAAATAATAATAAATAATTGATCCTGGGGAAATGGAGTGCATGCATCCTGCATCCTACTCACTTCTGTTTCCCCTCCCTTTCCTCTCCCATCTCCAGTGACCCTCAGAGCTTCTCCTCCCACTCCACAAAGTGGACTTCCCTGTTTCCTGTGCATTTCTGTCATTTGTAGTCACTTAAGACCATAATACTAAGTGAAATAAATCAGACCAGAAGTTTAAATATCACACGGTTTCTCTTTTATGACAAGCTCACAACACAGATAAAGAACAAAATAGAAGTAAAACACTATAACAAGTGCAAGAATCAGAAACTGTTCTTGTTTTTATGGAGCTTTTATCTCTTTTTTTTTCTAAAATTAATGCTGCAATTTTTTTGCTTAGTCTTTTGACTTGTTCATTGTTATGATAATTAAATGTGAGTAACTGATAATGTTTGCCAAAACAGATGTGACATTTGGCACATTTCTACAAGTGGTTGAGATTTTCATGTATGTTTGTGAAGGTTTCTTGGTTGTGTTTTTGTGTATTGTGACTTTCCTTTGGTTGTGATATGCATTAAATTACTAGACAAAAATGATTGCTTGCTTTCTATTTTGAGAAATCAAAAATACTTGCGCATGTAATCAAAAACCTGTGGTATACTTATTTGAACATCTCTATTTCTACCAACACAGATAGTTTGATAAAAGTGACAATAATGAAAAATATATTCGAGCATACATAAACGGCCAGGTGCCCAGTGAGGCAGCCAGTCCACTTACTCCCTGGGATGGCCACACCCTCCGCAAACAGCTCAGTGACGTCATTGATGAATCAGCTAAGCAAGTTTTGCGAGAGCATCGCGAGAGTTAAAGTCTCGCGATATTATAGGACTATATAACGTAAGTGAGCGAGCCCGCCAGTCAGTTGGAGGCACACGCTGCTAGTGAGCACGTTAATCCCCTCTACCCGGCACCATGGGATCTTTTTACGAACTTACCAGAATTCCCTCGGATACTGAGGAACATTTGCCTAGCATTCCAGACAGATTTGTGGACTGGATTATGAACAAAGAATGGGAATTGCCTCCCGAGTCAGATTTTGACATGGATTTGATCGAGACTCCAAAATTGACTATCGCGGAAAAAATTCAGAGTGAGTTCTTGGTGGAATGGAGGAAAATTACCAAAAATGATCCGGAATTTTTTATTCAGTTTGAAAAAGGACTATTTTTTTACCTGCACACACATGTGAGTACCGATGGCATGAAATCTATGGTGTTGGGCAGATATTTGAATCAAATCTGCCAAAAACTAAAGGCTGACGTGTTTAAAAATGTGGTCCCACACATTCCTGACTGGATGGCAGTGACAAAAACCAAACACAACGGCGCCAATCGGCTGAGGGATTAAAAATGGTATCCCCGCCTACCTTTTACCCAAGAACCAACCAGAATTGCAATGGGTGTGGACCAATATGGAGGACTATCCCGCGCTTAATTTAGAAGAGTGCAAATGGCTGGTGAGAGAGTCTGCGGAGCAGCAGCGTGCTGGCTCACTCGAAAATACTTCTCAAGAATCTGAGCTAAATTCTTCTGAAGATGCTCCCCAAAACAGGAGCAAATGTACCACACAATACATGGCTCTGATCATCTGGCTGGTGGAGAACCGTATCACGTCTGAGCAGCAATGGATCCAGGAGAATCAAGAGAGTTATCTGTCGTATAGTGGACGGGTAACGCTTGTTCTCAGATCAAGGTGGCTTTGAACAATGCCTGCAAGATTATGAACCTGACCAAGACAGCAGCGGACTATTTGGTGGGCAAGGAGTCCCCTACCAACATTGAGGAAAACAGGATTTATCGCCTGTTTAGACTGAATGGATATGATCCGGCCTATGGGGGATCCATACTGCTGGGCTGGTGTCAAAAGGACTCTGGCAAGCGAAACACCTTGTGGGTGTTTGGACCGGTGACCACAGGCAAGACCAACATCGTGGAGGCATCGCTCATGCTGTACGCTTTTACGGGTGTGTAAACTGGACTAATGAGAACTTTCCCTTCAACAACTGCGTCGACAAGATGCTCATTTGGTGGAAGGAAGGCAAGATGACGGCCAAGGTAGTGGAATCTGCTAAGGCCATCTTGGGGGGTGCCAAAGGACGGGTGGATCACAAATGTAAATCCTCCGTACAAATAGATGCCACCCCGGTCATCATTACCTCCAGTAGCAACATGGGCTGCATCATCGAGGGAAACTCGACGAACTTTGAACACGAGCAGCCGTTACAGGATCGGATGTTTAAATTTGAACTGACTCAAAGACTCATACGTGACTTTGGAAAAATTACCAAACAGGAAGTCAAAGACTTTTTGGCGTAGGCGAGGGAAAATAAAGTTGACGTCATTCAAATATGAACAAATATGAATATTTTCTTCTACAATGCTTAGTCCCCTCTTGTATTTTTGTGAATAAAGCAATTTATATTATTCTCTGCTGTCAAATACTGGCCTAAATTCTGCATTTTTGTAAATATCTGTCATTACCTTCTGTGTTTTCCCTCAATTGCACTATGTTGTATTTATCCAACAGTAAACTTTTCAGCAGTTTTTGATACATGGAATGATCTGTCTCTTGATGAGACGATGTAAACAGTCTGTAATAATTTCCCATGTGAAAGCAAATTTTATTAGTTTTAACACTGTAAATGCGTTTACCAGGAAACAGTGAGTTAGTGTTATTCCAAAGGGGAGTAACCATGTTTTTCAGAGGGAACTGTTAGCATGTGTACTTCTATAAATTTTTCTAGAAAGCACATTGGCCACTTTGTGTTTTCACGTATTCTTCCATGCCTGAATCCATTTCCACAGCTTAGGCTACAGCGTGAGGGCAGCTTCTGCATCCACACCTCTTCTCAAACTTTCCCTTTCTATTTCAAGTCCCCTACTATCCACACTCCCTATTATTAGTTCATTAAGCTCTGTCCTCAAGAAATCACTCAGATAATAAAAAATCTTGGCTAATTTTTTTTGCTTTCTGGAGTGCATTATCTGTGTTCTAAAAATAATAGATTATAACAATAATATATACTGATGATAGAAAAATTCAAATACAATAGAAAAATATAATGAATCCTCAAACTACTAGAAATTCAGGTTTTTTTCCCCTACATACAACACAATCCCTACCCTTCTGCATGGGAAGTCTCTTTTTCTCCCCCACTCCTAGTGCAGTGTCTACTAGTATCTTCAAATATCCTTATGCTCTTTTGAAATTCAATGTGCAGATTGTATTAAGCATACCTTATGTCCTTCCTTCTCCAGTGGCTGCCAACTGGCACCATCTCCAACATTAACAATTAAAATGAGATACAACAAAGCCTACACTCTGCCTCATGTGAAGACTACCATTTCTGTCTGTACAGTCCTAATAAAGCTTTTGCAGGCTTCATCAGCAGCAACACCCCCACCACCTCCCTGATCCTTTCCAGCTTCCCGCAGCCTCCTGATCAACTCTGGATAGGTTGACTCTGTTTCTTGGACACTTTTCCACACACAGATTTATTTTATTCTTTGACTTCAGAATAGGTAAGAGACCAGACTGGCTTAAGGTGCGGAGAGAAAGACAGTTGCTACTGAAATAGCCTTCCTGTCTTCTTGAGAATTATATTTTTGTCCAATCTTTTAGCTTCTTCTCAATGGTGGCCTCATTTGAACTTCCTGTCGACCTCCTCCCCTACCATCCTGCCACCAAATTGCCCCATGTGACACATACAAACGGCCATGCTTGAGGCAGATATATGGGCCTCTATCTCCCTCTTGTGCCCACTGGGAGAAGTGACCAGGGTTGGGTTGATTCCACAAGAGTTGCTTTTAGATTGCTAACCGCATACACCGGAATCCCACAATTCTTATCCATTTTCTTTAGCCTCTTTCTGATAGCTTATATTTTTCACAATGCCAAATGTTCTGCTTTTCAAGAACTATTTTTACTTATTCTGCTTCAGCTCAAGTCAAATGTGCAACTTCCATTTTACAGAGATGGAGGTCTTTGGGTGTGTGTGTTCTGCTTCTGGGATGTCTGTCTTCTCCCTCCATCTCTGCCTCTGAAGTAGAAGCGACCTGCTAAAGAGGAACCCAGATTTCATGACAGAAGGAGTATGTGGAGAAATGCACAGACAGAATAGAAATATAGGAAGGCATATAAAGTAGATACGAAGGCAGTTATAGACAATGCTCCAGAAAAGTGTAAACAAGGGGAGCAAAAAGTCTGATAGTAGAACATGGCAAAGGAAGGCTTTTCACTGTCAGGAAAATGAATTTTCATAGGTTTATGGAAAATCATCCCTGAAGAAGTACTGTGATGACGAATAGAGCCTTTCCCAGAGCAAATGGCAGGAGGTACTTCGCTTCATAGTTTCCTTATTCTTTTCTTGAGATTTACATGGACTCTTTACATATTGCAAAGGCACAAGCACTACCTTTTAGTATAAATATGGTCAGTAAGTATTTATCCAGTTGAATGATACTGACTAGAGCAGACTGGACTTGTGAAGTCATGAAGCCCAGGTCACAGTTTCGGCTGTCTAGGAAGGCTCCTGACCCTGTTCATCACGACCAACTTCTACTTCGTAATGAAAGTAAGTCAAAGGTTTATACTGATATCATTGTTTGTATCGATCATAGGAAAGATCAAAATTCCTCAAGACTCAGAGTTTACTGGCCACGGAGGGGTTTGGGCAGCCTTGCAAAGAGATATTAAATCAGGAAATTAAGCAGATACTTTCATATGATATTTCTGCCCCAGTGTAACAAAATCTAAGCATGTGTTTTGTTCTCCAATCTTTTCCAGTTGTTAAAAATAAAGAGAAAACGTTAGCTCTGGGTAACAAGGCTTGGAAATTTAATTAACTGATTAGAGTTTGACGTCTTTTTCTGATTTCTATTTTTATTAGTATATTTGCAGTATACAGTGATTACATTCATTGTGGGAAGTTGATATACGTACATAACACATCTCAATTCTTTTGAAGTTTTATTTTTAAAAATTTAAAGGGTTCTAATCAACATGTTATTAGATAACAAAAATGCAAAGCACCCCTTGGAGAAGATATGTAGTGGTGTTGGTCATAAGAATTCCTAAAGAAAGGCACTATTCTCACTTGTAGGTTGGTTTATTTGAATCATATAGGTAAACATAAAAGTATGACCAGGACCACGTAAGCGTCTAAGGCTTCCTATTTGCGTCAGCCATTGGCACCTCTGGTTCTTCATGCCTTTTTTGCAGGATCGATTAGAAGAACAGACGCATACGCCTTTGAAGAATGCTGAACTTCTCTTACCTTCTTCTAGCTCCTCTTCATCATCAAAGTTGTCAGGAAGCCAGCCGGGAGGCAAACAACGTTTTCCAGCCTCTTACGAGGAAGGCTTAGCCCCTCCCCCAAGTGTTTAAATTAAAAGACCTAGACTTGACATAGAAATTCATAAGAAAATGTAAGAGGATTAGTCATCTGGGAATTTGGACATAACTATCCTGATTGAACATAAAGGAACTTTGAAAAAATTGCTGGCAATGTATTCCAATTAGAAGGCACAGTTTTAAACACAACTGGCCCTCTTGCTGTGTCCCAAGTATTACTAACCTTGATTCCAAGACTAATAACTATGAACAGTACTAAAAATAATAAAAAATACTCTTTAGCTTTCCAAGTTCAGGTCTCGTGGGCAGTTAAATATAAGGCGATAGTAAGAGAAATCATTGCATATGTGTAGCATCTCATTAGACAAACATTTCCAGGGTTTCTCAGTGTTTGAGGTAGAAGTGCCAACAGCCTAGAAAATCTGGCCAGATGTCTAGTTATTCTCAGGGGTGTTTATTCTCACTGCTCTTGTTCAATATTGTCTTAGTGCCTTTTTCATTGCTGGGACACAATCCATGACACTCAAAGGAAAAAAAGGCTTTTTGGCTCACTATTTGTAGGTTTCAATCCATAGTTGGCTGACTCCAAGGCAGGGAGACACGACAAGACAGATGGAAAAGAGCTCATGGCATGTTGACTGGAAGCAGAGGATGAAGGGTGGAGGAGGCAGAAAAGACTCTTCCAGAAAGGCCATGTGCCCAGTGACCCACCTCCTCAGATCAGGCTTCACCTCCCAACATCACAGTTAGCTCTAAACTCATCAGAGGGCTAATTGACTGATGCATGTCATGCACCTGTGACCTGGTCACCTCCTCAAAGCTCAACTTCTGAGCACATGAGGCTTTGGGAAGTGGGGGACATCTATCTAAACTGTAGCAAATATAGTACTTGAAATTTTAGCCACAGCAAGTATGCAAGACCAAGAATTAAAAGAGATACAAATAGGAAAAGAGTTAATGAAATGATTTTTTCATTAATTTTATTTAAAGAAAAAAAACCAAAACAGTAAAAGGGTACAAGTAATACAGAATTACAAGAAAAAAAAAACAATAAGAAATCACTAGTTAATAGATTATATATTGTCATCTTAGAAATAGTTGTTCAAGTTACAGGATTAAAGCATACAAAGTGGACATTCAAACAGTGAGACTGCAAACAGTTGTGTTCAATGATCCAACAAAAACTTAGTAATATGATTATCTATCTTACACACCTAAACACACTTGCAGTTGTATCCTTTAGAACACTTTCTTTTCCTCTCTTTTTTACAATAAAATTTACAAATCTTGGGTTTTATTACTCCCATAGTTCTTATTATTTTTTTGGAAAAGAATACAACCAAATATGACAAAACAAAGCAGTCAGTCAAAACAAAGGATGGATAGTACATGATATAAAAACAGAGTACAAGGTAGTCAACAATGGTTACCATAATACCTCTTTCTACCCTAAAAAGAATTGCCTATATCATCAGGTATAATAAAAGTGAACAAAACAGTACAGAACAGGACCAATAAAACCTAAACATTGGAGACACTGCAGGACTTCAAAAGAAGATAATAGTCAAACCAGAATGGGCATCATAGTGAATCTTATTGCCTTCAAAGTAGTTGCCTATACCCTCATACTTGATACTATCAAACAGAACAGAACAGAGTAAAATCAATCAAAACAAGACGGTGAGAGCAATACAGGGCTTCAAATCAAGTTAATAGGAAATCAAAAGAGTTACTATAACATAGCCTGCTAATTTTTTTGATTTTTTCTGTTAATTAAAAAATAATAATAAATAAAATTTTTAAAAAAGGGGGAGATTGAGATAAAAGAGGACATAACAACTTAACAATACAGGTCAGAACAGAACAATTTAAGCAACATAGTGTTTCACCACAAAATATCCCACTTAATAGTAGTTACTATAGTGCCTCTTTCCTTGAAATATTTAAATATAACTTCATATACTATAGCATCAAACATATCAAGACAGTGTAAAACCATTCAAATGGATGAAAGCATTGTAGGGTATTTAGAACCAGCTAATGGAAAACGAACAATGGTTTCTATATTATCTCTTTGCCTATAAGAATTTTGGTTTATACTATCAAATATAGTAAAATTCAGTAAGATAAAGCATGATAAAACCAATGGAGATAGAAGAACAACAGTTTGGTGGGACTTCAAAATAAGATGATATTAAATCAGCACTAGCTATTATAATGTCTTGTTTTCTTAAAAATAGCTGTTCATTTCATCACAGGCAATAATATCAAACAGCCCAGAATAAAACAATTCCAATTAATGAGTGAAAACTTTATAAGGCTTCAAAGCCACATAATAGGGAATCATGATTACCACATACTTTTATGTATTTGAATCATTTCTTACAATAGGGAAACTATTCAGTATTCATACATGTGAGTTTGATTTATTTCACTTATGAGTATGGTCTCAAGCTGCACCCACTTATTTATAAATATCTCAATGTGATCCTTCTTTATAGCTGAATAGTACTCCATTGTATAAAAATGCAACTTTTTTTATTTAAAGAGAAAAACAAAACTAAACGAAGCAAGACAGTAAAAGGCTAGAAGCAACACAGAATTTCAAGAGAAAAAACATACAGTAAGAATTCACCAGTTAATAGATCACACATTGTCAACTTACAAACAGCTGTCCAGATTACAAAATTAAAGCATACAAAGTGGAGATTAATACAGTGAGATTGCAGTCAGTTCTGTTCAATGATCCAAGAAAAACTCAGCAATATGATTCTCTATCCTACACATTTAAATAAACTTGCAGTTATATCCTTGAGATCACTTTCCTTCCTCTCTTTTTTACCCTAACAATCACGCATTTTAGTTTCCATTACTTCCACAGTTTTTTTTAACTTTTTCTTTGAAGAGGAAAAGAAAAAAGATTGAAAAAAAAGGCCAAAAACAAACAAACAAAAAAAAACAAAACAAAACAGACGAAAGAAAAACCCAATGTGACAAAGCAAAACAGAGTCATTTAGATCAGGAGGACGGACATAGCATAAAATGAAAAAAAAAGGGGGGGGGGAGGGATTACTAGGTGATTAACAGTGGTTACCATTATGCCTCTTGTTATCCTAAAAAGAGTAGCCTATATCAGCTAGTATAAAAGAATTGAACAAAACTGTACATAAGACCAATAAAACCACATTGGAGAGCTTACAGGATTCCAAAGAAGATAATAGTCAAATAATAGCGGGCATCATAGAATATCTGGTTGCCTTCCAAATGGTTGCCTATACACTCAAACTTGATACTATTAAGCGAAACAGAATATAATAAAATCAGTCAGAACAAGATATGGAGAACACTACAGGGGTTCAAATCAGGTTAATAGGGAAGCAAAAAAATTACTATAATCTATCACACTATTTTTAATTTAGTTTTCCTTAAGTTAAAAGATACTAAGGAATAAATTAATTTTTTTTAAAAAAAGGAAATAAAAAGGGGGGAGACTGAGATAAAAAAAAAAAAGAACGTATCAATAAAACAACACCGGTCAGAATCGAAAAATTTAACCATCATTGTGTTTCACCCCCAGATAGCTTGACATTAATAGTAGTGACCATAGTGACTCTTTCCTTGAAATATTTGAGTCTAACTTCGTATGCTATAGCATCAAATTTATCAAGACAGTGTGAGACCGTTCAAGAGAATGAAATTATTGCAGGGTATTTAGAACCAGCTAGCAGAAACCAAACATCAATTTCTATATTATCTCTTTGTCTATAAAAAACTTGCTTATACTATCGCATACATTAAGATATAATAAGGTACCACATGTTAGAACCATTGGAAACAAATGAACAAAAACTTGATGGGACTTCAAAACAGGATGATAGTAAATCAGCGCTAGCTATTACACTCTTATTCTCTTCAAAATAGTTATTTGTAGTATCACAGACAAAAAAATAAAACCACCCAAATTAAAACCATTCCAAGTAATGAGTGAAAACATTATATGGCTTCAAACCAGTGTGACTGGGAATCATGATTACCATGTACTTTCATGTATTCTTATCGTTTCTTACACTAGGGAAACTATTCGGTAATTATACAGGTGAGTTTGATTTATTTCACTTATAAGAATAGTCTCGAGCTGTGTCCATTTATTTATAAATATCTCAATGTGATCATTCTTTATAGCTGAGTAGTACTCCATTGTATAAAAATACTACCACTTTTTTATCCATTCCTCAGTTGATGGACACTTAGGTTGTTTCCAAGATCTGGCTATTACAAATTGTACTGCTATAAACATGGGTGCACATATATCACTGTGGTATGATACTTTCAGTTCTTCTGGGAATATGCCTAGGAGTGGAATAGCTGGGTCAAATGGTGCTTCCAGTCCCAGCTTTCTGAGAAATCTCCAGACTGACCTCCACAATGGTTGCACCAGTCTACACTCCCACCAACAGTGCAGGAGAGTTCCTTTTCCCCCACAGCCTCTCCAGCATTTGTTATTGGTGGTTTTCTTGATCTTGGCCATTCTTTCAGGATTGAGATGAAATCTCAGTGTGGTTTTAATTTGCGTTTCTCTAATGACTAGTGATGCTGAACATTTTTTCATATATTTATTTGCCGTTTGTATTTCTTCATCTGAAAATTGTTTATTCATCTCCGATGCCCATTTTTGGATGGGGTCTTTGAATTTTGGGGGTCTGAGTTGTTTTAATTCTTTGTATGTTTTAGACAGAAGTCCTTTGTCTGAGGGACAGTTCACTAGGATTTTTTCCCAGTTTGTGGGTTTTCTTTTCACTATGTTAGAGATTTCTTTCGATGTGCAGAAACTTTTTAATAAGATGTGATCTCAGTTATTGACTCTGGGAAGTATTTCCCGTGCAGTTTGAGTCTTGTTCATGAATTCTCTACCTACCCCTGTGTCTTCAAGGTTTTTACCCAATTTGTCTTCCAATAGATTTAGTGTTTCTGTTTTAATATTTAGATCTTTGATCCATTTAGATTTTATTTTAGTATATGGTGACAGGCATGGGTCTAGTTTTAGTTTTCAGCATATGGAGAGCCAGTTTTTCCAACACCATTTATTAAAGAGACTGTCATTCTTCCAGTGAACCTGCTTGGCCCCTTTATCAAATTCTGTCTATTTCTTCTATGTTATCAAACCTTTGAGAGTAGAGGTTTTCGAAATAGGTGTTGACGATCTTCTGTATTTTTCTATAGAGTCTGATGTGATTTTGCCTTTTTCATTCTTATTGCGTGAATTTAAGCTTTTTCTTCCCTTTTTAAAATAAGGTTGGCTAGGGGCTTATAAATTTTATTTACTCTTTCAAAGAATCAACTCTTTGATTCTTTGTATTGTTTTCTTAGTCTCTATTGATTTCTGCTCTGATTTTTATAATTTCCTCCTTTCTTTTGACTTTGGGCTTGACTTGCTCTTCTTTTTCTAGATTTTTGAGATGTGATATCAGGTTATTTATTTGTATTCATTCTGTTTTCCTGATGTGGGGACTCAGTGCAATAAATTTCCCTCTGAGGACGGCTTTCATTGCATCCCACAGATTCCGGTAAGTTGTATTTGTATTTTCATTTGCTTGTATGTATTGTTTAATTTCTTCTTTAATTTTCCCTGTGACCCACTGATTACTCAAGAGTGTGTTATTCAGTTTTCATATGTTTGTGGAATTTTTGCAGTATCTCTTATCATCAATTTCTAATTTCATAGCACTATGATCTGATAACGTACAAGGGATAATTTCTACTCTTTTGCATTTATTTAAATATGCTCTGTTAGCTAATATATGGTCTATTTTAGAGAGTGACCCATGTACTGCTGAGAAGAATGTGTATTCTGATGTTGTTGGATGGAACACTCTGCATATGTCTATCAAGTCCATTTGTTTGCAGGTGTGATTCAGTTCTGTTATTTTTTTGCTGATTTTCTGTCTGGTTGATCTGTCCCTTGGTGTCAATGATGTGTTAAGGGTCTGTTATAATTGTGTTACTGATAATTTGGTTTTTCATTTCTGTTAATACTTGTTTTATATAACTGGGTGCTCTGGAATTTGGTGCATATATATTTAAGATAGTTATCTCTTCTTCTTGAAGTTTTCCCCTAACCAGTATGTAGTGACCTTCTTTATCTCTTCTGATCATTATTGCTTTAAAGTTCACATTGTCTGCAAACAGAATGGCTATTCTCACTTTTTGGGGGGTTCCTGTTGCATGAAGTATTGTTTTCCATCCTTTGACTTTCAGTCTGTGAGTATCCTTTTGAGTTAGATGGGTTTCTTGCAGACAGCATATGCTTATATTTTGTTTCTTGATCCATTCTGCCAGTCTGTTTCTTTTAATTGGTGCATTGAGACCATTTACATTAATGGTTATAACTGTTGTATGTTGGTTTATTGTTGACACGTTATCTTTCTGCTGTTGCTTCTTTATCTTTCTGTTCTGTTTAATTGTCTGCTTTGCTTAGTGGTTTTTTCCTAAGTGTATCTAAACTGTCTTTCAATATTCTTTGCAGGGTTGGCTTGGTGATCATGACCTTCTTCAGCTGTTCTTTGTCATGGAAGTATCTTATTTCTCCATCAATTTTGAAGGACAGTTTTGCAAAGTACATCAGTCTAGGTTGGAAATCATTTTCCTTTAGGATCTGGAATACTTCACTCCATGCTCTTCTAGACTTTATTGTTTGTGCTGAGAAGTCTGCTGTGATTCTATAGGTTTTCCTTTATAAGTGATGTCTTTTCTCTCTGATAGCTTTTAATATTGTATTCTTATGTTGGATTTCTGGGATGGTGATTATTATATGTCTAGGTGTAGTTTTATTTTGGTTATGGCTATTTGGAGTTCTGTACGCTTCAGTGATCCTGATGTCGGTTTCCGATCTCATGTTTGGGAAATATTCTGCTATCACTTCTCTAAATATCCTCTTGATGTCCTTTATGTTGTCCCCTTCTTTTACATTAATCCCTATCAATCTTGTTTTTCTTTGCATCATCTTGCAGTTGTTGAATTATTATTTCCTGATTCCTTGTTATTTTTAAAAGATCTTCCCTTTCCTGTTCACTAGCTGCAATCTTGTCTTCATGATCTAAATTCTATCTTCACTTTCATTGAGGCAGTTTCTTTTTTTTTGTCTTTTTCTTTTTTTATCAGTACCAGGGATCGAACTCACGACCACACACTTGCAAGGCAGGCATTTATGCTGCTGAGCTGAATCCCCAGCCCCCATTGAGGCAGTTTTTACAGCTTTCAATGGAATTTTTGATTTCCTGTATATCTCTGTGCATCTGCTTTATGTATTCTGTTTGTTTCTTATATTGCTCATCCAGGGATTCTATTTTTTTGTTTAGTTCCTCCAATTTTTAAACTGTGACTTCTTTAGATGTGTTCAGCATCTCTTTCATTTCTTTTATCATTTCTTCTTTCATCTGGGAGATTATTTCTAGTTTGAATTCCTTTAAAGCTTCCTGGAGTTGCTTCTTTATTTCAGTTGCAATTATGTCAGATATTTCAGGTGTATGCCATACATTTTCTTCTATGTACATCGCTCCTAAAGTTTCTTTGGATGGGCTGGAGGTTTGAGAATGTAATTTGGCCTTTCATTTTGTCATTTTCCTATATTTCTGTGTTTCAAGTGTTATTCTAAGGCTTCCCCAGGGGTCTGTTGCAAATCCTATTCTATGCCCTCAGCTCCTGGGACTCTGCCACCCAGTTCCTTCGATTGATAGAGGGTCACTGGGCATGGAGCAGGCCGGCTCAAGCCCAGCCTCTGGAACTGATGGTGCCCACTTGCTTGCTTAGAACTCCAGAGTCTGCCAGGCACAGCCAGGAGTGGGAAGGCTAGTGTAGGCCCTTAGGACCTGCCATGCTGCTCCAGTGCACTTGGAAGCTGCAAAGTTCCCTGGCCAGTGCCAAGTGAGGGTCCCAAACTAACTGGACTCGGGGGAAAGTGCACAGGGCACTTACACCAAGCCACCGGGCCTCTGGAACTGATGGCGCCTGCCTACTTTCTTACAACTCCCGAAATGATTATTCTTGGGATGTGATAAAACTCTATACTTATAAGACCCAAGTATCCACCAAAAGACCCTTAGAATTAATAAATCCAGCAAATTAGCAGGATACAAAATCAACATACAAAAATCAGTGGTGCTTCTGTATATGTATCAATAGCCTTTTGATAAAGAAATCAGGAAAGCAATTCCATTTATAATAGTTTCAAGAAAATAAAATACCTAAGAATAAACCTAACCAAGGAGGTGAAAGACCTCTACAGGGAAAACTAAGAATAGTGAAGACATTGAAGCAATAGAAGAATGGATAAATACAGTGCTAGTGGGATCAATGTATTTAGGTTTTATTTGGAGATTTATCCCATACTTCTCACCTCTCACATAAGTAACTTTCTCCATTATTAACACTCCCCACCACTGTGGTGCAGTTTTATAACTGATCACCACTGATGTTTCTGCATTCACACGTCACTGTCATCCAAAGATCATAAGGTTCCCTTATGGTGTCACATATTCTTTGGGTTTGGACAAATCTGACACGTATCTGCCACAACAGTACCAGGCACAGTAGTTTAACTGCCCTAAAATCCGATACTGTACCTAGGCAGTCTCCTTTAATCCCTGGCAACCACTGATGACTTTATAGTTTTGTCTTTCCCAGAATGTCTTATGGTTGAAATCATACAGTATGCAGCTATTCCAGATATATTTCTTTTAATTGGTAATAAACACTTAAATTTCCTTCATTTCATTTCAGTACTGAATAATACTCCTTTTTCTGGATATACTTCATTTGATCCATTCAACATCATGATTGCTTCTAAACGTTCAAAGATGAACAAAATTGATATGAATATCCATGTGCGGATTTTACGTGGGTATGTTTTTAACTCCTTTGGGTAACTACAAGGTATTTGAATAGGATGTTAAGAGTACATTTAGTTTTTAAGAAGCCATGAAACTGTCTTCCAGCTTTTCTATGTCATTTTACAATGAACGAGGCCTTCTGTTGTTCCATAGGCTCATTGGCAACCGGTATTTTCAGTGTCTCAGATTTTCACTGAAATAATAAATGGATAGAAGTTGTTTTAATTTACAGTATCCAATGGTATATGATGTTGAACATCTCATCATTTGTTTATTTGGTATCTTGTTTAGTGATATCTTTCTCTTTATTGGACTTAATCATGGCATTTTCAGACTTTTATATCCGTGTGATACCACTTGCTTATTGCAGGCTGTCTTAGTTGCTTTCCTCATTGTTGAGACAAATTACCCAACACTCAAAATTAAGGAAGAAAGGCTCATTTAGCTCATAGTTTGTATGGGTTTCAGTCCACATTGTGCTGGCTCCAAGGCAGCAGAGCAAAGTTCATGATGCCCAAGAGGCAGCAAAAGCAACCAGAGAGGGGGACAAGACTCTTTCTGTCCTTTATATTGCATGCAGGATACCTGCCCTAGGGCAGGTGTAGCACTCACACCTCAATCCTAGCCAGAACTTTGCCAAACCAATCAGTGGACTAATTTACTAATCATGCGCTCTGAATTGAGCTTCACACACACTCTAGATTCAGCCGCTTCTGAAAAGTGCACTCCCCCCCCCCAATGACTGCATGAGGCTTTGGGGATACAAATTATAACATTGGGATACAGGATAAAGTATTTCTTCTCTATAATATTTTTATATATCTTGATATAGTCCCTCATTAGTTCCAGAAGGTATTTTATCAGTTGTTTAGGTTGTTTATAGACAGTTGTATCATTTGGAAACAAAGACAGTATTAGTTCCTCTTTCCCAATCTAGATGCCTTTTATTTTATTTTTGTTTTATTGAATTATCTAGGATTTCCAGTATGATCTGAAAAGCAGCAGCAAGAGAATCCATCATTGCCTTTTTCCTGGTCTTAGAAAATTTTCTGTTTCTCATTAACTGATATTTTCTCCTTGTTTTTTCTAGATATCCTTTATCAAGTTGGGATTGGCTTTTTAGAAAAAAAAATGTCTACCCATGCTAAAGAAAGACTGAGGGGCTGGGGATTTAGCTCAGCGGCATAAGCACCTGCCTTGCAAGCAGGCAGTCGTGAGTTCGATCCCCAGTACCGGAAAAAAGAAAAAAAGAAAAAGAAACACTGAAATGCTGTGACAGAAGGTTTAGCTCTTACCACCACCCCTCTACAGTGGGTTTTGTTTTGTTTTGTTTTCCTCTTTAGTGTCTTCATATTATGTCTTTTTCTCAGAGAGAAAATCAGGTACTAAATTGTAATAGAGGGGAAACACCAAATACGTTTTTTGTTCCTTTTTCTGATTTTCTTGTGCTCTTTTTTATAGAACTTGGTTGCTATTTTTAGGCTGATCAACTCCAGTTTAGCATAATTCATTTACGTTTCCAAATTAAAGTTGAATTGAAATGTATGAGACTTTTTTCTCTAAAGATTTTATTAGTCAATCTTGGGAAGGACATTTAAGTGTGGTATTGTAAGTAGTTCTTCTTACTCTGTTTTAAACTGATGAAACATTTTGCCACTCATTGGAATCACATACTTCAAATTTTGCAAACATGCTCATCTTATTAAAACAACTCTGAGCAGGCATGTGACTCACCATCTGTTTTCTCATGTAAGTACAAGTGACAGTGATAGTACATCTAACCCACGAAGACATGATGTCAACTGCAATTCTGTTTGGAATACATGTGATGTCAATACTTATTTACAAAAGCAGTACGGAACACGAAGCATCCATCTCCTATGGAAATGTAGGGCATTACACTTATTGATCTGGAATATGTGTTTGCTTTGAGTCTCCAACTTATTTGTAAAGCTCCACCAAGTCTCTAAATAAAAACCAACAGATAAATTATGACTGTTTGTGGGGAGGGAAGGAAGGCCTGATTTACTGGTTAATGGCTTCTTTTATATTTTTCTTTTAAATAAAATCATATCTCACATACTGGAATCTAATATACTAATAACTGTGACATTGTCCAAAATGTATTACAACATTGTATTTTATTTTCCATATCATGAATATTTTACTTTGATATTCAGAAAAAATTATAAAATATATTTTAAAAATCTTTTCACTACATTTGATTTTTGTGTTTTACAATTTAGTCACTTTACCCCATTGGTGACTTTAATATTTCTTGTAGGAGATAAGACTTCTGGCAGCAGATGGAGGTCTAGTTGAAAGGGTCTCCTAAAGGAAATTTGTTCAAACACACAAAATGCAACTAGATTTTACCTTTACATCTGCATTTCCTTCTGGCTAGTATTTCCCTTATGAATCCCCAGCAGAGCAATGGCTGGGAAAGAGAAGATATGCCATGAGAGTTGAAATGTATTTAACATGACATCGAGATATCATACATCCAAATTTGGCAAATCATGATTGTTATTGTTCAGAAACAGAACTGAAGGTTGTAGGACATTAGCGGATCACACAGGGCTATTGTCTGCTTTTGGGCAATTCTTCCTGCACCTGTAGGGATGCCCAAGCAGTACAGCTGTTCCCTCTGAGTTGTTAGGTGGACTTACTGTCAGGTCACAGAAGAACACTCCCTGCAAAGTTTGCTTATTAGGAAGATAATCTTTCTGAGTTTTTATAAAAAATACTGCTTGATGGTGGCTAGTTTTATTTTGCAAGCTCTGCTTTGGTGATCACTTTTCTTGGTGTCACCTGCAAAATACACACAGCAACACACTAGAGGGAGCAATGTTGCTGTGTACAACATGGCACCCATACTTCCTGCTGCAGGTTCTCAAAACTCCGGTCTAGCCACACTAGCTGAACATAAATATTTTCCACTGGATGGTTTTTCAATAGACTGATTAATCTACAGTCAAGCTGATTTGGGGGAAGGGATGTGTCTTTTTTCACAAGTTTCTAGAAACAAAACATTCTCTGCTTTATCCCATTTTTTCTAGAAATTGGGCAAATTAACTCTTACTATTCACAGCCCAACTCTTCTTATGACCTTTCTATTAGGATTTTGTAAGATGCACTTTAATCTAGTAAATGTGACTTAACAGTTAATGTATTGAAGCAGGTTTTAATTATATCCTTATTCTGTTAACCAGAGACAGCATATAGATTATTGTCTTCCATTAGCTCACAGATTGTAAGGGCAGGAGAGGACGATAATCTGAGAAGTTAGGATTTCCCAGTACATATGATTAGGAACAAAGAAATCCAAAGGATTTTCTTTGGGATGGTCCAAAGGAATGCTCTTAGGCTTAGATTTCCATAGCTGAGCTCTAGGACTCCTGAGGCATACAGAGCTATCTGGAGATGTCTTACTTCTAGAGGCTGAGCCTTAGTGAGGTTTATAATCTCCCCACATCAGTGTGATATGGAGGGTAATGAATCATGCACATATATACATCCTTACCCCCACTGCCCGAGAATAAAACAGCATCAAAGCTGTTCGGCATGGAGCCCAAGAATCTGCATTTAAAAAGGGTCCCAATTAATTCTTATATATCCTAAGATTTGGTACCCATAGCCTACTTTTCTTAGCCACATCTTTCTTTGTAGGCAACTGTGGATTGAAAACTGATGGCCAATTTAAACACCAGGTGGGCTGAATCAGTGTAGTGCTGAGTGTAGATGGCCCACCTGAGGATTTTTGCCATCATAAAAAAGGAGACCTAGAGAAGAAGAGCTATTGTTTTTTTGGTTCTCCTGTTGCTGTGAGTTCCCCTGGAGGAGCTTGCTGAGCTTCTTTCCTGAAATGAACTTGGCTGTTGCCATTATCAAAGGAGTTTGGGACTTTTCACTGAGAGTGGCTGCAGTTCACTTTGGGGGAGCTCTGGTCCTTACTTTGAGCATCACCTCCTGGCTCCAGAGGGGAAGATCTGTGCTGTTCAGTCTCCAGAAGAAGCTTGTCATGCTGGCTTTTCTGATATGAACTCAGCTGTTCTCATCAGAGGTGAAGCTCAGGACTTAGTTGTCACTGAGTATGGCTGTGGTACCTTTTAGGGGAGCTCTGGTCCTTACTTTGAGCATTGCTTCTTGACTCCAGGGGGCAAGATGTGTACTGTTCAATCTCCAGGAGAATTTTGTCATGCTAGCTTCCTGATATGAACTCGGCTTTTTTCATTGTTGAAAGAACTTGGGACCTCACTGTCACTGAGGATGGCTGTGATACTTTTGGAGGGAAGCCCTGGTCTCTATTTTGAGTATTATTTCTTGGCTCCAGTGCAGAACCCTCAGCCTTCTGGCACACATCCTTCATCCCTCTGGCACAGACTTTCAGCTCCCACCACTGACCTTTGGGCCTTCCCAGCAAGACCCATGAAACAGACTGGCATGAGTCACTTGTCGTAGGCTCTTGCATGAATCATTGTCCAGTTGGACTCATGCAGGATTTTGCCATGGGATCCAGACCTTCAGCAGGATCCTCTAGGACTTTAGCATGTGAACAGATTCCCTGTACTTTTTTGTATCTGACTCTTGGGGTGACTATCATAAATAATACTATAAATTATGTATCCTGTATATAATTGCTTTTCTTGAAATCCCTGAGTACAACAGCAACTTTATTATCTACTCATCTCTTTAAGTGGCTCCTTAATTGTGACTTACTTCACTGTGAATTTTTGTCACTTCACTAAAACTAATTAGAAAAAATTATTACATTGTGCAGTCCCAGAATAATGGCATATTAATAGGATTACAGTCTAGCAGTAAAAAATTAATTTCAAAATAATAAAAAGTCTTTACTTTTGTTTGTGGAACAAACAGGAGTTCCAAGCAAATATCTCCCATCTCCTTGATGCTTAATCTCTAGCAATCCACATTTCCTGGTTCCTTCACTGTCAGCTATAGCTTGGGAACATTTCATTCTTTTATTCCCATCAATCCATCAGTTTTTCTCATAATTCTGAATGCTAAGTTTCCAAAGAATTAGCTTGAAAATGGGAGACTCTCCTTTGAAGTTGTAGAAGGAAATATGAAAAAGAAAAAAATTTTACACACACACATATACATGCATGCACGCCACAAAGGGATGATCAATAAGTTTAAATTAAAAATGATTATGACAAGACACATTGCCATTAATCCCTTTCAAAGTACTCCTCACTTCAAATACAGTTATCCATCATTGCTGCTTTGTGAAGCAGTTCCGGAAGGCCTCTTTCCTGAGTGTCTTTACCAGATGTGATGAAACATACAGGGAATGCTGCTGAGTGCCATCCAATGGAAAGGCTGCTCACCCTCTTCACTCAGCAAGCTGGTGCCACAAAATTTCCGGTTCTTCCACAAAGTCAAAATGACCATGAAAAGCAGATATTTTGAATTCATTCAGGAGATCGAGGCACAGCAACTAATGGCATTCATGAAAGAGAATTTCTAGAATTACTGCAGAATTATTTTGAGAGTGTTAATGGCAATGTTTCTTTTACTATAAAAAATTTTTTTAAAAGTAAACATATTTTTTCTATCACACCTAGTGTGTGTATGTGTGTGTGTGTGGTGTCAAATTTAGATTTATTCATGATCTCCATAACATGGGAGCTACAATCACATATTCTGCATCTGTAAACCAAATATAAAAAGCTGAACAGTATATTTTTAAATTTTCCTATCAGTAAGTAGACCTTAGATGTCTAGTATAATAATAAATACAATAATAGGAATAATAATAAAAAGAAATCCCACAGCGTTTCTGCTCAATATAAAATTCATAGGTGAGATATGCTGTCTCTAGGCAATAGCCATGTCCTGCTATAGCACAACTGTTTTCAGAATATAATCAGTTTGTAAGTAAGCAGAAGTTAAAATACGAAGCTTACATGTAAATGAAAATAGTTGTTTCTGTCACTAAGAATAAGAGCCACTATTTACTTAAAAGAAAGTCTATGTCCAAAGCATGTGTTCATCACTTTTCATGCATTGTCTCTAGCAGTGACATACAGGTTGTCTTATTATTCGTGTTTTATAGAGTACAGAATCAATCTTGAGAAAGGTTAAATAAAGAAGCTAAGGAAACAAAACAGCATTTAAATCAGGTCAACCTTGCTGCAAGTTCTTCATTTTTTATAGCACCCGACATCGCCCTCAGACCTCAGTAGGATTTAATTCTCTTTTTAGAAGAGGTGCCAGGCCTGGAAATCCTGGCAGACTTACAGTGTGGTGCATACCAGGAGTGGGAAGGAAGGCAGCTCAGGGAGTGTGAAGCTGTGCAGATTGGAGCCCTTGCCTTGTTCATGCCTTGTTCAGCTCATGGATGCAATCAGCTCGGTAGCATCAGGGAGACTTGAGTTCCCAGAGCCCTTGGAGCCCCCACTTTGGGGACCTCTCAAACCCTGCCCTCACACCATCTGGCTCTGCAAGAGAGGAGGTCCCTCAGCCTCTGACTGTTTTTGGAAACTTTAGCTCCTGCCTCTCTTTCTGTCCATGGTCTAGGGTCCAGCACCCCCAAAACACAGCATTTCTTGCCCTACAGCTTCTCCAGAAAATGCTCCCAGCTGTCCTTCCATGGCCTGGTGCATTCATTCCAGACCTGCCTCAGTCGATCCTGGTCTTAGACTTCGCCTACACTCTTGGCTAGAAGTCTGGGCTCCGTCTTTTGCCATGTTGGCTCTTCTTGCTTTGACTCAGCATTTCTTACCCCTCTCCAGGGCCTTGACACTGCAAGACAGGTGTGACTAACAGTGGACTCTCACAGCTGGGGTCAGCCGTCATGCTCTGTATGGTCCCTCCAATGCTTTCTCTCCGTCTTCCTGCCTGAATAACCCCAGAAACTGATACAGAAAGGACACGTTTCAGAGACATTTGCTTTGGATGCTGGACACATGAATTTATTAACTGGGCAAAGTCATCAAGGGTATCTTGCTTCATTTCATTGTCTTAAATTCTAGAATTTCTACTGTTGGAACATTTTCAGAAGATAAACTAGTCCATTATGAATGATAATAATAGCAGTCATGACAATGACTTTGTTGTTGTTGCTGTGTTGCTTGTCATATGTGTAAGGTCGAACATTAGGCTCGCTGAACCCCAAAGAACCCTTACATGGTGTCAGCCAAGAACCATGGTATCCTGGGCTCTCAAAACACTGAGACTATGAAGAATGGGTGTAACTCAGTGACACAGCACATGCCAAGGCTCTAGGGTTAATCCCTAGAACTACTCACCCCAAAAGGGAAGCAGAAATTGTTATTGTTATGGCCACTGATGGTAAGCACATTTTATATGCCATCTAATTCAGAAAAATAAATAATCTCATTCCAATGTCACCAGGACGTAGACGCAGGTGAAAATGATTTCCTCCCACTGAAGTAGCATTCTGTTATCTTCAGCAGCATCCCTATCTGTGAAAAATTCATGAATTTTCACAACCCCTAACCTGAAAACAACTAACGCTCACCTTATTTTACATGACACATTTCAGTGACATTTTGCTAGCTGTGATGGACCAGTAGCAACATCCAAATTGAAATGTCTGTCTGAAAATGGTTACTCAAATGGTCAGAAATAAGAATATCCAGATAGCTAGTAAAAGCATATGATATGACTGGACAATAATTGTCAGTGATTCTCAATTTATACCTTATAAGTTCCTACATTTTATTTATTTTTTAACTTAGTTTATTGGTACCATTTAGATACACATGATGATCACTTACATTTTAGAGAATTTGTGTCATGTTCTATCTTGATTCCTCTTTTTCCCCATTTCTTCCCTTCCCTTGAACCCTTCTTCCCCTCCTTATTTACAAAACTTTGTTTCCAGTTTTCTCTTTTCTCATTTTTTCTTTTCTCTTATTTTTATCCTCCTCCACTTCCCCAGTTTCCTTTCCCTTTTGAACAATTTCTTCCAGTTTCATAATATATATTATATATTTTGGTCCTTATTTATAGTTTCAATTTTTCACACCAGAGAAACAACAAAATATTTGCAAATTATTGATTTATTTAACTTAATAATATGCTCTCACATGCATCCATTTACCTAGAAATGTCTCAATTTGCCCTTCTTTATCGCTGAGTAGTACTCCATTGTATAATTTTTATCCATTCATTGGTTCACAGGCATTTGGGTTGTTTCCAAGATTTAATTATTACAAAACTGTGCTTTTATAACATGCATGTGTATATATTACTGTAGTATGATGCTTTTAATTCTTTAGAGATGATACCAAGAAGGGGAATAACTGGGTCAAATGGAATCTCTAGGCTCAGGTTTTTGAAGTTATCACCACATTGATTTCCACAGTGGCTGTACTGGACAATAATCGTTAGTGAGTCTCAACTTACATTTTATTTTTATAAGTTTCTAAATTTTATTTATTTTTAGCTAAGTTTATAGGTACCATTTTGATACACATAACGATCACTTTTATCATAGATACATAGACTACACTTACATAAAAAGTGGAAAAGGGTTCCTTTTTTCCCACAGCCTTGCCACCACTTATTATTTGATTTTTTGGTGTTAGCCATTCTTTCTGGAGTGAGATGGAATCTCAACATTGTCTTAATTAGCATCTCTTGAATGACCAGTGATGTTGAACATTTTTTCCTATATTTATTTTGTTTGTACTTCTCCATCTGAGAAATATATATACATCTCAGATGCATATTTTTGGATTGGGTCTGTAAGTTTGGGAAGACTATCTTTTTTCAGTTCTTTATATGTTCTAGATATTAGTTCACTGTCTGAGGGACAGTTGACAAAAGTTTTTCCCTGCTCTGTGAGTTATCTTTTGCTATTAGGAGCATCAAGAAAAACAAACAAAATAAAGTAGCAATATGCATCCTTATCCCTTTTGCCACTTTTAAAAGTTTGTAAGAAAAATGCTATATTTGGAATTTATGACCTAACCCATTGTACCTATAGACACTAATATTAACAGCAAAGATAATATCTGTCAGACATGCAATTGCTGCAGTGTCCTGAGGAGAGATTCACCTCTGTGAGAAATATACTGCTGACTTGGTAAATTGGTTTTATAATGTGATCTTTATGCAGATCAGACATGGTCGCTCTTGTCTTGAGCATGATTCTACAAACTTCAAGGATTCTGAGACAAAGTGCTTCCCATAATATACCGACCAAACAAGCTCCTGAATATTATTAGGCTTCCTGGTTATCAGAAAGCGTTGGCTGACCATTGCTTTCCGGATGCAAGCAGCTCAGGTGTCTGGTCCACCATGCGTTAGAAGTCCCTGAATCACATGTAAGCTTGGGAAGGCAAGACAGTTGCCCGAGTTTGATTATTTCTGAATGAATTAGCTATTAACATCCTGGGAGTATAGTAATAGCTGGTTTTAGCAAGGAACTTCCTCATGTGGCTAACATGAGCTTATTAAAAGTGTCTGTCTCCCTACGCTCATGCTCTAACAGATACAATGAACCAGGATCACCTTACCTCAGCCTGTGTCCTAAGAGACATTGAATCTCTCACTGTAAGACCATGGGATCCTTGTTCTTTAGTAAATAGGTGAGTTGAGGATGTAGAAAATGTCAGAATAGATAATAGAACAGAAATCATTATATTATTTGTTTCAAGGTTACATTTCTAGTAGGGCTGTAACCAAAACAAGAATAACGGGGGTTGGGGATTTAGCTCAGCGGCATAAGCGCCTTCCTTGCAAGTGTGCAGTCGTGAGTTCGATCCCTGGTACCAATAAAAACAAAAAAGACAAAAAAAGAATCACAAAACTGCTTCTGAATTAGAAGTTTTGGACCTGGAATTCTCTTTTTGTATATATTGATAGTATACAGGATTTGATGCCAGAAATGAGCCTGGGACCCAGTATTCTGCTACTTGGAATGTTTATGGTGTGGAATTTATGGTGTTTATGTATGGCTGCTCACACATTGGAATCATCTGGAAGATTAAAATGAAATATTAGTTTGATTCAGTTGTACTGACGTACAAACTGTCACTAGTATTTCCCTAATATTTCTACTACTCCAAATATGAAGCCAGAATTAAGAAATACAACTTAAACAGATTTTATTTAATATTTATATATTCACATCTGAATGGGTGTCACAGAGTACAGGTTAGGTTTTTAAAAGATAAAATTCTATGAAAAAAAACAGTCAAAATGTTGACAACTGCTGGTAGATGGGAAACATCCTTTGTAAGTTATAAAGCCCTTAGCCAATATGAGAGTGTTTTATTATCACCAAAAAATGCTCCTTAAAAATATTTCATGGCTCTGGAATGATTAGCCTTGGTCTTTACTCTTAAGAGATTACATCTTTTTATTTTTTTAATCGGTACCAGGGATCAAACTCAAGACTGCCTGCTTGCAACGCAGGTGCTTATGCTGCTGAGCTAAATCCCCAGCTCCCAAGAGATTACATCTTAAAGTTTGCCATCTAATAGTGATCATTTGTTTCTAGTAAATGTGTTTTATGAATAATAACAGTAATTGTGTTCATTTTGTAGAGCAAATAACAATATAAAGGTACAGATTGCAAAGTAGCTAGGGGTTAATGATAGCAACAATTAGGACACAAATTTTAAAAATTTAAAGAAAAATTTAAGGTGCTGAATCCAATCTAAGGACTTCTGCACTGAAGTTAAGGGAGCACACAACCAAAGATCACTTCTGCATTTCAAGTAGAGCTGAGGCTCCTGTGCACGTGTCCTGGGTTAGACCAAGATGCCAGTTAGAACGCTAGGGTGATTCCCATTTAATTAATTCCATTCTGTACTGACAAGGCGCAAAGGTTGCCCAACACAACAAAAATGAATGTCCAACACACAAGGATACACTGAAGGTAAAAAAAAAAGCAATAAGACCAGACCTGTGCTTGTAGCAATATTGTTTCAGTCGGAAATACAATTCAAGCTTGCTAAGAAGTACTGCTAATCAGCAGTGTTACTAACCCTAAGGGGCTGGAGTCACCTGTGTGTTGCAGATAAACATACTATTCCTTTGAGGGCTGTTCTGCATATTTTGTCTAAAGTCCTTTCACTTCCATTATGTCATAGGAACTCAGTGATAATGTAAGTAGGACAGGTCTTCTCCCAGTTTGGGAAATGAAGAATTTAAGGCACAGAGAAGCTAATGGCTTTGCGCAAGATTTTGCACAAGGTACCGGAGCGTGGAATCTTGGTTCTTTCTGAGATGTAAACTCCACTGTGCAGGTCTTCTCATCAGTACGTGGCTGAAATTTGTTTTTTAGAGAGTTTCATCAAAGAGTTCCTTTTAATACAGTAGCATAGGCTTCAGATACATCAAAGCTAAAATTCTGTTTCTGAACAGATTTATAAGCAAACTGCTATCACACATACTGTAGCAATCACATACCCAAACCCCACAGCCTGTCACCTCTTGTTCCTCTTTCCATAACAGGTGAGATTCCTGCAGTTCTAGGTGCTCCTTCCCCTTTTATACCCAGGATTTGTCTGAGCCTGTCAGTTGAAAAGGATTTGAGAATTCTGTCTGTTTTGTTCCATCCTAGTGTTAAATAAAGCCCAGCAGTGACAAATCTTCTGATTTAGACTCTCACTCTATTTGTGGCTCTGAGTTTCAAAGCTACACATTTCAGGGAGCTGTGTGCCTCTGTCTAAGCGGCCCTGGACGCCTTCAAGAAGCAGACTTAACAATTTAGTCTTTCCCTCTTCTTTCCCCATCCCATTTCTTCTGCTGCCAGTAATGAGGCTGTGATGACCCCATTTTTGCCCATGAGAAATGGCCTCATTTTCCTGCACCTCATATGATCATTCTTTTTTAAATTACTACATATTTGCAATGTGCAAAGATTGCATTTATTGTGGGATGTTTGTACAGGTACTGACATGAGTGTTCTTGCAGGAGTTTTGACAATGATAAAACCCAGCTGCTTGGATGGGCCCGAGGGCCATTCATTTATTTTCACATCTAGTACGTCAACAAGAGGGCCCACATGAAGCAAGGCTGATATTGCATAGCAAGGAGCTCCTGGAACCTCAGTGCTCTGAATGCGTGGATTCTCAGCTGTAATACAAACATCTTCCCAAAAGGCTGCTTATCTGTGTGAAGCAACAGATACGGGTAAACTCTTAGTGGGAGTGGCTGCAGTGATGTTCTGTTAGTTACTGTGTGCCTTCCTTGGGTTCTTCCACATACTGAGCTCCTACCTGTACTTTGAGGTCTTCCCTTATTGCAAGTGTCAGCTCCTTCATTAGAGCTGCAAGCCACACCAGTTTAGGGTACAGCCCTTGGAGTCAGATGTCCAGCTTTACAGTCTTTCTGTGCGGTTTTAGGCAAGTTACTTGGCCTCTCTGTGGCTCAAGTTTCTCATCTGTAGAATGATAAATAAGTCACGACTGATCTTGTATGCTAACAACTTTGGTTACAATTGAAATTTTTGGTTTAACTTATGAGTTAAAATTGTAGAGTTAAATTGTAAAGTTGTTTGTTACAATCTGCTTCTGCATTTGTAAACAAAGACTCACAATGCCAGAAAAATGAATGCAAGTGTATACAAATGTCAGTGTGAGGCAAGATTCCTGATGTTCTTATGGAAGGGGACTCTCCTTCCAAACGACAGCCACCTTCCATTTTATCGTCCCTTCCTGCAAGCCAAAGATGTCAACTTGAATGATGTGTACAGTATAAAATTGTTGTTTCTGGTAAACTGGGTACATTTCATAAACTTTTGGTGAATATACTAGGAAAATTTGTGTCTCTAGGAATTTACACATAGCACAACTCTCATTTATTTTGAAAAGGTTAGTTAAGGGTGCTTTGGTGTTTTGGAATGCATTAGGGGTATTTCCATTACATCTTATGAGAAATACAGTCTCAACTTACATCCAATTTGAGTTACAACCAGCCCTCATGAACAAATTGAGTTTGCAAGTCAAGGGTTCCCTGTACTTAGAAATATGGATGCAAGGATTCCATGCGAGAATAAATGTAAGTGCTTAATACCATGAACGACAGAGCAGTGTTGACTGTTAATTTTTAGTAGTAATAATCCAAGCTCTTCACTTCTTTCCATATCTGGAATTACCTCTCCTTGTCCAGAAAGTCATTCTCAACCAATATTGTGAGTTACTTTTGTTGTATCTCCTGATCTCATTAAACCTGCCTCACATAGCACAGTGTCAGTGTGTTGTTTGTTACAATCACTGTCTTGTCTTATTCCTTTGTTATTTCATGTGGATGTTACTTTTCTTCTTCACCAGAAACTGTTGTGTACTGTTCAGGAGCACAAAACTCTGTCTCCTTTCTGCTCATCTCCATAAGAAAATGTGTGGTTTTTTTCTCACTTCCTGCCCTGCCCCTGTAGGAATTAAAGAATTCACTGAGACACCCTATGTATCCCAGCAAGCTGATGGGGCAGAGGCTGGATGATCGATCACTGTAACAGATATATTTTAAAAACACAAATAGAAAACTATCACAAGCGAGCAGCAGGAAGAGAAGGAAGAGAACAAGTCAGAGTCTCCTGAGATCCAGCCATGTTGGAACTTGGGGACTGAGCAAGAAAGCAACAAGTCCTTGTTCCTGGTAAGCTGCGGTGGTGGAAGCGAGCAGCAGGCGTGCCAGGGAGAGAACCAGTCAGCGTCTCCAGTGAGCCTACCAGCCTGCGGGCTGAGAATCAAATGTCTCATGTCTGCCCTCCCTGCCACCTCCCATTAGCAACTGGATTGTATCAAGGACAGTGGGAGTTTATGTGCCAACTAAGGCACATAAACAAGTAAATGCTTGTATTGTTGGGTTGATTATGCTGACCTGGGGTCAGAGGTCTGAGCATCTCTTGAGAGGATAACGGTATGCAATATAGCAAATATGGGGGATTTCCTTCTATCTTGTCTTTGAAGGCAAAAGTTGTTTTCACTGTTTCACTTTGTTCTGATTAATTGTTTTGCTCTATTCAATATCCTGTTTTGACGGGTTTTATAATGTTCTGTTTTTGGTTTGATTTTGTGATACCAGATTGAATGGACTACTATTGTGAAGATAATGAGATATACTATGGAACCTATTACTGTTATTCTGGTATCCTGCTCTTAAGTTCTGTACCAATTTTACTGCACTTTGTCAGTTGGCTTTGTTTTGTATTGCTTTGTTGTATTTCACCACTTTCAGGCGAAAAAAAAAGCTAACACAATAGTTTTGTCTTCATTTAGTCTTGGATTTTCTTTTTTTTTTTTTTTTTTTCTTTTCGTACTGAGGACTGACCCCATGGTCTTCTCAGTCTACTATATCCTTATTTTTTTTCTTTTTTCATATAGGGTCTCATCAAATCACTACATTGTCCAGACTCATCTCAAATTGCAATTCAGCCTTGAGAGTGCTCAGATTAGAGGTGTGCACCACCACACTGGACACTGGGTTCTCTGTTTATTTCCTTTTGATTTTTGAAGATATATCTGGCTTCCTCACTGGACTGTGAACCCAGCTGTGGAGATGAGATCCAAGGGGCTCTTCCTTAGTCACCCTTGTGCCTGCTTTCCTTCCACAGTGCCTCCAGGGCCTTGGTGTTCACAGAGCCGCAGTTAATATCACCGTATGTTAACCAAGTGACTGTTCCTGAGGCGCCTTCTATGGCTCTCCTCACACTCACAAAAATATGCATTTCCTGAGACAGGCACTGTAGCAGAAAAGCAGAAATCAAGAGTTTATTGTGGGCATTAGAGTTTCAGTGATTTATGCCATTTGGAACTGAGAACATAGTATTTAAACTGAAAAAGGGAAGAATACATAGTTAGAGGCAGTTTTTCTGGGTTCTTTTAGCTGCTCCCAGCTAAAGGTCTCACAGGTAGAGGAGAAGGTAAAGGAAGCTTGAGAGAACCGCCACATACTGGGGAGGAAACCTGGCTTTGTGAGGACAAAGAATGGCTTGGGCGGGGATGAGACACCAGGGTTGGCAGTTGTCACACAGAAGCACCCATTCACACCAAGTTCTCCTGCACGTAACACAGAGCATCTGTCCAGGCAAAACTGAGCATCAAAGGTGGCTTCTAGCAGTATAAACTAGCTAAGAGTAAATCTGACCTAAGAGGCCCAGCTGTGTGGAGACAACATCCTTTTGAGTGAATCAGATGAAAAGAGATGAGGCTTCAGTCAACACCAGTGGAGACACATATGCTCCGATCCCTGTTAATATCTTGAAGTTTCAAGGCAATGTTGGGGTGTCCATGCAGCTCCAGAAAAGGAGGAATCTCTTCCGAGAAATGCTTGTGGTTATCTATGGTGGATAATGTTACAATGAAGATGAGCATTGTAGGTATCTCTTTGACACACTGATTTCACATTCTTTGGATACAAACCCAGAAGTAGGATTGCTGAATCCATAAGGAAGTGCTGTTGTAACTGATGCAGCAAAATAGGATTTTTAAAACTACATTTTTTTTCTTATACAGATGCGTGATTTCTCCCAACTTCCTTCTGCGGAACACTCTTCTCTAATCAACTCACATGAACTTACAGTATACGCAGGTGCTAGGCCCAAAAGGTAGAAGCCCTTTCCCCAGAAATGGACCAATAAGCTCAAGATGGCAAGAGATGATAAAGCAAGGATGGAGACCTGCGTTGGCTCTCTGTGATCCTTCTCCACTCTGTTCCTGGGTAAAAGACTCTTACCCACCTGCACACAGTGAGATGGTGATTTGAGGCAGATGGCTCCTCTGTCTCCCCAGAGCTAGCTTTGATTAAATCCTCTTTTCCCATTTACCAAACTATATGGGCTCCTGTTGGGAGCCGCGGCCGACACCGGTCGCTTTACTTGGCGGACGTGAGGCCTGTGGAAAAGAGCAAAGCCTGAGCTAAGTTACCCCTCCCATCGAGTGAGCCAAGTTGGCGCCTGCTTCCTGCCCCCTGATTGCCCTGGCGACGTAAACAACCCGCTCTGTAAGATAGTCTGCCTAGCAACAACTGATGTTAGCCAGTCAGCCCGCATCGCGCGCTTTAAACTGATTGGCCACTGTTACCCTATAAAAGTGAATGCCTCTCCCGCCACGAGAGAGAAGCACAGAGAGAGATAGAGAAAGTCCACCGGTAAGAAAGGACTGGTGGCAGAGCGGAGGCCTCGCGGGGCCCACGCGGAGACAAATAAAGACAAGGTTGCACACCGCCAGACTTTGTCGTGTGTCTTTCCTGCCGGCCGGGAGCGACACCGACAGGCTCCATTGATTTGGTTAGTGGTGAGCAAAGGAAACTAAGTGGAAGCTGAAGATACAGACTTCAGTGACTGGTAACAGTTCAGGCACAGCCTATCAGGAGGCAAGACTTGGCTGCTATGAGCCATGCATCCCAGCAGACACCTGGGAAAAGAGACTGACTGCTCATGGCTAGGTGAATGCACAGTTAGGACTTCAGGGACGTCTCAGAAGCTGCCAAGGACACTTGTGCAACCAGCAATCTGCCTCCTGTGTGTCCATAACATCAGCTGCATTTAAATACTTTGTGGGAAGAGGAAAATGGTTGTTTAGAGACCTGAAAGGATCCAACTGGTTTCCTACTGGAAAGAACACTCCAGAGATCTGTTACCTCCACCTCTGGGATCTTCTCTTAGATGGGTCAGCCGTATCATTTGAGTGAGGTAAGGAGCTTCACTGGACCATTTTGGACCTATTGCTGGTCATCTAGGGGTACTGGTGAGTGTGAGAAGATATTCAGGAAAAGTTTCCAGACATTTGTTTTGTTGGATTAGAGTATTCATTTGTATTGGTTCGCTTTCTTTTATCCTTACCTTCTTATAACCACCTTTATTCTAGGCTGGGCAGCAGGGTTTTAGTACCTTCCAAAATTATGTAAGCCAATTGTAACTTCAAGCCATTCTGAGGATTCTTTATGAGCCAATATAGAACTCAATATTCTTAAACTATCTGTCAACAAAGAATTTTGGATTAAGAGATTTTAAAGGGGTAGAGAAACAGGTGGTCTGCTTGAGAAGCTCTGTTGTAAATTTCTAAGGAATAAAAAATACGTATGCTATTTTGCAGCCCCATAGAAAAGCTTCAATTACTTGTGAAAAGATAATTTTATGGATACAATATGATCTGTATAACTAAAAGTGCAGTCTGATTTTGATGTAGAGAAATATAACTACTAACCTGTTATATGTCAAATGCACTGACTTTGGAATCCCGTGAGATTAAGGAATAAAGTCATAAACAAAAGGAAGAAATCAAAAGAACTTTATTGGAAATAAGAAAATGATAGCTTCTAAATTATCAGGAAGCACCCTGAGTAGGTGGTCACAAGACCCTTTGTCAGGGTTAATTTATACAGCAAAGTCACAATATGGGTATAACATAGGTCAAAGTACAATCATCCTATAGAATCTCAAGCATAGCTGCTTTGTTAATATTGATCCAATAGGGAAACACGTCATTTAGCAAGGGTACATGGGAAGGGCAAAAGCATTTTTGGGAAGGTATGCGTCCAGATGTTCTGATCACTCACCGAGGTGAGTGATGTCCATGTGGACTTCCTGGAGCAGGTGGTGCTGGTTACAGTACAATTTGAATTTACAGTTTATCCTTCAGGGTGGCATGCAGGCCTACGCTGCATCTTCACCTGGAGCCCTGTCCTTTTTCAGATGCATCTCCATCCACAGTTCTGATTGTTTATTTTTATGCTTTTGAGCCTTGAGGTTCAGTCCCTCTTTGACTATATATTAATTTGTGTCTAACTTAGCTGCCTACCATAATTTCATGCAATTGTCCTTAAGAATATTCTTTGGTCAAAATAATATCCATAGATGCTCTCCTTGCCCTTTGATGAATGTTGTATTTATTAGGGTTTAAATTTTCCCTCACCTAGGCAAACAGGCCTTGGTTCATTTTAAACTAATTATGTTTTAAAATATTTGTCAAAACTTGCTTACTGAAAATTGATTTTTCTCTCCTGTCAAGGTAGGATGAAAGAAATAAAAACTGGGTGGAAAAGAGACAAGGAAATTGAGATTTTTAAAATTATACTTTAAAGAAAAACTGCAGCTTCAAGATATAAAAGTTGCTCCGGCTTTTTTTTTTTTTTTTTTTTTTTTTTTTGTCCTTTCCCGGAAACTCACTCAAAAAATTCCTAAAGGTCTTTTTACAATCAGTCTGTGACTCTTGGCTCTTAATTCATCCTTTTCACCTGTTACTTGTGCTTCCTCCATCCTCAGAAAGCAGCAATATCAGTGGGCAGAAGATCTCAACTTCAAACACATGTGGGTGACTAGCATTATAATCTGACAGTGAGGATCACTAGATCAGCCATCTTGAAGCCATCTTGAAGGCACCCTCTTAAATGTGCCCAACTCTGGTTCATAGTGAGCCTCATTTTCTGAGCACCTGCACAACACTCTTGCACCTTGTCTTTGTTACGTTTTTCTTATTACCAAGACAAAATATTTGATGACCAAAATGAAGGAAGGAAAGGATTATTTAGCTTACAGTTTATGGAGGTCTTGGTTCATACTCAGCTGGCTTCAAAGCAGTATTGTGTGGCTAAGGGGCAACCAATTATGGTGGCCCCAAACAACAGGAGCAAAGGGGCAAGAGGCAAAAACGGCAAAAGCACACCTCCCTCTCTCCCTTGTATGTGGGCTACTCATCTCTGTGCAATACAGCACTCACATCACCAACCCCAGTGCTAGAAAACGGACCAATCGCATACACTAGACTCAGCCACCTCTCTGATTGCACGAGGCTTTGGGGAGACATTTAAACACAAACTATAACACAACTGCAACCTATACCTATAGTCTCTCATGCTTCTTTTAATGATGTGCCCTGAAAATTCTTTTTTTCTTGATGATAGTCTTCAAATTTGCAAACTTATTCTACAGAAAGGATGCGATAGTCTTTTTTTTTAAATTTTATTTAAGGAGAAAAAAAACAGAGAAAGGGTACAAGTTCTACAGATTTACAGAAAAAAATAAACAGTAGGAAATCACTAGTTAATGGATTACATATTGTCATCTTAGAAATAATTGTTCAAGTCACAAAATTAAAGCTTGTAAAGTGGACATTCCAACAATGATACTGCAAACAGTTCTGTTCAATGATCCAATAAAACTCAGTGATATCATTTTCTCTCTTATACACTTAAATATACATGCAGTTATATCTTTTAGAGCACTTTCTTTTCCTCTCTTATGTACAATGATTATTACACATTTTGAGTTTTATTGCTCCCACGATTCTTATTACTTTTTTGGAAGAGAGTAAAACCAAATGTGACATAACAGAACAAAGTCGGTCAAATCAAAAGGGTGGACATAATAGATAATGTAAAAACATAATACAAGGTGATCAACAATGGTTACCATAATGCCTCCCGCTATCTCTAATAGAATTGCCTATATCATCAGTTATAATAAAATTGAACAAAACAGTAAAGAACAAAACTGACAAAACCAAAACATTGGAGACATTGCAGGTCTTCAAAAGTAGATAAAAGTCACCGAGAATGGGCGTCTTAATGAATCTCACTATCTTCACAGCTGTTACCTAAACTTTCGAACCTGGTACTATCATGCAAAACAGAATAGGGGAACATCAGTCAAAAACAAGATGGTGAGAGAAGTACAGGGCTTTAAATCAAGATAATGGAAAGTCAAAGTGGGTTACTATAATATATCCTGCTATTTTTATTTATTTTTCCCTTAATTAAAAGGATAAAAATAAAAAAGTAAATAATGGAGTGGAGATTGAGATAAAAGAGGGCATAACAGCCAAACAGCACAGATCAAAACATAACCATTTAAGCAGAATAGTGTTTCACCACCAGATAATCCTGACATAAAAGTAGTTACCATATTGTCTCTTTCCTTGAAATCCTTGAGTACAACTTCGTATACTGTAGCATTAAATATATCAAAACAATGTAAAACCATTTAAGAGAATGACAGCATTACAGGGTATTTAGAATCGACTAACAGAAAATGAACAATGGTTTCTGTATAATCTCCTTGTCTTTAAAAGCTTTTGCTTATACTATCATACATAATAAAATCCAGTAAGATACAACCTGTTTAGACCAATGGAGACAGAAGAACAAAAGCTTGATGAGACTTCAAAACAAGATGATACTAAATCAGTATTACTTATTAAGACATCATTTTCTCCAAAAGAGCTGTTCTTATCATCTAATCTTCTCTGCCTCATTTCTGTTGAGCTCTTTTTCTGTCATTAGCTGTCAGTTTGTCTTCTTCATTTTGTTCTCTGCTCCATTCGTTGTGGCCTCCCTGCCACTATTTCTGGATTCTTTGTATTTTTCTTTTTTTAGAATATCCTGCAATACTCTCTGTAGAGTTGAATTGGTGGTTGCAAATTCCCCCAGTTCCTCTTTATCCTGGAAGCACCTTGTTTTTCCATCAATTTCCAGGGACAGTTGTGCAGGATATCTCAATCTTGGCTGGAGATTATTATCTTTCAAAGCTTGAATTATTTCCCCCCACGCTCTTCGTGATTTGATAGTTTGTTCAGAGAAATATGCTGTAATTCTGATGGGTGTTCCCTTGTAAGTGATCTGTTTCTTGTCTCTGATGGCTTTTAATATTCTGTTCTTGTATTGAATTTCTGGAATTTTTATTATTATATGCCTGGGTGTTGCTCTGTTTGGGTTGTAGGTGGCTGGGGTCCTGTATGCCTCATACATCTGAGTATCTTTACCTTTTGCTAAATTAGGAAAATTCTCCTGGATTATTTCTGTGAGTAGCTTTTGTAGTTCATTTGATTGTGTCCCTACTTCTTCTTTTATGTTCTTAATTCTTAAGTTATGGATCCTCTTATCATCTTCTAGCCTTTGTATTTTGCTGTTTGTTTCTTTGTTATTTTTAAGAAGTTTTTCATTTCATTCTCCCATATTACAAGTCTGCCCTCCAGTTCAGATAGTCTGTCCTTAGTTTCTTTCAAGCTGTTATGCCAGTCTTGGATAGACTTCTTAGTTTCTTGATAGTCCCTTTGAACCTGCTTCACGTATTCTATGCTTTCTCTGTTTTCTCCATCAAACAATTCTCCCCTCTTTTTCTGTTCTTCCATTCCACTATCTGTTTTTTCTTGAGTGGTGCTTAGCATTTCTCTAACTATTCTGCTTACTTCTAGCTTCAGGTCATTGATAACTTCATTCCTGAACTGATCTATGAGGCTCTCTATATGGCGCTTAATGTCTATTGGTGTGGTGTCCGCTATTGCCTGTTTCTCAGAATTGGGGGCCGAGAGCCTTTCTTGTTGCTGCCTCTCCCCATATTCTTTGTTCCTTATATATGCAAGCTTACATAGGAGGCCCAGCTTCCCTCCCTGTCAGCCACAGTCTGATTGAACTGCACGGTTAGGTGTTCCTGCCCACCGCAGCACACCAGGAAGTTCCAGACCAGGCAGCCTACGTGGGGCCGCCCCTCAAGGCCACGGTCAGGCTCTGGGATCTGGATTGGGCCAGCCTACTGGGTCCGCCAGCAGCGTCACGTAGGCTAGGCACTTCTCACCAATCCCGCCTGAGAGGGGCATTTGTGGCTGAAGTCGCCACCGCGCCCTGCTCCCGCAAGTCTGTCCATTCCCAGAATGTCCTCCGCTGGAGTCAAACTGTGGTAGAGTGTCAGTTTCTCTCACTCACCTCACCACAAGTCAGTGCACACCTCCCTGCCCGTCCTGTTTTTGACTCCGTTTGCAGATTCCCATTCTCAGAGCTTCCGCGCGTCTCTCTCCTTGCCGAGCCGATGTTGAGGCAGCCGCCGCGTGGCGGGAAACCCAAATCGCGGCTTCCAATGGCGCGGGCTCCAGCCTCCAAACTGAGGCTTTTCTGTTCCTGTTCTAGCACCAGGACTGCATTCCAAGTTGGTTTCTCTCAGCCCAGTTCGTTCCTGGGTCAGCAGAGCATATCTCCACCGGCTTATGTCTCCTTACTCCGCACCATTCCTGACTTCTGAGCTGGGTCTTTCAGAGAGCCTCCGTAGCTGCTGCTACCTGTCCACCATGTTCTCCCGGAAGTCCTTCGGGATAGTCCTTTATTTGAGCCTCAGGGACCTTTGGGATCCAGCCCAGTGACAATGCCACCGCCAATCCTTGCTACAAAGTGGGAGGACTTTGACTACAGGGGATTTGCCTTTGTGGTTTTCTTGTTTCTTTCTTTTCTTTCTTTCTTTTTTTTTTTTTCCATATTAGAGGCATTGGGAAATAGAGTCCGCATAAGTGTGTAAGCTTCTGACCAGCCATATCTAAGTTCTCACACAATGAAAAATGTCTTAAAATGAAGGGAAAGAGCCCTTAAATTGACTAAGATCTGTAATAAGTTAAGGCAGGAAAAATAATGCTTCGAGATTTTAAACTCAGATTAACTGGGCAAGCTATCTCCTTTGAGATGGGTATTTCTCACCTTGCTACAACAGGAATCCTAACTTCAGACATGCAAATTTAAGTTAAATATTGTTTAAGACTATATAAAGGACAATCATAGCAGTAGTGAATCTTTTAGACCTGGTAAATGATAAATTTAAGTTTTAGTGTTATGTGTACTGTTTTACCTATGTGTATTATATAAAGTCAATATGTGTACTTGTGTTTGCATATGATTTAGATGGTACCAGATTAATCTAAAAATGAGAGTGCTCAATAATTAAAAAAAGAATACAATCAAACTTCTTTTAGTTATATGATTTAAACAAATATTTGAAACACAAAATAAAGGTATCTTCAAACTATTAACATCTATTTTGCTTGTGTCAACCAATCCAATTTGCTTTTTAGCTGTTTAGCTTTCAAAAAATACTTTGTTTCACAAAGATTATAAGAAAAACAAAAAACAAAAATGTAACTAAAATTTTAAAGTTTGTTAGGATCTTAAAGACTCTTAAGATTCAGTCAGTTAAATATTGAAAAATGTGGCATGCATTAATACAGACAGCACTGGCTGGGTATTCTTTTATTTAAAAGTTTAAATTGTTTGGCTTCTCAGAAAGTGTTAGGTAACAAGTCAGTATAAAAGCTGCTTCTTGCATTAGTAGAAGAGATCCTAAGAGGCAGTATTTTACAAGACATTGGTTTAAAAAATTATAGTTCATAGCAAAAATGGCTGTTCCACTTGAGAGCTTCCGTAAGCCTATGAGAAATGAACAATATTTTTTATACATTCACTCACGTCTGAGTAGACATTGTCCAGTCATGCTGTATTTCTTCTTAATTTTGTAAAACATATGGATTCATGTTTTCATGAATAATAACTTCTACAACTCTAGAATGACAAAACTGGGGGACACTGATTAGGGACCAGTATTTTCATCTGTAGTTTTTGCATCTTTCTACATCTTATAGGCTTCGACATTTTAAATGCTGATGACCAGTAAAGTTTATTGTCTCATCACCAAATTAAATATACATATGGATACCCTTATTATCCTGCATAGTTTGCTTTTGGTGACATCAAACTTTGGTTAAAAAAGAATTCATTTCACTTAATACAAGCTCTTTAAGGACTTTTTAGTAGCATACTGCCATAGTAAGTGTAGAGAAGGTATTGACTACAATTTTTGAGAATTTTCTTTTTCCTAGAAAAAATTGTTTTAGGACATTAATTTGTGTTTGTCAGATGTTTTATATTGTGTGGACAATTGGACAACGTTGAAGTAATTGTTAAAAATTAAATTCACTAAATATGTAAATAAACATCTGACTTATTTATAATAAAGTTGAAATGCTAAAGAAATTTGATGAATAATAATCCATATATTCTTTGCTTCTAAAAATTTAAGTAATGTACTTAAGTCTGTTATATGTATTCCATAGATTATTAATATGTACCTGTATAACACTGATATAAAATCAAAAGATATCTGATCCTTTAATAATTTGAGAATGACTATTCTAAAGAGACAAAAAAACTCAAAATAAAGACTTTTATAAGTAAAATTTAAAATGAGCATTAAGCAGTAATTCTCAAAGTTATTGAGAGTTTTATCTGTTCATCATTTTAACATATTCTAAATCTAATAATCTATATAAGCACAACTCATTTAATGTTTGAGCAACAGTTGATTTTAAGGAAAAAAACTTCTGCTGTGAAAGCTTTGATTTACCTGATCTATAAACAGCTATGATTCACCTGATCTGTTAATGGGTGTATGTATCCTAATGCTGATAGTTTTAAGAGATGTTGTAAGACTTGCTTTATTGTCTGTGATAGGTATACTGCTATTATCTTACTGTCTATTCTATGCTTAAATTAAGTATTTAAAATGAGTTTTTAAAAAAGTTGCTTTGTTTTTATGAAATATGTTCAATTCCATAAACAAAAATTGTGGGCTTTCCCCCATTTCAAATACATTTATTTTTCTTAGTATACAGTGCTAAGATTTATATATGACACACTTGAAGATACAAACATAGTTTTGAAGCTACTGGTAATATGTGGGTGGCATAATTTTTAACAATATAAAACTTTTGTTTCTGCCATAAATTGATCATATATGTTAACAGTGAAGCTTTTGATTAAAGTGTTTCTAATCAGACAGTTTGCTTTAAAATATTTTTAAAAATATAGTACACAGGATTAATGTAAAAATAATTGTTTAAAACACAAGGTTTAAGATACATGTTTTTAGTAAAATTTGCAACAAAACTTTTAAATTTGAGGCTTTAGAAAAGTCAAATAATGTCTTGGGTCCTCTACTGTTGTTAAGATTAAATGTTTAAGAAAATTAAGTCTTAGAGAGTTAACATTTACTTAGCTATCTCTTTAAAATATTGTTTTACAATTCTGGTTACAGAAACTACTGTTATGTGTGATTTTCTTTATTTTTATAAATGTAATTGTCCTAGTGTAATGCAGACAGTTTGTTATCTTAATATGCCGTAAAATTCACATAATTGTTTTGCTAAATTGCTACGTTGAGTATTGCATATCTTCTTGGTAGATAAAAAACAGTATTCTCAAAAAGGTACTTTTTCAGATAAAACAATAAAGATATACTTGTGCACTGGGTTAAAAAATGTTTACAGTTCTGTATGTAGCTAAAAAATTCTAAAAGTGTTATTAAACTGTAATTCTTGGTCTTGGCATAAGCAAGTTGTGGTGCTTTTTCCCGAATGGTAATTCATTTTTGTTTATAAGAGCAGGGGACTCCTAAGTATTTATTTGATGTAACTTTTTGATAGATATAAGCATGCTTCATAGAAATACTGACTTTCTTTAGTGAACGTGGTCACTGTGTTTCTTAGTTCAAGTCTATTGTACGGACTGGATTTGCTTTGCTCTAATTGGCTTGTTTCATATTTGTTTGTAAGCTTTGTAACGACTTGTCAAAGTTCCGATCTAGAGTTCTGACTAGGAAACATAAAAGGGTGGACTTGGCAGTGGACCACAGATAAAATCAGTCTAAGAACCTCTTTCTTGAAATCTCTGATACTGCTCAAATTTGGCAGAAAGCATTTTTAAGACACCATCCAATTATCTGTCACATTCCTTTCAACATGGGACATGTTCTGACTGACCATCACTGGGTGAAGTTACCTTGCACCAACAGCAAGGCTGCAGATGGGTAATGGGCAGTGCCTTTACAATAAAGAAACAAAATACACTGAGACAAGGGAAAAAGATGCAAGCATCAAGTCACCTGTGTGTCAACCCCACCAACATAAGCACAGCTGCAGGTGTTATAAAGACCATTCTTACGTATGATTATCTTAAAGGAAAAGTCTTTCTGTCCGGCTAGGTATATCCTGCCTTGGGCTTTCTTTTGAATTCAGCCTCACAGTTTTCAGTGATGTTTTTTGGGCTCAAGCATCTGGCTTCCTTTTGCTCATGCTCCAGTGACCTTTGATGGAATCTGTCTGCAGTGCAGCATGAGCCAGCCAGCCAGAGGAGGTGGCAACTCAAGGCTCTCGAAATTGAAGCCTGGACTAAAGCAAGAGGGGGAACTGAAACACAGAACTTCACAAGTCAGAAGTTTTTTGTGTCAAGATAAGCAATTCCTCTAAATTTCCTTCTGCTGAGCACATAATGAACACTCTCTTCTCTCTTCAGCCCACACGAACTTACAGAATATGCAGGGGCTAGCCTCAAGAGGAGAAGCCCAGTGTCCTTTCCACAAAATGCACCAATGAGATGAAGATGGCACGAGATGACAAACCAAGCATGGAGAGCTGCATTGGCTTCCTGGGTTCCTCCTCCACTCTGTTCCCGTCTAGGAAAGACGCCTGCCCATCTGCACGCAGTGAGATGGTGATTTGGGACACATGGGCTCTTCTGTCTCTTGGAGAAGGCTTTAAATAAATTCCTTATTCCTTTTTACCAAAATTTAGGGCCTCCTTTGATTTTGGCAAGTGGTGAGCAAAGGTACTAAAGCAGAGCGCAAGCATATAAACCTACATGGCTGCTAACACTAGTTTTAATTATTTGAGGAACCTCCACATGCTTTTTCATGACAACTGTGCTTACATGCTCAATAACAGTTTACAAGGGTTCATTCCCTTTTGTCTACATCCTACAGAGGATGTCAAGAAATGTCAGAGTGCCAAGGGGAAACCCAGAAAGGACAGGACCACAAAACAAATTGGATCTATTTACTTTTAATTTAAGCTCATTCTAATATGCGTCGTTTGCTTGACTGCAAGTCAAACCAGATTAGAAGTAGTAGACTAAAAGGAGATCAAAAAGTTATTAGTATTGTAACAACCAGAGAGGTGTGAAACCTAAATTTGACAGCACAAGAAACAGAAAACCAAGAAAAAGCAAACATGACAAAAACATGTCTTTTTTGGTGTTCTTTGGACTAGGTAACTTAGTCCCAGAAACTTATGACATGGGTGACTTGTGATATTGCATAGAGGGTAACCATTAATATTCATAAAAATGCCTCTGGTATATCAGGAAAATAATTTACAAGCACTTTGAGGAGGCAGGGAAGATGAAATGCATTTTGAGCGATAGCCCACAGAATACTTAAAACCATAGAAGAGCTTCATAGAAATTATAAATCCTCAGGGATTCTGAACATTTGATAGTTTTATTGATTAATCTAATTAATCCATGAATTTTTTTTTGTCTTTTTTGAGATGGGGTCTCGCTATGCAGTTCTGGCTGGCCTTGAGCTCACTTTTTGTAGCCCAGGCTGGTCTCGAACTCACAATGATCCTCCCACCTCAGCCTCCCGAGTGCTGGGATTACAGGTGTGAGCCACCACACCCAGCAATCCATGACTATTTTAGTTTTCCTTCAATAATTACACGACATTTCTCGCTATCACCTGATAGTAAGAATTCTTAGTTTTCTCATTTTACAACCTGATTTTAGGTTGAAATTCCCATACCTTTTCTGGCATATATTGTCACTACTGGGCTCCCCTGCTGCTAAGCAAATAAAAATTCTCTGAAGTCATTAATACCAGCAGAACTTCCAAGCTATTGGAATTTGGCTCCCGAGATGGGTGTGCCTTGTCCTGCAGTGGATACTGAGCGGGGTCTCACACCAAAGGCACACACACCCCAGGATGTCCCTCTGCACAATGACTGCCCTGATTTCTCAAGAGCAGCTTTCATTTGGACTGTAGATCCTCTCCCAACCATCTTTTTCACATGTTTCTGCTCCAGTGTGCATAAATGCATTCACTGGGGTAGCAGCAGAATTGCTGGCATGGGCTACAGCATCGACACTTTGAAGGAGGACAGCTCATCTTCTAATCTCGCGGGAGCACTGGGAGAGCCTGGGAAGCTGGTGTCTAGAGCAATGGCCTTCCACTCTGAAACTGGGCTTCACGCAGAGGTGCATGGGCCTGCAGGAGCCACACGGAATGAAGCCCAGTGAAATAAGAATAAGAGGGAGAGACGCACTCAGATAGATGGGAATTAGGGTGTAGGGCATTTGAGGGCAGGGGCTAACAGTAGAATATGCCTCATTTTCCCACTGATGTTCCTTGAAGGTTACATGCCTTTTCCTTTAATGTATGCTAAAATTCATGAGGAGAAAAACACTGTCATGCTGAGCAGACAACATTTAAGACATGTTTGATAACAGAGCACAAAACATAATAATATCCTAAAAGAAATCAGTCCCCCACATGGCCACAAGGATTAAAATAGCTCTTAGTTATGAACAAGTTTAATGCTCCTTAGTCCCTGCTGTTGGCTCCTTCTAAATCACCTGGGTTTTATTTTTGTTTTGTTTTGTTTGCTTTTTGGCTTTGAAAAACTGATCAAAAGGTTGGGCTGAATTCCAGTCTTAATGGACCCTTGTTTTTTATTTTACTCAGTCACTTATTCCAGCTTTCCCTTCCACTGTCATTGGCACTGTCTTTTAAAATCATCTATTTGTAGTTTTTTCCTCCTGGTATCTGTACACTTTGAATTATAACAAATTTGCACGAAAACTAACATGCAATTAAAAGCAGAAAACATATGAGCTTATTTCAGATGGTCACTTCATTTTCTTAACTTCTTTAATGACATTTCATTTTTCCCCTGCTTCTCACATTTGTATGTTTGTTAAGAAAAGAAATTGTGTAGCTTCTCAGGAATGAGTAAATTTGATAACAATTGAGTAACACTCTTTAGATATAAAAATGTATCTGAATGTAGAATGTAATTTTTAACATTTTCCCCAAACTAAATTAGCCAGATAAAGAAAACAAAATAATATAAAACATTTTAACTTTTTGTTTAACTGCAAGCAACATATTGACTAATTTGTATTGATTTTATCTGCCTTCTTTGATGCAGTCACATTTATAAAAGCAGATTCCTGTAATTTGCTTTTCCATAAAATGTCACCAGTGCATTAAATACTTTGAAAACAGTCTTTGTAAATCAATCTGCACTTAATTAGATTTAAATGATAGCATTAGAATTCCACGCTGAGATTTAATTTGGTTTTAAAGTAACCCCTACATGCAGAACATTTCCAAAGATGGAGAGGTAAATTCCCAATTATTGTCAAGCATAGGTGGTAACTATGCTTAAAGGATAGACATGTCTAAAAGCTGTGGGTTATCTGAAGATTTCTGTGTTCAGAGTGATCGACACACTTCACCTAAATCTCATTTATAGAAAGAAAAATAAAAGGATAAATGCGAAATTACAGCCAAGTGTAAAGCAAAACACTGTGTCTTGTTCCTGTTAAAGGTGTTATGAATTGGTCAGATGACTGGTCTTTTGTTCAGACCTTAAGGAGCCAAAAGGGTCCATGTAGGAGGATGCATATTACAGGAAGGGTGCTCTGCACTGTGCCTAGGTCTCCAAAACAGGAAGTGCTGTCTGTCCACCTGCTATAGATTCACTGTTTCTGCTCCTCATCTCCAGTCCACCGCCCTCACCCCCCGCAGCCGTTTTCTTAAATTGTTTTCATGTAAATGCTTTCTAGATGTCAGCCTTCTTCACTACACTTGAAATACTCTTAGAAAGCTACTCGAAATTTCTGACAGCTACAAACTACCTATGAACAGAAAGCCAGTGAGAGGAACTCATCTGTACAGTTTTAAGATTGAGTTCACCTGGCACTGACTGATGGTATTTTGTTTACAGCCAACCCGAGGTGTTGTTTTCTGAGAAGGGCATAAGCAGTATTTCATGAGTGGAATCCATGTGTTTTTGGCCACCCATGATGCCTACAATACGGAGCAGCACACGGGGCATAGGAGGAGGTCCTTTTCATACGTGAAGAGGCAGATGGGGAAACCAGGACTTGAGAATCTAAGTAATGTTTTAATGAAGTTACTAAGTGGTGAAACAAAGTGTTTCTGATTACAGCTGAGGAGTCATGGGCTCTAGGCTTTGTTTCTTCACTTGTTATCTCTATTAAAACATTAAATTTTCAAGTCTCAGTTCCCCATCTACACTGAGTATATGCCTTTCAACATCAACTTTGAATACTGTCAACATATTGTAGTCAGGGGTTGTACACAGAGAACAATTCAGATCAGGACATGGAGTTTATAATATTTTTATAATGGTCACTGGAGGTTAATACAGGAGAATGCAGGAAATCTATCCGCAACACCAACGACATAGATTATTTAGTCAAGAGTCTAAACCCCATGGCAATGTCCCACATGAGTCCAGATAAAAACCCAGAGTTCAGGACAACGCCTCCACGAGTCCAACTGGAAGTGCAGAGCCCACAAGAAGGACTTGCGCCAGTCTCTTTTATGGATTCGTGCCAGGAGGACCCGAGGGTCAGCGGTGGAAGCCAGAAAGTCTATGCCAGCAGGATGAAGGAGCTGTGCTAGTGGGATGAGGGCTCTAGCCAAGAAGTCACACTCACAACAAAGAGCGGGGCTGTCCTGAAAGGCACCACAGCTGTCCTCAGCGACACGGAGGCCCTGAGCTCCTCCGACGACAAGCACAGTCGGGTACGTGCCAGGAAGCAGCGTGAGGAGTTCATCCTGGTGACCAGGCAGCACATGTCTTCCCCTCCAGAGTCAGGAAGCAATGCTCGATGTGAAGAGCAAAGCTTCTCCAGGAGAACCAACAGACAGCAACTCAGACAGCAACTCATAAGAGAACCAACAATGCCTCCATAACGCCTCAATCCCTCTCAACAACTCTCTTCTTCTCCACCTACTTATCCTGGCAACCCTCCTCAGGTGGAGAATCTTCTCTCAATGCATGCTAATGTAATCCAGCTGGTATTAAGTTGACCACCAATTTTCAAACCATAACACAACATAAAGAATAGTTTTTACATGGAAAAAATATACACTTTGGACTATTATTATATTAAAAGGAAGTATATGTAGGAATGTGCAAAATATCTAGCAAGAAGTAAATAATCTGGTAAGTAGAAATGTGGAGCTGCAGATACAGTAGTCAACAGAGTCAAGTTTGAAGACAAAGGAGCATGCTGGGCTATCATGTAGCTTTTTCTTTTTGCTAAAAAATTCTCTCTCTGCTCATTTTCTCTCTTTCTAAAGTCCATGGCTACATATGCCCTCTGCTTCCTAACTCTGTCCCACTCCAGTTTCCAAACTAATCCTGTCCGAGTAAAATCTCAGTTGCAAACCAGCATGAGAAATAGTCAACCAAGCAACCTAAGAAAGTATCCATATCCTAAGTATCCTAAGAAAGTATCCACCCTAAGAAAGTTTCCTAATGGAAAAGAATTACCTTAAGTGGGATGTAAGCACCAAGCTACTAACCACTCTTGGGACCAAAACCCACCAGAAGGAAATGTAGTTCTGTTCGTTCCGGTTCCCCTCTCTGAACCTCTTTCCTTCTCCAGTGCACAGTTGAACTCAGTTCATAGCAGCCTTAGTCTTGACTATTTAAAATGAAAGGCTCTTGAGAAACAGGCATCAGGGCCTCAGTGAACTGTCCTAACAGGAAGCGGGGGTGGTAAAGGTCAATGTGATTTTGCTTCAAACATACCAGAGTAGACTTTCAACAGGACACTTCTGTTCCATAGTTAGTATTAAATAATGAGTACATAATAAGATCACTGGAATTTGGAATTTGTCCATTTGGAAGCATTCCTTGATGCCATGAGACTAACGAGATTTCTTAGGCATAATAAAAAGAAAGATGGGGAGACAGTGACTACTCAGCCCTGCGGATGATTCTCTCAGGAGGATTCTCTGAGGATTGTCGGCATCCTTCTGGGAAGCCCTTCTTTGGATAGTTCTATACATTTACCAGAAGGTGCTCAGAAGATTGATTTCTTACCACCATTAACTTTTTTTCACTCTGTTTTATGTCTATAAAGATTAATGGGTTTCCTTTTGGCAGGTTTACATCTGCACATAACATACAATGACTGTTTTCATCTTCCCGACCCCCGTGCCCATCACCCTGCTGGTTTTCTCTTTGGAGGAAGGTGCCACGCATATCATACACTTTATCATGCCCATCCCCTGTTACCTACACTTAAACCTTTACCTTTCTCTTATTCCCTTCCTCTTGTCTAATAACCTAGTCTCTCTTCCATTTTTTAGATTCTACAGGGAAAAGAGAACACATAGTATTCGTCTTTCTGAGCCTTGCTTATTTTGCTCTGAAATGGTCTCCAGAGCCATTTATTTTCCTACAAATGACAGAACTTCATTCTTCTTTATGGCTGCATAATAAATGAATGCATGTATCATAAATTCTTTATTCATCTCTTGATGGATATATAAACAGGTTCTATATCTTGGGTAGTGTGAATTGTGTCACAATAAATATGGATATGAATGGGTAAATACGCATATGAAGGTATACCTAGAGATGCTGACCCTAAGTGCCATGGGTATATGCAAAAAGGTGGCATAACAGAAACAAACGGTAACTCCATTTTTATTTTATTTCTTAGGAAATTCCATATTGAGCTGCATAGTGGCTGTGCTGCTTTATGTACATTCCTATCAGCAAAGTAGAAGGGTGCCTTTCCCTCCATGGTGCTCATCCTCAGTATATTAACTGCTTTTTTGTATTCTTGATGATGTTCATTATGACTTGACTGGGATGGAATCTCAGTGTACTTTTGATTTGCATTTCTTCAATGGCTAAAGTTGCTGAACATTTTTTTCAGATGCTTACAAGATGCAATTGAAAAAATATTTCAATTTGTATAACTATAACAGCAAAAGACACAGTGTCATTAATCTCTTTCAAAATACTTCCTCTCACAGCACACTGTGTCCATTGGTTTCATCGTTTTCCGAAGCAGGTCTGGAAGTCCTCTTTCGTAAGTATCTTTTGTTGTGCTGTCATGGCTTCCTGGATGTCCTGATAATTCAGAATATTTACTTTTATGGCCATTTTGACCTTTGGGAAAGGCCAAAAGTCACATGGTGCCAGCTCTGATGGTCAAGCTGAATGAGGACGTACTGTAATGTTTCTGTGAGGCTGCCTTTCCATGGGATGACTCTCAGCGTCATTCACTGTATTTTTAATCACACTTTGTAAAGACACAAAACAGCACTCCCAGAGCTGCTTCAGATGGTGGCAAGAACAATGAGGTGTGCTCAAAGCAAGGAGGAGTATTCTGAGGGGGAGTAATAACATTTTTAATCCTTTACTGTATATTTTGATTATCCCTTTGATTGGCTATTGTACTCCTCCTTTTAAGAAGTGTATATTTTGTCCATTTATTGATTAGGCTGTGTGACTGATGTTCTTTCCCTAAACTGTTTATGTATGTCAGAAGAATAACTGGTCAGGATTGTCTCCCATTCTGTAGGCTGCCTCTTCTTTCTGGGAGTTGTTTCCTTTGCTGTGCAGAAACTTTCTAATTTGAGGTAGTCCCACTGGATTCTTCTCATTATTTTCTGTGCTATTGGAGTCCTACTCAAGAAGTCTTTTTTCCATGTACCTACAATTTCAAGTATTTCCTCTATATTTTCTTTTAGTAATTCTAAAGTTTCAGGTTTTATACTTAGATCTTTGATCCATTTTGACAGTATTTGTACGGGATGAGAAGGATCTAGTTTTGGTTTTCTACAAGTAGAAATCCAGTTTTCTCATCACTTGTTAGAGACGGACTTTTCTCCAACTTGGTTCTTTTGTCCAGAATCAGATAGTTGTAGTTGGTGTAGGTTTGTTCTTGTGTCCTCTATTCCATTCCATTAGTCTGAGTCCATGTTTGTGCCAACACCATGCTGCTTTTATTACTGTGGCTTTGTAGAATAATTTGAAATCAGACACTATGATTCCTATATAGCTATGCTCTATTTGCTTGGGGTCATTTTGACTATTTTGGAGTCTTTTGTGTTTCCATATAAATTTAGCATTGTTTTTCTGTTCTGTGAAGAATGGCATTGGTATTTTAAAGAGGCCTGTATTGAACCTGTGGATTTCTTTTGGCAAAACGGCCACTTTGACAAAATTCTGCCAATCCAAGAACATAGGAGGGATTTCTATCTTCTAGTGTATTCTTCAGCTTCTTCAGTGTTCTGAAACTTTCATTGTAGAAATCTGTCACCTTTTCAATTAGACTGATCCATAAGTATTTTTTAAGCTTATATGAATGAAATTGTTTTCCTGATTTCTCAGTTAGTATATTATTGGTGTATACTAAAGCTACTGCTTATTTATTATTGATTTTATATCCTGTTACATTGCTGAATTCATTTATCAGTTCTGAAAGTTTTTTGGTAGAGTCTTTAGAGTTTGCTAAGTACATATCATCTGGAAATAAGGATAATTTGCCATTTTTCTTTCCTGTTCATATCCCTTTTTCTCTGTTGCCTAACTGCCATAGCTACAATTTTATGAGCTATATTAAATAATACTGATCAGAGTGGACACTCTTGCCTCGTTCCTGAGCTACAAACTTTTATTAATTACAAATTTTTACACTAAAGGGGAAATAGATACTGATGATGTCAGAGGAAATTAATGCAAGTTTTTATTAGTGCATATTAGTTATACAAATAGTGGTTTTTATTTTGGTATATTTTTCCAGAGAGGTTATAAGCTTTTATTATTCTCCCCCATCTTCTTCCTCCTTCTTCTCCCCTTCCCTGACTTTTCTCCTCTTCAGAGCAGCCTTCCTAGTGAGTTTTCAAGTGGCAAGAATGTCACTTGTGGAAGGCAAACCCAAAGGCTGGGTAAATATCTTCATCTATGATAGACCAAACAATGAATTATACTACTTGCAATAAACGTAAAAAATGTGAAAGATACTTGAAGAAAAATGGCACTTTACGGTATCAAGCCTTGAACACATTTTGGTTTTGAGTTTAGCAAGACTTGATTGCAAAAAACATTTACAAAAAAGATAATTCCCTATATAGTATTGTATGCTACACCAAAAAAATCCAAGAAAATACAAATAAAATTTAGAGAAGTGTGTATGACTGAAAAAGTCACTTGTAATTTCAATGAAAACTAAACAACTGTATTTATACAAGAAAATGTGGAAAGGTAAAATTATAACTAGACTTGCTAAAACATGATTCGGGCATTAGAAAATGCAAAAATAAATGAAAAAAGATATAATTTTTAAAAGAAGTTCTGTTCCAAAGAGGAATTAAACATACAAAAATTTGACGATGAACATCAGTGGGGAAAGGATTGGTTATTCAATTAATAATTCTGAGACATTTCAATGATTTTGTAGAAACACAGATACATATGTACACACACAGACACATATGTAAAGTGAGATTTTCAAGATAAATTATAGATGACTCAAAGGTTTAATGATATAATAATTAAAATTATTACAAGAAACAAGATTGTTTTATAATTTAGTAAGGAAAAGTCTTCATATGACTACAGAAAGCATAAGCAAAAGATATTAAACCAAAACTCTTGCATGATTCAAAACATCATAAAACATTTAAAAATTATAAGAAAATATTTGTAATATATGTAATGCAAAAATGTAAAATTTGAAATTAGTTCTTATAAATTAGTAAGAAATAGATCTTGCCACCAAATAGAAAAAGGCACAAAGGCTAAATTTAAAAATGCAAATGACATTGAGATGTGAAAAAATGCTCAACCAGTTGTAAGTAAATGTACATTAAAAGTCCAAGAATCGCCAGACATGGTGGCATATGGTAATCTCAGATCCTCATGAGACTTAGGCAGGAGGATCACAAGTCTGAATCCAACCTGAGCAACTTAGTAAGACTTCCTCTCAAAATAAAATTTAAAAAAGATGAGAGGCAGCTCAGTGGTGAAGCACTTGCCTAAAAAGCATGGAACTCTGGGTTCCTCCCCAGCACCATGAACAAACACTACAAGGATAATTCGTTTGTTTACCAATTTGATCAGCAAGCTAAGGTACTGAGATTTCACTGGACAGGTGGAGGTATGGAGGAGTATGTATTAACAAAATACACCTTGTACTACTAGGTACAACAATTTACCTTGTACTACTAGGCAATATTAATAATGAAATGCATACATTCTTTGACCCAGCAATTCACTTGCTGAGATTTAATCAACAGATACAACTGTATGTGTATAAAATAAACACAATTACAGGGATATTCACTGTTAATGTGCATGTAAATCTGAAAGGACAAAATATCAAAATGTCCATTGATAAGGGAGTGGCTAAGTAAACTGACATTTTCATAGCATGGAATAATAAAAGGCAGTTAAAGATAATGAGAAATTATCTCCTTACCTCTCAGATATATGGCTACATACATTGCTTCTGACATGAGACAATCTCGATAATATTTTGAATAGAAAAAAACCTCAACAGCATTTTTTGAATGCTCTTACATCCATCTCTTCAACTATAAAAAAGTCAGCATGGTGCTACATAGCTTGTTTAGAGGTCAAGTTACAAGTAATTGGTAAGCTATACCAAAGTAGAATTTCAGTAAGGAAGCGGGTAAAGACATGCCTCTTGGGAAGACTGAGTAAAAAGCTAGACACAAACTTTGCACGGTATCCTGTTCACAGGACACAGGTCTCTCACAAATAGGAATGAAGCAAGAGACGAAGGGAAAGAAGGGAATAACTAAGATGTGTTATGTACATGGACCACCTTCCCATGTAATCATTATGTCTTGAAAACATGTACTAATAAACATACAAAATGAAAAAAATTTACTTAACATATTTAACTAATTAACTTTATTTAATTTTTTTTCTTTGTACTGGGAATTGAAATCAAGATCTTGTACTTGCCAGGCAGATGCTTATGCCACTGAGCTATATCCCCAGCCTCTCATTAGTTAACTTTATTGGTAACTTTTGGGCATACATAGTAATCAGGTTCATCATAGGGAAGTTGTACCTGTACATGATATAACTTGGTTTTTTTTCCATTCCCTCCCTTCAACCCTTCTGTGAAGTAGGAAGAAAATGGTCAAATGGGAGGGTAAACTAGGGAGTGTGGAGGGAGAAACAAAGAAAGGAAAAAGAAAAAGAAAAACAAGAAAAGAAGGAAAAAGATGGAAACAAAGCTTTTTAAAAATGGCATATTTATTAAACATCTACATATCACAAAATTATACAATTCACTCATTATTAAATGTTTTACTGTTTTAGTTCAAGGTTGCAAACATTTCCAAAGAAAACAATCAGTTATTCAGGTAAATATAAAGTGATTTCTCACACATGTATAAATATTAAAATATAGTTATAAATATGTATTATGTTTAAGAGGTTTTTCTTTAACAATAAAATTAACGTATCAGCTATATCACAAAGTTTTTGAAGGATTAGTATTTTCTTTCTTTTTCTTGCTTTTAGATAGGCTCTCACTATGTCGTCTAGGTTAGCCTTGAACTCACTTCGTAACCCAGGATGGGCTAGACTGAGGCACTGTTTCTGTGCTGGAATTATACCCAGGTCCTTACATTTTCTGTTTTGTTGAGTATAAAACTATAGTAAAGCAAGGACATACTGTTTTCCTTTTCAACAAAAGGAGCTGATTTTCTAGTTCTTTATATATTGATTTTGAAAAGCACTATCTTCAAGTTTTAAAAATTATTTAAGTTAAAGCAAAATTTAAACTAAAATGACATTTGCATTTTTCTTAGTAACACACACACAAATTAGAAAATTTGAGAAATTATTTCTGAGAGAACAGAAATAGAAGCAAGAAAATAATTATGGAAACTTTTAGAATAGTTAGAAAATAAATTGTAAATTTTCAATCAGTCACCATACCTAAAGTGTACATTTTTTTTTTTTTTAGAATTAACCTGGCAAATTTTACAATAGCAATGACGAAAGGATTTTGAGAAAAATCTTCTGATGTTCGGATTAGCATTTTTAAAAAGAGAACAGCTTCCCTAAGGTTTAATTTTAGACGTTCTGCCCTTGTTCTCTACAGGGAGGGTGTGGCCCGCCTCTGTGGTCACTGCTCAGTATTTTGGAAAAGGAGTGTGTGGCCTTCAAGCAGCCCTTCTAAGTAGGCATCCATCTGCTCCGGGTCTCCTGCGGGGCAGCCCTGGAGGACAGAAGCCACAGTGCATCAGGGAAGAAGCTGTTGGCTTCACTGCCTCAGCCGGGAGGGCCCCCACCATGTCCTCCGAGTCCCACACAGCAAGGAAACCTGCCCTTTGTTTAAAATGCTTCTAACATTTTCGTAAGTTTTCTCATTAAAGTTCTCATTTTATGTTCATAGGTGGTGAGCAATTAGAATCAGTTTTTGTTTAGTGGAGGTTGGTCCCACTGGTGTTTTCCTCTTTTTTTTCTAAAATACTTGTCATATTCCTAAAACCCCCAACCCAGTACCATCCTTCTCCGTTGCAGGCTCTCATCTCCCATTTTAAATGTTCATGATTTATGGCCTTATAGGCAAAAAGCAGGGACCCAAAGTGCACTTCCCTGGCTCCTCTTTCCGTGGTAAATTTTCCCCTTCACGTTTGGCTCCCCACCATGCTCTCCCCACTTGGACACATCCTTCCTTTCTCTGACCCTTGTCTCCTTACTGGGGTAATTCATGCTTCCCTTTCCTGGGCTTGTTGGTCTACAACAGGACAAGGCGATGTGCTCTTTTAACTGATCGAATCAGTCCCTTTCAGGCCCGCTTACAGCCCACTCACTCCCAAATGGACAGATGGATGACAGAACTGCTGGGAAGGACCTTTCAGAAATGATTTCTAGCTTTATGACTGTCCCCATTGTGTGCTCAGCTCCACCACTCAAGTCTTCCTTTCCTTCTCTGGTTCTATTAAGTGTGTTTCAGCTACTTCTTCTGCCTTACTTTAGGGTCTTGCTCCTATGGATGGCTTTCCACGGTGTTGACATTCACCTGGATTTCTAAATATACCAAATATAGTAACCCTGAAGAAGATCTGTGAGCCTTCCTGACCCTGAAAGGTCTCAGCCTGTTAGGTACAATCTATCTTTAGGCTACTATTCTCTTCCTGGCAGACTAACCGCTTCCTAGGTCTTCACACTGAGTTCACCCAGCTTTTTCACGCGCCTGTCCCACTGTGTTGGCTTTGCGTCGGCCTCATCTCTATCCTCTACTCTATTCCACTGCAGTTGCTCTGGCAATCAGGGGAACTACAAACGGTATGTGTTTGAGTCAGAGCCATTTAAGTACTTCTCCACTGATCGTAGGTAAAGTTTCATATTCTGGTGTCAGAAGACCTTCACATCCCTACCAAACTTAATGACAAAAGCAAATTTAATTAATATAATTACCCTGGCTATTCTGGGAAAACTAAAAGTTTGGCATTGAAGGTAATTTTTTTAATTTAGGGAGTTATTATTCTTTCATTTTCCCTAACCAAACAGATTGTCTATTATGAGAATGAATAATTTTTAGAACCTCTGTCACAAAGTAATACTGAATTTTATACCAAATGTCTTTGGTCTCTCCAGTGTTTCTTATTGAAACAGTCATCACTGAAAGCCCACCATGTGCCAGGTTCCACAGCGTACCTTTCACATATAAACACTTTTATAAGTACAAATAGTCATGGCTCCTCTCAAATCCCATTTTCACAGCAATAAGGAACCTGAAGAACTATCATTGACAGAGGCATGAATACAATAACCATAATGTAAACACAGCTAACACTGGTTATTATCCTTTTTATTTTAATGAGGTAGCATTTTATTTTTTCCTGGCTCACCCTGGTGAGAAGGGACTTGTGTTTTGTGATATACTAAACACTCATTTTGCAATGTTCACAGTGAGGATTGAATCACAGGCAGTCTATGATTAATACATTCTACATTGATGCCCAGTGAGTGACACTTCCTTTCACAGGTGAAACCATCCCTGGTAAATGCTGGATAACATATTTTAATTTTTACTGTAATAGAATTGCTATGTAACATATTAGAGGATGGACCTTTCTCTATTAATTCCCTCTATTATAAAATCTCAATTCTTTATATATTAAAATATACAAACAATGATGACAGTAGTTCATAGTCATGTTTCCCCACTTCTCCAACATCTCTAATATTTGGAGGGCTTATTTTTATTTACACATGCATACATAAAAGTTATCTAGTTTTCTAAAAAACTTGGAAAAACAGTTTCCTATTGAATACATTACTGAGGAGACACCAAAAGTGTCTTCTACCAAGAGCACAAAGACTCCAATCTTTAAAGATAAAAAAAAAATGTAAGATGTTCTAATATACACCTTTGTGGTTATTCTATTTATGATCTTAATATCCTTACAGGGACACTGAGGTCTCATTATGAGACTTGTCCAGGGTCAGTGTGGTCTGACAAGAGCAGAAGAATATATCTGAGGGTTCTTTTTTGCTCTGGATCATAGATGTCCCTGAAAATGCTCATGTGGCTAGGGGTGTTGCTTTCAGAATGTGATGTGTCTTGGAGGTGCCAACCTTGTCAGAGAATTAATCTATGGGTGAGTTCATAGCTGAGCGGGATGTTAGGGGATGGGGCTTAGCTGGAGGTCGTAGCTCTCTAGAGGTGTAATCTGGAAGAGTGTATTTGGCCATGGCTCCTTCCTCTTTCTGCCTCCTCACTCTCTCACTAGGATGCTTTTGCCTCACAATATACCTAAAAAGAAACAGAGCCTGCTGACCATGGACTGAGCCCTCTGACACTGAAAGAAAACAAACCTTTCCTCCTTTAGTTTGACTTTCACAAGTATTTTGTTACAGTAACACAAAGCTGATTAGCAAAGGGTCTTTCCCCAGAGCATACTCCTACTAATAAAATTTCATCACTCACCAGTTTCTGCAGCAATGCTGCCATTTTTGCATGAAGATTGTTCAGTTTATCTTCAGTAAGTTTTCTTTTTTGTTCACAATGCAACAGAGAGACTTCATTAAGTATTGCTCTTCTACTGCCATCATAGATAATGGATTGTATTTTCTTCTTCATGTTTTTTTCATACTGAACCATATAAACACTCTGGATCTGGAAATATTTTTTAAAAGTATATTTTTAAAATGTTACTATCCTTGCTAATCTTACAAAAATATTTTATATGCCAATGCTGCACATGTGTCTCAAGGGTCAACATTGTATGTAAGTGTCACGCCAGTCTAAACTCTTAATGCCTTTAAGGAACTTACTCTCTGAAGGTAAAATGTACAATATTCCAGTAAAGACTACAGTGGCATGAAAGCACTAGGATCAGAGAGCATTTCTCTTTGGCATAAAGAACACATGCTGTGAAGGTTGAATTTATTCTCCCACTAGTGGTAGAAAACTACTCAAAACACAAAGGGAGTATGAGAACATGCCCTTTTTCCACATTATCATATCCCATAGGCAATGAGAAATGGCCAAACAATTGGGCTATCTTGAAGAAACCGTGATGTTGCTTGTAACTCAAGACTGTAGTGTCTATAAACTCAGAAGCTACAGAAGGAGGAATCCTACTGTCTCATTCTTTTGGGGTGTATTGTCTTGATGCAAAGAGTATGAGCAGCTATGCATATGTCCCTTAAAATGTAAGGGTCTTAGCTGTTTTCCAAGATTGCATGCTGTGACTGAGGCCCTCATGTAGCAAGAAAACCTAATGGAAAGGTCAAACGCTTCCATTGTAGTATGACAATCATTGTTTGAGTCCACATTTTGAGAAACAAGATACAGGAAACATCCCATTTTAATACCTTGATGTTTCTGTAATAAGGCACTGTGTTCTAATGTGGCTGGGTAGTGAAGAACATTGTAGGGTAGCGCACCCATCCTCTTGGCCCTGCCCCCTTGTCCGTCTCCCATCACATCCACCCGCTGGTGCAGGTCCTCCCCACACAATGCCTCACCACCACTGCCAGCCACTCATCTCCCAAGAAATTCTCTTCTTTCTGTAAAGTCTAAATGAATAATACCATTTTCATCTGTAACTCTACTTAATAAATATCCACTAACTACTTCACAAATTTCAAGACATTTGAATTTAATTATAGGTGGCACAGAAATATGTAGAGTAGGCTTTGCCCTCTAGAACTTCCTACTTGATTATGAGATAGCACAAATATGCACGTGTATCTTACTGGAGAAAGGCATCGTGCTCCCAAGGAAGGCTTAGATACAATCAGAGTTCAGAGGAAGGTGAAAAGTTGTTCTTATTGAAACCTGACTTATAGTACCTGGCCTGGATTTTATGTAGGTAGGTAACTTTCTGATTATTTGAAATTTTCACTTATTATTAATGAAGAGGAACATGTGGGAGCAAGGAGAAAATAACATTCCCTACTGGCAAACAGTGGTGTGAGTGCATGGGTGTATGACAGTATACTAAACATAAGACTAATTCTGAGTTTTGTAGGTCTTCTTGAAGAAATCTTAGATTTTTAGAGTCTTTCGCTTGTTAGAAGTTTGTGCAAGGTGCCAAAAATTAGACTTTGAGGTCCAGGACCTGGATTCACCTATTCTTACATCATTCCTATATCAGACTTTTTTCTCTGCTGCTTTCTCAGTTTGGTAAATTCAATGCACAAAGGATCCTCTTAGTCTCTGGTCTGTCTTGAAATGCTACCTTTTCAAATACTAATTGCCCACTGTATCTGAAATTGCCTCCATTTCTCCAGCACAGCAACCACTGTTAATCCCCTGGTCTTGTACCACTGTTGCATGGCACACCATGTCATGTGTTTATTTACTTATGTGTTTATCATCTTGCATTCTGTGACTCCATATTATTTTTTACATGGCAGCTGAGATGTAAATCCTTGAATGTGTCAACAATTTACATTCACAACAGCAGAACTTCAAACACAAGGTACAATCCTGCCTTGCCAAGCTAGATTTCAAGATCTTAGAGGGAGGAATTTGCCCTTGTTTTGTTTTGATTCATGTACTATACATTGGGTAAGATAAACTTGGGGTAGTTATCACATGATATCTATCACCTTAAACATTATTTCATTATGGAAAGTACATTCATAATCCTCTCTTCTATTCTGATATACACACATTATGTTGCTTTGTGCTTCCTCCCACATCACCATTTTTCCTCTTGCTTCTGGAGATCCTGGGCTCTGACTGAGCACTGTACTGCTATACACTATTGTGCTGTGCAGTAAGCACACAGCAGCACAGCTGTGACTGTGTCTGGCAGACATACGACTGCTTCCATGATTTGCTTGCATCTATGAATGTTCATAATACAAGGTTCATTTGTGTCTATGAACATGCACAACTCTAATGTTTATAAGTTGACCACTTATTGAATATAATACATTATTATAGAATCAACTTTTAGTATCTTCACCTTATAAGAAGTTTATGACTTACAATAAAGAAACAACCACCTCTTGCAGGAAGCTTTACAGAGGCTCCTGTTGGAGGCCTCAGACAATCCAATGGATGACCTCTCCCCTAGCTGGAAGGTAGAGTATGGTAAATACTTCAACTCAGTTGGAACAAGTAAGGTGGGTTATAGGTAGTTTGATGTGACCAATACCCTTATTTCTGTTTCCAGAACTCTGGAATTTTACAGTTTTAGCCATCCTGAATAATAATAGCCAAGAAATACTTGTAAAAAAATAAGAGCAACAATAAAACAACCCCAAACAAAATTAAAGAAAAATACAAAATACTAAAAATACTACTATTTGGAAGACAGATGTATTTCTCATTATCTGTAAAGAAGAATATGCTACTGGTACATTTGAACAGACCTGAACTGATGCTGAGGAACAGATAAGGTGAAATGGAATATAAAGTAAAATTCAACCTCTACAATCCCTCTGAAGTGGTAAAATGATGGTTATGGAGAAAATATCAGGGACTTTTGGCAGTCAGAGGTATCAGTGGAATGCAGGGTTAGTGTGACTCTAAAAGGTGGCACAAAGGAGAGCTGTGCTGTGATGGGAATTCTGCATTCCATATCTACACACATACTAAAACCACACATTTCAGTTACTCTTCTCTTGTTGCTTAAACAAATTACCCAACAACCAAAGTTAAAGGGAAAGAGATTTATTTGGCCCACAGTTTGCAGAGGTTATAGTGCATAACTGGCTGGCTCCAAGGCAAGGACATGGCAGACGTGCAACATTTCATGGCGGTGGAAGACACCAAAAACAGCAAGGAAAATAGATACACAAGCCTTTTTCTGTCCCTTTTATGTTATGCAGTTTACTGGATCTAGGGCAGTGACAATCCAATTGGTAGCTTAATCCAGCAATCATCTATCCTTAAACCTAGCTCTCTTAATCCTAGCATTGAATCATGAAACAATCACAAACTCTAGATTCAGCTACCTCTGAAAAACCTAACCCACATGACTGCATAAGGCTTTTGGGGGATATCTAGACACAAACCATAACAACTCACATACATTTTTACCTATTTTAATTTTTTGGTTTCTGTACTGAGCTATTATTGTGTAAAATGTGAGCATTGGAGGACATGAATGATGGATAAATGGAAACTCTACTATTTCTGCAATTTCCTATGAGCCATACATTATAGAGGTCAAAGATAAAAATAAAAAGACAAAATTAAAATAAAAAGGCAAAAACAGAAATAAACTCTAAAACTATTAACAGACTATGACATGAAGAACATTTATATAGCACATTATATTCAAAGTCATACTCGTCTCTCAAAGTTCATCCTTCTATAATGAGCAAACTATATTTCTTTCAGAGTACAATCCAGTTTCCTGATTTATTCTGCTCTTCTTAGGTTGAACTCTCCATGAAGAGTTTGTAAAAGGTAATAATTTTGACAGCTTCTGCATTTGAATGTAAAAGGACATCTAGTTGTATTAACATTTTAATTAAAGTAAGAAGAGAGTTTTAACTAGTTGAGAGGCTTTCATTTTGCTGATTGAACCTCCTCTTGGAAAGGTATTTGTAACAGATCAAAAATGCAATTCTTTCTAAATTCCATTAATTCAGAACAGAATTAGGATTTGAAAGAAAGGTGCCTTCAAGTGAGATTTACATTTTCTACCCTGAATTTAGAAAGCTCAACTCCAGCATTTGTGCCTGTCCAGAATCCTAACAAGTTTGCTAAAAATAAGGAAGATTTATGACATCTACAGATTGTGCACCATGCAAGTGGGGATGTGCATGGGGACAGGCCAGCACTAGAACCGAAATGGCTTTGACCCAATGCACAAATGTTAAGACCTGAAGTACTGAATGCCACAAGGATACAGAATTACTAATTTCAAGCACTCTATAATCTAGCTGAGGAGAAAATGAAACACAAGAACCTATTATAATACTGTGTAAAATTTTTATTTGATGAATAAAGTCTTAAGGTTCTTTCATTGACCAAGCATTACGTACAGTAGGAAAGTCTTCAAGAGATGGAGAGCAGATAACTATTCTGGGGAAATACAGTGTCAGGAAGGCTCAGAGGTAAGTCAGTATATAAAGCTTCGTGGAATGTTGGGATGTTCATTTTGGACAGAGACAATAGCTCGTGAGTGGAAAGAATAAAAGATACTAGTTAGGGTCAGGTAGTGAAGAGCCACTGACACTGCCCTGGAAAATCTCATACACTAATAGCAGTTAGAAAAACTACGCCTGGGTCAGAGAGGTGACTGGTAGATTTTCCTCTTCTGTTTTGATGTGGGTATCTTTATTAAAAGTACACATCCTAAAGAAAGTTACATAATTTATCCTCTCCATGAACTTCAAGAAATGATATGTGTGGTTTTTATAACCATGCACCTAAAACTATCAATCAGTTATACAGTCTACAAGACCAACTAGTTCATTCTTAAGAAAGTCATGATTTTATCTCTTCTGTATCTCACTTTCAACAGAAGTTTCTAGTCTTTGGATTGATCACATTGCTTTGGTTTTTTTGGATGCTATTTGCCTTGAATATTAGGGAGATTCTACACATCACCTCTGCTAACTCTACTCACCCTGAATAAACATGTATCTTATTCACTCTGGCCTTCGAGACCTAGAAACTTCCCTTTATTACTGATAATGTAAACACTGAAAAAATGTTTAGAAATAAATATGAAAAGGCATACATAATCTTGGATAAACTATACTTGACAAATTTCTAACCAATAGATAAAGACACACAGAAAGATCTAGGTCTTATTAACTCTTCAAGTGGATTGCCATATACTTTCATTTGTGATAGTCAATTCCTGGTGCTCACTATGCAAACCCTCCTAGCAAAAATAAAGATTTCATCATTAGGAGCTACACATATACATGCCATGATATAATGTCAAGGTCTCCAATAGTTTAAAGCAATTCTTCCATATCAGTAGTCTCAGACTCTGTAACATCTCTTTCAAGTAAGGTCTACAGAGTCCATACCAAGAATCAAGTGCTAAAATCTGTGTAAAAATAAGGTGTATGAGTGTGGGTGGGTGAGGGGAGTAGAACACAGAGAACTTCAGAGTAGGAGAAATCTGTATGACATCTCAAATTGGATCCTTTCATGATGACATCAACAAATTATCTAATGAATCTCTATGTCCTTGTTACTAAGATGGAGACAGTGGTTATCAACCTCCCAAAGTTGTGAGGGTTAACATGAAGCAACATACAGAACATCACTGTCTACTGCCTGGTGCTAATAGTTCTGTCATTAGTTATTAAAATGTTTAATATTAAATCATTAGTTATTAAAATTATTAGTTCACTAAAATAGTATTAGTGCTAAAATATGGTCAAAACGCATTGAAAATAAACTGTCTTTTTATTTTAGCTAAGAAATATTGACAAAAATTCATCAAACCAAAAACGTTTAATTACTATATTTTTAATTTAACATTCAGAAAACAAGCAAATTCACATTTCAGTGGAGTAGTAATGGAAAACTAATTATAATCTCTATTCCCATTTCTAGTTACTGGAGACTGTTCACTAGACACTCAGTCAGAAGTATCAGAGGCAAACATAACAACAAGGCTTGTTAAATTTAGCTACACTTCAAAATGTAAACACTTGTGTGATACTGACTTTGTTAAGGAGAAGCCTGTTTCATTGAAGTATACTAGGTCATGTCTTGCAGGAATTCACAATTCTTTTTCACTTACAAAACAAGACCATTGAAATTAATAACTACCTACACTACAGACAAATCAGGTACCACTGCCCACCCCTGTCCTTTACGCAACTTGAGGACGGCCACTCACCTCCCAGTCTTTATCATTTGCATGTTAGTATGGTGAGCTTCCACAAGACAGCTGTAAGCATGAGCATGTGGAAGAAGATACTGATAATGTATGAGTTAGAGATGGAAATGATGTGCATATCTGAGAAAAGACCGTGTCGGTAAGACCTAAAGTTCAATGCTAGTCCTGGTGCCATATAAGTTCTAGGCTAATGTAGCAACTAGATAGCTAGGTGATGAGTCTGGGCCTTCCGTGGTCACCTCAGTCCCAACGTTAATTAATCCTATATGTTACCTTGGACATGTTCACATCTTAGAGAAGTGCTCCCCAGTGTGAAAGGAAGGAATTAAGGGTGTGTGATGTTTTGGGTTATGTTGTAGAAAAACTGAAGTGCTCCGTGGACTTTCTCCTACTACCCACAAAATCTTTAAACAACTAAGTAAAGGGGAAGTGAGGGGAAGGACAGGTGATGAACAAAGGGATTAAGATGAGTTATGCACACACACCAATTCCACAATATATATATATATATATATATATATATATATATATATAATAAAATAGAGTATTAATAAAGTATTAATAATCAGAAAATATGGATAGTTTGACACTAAGGGTGAATTTCTTCAAATTCCTTTCTTACACTAGTACTACTTATTTTTTATAACTACTTTTATAATGGAAAAATCATAATCTTAAAATTTATTAATCAGTAAAAATACAGAGCTTAAACTGTCTGAAATAATGCAAAATTTTGCAATCTTGGCTTTAGTCTAGTGTTTCTAGTACTCATTGGCTACATTTCTTGAAGACAAAGAATATCTTCTTTACTGTTCAGAATCGAGTCCTAATGTAAATGTTTCATAATTCTCATGTGGTGGAAATTTTTGTATTTTAAAATTCCAAACGATGTTGCTTTGTAACATCTGATAGTCTACACACTAATCTAAATTTTCATAAGTAAATGTGAATTTGATTTCTTTCCAAATCTAACATTTGAAAATATATATTTCTTCTTTAGAAAGCAAAGTCATTTAGAATAATGATTTGGAAAGGAAGCTTACCTGGTTGAAACAAAGTTTCAGCTTTTGGTTTGTCTGCTCTGGAGATTGCGTCTGCTGTTTTCATAAACGATAGTAGAACAAGACATTAGCTTTACAGAATGATCTGTCTGTAACAGTTATAGTATGCAAGTATCCAGTTGAAAAAAGCATCAAAGCCTAGAACTGGTCAATAGTAGTACTCTGGGTCTCTTAAACCTGGGTCCAATTAAATTGATTAACAAAATTATATAACATTTCATTAAGAGCAATTAAGGCATTTAAATAAACAAATATAGCATGATTAAATGTGCTGATTGATTGAAAATTTGCTGATTGAAAAATTTCCATTTGATTGAAAAATCAAATGGAAAGAAAATTAAATTATAAATTAATAAGAATTCGAAATGTGATGGGTAGAAAACAGTACGAGTCTGGATTTCTTGGAGGAGATTGGTTGAGGAATAGACTCGGAGTTATTGGCACATAGAATGGTACTGAAAGTCAGAGACTACATGAAGTCACCTAGAAGAAGCATTAAACAGAGAAAAGCATGTGGCCCAGGAACAAGAGATCAGACAGAATATTTACAAACCAAGTAGGGAAACAGTAGGCGCAGAGAGTATGTGAGAGAGGGAGCAAGAAAGTGCAATGTGTGTGGCCATGGAACCCTGCAAAGAAAGTGCTTTAGAGAGAAAGTGGCCCAGCGAGGGTGAAAGCCTCAGGGAATTCAGGTAAAGTAAGAAGTGACTACTACATCAGGCTTCACAGAGATCACAGGTGACCCTGATGAGAATAGTCTTGGTTAAGAAATGAGTCTTCCATGGGAGAGAAGAAGGGAAAGAAGCAGAAACAAGTTACAAAATCAGGGATTTCACCCAGGACCACATGGAGCCGGATGGCACTCTTGCCTGATTAATAATTTGTGTTCTTTTCACTGACAGCTTTTCCATCAGTTCCCCCCAAGCAATCCTGTGCACGGAGGTGGAGAAGGGGTCCCCGGCACTCCTGCAATAGCTCCTGCTCCACCTGAAGCAGCTCTTCTGGCCTCAGACCTTGGTGCACCTTAGCCGGTGCCCCTCAGCCTGCCGGACTGAGCCCCACGGAGACCACTTGGTGCTGCTGCAGGAGGACCAGACAGAGGCTTCCCTTTTGCACCGGAAGCATCTCACTGAAGGTTTCTTCCCCAGTCATACATGGTACTGTCCCCTCAAAGGACTTTGGGGAATAAGATCTTCTTCATCTCCCCTGTGATGTTTTAGCACTTCTAGTACGACTAGTGCTCTGGGAACATAATGCAGCTGACCTGCACAGGGCAGGGCTCAGCTCCTCCTGATGGGCAGCTGAGGAAGAGTTTTAAGGAAAAGAAATGCACTTTTGGTGAAGAAGAGGAAGGGAAGTCAGAAATGATGTCCATTTTGTTTGATCTTTGAAGTTAACTGTTCTCAGTGCATACTATTTCCTACAGCTTATTTTATCCTTGGACACACTGATTTCTCATCATGAGCCACCCAGTTGGTGTAAAGATCCTCACCTTTATAAACTGTTCTAGGCCCGCTGACCTCTAGCTTTTTACAGTTTTCTTCCCTGAAGGCTAAATTCCAGCTAATATCATTCCCTCGGAGTTCCAAGAAGGCTAACTTACCTCAATATTTGCTATCAATTCTTCCACAGTTGTGCAGTTAAATTCTGATGACGGCAGATCCTTAGGGGCAAAATACAGAAGAATCTCCCTAGAAATATAAGTACAGCAGAAACTGGATTATCTTGGGACAAGCAAAATAGCACTTACCTGTTAGAACTGGGTTTACCTCCTGGATATTAAACATCCTGGCAAAGGGAAAAATTCGCTTCTCCCAAATATTTCATTTTTAATATTGAGAGGAAAGGTTTCTTCTGGAAGTACATCCTGGGAAGAGGACTCAGGCGGGTTTATAAAAGGGTCAGAGGAGGGCCACGGGGATGTTGTCTGAGTATAGCCTGAGTCAAGGGCAATGTCTTATTTGTGATATTGTTTTATGATTCTGCCTGATGCTATCACTGCAAGAAACTGAGTGAAGCATACAGTTTATTTCTGCATCATTACCTAAAAAGCACACATGAATCTACATTTCAAAATAAAAAGTTTATTGATAGAAAGGAAAAGAAATAAAAGCAGAGAGGAGTGGAAAAGAAAAAAAGGAAGAGATAATGAATGGCTCACAGTGGCCAGCTGTCCGTGACAGTCCATAGGAGCCCTGCGACTACTTCAGCATTCTTTTCCGCAGAGAACTCAACACTGCAAACACTGTGGCAGTGAACCAGCTGTCTGTAGGACTACGGGCACTTTTTGCCAAGAAAGTCAAAAAGTTGAGCTTTCCAGAGCAATTATTTTCATTAGGGCCTTCATGACTATTCTTAGAAATAATATATAGTTCCTGCTCTTTCCCTACAATGGTACCCATTTCTCTGACAAAAGGCAGTAGCACCCACCACGGTGTTGCTGTTTTTCTAGAATTAACCATACGGATGATACATTTTCTTCCTGGGAGAATATGAAAGGTAGAACTTTTTTTAATACTAAAGTATGGTGGCACATAGTTTATTTTCTTAATCAGCTTTTTAATGTTTAGGCCAGAATTGCTAAACTAACTAATGATAAAAATCAAGGAATGTATGTTAAAAAAACCAAATTGTTGTGCCCCTTCCTAAACAATTGTCTTATTAGCTGTCACAGCAGAATTAACAATTAAAGATTTTAAGCAATGTATTAAAATCTAAGTTATATTTTATAACTGGATCATGCAAGCTGCTCTGATACGAGGTACCAGGAAAACAACTCTAGAAAAATATCACCACTCTCCCTACCCCTCTCTCAAAGATTAAAAAGTATATTCCATCACATCGTATCTTAATATGGGAAGAAGGGTTTATCATTTCTGTTTAAACATAGAATTTTAGAGCTATTACATTTTAAAGTGCGTACAATCTCAGGCTGATGCTCTGCAATAGTCTCATGCATATTATCTAAAGGATTTACAGAATCTATTCATTTGTAACATAATACAGAATACCAAAGATACAACAGCTCTTTTTATAGCACATCTCTAGTATTTTAAGTACATTATGCATTCTAATATTCATTTATAGCTTATTGAAGCCAAAAAGTTTCAGCTCTGCTTGAGGATCAATTATTGGCCTGACTGTAAGAAGACAAATGGGGTAGGAATGGAAGGAAAATGGACTTCCAGGTATGTGAGGGGAGAAGAAACTGAAGGACGCAGAAAGGAAGCTGCAACTTGAGTTCTGGAAGAGGAACTGCGGACAACCTATGATCAGGTTGGTGGGTCAGAGAGGAAAGGAGTGTTCTGAAAAACCAACCCTGCTTCTCCCAGAATCAGCCTTTCTTCCCACCAGAGCTAAACTTAGGAATGTTGGTCCTTCCCATGGCGACAGAACAGTATTTTGTATTTAGATTAAAAGCCAATCAGCAATTGCCTAAGAATATACTCTTAGATAAACAAATACATGGAGCTGACATTTGTTGGAGAGAAGGTGACAGGCCAAATGGGGAAAAGAAGAAGTTCTGGATTATCTTCAAGTAGTCATCTGTACTTCAAAACATCTATATTTTTGTTTATATTTCTGTATAGTAATTCTGTATAGTAATTAAAATCTATAATTGTTAGTTCTGCTGTGACAGCTAATAAGACAATTGTTCAGGAAGGGGCTCAACAATTTGGTTTTTTTAACATACATTCCCTATGATTTTTATCAAGTGGATAAATGATCGAAGGATAGATATATAAAAACTTAAAATTAAACACTATTTCATGTAAAGATTTTACTAAAATAACAGCAGGTTTTGCAAAAGTCTTTTTTCCAACCTCATTAATTCCTTGACATTCTTGAATGTCTAAAACACAGCTTTTGTTCTATGGTGCCTTAGGGAGTCTGACATTATCCCCTCCAGTTAGGAAACTGATACATTCTTCCTAAAATGATTCAAACTAGTGCAAAATACAATGTGATAAATGCTTGGTTGAGCAAAAAACAAAGTACCATAGGTACTGAAGAGGGACCTAAATAACATTTGAGGCTAACTGAAGGAGAGCAGGAGTTAGACAAATGTGGAAATAGACAACAAGAAGGAAGCATTCCAGCTCCCTTGCACTATGCTTTAAAGAATTATTTTCATACAATAAAATATTTGACCCCCTTCAGTAACATCTAATTAGCGTTAATCAAGTCCTAGAAATGTGCCAACAGTTGCTATCTTTGTTGTGCATATAATTTCATATAATGTTTATGAAAATTCTATGATTTCAGAGAGATTCCTGTTTTGAACCTCTCCAGTTCCTGACTAAGAAGGACACCTCTCCAGTCCCTTCTTTGTCTTCCTCTAAGATTCCCGAGTATTTGGCCTGTTACTGTCTTCTAAATGGAGTTGTTGCTAATTTGCTTCTCTCTTGGTGACTGTATTAGTTACTGTTCTCTCATTTCTAAGACAAAACACCTAACATCCAAAGTTAAAGGAAAAAAGGTTTATTTAGCTCACAGTTTGTGGAGGTTTCAGTCCATTATCAGCAGAGTGACACAGCAGAAGGGTAAAAGTTCCTGGTGGCAGAAGTCAGCAAAAGAAACAAGAGCAAAAGGGGGGCAAAAGGGTGGAGCAAGCCTCTTTTTCTCCCTTATATTCTCCCTCCCATGTATGCAGAATACATGTCATACCCCAAATCCCAGCACCAGACAATGAACAAATTACAAACTAGATTAAGCTGTCTCCAAAAAAACAGCCCTTAATTACCACATGAAGCTTTGAGGGGTTCATCCAGACATAAAACATAACATTCCACCCTGTTTCCCCAAAGACTCATGCACAGCCCTTCATGTAAAGCACATTCCCAAAAACTCATGCACAGCCCTTCATGTAAAGCACATTCAGTCCATCCCTAATTGTTGACAAAGTCATAACATGGTAAGTCTAAGTCCCAAGCTTCCTTTGAGATGTAAGGCAAACTCTTGGCTATGAGATCCTACACAAATGAGACGAAAGTTAAATGCTTCCAGCATTCAATGGTACCAAGATAAACATTTCCATTCCAAAAGTTAAAAACAGGGAGATACACAATATTAGGACCAAAGCAAGTAGAAAATTCAGCAGGGGAAACATTAAGTCCTATAATTCCATGTGCAACACTGGAAGCAATCTGTGGCAAATTGTGAACTCCAAAGGAGTTGTGTGGCTTTTCCTGTATGGCATTTGTGGTGGTTGTACATCTCACAGCTTCTCCTTTGGGCCCACTGTGCTCGTTCCTTGCAGGTTTCCTAACATAATCCATATTCATGGCTCCTCCAAACTTTGGAATGGTCTCCACCTTATTTCTGGTTTCTCACTAACAGCTTCACACATTACTCTCACAGGACACACTGCCTGACATCCCAGACCTTCTGAATCTAGATGGAAGCATTCTTAATCTCACAACTGTTGCATTCTGCATGCACCTAAAACTAGTGCCATGTGGATGCTGCCAAGGTCTGTAGTCACCTGGACTTTCCTCTCTCTTGGCTAAATGGGTCAATTTCCTCGATTGCTGGGCACTCTGAATCAAATTCTGAGAAACAAATTCTTTATGCTGTTGCCATTCTGGAACCTGCTACTCCAGGGCTTTATTCCCAAAGCCACGCCTTTCACTTTTGCAATTTTTTTTTTAAATTTTGAAAGTAGTAAAAATGCAACAGCACAAGACAGAACAAAGCCAATTGAGACAATTCAGTGAAATTGGTACAGGATTTCTCAGTAGGATACTGGGATAGTAGTAATAGGTACTATGGTATATCTCTTTAACTTCACAATAGTTGTCCAGTCAATTAGGTATAGTAAAATCAAAGCAAAAACAGAACATTATAAAACCAGTTGAGAATACTGAATAGAGCAAAAGAAACATAACAAAACACTGAAAACAACCTATGCCTTCGAACAGAAGATAGAAGGAAATCCCCCATATTTGCTATACTGCATATGGTCATCCTCCCAAGAGATGCTGAAACATCTATCCCCAGTAGCTATGGGGGGCAGGTGGAGGAAGGGTGCTTGATTTTCGGCCCACGTGGCAATAGGTTCACAGTAAAGGTTCTCCTCCTGGCCCTCGCCAGGGCACTTACCAAGAGGGCGGGTGAATAAGCTGCCTGAGTCCCTCCATGGCTGGATCTCGGGAGTCGATTTTTACAATTTTGAGATTACAAAGTATGGAGACTGCCTGCTTCTTGGGATGCCCTCAGGCCATCTTTTATACTCTCCTGTTCCTTCTCAGCAATTGGGTCTCTTAACTGTATCTTTGCAGTTCACAGCTTTACTGGAACCTTCATCCTGGTCAAACTCACATTTTAAACCATTCTTCTGGACTCTGTGCTCAGCATAAATCTGGCTAAAAGCCCTTAATGATAGCCGTGCCACTACCTCAACTTTAGACTGCCTTGAAATGTCTTCTGCCAGATTAATTATCCCACCACCTTTAATCTCAGTCTTAAGTAAAGTCTCTGGACATAAGCTACATACAGACAAACTTTTTGCCAAGCCATAACACACATTGTCTGGAGTCCAGTAACCAATACAGTCTTTCTCCTCAGAAGAAACCTCCCAATCCTAGTCTTTACCAGAAGGATTTTTAACAGCCTACTGGTCCTCTGACCTCTGACCAAAATCTCCCATACAGAACAGTCTAAGGCAGTCCAGCTGTATTCTTTCAGGTGACATCTCCAAATCTTTCCAAACTCTTCCCACAAGCCATTTCCCAATGCTCCTGAACCACATGGTCAGGTAGCAGTCACAGTAATGTTCCCACTTATCTGTTATCAAATTCTGTCTTAGTTACTTTTCTGTCATGGCTGAGACAAAATACCTAACCCAAAATTAAGGAAGGAAAGGTTTATTTAGTTCACAGTTTCAGTCCCTAATGAGCTGGCTCCAAGGCAGGGAGGCATGGCAAAAGGGTGACAGTTCATGGCGGCAGAAGACAGAAAAAGCAACAAGAGCAAAAAAGGAGGACATGGAGAAGCAAGCCTCTTTTCCTCCCTAGTACTGTATGCAGGCTACCCGCCATACTCCAACCCCAGCACTAGGCAGTGAACCAATCACAAGCTACAGATTCAGCCACCTCCGAAAAGTCCCTTCCCCATGACCACATGAGATTTGGGGGGACATCTGGACACAAACCATAACAGGGATTCTGGCCCACTAGACTGACTAGAGAAATGCCTAAAAATATCTGAAGACAAATTAGTCACTTGGAGTCTACACACTTATACATAGATACATGGACACTTTTTCCTGCCTAATTCAGAGTAAATAAATTAGATACTGTTGAAAAAAACTCTGTCAAGATATCAAAAAATCACATACATAAGATCTGGTTGTAGGTATTTAAGAACTTTTTAAAAATTCCTTCATTTATTGGCTTGAGTCCTTTTCTGCTACTGTATTCTTCTTTTGTACTAGAGGGTAGACCTTATTAAACCTCTCCCTCCTACTACACCTCATTCTCTCTTGAGCAGATGTAACAATGCCATAATCCATGAAGCATCCTTCAATGAGGTGAGCTGGGTGCAATAAACTTTTAAGAATAAACCACTATTCATTCGCTATCATCCCTAGAGTCAAGTTGATGCTGTATATTCTGTGACGCCCCTGAGTCAGGTACAAATATTTCACCAAGGAATAGCCTTTCCTCTAAAACATTTATTTACAATCTTACTCTAGGCCCTGATAATAAAATCAGGAATTGATCTTTTTAGCATTGTTTCTTAAGACATAAACACCCTGAAGATTTCTTCTAGAGTTATTACCTTTTCTAGGATCTTGACTATGATGCCTGTGTCAGTTGAATTTCTGTAGAATCCATATCTATAGGTGCAAATTTGAATTAGAAAGTTTAGCGAGTTTGTTATGGTTTGGATCTGGAATTTCCTCTGGTTTGGTCCCCAGGCAACAGTGTTCACAGGTGGAGTTTTTGGGAAGTGATCAGATCAACAGGGCTCTGATCTCATCAATGGGTTAATCCATCAATGGGCTAATCCCTCAATGGGATATTGAGAGGTAACAGAAACTTTAGGAGGGAGCCTCTAGCTAGACAAATCTGGTCACTGGAGTATGTTGTAAGGCATATTATTTTCTCTGGCTCCCTCTTTTCCTGTCTGCTTCCTGATTGTCACGAGGTAAGAGCTCTGTCCTGCCACTTCCTCTCTAACAGATCTAACAGCAATGGAGCCAGCTGACTACGGACAGAAGCCTCTGCAACTGTGACCTAAAATAAAGTTTTCTTCCTTTAAATCTTTTGTTCTCTGGTATTCTGTCACAGGAGAAGCTGGCAAACATGGGATTCAACTAAGTGAGCTAAAATAGGAAATCAGCACTGTCTCTGTAAATAACGGCTATGTTTTGAGAAGTTTCAGTGAAGGGCCTTTTCCATTTCACTCACATGTTGTATTTCTTTCTCATAAGAGGTTCTTTTAGGGAAGACACTTAAGAAAAATCTCTGACTTGTAGTCATAAGACTTCACGTGTTCTAGACTTGGATAGCATTGGACGGTTTACTTAGAGCAGTTGAATCTTTCTTTTTAATCAATAATCTGGTTAATTAGCTTAGTTTTGTCCGAGGGGAAGAGCAAGTCTCCTACCTGTAGTTGACCAAAAATTCCTTCTCAACCCAGTCAGTGGAAGATTAGGAAGGGATGGAAATGGCATGACTTCACTTTCTGAAGCCAAGAATCCAGTAATGGTTTCCATGGACACAGCTGGCAGTGTATTTATTTTTGTGGCCTTTTTCTTGTACTTTAGCAATCAGAAACAATCTTTAAAAAGGGACTTTCTTTTTAAACTTTCTTTTGGAATTTTTAAAATCATGATAAAAACATGTTTGTTCTTTTATATAGATGAAATACATAAACCCTGGTTTGTTAGCAAGTTTACAAATTCAGTAATAAACCAAATAAGACACTGACAGCCAGGACTGCGGGAACAGATTGTCTGGGATTTGGATCCCAGATATACCACTGAAATGTTATGTAATACAAAAAAAAATTATTAACCTTTACCTACCTTGGTTTTCTAACCTATAAAATGAGTATAATAGAATTATCTAGTTATAATATCACTATGTGCTGTAAGTCAATTAACATGTGAAAAGTCTTTAGGAGAGTAGGTGCTTCTTACTAACTGTAACAATGTATTAATGAGGTTATTATTATTTTTTAAATGTTCTGAAATTTGATGCTCTTCTAAAATTTCAGACTATGAATTTGTTAAAATGTAATAGTCTGAATACTGCTTCATTTCACTTCTCTCTAACATAATAAAACTAAGTCTCACCCAATTATTTGCAAGTAGTTTATCATGCAGCAATATTTGTCATGATTTTTGCATTTCCCTTGCAACTTAATTAAAGACACATATAGTTATGAATGTTGGTTATAGTATGAAAAAATCAACATGTTTCACAAAAATTATTCTGAGAATTAAACTAATATACATAAAGCAAAAAATAAGACAGGAAAATGCTAAATCAAGCATAACCAGGTAATAAAAGATAATAAAACTATATTGTTTAATTTATTCAGTTAACGATAATTAAACAGAGATAGGCTGACTTTTCCTAGCAGGGTGGGAAGAGGGAAGAATAATGCTAGCCCCAAAGCAAACCACATAGACTGAATAACTGACACTTTCATTAATGTGGCAAGCAAGGTAAATATGGAGAACAACCTCCGAGCTAGAGAATATTGTGCTGTTTGCATCTTATGAAGCTTGCCAATCTTCAGGACCCGAGGAATTGGAACTTTGGCTAACTTGAGGAGTGACATGTTGACCAGATATAAAGTAGTACATGACAAACATGAACAAACAAGATAACCTAACAAAGAAAACAAGAAATCAGTTCTTGCTGGTGAAATGTGAAAAATAAATAGTACATGCTGTTAAAGGTGAAATGAAATATTGGTAAAATGTGTTAACTTTGTTTAGCCTTGTGCTCTGCATTTCTTTCTCATGAAATAATTTTTAGCAAAACAATCACTGCAGAGCATTTAAGCTAGCATAGAATAGAGTTTAGACATTACACGTCTGGCTTTCAGAGTATTCAGTAGATAAGAGTATGATGATTCTAGACATTAACAAGCTTATGTGTTCATTATGGAGGTGATTTCTAGGGAATTTTAATCAATTTTATTGATTCTTAATCTCAAAAGTCGAGGCACATTCAATCAAAGGATCTTCTTTTGGATCCTATGTAATTCATTAAAATTACTAGAAATGTTGCACTTACGAAGAATAAAAATTAGCCAAATGAATAAAAAGGAAACTAGTACACTGAAAGAGAAAATTATCCAGCTTGAAAAGAAAGCTAATTATGAATACAAATCTGATCAGCACACTTGGACAGGTCTCTCCGGGTCTCATGTACGGAGAACAGGGCAGGACAGCTGTCTATGGTTGAAGAAGGAAAGGGATTCCAAATCAAGGACCCTGGGCTTAACTCCTAGCCCAGTCCTTAGTGGATGTATAATTGTCTATGTGACTTTCAATGTATTACTTATTGTTTCTCTATGCTTTGGTTCCTCAGCTATTAAAAAAATTAGAAATACCATGCTCATAAGTTTACAGAAGAAATTAACTCATAAAACATGTGTGACTGACCCAAAATATAACAAAAGCTCAAAAATAGTAGCTACTATTATCATCAAGTAAATACAGTTTACTTGTAACAATAGCTTCATCATTGGATATGTGGTTCTGTGCAAAATTCTTAATGATAGTCATTTATTTATTTATATATACACAGAGAAACATGAATACATGCACATACACATGAACACAAAGGTGATTTATTGTATGCTACCTTAATAACCAACTGATAGGCCTGAATCTTTGAACCAGTAGGTGGCCAACCAGGGCTTGAATTGATGGTTACCCACCTGCAAAGCTGAAGACCTTAAATATTAATTTTGGAAAATTACTGACAACAAGAACTGATTGGAGAATCCCATTCTTTAAGGATTCAAGTGAAGGAAACAGCATGTGATACCCATCTAGATTGCTGGAATCAGGGCTTTCTACAGTCTCATAACCAGTGTACGGTGGTGAGATCCTCCTTCTGCCTCCTTACCAGGCTACCACGAGCTGCCAACCCAGGCCCTTTTGTTGGTCAGAACTAGGTGATTGGGACAGGACCATGCACAATTCACTATCCCATCAATAAGTTATGTCCTCTGGAGGACACGTTTTGTCCCTGGTGCTCCCTCGTCCCCCGGTCTGCTTCCTGTGAGCAGAGCAGCTTCTTCTGTTGGACTCTCACTACCTGATATTCTGCTTCCCCTCAGGCCTAAAGCAACACAGTCAAGCAGCTAAGGAGCGAAACTTTGCAAACCATGAGCCAAAATAAGGGGTTTTTCCCTTAAATTTATTTTCTCAGGTACTTTATCATAGCAACAAAAAGCGGACACATTTTCTGTTCTTTGAGAGCTCTCACATTCAGAAGGACTTTGTTGGCCATTGCTATGAAAATCAAGATAACTGTCTTAAGAAAACACAACTCCAGCTAAAGGCATGCTGTGTGTCTTTGGCCTAGAAGCCTCTTATTCCAGACAGTTGCCTCAAAGCCTATGAACCCACAAACCTAATGAGTTGTTCTAATTTAGTGCTCATACTCATAGTCCAACCTCTCTAATGGTGCCTATTTCAGGGCTCTGTTCTGTTTACAGACTTCAGTTGATTGTAAAGCTGTTTCTTCTCATCATCCTGAATCTTAGGCTTTACCCCATCCATGTTTCTATCCTTTGAGCACTGAGATCCAGCCGCCTAAATTCCTCTAACAGGAGGAATGTTAACATCCTATCGTGGACAAAAAGAAAAAATGGACTCGTTTCTTCCCTCAATGAGTTCAGTATCTAAAATTACAAAAATAGAGTTGACAAACCACACCATTGTCATGAGGGTTTTTTTGAGAGGGAACAAAAAGGTGATAATAAAGTTCAGTAAGAATTTTTTATTACCATGAAGAGAGGTCTAATGAGTCCCACAGTGCTGGGCCTATAACAGCAGGGAGGTGGGGACTGCAGTCTATTTCAAGGGACAGTTATCCTGCAGCGTATCTAATGCAGTGTGGTTAGAAGACAAGTCATAAAGTAAAGTCACAGAATTTATGCAGTAACAGTACCACTGAGTAGGTGAAAACAGAAAACAAACAGGAACTGTCACTGCTTATAAAGAATATTGGAGAAGTTTTAGTAGCTGCCTTTACCTTAAAATAGATACCAGTTTTCTCACGGTTTCCTTGACCGATGTGTTTTGAGAAGATGTTGTCGGCAAAGGAGCATTTTTACTGCAGCCACTCGCAGAGTCCCTCGCTTCGTGTCCAGAACTGATACTGAACTCTTCCATAGGCTCACTGGGCAAGCTGAGGACAATAATTTCAAAGTAGGAACCACATTAGATATTAATCATTTCAGAAACAATGACATGCAACATTATGAAATATTAATATGCTACAAATGAAACCAAGAATATAAATTTAATGCTAAAACTCACCACATAGGTAGTTACATAAAAATACTCTTAATTAGAATAATTACCATTTATTTCTGTTATATATTGTTTCCAGACTTTTAAGTAGCAACAATTAAATAGAATTGGTGATAATTTATTCTTAACAGGAGCCATGCAGCACTTGTCTTTTTTTGTGAAACAGACTTAAATAGTATTTTAGAATGAAATAAATAGGAAGAACTAAAAAAAGAAATGAGCAAAGGTAGTTAAAAGAAATATTTAGTAGTGATCTGGAGGAGAAGCGTTCTGGGTGAAGTGGAATGGTCCGGGGTGGAAAGCTCAAGGGCCATTCAGGAAGCATGAGACACGCAAAGCTGCCAGGATGGAGCACAGAACGCGGGGTGAAGAGATGAGGGACAGACAGGTGGATGGTGGCCTTGGGGAGCGAACTGAGCCCTTCTGAGCTAGTGAGCTACCACAGGAAGACTGCATCAGACTCCTTTTAAAGGACACCTGGCTGCCAAGTGAAAGTAAGTCACAGAGAGTATGGAAAAATAGTGTAGTAGGATATGAGAGCGAAGGCTTCAGAATGGCAAGAACAGAAAATAAAAGAGGGCAACGATGTAAAATACGGGAAGAGAAGAGTACGTGGGGAGAGGTCAGATCATGCAGGGTTTTATTTGTCAAGGAACAAAGGTTTTGTAATCTTTCATGCTCACATCCATAAATTAAGGTAATAGGTTTTTTTTAATGTCTATACTAGGAAAGGCTTTTGAAACTGGCTAGTGGTTTATATCAGATAGAATGTGCTTTTATTGTCAATAGTTCTTGGGTATTATTATACCAGCGAACTTCAGCTGATTTCAGAATTAAGATACAGACTAGTACTTAGTTGTCTGTTAAAGAATACTTATATGACATCTGCATGTTCATTAACTATAATGGCCCTTATGCCAACACTTTATTAAGGATTTTTGTTGTTGTTGTTGTTTTATTCTTTTGACGGTGCTGTAAATTCATACTGGTGTTGGGAGTAGATGGTAAAATATACTACATGAGAGCACAGTGAATTCCTCCCTGAATCTCTGTTTGTCCTTCTGTCAAATAATTTTAGAGCTGACCTCTCAGAATTGTGGGGAGGATGAAATGAGATAAACAAAAAATATAACTCAATGTTCAATATTAGTTTTTGCAAACAGCACCTAATAACTACTATGGTGATCTTTATCATCATTAATATGAACAATGCATTTGATAAACTTCCTCTATTAAGACTGTCTTACTTGGATTGTAGTTCTAACACTCATATTTATAAAATGAAAAAACCAAAGTTTCAAAGAGGCCTGAGTTAGTACACGCAGACACATACATACAGTTGTGTTTTAGTGCTTGGATAGATCTTAAAATTTAAGTTTTTATAAGTGATTTAAGACTTCTCTTGTTGTTCATGAAAAGGTCTAACGAGAGCCCTTTTGGGGGAATTATATCATTTATTCAGTCAACAAATATTGAATGTCAACTGTAAGTCAAGTGCCATTCTTAACTTACAAGATATGGTATGAGGCACAGAAAGGAGCACAAGACAGACCTTGTTCTCTTGGACTGGGATAGCTTTTATGGAAGATAAAAAAAATCAAACTACAAACAAAATGACAAAATAAGAAGATGGGTAACTGACATACTTTAAGACATTAATGGGTAGTTTAAAAAATACAAATCAGGATGACGTCATAATAAGAATATAACTCATGAGAGTGTGCAAGCTATTTTAGATGACGCCATCAGGGGAGACCTTGTGGTGACTCAGAATGATGAAGATGACGAGGTATAACCAACCCCTGTCTTTAAGAGCAGAGATGCAGTGCAAGGACAATTCCATTTGACGGTAAGTCACTGCTCACCACTGTCAGAAACTAGTGCTTGACAAGGTGACTGAATTATGATACAACCTGACTACCACCAGAGGGCGCTATGAGTGCTTGAGTTTGCACGAGGGAGGCGACACTGGAACAGGGACTGGACTGCAAAGAGAGCAAGGAGAACTGGTACCAGGGGGTCTGCAAGTACAGGAAGGGACGATGTGACAGAATAAAGGTAGAAGACAGCTAGAATTTCTAGGGAGAAAAGTGGGTACTAAAGGGAGGGGCAGAATTGAAGGGGCCTTGTGGGAGGCTGAAGAGTCCGGACTTGACTTGAGTAATGAGGCTCTGGAAGGCTTTTGAGCACAGGGGCAAAGCTGGGGTTGAGTGCTGGAATGACCAGTCAGCAAGAGGAGAAAATGAAAGCACCTCTGCTTTCTTCTTGTCCTTCCTGCAGGGCGCTGCTATCTAAGAGCACAAAATTTGGATTCAGAGAAACTGAGTCCAAATGCCTGGAAAGCAACTGAGATGCATCTGTAGTAGTATAGTAGTAGAGGAGAAGGCTGCCTTAAAAACAGTTTTTAATTCTGGGAATCTAAAATATCCATCCCGCTGAATCTATGACTGGCAGAATTCTCATGCCAAGAAAATTCCAGAATGCAATGACTGTAATAATTTCATGTATGCTTGACAATAAGTTAATGAGTCACAGAAAAACATCAGTTTATGGTTTCTTCATCATAACTTACATGTTATGGCAGGAATAGCTGTGTGACGTGTTCAGTTATTTGCACTACAGCAATTTGAACTGGCTACTTACTGTAGGTACGAAGCTAAGCCTGGTCCATTTGATTGTGCTCACATTTTCACAAAAGGAATCAAAAAGTACGGGAGAAAAGGTAAATTTCTATGTGTTTGTCTGTGTTGAAAATTGTGATACATTCTTAATTGCTTTTATTGCTATTATTTTCTCTTTGTGTATTTAAACACTGGTAATTACTTTTCAACAGTATAATTGCATCCACTTGGAATTTGTATAATTATGGCACACGTACCTTCGGAGGTTAGGTGATGAAGAGTTTCTTTTTGTTGCTGCAGTAACACTGCACAGCTTTTGTTTTTCTTTGAATGAACACAGACAAAACAAAGACAATAAATCTTGATGAGACACCATAAACTAAAGCAACAGAAATGTTACATATTCATATTTGTATTCAAACATCCACTTCTAAACTGTATCAATTTTAAGGCAATATATATTCTTAAGGTAATTTATGATCAGTTTTAATGAAATATATAAAATTTAAGAGGATGCATATGTTTTTTAATTTATTATTATTAATAGATATCAGTTATACAAATTAAAGGATTCACTGATACTTTTATACATGCAGGCACTGTGCACTATTATAACTTGATTTTAGGGAGTAATTTTTATTGGTGTTATGATGAGCGTACAGATGGCTGAGCACAATTTTCCAGACTTCTAGTTTCCCCATCTTCTGCTCAGACAACCACTTCGCTTCATTCTGATTCTCCATCCTCTCTCCGTTTGAACTGAGTATCACAGACATTCTGACACATCACTGTGAAAAATGTGTGTCCCATCGTATTGATGTTTAAAGCAGGAAGAGAATTCCCGGTTATCCAGTCTCTCTTCAGAAGATTTGCCACGAGTTCATGGTAAGTAGAAATTTTAAGATACCCCTGAATTGATTGAGAATGTCTCAGAGACCGTATAAGCAATGAGTCGATATGTCTTTCTTTTATCTACCTCTATGATTCTTCATTGTAACTGCCCGGATAGCTTGTTCCATTAAGTAAACTTTGGTCAACAGGTTTAGGGCTATTAGAGACCACATAAAACCATACAGCAAGAAAAGAAGCTTTAGACAGTGGGTGAGTGGGTGAGGATCTGCCAAGCTCCTTTATGGAAAACATCACAGAGCTTCTCCAAGCACATGGTGGGCACACTGGCTGTACTCACCTACTTGAAAAAAAATTAATTTTTTAACTCAACAGCCAACTAATCTATAATTACAATCACTTGAAAATATTTCATTTTGTCCCTTCCAAGCCTTGGATGAGTATTTAAAATTGCACATTAATTTTAAGATCACAATTATATTAACAATTTTTTCCATTATAATTTGTAAATCAGACAGAACCATATTTGAAGGTATAGTAATAATTTGAAACATCTATAAAAGATGAGCTTTAAAATTAAGGGACTGGATTTAAAATTAAGAAATTGTTTAAAAAGAAATCCTGATTGTAGAGCTGCAAATTGCATTCATTAAGATGAAAAAGAAAAAGCATGATTTCTTAGGAACCTAACTAATGGGTCCAAACATAAAGATTGTGAATTAATAGCTGATTAGGTTACCTGAGCAACAAAGTATGCATTAAGGACGAGCTTACCACTAAAAGTGAACATGAAATAATGGCATGGATGGATACAAAAAGGGCTGGGCAGGAGAAAGCCAAGCGAGCTGAGACTCACTAAGCAATCTAAGAAGTGCTTTGAAACTCAAAATTTTAAAAACGGCAGTGAAAATAACGCACGTATAGCTAGAGTCTAATGATAAAAGAATGGAATACTAAGAACATAATATGCAATAAAAGAATTACAGTCATGACAAATGAATACTAAGCAACTGAAATACTTAGAGCCTAATTTGTTTTCCATTTCTTCATTTGTTGACTTGAATATTATAAGATGGAACTTTATGCTTTAATAAGTTTACCCTGTCAGGAATACAGCTCAGCAGCCCGGCACCTGCCTGGAAAGCTTGAGTTCCTGAGTTTGATTCCCAGTATCCCTCCCCCACCAAATAATTCAAGTCCTGCATCAAGTACATTACATCCTATGGGCATGAAAGAATTAATAAATACATTTATTAGTTGAACTATTCTTAGGGATTGCAGAAGAAGAATCATGAAAAGCAGGAGAGGCACTAGAAGATTGAAAACAGGGTAATATTACAACTTCCAAAGCAACATTATAGGGCTTGTATCCAAAATGCTAAACAGAATTCAACAGAAGAGAGGCATCAGTCTGTGGGAATTTCAGACAGTGACAATTTTAGGGACATTGCTCTCAGCCAGGACATGTTCTCTGCTCCCTGAAACACAAGGAATTGACAACGCAGCCACCCTGCATCCATACTCTCACTTCTGGAAAGTCAAATTTAAATTTTTAAACATCCAAATTACTGTCAAGCTTATGATCTATTTCTTAGCGGTCACATAAGGCACATTGAAAATGGTTGAAACGTTACAGCTTGATTTATGTGAACTGGATCTTTCTTACCTTTGTTTATGAGAGGCGCGTCCTTTTTCTCTTTCTCTAATGAGACATCAGCATCGTTTTTATCCAAAACCTGAAGAAAAAGCTCTTTATTTAACATGGTACAAATGCACAGAGCATATTACAGAGCTGCGTCCAGCACACTGAGGGGCTGCAGCGCTACGGGCAGGACAGCTAGGAGTGCGTTTTGAAGGAAGAGAATAGGACGTATAGAAAAGGATACTCCTTTCACCTCAAGGATGACCGCATTGTCAACATCCGTTTACCACTGTCACGTCTTTAAAAGGACCATCAAGTGCCTATCCATGTTTGTACAGATATTCTTAAAACTGACAGTTTGTGTAGATGCAACCCCAACAGAGTCAAGTGTTTAATTCACCAGGAGTAATTATAAAGCCTCTATCACTTTGTGGAGGATCCTGACACCCTGGGTTGCTACAAAGCAGACACAGGAAAGGAGCTTGATGTCAGGGTAAGGATGCTTGGGGAAGGCAGGCAGGAGTCAGACCCAGGGCCCTGACACAGGATGGGTAAGCACATGGGACTAGGAAAGAGGAGTTCGCCCGGAGTGCTGGAACATGGGCCAGCTCATCCTCTGATGGAAGCTTAGGGATGCTGCCTGAACGAAGCTCCTTGGCCTCCATGTGTTAGATACAGGAGCTAGAGGCTGCTGGTCCCTGGAGTGATGTACATGTGTTACGAGGTGAGCAGGGACAGAGAGAGGGCATGATGTGGAGAGCTGGGGGATGGGAGTGGCATTCATAGCCATGTGCGCCATCAGTTTGAAAATCCTATAAGCTCTATTTTAAAAAGTGCACTTAAAATTTTTTTCCATCTTTGAAATACAGTTCTGTTTCGTTAGCTTTTTAGAAAAAATTTCTGAGGGGATAGTATCTCAGTTTGTAGTCCAGGCTGGCTTTGAACTCATTATGTAGCCCATGGTGGTCTCAACCTGGTCAGCTGATTCCCCTGACTCAGCCTCTCAATTGCTAAGATGACAGGTGTGCACCGCCAGGTCCACCTGCAGTGCAGTTCTTTAGATGAGGAGGAGGGAAGGGGAGAGGAGAGAGGACATTAATGTGTGAGTTATGTGTATTCCCTTCAGGGAAAGAACCAGAACGTTCTCTTTATGTATTTTCTAAATCGTTGAGAAAGGAGAGAAACTAGGCATTAGGCAAAGGTTCCTGCCTGCTTCTACATCCGAAGACCACAGGACCCAGCTGAGTGCCATCTCTGACACCTGGTACGAGCAGCAGAGCTGTCAGTTGTTTTGAAGCCTGTTCAGTATTATGCATCCTTTACTTTTCCATCTAATCTGCTGACCAAGTATGACATGGAGAAAGGTCAACCTATCTTTATTCTCTTTCCAGAAAACAAAGTTATATTTGAACACAGCAGTACAGAAACTGCTCTGTCAGGTTAAGTGGAAACACATGGAGCTTAGCAATAAAATAATTTTGTAGCTAGCTTTCTGTCACTGCCATTTTTATTTCATCCAAACAGAAGAAAACTTGCAGAGAGGCAACAATAAATAAACTCTTAAGCTACTGTTACCCACTCCAAAAATTTTTATAGTGATTCTGTGAGTGTATGCTCCAAAAGGCAATCGAAATACATATACTTTTAAAGGCTCACTTTGTAAAGATCTTAAAAATGACTTTAAAATGTGTGCTTTATTTCTGTTGTAATATAAATTTTACATTTATTTTCTGGTGTGTTGATATATTAAAAAATCCACATGATATCAAATATCTCCAACTTGGGGCTTAATGTTTTTTGACCAATTTAAGAGGCGCAAAGACTGTTTTCCACAACACTTAGATCAGCTTAGGAGAAGAACTACTTAATAGCTTTAGTTATAGTCACTTTGTTCCAACCATGATAATCCTACTCATGATGTGTTAATTTTTCTTCAGTCAGAATTTCTAATGATGAAATCGGACAAGATGGAAAGATCCAAGCTTAAAAAAATGACATCACTCCCAGCAGACAACATCTGTTGTTCGTGCTGTTAATGCAGCCTCATGAAATCAATTATTTTTGCATTCTACTGTTGAGCTCTGTCTTGTTAAGGCTGTTTTTATTAGGATGATGTATGCCCCTCATCTCAAAGACGTCAAGTGTGCTGAGATTTACCACTTTTATGGCAGGAGGAATGTCTTGTCTTTTTCTTTCCTGTGTCTTCTTTATTCTTCCAATTGAAAGTACAGACATGTTTAAAACATGTGTGGATAAATTCACTGCCTGCAGTATTTTCTTTTAAATAACACTGTGTAAATATCTAACTCCAGAGGATTCTGTCTTCTATTAAACTTTAGTTATATCCTTGAGCATCTAAACATTTTCAAGGCGAGACAAGAGACATAATTTTCTTTTGAAAAACATAGTATGTATTTATCATGCAAAGCTCTTTCATATGCATTAATTCATCTCATCATAGAAGTATTCTCCAGTCACTTAGGCTTAACTGTCATTTATGCTCTGCAGTTTGGGGTATCTCTTTCCTAAGATTTTTACCTAAATAATGAAACAGGTAACACCTCCCACACAGTCAGTGACATTATAGCTAAGTCTTAACATGACATTTAAGACACTTCAATCATAATTATGTTAACAAAGAGCAGGGTGAGAGATGTGTCTGTTCTCCAAGGAATGCAACAGATCTGCATAATATACCACATGCTCAGTTTTGTAAACTATTTAAGAAAGCAAATCATAAATAAGTCAGAGAGAAGACAAAAAGACTATACCACACAGGCAGTTGTGTTACACCAATCTAACTTAATTGTTGTTAAGAAAATCTACAAACTCTGTGATACCATTTGAGCAAGTTTTTTTTCCCATTCTTCTGCCCTTCTGCCCTCATCCCTAGTGCATACTGTTGTTCTCATGGACTCATAAAAGCTGCAGGATCAGCAAATGCCTGTCTGCCAAATTTAACAACCCTTTCTCATTCCAGATTTCTATAGTTAGTGCTGCATTCTAGGCCTCTGTCCTTCATTCATTAGTTTCTTTGATAAAATTGAGTTCTTAGTATGGGAGCTGTTGGAGGAAAGAGTCCCAAGTCTTTCCTTCATGGAGCTTATTTTCTAGTGAAGGAAAAAGGTATTAAATGAGAAGATACACCTGTAGAATAGCAGCAGGCAAAGTTCTGTGAAGAAAAAGAACACAGACAAGAAACTTTGACCCCTGCACGGTCTGACCCAGCTGCTCCCTGTTCTCACCCCATGCCCTCCACTTGTCCACTCCAGACACTTTCACATTAACAAGCCAACCCACTCTCTCTCAAAATCTGTGCCTTACTGCATGAGGTAGGCTTGCTTGCCCCCTTTTTCTAGGCTTTCTGCAAATATCCGTTCCCTGGGGCCATCTCTGAACCCTCTGTCTACAATCACAACTCATGTCCACCACATTCCAGCACAGTTACAGTACTTTCCTTCTCCCATTTCCTTGGCTCACTTTGCTCTTAGCACTTACCAATATCTGCCATGCAACATATTTTACTTATTTTTTTGACTGTTTGATCTGCTTGAGAGAGCAGAAGTTGCAGAGAAGAGATAATGTTGTTTGTTTTGATTCCCCTGCTGGATCCCCAATATATAGTAGAGTAACTGACAACACAGTGAATCAAGGGACATGGAAAGTCATCAGCTGTTAATAGTTATGCTGTGGAAGATTCAGGCAGTGAAACCCAGGTAATAGGAAGAGCAAAGGAAAGGGCTCAGGCTTATATTATTTTCTCTCTCACTTGTGCTATTTTTTCAAAGAAATTCCACTACTTGATAATTATATTGTTTTTTTATCTTTTTACTTATTTAATGTTTTGTAAGCTGTTGGAACCCAGAGAACACTGACATAGCTACAAGAGGCTGAGCAAAGAGCCAGGCTGTGAAGCTGAGACCCAGAAGACAGCAAGTCAGGTCAGCGGAAACTCTGAGGCCAGCAGCAAAGGCGCTGAATCTGTTCTAAGGATGAGAGTCACTGGGGGCCTGGGAGTAGGAGAATAGTATCATACCAGGAATGCTGAAGATGGGAGACTCCAATTTTTAGATTATAGAGAACAAGAGAAACTAAGATCACTCACAGGGCTGATGTTGTCCCGGTAAGAGATATTCATGAACTGATAGAGAGGTAGTTAAACATGGTACGATAGGGCTTATGTGTAGAAGCTGATTCAGCAACACTGATGGTGGGTTGAGGGAGAGGGAAATCCCGGATGAACCCCAACTTTGGGCCTACGGAACTCAATGGTGGACTCTACTGAGTCAGGGAAGCATGAGAACATCTCCTGGGGTTCTTCCCTCCCTTGGTTTCTGTAACCTTTTAAGTCTCAAAGCTCCCGTGGTAATTTATTCTTTTTCTGTCCACTCTCAATTTGTCAATGAATCTTTTAAAAGTACAAGGGGTTAAACTACCACACTTTATGCAAGCAATGGCTTCATTGGCATTATCAATGCCAACTTGCTCTGCTCCAACTACTTCCAGTTGCTCTTGAAACCGAATCCTCAGATCCCCAGCCTTATAAAAATAAGGCAAGTCAGACTTCCCGTCCCCCGTCCTCTTGTAACACTTCCGGGTTTCTATCTCAACACTAGTTTCATTTTTGAGCCTTCCACACTCCTTACCATGCTGTGCAGTTTTCCCCCCAAATTTGTTTTCCTTGTATCTTTACTATTTTCAAGCAACACCGTCCTATTTACTTTCGCTTTGTCTTTAGATTCTTTCTCCAGCCCAAACCAAGTCTGATATCTTCTAAACAGAACTTCCAAGATTAGACAGTCCTTTTCAAAAATGTCTGGAAGTTTCTGCTTACTTAGTATCTCTTTGATACTCAAAATTTCTTCTCAGTGTGATTCTAAGTCATTTGGATATAATTTCAGTATTTCTTAATAAACATCCTGTGTTCTAGAATCTTCAGAATTCCCCAGAAACACCACAGATACCTTTATTTCAACATCTCTGATCACATTTTCTCTTCTCTCTTTTCTCCCCTTCCCCCTTTCCTCCCTCTCCTCCTCTTCCCCTCCGTTCTTCTTCCCCCTCCTCTCCTCTTCCTCTTCCTCCTCCTTCTCCAAACATATGGAATTCTTAAACTGCATACCATTGACTATTATTACTATTGTTGTAAGCCAAGCATTTTATGTGACTCATGTACGACTGACACCCTGCAGCAGCCTGGATTTTTCCATGACCCTTCAAAACTTGTTTTCATTTCCCCAAAACAAATTAAACTCTGCAAAACATTCCTAAAGACTCCATTGGGCAATGGAAGAAATAATTACATATAACAATAAAATTAACTTAAAATTACCACAAAACATCTATTTTTTTTTAATCTCTGTTGACTGGTGGCTGGTAGTCTCCATCTGTAGTTCCTCCACCCTAGTTCTCCAGCTGTAGCTGCAGCTTTTCCTCTCCATCCCTACACCGTGTCGCTCTCCCTTTCCTCCACAGAGCATTTCTACTTTGTCAGTTTCCACTCTCCTGGGTTACCCAATAAAGGCTGGAGAGTCACACAGAGTTACTTTCATTACACAAAGAGGTATTTCCATTTCATCATAAATCAATCATTCCACAATTCAGTCACTCGAGAATCCTGTAATCCCATTCACTTATTCTCTTAAAAACCTGAGAGCAGATGGTATTATCATTATTTCATATACAAGAAAACAGGAGATCAAAACAACATAGCTAAGTGGCTCTTAGGTCTGAATTTGAAGGTGAATCATCATATGCAGATTTTTTTCCTCTCCATAACATAATTCTACTCATGGTTGTATAAGACTGTCTTCCAATTTTCTTGTACGAAAGGATCACATACTTATTTTTATTATTATTTTTTTGCTGCTCCTCAAAATCTGAAACATCATACTGTTCAATAGGTTTGTCTCAAATAATTGGGCCATGGCTGCTGGTAGCTCACATGTTGATCATTAACACGTAGATTCATTGTAAGTCACCCATGAGCTGTTCCTCTAATTCAGGGAATGCTTCACACACTGTTCTTGTGTATACAGCATCTGCTGGTGAGTTGATAAATGATACTGTGGAAGCTTAGTATAGATCATTTGTCTTACAAAGCCTTGAGGGCAAATCTCTGTGAAAGCATTGGCCATGAAATTTCTCATACTTTAAGCAACAATTACATTACTGTACAGGCTCGTTAAGAAGCAATGGTAGCATCATCAAATAGGAAAGCTTACTGAGAGATGGCTGTTTTTAAAATTAAGACAACTTTAATATCTGAAATCATGTTATTACAATACCTACTGCATGTTCAATATTCATGCAATTTCCTTTGAAAAAATTATGAGAAGTAAGAAAATGATATGGAGTGGGGCAATGGAACTTATCAAGGAATTTACTGTGCAAATTATTTTTCTGCTCTTTTACCTGCTTTTGGGTTACTTTTCACTCTTTGAGTCATATCATGTAACATTGAGGCTCAGAGTACTATATTTGTTTATTGATTTTGTTTTTGGCCACCATCAAGTGTAAAACTAGATAGTTGCAACTCACTAACTCTTCTGGATATTCCTCAGCTTTTACAACTTGCTATGGAGACCCTGTCAATGATCCTAGGAATTCAAAGCACATCACAAGATTCTCTCAAAGAATTTACCAAACAAGTATATGAAGTTTTATCCAAATATTTCAAGGAAAAAGACACTATGGTAACTACTATTAAGTCAGGTTATATGGTGGTGAAGTACTAGGTTGTTGAAACAGTCATGCTGTGACCTCTATTGTTATATTGTTATGTCCTGTTTTATCTCAATCTCCCCCTTATTGTTTTAAAAAAATTAGTCATTTCTTATGTTTGTCTTAATTAAAGAAAAAATTCAAATAATTAGGATATATAAATAATAACTCTTTTTGATTTCCTATTAACTTGTTTTGAAGTCCTGTAGTACTCCCACGATCTTGTTTTGACTGATTAGACTCTGTTCCATTCTATATGGTAGTATCAAGTTTGAAGACATAGGCAACTACTTTGAAGACAATAAGATTCACTAAGATACCCATTCTGGTTTGACTATTGTCTTCTTTGGAAGTCCTGTAATGTTTACAATGCCTAAGTTGTATTGGTCTTGTTCTCTACTGTTTTGTCCAACTTTATAATATCTAATGAGATAGACAATTCTTTTTAAGGAAACAAGGGACAACGTTGATAACCATAGTTGATAAACTTGTACTGTGTTCTACACCATGTGCTATGTCTATCCTTGGTATTGACTGACAGCTTTGTTTTGCCATATTTGACTGTATTCTCCCCCCCCCTCCCCAAAAGTAATAAGCACTAAGGAGTAATGAAATCCAAAGTGTGTGAATTTTGTTGTAAAAAAGAGAGGGGAAGAAAAAAAAAAGAGCTCTAACGGATATAACAGCAAGTGTGTTTAGGGGTGTTAAATAGCTGACTGTATCAATGTTTGTGGATCATTGAACACAGCTGTTTGCAGTCTACCTGTTTGAATGTCCACCTTGTATTCTTTGATGCTGTGATTTGAGGAACTATTTTCAAGATGATAATATGTAATATACTAACAGGTGATTTCTTACTGTTATGTTTTTTTTGTTTGTTTGTTTGTTTGCTTTGTTTTTGTTTTGTTTTGTTTTGTTTTGTTTTGTAGTTCTGTATTACGTGTACCCTTACACCGCTTTGGTTTGTTTTGTGTTTTTCTCTTTTTCCTCTTAAATTAAAAAAAAAAAAAAAAAAAAAAAAAAAAAAAAAAAAGAATTTACCAAACAGCTAACCATGTGTAACCCGTAATGGACTTAGCTCAGCATCAAACAGTGAAAACTTTAAACCATTGTTCTCATCATGACTGAGGTCCAACAAGAAATTAAGGAGAAAAAATTAAACAGAGAGAGTGCCATTCACTTATTTCTCCATTCACATATCATTGTTGGGCTCCAGAAAGTGCGATACTCTGTCCCAGGCACTGGAGGTTATATGTTTAATAATAAATACCACAAATTATATCGCCAAACTGTTAAAGTACTTCTGGCAGGGGTGATCTGTTTCTTAAGGAAAGTTTTTTAAAATGTTGAAAAACAAGGAAAATGAAATTAATCTATCAGTCTGCTCTCAAGGCCAGATATAAGGTAAGAGAGAGAGATACAGAGATAGAGACAGAGACAGAGACACAGAGATACAGAGACAGAGACACAAAGAGACAGAGACAGAAATGAGACAAAAGACCTAAAAATCAGTTTAATCAAAAAAGGTTGTATGATTTCTGGTTACTAAGTAGGCAGTTCTAACTCAACCTTATATAAATACATCAAACTATAGATACTCTTTCATGTTTTAGCAATCTGAGTTTTTCTTAAGGCAAAATAGCAACTTTAAGCATAATTATTATGAAACCTGAAAAAATAGCACATATCATTATGTAATAAAAATATAAACACTGTTTCATACTGGAATTCAAAACTCTACACAATGTCAGCTTGAGTGTGTATTCCACCAAAGTGCAATAAAAAGTTAGTGCTCTCCCTTTCCTTTCCCTTCATCTTCTCTTCCTCTCTTTATTTATAAAGCTTTGTTTCCATTTTATCCTTTTTCTGTTTTCAAAAAAAAAGTTAGCTTGATTTGAGTCTCAACACATTATTCCCCCTCAACCTCTCAGACGTGGATTTTCCAAAATTAAGCTTTCTTCAAACTTGTCATTTGCTTCCCCAGCCATCTGTTGTGGTCTGGCAGTCTGACTCCCCCACCGCCTGTCCAGATTCTCTCAGATATTTATTCTGTGGAGTGCTTCTCACTTCTCATCTTGGGATATAACTTGAGTGGACAGTTTACCTCCCTTTGGTAGAATTTTTGGTTCTCAGTTCCAACTTTATTTTAACTTTTATCACTTCTGTTAAGCCTGGTGCAGTGACAGCTGACCAGATCCCATCACTTGATGGGTACTGCCAACACCAGTTCCAGTCCCAGTTCTGAAGTGGTGTGGAACCCATATGCCAAATTTTGCTTGCAGTAAAGCTAAACTGCCAACTTAACACACAACTGTGAACAGAAGTTCTAAATAAGCCCAAGTAAGTCCTTAATTACAACAGGGTTGCACAGGGTCTGCTCCAGCAGCGTTTACTCAGACATTCACTCTCCTGACAGAAGCTGACATATATGTATGAAGTGGCTTGAAATAATTTTTACTTCCTTCGTACCTAGGATTAACTGGGACAGATCTGAGCTTTACACAGGACCTGGAAATTCTTGAGGCAGAAAATAAGTCAGAATATCAAGGACTCATTAAAAGAGAGGACAGAACATGTATTTCGAGCATAGATGATATAATAGTATTTTCTAGAGACCAGCGGTAAGGCAGCACTAACTCATGAGAGGGCTGGTGGTAAGGCTACGATACAACCATATTCCTAAAGATAAAATCCTCAACAGAGGAAAAAGTCTTCTTTTCTGGGACCCAGAAATTCGTAGAAATTTTGAAAAGAAAAACTGATGAAGTTTAACTCTAGATAACTAGAAGAAGAGCTGGATGCTGAGGAGAGAAGAAATACCTTGTGAAAATCAGATTTAGAATGTGTGAGAAAAGGTCAAAGGGCAATTAATTTAATCTGGGTAAGAAACTGATGATAGATTAGTCTTTTATTTTTATAATTAAAGATACAATTTTGGCATTTGTTTATGGGTTATGGTGTAGTAATTTAATATAATGCATACTAAGTCAAAGTAATTGGCACTTCTGTGCCCTCAAATATCATCATTCCTATTTGTTGGGAACATTCAAATTCCTCTCTTTTAGTTGTCTTTGAAAGTGTAACAAATTGCTGTAGAACACAGTTTCTAAACTGCGTTATATAGCTGTAGAACTATTTACCCCCTTGATGTTTCGGCTCCTGTTATCCAACCTTTCACTATCTACCTTCTTTCCTGGGCTCTGATGACTCTATTCTCCTCTCTGCTTCGATGTGATAAACTCTCTGAGCTTCCACAAATCAGTTGAGAACATGCGGTATTTATCATCTGGGCCTAGTTTATTTCACATAACATAACCTTCTCTGAGTCCACCCAGGTAGCTGCAAAAGATAGAATCTCCTCCCTCTCTGACTGAATAATATTTCACTGTGTACCTACAGTACATTTTTAGGTTGGTTGTTTTTCTAAAAGTGATTTAAGAATCATGGCTAGAGATACTCATCTACAAGGAAGCCTGTCTAAACCAAAATATTTAACATTAATCAATTCAGTATATGCATACATCATGAAATCCTCACATCTCAGTCAGGTATGCTTGTGGACCTCGGCTAATCCAAGCAGTGGAAGGGCTGCTTAAAATGACATAGTAGACAGTGATGGAGGCAGAAGACAAAGGGAGAAGCCCTAGTGAGAACTGGTCAAAGAAGTGGGAGCGGAGGTCCAGCAGCTGGGGCTCAAGGTGACCGTCTCCTGCAGTGTGACCCCTAGGAGCCTATAAAATTTTTCTCACCTGTAATATAAAGACGAAGAGGGTACTGACCCCTCAGGTTATTAAAAGGGTTAGATTAGATAATCTATGGGAAGTACAGTGTCTAAATTTCATTACGGCCATGCAGAAAGAATGACTAATTCCACTAAATTACACATGCACACTCACAGACATCCCAGAATTTCACGAAAACTTGTTTCTAGTCAGAGATAATGAATTTGGATGGCAGTCGTTGCCCTGAAATGCTGGGCAGAACAGTAGCTGTGCTAATAAGATTGTGAAAAATAATGAAAGAGGTCTGCTGAAGTTCACACAGAGAGGTCCACACAGAACGCTCCAAAGGTCCAGCTGGGAAGCTAACCAGGCATTCTGGAGAGAATTAAGATGTCTTTTTAAAAAATTCCTTATTATTTTCATGACACTTATTTTAATCTTCAGAAAATGCCCAAAGTTTCCATCGAATCCCAGCTGGAAATTTCCACAGCTCCAAATAAGGTGCAAGGTCTTACGAAGAACACTCTCATTGTGTGGACTTTGAAAATGAAATTTAGCACCAGCTAAAAGGCTAAGTATAAATTAACAACAACGGGAAAAATGCCAAGCGGATGACACCAACAATCTATATGACTAGAAGCAGCTGGAGGTAAAGCGAGGGAGTCCAACACCACGTGAATGATTCAGGAACACATTAAATGTGACATCCAATTAGAACAAGGAGACAGGTATTAAAACTAATTGGGAAATAAAGATTGTTCCACCAGGAAAAGAAGAAATTGAAGAAGAATGTGGTTTTTAGAAGTAGCTTCCATGGACTTTGGCCCTTGGAATAAAAGCAACAAAGAGAATATTCAATCAAGAATTGGGGAGAAGGAAGGATGGAGTTAGGAAGAGAATCTAACTGAGCCAGGGCAGTGAGGTGCTTTTAGAGAATAAATGATCATATAGCTGAAATAATCTGCAGTGGTGAGATTTAATACGAATCTGAAAAATGCTCACTATCACTTTACTTGAAGTCAGAGAATCAAAGAGAGGCTGCTTCAGTCTATATCCAGATGCACTCCAAGGTGGGCTTTTAGAAAGCGACTCGATTAGGGGGGCTTGTGGCTAACCTGCTGTGAAGAGAAGGCTTCCGGTCTGAAGAGAGCGGTCACTGGGTTGTGGCCTGAAGAAGGTCCTCTCCATCCTGGCTCCTCCCGTCACTCTGTCTGCTCACCACTAGGACATGAGCAGTTTTTCCCCTACTGTGCCTCTCCGCTACAGTGTTCTGCCGTGAGCTTGCAGACTGTGGACTGAAATCTCCACAACTGAGCCAAAATAAATCTCTCCTCTTTTAATTTTTGGGTACTGGTATTGTGTCCCAGGGATAAGAGACTGACAGAGTTACTGCCCCAAAGAAGAGAGGGAAGTTAAATGTTTTAATGTGAAAAAAAAAATAATCCTTTCCATAGGCAGAGTGGTAGGACATAATTAACACAGCAAAAGGAAAAATGTGCCAGTGGGAATGGAGTTGTTCTCTAGACAACATGAAACATAGTCACAGGGCACAGGCAGGTAAGAGGCCAGGGTTACCCAGGCCAGTGCTCATCTGGTGTCATAGCTGCATTGGTAACAGCATCTCTGGCATCCCTTTTGGGGCATGGACGTAGGAAGCTCTCTTAGCTGAAAGCCTTCTAAAAACTCAGCAGTGGTAGAATGCTTCCCCAGCAAGCCTGACTATCGGGGTTCAAACTCCAGCACCACCAAAAGAAAAAAATATTCAGATACGGAGGCAACTGTCAATTTGCAACTGGCCAACCACGCTGACTGCCACAAGGGGAGAACACACAGCAAGAAGTGAGTGTGGAACATCCAGGTGAGCTGAGGCTGAGCTCATCTTTTAAATGACTGGACTGTCCTTATGTCACTGTGCAACAGTTCTATGAGGTGAGAGAATGTGAAATGATCCCTGTGAGATGGGCTTGTTTGGTGTACTGAACGTACCATATTTCTGAGTCTATGACCACTGAAAATAAGGACTTGGCTCCTACATATACTAAGTTCACCAAAATAGTAAACACCTTGTGAGGCAGGAAGGGGCCCTGAGCCGTAGCATCCTGGACCAGTTTTAGGGCTGAGTGCCTCCTATTGTTAGGAGGTACAAGGTCAAAATGAAACACACACACACACACACACACACACACACACACACACACTAAACAAAAGATGATAGAATAAGCACGAGGGTTAGGCATTTTTTTCATATTTCTGAGTTTAGGAAACTAGGCAAACATTCATGACAACTTTTTTCTTAGTTGAATTATTGCAACTGCAGCCAGAGAAATTAATGTGCATCTGAGGAATGCATATTCATCCAAATTGGTTAGCTGCTATGAATTTGAAAACAGATGTGCCGTTAAGATCACAGGAACACAAGTAAATCATATATCACACAAATACCCACAAGTAACACAAGAACTTGAGAAATATTACATAAAAAGGCAGTGATATTTTTAAAACACATCATGAAGAAGCACTTGCTAAAAGCTCTATGCAAATCTTAGAGATGTGACAAAGGAATGGCTACCTGAAAAACCCAACTGATTTTGGCTTTTGTAAAGTAGGTGATGACTACTAACTCTCACAGGACTGACTTGTGTCACATGTTGGTTGGAAGAGCTTGAGGTAGAAGTATTTACAACACTAGTTGTCCTTTTGTCTGCCTTGCTACCCTGTCTTTGACCCCTGACCTTTTTCCTTTAGGAGGTAAAGTATGTGCCATGTACAGGATATGTCTAACAGCCTCAATGACTGTAGAAATTAAATGTCATAAACATAAATTTAAATTAATAGCAACAAGAATGGAAAGGGTAGAAAGAAAATTAGAGGAGGAAAGGTGAGCAGAGGGAAGGGGGGTAAAAGAAAATAAATAAAGAGACTGCATTACATACATGCACCAACTTCTCAAGATAGTTGCAAAACATATGCGCTGCAAATACGTCATATAACATAGAAGAATGTAAAAAGGAAAATACTTCGGTGTTCACTTTCTAAGCATCCTGGATTTAGTTGTTCCTGTTGTCAATACTAAGGCTTTTCTGCTCCCATTCATAAATCACTTCCAGTTTTGTTCAACACTCTTTCAGATGGTTTCTTGAAACAATGACAGTTTACAGATAAAGTGATGTGACAGGGGGAAGCAGCGGGGAGAGGCCGGGAAATGGATGAAGCAAGATAGGCCATGAGCTGGCCACTGCTGGAGTTGAGGAATGGGTACACAGGAGCCCTTTATACTGCTTGAAACTTCCCTTAAATAGTTTTAAAAACCTTCATTATGGCTGTATGGTGTACATTATGACATTGATATGCTACTGCATTCTATAAAAATGGATTTAGTTAGAAAAAAATAGTATGTTCACCATTAACATTGCTATGATTTAGAACTAATCCATAGTTTAAATATTTTGAGGCATCTTACCTAATGACGTGTAAAATGAAACTGAGCCCTCTGCTAAATGATTTCACTTCTATTATAGTGTCAAAAATTACCACCCAGATCACCACAGTTATTATTTAGGTTCAAGGTTAGTTGTAAGGTTCTTGGCAATTAAGGTAAAAAGCGAGCTATAATAATATAATTGGCACTCTAAAATACTGAATAGATTTTTCCCTGACATTAAATTCTAGTATTTAATTGAACTTCTAATAATTTTATTATGATACAAAGCATTCTATATCACCTCACGGACAATGTATTTAACAGCTTCAGGGGTGAGGGATTCCTCATATTGTCACTCCTGGAGCAGTTTTTTCTGGGCACAAGTGCTTTTTACAATTGGCTCGGTGAAGCCAGTGACTTCAAGGTAATCAAGACATGAAGCTCTTTGATAGCAACCATCAGGTGAGAATCAGGATACATTATCTAAAGGTGTGAAAGAAAAGCCTCTCTGTTTCTCGAACAGATTTTGATCTGCAGGGCTTTCAATAGTAGCATAATTAAGTCAATTCAGAATTATATTTTCGGTGAGAGTATTACAAACTACAGAAAGACTCATGTGGTTCAGTTTGGACATGATTTTCTGAGATGAGCTTCAAGATATATATATATATCTCAATTATATATATATATATATTTATATATATATTTATATTTATATATATATAATTTTATGTTTTTATACCCACACACTTATTAAAGCCCTGTCCCTCATATTTAGAATGAAAAGACTCAAAGAATAGGGATCAAGATGTGCATGTTTCTGAGTTTATAATATGTAGTTTTAGGTAAGTCATAACTTTTCTGCATTCTGTTTCTTTATCTAAAAACTATGGGATGTAACTATATGTCCCAGTTATTTTGAGCCACTAATAGATCCCTGGATCTTTATGAATGTAAATAAATCTTAAGTTAGCATTAGTCAGTAAAACTAAAACTGCCAGAATTATATCTGGATAGGCATTGCTGGCTTCAACTTCAATCAATGCCTTATACTCCCGTAAAAGATTTAGACTGTGTCCTTTTCATTCTTCAAGAAGAGGTCTATGTGAAAGTAGTAACAGAAAGTATACCAGAATTAGTAGCAGTAAAAGGTACACACCAAACCAACTTTATTTATTACTTTAGAAAGTCTCTAGTTAATGCAGCTTGCTTTCTTTCTTTCTTTCTTTCTTTCTTTCTTTCTTTCTTTCTTTCTTTGTCTCTATTTTTCTTTCTTTTTTGGTGCAGGAATCAAACTCACAGCCTCACAGTTGCCAGGCAGGAGCTGTGCCACTGAGCTACATCCCCTACTCTAGTATAGATTTCTGTAAAATATACAGGGAATGATCAAAGCCTGATCTTTGCCTTTAAGAAGGATATGATTTAGACAAGCACAGGTAGAGTAACAACACACAACAATAAAAGACAGGGTCACAAGAAAAATAAGTATGAATGGTGCTTTAGATTATGGAAATCAACAGTGATCAAATGACCTGTACTGTTTTTCAAAGGTCTGCATGATTTACTGTCCATATACCAAATAAAACTCAAACTCTTTTTTTTTTTTAATCAGTACCAGGGATTGAACTCACGACTGCCTGCTTGCAAGGCAGGTACTTATGTCACTGAGCTAAATCCCCAGCTCCAAAAATTGACTCTTGAGGATATGAATATTGTTCTTCAAACTTACACAGCTTTTGGCAGAATGAATATGATACACATGTCAAAATACCAGAGGGATTTGTCTGATTATACAGTTAGTTGATGGATGTGAGACATAAATCTAGTAGTATATGTATTATTATATGGAATATCTGTAATCATTTTTTATATAAAAATGTATCTTGACTTCTGGGAGAACATGGTGGATAGATAACAGCAGCTATGGAGGCTCTCTGAGATAGCCAGCTTAGAATTCAGGAATGGTGTGGTATGAGGAGTCCTAACCAAGGGGAGACATACCCTGCCGACCCAGGAATGAACTAAGCTGAGAGAAACCAACTGGAAATGCAATCCCGAAGCTATGACCAGAACAGATAAAATCTCAGCACTGAAACTGGAACCCGTGCCTCTGGAAACTGCGATTTGAATTTCCATCTGCTACTGCTGCGTCTGAGTCAGCACAGCAGGGATAGAAACATGAAAGCTCTGAGAGCAGGAATCAGCGAACCGAGTTGAGAGCGGAACTGGTGGGGAGCCCCGCATCGATCTGCAGTGAGTGAGAAGAACAGGGACCCTTCCATAGACTAGGAGGCTCCAACAGAGGACATTCTGGGACTGGGCAGGCTAGCCAGAACAGGATGCTGCAGTGACTTTAGTCATATATTCTCCTCTCAAGCAGGATTGGTGGGGAGCGCATGGCCTGGGTGAAGCCATGGATTAAGATCCAGTAGGCTAGCACAAACCAGGTCCCAGCACCTGGTGGTGCACCATAGCAGTGAAGCCTTCAGTAGGTTGACCTGGAGGAGCAGTCCCAACATACGCTGCCCCAGTCTGTGTCTCCCTAGTACACTGTAGTGGGTGGGAATGTCTAGCCAGTGGATTCAAACAAACTGTAACCCACAGAGAAAGAAACTGAGCCTTCTATATACACTTGTATGGAAGGAACAAAAAGTATGAGAAGAGGAGGCAACAAGAAAGGGTCCTTGGCCCCCAATCCTGAGAACACTGATCCAGGAAAGGTAAATGCAAAGGAGAATGAGGACAGAAAACATGCAATATCAGACACGGCACCAATAGACATAAAGCGTTATCTCCGGAGCCTCATAGATGAGTTCAAAAGTGAAGTATTTAATGAAATAAAGCAAGACATAAGTAGAATAGTTAGAGACATGCTAAGCACCATCCAAGAAAAAACAAATGGTGGAACGGAAGAACAGAAAAAAAGGGGAGAATTGTTTCATGGAGAAAATAGAGAAAACATAGAATACATGAAGCAGGTTCAAAGAGATTACCAGAAAACTAAAAACTCTATTGAAAGCTGACGTAACAGCTTGAAAGAAACTAAGGATAGATTATCTGAACTAGAGGACAGATTTGTAATGTGGGAGCATGAAATGAAAAACTTCTTAAAAATAACAAGGAAACAAACAGCAATAATACAAAGGCTAGAAGATGATAAGAGGATCTATAACTTAAGAATTAAGAACGTAAAAGAAGAAATAGGGACACAAACAAATGAACTACAAAGGCTATTCACAGAAATAATCCAGGAGAATTTCCCTAATTCAGCAAAAGGTAAAGATACTCAGATGTATAAGGCATACAGGACCACAGCCACCTACAACCCAAACAGAACTACACCCAGGCATATAATAATCAAAATTCCAGAAATCCAATATAAGAACAGAATATTGAAAGCCATCAGAGACAAGAAACAGATCACTTACAAGGGAACATCCATCAGAATTACAGCAGACTTCTCGGCACAAAACATCAAATCACGAAGAGAGTGGGGGGAAATATTCAAGCTTTGAAAGATAATAACCTCCAGCCAAGATTGATATATCCTGCACAACTGTCCCTAGAAATTAATGGAGAAACAAGATGCTTCCAGGATAAAGTGGAACTAGGGGAATTTGCAACCACCAATTCAACTCTACAGAGAATAGTGCAGGACATTCTAAAAAAGACAAATACCAAGATTCCAGAAACAGTGGCAGAGAGGCCACAATGAATGGAGCAGAAAGAGAAATGAAGAAGACAAACCGACAACTGATGACAGAAAAAGAGCTCAACAGAAATGAGGCAGAGAATTTTGGATGGTATGAACAGCTATTTTGGAAATAACAAGACATCATAATAGCTAGTGCTGAGTTAATACCATCTTGTTTTGAAGTCCCATCAAACTTTTGTTCTTTTGTCTCCATCGGTCTTAACATGTTGTATCTTATTGGATTTTATTGTATGTGATAGTATAAACAAAAACTTTTATAGACAAGGAGATTATACAGAAACCATTGTTCATTTTGTTTGCTGTAATACTGTCTTTTACACTGCCTTGATATTTTTGATGCTACAGTATACAAAGTTATACTCAAAGATTTCAAGGAAAGAGACACTATAGTAACTACTTTTATGTCGGGATATCTTGTGGTGAAGCACTATTTAGCTTAAATTGTTATGTTCTGACCTGTGCTGTTTTGTTATGTCCTATTTTATCTCAATCTCCTTTTTTTATTATTTACTTTTTTATTATCTTTTTAATTAAGGTAAAAATAAATAAAAAATAGCAGGATATATTATAGTAACCCACTTTGATTTCCTGTTTACTTGATTTGAAACCCTGTATTGCTCTCACCATCTTGTTTCGACAGATTTTACTCTCAGAAGTACCAAGTTGATAGTACCAAGTTTGAGAGTTTAGGCAACAACTGTGAAGACAGTAAGATTCATTATGACACCCATTCTGGTTTGATATTATCTTCTTTTGAAGTCCTGTAATGTCTCCAATGTTTTGGTTTTATTGGTTTTGTTATTTACTGTTTTGTTCAATTTTATTATAACTGATGATATAGGCAATTCTTTGTAAGATAGCAAGAGGCATTATGGTAACCATTGTTGATCAACTTGTATTATCTTTTTACATTACATATGTTCATCCATTTGATTTGACTGACTCTGTTTTGTTATGTCACATTTGGTTTTATTCTCTTCAAAAAAAAAAAAGTAGTAAGAACTGTGGGAGTAATAAAACCCAAAATGTGTAATTGTCATTGTACAAGAGAGAGGAAAAGAAAGAGCTCTAAAGGATATAACTGCATGTATATTTAAGTGTATAAGATAGATAACCACATTAATGAGTTTTGTTGAATCATTGAACAGAACTGTTTGTAGTCTCACTGTTTGAATGTCCACTTTATATGCTTTAATTTTGTACCTTGAACAACTATTTCTAAGATGACAATATGTAATCTATTAATTAATGATTTCCTACTGTTTATTTTTTCTGAAATTCTGTATAACTTGTACCCTTTTTCTGTTTTTTTTTTCTTTTTCTCCTTAAATAAAATTTTTTAAAAATGTATCTTAATGCTTGAAAAGGTGGAAAACACTGGAACGAAAAACTTATGATAAAGATAAGGTGGCTGTTACGGCTTGCATCTAGGAGTGCCTCCCCCCAAAGCCTCCTGTGCTCAGGAGTGTCTTTTCAGAGGTGTCTGGATCTAGGTCAGCAGTGGCAAACAAATCACACATGTAGTACTGTGTTTTTCTTTTTAGTGCAGGAGTTGTTTTTTCTAAACTAAATCGTCAGTATTCAGCTTTAATTGCAGGGCTGGCACTTTGCGATACATAAGTGGGTCTTATATTACAGTTTGAGCACTTGGTCTCTAAAAGGTTCACCATCACTGATCTAGAGTGTGTGAATATGGGTTAAGGGGGTGTGATAACTAAATGGGTTCAGCATATGTCTGGGTGTGAATAATGAAGACCCACCCTGGGTTTGCATGGCACCATCCAATAGGCTTGTAGCCTGGAAGAGACAAAAGTCCAAAAGGCTTGCTGGTTACTCCTTCTGGCCTAAAATGCTGGATAATGTTTTTTTGTCTGCTGTGTCCCTCTGCCATGCTAGCTGCCCTGCCTTGGAGCCAGCTGATTATGGACGGAGATCTCTACAAACTGAGCTAAATAAACTTTTCTTCCTTTGACTTTGGGTGTTGGGTATTTTGTCTCAGTAATGAGAAAAGTAACTAAGATAGTCCCCTGAGCTGGAACAGCTGGTTGAAGATGCTGAGATGTGTGTGCATGTGTGTGCGTGTGTGTGTGTGTGTGTGTGTGTGTGTGTGTGCGCATGCGTGTGTGTGTGTGTGCGCGTGCGCGCGCCAGGGACGGTATTTTCTTATCTGAGTCTTCAGCAATTGGTCCAGAGTAAATGCTACACATGTATTTGTTGAGTGAAGTGAATTTACAAAGAGCACTGAGAAAAAAATCTAAAGAAATTAAAAGGTGTAGATATGGGAAACTATAAACGTATTACTTTTTGTAAAAAATGGTACTTTTATTGGGAACCTTTTTTTCAGGAAATGGGGCAAGTTGTTTCAGATAGAGCAAAACCTTCTGAGACAAGCAAAGTTGTGATTAAAAAAATTCTCTAGGAAGAACAATAAGTTCATTAATTGCTTGTATTAGTGGAACTAAATTTTGACACAGAAAAGGTAAAATAGTAGTTGAGGGCTGGGGATATAGCTTAGTAGGCATAAGCACCTGCCTGGCAAGCGCAAGGTCATGAGTTTGATACATGGTACAAAAAAAAAAGTAGTCGATTCTAGGCCCATCTTTATCAAGGTTTTGAAGCATAGGATAAAATTTACTTGGGGCATATATGTCTTCTAATTCCATGCAACTCAAGCTAATATTAAACTAGTGACATTTCTTGTACTTCCTCTGTTTGGTAGTGGTAATTTCTAGTACATTTATTGGGCAGAAAATTAGAAATTTACTGTAAATAATCCTCAAGTAATCCAAACTTGTTTTAACTATAGTTTATAACCTGATGAGATGAATGTTACCAGTGCTCTAAAGACTATTACAGTCTGCTGATTTGTCCACCTCACTTCTAGATTTTCGTATAGAAAATCTTCCAGAGTGAAACTAGCTTACTCTTCCAAGAGTTGGTGATGCTGCTTGCTTCTACTTCATCTTGCTTTTGCTAATCGATGTGTTCAGACCTGGTTTTTATCCTCTTCGCTCCTGCTTACCAAATTCCAAGATCATTCCCATTACTGTGAAGTCATCAAGTCAAAGAATGTGGTTTCTAGTTGGTTGAGCAGCCTTGCTAGACAACGGTATTGTGGATCACAGCTCTTTAAATCACCTTTTCCCCTCTTGGTTTTAATGATAACAAATTCCTGCTTTCTCGACCCTTTCTGTGTGGACAATTCCTCCCCAATTCTCTGTGCACACCTATCCTCCAACATTGAGCTTTCTGACTAGCCCTTTATTTCTTATCTTTCAACCTCATTCATAATCAGATCAGCAAGTTCCCCCACAAGTGTGTCTCCTATTTAACCCTCAATTCTGGAATCCAGATTCACATATAAAGCTTCTTATCTTACTCATCCTCACAAGGCACATACTATGCGAGCTGAACTCATCAGCTCTCCATGGCCAGCATTCTTTAGGATTCTATTTCAATAGTTACAATATTTCACCTTTCACCATCCCACCAAGTGAAAGAGCTAAAAAATTTGTGTTTAGTCTTACCAAATCCCTCTGCTTCACCCTGTGGATCCAATATATCACCTAGACAGAGCAATGTGGCCAACTCTCCACCATCATCCTAAACCACACTAGCAGGATTTCTCTATTGGACCATTTTAATAGTCCCCAACTGTTCAATGCATGTCATTACATGATAAGCTTGACTACTAAACAAAATACCATGCAATCACTATCCAAGGAGTACTCTTAAACACCTCCATCTGTTGCACCCTGGTATTGGAGTTACTAAGTAAAGTATTGACAAGCACTGGATACAGTAATGCTTTACTAACAATGAAAGAAAACAAAATTGACTTTTGTAATGAGCATCACTCCCCAGAGCAGTAGGTTATCTCAAGTAGCCAACACAGAGAAACTATCTGTATCTTTCTCTTATCTCGGTAGAAATACCTCTCCTACCCGAGGAGGACAAATGTTGTAGTGGTGCTTACCAAATGCCATGTAACACATACAATTAAGTTGAGCAAAGATGCATACATTAGTTTTGTTACAAAGAAAACTATTCCTATGCAATTATATAAGCCCAGCATGGTCCTCATGGGTCCTTTATTTCTTGGTATAAAGGTGTGCCAGACACAAGATTAACTCTTATGTGGCCAAGTAAGGATCAAAAGACTGTTTTTTCTCAGCAACTCTGCTTTCTACTAACCATTCTTCCAAACTCAGAAAGAGCAATCTTCGTTAAAGGAATATGTGATTGCTCTAGTCCCCTGCATGAAGTCCTTTAATGGGGGTTCCTGCTGCTTTTAGGAGGGATATAAAACTTTTTCTTAGTGTTAGTAGGACTTGGATAGTGTGGGCTGCTCTCTCCATATCTCACAACAACCCTCTTTCAGTCTCTCTGTCCTGCTGTGGCTATCTTACTACTTGATATTCATCCTTGTCTTTCTCTTTAGCAAATGCTGTTCCCATTGCATGAAAACTTTGTTACTTCTGTTACCAAGTTAATCCTTGTCTTGGTTACCTTTCTCTTGTTGCTGAGACAAAATACCTGGTGTTCAAAATGAAGGAAAGGAAGGTTTATTTAGCTCATGGTTTGTGGAGGTTTCAGTTCATACTCAGCAGCTCCAAGGCGTGGCTCAGGGGCAACCATTCAAAGTGGCTGAGGCAGATTCCAAAAGCAACAAGAGCAAAAGGGCAAAAAGTACAGAGCAAACTGCTCTCCTTCCCTTATATTGAATGCAAGCTACTCGCCCCAGGGTGGGTGCAGCACTCACACTGCGAATTCCAGCTCTAGACAATGAACCAGTGGTAAACTCAAGATTCAGCCATCCATGAAGTTTTGGGGGGATATCTAAACACAAATTGTACAATCCTACAAGTTTAAAGATCATTGTTCTTCCTAGAAAAATGTCCCCGTGCTATCAGACACAGTCAAATTTCCCATTATAAATACCCATACTATTCTGTAATGAAAATTGTCAAAATAGCCAGGCACACTAGGGCACACCTGTGGTCCTACGTCCTCAGTAGTCAGGGGATTCTGTGAGCCCAAGACATCAAAGACAGAAGGGCAACAGGCAACATGTTTCTGACTCCAGCTCAGAAGTAAACGACTGCTATGGTTGCAGCTGCATTTTCATGTGCAATTACTAGATTGCCTGTCTCCATGTATAGAGTGTAAGTTTAATGAGGTCAGGAACAAGCAGTACATTGGTTCACAAACTTAAGTTTTTTCTGTAATTTTGGTACCATAGTTCACCAACTTAATTCTGTAATTCTAGTACTAGAATGTTCCACAATTCTGGCTGCAACTGAATTGCAAACCTAGTACATATGTAGCTGCAATTTGGTTACAATTTGAATTCCTTAACTGAAGTACCACCGTGCATGGTTTTGATCACAGTTGAACCCCTGTAGGCAGCATACTAAATGGTATAGAATATGACATGTGGATGTGTGTAAGGGCATGTGTATGTATATTAAATATGTAAAGCAGTATAAAGTACACATATATACACACATATATACTCATACATATATCCATAGATATTCACTTCATATAGCTATATACCTATGTACATATGTATGTAACTAATTTAATCCTTGTATTTAAACTCTACAATGTGACATTTTTTTTTTTTGGTCTTTTTTCTCATTTTTATCGGTACCAGGAATCGAACTCACGACTGCCTGCTTGCAAGGCAGGCGCTTATGCCACTGAGCTAAATCCCCAGCCCCGACAATGTGACATTTTAACACTTTGATACACTTGCAGTTTCACAGTCTACTACATGTTTTGAGATTACACAAAAACACGTACAAAATAAGCTAAGATGTACCAAATCTTGAAATTGCACAGCTAATGAGTTCTAGAATTCCAGGTTAAAGGAGATATAACTATAAAGTGATTTTTATATTCCAACACTCTAGTACTTTGATTATAGCAAGAGTTAGATATATGCTAATTATATAAACCTATGAAATTAAATATGACACAATTATAGAAATGATAGAAATTGTGAAAAAGTGTGTAGATGGGAAATAGATTCAGTTTAGCTCATACAATCTGAAGAAAAAGTTGTGGTAAAAATTTCAAAATTCCTTTTTTTTTTCAATCTTTTTGAGACAGGGTCTTGCTATGTAGTTTGGGTTGGCCTTGAGCTCACTTTGTAGTACAAGCTGGTTTTAAACTCTCAGTGATCCTCCTGCCTCAACTTCCTGAGTGCTGGGATTACAGGCATGTGCCACTACACCTGGCAAAACTTCAAAATTCTAAAGAAAAGAATGTCAAGCATTTTAAGAGGCTTAGTTACTGAAAAATGGAATGAGAAAAGGCTTCTTTTGGAATAAAGATTTTCAAAAAGACTATACCATTTGCCAAAGAGATTACAAAGGGAAGTATAAGAAATTTCTGTAAAGTGCCTATTGCTCACAGTAATTCCTTTCCAAAGAACATTCCCAGACTATCTTGTCACCCACCAAGCAACACCCAGGGCAGAGGCTTAGAAGATATTTGCTGATCAAAGAAGATTATACTGCTTTGAGATCCTATGGCAAGAAATTTGAGTATTTCCACTGTGATCCATATTTACCTCCAAGAATAAATGTCACTTGTGAAAACAGTTAAAATACATTACATGCCAAATTCGATAAATGAGATAATTAAATCACAAATTTTGGCTTCTAAATGATGCAAAATGGAAGTGGGTGAGAATGTTTATAATTATCTGGCACTGACCCTGAGCACAAGTAAATGCCCATTCAGTTGAAAATATTATATTAACTAAATCTAAGGATACATTCTTAAAAATGAATTAAATAATGATGATATTGTAGGAATTTATGTTAAGATTCTTTTAAAAATGCATTTGAATACATGAAAATCCTGGGGTGGTCCATTTGTTGAAGTCAGTCTCAATGCTTATTATATATTGATATTATATGCCATTTTTCCAGAACCTTGACTACAAGAAATAACAATCTTTCTATGCATTAGCTAAGAACTTTCCCTACAAAGCACAGAATGCAAAATCCTAAAGACTGAAAGTTTGCTCTATATGAATATTTCTCTCTTAAATACAACTATAAAATACTTTTGCCACTTAGACATTCTTTGGAAGACCTTCACTGTGCTGATATTAGCAATCAGTTTTAACCAAAATGGAAAATACAGGGGAAAAAATAGAAATTGGGACCCTGTCCAGGAAACACAGATTGCAATGTATATCCTATAATTAGAGTGCTTTAAAAATGTGAAAATGAAGCAAAACCTTTACCAAATGCTATTTCCAGAACAAGTGAATTGTTAAACATTTCATGAATAAGAAAAAGGAGAGAAAGGATACCTGGGCTATCTCAGCTGGTTTGATGTTTCTTGGCAGAGTTGCTGCAGGTCTCTGTTCACAGGATTTCAATTTCTTCTGCGTAGATTTCTTTGTAACTTTAGTCTCTGAAACAAACTCTATATCAGAATCTGCTCCGTCTGTGTTTCTTTTCTGGCTTCTTTGGTCAAGTGAAAGCTCAGAGGATGAAAGCGATTCATGCCTTAAATTATCATCTGAAGGAGGCCCGATTTTTTGAGTTTTGGAATATTCCTTAAAGAATGAAAAGTATGTTTTATTGTTTGGGAGCTGGGTTATTTGTAATGCTGACAGTTTACTACTAAGATATACTAGTAGTACTATCTTGCTATTAGTAAATAGTTTAAAAGTCAAGCCAAGCATGTTGGCACAAGGCTGTAATTTGAGGACTCTGGTAGGCTGAGGCAGGAGAATCCACAGTTGGACCCCACTCTTGCCAATGTAGACATTTAGAGGGACCCTGTCTCAAAACAAAACACAACAATTTAAAAAGGGATGAAATATGTCAGTGGCATTGGGTTCAATCCCTTGGGTTTATTACTCAATGAAAAAAATTAAAAATAAAAAATTTAGACAGTCAACTTAAGCACATGAATAATGTTTAAGAAATTGATTCAGAAGTAGCTGCAGAACTGGGTTCACTCAAGAGCTGATTTTGAGGTTGAAAAAGGCTTCAAATTGAAAACATACTGTGCAGCCAGACTTACCCCCAACACAAGTTTCTTTGTCTTGGGCTCTCTGGTGTACACGAAGCTGTCTCCCTTGCCCTATCCCTGTCCCATTTCCTGACTTCTGCTCCTTGTTGGCTGCTGCTTCCTCTGTTAATGACACGTTTGCTGACAGAACCAGAAAACGTGAGCCTGCTTTCAGCTATGAGAAACCAAAAGTAACCAGGAGAGGAGCAGCTTCAGGGTGCATCATGAGGGGCGCCCCACAATTCCTAAGTGCTTTTGAGTCTCCACTGACTTAAGGTCCACTGCTGGGTGAACCCCCTCCCTAATACCGCCAAGGGCTTAGGTGAGCTTTTTGGCTCCTGTCCATCACATAAACTGCTGTGATTTTGGTAAAGTCACACTACACAGTGGACACCCATTTGCTTATGTGCAGGGAGAAGCTTAATGTATAAAATTATATTATTATTTTAGGGACTTTATAAAACACATTTCTAACCTGTTTCTCAGGGAAAGTTGCATGGAAATGGTATTTACTGCTTTTTATTCCAGGAGATTCCTTTCCCTGGCCTTACTCTCAGACTCTATGATAATTTAATATAAATAATATGGGTAGACGCTGTGGCTGGTTCTGCAGTTCAGTATAGAGTGGTCACAGGTAAATTCCTATGCAAGAGGGAGCTGACCTGTAATGTACAACATTTCACCTTTTACCGAATTTATAAGTCCCTGATTCTATGATGTATCAGAAGAGGTAAATTCAGAGCACACAAGTTGAAAAGACACCCTGCGAACACCCTGAAAAGACACTTATTATTAAAAGTGAACAGTTAAGTAACTCACTAGAGACATAAAATATATTATGCATATCTACCTAAAGATTAGCTAGGCCTTAGGAATCCATTGTCTGCCTGTTAAGAAGTATGAACAATAAAAAGTACTTCCCCATACATGTGACTAATATGACTGAATAGCTTTAAGACCTTACAACTATGCCCTTTTAAAGAAATTCAAAGGTTTAAAATGATCTCTAGATTCTGAATTTTAGAAAATAGCATAAATATGAAAAATACCTTATATGTCACTTAGCAAACATGAGGAACAAAAATGAAATTACATATACAACACAGACTGCACTGTGGTACCCAGGTCCAGATTTTCTAGGACAGGGTTCCTACCTTGCCTTTGCAAATACCCTACCATAAACTGGAGTCCCAACTCTGATTAAGACTCCAATCTGCTATGCTGAAAAATTTTCTGAAACAGTTGGCCTATATAGGTTTTGAAATAGCATGTTTTTCAGTGTCCTGATATTCCCCATACCTCCAGGTGCTGTGGAGGTGACCCTTACAAACTAAACTACTTCACCTCTGTACTTGCACCCATCCAAACCAAGACTCCCCCAGGCAATCTCTCCCGATTACTAGCACCGCCAAACCCAGAGGCACCCGCATAAGAAGCCTCACGTATTTTTGACGCACCTTCCTTCACCTAATCAGCAGTCACTCTGTGAATTTCTTTACTTAAATCTTTCATGCGTTCAAAATTTTTCACTAACTTCAAGTCACTACCCTTGTTAAAGGCCTTTATCATCGCTTGCATGAACTATTTTCTATTATCTCTTGTTTCTATTTCAGCAATTTCTCTAGACATATGTCATAACCACTTTCTGTACCATATTATTGCTTTCACTAAAACAAAAAAGAGGAAAAAGAAGTGAGGGAAAGAAAAATATAGGAGTATCGGATGTGTGTTATGAAAATAATAAAAAAAGCCTTTTAAAAATATTTTATGGCATGTCCTTACAATCTGAAATTCTAAATTAATTGTTTTGAAATTCTAGTTTTAATGCTCCCTGAGTGGTTTTACTGTGTAGCAAGGATGGAGAGCCCCGAGCCCAGAGGGACAGTGTCATTTCTGCGGTAGTTACCGCAATCAACTCGGCTTCACTCCTGGAACCTGACAGCACCTCGGTGCCGTGCGGACTGTCTCCACACTTACTCTGCTACTCGATAACTTTCCCTCCCAAGTTGTTTCCATCCTCTTCTGCCCCCTGCACGTCGCCTTTGTGTACTCAACACCCAATCCTGTGTGCGGGGCCCACTGTCCTGCGGCCAGGTCTTTGGATAATCCATTTCCAGAGCCTGAAGGGCCCTTTCTGATCTTGACTACTCATCAAACTCCTCGTCCTTGAAGTCTCAGTTCACAGATCATTCACCCCAACCTCTTCCAGTTTCCCAAGACAGGACTCACTGCTTTTATTCCAGGGCTCTAATGGCACCGTTTCTTTTCAGATGTTTATATACAGAAATATAGTGACTCTAGTGTAGGGAAAAGTGGTAGCATATTATACAATCTACATCTACTTTTTCCTTTGGGGATATATGCTAGAAATTTTTCTCTTTTAGGAAGAGCTTCTTTATTCCTCGTCTCAGATGTATTATATGTCGATGCTCTGTATAGAAATGTCTTCAGTTAGATCTGTTAATAGATAATTATGTCATTTCAACCTTTTACCCTACAAACAATTTTGCAGAGACTAATCTCATAAATAGGTAATTTCACTTTAGAGTGCATGTGACTAGTCATTTTCTAAAAGTTAAATTTCTGGATCAAAAGCTACATGGCACTGTAATTTTGATAAATATAGCTCAGTTGTCTTGACCAGACCTTTAGGTGGCCTGGCATATTGTCATTCTTGTGACTATGCCAAGAGCTCTAAAAAATTATATTCATTATTTTGACAGTAAAGACTTTGGTATGTATCAATTATATGTACATTACTCATTTCATCACTGATTATTTAGGTCTCCCTGGCCTGAGTGCAAATTAAAGCTTCCTATTATAAGCATGACTATCATTATATCTCTCCGAGGTTTTGCAGTATGGAACGTGGCACCACACTCGCTGATGTGGGATCTTTGTAACTGACAGTCTTTGTGGTAACTGAAGCCTAGTGAAGTGTGCGTCTTTGAATTGTTTTATGTTTTTACTTTGGATTTCAGTTTTTCTGATACTAAACTGAGCCCCTATTTTCATTGTGTGAACTCATCCGAGATAACATTTTCAACCTGTGTTACCACTTTAGATGTGTATGTCATGTAAACAATACAGGGCTTATACTTGTTTGTAGTGCAATCTGAAGTTTCTGTTTAATTTTTTATTAAAGTAAGCTCAAGGAATTTGTATTTATTGATAAGCAATTTGTTATCATTTCAGTAATATTATTTTATTTTTATAATTTAAATAGCTTTTTTGTTGGTGGTATTTGCAATGCCAGGCATTGATTGAATCTAGAGCTTTCACAATGAGCTACCTTCCAAAGCTTTTTATTTTTTTAACTTTTTATTTTGAAACAAAGTCTTGCTAATTCACAAAGCTTCCTGGGCTGGATTCAAACTTGCAATCCTCCCGCCTGAGCCTCCCAGCGTGCTGGGATTATAGATGAGTGCCACCACCCTATGTTTGGCTGATTTATTATATTTTTCTTCTTTTAGTCACTAGCTCTAGTGATCACATACTTTTTTCCACAACTGTGGCGTATCAATAATATGATCTTTCCCACTATAGATCTTTACTAAAACATATGAAAAAATTGGTTAAATAATACCTCTTGATTGCTATGACAGGTGAGGTAAACAGTAAACTACATTTCACCTTTTATGTATGCCTTCCTTTTTGATTGGGTGCATTATTGCTACATTTAATTGTAGCTTAATGCCACACGTCTCTGTCTCATTTGTATTGGGGTAAGCCAATCCAGTGATGTAGAATTTTTGGACATCTTTTGCTGGTAAAATTTGATCTCCAGTGGTTTTTTTTTTTTTTTTTTTCAGAAAGGGATCAGGAAAAAAATATTGCCTGAGTTTTTTCCTGTTTAAAAACTATTTATCTGAAGCTGAGCATGGTGGTGCATTCCTGTAATCCCAGCACTCTGGAGGCTGAAGCAAGAGGATCCCCATGAGTCTGGGGCCAGCCTGAGTTACTGAGTTCAAGTCTCCCTGAACTACAAAGGGAGACTTGCTTGTCACACACACACACACACACACACACACACACACACACACACACACTATTCCTAGATTTTTTTTCAACTGAAAAATAGTTTATGAATATAAAATTCTAATTTGCACTTCCTTACTATGGGATCTTGTGGCTCTCACCGGGAGCTGACTGTTTTGGTGGGGAGGAGGCATGGACAGAGAAGTTCAACATCTAACTAAATTGTCCTGTGTCTGTAGGGATCTGATAGTTATGCTTGTTGGTCAAAGGAATCTATATTTATCTCTATAATCTAGTACCTTTACTATAATAACTTTTATAGCTGGCAGTTCTGGGGCATTATCATATATGTCACTTAAACTGTATTTTTTTCATGAAATGTGTTTCCCATTTACTTAAGAAATGCACTCCTCCATTACTTTGTTGTCTTTAGATATTTCATTTACTTTCTTTTCCTACTTCTTGGTATCATTTGTTAGTAATTATAAGCAATTTTTGATTTATAATTTTATTTGCTATTTCTATTTGCTTTTTCACATTTTCTCTCTATATAGGAAAATAGTAAACTTTTTCTTTAACATGGTAGATATTAAAATGTTTAGCCTTCACAGGCTGCATATAGTTGCTACTGTACATTCTTCAATTTCTGTTTTACCATTTCAAAATATAAGAAGTGTTTTTAGTTATTTGGTAGCCTGGATTGAGCCCACTGTCAGTTTTTGACCTTTCCTCAATGTTCTATGTTTTACCAAAGTGGTAATTTACCTTTTGTTCTTTCCAAATGTCTGATTTCACTTCTTTCTTCTACTTATTTCCTGAATTCTACTAACTCACGCTTCAGAATCTTCAGGTATTTTATCATCTCGTACTGTCTCAGACTCTCTTCAAAATTCTTGTATTTCTGTTTCTGGATCTTCCTTTACAAAAATGGTTTACTGAAATTTTTAAAAACTAATGTATAAAACTGCTTATAGAATTTTTCTGATCTCTGTTGACGTTTTCCTAATTTATAACTTAATTAGGATATAACTGTCATAAAAATGGATATGATTCAAGTGTACATTTTGATAAATGCGAAATATATAATTTCAGCATTGCAGTATTTGCATAATTTACCCATGGCCAACCACTAACTTGCTTTCTTTCACTATAAATACGTTTTTTTGCAATTTCATATTAATTAAAATTATATAATAGCTAATTTTTTGTCCAACCTCTTTACATAGGAAGAATTATTTTAGAATTCATCTATGTTACTGTGTGAATCAAGAATTGATTTCTTTTTATTGATAAGTCATTTTTTCACTGAGTGGACACATCTCATTTTGTCCTTTCACCTACTAATGGTGGCTTCCAAATTTTGGCTGTTAGAAATACTTTGAGCACTCAAGCACAAGTGTTTGTGCAGACATTAGCTTGCATCTCTCTTGGGTTGTTCCCAGGCATTTCCTAAGACTATAATGTCTGAATCAAGTAACAGCCATCTATTCAAATTTTAAAAAATCATCCAAACTGCTTTTCAAAGTAATTTCGTCATTTTACATTTTCAATGGTTTTTCCATATTCTAGAAAACTCAGCATGATCAGTCATTTTAATTTTACTTATTATAGTAAGTGTAGACTACTATCTCACTGTGATTATAATTTGTATTTCTTTAGTGATTGACAACACATATTCATTTATTATAGATATGTCTTTTTGGTGGTATTAAAATATCTAATTTTAAATTTTCATGTCTGTTTTCTTATATATTTTAAGGACATTTTATATTCTACATACACATCCACTGGTAGATAAGGTTTTGCAAATATTTCTTCCTCCTATGTGATTTGACTTCAATTTCTTAACTCTTCTTTTGAAGACCATAAGTTTTTACTTTTGATTGAGTAATATTTTAAGGTTTTCTTTTATTGTCAAACTTGAGATCACTAAAATTCCTTCCTATAATTTCTTCTAGAAGGTTTATAATTCTCTTTTATATTGAGGCTCATGAAACATTTTAAGATTATTTTCATGTGTGGCATGGATAAGAATCAAGGCTCATTATTTTTAGGGGCATGTTCTTACATAAGGAATACCATTTAACTTAATACCATTAAATACCATTTGTGGATAAGATTATTCTTTCTCCTGGTAGAATTCTGTGGTCTCTTTGTTGAACATCAATTGATTATATGTATGTGTAGGTCTATTTCTGATCTCTGTTATGTTCCATTGGTCTTGTTTTCTGTTTCCGCCAGTAAAATACTGTCCGAAATATTCTGTCTTATACTCAGTATTGAAACTATGTAATATCCTGCAACACTGTTCTTAGGAGAAGTTATTTTTGATTGTCCTAAATCCTTTATACTCCATGTAAACTTTAGAGTAATCATTCAATTTCTAGGGGAATAAAAACTTGCTTAAAGATGGAGGCTGGTTTAAAAGTACAGGCTGGGTAGGGAGAATTATTACTTAAGCAATGCTGAGGCTTCAACTTCATCTCATGGGAAATCTCTCCATTTATTTGCTTTATTTAATTTCTGGCAGTGTTTTGTTTTTTTCAGTGCATAGATGTTGAGCAACTTTTGTCAAATTTACTTCTAAGCATTTCATACACTTTAAGGTTATTAGAAATGATGTTTTCCAGATTTTGATTTATAACTGTGTGCTGATGTATATAAAATAGTTGATATTTTCTTATTAATATTGTATCTTGCATCTTTGTTAGCTAAACTCACTTCATTAATTCTAACAACTTGTGTAGATTTCAGCTGATTTTCTCCATAGGCTACCACATCTGAAAAGAAAAAAATGTCTCCTTTTTCTCTGCAATCTGAATGTCTCTCCCCTCTTCAATATCTAGAGCCTCCTCTACTGGAAGGCTTGTATCATCTGTTAGTAATTATAAGCAATTTTTGATTTATTTTATTTGCTATTTCTATTTATTTGCTTTTTCACATTTTCTCTCTATATAGGACAACAGTAAATTTTTTCTTTTAAAGGTTAGATATTAAAATGTTTAGCCTTCACAGGCTGCATATAGTTGCTACTGTAAATCCTTCAATTTCTATTTTACCATCTCAAAATATAAGAATTGCTTTTAGTTATTTGGTAGCCTGGATTGAGCCTCATAGCTTCATTCTTGACATTAGGAAAAGATATTTAGTCTTTCACTGATATGCATGACTTTAGTGTAAGTTCATATAGATTCCCTTTATTATACAAAGGGAGTTCTCTCTTACAGTTTTCTAAGAATTTTTATTAGGAATAACTACCATTGTTTTTTCATTATCAATATTTTGCTAGAATTTTTCATTTTTCTTATGCTGTATTTGTTTGTGTTATACACTTATAAGGTATCAAATTTGATTGGACTTTTTTCATAGTATATCTTATTTAGGTGCTATATTCATAGATTTTTAATTAATAAATTTATTTTATTTTATTTTTTGGTACTGCAGACCAGACTCATGCCCTCTCACTTACCAGGCAAGCACTTATGCCACTGAGCTAAATCCCTGGCCCTTCATTGATTTTTAAAATCATATCATTATTAGACTTGGATTTTCCTGACTAGCTTTTGGCCAGAGCTTTCCATAGGACAGACAACCCCAGGTGAGTTCTTTTCAGAAGTCAAATCTTTTCATCTCATCTTTACAAAAACACTGCCACGCAAACATGATGTGAGTACTTTCATGCACACCCACCATCCTCTGCTTCTGGGAATCGAGGCTGATCCGGTGGGCTCTGCTGCCCGCTGGCTGTGCATCCCATCTTAGCTGTGTTCTTCTCCAGTAAGTGTATTTGTGCTTTTTCTTTTCATGTGCGATTGCACAGCGCCCTCTTCAATTTATCTGCCTTCCACCCATGGAGGAGCTCCTGTATCACTATGACTACTTTGAGGAGCCCTGAGAAATATATTTGGTGTACATCTTGAGGTTGAAAGACATTTCAATGTATTTTTTTGTCCTCCACGTCCTTAAATTTTCAGAAAAACAATAGGAACATGCTAAGTGTTTAAAACGATATCTATTCTCAAAGTCTCCCATAACACTTTGCCTACCTTTATTTATTATTGTTTGTATCAAACCATCTTATAGTTACGTGATAGCAATGTGTCTCTTTCAATAGACTGTGAATTCCAAATTCATGCTTTTTATCTTCCCTCCCTGGCACAATGTTTAGAGTAGGGTAGATGCTCAACAAAATGTTGGTGTGGACAGGATGAACTGAGCCTGCTGCTCAGCTTTTCACAGTTGAAACACTACCACGTGCCTTTTCAGCATTCATAGTTTCTCTGCTACCTGCTGGATATTAGCACACCTTTCAGAAGTTCTGTATTATGCCAGTGTGTACTATTTCCAGTGTCTATACTACTTGGGGATAAGCGTTGTTCATTATGTAGCAAACTGGATTGACCCTTGCACTGTCTCTGGAAGCAGAAAAAGCGGACAGAAGGGGAAAACATCTGAGGTCAAGAGAATGATCTGGGAAGACAGACAGATTCCAAGGCTCCATCTCCAGAGGTTTTTGTTCAGTACCACTGGTGTGAATGCTGGAATCTGCATTTCTACAAATATGTTAAGTTCTTCTTAGACAGATGGTTCAATAATCTTAAGAAGATTCATAAACTTGGAAAGTATAACTTTCTCCTTTCCAGTTCTGTGTCAGTACTGAGTAGGGCTTAAAGAAGATACTTTTATGTTCCTGTAGAATGAGGACTCTGATTTAATTTTACTGAACTAGACTGGAGATCTGGACTAGAAATAAACCTTGGGATTTAATTTCTGCACAATTATTAGTGAAAGTATCTAAGAGATTACCCTGTAGAGATGTTTGCCTCTGGAAAAGTATGTTTACATCTTAAGGGAAGACAAGACACAGAATCACAGAGACAACACCTTCTTTACCAAGCTGGGGAAGCTGGTGTTATCTCCCCTGGAGAGAGTCGTGGGTTTTCCAAATAGAAAAAGAAGTCAAGAGCATCCCCAAAGAGGAAATTGGGTTAGCAAGGGTGACGTCATTGTCTTACAGAAATGCCCAGGTTCACTATTTTTCTTTTTCTTTTCTGAGTTCCTTGCTTCTTGTATAAACTCCAGAACCTGAAGGATAACATCTGATCTGTCTCTCCTGCCACCCACTGCCTCAGGGTTAAGAACTGCCATAAAGGGAAATCTACACAATCATTTGCTATGATTAAATAATAACACTGTGTTTCAAGAAACTTCTGTTTATATTTAAAATAATAACAGTAAATATAGATACTTAATAACTAGCAGCTTGGAATAGGAGATAGGCAACTAATATTCAAAGGTTCTAATTGCATGGGTCTTTGAAAACATCTGGTTTAATCTGGGTTTTTTCAGTACTGGTGTTTTAACACAGGATTTCTTTACCATTGAGCTATATTCCCAGTCATTTTTTCCATTTTTAAAATTCTGATTTAGAGTCTTGCTAAGTTGTTCAAGTAGGACTTTAATACAAAATCCTCCTGTCTCAGCTTCTCTTAATGCAGGGACTATAAGCATGCAGTACTGTGCCTGGCTTCTTAATCTTCTTTTCATAGGGCCAGAGGTTTCTAGGAGGAAGGATTAGGGATCAGACAGCCTCACTCAGCCTATAATTAGCACAGCTGAGACCTAAAATTAGAGATTCTACAGCCACCAGGTCAGCACTGTCATCTCCCGCTCCTTCTTCCTGTTCAGCTTTCCAGAATGATCGTTTGCCCTAAAAATCTGCCTAAAATACCCAGAGCTCCTCAAAATGGAAAACTGATTCCTTTTAGCTGTTAATTTCCCAATTGCTCCCCGAGGAGCTATCAATCTGAACTGAAAAGCGGAAGCAAGGGGAAGTTCTAACAGCTTTGCAAGATCAATCGTGTTTTTAACATCTATCTTTATTTCTATGTTGTTGATATGAATTCAGTGAGACAATATGGTTTAGTAGTAAAGTTAAAAGTCTGGGGCCAGACTGAGTTAGCAAGTTTCCTGTCTTTGGCAAATTATTTCTCTGCACCTCCATTTCATTATATATAAAACAGTAATCTCAATGATAGGACAGTCACCCAGTTAAATAAAGGAATCAGCACACTTAAAGCCCTGTTAGAGGGGCACAGGATAAGTGGTATTAGTTATGATCCATTCAGCCACCTCGTGTAATCCTTTCATCTTTGTAACATGTCTAGTGATAGGAACCTCTCAGGCAGCTTTAGCACCCACAAGAAATGTCATCATAGAAATCATGAGAGAGAATTTGGAAAGGAGAAGGGAATTAGAAATGTGAAAAACACTTAATTTTTTGTACTATAGAAGGCCCGTGGTGTTCAAGTGGAACAGTGTGGAAAAGTGCCAGTAAGTCATGAAGCAAATGAACTTCTGCCTGACTCTACCACTAAAACCCTGCCTCATTGCTCAGTTCACATCAACAGCATGGGAACGAAGGTGGATCTAAAATATATATGACTGATTCTTAGCTCAAAGCTGTTTGAATTTTTCTCTGTTTATGCCTCGGTATCCTGCCTTACACAAGCCTCTTCCATGATTATATCACAATTTTGTATTTATAAGCTTCTTTTTAATAGGAGTTTCCTAAGATGTATAAAACTCAGGCTCAAAACAAACAAACAGACAGACAAACAGAAAACCTCAGAAACAGGTGGCTGCTAGTATCCAGGTGAAAAGTAGCATGGGAAGGTTCATAGACAGTCCCCTTCCTTCACTGTTGGGATCCAGGTGAACTGTGTGGACTGGCAGGTATCTCAGCTACATATTAGGGCCCCCCAAAATAAGGTGCACAGGATGGACAGGCAGGGCCAGTGGCATAAAACTGTCAGAAGCAACAGTAACAATATGAGCCAACAGATGGTAAGTTAGGTGAGCAAGTCCAGGAGACAGTGAAAGAGAAAAATAGAAGACACACACCTGACACCTCTGAAATGAAAGCAATCAAATCCATGAGTAGCTATTTTGTTTACAGATAATGTGAACTTCAAATTGAGAATGATCAAAAGAGATAAAGACAGTCACTATTCTTCTTAGGAAGAATATAGGAAATAATCATAAATATATATGCACAAAATACAGGAGCATCCAACTATATAAGGCAAATGTTAATAGATATGAAAAACTCAAATGAGCAATAACATAATTGTAATGGGGGGCCTTAACTGACACAAATAGATAGATCAAGCAGGCAAAAAATCAGCAAAGAAATATGAGAACTGAACCACATGTGGAATAAATGGACTTAGTAGATGTGCACAGTTTTCCAACAACACGAGAATACAAATTCTTCTCAGTTGCACATGGGCTGATTTGTAAAACAGACCATATATTAGCTCATACAACATGATTAAGTACATGCAAAGGGCCTAAAATTATTCCATGCATATTATCTAACCATAGTACAATGAAATTGGAAATTAATGGCAAAAGAAACCACAATACTCCATAAACATATGGAAACAACCTTCTGAACAACTAATGGGTCACAGAAGAAATCAAAGAAAAAATTAAACAATATCTACAATTAAATGAAAATACACAACATATAAGAACATCTGAGATACAATGAAAACAGTTTGAGGAGGAAAATTTGTAGTGGTGAATTCTCACATCAGGAAAACAGAATGAGAATAAGCACATATAAATAACCTAATGCTGTACCTCAAGTTTCTAGAAAAAGAAGAACAAGTCAAACCCACAGCCCACAGAAGGGAGTATGAAGAGTATAAAGATCAGAGCAGAAATTAACACAATTGAGACTAAGAAAATAAGATGAATTAATGAATTGAGGGAGTTTGTTCTTTGAAAGAATAAATAAAAATGATAAACCCTTCACCAATCTCATAAAAAAAAAGAAAGAAAAAGACTCAAATTCTTGCAATGAGGAATGAAAAGGGTGAAATCACTGCAGATCCTGGGATAATACAGAAAATTTCAATACATACTTTAAAAATCTTTACTCTCATAGAATGAAAAACACAGAAGAAATGGACAGATTACTGGACAGATGTAGAAATTACCAAAGCTGAATCAAGAAGCTATAAAAATTCTGAATAATTCAATATCACTCAATGAAATTTAAAATATAATTTAAAAACTTACCAACAAAGAAAAAGCCAGGTCCTAATGGAATTACTGCTGAATTCCACAAGAAATTTAAAGATTTAATACCAATACTCCTCAAACTCTTTAATGAAATTAAAAATGAAGCAGTATTCCCTAACACATTTCTGAAGGCAAGTATTATCCAATAAAAAAAAAACAGAGAAAAACCCCAACAAAAAAAGAATTCTATAGGCCAATCTCTCTAATGAACTTAGATGCAAAAATTTTCAATAAATGGCTGGCGTTTTAGCTCAGTGGCATAAGCGCCTGTCTGGCAAGCACGAGGTCATTAGTTCAATCCCCAGTACTCAACAAGCAAGCTAACAAAACCCAAAAACTTCTCAATAACATACTAGCAAACAGAAAATCGTCAAAGTTATACACCATGATTAAGCGGAATTAATCCAGGAATGTAGGGATGGTTCAATATATGCAATTCAATAAATGTAATACACCATATTGACAGAGCCAAAGACAAATATCACATGATCAACTTAATAGATGCAGAAAAAGCTTTTGGCAAAGTCCAACATTCATTCATGATAAAAAAAAAACTAAAGAAAATCAGAATAGATGGTCTTATCTCAATCTGATAAAAGCATCTATGACAAACCAATTGCTAATATCATACTGAATTTTCAAAAACTGGAAGATTTCACTATAAAAACAGGAACAAGACAAGGATGTTCACTGTCACCACTCCTATTCAATACTGTTCTGGAAACATTATCCAGAGCAATCAGACAAAAGGAAATTAAAGGAATAAAGGTAGGAAAGGAAGAAATTAAATGATTATTGTTTGCAGATTATACGGTACTCTACATGTTAGACTCCAAAAACTCCACCATCTAGAGCGAGTAAGCAAATTCAGCAGCATAGCTGAATACAAGGTCAACACTCAAAATTCAATAGTATTGCATACATAAATAACAAACTTACTGAAAGAGAAATTATGGAAACTACACCTGTCACAAGGGCATCTGAAAAAAATGACATACTTAGAAATTGATCTAAAAAAGGAAGCAAAGGATCTAGTTAGAGTGCTCTGAAAAATAATATGAAAGAGACTATCAGAGAATGGAAAGGTATCCCTTTATTATGAATGGGAAGAACCAACGTAGTGAAAATGGCCTTATTCCCCAAATTGTTACACAGGTAGGGGCATCACGATCCCTCACTTGAAATTATACTACAAAGCTACTGTGATAAAATCAGCATGTTACTGGCAAAACACACACACACACACACACACACACACACACACACACACAAAAACAAACTTGAGGCTCAGTGGAACAGATTAGAAGATGCAAACACAACCACAAACACATCTAGGCCCCTTATCTTTATCAAACATGTTCACTGGAAAAAAGATAGAGTCTTTAATAAATTATGATGGAAAAACTCTGCACGCCAAAGACTAAAACTAGACTCATATCTATAACTATATATTAAAGTCAAAATAGATTAAGGATCTAAATATTAAAACAGGAACACTAAATCTATGGGAAGAGAAAATAGGTAGAACTCTTGAAGACAGAGGTGTAGGCAGAAAGTTCATGAAGAAAATCCAGGCTGCCTGGGAAACACTTCAAAGAATCAACAACTGGGATTTCATCTTATCAAAAAGAAATTGTACAGCAAAGAGATCACCAACAAAATGAGAAGACAACCCACAGAGTGGGAAAAGATTTTAGCCCACTGTCTCTCAAACAGAGAACTTCTATTTAAAATTTAAAGTAGTCGCTCAGAGTACAAGACATGGACATAAAATTTTTCCCAACAGATATTAGCACAAATCTTCCTTTTTAACAAACTAGGAGACAACAACACACTTGCCTTTTTTCTTACTGCCCTTTCCCCTTTCACTCATCCTAGTTCCTTTTTCCTTTTGAACAATTTCTTCCCATTTCACAGTATCTCTTGTACATTTTAGATCTTTTTTCTCTTTTTATTTCTCACAAAAGGGAGAATACAATGTTTACACACATGAATCTGATTTATTTCACTTATGAGTATGGTCTCAAGTTGCGTGAGTTTACCCATAAAAGTGTCAAGTTTATCCTTCTTTATGGCTAAGTAGTAGTCCCCTGTATAGAAATACAACATCTTTTTATCCATTCCTTGGTTGGTGGGCGTTTGGGTCGTTTCCAAGATTCAGCTGTTACACATTGTGCTGTTGTAGACATGGGTGCACATCTTTGTGGTATGATGTTTTATATTCTTCTGGAATGATTCAGATGGGAATAGCTGGGTTGAATGGAACTCTAATCCTAGTTTTTTAAAAAAATACCTCCACAATGATTTCCACAGTCGTTGACCACTCTAGATTTTCACAAACAGAGAATGATTCCTTTTTCCCTGTAGCCCCTCCAGAATTTGGATTATCTTTTTTTCCATAAAATAAAATAAAAATTAACTAGATTTGCCCCTGTTCAGATGTACTTTAAATAATATTTACTTATTTTCAAATCCCAGGAATTGTTACTAGTGGTCTTGGATTATGTCCAGGAGGCCTTCTTGAAATGCCATTGAAGAGAAGAGAATTCTAGACCACTGGGAACAAAAGGCATGGCCAGTCTCTCAAAAAATGAGTGAAAGTCCTGCTCTGTCTAGAGCCTCTCACCCTGTTTTGAAACCAAAACGGATTAGGGAGACTGTTTGAAGGAGTGGGAGGCTAATGTTCTTCTGAAGTCAAGAGCACAGATTAACTTAGGTCTCTCAACCGCACACGATGCCAAACTGTGGGCAAAGCTGAAGGGAGAAAATAGAACCCACGAGGGATTAAGTTTGAGTTTTACTTGATCTCTCAGAGTTGGGACAAAGAAAGGAATCAAATCAAGAATATGACCAGGAGAAAAATGTTTAGCAACGGTAAGTCAGGAACATGATATACAGGAGTTGAGTTCAAAATCAAAACGATTTTTGAAATCCAACTCCTTGAACTGAATTCTAAATGCAAAGCTGGGTCCTGAGTAAGAGGAGAGATTAGATCAAATGAGACCAGAAAGCTCATGGGTGGTGGTGGGAGTGCCCAGAGGATGAGACTCTGAGGGAACAGTGGCGGGAGTTGTTTCTGGAGGGAGCCATATCTGTATTCTGCAAAGTCAGGGAGTGTATCTGGGGCTGCGCCCAGGAAATCAGGCAGCGTTAAAGTGTCCTTAGGTCAATGTGTGGACTGAGAAATGCTGCACATAGAGTTGAAGTGCTTAGGAATTTGGGAAGTTGGGAAACAGAGGTATAGGTATATTTGCATTAAAACACAAATCAGTATTCTCTCCAGAGAAAGTCATTTCAGGCAACGTAACTGAAGCTCAACTCTGTCTCTGTCTCTGTTGATGTGAAAAGGAATGATTGGCTGGCATGCAAAGGGAGCCTGTATTGTGGCATGATTGCCGGCCGCTGTCAAAGCTATTGCTGCCCTTCCCAAAGAAATGGCATGCTCCTTCTGGACTCAAATGCATCGCGACCTTCAGCAGCAGTGTTTGGTCACTTCTCTGAAACCCAGAAATACAACACTGAATAGCATTCCTTAGTCCCTGTCTACAGGAGAGGGAAAAAAAAAAAGGTCACTTTTGAAGTCAAGAGCTGAGAATGTCCTAAGATCTCTCAACCACATGCAAAGCCAAACTCTTCTGATCTCCTTTTAACTGCTGTGCTGTTCAGGTTTGTTTAATGAACTATAAAGACGCTTATGTCAGGAAGTTTGATGCCTGTTTCTTTAAAAAGGATGAATAAGAAAATAACCTGGACAAGCAATTCAAGAAGTTGCACATCTTCTGCTAGCTGTCTGGTGTGTCTAACACTGAGCTATGCGCCCTAGTGGGAATTATACAGAAGGAAAACAGCACCTGATAGCTGTTTTCTGGGTGCTCCTGGACTGGCACACCATAAACAATTCATTTAACACCTCATTTGGTATGCTGTGAACGTAGGGCCTGCAAGTGTGACTCTAGTACGCAGTATCCCTTTAGGAAAAGCAATGCATCACCAAAAAGAAATGAGAATTCTGTAGCAAGAACAATAAAGTCGAATATTTCAACTACAATGAGCACAATAAGCTCTTGATAGACAAGGGTCTTTAGGTGTCATAAATTTTATATCATGACAGTTGATGTAAGACAGCTGAAAAAGTATTCCTGGTGAATAAATATGTTTTCTAAGGCATCTGTCATTGTAGCTACATAGATTTGAAATCTCAGCATCCTACACCACAACGAAACATTAAAAAGATTAAATTCTAAATGGAAAAATGTGTTGTCATTCTTCATTACAACGTTTTACTCAGATATGCCATTTCAATTTGAAAAGCACAGCTAAAAGTTCAGCAAGCCTTCTTTCTCTACATTTACTGCTAAAACAACCGATGTGGGAATTGCCAGATTATACAACTTCATTTTCTGTGTGTCCATATGAGCACTGTGAAAGAATGGAATGCTGCTGCTGGCCTCCCTTTTCAATAGGCAGTGGGCCTTCCCTGGGCTATTCATCTGATGGGCAGACTAGGACCATAATAAACACATCCCAAATGCATTTTCTCTATTCCGGCACAAATACAACCACTTGTTTTGACCAAGAAAATTTTGGCCTCAAATAATATATGTAGAACTGGACAAGTCTTACCAATGTAGAGTTAAACAATTAAATTAAGTGACAAATACATTTTGTAAATAATTCTGCATAAATCGAATTATTCATTGTTTTTGTTTGATAAATAGCTCCTAATTTTTTTAGACAGGGTCTCAATAGGCTGGATTTGAACTCACTATGTAGCCCAGGCTGGTCTTGAATTTGCAGCAATGCTTCCGGCCTCCGCCTCCCAAATGCTGGAATCACAAGTGTGCATCACCATGCCCAGAGAACTACCACTTGGAAGGCCCACAACTTGGTACTTCTAGCACTGCCAAGATAAGAAAATCACGATCTTTTCTTTCAAAGAGCTTAGAGTCTAATGTAGGAGATGGATCAGATATGCATACAATTATAACACCAGAAAGAAGGTTAAAACATGCTTTAAGAAAGTCACACATCAAAAAAGAGAATGAGAAGGAATTTTTTAGTAAGTAAAGAAAAGGAAGATGACTTCACACTGGGTGTGGTATTAATTTTGGACCTGCGGAATAAACAAGGGCCAGCAGTCACTGCAGACAAGAATGGTAGAGCGTGGAAGTAGGACATGACAGGAGCAGGGGCAGCCCCGTGGGAGCACCAGGCAGAGTGCCGAGTGGGAGAAAGAGATGCTAGAAAGGTGACAGAGGTCAGGGCAGAGCCTGGACTGCGGGATGAGAAGTCATCATAACCAAAAAGATTGATTCAGAGAGGTCTAGAGATACATAAGTGATGCAGCATCCTCTACACAAAATTACTGATGGTACCAGTATACCACTACAAACACCACTTAGGTACAACGGGGTAAGTACAGCATAGCTCAACTCAGAGTATGAATTTATTATCTATTTTTAAGACTGATGCATCAAATAGATTGTAAGCAATACCAAAATCTTCAAGTAAAATGTAGGAAAATTGTATCACCGCGTGTACAGTTGTCTTTGTCACATAATAGGAAGTGAAAGAGGAATATGAAGTGGAAGAGGAAATTTAGGGCAAGGAAGACCTCAAATGCAGAGAGACCGATTTACAACTCTGCTTCATGATTTTAAAATCACTGTCTAGTATACTGAAAACCAGAACAAGATTTTCCAGTTAATTTAGCCAGTGGCAAATAATACAAGGAAAATGCCTCCATTAGCCAGCAGGTGGCACTTGTACTCAGTATAAAAAACAGCAGGTGAGGAATGAAGCTGTCAGGTACAGATGACTCATTCATCTACTGCAAAGGAGAAAGATTGGAATGAGCTGTTCCAGCAGCACAGTTCACAATGAGGGTCCAGGGCTGTCACCACGGATTATGAGTTACACGGGGAGCAACCCCTTTATAAAATGCACCATAGGTAACAGGTCTTCCATTGGAGTTCTCCTATGATGTTTACTGAACTCAGGTATTTCTTTTAACAAATATGATTTGCAATCTATCTGTTTATTATAGAAATTAATGTGGAGATTCATTAAAAACATAAAACTAGAGGTTCCATTTGCTCCATCTAGTTGCCTTCCTGAAAAAGTTAAAAATGTCATGCCACAGTGATACATACACACAATTTTTAATAGTTAAATCTTGGAAACAGCCTCTATCCCCATGAACAGATGAACGGAACATGGAAAACATGTATTCATATACAGTGGAGCACTGCTTTGCCATAAAGAAGGATAAACTCGAGATACTTTTAGGTAAGGGGATGCTCCTTGAGATGATAATCGTTATGTGAAGTAAGTCAGACACCCGTGTTTAAATACTGTATGGCTTCTTTTGTATGGGAAACCCAAATTATAAACAAAGAGCAAAATGGGTAAATATTAGGAAGGAGGAAGAGCTTGTTCAAATGGGAAGAAGAAGAAGAGATGGGGGAGGGGAAGACAGGAAGCCAAAAGGGATCCAAAGGGAAAAATGGAAACAGCCTTTGTAAACCAAGATGGAAAGAAAAGTGGAGGGAAGGGAGGTGAAGGAAAATGTACAAAAAAAGAATTAAGATGTGTTAGGTACATGTACAGATCTCCCATGATGTGAGCATTATGTACTGCAAACATACACTCATTTTAAAAATGATAAAAAAGAAAAACTAGCCAATTCTTGGCTCGCTTCTGACATTAACCAGCTATCACCAAAGCAGAATGTGTGAATACTTTCATCATGAGTAGCACTGTTTTTAAAAGATAGACGCACATAAACTTAGCACATAATTTAAAAGTTGGTTCCACAAAGCGACAAATCAGGGCTCGTTTCCAAGCCTTCCTTTATGTTTATCTGTCAGTTAAAATGCTCTGTCCGTTTCCATTTGAAACACAAATTCAGGGCCACTCCTCTATGAACTTTCTTTGAAGCTACCCTTGCTATTGCCTTATAATAAACTTTTATTGTAGTTTTTAGTATGATCAGGCAAGTATTAAACAAATACTCTCTTGTAAGGGCTTGGTAACCTTTAAATAACTATTAGACTTGGTCCACAAAGAGACTGATATTATCTGAAAGCATATTTTATTGTACTGATTCAACAACCACAATTGAATATACAGTGAATTCCAGGTACTCCTTTTGTGTTTTACAGAGTCACAGTGACTGAAACCAAGACTATTCCTGCTCTTTTAGGTCTAACAGAGTATTACAGTAACTCTGAATTCATCAAATTGCCTGGCCTGGAACAGACAAGGGCAAGCTGTGCTCAGTGACTATCTCAAAAAACTAACCAATTGCTTCGGGTTGGTCCATTGAGGGCACTGAGAACTAGAAAGTACATTAAAAGCCGTGATACTATTTTCAGAAATAAATTTTATGATTTTTTTTTTACCAAAGGAAAAGGAAAGGTAGTGAAGGTTCTTATATTCTGTGAGTTAATACCACTGGATTTCTATATACGTACAGCTAAACTACTTTATTTAATTTGAAATGAACTGAATCTATAACCCTGATTTAAATTGTTATAGGAAACCCAACTACACCATGGAAGACAATGAGCGGAACCAGAGTCTACAATCTGTCAGTCCACTAGGTATCATCAAAATCTCTACCACAAGAATGAATAACACACCCAATCCTAAACAAATCACAGACTAAGTATGTCTTTGTGATTGGCACTATTGATATCCATGAGTGGGCTCTGATGTTTATAGAAAAGAAAAATGGCAAAAAAGAAAATCAATTCCAGATATACTAAATACTTTCACAAAAAAGTACAGAGTGGTAAACAGAACAAGAAACAAAACAAAGTTAAGATATTCCAAAATTGAGAAATCTACCTACTTGCTTATTTATTATAATAATCTTAGCCTGTAATACCTCTTCTGCTATTAAAACAAATCGAAGCTCTGCAAATTGCAGAAAGTTGAGCTAATTTGTGGCTATGGAGGAGGACTCAGAAGAATGTGCGTCCAAGTTATTCTTAGTATCTTTCCAAGATTATAGAGTGGAAGAGGAGGGTCAGGAGTCTTTTTTGTCTCATGTGGTGAGTGACTTGCAGTCCGGATGTTTTTCCACAGCAGAGGTGAGGAGATAAAACTCTACCTTATAAAAGCCCAGGAATACACATGATAATGTGTTGAGGTTATGGCCCTGACTCCTATTCCTCCAGCCAAGTTTCTGTTCTAACGAGTGTTCTATTTCCTCAGAGTTACAGCAAGTCAATGCATTGGACAGACCTTGCTGGCTTTCTCAAACACTATTTGAGGAAAGTGGCAGGTTATATATAAAGTAAAATACGCTGAATTTGAGTACTAAATTTGAGTACTAAATTTGAGTAGTTGAGTACTGAATTTGAGTACTAAATCTACGAAGTAAACAGAGCTCTAATTACTGTCTTACTTAAAAAATTAAAGTTTTTATTTCATCATTTTTTTATGTGCCACAATTTCATTAAGTGGAAACTCTCGAGTTTTTCCTTATGTCTTATTTACTGAGTTTTCTTAACTCAGTAAATAAGTTTCCTGTAAGAATTTAAATCAAGGTTATAGATTCCTAATGCCCTATTTACTGAGTTTTCTTAATAGTAAAATAGATTATGCCTTTCTGCATTAATAAGCTGATACCTTCTAAAGAACGCTTTACCTCAGGGGAGAGGCCTAATGAACTGAGTACAGACTAACTTTTGGAGTCATGAAGACCTGTGTTCCCACTGTGACCATGTGACTTTGGAAATGTGAGCCAAGTTCTACAAAACTCTCGCTGCAACTGTAGTGCAGAGGTAAATGTTCCTTTTGCTAGCACGCATCTTTGTATACCTGGGTTTAGGTAGCACATGCACAGAATGTTGCATAGAACTCTCTTCTCTCCTTTGGACTCACCCTCTAGAATATATCATAGATCCAAAGTGGAAGAAAAAAAAAGGGAGTAAAAAGCTATACCTTTTACTTGGATAAGCCATATTATTCCATTATACTAACACCTGAACAGTCAGTAGAATTTGGAAAAAAATCACAGCTCACCTGTGCCTGCTGTTCCAAAAGTTTATTTTGATACCTCTGGATCGACTCTCTAAGTTGCTTCTCTTTCTCACTTCTTGATAGTGATACTGTGTTCAAGGTGCCCAGAGGGATGTTAGGTAGACGTTCGATACCATGACAGCTTCACAATTAACAAGAAAAGATTACTATCAGGAGAAAATAGAAAGCTACCTCCTGTCTGTAAAAAATGTTTTTCTTCTACAAGGAGTTACATTATTTGTTACACATCCAAAAATCAAATACAAAATAAGATCATTATGTCGATGACTTTAAACCTTTTGAATGGAAAAGAGATAAATGAGCAATGTGGATGCAGCATATATTTATAAGGATGGGATATTACTTATTTTACTAGTGCTTCACTTTACATTATAACCCAATGAAGTTTTTTTTTTTTTTACAAAATGCTTTTTTGATCACTAAGGTTTATCTCATTACTAACATTCCCCTCCACACATAAAAAAATTGGTGTAGAAATCTACACATTTCTTTAAAATATATCAAATAATTCGGCATCTAACACACGGATCCTTTGGTAACTTAGTTTCACCAACAAGACTAGGACTCTGTGGGTCCTGGGATACTGATGAGGCTCTGGGGAACTGAGGCACACGGCATAGCACCTTTCCCTCTGCGGGATAAGCACCTGGGTTTAGGAAGCTGCTCCAGTTCCCAGTCTTATGTGTGATGCAGTCCTGTAGCATCGTGCGCAAATAAATGAACAAAAATCAGGCTAAGGATATGGACAACTATCCATTTTCCCTGTAAAATATACTGACTTTGGGGCTGGGGATATAGCTCAGAGGCACAGCATCTGCCTGGCAAGTGCAAAGTTCTGAGTTCAATTCCCAGAAGAACAACAACAAAATACTGACTTAGACATGTATGGCTTGCAGGTTTCAGGCATTACTTTTTCCTACTCTTATTTTTGTGACTCTGTTCTTAGGAGCTGAGTGAGTCAAACTACTAGATAGGGTTATTTTTTGCCCACACTGATATTGGATTTGGCATGGATAAGAACTTTTAACTTCTGTTGGGCCCAGCTCTGATGCCCTTGCCAACAGAGAAAAATGAGGGCTTCGATCAGATTCAAATACTACTGTGCAAAAAGACTTACTTGCACCACATATGGTGTTTGCTGTTATTGTTGTATTCATAAAAAGGTGCGAGGTAAACTAATGCTAGCAAGACCTACTATATATAGAGCTGCCTGGGTGTGGATTTGAAGACACCTGTAAGGGGATATTTATATAGGCCTCCATTTCATAGGAAAAGAAAAAAAATCCAAATCAAAAAACTTTTCCTACTAAAATGTGACCCATTCAATTTTTTTCACTTAAGGGCTTTGGAAATAAATCAAATTTTAATGTACAATATAATCTGTAGATATTTTTTAGCATCCTTTTCACAATCTGGACATTTTCATTCTGCTGAGAATCAGGCATCATTTTTACCCTGCTGGTGATCCCTACTTTTGGTACAGATAAATGCATAACATGGATGTAATGATAGTACACCAGTGTGTATTTCTCAGGTACTGTGAAAAATGTGTAACCCCTCCTGTGCTCAAGTGGAAAATAAAACTGCCTCAGAGTCTGAAAATGAATAACTGCATTTTACCACATCTAGGTAACTGATCTTGCAAACTGTCATTTGTAAAATGGTTTATTTTGGTCACTAAAAAGTATTAAAATGAAATTGGGCTTCCTGAAATGTAACAACAGGCCTTTTGAGAGGCTCTGATCAGACAGAAAGAGTGCAGGTTTTCTACCAGGCTCTTGGCTACAGTGTGGATCCTCAAGTGGAAGCCTGGGAGAGACACTGAAGCTTCTTTGCCTGTTTTCCCCTCTGAGAAATGGGGAGAGTTCAAGAGGGTTTTGTAAAGAAGGGTGAGTATAACACGTAATTGCCGTGGAAGAGGAAACTAATGTGTTTCTGGCCCAATTTCTGATTACAAAACATTGTTCATTCAAACGCCATTCATTGCCGTGAACCCTGTTGGCAACTGGTGATTAACTGTTGGCAACAGACTATACTTTCTGTAAATACAGCCAGTGCCACTTATCACTTCGCTACTCTTTGCCAGCAGTCATAGAACACTGCCTAATAAATAAGTACCTGTCTGTTCTCATCATTTAATGCATTTGTTCTATGTGATCTTGTCCAAATCTAACATAAAGACACTCCAAGATGTATACCAAGGCAGATCTAACAGGAGTCAGAGGACAGAGAGGCCATCACATGAATTCTTCTTCTGTCTGGGACTGACCTATGGACACCCTGAGCTCCCTGCCCAGGAAGTGCCAACTCTTAACTAACTGCCCTTGTAATAAGGGTTTTTTTTTTTTTAACATCTCCCTAAACCTCCTACCTCCACATTATGCATAATTTTGCCATGATCTTCTTAGTGGAAATTAAATACATATGTTCGCTATTATGTCAATGTATTTAATGATTCAAGACTTGAGAAAATTATAAATGTAAGCACTTTTTGCATTTTAGTTTTTAAAGTCCTAGAGTTTTCTGTCAACACAACTAAATTTGTCCTGCCTTGTCTCACAAGTTGTAGTATTTTGATGTGTAAAAGACAGAAGGAATGGAGCTTTGAAAGTAACCCTAGGATGATGTTATTGTTTGCTTTCAAGAGGAGAAGGCAAAACTGTATCAATACCAAGACAATGATAACCTGAAAATGAAGGAAGCTAGGAAGGACAGTTTCCCAGTTCTGTGCTGCTGAAAGTTCTCACCAGTGACCTAAGGAATCCTACTTCATGCTTAAATCTACAAGCAGTGGCATAAATCCTGGTGACTTGTCGTATGTGGATCCTCAGACACAAGCAATCTCAGCAGACGGGTCTAACAAGGGGTTCAACTGGACCCAGAGAAGACAAATTAAGACACAGCCACTGCACCCATTCCAGGGAATGGGAAGCTGGACAAATTTTCCTAGGATTCACTGCTGGTGGAGACAGTATCTTACCCAAGCAGTATGACCTGAGAGTCTGGATTCTAAACACTGTCCTAAGCAGTTGAAAAAGTTCTTAGCTCACAGTAACTAATTAATATTACTATTTTTGATATTGAAACTGAACCACTGCTGTGTTGTATTTTAGGAGAGACTTAAGTCCCAAATTAGGTGTGGAATCAGGTTCATAGTTAGACCTTGGCCAGTGTCCTATGAACATGTTTCTAAGCCCAGACATGCCTTTAATTCAGACTTTTCTAAAATTAGGACTGAGACTGAATTAGCTGTTTTATAATCCTGCTCCCTGGAGCTGTGGGATTTTTGCAGAGAGTAAGGGACAGAAATGGGAAGTGATGATCTTTGGTCCCTGGGTTTCTAGCCTTCAATTCAATGAGGGCAGTTGTACATTTATCTGTTTTACATAGTTCGGTCCTGTGAAAAACTTTATTTGAGAAATGCACAGATCATATTGCAAAAAACAAAGAGGAGGAAGAAAGGAGGAAGGAGAGAGAGGGAGGGAGGAAAGTGGGGAAAGAGGGAAAAAGAAAAGAAAAGAAGGAAAGAAAGGTTTAAGAAAATAGCTGGATCATGGGAAATGTAGGAACTCCTACAAACCCTGACATTTTGCTGCAGTCTCTGAACATAATTAACCTGGAGACTCCAAACAGAAAGCACTCCACAGCAGTTTCTGAATATCTTTTTTTCCTTTTTTCATAAATGGATAAAAATAACCAGGTAGGAGTTACTACCCTAATATCTGTGTTAGCAGTATTTGAGCCGCTTCCCTCAAGCCTGAAAGACTTAAAACAAACTGCATGAAGAAGCAACGCCAGACTTAGGGATGCCCTGGTCAAAAAGGAGTAGTAACTCTTTTCCCTCTAGGGAAAGCAGATTAATCTAAAAGAGCTTGTAATAACATTGACATCCATCAATATTTAATCAGTGTCTTTCCTGTTTTAGTCTGGGTGTCTTCCTTCAGGAACATAAAGCAATGGAATCAATACTCAACTTACACAGAAAAGAAAAAACTATGATCTAACAGTCTGATGCCCCCGCTTACAGCTCTGAGTCAGACTGTACAATCAGGATGTATGTTGTGGGAAAATGAACTGGAAGGCAGAACTCAGGAGGCTGAGCTCCTGCCAGAAGAAATGCAAGTCATACACGCAGATCTTCTATCTGATTAGAAATCACACTATCAAAATAATATTTTCATAGGCAGCAACAGAATAGAAAGAATTCAGAGATGCAGAAATACCAGGTACTCAGCCACATGCTACAGCCAACATTTTCCAGTTTCACAATATGGACTTTAGGAATTAAAAGTGGATAAAGAACTTTCATAAAAACATTAAAAACTACCTGTTATCCAAGCGGTTAGGATTATCAGCACAAATCCAAGTGTCGAGAAATTCTTTTTTCTGATAATTAGTAGAGGAAGGCAAAACTCTCCATTTAAGGCAGAGATCTGATCATGAAAACAAAGTACACACAAAAGAGACCACAATCATAAGTAAATCTCTCACAGTTAGATGTCACCTTAATAATAGCAAAAATAGCAAATCCCATACCTGATACCATTATCTCTGTGCAAACTATCTATAGTCTACGATTCTAGGTCTGACCAAGAAATTGCTGTCATCGTCATCTTCATGGTTGTTGTTTTAGTTTCCTCCAGTTGGTTTCTATTACTTTTAGTCAAAATAATCTTAATAGATTCTACTCTACTTCTTAAAGGACATTAGGAATTCCAGCACCTGACTCTCCTTTTCCCCAACCTATTATCTACCTGCTGACACTGTCTGTCTCCAACCACATAACCAACATAAGAAGGAAAATCAAAGTCTCTTAAGTCATTTACGCTCTTTCTTCTTCTGTTGCATCATCTGCTCTTAACCTGCTCTCCAGTCTGCAGTTCTGACTGCTTTGCCTTTTTTTTTTTTAACAGTCCCACCTGGCCTTTAAGGCCAAGGTACACTGTTTTCTCCAGGCTACCTGAGATTTGATCCACAATTCAATATGGACACAGGGAAGCTAGCTCTTGATAAATAGCCAGCCTCTGTTCATCCAAAGCAGAAGCAGTTTGCAGAGTGGTTAAGAACCTGACTGGCACCTTCTCTAAGACCTGGGACCTCTCTCAGTTTTGTCACATTTATCTGTAAAAAGATTAACACTAGGACATGTCTAAAAAGGTTATTTGAAGATGAAATGATATGATATTAAGAATGAAAGCTAACATTGCTAGACATTTTCCTAGGGATACTTATTAACTCATATTATTCCAAAATAATTCTACCAAGCAGCTAGAGGAATTGGCCTCATTCTAAAATGAGGAAATTGAGCAGTTGATAGGTCAAATAATTTGTCTTGGTCCATAGAACTCTCAAGGACTGGAGATCAGATTTTAGCAGTACCCAGAATACATCAAAAACAAACAACAAAAAAGCATACACACACATACACACACACAAAGTAATTGATAGTCATTATCATTATCATCTAGTATGTTTTGTATACTGCCAATTTCCTCAGTCATATATTCTAAATATCTGTATGCATGTTCTTCTTAAATCTCATTATCATGGATTAATATGGACACTTAAAATTTCTCATCTAGACCTAGATCACTCAGCACTGTGCCCTCAGAGGTCTGACCCTCCTTTTGTTTTCACCCTGTTGCAAATTATCCTTTGCTGAGCTGCCTCACGACAAGCCACCATCTACAGTCGTGTTATTCTGCAGTAGTCTCAGGTAAAGGATGAGGAGGGTCTCTAAAGGCACTGTATAAAGAAGTTTTTAAAGTCTTACACAGCATAAAGGCAGTTTAATCTCAATGTCTTATTAGCTGGACTTTTTGTTACAGAAAATAGATTGTCTTTAATTACTTAGTCCTTTATCTATATTTTTTCTAGTGGCTAGGAAATACACTGTATGCTTAATGATACAATGATATTATTTTCCTGTTGAAAAATGTCCAATACTTCACTATTGTTCATCAAGTAAAACCCCACCCTGGAATTCAAAGTTTCTGATGTATATGCCCAAAATAATATTTTTGTCTTTTACAATTCATTATTTATTCACTCAGTTGGCAATTTTTAAATTACTACTATGTGTTACAAACAGAAAAATGACCTTTTCTGATTCTCCACAAATGTTTTAGCTGAAGTATACCTCTGATGTAAACTGACCTTTCCCTGTGCTTCATTTCTGCTAGCGAAATTTAGTGATACAGACAATAGTAAACACTACCTCTGGCAGAAAATATTATGTTAGTCCCCACTCCCTTTCCTCAGACTCTAAAAGAACTCTTTGCTTCTATTATTTCATGTACCTAATTTCCCACCTATTACAACTACTTTAATCCCTCCCCTAGATTATAATCTCCTTGAAAGCAAAAAGGAAAAAAAAAACATATTTCCCCCACCCTCATCTGCCTACTCACCACTTCTTAACACCATCATTTGTACATTTGAAACTCATCTACATTGGCTAATTAGAATGGAATTCAACACTCACCACACTGTCTGATGAGTGGGATATCCATGGCTTGTCTTCGCTGGTATGGAATAGAATCTAAAGATTTCTCCACATCCTTATTATTCTGGTACCCAAACTCATTCCAAAATAATGTTAGATTTCTATTACCTAAATAAAGAAGGTAGGTAAATAATAATAAAACAAAATACAAGCAACATGATCAAAGGAGGACAGTATATAATGCAAGTGTATACAATATGATCTTAACTGTGTAAAACCTAATCGTATACAGAAATTAACATATTAATATTATCTCTAAGCAGTGATGCTTTAGACGAAATGCAGAAAGCTTACAACTTCTTGTGTTTTCCAAATTATTTACAATAAACATGTACTATGTAATAAAATTAGAGATAACAGCAGTTATAAAAAGATAACTTTTTATTTAGAAAGTTCAATAAAGCACACTGACATTTAAAATATTGTTCTTAAACTTTCCCAGGGAGAACTGTGCTAATTGAACTTTAAAGGACACTTCAAAAATTTCTGATGCAACAATTTATCATTTCTATCATACAGTCAGAGTTCCTCTGTTCTTACATTATCTCTGGTTCCTTTTCTTAACAGCTTTGTTTGCCTTACCCCAAGCTCCAAATTCTATATTCCTTCCTTGATTGGAAACATTCACATGGATGACTATTAGCTAATCCTGTGAGAGCCTTTTTATCCTTTGATCTAGCAATTGTACTAATAGTAATGTACTACAGCAATATATGAATAGCAAACAGTTAGAAATAGTGTAAAAGCCTGTGTATACAGAACTGATAAGTTCCATTCTCAAACAATGAAACACTGAGAAACTTTTAAAAAGTAGAACTAAATGCTGTATTCTACCAAGATATCCAAGATACCATTTCAAATTAAACACACACACCCTCATATAAATTTATGAATTTATAGAATTATAAATTTATAAAAGTTGTGATGTATATGCTTTTCCTCTCCAGAAAGAATAAAAAGTTTTAATAGTGAATACCTTTAGAGAAGATAAGAAAGCAAGAGAAATTACTTTTCTCTCTCACATTTCTGAACACTTTTTTATGTATGCATGTGTTATTTTAAAAAGCATTTTCTAAAAAAAGTGAACAAATATAATGCATGTTTTAGTATTTTATCCAATATGGTGACCAGTGCATATGTGTCTATTGAGCTTTTGAAATATGGCAGGCAGAGGACATTTTCATCAATGGAAAAACTTCAAGAAGTGTGTTCTGAGATTTAAACATGAAAAAGCACAATTGTAACAATTTTCACCCTTGGTTGTATAATTCATGGAAGGTACAAACAAATGACCCCATTCCTTACTATTCGTGTTAAAATTCAGGCTCAGAATACTACGTAATTTTAATTCCAATAGAGGAAGAAGCCATTCATCAAAAGGGTTTCCCTCCATGGCTGGACTGAAAACAAACCTCACAAATCCCTACACTCCTGTCTTGTCTCCTCACAAAATCCCTGGTTGCTCTTGACTGGGGATTTCAGGGGCTGGAGATTTAGCTCAGTGGCATAAGCACCTGCCTTGCAAGTGTGTGGTCATGAGTTTGATCCCTGGTACCGATAAAAACGAAAAAGACAAAAAAAAAATTACCTAATTGACTGGGGATTCCCTATAATTCTGCTTTTTACTATTTTCAATTCAGACTGCGAATTTCTGTTTCATCCAGCATTTTATCTTGTTCTATCTCATCATCCACTTTTCTGCACACCAATCCCCATTCACTACCTTCAGAAATGGAGTAGTTTGTGAGGTTTTGATTTTCTGATTTCTATATTAACTATTTTGTCTTTACTGAGTCAGGGGTTGCTGTAGATTAAAAGGTTGTACATATGGGTGCTGGCTTATATACAGATGCTATGCCTTATATCTAGATGTGCCTCCCACAAAGCCTAACATGCTCATAGATGGGGCTTTTGGGAGGTTACTTAATCATAATGTGGTATTTGTCACTGCATATTGGTTCACTGGTGGGTTTATACCTGGATTTGATGTTGGGAGCAAAGCCTGACAGGAGGAGCCTGGAGGGTATGCATTCCTCCCCATCTCTTGATCCCTCTCTGCTTCCTTCTTGTCATGCTATGAACTGTTTCTCTTCTGCTGTACCCCTCTGCCATGCTATTCTGCCTTGGAACTAACAGACTATGGGCTGAAACCTCTACAAACTGTGAGCCAAAATAAATCTCTGCTCTTTTAACTTGTGGGTGTAGGATACTTTGTCCCAGCAATGAGAACGTTATTGAGACAGTTGTGTAAGTGTTTGTTGTGTAAGTGTAAGCAAGCCACTAAGTTCTCTTACCCATAAAGTGAGTGATTACATTCACTTGACTTACAGAATCATCAAAAATAGTAAGTGCAAAAGCACACTGAAAACTACAGCCTAGAGAATTCTGGACAGAAGTAAATAGAAAGACCTGCAATCTGTTTGACCACTTTGACAGCAGTGGCAGAATTTAAGGTGACTCTTTGGAACTTTGGATGGCTTTGGTGATAAATTGCAGAAATTTGAGTCATTTCACCTCTTTACCAGAAGCAGCTACTTATCCTGTACTCCATCACCCTGTGGCAGGCAGCTATGCTCCTGCTACTGTAGAAGTTGGTGCACAGCTTGCATGGAGGACTTGGAATGGGAATAAAAGTACCCTGTCCTCCAAATATAAGGATCCCTGCTGTGACAGCTAATGGCAGCTTCTGACCACAGAATTAGAGATGAAGTAGAAACCACTGTGGTTATGCTTTTCATTACTGCAAGCTCTCCCTCTGGGGCTGAAGTGACTTCCACAAAATTGAAGGAACCAATGGCTTCACCCTCTCACTTTTCTTATTTTTCCCTCTTTAAAGTCAAGACATTGAAGACTAGTACATTCGAAAACGACCCCATGTGGAAAAGATAATAAAATTCATCAGTAAAAAGCACACAATCAGAAAAACCTGAAAAGAGCGACAGCCTCTTCAGAGGCTGATCCTTTGCACAGACATTGCCTTGATACAATTAAAAAACAAGCACTAGCATTACAGGCAGCTGAGTTAGTTAGAAATATTATAGGCAGTCAGACAGGTCTGAGCCCTCAAAGGAGCCAGTGCAGAAGTCCAGACACCTTGCAATCTTGGAGGAGAAAAACACCTCCCACTGTGGGCCAGATCTCAAGACAAAAGGCAAAGCAAATACAACCACATCTTAAGGATTGATAGTCCAAATAGTTCTCCATCACTCTAAGGAAGTCAGAAGTCACCATTCCAACCTCCCACAGGAAGAGTCACCACGGTTAAGTATGGCAGCTTCCTATGTGACCCCCTTCTTCATTTGTTTCTGAATTAATCAATTTTACCTGAGCAATTAATCTTACTGGTTGACCAGTTCTGTCCCAACTTATGTCCACCTTATGAATTCCCAGATTTCCCCTGCATTAGACTCGTCTCATCTCATGATTTTACACTATAAAAGTCACTAGAAAAGACAGTCCCTGGCAACCCTCAGGGTTCTCTCTCAGCAGCTTTCTTTCTCTCAATAAATATATTTTGCTCTTAACCTGTGTTGTTACTAAAATTCATTCTTTGATTTTAGATAACACAAACTCATATTGAATATAGAAAGTGAGAGTTTCATTCCCCTATATCACTAGCAAGTAGGGAAAAGAAGAATCTGATTTGCAGAGTTACAGTGCTATCCAACTCAATTGCACAGTTTACAACAAGAATCACGAGCTGGGGATTTGGCTCAGCAGCACAAGCACCTGCCTAATAGCAAGAATCACAAAAAAAATACAAAGAAACCAGAAAATACATTATGACTCATCCAAATGAAAAAAATAAGCCAACAGTAAGTGTTTTTGAAAAGGACCTAATAGAAAATCTACTTTACAAGGATTTTTAAAAACCATCTTAGGGGCTGGGGATGTAGCTCAGTGGTAAGCACAAGGTACTGAGTTGTACCTAGTACATCAACACCACCATCCTTAAAAATACTAAACAGACTTACGAGAGACAGATAGCAGCAGCTACGGAGGCTCTCTGAAAGACCCAGCTTAGAATTCAAGAATGGTGTGGAGTAAGGAATCATAAGCAAGAGGAGATATGCCCCGCTGACCCAAGAACGAACTGGGCTGAGAGAAAACAACTTGGAATGCAAATCTGGTGCTATAACAGGAACAGATAAAGCCTCAGTGTGGAAGCTGGAGCCCGTGGCATTGGAAGCCGCGATTTGGGTTTCCCGCCACGCGGCGGCTGCGTCTACATTGGCTCGGCAGGGAGAGAGACACGCGGAAGCTCTGAGAATGGGAATCGGCAAACGGAGTTGAAAGCAGGACGGGCGGGGAGCTGTGCATTGACTTGCAGAGAGGTGAGTGAGAGAAACTGAGGCTCTTCCACAGTTTAGGAGACACCAACACAGGACATTCTGGGACTGGGCAGACTTGCGGGAACAGGGCACTACAGTGACTTCAGCCACGTATCCCCCTCTCAAGCGGGATTGGTGAGCAGTGCCTAGCCTACATGACGCTGCTGGCTGAGACCCAGTAGGCTAGCACAATCCAGATCCCAGCGCCTGAGGGTGACGTGGAGGGGTGGGCCCCACATAGGCTGCCTGGTCTGCAACTTCCTGATGTGCTGCGGTGGGCGGGAACACCAAGCTGGCGCAATTCAATCAGACTGTGGCTGACAGGGAAGGAAGCTGGGCCTCCTATATACGCTTGCATATATAAGGAACAAAGAATATGGGAAGAGGGAGCAACAAGAAAGGCCCTTCGGCCCCCAATCCTGAGAAACAGGCAATAGCGGACACCACACCAATAGATATAAAGTGCTATCTCCAGAGCCTCATAGATGAGTTCAGGAATGAAGTTATTAATGACCTGAAGCTAGAAATAAGCAGAATAGTTAGAGAAATGCTAAGCACCACCCCCAAAAAAAAAAAAACCAGATGGTGGAATGAAAGAACAGAAAAAGAGAGAGAATTGTTTGATTGAGAAAATAGGAAAGCATAGAATATGTGAAGCAGGTTCAAAGAGATTACCAGGAAACTAAAAACTCTATCGAAAACTGGCATAACAGCTTGAAAGAAACTAAGGACAGATTATCTGAACTGGAGGGCAGATTTGTAATATGGGAGCATGAAATGAAAAACTTCTTAAAAGTAACAGAGAAACAAACAGTAATAATACAAAGACTAGAAGATGATAAGAGGATCCATAACTTAAGAATTAAGAACATAAAAGAAGTAGGGACACAAAACAAACGAACTACAAAAGCTACTCACAGAAATAATCCAGGAGAATTTTCCTAATTTAGCAAAAGGTAAAGATACTCAGTTGTATGAAGCATACAGGACCCCAGCCACCTACAACCCAAATAGAGCTACACCCAGGCATATAATAATTAAAATTCCAGAAATTCAATACAAGAACAGAATATTAAAAGCTGTCAGAGACAAGAAACGGATCACTTACAAGGGAACACCCATCAGAATTACAGCAGATTTCTCTGCACAAACCATCAAATCACGAAGAGCATGGGGGGAAATAATTCAAGCTTTGAAAGATAATAATCTCCAGCCAAGACTGATATATCCTGTACAACTGTCCCTAGAAATTGGTGCAAAAACAAGGTGCTTCCAAGATAAAGAGGAACTAGGGGAATTTGCAACCACCAATTCAACTCTACAGAGAATACTACAGGATATTCTAAAAAAGAAAAATACAAAGAATCCAGAAATAGTGGCAGAGAGGCCACAGTGAATGGAGCAGAAAACAAAATGAAGAAGACAAACTGACAACTAATGACAGAAAAAGAGCTCAACAGAAATGAGGCAGAGAAGGTTGGATGATAGGAACAGCTATTTTGGAGAAAATGATGTCTTAATAGGTAATACTGATTTAATATCATCTTGTTTTGAAGTCTCATCAAGCTTTTGTTCTTCTGTCTCCATTGGTCTAAACAGGTTGTATCTTATTGGATTTTATTATGTATGATAGTATAAGCAAAAACTTTTAAAGACAAGGAGATTATACAAAAACCATTGTTCATTTTCTTTAGTTGATTCTAAATACCCTGTAATGCTGTCATTCTCTTAAATGGTTTTACATTGTTTTGATATATTTGATGCTACAGTATACGAAGTTATACTCAAAGATTTCAAGGAAAGAGACAATATGATAACTACTTTTATGTCAGGATTATCTTGTGGTAAAACACTATTCTGCTTAAATGGTTATGTTTTGATCTGCGCTGTTTTGCTGTTATGCCCTCTTTTATCTCAACCTCCAGTTCATTATTTACTTTTTTATTTTTATCCTTTTAATTAAGGGAAAAATAAATAAAAAATATCAGGATATATTATAGTAACCCACTTTCACTTTCCATTATCTTGATTTAAAGCCCTGTATTGCTCTCACCATCTTGTTTTGACTGATGTTCCTCTATTCTGTTTTGCTTGATAGTACCAGGTTCGAAAGTTTAGGCAACAGCTGTGAAGATAGTGGGATTCATTATGATGCCCATTCTGGTTGACTATTATCTACTTTTGAAGACCTCTAATGTCTCCAATGTTTTGGTTTTGTCGGTTTTGTTCTTTACTGTTTTGTTCAATTTTATTATAACTGATGATATAGGCAATTCTATTAGAGATAGCAGGAGGCATTATGGAAACCATTGTTGATCACCTTGTATTATGCTTTTACATTATCTATTATGTCCACCCTTTTGATTTGACTGACTCCGTTCTGTTATGTCACATTTGGTTTTACTCTCTTCCAAAAAAGTAATAAGAACTGTGGAAGCAACAAAACCCAAAATGTGTAATTGTCATTGTACAAAAGAGAGGAAAAGAAAGTGCTCTAAATGATATAACTGCATGTATGTTTAAGTGTATAAGATAGATAATGATATCACTGAGTTTTGTTGGATCATTGAACAGAACTGTTTGCAGTCTCACTGTTGGAATGTCCACTTTACAAGCTTTAATTTTGTGACTTGAACAATTATTTCTAAGATGACAATATGTAATCCATTAACTAGTGATTTCCTACTGTTTATTTTTTTTCTGTAAATCTATATAACTTGTACCCTTTCTCTGCCTTTTTTTCTCCTTAAATAAAATAAAATATATATATATATATATATGCTAAATACCACTGAAGAAAAACATAAAACGTAAGGAAAAGGTTAAAAACATAACAGAAATATTAACAAGTCTAAAAAGAAGCAAGAGGAAATTTTAGGACCAAAAAAACCCACAATCCTAAATGAAAATTTCACTAAAAGGGCTCAAATGCAGATTGGAGCAGACAGAGAAAAGTACCAATAAATGTAAAAGCAAAATTACAGAAATTATCCATGCACAAGGAACGTAATAAAAATTTTTTTTTGTCTTTTCCCTTTTTATCGGTACCGGGGATCGAACTCACGACCGCCTGCTTGCAAGGCAGGTGCTTATGCCGCTGAGCTAAACCCCCAGCCCCTGAATATAATAAAAATTATTAAAGAAAAGTGGACAGAACTTAGGGAAGCAGAGAGACACCAAGAGTTTCCAACATACATGCTGTCAAAGCTCCAGAATGAGAAAAGAAAAGATAAAGAAACAGAGACCATTTAAAGAAATCATAGCTGAAAACTTCCCACGTTTCATGGAAGACTTGAATACAAATATCAAGAAAGCTTTAAAAACTTTTAACTGTTGAAAGACAAAGACAGAAAATTTTGAAGGCAGAAGTAAGATACCAACTTCCCAAATACAAGGGATCCTCCATAAGATTATCAGAGTTTTCATTATATACATTAATGCTGCTAAATACATTAATACACTAAATGCTGCTAAAAGGAAACAGTCAACCAAGAATCCTGTGTCTGGCACAACTGTCCTTCTCAAAAGTGTGACAGAAATTAGGACTTTCCCAGATAAACAGAATCTGAGAAAGTTCATTACCACTAGACCTGCCTTGCAAAAGACGTTAAAATTATCCTGCATGGTGAATGAGAAGGAACTAGAATGTAACCAGAAACTGTGTAAAGAAATAGTTCTTACTAAAAGTAGCTACACAATTATAAAACTAGTATTATTACAAGAATGTTATGTAAGTACACTTTTATTTTCTATACAACAAAATTTAAGAGACTTGCATAATTTAAAATAGTAATAGATTAAAAATTATGTTATGTTTTTATACATACAGAATACAAAAATATCATTTCATGACTTAAATTGAAGAGAATGGAAAAGGAGCTACTTAGGGAACAGATCTTTCAGTATGTTACTGAAATTAAGTTGTCACAAATAACTTTAGTGTGATAGATGTGATCTCCACAAAGAAAATGGCTAAAGAGTGTATCTGACACGAAGTCAGAAAAGAATTTAAATGGTTCACTACAAAAAATCAAATGGACTCAAAAGCAGACAATAATGCAAGAAATGAGCACAAAGCTATCATTATACAGAAAACAGTTTGTAAAATAACAGAAGACTTTCCTCATTAACTCCTATGAATGTAAATACAATGAGTTCTCTATTCAAAAGGCAGAGATGATTCTAATGGGTGCAGTGACACTTGCCTGTAATTCCAGCACTCAGAAGACTGAGGCAGGAGGATTTCCTTGAGTTTGAGATCAGCCTAGGCTATATAAGCCAGTTCAAGGCCAACCTGAATTACATAGGGAGACTAGGTTTCAAAAAACAAACAAAAAAAAGAAAGAAAGAGATTAGTAAAATGAATTTAAAAACATGGTTACAGTATAGCTATTATAGACACAAATTAGCTGCAAATGACATGAGGAAAAGCAATACTACTTTGGATCCAAAGGCACAAGTTGGTTGCAAATGACGTGATGAAAAAGGATATTTTTTACAAATAATAACCAACACAGAGCAAGGGTGGTTACGTTAATATCAAACACAATACAGTTTCAATCAAAAAACCTTACAAGATACAATGAAGGATGTTACATATTAGGAAATTTAATTTATTAATGTTACAAAAACATTAAATGATTATAAATACATACATCTAGTAACATCATCAAAATAAATGAAGCAAAAATTAACAAAATTTTAGTTAATTTTAAGGTAATAATTGGGGCCTATAATCTCAGCACTCTGGGAAGCTGAAGAAGAAGAATTACAAGGTCAAGCATAACTTGGGTAATTCAGTGACTTGGTGAGACCCTGTTTCAGAGGACAAAATTTAAAAAGGGTAGAGGATGTAATTTAGTGTAAGAGCCACTAGGTTCAATCCCCTCAGCACAACACAAACAAAAACAAAAATTAAATAAAACAACAACAACAAAAAACTATGCATTAAGTTAACATTCAAAACTTCAATACCTCAATTTTAATAATAGAAGAAAACAGGCAGGATATAAGGAAAAATGACACAGGAATTACATAGAACAATGAACCAGCCAAATCTAGAAACTATCTTGATATATTCAAACACACATAATAAACATATAGTAACACTAGCAGTACTGTTATGTGAAACTATAAACCTCCTTTCATAGATCACTTTGTTAGTTTTAATGTAACAAATTTAAATAGAAATAGTTGATGATACAAACAATACTGGGTAGGATTTTGAAATTGAAAACATTTTCTAAATAAATCTCTCACTGAACAACAAAAACAGGTGAAGAGATATCAATTCACAAAGGACAAAAGATTGAAAAAGATATGTCTCCAAAGAAAGAATATAAATAGCCATTAAGAATATCAAAATATTCTCTATATTTAAGAAATGCAAATCAAAACAATAGTGATAACACCTCACACTTGTTAGGATAGGATGGCTGCTATCAAAGCACAGAAAACAGGTGCCTCGATGAGCAAACACGTGAGGAAATAGTGCATTCTACGGACAGTGTAAAAGGATGCAGACACCATAGAAGAGGAGTGGTGGTTCCTCAAAAAACGAATAATGGAATCACCAAGTGATCTGACAATTCTACTGTCTGGCGTACATAGTACTCGAAACAATTTAAAGCAAGGCCTAAATTTTCAAAAGATGCACAAATGGCCATACAGTACATAGAAAAATGTTCAACATAACTAATCATCCAGGAAATGCAAATCAAAACTACAATAAGATATAACCTCACAACTGATAGAATAACTATTATTAAAAGGATAAAAAATAACTAGTGTTAGCAAGGATGTGATAAAAGAAAATAATACTGTTGCTGGAAATGCCTGTGCACATACCCAACTATTGAAAATAAAATGTGACTTCCTCAAGAAATGAAAGACAAAACTACTATATGATCTAGCAAGCCCATTTCTAGATACATAACCATGAATGAACACCAGTCACAAATGCCATCTGATTCCATTTATATGAGGTATTTAGAGTAGCCCATGTCACAGGCACAGAAAATAGAATGGTGGTTTCCATGGGATGCTGATGGGGAGGAAATGGCCAAATTACTGTTGCACGTGTAGTTTCAGTTTTGCAAGATGAGAAGAATTCTAGAGATGGACGTTAATTACAGTTGTACAACAGTGTTATGTAAATGCCACTGATTTGTCCATTCAAAAATGGTGAAGATTGCAAATTTTTTGTTACACGTATTTTAACACAGTAACAAAAATAGAAGTAACAGAATATGAGAGAGCCTTGCAGAATTTCAAGTTTCTGCTGTGTTGCATTGGCTCTCTCTCTGCATACTATGTCCATATGAAGCCTATACCTTCCCATTGGAGGAGCTGGGCTTTGTAATTTAGCATATCTTCAATGTAGAATTTAACATCCTATACCCAAAATCCCTAAAAGGATGCTGCTGCTGCTGCTATTCTTGAAAGAATATCTCATTAATATGTAATGTGGCATAAAGGCAAAATAATGTCTCCCCCTGAAAACATTAACTAGGAAAGTTAATATAGCACAGCTAACTCACAAGATGAATATCCATGGTGATCCCCAATGCAAACATTTTAAGAATGGCAAAACTAGTAAACTGTTAAATCCACAAGCACACATTTCTGGAGGTGGGGGGAGAGTGATGGTCTCCCTCCCTGCCCTGTGATCACACCATGTTAACAGTTAGCACTGCACTTTAATCCACTTTCTTCCTATTTTCCCCTCTGCATAGTGAAATTCTTGAAGATAGTGACTGTGCAAAGGATCTTGCTGGCACAGAATGCTGAGTTTTTCTCACAGAACTAACTTTAAAGAATTACTACTTATTACAAACAGAAATGAGCTAAGTCCATTAGCTCAAATATGTAAAAGACCAGGTCTAATAAAAGACATGATGATACACAAGGCAGATATTGGGGCAAAGATTCGAACTGGTGTTATGTTTTGTTTTTTGGAGGGGGTGGCTACCTAGGAATAGATTCTGCTAACTGCCACTGGATTCTTGATTGTTTTCCTTCAGAGAGAAGCCATTCTTACATGCACAATTTGCATTTGTGCTTGTTATGATACTAAAATAATTTCTGAGGCGTGAGCTCTGGAGATTGTATGAATCCTTCTACAAGCTTATAAGTAAAAAGGCCAGAAGGATGTCAACGGCAAGAAACACACACCACTAGTTAGTACTTTCCTTTATGTATTAGTCAGTCTATGGAGACATACACAACTACTCCAATGCTTCCTTCTAAATCTGTGTACTCCAAAATGATAGTGAAGCTGACATTACAAAGTGTATGCCTACAGACATTTTCCAAATTATATCTTCTGGGACAGGCTGACACTGTGCTTTTATAAAAATTCTTGTCTAAGCTGTCCTGGTAAGACATGATAAAATCACTAATAACAATAATTCATTGCTTTAGTATGGTGCTCAGAAATAGAATGTTTTAAGATTATGGATATTTTACATATATGGTTTATTAACTGATATTTGTATTAATATGCTTTAATTAAAGTTTTAAAACTGCCCTTTCATCTAGATGTAAATGAGTTGAGTGAAATTTCAAACAAAAATAACTGACTTTTAAAATTACATTTTAAGTATTTCCAGCCACCTATGAGACAAGTCATGCAGATAATCCACAATTTATTGACTACAAAATTAGATTATTGCTTTAGCACCTCCAAAATAAGCCGATTTAAAAATTCAGTTTAATATGGTAAATAGTACATAGTTGAAAGCACACAGCTTATTCAGAATTATATAATACACATCTTGAGACTTTTGTTTGAAGAATCAACAACTCATTAAATTAATGTGATAATCTGGATTAATGCACACAAAATTAAAGTATCAATTTCTAGAACAAGTGTCTGTGAGAAAACCCGTGAAAGGTTAATTTCCTGCCAGTTATGTATGGAATGCTTTATTCAGGTGTTCCTAATGCTTAAATAATCTGATTAATTATTCAGGCACCTCTTCAAAGCAAGGAAAAATATAACTGCAAGTATTTTACTAACTTAGTAAACATCTGATAAAACCCAGTAACTAAAAAAGCAGTTCACACAGATTTTTACGGTTTCCTTTCTTCATAGATGTACAGTGACATCCAGGAATCAATTAACCAAGGAAAGAAGCAATAAAATTCAGTAGTAAATGGCAAGATGAGGATGCCTAGAAACAGTTTATAAACTCAAAGCACCAGGAAAATCATAAGATGAAGAAGGTATTTATTTCATTTTCAAAGATCTCCCAAGATAACCATTACAAGTCCATATTTTTTGTCGAGACTATTGCATCATGGTTTCCTCTCTATTAAGTATGGTTTTGTTTGCTCTTACTCTTCCCATGTTTACTAACCTAACAGACTTCAAAACCTTCCCAGTTAGGTTGAAAGTGGAATCATTTCTCATCTATTATTTTTAATGGAAGTTCTGGACTAACAAAGGTTTTAACTGATAATGCCAACTCCAGTCAGTTGAGAGTGATGTCTGTACATTGCAGTGACCTGTGAGAGCACTGCTGTTGATCAGGAAGAATGCCCATAATGGTCGTGATGGATAACCTATGGCACATGTGTGGTTTTTCTTTTAAAAGAAAAGATGTAAATGTATGAGGTTTTTTGTTTTAACTAACACCTCAGTATTCAGTTTGCACTGCAATGTTGGCACTTTGCAATTAATAAGCAGGTTTTGTTGCAGTTTGAGCACTTGTCTCTGAAAGGTTCACCATGGCTGGTTGAGAGACGTGCTGTGCTGCCTGTGAGATGCCAGAGGCCCTGTATATCCTGCCTTCCTTTCCTCATTTCTTTCTTCCCAATCTTGAATAATTATATTCTATATTGAGGTTGTCTTTTATTAGCTTCCCCCTATGAGAGAAAAACTTACAGTGCATCTTCCCGTGTCTGTATTATTTTACCTAATAAAGTTCTCCAGTTACTTCCATTTTTTTCCATTTGCTGCAAATGACAAGATTTCATTCCTCTTTATGACTGAGGACATTCCACTCTGCATATATAGCATGTTTTATTTATCCACTGATGGACCCCTAGGTTGAGTCCAAAGCCTAGTTATTGTTAAGCAAAGCCACAGTGAATATACAGGAATGCCTTTGATATGTTTAATTCATTTCCTTTGGATACACACCCAGAAGCAGCGTGTCTGTTTATTGTACAGTAGATCTATTTTTAGTGTTTTTGAAAAACCTTCATACTCTTCTCCATAATGACTCCACTAATTTACATTCCCAATGGTATAAGAATCCCCCTTTCTCCACATTCTAACCAGCATCTTTTATTTATTTTTTTGTTTTTGTTTTGATAACAGCCATTCTATCTGGGGTAAGATGACTCTTCATCGCCGTTTTGATTTGCATTTTCTTGATGGTTAAATATATTGAGCACCTTTTAAATATATTTGTTGACCCATTTGTATACAGTATTTTGAGAACTGCCTATTCAGATCATTGGCTCATTTTAAAATTGTACTATTTGGTTTTTGTTGTTTTCTAAGCTCCTTGTATGGCCTATAAATACTTGCCAAATGTCTCTTTTGTTTCTGTAGGTCCTCTTTGCACTCTGTTGTGTCCTCAGCTGTTAGCCTGATACACTTCTCATTTGCCTGTTTTTATTTTGTTTTCTGTGTTTTGGAGATTATATGTGGAAAATCATAGCCTATATCAATGTTTTTAAGTGTTTCTCTTATGTTTTCATCTTGTAATGTTATAGCTTCAGCTCTTATAGGGTCTTTGATCTATTTCGAATCCATTTTGTGGAGGTAAGAGATGGAGTCAAGATTCTGTTTTCTGGATACGAAAATTCAGTTCCCCAAGGCCCTTTTTAAATAACACTTTTGAGTGGCTTTATTTCCCTCAACTACATTTCTGTATGCTTAAATCTGTACCGTATGTGTGTAAGATACATGATATCACCTTTGACCTTTGCAGCAGACTGCAGTTACTCAAGAACTGCAACTGCCTGCCATATTCTGAACTCCTCCTCCAACCCAGAGCTCTGGGCTCCCAGAGGGAGGTGCCTCTCTTGTCTTCAGGCTTCACCCCACCTACTACAGCAGGGGATGGCTAGCAACCTCATTAAAGCAAGCCAAAAGCAATTCTACGGGACTGGACACAAAGCTCCATGGGTACAGTGTTTGTCTTGCATGCACGAAGCCCTTAACTTGATCTCCAGCACCACACACAGGCACCCATGCACACACACGCGCGCACACACACACACACACACACACACACAGAGCGATAAACATCACACTGAAAAAAAGTGGGGTTGTTTTGGTTCTTTTCTAAGAACTTGTACCTTGTTTTTTTAATTTATATTTTATTTAGTATCAACATTGTTTTTCTCTGGTACATTTGCTTCTCTAATTCTCTCTGAAATTTGAAAATCAAGACTAGGCATAAAAATTTAAAGCACACTGTTGAGTTCTTTGCTACCATGGGAAACCATCAACTCAGCTACAAACCATATGTCCCCCTGTTACTGGGTTTAAGATGGGTAATTTTTATACTATGATTTTATTTACATGACTCAGGCATAAAGGGCCTGCTAAATGACTTAATGTTTTTAAAATTTAAAGGTGTAGAGTTGATGCTTTTATGTATGACATGCTTAATTCTAATTGCATAGTTTTACTTTTTTAACTGTTTAGAAAAATAATATTTTAAGTAAACTATTGTGTTGCACACTTAAGATAGTAAAAAGGTTATTATAGTGAAAATAGACATACTTATCTGACAAAAATAGCTAAAATTTACTCAGCTTGAATTTCACAATGATCTTATTCCCTAATCCTCATGAAATATATTTCATCTACAATTACATTAAGTTCAGAGTACTTAAATAATAAGTATTCTTTACTACATTACACATTAGCAGGCTGATAAATAGAATTTTTAAGTCATAGTCTTGAGAAAAATCAAACTAAAGAATAAAATTGTATTAGACTCCAGATGAAACAAAAATCTTAGACTTTTTAGTACTTTAGTTGCAATATGGGTGAACTTGAGCTAATTTAGGGAGAAATTCCATTACAGATATGAAAAATGCCATTTGGTGATGATACAAGTGCAGTCTGTAAGAAAGGGTAGCATAAGTGCTGTCAATGGCGACAATTCCAATCACCAAGTAAAAGCATTTTTGAATGGATTAAAATCTATGACCGATTTTTCAACAGAAGTCAACGTGATGCGCTCCTGAACTACCCATGAGAAGAAAGAGGAGGAAGTCAAGCTACACCTTGTAATGCAGTGCTGCAAAGAGCAAAATTTAGACTGTGAGAAAACTGCAAGACAATCAACCTGGTTTCTCCTACAAATAAACTGCAAGGATAACCAGGTGGAGGGAAAGTCAGGCCGAAGAAATGGGATGGAATTGTATAGATTATGGCACAAAATATTTCGAGGAGGTACTGGTCATTTTTAGTGATGTCTGTACTGGTTTTTAAAGAACACTTAGAAATACTGGCTAACTTATGAATATAATTATAGTTATGGATATAACTGCACACCTAGAGTTGTCTTGATGCAAGTGGGTAAACTGGTGAAACATGGATGAAACCGTTATCAGATTTCTAGGGCATAAACATCACCTCCAGACTAAGCTTGGCCACCACTCCCACCACCTCAGTGAAGGAGACCAGCATTAGGGAAGGACAGGAGAGGAGCTTTAGTCAGTATGGCCATGCTGGGAAGCACAGATGAAGTTCAAGATCTGTCTTTGCAGGGCTGATAGGTTCTTTGGGGGTTTTATACATAAAGGGAACAAAGGCAAAGGCTGAGGCATGCATAGCTGGCTGTGTGGATGGTCCCAGTTAAGTGTAGCGGGGCTGATCAGTATCTCAGGGTTGGCTCTGTGAGGTTCTGGGAAAGAAATCGCTTTTTGAGACAACTCAGATCCCATCAAGAGATGATGGTGCCTGCTTAGGGGTACAGTCTCAGTTCCTGTCATGCCAGATTGCTCCTGCTAAGGAGGTGACTGCAACATGGGGTCACGGGTACTCTGCCAGGGACTGTTTTTCCTGAAATCTGAGATGCCTGCATATTTGAGACAGTGACTGAAGACTTACAGGCATTGCTTCAGGGGATCTGGAAAGGGAAAACAATTAATAAATGTCCCTGCAAATTCTAAAATTCACTTTACTTTTAACTTGGTATTCTGAGTCTTGAAGAGGAATGTGCCAGGCTAAATTTAGGGCTAATCAACTTTGTAACACAGACACGCCTTCAGTTATCAACATATGTGTGTGCAGAGCTGAGCAGGGATCTGATCCAAAGGTTTTTTCAGGGGGAATGGGGGATACCGGGAATCAAACTCGACCTTGCACTTGCCAGGCAAGTATTCATGCCACTGAGTTAAATCCCCAGCCTTGATCCAAAGTCTTAAGGTAATAGAGGAGACAAATAAAGGCAGAGATGCCAAGCTTTATCCTGTTTTCAGTAATCAGCATGGTATCTCCAGACCCATCTGCTAATTCCCTGCTACAAAATTAGTTTGCCCAGGCATTGGTAACTGTTGAGTCTGGATGGTGGCTTTATTAGGTGAGTATTAGTGCAATAGTCACTTTACTTCTAATTTTGAAGTTTCTCATACTTGTTAATTTTCTGGGGCTGCAATAATAAAACCCCATAAACTGGGCAACTTAACCAACAGATATTTATCTTTTCACTGTTTCTGGGGCTGGGAGTCCAAAATCACGGTCTTGGCAAGTTTGGTTTCTTCGAAGGCTGCTCCTCTGTGCTTGCTGATGGCCTCTTGCTCACCACATCAGCTCACGGGCTTTCCCTTGTGTGCCTCCAGGCCTGGGGTCTCTGTGTGCCCCTATTTCCTCTTTGCATGAGAACACAGACTGGATCGCAGCTCACCACAAGAGGTCATTTTAAATGATATATTTCTATAAAAGCTCCATCCCCAAGCATAGCCACGTCCTGAGCTACTGGGAACAGGGCATCAAGATAGGAATTTGAGAAGGGTGGTACTCAGCCCAGAATAACATAATAAAAGAATTAGCAACAAACAATGAAATACAATGTGGTACAGTACTCAAAGACAAAATAAAACACATAACCTCAACAATGTGGATATCTGTTACTGAAGCCACCCAGTGTGATGTTCTGTTATGTCACACCCAGTGCGAATAAAGGGGAGACCTCCCTTTGGGTATTTATACAGGCCTCCTCACTAGGTGCGTATCTCTCACAGAAATGCTGTACTTTGGTTTTCTTACAGTATTCCTGAGGTATTAGAAACTACCGGGAATCATGAAGGAAAAATAACTTTGCTGTGAGCAGCTAGCTATATCCAAAAACCAGAATATTATCTATTTTTAATGGAGACATTCATCCCATTATCTCTCATTTCCAAAATTATGCACAAACTGGGAAACTGATACAGGTCAGAGTGTAGCATGATTAGGAGACTTGGAATTGGTAACTGTCCTCACCAAGTGTCTCATGTGCTCATTTCTGCTGCAGTGGGGGTCACACTGCGGGACCATAGCACTTGAATTTCTTTGTCCCATGCAACAGAACTTACGTGAAGTCACAGAGAAATGTTAGCAGACATCATATAAGATTAGTTAGAAGTCAGCATCAGATTCTCAGAAAGGTCATGACAACTCGAAAGAGTGGTGACAAATGAAGTGAAAAAAATTAATACGGAAAATGTATGTTGCACTCCAGGGTCTAATAACACTTACTGGAAAAATATTAGTAAAAAGAGATGGTTTTACAAAAACAACATTATAGATTTCAGTGAAACTGTTAATTGGTGCTAAGGATGCTGTGGCTCAATAATGTGCTTATGAGTGTTAATATATTATTAGGCCACACCACAAGCATCACAATAACTTGAAAGATAATGATCTGATTTCAGTCAAGACTGTCTAGACTTCATCTGGAACACTTTGTCTGTAGGAACACTTAAAAGGATAATGCTAAGATAGTGAATATAGTTAATTCCATGTCAAATGAAGAATAGTACTACAACTTGAAAATAGCCAGGATAAAACAAGACTGAAGAAAGCGATAAGCTTGTCTTTAAATGTATGGAAGGCTGTCATTTGGAAAGGCTTTTGGCATATCCCCCCTGGCTCCACATGAGAGGATCAGTTAGGTGACTAGCTAACTGCCCCTCATCCTTCAGAAAATAATCAGTTTCTCAGGGAGGCCTTCCCTGGTGCACAGACTGGGCTCCTAGCCACTGGTTTTGTTTCCTGGCTGCACTGTTCTCTATAAGGCAACAATTCTTCTAATTGTTTGTGCAATCGTGTCAGCTCTGAGTCTTAGTCCATCTGGGTTGCTACAACAAATATTAGATGGCTGATCAACAATGAGAATTTATATCTCATAGTTCTGAAGGCTGAAAGCCCAAGACCATGACTGCTTCAGAGTTTGGTGAGGTTCTCACTGTGACCTCACATAGTATAGGGGTGCAGGATGTCACGTTTGCCTCTTTTATAATGACATTAACCTCTCATCATCCTCTTGGAAGTTAGGATTTCAACAGACACAAAACACTAAGACCAAAAGTCTGAGAGAGACTGGAATGTTCCAAACAGGGTGGAAATGTTTGACATGTTCAAGACCTAGAACATCCAAACCTAGCACACAAGAAAGAATCCATGAGAAATAACTGATTTAAATAGAAGACATATTTTCTAGTACAGGTTTTCAAAGACTCATGGACTGCCTCAAGAAGAGCCTCCTCTTTTGATGAGAAGCCCTTGTTTTTGCCCTAACATTGGATTGAGAGAATTAAAATGACCAAGCTAAATGTTTTAGCGTCTCTGTCAACCAAAGACCTGTGGCTTGAATCCTGTTGACAAAGTTATGCTTATTATACTATAGATTTCATTTCAGCATATCAACTCAATTCTGATGCATTCTGGAAATGTTTAGTAACCATTTCTACAAAATTGTTTTTGCTTGAACCGACATTTTATTTGGTTTCTCCCTCTCCTCTTTTTTTCTTTTTTCCCTACTTGCCAAAGTTGATGAATAATAATTCTATTTTATTGTAAGGACAGAAAGCTTCAGAAAACATAACAGCAGATAGTGAGGTGAGGTCAGTCTTAGAGAAGGGAAAAATATGTCTGGGATTCTTCCATCAACTGTGCCATAAGTAAATGCAAATTTGATGAATGATACAAAGTCATTACCTCTCCATTTCCCATTCTGCTGATTTTTTTTTATGAGAGCCCAATTTGCCACAGAAACTGATCAGATTTATAGCAAATACAAAGATTGCATCTTTTATTTATAAGGCAAAAAGCTACCCAAATACTTTTCATTAAAACTGTGTGCCCTGTAATACTGAGTCTCAGAGTATTAGTCAAGCATTCCATAATTCTTGTTGTCCCTGTGGGAATTAATAAGACCTTGAAGGTCAGTCTCCTCAGAAGTTACTGAGACTATCAATTCTGACCTTGTTTACTGGATTCAGTTTGATAATGAAGTTTGGAGATGAAGTTTTGAGACACATGGGCAGCTTCACATGCCTGTTGCCTCTCTTCCTTTTTCTAATTCCTTCTACAGCCCACTTTTTGTGAGAGTATCCTCTATCTCTGAATTAATTTGTAATTAACAGAACATTGTAACCAACCAGAAAAGCAAAAATGCAAACATAACTTATTTGTTTTGAATCCTATTACAACCCTTGAGAAGACTTTGAAAATGTAAGTAGAATGGGCACAAGGTGTCACACAGAATTGACAGGAGGAGGCTGATAAGCAATCACCCAGCAGAGACAACTGCTCACAGTGAACCCAGACCACTGCATAAAAACCTAGTTTGGCAGGGAATCTCCCCCTCGTTCATCTTTTCATCCTTTTTCTAGAGTTTCTGCAGTTTTCCATCTGGCTTACAAGCCAGAAAATTTTAGGTGCAAGTAGAAAGAGCAGAAGAAAAGAAATTATTCTAAAATTATGAATCAAACTGAGCAGTAAGATTTTAAATTATCTCAGAGAGAGACATATTTTTGACACAAAAATCACTGAAAAATACTGAATAGCTTGTCTGTTTCTTTCCATCAATGAAGCTCTACATCTGTATAATTCAAACAAGTGTTTATTAACACACAGCACACCATCTCATGGTTGAACCCTAGGGAACCAAGTAGTCCAAATAGGTCAAAATTTTCTAGATGACCAGTTTATTTTCTAAGTTTTCAAACATTTATTTTAATGATTTTCAATCGAAATATTTCTGGAACTAATATCCTTAAAGTTGTCAGACAGGTGTTAAGATCATTGCTCCCAGAGTTCAAGGGCCTGCCCAGAGCCCAGCCACACTAGGCTGTGCTCACCAGGCAGGTTTCAAGCCTGCCCAGGACACGCCCAGTGACCCTCTCTGGAACCGGGAACCAGGAAACTCAGCTGGCAACAGGGGTGAGTTAGCTCCCTATCCAGAGCCCAGGAGACTGTTTTAAGATCTTTGCTTCCGGGACTTCTGGGAGAACATGGCAGAGAGATAACAGCAGCTACAGAAGCTCTCTGAGATAGCCAGCTTAGAATCCAGGAATGGTACGGTGTGGGAGTCCTAAGCAGGGGGAGGTATACCCTGCCGACCCATGAATGAACTAAGCTGAGAGAAACCAACTGGAAATGCAATCCTGGTGCTACAACTGGAACAGCTAAAGTCTCAGTGCTGAAGCTGGAACCCGCACCTCTGGAAAGCACAGCTTGAATTTCCTGCCTCTGCTGCTGCATTGGAATCAGCATAGCAGGGATAGAGACATCAAAGCTCTGAGAGTAGGAATCGGTGAACTAAATTGAGAGCAGGAATCGGTGAACTGAATTGAGAGCAGAGCTGGCAGGGAGGCCTGCTTTGACCTGCAGTGAGGGAGAGGAATGGGGACCCTTTCATAGACTAGGAAGCTCCAACAGAGGACATTCTGGGACCAGGCAGAGTGGCCAGAAAGAACGCTGCAGTAACTTCAGTCACATATTCTCCTCTTAAGCGGGATTGGTGGGGAGCACTTGGCCTGGGTGACACCACAGACTAAGACCCATTAGGCTAGCCCAAACCAGGTTCCTGTGCCTGCCAGTGCACTCTAATGCACTGAAGCCTTCAGCAGGTTGACTGACCTGGAGGGGTGGGCCCAGCAGAGGCTTCCCAGCTCTGTGTCTCCCTAGTACACTGCAGTGGGCGGAAACACCTAGTCAGCGCGATTCAAACAAACTGTAACTGACAAAGAAAGAAACTGGGCCTCCTATATATGCTTGTATGGAAGGAACAAAAAGTATGGGAAGAGGGAGCAACAACAAAGGGTCCTCAGTCCCCAGTCCTGAGAACACTGATCCAGGAAAGGTAAATACAAAGGAGAATGAGAACAGAAAACATGCAATATCAGGCACAGCTCCAATAGACATAAAGCATTATCTCCGGGACCTGATAGATGAGTTCAAAAGTGAAGTATTTAACCAAGTAAAGCAAGATATAAGTACAATAGTTAAAGAAATGCTAAGCACCTCCCAAGAAAAAACAGATGGTAGAATGGAAGAACAGAAAATGATGGAGAAAATAGAATACATGAAGCAGGTTCAAAGAGATTACCAGGAAACTAAAAACTCTATTGAAAGCTGGTATAACAGCTTGAAAGAAATTATGGATAGATTATCTGAACTGGAGGACAGATTTGTAATGTGGGAGCATGAAAGGAAAAACTTCTTAAAAATAACAAGGAAATAAGCAGTAACAATACAAAAGGCTAGAAGATGATAAGAGGATCTATAGCTTAAGAATTAAGAACGTAAAGGAAGAAGGAGGGATTCAAACAAATGAACTGCAAAGGTTATTCACAGAAATAATTAAGGAGAACTTCCCTAATATGGAAAAAGGTAAAGATACTCAGATGTATGAGGCATACAGGACCCCAGTCATCTACAACCCAAACAGAACTACACCCAGGCATATAATAATCAAAATTCCAGAAATCCAATATAAGAACAGAATATTATAAGTTGTCAGAGACAAGAACCAGATCACTTACAAGGGAACACCCATCAGAATTACAGCAGACTTCTCAGCACAAACCATCAAATCATGCAGAGCATGGGGAGAAAAAATTCAAGCTTTGAAAGACAATAACCTCCAGCCAATATTGATATACCCTGCACAACTCTCCCTAGAAATTAATGGAGAAATAAGGTGCTTCCAGGATAAAGAGGAACTAGAGGAATTTGCAACCACCAATTCAACTCTACAGAGAATACTGCAGGACGTTCTAAAAGAACAATACCAAGATTCCAGAAACAGTGGCAGAGAGGCCACAATGAATGGAGCAGAAAGAAAAATGAAGAAGACAATCTGACAACTAATGACAGAAAAAGAGCTCAACAGAAATGAGGCAGAGAAGGTTGGATGATAGGAACAGCTGTTTTGGAGAAAACAAGACATAATAATAGCTGGTGCTATTAATATCATCTTGTTTTGAAGTCCCATCAAGCTTTTGTTCTTCTGTCTCCATCTTCTATCTTATTGGATTTTATTATATGTGATAATATCAACAAAAACTTTTATAGACAAGGAGATTATACAGGAGGTTATAATGTTCATTTTCTGTTGGTTGGTTCTAAATACCCTGTAATACTGTCATTCTCTTGAATGGTTTTACAGTGTCTTGATATGTTTGATGCTACAGTATACGAAGTTATACTCAAAGATTTCAAGGAAAGAGACACTATGGTAACTACTTTTATGTCAGGATATCTTGTGGTGAAACACTATTTTGCTTAAATGGTTATGTTTTGACCTGTGCTGTTTTGTTGTTATGTCCTCTTTTATCTCAATCCTCTTTTATTTTTAACTTTTTAATTAAGGGAAAAATAAATAAAAAATAGCAGGATATATGATAGTATCCCACTTTGATTTCCTGTTAACTTGATTTGAAACCCTGTATTGCTCTCACCATCTTGTTTTTACTGATTTTACTCTCTTCTGTTTTGCTTGATAGTACCAAGTTTGAAAGTATAGGCAACAACTGTGAAGACAATAAGATTTACTATGATGCCCATTCTGGTTTGACTATTATCTTCTTTTGAAGTCCTGTAATGTCTCCAATGTTTTGGTTTTATTGGTTTTGTTCTTTATTGTTCTGTTCAATTTTATTATAACTGATTATATAGGCAACTCTTTTTAAGATAGCAAGAGGCATTATGGTAACCACTGTTGATCACCTTGTATTCTGTTTTTACATTATGTACTATGTCCATCCTTTTGATTTGACTGACTCTGTTTTGTTGTCACATTTGGTTTCAATCTCTTCAAAAAAAAAGTAATAAAAACTGTGGGAGTAATAAAACCCAAAATGTGTAATTGTCATTGTACAAAAGAGAGGAAAAGAAAGTGCTCTAAAGGATGTAACTGCATGTATATTTAAGCATATAAGATAGATAACCATATTACTAAGTTTTTGTTGGATCATTGAACAGGACTGTTTGCAGTCTCACTGTTTAAATGTCCACTTTATATGCTTTAATTTTGTAACTTGAACAACTATTTCTAAGATGACAATATGTAATCTATTAACTAGTGATTTCCTACTGTTTATTTTTTTTAAATTCTGTATAACTTGTACCATTTTTCTGTTTTTTTCCTTTTTATCCTTAAATAAAATTTTAAAAAAGTTGTTAGACAAATGAAACAATGTTACCTATAGTTACTCAGGCTCAGTAGTTACTGTTCCATAACATGACACTGGAACACTATGAGCTATAAAGGTTCCTGCAGGACTTTGCGCTGAGCCTGTGTGCAGCTTCCAGCTGCCTTTCTCCTCCACGGCAAGCTGATACTGCACACTGCTCTCTGACTGCCTTCATCTTATAATCTATTTTGCACATGTCATTTTGGGTAAGATTCTGGAACCATCTCCCTTCTTGCCTCTCCTGCTTCTTGTTTTCTTCTGTTTTGTTTTGTAGTGCCTGGGATCGAACCCAGAACCTCATGCATGCTAGGCATGTACTGTACTGAGCTAAAACTCAAGCCCATCCTTTAGGATATTACAATAGGAAGTCTCTGTCAGTCTTCGGGTTATTGGTTACCAGCGTCAACATAATCATTTCCACTTAATCTCACTGCTTGATCCCTCTTAAGGATGTCACAGTGCAACCACTGAATACTCACTGATCCCAGTGTCCTTGCAGTACTGGACCACGTACTGTCCCATGACTCTCAGTAGATGATTATACTCTTGGGTGTTGAGAAATTCTTGTTTATTATGGGATGGTTCCATGATCTCCAAGGGTATGTTAGCAATTCCAACCACACCTGTCCCAAGTCTGAGGGAATAAAATCAATTAAATTTTTTTAAAACATTTGGCTAAAAATAAAGAAAAACCCAATATGCCTGGGTCACTTGTAATCAGTGCTTCCAAACGTAAATACATTCTCTTTGTCTGGACCATTTCAAAGTTTAATAAGTTTAAACATCACCTTAAAAAGTTATCTTTAGAAAGTTATCTTATGATCCCATCATAAATCTATGCTGGCCCCAGATGTATTTGGTTGTATAATAAATCACTCCAATATATCATTACTGAATTAATGTAACTCTTCTCCCAAAGCTATTCCCTTCCATGAAGGTTGGTGGGAAAGAGGAGTTTTTCAGCATGAACACCAACAACAATATCGTGTCTCACTACGATAAACCTCCAGGAGTCTCTCTTAATGAAACCACTCAGAATCATCCTCTGTCTCTGTTTTACCTGTTGGGCTGGATTTCTTCTCACTACAGCGCTCACTGGGGGTTCTCAGTGACTTCTACTCATAGAAAATATGGGTTTCTTATCTCAGAGGGAGATGAGTATCTATCACCTTTAATGAATAAAGGTTTGGTTTTGGGGTGTTGGTTTGTTCATTTTGTTTTGCTTTTAACTTTCACTTTCCTAATGGTACTTAGGTGCATATCTGGGAAGTTCTGCTTGGTGGCAAAACCCGTTCGGAGGAAAGCATCAGTAGTCTAACACTTTTGGCTCCCTACTACCTCTTCACAGAACATTAATCACATCTGTCCAAACTGGAGGCCTCACTGGTCATGTTTTCACCGTGTTCCTCTTCCACTCAGCCTCCCCTTCACTATTCTTTTTGCAAGTCTAAATTTGGACCCCACTTCTTCAAAAATCCTACCCTAACTTCCCCTGACTGCTTTTCTAAAGACTGTGATACTTCAGTTGTCAAATGGCTGCAAGCTCAAATTTTCCACACTCTAGCAGCAAAAAAGAAAATATGCTTGGTGTGCATTGCTTTGCTCCATAGTCAAACTGAAAATCCAACTTGAAAAATCCAAATCTTGCCGCGAGGACAAAAAGGTGACACTTTAGTAAGTGATGCTCTCTCCCAGACAGCATGTAATGTTTGTATTCGTAAGTTAAGACTATCACTATTGTGCTTTTTCTCCTCTACTTTATTTGTGTAAAATACCTTAATCATGGCCCCAAAGAAAGTGATAACAATAAAATTAAGAGGAGAACTGTGAGATCATGATAGCGTTAAAAAAAAGAAATCACTCAAGATTTGTTAAAGTCCTAAAAAAATTAATTTATAAATGTAATTTTGGGAGCTCAGAACCAATTATCTGGACTTCCATTATTTTTTATTGAATTAAATCTTTAGTTCTTGACTTTTTTCAGTGTTCAAACACAAATTTGGAACGAATTGACTTCGACAACCGAGGTATCACTGCCTTCTTTGTAGCTGACGCTCACCTCTAACATAGTATTCATTCATTCAGTCAGTCATTCCAGTGCAACACCTGCCTGGCACAATTCCAGGATCCAGGAATACAGTGATAAACAAGGAAGACAAGTCCCTGATTAGGAAATTTCTCTTCTACTGAAAGGTGACAGGCAAGATGCTAATAAACACATTAATGTGTAAGAGCACTTCAGATGGTGATAAGTGACATTTGAAAAACACAGTTAAGTGACACAAATATGTGAAGAGTGACAGGTGGGGTGACTTCAGGAGCCAATTGTAATTAGTTAAGGAAGAACGAATTGTATGGAAAGTATGTTAAGAATTCATGCCTGGACGCTACACTAGAGCTGCACTCCTAAGATCTGAGAACAGCAGGCTTAAGGCAGAAGGAAAGGCAAGTGCTATGGCCTTCAGGCAGGAAGTATCTCAGCAATCAGAGGAACAGGAATGCAGAGAGCTTAGGCTATGGGACAGGAAAGGGGCCCAGAGCAGGCCTGAGGCTACATCACTGGAAGATCACCTTAAGCAGTTCAACTCTAACTGCTCTGGAGTTTTAAGGAAGAATCAAGTATTTTAGGTTTTAAAAGACAGTTCTTGCTATTTTTACAAGTATATACAGAAATGCAAATTTGTATACTTATCCATTTTCCTGGATTAAAGCTTCTTAAGCAAATGACAATTTGACCTGACCATTTTGACTTCAGAGCTTTGTATAGTGTCCAGCACATAAACAATAAAACTGCTTATTGATGGAATAATGAACGAACTGCTAGTTCCTTAAGAGTGAGAAATCAAGATGACAAAATGCTCCCCTGACCCATTCTATTGGAATCTTGTTTATTCTTTTCAGTGGTGTCTCTCTGGGACTCTACATCACTGAGGAAAACAGCTTATGAAGTTTTAGACCATTGGGGAAACAACAGAATCCACTACTTGGAAGTCCAACTGGGCTGGAAGCTTTTAATAGCATAAGCTCATTCAGGTACCTGGCAAAAACATGCATATTATGGGCAGCACAAAACATTAACAGGGCTGCTTTGCAGAGTTATGGATTTATCTTTCTTTCCCAAAGTTTGTCTGTAATATGTCTATAATGCTTTTAAATTGGTAAAACATTGAAATCCTGAAGAGGTGGCACAAGCAGTGGGGAAAATCAAGCTGTTCAAGAAATGCAGTGAAAAAATTTTTTGCAAAAGTATGCTTTTTCCTTAGAGGAAGCATATAGCTTTATTGACAGTATAAATTAGGCACATTAGTGCTTGCAATGTTGACGGGAAGGGTGAACACAGACTATGACACCTGTTCCCATTATAAGTAATTACTCTTCTCACTACACAGACAAAATCTTACTGAACCCTCCCTCTGCCTGCTTGTGCATCTGGAAACAAAAACATACTTACAAGGACTTCCACTTCAGCTGTGGGCCCACTTTCTCATGCATTTTGATCAAACGGTTGTTACTGTAAAGGAACATTCCATCTTGGCTTGGATTTTCTATGTTCACTCCGAAGATCAGCGAGAGTGTTTTTGCTTTTTTTAATTCTCTAGAGGTACATTTAGAAAAGATTTTTAAAGTTTTCATTAAATAAAAGTATGGACTTTACAAAACTGCTAATAATTAAATTCAGAAAGTTAAGCATCCATGAAATGATATATAACATGTCCAGCTATTTTGCAAAATCTGACAGAAATGTGTACCTGGTGTCTCCATATAGCCAAGTATTCTACACAATTATACCAGTCAAACACAGGCAGTCACTGATTCTAAAATAGGTCTGATAATTTAAATTTACAAAAACCAGAAAGTTCCAAGAGAGTTCTGAAATGTTAACTGGCCTAACATACACATGGAAGCATTTTTGAAAAACGGTAATTTGGCTTTTTAAAACTGCAGGTTTTTCTAACACTGAATGTGATCTCCAACTTTCAGTATGTTCCCACATCTCTAAATATCCTACATAGCCTGGAATGTACCAAAAGATACTCTTTAGCTTTCTCTAAACTTTTCCAAAACCAAAGGTAAATGAAAATTAATAAAGTTAATCAGGGCAACGGATGTGAACTTCAATTCTCAGACTTTGCTCTATACTATATTATGTGTTAAACTTTTCTATTCAACATAAAAAAAAAACTTGAGAAATAGCAAAATGTAATAGAAACTGTGGCACCAGGAGGCTGCAGGGAGCTGTGAAAACTGCCCATATGTAAGAGGCGGACAGGGCTTCAAAAGCAGGCCAACTTTGCAAATAACTGGGAAAATCTGAATGAGCCACTGGAACACTATGTCTCACTGGAACGTAAGTTTAACATCTGCCTAATCACATGGAAAAGCATGAGGACTAAGAATGAGCATTTTAAATTCATGGAACAGATTTACCGCACAACAAATGTTATTCATATTTTCCTTTCTCAACCAAGAATGGCACCAAATACAATTCTTCCCCTATAGTCAACCATAACTTTGTGCCAACCACAAGCTCAGCCTTCCTTTTTTAGCTGATAATCTGGCAGCTCAAAGTCTTCATCCAGTGTAAACTACCAAATTTTGAACCAATTTCTCATTTTTTTCAAAACTTTTAACATTGCCTAGACAAATATAGGTGCATGCCAATACATACTTTATAAGTATTTACATTGTTTATCTTGAAAATAGGAGGCATAGTATAAAATACATCAAGCTGAAAAAGAGAAATTGTTACAGTAACTATCAAACCTGTGTACTTAGAAATTGGAATTTGTTTTAACACAGAGAACCAAAGATCCTTGCAAAGAGAAAATCTGTCTTACCTTTGTTTCTCCTTAAGAGTCTTATGCTTTGCTTCTACATCTTCCAAAGCTCTCTCTAATATATCCTAGAGAAGTTCATTTGGTTGAGAGAGAACATTATGTTGAGAAAAAGTCAGTTGATATTACCCTATGATCCAAATATTTCCTTAATAGATCACATTACCTAAAGCATGGTACCTATTCAGTAGATCCTTGGTAAAATGATTAAGTTCCAGTAGTCAGAAACCAAACCCTAACCCACCACGCTGTTGGTGCACATATTTAGATGATCTCTCAGCCTTTCAGAGAAAGAATCTTCACTCCCTACAGTGGCATACAGGAAAACTCGGATGAGTTATTCACTGTGCCTAGGATCACGTTTTTGTCTGTGAGAACAGACAGTGTTCAATCATGGAATCATTAAGACTTCTTTCATTTAAAATATAGTAATTAATGAATTTAATTAGTAGCGAAAAAAAACTCCTTCATGTCAAGTTCTGGATTCTCCTATAATATTTCCTCTTTCTAGGTAACCCCATCCCTCGGATTTTCCTTTTCAGTGAGTTCCAATACTAGTGGCCCGTGGTCTTTCTTAGCTAGTTTTCTAATTTGCTGTGCTGGCTCATTCGCTATCCTAGCCCTAGTGAACTTGCTCTAGCCAAGCAGAAAAGGAATCATTCACCAGGATTGTTCTTACAAATAAGAACAGACTTTGATGTGAAAGGCAAACATCTCTTTGATGAGCATACTGCTGATGGAACATGACTATTGTCTTTCAAGTAAAAGAAAATGAAAAATGACTGGTAAGTATTTTGTTCAAATTCATCTGCCCACAAGAGTTTAAGAGGTCAAAAATCCAGGTCAATCTGCTTTGCTTTCTTCTCTGCACTAAAGTAACTGGGGCACTTGAGAGCAACAGAGCAAACTGGTGAAAGACATCCCCACCCTTCCAGGCCGTGCGCTCACACTCAGGATGGACAACAGAAGGGTAACGAGAAGAGAAGGCCAAGACAAGAAAGCTAGCATCTTGATGCCCAAATACAGACTAGCGGGAATTGATTTATTAGAGACAAAAGAGAAAAAGAACTTAAACCATGAAAAAATCAATTGCAATAAGACAGGCTTACCTTTAACTTAAAAAAAAAGTAAGAGAACCTTGAGAAAGTCATGGATAGACTCAGCTATGGGCACGGCCATATGCTATTCTTTGATCTGACCCCTTACTCATGACCCTTAGATAAACCAGCTCTTTGTGAGCCACAGCCCAGATCCTTAAAAGTCTAGGAGAAATCACTGAAAGAATGCATATTACCATATACCAATGCATAAGAGAGTGAAGGAAAGTTGACAAAAAATAACCTTTTTTAATATTCCTACTCATCCCTTTGTAATCAAGCAGAGAGACAAACTTCTTAACGGTTAACCATGGTGAAAAGCTTTATTCCACATTCCTAGTAAAAAGTTAGCTAATTTGCAATACACATCCTTTGACAATATTCTTTTTCTCTTAGTGGAAATGCACTATAATTAATAATAATAGTTCTTTATAACTACACTACTAGTGGGCATCCTGGAAGAAATACAGAGAATGTTTATGAACTGTATAGAGAAACTCATAAGAAAAGAGCTTTGTAAGCTGGAAGCATTGTTATTAATATTCATAATTATGGTATATAACTGCTGGCACCAGAAAGAAGAATTGCTTATTAGTCTTCTTTTTTTCTTTCCCCATTTATTTAGGTCCATGGAGAGCTATAATTTGAAAAGACAATTTTCAAGGAGACTTGATAGGCTAGGTTTTTTCTACTAGCTTTTCATCATTCTCTCCTTTACTTGTATTACTTTCTTTTTCATTTTAAAGAAACTGTGCATTAAGTACTTCCTCACTGTCCCAAAGTCACCTGATATTTTGTTCCCTTTTGCTCTTAGTCTCAGCCTTCCTCCAATTTGCTGGGCTCTCTCTCCTTTCTCTGCACCCATCTGCTATTTACTTGTGTGAAAATCAACTTAATCTTTTGAGCCTATCAGGTTTAAAAGCGTAAGAACTGAATGATGAGAGACAACTATGAACAAGAAAGTGACACAGTGCACCACTTAAGACGCTCTTCACAGGACGTACCTGGGCAGAGGAGGAGGCGGTTCTGCCAGGCTGATTCACTTTGATTTGGGCTTCTTTCAGTATGAGTTCAGCTGGAAGCAAAAGCAGAATAGTAAGAATACAGTGAAATTCTTTCAATCAATTTTTAAGAGGTGTCTTCAGTACATGTAACCATGACCCGTGACAACGACACACAGAAAATCTTAGGTTCACTTCAGAACTCTTCTGTACTTTTTACCTTCTCTATCAAGTTCCTCTTGGGCTTGAAAATTTATAACTTTATGTGTACAAATTCAAAAATATGAGTTCACCTTGGCTAACTAAAGATGCTATAAAATCTGTTCCATATAATGTAGACGTGGTACCACACCCAGATGAATGGAGAAGGATAGGTTTGTCTTTGCTGTAGGAAAAGTATGCAAAAAATTCCTCTTAAAGTAGATGTAATGCTGGCCTCTAATATAATCTGACAGTCATGACTATGAAGGTTGCTAATATATATCAATTAATTCCAGGTATGTTCAAAATCATAAACTAATAAATCATATCATACTTAACAAACTCAGCAATGGATACACTGTGTTAGGAAGCTCCACAGAGGTAAGAATGACATTATGTTTACTGTAGCATTGTTTACGATGCCTAGAGCAGTGCCTGTCTCAGAAAAAAGGCTGAAATAATGTTTACTGAATGAGTGGAACAATAATTATGAGGCCCACTGGGTACCACATACCAGTCTTCACTGCTTCCTGTGCCTTTTTAACTTCGTTTTTAAGTGTTCCTTTAAAAGAAGATGCAGCATGCAAATACTTTCTGCAAAGAAAAGGGACACAATCAAGTAGGATTATTCATTTGAAAGTGTATAAAAGTATATTCTTTAATAAGATTATATACTCCAGGGATACATAATTATTAAGAAACATTCATCAAGTAAGTTAAATCCAGATGATAAATTAAAAAACTTTCTACCTAAAAAGAAATCCTATGTCTTTTAATGCTTGGTAATTTTACTTTTGTAAAGGAACTTTAGGAGCAAGATAGGAAAATCTCTGCCCACTCAGATGTTACATTATACATATGAAACAGGATCATTTTCTTGAAAGAAAAAAAATACGCAACTGCTTCACTGTCAAAGTTTCTGATTAACATGCATAGCTTTCTTACTCAGATCTGCTTCTCCCAGTCTCCAAACAATTATCTCTAACTAGAATGCTCATAAATGCACGTTACTATATCATTTTAAACTAAAAGCATAGTTTCTACTTTATTTTTCACAAGTTGTTACTTTCAAAATCTATTGCTTTAGTGATACAAAGATATTCTAGAACAGTCAAGAAAAAAGAAAAAAGCATGCATATACATCTATAAACTCAGACAGGACAAAGTATAGGCAAGAAAAGCTTTGCAGCTACTATGATAAAATCAACATGGTACTGGAGGAAAAACATTGACTCAAGACTAGGTAGAACAGGTTAGAAGATGCAGACACAACTCCAAACATATTCTGCCACCTTATCTCTGACAAAGGTGTCAAATATGTTCACTGGAAGAAAGACAGTCTCTTTAATAAATGTTGCTGGAAAAACTGGCTCTCTATATGCTTAAGACTAACACTAATCCATGTCTATCACCATGCACTAAATTAAAGCCAAAATGGATCAGAGACCTAAATATTAAAACAGAAGGGAGGAAATTAAAAGGAAAGAAGGTAAAAGGCAAAAAAATATAAGGTAGCTATGTCATTACTGTCTTTCAGTTCACCAAAAAAAGAAGGTTCATGCTAATATCTATGGAGAATTTCTCATACCCATAACTTATACTCTGAAAAACTACTTTGAAGATGACAATATGCAGCATATCAACTACTGTTACTCTATTACTATTTTGTTATGAAATTCTGTTTTACCTTTTTCAATAAAATTTTAAAAAAACTTCGTAGATCAGACGTTTCCTAAATATCATTTAAACTAGACAGTCCTGGCTTCCGGGAGAACATGGCGGACAGATAACAGCAACTACTGGAGGCTCTCTGAAAGACTTGACTCAGAAGCCAGGAATGGTGCGGACTAAGGAGACATAAGCAGGTGGAGATATGCTCTGCTGACTCAGGAATGAACTGGGCTGAGAGAAACCAACTTGGAATGCAGTCCTGGTGCTAAAACAGGAACAGAAAAGCCTCGGTGTGGAGGCTGGACCCCGCGCCATTGTAAGCCGCGATTTGGGTTTCCCGCCGCGCGGTGGCTGGCTGCCTCTACAGTGGCTCGGCAAGGAGAGAGACGCGCAGAAGCTCTGAGAACGGCAATCTTCGAACGGCAGGGAGGCATGCACTGACTTGTGGTGAGGTGAGTGAGAGAAACTGACACTCTACCACAGTTTGACTCCAGCAGAGGACTTTCTGGGCCCGAGCAGTCCTGCGGGAGCAGGGCGTGGTGGCGACTCCAGCCACACATCCCCCTCTCGGGCGGGATTGGTGAAAAGTGCCTAGCCTGCGTGACGCTGCCGGAGGACCTGGTAGGCTGTCCCAACCCAGATCCCAGAGCCTGACGGTGGCCGGGAGGGGAGATGCCTAGGCTGCCTGGTCGGTAACTCCCTGGTGCAGAGCGGTGAGCGGGAACACCTAACTGGCGCAATTCGATCAGGCTGTGGCTGACTGGGAGAGAAGCTGGGCCTCTTATATAAGCTTGCATATATAAGGAACAGAGAAGAAGAGGCAGCATGGGAAGAGGCAGCAACAAGAAAGGCTCCTCGGCCCCCAATTCTGAGAAACAGGCAATAGCAGACACTGCACCAATACACATAAGGCGCCATATAGAGAGCCTCATAGACCAATTCAGGAATGAAGTTATCAATGACCTGAAGCTAGAAGTATGCAGAATAGTTAGAGAAATGCTAAGTACCACCCAAGAAAAAACAGGTGGTGGAATGGAAGAACAGAAAAAAAGGGGAGAATTGTTTGATGGAGAAAACAGAGAAAGCATAGAATACGTGAAGCAGGTTCAAAGGGACTACCAAGATACTAAGAAGTCTATAGAAGACTGGCATAACAGCTTGAAAGAAACTAAGGACAGACTATCTGAACTGGAGGGCAGACTTGTAATATGGGAGAATGAAATGAAAAACTTCTTAAAAATAACAAAGAAACAAACAGCAATAATACAAAGACAAGAAGATGATAAGAGGATCCATAACTTAAGGATTAAGAACATAAAAGAAGAAGTAGGGACAAAAACAAGTGAACTACAAAAGCTACTCACAGAAATAATCCAGGAGAATTTTCCTAATTTAGCAAAAGGTAAAGATACTCAGATGTATGAGGCATACAGGACCCCAGCTACCTACAACCCAAACAGAGCAACACCCAGGCATATAATAATAAAAATTCCAGAAATTCAGTACAAGAACAGAATATTAAAAGCTGTCAGAGACAAGAAACAGACCACTTACAAGGGAACACCCATCAGAATTACAGCAGATTTCTCTGCACAAACCATCAAATCACGAAGAGCGTGGGGGGAAATAATTCAAGCTTTGAAAGATAATAATCTCCAGCCAAGATTGAGATATCCTGCACAACTGTCCCTGGAAATTGATGGAAAAACAAGGTGCTTCCAGGATAAAGAGGAACTGGGGGAATTTGCAACCACCAATTCAACTCTACAGAGAGTATTGCAGGATATTCTAAAAAAAGAAAAATACAAAGAATCCAGAAATAATGGCAGAGAGGCCACAACGAATGGAGCAGAGAACAAAATGAAGAAGACAAACTGACAGCTACTGACAGAAAAAGAGCTCAACAGAAATGAGGCAGAGAAGATTGGATGATAGGAACAGCTATTTTGGAGAAAATGACATCTTAATAGGTAATACTGATTTAGTATCATCTTGTTTTGAAGTCTCATCTAGCTTTTGTCCTTCTGTCTCCAATGGTCTAAATAGGCTGTATCTTATTGGATTTTACTATATACGATAGTATAAGCAAAAACCTTTTAAAGACAAGGAGATTATACAGAAACCATTGTTCATTTTCTGTTAGTCGATTCTAAATACTCTGTAATGCTGTCATTCTCTTGAATGGTTTTACATTGTTTTGATATACTTAATGCTACAGTATACGAAGTTGTACTCAAGGATTTCAAAGAAAGAGACAATATGGTAACTACTTTTAGGTTAGGATTATCTGGTGGTGAAACACTATTCTGCTTAAATGGTTATGTTTTGATCTGCACTGTTTCGTTGTTATGCCCTCTTTTATCTCAATCTCCACTCCATTATTTACTTTTTTATCTTTATCCTTTTAATTAAAGGAAAAAAAATAGCAGCATATATTATAGTAACCCACTTTGACTTTTCATTACCTTGATTTAAAGCCCTGTATTACTCTCACCATCTGGTTTTTAACTGCTGTTCCCCTATTCTGTTTTGCTGGATAGTATCAGGTTTGAAAGTTTAGGCATCAGCTGTGAAGATAATGAGATTCATTATGACGCCCATTCTTGTTGACTTTTATCTACTTTTGAAGACCTACAATGTCTCCAATGTTTTGGTTTTGTCAGTTTTATTCTTTACTGTTTTGTTCAATTGTATTATAACTAACAATATAGGCAATTCTATTAGAGATAGCAGGAGGCATTATGGTAACCATTGATGATCACCTTGTATTACGTTTTTACATTATCTATTATGTCCACCCTTTTGACTTGACCGATTCTGTTCTGTTATGTCACATTTGGTTTTACTCTCTTCCAAAAAAGTAATAAGAACCGTGGGAGCAATGAAACCCAAAATGTGTAATAGTCATGGTACAAAAGAGAGGAAAAGAAAGTGCTCCAAACTATATAACTGCATGTATATTTAAGTGTATAAGATAGAAAATGATATCACAGAGTTTTATTGGATCAATGAACAGAACTGTTTGCAGTATCATTGATGGAATGTCCACTTTACAAGCTTTAATTTTGTGACTTGAACAATTATTTCTAAGATGACAATATGTAACCTATTAACTAGTGATTTCCTACTGTTCATTTTTTTTCTGTAAATCTGTATAACTTGTACCCTTTCCCTGCTTTTTTTTCTTTTCTCCTTAAATAAAATTAAAAAAATAAATAAATAAACTAGACAGTCCTTGGAGTCGAGCTTTAAAATACTGGTTTAAATCATTACGGAAGGAAATATCCCAGAATAACCTTGTTTTTGAAAATGCCCCAAGCTTCCTATGTGTCGTTTTATTCTTTTGTGTTCCATTCTTATCCATGCAGTATCCACATCACACTTAAATTTTATATGCTATTTACACTGGGCTGAGAGATGCCCAGAGGGCTGGCAAAGCATTATTTCTGGATGTGTCTGTGAAGGGGTTTCTGCAAGATATCATTTAGTAGACTGAGTGAAAAAGACCCTTCTTCACCACTGTGGAAGAGCGTTACCCAATCCATCGAGGGCTGGAATACAGAAAAAATGGAGGAAGGCTAATTCAGCCTCTTCTTGAGCTGGGTTGTCAGAATCTCTGGTCCTCAAACTTCTGCATTCAGACTCAATGTACTACCTTCTTTCCTGGGTCTCCCAGCCGGCAGAATGCAGACTGAGGGAATTCAAGGCCTCCATATTGTATAGAAAGTTTACAAGATGCAAGTGGACACCTGTACACCATTTCTTGAAGCCAAAATGTTTAAAATATATAAAAAGAAATATTTTTCTTGTTATCTGTGTTTTAGTTTACACTTTATATGTATATTAAGTTTTCCATATATGAGAAACCATGCAATATTTAAGCTTAGGTGTCTGAGTTATTTCACTTAACATTTTGGGCACTTTGATTGGGATTGCATTAAACCTATATAAGGTACACCTAATTTCTTACAAATGACTTAAATTTATCATTTTTATGGCAGAGTAGTACTTTATATGCATGAATATCACTTTTCTAAATCCATTCATCTGTTGGTGGACATATAGGCTATTATGAACTATTATGAACCATGTTGCTACAAATACAAGAATGCACACATCACTGCAGTACGGTGTATTTACTTCTTTGGAGAAAGATACCTGCAAGGGAAATCAGCAGGTAAAATGGAATTTCTACTTTTCATTTTCTGAGGAATCTTGATAGTATTCGTACCAGTCTACAAACCCATCAACGGTAGAGAAAGGTTCCTTTCTTCCCGTATCTTCACCAGCGTTTGTTATTGGTTGATTTCTTGATGACAGCCATTGTTTCTATATTGAGATGGAATCTTAGTGTTATTGCAATTTGCATTTCTTGAATGCCCAGTGATGTTAAACATCTTTTAATATCTTCATTGGCCATTTGTATTTTTTCATATAAGAAATATCTATTCATTGCAGATGCTCATTTTTTAACTGGGTGTTTAAATTTGGGAGTGTCTTAATTTTTTTTAGTTTCTTATATATTCTAGATATTAGTCCTTCGAGAAGTATCTGGTAAATTTTTTCCCATTTTTTAGGTTGTCTCTTCACTTTGTTAGTAGTTTCCTTTGCTTTGCAGAAGGTTTTTCATTTGGTGAGATCTTATTTCTTGATTCTTGGTATTATTTCTTGGGTAATTGATGTTTTGTTCTGAAAGTCTTTCTCTATACCTGTGTTTTCAAGAGTTTTACTTATTTGGCTTCTAACAGATTAAATATTTCTATACTAATGCTTAGATGTTTGATCCATTTTGATTTTAGTTTACTGCATGGTGAGAGACATGCTTATATACGAGTTTGTTCAAACCTCCATCTGGCAATGAAGATCCTCCACCAGACTGACACTTTTCTTCCTTCTCTTCCTCCTCTTCTTATTCCTCCTCCTCCTCTTCCTCCTTCTTTTTATCTTTTTCCTCCTTCTCCTTTTTCTTCCTCTCCTTCTCCTTCTTTTCCTACTACTAAGTAGAATCTTGAGCAGTGTAGCCACAGGAAGAGTTGGAAAAAATCCATTCAAGTCTGCCACTTGCTTCTGAGGCAAAGGAGCTGCACCTCTGTGACTGGCCCCCAGCATCTCAGTGTCCAGGACTTTCTTCCAAACTCGCCTCCCTACCTAACTTCTGCTCACAACCTGAAGCCCCAGCCTCCGGTTTCTTAGCTTTCTGCCCTCTTCCTGTATTTCGCTTTCTTCTGACACATTTCAGGCTGCCACTCTTTTTGATCTTCACACATCTGCCTGCTACCATTCAAACATTTTCAAGTATTGTGGTTATACCTCCTTTCTACACAAACTTACTCATTGAATACTTTCTTTGTGAAAAAAACCTTGGAAAACTTAATGTCAATGAAAAGTATTGAGGGGAATGAAAATTAAAACAATGTAAAAATGTTGCTCCTTAGAAAAGCAAAAATGAAAAAAGTACTATTGATATTAAGTGTTTATTTGCAATGAGAAAAAGGGTACTCTGCTACACTGTGGTATAAGAATAAATTGGTTCCCACTTACTGGGGGTCAGTTAGCAGCAGCTATCAAACTTAGTGGTATGTACACCTTCTGACTCAAGATTTTACTTATCTAATCTGTTCCACAGAAATAACTACACGAGTGTACTGCAGAACCTGGGTACAGCATGACATAGTGTTTTGAATGACTGACTTGATTACAACAACTTACAGAACTTCAAAATTCTTTTGTTTGGGGGGAGGGTCTCACTCTTAGTTCTGTCTGTACTGGAACTCACTATGTGGCTCAGACTGGCCTCAAACTTGCACCAACCCTCCTGCCTCAGCCTCCTGAGTGCTGGGATTACTGGCTGTGTCACCACACCTTACTTATATTTTTATTCACACTTGATTTCTACCCTTACATAAATGTCAAAAAAAAAAGTTGACTAGGGGCTGGGGATTTAGCTCAGCGGCATAAGCACCTGCCTTGCAAGCATGCAGTCATGAGTTCGATCCCTGGTACCAAAAAAAAAAAAAAAAAAGTTGACTAAAACAACAAATATTCTCATTTTTAAGTTGAAAAGATTGTAAGTAAAGAATATTACAATTCTAAACTTTTATCAATGCAGAAGTCAGCCTATAGCTATTTTTTAAGTTATGAATTTATCTCAGAAAATAGTTATAATCATTATTCTTCACAACATATAATGAGGCAGAATCAAGAATTATCTGGCTAGTATAACGCTGACAGTTTTACCAGATGTCAAATGAACTCTCAAACTCAGTGTGTCCAGGATAAAGCGGAAAGAACTTCATCAGTCATCATTTCTAATTCCTACAACAGCCCCTCCCTTCATTCCACACTTTTTAAAATTATTATTCAGGAAAAAGCCCAGAGGGCTTCAGATTCCTCGTTTTGTTTCTACTCCGTGTCTCACCATCAGCAAGGCTAGTCTTCACCCGTCTGTAATCGGGCACTTCTCACCTCTTGCTGAGCTCAGGCCACTGCTGTCGCTCCTTCAGAACACACAAGTATAAGCCGCCTAGTATTTCTTCCTCCCTTTCCCCCTAAAAACAGTTATCTTCTCAGCAGCCAGCGTAGGCTTCTGAACACCCGAGTCAGGTAGCGCCACTCTGCTGCTCAGAAGCTGCCTCCTCCCCCACGGCCACCGCCTCTTGCCATGTTGCCTGAGGCCCTGCTGACTGATCTTCCCCATCGGCCTCATTTCCTGCCAACTGCACTGCCCTACAATGCCTGCCTTTTATACCTGCGATACTGTCCTCTCTTTCTAGAACTATCTTCTCCCAAAATTCTTACACAGCACACTGGGCAGCCCACTCTTCCGTATGTCACCCAGGAGCTCCTGGAACTCAGGCTGTTGTCTAGTTTTCTCTGTCTCTGTCTCTGTCTGTCTGTGTGACCAACAGAATATGACAGAAGTGAAATTATGTGATTTGGAGGCTGAGCTCCAAAAGCTTGAAGGTTCTACTTTGTTCTTCCGAACTGCTCACACTGCTGGTGGACCCATACGGTCCTCTGTAAAGAGAAACACACTCTCCAGCCACCTGAGGGCCAGCATGGGCACCAATCTTCTAGCTCCAGTGAAGCCATCAGCATCCCCAGCCAAAAACTGAGCAACTGCACAAGACACTCTAGAAACAAAACTGGACTATGTCATTGTGAGGAAGGTAAAGAGACTCAAATTCCATCTCACTTGGCTCCCTTCCAAGTGGTAAGTTTATATTAAAGCAATGTTAATGCAAAAACAAGTTCTTCAGACATTTTGACTTTGCTACTTCCCTTCAAGAGTTTTCAAAGGTGCCTATGTTACTCCATTCTTTTTTTTTTTGTTTTGTTTTTGTCTGTTTGAGACAGCGTCTCACTGTGCAGTTCAGGCTGGCCTTGAGCTCATTTTGTAGCCTAGGCTGGTCTCGAACTCGCAACGATCCTCCTGCCTCAGCCTCCTGAGTGCTGGGATTACAGGTGTGAGCCACCACACTCAGTGGTTCCTCCATTTTTTATGCAGGGATTAAATGCCTATAAGACAAGTTATGAATAGACATGCTAAACAGAATACAATCGAGGGAAGAGAAAAATGACACAACACAGATGCTCTTCTGTAGTCCTCCTCTGAATGTGATGGACACACTAAACACAGTAGCTACAGCAATAATAGATGTAACTACAAGAATCCACACATTTTATTTCTTAAACAAGTGTAGAAAAATAGTTATGAAATGTATCACATACTGTTAAAAGTAATACTTCAGAGTTACAGAGTCCTTCTAGGCATAGCTTTAGGTGGCCGATTTATTCCCAGAAGTTTACTGCAGTCAAAGAGGCAAATTAAATGGAATAATAACTTTTAAGTAGCCGTTAGACAAGGTGGGGGATATCACAAACCCAGATTTGAAATTATACTACAGATCTACTATGACAAAAACAGCATGCTACTGGCAAAAACAGACCAAACAACCAATGAACAGATTAGAAGACACAGAAGCAACTCCAGACATACTCAGCCACCTTATCTTTGACAAAGGTCCCAAACATACCCACCAGAAGAAAGTCTCTTTAATAAATGGTGCTGAAAAAACTGGCTTTCCATATGCTGGAGATAAAAATTAGACCCATATTTTTCATGATACACTAAACTAAAATCAAACTGGATGAAAGATCTAAACATTAAGACAGAAACATTAAGTCTGCTTGAAGATAAAATAGGTATAACTCATGAACACGTTGGTATAGGAAACACTTTGGGAACAAAATCCTGATCACACAGGAACAATCACAAAGCATCAACAACTGCATTCTAATTTTGCTTAAAAACTTTTGCACAGCAAAAAGAAAACAAAAAGAAATTACCAACAGAGTAAAGAGACAATCCACAGGGTGGAACAAAAATTTGGCTAACCATTGCTCAAAGAATTACTATCTAGAATATATAAAGAATTAAAAAGTCAAACTTCTCAAATTTAAAGACCCAAACCAAAAATGGGCATCTGAAATGAATAGACATTTCTCAGACGAATAAATAGAAGTGACAAATAAATAAATGAAAAAATATTCATCATCATTGTTCATTCATGAGATGCAAATTAAAACAATGCTGAGATCCCACATCACCCCCAAAGAGTAGTTATTATCAACAAAGCAGCCAATAACAAGTGCTGGAAGGGCTGTGGGGTAAAGGAATGCTTCTCTACTACTGGTGCAAGATAACCACTGTTAAAATCAGTGTGGAGATTCCTCAAAAATTAGGACTACATGTTCTATTCAACCCAGCTATATGCTTCCTAAAAGAGTTAAAAGCAACATATCATAGAGATATATGCACATGCATGCTTATAGTGGCACAGTTCTTAATAGCCAAACCTTGGAAACAGTCCAAATGCCCATCAGTTGGCAAAGATGTGGCTTTTCTATTCAATGGAGTACTACTCGGCCATAAAGAAGGAAAAGCTTGAGATATTTATAGATAAATGGATACACCCTGAGCATATACTTCTAAGTGATATAAATCAGACACACATGTAAATACTGCACTGTTTCTCTGGTGGGGGAAGCTGAAAGTGTAAATAAGGACCAAAATGTGTAATAGGTGTTGTGAAATAGGAAGAAAATGTTCAAATGGGGAGGGAGGGGAACAAGGGAGGGTGGTGGGACAAAAGAAATAAGGGAAAAGTTTTTAAAAAGAAGAAATAAAATGGACACAACACTTTTATGAATGATTGGGGAGGAGGGGCTGAAGGGAGGGAAGAGGAATGGGAAAAAAGAACCAAGTTCTATCATTTAGGTACAAATATTCTAGATGAATGTGATCATTATATAAACCTAAAATGTACCAACAAAACTGATTTGAAACTTGAAATAATAACACATTAGCTCCTAAAAAACAGCTTTTAGATACCTTACCAGAGAAAAATAGGATCACTTCCAGTACTGATCTATTTTAAAACAGCTATTAGAGCTATCCTGCCTTGTGCAAAAGCAAAAAAAGTAGGGGTTTTCCTATCAGAAGTGTGAAAACACAGAGAAAATGCAAGATTGTTCCACTAGGGAATCTATGAGGGAAATCATATGCAAGCAAAGATGGTGAATAGAAAGATAAGTCCTAAGCCATAAAAAAATACTTTCCGTATCACAGATATCAAATACATGATTTCACAATCTATCAAAGGACTAAGTGAAACTTGGCAAAGGTTTAAGTTCCCTTAAGTCTCCTTTAGGAAACAAACACATATGTATATGACACCTTAGACATATTTTCTAGCAATATATCTCTAAGAACATCACTTTGAAAGAGGAATGGATGATACACTACATGGAAGACAAGCATTGCTTTGTAGGAGTAATTTAGGCATATGAGTCTCAATTCACTAAAATTTCCTCAGAAAATAAAGACAAACACATTATTTTCTTCTTATTTAAATGTTGGTTTTTCTTCCAGAGGTAACAAATATCCTCTTTCCTTCTCCCTCTCTCCATCTCTCTCTTTTTGCAATACAGGGAAACAAATCCAGGACCTTTAAAGCACTCTACCACTGAGCTACAGTCCCCAGCTCGGTTTACACCATTTTTTATTCAAACTCATTGAGAGAAATAATTAAACCACCTTATGATTGATCCAGTAGATTCTGGGTACTCCAGAACACTGAGATCAATGAAAACATTATTTTGCTTACCAGGAAAAAAACATAGTGTTTTACAGGAAAAATCTTGAGCTATGTATACTTTTAAGATTATCTTTAGTATAATCAGAAAGCAAAAATAAAACTTTGCAGGACCCCACTGGTGAATAGTCACTGTTCAATACAAAGACCTGTATTTTGGGATATTATTGTAGATGTGAATGATTGTGAGACTGTAGGACAGCAATGACTCGTTAGGAAAATAAGACAACATGAAAAAATGTAGCATTAATGTAACACAGTGCAAGGAGCATCAAATATGGGATAGTAAATAACTGGAGCTAGAATTTTAAATTCTTATTGAGATACCTAAAATGGTGATGATGAAATCTAATCCATGGAGTCACTGAAGAAATCAAAGGATTATGTAAGTAAAAGAACTCTCCAAATATTGTGTTTCTCCTAGTAAATAGTAAGTTCCTTAAAATTTTGAATTAATTTTAGATTTTTTATCTATTACTTGGTAAAAATCTCAGATTCACAGATTTTGATGACTTTTTCTGTCTACTGATAAACAACTACCCACCAATCACACCAAAAAAAAATTCTGATTGCATGAATAGCTGGACAAAATAGATTTCATAGTACGCAAATGTAAACTTAAAATAGCTTAAGCTAAATATAAAAGTAAATAAAATAAAAATGGGCCATGTTAAAATATAAATAACATATGTAAGCAATATGAATGCACACAATCATGCATTGCTTACCAATAAGGACAGGTTTTGAGAAATGTGCCATTAAGCATAGAATGTACTTAGAGTGACATTATCACTAGGAGACATGATTGCATATGCGATACAAGCATCAAACATGCAATCTGTCATTGACTAACACATCAGCATGTACTGTAAGACTGTACATGATTTAACATTTCAGTGTATTAGGTCAGTAGAAAATATAAGTGAATTGTGATCTGCTAATGCAATCAGTCACAATCAAAGCTGAGATTTGCTGAAATGAAAAGCAAGTTTCTACTTCGGAGTGTTTACCTAAATTAGCATGTTTACTGCAGTGTGCTCCTGTTTCTGCCAAATACATCGCCATACATGAATACTCACCAGCAAACTTCCCTAATGCAGTTTGAAACATTTGCAATGCAAAACACTGTGTCAAAATCAGTGCCTTCACTTTGACAATTTATATCTATTTAATGACATATCAATTTTATAAATGAAAACTCTAGAAAAAATAATTGAAATAAGGCAAGTTACCTAGGTCTGTAGAGGCAATAGCACAGGTGTTTTGTTTGAACTTTTTTGGCTTGAATGAATATTTTCATAGAAGGGTCAAAATACAGGACAGATGTGTACGCTCTAAAGGACCACGTCTCTGTAAAACTGAAAGAGAAAATACCAAAGACCACAATGTAGAGGACACAACACTGATTTCTCTTTGAGAATGAAAAATTAGTCTTTATACTGAAAGCTTCAGAAAACTTTTCTCTAAAACAAATGATTCTACAAATACCAGAAAATCTTGCAACACTCATTTCATTAAACAGCCTCTAAATACAACATTTTGGTTACAAGTAAACTTTTTCTTGATACTAACTTGATGCTAAGTACTGTTACATCATCAATAGAAAACACACTTTCTGTTAAAGCTGCTGATCAGGAAGCACAAAATCAGGTCAAATAAACAAAATACCCCTCCTGTTCTAACATAATTAAAAGAATCTAGGCCGGGGTGGCTGTTTGTACCACTGAAAGCTCTAAAATGTTCATAATCATCGACTAGGCTTGCATGGATGCTACACATTTTCCATTAAGTCATCATAAATAAATACAATTTAAAGGTTTCATTTGTTTTTAGGATTATGAAGAGATAGAAAGCTTTTTTCTGTAAGTGCAATAAGTACCAAAATAAATATGGGTAACTGACAACAGGATAAATAAATAGCAAAATAAAGGGTGGGAAGACACTAAAACAAAAGTAGAAATATGTAAATAATCCACGAAGAAAGCTACTCTTGTGAAACCGCACACCCCTGGGAAATCACTGTAACATTGTACACCAACAACTCTGGAGGCATTCTACTTTGAAGTTCATTTATGAACTATAATTCTCCACTTAAACAAGACATAAAGATTAAAATTAAGCCCAGCCATGCTGCAGAAGTGACATTCTCCACTTCCAGGTTACAGAAAATGCTACTGTAGCAGTTTTCAAGGTTCAGCAGAAAGCAGGCAGCAGTAAACACACGGTTATTTTACAATTCTCTCTCAGTGCAGAGACAAAGGGAATGGAAGGAACTCCGAGGCCTGTCTGAGGAGGGCTGCTCAACAGGATCGCCCCACTGTCAGGGGCCAAGTAAAAAAGACTGAACCCCAAGGAATGAAGCAGTAAGAAAGATGAAGGTTTCCACATGCTGCAAATTAAAATTAGATCCATGTCTTGGAAGCCAAAAGAACTCTGCAGGTTTCCTGGTCAGGTACAAGCTCCCCAGGCACGATCTGACACTCAATGAAAGGTCAGGAATGTCTTTCAGATGTTCAAAAAGAAATTCTCTCTCTGCAAGCCTGGAGTAGAATTTCCCGATATAAATTATATGAAAGAGTCCAGTCTGTGGCCACTATTCCATAAGTACTAATGCATTTTTTAATGTAACCAAAGTGGTGCCGCACTACAGTAACCTGGCTGCTTTTAGCATGCCAGAATCTGCAAAGTTAAGTGTCTCTTAATGTACAAAGAAAAGAAAAAAGTTTTCTTGGAATGCTATAAGCACTCCAAGAATTTTTGCCATTGTTTAAATCTTTTCTAGAGCTTCAGAAATTGCCTTGGAGCCAGTAGCTTCCCCTTTTCACTCTCCTCAAACCTGATGGATTTAAAGGTGAAAGTCAAAGAGGAATTCAAAACCAAGTTGGATAATTTGAGAAACACAGGTTTAAAAAGTTCTGACTGGCCCATATAGGTGCGCATATAGTTTGATGCACATACACATGTACGTGCATAACACATAGATATATTTACGTGTGTAATATAACACTGGTACTTCTGTATTTTGACAGTTCAAATTTTTGCTCATTCAGTGAGGATTGGTGGGTACTCATGCACGCTGGAAATCCTCAAAGAACTCCCCTAGGTTAGAAGATCCACTGGAAGACCGCGGTCTCGGCATATGACTGTGTGTGTAGCTAAGATTTATCTCAGAGTTGCAATAAGAAAATGCAGAGGTTCATGGGCAAAACATAGGTGAAATCTGAGTCTGGAGGAATCCAGCTGTTGGCTTTTTATATTTTCTTCCTCTCATGAAGGGTCACATAGAGCATACTCTTCCCCCAGCTATGAAACCACAGCAATATTTCCTAAGTATCTGCTAGGAAAGCTTCTTAAGAGACTCAAAGTCACATAGGCAGCTTCTGGTTGGCATGTTATCAAAGCTCCATGGTCACAGAAGCGAAGTAGGTTGTCAGCATAAGTCATCCTATTTGCATAACCTAGACATAGCAACTCACCTTTACCAGTGAGAAGAAATTTTCTATCACTATTGGGAATTGCCAATCAATCAAGTTGTGAAAAGCCAACCATGGTCAACTTTATCAAAAGGCTTTCTAAGGGTTGACATCTGCATTGTTTAATCTTTTCTACCTACATGCCTGCTTTTGCAAGCTCTTGTTTGTGATGGAAGAGAATGATAATATCACTAATGTGTGAGGTCTGTGATAGAAAGAAACCAAAGAAGGCTAATTATAAAAGCCGTACTCTCAGTTCCCCGACACAGCACAATGCCTTCTCCTCCATAAGCCATGACATAGCCAGTGCTTTGCTCACTCTTTGTCGGCAACTTTTCATTTCCAAGGATGCAGCTTTAGACCTCACTTCATCTCAAAGTTCTTCTTGAGGTGGCGACCTCTGTGCTCCACAACTCCCTTCACAGTATTTGTCACTTAGGGTCACCACTGCCTGGTTACTTGTTCCCTATCAGGCTGTAAACTCCAGGAGGCTGGCATCCTCACGGTTAATATTTGTTGAATGCATGAGACTTGTTCAAAATTTCCCTGGCTTAACTTAAAATAAACAGCAAAGAACTCTGTATATAAGAAATATTTTTAATAAAAAATCATCTATGATGACAATGCTATTAGTCTTTAGAGCTAAAGTCATTCACTTGAAAATTGACACACAATTGTGCTCAATATGAAAGAAAAAAACATTTGTTCTCTATTCAGGGCTTTTTCTGTCTTGTTTCTCTTCAAACATCTTTCTTTAATGTCTCTTTACATTTTGCCTCAGGTCTCCATATCTCTACAATCTGTATCCTTCTCTTTCACTATGAGAAACTGAAAAAAAGGGGGGAAAAGAAAAAAAACTTATAATACACACAGGGTGGGCATGCACAGAATTGCAAAACAAATATGAAAAAGAGTATTTTAAACTAGATCTTAGTCTGGAACATAACACGATGAGAAAGAACAGAATCAGTGTTACTGCCCCCTGCCTAGCCTGTATTTAGAATTAGTCTCCAATTTAGTTTCTAGCTGTGACTATGACCTCTTTTATCTCTTGACCTGTACACATTATCCTGCTGCTATTTTCAATGTTGCTATTTTCAATGTTGCCTCATGCCATGGGATTTCATGGATAGACTGGTGCAATGTGATCACTAAATAGTATTATGGGTACAACATGGGCCAGAAGGTGAGAGTCTATGGCCAGTCACATCTCCTTTATCTACTGATGCAGACATTCAGTGGCTGGAGTCTGAGAATGTGAGGTTTTTAAAGCTATCCAAGCATTTATTTAACTCTGTGAGGTTTGGAAACTACTGTCTGGTAGATTGAGTGGACAGGTACCATATGAAGCAAGTTGACTAAAAAAGGAAAACAGACTTACAGGTGTGTAGTTCTAGGGCATCAGCCAAGAAATATGCCCCCTACATTTACCTACACTGAGCAAACAGACAACAGACCCAATCTAGCCCCACAACTGACTTTATGCTATGGTTTGAGTGTCTCCATCAAGAATTATGTTGAGAAGCAAGTACCTCCCCTCCCTGGTAATCGGTGGCAGTGTGGCAGACTGCGGCCCTTCCAGGGGGAGAACCAGAGCAGCTCCTGAGATCCACACGATGTTGGAACTTACAACACTGGGAAGCCAAGCAAGCACCTCCCCTCCCTGGTAATCGGTGGCAGTGTGGCAGACTGCGGCCCTTCCAGGGGGAGAACCAGAGCAGCTCCTGAGATCCACACGATGTTGGAACTTACAACACTGGGAAGCCAAGCAAGCACCTCCCCTCCCTGGTAATCGGTGGCAGTGTGGCAGACTGCAGCTCTTCCAGGGGGAGAACCAGCAGCAGCTCCTGAGATCCACGCCACATTGGAACTTAGGACACTGTGACACCAAACAACCAGCCTGCCTCCCTGCTAAGCAATAGTGAACCTATTGATGCACGGCCTAGAGTCAAATATCCCACTTCCTCTACACCCCTCCCCCACACCGCTGTGCCACCCATTAGCAAATGGGAGCCAGAAATCTGAGCATCTCCTGGGAGGCTGACCATAGCAAATAAGGGGAACTTCCCTTCTACCATCTCTTTGAAGGCAAATATTTTTATTGCCGTTTTGCTCTTTTCTGATTAATGGTACTGCTCTATTCAATATTCTGTTTTGCTACATTCTATAGTGGTCTATATTTCATCTCAATTTGATATATGAGATTGAAAGAACAACTGTTATGAAGATAACAAAATATACTGCGATACCTATTACTGTTATCCCGGTAACCTGCTGTGAAGTTCTGTACCAATTTCACTGTGTGATCTTACTTGGCTTTATTCTGTCTTGTTCTGTTGTATACTTTCAAAATAAAATTTAAAAAAAAAAGAATTATGTTGAAATTCAATTCCAATTATGCAACATTAAGAAGTGGGACTTTGTTATAGTTAACTGGTTGTATCAACTTGAGTGAGAAACACTCAACTAAATTGGATCATCATAGTTCTTGGTGTAGCTGAGGGGATTCACTGAAGATCTGCTAAGATTTACTGGGTATGACAGCAGCTAATGGATTTTCCACAAAAAATGGCATGAAAGAGAAACAAGGAAGGCAGGTTCACTTCTGTTTCTTTGGAAGAACCCCAATCTTTAACCTACATTAGATCTTGTCTCCTAACTTCCATCACAGACCCTTCAGCCTCCTGATACAGACTTGTGTGAGACATCATGACAAGCTCCAAGACTTTGACTGGATCCTTCAGCTCTCCAGTGTACAGACAGACCTTTTGCCCTCTTCCACACCTGACTCTGTAGGTGGTCACTTTAAACCAATCTTGTAAATTCTTACAAATTTGTATATATTGTATTAAATCTATTTCTCTAGTAAGCACTGCTGGATACAGATTTTGATATCAAGAGTGGGTTATTTTTATGAATGACACTGGCTTTAGATGCATGTAGAATGGAACAATTTTAGAGTGAAGAAGGCTTCCACCCAAAAGAAGGTTTGGAAGGCCAGACAGTGTGTCCCTGAGAAGGCAATGTGTGAAGCTATAGTGCGAAGCTGAAGCTGCAGTAGAGACCCCAGAAAATTGGAGAATCCAAGAAAGTGGATCATCTAAGGAAAGCTCTAAGGAGTGAGCAAAGCTGACTCAAGAGGGAAGCCTTGACCTTCTGGGAGAACATGGTGGACAGATAACAGCAGCTATGGAAGCTCTCTGAGATTGCCAGCTTAGAATCCAAGAATGGTGCAATGTGAGGAGTCCTAAGCAAGGGGAGATATACCCTGCTGACCCAAGAACGAACTAAGCTGAGAGAAACCAACTGGAAATGCAATCCCGGTGCTATAACAGGAACAGATGAAATCTCAGGGCAGAAGCTGGAACCAGAAACACTGGAAGCTGAGATTTGAATTTCCTGCTGCCACTGCTGCGTCTGAATTGACACAGCAGGGAGAGAGACGCATGAGAGCGAGAATGAGCGAACGGAGTTCAGAGTGGGACTGGCAGGGAGCCCTGCATCGACCTGTGGTGAGTGAGAGGAACAGGGACTCTTCCATAGACTAGGAGGCTCCAACAGAGGACATTCTGGGACCGGGCAGACTAGCCGGAACAGGACGCTGCAGTGACTTTAGTCGCATATTCCCCTCTCAAGCAGAATTGGTGGGGAGCTCTTGGCCTGGGTGATGCCCTGGACTAAGACCCAATAGGCTAGCCCAAACCAGGTCCCAGCACCTGGCGGTGCACCCTAGCATTGAAGCCTTCAGTAGGTTGACCTGGAGGGGCAAGCCTAGCACAGGCTGAACAAGTCTGTGTCTCCCTAGTACACTCCAGTGGGCGGGAACACCTAGCCAGTGCAATTTGAACAAACTGTAACCGACAAAAAAAAAAAAAGAAAAAAAAAACTGGGCCTCCTATATATGCTTGTGTGGAAGAACAAAAAGTATGGGAAGAGGGAGCAACAACAAAGGGTCCTCAGTCCCCAATTGTGAGAACACTGATCGAGGAAAGCTGAATGCAAAGGAGAATGAGGACAGAAAACATGCAATACCAGACATGGCACCAACAGACATAATGCAATATCTCCGGAGCCTCATAGATGAGTTAAAAAGTAAAGTATTTAATGAAATAAAGCAAAATATAAGTAGAATAGTTAGAGAAATGCTAAGCACCACCCAAGGAAAAACAGATGGTGGAATGGAAGAACAGAAAAAAAGGGGAGAATTGCTTGAGGGAGAACATAGAGAAAACATAAAATAGGTGAAGCAGGTTCAAAGAGATTACCAGGAAACTAAAAATGCTATTGAAAGCAGGCATAACAGCTTGAAAGAAACTAAAGATAGATTAACTGAACTGGAGGACAAATTTGTAATGTGGGAGCATGAAATGAAAAAAATTCTTAAAAATAAAGAAACAAACAGCAATAATACAAAGGCTAGAAGATGATAAGAGGATCTATAACTTAAGAATTAAGAACATAAAAGAAGAAGTAGGGACACAAACAAATGAACTACAAAAGCTACTCGCAAAAATAATCAAGAGAATTTCCCTAATTTAGCAAAAGATAAAGATACTCAGATGCATGAGGCATACAGGACCCCAGCCACCTACAACCCAAACAGAGCTACACCCAGACATATAATAAAATTCCAGAAATCCTATATAAGAACAGAATATTAAAAGACATCAGAGACAAGAAACAGATCACTTACAAGGGAACACCCATCAGAATTACAGCAGGCTTCTCAGCACAAACCATCAAATCATGAAGACCGTAGGGGGAAATAATTCAAGCTTTGAAAGATAATAACCTCCAGCCAAGATTGATATATCCTGCACAGCTGTCTCTAGAAATTGATGGAAAAACAAGGTGCTTCCAGGATAAAGAGGAACTAGGGGAATTTGCAACCACCAATTCAACTCTACAGAGAATACTGCAGGACGTTTTAAAGAGAAAAATACCAAGATTCCAGAAACAGTGGCAGAGAGGTCACAATGAATGGAGCAGAAAGTGAAATGAAGAAGACAAACTGACAACTAATGACAGAAAAAGAGCTCAACAGAAATGAGGCAGAGAAGGTTAGATGGTAGGAACAGCTATTTTCATGAAAACAAGACATCATAATAGCTAGTGCTGATTCAATATCATCTTGTTTTGAAGTCCCATCAAGCTTTTGTTCTTCTGTTTCCATCAGTCTTAACATATTGTGTCTTATTGGATTTTATTATATGTGATAATATAAACAAAAACTTTTATACACAAGGAGATTATACAGAAACCATTGTTCATTTTCTGTTAGTTGGTTCTAAATACCTTGTAATACTGTCATTCTCTTGAATGGTTTTACATTGTCTTGATATGTTTGATGCTACAGTATATGAAGTTATACTCAAAGATTTCAAGGAAAGAGACACTATGGTAACTACTTTTATGTGGGTATTATCTTGTGTTGAAACGCTGTTTTGCTTAAATGGTTATGTTTTGACCTGCGCTGTTTTGTTATGCCCGCTTTTATATCCTTTTTTTAATTTACTTTTTTATTTTTATCCTTTTAATTAAGGGAAAAATAAATAAAAAATAGCAGGATATATTATAGTAACCCACTTTGATTTCCTTTTAGCTTAATTTGAAACCCTGTATTGCTCTCACCATCTTGTTTTGACTGATTTTCCTCTATTCTGTTTTGCTTGATAGTACCAAGTTCAAAAGTATAGGCAACAACTGTGAAGACAGTAAGATTCATTATGACACTCATTCTAGTTGACTATTATCTTCTTTTGAAGACCTGTAATGTCTCCAATGTTTTGGTTTTATTGGTTTTGTTCTTTACTGTTTTGTTCAATTTTATTATAACTGATGATATAGGCAATTCTTTTTAAGATAGCAAGAGGCATTATGGTAACCATTGTTGATCACCTTGTATTTTGTTTTTACATTATGTATTATGTCCATCCTATTTATTTGGCTGACTCTGTTCTGTTATGTCACATTTGGTTTTACTCTCTTTAAAAAAAAGTAATAAGAACTGTGGGAGTAATAAAACCCAAAGTGTGTAATTGCTATTGTAAAAAGAGAGGAAAAGAAAGTGCTCTAAAGGATATAACTGCATGTATATTTAAGTGTATAAGATAGGTAACCATATTACTGAGTTTTGTTGGATCACTGAACAGAACTGTTTGCGGTCTCACTGTTTGAGTGTCCACTTTATATGCTTTAATTTTGTAACTTGAATAACTATTTCTAAGATGACAATATGTAATCTATTAACTAGTGATTTCCTACTGTTTATTTTTTCTGAAATTCTGTATCACTTGTACCCCTTTTCTGCTTTTCTTTTTCTCCTTAAATAAATTTTTTAAAAAAAGACACAATCCTTGAGAGTGCAACTATATCCAATACCATAGGGGTGGAGATGTAAACTTAGGACTTTACATCTTGCCACAGATTTCCTTGGATGCTGGACATGAAACTATGGTCTTAATGTCTCTCCATTGTGTTTTGGACTTCCTTTGTCCCTTTCTATCCCCAATTTGTGTCTTTTGGGGTGGAAATGTTTATCTTGGACGTATGTCACTGTATGTTGGAAGTGTTTCACTTCCTTTTCATTTATACAGCTAAGTGTCTGCCTTAAATCTCAGAGAAGACTTAGAACTTTTCAGCAATACTTACACTTTTAAGACTTTGGCAACTCTTAGAGTTTATGCCTTTTGAATAATGGGATGCATATGACTCTTTGGGGCAAGGGTCAGAATGTTATGATTTGTGTCTAGATACCGCCCTCCCAGAAAGCCTCGTGCAGTCACTGATGGGGAGTGCTGAAGACGGCTGGATTAGTGTACACAATTTGAGGATTAACGATATGATGCTGGGATTAAGGGAACTCCATGCTGGGCTTCTTGGAGGCTGCTAACCTGGATGGAATATAAAGTAACAGGAAGAAGTTACTGTGCTACTCACTGCTTCACTGCCTCTGCCTGCTCTGCTTTGCCATGAACTGTTTTTGCTCTTCAATGTCCCTCTGCCATGCTACCCTGACTTAGAGCCAGTCAACTATGCACCGAGGCCTCTACAAACTATGAGGCAAAATAAATCTTTCCTCCTTTACCTTGGGGTGTCAAGTATTTTGTTGCATCAATAAAAATAACTAAGATAGACCTACTGGAATCTAAAAGAATGTCTGCCATTATGTATCAATTAATAAATAAATTAATGATTTAGCTGGTTAATGGATTACAGTGAGAATGGAGTCTGTTATAAGAGTCTGCTTGACTCTGCCTTTTGCATGTGTTCTTTTGTATATTTAACGCACTGTGATGCTTTGGGAAGGCCTCCATCAGATTCAAGTCCTTGACCTTGGACCTCCTAATAGAACCATGAGTGAATAACCTACTCTTTATAACTAGTATTAAGTATTTTGTAATAGCAACAGATAATAATCTAAGACAGTTTATAAAGCCCATGATTCAAAAATGATCCTAAATTCCAAACTCTAGACTAAAGTAGGTCTTTTTTGCAGTATCGCAGAAGTGTCATATTTTATTCATGAAAATACATATTGTAAGCAGAATTATTTTCTAAATTTATTGGTATGTTTCTTGGAAAATCTCAGAAGACTTCTTAAAGTTGAAATTAACAAGGTCTGTATTATCTTGAATATAAAGATATGCATGGCATAAAGACTTTTAAGTAGTTTAAATTCCAAACTTTGGAGAGACTAACAAAATTTATTTTTAGGGTAAATTAAACCTAAGAGAAATGTCAATTTAAAGAGATAATTTAAAAAGAAAAGTTAAAAGCTCCACAAAATAATTTGGCCTTTCTCTCATAATGAAGGGGATGTCACTGGAGACTTCTACACAGAAATAGTTTACAAAATTGCTCTGGCTTCTACAGAGGGACAGGGTGGTGTTATTTTTGGAAGGTCAAGGGTAGAAGCAGAGAAACTGTGCACCAGTGGGAAGACTATTACACTAATCCAGCTAACAGACTGTGGTGGCTTTGGTCTATGATTATAGCATTAGAGGTGACAACTGGTAGATCGGGATCTATTTTGAAGGCAGAGTTAATATGACCTAAGCCCATTAAGAGTCCTCCAATCTCCTAAACTTGAGACATTTCTAGGAAAATGGGTTCACCTTGATATCATACTCTTAACTGAAATAAATCAGACATGCATACTCAAACATCACATGGTTTCTTGGGTATAAGAAACCATGTAAAAATGTAAGTACCAAATGCGTAATGGATATTGCGAAATGTGAGGAAAATGTTCAAATGAGAAGGGCAATAAAGAAGGGAGGAAGAAAGGAAAAAAATGAGTAAGAAAAAAAGGAAAAGAAGGAAAACACAGAAACAAAGCCTTTGTAAAAGAGAAGAAGGTGATAAAGGGAGAGAGGTGAATGGGAAAAATGAAGCAAGATACATCTTGTACAAGTATATACTCCCTAAGAAAAATGCGGTCATATGTAACAATGAAATAAAATGTGACAATAAAATAAAAAATTTTAAAAAAGAATCCTCCAATCACCGAATATGAAGAGTTTTTAAAAAACACAATACTCATCAGCAGGCTCATAGTGGGAATCACTGCAGATCATGTGAAAATCTTAAAAGCTATCCAAGGAGTAAATGAGTAATTTACAAATTTATAGAATTTCAATGATCATATCTGCATCAGAATTTTGAGAAACAGCATGAATTTCAGAAATCAAAGGAGCAATAGTTCTAAGGGAAACTACTTTTGAAACCATGTTTTTAAATCTATCTAAACAAGCTTTGGTGAGAAGAACAAAATCAAAGATACTGTACAAAGCTTCCAAAAGTTTGCTGCCCATGGACTGTGAGAAATCACTTTAGGATATGATACAGAAAATGAACTAAATATTTGTTCAATAAAAAACAATCAAGTGGGAAATATATTACACAAAAAACAGCAAATCTTACAATTTAGTCTAAACAATTATTTATGCATAATGTGATAAATTTTTTTAAAAATTCTGTAAAATTGTGTAACTGAAATCTTAGATAAAATGATGCAAAAAGATGGATCTGAGAAGTGAGAAAAATGATAGCATACTAAGACTTTGTTTTAGAGTCTTATGAGATGAGATAAATAAAATTAGCTCCGAAGGTAGATAATAAAATTGTGAATTTAGACATGTTTCATAAAAGTGCAAAAAGTAAATGACTGAAAATATAATGGAATAGCCAATTTCTGAACCATTGAAATGGAGAAAAAAAGGCTTTCCTCCTCAAGGTAAAAAAATTTACATTTCAGCCATTCTCACAAAAGGGAAGAAAGAGAAAATAGAACAACAAATGATTTTTAAAATAGAAATACACAAATAACTAAAGAAACAATTAAACATAAAAATATAAACAGCATAAGCCTAACCATCATAACAAATGTAAATTAGGTATCAAAGAAAAGCACTCAAATTGAGGGAAATAATCCAGTTATGTGCTTTTTATAAAAATAGCACTTTTGGGACCAGGGTTTATCTCAGTGGTTTAAGTGCCTGCCTGGCAAGCACAACGTTGTGAGTTTGATCTCCAGTACAAAAAAAATAGCACTTTTGGAAACAAAGCCATGACAGAATTCATATTAAGAAAAGTTAAAAGAAATCAAATATATAGAGGTTAATATTCAGCAAAATAGAAACAGCAGATAAACAAAAAAAGGTAGGGTAAGAGCATAAATAAAACTAACTTTCTGGTCCAGGATCCAAAACCATATCTGATGTGATACTTCAAATCCAAAAAATAAAGTTATAATTCCTCGCTTGTATTCGCATAAAGAGTTCTATGTCCTTTGAATGAAATTAAAAGCAGGAATAAAATTTAAAACATCTAAACTCTAGAACTGTTATACCATATCTGGTACCTACGTGAGACTCTGCAAAATGAATGCCGAAACAGAATCACAAGACGTGGGGAGAGACCCCGGCACCTTAAAGGCTTCTATCAGCCTGTCAAGTTTAATCTGCTTCGACCTACTGCACCCAATCAACACAAGACCTTTGGAAATGACTGTAAATTTTAATCATCTGTGTGATTGTGGTTGAAGCTGTCTAATAGCTACCAAGAAGAAGGAGAGAAAAAATTAAGTGAAAGTTTTTGTATTGTACAATGGAGTACTTCAAGGGAAGAGAAAGAAAACCACATGCACAGTTTGATGAGGGGGGAATCTACAAAAATTTGAAATGTGGAACTTAGGCCATCGTTCCAAAAATTACCATAACTTGAATTAGTAAACAGTCCATCGTAAACAGCCCACTTCTCCAGAAACATCTTATTTTTTGCTATCAGTCAGCTTTTATTTTCTTCAATATTCCATATAGTCAGCAGCTTCCTTCTCTTACTACGTACTTTTGATTTTCTTTTGATTTTTTTTAAAGAACAAAGTCTTCATGATTTCTTTCCTGTCAGGGAACTTTGCCTGAGTTTAACATGCCGTATAATTTAAGATGATTCATCTCTTACAAACACAATGTACTTCCTATATTTAACTTGGAACTTATGTAAACTTGCCTGGCCCTATTTATTTGCCAGATCCATTGTTTCACATGCAATTTACACATAAAATGCAAATTTCTGCATCGCCCGCATTCTCAACAAATATTACTGCATCTACAAAGCTTTTTAAACCTTTAAGGGAAGACAGATCCCTTTTAGATTGATCTGCCAAATTACTTGATACCACTTTATGATCCTCAAAAATATCATGACTAATGTCAGTTTCATGAGGTTATTGTCACTGTGAAAGAAAGCTTTCTCACTGCCTGATTACTGATGTTAAACAACCCCAAGTCAGTGCCATTCGCACACTGCAGAAGGAGAGAACAAGGACCCACCAAGAAGCAGGCCCTCCCTGTGAACCAGTGCCATGTGCTGGCCACCACCAGCAAGGGGACAGCCAGACCCCAATCTCTTCTGGCATGCAGGCTAGCAAACAGGAGAGCTAACCCCCTCTCCGCCCAGCTGTAAGTGACCAGTTGATCCAGAAAAGCACAGGCTGCGATGATAGTTATTGAGATGAAATGCAATTTGATGCTTGTGGTGTTTTGGTGTTCCACTGACCTTGCAGGTCTAGGCTAATGGTCTGATCCTCAGAGGATGGTGATACACAGTGTGGCATTTGGGGGAATCTCCTTCTGAGGGTGATAGTCATTGTTAATTCCCTGTTGTGTTGTTTTGAAGTTCTGTATCATTTTCAGTGTTTTGTTGGGTTGGGCCTTGTTCTGTTTTGTTTTGTTTTGTTTTGTTGTATCAGATGGTAAGAGCAGCTATTTCAAAGAACAGCAAGATGATTATGGCAGCCATTTTGAATTTATTATTATCTTGTTTTAAAGTCCTTCATTGTATTCATTGTTTTATTTTTACTGGTTCTGTTTTGTTCTGCTCTGTTTGATTTTCACTATATCTGGGAGTATCTGCAGCTATTTTGAGGATAGCAAGGGCATTATGGTAACCATTGTTGATTTCATATTGTTTTGAACTCCTATGTCACTTACGCTGTTTTTTATTTTTTATTTAGATCTTGTAACCTAAATAACTACTTCCAAACTGGATTGTTTATTGGTTTTATTCTGTTTTGTCACAGACTTTACAATAAATAAAATAGGAAAAATAAAACATGAAAGAATTATTTTCTGAGGTCTATAAAAGCTTAAAAGATTGAATTTTCATTGTTCTATATAGAAAACCAAATTATTTTCAGAATCAACAAGACTAAGCTAAATTTACATAGTTCCCAAATTACATGAGTTCCAAGATTTGAGTTTTACCTTGGATAGCTGTAATCCCCTTCCCAGGAGCTATAAAAGGATATAATAACCAGAAGGAAAGAAATGGTACAGGATTTATAATTACAAACCATGAATATGTAAACTGCACTTTATTAGATTTAAATATCAGAAATCACAAATGGAGGAAGTCTCAGAAAAAGGCCCTCATGGACTAGAACCAAGTCTCTTTGAACCCTAGAAATTATGACTCCTCTGGTCCTTTAGTGAAGGGAAATTGAGTGTTAATGTCAGAAGCCAATGACATTAACATTGTAAGTAATGCTCAGCAACTTTGTAACATTCTTTAACAAATCAAATATATATCCTAAGTGTACAATGTGCTTCAGTGGGATGAAGAGAAGACAGCAGACCAGAGCTAACCATGAAACAGACCTAGAGGTGAAGCCTTTTAGGAGAAAAAATCACAATGATGTCACTACCCTACACAGGTGACACTGGTGTCCTTTCCCAGCATCTTCAAGGTACCATATTAGTGCTGCAAAGCACAGCATCCTTGGTGTAAAAACAACATCTCCTATCCTTTCTCAAAGAGCCTCCTGATTAAACTATGAAAAACTTCTGCCACAAATTTAAAAGCTTCTACATAGTCGATTTTCCAAAGCGAAATGGTACATGCCCCAGGTATGATTTACTGTCTATATTTTGTAATTAACAGCCTGGATGGCTCCAGACATTTCTGGCTTCACTAATCTGGAAATGGAAAGAACTTTTCCCCAAAACTTAGCTGTCAAATTATTCTTCTATTAATGTACTGTTTGATGATGGTTTTGAAATGCCAAGGCACTCCAACAGATAACCATTTGAAAATCTGTACTTGAAGCTTTTAAATAGCATGAAATATTAGTGTGGGAACCCACAATCAAGCAGAGGGGCAGGTGCAGGGGAAAGGGAGGAAGACAGAGATGGAAGCGGCGGAAACAGTCTTGGGCCTCTTTCCTGATACTGGCATATTAATACTGGCAACAGAGTTCCTAGCATTTGCACAGCAACAATTAGCCAAGATACACTTTTTTATTTTCTGTAAGAATCAAAGCTTGCTTATTTGTGTATATTTGGAATTCCACCTGATAGAAAACAGGGGAAAAAAATCTACATTTCAAACAAGTAGAAAAGATTGGCCAGGCATGGTGGCACACACTTGTAATCCCAGCACTCAAGAGGTGGAGGCAGGAGGATCCTTGTAAGTTTGAGACCAGCCCATGCTACAAAGTGAGCTAAAGACTAGCCTGAACTGCACAGCAAGACCCTGTCTCAAGAAGACCAAAAAAAAAAAAAAGATAGTATAAAATCATATTATCAAACATCAAGTTGTCTAACTGTGGAAAGAACTTTATAAATTTCACTTTAAAGGCAAAAGAAAATTTTTCTGGTAAGTTGCTCTGTCTTCTTGGGTTTTAATACTCTAATCAAAAATCTTTCTGTCCAATATGGTAACTGCTATCCACAAGTGTCTACTAGGCTACTGCAGAAACCCTCACATGCTGTGTGTAAAACACATGCTGAATTCAAAGACTTAATTAGGAGAAAAATAATGTGAAATATTAATGATTTTCATGTTGAAAGAGATGATAACATTTTGGATACAATAGACTAAATAAAAACATTACTAATGTTAATTTTATCTGTTTCCTTTTACTTTGCATAATCTGGCTTCTAAGAAATTTGAGATTAAATATGTCACTCATTTGTGATGCTCGTATTTCTATTATTTTTTTTTTGTTTGTTTTGAGATGGGGTCTTGCTATGCAGTTCAGGGGGCCTTGAGCTCACTTTGTAGCCCAGGCTGATCTCGAACTTGCAGTGATCCTCCCACCTCAGCCTCCAGAGTGCTGGGATTACAGGCGTGAGCCACCATGCCCAGCCGTATTTCTATTATTATAATACTATATAAGTAAATCAGATTCAATTAAATTAGTTAAATCCCTCCAGGCCTAGAGTCTCACTCAAAGAAACTGTATACACTAAGAAGCTAATAAGTTTTAAGTTATCATAGAGAAACTTAGCTTTCAATAATACTTTATTCTTTCTCACTTTTCCCTGAGATGTCTCACTGCCTCATCATTCTGTTGCCCAAGGATCCCTAACGGTCAAGAAGAGTCAATGTGTCAGCCTAGCAATAAACCGCAAGTGGATGTTTAGGGACATTCTGGACGGATCATGTATTTGCCATATGACCATATTCTTTATAGACATGTTGATGTCTAGTTTTGATGTCTACGATGAACAATGAACTCTTTGTTTTAATATCTATACAAAACGAGCTGTGATGTCAAAGAACTTTGAAAGTCCCAAAATCCACTGATCGCACATATACTAGTACTTATGTGTTACCCGGGAAACATCTGAAAACTAGTGATTTCTAGGCTTAATGTTTGGAGCAGGTCTTGAGTATGTCCAAGATCCTGACTGTATCCTAAGAAGCTTCCCAGATCACTCTGAGGCTTTGACACAGGGACCCGCAGACATACTTTCTTTTGTAACTGGTGTATAAGATGAACTGTCCAAGTGGGAAGGCCTGGGGACCTCAGGCCTGGAAGCCAAGATGCAGGACTCCTACTGCCCACTGCCATCACATAAGGGTCATCTTCAAACATGTGCATTACTCACCCTTCAAGAGCCCCAGCCATCAGAATATCTTCCTTGTCAGTTTTAACATCCAACTCTGGTTCTCCACTAAGTAGAAGCTTCAAGTTATAAATAACCAGCAAAGTACCTGGTAGAAAAGTGGATGTTTGACTTGTCAGTATTTTAAATAGAATAAAATGCTACACATTGTGCTATCATCTCATCTATGAAACTGAGTCTGCTATAGATAAAATTTCCTTTTGTACCTCAGAAAATAATATGCTGGGATGTGTTCCAAAATATATATCTTCCAGCAGACTCTGCTCTCTGCCAAAGAATGTTGAGTTTTTATAATATGGTGTTTCTTATTACTATCCATTATAAGTCTTTCAAACTCTGGCACTGTTTTCATAATTTGCATCATGAAAATTGTTAGGAACCTGAGCCAAATTTGTATCACAGGCAAAGCTCTCATCAGTAGAACTGAAATCAATGCATAAAGAACGATGAGATTTTAAAACTGTAAAAATGCAAAATTTTGTTTCTAGACTTCATGGTTGGTATTGGCAAACTTTCCCTGCAAAAGGCCAGATAGTAAATATTTTAGGATCTGTGGGCCATATGGTATCTATCATAATTACTCGTAACTCAGCTTTGCCTCTGTAACATAAAGCAGTCACAGAGAATATATAAATGAATGAATGTCACTGTTCTGATAAAAATTTTATTAATAAAAACAAGAATGACCTGTGGCCATGGTTTGCGGATTCCCTGCTATAAGGCATGGTTAATGTAAGATCTCAAATTATTAACAAATTTGATTATGATATGAAGATATTTGGGACTGCCTGTAAAATGTAAAACAACTACTTGTACTTTTTGTAGGAAAAACAGTAGCATGGCCAAGAACATGGACTTTGGAGCCTAAATGCCTATGTCTAATTTGTATATAACCCCTTATTAATACAGTGACCCACTAAAATTATCTAATCTCTCTAAATCTAATTTTTCTAATCCATTAAACAGAGTTTAAGAAAGGCCTGCCACACAGCATTTTTTGAGAATTAAACTGACTTCATTTTTAGAAAGCATTTGGAAAAGTATTCGTAAAATAAGAAACCCTTCATTAATATCTATATATTTTATAGCTAGAAGTCAACCAAAAGATTACAATAAATTTCTTTGAAATACATTATGTATATTCTAATACAATGAATACTAATTTATTTGTCACTTTTATTCCTTCTGAAAAAGAAAAATAAGTGACTTCAAACACTATTTTTTAAGCGAAATGCCCTATCAGAGAAGAAATTTTGGTGGTAAAGCAAATCAAGCCTGAAACAAGTTTTTTCAACTTTCATTGTAAGCATTACATAAGTCAAAGTTACAAGAAGTAGGGTGCACACAGCTTTCTCGAAAGCAGAGCTCTTGTGCTTCTAGGTATAAAAACACAAAAGTCAGTGGATACAGCACACTCTGTGTTGAGGCAAAAGAAAAAGAGGAGGAAGATCTGTTAACCTGAGAGGAAAGTGTTGGCAAAGATTTTGTTAACTCTCTGTCTCAGAAATATAGATTTATTATTGTATAAATTGCTAACTTTCTTGTCAGCTGGTGTCACGCAGTCTCAGATGCTGCAATAAGCATCTCCAACTTCCACTACACGGTGCAGGGAGTGGCAGGTTACTGTGGTCAGAGCACACATCACCTCTTTCATTTGGTTTTATCCACCTCATGTGAGCACAAAACTTGCTCCTGCATCAAAGATTTATAGCAACTTACGTTTGAAGTCTCTTAAAACTCATGTTGACAAAATGAATGTCTTTATATGAGGTTATTAATACAAAAATATGAAAACATATAAAGAGTGTCCATTAAAATTTTAAAGTGTTTATGATCTTACCGCACGTTCCATAGATCACACCAAACTGCTGCATCAATTCGGCTTCGTTTTGAAATGGAGAATGTTTATAAATTATGGACAGTTCTGTTGAGAATTTTTGGGGATCATCTCTGATAGATTCTTTGGTTCTTGTTAACCATGAAGGCATTGGAACTACAACCTATTTTTAAAAAGTGAATGTATTATAAAATACACAAAGATCATCATGTTTTTGTCAGACCCTAATCTATACTTCTTTTCATCTAAATTATAAAACACAAAATGAAGTTTATTTTCTTCCCGCATTGTATTCTAATTTTATAGAGACAACAAATGTATATTTAGGGTTTTATTCTGAAGTAGTCCTCTGTGGAATGCAGAGACAGATGGAGTCTACCTCAGCTCCCTCTTGAAAGATGGGTGGAACGGCAGAGCAAACAACGCTATCAGCACTTTAGAAGTTGAAAAGTAGATGACAGCATACCAAGAAATACAACCCAAGGCCCCCAGCCAGAAAAGAAAGGAGCCAGCCTGATTTAAAATTCAGATTGATGGCAATAGCGCCAGAAGCAGCAGCAAGCTTCCCATCTGGCTACAGATCCTACTGTTCTCCAAAAGCCTGGAATGTTTATTCTCTCAAAGAAGTGCACCAACGTGTTTCTGGACCTAAAGACCTATAGGCACTTGTCACTAGGGAAACCTTACTGAGAATAGGGGAACGGAGTGAAAGTGTATATTATATCTAATGCTGAGAACCCCAAATGCTTTTTCTCATCTGCTTCCCAAAAAAGCTGGCAGCTAGATTGTCGGGCAGAAGTCTGTAGGAAATCTGACCAGTCCAGAAGGAAAGGTCTAAAGAAAATAACACTAAATGTTATCCAACAGAAAAGCCCAGATTGTTGGATTACTTAATTGGTATACTCAGAGCTGCCAATGCCACACTCTTGGGAGTTTCAATCAACATTTTATTGCACTAATAAAAGTGCTCTGGACTAAGAGTCATCTAAGAAAATCATCTGATATGGTAAATGGAAACCACATAAACAAAAATAAATAAAGCAACTCAGTGAAACAGAAACCATACAAGAAAGATGAAAATGTCAAAGAGAAAAAAAGTCATTGTTAACAATCTGCAGAGCTGTTATGAGAAAATACTGCATGAATGAAGCAAGAACCAGGTATTGGGCCAGGGGTTTAGCTCAGTGGCATAAGTGCCTACCTGGCAAGTACAAGGTCGTGAGTTTGATCCCTGGTATAAAAAAAAAAACAAAAACTAGATACCGTAGAAAAAAGGTTCACTGAGAGAATAAAATAAGTTTCTTGGAAAAGCTGGGTACATGTAGAATACAAATAATGTCCTGGAGAGTGGTCCCCAGGGGCTAGGGTTGGAGCTCTGTGGTGCTACTTTTGCTTAGCATGCCTGAAGCCCTGGATTTGATCCCTGGCACTGCAATCAACAGATAGTGTCTGCCTCTGATGAACCCCAGAGTGAATCAATACCTTCTCTCCATTTCTCACACGTGGTTCTAAATCCTAAACAAGGAAGAAGTCACAACAATTTCAACTCCTGAGAGGATAAAGGGAGCAACACTGTTGCCATGGCAGCTGAAGGAGTTCCTCAGATCCTACCTCACTCAGACTTTCTTCTTCACAGAACGTCTGAGAAAAAAGCACGCAGGTCATTGTTTCTTCCTTCTTCGTAAAAAGAATAAAATCTTTTCCAATTCTCATGGACCCACTACATTGAAAATGAAGAACACAAGATTTACACCTCAGATGTTAAAAATGAAAAACACAAGGTAGCTTGAAAAGTGCACTGTAATGGTTTGCTCTTCTGAACAACCTGTCCCATTGACCTATCACCAAGCGGTCACAATCATTATTTTATTTCTCAAAGTAGCACTGAGAATTGGAATGCATCCAGTCTCACTCTTGCTTGAGACCCAGCTACCAAGATGAGGTTCCATCCATGGCTCAGAAGAACAATTACTGGACCCTTGTGGAGATACACAGGTGAGCCTCAGGCCTCACCTCTCTTTGAGACAAACTAGAAAAAGCTGTAGGCTACAGCACTTAGGCTACAGCATGCTTTGAAACACAACTGAACAGAGAGACCATTTACAATGGAGTCTGAATAATCTCCAGAGGTACCACTTCAACAGTACCTGTGAGAAGTCACTTTAACTATATATAACAATTAATTTTTAAAATGTTGCACAAATCATGACAGTTATGGGGATGGAGATTCCAAAACAAGGCAGAACTTCTCTAAAAGTTTACAGTGTTTTTAAGTTTTACAGTTTGACTCATTCTGCATAAGTCTGCCTTTAATACTGTTTCCAGTATAAGTAATGCATGCATCAGGAGGAAAAATGCTCACCTTTTAAGACCATTGCCATATTGCCCAATGAACTTCGAGGTGGGCAAGTGTTTCTTGTGTGTTCCGAAGTTAATTATGTGTGAAGCTTCCTCTGTAATTGACAATGACACTCAAGATGGTTAGGAAGAGTGATCTTATCACATATCTCAGGGAATTTGGATAAACCCATACCTCCTGGGCCAGTCCATAGACAAAGATTCATATCAGGATTCACAACTTCGGGCAAGGATCTTAATGATGTGACATGCATGGAACTGGGACAGACTTAATTTCATGAATTGGGACAGAGTTCAAAACTATGAGCCTTGATCAGAAGGCTTGCCCCCTGTGGGCAGCCAGCATGGGCAGGAAATATAGCCAGCCCTACCCCTGCACATATGCTGCCATTGGGAAGCTTGCTTCCCTCAGGTAAGCAGTGTGGGAAAGGAGAAACAGCCAGATATGCCCCTTATGCCCACAGGCCACCACTGGAGATACTTGCTTCCCATGGGCATCCAGCATGAGCCGGGAAAATCAAACATGCATCTGCGTGCCTATTGCCATAAAGGGAGTCCCAGCGTAGCCATGTAGACTAAGAGAAGAAGCAGCCCTGCCACCATGCACCTATGGTCATTGAGGAATCCTCAGTGTAGCCACACAGGTCTGGAGAATTCCACCTCATACCCTACTGCTTCCCAGGGAACCTGAGTTCAGAGAAATTCAGGTGCCTGCCCCAGGTCCCTACATTGCAGAGGGGCAGCCATTATAGGAAGTACCTGGAATTCCACAAATGGTTTGTTGTGAGGAACATAGCAAAATGTCAAGACAAAGGAGCAAAAAGCAAGCTCAGACCTCCAGCCCATACAGACCAAGTCTGGGAGTTACAGATATAGAAGAAAATGGAATTCACATGCCTGAAATGTCTGAAAGGATAGTAACTAAAGTAAAGAAACAACTTCATGAGTTTGTAAAAGTAATCAAATCAGAAATAGAATCTCAGCCCATGAGCTAGGCTCCACCATGGAGACTGGGAGACAATTCAGCAAGAAGATAAAGCATGACGTCCCTTGAGCTGGGCTCTGCCCCAATCAGGAGACTCAGCAACAAGACAAAGCATGAGCCAACCAATGCACAGGCTGGGAAACCAGAAGAGCATCACCCTACCCCCAAGTGCACCCACATACACACTGGTAAGCAACGCACTGATTCAGAGGACTCAAAGTGAGATGATAACAATTGAGGTCAAAGAACAGCTTGATGCCTGTACTGTTTGACTTTGCAGGCCTGGTACTGGTGGTCTGGGCATTTTTTTGGAGGATGGCAGTGTGCGCTGTGGCACCTGTGGGCGACCTCCTTCTGTCTTGTTTTTTAAATCTATTCATTTTACTGTTTTGTTTTATTTCAGTATTTGGTGGCCTAAGCAACTATTTTGAAGATACCAATATGCAATATCACAACCACTGTTAAATTCCTATCGTTTCGTTTTGAAAATATATAGCTATTGTTGCTTTGTTGCTGCTATTTTGTCATTTTGCTTTTGTTGCTTTGTTAGACTTATTTGTTGATTTTTCTGTTTTTTTCTCTTTAAAATAAAATTTAAAAGAATATCTCAGATAAAAGAAGAAATTGAAAACAATGAAAGAACTGCTGAGCATATCTAAAGAAACATAGATAAAGAAGAGGAACATAGGAAAATGATGGAGTAGCCAGCCTTCCTGGTAAGCTGTGCAGGCCACGTACACTACAGGGAGAGAAAAGCCAGCATCTCCTGAGAATCCGCCATGCTGGGAGTTGGGGGACCAACGAAGACATCAACCAGCCAGCCTTCCTGGCAAGCTGTGCAAGTCACACACATTCCAGGGAAACAAAAGTCAGATAGTGCTTTCTGTGGACCTATTGGTGCACGGGCTGAGAATCAAACAGGGTCCATCCGCCCCCTTCCCACCCACGACGTCAGCAATCAGACAGTTCAAAGGACAGCCTGAGTTGACAGCAACTAAGGTACATAGAGCAACTAAATGTGTGTATTGTTTGATTGATTATGCTGACCTGAGGCCAACAGTCTAAGCATCTCTTGGGAGGATGACAGTGTGCAATATAGCAAATATAGGGGATTTGCTTCTGTCTTGTCTTTGAAGTCCAATATTGTTTGCACTGTTTTGCTTTGTTCTGATTAACTGTTTTGCTTTAGTCAATATTCTGTTTTGGTTGGTTTTATAGTGGGTTGGTTTTTGTTTGATTTTGCTATCACTGATGGAATGGACAATTATGATAACAAGATATACTATGGTAGCTATTATTGTTTTCCTGGTATCCTGCTCTGAAGTTCTATACCAATTTTGATGCACTGTCTTGATTGGTTTTGTTCTATCTTGTTTTGTTTTTTAGAATTTTACTACCTTTTAAAAAAAAGATGGAAACCTTGAAGAACAATATAGGAAAGAATTACAATGCATCAAGAGATTTCAAGAGATATCCAGGAAATTAAAAGCTCCATCAAAGCTGACAAACTACTTGAAAGAGACTCAAATAGAGTTTCAGACCTTAATGACAGGATTGCAACCAGTGATTTTCAAAGAACGATCTCCTAAAAATAGAAAGGAACCAGGATATAACAATTCAATGGCTGCAAGCCAACACAAAGAAAAATAATTTAAGAATGATAGGTGTCAGTGGAAAAGTAGAGGCCAACACAAATGACATAAAGACTATTTACAGAAGTGATAGCAGAAAACTTACCAAATGTGGGGAAAAAACCTGTGGCATAAAGATAAGCAAGGCATATAGAACTCCAGTTAGCCATAACCAAAATAAATCCATGCCCAGATATGTAATAATCAAGATCCCAGAAATTCAACACAAGAACAGAATATCAAAGGCTGTTGGAGAAAAGAAACAGATCAGCTGTAAAGGAAAACCCATCAGAATTACAGCAGGCTTCTCAACACAAACCAACAAATCCAGAAGAGCTTTGAGTGAAGTGTTTCAAATCCTGAAAGAACACTTCTAACCCAGATTAATGTACCCTGCAAAACTGTGTTTCAAAATTGATGGAAAAATAAGATACTTCCATGGTAAAGAACAACTGAAAAAATTCATTACCACCAAACCAACCTTACAAAAGGTACTGAAGGGTATTCTAGAGAGAAAGATAGCAAAGATTCCAGGAATAGCAGCAGAGGAAGATCACCAAACAGGGCAGGCAACTGGAGAAAAGGAAAAGTGGAGGGCCAACAGCAGGAGGATAGCATGGCAGAGACAAACCAGTGCATGCCAGCTGTAACCATTAATGTAGATGGCCTCAATTCAGTAGTAAAAGAAACACAGGGAGAGTGGATCAAGAAACAAGATCTATCAATATGCGGTATATGAAAAACACATTAAATTCAACAGAAATTCATAGACCAAGAGTCAAAGGTGAAAGAATAATGTTCCATGAGACAAGAAACCAGAAAAAAAAAAAAAAAACAGTGGTAGCTTTCTCATCAACTGCAGAATGGATGAGGGAAATATGATATTTTTATGCAATTGAAAACTACTCATCTATAAAAAGGGGTAATCTCGTTGCTCCTGTAGGTAAATGGATGAAACTTGAGATCATGCTCATGGATGAAATGGTTTAGACTCATATGGGTGAACATCATGTTATCTTCTAACATAAAAAAACCACAATAAACACACAATATGCACATGAATGGAAACAGCGTAGGGAAGCCTGTCAGTTCATACAGTTAATACACAGTAATGACTGTAATTTTTCAAATCGCTCTCTCAATAATATGGATTATTCTACATCAGCTGTCCCTTAGTTTCTGATAGAGGTATATGTACCTTGACAAATCTGTCATAAATTGAAAATATCAGAAGTTGAAAATGCGTTTACTACCCTAATTGCCAAACTTCAGTTTAGCCACAGTGTGAGCTCTGCAATGCAGCCTCCCCTTCACGGTCATGCAGCTGGCTGGGAGCAGGAGGTTGCTGCTGAAGTCCAGCGTAGCAAAAGAGTATCCTAACACTCGCTGTTAGTCTAGAACAAAATGCGAAGTTTCTACTGGCTGCATATTGCTTTGGTGCCGTGAAATAAAGCAACACATTTTAACTTGAATCATGCTAAGTCAGGGGCCTCCTGTGTTTCAGCTAAGATGCTAGTCCCTTCTGAAGGCCTGAATATTTGCAGGAGCTCTCCTCGTTCTGCTTGTTCATAACCAACAGTAAAAGAATTTCTAGTGAATATTTTTATTCGTGCATGTTTGCAGTACACAATAATTATACATTTGCTTTTTTACAGGAATGGCTTTAGGCGATATCATGAATAGTCTGCCATTTATTTTAAGAATTGAGGAATATGAGCTTATTATTGGGGCTAGAAGCAAAAATGAAACTTTTTTTGAGTCTGGCTTTTTTTTTTTTAACAACCTCTTTATCTTCTCATATTTAAACACTAAAGAATCAAAATGACCTGGAAAAAAATCAGAATCATCAAGGCAAAGTCAGAACATAAACTGGATGGGCTACTACTCAAGCATTTTCTAAACTTGCTAATAAATAATTCTTTGAAAATTGAGACAAAGGAGCAATTTTAGAACTAGAAGGAGATAACTGCTTAACTTTGCATGCTCAGCCTACACTGGTAGTAATGACCACTGTTTCCTCAGATAAGCAAGCCCACAAGAACATCTCTATATGAGCCTCTGCGGGTGGACTGACAGCTGGTGGTCAACCTGTAACACTAGGCTGAACTGAAAATCAGCGTGGTGCTGAGTGTGGAGGGCCCACCTGAGGACAAACAGGAGAACTGGAGAGGAAGAAGTAGTGTTGTTGGTTTTCCTGGTGCTGTTAGTTCTCATACAGAAGCAAGTCATGCTGGCTTTCCTGATACAAACTTGGCTGTTCTCATCATTGGAAGAGTTCAGGACCTTATTGTCACTGAGGATAGCTATGATACTTTTTATGGGGACTCTGATCCTTACTTTGAGCGTCATTTCCTAGCTGTAGTGCAGAACCTTCAGCCTACTGGCACAAATCCTTCACGCTGCTGACACAGACTTTCTAGCTTCTGTCGCTGACCTTTGAGGATTCCCAGCACAGACCCATGAAACAGACTTGCATGAGACATTGTCTTGGGCTCCAGGCCTTCAGCTGGACTCATTGAGGACACTGCCATTGGATCCAGGGCCTCTGATGGATTCTTTGGGTCTTTATTTTGTGGGTATATTTCCTGTACTTCTTTTGTATTTGACTCTTTGGGTCACTATTATAAAATAATCCTATAAATTATATGTCCTGTATTAAATTGTTTTATTTGCAAATCTGTACTATAACAGCCCCTTCAACATTTTTGAAGCAAAGTGGTCAAAATCCTAGCTTGTGGGACATAAAATGTTGTAAGAATTAAGGAATATGCTATCTAAAAAAACTCAAAGCTCACATCAGAAAATGATGTACATTAGACCTATGCGCTATTATGTATTGACTTTGTGCTAAATCTAAGTAAATAAAGTCATGTAATATTTGTCATGAGGGGGCCATCCATTTGAACCTAAACACGTTTGAACCTGCAAAGGAATGACCAAACTGCCATGAACCAGAAGAGGTGACCTCTACCTCAAGGTTACATAGAAAATTTAAAATAACTTAAAGGTGCTGGGAATAGCCTTGGTGCTCTTGCAAGCCACAGTTGAAAGATGGACTGAAAACAGCCTCAGATGGCATCTGGTCACTATTTCTATTCCATTCATTCCCCAGACACTTTTTTCTAACAATCAGTGCTATTTGTCTGTCACTCTTTCTGACAATATCTATTTACATTCACTTATTGTCTTCATTGAGAATCTAAACTTCAGATGATTGCAATGAATTTACTCCACTGGCTGGAAAATTTAATCCTAAAAACTTCACCAATAAATGATAGCTTTATTTTCCTATCAGCTCCATACCTGCTTCTGAAGAGATAGCTCAATTTAGTTTTATTTATTTTATGAGTCTTCAGACTGTTTTCTTTAACAGCCAGTTAAGTGTCTAGATAATTAACTTACCAGGGCTCAGGCCACATCCATCATCCAGGAAGCACAACAGGAATCCACCCTGCAGTTTTTCATTATCCACTGTAAGGGAAAGCAGTTATTACTAATAAATATTGGGCTTAATTTGTTCATCAGAAAGTCATGCTGCTCACATAATTATTCGTCCTACTCAGCTGCAGCCATGCAGTGACAGAGTTACGGCACAGTGATGCAGCTCAGAATGGAGTCTTGGCTACAGCTTCATAAAAAAACTACAGGGGAAAAACAATCATGCAACAAAAAGGCTTTAAATTAACGTAACACATCTACATGTTAATAAATTATGTATGCAGCAGGACATACACTGCTCTGAAATTGGACGAGGCCTTTAAATTTCAGGTGTTTCTTTCCTGGGAGAGGAAAACAGTAGTTGATGATGTAACCACAGGATCCCTCTATCACATTGATCAACCTTTATGCCCTCCTCTGACCAAAGCACTAATTCAAAAATAAATCTAAGCCATTCTTATTAAATTCACCAGGTTGCTTCCTAAGCAAGCATTTAATTCCTGTAAGAACCCTTTATTGAGTGTTTCTTTGTGGCAGGAAATATTTGCTTTCTGAAGATGCATTTGATTTTTGATTTTTTTGGCCATTAATTGAAATCAGTTGTGATGATACAGCGGCACCCTTAAATTATATAAAAAATCACTTCTGGTTTTAAACTTGTTAAAGATGTAACTAAAACTACTGCGATTAATTTTATAATTTATGGTTTTATAGTTGTATAGTTTCAGAATCAGTTTATAAACTCTTTCTGCGAATAGTTTCAGTGGTTGGATTGTGAGTTCCACAAAGAAATATTTAGGTGTTATTACAGAATTATTTATGCATAATAAACTGCATATGTTTATATAATATGATAAATTTGGGTACTTATACACCCACCCATACACACACATTCTCTCATACACAGGAAACTGTCACTACAATTAAAGAAGTGAACACTGTCATCACACCACACATTTCCTCCTGGGGCATCTGTAATCTCTCTCTTCTTTTCTTGCATCATTCTGCATCATTCCCAGGCAATCTCTTGTTCTGCTTTGTGTTTCTATGAATTACTTTCTAGCACATTTAAATCAATCATTATGTTCAAAGGTCAACTAGAATTCACGTTTACAAATCAGCACAAGACTAAATATCTAAAAGATATATGTAATTGTTTTTTGTTGCTGTAACAAAAGACCAAAGGCTAGATAACTTGTGAAGAAAAAAAGCTTATCCATCCCACAATCCTGAATGCTCAAGAATAAGGTACCAGCTTCTGCCCAGTTCTGGTGAAAGCCTCATGGCAGACAATACCACAGGTGCAGGAACACATGCCAGTCAGAATGATCATGTAGCAAGACAGGAAGCCAGAGACCCAAATGTCAAGTTCACTCTCCTATAACAATCTACTTTTATAAGAACTAACTCTGGAACCAGCATGAATCCCTTTCGAGGTCAGGGCCTCCAATGACCCAACTACGTCTCACTAAGCCACTTCTTTTAAAGGTTCCATTGCCTCTTAAAATCATCCCACTGAGAGTTAAGTTTCTAACACATGAACTTTTAGGGGGAAACCACATCCAAACTCTAGCATTAATCTTTTGAGATTCAAGGGTTACACTCTTGTGCCCAACCTAAAAGCTCCTCCTGGTTGTCTTCTGTTCATGTAGGACTGGGAACTACCTGGGCCCAACCAAGTGCAGCCTCCAGGCATCGCTGGACAGTAATTACACCTCGTGCTGCACTTCTTGGTATATTTTCTCAAGGAAAAAGCATGCATAGAAAGCGATGGCTTCCATGAACAGCTGAAAAACCAAGATTCCCAACAGCTATATAACATTTGGCTCCTTTTTAAAATTTTGATAAAGCTGTGTCATAGATTGGGGGCAAACAAGTATGGTCCCAAAAGTGTAACAATCCCTACTATCTACCCTGAAACTTTGTTTTATTTCAGTTATTCAAAACTATGGATTTCAGAGATGGCTACCATCTGTTAATTACACGTCTGAGATCAGACAGACAACTTTTCCCTCAGGAGACTTACTCCTTCTTCTGCTGTTCAGTAGGTGACACACTCTGCTCTTAGCCATCACTGGCCCCTCCAGGTTTTCACCCCACTCATGGACAGGGTCGTCCTGATTTTATCATCTTTATGTCTTTCAGACTCCATCACTTCCTCTACTTTCATTCAGGAAACCACCATTTCTTCTCTAGCTATAGCACCCTAACTTCTTTCTCTCCCTAAAATCAAAGGGTGAGGGGTTTTTTCTGCTATCCTGCTAAAAACCTCTCCATGGCTTCCCATGCTTTTCAGATGAAATGAAAAACATTTCGCAGATCTTGCTGCTCCTGGTCTGCTGCTGCTTCTCAGACTTATCCTCCTGCTTCCCTCTGATGCCGCCTTCCTGTCCCACAAAAATACTTCCCTAAATGATGCTTGCACGTCTCAAACATTTTTCTATGTTCTCTCTGAATTCAAGGCCCAGCACATCCTGTTCCTGTGCGCTCTCTGTGCTTGAGTCACCAGATGAAGGCCTGTTTTCTCTAGATTAGTTCATATAAGATTTCTGGTAGCTTTGGTAATCTTCCTCCACCCTAAAGGACCCAGAATGAATGTTCTTTTCCTAAAGTTTCTTTTCAACTTTCATAACACATTTTTAAAATATTCATTCATATATCTACCTCTGTTTCAGACCTTAATTTTTAGATCTTTTTGGAACATAATTATTTGTAAATAAGACAAAAGCTGTAGGATCTTTACCCATAAAAGTGTAAATACATACATTTTCCACAGATGCCTACACTAAGGTGCCAATTCCTTAAAAGTGGACACTGTGCTAACTAACTACTCAGGCCAATGCCTGACACTCAGTGACCACTGAAAAATGTATTCAGGGCCCTGAGTAATATACCATGGTGACCTAATATACCTAATACACCATGGTGAGCCTATTTAATTTGAATTTCACAGTCTTCAAATTATTTGGAAGAAACTAATTAGAGAGTAAGTCAGGGCCTCAGTAAATTATTTGAAAATTAGTCAAATCTTAGACTAACTATATATCCTCAGAACAATTTTACCTATAGACATTAAGCACTGTCCTGGTTTCTATTTTTGCTTTTGTTTTTAAGAAACTTAATTTGCAAGGTTGATAGCCAATGATGATTCACTGCAGTAAAATAAAAGCATGTAACATGAAGAAGCAATTTAACACATGCAAGCAAAAAAAGGAAACAATGTGTCTTGTTTCCTTCTCATTTCTGGGACAAAATACTCAACATCCAAATTAAAGAGGGAAAGATTTATTTAGTTCATAGTTTGTGGAAGCTCCGCTCCATAATCAGCTGGCTCCCAGGCAGGGCAGCATGACAGAGGGGCAACAGTCCATGGTGACAGAAGACACCAAGAGCAAAAGGGGAGGAGCAAACCTCTTTCCCTCCCCTATATTGTACGCAGGCTCCCCACCCCAGGGTGGATGTAGCACTCACAGGATCTTCTTGCTCCTACAAAGGCTCAAGAGGTTTACATAGTGAGGACCCTGGCCTCATGCTGAGTTGCTTAGTTAAACTTTTAAACTTCTCAAGTTGATGCAATGACTCAATGGTTACAACACCCTCGGGCATAAACAGCCACCCTATGGCAAGTCCTCTATGCCCTATGATGTAAAACTGTTGGGTCATTTAATTAAGCTTCTAAACTTCTCAAGTTAACACAGTGTATCAATCATTACATAGTGCTGCTTTCATCTCAAACTGGCCAGCTACTGTCTTGCTTGTTTATGATAATACTGAGTGCTCCGGAGAGTAGGGTGAAATGAGCACTCTTATCCCTCCGGTGTCCTGTCACACCCAGGAGTACCTCGTGTGTGGACTCTGACTACAGCTGCTGAGCTCTGTCATTCTGGGTGGTCTTCTTAGCCTCTCATCAGTAGAAACTGTGCTCTGAATGAAATGCTGCTTCTGTCCATTCATCATTTCTGGGATCACTGCCCTACTTCAGATTCACACGAAATCATGCTTAGGCAATTTCCATGACACATCTCCCTCTAGCTCTCCTTTTGTGATCCTCCAGGCTATCTGTTATGCTGTTACTCTAATATCTTTATGTTAGGAAGGAAAAAGACCACATGTCTATTTAAAAGAGTGACACCACACAAACCCTTCACAGGTCCACTGACTAAAGAAAAACATCTTGGTGTCATACTCAGGCCCTTCATCCATTTTCCCCTAACCCTTAGCTCTAGCCAAGCTAACATCGTAATTGTTCCCTAAATATTTTTTCTCCGGATAACTCTACGGTGCAATCCCTCCCATCATTCAGGTCTTCAGAGAAACTTTCCTAGACTATCCTATGAAAACCTGTGTATCTTTCCTAGTATTCTGTTCTCTAAATCTGCTTTTTTTCCCTTTAGCACTGCCTGATATTTATATTTTTATTAGTTCATGCTTGTAATAATACTTCATTCCTACATGCAGTTAGCATATGCACATATTTTAATTTCTTTTTGGATCTCTTTTCCCTCCTCTCCCTTTCCTCTCCCTCCATCTTTTCATCTCTTTCCATTTGAGGAAAGCTCAAATGAGGATCTAGCTCCCCATGATCTATATTTTATCTTGCTCTTTATTTGTGATTTTGGTTTCTAAGAGAAAGCATGCAATACTTAAATTTATGTGCCTATTTCACTTAACAATATGATTTCAAGGTATATCCAGAGGTTTCCTACAAATAACTCGTTTATTTTTATGGTAGAATAGTACTGCACTATTTGTAAAAACACATTTTCTGCATCCATTCATTTGTAGATGGATAAATATTGTCATCCATGCCTCCAAAAGCATGTTTCATGAGAGTACAGACTTAACATTTTGCTTAGTGTTTCTTTCCCAGAAAAACAAATGCTCAATAAACTGTTGTTAAATATATGAACAAATCCCTCAATAATTTAACTTTATTCTTTTTCCTCCTAATTACATTTTAGACAACAATACTTTTTTTTTTACACTACTTGACAAAACTCACATGCACATTTCAAGATCCAGGTCTTTAGTATGAAGTGATTTCTCCTTTACCTGTGTGTCTATCATACTTTGAGCCTTTCCTAGGCAAGAGATACTTTCCTATCCTACTCCCTGTATGGATGGTCTATGACTAAATTAATGTGGTTTCCACTTACAGCTTTTGCAACTTCCAATGGTTTCACTGGTACAGAACCCCACTGAAAATCAACACAAAAGAAAAGACCATTTTTTCTCCACCAAAGAAGCATCAGCATGATATGGAGCAGTAAATTTGTTGGTCGTGAGAAACAGTTTTATTTTTAAAAGCTTATTAACATAATGACTATTGCTGATCAAGTATACATTTTTTCCAACTTATCACAGTTTTAAAATATATGAGTGAGTTTACGTAAATGTTGATTCTGAGCTCCCTGATCTGGCTGGTCCCAGAGCTAAAAATAAACTGCTCAGACCCTTCCTTCATTCTGCTTTTGGGAGCAAGCCTCGTGCAGAGAGCTGGCCTTTGCTTCCTTCTCCCCAGGGAAGGCCAGTGTTGTGGGAAGCTGAGCTCCAGACTGTGAGCAGCCTGACCCCAGGGTCTGATCAGCGAGTGCATGTTCTCTCTCACAAAAGCTCCACATTCTGACCTAGTATCTGGTAGATGCTGATTCTTTCATACATTTCTCAAACACTTCAGAACCTGGAAAGTACAAGCGGGGAAAGAACATCATTTACCATATTCTCGGATGCCTTGTGATATCCATGACTCCCTCGGCAGTGACAACCAAGTACCTGATTCATGCTCAAAAAGTTAACTCAACTGCAATGCTTTTTAAATAAGACATGGGTTAGCATCATGGAGAACATCCTCCTGCCTGTGACCAGCAGCCAGAATTACAGGGCAGCTGATGGAATCAAGGGAGACGAGCCGAACTTCCACTAAGGGCCATTCTCTGAAGCACAGAACCCACAGTCAGTAGCTGCCTATTCAGATGAGATTAAGAAACAACTGCAATCATATTCGGAGGCTATGAATGAAGTCAATGAAGGCCTTCAACCATTCACCATTATGTTCACTTACTCATTATAAAACTCCAAAAAGTTGAAAGTGATGGATGCTTAATTACAAATAACCATGAAGTTAATAAGCTTTTCAAAAACTGTTTCTCATGGCATGTAAATTTACTGCTCATATCGCTTTGATGCTTTCACAAACTCTAGAAGACCTAATTTTGTAAATGGGTCCCCTAATAAGTGAACAATCTGACTCTCAGAGTATACTTTGCTCAAACGGGTTCCCCATTGGGTTACTGTGTTTAGGAGGCATTTAGATTACATTAAAGACCTTTAGAGTGTAGTTTTATTTCATGGAGTAAAATATAAAATAGCTACCGGCTTTCCATTAGAATTAAAACCGATGAAAGGAAATCTGCTCACCTGAAAACACATCAATTCTTGTAGCCCCTGCGTCTCTGGAAACAATATAAAAAAAATCACAGCTTCAGTGAGAAATTATATTTAAAAACGACATTAATTTGAATTGATTATACGAGGTATAATCTATTGTCAGGTATCAAACAATACAAAACTCCACTAAAATTGCTTTAAGATCAATTACTGAAATGTTCTGCTGTACAGTTTTATACTTAGAACTATCATCATTCATAATTTGAGAACATTACCAAGAGGGAAATTCACAAATGTAAAAGAAGTGATAGAACTTAGTGGTACTTTACACAGAGAGCTCAACAAAGTGATTATGAATACAGAATTTTAAGAAAAAATTTCTAGAGAGTGATCCGTAAGATACAGAATGACTATATACTTTGCACTGTAAGAAGAGCATATATGACACATATGCTTATAACAGAAAAAAAAGAAGGCAAACCATGGTCCTCAAGCCAAATCTGGGACACTGTAAATGAAGTGTTAGCAGAACATATTACAAGCTTATTCATTTTCATATCATCAATGACTTCTTAAGCATACTACGGCAATGCTGAGTCCTTGCAACAAAAGCCACGCGGTCTGCAGTGAAGATATTTACTATTCGGTCTTTGGGCAGAAACATAGACTCTTGCTTTACCTGAGGAGGTCTCCAATTTTTTCTTATCTCTTCAGTTTTCTAAAATTCACTGATACTATTTTTGCAATTCTAAGAGTTATTCTTACAATAAAAAAAAAAAAAAAAGGAAAGGAAAGAGAGTCACAAGGTCCCAGCTTCAGCATCGCAGGTGTGGAAGGGGGAAGATGAGGAACGTAGTCTTAGCTGATCTGGAGCAGGTCTCAGGATGAAGGCAGGAGTCTAAAGGGAAGCTTGGTCATGGACTCTCGCTCCAAATTTCCCCCCAATTACATCTGAGCGACATACTGCACTTATTCTAAGTCACCGAGTTTGTGCCTTATACCTGCTTCCTCTACTCAACCCTTATTTCTAAACCTTCTTTGCATAGAAACCTGCAATTACTACCGCCATTTCTTCAGCAATTCCTATGTACCACACAAAATCGAATGAAGTGTTTCTGTTTGTGCTCTTGTAATCCTTAACGCAATCCCCATGGCATGTAGGCATCAATGTCTCTATGATGCATTACACAAAGTATCACTATACTGAACTAGCAGGGATTTGTTTTTTTGGTTTTTTTCCTGAAGAATGCTACTTTTAATCTTTCAAGGGCATCATGATGCATGCCTGTAATACCAGCACTTATGAGGCTGAGGCAGGAGGATCACCACAAGTTAAATCTAGCCTGGTTGACACAGCCAAGCCAATCTCCGCTACAGTGAGATCCTGTTTCAAAAAATGAAAAATAAAATAAAATCTGTCAAGGAAAACAGAAAACTCAGATCATTTATGTAGTGCCTCTTGTTTCTTAAATCTTCTTCTTTTGCTTCCTTCCTTTTCTTTTTGAATTCAGGGCAAAATTTCACCAAGAGGCAAATCTCAGATGTGCTAGACCAGGTCAGGGGGCTGCTGGTTTACAGACGCTGCATTAAAACTGCTCTCAGGGATTGCTTGTCTGGCACTTCCCCGAGCTGGAGGTCAAGCTTTCTTCCTCAGGCCACCACTCATCCTCGGCTATGTAAACTGCCCCCAGGGTCCTATTTCTGCTATGCTCTGATGTTTTCTACCCTCTGTCAAATGAATGAATGAAACTTTCAGAGTGAGGGTCAGCAAGTTGCTGATGATGGACCACTGAGTACCAGGACTCATGGAAATAAAAGCCTCTGTTTTCAGGCTTTGCAAGCGACAACAGTGGCCACCCTGACACTGCAGAGGAGCAGCCACAAGCATTTCATCTGTACAGGCCCCATCCTTTTTAGCTCCTTCTAACTTGAATTCACGGCTCAATCAACTTCGTTCTCTTTCCTCTTCTTCTCTCCCTTTGTATGAGTTCCTTAGTTTTACAAAGACAAGGCTGCATCGCCAGCAACTTTTCACTTAGTGCTGAGCACAAATTCCCAGATAGCTAATTAACTGACTATTCAATACGGACACCTTCTCAGAAGAGTCATTTCCCTTCTATGGCCAGAAGCCTGCAACAAACACAAAAAGCTGAAATACTGTTATCAGCCAGGGGCAGGGCATTTAGATTCCCTCACTGAGACCCCTTATCTAAAAACCTCTGACTATATCCTAAGTGCACCTTGCCTTTTACAGAGAAAGTAGGAAAACCCCTTCTGTAAAATGGAAATCATATAAAATAAGTCAAATATCATGTTCAGTTTAGCTTTAAAAAAAGATTCCCTCCCAAGTCTCCACAAATACACATTTGAATGAAACTTAAACAGGTTCTTTAAACCTCACTGCCTTCAATAGAAACAGTAAAATGGGCTTCAGAAGTTCTGTAGCCAAAGGTGCAAATGGGAACTCTAACTGTGCCTAACAATAACTGTATAACTTTGAATAAATCATCTAGCTTCTATATCCTGACTTCCAATAAGAACTGAGATAAGGATTCCGCCCTCAGATTAGGAAGTAAGAATGAATGAGCAAGTACCCATATGAATGTGTTTATGTGTACCTGCTGTACAGTGAGATGGCAGTAATACTTCCCTCCAGGCTACAGTTCACTTCAATGTACACTTCAGTACGTGCCCAGACCCAAGTGAAAATTCTAAAGACAAAATATATATTGATCTACAGCTCAAAAACTATCCAAATATTTGCTATTACATTGTGATCATCACAAACACACAGATCCAATTTACCTGCACTGCAAGTCTGATCATAAATACAATTTAAATTAAGGTAAATAACTCGTCTCATCTATTTCTGATAAATTCACAAAGAATTTTGATTTTTTTTTTATAGGAACTGAAGTCACAAAACACTTCAAATGGGGGAAACGACGACATATTTTTATCTTCAAATACAGCCAGACTCAATTTATGCTATGAAATTCTCTCGACGATTTTTGTTGATGGTAAATCTCACCTTGCGTTGTCCAGCAATTCAGCAAGGGCTCCAAAAAGGAAACCGTGAGTTGTGCTGACAAGGAAATAAAGGAGAAACACAAGGTTAAACCAAGTGTGTAATAGGGTAAGGGGTTGAGGATGCTCGCAAACAAACGTTCTGCAGTTCTGGACAGATAATCAATTCAAAAGTTACTCTGAAAACAACTTGTTCAGCACAGCCAAGATGCTGAAGCAGATGCTTTGCTTTCCAAAGCCAATGAAAGGACATGGGACACATGTCCTGTTCACTCCTCAAGAAACAAAGATAAAATTAGCTTTCCCTTTAAAAATTGCTTTGAGAGAGTGCTGGCAGGAGGAAAAGGCAAATCCACAGTCGTGGTGCAGGGTTTCTACCCGCCTCTGGGTGGGATCTGAGGCCCTGCACTTGAACTGAGCCGCTCCATGGTTCCACAGTTGTGCAGTTTGCACAGGGCCCACAGAGGACATTTCAGCCTCTATGTCCAAGGGAGCGAACTGCCCCTTCTCATATCGCTTTTCTCACCCTTTCTATTCTGTCTCTCTGGGTAACTCTAAACAATGTACTTCAAAAATTTTATGTATGAAGCATTTATAAATTGCTTTATAAATCTGTGTTCAGGGACTTTTGTCCAAGCCCAGTATGGTGATACACTTCTATAATCCCAGCACTCAGGAGGCTGAGGCAGGATGGTAGTCATGAGTTCAAGGCTAGCTCCAACTACAAAGTAAGAGCCTGACTCAAAAACAAAACAAAACAAAAATTTCCCAATGAATTTTTCATTCAATTATTACTTAGCACCAAATTATTTCTGAATAGTGTTAGTTAAAGCCCTAACCCTACTCTACTAGAAGGTCTGGGGGGTGGGAGTTCATCATAGGCTCAGGAATTGGCAGAGGGCCTCTGTTTGTACCATCGGTCTGTATTTTTCTGTGGAATTTTACCACTTCTGTGAAGCCTGCTTCTTAATAACCTCATGGGTTAGCTGCGATTATGGTCTCCTGTACCCCACGACAGGCTCTTGGTGATGGAATTCTGTAGACACCTTCACTGCCTGCAACGCCCTGAAAGCCGAATGCCTTCTGCGGTGAGAGCAGAGCGGCTGCCTGCAGGATTCCGCACTTGGGGTTTCCTTTCCTGATGTAAACACCTCAGTCAGCAGCCTTACGGCAGCAGAAGGGAAAACCCAGGATGCATGTTTCTTTCTATGCTTATTAAACAGGCAGCAGAAACAAGAGAGCTTCATTTACCAAAAAACATCTGCTCATTTGTACAAAAATAAATAAATAAAGTAAATAAACGACAGTATTTCAGAGTCTCTGAACACGTTGGGCCACAGCACAGCATTATTTAGCTAGATTCCCATTTTTAAGATGTTAAACTTCAAACACAGTTCAGGTCAGCTTCTAAGTTTGTAATTTAAAAGAATCAAATCTACTATGGTGCTATTTTTAAAACAATACCCTTCACTCAAAGGAAAGTGCATGACAGTCTAAGATACTGCCAAAAGAAGTGAAAGTGGCATGCTTTATAAACCCAGCACTTAAAACCACAAGCCTTTCTAGTAAATTTCAAATCTGCATGTTGAATGCTTCAGTATACAAAACTTAAATGTATAAATAATCCTTTGGGAAAGTGCAATGATTGTGATAAAAAATTCCGTGAGTTTCTGTACTAATTCTTTGTTTTGTTTTTGAGACAAAGTCTCACTATGTGGTTCAGGCTGGCCTTGAACTCACATTTTTGCCCAGACATTTGAACTCATAGCAATCCTCCTGCCTCAGCTTCCTGAGTATTGGGATTACAAATTTGTGCCATCATGCCCAGCTCTGTACTAATTCCTTCAAGAGATTTTTAACACTGCCTATCATGTGCCATGTGTAGAGATAGCCTCTGCCATGTTGGAGCTCCAGCTGGTGGGACACATGAAAAACTTACAAAGTAAGCACATAAAGAAAATCTTGTAGAGTGTGGTTAAGTGCTATTTTCATAGCGGTACCGAGAAAGAGTAACTGGTGGGGCTGCACAATGGTCAGGGAAAGCTTCTCTCTCTTTCCCCCCTCTTTTTTCTGAAACACAATTTCACTGTGCAGTTCAGGGTGGTCTCAAACTTGCACAGATCCTCCTGCCTCAGCCTCCCAAATGCTGGGATTACAGGAGTGCATCACCACAACTGGCTTGAAAAGCTTCTCTTGATAGAAGACATTTAAATGGATCCTCAAAGGATGAAAACTCAGTGTCTTACAGGGCCTGGGTAGAAACTTGAGAGCAAGATCAAGACAGACAAAGATTCCAAAGCAGAAAAGAGCTAAGGGAACCACTGCACTGGAGTTTAGGGGGAGAGCAAGCTGAGCTATGGGCTGGTCACAAAGTGCTTGCTTCCCCGTGGGGAGGAGCCATGTGTCCTCCATGCAGCTGAAAGCTGCTCAGCTGTCCTAAGAAAAGTGACATGTCTACTTGGATTTTTAAAACCTCATCCTGGCAGCTTTTCAAGAACATGGACCCATCAGGAGGCAGAATGGGGAGCCTGGAGCCCAGGTAAGAGCCTGTGCAGAGGGTCTAGGGGACAGAGGGTGCATAGAGGGCCTGCCGCTGGAGGTGGGGAGAGGAGGATGTACGCAAAATACTTTGGAGAAAAGCATGCACTTGGTGGACTGAATGTGGAGTGAAGCAAAGGAAGCGTCTTTAAAAATCCTTCGTCTTCTTAGGCGTTGGAAGCCTTTAACTGGCATCTACCTCGGGAGTCGACATCAGTTTGTGCCTGTTTCTGTGTGGCATCATGCTAATGTCACATCTGCCGTGAACTCACCGCATCACGGACTGAGAGGCGCTGGAGAAGTGGGGACACGGTGCGGTGTGGGAGGGGAAGGCTGGATGAACCAGCAGGAGAAATTACACAGAGCTGAGCTGCGGGACTTTCCTAAGGTAAAATCACAGTTCTCCAACACTGGGCTTCTTCATGTTTGCTTAAACTATCTCAGAACTGTTATTTCTTCTTTTGTTTTCCAGCTCAGTCATTTTTTAACTACTTCTTCCACCCTTCGTATCTTGGAATCAGTCTCCACCTGGACACGTGAACTATCTATCTGCAGAACAGCGGCTGTTTTTACTATGTTATCTTAAAATCGCACTGTATGTCCCACACAGCAAGGCTGGCTTTCCCTGCCTTCTTCACACCTCCATTCCCATGGCCTCAAATACTGCACGCCCATTACACCAGTGGGTACTTTCAGTAAGTGTAAATACCTGAGAGATTCCAAAACACTGACACACCACTGTGAATTACACAGCACTCGCCGGCACATGTGCTGCGCCAAAAGTGTCAAATGATACAGAAAACCTTGTCATCTGCCTCATCAACCAAAATTAATAAATAGAAAGTTCCAGCATAAACAATTCATGAGTTAAATTGCCATCATCTAACAACATGCTAAACTTCTTCCATTACCCCTTTTACAGTATAAAGTGGTTCTATATTGTTGGTTACTGCTCACGTCTTTCTGTGCCCAGCTTGTAACTCTCCTCTATCACAGGTGTGTGATTGTGTATGTACAGAAAGAACTGTGCAGATACAGACCGCGTGGTGTCATCCTGCCTCAGTGTCCGCTCGGGGTCTGGGACAGCGCGCCTGGGCGGCAGTGGAGGACTTCTGTATTTGAAAGGGCACCTGATGAAAAGCCCTAAAAGGCACACAGGCCAGGCAAAGCAGAGAAATGCCCGGTGAACAAGCGGAGCATGAGCTTCCAGTTGTGAGGCTGCGTTTCCAGAAAGCCTCAGGAGAGCAGCGAGGCTGCACTCACGGAATGTGAGGTACTGGCTTGGAAAGTCACTGTCAGCTGTGGGTCAGAGGAGAGGAAGGAGGAGGGGAACAGAAGACAGCATCCACTGCTCACCAAGCAGTTCTGTAACATGCTAGATGTGGGGAAAGCATTAAGATGGGTTACACACGTGTACCTGCACCCCGTGATGAAATGCAACCATTTCACCCTATGAATGTCTAAGAAAAAATTTTAAATTTCAAAAACTGATAAATGTGGGGCTTGCTGACCACATGATGCTAATTCAAGAGTATCAAAAGGGGTCAGTCTGGCCTACAGTCAACACTACTTTTTCACCGTTTCAAAAACACATATACAACACAAATAAATAAACCCATAAATCAACCATACCAAGTTCATGTGGTTTTGTACTGTTTTGTTTTGGTTTTTGTTTGTAATAGAGTCTCACTCTGCAGTCCAGTCTGTCTTTAAATTCGCCGTGCAGCCCAGGCTGGCCTCAAACTCAGGGCGATCCTCCTGCCTCAGCCTCACCAGTGCTGGGATTACAGGGGTGCGCCCCACACCTGGCTTCAAGTACTTTCTCCTTTTTTCCACTGTGTGTGGGTGGACCCCCTCCCCAACTTGGACACTCACGAGTTGGCGTGGATGAAATTCAGATGCAGACTGGCCCGGTGCAGCGAAGCATACTTATTGGCCATGTTCTCTTCAGAGACCAAAACACACACTCAGGACACCCACGTGGTTCGTCCACGCCCACGCTCACGCAGCTCTCACACGGTGCCCGGAGCTGCTCAGCGGCGCCCCCTGGCGGCCGCACGCCCAGCTCGCCATATGCCTGGAACCCAGGCGCTGTACTGGCCAGATTCCAGCCCTGCAGAATAACCAGTGGGAACCCGGGTTCCTCTGAGGAACTGAGGTTTCTATTGCGGGCAGGTGTTCCTGTGTGTTCCCCCCTCAGCTAGAAAACACAGCGGATACAATGAGATGAGGAGTGATTGCATGCCAAATACACAAGGGGGCGACCCTCAGGAGGTGAATGCAACCACTTACCCACCTGTGTGCCCAGTTTGATCCTAAGAGAAAGAGACAACTCGAGGAGAAGCCAAAGAGAGTGGCACAGAATTTCTGTGTTGTTTAAAGAAAGAACATAGAAAAAAAGAAAACAGGTAAAATAATACAGAATTCAAAAAAATTAACACTAAGAAATTGCTAGTTGATACATTACATATTGTCATTTTAGAACTAGTTGTTCAATTACAAAATCAAAGCATAAGAAGTGGGTAGACACTCAAACACTGACAATGCAAACGATTCTGTTCAGTGATCTAACAGAAATTTAGTAATATGGTCATCTAACTCATACATACATTATATCCTTTAGAGCACTTTCCTTTCCTTTCACTTTTACAATATCTATTACACATTTTGAATCTTTTTACTCTTTCAATTTTTATTATTTTTTACACTAGAGAGACAATGTGATATTTACTAATATGAGTCCTGTTTATTTCACTTAGGAGGATAGTCTCAAGTTGCCTCCATGTACCTATAAAGGCCCCAAGATCATCATTTTACAGCAGAGTAAAATTTCATTTTATAAAAATATCACATCTTTTTCATCCACTCTGTGGTTGATGAGCATTTAGGTTGTTTCCAAGATTTAGCTATTACAAATTGTGCTGCTGTGAACATGGGTGCACATATATCACCATGATACGACCTCTTCAATTCTTCTGGGAAAATACCCAGGAGGGGAATAGCTGGATTGAAAGGAACATCCAATCCTAGTTTTTGAGGAATCTTCTTACTGATTTCCACAGTGGCTGGCCCACACTGCACTCCCACCATTAGTGGAGGAGTATTCTTTTTTTCCTGTAGCCTCGCCAACATTTGTTATCATTTGATTTCTTGATCGCAGCTATTCTTTTTAAGGTGAGATGCAATCTCGGAATTGTTTTAAATTCCATTTCTCGAATGACTAGTGATGGCAAGCATTTCTTCATATATTTATCTCCTATTTGTATATCTTCATCTGAGAAATGTGTGTTTATCTCCAATGCCCATTTTTGGAGAGGGTTTTTGAATTTGGTGGGGGCTGGTGTTTTTCAATTCTTTATATATTCTGGATAAAAGTCCTTTGAGGGATTGTTGGCTAAAATTCTCTCCCATTTTGTGGGTTTTCTTTTCATTTTATTGTTGGTTTCTTTTAAAGTGCAAAAACCTTTTAGTAATATGAGATCCCAGTTGTTGATTCTTTGAAGTATTTCCCATGCAGCTTGCATTTTGTTCATGAATTCTCTGCCTACCCTTTATGTCTCTAAGATTTCTACCTACCTTGCCCTCCAGTAGATTCAGTGTTTCTGTTTTAATATTTAGATCTTTGATCCATTTTGACTTTAGTTTAATGTATGGTGATAGGCATGGATCTAGTTTTAGTCTTTGGCATGTGGAAAGCCAGTTTGTCCAGCACCATTTATTAAAAAGGCTATCTTTCTTCCAGTGAACATGTTTAGCCCCTTTGTCAAATATAAGGTGGCTGAGTGTCTTTGTAGTAGTGCTTGCATCTTCTAATCTGTTTCACTGATCTTCAGGTCTGTTTCTTTACCAGTACCATGCTGATTTTATCACTGTGGCTTTGTATGGAAAGTAAAGAATTGAGATGCCTCCTGTCTTGCCTTTGTTGCCCAGAATCGCCTTTGCTATTCTAGGTTTCTTCTGTTTCCAAATAAATTTTAGGAGTGTTTTCTCTAGATATGTGAGGTATGTTAATGGTATTTTGATTGGGATTGCATTAAATCTGTATAGCAGTTTTGGCAGTATGGCCATTTTCACAATGTTGGTTCTTCCTAACCAAGAGCAAGAAATATCCTTCTATTTTCTAATATCCTCTTCAAACTCCTTCTTTAGTGTAGTATAATTTTCAGCATATAGATCTCTTACATTCTTGGTCAGGTTGATTCCTAAGCATTTCATTTTTTAAAATGCTATTGTGAAAGTTGACAGTTCCATAATTTCTCTCTCAGGGAGTTTTTTGTTTGGTACAGGAACGATATTGATTTTTGAGTGTTGACTTTTTATCCAGTACACTGCTGAATTTTTTTTATTACCTCTAGTTGTCTTTTAATGGAATTTTTGGGTCTTCTATGTAAAGTATCATGTCATCTGCAAATAATGATAATTTAACTTTTTCCTTTCCTATCTTTATTCTATTTATTTCTTTCTATTGTCTCATTGCTCTGGCTAATATTTCTAGAACTATATTGAATAGAACTGGTGATAGTGGACATCCTTGTCTTGTTCCTGATTTTCGAATGAAAGCTTTCAGTTTTTGTCCATTTGGTATAATGTTGGCTGTTGATTTTTCATAAATGGCCTTTATGAGATTGAGGCAGATACCATCTATTCTGAGTTTCTGTAGGACTTTACCATGAGCATGTGCTGGACTTTATCAAAAGCTTTTTCTATGTCTGTTGAGATGATCATGTAATTTTTATTTTTGACTCTGTTGATGTGATGTATTATGTTTATTGATTTGCATATGTTAAACCATCCCTGCATTCCTACAATAAATCCCACTTGGTTATGATGTACAATCTTCTTGATGATTTGCTGCATTCTATTTGCCAATATTTTAATGAAAATCTTTGCATCAATGTTCATTAGTGAGATTAGCCTATAGTTCTCCTTTTTGGTTTGGTCTTTCTCTTGTTATGGTATCACACTGATACTTGCCTCCAGGAATGAGTTAGGGAGGATTGCTTCTCTTTCAATTTCATTGAAGAGTTGAGGAGTATTGACTTCAAATCGTCTTGTAGATTTCTTGTAGAATTCATCCACGAATGCATCAGGACCTTGGCTTTATTTGTTGGCAAGTTTTTAATCATGTTTTCAATGTCAGTAGCTGATACTGGATTATTCAAAGTTGTTATATCTTCTTGATTGAGCTTTGGTAGTTCATATGTTTCTAGAAATCTGTCCATTTCCTGTGTTTTCCACCCTATGTGAGTAGAGATTTTGAAAGTAGGTATTCATTATCTTTTGTATTTCCATGAGATCTGCAGTAATTTCTCTATTTTCAGTCCTTATTGTGTGAATTTGAGTTTTTTTCTTTTTTTTCTTAATAAGGTTGACTAGAGGTTTATCAATTTTGTTTATTCCCTCAAAAAATCAGCTCTTTGATTTGTTAATTCTTTGTATTTTTTTAGTTTCAATTGCATTAATTTCTGCTGTGATCTTTACAATTTCCTCTCTTCTATTAGCTTTGGGTTTGACTTGCTCTTTCTTTTCTAGAAGCTTGACATGTAGCAATAGGTTGTTTATTTATGCTCATTCCGTTTTCCTGGTGTGACAATTTATTGCTATGTATTTCCCTCTTAGGACTACTTTCATTGCATCCCACAGGTGTCAGTATGTTGTATGTGCATTTTCATTGTACTGTAGGTATTGTTTTGTTTCATCTTTAATTTTATCTGTAACTCACTGGTTGTTCAGAGGTTGTTATTTAATTTCCATGTATTTATGCAGGTTTTGCAGGGGTTTTTGGCCATTGATTTCCAATTTTAGTGCACTATGATCAGATATTATGCATGGAATAATTTCACTCCCTTTGCATTTACTTAAGAATATTTTATGAGTTAATATGTGGTTTATTTTGGAGAATGTCCCATATGGATCGGAGAAGACTTTATATTATATTCTGATGTGGTTGGGTGAAACACTCTGTAAATATCCACTAAATCCATTTGCTCATACGTATGATTTAGTTCTGTTATTTCTTTGTTGAATTTTTTGTCTAGTTGATCTATCTCCCTGTGACAGTAGGGTGTTAAAGTTCCCTACTACAATTGTGTTCTTGTGTATCTGGTTTTCATGTCCATAAGTATTTGTCTTATATTGTTAGGTGCTCCAGTATTTGGTGCATATATATTTATAATTGCTAGTTCTTCCTCTTGTAGTTTTCCACTTACAAGTACGTAGTGGCTATCTTTATCCATTTTAATCTTTTAAGATTTGAAGTTCACTTTGTCTGCAAACAGAATAGCTATCCCTGCTTTTTTCGGCATTCCTGTTACATGGAATACTATTTTCCATCCTTTGACTTTTAATCTATTAGTTTCCTTTTGAATCAAATGTGTTTCTTTTATATAGCATACTGTGAGATTCTGTTTCTTGATATATTCTGTCAACCTGTCTCTTTTTATAGATGAATTGAGACCATTTACATTTTTGGATATAAACTGATATGTACTGGCTCAACTTTGTCATGTTATGCTCCTACTGTTTGTTTTCTGCTTTTCTCCCTTATTTAATTTCTTACCCTGGCTGGTGGTTTCTTTCTGTTGTTGTTTTGGGGAATGTGGTCATTTTTATCTCTATCTAGTATGTCTCTCAGTACTCTTTCCAGGGTTGTCTTGGTGAACATGAATTTATTCAGTTTTTCTTTGTCATACAAGTATCTTGTTTCTTCATTAAATTTAGAAGACTGGTTTGCTGCCTACATCAGTCTGGGATGAAGGTTGTTTTCTTTTCGGGCTTGAAATACTTCATTCCAAGCTGGTCTTAATTTGAAGACTTGCACTGAAAAGTCTGCTGTGATTCTAATGGGCTTTCTTTGATAAGTGAGTTGTGTTTTTTCTCTTTAACAGGTTTTAGTATTCTGCTTTTATGCTGTATGTCTGGGATCTTAATTATTATATACCTGGGTGTAGATCTGTGTTTGTTGTGACTGTTTGACATTATATATGCCTCACCTATCTGCATATCAGATTTTTCCCCATGTTTGGGAAATTTTCTGCTGTTACTTCTGTGAATAGTTTACCTATGTCATTTGTGTTGGCCCCTTGCATCTTCACTGATACCTACTAGTCTTATATTGATTCTCTTGGCATCATCTTGAAGCTGTTGGATTGTCATTTCATGCTGCTTTATTGTTTTTTAAAGTTGTACCCTTTCATGATTGCTCTCTGTGATCCTGTCCTCAAGGTCTGGAATTCTGTCCTCAGCTTCATTTAAATGGTTTTGCCAGCTTTCAATAGAATTTCTTGTTTCTTGGATATCTCTGAATTTGTTTCATGGATTCTGCTTGTTTTCTACATTGTTCATTCAGTGTTTCAATCAATTTCCCATGCTCCTGTATTTTTTTAAATCTATTTCTTCTCTAGCTATGCTGAATAACTCAGGCTATTTCTGTCTTTACATAAGAAATTATTTATAATTTCATTTCCTCTATAGCCTCATGGATTTATTTCTTTATTTCATTTGCTATCTTTTCAGAGATTTCTGATGAGTGGGGCAGAATTTGGCTTGTGGCTCCACCACAGCTGAGGTCCCTGCTTGGGTGCATCACTGATGTATTTTACCTGACTTTCAGCCATTTGAGGCACTGCACTGGCTCAAACACTAGAAAGACTGTAATAGCCCAAAAGATAAAAAGGGGCCACTGAGTGGTGGGGTATTGATGTGCAGAAAGGCTGTGTAGACCAGCTGTCTAGCTTCTGCATTCTGACTGAGCAAACCCCAACTGAAACTGGGCTCGTCAACAAGGCTGTGTGTACAGCTACTGATTCAGATGGGAACCTCATTGACTTAGAAGTTTTCACAATGTGTTTCCCAGTCCAGCAGTGATGGTGAACATTTTAGAGTTTTCAGTGATGCAAACAGCCAGCTGTGGTATGCTTGCCGTAGGTTCACTGCCACTGGCTAGGGCTATTTCACTTGGAAATTAAGACAGTACCATAATAGTTCAAAAGCATTTTGCATGGTAGTCTTAAAAAGAAATGCCTGTTGGACAGAGAACATGAACTAGATGTGTTTGTGATTTCTGGGCATTATCCAGGCAATAAAGCTCTCAGAAATAGGGGGGAAAAGTCTTAAATTTGGAATTTGGAGTAGTCATTCTGTTTTTAAAAAGGGGGGAGAGAGGCTGGGGATTTAGCTCAGCGGCATAAGCGTCTGCCTTGTAAGCAGGTAGTCGTGAGTTCCATCCCTGGTACCGATAAAAGCGAAAATAAAAAAGTAAAAAGCGGGGAGGATACTATCAGCTACTACATTTATAGGAATTAGGAGAGGAAGAGGATTTGAATGGCAATCCAAAACAACATGGTGCTGTATTTTAATTTGAAGACTGAAAGTAAACATAAACATTTTGAGTGATCATTCTGATTGCATTGTTTTTAAACAGTGGTAAAAGTTTTTGTAGCAAAATTCTCTTTATCAAGCAACTTAATCTGTCTTTTATTTTTCCTTCCATAGAACTTCAAAATATGAGGTTTCATTTTTATTTTATGGGCAAGAAAAACTTGACAGACCTTTCTGGATTTATTTTACAACCCCAATTTTCTGCTGCTCTCCCAAAGCAATTTCCTTTGGGGAGGGGGTATGAGAGCCACTGGCCTGTAATTAGCAAAGGCTGTCATAACTCATTTTTTCCAGAGGGAGAGATGAGATGATTGCAGAGGTGCCTCTCATAATTTGAGAAGAGCCTCCCTACAGTACATGGCCAGCCCCAAAGCTCCAGGCAGCACTGCTAGGCCCTCAGCTCAACTCCAAAGCCATTTTCCCTTCCGCACTTCAGCTGTGCTGGGCCCCACACCTATCACACATGGCACACTAGTTCCTCTTCCAGGTGTAGTTCTGGGACGCTTTGTTTAAAGCACTTCCCTGCTTCTGTATTCATTTTGCATTACTTCATGATAAAATTATTAGAGTTGTAATGGGGAGGGAAAATTTAAATGGGAATGCCATTTGATCATTGTAATGTAGGCCTTTATTTTAAGGTAAGTCAGTTTGGGCTAGAGGCTCTTCAGCTCTCATTAACTAAACATTTCAGGTTTCTAGTCATAAAGAAGATCTCAGATCTTTCAAAGTGCATTTACCCTTTCAGATTTCACCAGACTTGATAAACATGTTTAAACTCAAGATAAAAATTATAAACACAAAAATTAATGTTTTAACCAACTAACTATCCACAATGGTTTTCCACGTTCTAAAATTGATAATTAAAAAGTGACTTTGGCATATAATGACAAATACAAAAAGCAAATCTTTTAATAAATTTGAAAGAACCCATGACTGTCAATTGAGAATAATAAAATTATTTTGAAAGCAACTTGTACCCTTCTCACTCATTTTCTTGCATTTGTGCAAGACTGAATCAGGTTAGTGCATCATCGTCTCTTGCAACTTGTGCTACCTTAGACCATGGTAGCACATTCGTTATATCACTGCTCTATTATCTACATAAGTAGCAATCTTTATCCCCAGATATGCAGCAGCTCTGGAGATTGTGAGAAACTATGAGGCCTGGAGCTTGCCCAAAGAATGGCAAAGGAACTTTGGAAACATGGTAGTCAGTTGGGTCGGTTAACCCAGTAATGATTCTGCTTCTCGAACACCTGCTCTCCTGGACTCTGGTATTGAGGAGTGGCTACCTGGCCCTGTCTTCATAAGTGACAAAGAAGTTGACATGTGCTTGCAGTTTCTAGCCAGGCTTTTGCTTTCTACTAAAAGACATGGGCAGGGATGATTTTATCTTTCTCCTTTTAAGTGACCATCTTGAAAACAGGCACATTACCTGGATTCTTTGGGTATCATTTGTATCATGAAAGAAAATTCAAAAGGCTCACATGAAACTCTTCTAAAAATTTATGAGTTACTAAATCAAAGCTAGCAATCACTTACTTCCAAGATTTTTGTTATGAAAAAAACTTCTAAATTAATTTTTATTAAACCATTATAATTGTATTTTCTGCAGTCAAAACTATTCCTGTTAGAGGCAAAGTGTTATTCCAGAAAGTACCAAAGATACTCTTTCTTTCCATCACTAGATATCAACAGCAAAATATTTATTAAACAGCGATACTGAAGGCTTTCCTTGCCACTATTGGTAAATATGTGTTGACCGTGGACAGCAGAAACAAGAGACAGGAACAGCTATCAGAACACAAAGACAGAGGAAGGGACCAGACATAAGGCACACAAAATAAAACAACTAGAATCACTAGACTGAAGGATGTAAGAGACAGAGACCAGGTTGGCTAGGAAAGGACCGTTTTACAAAAGGAAGTTATGCCTCAGATGAAGTTTGTCACTATGATATATAAAGTTGTTATTGGCTTACCTAGTGGAGCAATCACTTATTTGAGAAGAGCCAATTTTTTGGTGCATCACAGAATACAAAATGCCTCATGCTTGCTTTCAAAGAGGTTACATTTTAATAGAAGCAAACTCTATCAGGATTCAATGTAGGAAACAAATCACTGCAGGTCCTTAAGGCATAAAAAATATATAATGCAGGGAAACAGATATTTGCCAGATCTCTGACAGGACTAAAAGAACAAAAATGAGGGATCCTCCACTAGACGGCTGAAACAAGGCTCACTCCAGGAAGCTGCAGGGCAGAAGGCAGCAGTCTGCTAAAGCCACCCTGGAGTTTGCCCCATTCCCTCTCAGGACGGCTTCCAGATGGCATATGCCAAGGCTGGCCATTGGCTCAAATGAAAGGGGTAGAAATAGCTGAGTTCTGACTTCACGTAGAACTTGATAGCATTGGTGGGAATGTCTTCATGTCTAGAGCTTTAGCTACCAAGATATATAAAAGCAGTATCTAGTTTTCCAAGTTCTTTGAAACGAGTGGAAGAAAAAGCACAGGGAGACTGAGGAAGACAATACATAATCTCTGCCACCCTAAGGACTTATAAGGTATCAACTAGGTCCTCAGAGAGAAGATGAGCACCAAGCAGGGAGGTGGTGATGAAAGTTTTAAAGAAGCAATGACACTGCCGTGATGCCTTGAAACCTGCTTTCCAGGTAAATGCCACAATTCACATTTGAGGACAAGGTCTCAGGAAAGATATGAAACTGAATGGAGGGAAAGTTATCTTCTCACCTTGAGCCAAAGTGACTCCATTTTGTAGTGGGCCTCTGTTTAGCTGTCCCATGAGCTCCAAGGAGGTTCTGGGGCTGTGTGCTGGAGTACAGCCTAAGCTCATCCACCACTGTGTCTATACCATGATTGCTGAGGTTGGTGGAGTTTCCTGACAAATTGGGAATGAGAACAGAATGCACATAACTTTTGCCAAGGACCCTTCTTGCTTTTGATTCTGCTTTTGCTATTTTGATTATAATAAAACCAGTCACCCAGCACAGTGGAACTGGAAACTTCAGTATTGCTGCAGCCTGATAGTTACTCACTACTCTGTCTATAACCCCAAAGTGACATGTCCAAGTTGACCCCCTCTGGCTCAGCTCAAAGGCAGACATTTCTTTAACATCTCTCTGGGAAATTCATGCAATACTGGGTATTCAGTAAGTAGTTAATCAGTGTCTGGAGTGTAGAATTAAATGTAGGACTGGAAAAGTAAGTTTAGAGAGGGTTTGGAGAGAAGGTAGAAAGGAGATCATTTTAGATCCTAGATGGCAGGCTGAAACTAGGCATTTCTGCTTGGGATCAATAGATGGTGGTAATATATGGAGAGGCTTACAAATTTGCATGGCTTAATTTGATTCTTATTGAGTCTGAAGAAAGCAGAAAATAAAGATGAAGCAAAAACTACTCCACATTTTTAAGTTTTAAACCCTAAGCAGACAGAATTATTGTTGATAATATTGGGCAAATCATACCAAAAAAAAAAAAAAAATACCGTCCAGTTGAGAGGTAGAAGAAAAGTTCATTTTGGGAGCAGCAGGATTTAGTGTTAAGCAGCACATCCAAGTAGAGGACAATTGTCATTGCAGTTAAAATAAATTCATGGCTTTCCTGTGTTCAGTGGAGGTAACTAACAACATGTTATCATTTTTCAGTGAAGTGTGATTTAATGTCACGGAAAATATTCATGAGGTTACCAACCCTCTTCTGCTTCCGAAATCAGAAGCTATGAAATTCATGGCGATGGCAAAAGATACCAGAAAAAAAGTCAAATGAATGAAGAAATGTAAATTTTGTGAATATAAGTTAACAGTTTTCAAGATTAGACAAAAAAAAACGCATTAAAAATTTTCTGCACAGAGCTCCATTTAGATACTAAAGTCCAGTTCTGAATTGAGGCGGTATTTCAACTGCATTGGCTTTCAAAAATTATACACCATCCTCGGTCTGAAGACAAAATGAGGTCACAAATCGTGCTCACACTTACTTCGTCTTCTTTCTGCAAAACTCTCTTAAAGAGCATTGTAAATAGTCAGTTTTGGAGCACTATTACAGTGCAAATTGATGAAGCAAGACACACTGAACCCTGTGATACTGTAATGAAAGTCTGTGTAGAAGTGCAAAGCGGGGAGAAAGTCCCACACGTGTAAGAAAGACGTGTACCTTGGCCTTTGAGTTCAACATGCAGTGAATCACTGCTAATCTCAAAGGAGAGGTTAAGCTCATTTTTTCCTGCTGTGTGAAAAAGAGCTATCTCTTAAAATGTCTTGTTGAGCTCAGTTGCAGACCTTTGAAATGAACCAAATTGTCCTGTATGTTCTTCCAAATAATTTTAAGCTTAGGGACCTCACTTAGCCACAGTTTTAGTATCCTGCCCTCACACCATATCACTATAGCATTCAGAAAATGCCTGGTGCAATTTATTTATTTATTTTTGGGTTTTTTGGAGACAGGGTCTTGCTATGTAGTCCTGGTTGGCCTTGAACTCACTCATATAGTCCAGACTGGCCTCAGTCCTGCTACCTCAGCCTCCTGAGTGCTTTACAGACATGGGCCACTACGCTCAGCATTTCACATATATTATAAACACTTAAATATTGTTGCTATTTTAAAATTGCTCGCTGCCTGACTGTTTTACTATTGTCATATTTCTCCCACATTAAATTGACAGCCCTCATCACTTGAGCTCAGAGAGTGCTGTAATAAAAGAATTGTAAAGCAGACACAGTATTTCCATAGAACCACAACACTTTTAGAACAGTTTTATCTTGTTTTACCATATTGTTGAATATTACTTATCTTTGTTTCATTTTAATTATCACACTATGATGATGAAGTCATAGAAAGTTACAATAAGGTGTTGAAAAAACTCCAACCTGTAAAAGAAATGTGGCTGCTACGTGATGTGAGGGATCTTCTACATTTAGCTCAGCATGCTACCAATTTTTACTGGAAAGCTAGAATTTCTTCAGTGAGGCAGAAACCCTTTCATCCCACTGCTGAGAGAAATAACAGGGTGTGACAGAGAATTGCTGTGTACTGAATGTGGCAGTTACTTGTTTCAAGGTTCCACGTAAGATTTTCATGTTGCCCCGCTCCTCTGACTCAGAGTCCTTGGCTGGGCGTGCCTAGCATGGATGAGGTTGGATACTCTGTCCTGAAGGGGAGATTTTCTCTCAGATCTTAACTTGGTGTTTTGGTTAATAATGAAACTTCTTGAAATTTCTGACTCATAACATGAGAGACTACTGGAAAACAGAAGCAAAAATGTCAACAGATCTCCAGGTGAAGAGTGCATGTAAGAATTGAGAGTGCACGGCATTTCTCAGCTTTCCAATTCTACGAGCTTTCACTAACTGAATTCAGTTAGGGTGCAGGATAGGAGGGTTATGAGCATTGAGCGTCATTCTCTGTAACAAGCTTCTCCCAGGCTGTTTGTTTAATTTCTGTCTACCTAGTGATCCTTCTCTGCTGAGGTGGCACACTGACTTGTTCCCGCCAGAGCTGAGCACCCACTGTCCAGCAGCCCAGCAACCCAGAACACACTCACCACTCCCTGTGATAGCTGGAGGGGAAAGCACCGCTCCAAAAGTGACATTTTCTTTCCTGTCTATGCAATCATTAGAGATAAAAAGGAACAAACAAACAAACAATTCCTTGAGTTACAGGTAATGCTGAATATTTATTATTAATTTACCACTGGTAAGATTTTCACCCAGAAAATGCACATCATGATAGATCCAGAAGTTCAAGGCAGGGGCTCATTAGGTTAGATTTATTAAATTTTACCCCACATTATTTTATCAATTTAGAAGCCCGAAGCTTTCTTCAAGATGCTAGGTATATCGCTGATCATCTAACCACTGTCTCTTCGGTTTTTCATCTTTTTCTGATGCATAAATATACCACACACTCCACTGTGTCTCTCTCAATCAAATCATGTGGCATCTTTACTTAATCAGACGAGTCCTAATGTTGCTATTCTTTCTGCAGTTGTAATTTCTTTTCCTTTTTCTTATCCTTTCCAAGATCATGCCTCCATACTTCTCTGTACCTAGTACTCTCTTGTCTGTAGCAAAATAGTCCTCATCTGAAGTAATCAAAGGATTAATAATATTAAGTAAAAAATCCAGTAATAATCATTGAGAGTATGGTATCTTCCTTACAGACAGGGAACTGCTGCATCACAAGGACCTGGGGCGCTCTGTACCTGTTATACATCTACTAGAAGTCAGAGCTCCAAAACTTCCTCCTGAGAACCCTTTGATGGGAATAATCGTAATTTTAAGAGCTTGAGAAGAAGCACTAAATCCAATTTTCTAGTTCCAAAAGATAATATTCTAAGGTTTATTTGAGAAATATATTACAACTGATAACAAATAAAAAGGATGATAATAATGCATTTAATGCTTATTACATGACTCAAAATGAACCAAATAACCTGGTTTTAGAGCTCATGGGAAAGTTATAAATTCTGAGTAATCCCCTGAAAATGAAAACTGCCAAGTTCCCCATCCCACCACTGAATATTTTTACTTGCTTTGATGTATCTTCTTTCTACAAAAAGGAAATTGTTAGCACAGGGGTCATTCTCAGTGAGAATGAGAACTAAAATTAGCCTCCATGTGTCAACAGTGGGCAGGAATAGGAATCATTTAACAATTTTTGAATGCCTAGGAAAGAAACTGAATCGAGGGAGGTGGTGAAGGAAGACTGTTAACAGAATATCTTTTGTCTCTTGTTCTAGCCAAGAGAGAAGGGTAAACTCCCCAAGGGGAAAATTGTTCAGCAGCAAACAGACCTGCAATGTGACCCTTCCTCCCCTCTGATATCCTTTGCCAGTCTTCCAAATACTCCTAACTGTTAAGGAGAAACAAGTGTTGGCAGAAACATAAATATCAGAGATTGAATGTTTTCTCTTTGCTACAGTTACAGACTGAAATATCACCTCAAAAGCCACGCATCGAATCCCTGACTCCCAGCATCTCAGGATGGGACTGTATTTGGAGACGAGGCCTTAACAAAGATGATCATTTTATAGTAAAGTTCTCACGGTGGTCCCTTTTCCAGTGTGACTCATGTCCTTATATGAAGAGGAAATGAAGTCTGAGACGGGGAATCCAGGACTTCCGTGGGCACAGAGAAGCCACCCCATGAAGATGCAGCGTAATAGAAGCCAAGAAGGAGCCAGGGAGAGACCTCAAAGTAAACCAACACAACAACACCTTGATCTTAGACTTAAAGCCTTTAGGACTGAAAAACAAATTTCTATTACTGAGCTAGCCACCCTGTGGTATCTTGTTACGGCAACCCTAGCAATCTCTTTTACTACTCAATGACTGTCATTGGGAAATGGTTTTTTTTTTTTTTTTCCATTCTTAGCTCTTGTGCTTTCCCATCCAAGATGCAGGATATTCAATTTACTTGCCCTGACCCCTATGACATTGCCACACCATGCCCCTATTGCCCCACCATGACATTTAATTTTCATACACCCTCTCCATGTCCCTCTCCTATGTTCTAAGTCTCTCAGGTTTCCTTAAGGACCCAGAAATTCCAAACTCTAAATCATTTAAAGCTAAGCCTTTTCTTGGAGAATTCAAATGTTGTCTTTATATGCACAAAGCTGAAATGCATATACTTGTAGTTTAAGGTTGAGAAAGGTACACTGGTGAGGGCTCTCCTGCTACAGATTGCAACAGAAAGCACATCATAAAGCAACAGAATAGCCTGCATTTCAAACCTAGGCTACAAGCCAAGTGTGGTCACACACTCTTGGGAGCCCTTGGGAGGCTGAGGCAAGAGAATCGTTTCAAGTTCAAGAGCAGGCTGGGTTACAAAGCAATCTCAAGGACAATCTGAACTGCAGAGAGAGACTTTGTCTCAAAAGATTTTAGAAAAACAAACAAACAAAAAAAAACAAACCAAAAAGCCCTGTACTAGATTATCAAGTTTATCTTCTGACATCACCAGAGTCATGGGAACAAATTACCTCCCTATGGAAATAATACTGATGCCTGCTTGCAGAGCTATTTGCAGGGAAAGTCTGGTTCCACTGACTTCTGTGTATCTCTAGAAATGCTTTCTTTGCTTTTAGTTTAGTGAAGCATGGACAACTTAGCAAATGATAGACTGTGCTTTGATAGTGAGCCAACTGGGCTGGGCCTCTTGATAGTTCTGTGCTCTATAAACTAACTAACACATTGCTGATGCTCAATAAATGTCACATATTGTCAACTACCAATTATTCAGTGAATAATGAGGAAAATGCCTTGGCAAGCGTTCCTTCAAAGCTTAATCAAGAAGCTGTATGATTCTAACATCATATCATAAACCAGATTGGCATTTTCACCTTAACTGCTGGCTGTATGCATTTGTACTTGTAACACATCTTTAAATTACTCCACTTTGCTTATAGTGACAACAGAAATCACTAAAATGATCAAACCTCAGTAACAAAGAATTGCAAATGAAGAGTAAATCTCTGACTTATGAATGAGTTCTTTTCCTGAAGAACAGTTGTTGGATTTATTTATAAGCCCAACAAAATGAGTCTTATACACCTATAACATAAATATATGATGTGTACTGGTTTGCACTTTCTAGCAGTCCCCTCCATGTCACCGTTGCTTTTCCTCTTGCTTTGGGACATCCTGGGCTCTGATTGAGCACCGCACCACTATACAGGGAGCACACAGCTGCACAGCTGTGATGATGTGCACAGACACACAAGCTACTTCTACAATCTGTTTCCATCTATAAATGTTGGTGACACAAGATCCATTCGTGTCTGTGAAATTTCACGACTTGAATGCTTCTAGGTTGAGGACCTACTGTACACAAAGAGACTATCTGCAAATGCTACTATAATGGCCTCAAAAGGAGCCTGACTAACATACTGGGTTCATTCGGGCTTTTAGTCTTTGCCTGTGCCTCCCTTTCCTGGAATTTTCTTCATCCCTCAGCTTTATTTGTGCTCTGGGAAAACACAACTCACCTCACTGGGAAACCTCCCTGTAATTATTTTCTGTCATGCTAGAAACAGTTTTATTATTTCTTTGTAATTCAAGTACTTGGAACAATGACTGTGGGATGTGTTATGAACAAAATAGACTTTGAAAAGTACCTGAAACATAAGACATGCACAATAAATAGATGTTGCGTGGATGACAACAGCAGGATATGACTGTAAACCCCATTGTCTCTACCTTTGTGCTCCTTGGTGATGGATGTACAAATTAGCAAAGAGGTGGGAAAGAGGGATGAGAAGACCCTGGAGAGCATGAGTGATTTATTCCTGGAAATAGCAATTTCCATAGAATGGAAGCTACCTGTTCCTGAAATCAGAAGGGACTAGCTGAACCTTTCACAGACCCCGAGCCACCTACACATATTAGAAAGAAGCCTATTATCCAAGGTTTTGAACGACATTTCCAAAGAACGTTAAACCTAAGGTGTCTCAGGCTGTTGCAAATATTTAAATCTGTACCAAATGCACTATAAATGAATGTAGGAGAAGAACACATTCCTCCGAGATGTTAGGTGATTTCTTTACTATGTGGTGGGTGTGCACACGTCAGGCCTGAGAGTCAGAGAGAGTAGAATGCTTCTGAGTGGAGGAAAAAGTGGTGAAGAGAGACTATGTCGGGTATTTGTCCACAGCAAGTCTTCATTTTGTTCAAACTGAAGGCAAAATAAAAAAAGATCCATTTTCCAAGAAAAAAATCATAGTAAAATCAAAGGTAATCTCTGCCTTACACCAACTGCAATTGCATCTGACACCTTGTATCTCTTTTAAGAACTGCTTTCTGATTTCTAGAGGCAGCTCAAGACTTCACAGATATTCTTTCTTACTCCTTCACAGGATGCAGCTGCTGTGCTGTCCTCTGCCTCGGTATCAGCCAGTAACTCCAGGTGTAGAGGGATATTCCCTTGTTTAGGATATGCAGAATATAAATTGCAGCAGACCGATATCTGCAATCAGATCAGTTTAAAAATGACTCCCTTTCTAGGTGCTATAATTCTAATGCAGCAGCGCTGAGACTCTCGAGGGACTTCATGGAAATGAATTGTATAAAGCAGCTCACTTTCCAGAGTCAAATGTAGTTCAAAGTTCAACACAAGGTGTGATAGGGATTGATGTCTTCTCCTCCCACAACACGCTGACTGACCTTCCACCTTTCGCTGATGCTGATGTCACTGAATCACGCCACGCTGTACCATGCCCTCCACCACTCATTATCAGAATTTTATAAATGAGTGCAGCGTTTCTTGAAGCTTGTGCAGTTTCCTGAGTCCAATTGCTTTGGTGGCATGACAGCTCAAAAACTAAGTTCTGTTTGCTTCCTAAAAAAATAAAATTTTCTTTCCTTTTTTTCCTTCTGAAAAAAATCCTTTTCATAATATTGAATATAATTTCAAACATTTTTCCTCTAGGGTTGAGCTTTCATTGATATGGAAGAGACATGGGAGCTTGCCAAGGTCTATCATATCAGAGTAAAGAAATTATTTCTAAGCATAAAGCATCAAAGTTGTAAACCACCTCCAATAATGAGCTTCATTAATTCATGCCACTTGATCTTCTGTTTTTCAAAGATAGAGGATTCAATTTTATTTCAAAGAGCATTTTTATTTCTTTATAATTAAAACTGCCAATATTCATGGGTGCCAACTTCCTTCTTCTGTAGATTGCAAGAAGAGACAAGCTCTGGGAAAACCAATAAAATCAACACCTCCTCATAAAAACAAAACTGCTATATTGCTTGTTTTCTTCAGTCAGTTGGGTAAACTGGTAAGACAGTACAGTAAAATACTGACTCGACACAGTGTAACTGAATTTGTCATAGTGGATTCAGTTAAGTTTTGTAATGTTTAGTGAGAGTTTATACACAACAAGCATTGGGCTAGGCAGTAAGGGCATATGAATAGGAGTAAGATGCAGAGTCAGCCTTCACAAAGCTTGTAATCTACTCAGGAATACGAAATGCACATGTGCAACCATAATGCAAAGACACATGGCCTAGCTGCCACAAGTATGCAGATGCAAGAACAGTCAAATGTGACCTAGGATGTCACGAAATGTTTCATTTTCCAGGAAGGGCAGTATTGCCTGACCCAGTAACATCCTTCATGTCTCTATCTCTCCTACAAAGCTCATTACCAGACCACACTTACCTGTGGGTCCAAGTAGGACCACACTCACCTGATTTATCTCACTGCACTGGCTCTTGTCCCTGCACAGGAACAGAGAAGCCACTCCACTTCTACAAAGCCTCATCCTGTAATTTCTGAACACTCTTTGGACAAGTTATGCAATCTATCTCAGCCTAGCCTTACCAATTCATAAAATAATGGTAATACTGTTTCTGCATCCTTGCTGTGAGGTAAAATGAAATAGTGTATATATAAAAATTTATTTTAAAAATCTATTATTTTATAGTCATCTATAAATCTTCTCTAAAGTAGTTGAATAAAGTCTCATCCTGTGAGAGAAATGAGAAAGCAAGCTCTGCACTCTCTCTCCTCCAGACAAGCCTCACTTTAAATCTAAAAGTTAAGAATAATAAATGTAGACTAGAAGACAATCAATTTCTGTTGATTCTGTGATCTTAAAACCCAAAAATAAAAAAGTATTTTCCCTTGATTTTCTAGAGTTTTTCTATTCTGCTGCACAACAAATCTGTACATTTCTAACCGAGGTGAAAACAAAGGGGATTTGTAGAGTTATGACAGTGGCAGTTGAGCCTCAAAATCTTGCAAGATAGCACATGAGACAGGCTTCCTGGATTCCCTGGGATTTGTTTTCAGATGTGACGTCTTTCTTCCCAAGCGATTCAGCCATCAGAAATTGCAGGTATAAACTACCCACCTAGGTAGATCCAAGTTCCTAAAATCTCTACACTTCAAAGATAGGCATCAAGAAAATTGTTTTCTACTACCTTTGTATCTTTATATCTGATCATTTCAGATTACATAATCTTTTTTTTTTTTAATTTTATTTAAGGAGAAAAGAAAAAAAAGCAGGGAAAGGGTACAAGTTATACAGATTTACAGAAAAAAAATGAACAGTAGGAAATCACTAGTTAATGGATTACATATTGTCATCTTAGAAATAATTGTTCAAGTCACAAAATTAAAGCTTGTAAAGTGGACATTCCATCAATGATACTGCAAACAGTTCTGTTCATTGATCCAATAAAACTCTGTGATATCATTTTCTATCTTATACACTTAAATATACATGCAGTTATATAGTTTAGAGTACTTTCTTTTCCTCTCTTTTGTACCATGACTATTACACATTTTGGGTTTCATTGCTCCCACGGTTCTTATTACTTTTTTGGAAGAGAGTAAAACCAAATGTGACATAACAGAACAGAATCGGTCAAGTCAAAAGGGTGGACATAATAGATAATATAAAAACATAATACAGGTGATCAACAATGGTTACCATAATGTCTCCCGCTATCTCTAATAGAATTGCCTATATCATTAGTTATAATACAATTGAACAAAACAGTAAAGAATAAAACCGACAAAACCAAAACATTGGAGACATTGTAGGTCTTCAAAAGTAGATAAAAGTCAACAAGAATGGGCGTCATAATGAATCTCATTATCTTCACAGCTGATGCCTAAACTTTCGAACCTGATACTATCCAGCAAAACAGAATAGGGGAACATCAGTTAAAAACCAAATGGTGAGAGTAATACAGGGCTTTAAATCAAGGTAATGAAAAGTCAAAATGGGTTACTATAATATATCCTGCTATTTTTTTCCTTTAATTAAAAGGATAAAGATAAAAAAGTAAATAATGGAGTGGAGATTGAGATAAAAGAGGGCATAACAACGAAACAGCGCAGATCAAAACATAACCATTTAAGCAGAATAGTGTTTCACCACCAGATAATCCTAACCTAAAAGTAGTTACCATATTGTTTCTTTCTTTGAAATCCTTGAGTACAACTTCGTATACTGTAGCATTAAGTATATCAAAACAATGTAAAACCATTCAAGAGAATGACAGCATTACAGAGTATTTAGAATCGACTAACAGAAAATGAACAATGGTTTCTGTATAATCTCCTTGTCTTTAAAAGGTTTTTGCTTATACTATCGTACATAATAAAATCCAATAAGATACAGCCTATTTAGACCATTGGAGACAGAAGGACAAAAGCTAGATGAGACTTCAAAACAAGATGATACTAAATCAGTATTACCTATTAAGATGTCATTTTCTCCAAAATAGCTGTTCCTATCATCCAATCTTCTCTGCCTCATTTCTGTTAAGCTCTTTTTCTGTCAGTAGCTGTCAGTTTGTCTTCTTCATTTTGTTCTCTGCTCCATTTGTTGTGGCCTCCCCACCACTATTTCTGGGTTCTTTGTATTTTTCTTTTTTTAGAATATCCTGCAATACTTTCTGTAGAGTTGAATTGGTGGTTGCAAATTCCCCCAGTTCCTCTTTATCCTGGAAGCACCTTGTTTTTCCATCAATTTCCAGGGACAGTTGTGCAGGATATCTCAATCTTGGCTGGAGATTATTATCTTTCAATGCTTGAATTATTTCCCCCCACGCTCTTCGTGATTTGATGGTTTGTGCAGAGAAATCTGCTGTAATTCTGATGGGTGTTCCCTTGTAAATGGTCTGTTTCTTGTCTCTTACAGCTTTTAATATTCTGTTCTTGTATTGAATTTCTGGAATTTTTATTATTATATGCCTGGGTGTTGCTCTGTTTGGGTTGTAGGTAGCTGGGGTCCTGTATGCCTCATACATCTGAGTATCTTTACCTTTTGCTAAATTAGGAAAATTCTCCTGGATTATTTCTGTGAGTAGCTTTTGTAGTTCACTTGTTTGCATCCCTACTTCTTCTTTTATGTTCTTAATCCTTAAGTTATGGATCCTCTTATCATCTTCTTGTCTTTGTATTATTGCTGTTTGTTTCTTTGTTATTTTTAAGAAGTTTTTCATTTCATTCTCCCATATTACAAGTCTGCCCTCCAGTTCAGATAGTCTGTCCTTAGTTTCTTTCAAGCTGTTATGCCAGTCTTCGATAGACTTCTTAGTATCTTGGTAGTCCCTTTGAACCTGCTTCACGTATTCTATGCTTTCTCTGTTTTCTCCATCAAACAATTCTCCCCTTTTTTTCTGTTCTTCCATTCCATCACCTGTTTTTTCTTGGGTGGTGCTTAGCATTTCTCTAACTATTCTGCATACTTATAGCTTCAGGTCGTTGATAACTTCATTCCTGAATTGGTCTATGAGGCTCTCTATATGGTGCCTTATGTGTATTGGTGCGGTGTCTGCTATTGCCTGTTTCTCAGAATTGGGGGCCGAGGAGACTTTCTTGTTGCTGCCTCTTCCCATGCTGCCTCTTCTTCTCTGTTCCTTATATATGCAAGCTTATATAAGAGGCCCAGCTTCTCTCCCAGTCAGCCACAGCCTGATCGAATTGCGCCAGTTAGGTGTTCCCGCTCACCGCTGCGCACCAGGGAGTTACGGACCAGGCAGCCTACGCGTCTCCCCTCCCGGCCACCGTCAGGCTCTGGGATCTGGGTTGGGACAGTCTACCAGGTCCGCCGGCAGCGTCACGCAGGCCAGGCACTTTTCACCAATCCAGCCCGAGAGGGGGATGTGTGGCTGGAGTCGCCACCGCGCCCTGCTCCCGCAGGACTGCTCGGGCCCAGAAAGTTCTCTGCTGGAGTCAAACTGTGGTAGAGTGTCAGTTTCTCTCACTCACCTCACCATAAGTCAGTGCACGCCTCCCTGCCGTTCGCAGATTGCCTTTCTCAGAGCTTCTGCGCGTCTCTCCCCTTGCCGAGCCGCTGTAGAGGCAGCCAGCCGCTGCGCGGCGGGAAACCCAAATCGCGGCTTACAATGGCGCGGTTCCAGCCTCCACACCGAGTCTTTTCTGTTCCTGTTTTAGCACCAGGACTGCATTCCAAGTTGGCTTCTCTCAGCCCAGTTCGTTCCTGAGTCAGCAGAGCATATCTCCACCTGCTTATGTCTCCTTAGTCCGCACCATTCCTGGCTTCTGAGCCGAGTCTTTCAGAGAGCCGCCGGTAGTTGCTGTTATCTGTCCGCCATGTTCTCCCGGAAGTCAGATTACATAATCTTGATGAGACTGGATAATAGATGTATAATTTGTCATTTCAATAACTATGTTAGTTGGTAAAGTTAATCGGTAAACCATTCACCACACCCCTAAAAGAGCAATTGTTTGAAAATGAATGCAGTGTTCTGATTTTATATGTTATGTGTACTTTTGGAAACAAATTTTACAATACAGTTACATATGCTTTGCTTTTAATTAAAGAATTTGAGATCTGTAGATTTGCATACACTTGTGAGAAATAATACAGAGATCCTGTATTTTCTTTACCAAGTTTCCTCCAATGGTAACATCTTGCAAAACTATAGTACAATACCATAAGAAAGATATCAACTGTGTTAGAACACCAATTTTACTTGAATCTCCCCAGTTCTAGAGGTACTCATTTTTGTGCCTGGGTTTGGTTCTATGTAATTTGATCACATGTTTATGTCTCTGGTAGATCACATATATCTACCACCAAGGTCCACTTATAGAATAGTTCCATCATCTCAGGGATCCCACATCTGCTTTCTCCCCTCAACCCTAAGGTTTAACAACCATTAATCTATTCTTCATTTCTGTAGTTTTGTCATTTTCAAGAATGGTATATAAATGGAACCATATAGATATGCAACTATCTGGGATTGATGTTTTTCACTTTTTGAAGCCCTTTGAAATTCACCCATATTATTGTGTACATAAATAATAGTCATTATTTTATTGCTGATATTAATCCATACTTACAGATGTATCACAATTTGATATTGAGTGTTAAATGATGTATGGTTTATATACAGATTTTCCCACTATTAATAAGATGTTATCAATGTTCATATATAGGTTTTCCTGTGAATTTAAATTTTCATTTGTTAAAACAAATGAGTAGTAGTTGTCATGGTTTATGTTGGTGGCCCCCAGGCCTTATGCATTTGCATTGTACATTTGTGATTGGTTCATTGTGTAGTGCTTGGATTGATGGTGTCAGTGCTACACCCACATAAGGGTGGAGCCAGGATATAATGTAATGGCAGGAAGAAGGTGTGTCTTTCTCTTTTGCCCGTTTCTGCCTTGCTGTTTGCAGCCGCCATGAACTGCAGCCCTGCCATGCCAGCCTGCCCTGGAGCCAACTGAGTATTGACTGAATCCTCCAAAAACTGTAAGAAATAAACCTTTCCTTTCCCAACTTTGGGCTTCAGGTATTTTGTCTCAGTGATGAGTAAAAAGTAACTAAGACAGTAGCACAATTACTGAATTGGATAGAAACTGCATGCTCTGACGTTTACAAAACTGTCAAACTCTTCTAAATCTACTGTGATATTTTAAATTTTTCACTAGGAATATATGAATGATCTGGTTTTCCATATGCTTTAATATTACATTAGTATATCTGATAGGAAAATTAGTAAATAAATAAATGGCTCATGTAAGGGCAGCTTGTAAAATGTCAGTTCAGAAAGTCCAAAGGGTAAGAAGGCAGGACATTTATATAAAAAGCCACCCTAAGTACCAGCCTTTCTCTGAGTTGTCTTAGCTCACAACGCTTCCAGATATATAGCAAATGCTTTATACTCCTGAAAAATGCCTGATGCATCCTTTTTGTCTGGGCTAAGTTAAAATAAATCTTTTCTTTCCAAAGCAGGATCATGGGCTATAAAGTGCTTCAGATAGTCCTGTGTTCAACACTGCTAATAGGTAAGAGCCTATTCCTTTTTTATTTATCATACCTTTTATAACTATCAAGTTATAATCCTTTAACGTTTTAAAGAAATGCATGTGTTTTATCCATAGACATATTCTAAAGCATTGAGAGAACCAAGCAATGGTGTCATGCTGTGGTTTTGAATGGGTTAATATTGTGTATGATCATTTTATCACTGATTATGTATTAACATATTAACATGCTACTTTTGCTAAGCAGTCTATTTAATTGCTGTCTTCAAAGAAAAGCTCCAGTGTCCTTGAACAAAGGAAAATTTTAAGTGTCTTTTAGAAAGTGTAATACTCACACGGTACCACTAGAAAAGACCTTAAAACACTTTGGGAGAATGAATTAATTAACCTTCTTTGAGCAGAACTGAGAGATGCAATGTTTCAAGGCAGAACAAGGAAGGCACAGAGGCCGGGAGGATCATTGCCAAATTGCTCTGTAATTTGGTTCATATCTAAACAGAAGTGAGAGATAATTTGTTTTCTTTTTTGAAAACGTTAAGACTGATTACAATAGTGTACATTAAAATTACCTGTTAGAGATGCTTAAATCAAAATAAAGCTGATGATAAGCTTGAGATCTATGAAAAAAAAAAAAAAAAAAAAAAAACGTTTTGTTTGAAGCACAGCCCAGAGGCAGAAAAAGATATATATCTATTTGTGTTCATGCATATGAATGTTGTTCTGGTTTACATTCTACCAAAAATGTTTATCCTGCAGCCTTGCCAGAAATGGTTATTATTTGATTCCTTGGTAATAGCCACTATATTTATCAATTTGCATGTGTGGAATAATTCTCACATCCCTGGGATGAAACGTACTTGGTCACAATGTTGATCTTTTTTGATGATACATTGCATCCTGTTTGCCAGTGTCTTGTTGAGGATTTTTGTGTCAGTGTTTATTAAAAAGATCAGCCTGTAGTTCTTTTTGATTGGGTCTCTTTCTGGTTTTAGAATCAAGGAAATCACTTCCAGGAATGACTTTGGGAATATTCCTTTCCTTTCCATTTAATTAAAGAGTTTAAGGATCCCAGCACTTGGGAAGCTGAGGCAGGAGGCTTGTTGGGAGTTCAAGGCCAACTAGGACTACATGATGAGTTCAAAGTTAGCCTGAATTACACAGCAAGACATCTTGTACTTTGATTAACTACTTTGAAAATACAAGGTCTTGAATGGAACACCCAGTACCAAAAAAAGAGAACAATACAAAATGTTTTAACTACTGTTACCCTCCTGATATTTTATTTTGAAATTTTCATTTTTTTAATTTAAAAACTTTTTCTTTTCTTAAAAGTTTTTAAAAAAAGAATTCAGGAGTGCATTTACCAGGACCTGGTACTCAGCTGGTATTTTCAATGCTTTTTTAAAACTGTCTTTGCCTCTTTATGTCTTCTGGGTTCACTCTGGTTGGTCCACATGTATCTTGGAATCTACCCATTTCTCCTAAATTTACCACTTTATTAGAATATAAGTTCTCAAAGTTGTAATTGATGACCTGAGTTTTGCCTTTTTTATTTTTAATTGCATTAATTTTGGTCTTTTCTTTGCTTTTTTGGTAAGATTGGCTGTAAAGATTGTTTATTCTTTTAAAGAAACAGATCTTGAATTCAATGATTCTTCATTAATTTTTTGGTCTCAAATTCATTAATTCCTACTGTAACCTTTATACTTGCCTTCCTTGTACTAGCTTTGGATTAGGGTTGTTCATACATTTCTAGGACTTTGCGATGCATTATTAGATCACATATTTGGGCTTATTCTGTTCTTCTGATCTAAACTTTCCAGCAGTAGGCTTTCTTCTTGGGGCTGCTTTCATTGTGTCCCATAGGTTCTGTATGTTGTACTGACATTTTTGTTTGAGTCTAGAAACTATATAATTTCTCCCATGATATCTTCTATGACTTATTGATTATTAAAGAGGATATTTTAAAATGTTCATTGATTTGCATAATTTCTGTGGGTTTTTTTTACCATCTACTTCTAGTTCAATTACACTAAATTCTGGTAATTAACCATGGGATAATTCTGACTCTTTTGCAATTTAAGTACACCTAGCGTGTGATCTATTATGGAGAAGGTTCCATGGGCCCCTGAGAAAAATGAATATTCCATTGTTGTTTGGTGAAATGCACTGTAGATATAAATAAAATACATTTGTTCCAAGATTTGGCCCAACTTTGAGGTTTCTTTGTTGAAATTTGTCTAATTGACCTATCTATTTGTGATAGTGGAGTGTTGAGGTCCCACATTATAATTGTCTTTGATGTTTATTTGATCTCTTATGTCAGTGATGCTCATTTTATCAATTTATATTGATATTCACTGTATATATATATATATATATATATATATGTATGTATTATTGTTATCTCTTCCTATAGAACTGTAGGCTCTGCCTCTTCTAATCACTTTTGGTTGAAGTCAATTTTGTCTGAAAATAAGGCAGCTACTTCTGCTTGCTTTTTCTTCCCATTACATGAAGTATTGTTTTCCATCCTTTGACCTTTAAACTGTGAATTTCTTTGCAGATTAAATGTCTTTATTGTATACAACACACATTGGATTTTGTTTCTTGCTACATTGTCCAGGTGTGTATTTTTTGAGGAACTTAGAATATTTATATTGAGAGTTTATTACTGAATGATACTGACTTATTTTTGTCATTGCTTTATTTTCTTATTAATGATTTTTTTCATTTAACTGAACTTTCAGCCTGATACATTCATCCACAATTAGACCTTGCAATTGTTGGCTTCGTTGTCTTTTTATTTTTTTTTAAATTTTTTGGTACCAGGGATCAAACTCATGACCTTGCACTTGCCAGGCAAGCTCTTACGCCACTGAGCTAAATCCCTGACCCACTGTTTCTTTCTGTGATATCCTTCAAACTTCTTTTTTTTTTTTTTTTTTTTTTGAGTGCTGGCTTGATGTTCATGATTGATTTTTTTGGTACTCTATTTCATTGAAATGTCTTACATTTTCATCAATTTTGAAACATAAACAGATATAAAAGTCAAGGTTGCAAGTTGTTTTCTTATAGGACCTACACCATTACACCCCAAGCTCTTAAGTTTTACACCCCTGCACTTAAGTTTTGTGTTGAGAAGTCTGCTGTAACTTTAATGGGCTTACCTTTATAAGTGATTTGCTACTTTTCTCTAACAACTTTTAAGATCTTGTCTTTGTATGAACTTCAAGAACATTAACAATGGTGTATAGTAGAGAGGTTCTTTGTAGATAATGGGTATTTGGTGTTCTACATACCTCACTCATCTGTATGTTTAATTTTTTCCTATATTTAGGGTGGTATCTCATGATTTTTCATCAATTCTATTTAATCCTAGATTAGTCTTTACATCATCTAGCAGCCATTGGATTCATTTTTTAAGTTCTGTTGTTATTGTTAAGGTATCTCTCCATCATTGGCCTCTATCTTCTAGTTGTCACATGCTTTCCTCGCAGTGGTTAGTTCTGTCCCTGTCTTCAATAGAATGTCTGTTCTCCAGGATTACTCTGTAAAAACTTTTCATAGACTCTTCTTTGCTAAGCTAGTCATTCATTGTATTAGTACCTTCTGTAAATGCAATGATCTTTTTGTTCATTATGTCTATTTTGTCTTTAATTATATCTTCTTTTAATTCACTGAGGACCTTTCTGATCTTTATCATATTTTTTGTCAAGACAGGGTCTTACCATATAGTTCAGGTTGGCCTTGAATTTACCATCTAGCCTTGAACTCATGGTGATCTTCCTTCAGCCTCCCAAATGCTGGGACTAAAAGTGTGTACCACCATACCAGACTTTATAACCTTCACTATTCTTGTGAATCATTCAGCTGCATGGCTTTTGATTTCCTCCTCTCAGTGCCCCATTGATTGGCTTTGGGGGAGCTGGGAGTTTTTGGAGGCATTTTATTATCTTGTCTTTTCATGTTTCTATGGTGTGCTTTGCTTTGTTTTGTGCTGAGGTTTGTGGTTGCTTATAGTGGAAAGAATTTATTGCTGGTTCATAGATCTCTATAGGAAGAATCTCTTTCTCAGTAATGCACTCTGGGTATCACTATCTATTGTCCTTTATATCTGTCTCAAAATCTGACTGCCTCTGTTTATTTGGGAGGTGAGGAGGCAATATAATTGGCCCAGTACCCAGTTTCCAGGGATGGACCATAATGCTGTAATGACACAAAGGTAATATAGCTATTAGGATACATAGAAAATTTGTTAATAATAACAAGTATACCTCATGGCAATAGCATCAAAACCAATGACATTAATAGTGTCAAAGACAAACTGGATATTTACATACCCTAAATATCAACAGTGTGCCACTCAACCATAAAAAGGATCTACAATTATTGTATGTGCACTAAGACAAAGTCTGCTGTAACTTTAATGGGCTTACCTTTATAAGTGATTTGCTACTTTTCTCTAACAGCTTTTAAGATCTTGTCTTTGTATGAACAAATATTGACATGTAATATGTATCTACTAAATAGAACAACTACATCTCCTCTAACAATAAAAAAGAGCTGAACAGTAATAAAATAGGGTTAACTAAAGATAAAACACTTAATGGTTATGCTAGCAAAGCTAAGAGAGCCTAAAGGTAGCCTGATGAATAATTTGAAAAATTAAGCAATGGAAGATGAGAAGGAAGACAGAAAAATAGGATAAAGGACCTCATTAAGGAGTAAAATGAAATTAATAGAATTAGATAAACACACAAGAATAATCAAGAACAGGCTGAAGATTTAGCTCAGCAGCACAAGTGTCTGCCTGGCAAGTGTGAGGTTGTGAGTTTGATCCCTGGTATAAGAAAAAGAAAGAAAGAAAGAAAAAAAGATTAAGCAAGAAAGTGAAAAAAAGAAAAGAGTGTTAAAATTTAAAAATATGAGTAAAGAAAGAAAAATTAAACAAAAAAAGAGGAAAAAGAAAAAATGCTCAAATCCACTAATACCTATGAAGAAAAAAGTACAAGGAAAAAAAGAAAAAAAATGAGTCCAAAAAAAAATTTGCATTTTTGAATGAGTGATTTCTTTCCAGGATCTGCCAAGATTTTTTTCGTATTATCTTCATTTGAGCATTTCACAGCAGTTATATTGCAATTTACAGTAAATGATCCTGAATGTAAAAATTAAACAATTTACTTCAAATTAAAATAAAATGAAGTCAAATATAAAATATAAATTTAAAATAATTCTAAGTTAAATTGCAAACACAAATAGTCCACAGATGATAAAATCTATTTAATCTATGAAATGTACACGTAATTGAAACAAGGAATCTGTAGGATTTTCGTTTTTTGTTTTTTGAGACATGATCTCACTAGTACAGACTGGCCTTGAACTCACTGTATAGCCCAGACTGGCCTTGAACTTGCTGTGATTTTTCTGCCTCAGGCTCCCAAGCGCTAGGATTATAGGAATATGGTACCGCACCTGGCTCAATTTGCAGTTTGGTGTTTTGGCAAATCACAGTTTTCTCTATCTAACTTTATGGTCTGTGGGTTTGTGAGGTGCCCCTGTTCCAAAGGACCCAGGCAACCATCTAAACAAAGGCATGTCCTTGTTGGTAAATGGGGAAGCAATCAGACTCCCCTCTGTGATAGGCATAGGCAGCATGGCAAAAGTTCTGCCAGAAACAATTGTAATAAAGACTGTTAGTCACAGCATTTGTATCATGTTTAAGTACTGTAAATGATTTAGAAAAGTTTAGTCATTATTAAGTAAGCAGTCATCACCAAGGGATGCACAATCCCAGATCCTGTCCTTATCTCCAGTGAGTTAGACTCACTCAGGCAAGTGCTTAGGGCACCCTGGAGCTCAAAGGCATGGGCTAGTGACAACCAGTGCCATGCTTCGCATCCTCAGTGACCACACGATTGACCTGGATGCCTACGAGGCTGAGGCACCACATTCCCCTGTGAGTGCTGCTGGGTGGCACCTGGCTGAGGAACCTGATTCCGCAAAACTTTTTAAAGAACCTAAAGCAGTTTCTGAGACACCAGTTTAAATCAACCTCAGCTAAGATACAAATATCTACCGACAGACATTCTGATTTCACTTTTTAAATGTTTTAGAAAAACAAGGTGGGAACGAGAAAGTGCAGACGGAGAAGCAGTGGTCCCTGCTGAGCCAGCTCTCCAGACCTCAGGAGAGAAGAGTTGCTACTTGAACTAAGGAACTTGAAAGCTTCAGAGTCAGGCTCATTCGTTACACTGAGAACCAGCCTACCTGATACTTTTCAAACTGAATAGCTCTATGATAGGAAACAGTAGCTTGAATCAACTTCTTTTGCTTCTTTTTTCCTTTTTTATATCTGCATTTCTCTGGAGCCCTTCTTCTTGAAATTTACCCTTCTATGAAAAGTACTCTTAAAGCAGTTTGTATACTTTTACTATATATGTTTGGAAAGTTTTCTTCATTACAGGTTAATTGTCTAACCAATTACTTTTCTTTGGAACTTGATTTAAGGTTGATGGTGAAAAGTCTCATTTTCCATTTTCCTGATGGTGACACTATAGCTAAAAATGATGGCCAGCCAAGCCACTTGTTCAGGTGATTAAATGCATAAACACAGTTCTCAAGTTATCTCAATGATTTTTTTTTCAAAATAATAATACATATGCATTGAGACTGATTCTCTGGTCAGGGTATTAAATATTCAAGTGCTGTAGTGGAATTATATTTATCTCCCTTGAGCCCTTACATTAAGAATTGCCTTTTTCTGTAATAAAACCTGCAAGGATTCTATGATTTGAAGTTCTTTTACATGTCAAGAGTTTTACATATGTTATCTTGTGTCACTTATCATGATCACTATGAGACTTAGGCCGTGGATCCAGTCTTGCCAAAAGGAAACTCAGGGCTTAGAGAAGTTAGTTATGTGACCTAACTTTATAGCTGGTCAGTGGTGGAGCCTGCATTCATATCGAAATGCTATGTGTTCTTCCTTTCACGACACAATCTGCTCCCTCTGGCACCACCCAGAGGTAAGATAGGGATCAGAGTATAGATAAGACCTCCTCCTGAAGAAGCAGAGAATGTAATACTGACATGCACTACTAAAATACAATGAAAATAAAACTAAGAAAAGACATATAGTCAGTAGCTTAGCCATTGTCTCCCCCAAGAGCAGATGAGGTGTTTGGGGCTGTGTGAACTTATTTGACAAAATGAAGCAGCACTAGTGCCCAACCAAGGACTTCAGATAACAGCTCCTAGTTGTATAAATGGTGAAGGACAGTGCTCAAATCAACATATTCTACCCAATAAGTTATTTGTGAACAAGCAAACATAAAGAAAAAATAGGGAAAACAAATGTATTTTAAAATATTGCACTAAGTAAACCAATACTCATACATTAAGAATTCAGTAGATGATTTTTGGTTGTTGGTAATCTGCGTATATTTTTTAAAGATACATCTTTCTTTGCTCTTCTGCTAAAATTACAGAAAAATGGATCTCTTTATCCTCCTCAATGATGTCCTCCTGATATTTTTTCTTTTTTATAAAATTTTATTTAAAGAAAGACTAAACAAAACAGAAAATAGGTAGAAATAATACGTTCAGAGAAAAAAGTAAATAGTAAGAAATCACTAGTTGATGTTTACATATTGTCGTTTTACAAATAGTTTTTCAAGATACAAAAATGGAACATGTAAAGTGGGAATTCAAACAGCGAGATTGCAAAGAGTTCTGTTCAACTGTCCAACAAAAACTTAGTAACATGGTTGTCAATCCTATACACTTAAACATACATGCAGTTATCCATATCATCATTTATGTTTAGACTAAACAAACTAAAGCAGGATAAAATTATCCTGAACAAAGAATAATAGTATTGCTGGATTTCACATCATGACACTCCATGATCAGCACTGGGTACTGTAGTGACTTTTTTAAAAATTTAATTTAAAGAAAGACTAAACAAAACAGAAAATGGTTAGAAATAATACATAATTTCAAAGAAAAATAAACAGTAAGAAATCACTAGGTGATGATTACAGATTGTCTTCTTACAAATAGTTATTCAAGATACTTAAGTGGAGCTTATAAAGTGGGGATTCAAACAGTGAGATTGCAACCAGTTCTGTTCAACTATCCAACAAAAACTGAGAAATATTTATCAATCCTATGCACTTAAACATACATGCAGTTATGCATATCTTCAATTATGATGAGACTGAATAAACCCAAGCAGGCTAATATCACTCTGAACAAAGAATACTATTGCTCGGTTTCACATTATGACACTCCAGGGTCAGCACTAGGATTTTAGTGACTCTTTTGCTTCAGAGTATCTGTTCATTTTATGATGTGTTATATGATCAGTTCTCATAAACTGTTTATAGATTCTACACATGCATGAGTCTTAACATGTATTTCTATCTTTTCTATATTAGAGGGAGAAATAAAACAAAGCAAGGCAAAACAAAACATATCCCTATAAACACATGAAATGAAATAAACCTATAAGACCACAGTATGAATCATTCTACCATAGTTCCTGTGTTGTCTCTTGTTATCTCCAATAGAATTGGCTATATCATCAGACAAAGTATAATTGAATATGTCAGTACATAACAGTATTAATAAAAACACAACTTTGTATATAGTATAGAACTTCAAAAATCAGCAGTTATCAAACCAGAGTGTGTATCATTGAGTCTTGTCATCTTCAGTGTAGTTGCCTATACTCTCAGACTGGATACTATCAATCATATCAGTTTTGAATAAGATCTTCTCTGCCTGCTTTCTGTTATGCTCTTTTTTTGTCATCAGTTGTCTGCTTATCTTCTTCATTCTGTTTTTTGCTCCATTCATTGAGGCCTCTCTGCCACTCTTCCTGGAATCCTAGTACTTTTCTCTCTTTCTAGAATGCCCTGAAGTATTCTCTGTAGAGTTTGATTGGTGGTTGCGAATTTCCCAAGTTCCTCTTTGTCTTGGAAGCATCTTGTTCTCCATTAATTTCTAGAGACAGTTTAGCAGGGTATATCAACCTGGGATGGAGGTTATTTTCTTTCAGAGCTTGGAATATTTCACTCCAGGCTCTTCTTGACTTGATGATTTATGTTAAGAAGTCTGCCATTATTCTGATGGACCTCCCTCTGTAGGTTATCTGTTTCTTGTCTCTAACAGCTTTTAATATTCTGTTCTTATATTGAATTTCTGGGATCTTGATTATTATATGCCTGAGTGTAGCTCTGTTTTGATTGTAGGTGGCTGGAGTTCTGTATGCCTCATATATCAGAATATCATTTCCTTTTCCTATGTTTGGGAAGTTTTCCTTAACTATTTCTGGGAATAGCCTTTGTAGTTCCTTTGTTTGTACCCCTGCTTCTTCATTCACATTCCTTATTCTCAAGTTGTAGATCTTCTTGTCATCTTCTAGCCTTTGTATTGTTACTGTTTGTTTCCTTGTTATTTTAAAAAAGTTTTCCCTTTCATATTCCCACATTGCAAAATTGTCCTCCAGTTTGGATAATCTCTTCTTAGATTCTTTCAAGCAGATTTGCCATCTTTCCATAGAGTTTTTAATTTCCTCCTGATCTCTTTGAATCTGATTCATGTATTCTATAATTTTTTATATTCTTCACCAAATGGTTCTGTCCTGTGTTTGAGCTCCTCCCTTCTTCCATCTGTGTCTGCTTGAGGGGTGCTTAGCATCTCTTTCATTAATCTTCTTATATCTTGCTTTATTTGGCTAAATATCTCACTTTTGAACTCGTCTATGAGGTCCCGAATATATCTCTTTATGTCCACTTGCACTGTGTCTGATATTGTATGTTTGCTGTTCTCATTCTCCTTTGTATTTACCTGTCCTGGGTCAATGTTCTCAGGGTTAGGGCCTGGGGACTTTTTGTTGTGGCTTCCTCTTCCCATCTTTTTTTGCTTCTTCCAGGAGGCCCCAGTTTCTTTCTTTGTTGGTTATAATTCTTCTGAAGTGCGCTGGCTAGATGAATCTTCACACTGCAGTGTGTTAGTAAGTTGCAGACAGGGACTGCGTATGCTGGCCCCTCCTGTCCAGATTAGTCAAGCTGCTGTGACCTGCACTACTGTATTACTTTGTGCTGCCTCCCTCTGGACCATCCACTGCGCCACTGAGGTTAGTGTGCACTTGACCTCAGATAACCTGTTGGATCTCAGCCAGGTTACATGACCCAGGTCTAGCACACTCCACCAATCCCGTTCAGGAAGGGAACAATTGACTGAAATCACTGCTGCCCCTTGTACTTGCCAATTTTGCCTGATCCCAGAATGTTGTCTGGTGGGGCCCCCCTATTTATGGAATGGCTTCACTTCCATCACTCACCACAGGTTGATGTAGGCTCCCCACCAACTCAGCTCTCCATTTGGCTTGATGACCCCTGAACTCAAAGTAACTGCGCCTCCAGTGAGTTGAAGTGGCAGGACCTCGGATGGTTTGGCAAGTCACAGCTGGACCTCGGCAAGTCGCAGCAGAACCCCTGGCAAGTCGCAGCAGGAACTCAGCCAGTTGCGGCAGGACCTCAGATGGTCAGCAAGTCACCTTAATTTCTTCTTGGAATGAGAGAATTCGTCTCTCTCTGTTTGGGGCTCCCCACTTGGTATTATGTTGAATTCTAAGTCAACTCTGTCCATCTGATTCGATCTGGATGTTGGAGTTGACCTTTGCAGACAGTGATTTGGGAATCATACCCACACTGCTGACCTGCAATCGGATCTATTTATAAAGTACAAGTATGATTTCTGATTTACAGGTGGGAATAAACATAGACTGCTTTGCACTGTTTTTCCTCTCACAGTTCCAGTCCTTGATCTTTACTCCCCAGTGAGTAGCAAATGCCAATTTGTCCTGAAAGAAATTTTGTTTTCTCTTATGACCAGGGCTTTCAAGTTCACAGTCCCTTCTCCATGATGAGCTCTGTGCCTTTGGTCCTGCTCCTCATGCTCCCTTCTTAGCCACAGGAGTGGCTCTTCCTCTTCATGCTGGAGCACTCTGCTTCCTTAGAGAGTTTGTACTCCCTGATGCAATTTTAATTTATTTGATAAAATTTCATTCTTAAAATACCTACTTACTAAAAGATTGACTGATGCCCTTAAGAAAGTATGAAGTACAATAAACTGGGGAATAATTTGGCTGGGAAAAATGTCATTGCTTATGACTAGGTTCATTAAGCATTTCAGATGTAGAGCAATTATTTTTCTACCTAGAAGGCATCATTTGTTGTATTCCTGGAGTGGCTATCCATCAGATACCTGAGTGTGGTCCAGAAATAGAAACATTATCTTTCGTGAGTTACAAATTTCTTGGTCCACTCAATTAAAAGCTGATAAAATCCCTGCCAGCTCCAAAAATATATCCAAAGAAATTATGTGGTAATGTGTGTGAGCACATATGCTGTAGGATGTGTTTTGACAATAAATTTTAAAAACGTAAGTTAAGCTCAATGGTACTGGCTATTTTTCAAAACACTCAACATTTCAGCAATTCTAAGGTCAAAAAGAAGAAATTTCTGAGTTAAAGTTTAACTACAAAAATAGCCTATTAATGAACACTCAAACTGATGTGTATTGGAAAGCTGGTTCTGAAATTTCAGTCCCCTTTTTGGTTTTTCCATTTCTCTTCTGTCCACCCTCATTATCCTTTTTATCTTTCCTCCTTTGCCCAGTTCACATTTCCAGAAGCCCCTAATGTACCAGGGAACAGTTACATGGAGGGTGTTTTTTCATACTGATTCAAGTGGATTATATTCTTTGTGCACTTTATTTTGATTATAATTACATTTTAATATAATATATGAAATAATTATATAGCTCCTCACAATGCAGAATCAGTGGGGGCCCTGAGCTTCTTATCCTCAAACTAGATGATCCCATCGGGGGTGATGGTAGACAGTGACACCTGAAGTGTGCTACTTATGTCCGGTTGGCTGCTATCACTACAGGAAGCTCCATGTCACAAAGAAAGCATGTTGGAGATGGAAGCAGGCTCTTTGGTGTCTTTATAACAATCTCAAAATATTCCATCTTGATTTCCATCCAGAACACATGGAGATGTAAAGTGATCACAAACAGACTTTTAAGGCTACTGTTATTTATTATGCCAAGCAGTTGATCCATTTCTAACACAGAGATAGTCGGCTTATTCCAAAGTGAGTTGTGGATCTGTTCTTTCCCAGTCTAGGCTCTTCTCTGGCTGAAAAGTAATATGTAAACCCTTTTGAAAGCTGAAATAGGTGATCCTGTATCAGATGGCTCAAAATCTTTCAAAATCTCTGTTAATGCTTAAAAGGTATCAAAAATCCCAATGTTTACTTGTCAACTATCGTAATTCCAGTTTGGTTTTTGTCTTGGTTACTTTTCTATCCTTGTTGAGACAAAATGCCCACTACCCAAAATGAAGAAAGGAAAGGTTTATTTAGCTCATTGTTTGTGAAGGTTTGAGTCCATAATCAGCTAGCTCAAAGGCAAGGTGTCATGGCACTGGGGCAACACTTCAAGGCAGTAGCCAGAGCAAAGGGAGAAAACAAGCATCTTCTCCTTCCTTACATTGTACACAGGGCACCCCACATCCCAGGGCAGGTGTATCACTCACAAAACATCTGTGCCCTCCTCTTGCACAGGATGAGAATATTTACAAAGTAAGAACTTTGTCTTCCTGCTGAGTCTCTCAGTTAAAACTTCTAAATTTTTCAAGTTGACACAATGTATCAGCCATAACAATTTTGAAAACAGTCCTTTATCTGCTGAATTAAACACAGTTGTAAGACTGAGTTCACTAAGCAGGTTCAACAAATCACATGAGTAAGCAGGTTTTACATCTCATTCTGGATTACTAAACTATATGACCAGTGATGGCTATTTTTTTTAAAAGGAATCTGTGGAGCAACTCTTGTAACTCAAAAGCTTGGGCTAGTGGTCCACCTTTAGAAAGCCATTTAATTTCTGTGTATAAGCAGAGATATGTATGCTCTGTGTCCATCTTCTCACAGAGCTGCACAAAAAACGTGAGTAAAGGACATGTGATTTGATGTGGTTGATCATTTTAATCACATCCTGCAAAATGTTAATCTCAGGAATATTTGTTTAGCGTTATTACTTCAGCTCCACTTTAGAACTCTGGGCACTGGATGCTCACAGGGAGAACACAGCCTAGACTGATTCTGTACATGTGCAGCTCACAGTAGGATCTGTGATCCTTTGAGAGTATAATGGTGCTCCTCGGCTGACAAGAGGCAGGGCTCAGTGATGGCTCAAGAGATTGGGAGTGGGTGTCAACACAGGTGAAGCTTCACTTGCTCATGTGCCACTTTCTTCCCTTTGTGTCTGTGGCTCTTCCCAGCCCCAGGAACCTCTGCCTGGGACCCCTACCCTCATTTTTGGTACCAAGAATCTAACTCAGGACCTTGAGCATGCCAGCAGATACTTGTGCCACTGAGTTATATCCCCAGAACCCTCTTCTGTCAATTGTTATCTCCCTTTTTTCTCTCTCTTTCCTTTTATTCCTTTCTTTGATTCTTCTCTTGCTTTTATAATTATTTTGTCTTCTTATTCTTTCCTTTATTTTCTTTCTCATAACACAAACACTTTGCATTCTTCTCTTTCCTTCTCTCTCAACTGTACCCAAAAAGAAATAGAATCCATCATACTACATAGAACTGCTCCTTCTTCCAGCATAAATTTTTGAATTGGTGACCAAAGATAAAAATCCATTTCACTGATTTTAAGAAAATTACTTACCAAAAAAAAAAATCAGGTCTAAGAAAATAAGAACCTGGAATGTGAGCATTTTACTTGCTATAATAGCAAACAGAAACATCAAAATGTTACACAGGATTTGGAGGCAGATTTATTTGTATAAACAAGCACTTTTTGACTTCTAAAATATGTCAGAAACTGAACCCTAGGGGAGGGAGATTTTTATGGGATTTGCAAGCAAAAAAGCAGAGTATTTAGCTGTCTTTGGCTGGTTCCTACAATATGTGTTATAGTAACCATCTATGCACCATAGTAATCAGCCATTTCTAAGAAACAGAAGTAACAGGAACTGCAACAGGCACCTAACAGAGACTGAAGTACACTGCCTGGGAGAGCATTTGCTGATACATTTTCCCCCTCTTTTAGTTTGCCTGGCAAATCTTTGCTGGGCATATTACGTGTGATCTTCTGAGACAAGGTTCAACTAGGCAGCAGTAGCATTGGGGCTGTCAGTGATCCTAGGGTGAGCCCTAGCCAAGGTCCCTGAGATTGTAAAGTGCTACCAGGAGTTTGTGGTTTATTCCCTCATTATAGTATCTCTTTCTAAGTTGCTTTTTTGAAGAGATATGTTTCCCCTTTAGTAGTCATGATTTACTGTTACTCTGGCAAGGAAGTGAGGGAATTAATCTGATCTAGAAGAGTGCCAATGTGCCTTGGGTTCTCAACAAATCTTAGTCAAGTGTTTGGTTAATTATATTTTCTATTATCTTGAGGCAGGTACCCATAGAGCTTAGGCAAAAACCACAGTTAAAGGGAGGGTGAGTAGCTACAAATACATACACAAGCTTAAATGAAAGCAAGGATTGGGGTAAGCAGACTGAAAGAGAGAAAAATCCAGAGAAATAATGCAGGAGATATAGAGCAATCCTGTGAAAAGTGTCCTCAGGCTTCAGCCATGTATTACTGATCAACATATGGAGTGACTAGAGCAGGTCTTTGAGTGCATCATTATCAGGTTCTGACCTGGATCCCCAATTTCCCAAACAAGTGCATAAATAAATAAGACAAGTGGTAATTTTAGGGCTCCAGGAGTGTAAAAATCCTTTAGCTGAGTTTGAGACTCTGAGGGCTAAGACAAAGACTTCTCTGGACTGCCCATATTTATTAGGTCCAAATGAGGAGCAAGGAAACTGAGGAAGACACAGGCAATGAGCAGGATGTTGGAAGTCACTTCAAAGATTTCTCCAAGTAATAAGTCATGTCAGTTTAGGAGAATCATCTTATCTTCATCATGACATGGTAGAAGTGAGACTATAAGAGTAATTCCTGCAGCTGCTGTCTCTATCTACTTAGTTGATTTTTGAACCAAGTGTCTGCAGCTGTGGCCTTGTCATGACTTTTGAGGTATCTCTGGCCTCACAGGCCACTACAAGCCTCAGCCAGGACCAGTGATTCACAGAGGTTCACTTACTATGAATCAGCTCCTGTCATCAGCTAAGGTCCCTAGGCCTAGGACAGACTCACAGATAAACATGGCAAGCCAATTAGTTAATTTTAAATCCTACTCAGAGCCACTTCATAGTGGTCTTCAACATAACATCTCTTCAGAGTGAGCTTTGGAGCACTCTGGTTCAGGTAAATTCTCCAGCAATCATCTGGATGGCTCTTTTAACTCTGGAATGGTAGCTTTAAGGCTGTATTTCTGAAACTTTAAAAGTTCTAGAGGTAGTTAATATGCACTTGGTGTATACGTGTGTGTAGGGGTATCTCTAGGTATAGCTGATATTTTAGCTAAATTTTATGGAAATGGTTACAAGCTGTTCCTGTGGGATATGCTATTATTATTATTGTTGTTATTATTATTTTACTATTTTAGAGCTTTGTTGCCTATATATTGTATGTCTACAAATGTAGGTGCATTATCACAGCAGGACTCTACATTATTGCCTCATCATGCGGGTAGGGAATGTCTTGGGCCAGTCTGAATAGGTGCATATAAGCACCAATAGATCTCTGCCCTTATAAAGGCTTATTTCAGTGTTTTTAAACGATATTGTTTGGACTTCCGGAAGAACATGGAGAATACATAGCAGCAGCTATGGAGGCTCTCTGAGATACCCTGCTTAGAATCCAGGAATGCTGTGGTATGAGGAGTCCTAAGCAAGGGGAAATACACCTTGCTGACCCAGGAATGAACTAAGCTAAGAGAAACCAACTGGAAATCCAATCCTGGTGCTATAACAGGAACAGATAAAATCTCAGTGCAGAAGCTAGAACCCGTACCACTGAAAGCCACATTTGAATTTCCTGCTGCCACTGTTGCATCCAAATCTGCAGGGCAGAGAGAGAGACGCTCAAAAGCTCTGAGAGTGGGAATCTGTGAATGGAGTTGAGAGCGGGACTAGCAGGAAGCCCTACATCAACTTGCAGTGAGTGAGCAGAACGGGGACCCTTTCATAGAGTAGGAGGCTCCAGCAAAGGACATACTGGGACTGGGCAGACTTGCTGGAACTGGGCACTGCAGTGACTTCAGGCACATATTCCCCTCTCAAGCAGGATTGGTGGGGAGTGCCTGGCCTGCGTGATGCCACTGACTAAGACCCAGTAGGCTAGCCCAAACCAGGTCCCAGCGCCTGGAGGTACACCCTAGCGGTGAAGCCTTCAGTAGGTTGACCTAGAGGGGCGGGCCCAGCAGAGGCTGCCCAGGTCTGTGTCTCCCTAGTACACTGCAGTGGGCAGGAACACTTAGCCGGTGCAATTCAAACAAACTAAATGAAAGAGAAAAAAATTGGGCCTCCTACATTCGCTTGTATGGAAGGAACAAAAAGTATGGGAAGAGGAAGGAACAAGAAAGGGTCCTCAATCCCAATCCTAAGAATACTGATCCAGGAAAGGGAAATGCAAAGGAAGACAGAAAACATGCAATATCAGACACGGCACCAATAGACATAAAGCGGTATCTCCAGAGCTATTATTATTATTGTTGTTATTATTATTATTATTTTACTATTTTAGAGCTTTGTTGCCTATATATTGTATGTCTACAAATGTAGGTGCATTATCACAGCAGGACTCTACATTATTGCCTCATCATGCGGGTAGGGAATGTCTTGGGCCAGTCTGAATAGGTGCGAGTTTAAAAATGAAGTATTTAATGAAATAAAGCAAGATATAAGTAGAATAGTTAGAGAAATGCTAAGCACCACCCAAGAAAAAACAGATGGTGGAATGGAAGAACAGAAAAAAAGGGGAGAATTGTTTGACAGAGAAAACATAGAATACATGAAGCAGGTTCAAAGAGATTACCAGGAAACTAAAAAACTCTATCGAAAGCTGGCATAACAGCTTGAAAGAAACTAAGGATAGATTATCTGAATTGGAGGGCAGACTTGTAATATGGGAGCATGAAGTGAAAAACTTCTTAAAATTAACAAGAAAACAAACAACAATAATACAAAGGCTAGAAGATGATAAGAGGATCTATAGCCTAAGAATTAAAAACATAAAAGAAGTAGGGCCACAAACAAATGGACTACAAAAGCTATTCACAGAAATAATTCAAGAGAATTTCCCTAATTTAGCAAAAGGTAAAGATACTCAGATCTATGAGGCAAACAGGACACCAGCCACGTACAACCCAAACAGAGCTACACCCAGGCATATAATAACCAAAATTCCAGAAATCCAATATAAGAACAGAATATTAAAAGCTGTCAGAGACAAGAAACAGATCACTTACAAGGGAACACCCATCAGAATTACAGCAGACTTCTCGGTACAAACCATCAAATCATGAAGAGTGTGGGGGTAAATAATTCAAGCTTTGAAAGATAATAACCTCCAGCCAAGATTGATATATCCTGCACAACTGTCCCTAGAAATTGATGGAAAAACAAGGTGCTTCCAGGATAAAGAGGAACTCAAGAAATTTGCAACCACCAATTCAACTCTACAGAGAATACTGCAGGATATTCTAAAAAAGGAAAATACCAAGACTTCAGAAATAGTGGCAGAGAAGCCACAATGAATGGAGCAGAAAGCAAAATGAAGACGACAAACTGACAACAAACGACAGAAAAAGAACTCAACAGAAATGAGGCACAGAAGGTTGGATGGTAGGAACAGCTATTTTGGAGAAAACAAGACATCATAATAGCTAGTGCTGATTTAGTATCATCTTGCTTTGAAGTCCCATCAAGCTTTTATTCTTCTGTCTCCATCTGTCTTAACAGGTTGTATCTTGTTGCATTTTATTATATGTGATAATATAAGCAAAAACCTTTATGGACAAGGAGATTATACAGAAACCATTGTTCATTTTCTGATAGTTGGTTCTAAATACCCTGTAATACTCATTCTCCTGAATAGTTTTACATGGACTTGAGATGTTTGGTGCTACAGTATATGAAGTTATACTCTTTAAAGGTTTCAAGGAAAGAGACATTATGGTAACTACTTTTATGTCGGGATGTCTTGGTGGTGAAACACTATTTTGCTTAAATGGTTATGCTTTGACCTGTGCTGTTTTGTTGTTATGCCCTCTTTTATCTCAGTCTCCTTTTTTTTTAATATTTACTTTTTTATTTTTTTCTGTTTAATTAAGGAAAAAATTTTTAAAAAGCAGGATACATTATAGTAACCCACTTTGATTTCTTATTAACTTGATTTGAAACCCTGTATAGCCCTCACCATCTTGCTTTGACTGATTTTCCTCTATTCTGCTTTGCTTGATAATACCAACTTCGAAAGTATAGGCAACAACTGTAAAGACAATAATATTCATTATGACGCCCATTCCAGTTGACTATTATCTTCTTTTAAAGCCCTGTAATGTCTCCAGTGTTTTGGTTCTATTAGTTACTGTTTTGTTCAATTTTATTATAACTGATGATATAGGCAATTCTTTTTAAGATAGCAAGAGGCAGTATGGTAACCATTGTTGATCACCTAGTATTTTGTTTTTACATTATCTATTATGTATTCATCCTTTTGATCTGACTGACTCTGTTCTGTTATGTCACATTTGGTTTTACTCTCTTCAAAAAAAGTAATAAGAACTGTGGGAGTAATAAAACCCAAATGTGTAATTGTCATTGTACAAAAGAAAGGAAAAGAAAGTGCTCTAAAGAATATAACTGCATATATATTTTAGTGTATAGGATAGATAACCATATTACTGAGTTTTGTTGGATCATTGAACAAAACTGTTTCCAGTCTCACTGTTTAAAAGTCCACTTTATATGCTTTAAATTTGTAACTTGAACAACTATTTCTAAGATAACAATATGTATTCTATTAACTAGTGATTTCCTATTGTTTATTTTTTCTGAAATTCTGTATAACTTGTACCCTATTTCTGTTTTTTTTTCTTTTTCTTTTTCTCCTTAATAAAAAAAATGATATTGTTTGGTCAATCAGATCCCCAGAGTGGCCTTAGACCTCTGGACCAGTTGTTTTGAGTGCAGATTTGTATCAGTGGCAGACAGTGGAGCAGATACTAGTCAAGCATGGGGTGTGATGTCTTTTCCTTCATGTCTCAGGATGTTTTATTGCTTTGGTGGGTTTCCAAACAGCAACAGGAAGCAGTGGACACTTGAATTTTCAGATCAATTGAGGGTCCACATGAGAGTCCATAGTTTAGTTCTTTCTTGTGTAGATCATTCCTGTGGGAGAGCATTGGCCAAAATAACTTTGTCCAAGATGATCACTTCATATCTATCCTGTTGGATGGACTGTATTCCTAACAGAACTATGTCCATCCATAAGCAGGGTGTTCTCAGAATCTGCAGGTGGTTCATTTTTAAGTCTGGTCAGTTTGAGAACAGTTTATTAGTCTGTGCCAGGAAGTTATGGTCAGTGGGTTCAGCTTGGTGGGCAGGTACGTGGAGGTCCAGTATAGCATGTGGTACTTGCACAGTTTGGTTTGGACTAAGGTGAGCTTGTCAGTTATTTTATCAGAAGGCCAATGGCTGTCAGAGTGCAGAAGTAAAGGGAAGGCGGCCCTTAGTGATTGGGTTCAAGTGTTTATACAGGAAGGCCACTGGGCACTCCCAGGGGATGACAGTCTGAGTAAGCATCCTTGAAGCCACATGTCATCATTTACAAGTAAATTGAATTGCAGTTGTATCTGGAAGTCCCAAGGTTGGAACTTAGAGTGCCTTTTATTTTTCTATTTGCAGATTTGAGCTTTTCCCAGGATAGCCAGTTTCTGCCAGATATTGTAGCAGATCTTTTGTGTCTTTCCAGCAGGCAGTTCGGGTGTCAATAATCAGTTCACAGTTCTGAAGTTTCTGGATGTGTGGTTGAATTCGCAGTCAAATCTCTTATGGCATAGGGTACTGTCTGCTCAGGGCCCATGACAGAGCTGGAAGAAACAGAGAAACAGCTAACAGAAGCTGAAGTACACTGGCTGCAGGGTGCATTTTTCTGCTACATTATAATATTAAAAATGACTCCTATATGTGAATGTTTTTCCTTTTATTTTTTAGAGTTTTGAAAATTTTAACAAATTTTTCAACATCTCTTCTGAATCTCTTGTTTACTTAGTTCCTAAAGGCCAATTATGCCTTATGGCCATCTTAATTTCTATCTATACATATAAGTGATATCAAAATATATAGTGTTCATATTTCTAAAATTAATTACAATAAAAGACACATTGCTATGAAGTCTCCTCAAAGTGCTCCTCATTGCTCCAAGCACAATTATCCCATCATTCTTGCTGCTTTCTGAAGCAGTTTCTAGAAACCTCTTTTGTAAGAGTCAAAAATATGTTAAATTCTGCTGCTGCTGCATGCTGTCCAATGGGATTTACCCTTGTAAAAACATTATGATGTATCTTCATCCCCTTTATTCATTGTACCTAGCACCATATCACATCTGATTCTTCTCTAAAGCCAAAATGACTACAAAAGGTAAATATTTTGAATTGATTCATATGTACCAGAGGTTCACCACCACTGCCCTAGGGGAAGTAGCTTGTGGTGGGCCAGATAGTACGTAGATGAATTTCATCTCATTTATTTCAAGACATACAGATACTGAAGGTTACATGGAGGAGGGAATTCACAGTCAAGGTTATTCAGGATGCCAAGGATGAAGTGTGCTTTATTCAGGTTCTTCCCTCTTTTTTCTTAGTAAGGCTTTGCAATAAAGATTTTTAGGTTTTCTGCTCCCCCCCATCCCACCATATAAATCACAACAGTACTCCTCTTCTTTGTTGTAACTTTGATCAAGTTGAGAAGTAAATCAAAGAAGACTTTGGAAAGCAATCTACTTCAATTATTACTGAGAAAGACTAATCTGAAAGAAGTACTTAGTACAAGTATATAAAGGGCTTGATGACTGAATCCCAGAATTTGTCAAATTTAATATTCAATTTTAGGTTGTAGAACAAGAACAAAAGGTATTATATGAGTGTAACTTACTCTCAGGAGGAAAAAGGAATAGCTGAGCTAGACATGTCAAATTTTTCTTCTTGAATCCACCAATTGATGAGGCACTCCCTTTCCTGAAGGCCAAGTGCACAAAGGGGCAGAAAGGAGGCTGGGATTCCTGTACATGTGCTCTCTCTGCAGGGAATAAAACAGAACTCTACCACCAGACCGTGCCCTTTAATTCTGTATTTGAAGTTTCACATTAGGCTTTCTGATATTTTAGCATACAGGTGCTACCACAAGTATCATTTTCATGGCCATGTGCACAGTGTATTGAATGTTCAGTCGTTTCTCGACCATCAAGCTCAGAGACTCTTTTTCAACTTCTCCAGCATGATGGTAATACTATAAAGAATCACTCCATTTCTAATGAATGCCATTTCCATGACTTCCATATTGGTCAGCTCATGACGGACACTCATTTCTTTGTGCCTAATGTGAATACACTTCTTTGGTTTGCTTTCATTATTGGGTAGAACCATTTTGAACTCTCTCTTATTTCTTTCTGTCTGTAGGAACTGCACCTGCTTAACATAGTCTATGACTCCATCAACGCAATATCATGCAGAGAAAGTGGTTTTTGGCTAACAATCTATTTGTTTCAAATAGATTTCAGTTCAAAGTATTTGAGTTGCAAGAGACCCTGGAAACTCACACAACTCAGTCACATTCAGCAGAACAGAGAGGTGAAGGACATGGTCTGTGAAGTACCTAAGCACTGGCAGGGTGGAGAAGAGACTGGATTTCTAACCTTCGTTGGCTTGTGCAGGGAGAGCTGTCACTCTCAGGAGCTCCATGTTCCAGAAGTATCTGCCCTATTTCTACCATACATAATTTTTTACAGCGGTTATTTGAGAAATGTTTCAATAGAATATCACTGGATCTTATTAAACTGGTGCAAGACAAAGAGAAAGATAATGTATGAAGAGTTGGGGGGAGAAAGATATGTTTTTTAAGATTTATGATCATGAAGTTTCAGAAAGGCATTATTCTGGCTGATAATGACTACATTTATAAAACAAACACTCATTTAAAACAAAACAACAAAACTTTGTGTTCAGTTTTCAAACCTCAGCAGCATTATAAAAACTCATAAACTCAAAACCCTGGTCTTACTCTTATGAATTTTCAAGGTTGGTCAGGCAGAATGAGAAAGGGAGGAGGAATTTCTCAAGCAGAGAGAATAATAGCCTGCCTTTCTGTTCCGCTTGCATTTCATTTTCAGCACCTACTTACTGTGTGACCTTGAGTGAGTCATTTCATCCCTGTGTGTCAATTTTCTCATTTGCAATGGAGGATAATGAATACTACTTTCTGTGTCTCTCATGGGTGATGTTATTAGCACTATCGATTAATATTTATTGGCTGGCTGTCGGGACTATAATGCTGAGATTGGTGCTTTGTCCTAGAGAAGGAGAGGAGATTGCATCAGTAAAACATTTTTTGTGTGTGTGTGAACAAAAAGAAGATCTAAAAAAGACAGAATTATTACAACTTAAAATAGCAATATGCCATATATTTTAAAACATGCATCTTCTGTGCTAAGATTATGTAATACTACTTTTTCTCTTAGTGATTGTATATCATAATAATTATAGTACAATACATGTTACTTTTGGACAATTCCTATTAGCACTATGTTAAGACCTTATTACAGTTTCTTTATCTTCCTGGAAATTACAGCCTATGTATCATTTCTTCAGAAATATTTACTACTTCTTCATGGCAGTGGTGGTGAACCTATGGCACATGCGCTGCAGTGGACATGAACAACCCTGTCACCACGCAAATCAAAATGTTACAGCAGCCCAAGACAACATCTGTGTTTTCTAAACTAAAAACTCAGCATTCAGGTTTAATCGCAGTGTTGGTAGTTTGTGATGAAGTGGTTTTTAGGTTGCAGTTTGAGCACTCAGTCTCTAAAAGGTTTTTCTTCACTGGTTTATGGGATTGGGTCATCTTAGCAAAACCATTCACTTTGGTTTGAAAAGCATGTTTTTAACAGGATAATGACAAATAAAAGGTACAACAGTAAGAGACACTTTTTCTTTAGAAATAATAGAAATCTGAAATGTCCCTCTTTGTTCCCCGTAGACAGAATGGAATCTTCAATGACAGTTTGTCCACACCAGGCAAATGAATGAGGGTTCCCTTCAGTTTTATTTAGATCAATCCTGTCTTCCTATCCTGCTGTCACTTACCTTATTTGTTTCCTACCATTGGAACTGTTAGTAGAACCCCTAACCTTGCTTCTCTCTTTGTGCTCTCTCTGTTTTCTAGCTGTCCTCCACACCACTGACAAAGAATCTTTCAGAGTAGGTCACGCCATGTGGTACACACAGCCAATACATTATTCATCCTTCAAGAGAAATGAAACACTAATTCCTGCAGGTGGTTGAACCTTGAAAACATCATGCCAAGTGCAGCAAAAAACAAATATTGTATAATTCCACTTATTCAAAGTACCTGAACAGGCAAGTGCACAGGGATGGAAAGGAGAGTCATGGTTATGGGGTCTGGGAGAAGGAGTAATGGAAGGTTACTCATTGGGAGAGTTTCTGTTTGTGTTGATTAAATAGTTCTAGAGGTGCACAGTGGTGCTAATCATACACCCAAAAGGGTCAAAATGATAAGTGCTATGTTGCATGCATTTTGCATAATTTTATCATAATAAAGACATTTAACAGCAAAGCTGGACCTATTGTTTTCTTCTTCAAAACAATCACTGAGTATTTACAGAATAGTCCAAACTCCTTTGTGTGACAGTAAAAATCCTTCAGGCTTGACCTCCAGTTTCAACCTTACCACAGGTCACGTCTGCACCAGAGTCTCACCTTCCAGTCACACTGGCAAATGTGAGTCGCTGGCCCTGATCTTAATTGGCGCCTCTGTCCTTAGCTCTCTGGCCTCTTCTCCTCTGCAATGCTTGCTCTTTTCTTCTTCTTCCCTCCTTCTAGCTCTTGAGATCTTCTATATCCACTGAAGGCCAGCTCTATGAGGGTTCATGCCAATTTCAGAATCAATCGTCCAGTGTATGGTGCAATCACAATGTGTTTGGCTGATTAACCAAGAACTTGGACACTGTGGGTTCTCTAGGGTTATTTTAGGTTCTTTAGGTCAAGGGTTACTTATTGCCTCTTTTTGCATGCAGGAGTAATTGGCGAAGTCTAGGGTAAAAAGTGTGGGACTCATGGCATACACTTTGCATAATCCTAAAAGAGTTGCTTTTGGATTTTTTATCCTGCCAGGGATACAGCTCAGTAGCATGAATGCCTGCCTGACAAATGCAAGGTCCTGAGTTTGATTCCTGGTACAAAAGGGAAAAGAAAGTTTAGTTGAATTTTGTATCTTCGGAGGCCTCATTTGGTCTGTGATGACTAGCAATTTATCACAGTATTACTAAGTGCTTATGCTGCATTGATCTGATTATCCACCATGGCATAACTAATCTCCCCAAATCTTGGTAGTTAAAAATACTAAATGTTTATTATCTACCATTTATTTCAGGTTTGGGGTCAGGAATTTGGGAGAGGTTCAGCTCTACGGTTCTAGCTCACGGGTTTTCATAATGATACAGTGAGGGTGTTCACAGGGCCTGCGGTCATCTGCAGGCTGGACAAGAGCAAAAGCACATGTGTCCAGGTGGCTCACTTTCATCACTGTGGGGAAGGAGGTTTCATTTCTTTGCCAAGTGGGCCCTCCCTTGGACCGGTTGGAGTGTCATCAGAACTCCTTAGAGCGAGTGACCCGAGAAAGACGAGGCATTTGTGCACGTTCTGTCCTTACACCAGTGAGCCTATTAAATGACAGCAATGATTGTACAATGATACAAACACCCACATAGAGGATGGTGCCTGCAGAGTGCTGCCTGGGCCCTGAGCACCGGCAGAGTTCCTCTGACACCTGTCACTGACATGTTCTGAAGTTAAACTTTAAAACTCTCCTATCTGGGACTCGGGATTTAGCTCAGCAGCATAAGCGCCTGTTTTTGCAAGCAGGCAGTCATGAGTTCGATCCCCAGTACTGATAAAAAAGAAAAAGACAAAAAACAAAAAACTCTCCTATCTACACACATCTAACCATTGCTTCAGATGTTGGTCTTATAGATTCCCAAACCTACTTTTTTTATATACAGTATTCTTTCAATTCACATTTTAAAATCCCAGCCTCTTTCCTAATAAAATCACTAATCTAGCCTCTCCTCCAAGGAGTGGGTTAACCAAATTCCTTGACCATGAAAACAGCTGCCATGCCCTAGGACTCCCATGCTTTTAACACCTCCCACTAAATTCCCATCACACAATCAAATCATGTGTTGCCTTGTTCTGTTTTGTATCTTTGATTCCCAACTAAACAGAGAGCCATACAGAGAATTTTGTATCTCATAGCTCATTATAATCTTGGTCCATACACACAGAGCATTGATTATGGAAGCCCTGTTAACTAGGAGGCTCTTGAATATCTGATATAATAAATGTTTCTTTAGCAAAGACGAAGAATGGATTGTATTGTTGCCAGGAAAGGAGTAATTGTATTCTTTTATAGTGATTAAATTCGCTGTTCTGAACGTGACTGTGCTTTCATTTTTTGTTTTTGTTTTTGTTTTGTTTCATTTTGTTTTGAGACAGTCTCCCTGTGAAGTGCAGGCTGACCTTGAACCCACTGTAAAGCCCAAGGTGGCCTCTAACTTATGGCAATTTTCTTGCCTCAGCCTCCACATTGGCATTACAGGCATATGCCACTATACCCAGCTAATTGTGTTTTATTTAGGAATGAAAATGTTAAAAGTTTCAAAATCCTAACAAAGTCTAGATTTTTAAAGTATCATCATTTTTTGCCTGTATAATCCTAAACAGGAAAGGCATGCAAAATATGGACCTATTTTGTTTGATTTAGTGATGGATTCATCATTGCTAACAGTTTAAGATACAAATCATATTTGAGAACTGCCTATTTCAAACTCAAGGACACATTCTTTTCCTGAAGGCTAAAAAGGCAAGGATAAAATAGTTGACTATTTTAAGACATATTCATTATACATTGTATATACATTGATTTTTGTATATACATTCATTTTTCCAGTCCTCACAGTGATGCTATATATTATGGGTGTTATTCCCCCTCTCTTTCATACAGGAAAACTAAAGCTCTATATTCAAGCAAAAGTTCCTAAAAACTGACATAATTGGAATTTTCACCCTGATCTGAAGGCTTCTGTACATGTACAGAAAGAGAAATCCTAGCCAGGCATGGTGATGCATGCTTGTGATCCCAGCACGGAGGAGGCTGAGGCAGGAGGGTCATTGCAAATTGGAGGGAATTTTGGGCTACATAGTGAATTCAAGGCTAGCCTGAATTACACAGCAACACCCTGTCTCAAGAAGAAGAAGAAGGAGGAGGAGGAGGAGGAGGAGAAGGAAGAGAAGGAGAAGGAGAAGGAGAAGGAGAAGGAGAAGAAGAAGAAGAAGAAGAAGAAGAAGAAGAAGAAGAAGAAGAAGAAGAAGAAGAAGGCAGAGGAAAAAGAAGAAGAAGAGGAGGAAGAGGAGGAAGAGGTGGAGGAAGAGGAGGAAGAAATTCTTCTCTGTCTACTGGCTTCCAAACTGTACCATATGCAGTTCATGCAGGGTGATCAAGGAGTGAGGAGCAGGGCTTCTCAAGAGCATGAGCTGTCAAAGGCTATAGTTGTGTCACTGTGAGGAGGAACACTGAGACGCTAAGATGTAAACTCTTGTCCTAAAGATGCCATGTTCTGTATTCTGCATTGCAGGAGCATTGGGAGCACCATTTTTTTGGGAAGACCCAGCAAATCAGTTCCTTCGTCTTAAAAGACATGTGTATTTGCAAGACTACTGGAACCCAGATGAGAGTTCAGATGGGTGGAGGATCACACTGGCTGATCAGGTATTTACATTTAAAACAAATAGTCCTCTGCCATTTATTTTTTAACCCATTTTCCATTTTCCCCGAGCATATTGGAGGTGGTGCTTGCAGTCACAGCATTTACCCCAAGACAGCAGAGGGATCACAGTCCTAACCTTACTCCCCAAGCTTGCCATTAAAAAATCCCATGTTTTTACTAGTTTCCCATTGCTCTACTAGATTGATAGTCCTTGGAAACAAAATGCATCTTTCTGTTTGTAGCATTCTGCTTCAGTAGTGCCATTTCCATTTTCTATTGCTATAAATTAAATCAATGCTGGTAAGTAGTTGTACTTTTCGTTTCTAAACAGGAAATGGTTTCAATCAGCTTGCCAACCCCTGCCATGAACACACCATTCACCCACCCTCATTTCCCTGAGTTACACTTGCTCTTTCCTTGTCATAAAGGGGATTTTGCTTTGTGAAAGTCTCTTCTTGCTTAATGACTAAGCTCAGAGTCCTCTCCTCTCTGAAATCTTCGTTTCCTCTCCTTTCAAAGGCACATTAATTCTTATTCCCCCCACCCTTTGCATTGTTCAGATATGAGTAGCTCTCAAAATGTTACAGTGGAATTACTTATTTCATCTACATAACGACACTACCAAGATGAGGTCCATGTCTTATCCATCAAGACGATTATTTTTTGAACCTGTCAAAATGACTATTGCACAGTTTTATAAATTATGCTTTTTGGGAGGTGGGTGAGTGGATAGTGGTCTCAGTTCAGTTCACTCATTTGTTCTATGGTTAGTTTTCCTGATAGTCTTCCAAGGCTTTAGCTGTTGTTCCTTGACTGACTTCCTTTTCTACATTTTCCTATTCATTTGTGTTCCCACTTCAAGGGGAATAAGGACATTCGCATTAGGAGGCTTACCTCATGTTTACTTTTCTGATGGAAGAACAGATTGTGACTCTGGACCAAATGAAAGTGCTGAATTATTTTAGGATTTCAGAGACTCATGATTTACCTCTTGGAACTTAGCAATTTAGAAAATAAAGCTGTTTAATTAATTTCTTCATTTAATCATTCTTTCCGCATGTATCAAGTTGTCATCATCACTAAGTATGAGAATTACAAAAAAAGTCATAAAAAAATCAAATGTCTTTGCTTTCATGTGGTCTTAGTCCTTTCGTTTCTCAGTATGGCTGTGCCTGAACTGGTCTACCAGGATTGATTTTTTCTTGCCCAGAATTTTTCTGATAAAAACCGCCAGCTAGAGCAATGCATCCAGTTTCATGTATGCTTTGCACAAATAGTGTAAATCAAGATGCTTGTTTCCAACACTTATTTGGAAAAGTAAATAATTACATAGGATAACAGACTGTATCTTTTCTGTGGAATGTTGAAGTTTTCAAATATACTGTCTCTAATTATAGACCTGTTTTATAATCAGCTGACAGAAACTGTAACATAACAAGACTCAACTATCAGTTCACACTGTTCCATAAATACTGTAATACATCTGAGCTTTAAAATAAACAGATAACTGCAGATAACTGAAAGTGTGAAAACTCAATCGCATTTGGCATAATTTCCCATTACATTCCTCTCATTCTTTTGGAATATCTGCATAATAATCTGAATGACCAAAGCAACATGTGCTCTACACACCCAGAGATTATGACTTGTGTTTCCTCTTCTTGTAGATTCGTGAAACCTGGATTTCTATGAAAAGAACTGCACAGCATTATTTAGACATGAATATATTCAGCTTTGACATGTCTGCTGACCAATGAACGTGCTTTCCTGATTCATGCAGGAGAACAAGGATGGTAGCGCCAGTGTGACCGTGTGCAGGAAACACGAGCTGGGAAGATCTGGGGGAATTTCTGTGCTGCTTCTCAGACTACTTACTATGTCTATTTCATGTTGAAAGGAGAATTATGACCACCAACATAGAGACCTTGAAATAGAAGTTCTCAATAAATAGTTTGTCCTGGAATAAGAACTAAATAAAGCCTGTTATAATAATATTTATCAAAAGGGAGGCCTTTATTTTAAAAAAAAAAAAAAACAAAAAATGTATTGTTATGAAGATACTCTGTTCACTCTGGTTTACTTTTGGGAGAGTTTTTTTTTTTTAATTCAAGGAATGTATATCTCAAATGGAATGAGTTCTCTCCTTTTCTCTTCAATAGTTGTTGTGTTCTAAAGCCAGTCTATTTTAAGACCACACTTCTGAAACTTTTTCCATCAAAGGCTCACTGCTGAGTTCAGTAGAGAACATGATAGTAACTTGTATGGGGGGAATAGTGGTAGCTAGGAACCCACTTAAAGCCACTTAGATGTTCTTTAAAATGTGTGCAAGTTTTGCATTCTGTTCTATAATATACTGATGTTTGTTTTGATAAGAAATAACAATTTTAGTGTACTGACCAAGCACATTAATCTCAATAAGGCTGAAAAATTGGCTCTAGAGAAAAGTGGGCTACGTATTTCCTGACAACTCTCTATATATCCATGGAATACTACTTCAGTTTGGAAGGTGCTGAGGTGTTATAACCAATCACCAAGATTGTTCCTGTCTCCCATCATAGAAAAGTGGAATTCTTGTCTTCAAATGTCTGTTTTTCTCCATATACCTAGGTCTGTTGTTTTCTGGAACAATTTTTTGTAGACTTCTAAAAATAACTGGAGCATCTTTTCAAGACCATAATTAATCTTACAGTTATCTTAAGCACTGTTTGAGCAGCAAAAACATTACACAAAATACATGCCAAGAAACTGCACTGTGAGACCTTGAGCCCAATACTTTCTTCTCCAGCAGGATATCGGTAACTGTTTGGAACTGTCTTCTTCATATCCCATAGTACAGAGACCTCCTGTCAGCTCCTCCTAATGACTCACATCTATAATCCCAGCACTCTGGAGGCTGATGCAGGAAGATCTCCTTGAGTTCAAGGCCAGTGTTGGCCATATAGTGAGCTCAAGATCGACCTAACTGCATAGAAAGATGCTCTCAAATCTAACCTCACAAAATGTCTTAACTTCTTTTGCTAACTGGTATCTATTTCCAATAATATAGGTATCTTTTTTGTAAACAAAATATAACTGGATGGGGCTGAGGGTATGATTCGATTTAGAATGCTTGGTTTCTGTGTGCAGGACTGGGTTTAATCCTCAGCACCAGGAAAAAAAGTTAAAGACATATACAACTGACTGGACCAAGGAAAAAAGATGAGTCATTTGGTTATGTGATAGGAAATACACTGGTATTTCCACTCACAAACCTGATGTTTTCTACTACTTTGGAAAAGATGGCCACATTGGTGTTTGTGTTAGAAAGATGGCTACAGTCATTTTTGGTACCCAATGCAACACCTGCAAAACAAAAATAATTTTGTCAAATGCTTGAAAAGAAAGGCATTCATGAACTGAGGTGCCACTGCAGTCTTGCGATCGTACCTAAACACATATTTGCTGTTCCAATTTTTAATACATTCTGCTACTATAAATTTCCATTCTTTAGTCACATAGAAAGAGCTAAAGAATACTTTTAATATGGTCCTCTCAAAAAATAAAACCAATAAGATGTCCATAAATGCCAAAAGAGATTTGAAGAAATTGGCTCATGCTGTCATGCAGATTTAGCAAGTTCAAATGCTGTAAGATAATCTGCAGAGCACAGATCAAGGAACAGTCAAGACTCTCTGAACTTGAGGAGCTATCACATTCTGGGGTAGCATTCCCTTTTGCTTGTGATAGGTCAGTCTTTTGTTCTATGTGGTACTACAACTTCGTGGATGAGACCCACAAGGTGAAGCGTAATTTGTTGTTCTCAAATTCTACTTATTTAAGAGCGAATCTTATCCAAAAATATTCTCACAGAAACATACAAAGCAATATTTCACCATATAGATATTGCTCAGTCAAGTTGACACATAAAAGTAACCTGCTGTCAAGATTGTGTACCCAGAATACATTTACTCACATGGCTCTGACTGGAGCATCGTGTTGTGGAGAAAAAGGAAATTAATGAATTCATTTTTCAGTACAGTAAAAATAAGCTGGGTGGATTGTGAATCAATACTAATGAAGAAATGTAAGTTAGTGGCCAAATTTAAATATAATTATACTTTAAATAACAGAGAAGCAATTATACAAGTAGATTATTATCAAATAGGCATGAAAAGAATTTCTTATCCAAATATAATTGTGGTGAATAAGTTTAATTGTGTCAACTTGATGGGCTCAGGAGCCCCCAAGAGGATTAGTAAAACACATGTCTGGATACGTCTGGCTGGGCTTTGGAGGCAAGATCTTCGGCATTCTGTCTGGTCCTGGCCTTCCTCTCCGACACTGTCCCCTGCTCTGATTCCTGACACCATGACCAGCATCTCTTTACTCCATCTCACCCTTCCACCATGCTTCTTCCTGGGACTCAGCTGGCCAGGCAGTGAGTACCTCAAACCAGGAGCCAAATCAAACCTCTCCTTCTTTAGGCCATGGGTGTGACATATTGCGTCTCAGTGACAGGAAATAACTAACAAGAGTGATTTTGTGGGAAATTATTGCAAATTTATGTGGCATTAGGAAAAAAAGAAAAACTAATCTAGGCTTCAGTGAAATAATTTACCTAGAAATCTAGTAAACATTGATATACACTTGAATAGCAAGTGATGAATATTGAGGGGTGTTTTTAGAATTTAAGCAAACTCAAGTACCACGTATTTGATAACTACATGCAAAAATATGTTAGACTTGGGCTGGGCGTATAGCTCAGTGGCATTAGAGCCTGCCTGGCAAGCACAAGGTCCTGAGTTCAATTCCTGGTACCAAACAAACTATATATATTATCTATTTTGTATATTATATATTTTCTTTCTGAATCCAATGTTTAAGGAAATTGATTACATTGAAGTATGACTGATTCCATATGACAGACTGCTTTTAAAATGTGTGTGAAACAGCATAAATGATATTTTTGGTTCTCTAATTTGTTTTATAGCTGTAATTTGTAAATTCAGTGTAGAAGTGTGCCTCTGTTAAGGCCTTTTCTATATATTTTTAGGGCCCCAAACAAGGCTGAGCCACCTAGACATTAGGAAAAATAGAGATATCTTTTCCCTTTCTCACTTGTTGCAAACTAGAAGGACCCTCTGTAGGTGGGGGATTTTTGTTATTCTACTGCAGCATTAAGAACCTAAATACTGCTGGGGATTTAGCTCAGCGGCATAAGCACCTGCCTTGCAAGCAGACAGTCATGAGTTCGATCCCCGGTACCGATAAAAATGAAAAAGCCAAAAAAAAAAAAAAAAAAAAAAAAGAACCTAAGTACTGCAGTGATTGAGTTCTTCTGAAGGCGAAGTGTTTTGTTCTAATGTCTGCATGGACACCCAATCTTCATCTGATTAATTAAGTAGACCCACTATTTAAGTGGAAGTGACTAGTCTTGATATTTCTACTAAATTCAGGCTCCTAGAGGGTTCTATCCAAGCTTATGACATACCAAGCTTACCTTTTTTGTATCATCTGAATTTTATATATAATCGGTCATCAAGCCAAAAGTCAGAGTGATCCTTTTTAAGGTCACACATGCCACCATTTAAAAATTCATGTAATGCTGATTCAGATGGCCTTTTAGTAAGCAATACAATGGTAACTTATTTTAAGGAAACAAGTTCAACTTTGTCTTTAATGACACAAAAAGTTCTGATCTTGTTATATAATGTTTTCAAAATATTCTTTTTTTAAAAACATGTGACTAATAGGAAAATAGTTATTGAGGTATATAATTTTCATGCATAGGAGAGTAACAAAGGGATAGGTCCAACCAAAATATACTATTATTGAAACCAACTTTTTATAAAATTGAAGCACTAATAGAAATATATGTAAAAATAGTTTGCTATGCACTATGCTTGCCAGTTTGTAAAATTCACTTTACCAATTATTACAATCTGATCACAGAGCCAATGTACAAAATTAGGCTAAAGTATATTGCTTACATAAAAGTAACCATATAACTATATAGAACTAAGTAACAATTAAGAATAATTTGGACTTGAATCATGGTTTTATTACCACACTCTGTGCTGTCTTATACACAACAGTTACCTCCTCCTACTTTAGTTTTCTCCTCTGTTCGTGGGAACAATTCAATCTACTTATCTTAAGGAATAGGTAAGATAATGCAAACAAAGCACTTAGAGTAGTGTCTGGCATACAATTACTCAACAAAAGTCACATCATTTAGCTTCCTAAACTCATACAAAAATTCGTGCTTTTACTATCTTTGAATGCATCTGCATAATTGCTATCTATAACTCAAAACTCCCCATTACCAGGTCCCTTTCTCAATGCCTGTTGTGTGCTCCCCTCAAACATCCTGTCTAGCTTGCATCACTTTTTGATTAACTTATTCACTCACTATACTGTAAACACTGCTGCCTCCTTTCTCTGGTATGATCATAGTGAAGGTCCAAAGGAGGCTGAAATATGTTCCTTCTCCAAAGAGCCTGTGTTGCCATAAGGCAGATATATATCCACGGTATTCAGACAAATAAAAATTGTAGAAACTCCCATTGCAAATCATGTCTGCAAAGAAAATGTATTCTGCCTGAGAGACTCTAGGAAGTCTTCACTGAGGAGGAGGTTTTAGATTTGGGCTTCAAAGGATATGCTTGCAATTGCCGTAATTTGAGCTTTTCTATTCTAGTTACATTTCATACTTACAGAACACTTGCATGCTTATAGCATTATAGTGTATATGTATCCATCCCAGCATAAGATACTTAAAGATTTTTTTTGCAATTTAGATTTGCAATCCCAACAATATCCAGGGCAGCATCTGATGTACAGCACGTACTTTATGAAAAATACATGTACAGCTGAGGAAGGTGCTTATTGGTGAGAAGGAGTCACAAAATTTTACTCTTACTGTTCCTTTATCAGTAGCAGGATAAATAAAAAAAGATATGATTTAACTTGTCAACATGCTGTCTTGTGAATCCAAAAGAGAACCAAATAAGGATTCAGTACCATTTTCTTAGTTCTGATCTTTACTTTCGTCCATAAAGCAGACCCTATGTCTCACACTCATCCTTTGGCACCAATTCATTATAATTTAAATAGAATAACAGATAGATTGATGCTATTGTACACATAGAGCAAATTAAAGATGAAAGTGTTTATTTTCATATATTGGTTTTACTTATTCCATTTCTTTTCCTCAGATTGATCTAAAACATCTCAGGCAATTGAACCAGGCAGAGACTCTATGTATCTCCCACTGTTATCTTCAGTGACAGTGGCTGTCTGGATGAATTTTATTGAAAGTAATTTAGCATTGACTGGTTAAATATACAAACTACTCATCTGAATCAAAGATTGTGGCAGGCTCCTTCAAATTAGAGACAAAAAATAAATGTTTGGAGATTACTCCACAAATTGGAACTGTCTTGGAAGGCAGTTCAAATGTAGCAACAAAATTATCTAAATTTGAAATATTTTATTCCATCCATCATAATGACAAAAGCAGCTGCATTTTTTTCCTTCTGATCATAATATTAGTAAACAAGTGAATTTTTTTGACAGACAGTTTGAAGAAAGGTATGCTTTCCAAGCCCTCCTTATTTTTTTGCTCCATCTAAAGTGTATTTCAGAAAAGTTTTACAAATGATCTTTAGTCCTAACAGTAACTACAAATAGTAATAGAGAAGGCCCGGGGGGGGGGGGGATTGTTCTGCAATTGAAAATTTAAATACAAGACCACACAAACTGCCTGGAATTTGTTTTCACAGAGGCTTATGTTTAATTTCCAGTTGTGTCCCTCTCTTATGGGGGGGCTGAGGTCTGATATTTAAGAATTTGACCTTGAGAACCAGAAGCCTAGGGTCATGGGCCACTGACTCCCAATGTCTTTTGGGTAAATGGAGTTAATTCAGCTGTGCCTCAGTTTCTTTCCCATGAAACAGATGATGATACCAGATACGAGGAGCTTGATGAGCCCTCTGAAAACACAGCCAACGCATCTAGAGAGTTTACCAACCACAGATCAAAACTGCTAAAGCAAAATTGTACTGAAATGGGCCAACTTTTTTCTTATCATTATTCCCCACACAGTACACTAAAACAACTGTTTGTATACCATTTACATTGATTAGTTATTATAAATACTATAGACATAATTTAAAGCACACAGGAGGATATGCATAGGTTCTAGGCCAATATGATGGCACATGGTACCAATGACTTAAACATGCACAGATTTGGATGTCTTTGGGAGACCCAGAACCAATTTCCCATGGATTCCAGTGGATAAGTACCCTTGCTGACAGTTACAGAATGAGTATATCTCTACTTTTTCTTTCAGGAAATAGATTGAACTGTTAAGAGAATTGTTCATATTATAACCACCCATGCAGTCTTAATTTTAAAGGCAGAAATTTACCTGGTTGTAGCAGAAGTGTTGAGGGAATTCCCACTGGGAACCCCAGTCAACAATTTCTTTTATCTGAATTTCTGGTTTTCTGATTCTCATACTACCTTAGCTCATTCATCCTTAATGCATCATAAAATGGTTACCCAAATGGCAACAAGTAGGAAGAAGTTAAAAAAATCTAAGAAGCTCCCAAAGCTTGCAAAGCACAGGGATTGAGTTCTTCATTGCTGTGGTTTTCTGAAGAACATTACACGAAGAACATTATCCATAGCTGCACATTTGAGTGCCTGCTCTGTTTAAGGTACTACAATGGCTTTCTGCTAGAGTCAAAGATGAATGAGATTAGTCCTTGATCCTAAGGATCTCAAGATGCTCAGTGTGATGAGGGGGCCTTCAAGTGTGTTCACTGTAATTGGAAAGGGCCATCGTGGGAGACACAGCAGCAAGTATTGGATGGCCTGGTGCCTGGACACTCTCATCTAATCCAGGGCTATTCTCCCTTCCATTTGTGCCTTTCAGTGTATTGGCCTCCATTAGTACCTATTTTAATGTATTTCCATGTTTGCCCAACTTCAGAGACTTACTCTTTCTTCTGCATGGATTTCTGCTTTTCCCCAAAGTCCAAAAGCATGGTTTCTTGTCATCATTTAGGTCTCAGTTTAAGCATTTCTCTTTGGATCAAGGAGAAATGCTTAAGTTGACAAATTGATCTCAGGAAGCTTACTAGTTACTTTATGCTTGTTCTTATAACAATTTACAGTACCTTTCGTGCCCCAAAAGACATGAGTTTGTAATCTAATAGTCTTGTCGGTCAGAGGCTAACACGGACCACACTGCGCTAACTCAACATGTCAACAGGGTTGTGTCCTTTTCTAAATTATCTCAGAGAGAATCATTTCCTTTGCCTTGTCCAGGGGGTATCTCAGGTGATAGCTTGAGATTCTTTTCCTTTGACATCAAAGCCAGAAATATTGTACCCTCTGTCTCCTCATTATTCTCATTTTTGATCCTCTCTCCCACCCTCACACCACCATTTGGGAAGGTTTTTTTTTTTAACAGTAATAGGTATCACAATATATTTCATTATCTTTATAATAGTTGTTCTTTCAATCACATATATCAAAATAAAATGAAATACAGAACGTTATAGAACTTATCAAAACAGAATATTGAATAGAGCAGTACCATTAATCAGAATAAAGCAAAACGGTAATAAAAATATTTGCCTTCAAAGAGATGGTAGAAGGAAATCCCCCTTATTTGCTATGGTCAACCTCCCAGGAGATGCTCAGATTTCTGGTTCTCATTTGCTAATGGAGGAACAAGAGGGGGGGGCAGGTAGGGGAAATGGGATGTTTGATTCTAGGCTGTGCACCAGTAGATTCACTATTGCTTAGCAGGGAAGCAGGCTGGTTGCTTGGTTTCCCAGTGTCCTAAGTTCCAAAATAGCACGGATCTCAGGAGACACTGGTGGTTCTCCCCCTGGAAGGGCCACAATCTGCCACACTGCTCTGCTTACCAAGGAGGGGAACTACTTGCTTGGTTTCCCAGGGTCCTAAGTTCCAACATGGCACAGATCTCAGGAGATGCTGATGGATCTCCCCCTGGAAGGGCCACAGTCTGCCACCCATTTGGGAAGGTCTGAATAATCTGTCCATCTGAGGACACTTGTATTTAATCAAATCTGCAAAGTCTTTTTCTGCAGATTGCCAGAATGAGAATGGGAATGCTTTAGGAAACTCAGTATCCTGACTACCACAGTTAGTCCCATCCCCAGTTTCTTTCTATTATGTTGCTATTTTATTTCTTAGTGTTATATGAATTTATTTTGTTTGCTTATAAATTTATTACTATTATGCATTTATTACATGGAAATTTCTCTATATTAATCAAAGTTTTTACTACAAAATACCAGATATGGGTTAACTTTATAAGGAAAAGCAGCTTTTTTAGTACACAATTCTGGGAGCTTCAAGTCCAAGATCAAATGTTGAAGGAGATGGATTTGGTCTCTGGGGGAAAGTTTAACTCCAGACTGTGTCACATTGCAACAGGAGTATGTAAGAGAGGAAGGTTTACATCTCAAACACAGGAATTCCAGAACGTGGCTTAGAGATCAGGCTCCAACTTCTACAAGTTATTCTTTTGAGATCTTCTTCCAGAATACCTAAAGACCTCCCCATTAGGCCTTCTTTAAAATTTCCACTAACACCACACTGCAGCCTTTGAGAGACATTCAAGACCGAGTACCACCCCCACTCCTCCATGCTTCTGTACTATTCCATAATCTTCTTGAGAATAAGAGCTTGACCTACCTTGATCATAGCAGTGTCTCTAGGTCCTGAAGCAACACTAGCCTCAACCAAGGACTCAATAAATTCATTTTAAATAAATTTAAAAAACAGCTTCGGTAATCGGCATGAGCCATTAAGAGGAAATGCTGCTGAAACTTGAAGGATGCCGTTGGATGAAACCCAAAGCACACTTTCCAGCTTGTACAAGGAAGAGCAAGGTCACAGCGCAGTGACATCATCACAATGATTCTCTTAGAAGAGTGGCTAAGGTTCCTGTCTGAACCCTTAAAAGAAATAAGTCAAAGCCAAATCACCAAAAGATTTTCAGATTTCATCCCATATACAATGAGAACCATTGAAAGCCTGCATATGGAGAACTATGGAAGGGTAATGAGTAGTTTTACAGACAGGAAGACATTTGGTAAAGAAGGTTTCTTGGAGAAATGCAATATGAGAGTTTGGAAAGTAAATTTTTCTCTAGTCTTTCAAGGACTTAGCTGATTAATCTGACGAACTGATGAATGACAAAGTGGTCAAAGAAAATTGTCAAGGGAAATAAGAGATGGAGAAGGCTAGATAAAGGGAAGTAAAAGAATTAAGATATCTTATGTACAACAAATGTTATGTACTGTGAATATGTTAATAAAATTTTAAGAATAATAAAGGCTCCAATTGATGGGGAAAAGCAGAAAATTATTAGTAGAAAAAACTATCTCATCTTCTAGGTATTGTTCATAATAGTTCACCCCTGGAAATAATCCTCCTTCTCATAGGAAATTTTGGAAATCTGAGAGTATAACAAGATGTTCATTTTTTCTCACTACATTTCCATAATACAGCTCGGGGTTCAGTCCCACAAGACTCCTCCCATTTTCTAGTGCCAGTGATAACCCCAGATTGTTTTAACTGTGTTGTCAATCGACCAGTTATCCACCAAGGTTTCCATGACCTTCTTGGGTTCAACTAATTTTGTGTGCAAACTCACAGAATGAAGGGAAATATACTTAATGGTTTACAATAAAGGATGTAACATGGGACAAAGACAGGCACAGGGTAGGGTTATGTGGTAAGGTTTGTGGAGCTCCTGAGCCCTCTCTGGACATCTCCCAATTCAGGAACCTGCCTAGAAATTCCTCTTAGAAGCTCTGTATTTTTTTCGTTTTTATGGAGGCTTCTTTACACAGGCATGACTGATGAAATCATAGGCAAGTGATGATTGCTTTCAACATGTCCTCCTCACTGGAGATTAAGGCGTGGGACTGACAGTTCCAACCCTTTACCCTCTCTTAAGCTTTCCAGTGACCACTCTTAGTCTTAAAGGTAGTAGGAGCTGTCAGTCAATTCATTAGCAGACAAAAGACATTTATTACTTAAGAGATTCCAACCATTTTAGGAGCTGTATGCCAGGAAATGAGGCCAGATCAAATATATATTTCACAATATCTTAGGAAGCATTATTGAGCTGCCTTTTCAAAACTTTTTTAAACTTAAACTTTTTGAGAGCGGATTATATAAATCCCACTGATATAAAAAATCTGAAATGTTAAGCTCTGTATCTCTCATTCTGGTAATAAGATATAAAAATTATATTTGGCAGGATAATTGAGAAGTCTGTGCCATGGTATGAACAAAAGAAAAAGTATTTCTATGTAACGATGGGTCGTATCTTAAGAGTAAGAAAAAGTCAAAGATGACTTCAGAGTTTCAAGTGTGACTAAGCCTGAAAACAAGGATTTCAACAAGAGAGATGACAGCAGGCAAATGTGGTGGGTTCATGAAGACAGGAAATGATGAATTTGGTTTTAAACATTTAATTTCAGGCTCCATTCTCACTTCAACCCAGCTCCTCTCCAGGTCATATTACATATATGTAATATTATATACAGGTGTTTAATTTGGAGAATCACAAATAATAACTTCTGTTGTAATCAAGGGTTGTACACAGAGAACAATTAAGATCAAGACATGGAGTTAATAATATTATTTTTATAATGGTCACCAGGAATTAACAAAGGAAAATGCAGGAAATCTATCTGCAACACCAAAGACATAGATTATTTAGTCAAGAGCCTAAATCCTACAGCAATGTTCCACATGAGTCCAGATGAGGACCCAGAGCTCATGACAATGCCTCCCACGAGTCCAACTGGCGGTCCAGAGCCCACAAGAAGGACTCACGCCAGTCTCTTTTATGGATTCGTGCCAAGAAGACCCAACGGTCAGCGATGGAAGCCAGAAAGTCTATGCCAGCAGAAGGAAGGAGCTGTGCTAGTGGGATGAGGGTTCTAAGCTGGAGCCGAGAAGTCACACTCACAACAAAGACCAGGGCTGTCCTGAAAGGCAGCACAGCTGTCCTCAGCGACACAGAGGCCCCAAGCTCCTCCAACGACAAGCACAGTCGGGTACGTGCCAGGAAGCAGCGTGGCGAGTTCATCCTGGAGATCAAGCAGCACACGTCTTCCCCTCCGGAGCCAGGAAGCAATGCTCGATGTGAGGACAAAGCTTCTCCAGGAGAACCAACAGCTCAGACAGCAACTCGTGGGAGAACCCACAAAGCTACAACGCCTTAACGCCTCAACCCTCAACACCTCCCTTTTTCTCTACCTATTTATCCTGGCAACTTTCCTCAGGTGGAGCATCTTCGCTCAATGCCATGCCGATGTAATCCAGCTGGCATTAAGTTGACCACCAGTTCTTAATCCATAACAACTTCCCAATCAAAGACTTTTTAATGAAAGAAAACACTATTAGATAATGAGATTCTGGAAAAGGCAAAACAAACAAGACATCGCATAAAGATATAGTGCTTTGCAAACTGCAGAATGCTTCTCTTTTTTTCTCTTTATAGTGAGAAATTTTGAAATATTTAACAAAGTACATTAAAATTGAAAATGCTAATATTTATAGATTCTACTACTTTCTAGTGCAAAATAAAGTTTCAAAATAAAAATTCATATAAAACATTATTTTGTGTATATTCTATATTTGATCCAAAATAATCACAACAGTCTTATTTGTCAGTGCTTAAGACATTGGATAAAGAAAACATGGTGTTTAGTACTACTCTGCCATAAAGAAAAATAAGTTGAGGCATTTGTAGGTAAATGGATGCACCTCAAAAACAGAATGTTAAGTAAAAGAAATCAGACGCGTAAGTTTAAATTTTGCATGCTTTCTCTTATCTGATAAAGCTAAAGTAAAAATAAAAAGCAAAATAAAGACAATAGGGAGTAGGAAGATCTTTTTCAAATGTGAAGAGAAACAAGAGACAGGGAAGAGAAGGTAAAGAAAAGAGATTTTAAAAAGAAAATAATTAGCTGGGCATGCTGGTGCATGTTTATACATCCCAGCACCAGAGTGGCTGAGGTAGGAGGATTGCAGTGAGTTTGAGGCCAGCCTGGGCTACACGGTGAGTTCATAGCCAGCCTGAACTTCATAGTGAGACTCTGTCTCAAAAAAAAAGAAAGAAAGAAAGAAAGAGAGAGAGAACAGAAGAAAAATTGAAAAACGTAAATGGGAAGTGTAATGAGAGTTGGAAAGAACAGAGAAGTATGAGAAACAGGATAAAAAAGAAATAAATGTGTTACATACAGGTACATACTTTCCATGGTAAATGTGATCATTATGTACTTCAAACATACAGTAAAAAAAATTACATACTTCAAACATATAATTAAACAATTCTAAAGAGAGTATCTCAATTAATCACGACTGATACATTTTTAGGGGATACACATTGGGGAAAACCATTCAGCTACTTTGACACAACCACAGAATGATTTGTAGCATTAAAGAAACTAGGCCTAATGAATTCAGATGATCTTACAGAAACAAAATAATTTATAAACTGCTGGTATTGGACACTAATGAGGATGCAGAACAACAGGAACTCTTGTTCACTGCAGATGGGACTAAAAAATGGTGCTGCTACTTTGGAAAGCAATTTTATTTTATGCATCAGTCAGGGTCCTAGGTATTTGCACAATTAAACTGAAAGTTTCCTCTACATAAGAAGCTGCATATGAAGGTTTACAGCAGCATTTTCATAACTGTCCAAAACTGATAGCAGTGAAGATGTCCCAGGGACAGGGAGAAAAAATTTAAAAAATATGTCCCTCAGTGAGTGGAAAAATCAACCTGTGGTTCATTGGTGCAATGGGATATTATGCTACAATAAAAAGAATTGAACTAGAGTGGATATTTAAAATAGAAAAAGAAAATGTGTTATAGTAGAAGGTACACCATCATTTGTCTCCCTCAAAAAACTTTCCCTTGCTTTGAGCTCTCTCATTCCCTCATTCTGTCTGCTTTCTCAAGCAGTTCTGCACGTCCCCTTCTGTAAGAATGGCCAAGTCAAAATGACCCTGGAAGGTAAATATTTGGTTCAGCTGAGGACATCAAAGATGACACTTTAGCACAACTAAAAACACTCAGCAATGAGGACTTCAGAACTGCTTCAGACAGTGGCAGGAAAAGTAAATAAGTCTGTTCAGAGAGAGGGGAGAGCTTTGAGGGGGCTACTGACCATGTGTCTTAAAAGTAGCTATTTACTTTTAATTTATATAATCACTGTATTTTTGATCACATCTCCTATTAGAGTCAGAAAAATTATAATTATAAAAAAAGTAAAAGTCAGAGGTTGACAAGGCCTTGAATGCAGGCAAGAAAGAATAAACACAGCATGGGGTTTTTAAGGGCTCAGCTACTCTCCACAGTAATGGTAGAAATGCAGAAATAGGGCATGAATTTGTTAAAATTCATACAACTGAGCAGGGCATGGAGGCCCACGCCTGTAATCCCAGTACTAAGAAGGCTGAGCTTGGGAGATTACCGTGAGTTCAAGGACAACCTGAGCTACGTAGATAGACCCTGTCTCAAAAAACAAACAAATGAACAACAACAAAAACATAGAAGCATACGATACAGCGTGAATCTTAGTACATACCATGGACTTTCACTACTGATAATAATAGCGGTGATGATAATGATGATGATGATGATAATGTGTCAACACTGACTCATTAATAGTAACAAAACACACTGAAGTAAGATGTTAATAGAGGAAGCAGTATCTGTTAGAATGATGGCAAATGGAAACTCATCGTTTTTCTGTGCCTCTAAAATTTCTCAGCATAAAGGCTTTCTTGATAAAAGAAGACAAAAAAATCACTACTTTGACATTACAAAACTGTTACAGTGCCAGCACCTATCTGCCCTTCAGAAAATTTTGCTCAGAAATACTGAGGGGGCACCCGGTTTGCTCAGAATAATTCAATTTATGTCTGTTGTCCACTTGTAATTGTTAACCAGGCCTCCTTTTATTCTCAAAAATGTTCTATTTGGAGTGATAAATTACATGGGCACTGTACTTAGAAGGGAAAAAAGAATGTAATATCCTTTTAACATCTGTCTTTGAGCCCAGGGAACCAGACTGTGCCATTTTAGAGTCTCATTTTAGCCTCACAGTGTTCTCAGGAAGATGATTTTGTCATTTCCAATTTGCAGATGGAAAAACTGAAGTTCAGGGAGAAGGCATCATTTACTGGAGACACGACCCAAGCCCTGCAAAGCCTCAGTTCTCTGACTCCAAAGTTGTTGAGGCATGCTCTGTCTATCTAACCTGTACAAATTGGATGGGAACACAATTTGGAAATTTCTCTTAGACTGGGTGGTAGAGGCTTCCCTTCCCTCTGCATGGTCTGGTCTAGCTACTAGAGAATTTCATTCTTTTCTGGGAATACTGACAAATTGATTATGTAAAATTCCCTAATTCAGAGTGTTATAGTGTTTCCTGTGGAGTAAATACTTCTGTGATGTTTCTAAACTCCAAGTTAGATAAGAAGCATATGACTGCCTCTGGTTTGAGCTGGTTCCCGTTCACCTGGCCTTCCACACTGATGGTGTGTGGTTCAAATGCCTGAAACTCTGCTATTCAATACTCCTAGCTAGTCAGTATTCTCAGTTACAGGATTATCTTCCTTCATAATTTAGCTAACTTTGCTACCACGAGGTCCAAAACACCTACTTTATCCTTCTATTTATTCACTGGCTTCCCTATTTTTATGGAAAATTAAAGTTCTTCTTCCATAAAGTCTTCTCTGAATATACGAAAGTATCACTCCCGTCTCTCTTCTAAAATGATCAGATGTATTAAAGGATAATATTTGCTCATGGTCTTAGCAATAGTGATATTATTAATTATTCAAAATATATTAGTATGATATTGTTGAAAGCACTCAGAGCTACATAAAGAAAATGGAATTCCTTAGTAGCATTAGAGTTAAGGGTCATCAGCAAATCACTTCTATACTCTGAACCATTATTTATTCACTGGCAAAACAGAGGTAATGGAATTTACGATTTCAAAGAATATTTTCCATTCTTTAAATTCTCTTGCTTTATAAAAGTATTTTTTGTAAACATAAATCATAGCATGCATTGTTATTCTTAAAATCCATGATCAAAATGGGCATGGTGGCACATGCCTGTAATCCTATCCCAGCACTTGAGAGGCAGAGGCTATGTGTCACTATACTTAGAAATGCTCAGACACATCACTAAAAATTAAAGGTTAGATATTAGTAGTTTCTAAGGTACATCTATAGGCAGGTACATTTCTCATCAATGGCACTCTATTAAAGGATTACAAATTAGGTAAGAGTTCCCTTATGTCATTTTATATCTTGTAATTAGATAATGATAACTAACTTTAAAAAGCTGTTCTGCACTGCAATGGACATTTAAATGTGTTTTGATGACAATAATGTCATGATGATTGTCATTTTGGGGTGCTTGTGGTCTTTGATCTCGCGTTTTCTCTGTAAAACTTTATAATTATTACCTCTTAGAGAAAGAGTAAAAGCCCATGGTCCAAGAACTACTTGACAAGGACTCTTGTAAGAATCTGTTGGCCCTCGTGATATTCTGTCATCAGAGTCAAAAAGAGGCCTAGTGAATGGGAAGTAGTTCAGTACTTGTGCCTCATTAATGAGGCTGTGGTGTCTCTACAGATGGTTGTGCCCAATCTTTGCAATTTGTTGATGCCAATTCCAGCCTCTGCCTGCTGCTTTTCTGTCTCATACCTTAAAGATGCTTTCTTTTGTGTTCCCTTCGTGCCCAAGAGTCAGATTCTCTTAAATTTTGAAAATTCACTAACAAGGATGGGACAATTGATGTGGACAATCTTCCCCCAGGGTTTTCAAGATAATCTCCCTCTTTTGGCCTAATCTTAGCACAAAAAAACCTGTTAAAATGAAAGGCATATTCCCCTCTTACATTATGTAGATGATCTGTGGAGATAAAGACCCAAGTATGGGAGGGAACAGAATCCTTCCTCAAATTTCTAGCTTCTGGAGATTATAGAGTGTCACAGGAGAAGGCCCAAATCCACAAGTCCTAGATAACCCATTTAGGGCTGCTCATTTCTCAGGGTAAAATGGCACTAAGTGCAGAGAGAATTTAATCCATTTTCAACTTCCCTTTGCCAAAATAAATTAAACAGCTGATAACCTTTCTAGAAGTGACTGGATTTTATAGAATTTAGATTCCAAAATATGCTGAAAAGGCTACATCCCTTTATCAGCTTTTTAAGGAGACCCAGGCCTATATATTCTATTAGTAGCATCAGAAGGAAATTGCACAACTGTAAAAGCTGAATGTTGTGGGTACATTCCTGATCCTTCTGCTAACATCTTGATGGTTGTTTAAGATATTAGATAACGGTTAATGCCATATTAGATTCTGAAACTTTCTGGGCCATTTTCTTACCCTTTGAGAGACCATCATTGGCTCTTCCTGATGGAAATAAGTGTTGACCATATTAATAATGGTCTTGCTGATCTAATTGTATGATTCAGGCATACTTAACTGATTCTTTGGTTTCATTTCTTCCACACTTGAAGCCCTATGCCTATCCAAGATGAAAACTCTTGATATTAACCAAAGGCCTCTAGATAGGGTTTCAAGAGAGTATTGCTCACCACAACTCTGACCACCTCTGGCTGGAAGTAGCCAGAGTGGACATTGCTCCTTGGCCTCTCACACAGTTAGGGTTCCTCTTCACAGGGGAAAGTATTATGGGCTGAGTATCTGGATAAAACCATAAAATTAACTGTTCCACTAATTTAATCAATCTTATCTTATGGGGTGTCCAACCATTGAAGTTTGGGAGCCCAAAACTGAAAACCTAACTGGGATAAGAATATACTTAATAATTTGGCTCACCCTCCAAAGTCAGCCAGGACCCAGGACTTGAAGGAAACTTTCTACAAGATGCTACAGCTTTAGTGAGTCACCCAACCTCCTTAGCAGGGAAACTGTTGAACTCAGGAGCTGACTAATAATGCATCATGATAAAAGGAGGGTCACTGAAGAAAAAAATGTTCTGATACTTCCAAGGTCTAGCACAGACTGTGACCTATATTGGAAGATGAAGCACCTAACAGAGGTTGAATTAAAACAGTTAAGAGGCTCTGATCATGGCCCCCAAAAGAATGCTTCAGGATGCTTGACTGACCTTGATATATTGGGAAGTAAATTATGATTGACAGAGGTCTCAGGTTAACTTTGTTTTGAGCACCCTACAACAGGAGGACATAGGCAGAAATGCATAAGAATAATAATAATATACAACTTTGGTGAATCATATATAGAGGGTTACTCTGGTCACTGACCCCTGATGATAGTTCTAAGGGTCAGCTGGTTACAATAGCTACTGCAATCCTTTAAAAGATATGTCTGACATGGTTCTTTTCCAAAATGTCCTTCCATTCTGTTGCTCATGTTTTGGTCATATGTGTTTTAATATCTTGGTAAAGCTTGTTTATTCTCACCTAGAAGCTAAACCAAATGATCATGGAGCGGAAATCCACTGTAAAGGTGATAGACTTCTTCACTGAAGCCCATAAGACCAACTTCCATAATGAAGATTTCCATCTCATACTCCCCAACTATTCAGTTCAAAAGCCAGACCTGTCATCATCCTTTTCCCCAACAGCAGGGTTGTGGGGACCATCAGGATAGGAGGTGAAGGCCTTGTGGAGCTTTGTTAAAAGTTAATGGAGAGACTTACTAAGGGTGATTAATTGAGACTTCTACCTCTGCATATTAGGCTCACACAATCAGAAAGACAAAGGCAAAGAAGCTAAATTCAGGAAGGCCCCAGGTAGCAGCATTAACATAAACACTTTTAGTTAAACCTAAAGTGCCTGTCCTCAAAACCCCCACCCATAATTCTAGCTTCCTTCACACAAGATGAAATATAACATGAAGAAATCCAAAGGAAGGCCCAACAGACAGCTATGAAGACAATCAGATTCTAGGAGCTACAGTGCAAAGAAGCCCAATAAAAGGAGCTGCAGACAAGAAATCCATGAGTGTTTCTTTTTTGAATTCTCCTACTCATATCTAAAGAATATCTCTCTCTCTTCCTCTCTGCCTCCCTATCTCTCTCTCTCCCCTTTCCTCACATCAAATAAGTCATCTGAGTCATCTGCTTTTACTAAAGACAAAAAACTAAAAAATTTTATTGTCATTTGGTTTTGGAATAAGTCTACTTTACCATGTTTTATTTTATAATCACTTTTTCCTATGATTCCATATTGAGTAAATTTATTCGCCATCAGAGCTCCTCTATATAATCAACTCCATATCTTGCCAAAAGATCAAATAATGTAAGTGCTTTGATGAGTGGTTAAAATGAAAATTGAAAGAAAAAAATTTAATTAATTTCATACTAGGGATCATGTCAAAGAATTAAACATACAAAAGTTTACTGAGTCAGAAAACTTGAAAGGGAAGTTTGTGATTCTTAACCACTTTAATAGCTTCAGATGAAGTATTATCTGTGTGACTACATCTTTAAGGTCTGAAATAAGCTACTATAAAGAATGAAATCAGAAGTATTTTAAAAATTGTAAGTAATAAGATTGTTTTATTGACCAATGACAAAGTCAAACTATGTTTTTAAACAAATCAACACTCATTCTTGATTAATTCTAGAATTCTTCACCTAGTTTTATGAAGTATTTAGTTCTCTCTCTCTCTCTCTCTCTCTCTCTCTCTCTCTGTCTCTCTCTCTCTCTTTCTGTCTCCCCCAAATAATCTGCCTCTGATATTTTCAGAATCTTGGCTTATTTTCTTCTTACTCCCTAATTCAATGTAAAGAACTAACCACAATACAAGATACTATGAATAATTCTTTTTTGCATGGTTTGATTTAGCATTCTGGAATTCACAGTTTCACAAATACGGACAAGCAAAAAGCTCAAGCTGACGTTAGATGCAAATTTTCAGGATGTTTTCTCAGTGTGATTGGTAATAAAGTCAAGGAGCTACAAGTTATAAAGTGAATTTAGAGGTCATATATACCCTTGCAACTAATGGTGTGGCTGGGGACCATCATCATTAGCTTGTCTGAAATGTAGAACATCAGACTTCATTTTAGTCTGGCTGTATGAGACTGTATTTAACCAAGATATCCCAAATGACTTGTTTATCTGAAATATGCCACTTTTAATCAAGTGACAGTCTTGCTTGCACTATAGTGTACGCTGTATAGTCATACAACTTGGCACTTTGCAAGACAGCTCATTGCAATCCTTTCTCCTTCCATGTGTCCTAACCACCACTTAAGATTCATTTAGAAAGCTTGCTTTAATGATAACTTGTTCTTGTTCAAATGAATTATTCAGTATCCAAATTTATTAGCTCAGAATTTGCAACCAAATGCATTCTAAACTTTTCCATCCTTTCTTGCAATCTTTTCTCTGTGATACTTTTATTTCAAGAAAATTGATCTACCTATGTTGCATAATAGCCTTAGCAGTTAATTGTGTCCATAACCAGCAATGTCCACAAGTGTCTTCCTCACTGGAAATCTCTTTTCCTTATTCTACTGCTCATTTTATTCATCTGTAAAACCCCCAGCTAATGTGATTTGACAATCAATATAATACATTTGCTTTGTTTAAATTGATCTTATTATTATTTAAATTTAATGTGGTGAACAGATCAAGAGATGATTGTCATTGATAAGACAGTTTATAAATAATAATTCCTAAAAGGGAGCATTGTGTCATGCTATGGTGTTGCATAAGAAGTATGATGTGAATCAGGAACCAATGTGTGATTGGATGCCTGTTTTTGCTTCCTGTGACATCTGACAGCAATGAGAGGTCATAGTAAACTGGTAAACTGGCAGGGTTGATGGCCAGACCCAGAAGTGAATATTTAGTTCATACCCTTGGGAAGAGAGTTTTTAGAACCTCAGAATTGCAGTTATCTGTCTCAGATTGATGCCAGCATGATCTTTCTCTTGGGGAGCAGTCAAAGTTCAAAGTTTAGGGTTAAATGAGAGAGAGAGTGACTGGTAATGCAAAGGAAATGTTCCCCCAGGCTGAAAGTTTGTGTCTGGTAGAAGGGATGAGGGGCAAGAGCCCTGGCTGTCTTGGTTATGGTAACTTTTTGACAGAAGGAACTTTTAAAAGCAGAGATCTCTGTTCCATTGTCTAATACAAAAGTTACAGGTTTGCCCTCAACTTTTGTAATGACTACAGGCTTTCAGGAGCCACATTTGGAGGAGCTATGTCTGATCTATGTACTTAGGTCTTAAAGGGTACAACTCACTTTTCAAGACTGACAGTCCAATTTTCCTCAGTCAAAATGTGGGACTCAGAAAGAGTTGCTCACAGTCATCTCAGGTGAGCAATTGATGCCATCTGACCAGGTATGTTTCTAAGGGGGAGAGGGTTGCTCTATGGCCATATGTAGGCAATGAACTGGATCTGGTTTAATTGGATATAAGCAGATGAGTCAAGAATGAGGGGTGCAAGTGTGGAGGCCAATGAGGGCACTCAGTGGAATTCTCAGGAAGAATGGGCCTCTTCCCCCTCCCCATTTTTTGAGATGCACAGAGTAGTTTAGTTTCATTTTTCACTTCATAAAAACCCCTTTTACCTGCAATCAGAGACAGTGGGTTTCAACTGAGTTCCTATTCTATCTCCCTATAGTGTATGTTGGGGTACCCCCTCAACAATGGTACAATAGACAAAGGGTAATACCCCTCAGAGAGAGATCATTCAGATGCCCACCTGGCCAACCTCCTATTGGAGACTGAGGTGTGATCTAGCTAAGGAAGGTGTGAGGCTTTTGTTGTTATGCCATATGTTGATTGCCATGGAACTGCAGGTGAGGACCAATCAGCCAATGAGACCCAGTACTTCCCAGTCTTGGTGTATAGATTGAGCAGCCTATTGCTTATGCTATCCAGTCCACTCACTCACACATTCATTGGTCAGACACTCAGAGGTTAAACATTCCAATCCCTCTTTGCTTGAGAGTAGCCTTAATCAATAAGTTCAAGCTGTTCTTCAGCTTGAATTGAGCAGGACCAACACAATGAATAACTAGGGTGTTTCAGGGAATCTGACTGAAATCAGATAGGCAAGCATACAGACAGATTGCATTCTCCTCCCATGAAATTCAATGTGAGTTGCTTGAGTGGGAGCCAAAAATCCTACTCCAGACCTCCAAGGAAACTCAGGAAAGCTTGAGAGTGTGACTTCTCATAGGGACCTGGAGAGGTCCTTACTCTGTCCATGAGGGCCATGGCCAGTGACCAAAGAGATCAACATGTTCAGTCTTCCTGGCCAATTCACCAGGTGCTATAACAAACAGAAACACCAAAACAGACCTAGGATTTAGAGGCAGATTTATTTATGTAGATAAGAACTGATTGGGATCATTCCCAGAATATCAGACTCTGATCTCTGGTGGTCTAAGGCTTATATGAGACAAACAAGCAGGAAATACAGAGGCAGAATGATTTTTCAATTGGTGATTGGCTTATAAAATGCAGCATATTGACCAGGTATGCATAGTGACTAAGCCATTTCTAAGAGACAGGTGCGATGGAATCTGGAACAGGAACTATTACCTGAGAAACTAACAAACTGAAGTATACTGGCTGTGAGAGACCTTTTCTGCTACACTTGGACACATCAGAGGTGAGTGAAAATGTCTGTTTGGAGTTGGCTGTTTTGCATTTGAATGGTATGCTCAGGCCATTATAGTATTCAGTATCTCCATGAATTGGCTAATTTTAAATGGAATAGCTCTTCTGTGGCCAGCCAAAACTCCAGACATCAAAACATCACAGTACTAAATGTAAAAAAAAGAACTAATATGCTCCTTAAGAAAGTTAGGGCTGGGGATTTAGCTCAGTAAGTGCCTTGCCTGGCAAGTGTGAGGGCATGAGTTTGAATCCTAGTACCCCCCCCCCAAAAAAAAAGAAAAGAAAAGAAACTTAAGATTTCTTTTGTCTTAGTCTGCAGCAGGTACATTTGTCTTTGTATTGTCCATGGGAGACAAAGGAAAGGAACTCCAATGATTCAGTTATCCTGTAGGGAAATTTCCAGCTTATATGCTCAGCAACTGCAAGGCACAGACTACTGTGGGCAAAGAGAAAAATTAATGAAAGAAGCCAAATCTACATAAGAAAGTCCTCTAAGCATTTCTGTCTCTGTCTCTCTCTGTGTCTCTCTCTGCCTCTGCCTCTCAGTGAAGCTAGAGATGTTTTCTAGAGATTGTATCTCTGTACTTTAATTCATCAATCAAAATGTTCACTAGTGATGAAACTGGTGGGCTTTTGCAGAGTACATTCATCAACATCTCTAAGTTCAACAAGTAGGTCATCTCCTCTGGGATTCTATTTGCCAAATTCCTGACTTTTCTGAGAGAAAAGCCAAAATACTTCAGTCACCTGATGCATGTTCTTACAGAAAGCTTGACAAGCATCTGCTTATTTGAGGTGGAGCATGGTATGTGTGCATATGTCCATACATGCATACACACACACACATGTACACAGCTAACCATACATAAAAAAGATGATATGACAGAATCCTGCATTTGAGCCAAATGCAATCTTTCCTTTCCCTTCAGTCCAGTTACAGAATAACTCCACAGTAATGGTTGTAACAGTTAAAAGCAGTGTGACTGCAGATCAAAAGTCAAAGGAATTCATTTTATCTCTGTTGTGGTTTGGGGCTAGACGTACCCCGAAAACTTCATGCAGTCATAGGCAGATCTTTTTAAAAGATGGCTGGATCTAGAGTGTGTGACGCTGGGATTCATTCATGATGCAATGCTAGGATGAAGAGTAATAAGATTAAAGAAGTGAGTGCTATCCACCCAGAGTACCCAGGATGAGATTTGGTGCTTTGCTACCTTCTGTCTGCTGTGAACTGTTTGTCCTCTGGGATGCCTTGAAAGCAGCTAATTATGGACTGAGACCTCTACAAACGGTGAGCCAAATAAACCTCTCTTCCTTTAACTTTGAATGTCATGTATTTTGTCTCAGCAATGAGAAAATTAACTAAGTCTCCATATTTAAGTCCTGAGGTGTCTCCTAGAGGAAACACTGAGGAACTCTATGAGCCAACCAGATGGTAGGACTCTAATAAAATGGTATGAGGTGAAGATCCCTTGGTTTTGTTCAGCTGAAGATCACAAACTAAATTTTAGACAAGCAAATTTTAGACAAGAGGATGGCCATGGATTATTCAAAACAGCAAGTAACCCCAAATCTGTTTTTATAATGCAGTATGGTGCATTGTATCTGGTGACCTTTGAGTGCCCATTTGCACACACTAGTGAGTTTCGAGATCACTCACCAAGACACCTGCTATCTTTGGAAGGATATCTTCAAAACAGCAAATGGAGAAAGTTCTACATACTGAGATGCAAAACACTCCTGTCTCCCGTGGCAGACATTATCTCATTCTCTGTTCAAAATGTCTCTGAAAAGTGTAGATAAAAGACAAATCAATGCTGTGTTTACAAGGAAGGGAAGGGAAGCTAAAGAGAGAACTGTCTAATGACAGACCATAGCACAGCGGGGAGAGGAGTCACAGACATGCGGCTGCTGTAGCTTGTAATAGAAAATTTCTTCTGGTTCCCCTAAAAACTGGGGCAGGGGAGGGGGGGATAAATGCAAAGGTAAATTTAAGTATGTTTATAAACAATGCTGTTGTAGTTCTCCTTGCTGTATTTATTTTTTACAGTAGCTGTATTATTTATTTTAATTAGTACATATGTGCATGCACTTTACAATCATTTTGGAGAGTGGTACAGCTTGGCTCTTTTTTTAAAATTCCATCTCCCTCCCCTCTCCCCTCTTCTAAATCTTCTTTCTCTATTTTTGTTCTTGTTGATATTAATCTTTTTTGGGGGATCAAACTGGGGATCAAACTCATGACCTCAAACTTACCAAGAAGGTACTTGTCCCATTGAGCTAAATCCTTAGCCTTGTTGATACTAATCTTATTTCATATTTATGGCATATAATGGTTATAGTCTTTGAGGTTATTAGTTCCTGTATGTGACGTGTCTCTATAGTACTTATTTCCCCTTCTCCTCTCCTCTCCTCTCTCCTTGCTCTTGGTCTCCTGGACCCATTTGTATTAAAACAACACTGATATTCCGTCATACACCAGAAAGAATGGAAATCAGCAAGAAATAACAAATATTGGCATGGCTGAGATGAAAAAGGTACTCTCCTTTATTGTTGGTAGGAATGTAAACTAGTACAGTCATTATGACAACCAGTATGGAGATTCTTTAAAGAACTAACATTAGAAATCCTATATGGCCTGAAAGTTCAAGACATCATACCACACTGATACATGCATACCAATGTGTTTAGCACCACAATTTGTAATAGGTAAATCCTGGAAGCAGTCTGTATATCCAGCAATAGACAAATGCAATGTGATATCTATACATAATGGTATATCACTCAGCTATAAAGACTGACAAATTTGAGATATTTATAGAAAAATGGGAGACGCTTCTGTAAAATTTAATGCTGAATGAAATAAATTACACACAAGCTTAATTACCATACAGTAGCTCTCATTTGAATGAAGCAAAGGGCCAAAAAGAGCACAATAAAAGTTGACTAGAAGGAGACAAATGGATAGTTCTCATTGTTTTAATCTAGCGTTAATAAAATAACTGCATTTCATGGAATAATGTTGAAGCCACTTTTTTCTCCTGAGTTACAAGAAAGCACTACTTTTTTCTGGTTTTAATTGATGCTTGAGAAAGGAACAGATTCAGAGCATCTCAGGAGCTCAAAGGAGTAAGTGAAACAGGGCCATACACAAGGTTTTCATTGTTCTGACCTTCTAGAATATTTCTTGGCATATGTAACCTTTACCTACCAATGATGAGCTAGAAAACCACTAGCTAAAAAGAATATAGGAATTTATATTTATAATAAAAAGAAAATATGACTGAAAAATAGTCACTTTCCCATTTTCAAGAAATATTTATCAAATTATGTATTCACATCAGGCCTTGAAGAAAATCTGTTTGCATCAAAGAGAAAGCCAATATTTTTATTTTTGACTTACTATCAACCAAATTTAAGAAAATTAAGTAGAAATAAAATATGTTTATATGTGTAGTAGGATGTTTGTTTAAGTGTAAGCTATATTCTTCTTAAGATTTATTCACCTCAGATCATAGCTCAAGAACTAGTGGCCCAGTAGAGAAGCCAATGGATTTCTGTTCTTGGAAGAAGGAGCTCCTGGTCCTAAGATAGACTAACCCCTAGTGTTCCCCTGAGGTTAGAAGAATGGGACAGGTCCTGAGAAGTTCAAATCTCCCTTCACTGCTGGGTCAAGCACTAAAACCAGGGGAAGCACCAACGACCACCTGATATGGAAATGACATATCATCATGGAAGACATTAAGTATCCTATACTTTTGGGACTCACCGAGGTAATGAAGGTAAGGTTTTAGTGTAGTTACAGACAAATGGAGCTGACTGATCGTTTAAATTTGCATGGTACATATTTGTGCAGTGTCATATTTCTAATAGGCCCATTTTTTCTTTTCAAGACACAGGTATATAAACTCTGTAAATCATTCAGGTTTATGAATCGTGTAAGTTTCTGGAGTGCATTCTTTGTGTTTGTTGCTGCTTTTCCATTTGCATAGCATAAAATCATTTCAAGCCAAATGGTAAAAACAAGCAAACAAACAAAAAACCCAGTCCATACCCCAACTCTTCTTCTAAGGCATTGGGCCTGATGTTATTTGAAAAATACATTGTAATGAGGGTGGAGGAGTATGGTCTCCTTCCATCTCATTGCCTCCCTATACTACATTGATGGTTGTTAGACATTGTCAAGTTCTTTTTATCGATTCTCAGTATTCACATGTGAGACATGGAGCTGCAATGAACAGACGGATAAATGGAAAATTCTCCCCTCTAGGGATCAGGGTAGCAGTGCTCTGTCTTCTAGACTTGAAAGACGGGGGACACTTCCCCATCTGAGGACACTGTAGGTTCACAGGCACCACACAGTAGCTCTTGAATGGTAAGCAGAGGGGCCTAGGGGGATTCTGGGGAAGAGAGTGGGGCTGGACCTAAGTGGACATCAGGGCTGGATGGGTGAGCAGCAGTGACAGGAGCCTGAGGCTCCTCAAGTGTGCATGCCCGTGACCACACAGCCATGACTGTGGAGAGAAGAGTAGAAACAGAATGTCATTACAGATGCCTTGTGAGCTGGGAGGCCTTTGTTTACAATCACCTGTGAGACAGCACCCAGAAACACTCAGGAAAAAGCAACAGGACCAAAGATGCAAAAGATGGAAACCAAAGTAGTGCTTTGCTAATGTTATGGTAGGAAAATCCAGAGACTTAAAGTTTCTTGGAGAAACACAACTCCTGAAGGTCTCTCAGTTTAGGTCTGATGTTGTTTTTCTCTCAGACTAATCAAAATAACAGGTTTCAAAAAAAAAAAAGTGCTGAATGGTGACTACTATTATGTTAGATTATCTGGTGGTGAAACACAATGATGCTTGAATTGCTTGGTTCTGCCCTGCGTTGTTCTATTACAATGTCCTCTCTTATCTCAATCTCCACCCCCCCCTTTTTAAATTAATCTACTTTCTCTCATTTTTTAAATTAAGGGAAAACTAAATTAAAAATAACAGGACATATTATAGTAACTTTTTTGTTGTCCTATTAACCTGACTTGAACCCCAGTTTTGCTCTCCCCATCTTGTTCTGTCTGATTATTATATATTCTGCTTTGTTTGATACTATCAAGTTTGAGGGTATAGGCAATCACTTTGAAGGCAATAAGATATACTATGATGCCCAATATGGATTGACTATTATCCTTTTTTTGAAGTCCTGTAAGATCCTCAGTGTAGGTTTTATTGGTTTTGTTCTGTACTGTTTTGATCAATTCTATTATACCTGATGATATAGACAACTCATTTTAAATATAGCAAGAGGCACAATGGTAACCACTTTTGATCACCTGGTATTCTCTTTTTGTATCATGTGCTATGCCCACCCTTCTGTTCTAACTGACTCTGTTTTGCTTAGTCACATTTGGTTTTATTCTCTTCAAAAAAGTAAAAAGAACCGTGAGAGTAATAAACCCTAAAAGTCTAATTGTTACTGTAAAAAAGAGAGGAAAGTAAGGTGGACTAAGGGATATAACCGCAGGTATGTTCAGGTGTGTAGGATGGAAAATCATATAACTGAGCTTTTGTTGGATCATTGAATGGAACTGTCTCCAATTTCACTGTATGAATGTCCACTTTATATGCTTTAATTTAGTGATATGGACAACTGTTTCTGGGAAGATAGTATGTAACCAATTAACTGGTGATTTCGTACTGTATGTATATTTTTTCTTGAAATACTGTATTATTTGTACCCTTTTACTGCATTTTTTTATGTCCTTTCTTTTTTTTTTTTCCTTCTCTCTTTAAATTAAAAAAAAAAAGTGCTGTGCAAGCAGAACACCGACTTCTGAAGGAAAGTGAGTCTTTGTCCTCAAGGGTCTTGGTCAAAGCAAACAGTTGCAGCACATACTACAAGGAGTCTGGGTGGCTGTGGGCTTGCTCAGGACAGACACTTCCATAAAAATGAGAACCTGGCTGCAGCTCCTGTGTTAGCACTTTATGAGGAGCTGGTGCCTTGCTCAATCCACACGGCTGTTATGGTGCTCACACCAGACCTCACCAGCAGCTGCGCTGAAACTTCTGTACTTCAGAAGGGTCTTAAAGGGCAGGCATAGGGCCTGGGATGGAAGGAACAGTCTACCTGTCTCTCTCTGGTCACATTCACATTGTGGAAGCAAGTCCTTTATTTACATTTATATAACCTGGCCTCAGCTGGGGGAAGCCAAAGCTGGATCCCGCTGCTTGGTGCTTGATGCTGGCAGTTCTGGGGGCACTGAATAATAGCATGAGTCACAGATGATTCCAGTGCAGGCACTGGGTCCCCTGTGCACTCATGGTAAGGGGTGAGACAGAGGCAAGTCAGAGCACAGTCTGCACTGGGGAAAGACTGGAAAGGCATTGTGAGAATGATCAGGGATGCCCCATGGACTGTAACAGAGCCCAGGGGCAGAGGAGGCCCAGTAAACTTGGGGAGGAAAGAAATTGAAGACCAGGCAGACAAAAGCAGAGTTGAAAAGGCCCCCAAGAAGAAGAGATGCTTTAATTACGGCTGGAAGGGAAGAAAGAATTTCCAGGCAGAGAAGCTTCTGGCTGGGTGAGAGGCCACAGGACAATAAAGCACGGGAGCGTGAGCCATCTTCAGGCTAAGTGCACAGTATTTGCAAAAGCCCAGAGAGGGAAAAGCAATGATCAGTCTAGTGAAAAAGTGCCAGCTAGCAAGGGAATTGGGGAGCATGAAAAGGAGGGCTCTTAATTCTGGACAATTGTGTCAGCTCACCAGCTACCAAGCGGAAATTACACTGATTTGGCTGCCACAGGGAAAAGGTCCTGTTATACACAAAACAGGATAGAGAGATGGCTAATCCTCACCAGTGCCTGCTCCTCAATCTTTTTATCTCCCTCAGTTTACAAGTTTGATCATCACAGTGTGTGAGTGTGCACAACTATGTGTGTGTGAATTAATATAAAAATTAATTCCCATGTTTTCTTAAACAAGGAATGATCAATTCTTACTCCATATATAACACTCTCATATGTGCCATCTGTGCAATCAGCATGACAATTTGTTAGTTAAATAATTGACTCTTGGAACATTTAAAACACTGACAGTTTAGTCATCTGCAGACCACTGCTCTTTTCCTACCTCTGAGCAATCACTCTCTATAAGAAAAAAATGTGACAATATTCTTTTACTCACAACTTTGCATGCTACCACTGGAGATTGTGTGACTAGTATTTTAATGAACTTTGAGTTGTCTTGAAGCCTTTTCTGTACTGTTGGATTTCAACATGAAGAGGAGAGGAAGGAATTCGCCAGGGGAAGCCACACCGATCCACTAACTGCAAAGTTGTATTCCTCATGTGTTTTCAGCTCACTGCCTCTGGGTCTTAGAGTGCAACAATTACTTTGAGCCCAAAGTTGCACAATCAGGAGCTCCCACCAATACTCAGTGTCCTTCTTTGTGCCTGGAGCTTTTTAAAATTCATCTTTACTGGGCTGAGAGACTATAATCCTGCACTGTAACATTTTATTGTACTTATTTACGACTCCTTCCTAATACACACCTTCTCAGCGCACTTCTCTGGAAAAAAAAATCCTCAATTCTAATGAATCCAGTATTCTGCTTGCTCATATCTGGACTTATGACATGGTTGTGAACACACACACACACACACACACACACACACCCCAATACTGATGAATTTCATTTTAAGCTTATGATTAATACTTTCTCATACTGGCCCTTGATATGGCCTAGAAATCCACTAAAATTCCTAATCCTTTCCTTCTATCATTCTTCTAGATATCATTTAGTGTTTTTCCCTTCAGCAAACCCCCAGTATCTCCTCCCTCTTCACTCTTGACCAATGACTTAGCTCTTATTTTTCTAAGAAAATAAAATCCATAAGAACAAAGCTATATACTCCCAAGCATGTGTTTCAACCTTCTTGTAACCTATTTGCCCATATTTCTCCAGAAATAAACAGTATGCATCCTTCTGTGGAAAAAATACTTTATTGGCCACTTTCTTCATTTAAAAACTATTTCTACAACCTGTTTCTTTGTCCTGTTTCATCAGTATTCTCTCTCTTTTTTTTTTTTTTTTTGGTCTTTTTCCTTTTTATCGGTACCGGGGATCGAACTCACGACTGCCTGCTTGCAAGGCAGGTGCTTATGCCGCTGAGCTAAATCCCCAGCCCCTTCATCAGTATTCTCCTGGTTCTTTTTCAATCAGCCTATATTTTTCCCACTTTCAAAGAAAAAGGAAAAAGAAATTCCTCTGAGTCTGGCATGCCTCACCCTCTTCTTCATTTCTCTGTCCATTAATTTTCATTTCTATCATCCCATTTATCCAGGACACTCCCAATGGTGTTTTTGCTCCTAATACCACTTAAAAATTTCTTGCCACGACCACCAATTTATAAAAAGAATGATCAGGTCTCATCTCTTATTTCACTTGACCCACCCACAGCAGGCGATGGTATTCACTGCTTCTTTTTCATAACAAGTGCTCTTAACATGACTTGAGACAGTGAATTCTCTTACTTCACTGGCAACTCTTTCAATCTCTTTTGCTGATTTCACATACATTTCTTTCCCCTAAATTGTGGAGTGTCCAGGTTAAGCTCTTTTCTGTTTGTGTGTTAGTTACTTTTTACCCGTCGCTGAGACAAAATGCCTGAAGCCCAAAGTTGGGAAAGGAAAGGTTTATTTCTTACAGTTTTTTGAGGTTTCAGTCCACACTCAGTTGGCTCCCAGGCAGACAGGCATGGCAGGGCAGCAGTTCATGGCGGCTGCAAGCAGAAAACCGGAACCAGCAAAAGCAAGACACACCTTCTTCCTGCATCCTGGCTCCACCCCTGTGTGGGTGGAGCACTGACACCATCAATCCAAGCTCTAGACAATGAACCAATCACAAATGCACAATGCAAACTCATGAGGCCTGGGGGACACAGACATAAACCATGACAGTTTGCATACTTTCTCTGAATTTATTCTGGTTCAAGAGTTTAAATTCCATTTGCATTTTTACAAAGTGCAAGTTTCTATCTTTAAAATGAATCTTTCTTGCCAGGCAGATTTGTGAATGTCTGTAATCACAGTCCTAGAGAGACTGAAGTAGGAGGATCTCTATGAGTTCAAGGCCAGCATGAACTACATAGCAATACCCTGTCTCAAACGAAATAAAATAAAGCCAAAAAGGTGAATATTTCTCTTGGATTTCAGACTTGTATCCTCAACTACACACTACATATTTCCATGTGACTATGTATTAGGTATCTCAAACTTATCCATGATTCATGTTCTCTTTCTCCTGTCTATGAAAACCTGATGTCTTCCCTTATCCTTTCAATTGATGATTGCCAGTGGATTCTTCCAGTTGTTTAAGACAAAAACAGTTTAGTACCATTACCTTTAATTAAAATGTAAGTCGCATATAGTAGAATTGATTCTATTAAAGTGCATAATTCAGTTGTTTCTATATACTTATAATGCAATGCAAACATAACAATTATCTAGTTCCAGGACACTTGTATTGTGCAAAAAAAGAAACCCTGAAACAGTCATTCTTTTATTGTTACTGTTTAATTAGTTTGTGTTTTTAGAAAATGAAAATTAAAACCACAGTGGTATACCATTACATATCTGTAGTACTGGCAGAAACAAAAAAAATATAGATGTCGCCCTTTTTCTGCTGGTTTGCTTTCTGTTGTTTACTTGCCTGCAGCTAGTCACAGTCCAGAAACATTATGTGAAAAAATCCAGATACAGTTTATCAGTTTTAAATTGTATAATACCCTGAGTAGTAACAAGGCAAAGTCTTATGTTGTGTTGCTTTGTCCTGCCCAGAATATGAATCATCCTTTTCTCCACCATATTCATGCTGTGTATACTGTCTATCTGTTCATCACTTAGTGGTTATCTCAGTTATCCGATCAACAGCACTCATGTAACTTATTATAGTAAGTTATAATTGTTGTATTTTATTATTAGCTACTGTTAATTTCTTACTGTGTGTAATTGATAAGTTAAACTTTTTCATCGTCCCTTTACAGATGGTGCCTGACCTAACAATGGTTCATCGTATGATTTTTCAACCTTATGATGACATAACAGTGATAGGCATCCAAAGGAAATTGTGCTTAGAGTTGAGCTTTGAACTTTTCCTGGGCTGGAGATATGCGGTAAGATACTCTTTCATGATACTGAATAATGGAAGTGAACCAATTCCCAGCTAGCCACAAGACTGTGAGAATAAATAACACATACTCTACAGCCTGATGTGTATAACAAATTACACAAAATATTCAACTTATTTTACAGAATAGGCTTTGTGCTGCCCAATTTGTCTAACTGTAGACTAATGTCTTGAGCACATACACGGTAGACTAGGCTAAGCTACATTGTTTGATAAGTTAGGTGGATTAGTGCGTTGTCAATTTTACAATACTTTCAATTTATGTTGTATCCAATATGACATAGCCTCATCATTTCTACAGGGAGAAGTAGTGTATTTGATTTTGGTATTTTCACAGAAACACATCCCCCATGAATAAGGAAGGTGTGACTTTAGCGACAACATCAAATACCAACCAAAATGTGGAGAAAGGCGGCTCATTCCTGCACTGCACTGGTACCCATGAAAAAGATACAGCAACCTCAGAAAACAGTTTGGCAATTTTCCATTTCAGTCATTCTCTAGTTTTTTAAAAAATTGGTATCTATTTGCAATACATAACGGTTACATTCCTTGAGTGGAGTTGGTCATGGACATAATAGAGCTTAGTTCTTTTTTCTTCCCTTACCTCTTCCATCCCTCCCTGTTCCTTCCAACTTCTGATCTCTCTCCCACTTGCAAAAGCTCTATTTTTCCTTTCATTCTTTTTCCCATTCCCTGTCCATTCCCCCATCTATCTCTCGTTTGAAGATCTCCTCACTGCCTGTTATCTGTATGTTATTTTGCTGTTTATTTTTATTTTGAGTTTTTCCAAGGGAAACCAAGCAGTGTTTACTCTTCTCTGCCATCTGAAAATATTAAGTGAGAAATCCCAGAAATACACTATTCATCAATTTTGATTCACAGCCTTATTGAACAGTGTTCTAACTCTCATTGTGTCTCACTCCATCCCACCCAGCATGTGAGCTGTCCCTGGGTCCACGGTATTCACACATACTGTATTCTCTGTCTGTCAGTCAATTACTGACATCTCAGCTACTACACTAAATGTGTAGGATCATACTACCTGTGCCTAAGTGTTGCATTGTAAGTTTGCATTGTATATTTGTGATGGTTCATTGTCTAGTGCTTGGAATGATGGTGTCAGTGTGCCACCCACATAGGGTTGGAGCCAGGATGTGATGTAATGGCAGGAAGAAGGTGTGTCTTGCTCTTTGCTGGTTGCGGTTTGCTGTTTGCAGCCTGCAGCCCAGCCATGCCCGCCTGCCTTGGAGGCAACTGAGTGTGGACTGAAACCTCCAAAAACTGTAAGAAATAAACCTTTCCTTTTTCAACTTGAGCTTCAGGTATTTTGCCTCAGCGATGAGTAAAAGGTAACTAAGACACTAAGTAATGCTTATTCCATTGAGTAGTGGCCTCAAAGTGCAAGGATAGTGTTGCTAGCAATTCAGATTGGCAAGCAGAAGCCATAAAATGTTTCCTTTAAGTGAAAATGTGGAAGTCTTTAACTTATTAAGAAAAGAAAAATATTATATGCTGAATGTGCTAAAACCTATGCAAGAACGTAGTGTCTGCAAAATTGTAAAAATGGAAAAAGAAATTTCTGCCAATTTTTTTGTTGCATAAATGCCTGCCTTGCAAGCACGCAGAGTTTGATCCCCGGTACCGCCCCCCCCCCCAAAAGGCAAAAAGTTAAAACCTCAGACAGCAGCAAACATAAAACAAAACATAAATAATTTAATCACATGCAGTGGCACATGATTTTAGTGCCAGTTACTCATAAGGCTGAAGCAGGAAAATTGCACGTTCTGGGCCAACCTAGCAACTTAGCAGGACTATGTCTCAAAAAATTTTAAAAGGTCTGGATTTGTAACACAGTTGCATAGTACGCTTGGGTTTTATTTTCAATAATGAAAGAAGATTGAGTTAAAAATGAGCAAGTCACCTGAGTAAACATATCTCAAAAGAAAATATGAAAATACATGAACAAAGGGTGCTCAACAAAACTAACAAACAGAGAAATGCTAATCAAAACCACTCATCCCAAATAGGGATAAGATGCAAAACACAAAAAATAAGGACAGCAGTGTAGTTCAGTAGCAGACTGTATCCTTAGTACCCACAAGGTCCTGGTTTCAAACTCTGACAATAAAAAAAACATTAAACAAAAAATTCTGATGAGGATATGGAAAATGGGAACACTATACACTGGTGATGGAAATGTAAGTTAATATACTTACTATGGAAAGCAGTATAAAGCCCCCCCACCCAAAATAATCAGTTAGAATTACAATATGACCTGAGCATGATGGGACCTGTGATCCCAGTTCTCGGAGGCTGAAGCAGGAGGTTTGCTGCAAGTTTGAGGCGAGTCTGGGTTACATAGTAACTTCAAGTCCAGCTTGAACTACAGTGTGAAACCATGTCTCAAAAAACAACAAAAAAAATTACAGTATGGTCCCATCTCATTACTGAGTATATATCCAAAGACAACAAAATCATATTGAAGAGATACCTGCACTGCTAAATTGATTCAGCACTATTCACAATAGTGAAAATATAGAATCATGGCTAGGGCTTTAGCTCAGCAGAGTAGGTGCCTACTTGGCAAGTCCCAGGTCATGAGCTTGATCCCTGGAAGCAAAAGAAAATACAGAATCAACCTTAGTGTCCATCCATGTTTAAATGAATTTTTTAAATGTGGTATAGGCTATTTGGGGACTAGGGGGAGAGAGAACAAGGCCACACTAGCAAACGAGCCAAGTCTGGGAACTGGCACCATGTACTCGTTGCTGCCAGACTGGGAACAGCTAGACCCAAGCCTCTCCCAGTGAGTCACCATCATTTGCAGACTGGAAGGGAGAGAACAAGGCCACAGCTGCAAACAAGCCCAGTCTGGGAACCAGCACCATGTGCAGGCCACCAGCCGACTGGTAAAAGCCAGACCCCAGCCCTTTCTATCTGCAGCCTGGCCATACAAGCAGTACCAATCCCTCCCTAACCTGCCCCATAAGTACCAGTTTATCTAGAGAAACACAGGCTGTGATGATTTCAATAGAGGTGAAATGCAATTGGATGCCTGTGGTGCTTTGGTGTTTCTCTAACATTTCAGGTCTCGGGCCAGTGGTCTGATCATAGGTTCAGAGGATAGTGGTATGCACTGTGGCATCTAGAGGGGACCTCCTGAGAGTTGTGGCCATTGTTGATTTCCTATGGCCTTGTTTTGAAGTTCTGTATCATTTCCATTGTTTTGCTGGGTTGAGTTTTATTCTCTTTTATTTTGTTTGATTATGTTAAATCCAATGGTAGGAGCAGTTATTTCAAAGATAGCAAGAAATATTATGGTAGTCGTTTTGAGTTCACTGTTGGCTTGTTTTAAAGTCCTTTATTGCATACATTGTTTTGTTTTTATTGTTTCTATTCTGTTCTGTTGAATTTTTTCTATGTCTGAAGTTATTTGCAGCCATTTTGAAGACACTGAGAGGCATTATGGTGACTATTGTTGATTTCATAGTGTTTTGAAATCCTGTATCTCTTACACTTTTTTTTGGGGGGGGGGGCTTGGTCTTATTCTGCTTCATTGTCTTTAAATTAAAATAAAAAATAAAAGTAAAATGTGGCATAATATACAATAGATTATTATTTAGGCACATAAAAAGTGAAATCCCATCATGTGTAGCAACATGGATAAAATTGGAGATTACTATGTTAAATGAAAAATAACCAGACACAAAAGATAAATATTGCATTTCTTGCTCGTATGTGGAAGCTAAAAACATTGACTTCATAGAAGTAGAGAGTAAAATAGTAGTCACAGGAGTCTGGGGATATGGGGAGAGGATATCTTCCTGCCTCTAATCCATACTTGTCAGCCTTCAGGATTACCTAAAGTAATGAATATCCACTACTGGGACCATTGGGTACTCAGGTAAACCTGAGCAAACAGAAATTTCCTCCAGGGATCTATGACTTAATATATAAGGGTATTGGAAACGGTAAAAATCTATTTCACATACTAAAATAAGAAGAAAAGGAGAATCTCTGCTGAATGAGGTCCAGTTTCTCAGATATGAGTCAAAACTGATACACATGTTAGAAGGTCTAGGATAAGAGTCTCTCTAGAACAGAGACAAACAATATCAGCACAATTTTATGACTGCCATAGTGGCACATGCCTATGGTCCCAGCTACTTGGGAGGACGCGCCAAGAAAGTTGCAAGTTGAAAGACAGACTGGGTTACGTACAAAGACCATGTTTTAAATTCAAATATTAAAAAAGCAACTGAGGGTGTGGCTCAGTGGTAGAGTTCTCTTGGGTTCATTCCCTATTAACAGAGGAAAACAAGTCTTACATTTATTGAATCTTACACTTGCTATGTGGCAGGTCCTGATATAAGCCCTTTTTTATAATACTGGGTGTTGAAACCAGGACCCTCATACTAAGCTGTATCCCCAGTCCCTGCTTTTAAATTTTTTGTTTTAAGACAGAATCTTTCTAATTTTTTAAGTTAACCAGATTTGAATTTGCAACCCTTCTTCCTCAGCCTTACAGAGCACTGGGATTACAGGCATGCACCACCACCTGGTTTACGTGAACCTTTTCAGCATATAAATCCATCTAATTCTCACTATTATCATGTCAATTAGGTCCTATACCAGAGAGACAGAGCAGTTAAACTTGTCTGTTAACGAGGTAATTAGGAAGTGAGAGGCTAGGAGTTGAATGCAGATTTTCTGTTTTGAAAGCCCATCATTTTCTTCTTTTTAATAAAAACATTATTGAAGCATAAGTTCCAACAGAAAACTCACCCTTTTAAACAGGTCCCTAAATTTTTAGTATGTTTGTGAAGTTCTGTGACCATCACTGTCATCTAGAACATTTTCATCATTCCAAAAGAGATCCTCCATTTCCCTCTCCATCCCCAGCTCCAGACAACTGCTAATCTCTTTTCTGTCTCTATATACTTAGCTTTTCTTAACATTTCCAATGAAAGAAATCATATAATAAGTGGTTTTTTGCTCACCCATGCTGTGGCATGTATCATTTCTCCATTCTTTTTTTCTCAAATAGTATATCATTGTATAGAACATGTGTGTATCCATTCCTCACTTGAAGAACATTCCTACTGTATTCACTTTCTGGCTTCTAGAAATAATGTAGCCAGGAACATTCATATACTGTATGAGTTTTTGTGTGGACCTATGTTTTCATTTCACTGGGGTGTGTACAAAGGAGTGGCATTGCTGGGTCATCAGGTAACTCAGTGTTTAACCTCTTGAAGAATCCACAATTTTTCTAAAACACACCATTTTCTGGAACCTGACACATGATATATTTCATAGCATGTAAGAAGTCACAAACGTCTCTAACAAAAGCTGTTTGTGTTGTTGTTTATTGCATTGTACGGTCTTTCAAAGTTTAACATACTGTTCTGACAGCAAAAAATAGAACTTGGTTAATTTGAATTTTGAAGCGAATAAATGTTATTAAATATATAATATATCCAAAAGACCTGTATAAGATATAGGAGGAATTAAAAAAATAATGTATTTCTTCTGTCCTGTTTGCTTTTAATAAATATTTATTGGGCATCTACCAAGAGCTGTTCACCAGCACTGGACAACAGGAATTCAAAGGTGAGTTTGTTTGCATAGAATTTAGTCTTCTGGGGAGTACAAATACATGGAAATGCTGGAGCAGTAGAAAGAGCTGCCAAGAAGAGATATGCAGTGCTCTGAGATCTGACAAGAGCAGGAAAGCTCAGTGTAGGGAGGAGCCTTGCAGGCATGAGAATTCCAAAAAGAGCAAGCTCAGAGAGAACAGAATAACAGAAATGAGAGGGAGAAGGCCAAGACCATACCAAGCTGTATAAACCAAGTAAATCAGCTTGATTTTAAATCAAAAAGGCAAAAGAACTAAAAATAGAAACTCAGGTATTTGTGTGCTGTTCATCAGTGCAGTATTGTCTATATGAGTCAAAAGGCGGGAGCCATCCAAGGGCCCATCCACAGCAGAATCAATGGACAGGAGAGGCCTATGTACGTGCCAAACATGGTTCATCCAGAGAAAAAAGAAAGAAGTTCCACTACCTGGATGAACTCTGGAATTTTATGCTAACTGGAAAGAAAAGAGGAAAAATATTATGTGAGCCTCTGAACACAAAACCGTTAGAATAAGCCAATTCACAGAGACAGAAAGCAGACTAGAGAGTACCAGGGAAGAAGGAGACAGGAAAAGACAGATATTCCTTAATGTTTATAGAGTTTTTAGTTTGGGGAATGAAAAAGTTTTGGAAATAGTGGTAATGGCTGTACAACATGAATATATTCAACACCACTGAATGGTACACTTAAAACACTAGAATGACGGAATTTTTTATATGTATTTTGACACAATAAAAAATCAAAAGAACAAAAGAAGCCATTAATAAGTATAAAATAGGTTTTGTAGGAGTGTGGGGCATGATATGATTAAATTGAGATTTTGTAAAAACCACTTTCATTGTCCTATAGAAAAGCTAGATGAAATCTGGATTAAATACCTCGTTAGATTCGCAGTGCAGGTGAATAGAAGTGGACAGATTTGAGAAATGTAAAATTGGGATTTTTGACTGAGATGAGTAGCAGGGCAAAATAAATAAGCTACTCTGGGCCCGCCTTCCCCGTCCTGTTCCAGTGGGACCCGAAGTACTGCCTGGTGGCCCCAGGAAGTTCCAGTGGCATGGTTGGGTGCTGCGGCCTGTGCCATGAAGTCCCTGATGCTTCTAGTCGCGTAGTTGCTACGGCCTGCGTGAGGTTAACTGTGTCGTCCAGGAAGAAAAAACTTGAATCACTATGTGCAAGTGTTAGAGAACCTAGTACTGAGCGTCCCCACGAGGAAGGGACCCAGCCTGGAGAAAACACCGAGGTCTCCAAACTGCATGTGTTCTCCAGCTCCGGCCGTGTCTAGGCTGAAGGCGCTCAGCAGCCTGGCAGAAGCGGCCACCGAGGGTGGCGCTGCCACCGGCGGGCACAGCACAGCGCCCCCTGCCGCAGGCCCCACGCTGGGCTCTGGACACCTGCTGAGCGTGCAGCCTTAGGCTCCACCAGACGCAGCAAGGTCTCCATCGTCTTGCGCACCGATGAACCTTGTGTGGAAAGCGAGCCAGAGCGGAGCCAGAGACAGAGCCGGAGCCAGCGATGGAGCAGCCCGAGGCCCCGAGGTCGTCCTCGGTCAGCACCAGGTCCTCCACCAGCCCTCCCGTCATCTCCACGCGTGCGAACACAGAACTGGTCCACCGAGGCTGAAGACATTCCCCAGCTCTCGGGAGGAAACACTGGAGAGCCGGATCGGCGTCGTTCCCAGGCTATGGATACTGATGGCATTTTGTGGAAAGGCTCAGATGTCCGCCCTCAGCTGCAGCTGGCACCGCTAGGGTGGCAAAAATGATCCGGAGATCACTGAGGGCTCAAAGGAGAGCCTAAAGCGAAGTCTCGCTTTAGGAAAAGATGTATGAATCCCATGTCTTTCCAGAAGGACCAGCAGCAAGGGACCCTCTGACATCAAAACTGTTATCGACATACTGTGTTAAGTCTAGATCTAAATTATCAAAATATGTAGATATTGACTATATTCCACCAGAGATGAGTATTGAATACATTGGAAAACATAGTATATATGGGACAAGAAGACACTCAGAATCTTATTAGGAAGTTATTAAGAAATCATATAAAAGGCTGGAGATATAGCTCAGTGGTACAGAGCCTGATTGGCAAGCATGAGGTCCTGAGGCAAAAAAAAAAAAAGTAATAACATAAAATACTCTGTGACAATATTGATTCTGATAAACTGCATTCATACACAGGAAAGCAAGCATACTGATAATTTCTAAAGCTGTATATATATTTTTAATGTAGTTTAATGTACTAACATCTTTATATATCATGTATAATGAAAATTTTTATATGCACTGAAAATCTAATCATTTAAAATAACATTTTTGTTTGGAGGTAGTAGTTTTTCTCATTAATTTAGAAACTTGTGATGGCCAGGCATATAGCTCAGTGGCATAAGCACCCTCCTGGCAAGGTCCTAAGTTTGATTACTGATCCCATCCACCAAAAAAAAAAAAAAAAAAAAAAAGAAGTTGTAGAGATCTGATCTTTAAAATAATTAAGATTCGATTTTATTTCCATAGATTAACTAAATTTGTCTATTTTCTGGTTAAGAGACTGTATACTCTTTGTATATAGCCAGTTTTAAATAATTGCATATAAATGTAAAAATTTCAGGTATATGGTATTTATTACTCTTTCAAAGAATCTTGGTTTTCTGTCTGAATAGCATAGTTGGGACTTGAATCATAAATACTTTTATTTAGATATACTTGTACCTCCTTTGAAAGGTGGATGATACATAAAGATACATCACTATTCCATCATTGTTAAGTACTTTGGTGATATCAGTGAGGCACCTGTGACTTGGACCTATAATGAAGCCATTCTCACTCATTTTTTCTCTTTTTGTTTGTGTACATATGTATTGAAGCTTTATAAATCTTTTTGACAGGAAGTCTGATTGACCCTGTTAAGATTAACTGTGTAATATTATTGTGCCAGTAATTCTGTTTCAAGATCACATTCAAATTCATTTACTTATCCATTTGCCAAGCCACTCATGTATAGCTTAATAAAGAATTATTGACCTTTTTACAAGGGAAAAAAAGATACTACTCTAGACAGAAAACACTAGAACAAATCCAAATTTGATTGATACAGAGGTTGAATTGTGCAATCCCTATGGAGTGATACAAAACTGATAATTTGCCATATGGGTCCAGAGTCAAAGAGATCTACAAAATGAGGACTCAAAGCTCTTTTTTATGAAACATAGCACTGAGACCCCAAAACTTGTTTATCTAGATAGATTAGAAATAAAATACAAGCTGGGTGTGGTGGAACACACACATAATCCCAGAACTTTAGAGGCTGATGCAGGAGAATCACTGTGAGTTCAAGGCCATTTGGGCCTAAAAAGACAAAAAAAAAAAAAAAAAAAAAAAAAAAAGGAAAAGAAAGGAAGAAAATACAAGACTTTAGGTGATCAAATGCTAAAGTATTTGAGATCAATGATAAATTTTTATACAGATAAGAGTAAGCTTTTATGAAAATGTAAAAAATGGGGAGGAAGCAAATGCAGCCATGAATTTCAAGATATGTTACTTGAAGGAGAAAGATTGGAAAGATAGGCTTTCCAGAGATGGCACAGATTTCAACAAGCATAATGGGCTGCAGACTCTAAAAGCTCAGATCTAAAGAAGTAGAACTGGTTGACTTCTTGATGACAGCCATTCTTGCTGGAGTGTATTTCTCAAATGACCAGTGATGGGAAACATTTCTTCATGTATTTATTTGCCATTTGTATTTCTTCATCAGAGAAGTGTGTGCTCATCTCAGATACCCATTTTTGGATTGAGTAGCTGAATTTGAGGAGCCTGATGCTTTTCAATTCTTTACATGTTCTATATGTAAGTCCTTTGACTGAGGGACAGTTGGATAAAATTTTTTCCCCTTCTGTGGGTTTTCTTTTCACTCTGTTGGTGATTTCCTTCGATGTGCAAAAACTTTTTAATAAGATGAGATCCCAGTTGTTGATTCTTGAAGTACTTCCTGTGTGGTTTGTGTTTTGTTCATGAGCTCTTTGCTTATCCTTATGACTTCAAGATTTCTAACTACCTTGTCTTCCAGTAGATTTAGTGTTTCTGTTTTAATATTTAGATCTTTGATTTATTTTGGCTTTAGTTTAGTGCATGGTAAGAGACTTGGGTCAAGTTTTAGTCTTCATCATGTAGAAAGCCAATTTTTCCAGCACCATTTATTAAAGAGTCTTTCTTCCAGTGGGTATGGTTACCCGGTTTGTCAAAGATAAGGTGGCTGAATGTCTTTATAGTTACATCTACATCTTCTAATCAGTTTCACTGATCCTCAAGTCTGTTATTTGGCCAGTACCCTGCTGATTATATCACAGTAGCTTTGTAGTATAATTTCAAGTCAGGGATTATGATGCCTCCTGCCTTGCCTTTGTTGTCCAGGATTGGCTTTACTATTCTAGGTTTTTTTCCATTTCCAAATGAATTTTAGGATTGTTTTCTCTAGATTTTTGAAGTATACTAATGGTATTTTGATCAGGATTGCATTAAATCTGTATAAGAGTTTTGGGACTACGCCATTTTCACAATGTTGGTTCTTCCTATAAATGTTGGCAGGACTGTGGGGAAAAAGAAACCCCTCTCCACTGTTGGTGGGAGTGTAGACTAGTAAATGCACTATGGAAATCAGTGTGGAGATTCCTCAAAAAATTAGGATTGGAGATACCATTCAATCCAGCTATTCCCTGTCTGAGTATTTTCCCAGAAGAGTTGAAAATATTATACTGCAGCAATATATGTGCACCCATCCTTATAGCGGCACAATTTGGAATAGCTGGGTCTTGGAAACAACAAATGCCCACTGACTACAAAATGCATAAAAAAGATGTGGTATTGGTATTTTTATACAATGGAGTGTTACTCAGTTTTAAAGAAGGTAAACTTGAGGTTTTTATAGGTAAATGGATGCAACTTGAAACGATACAAGTGAAATAAGTCAGACTCACATATGCAAATGTCACATTGTCTCCCTAGTGTCAAAAAAACTGAAAGAGTAAATAAGATGCGAATTGTACAGTAGATACTGTGAAAATGAAAGGGAAAGAAAGTGCTCAAAACAACGGATAGGGGAAAAGAGAAAAGAAAGAAGGCCAAGATTATATGTATATATGTATATACACACACACACACACACACACACACACACACACACACATATATATATATATATATGCATGGATATATACAAGATAGATAACCATACTACCAATCTCAGTTAGTACATCAGAAAGAACACCTTGTGTTTTCATTGTCTGATTGTTTGATCATTTTTTCACTGCTAAATCTTTGTAATTTGAACAAGTACTGTGAATATAACAATATGCAATAGATCAACTATTGTTAATTTCCTAATATTTTGTTTTGAAATTTTGTACCCTTTTTATCCTTTTTGTTTGTTTTTAGAATACAAAAATTAAAAACTATTAAAATAAAAAGCAGTAGAATCAGAACTGGATGGATGGCACAGCCACTGGACACTTCAAACCATCAAGTTGAGTTCACAAAAGGCAGGGAATGTTGGCTTCTCGCAGCTCTGCCTGTGAAGCAGCCCAACCACCTAGCAGGACACCAGCTCTCCTACTGAACCTGTGTTCTGAGCCAAGTGCCTTGCCCAGTTTGGCATGAACAGCTCCCCACTTTGCCAAGGCCTTGGGCTGTTTGCTGGAGGTGGGGCCACCTGGCCTCCGAGACAAGTCATTAAAGACCCAGACCCTTGGCGACCCCTCAGAGTTGGCTAAGAAAGGTGAGTGGTGTTCAAAACCAGGCACCCTCTGCGACTCTGAGCACACAGTGACGGTCAGCAGCAGGAACGGCTGCTGTTGGGATCAGATTACACTCACAGCACTGTGGGAACCTGGCAGAGAGAACAGAGCATTCAGTGAGTAAAGTCCCCATGCCTGCCCTTCATGTTCATGTTTTTGAGATGGTGAAATGCAGGCAAGAGGAGGTATAGAAGGAAGAAAGGAGAGAAAAAAAGAAGGGAAGACGAGTGGGGAAGCATTGGCCCTTGTTAAGGAGCCATTTAATTTACATGGCTGATGTTTTTAAGCAACTTGGCAACATAGTAACTTTTCCTTAGAATTGGTGTAGTCATTGTCCCTCAAGGAAGTGACCTATATGACAGGACCTAAAGAGGACAGATGTTCATTGTGAAATTATCTAAAGTAGTAACAAGTTGGATGAAACTTAATGTCCAGGAATTAAAAAATGGTTAAGCAAATTTGATTATCAAGCTTAGTGCTATTAAAAATAGAAAAAAATTATAGAGTTCTTTTATCATGTTTCTGAGTTTTTATTAGAACAATCTTGCAGCACATAAAGAATATATTATTTTACCCAGTGTGGTAGTACACACCCGTAATCCTTGTACTTGGGAGGTTGAAGCAGAATTATGAATTTGGAAGGCAGTGTGGACCAGTGAGTTCAAGACCACCTTGGACTACACAGCAAGTACCTGTCACAAAACTCATGTATCCATATATATTTGACATGTGATCGATAGATTTAAAAACCTAGCATTTTATATTAGACTACTAACCTATAAACTCAATAATGCAATCAGCATCCTTAGGAGAAACAGAAGACTACAAAGATACTTAACAAAATAAAGAGCAGTTATTTCTGTGATTTACAGAATTACAGGTGATTTAAAACTTTTTTCCAGTTGCATTTTACAGATGTGGGACAGTGAGTACATAGTTATTATGTCACTGCAAATATATAAACACATCATTGTAAAGAATTGAAAACAGTCCCCTTCAACTAGAAGTAACCCTTTCCCCCTCACAGCATTCATGGTACCTCTTGAGAGGGGGTAATTAGACAGCTTTGCTAGGTAGAAATATTATAGGCAGTCAGACAGGGCTGGGTCCTCAAGAAGCCAGTGCAGAAGGTAGGGACATATTACAACTTTGGATGCAGGTGCAGTCACTGAATGCCAGACCTCAAGACAGAGATGGAGCCACTATGGCTGTGCACTTCTCCAAGGGATGAACAATGACGATGGATGTTCTAAATAGGCATCAGGCACCTGGGAAAGGGACTGAGACCTCCTTGTCCCATCCCTTCCAGGAAAGGTCCTTGTTCTTTCCATGCACATTTGCTCTGTGACTTGCTTCCCCACTGGATTAATACTAGCTAAATAATTAGAGTTGTAATCTTACTAGTTGATTATAGTTTTATCTAACCCTTATATCCACCTTGTGATTTCGTATTCACTTGGTAATTTTGCTCTATAATCTTCCCCTGTAAGTGAGATCCACAGCCATACAGTCAGGATTCTGCCTGTCTCTCAGGAGCTGTATCTCTTCCCTGCTCCATAAATATTTTCTATTCAAAAAAAAAAAAAATTAAAAAAGTAAGCCAAGAAGCTGAATCAGAAATCACAATTAAACTCTTTCTTACATGAGATTCACAATTATCTTGTGCTCTTCCCAACAGACATGTTGACCAAACACTGCCTGTCCCCCCTCCAAGTCATTGGCTGTTAGGCACATGTCAGTGAAGTGAAAACATCATTCTTAAGAGCAAGTATCTTTTATGTTTCCCATCAGGCAGGCTGGCTGGCACGTGGTTGGAAGCAACCATCCCACCTCTTGAGTGCCAGACACAGATTTCAGCATGGTCCCTGTCCTATCCCAGCTGGTATGACAAGGTGTGAGGCTGAAGGGGGCAGCCTAGACCAACAGCTGGTGCACTGTACTTCACAAGCTTGCTGACTGGCTAGCCAGCTTGAAAGGGCAGTAGGAAGCAGATGGCCACCCCAGTCCTCTCTTTGGCTAGTCCGAGAGGGCCATCTGGAGGAAATAAAATTGGTCCATCGCCTGGAGAGAAAAGTACTGCTGATAAATAACTCCAATCCTCACATTTTGCCATGTACAATGCCCAGGGAGAGATTGAGAAAGACCCTCAGGCCCTGATGGGAAGACATCAAGCATCATTGCTCACAGGATACCATGGAGGGGGCAGATTTTAGAAGTGAGGAGTCCACAGGCTTGCACCAGCCTCATTATCACAGTGAGTGACCAGGAAAGCCCATGGAATGCAGGAAGCTCTCCCTTCCCTCAGGCCTGCTGGCTGCACAATGTGTGTACTGCATGGGGGATCCTCCATCTGCTGTCCTTGATCCTTGCCTATCTCCAGGTGCCCTGACAGCCCTCACGCCACCAAGTTAAGAATGGGTTCTGCAAGGAACCATCTGCAGCCACATCTAGTTATTCCATGTCTTGCAGATATTTTCATTTTGGACTTAAACTTCTGGCTCCTCCTAGACCAGCCAGAGTATCACTCTATGGTTATGAACCTCTTACACATACCATGGGCAGGTCCTGCAAGGAAAAAGTCAAAGCAAGCCCTCTTGGCTGAGACAGCACCTCTCCAAACACTGACATCAGTGAAGAATAAAGCATATTTCAGTTCTGAGTCATCCCTGTGGTTGTATAAACACAGTAGAGAACTATCACACTAAGCAGAGGCCCTGGCTGGGAGTTAAACATACTCAGGTCTTCAACACTGATGGAAAGAGGGGTACGATTTTATCTCTGTTGTGAATGTCCTTTCATTTAAAGACCTCAGAAACCCTAGTTTGTTTAAGCATGCTTGCACACATTTATTCCACAGAGATTTGTCAAGGCTTACTCTGGGCTGGGTACACGAACCATGGTCATTATAAATAAGGAGCTTCACTGGTAAGGGAAACAATGTGTTCATATATATATCTCCACTGATCTGTTGATTGATCTCTGTTTATTGATTAATCAGTTAGCTGATATATCATAAAGGCCAGCACTTTGATAAGCATGGCAAGGAGAATTCCCAGGCACAGGAAAGTTAGGGGGAACAGTGAAGGTATTGGAATTGGTAGCTCCATTAGCATGAGAGAGTTCTGGTCACTTAAATGTGGATAGATGACTTGAGACTTCCAAAAAGTCTCCTTAAAAGAGAAAGAATCATTATTTTTCTCCTTCCTTTTGCTGTCAATCTGGAACGCAAATGTGATGACAGGATTCTGAGATGCTCCTTGGTTATGAGATGCACTTACAAATGTAAGTCACATATTCAGAAAAATTAACCTGGAGCCCTGATAAAAATGAGACTGCCATATCATCCCTGGACTATCCAATTCTTTAATGCTTTTACGTAAGAGAAATTTAAATGTGTATTATATGAGATATTGATAAGCTTGTTTCTGTTACACATATTCCAATCTAATTCTAAAGACACAAAGATTTAAAGATTATGACATATGTGAAGAATGACATACAGTCCATAATATTAACTCAAAGGATGAGCATAAAGATGCATAGATATTGGGGCTGGGGATTTAGCTCAGCGGCATAAGCACCTGCCTTGCAAGCAGACGGTCGTGAGTTCGATTCCCGGTACCGATAAAAATGAAAAAGACCAAAAAAAAAAAAAAATATGTAAAAAAAAAAAAAGATGCATAGATATTCAGGAACCAAATCATTTAGAATTTAAAATCCATACTAAGGAGCCTGGCATGGTGGTACACGCCTGTAATCCCAGCACTTAGGAGGCTGAGGCAGGGAGATTATTGAAAGTTTGAAACCAACCTAGGCTACAAAGTGAGCTCAAACCTATCCTAGACTGCACAGCAAGACCTTGTCTCAAAAAGACAAAAAGAAAAAAAAAAAAAAAAAAGAAAGAAACAAAAAAAGATCCATTCTAAGGAATTTGAGTATCTTTACATACAAAAAGGATGTGATCATTGTTGCTTTTTGCACCTGTATGGAGGGAAGGTGAATTAGAAATCAAAGAAACAGGCCAAGGAAATTGCTTAGAAGACCCTTCCTAGAGTCTTAGTGAAAGATGACAAAGAGTTAAGGAACACAGAGTAACATTGGGAAAAATATGAACAGTTCAGAAGACAGTTCCAAGCCAGTGTGGCCTCCCATTGGCTAAGGAGGGAGCTCACAGGTTCAGCCTGAGCCGGTGGTCACAGCATTACTAAAATGGGCTGCAGTGAGATAAATGGCTCAGGAGGCGAGCTCTAGAGCAGCTCTGTCCCTGACTGTCTCGTGATCTTAGGGAAGGCACTAAACTCCATAAATCTCACCTATTTAAAGAGCAAATTTGGACGGAGGAGCCCAGGAGTTCTACTTTTTTTTAAAAAAAATTATCTTACCCATTCACAAAACAATTGAACTTCAATGGCTCTGTGTTAAGGAACAGATGATGTTGGCTGCTCCCCGCACAGTCCAAGGTCTCACAGTTTCTGAGAATCTATTCATGACACTTGTAGGGAATTATCTTCTTTTTTAAGTTTTTTAAATTTTATTTTTATGTATACATATTTACAGTACTTTCATACACATTTCCCTTTTACTTTAAGGAATAGTCCTATGAGGGGGAAGAAGCAACCAAATAAACTCAGTCTGTTTTCCAAGATTGCAGTTCCTAAGAGAAGACATGCATTAGCTTAATCAGAGTGGTTGGCTAAAAAAATTTATCACATAAATACCAATCATTAGACAGCAAGAGAAAATGCCAACAGAATGAAGAGACAAGCCATGATGTGGGAGAAAGTGTTGGCCAGCTGTTCTTCAGACAAAGGATTACTAGCTAGAACATATGAAGAACTCAAAAAATCAGTCCTCACAGATTAAAGACTCAATCCAGAAATGGGCATCTGAGATGAATACGTACTTTTCAGATGAAGAAATATGAACAGCAAATAAATTTTAAAATGTTCAACATCACTGATCATTTGAGAGACGCAAATTAAAGCAACATCGAGATTTTACCTCACCCTGGAAAGAATGGCTAGTAACAAGAAATCAACCAATAACAAATGCTGGAGAGGCTGTGGGGGAAAAGGAGTCCTCCTCCACTGTTGGTGGAAATACAGACTGCTACAACCACTTGGAAATAAGTTTGGAGATTCCTCAAAAATCTAGGATTAGGGGTTCCATTAGGCCCAGCTATTTCCCTTTTGGGTATTTTCTCAAAAGAAAAAATCATACCACAGTGATGTATGTGCACCCATGTTTATAGCAGCACAGTTTATAATAGCCAGATCTTGAAACAGCCTAAATGCCAGTCATTGAGGAATGGATAAAAAAGATGTGGTATTTTTATACAATGCAGTACTACTCAGACATATAGAATACTAAGTTGGATACTTTTATAGGTAAATGGCTGCACTTTTTAAATATATTCATTAGTGAAATAAAAAGATACACATGTGTAAACATCATGTTGTTTTATTAGTGTAACAAAATAAAAGAAAAAAACATATGTACATGTCTATGTACATAAAATGATACTTAAGATATTATCCTACTGATTTCTCTGAGTTTGATAAAGAGAAAGGTTTGTGCTGGTATTGTTCGGATAATTGATGGCAGATGTCTTGTGCTCTGAGTGAATGATTTGGGGCCAACAACACACAGTGCATGTACCATTGTTATGACCTGATTGATGTACTTCAAAATTTTGCTGTAGTTTTTTCTTCTTCTTCTTTCTTTTATGTTTGAATAAAATGGATTTGAGAAAAAGGAGAGAATTAATTCAGGACAGCTAGGACAGTCCAATGAAAGACTCAGGAAAGAGGACTCCAGAGCAGCTGCAGAAAGAACCACCAGAAAAGTGTGTTCAAAGAAAGGGTGAAGATTTTGAGGGGGATCCATGGCAATGTGTTTTTGCTGTAATCATTTCTTTTGAAACACACATCATATTTATCAATAAAAAAATCAATTATACTTATCAATCTACTGATTGTTTTAAAGGATTTGGTAGCCAGACTTGGTGGTACAAGCCTATAATCCCAGCACTCAGGAGGCTGAGGCAGGAGGATCATTGCAAGTTTGAAACCACCCTGGGCTACAAAGGGAGCTCAAGGCGAACCTGAACCTTATAGCGAAACTCTGTCTTAAAAAGACAAATAAATACATAAATGTCTGAAATTAAATCTAGCAGAGGTCTCTATATAAGTTTTCAGATTTTTCACATGATTTTCTCTTTTGCCCAAATATGGCTAGTTGAACTCTTCGTTTTGTCTGACATCTGCCTTGCATCAGTACATATTTCTCTAGGTAAAATTTTTTTCACTTAGTGTTTCAAATTAAGTGCTCTTTTAACTCAAGAGTTTTCTGATCTTGCTAAGTATAACAAATGAGTAGTAACGGAGAGCTCTGGGAATTCATTGAGTTGCTGTGATAAGTTCTTGAAATAATGAGGTCAGGATATTCTCCTCCCTCAAAGGCGAATGCCTCTCATTTCCTCATTTGTGCAACAAATTCTTGTTGAATGTCAACTATTTGCCCACACTTTGGAAGAAAAGTAAGGAAATTAAGACAGTAAGGTCACAAATTCAAGTCCAGCCCAGGCATGGTAATGAGACTCAACCTCAAAAATAAACAGAAAGAATCCCACTTGATCATGATATATAATCTTCTTGACGATTTGTTGCATTCTATTTGCCAGTATTATACTGAGGATTACTACATCTATGTTAATTAGGAAGATTGGTCTGTAATTCTCTTTTTTGGGTGAGTCTTTCTCTGGTTTTGGTATTAGGATAATACTTGCTTCCAAGGGAAAATTGTTTCCCTTTCAATTTCATTGAAGAGTTTGAGGAGTGATGGCATTAAGTTTTCTCTAAATTTCTTGTAGAATTCTGCAGGAATCCATCAAGACCTGGGCTTCTCTTTGGTAAGGTTCTAATTATATTTTCAATTTCATTAGCTGAAATTAGGTTATTCAGGAGTTATATCTTCTTGATTCAGTTTTGGTAATTCATTTTTTTCTAGGAATCTGTCCATTTCTTCTGTGTTATTGAACCTATGAGAGTAAAGGTTTTTGAAGTAGGTATTGATGATCTTCTGTATTTCCACAGGGTCTGTAGTGATTTCACCCTTTTCATTTCTTATTGTGTGGGTTTCAGGGTTTTTTCTTTCCTCTTTTTAATAAGGTTATCTAGGTGCTTACAATTTTATTTATTCTTTCGAAGAACCAGCTCTTCAATTCATGGATTCTTTATATTGTTTTTAAAATTTCAGTTGCATTGATTTCTTCTCTGATCTTTATAATTTCCTCCCCTCTTTTGGCTTTGGGCTTCATTTGCTCTTCTTTTGAAATCTGAGATGCAGCATTAGGTTGTTGGTATGTGTTCATTCCATTTTCCTGATGTGGGAATTTGCTGCTATAAATTTTCCTCTGAAGACTGCTTTCATAGGTTCATAGGTGCCTCATAGGTTCTGGTAAATTGTATTCACATTTTGATTCAATTGTAGTTATTGTTTAATTTCTTTGGTGACTCACTGGTTGTTTCAGAGAGTGTTATTTAATTTCCATGTGTTTATGGGATTCTTATGATTTTTATGTCATTAATTTCCAATTTTATTGTGCTATGGACAGATAATATGTGTGGAGTTTTTTCAATTTCTTTGCATTTACTTGAACATGTTTTGTGGGTTAGTATATTTTAGAGAATGACCCATGTGCAGCCAAGAAGAATGTGTATTCTAATGTTGTTGTGTGGAGCAGTCTGTACACATATATTAGGGCCATGTGTTCATAAGTTTGAGTCAGTTCTGTTATTTCTTTGCTGATTTTTTTCATTTGGTTGATCTGTCTTTTTGTGACAGTGTGGTGTTACTATTACAAATGTATTATTGTCTATTTGATTTTTCATGTCTATTAAGATTTATTTTACATCATTATGTGCTCCCCTATTTGGTGCACATATATTTGTGATTATAATCTCTCCCATTTCAAGTTTTCCCTTAAAAGTGTGTAGTGACCTTCTTTAATCCTTTTGATCATTCTTGATTTGAAGTTCACATTGTCTGCAAACAGAACAGTTACCCTTATTTTCTTTCTCAGTTTGTGTTGCATGTAGTATTATTTTCCCTCCTTTGACTTTTAGTCTATGAATTTCCTTTTCAATTAAATGGTTTTCTTGTACACAGAATATTGTTGGATTTTGTTTCTTAATCCACTCTTCCAGTCTGTTTCCTCTTATTGGTGAGTTGAGACCTTTTACATTGATGGATATAATTGGTATGTATGGACTCATCCTGTCATGTTACCTTTCTGTTGTTGGTTTTCTACTTTTTCTGTTTAATTTTTTGTCCTGCTTAGTGGTTTCCTTCTGATGTTATTCTTGAAATTTTAATTATATTTTTCTCTTTCTAGAGTATCTTTCAGAACTGTTTGTATTGTTGGTTTGGTGATCATGAATTTCTTCAGATCTTTGTCATGGAAGTATCTTATTTCTCCATCAATTTCCAAGGATAGTTTTGCAGGGTACATCAATCTGGGTTGGAAACTGTTTTCTTTTAGGACTTGAAATACTTCACTCCATGCTCTTCTTGACTTGAAGATTTGTGTTGAGAATTCTGCCTTGATTCTGATAGACTTTCCTTCATAGGTGATCTGTTTCTTTTCTCTGATACCTTTTAGTATTCTGTTCTTGTGCTGAATTTCTGAGATCCTTATTATTATATGTATGGGCGAAGATCTATTTTGCTTATGGCTAGTTGGGGTCTTATATGCCTCACTTATCTATATATCAGATTCTTTTCCCATGTTTGGAAAACTGTCTGATATTCTTTCTGTAAATAGTCTTTTTATGTCATTTGCATTCACCCTGCTCTTTTATTGACATGTATCAATCTTATATTGTTTCTTTTTGCATCAACTTGCAGCTGTTATATTGTTGTTTCCTGGTTCCTTGTTGTTTTTAAGAGTTCTTCCTTTTTGTGTTCATAAACTTCCATCTTGTCTTGAAGTCTGAGAGACTATCTTAAGCTTTATCCAAGCAGTTTTTCCAGCTTTCAATGGAATTTTTAATTTCCTGAATATCCCTTTGAATCTGTTTCATATGTTCTACTTCTGTCTTATATTGTTTATTCAAGGTTTCTATCATTTTATGTTCCTCTATTTTTTTATTTATATCTTCTTTAGATACACTCAATGATTCTTTTATACTGTTTGCCATTTCTTCTTTTACCTAGGAGATTATTTCTGGTCTGATTTCCTCTGTTGCTTCATGGAGTTGTTTGTTTACTTAATTTGCTATCATGTCAGAAAGTTCAGTTGTGTGATTTCCACTGTCTTCTGTTTCAATGTTTCCTGGCTGGAAGACTGAGACTGCATTTTGCTCTTTCATTTTGTCATTTTGCTCTGAGACGTGTGCAACTGGTCAGGCACACTCCCTCGGATTGCACTGGAACATTGTGCTGGGCAGAGCTTCAATCCTCCAATAGCCATGTGACTAGCCAGAGTACACTGCCAAATTATGGCATCAGAGCCTTGTGTTGTGATGGGCAGAACTGAAAATCTTCTAGACCCATCGTCCAGGCTGGTCACTCCCTGATGGGTGGTTCTGGGGTTCTGGGCTGGGCAGGGCTCAGTACCTGTGTAACCTGTGAGGCTGGCTGGATATTCCCCTGATGGATTGTGCTGGGACACTGGGCTGGGAAGACCTTGGATCCTCTGTGCACCTAGAAGGAACACTTCCCTAGAGTCTTGCGCCTGGGGTCTTGCGCCTGGCCAAGTGGAGTTCAGAGCCTCCAGTACCTGTACAGCTAGCTGGGATACCTCTTTGGAGAAATATGTATTTGAATCTTTTGCTCATTTTTGAAGAATTTTATTTAAGTTTGTTGTTGATCTTTAGGCATTCCCTGCATATTTTTGTTTTAATCTTTATTCAGATATATGACTTGTAGAACCAGGGATTTAGCTCAGTGGCATAAAGCACTTGCCTGGCAAGTGGGAAGTCATGAGTTTGATCCCTGGTACCCAACAACAAAAAAATTTTACAGATATATGGCTTGCGAATATTTTCTTCCTTTCTGTGGGTTGTTTATTACTTTGTTGATAGTATATTTTGATATGCAAAATTTTTATGACGTTCAGTTTGTCTATTTGTCTTTTGTTATCTGTTCTTTTTGGATCCTATCCAGGAAATCATTATCATATCCAATTTTGTACAGTTTTTGCCTTATGTTCTATGCCTATGTCATATCATTTTGTGAAATTCAGCTATGAATATTTTGGCATATTTCTATAAGGTCTGTTTTGCAATATATATTATCTATCCTTTAACCTAGTCATCATTTGTGCTGAGGTAGAACCTAGGACTTAGCACATGGCAAGCAAATACTGTACCCATAAGTTACAAATCCATCCCTAGTGAGTTCTTCGCATGATCAAACATTGAGTAAATGCAGTTTCTCATTATACAACTGATGCTATCTGTTGCAGATATTGTGGAGTACCGCTAGGGTTCCTTACCTACAGTCTTTGTTATATGACCCACATGTCTCCAATTCCCTCATAGATGATGCATCCTTCCTTCAACGACAAGGAATGTGGTTGTTCTTTAGCTGTTATTTGATGAGGCCTCTTAGCTCCCTAGGGCTAATAGACTTGAAGGTGACTTCACACTTGCTTACTTTAAAATAATGGATGTCTGGCACATAGAAAACATCTTTCCACTTTTCCCTGGAGAATTCTGAGTTGTGTGCTGTCTTAGTTATTTTTCTCATTGCTGAGACAAAATACCAGAAGCCCAAAGATAAAGGAGGATAGGTTTACTTAGGTCACAGTTTGTAAAGGTATCAGCCCATAATTGGTTGGTTCCAAGGCAGGTGGCTTTGCATATCAGAACAGTTCATGACAGGCAGAAAATAGCATAGCAACAAGAGTTAGACAAGCCTCTTTCTGCCTATTATCCTGTATCTAATCTTCTGGGAGTTGGTAGCAATCCAATCAGTGGACTAATTTAGTAATCACTTACCCTTAATTCAAACATTACACCATGAATCAATAACACACTCTAGATTCAGTCACCTCTAAAAAAGCCCCATCTATGAGCCCATGAGGCTCTGGGGGACATCTAGACGCAAGCGATACATAACATGAGCTACCCAGTGTTGTGGTACTTTCCATGTTACTCCCTAAAGCTGGTGCCCATCTCACTCCTTAAATTGCTCAGGTGAAAGTTTGGCCTTGGTCCTCATATTTCAAAAAATGTGGGTATCCATATGTTTTCTAAATTGATCCTTGGAGCCATCTCTGCAGCTTTGAAATGAGAGCCCCAATTTTCACCTTTCAGGGAAGGAAGAGATTTAGGAATGGCACAAATTCGATTCAGATTTCTAGAAAACGACCTACTCACAGCTAATTTTGTCACCTACTATATCTGGATTTAGGTCTCAGCAGAGATTTCCATCTTAACATTGTTTACACATCAGCCACTCATTTGGGTCAGCTAGAGGTTATTAGACTTAAATGAAATGATAACTTTTTACAACTGCACATTGAGGTGACCAGATCTGAAAACTGTGTTTGTTCAAATTTTGTTTTCTTCAATTTAAACATGAATCCTATAAATTTACAATGAGAGTATTTAGGTTTCATTGAAGCACCTGGGAGGTGTTTTCACAATTTGATTTTGCTATTCAAGAAAACTCTTCTCATTCAAATGAGTGCAGAACATGGCTCACTTTGTCCAGATGAGGGGTGGAAACAGCAATGTTCACCATGGACCTCATTCTCACACACTGAATTTCTGATCTCTGCTTGATGGAATTTTCTATTTGACTGGGGGAAACTTTCCATTTCTAACTCTTGCATGTAAATATTTTATTTTGTAAGATTACCACTCCTTGTTGCAAAAATGCCTCCTACCTGCATTCGTGTCTGGTAGTTCTAAACAAATCATGAAACCTCCACATCAACATGTCAAGTCCTGGGTGGTTGTTTGGTCCTGTATTAGTCACTTTTCTTGTTGCTGAGACAAAACATCTGACACCCAAAGTTAAAAGAGGAAAAGTTTATTTGGCTTACAGTTTGTACAGGTTTCAGTTCACAGATAGCTGGCTCCAATACAGCATGGCATGGCAGAGGGGCATCACAGAGGAGAAATAATTCATGGCAGGCAGCAAGGCACAAGCAACAAGCAACACAATAATTGATGAGTGACCAACAATGAGCACTCTAGCATTTTTTTCTCCCTTATATTTTATCCAGGCTACCCTCAGGGCAGGTAGCACTCACACTCTTAATCTTGGCATCAGTGAATCAATCCCAGCATCATGCCCTTGGTTCCAGGAACACACATCCTAGGTGCTGCCATATCTAAAAAAAAACCCACTTATGACTTCATGAGACTTTGGGGGGACTTTTAGATATCAGCTGTAACATGCGCTACACTCTTAAGTTTCCACACTGGATCATTATAAGGGCTTCTGAGTACAACAACTCCTTTCTCTTCTACTCACAGAAATACTCCAACATTTGCATCTTCTGTAATGAGACAGTGAATTTTGCATTTCAGCAAATTTTTAGTAGATTATATATAAAACAGAAGACAAGCCCATAGAAAGGAAAATGGACCAGGACCCAGAGACCTGAATTAAAATTCAGAAATGCTTGTAAGTAACTAGGAAATTGGTGTTAGACTCATGCTTAATGTTATCATTTTTAGTTTTAGAAACTTTATTCTTCCTATTTCTTTGCCCAAAGTGTCTCAAATAGTATGGATTACTATTTATCACTAATACAAAGAGATAATACCATGATTTAAGACTTCATAATTTTTATTTTTTTATTTTAGGAATGGCATCTCACTGTGTTGCCCACATTGGTCTTGAACTCTTAAGCAGAGCTGATTCTCCTGTTTCAATCTCTTAATTATCCGGGACTACAAGGTAAGTTACAGACACTGGCTTATAGTTTTTAAAGAATTTTCACGTAGAAAAACCCAGAAATGCCAACTCTTTTTAAAAAGAAAAAGTATTTGTATATCACATAAACTTAATTGAATATGTTTTTAAAAAGTTCAAACCAATATACATTATATAATATAAAGGGAAGTTAACTATTGTTATTTTATTAAATATTCTCTACAGGTTTTTCTGCATTTCTCTGATTCTTAACTTTTTCAACATGAAATTGTAATGATTTTTTTCTTAAAAAAATCATATTATCAATTCTTTCTCATAATAACTTTTTCAATATATAAACAGATTTTGCATATCTTCCATGTTTTTATTATATGTAATTATTTCGTTTTTTGTTCCTTTTGTTTTGGAATTGGTTATACCTTGGTCTGTCTGGTCTTTTTTGGTGGGGTGTGAAGATTGAACCTAGGGCCTTAACACTAAGCTACACGGTGCACACTAACTACACTAACCCAATGAAACCTCAGAATTTTGACTGACAGCGCAGGCCACAGCAGCTTGACTGATCCCCGCACCACCGTGCACCAGCTGCTGCTTACTGTGCCACCAGGCCACTGACGAGACCTGTTGCCATGGGCCCGCCAGAAGATGGAGGAGTGGAGTGATTCAGTGCCCACTGGCTGCCCCTGCTCTTGCCCCCACCACTGCCACTGCCGCCGATCCAGAAGGGAGGTGGCAAAAAGTCTGCAGCTGCTGCCCCTGGTGCCACCACTGCCCAGAGGGGAGACAGCGCAAAGCAATACAGTGCAGGCCACAGGAGCTTGACTGATCTGGAGGGGAGGGGCCAACATAAGCTGTCCCTGTCTGCAACTCACTAGCACACTACAGTGGGAAGGGTCATCTAGCCAGCATGCTTCAGAAGAATTGTAACCAACAAAGAAAGAAACTGGGGTATCCTGGAAGAAGTAAAAAAGATGGGAAGAGGAAGCAATCACAAAAAGTCCCCAGGTCCCATCCCTGAGTACATGGACCCAGGACAGGTAAATACAAAGGAGAATGAAAACAGCAAACATGCAATATCAGACACAGTGCCAGTGGACATACAGAGATATATTCAGGACCTTATAGATGAATTCAAAGGGGAAATATTTAGCCAAATAAAGCAATATATAAGATTAATAAAAGAGATACTAAGCACCCCTCAAGCAGACACAGGGAGAAGAAGGGAGGAACTCAAACAAAGGAGAGAACCATTTGATGAAGAATGTGAAAAAATATAGAATACATGAAGCAGATTCAAAGAGATCACCAGGAAATTAAAAACTCTATGGAAAGATGGCAAATCAGCTTAAAAGAAACTAAGGATAGATTATCCAAACTGGAGGACAATTTTGCAATGTGGGAGTATGAAAGAGAAAACTTTTAAAAATTAACAAGGAAACAAGCAGAAGATGACAAAAAAAATCTATAACTTGAGAACAAAGAATGTGAATGAAGAAGCTGGGGTACAAACAAAGGAACTACAAAGGGTATTCACAGAAATAATCAAGGAAAACTTCCCAAACATAGGAAAAGGAAATGAAATTCTGATATCTGAGGCATAGAGAACTCCAGCCATCTACAACCAAAACAGAGCTACACCCAGGCACATAATAATCAAGATCCCAGAAATTCAATATAAGAACAGAATATTAAAAGCTGTTAGAGACAAGAAATAGATCACCTATAGAGGAAAGCTCATCAGAATAACAGGTGACTTCTCGACACAAACCATCAAGTCAAGAAGAGACTGGAGTGAAATATTCCAAGCCCTGAAAGAAAATAACCTCCATCCCAGATTGATGTACCCTGCTAAACTATCTCTAGAAATTAATGGAGAAACAAGATGCTTCCAAGACAAAGAGGAACTTGGGAAATTCGCGACCACCAATCAAACTCTACAGAGAATACTGCAGGGCATTCTAGAAAGAGAAAAAAGTACTAGGATTCCAGGAACAGTGGCAGAGAGGCCTCAATGAATGGAGCAGAAAACAGAATGAAGAAGATAAGCAGACAACTGATGGCAAAAAAAAAGAGCATAACAGAAAGGAGGCAGAGAAGATTTTATTCAAAACTGATATGATTGATAGTATCAAGTCTGAGTACAGGCAACTATACTGAAGATGACAAGACTCTATGACACACATTCTGGTTTGATAACTGCTGGTTTTTGAAGTTCTGTACTATATACAAAGTTGTGTTTTTATTAATACTGTTATGTACTGATATATTCAATTATATTATGTCTGATAATATAGCCACTTCTATTGGCGATAACAAGAGACAGCATAGGAACTATGGTAGAACTCTTTTTACAATGTATATGTTTATTTTGTTTCATGTGTTTATAGGAATATGTTTTGTTTTGCCTTGCTTTGTTTTGTTTCTCCCTCTAATATAGAAAGGATACAAATACATGTTAAGACTCATGCATGTGTAGAATCTATAAACAGTTTATGAAAACTGATCCTAGGACACATGATGAAATGAACAGATACTCTGAAGAAAATGAGACACTAACATACCCAGTGCTGATCCTGGAGTGTCATAATGTGAAACCCAGCAATGTATTATTCTTTGTTCAGAGTGATATTAACCTGCATGGGTTTATTCAATCTCAACATAATTGAAGATATGGGTAACTTCGTGTATGTTTAAGTGTATAAGATTGATAACCATATTTGTAAGTTTTTGTTGGATAGTTGAACAGAACTGGTTGCAGTCTCACTGTTTGAATCCCCATTTTGTATGCTCCACTTTAGTATGTTGAATAACTATTTGTAAGAAGACAATGTGTAATCATCAACTAGTGATTTCTTACTGTTTATTTTTTCTTTGAAATTATGTATTATTTCTACCTGTTTTCTATTTTGTTTAGTCTTTCTTTAAATTAATTTTTTTAAAAAAAGACACTACATTACCCAGTGCTGATTCCAGAGTGTCATGATGTGAAATCCAGCAACACTATTATTCTTTGTTCAGAATGATTTCAACCTGCTTTAGTTTGTTTAATCTAAACATAAATGAAGATATGGATAACTGCATGTATGATTAAGTGTATAGGATTGACAACGATGTTACTAAATTTTTGTTGGACAGTTGAACAGAACTGTTTGCAGTCTTGCTGTTTGAGTTCCCATTTTACATGTTCCATTTTTGTACCTTGACCAACTATTTGTACAATGACAATATGTAAACATCAACTAGTGATTTCTTACTGTTTATTTTTTTCTCTGAATGTATGTATTATTTCTACATATTTTCTGTTTTGTTTAGTCTTTCTTTAAATAAAAATTAAAAAAAAAAAAACACTAAGCTATACCCCCAAACTCCCCATCTTTTTTTTTTTACTTTTAAAGACAGAAAAAAAGCACAGAAAAATCAAGAAACAAACCAGAACAAAAACAATAGCGATATAGGATTTCAAAACAAAATGACAGGAATTAAACAACGGTCGTTATATTGTATATTGTTATCTTCAGAATAGTTGCTCAGGTAACTAAATACAGGAATAAAACAAAGCAAAGAGAACAAAGCATTGAATTTCAAAAACAAGAAGGAAATCGCCCACAGTTTCTATAATGCGTATTACTATCCTCCAAATAGATGCTCAGATTACCAGCTTTAGGCCTCTATGGTTAATCAAGCAACACAAGCATGAAACTTTTTTTTTTTACTTCAGTTGCTGTTGTCTCAGCCTGAGGTCCTCAGCCAGCTGCTTATGGGTGGGGTGAGGATCACTGTACTGTTCTTGTCTCCCAGCCCACATGCACCTGACTCACAGGAAGGCATGAGTTGGCTTCTTTTTTTACTTTTCTTTCTTTATTTATTTTTGTACTGGGGATCGAACTCATAACCTTGTGTTTGACAGGCAGGGGCTTGTGCCATTGAGCTATATCCCCGCCCCTGATTTTTGTTTTTGAGATAGGGTTTGCCTAGATGGCTAAATTGCCCAGGGTGGGCTTGAACTTGAAATACCCCTGCCTCCGCTGGGGTTAGGGGTGTGTGTCACTATTCCTATATTTACTCAGGCTGGTCTTGAACGCCTGAACTCAAGTGATTTTCCCACCACTGCCTCCTACATAGCTGGGTTACAGGTCACATCACTGCACTGCCTTGATTCCTTGCTTCCATGGTTCATTTAATACAACAAATGTTACACATTTGCATTGTTTTCAGTGTATAGCACTGTGACTGTACTTTCAAAATGAGTATGTTTTGAACTTTTGAAGCACCTTTTAGGCTGGCTTTCCAAAAGTCAGAGGAGTCAAACCGCTGCCCTTGGCTAGGCAAAGCCTGGGGTGCCAGGTTCAGGAAGGAAGGGGGCATCTAGGCTCTTCCCATAGCTGTCTTTGCAGTCCAGTCTGTGACAACCCTGGAAGCCTCCATAAGAATGGTAGGAACTTCCAAAAAATAAAATATATATTAAAAAAAGAGTGAGCTGAAATCCATAAGCACATGTATTCTAATTGCCTGATTGTCTATTTGAGGCAAGATTCTGAAATTGAGTACTATGGCTTACATAACGTGGAATCCTTACTGGATAGCAAGTAGTCAAAAATAACTGCTAAAAAGTCTGTAGTTCCTCTAGATCCTGTATTTTAAGGCTCACAGTAGTAGTCACACAGCTTAGAGTTCTTTAATGCATAGCTGAATCTGCAGTATGATGAACTCCTGGCCTTAGATAATCAAGGTAGTGCCTAACTGCCAGCAGCTCTTACATACTCTCTTTTAGTTGGAAAGTACAGTAGGTTGAAAATGAAACTTTCATGTTGGTAAGCAAATGTTTGGAGAAACCCACCTTGCGCCACATCAGGAGGACTGGTAATAAACTCTTTGTCCTCCTGTTTCACAGGATCTGTAATATTCATCTCCCATCCCACTGATTAAATCTGGGATTATTTATTTAATTAAATGAGCATTTCCAAGAAAAAAGATGGGGGAGGAAAGGAGGGGAAGGGGAAGTAAAGGGAAATAAAATGTGTTCTGTACATGTACCAGCTCCACACAATGAATGTAATCATTATGCACTGCTAACATGCATTAATAAAAAAATTAAAAATTAAAAAATCCTAGTAGAATTTCTTCTTTTCTCAGCCACAGTCTCAAGCTTTCATGCCTATTCTCCTGCATATCTGTCACATTTTTGGCCTTCTTGAAAATTTCTTAGTATAGTATGATAGAAATACAAGCCAGTAAATATATTCTTTTAGTGAGCAGGGGAACAATTGTAAGAAAGGAAGAGTGCATTGAAAATTTTTGGAAAGACAAGTAACAGTAAAAAAAAAATATTGTGCTTTGGTGATGCACACAGTATTTTTCTTGACCATTAGTTTTTCTTTATTAGACACAGTTATACAATGCACAGTTATACTGTACACCACTGAATCAGGTAGAGATGGCTCAAATAAATCTTGATCCTGCAACTTATTGATCTTTATGTTTATTTGTTTTTATACTGGGAATTGAATCCAGAACTTTCGTTGAACTATATTCTTAGTCTTTGTTTTATTTGATTTTTGTTTTATGAGATACATTCTTGCTATGTAGTTTGTGTTTGTTTGCTTGTTTTATTTGTTTGTTTTTCCTTCCTGGGCCTTCAACTGAAGATCTTGCACACTCTGAGCCAGTGGTCTACCACTGAGCTACATCCTCAACTGTGTAGTTTAGGCTGGACTTAAGCTCACTCTGTTTCCCAAGCCAGCTTAGAACTGAAGGGTGTCCTCCTGCTTCAGTCTCCTGAGCGTTGGAATTACAGGCATGAGCCTCCATGTCCCGGTAAAGCCCTTTTAAAAAATATTTATTTTGAGACAGAACCTCCCTAACTTGCTAAGCTGCTGAGTATTTTGGTCCTTCTGCCTCAGCCTCCCACAGTGCTGGGATTGCAGGTGGGCAACACCATGCCCAGCTTACTTCCCAGCTTTGAGTCAGAGTATAGCCATTTCCTAGGGATAATATTTTACCTATTAATGAAGATGATTATGAAAATTGCCCCACATTCATGCAGGAGATTCCATTATGGCATCACTTTCTCTGAAGGTTTCTTGACTCCTTTCTACATGATAAAGGAAAATGTCTTTTGTGTGTGTGTGTGTGTGTGTGTGTGTGTGTGTGTGTGTGTGTGTTCCTTCCTTGCTTGCTATTTTAGTTTGGGACCTTGGACCGCCTCTCCATTTCTTACTGTGTTACAATTGTGTCTATCAATGCTTTTCACTCTCACTGGACTGTGACAAACTTAAAAGCCTTGAATTTTTAACATAATCATGGTGGGGAAGTAAACGCCTATTAAAATAGTATAACCCAAGTAAATATTTGTTGAGTGGATGAATTGACTTGTTTTCAAGTGCTTTCACAGTACTTAAATGCTGTGACAATAATTTTCTTTTTTAAAAATTTTATTTAAAGAGAAAAAACAGAACAAAAAAGGGTAGAAATAATACATAATTTCAAAAAAATATATACAGTAAGAAGTCACTAGTTGATAAATTACGTATTGTTCTCTTATAAATAGTTGTTCAAGTTACAAAAGTAAAGCATACAAAGTGAACATTCAAACATCAAGACTGCAAACACTTCTGTTCAATGATTCAACAAAAACTTAATAATATGGTTACCAGTCCTACACACTTGAGCGTCATGCAGTTATATCCTTTAGAGCACTTTCTTTTCATCTTTTTTTAAAAATAGCAATTACACATTTTGGGTTTTATTACTCTTATATTTCTTATTACTTTTTATACTAGATACACAATGTGATATTTATATGATTCTTATTTATTTCCCTAATAAGGATAGTCTCAAGTTGTCTCCATTTACCTATGAAGGCCTCAAGATCAACCTTTTTATAGCTGAGTAATATTCCATAGTATTAAAGATACCACATCTTTTCATCCACTCTATGGTTGATGGGCATCTTGGTTGTTTCCAAGATTTGACTATTACGAACTGTGCTGCTATGAACATGGGTGCACATATATCACTGTGATATGACATTTTTAGTTTTCCTGGGAAAATACCCAGGAGGGGAATAGCTGGATTGAATGGAACTTCTAATCCTAGTCTTCTAGAAATCGCCATACTGATTTCCATAGTAGTTGTACCAGTGTACAGTCCCACCAACAGTGGAGCAGTGTTCCTTTTTCCCCACAGCCTTGCCAACATTTGTTATCAGTTGATTTCTTGTTAGCAGCTATTCTTTCTGGAGTGAGATGAAAATAATTTTCTCCTTGACTTCTTTTGTAAATTTCTATTCCTAAAGTTTTATCAATTAAAGTATTTATCTCTTTTCTTGATGCTATACCTAATAAAATGCAAGGTCAGGATTATTTTCTGATCAGTTCTAGGTAATTAGATATATAATAAGTGGCAAAGTTTATAGAAGGTTAAGATTTATCAAGCTTGATGGCTAATAGGATGAAAATTGCTCCAGACTTTTAATCATAGCTTATGCCCATACATCCAGAAACAAAATTAATTGTTTGACCCTTCGTCCTTACTTTTTGTAAAAATATAACTCGGCAATGTCAATTTAGATCATTAAAGCAGCGTATTGGAGATGTTTTGCTTTTGTCTCAGCTGCCTTATTTCATTGCAATACAAATGATGTTAATTTTGTGCTTAATTATGCTTAACATAAGTTATATGCCACCCATTGTTTACCAGTTGGACATAACAAAAGTGCTGTTGCTTTCTTCTTTCTTTGCTTAGTGTTTGTAGATTTTTGAAAACAGCTGGAGTTATTCAATGGGAACGAGAGCAATTATAAAACTGAGCAACCATTGCAGTTCTGACTGGAAACATCTCATCTCAGCTGTGATATTTGATTTTAAAGTACTTATGTACACTGTCACTCAGATTTTTTTTTTTTTGTCTGTCTTTTTCTTTTTTATCAGTACTGGGGATCGAACTCATGACTGCCTGCTTGCACAGCAGGCTCTTATGCCGCTGAGCTAAATCCCTAGCCCCTGTCACTCAGATTTAATTTGATATCTTTTTCCCTCTCAAGTCATAAAAATACCTTCTGTTGAATTAAAAAAATCCATTTTTCCAGGATTTCCCAAAATCAATGTGTATTTTATCTTTAAAAGCAGGATCATTCATATCTCCAGTTTGACTACTATAGCCAATGAGACAATGTATTGATGTTTGTATAAAAACCCACGATAACATTATGTTGGGATACTCGGGTCTTAGTTCCTCGGGTAGTCAATTAACACATGTGCTTTTGGAGTTGAAATGAAATAGCTTTTTTGTTTGAATTTACTATATTTATTCCATTTCTGGCTTCAATACCACCACTGAAATACAAGCATACATATTTATTTATTCATGCTAGGTAAATACTATCACTGAGCAACCTCCAGCCCTAGCATTTACTTTATGAGTGTCATCTCACTTAGCTTGATCATGGTTGTTGTCTCTTCCTCTTGGATTGTTCCTTTTATAAGAATGTAGTGATCTTCGTTGTTTATCAGTAGACTTGAAATTTACTTTGTCTGCAAAATAGCTACCCCTGCTTTTTTTCTAGGTTCCTGTCACTTGGAGTGTCATTTTTGGTTTTTTATCCTTTGACTTGCAGTCTACCAACTACTTGCTCAGTTGACTCCTCTCCATAATGGCTACCAGCCAATTGCTTTCTTCTGGGGAACATTTGAACACAAATAACACACTGGCCACTTCCATGTCCTGTGTTTACTGCTCCATTCCACTGTTGTGTTTCTGATGCCTTTGCCATCACCAGTAGTTACCCTGCATGTGCAGGTTTGAACCACTTTTCCCACACAATGAGTCTGGGCTCAAGGAGAAAGCACTGCGGGCCGCCTGCTCCATCTTTGTTGAAGTCTCTTCTTTTGCTCCCCCTTATAGGATTCAGTTCTATCTTTGGATCCTTCTTGGGTCCCAGTGACCCACTTCCCTCCTTCTCCTCTTCACATTGCCATATTCCAGAGTCTGGTCACCAAATCTTGGAGAAGCTCTTTCTCCACTGCTCAGCTCTCTTCCGTCTTCCTGCAAGTCCCATATTAATTTATTTTTAGAGTTAAATGTGTTTCTTATATACAACATATTGTTGGATCTTACTTTTTGTTGTTGTTGTTTGGTATTGGGAATTGAACTCAGAACCTTGCACTTGCCAGGCAGGTGCTTATCCCATTGAGTCATATCCCCAACCTGAATCTTACTTCTTGGTGCATTATGCCAGTCTGTTGCTTTTGTTTAGTGAATTGAGACCTATAACATTGATGGTTATAACTGATATGTATTGGCTTATCCTTGTCATGTTATTTTCTTATTGTTGGCTCCTTTATTTTACCCTATGTTTAATTGCCTGCCTTCCCTGGTGGCTTCATTTGCTGGAGTTCATGGAGTTGTAACATGTGTTATCTCTTCTTAGAATAACCTTTGAAACAACTTTGCAATTCTGGTTTGATGGCAATGAATTTTCTCAGGTGTTCTTTTCCATGGAAGTATCTTATTTGCTTGGGGGGAGGGACCCAAACTTAGGACCTCATGTTTGCCAGGCAGGTGCTGTGCTGCTAAGTTGCATTGTAGACCTTTGGTTTTTTTCTTTGTTTTTTTCATTTGAGACAGGGTTTTACTATACAGTTCAGGCTGGCCTTGAACTCACTTTGTAGCACAGGTAGGCCTTAAATTCTTAACAATCCTTTTGCTTCAAACTCCCAAGTGTTGGAATTACAGTTATGTGCCACTGTGCCTGGATCTGCATCAATTTTGAGAGACAGTTTTAGAAGGTACATCATTCTGAGTTGGAGGTTGTTTTCTTTTAGGCCTTGAAATACTTCATTCCAAGCTCTCTATGGCTTGAGGATTTGTGTTGAGAAGTCTGCTGTGATTCTGATAGGCTCTCTTTTGTAGATAATTTATTTTCTTTCTTTGCTAGCTTTTAATATTCTGTTCTTGTGTTGAATTTCTGGAATATTATATGCCTTATTGTAGGTTTTTTTATTATGTTCTATATATGTTTTTATCATGTTCTATATGCCTCATTTACCTGTGTGTTAAATTCTTTTTTCCTTGCTTGGAAAGTTTTTTGCCATGACATCTGTGAACAGGGCTTTTTTTTAAAATGTCATTGGTGTTACCTATTGCTTTTTCATTGACTCTGATCAATCTTATGTTATTCTTCTTCATATCATCTAGCAGCTGCTGGTTTGATTTCTCATGGTCCCTTGCTAATTTTAGGAATTCTTTCTGTTCATGACCACCAACCACAATACTGTCTTTATATCTGAAATTCTGTCTACATGTTGGCTTATTTATTCTGCATAGTATATTTTCAATGAATTTTGAATCTCTTGGATATTTGTTTTATGGATTTCATTTCTTTCTTATGTTGGGTGTTCATAGTTTCCATCATGTTTCTAAGCTTCTCTATTTTTTTTTTTATCTGTATCTGCTTTAGAGTCACTAAGCATGTCTTTCATTATGGTGTCTTTCATTATGCATTTCTCTGCAGTTAACTGAGAAGCTATTGCTCATTTGATTTTTTTTTTTTTTTTTTAGAGCCGTGTTCATCTGCTTTGTTATTTCTGCTATTACCACTTCAGGGAGTACAGGTGGGCAACTTTCAGATTGTACCACCTTAATGCCCCCTACATTTGCCTTTGGTGAATTGGAAGTCTGGGGTTGCATCTTGCTTAAAATTCTATCCATTTTCTTTTATTTTTCTCAGTTTAATTCCTGGGGTGATGCTTGTAAATTGCTAATGAAGGGTAGTTTCATAGCTAGGATTTAGAACCGTTAGGAAATGACTACTGCTCAGAGATGTCTTCCAGATGTAGGTGGCTTTTGGGTTTTGAGTCTGTAGCAGGCATCTGGGTTCTGGGAGGAGAAACAAGAAGTCAGTTTGCCTTCCCATGAGACAACTGGCACATGGGCTGAGACACAAGAACATCACTCTTTCCTCCCCTCTGTAAGCAACCTGCTGATTTGGCAAACACATGCTGAATCATTAGCAACTGGGGTACAAAAACAACTTAATGCTTGTATTATTTGGTTGACTTTGCAGGCCTCAAGCTGGTAACCTGAGCATCTATTTAGAGGATGACAGTATGCAACATGGCAAATACCAGAGATTTCCTTCTGTCTTGTTTTTGAAATCCAGTATTGTTCTATTTTCTTTTGTTACATTGCATTGCTTTGTTTTATTTAATGTTCTGTTTTGATTGGTTTTATTCTGTTCTACTTTGTTTGATTTTACTATGTCTGATGGTATGTGCAGCAATTTTGAAGAAAACAGGAGGCATTATTGTAGCCACTGTTGATTTGCTATAATCCTGTGTTGAAGTCTTGTATCACTTTCAATGTTTTGTTTGATTGGATTTATTCTGTTTTATTTTGTTTGGCTTCATTCTCTTTAAAATAGAATTTAGGGGCTGGGATTTTGCTCAGCAGCATAAGCACCTGCCCGGTAAGTATGAGGTCATGAGTTTGATCCCCAGTATCAAAAAAAAGATAACTAAAATAGAATTTTAAAAATTCCAGAGTCTTTCGGGATCCGATGTCTTCAATTTATTTGGGATAAGAAGTTGTTGCCTACTTGGCCCAGCCCCTTATTCTTTGCCACTGGCTTGTATTATTTTATATGATATTTATATAATCTCAGTTGATTGGCATACCAGAAAAAACAACTGATTAGAACAATTACGCCACTTTACCTAAGTGGTGCAGTCTACCACAACAATAACAGCAAACACAGCCTAGCAAATGAAAATATTCGGTAGCAATTAATTTGCAGCCTTTAACTATATGGACTAGATTGGTGGTTGTATAATAAAATCTTCAAATGAACCAGAAAATTGTATGCAGGAAATAAATACTCAACATAGTGATCTTACCCTCAGGGGAGAAAATTTAGATGAGATTAGGGGGAAAAACTAGAGAAATAGAAGAAAAGGAAGAGATTAAAAGCACGGCTAGAGGACAAAAGAAGAGCACTCGAACTTTGAGAAACTGGTGCAGAACACAGGAAGGGGAGAGGAAAGAAATAAAAACAAGAGCAGAACAGAGCAACAGTGAACAAAAAAACAGTAGGAATTGTGTTCACACTTGTCTAAAACAATAATAAACAAGAAAAAAGTTCTAACAGTAAAAATGGGGGAAGAGGCAGAGGGAGGGGAAAATGATAAAAATAAGAAAACATTGTTCACTGTAAGGTGGACAATCTGCACAGAGTTCAGATCCGAGTTGATTAATTCCAGCAAGCTAACCATAGGTTTACAGTAGAGTGTGGATAATTCCAAAAATCATACACATTTAACTCCACTGAGTCTCAGGCTAGTGTCTGGCTGTGAGGCTGGAGCCAGATCTGTTCAGCCTGCAGAATCTATGTGCCTCCTGTCATCTTAAACTCAGCTCCCTGCAACTTTGAACCTGGCTCCCTGTCCTCCTACCACCTCCAGCTTGGCAGCCTCACCCTGTCACTGGGCCACTAGATGGAGCTCACCAGAAGCTGTTCATTTGGATTGAACTCATGACCTTGCGCTTGCCACATAGGCGCTTAAGCTGCTGAGCTAAATCTCCAGCCCCAGAAGCTGTTCTTGTGTTCTGAGGTTAGTTGGCCCCTCTCCAGCTTGACTATCAGCCAATTGGAAGACTCTGAGCCCGAATAACTCACCAGTCACTGCAGTCCATTCTGTCCACTGCTCCACTCCAATGGTGTGTTTCGCCATGGAGGCCTCTGAGGTCACCAGAGTCCCTGGATTTCCACTGGGTTTGAGCCACCCTTCCCACACAGTGAGTCCAGGCTCAGGGAAAAAGCATTGCCTGCTACCTCCTCTTTCTTTGTTGAAGTCTCCTTCCTCTCCCTGTAGGCTTCACTTCTTGCTTGAGATACTTCCTGGTCTCCAGTGACCCACTTCCCTCTTCCTGTCTTCCTCCCATTGCTATATTCCAGTGCCTGGACACCAAATTTCCGAGAGGCCTTTTGTCTGCTGCTCACCACTCCACTGTCTTCCCAGAAGTCCTCAACTATGCTGATCGTAATACATGGATTTATTTAAATTTTTTTTTTTTAGTATTTAGTATGTTAGTATACAAAACTATAATTAGAGCATAAATGTATAGAAAATATTGTATTGTATTGTATTGTATTGTATTGTATGTGAATTTTCCACTCAAGAGTTCCAAGATACCTTTGGCAACCCACTTGAGACTCCTCCTGTCTCTCTCTCAGACAGAAGCTTTCTTTCTCTCAATAAATATATCTGTTCTTTTAAAAAAGTTCCAAGATAAAGTTCATTAAGCCATTTTATCACTATCAATATTTACTAAACTTTAGTTTACCTAAGGTAAAACTGAGATCATCATAATATCCTTGAGTCATCATGCTCTAATAAATACACTAATAAGATTCTGTGCCATTCACTTTACATACATTATAATAATCTTACTTATTTCTCAGAACATCCACTTAAAATATGAAGGCCAGGGAGGCAAGGATTTTGCTCAGATTTAGGCCATGGAAGATGCAGGATGGGGTGCCATGATTTCCTGACCTGATTTCTCCATTGCTCTCTGCTGATGGAATCCATCTTCCTACCCTCGTGCTGAGTCAGCAGGGGCATCCAGGGGACAGAGCCAAATGAAAGATCTAGCCAAGACAAGTCACTCCTTATCCTTTTAACCTCACATCCCATACTAGCTCACATCCACCACTAAGCTACATCTCAAGTCCTCTATTGCTTTTGGAAACAAAGCTGTGCTTGAACGCCATATTTAGCTTAGGTTGATCTGAAACTCTCAATCCTGCTGTCTCTGCCTCGGGATTGAAGAGCTCAGATGTGTGTCACCAAGTCCAGCTGAACTGGTTTGATTCTGAGCAGTGTTTCCACATGAATTCCTTACTATTTTTCCTTCTTAATAGACTACACTACTCTTAAAAAAAAAAAGGACTTTTTGATTATTACCCATAAGGCTGTCTTGTTTTCTAGCAAACTATACATACCTGAGTCTTTTCCTTTTCCCAGTGCCATGTGAGTCCCTGTAGATCTCCAAAGGCACCTGTTGGATAAAAGGCATCACTGCAAACATCACATATGTTTGTAGTACATAAAATTTGCATTCATCTCAGGTAGTGTATTCATGTACGTAACACTGCTTGCTTTTTCAAAAATCTCCTTTCCCTTCCCACTCATCTCTCTCCCTCTTCCCCCATTTTTACTCTTGCTATTATTTTTCTTAGCTCATTTTTATGACATATAATGTTTACACTCACTGAGATTATTGGTTCCTGAACACGGCGTATCTTAATTCTGCTTACTTCCCTTTCCCCTGCTCACCCCTCATGCTTATTCTCTTGGATCTCTTCCCATTTGCAAGAGATTCACCCTGCTGTCTCCTTCCACCCATCCTATATTAAAAGGCATCAACTCTGCCTGTGAGCATGAGAGTAGAAATAATACAGAAAGGTATCAACATCTTCCATCTCTAATATATCGATTATGGAATCTTCAGCATTTCATACTCAGAAGGTTAAATATAGCATCCCCAGTCCAGCCCCATGAAAGCCTTTCAAAATTGCTGGAATCTAAGAACTTTTGCTTCCTCGGGGCCAAATTCACTCTTTTTTTGTTTGCCTTCCTATGTGGATAAAGGAAACAGAAGGTAAAGAAGACAGTTTCGGCACTTCATTGTTGATACTACCTCAAGCAATTTCGTGTCTCCCTTCCTTTCTCTGCCCCTGCACAGCTCCCTCCCTCCCTCCTTCCTTACCTCCTGATCTCACTTTCCTTTCTTTCTTATTTTTTCTTTGATTCTGGGTCTCAAACTCTGGTTCACTGATGCTTCCTGGGGCACAGCCTCCTCTTCTCTGGGCCCATGGCGGGAGGCTCACTGGAGAGCTTCGGTGCAGCTTCTTCTTGAGGCTGCAGGGTCAGGCCCCTCAGGCCCATGGTGGTGGGCCTGGTTTTCTTATTTTTGCTGAATTCCTGGATTATCCCTCTGTATGGGCTTCATCTCAGATCCTTTCGCATCCAGGGGACCCACTTCCCTCCTTCTCTTTCTCGTGATGCTCTATCCCAGTGTTTGGACACTGAATGTTGGAGAGGCTCTTTCTCTGCTGCTTCCCACTCCACCATCATCTCAGAACTCTCTTTAAAAAAATCTTTAAATGTGTAAAGACTTAGTATAATGGTAGATGCTTTTATCATTTCCATTTTATAAGTGATAAAATTAGTACCCCAGGTGCAGCTTAGCCCAGAACTAATTAGCTAAATAGAAAAGATGAGATTAAACCATGAGAGTTCAGCTTCAGAATACTACATGCTCTCTTTTACTATGCTGACAGTTTCAACCTTCCCCAGGACACTCACGCCCTTTGTTGCCCTCTGTTCAGCACTGGTACGACTGCTAGGCTCGTGACAGTGATTTCAGAAAACACCTGATGACTTAATGACCATTTTATGTGCTGATTTGTTGGTTGACTAATCATTTTCCAATATAGTGAGTGTTCTTAAAGTTCAGTTTAACAAACATGTGAGAAATACCTACTACATCCCAGTCATTTTGCCTGGCATTGTAGGAAACAGAGAGATTAGTAGACAAATACAGTGCCATGCAATGAGCCCACTGACAGAAGTCTTCTCAGGATAATGTGGGTACCAAACTGCCTAGGAGGAAAACTACCACAGACAAGCGTCTGTCTTTCCCTGAGGCCTGGACAGATGAATACACTAGAAAGTTGGAGAATAAGCAGCCATTATAAAAGCCAGGCAGGCAGACCACACGTTGTAAGGATAAGATAGAACATACTCTAGTTATCTCCAGGAGCTGTTGAGGACACGGAAGATCTAACAGGCCAAACTTGGCTACAATGACCAAAAAAGACTTCAATATATGCCACTTGAAACAAAGAAGGCTTATAATTTACTCACACAATAAGTGCTGATCAAATGACTGCTAGACGCCAGCCTGCAGTGCACTGTTAGGGATATAGCGACAAGCAAAACATAGACACAGTCCCGTCTCCAGTGAATTTCAGTGCAGTGGATGTGACAAATCATAATCAAGTTATTGCAGAACAGTGAATGCCAGGTAGCTGTTTGAAACTCAGGACAGTTTCTTCATTTATTCAAAAGCATTTATTTATGTATCACTAATATTTAGCCACCCAGTAAGCAAAGGCATATAACATGATTGCTCCCCTTAAGGCACCTTTCCCTATTCTTTTCCAAATATAGCGTGCTTTGCAAATGTGTTTTTCTCAGTGGGATAAGTGGATGAAGTTGCTTGTAGCCAGAGGCACACTTTTTGTTCTCTGAACACCCTCGAAGCTGAGAATAAATGAGAGCAATCAATATCCTGCTAAACCCATAACCCAACTGTGGCTTGCTAGTTAGGAGCCTGTGAAGGTATTCTGTTATCTAGCAGGTGGTTATCTAGAAGGTAGACACACAGATCATTGTGGGGCAAGTTAGTGCTATAGCAGATATAGTCTACTACTTTGTTAATATACTATCAAGCATGGTGTAAGGTGAGACTTAGTGCATTACCAAAGACGGTACAGACTCCTGGGTGGAAGTCACAGTTGTGTAACCAAGTTTTCTAACTTCTAGTTCTTCCCTAATGCATATGGCAGCTACAAAAATGTGCTGCTCACAGCTCCTTCAGGAGAAATTTCTGTGGAAACACAGTTCACGACAACCTCGAGCTGCCGCTCTTTTGGGTCCACTATTTGTATTCACAGTGAGACAGTCCTGCCCCTGGCCTGACCAGGACGATGATGGAGCTTGGAGATAACAGCATTGGGGCACTGAGGAACGGGCAACTCGGCTACTCTAACTCACTAATGAAAAGAATAAGAGAAATCACATAACCATCCCAAAGAAATGCTTTTGGAAACTTTAATAATAATTATATTAATTATTGCACAAAATGACAGGCAAATAAGTGAAACAGAAAAGAAAGCTTGTATATAGATCCAAATATATATCAGATATTAGTATAGGGCAAGAATAGTGTAACAGCTCAGTGTGTAAGCACTGTATTGGAATTAGGATGACCTGATATCTAAAAAAAATTTAAATGTTTGATATCCATCTCATTACTTTTATTAAAACTCCAGGCATTTTAAGGAAATAAGTAAAAAAATAAGTTATAAATATGCTAGGGTAATATTGTCTATGCAGACACATGGATGGTGTGTGTGCATGTGTGTGTGTGTTTGTTAGGAAGAGCTTTCTAAGCTTAATTCAAAATAAGAAATCATAAATGAAAAGAATGATTAATTTGGCCCCCTGTAATTAAACTCAAATTGTAACGGCATTAGAATACCTAAATAATGATAACGAATGATCAGCTGGGGAAAAATACTTGTTTACAATTCATGACATGGCCCAAAGGATATATTCCTCAGCCTATATAAATAAAAAAAGTCAATAAAGCAATGCAAAATGAAAAAAGTATAAAAAAATTTACCTTAAAGGAAATGTAAATAAATCTTCTGATATCCAAAACTATTTCACTTAATACATGACATTATTTTAAAAATTAAAATGACAGTAAAATATTATTTTCCCTTACCAATTTATTTGTTTTTTATTTAAAAATTTTTTTTGAAACAAGGTCTTGCTATTAATCTCAGGCTGATCTTGAACTCACTGTGTAGTCCCGGCTAGCCTCTAAATCACAGCCAACTTACTGCCTCAGTCTCCGGAGAGCTGGGATCACAGATGTGTGCTGCCATGCCCAGCTCCCTTGCCAACTTAGCAAAGACAAAACAATTTTTACTGCGTACTGTACTGAAAAAGGTGAAGACATAGGACGAGTATGAGCACCCTATAAACCGCTCTTGGAAAGATAATTTGCTGTAAACTCTAGTCTTTAGAAGACTATCCAGTAATAGTTTGTTAAAATCATAAATATATGTATTTATTGGTCATGCAGGGGTTTTTTGTTTTAAAGAGGATTAAACCAAGGAAAATAAAGCAGGATAAAACCAAACAAAAATAAACCAGTTTAAGGGATACAGGACTTCAAAACCTTACAAAACTAACAATAGTTATCATAATGCCTTTGTTGTCTCCAAATAGCTGCAGATACTGTCAGATATAGTAAAAATCGAACAGAAACAGTAAGGCCAAAACAGTGAATGCAATAAAGGTCTTCAAGCCACTAGTAATCCAAAATGGCTACCATAATATGTCTTGCTGTCTTTCAAATAGATGCTCCTGCCATCAGATTTAACATAATCAAACAAAACAAAAGAGAATCAAACCCAACCCATCCAGGAAACAATGAAAATGATATGGTTTCCAGGCCAGGATCTCTCCCCCTCCACAGTCTGGGAATGGTGCTGACTCGCAGAGAGGCTTGGGTGTGGCTGTCCCCAGTCCAGCAACAGCTGGCACATGGCCCTGCTTTCCAGGCAGGCGCCACCTCCTGGTGAGGCCCTTGGTTCTCTCCCCACCACCCAGTCTGCGAAGGGCACAGTTTTAGTCTAGGAATTTATCCACAGATATATTCAGCATGCCTTTAATAAAAAAAATAAAGAAAGAAAGAAAACGTTTGAAAGAAAAAAGGAATAGAAACAGCTATATAGGCATCAATCGCTTTGTTTTTTGTTTTTTTTTTTTTTTTGTCTTTTTCGTTTTTATCGGTACCAGGGATCAAACTCACGACTGCCTGCTTACAAGGCAGGCACTTACGCCGCTGAGCTAAATCCCCAGCCCCGGCATCAATCACTTTGTGTTGCTGAGACGAAAATCCCTGACACCACAGTGTACAGAGGGAAGTTTCACTGTGGCTCACATTTTTCATCCCCAGAAGGCTGTTGCTGAGGTGGGAAGGCGTGGTGGGCGGGCTGGCCAAAACCGAGGGTTGGGGGGGGGGCAGGCCCTTCCAGGTCACACTGCTGGCGGACTGCCTGGAATCAGGTACCACCTCCTAACAACTTCAGCGCCCCATAAACCGGTCATCTCTGAGAGCTTGCCTGTGAGCGTGTGGTGCTTGAGCGGCCCAGCTAGCTACAAGCCATACAACGTTAGGGAGAGACAGCAAGTAAAGCACAGCATGAGACGCTGTGTAACTTTCATAAAAAAGAATTCCGCTGCTCTCTATGCATTGCTCAGGAACAGTTTCTAATGGATAATGTTAAAAAAGCTAAAGCGAAGATTGCTGTGTGTGTGACATTTTTACACACACGTGCACACACTCACGTACATGCTTTTGTAGGCATTGTCTGTAAACCAGTGAAGATGGTTACTTCTAAGGAATGAAAGTAGGAGAGGAGAGGGCACGGAAAGGTTTAAAGGATTTTTGTTTGTTTGTTTTTGTTTTTTTGAGACAGTCTTGCTATGTAGCACAGTTGGCCTTAAACTCACAGCAATCCTCCTGCCTCAGCCTCTCAAGTGCTGGACTGCAGAGACTGCAGGTGTGCACCACCACACCCAGCAAGGCTAACGTTTTAACCTATGAAATTTTTTTTTTTTTTTGTCTTTTTCGTTTTTATCGGTACCAGGGATCGAACTCACGACTGCCTGCTTGAAGGCAGGCGCTTATGCCGCTGAGCTAAATCCCCAGCCCCAAACCTATGAAATTTTACTTAATTCTTTTTCTTTTGATTTTTTGATGCTCAGACTGGACTTGAACTCACGTAGCCCAGCCAGGCCTCAAACTCACGGTGATTCTCCTACCTCAGTCTCCAAGTGCCGGGATTATAAGTGTGTGCCACCATGCCTGGCTTATGATTACATTTCTTGTGGGGAGTTGGTACACAGAGATAACACGCCCCACCCCTCCCCTCCCCTCCCTTCTCCTCCCCTTCCCTTCCTTTCCCTCTCCCCTCCATCTCTTGATACTCTTCTTCTCCTCTGAGATAAATCTATCTCTTTACTTCCCAATATCTTTTATTTTGATCTTCACTTATATTTTATGTTTCTTATATAAAAGAAGCCATGAGATATTTGAGTTTGAGTGTCTGATTTATTTCACTTGACATTATGGTCTCAACATGTTTCCGTTTTCCTACCAATGACTCAAGTTTACTCTTCTTCGTGGTAGAGTAGTATTCCATCATGTGTAAACACCACATTATCTTTATCCATTCATCTACTGACAGTCACACAGGCTGCTTTCAAAATTTAGCTATTGTGAATTAGGCTGCTATAAACATCGGTGTGCAAAAGCTGTTTCTGAAGAAGGGAACTATGCCTATACTTACAGGGTCTAGAGTAGTTTGCTTTGTGTTCCTATGTTAGAGATGTAACGGAAGCCTGCACCTAGGAATTCTAGAGGGTGGTGCACAGGGCTGGTGGCCTTGGGGCAAGCAAGGTAATACCTGCCAGTAACTTTCACTCCGTTCACTACAGTGCTAACCTGGCATGAAGAAAGGCATCCTGAGTATCTATTCTGTATTCTGCAGAAGTAAAAATCTTGCTGCAAAGTTAACTGGAGCATGGAGCTCCCTGGGGAAACAACATGGCTACGAAAGCACAGCAATAATTTAATGTTTATAAAGACTGGACTGAAATAACTACAGTATATCAAAAGCAAATAGCTGCTGAGGAAATTGGCATATTTTAATTTAGTTCAGACTATATTTTACAGGTTCTGCATGTACTGTAATGTACGCGTTTGCATGTAGAGCTTAAATGTATAATTAATATAGCTTTGAAGCTTGTTCTACCCACATGATTAAAATTTATCATAGTATTAGCTTTCAACAGAGACTTTTTCACAAGTTACAGTCAATGCAATAAATTAGGTCTTCTCAATAAGCTCTGAATAAAGAATCATAATGTATCTTGATGGTGCTTTATTATGGATATTTTAATTGCTATGGCAGGTGAAAAGCATCATCTGGAGTCTTGACCAAATGTTTCTGTTAATGTAATCATTTTCCTCCAGCACTATGGATTTAAAGAATATTCTGCTTTATTGAAGGTGAACAGAAAGTCTTTATTTTATATATGTGATTCACATCACCCTTGAGTATTAGCAAATCTACTTTGAGGGGGAGTTTATGCCATGAGGAAGACAAGGAATCATGAACCATTTGTGAAGGGAGTGACGGGCCAGCCTTTGTGAATGGAAATTGCAGGGAAGAATCTGAATTTCCTTTTCAGGAGTCCAGAAGTAAAGATCTGAGGATTGATGGCTGATGAATAAATTATGACTGTAACATTTTTCTTGATTTCCAATATTTTTTATTTTTTCTTATCATGTAATTATATTCATTAAAAAATATATACCTTTTTTAAAATCAAAATTATTATAGAAATGTACAATTGGAAAAAAACCCTCTGGTAATCTTTTCTTCAGTGATTAATACTATAACAATTTCCAGAAATTTTCTACACAAAGTGATTTTTTTTCTCCCTTCTCCTTAAAACTAGGGGTCTGCTGCCAATAATGATTGAATTCTTCCTCCTCTGCCTGCTGCGTTTTATCAAGTTTGCTCATCCCTGCCATTTCAATCACTTTGCTGGAATGATATATTATGCAATAAAGCCAAAAGTCCCAATTCCTGGGCCTGAGGACAAATCTTGTGCCAATGCATCTGTGCCTAAGAGCAGATTTTAGGTTCGTGCCTGTGCCCAAGCAGGGCCTGTGTGCCAGCTGGTTCAAAGCTTAGCGGAATACCCACTGCCACTTGGAGTGGGGCTGCTTCCGCTGGTCCACTTCCGCCAGCCCAGATGGGAGGATGTGGCTGCCTCCAGCGCTGAAGGGCAGTGTCTCTATCCTCCCTCATATTTGCTTCAGCGGATTAAGCAAGGTCTCTCCAATTTCGCCCTTGTCAAAATGATTACCAAGCTTATTCCATCTTGGGCTGTATGTTTTCCAGCTTCTAATGGATGATTTTTATGGTTCAGTATTTGACCACTAACCTGGTAGACACTAGTGAGAGGCTTTAAAGAATGTCTTAGAAAACAGTTTTTATTCAATGTGATAGGTCATTTGGAGTAAATACCCATCATGTAAAGAGAAACTGAAATTAACAGTTTAAATGCCATGCTGCATTCAGTGCATAATTGAATTTTAACACACCAAATAGATTTACTAGAGCCTAATAAAAATTTTCATGGATGTTAAAATAGTAATTCCGAGAAACTCTAGGTTAAGATGCATCAGAAGCTGTTAAAAATCTCATTGAATTTTGTCAATTTGTCAAGCCTCCTTCCTATACTGTATTCAGAGTAGGGAGACAGCACATGTCCACAGTTAGGAGGCCAAATCCTTGCTTGCAATAATTTTTATAGCTTTCTGTTATATTTCTTCTTCAGGAACAGTTGGGATAGAATATCTTAAAAGCCAGCCTTTCATATTTTCCTGTTTAAATATCTTTTGTGTTTTGGATAACATGGCATTTGGTTAAACTCATAAGTAAAGAAAAATTTCACATATACATTACCATTTGAGACATTTATTTTACAACAGAGACTGCTAAGTATCCCTGTGAGTTTAAATGTAAACTCTAAGCCCTTCTATATTTTTCAAGGATTTACAAAGTAATAATCAATGGAAGGGCACTCCATTTACATATAGAAAAAGACAAAAGAATGTCACTTAGATTTTCAAACAATATGGTGACAGGACGGTAAACCTCTCTATTATCACGTCATGTGCTAAACATGCTAGGAAGTTTAGCACAGCATAGCACAGAAGCACAGTATAGATTTGTGACTAAACTTCCTGTCAGTTGTTTAAATATTTATATGATGAGTCTCCTGGGATTCAGAGGGAATTTTAAAAAGTATTGCTTTTTTCATCTATTGATGAGGAAATCGGAGATCAGAAAGACTAGTTCATTTATTGATCGATCCTTCTCATTGCCATCCACTTATAAACAAGCCATAGATTTTATTCTCTATTGGATCAGAAGCAGTCAACAGCTCTAATTTTGAAAGCTGTTTCTGTTAGTGAGAGAGGGAGTAGGAAAAGCACTGAATCCGTTATTAATCTTGAGTTTTGATTTGATGCATGGAACCATAAATCATTATTAGGTAGATTCCATAAATTCATTATTAAGTTCTTGAGCCCTCCATGGAGAGAGCATAGAGAAACTAGGACTAAAAAACTCGAATGAGACCTCTGAACTAACCCACTGAGAAAATATCATTGAAGAATGCTAAGACTAAATGTCAAGACTCAAGATGGGGCTGGAATGTGAGCTAGGGTCCAGGGTGTGACTGGGAAACCAGTGTCCAGGGCAAGTCATGGCGCGGAGTTGACCTTACATTGGAGGATTAGTGAGAAGCCATCAAGGGGTATTAGCGATGGAAGTAGAATACGGAATGTTGGAAAGAACACTCCACCTGCTGAGTGGCCAGGGCATCAGAAGATGCAAGTATAGAAGTGAAATAGGCAGAAGGAAGTTCGCTGCAATAATGTAGGAGAGGAATTATAACTGAGTGGTGTGGGGGCATTGAGAACGGAGCATGCTCTGGGATCCTCTGGAAACCCTGTGCAGGACCTGCTTGTGTGCTAAATGTAGAAAATTGGGAAGGTCACCACGGGAGATTACCAGGTAACTGGCTGATGAGATTGATGTATTTTCTGCTATGTGGGAAACAGAGCAAGGACTAGCTGATTGTCTTTCAGGGATTTTACACATGAATGATACTGTAGTACCTCTTTAAGCAAGGTACAAAATAAAAGCAAAAGTAAGTTTAAATATAAAGAGAGCTAATCAAACCCTAACTTTGATAACTAGACATATAATCATAAAATATTAATTTATTTCCTTAAAATATTACCAACTTAGGGCTCTCCTCTACTTTTTATGTTTGTGTGTGTGTGTGTGTGTGTGCACATGCTTTATGCACAGATATGTTCTCCTGGCACAATTAGCAAGCACTAGAAATAATCAAAAGGTCAGTTTTGTTTTGTTTTGTTTTGTTTTTACCATGTTGTATTTAAGATACATGTATAACTCCCCAGAAATGCCAAGTAAACAGCTGAATACAGAACTCTAGGGGCTCAGAGGTTAGAACAGATATATAAATTTCAAGATGTGAGCAAACAGATGATCTTAAAAGCTACATTAACAGAGGAGATCACCCAGGGAAAATGGATGAAGAACCAGGGGAACATCTAACATCTAGATGAGGAACAGGCCAAGCAGAGTAAAAAGAGCGGGCAGGGAGGGTCCAGTCGATGACAGCAGAGGACAGGATTTCAGCATACATGAGTTTCAGGTTCTTTCTGGGATTAGAGTTGATTAGGGATAAAGAAAGGGAATGTGTAAACGTTTTTGTAACTGATGGTAAAGGAAAAAATAGAGGTGTGGCACTGATCAGAGGGAGTGACTGGGTCAAGGGGTGTTTTCATTGGTTTTGATTTTAAGGATACAGCAATGGCACACATTTGCGTAAGGGAGATGATTCAGTGAGAAGAAGGGCTGGCTGATACAGAAGCCAGAAAACAGAATTTAAGTAGCAAAATTCTTGAAAGAGTGAGAAAGAGAGTAGTTTAGAAGAGGAAGATCAACGTAGATGAGGAAATCTGTGTTTGATGGATGAGAGAAAGTACCCTACAATATTCACTTTTGTGCTTTCCCTCCATGCAACATTCTTGTTTAAAAGCTTTTCCTTGATCACAGCACACTTGTTACCTTGAGAAATAATAATTCTGTAATGCGAATAAAATGCTAGTAAGATAGAGTCAGAAGAGAAATTCTAAAGCAGGATTCAAAATTTATGCCAGAAAGGTGCAGATGATGTAGGGCTGTTCCGTCTTCTCAGGGAAAGTCAGAAAAAGATTGAAGTCTGAGAGGAGGTCTGAGGGTAAGAGACAAGAGAGAAGTGCTCAGAACAGCACAGAGAATGAGTAGGTTAGAACTGGGAAGCTGCTGAACACCCTCAAATTGGCACTGTCTAAGAGAGCTTTGTGACCCCAGTAACATCCACGCATGCTGGCCCCTTGCTGTGTGACATGATCATTAATCCAATCTGGATTATTAATCCTCTGAACCATCTGGGATAAAAAATTATGTCTCTGTTTTATTTTTGTTTTATTTTTAATGGGTATATGATAATAATACATATTTATGGGGGTACAATGTGATGTTTCAGTACATGGATACATGGTGTAATGATCAGATCAGATCATTGGCATTTATCACTTCTTTGTGGTGAAAATGTCAAAATCCTCTCTGTTACTTATTTTGAAATATACACTGCATTATTTTCTTTCTTTCTTTCTTTCTTTCTTTCTTTCTTTCTTTCTTTCTTTCTTTCTTTCTTTCTTCTTTCGCTGTCTGTCTGTCTGTCTCTGACATTTTCTTTCAATTTAGCTTTCTGAGACAGAGTCTTATTATGTATTCAGATTGGATTTGAGCTAACTATGTAGTTTAGGCTAGCGCTGAATTTGTAATCCACCTGCCTCAGCTTTCCTATTGCTGAGATTACAGGTGTGCAGTGCCACATCCCAAACTTTTTGTTTTTAGAGTAGAATGTATCTCAGTAATTCTGGAATTATCTAGGAAATATAATATTTGGTGCACCAATCTGGGAGGCCTATTAAGTATGACATGACTTAGCAGAATGAATTCTAGTTTTTCATAAAGGCAAGTTCAACAGTGTTGACAGAAGGCAAAGCTTACATGTTTAGGTATATGTTTCTAGTCATTTTTATCAAGAGAGAAAGAGAAAGAGAGAGAGAGAGAGAAAATTGGTGTAATAGAGATAAATAAAATGGCTTACTTTTCCATTTTGGGTGCATGGATCAACCCATGGATCAACCAAAATAATGCCAAAATGTTTAGACTTTGAAATATCTCACTGTGAAAAGAGAAAAAGAAGAAACTGGAAAGAAATCTTTTAAAATGGAGAAACGCTTATCATTGTGTGAATGAGAAATGCATTATCTTCAAGTGACAACAGATAACAAAATAAAAAGGCCCATATATTGCATTATAGATACAGTGTAACAACTGAAATCAAATGCATGTAAGAGAATGCTAGGGGAGTTTCAGTAATTCGTTAGCTCCAAACTTGGGAGCCCTAAGCCTGGCCCACTGTGGTGATATGAAAGAATTCTGGCAATCGTCTTCATGAAGTAGTGTATTCTGAGTGACGAGTCAACAGACAAATGACCTGTCCCGAGTTTATGTCACCTTGGACCATCTTCCAGGGAGATGGGAGGTCATTCTTGGACTTGCAAAGAAAGGATGATTAAGTACCTGTGGGTAAAGAGGATCAGGAAAAAAAATGACTTGCTCTCAGTTTGAGAAAAGTTAGTGAATATCAGTATGAAAAGCAGCCCAAGGATATTTCCAGAGCCTCTGCCAGTTTTTAGTGTTTAACAGGGAAGGTAATTGGGGGATATAAATTACCTACAGGCATTTATCTACTCAGATGACATAATCATTTCTGGCAGCATTCTGGAAAAACCAAAACAAAGACTCAAAGTCAAGAAGGGCAGAGTTGATGATGTCCCTTGCTGAGAGCTGTCCAACCATGAATCATGAAGGGCTAGCAAAGACACAGAAGGGAACAGAGACTTGTTCAAAAAGAAAAAAACCCTGTTAGCCCAAATGACATGAAATGTAAAACTTGTTTTGAGTTTAGTGATGAGTAGAGGAGACTGTAAAGGGTACTCTGTAATTGCTAAGCCATTAAGAGCTTGACAGTTTGCCTTACTTCCAAGCCAAGGAAGGTCACAGAACACTCAGCTGTGGCCATGTGATCTCTCCAACCTGCAGACATCGCTGATAGGATGGCTAAAGCAGGAAGAGCAAAAGCTGGAGACCAGCCCTAGCAACTTAGCAACTTAGCAACTTAGCAAGACCTTGACTCAAAACAAAAACAAAAATAAAAACAACCCCCCCCCCTTTTTTAATTAGAAAGAGCTACAAGTCAAAAAGTAAAATCCCTGAGTTTGGGAACCTGAGGTAGAAGGATCACTGTGAATTTGAGGCCAGCCTGGACTACAAAGCAAGATCTTGCCTTTAAAAAGAATATATATATATATATGGAGGAGCCTGGAAATGTAGGTTAGTACAAAGGCATTGAGTTCAATCCTTAATACCGACTACGGCAACCAAAAAATCTGATTTTAAATAATTAGAAAAAAATTTCATTGCTTTCCTTCCTTCCCTCTTTATTTTCTCCTTCCTTTCTTCCTTCATTACAAAAGCAGTCAGGAGTATAGCTAAGTGACATGGCACCAACCTGGTGAGCACAAGGTCCTGAGTTTGATTCCTGGTCAATAAAATAAAATCCTGAATGCCAAAGTAAATTACCCCTTCTCTTTCTGCCCAAGCAAGCTTTGTAGATCACACCCTCTCTAGAAACTATGAAATAAATTATTCAGCTTGTAAGAAGATGATTTTAAATCTCCTGGACTTAAACATTCATGTTTGTAATGTCTGTTGTCACATAAGATAGCAGGTAAGGGAAGGGTAAGAAGAGAAGGGGGCTTAGAAAGAAAATTAAGATACATTATGTACCAACTCCTCAAAATGAGTGCTGCAATTGTTTTTTTTTTAACTTAATTTTTTTTTAATTTTATTTAAGGAGAAAAGAAAAAAAAAAGCAGGGAAAGGGTACAAGTTATACAGATTTACAGAAAAAAAATGAACAGTAGGAAATCACTAGTTAATGGATTACATATTGTCATCTTAAAAATAATTGTTCAAGTCACAAAATTAAAGCTTGTAAAGTGGACATTCCATCAATGATACTGCAAACAGTTCTGTTCATTGATCCAATAAAACTCTGTGATATCATTTTCTATCTTATACACTTAAATATACATGCAGTTATATAGTTTGGAGCACTTTCTTTTCCTCTCTTTTGTACCATGACTATTACACATTTTGGGTTTCATTGCTCCCACGGTTCTTATTACTTTTTTGGAAGAGAGTAAAACCAAGTGTGACATAACAGAACAGAATCGGTCAAGTCAAAAGGGTGGACATAATAGATAATGTAAAAACATAATACAAGGTGATCATCAATGGTTACCATAATGCCTCCTGCTATCTCTAATAGAATTGCCTATATTGTTAGTTATAATACAATTGAACAAAACAGTAAAGAATAAAACTGACAAAACCAAAACATTGGAGACATTGTAGGTCTTCAAAAGTAGATAAAAGTCAACAAGAATGGGCGTCATAATGAATCTCATTATCTTCACAGCTGATGCCTAAACTTTCGAACCTGATACTATCCAGCAAAACAGAATAGGGGAACATCAGTTAAAAACCAGATGGTGAGAGTAATACAGGGCTTTAAATCAAGGTAATGAAAAGTCAAAGTGGGTTACTATAATATATCCTGCTATTTTTTTCCTTTAATTAAAAGGATAAAGATAAAAAAGTAAATAATGGAGTGGAGATTGAGATAAAAGAGGGCATAACAACGAAACAGCGCAGATCAAAACATAACCATTTAAGCAGAGTAGTGTTTCATCACCAGATAATCCTAACCTAAAAGTAGTTACCATATTGTCTCTTTCTTTGAAATACTTGAGTACAACTTCGTATACTGTAGCATTAAGTATATCAAAACAATGTAAAACCATTCAAGAGAATGACAGCATTACAGAGTATTTAGAATCGACTAACAGAAAATGAACAATGGTTTCTGTATAATCTCCTTGTCTTTAAAAAGTTTTTGCTTATACTATTGTACATAATAAAATTCAATAAGATACAGCCTATTTAGACCATTGGAGACAGAAGGACAAAAGCTAGATGAGACTTCAAAACAAGATGATACTAAATCAGTATTACCTATTAAGATGTCATTTTCTCCAAAATAGCTGTTCCTATCATCTAATCTTCTCTGCCTCATTTCTGTTGAGCTCTTTTTCTGTCAGTAGCTGTCAGTTTGTCTTCTTCATTTTGTTCTCTGCTCCATTTGTTGTGGCCTCTCTGCCATTATTTCTGGATTCTTTGTATTTTTCTTTTTTTAGAATATCCTGCAATAGTCTCTGTAGAGTTGAATTGGTGGTTGCAAATTCCCCCAGTTCCTCTTTATCCTGGAAGCACCTTGTTTTTCCATCAATTTCCAGGGACAGTTGTGCAGGATATCTCAATCTTGGCTGGAGATTATTATCTTTCAAAGCTTGAATTATTTCCCCCCACGCTCTTCGTGATTTGATGGTTTGTGCAGAGAAATCTGCTGTAATTCTGATGGGTGTTCCCTTGTAAGTGGTCTGTTTCTTGTCTCTGACAGCTTTTAATATTCTGTTCTTGTATTGAATTTCTGGAATTTTTATTATTATATGCCTGGGTGTAGCTCTGTTTGGGTTGTAGGTAGCTGGGGTCCTGTATGCCTCATACATCTGAGTATCTTTACCTTTTGCTAAATTAGGAAAATTCTCCTGGATTATTTCTGTGAGTAGCTTTTGTAGTTCATTTGTTTGTGTCCCTACTTCTTCTTTTATGTTCTTAATCCTTAAGTTATGGATCCTCTTATCATCTTCTTGTCTTTGTATTATTGCTTTTTGTTTCTTTGTTATTTTTAAGAAGTTTTTCATTTCATTCTCCCATATTACAAGTCTGCCCTCCAGTTCAGATAGTCTGTCCTTAGTTTCTTTCAAGCTGTTATGCCAGTCTTCGATAGACTTCTTAGTATCTTGGTAGTCCCTTTGAACCTGCTTCACGTATTCTATGCTTTCTCTGTTTTCTCCATCAAACAATTCTCCCCTTTTTTTCTGTTCTTCCATTCCACCACCTGTTTTTTCTTGGGTGGTACTTAGCATTTCTCTAACTATTCTGCATACTTCTAGCTTCAGGTCGTTGATAACTTCATTCCTGAATTGGTCTATGAGGCTCTCTATATGGCGCCTTATGTGTATTGGTGCGGTGTCTGCTATTGCCTGTTTCTCAGAATTGGGGGCCGAGGAGCCTTTCTTGTTGCTGCCTCTTCCCATGCTGCCTCTTCTTCTCTGTTCCTTACATATGCAAGCTTATATAAGAGGCCCAGCTTCTCTCCCAGTCAGCCACAGCCTGATCGAATTGCGCCAGTTAGGTGTTCCCGCTCACCGCTGCGCACCAGGGAGTTACGGACCAGGCAGCCTACGCGTCTCCCCCCCCCCGGCCACCGTCAGGCTCTGGGATCTGGGTTGGGACAGCCTACCAGGTCCGCCGGCAGCGTCACGCAGGCCAGGCACTTTTCACCAATCCAGCCCGAGAGGGGGATGTGTGGCTGGAGTCACCACCGCGCCCTGCTCCCGCAGGACTGCTCGGGCCCAGAAAGTCCTCTGCTGGAGTCAAACTGTGGTAGAGTGTCAGTTTCTCTCACTCACCTCACCACAAGTCAGTGCACGCCTCCCTGCCGTTCGCAGATTGCCGTTCTCAGAGCTTCTGCGCGTCTCTCCCCTTGCCGAGCCACTGTAGAGGCAGGCAGCCAGCCGCTGCGCGGCGGGAAACCCAAATCGTGGCTTACAATGGCGCGGGGTCCAGCCTCCACACCGAGGCTTTTCTGTTCCTGTTTTAGCACCAGGACTGCATTCCAAGTTGGTTTCTCTCAGCCCAGTTCGTTCCTGAGTCAGCAGATCATATCTCCACCTGCTTATGTCTCCATAGTCCGCACCATTCCTGGCTTCTGAGCCGAGTCTTTCAGAGAGCCTCCGGTAGTTGCTGTTATCTGTCCGCCATGTTCTCCCGGAAGTCTCGAGTGCTGCAATTGTTATGCGCTACAAACATGTACTAATAAAAATGAAAATTTATGGCATCAAAAAAACAGGTAACTGAGTCAAATTATAGGTCTCAGGATCCACGGTTTGAAAAACCCACGCACACTCATCTCAGCCTGTTTTGAGCAGTCCCAGGCAAGCAGCCAGCACCCCCAAGTGCCTTGCTGGGTAAAATGAGTGTGAGTTTCCCTTTTGTATTTAATGTCTTCTGGCATCTTCTGTCCATTCTTGATTAGTTCCAAAGTACTTTTCATCCTCCATCAACCCAAGTTACCTAGTATCTAGATCCCTTGAAAGCAGGCAGAAATCTTAGAAAATACACTCAGAAATATTTGAAGACAAAAAAAAAAAAAAAGACCTGTAAAATCTGCCATCAAATGTCTCAAGAGATCTTTAAAGAACAGTGTAATAAATAGGACAAATGAGAAAGCAAATGGAGACAGTTATTAATGACACATGAATTTTAGAAAAGGGTATATGAGAATTATTTGCACAACTTTCATTTTTACAATTTTTCTGTAAGTTTGAAATTATGTCTGTATAAAAATAAAATAAGCACTAACAGTATGAGTTATTACATTGCATATGTGATACACATATATGAGTTTGTGTAAGTATATCTTATATGCACAGAGAAATGTCTGGAAGGATAGGAGCTAAATTATCTCCTTCAAAGAAGACATCAAAAAATGAAAAGGTAGGGGCTGGGGACTTAGCTCAGCGGCATAAGTGCCTGGCTTGCAAGCAGGCAGTCGTGAGTTCCATCCCCGGAACCGATAAAAAAAAAAAAAAAAAAAGAAAAAAAAAGGTATTTCTTGTTCTTGGACCAATATATTCAAAATGGCTATGCTTCTAAACTTTAATGAAATCCCAGTAAAATGCTAATAATGTTCCTCAGAGAACTATAGGAAACAATTCTGCAACTCAAATGGAACCAGAAGAAGCCTAGAATAGCAAAAACAATCTTAGGCGATAAAAACAAAGCAGGAGACATCACAATCACAGACTTCAAGTGTTAATACAAATTTCCAGTGATATACACAGCATGATATTCACAAAAAACAGACACGTGGGTCAGAGCAAAGCACGTAGAAACAGCTCCAGGCACATTGAGCTGTCTGATCTTTGACAAATCGGTCAGCAAATTAAGCCAGCCACTTTAACAAAAGGTCCTGGGACAACTGGCTATCATTATGCAGAAGAATAAACTTAGACCCATATCTCTCAACAGGTACTAAACTAAAATCAAATAGATCAAAGATCTAAATATCAAAAGAGAAACAATCTGCTGGGAGACAGAGGGGTAAAACTCTTGAAGACATAGGCAAGGTCTTTTTGAACAGAAGCCCAGTTTTGCAAGGAATAGTGCAATAAGTCCAGTAAGTCCCCAACTTATAAATGAATTCCATTTTGGAAGAAAATTTATAAATTTGATTCATTCATAATCCAAAAATCACACCTGTGAATCTTATACCGTATACCTGTGAAAGCTCAAAACTCAAATGTTCCTAAGTCAGAGACTTACTGTACCAAAAGTGAGCAAATCATATCAACTAAAAAGGTTTCTGCATGGCAAATGAAACAGCAAGTGAAGAGATAGCCTACAGAATGGGAACGTTTTTTGCCATGTTCCTCCAATAGAGAATTAATATCCAGAATATACAAAGAATTCAAAACAATTACACCCTCCTCCCAAAGTAAAAGCCCAACAAAAACAGGTCAACTGAAATGAACAGATACTTCTTAAAAAAGAAATTAGTTTGTCAGTTGTAGCCCATTTGAGGGCAAAAAACATCAAGGATGTAAAGAATATGAGGTTGGTAAGCGCCCAACAGACATTGGCTGGTAAGCGCCATTGGCTTATATTCCCTTCTTCAGGCAGGGGAGGCATAGCAGGGTCTGGGAAGGTCAAGCGAGAGGAGAATTCCCCAACTGCCTGGCACGCACTACCATGCCCAGCTTCCCAAATTAGATTCAAATGCTGTGATCACAAAACTAAATCACTACTTCTCAAACCAAGCATAAGCGGCTCTCTGTCTTTATTTATTTGTTTGTTTGTTTTGGGTTTTTTTGCGCCAGAACCTTGCTATGCAGTTTAGACTGGCTTTGAGCTCACTTTGTAGCCCAGGCTGGTCTCGAACTCACAATGATCCTCCTGCCTGAGCCTCCTGTGTGCCGCCATACCTGGCTACATAAACAGCTCTTGACTATCTATTTTCCTATTTCGTTTCTGACAGCATTGATAATCAGGAACTGCAGAATGAAAGCTCAGATCCTCCAGCTACAGAAAACAAGGGCAGACAACATCAGCACATCAATTACGGTCTTGTGGTAAATCAGCAACCGAGGAGTTAGAAATTAAACCTTCACGCTCTAATCTTCCGGTGTCAAAGTCACTGATTTCCACTGTTCTGCTGCTAACGAGCCCTGATTATTTAAGAACCACATAGAAGTTTTGCTTTTTCCCAGGCTGGGTGTGCTGCTGACTGAGCCCCACTTTAGTTATCACTGCTGGTGAAAAATGGAGCAGCCGATTAAGTTGTCTGGCCCATTTCCTGGGGACAGGACTGTGGCTATTCTGCAGTGACTGAGCAGATTCAGATTTCCTTGTGGGCTGAGACCTGATGGCAGGCTCAGGCTGCAGCAGGAGTCAGGCCAAACGGGGTGAGAGATGGATCCATTTATTGTTTGAAGTGCAAAGCTGAAGCAGCCTGTGCCTGGGATGACTGCAGGCAAGTGATCACCTGCAGCACACCCATGTGCCGAGTGATTGTGAGACCTGAGGATGGCAGAGGGACTTGCACACCATCACCTGCCTGCTTAGGAAGGCTTTTCAGCAGGGCAGAGTCCCCAGCCTTCCCTTAACTCAGTTCTGTCCTGTTCTGTACACATAGATAAATTTAAAATCAGGATGGAGATTTTTCAACAGTCAAGTAGAGAATGAGCTTTCATTCACCACATAGACATTTTAGCTCCCTGGTGAGTGTGAAGCCTTCTGTGACCACAGACTGGTTCTTCCACTTCTGTTTCTGTGACCTGCTAGATCTTACAAGAGAGACCAGCAGTACTCCCACACACACACATCTGAGGGAGGACAGCTTCCTTTTATCCATTTATTTATTTTCCAGTCTGGAAATTTTATGTATTTTATTTTTTGAAGTTTTTCTTAGTACATTTTAGGTATTCATAATAACATTCATTATAGGGAGTTTGTGCCAGTATATGATACATCTTGCTTCTTTTTTTTAATCATTTCCCTCACTTCATTTCAATCTCTCTTCCTCTTTTTATTTACAAAAGCTTTATTTCCATTTTTCCCTTCTATTCTTTCATTCTTGTCTTTTCCTATCTTTCCCCCTCCCCTGTCTCTTATTGCTTTTCTCTTTTGAACGTTTTCTCCCCATTTTTCAATGTCGATTATACATTTTGGTCTTTATTTACTCTTTTGGTTTCCCACATTGAAACAATGCAGTTTTAAAACATGCATATCTGATTTATTTCACTTTAAAGTATGGTCTCAAGGTGCATCCATTAAGACATTTACTTAGAAATGTCTTAAAGTTACTGTCTTAGTTACTTTTTATTCATCACTGAGACGAAATATCTGATGTCCAAAATTGGGAAAGGAAAGCGTTATTTCTTAGTTTTTGTAGGTTTTAGCCCATACTCAGTTGGCTCCAAGGCAGAGTGGCATGACAGGTGCAGTTCACGGTGGCTGCAAACAGTAAGGTGGAAACTGACAAGAGAGAGAGACACACCTTCTTCCTGCCATTACATTGTATGCTGGCTCTACCCTTATGTGGGTGTAGCACTGACACCATCAATCCAAGCGCTAGATAATGAACGAATTAAAAATGCATAATGCAAATGCATGAGGCCTGGGACTACCCACATAAACCATGACATTCCACCCTTGGCCCCCAGGACTCATGTACAACTTTATACAAAAGACAGCCCATCTCCAAGAGTTGCCAATGTCCTAACAGTTTCAGCATTGCTGAAAAGTCTAAGTCTCAAGTCTCTAAGATCTATGGCAAACTCTTAACTGTAACCCCCCAAAGGAAATGAAACAAGGTCAAACATTTCTGAAAGACAAAGACACAAGATAAAGATTACCATTCCAAAAGTTACAAACAGGGGAATATGAAGCATTGGAAGCAAAGCAAGTCCAACATCCAGCAGGGCGAACATTAAGTCTTAAGAGTTTTATGCTCAGTGTTTGAAGCAATCTGGTTGCAAGCTCCAAAAGTCTTGGGTGATTTCATCTCCATGGCACTTCCAGAGATTTTAGCTCCCACAGCTTCTCTCTTAAACCCTCTCTGCTCCCTTTTTGCAGCTTTTCTTGGATAATCCACATTTTTGGCTTTTTAAAACTTTTGGGGTCTCCACTGCACCTTTGGCTCTACCTTTACATCTCTACAAATTACCCTCTCAGGGGCACACTGCTTGTCCTCCCAGGCCCTTTGTGATCAAGGTGAAAATCATCTTATCTTCAGAATCTGTGCATTTTCCTTGCATGTAAAATCAGTGCCATATGGATGTCGCCAAGGTTTGCTGCTAGCTGGAGAAGTAGCCAGTTTTTTCTCTCTTGGTTGTAGGGTTTGATTGCCTGGATTGCTGGGCTCTGTGAACCTGATTGTGAAGAAAACTTCTCTATGTTGCTGCCATTCTGGAACCTGGTGAGGCTGCCACCATTCTGAAACCTCATGAGGCCTCCATGGCCATTCTGGAGCATGGTGCTCTGCAGCTTTTCCCTCTGAGCGAATTCTTTCACTTTTGCAATTTTGAAGCTGCAAAGGTAGAGACCCACTGCTTTCTGGGATGCGCAGGGCCATTTTTTTTAACTCTCTGGTTTTTTGTCAGCAATCAAAGTCTCAACTCTGTCTTTCCAATTGACAGCTTTCCTGGAGTTTTTCTTTTGGCCAAACTCACAGCATTGTAAATTATCCTGCAGGGTTCTTTGCTCTTGATTTGCAACATAAAGCTGGCTAAAAGCCCCCAACAATAGCCATGTCACAGCTTCAACATTTGACTGTCTTGAAATTTCCTTTGCCAGAATAATCAGTACATTGCCCTTAATTTCAGTCTCTGGCAAAGTCTGGGCATGAGCAAAACACAAACAATCTTTCTTCCAAGCCATAACACATATCATGGGGAGACCAACAACCAATGTAGTCCTTCTTTCCAGCAGAAACCTCCCAAGCCTGGTCTTTATCATCAGGCTTTCTATTAGCCTTCTGATCTCCTGAGTTCTGAATAGAATCTTCTCTACAGAACAGCCTAAGCTGCTCCAGCTCTGTGCATCCATGTGACATGTCTAAAGCTTTCCAAACTCTGTTCACAAGACATTTTCAAAGCCTCTCAAAAAACATGGTCAGGTATAGTCACAGCAACGACCCCACTCCTGGTACCAAATTCTGTTTTAGTTACTTTTTACTCATCACTGAGACAAAATACCTGATGCCCAAATTTGGGAAAGGAAAACGTTATTTCTTACAGTTTTTGGAGGTTTTAGCCCATACTCAGTTGACTCCAAGGCAGGGTGGCATGGCAGGGCCACAGTTCATGGTGGCTGTAAACAGTAAGGTGGAAACCAACAAGAGAGAGAGACACACCTTCTTCCTGCCATTACATTGTATGCTGGCTCTACCCTTATATGGGTGTAGCACTGACACCATCAATCCAAGCGCTACATAATGAACCAATTACAAATGCATAATGTAAACTTATGAGGCCTGGGGGCCACTCTGACATAAGCCATGACAGTTACCCTTCTTTATTGCAGAGTTGTGCTCCACTGTATAAAAGAAAAGCTGCATGTCTGCTTTATTCATTCATAAGTTGATGGACATTTGGGGTGATTTCAAGATTATATATATACAGTTATTATAAACTGTGCTGCTATAAACATGTTCAAATATTGCTGTGGTACCTTTTAATTCTTTCAGGAAGATACCAAAAAGGGGAATAGTTGCATCAAATGGAACCTCTAGCTGTAGGTTTTTGAGAAATCTCCACAATGACTTCCATGGTAGTTGCACCAATCTACCTTCTGACCAATAATGGAGAGGGCTTTCTTTTCCCCCACAGTCCTACCAACTTTTGTTATTAGTTAATTTCTTTGTTTTTTCAATTTATTTATTTATTTTTCTATACCAGGAATCAAACTCATAACCTTGCACTTGCCAGTCAGGCACTGTGCTGCTGAGCTATAATTCTGGCCCTGTTGTTGGTTAATTTCTTGGTGAAAGCCATTTTTTCTGGGGTTAGATGGAAATCTCAATGTTGCTTTAATTTTTACCTTTCAAATGACTAGTGATAAACGTTTTTTCGTATATTTATTTGCTGTTTCTACTTCTTCACTTGAGAAATGTCTATATAGTCAGATGCTCATTTTTGGATTGATATTAAATGTGGGAGGGTTCTAACTTTTGAGTTCTTTACACATTCTAGATAATAGTCTTTTTTCTATGGAACAGCTGGCAAAGAACTAAATTTCCCCCGCTGTGTGTTGTCTTTTTTTGTGCATTGATTTCTTTTACTGTGAGAAATTTTTTTAATTTTTTATTTAAAGAGAAAAAAGCAAAACAGAAAAAAGGTTATAAATTATACAGAATTTCAAAAACTAAACACTAAAAATCACTAGTTGATAAATTACATATTTTCATCTTAGAAATAGTTGTTCAAGTTACAAAATTAAAACAGAAAGTGGACATTCAAACAGTGAGAGTGCAAACAGTTCTGTTCAATGATCTAACAAAAACTTAGTAATGTGGTTATCTATCTTACACACTTATACATGCAGTTATATCCTTTAGAGCACTTTCTTTCCCTCTCTTTTTTACAATAGCAATTACACATTTGGGGGTTTTATTCTCTTACTTTTTACTCTAGAGACAAAATGTGATATTTATAAATATGACTTTTATTTGTTTCACTTATGAGGATAGTCTCAAGCTGCCTCCATTTACCATAAAGGCCTCAAGATCATCATTTTGTATAGCTGAGTACTATTTCATTATATAAAAATATCACATCTTTTTTATCCACTCTGCAGTTGATGGGCATCTTGGCTGTTTCCAAGATTTAGCTATTACAAATTGTGCTATGACTTCCAGGAGAACATGGCGGACAGATAACAGCAACTACTGGAGGCTCTCTGAAAGACTCGGCTCAGAAGCCAGGAATGGTGCGGACTAAGGAGACATAAGCAGGTGGAGATATGCTCTGCTGACTCAGGAACGAACTGGGCTGAGAGAAACCAACTTGGAATGCAGTCCTGGCACTAAAATAGGAACAGAAAAGCCTCGGTGTGGAGGCTGGACCCCGCGCCATTATAAGCCTCGATTTGGGTTTCCCGCCGCGCGGGGGATGGCTGCCTCTACAGTGGCTCGGCAAGGAGAGAGACGCGCAGAAGCTCTGAGAAAGGCAATCTGCGAATGGCAGGGAGGCGTGCACTGACTTGTGGTGAGGTGAGTGAGAGAAACTGACACTCTACTACAGTTTGACTCCAGCAGAGGACTTTCTGGGCCCGAGCAGTCCTGCGGGAGCAGGACGCGGTGGTGACTCCAGTCACACATCCCCCTCTCGGGCTGGATTGGTGAAAAGTGCCTGGCCTGCGTGACGCTGCCGGCGGACCTGGTAGGCTGTCCCAACCCAGATCCCAGAGCCTGACGGTGGCCGGGGGGGGGAGACGCGTAGGCTGCCTGGTCCGCAACTCCCTGGTGCGCAGCGGTGAGCGGGAACACCTAACTGGCGCAATTCGATCAGGCTGTGGCTGACTGGGAGAGAAGCTGGGCCTCTTATATAAGCTTGCATATATAAGGAACAGAGAAGAAGAGGCAGCATGGGAAGAGGCAGCAACAAGAAAGGCTCCTCGGCCCCCAATTCTGAAAAACAGGCAATAGCAGACACTGCACCAATATACATAAGGCACCATATAGAGAGCCTCATAGACCAATTCAGGAATGAAGTTATCAACGACCTGAAGCTAGAAGTATGCAGAATAGTTAGAGAAATGCTAAGTACCACCCAAGAAAAAACAGGCGGTGGAATGGAAGAACAGAAAAAAAGGGGAGAATTGTTTGATGGAGAAAACAGAGAAAGCATAGAATACGTGAAACAGGTTCAAAGGGACTACCAAGATACTAAGAAGTCTATAGAAGACTGGCATAACAGCTTGAAAGAAACTAAGGACAGACTATCTGAACTGGAGGGCAGAATTGTAATATGGGAGAATGAAATGAAAAACTTCTTAAAAATAACAAAGAAACAAACAGCAATAATACAAAGACAAGAAGATGATAAGAGGATCCATAACTTAAGGATTAAGAACATAAAAGAAGAAGTAGGGACACAAACAAGTGAACTACAAAAGCTACTCACAGAAATAATCCAGGAGAATTTTCCTAATTTAGCAAAAGGTAAAGATACTCAGATGTATGAGGCATACAGGACCCCAGCTACCTACAACCCAAACAGAGCAACACCCAGGCATATAATAATAAAAATTCCAGAAATTCAATACAAGAACAGAATATTAAAAGCTGTAAGAGACAAGAAACAGACCACTTACAAGGGAACACCCATCAGAATTACAGCAGATTTCTCTGCACAAACCATCAAATCACGAAGAGCGTGGGGGGAAATAATTCAAGCTTTGAAAGATAATAATCTCCAGCCAAGATTGAGATATCCTGCACAACTGTCCCTGGAAATTGATGGAAAAACAAGGTGCTTCCAGGATAAAGAGGAACTGGGGGAATTTGCAACCACCAATTCAACTCTACAGAGACTATTGCAGGATATTCTAAAAAAAGAAAAATACAAAGAATCCAGAAATAATGGCAGAGAGACCACAACGAATGGAGCAGAGAACAAAATGAAGAAGACAAACTGACAGCTAATGATAGAAAAAGAGCTCAACAGAAATGAGACAGAGAAGATTGGATGATAGGAACAGCTATTTTGGAGAAAATGACATCTTAATAGGTAATACTGATTTAGTATCATCTTGTTTTGAAGTCTCATCTAGCTTTTGTCCTTCTGTCTCCAATGGTCTAAATAGGTTGTATCTTACTGGATTTTATTATGTACGATAGTATAAGCAAAAACCTTGTAAAGACAAGGAGATTATACAGAGACCATTATTCATTTTCTGTTAGTCGATTCTAAATACTCTGTAATGCTGTCATTCTCTTGATGGTTTTACATTGTTTTGATATACTTAATGCTACAGTATACGAAGTTGTACTCAAGGATTTCAAAGAAAGAGACAATATGGTAACTACTTTTAGGTTAGGATTATCTGGTGGTGAAACACTATTCTGCTTAAATGGTTATGTTTTGATATGCGCTGTTTCGTTGTTATGCCCTCTTTTATCTCAATCTCCACTCCATTATTTACTTTTTTATCTTTATCCTTTTAACTAAAGGAAAAAAATAGCAGGATATATTATAGTAACCCACTTTGACTTTTCATTACCTTGATTTAAAGCCCTGTATTACTCTCACCATCTGGTTTTTAACTGACGTTCCCCTATTCTGTTTTGCTGGATAGTATCAGGTTCGAAAGTTTAGGCATCAGCTGTGAAGATAATGAGATTCATTATGACGCCCATTCTTGTTGACTTTTATCTACTTTTGAAGACCTACAATGTCTCCAATGTTTTGGTTTTGTCAGTTTTATACTTTACTGTTTTGTTCAATTGTATTATAACTAACGATATAGGCAATTCTATTAGAGATAGCGGGAGGCATTATAGTAACCATTGTCGATCACCTTGTATTATGTTTTTACATTATCTATTATGTCCACCCTTTTGACTTGACCGATTCTGTTCTGTTATGTCACACTTGGTTTTACTCTCTTCCAAAAAAGTAATAAGAACCGTGGGAGCAATGAAACCCAAAATGTGTAATAGTCATGGTACAAAAGAGAGGAAAAGAAAGTGCTCCAAACTATATAACTGCATGTATATTTAAGTGTATAAGATAGAAAATGATATCACAGAGTTTTATTGGATCAATGAACAGAACTATTTGCAGTATCATTGATGGAATGTCCACTTTACAAGCTTTAATTTTGTGACTTGAACAATTATTTCTAAGATGACAATATGTAATCCATTAACTAGTGATTTCCTACTGTTCATTTTTTTTTCTGTAAATCTGTATAACTTGTACCCTTTCCCTACTTTTTTTTCTTTTCTCCTTAAATAAAATTAAAAAAAAAAAAACAAAAACAAAAACAAAAACAAATTGTGCTATGAACATGGGTGCACATATGTTATTGTGACATGACCTTTTCAGTTTTTCTGGGGAAATACTCAGGAAGGGAATAGCTGGATTGAATGAAACTTCCAATCCTAGTCTTCTGAGAAATTTCCATACTGATTTCCATAGTGGTGGCTGCACCAGTCTACACTCCCACCAACAGTGGAGCAGTGTTCTTTATTCCCCACAGCCTCACCAACATTTGTTATTTTTTTATTTCTTGATGGCAGCTATTCTTTCTGGAGTGAGAGGAAATTTCAATGCTGTTTTAATTTGCATTTCTCAAAAGACCAGTGATGGTGAATATTTCTTCATGTATTTATTTGTCATTTGTATTTCTTCATCTGAGAAATGTGTGTTCATTTCAGATGCCCATTTTTGGAGAAAGTCTTTGAATTTGGGGGCCTTGATGTTTTTCAGTTCTTTATATGTTCTGGATATAAAACCTTTGTCTGAGGGGCTGCTATATAAAATTCTTTCCCATTCTGTGGGTTTTCTTTTCACTCTGTTGGTGATTTCTTTTAAAGTGCAAAAACCTTTCAATAATATGAGATCCCAGTTGTTGATTCTTTGAAGTGTTTCCTGCGTGGTTTTCGTTTTGTTCATGAATTCTCTGCCTACCCCTATGTCTCCAAGAATTTTACCTGCCTTGTTTTCCAGTAGATTTCATGTTTCTCTTTTAATATTTAGATCTTTGATCCATTTTGACTTTAGTTTAGTGCATGGTGATAGGCATGGGTCTAGTTTCAGTTTTCAGCATATGGAGAGCCAATGTTTCCAACACCATTTATTAAAGAGGCAATCTTTCTTCCAGTGAATGTTTAGCCCCTTTGTCAGGTATCAGGTGGCTGAGTGTCCTTGTCATTGTGTTTTCATCTTATAATATGTTCCACTGATCCTCAGTTCTATTTCTTTGCCAGTACCATGCTGATTTTATCACTGTGGCTTTGTAGTATAGTTTCAAGTCAAGAATTGAGATGCCTTCTGCCTTGCTTTTGTTGCCCAGAACTGCCTTTGCTATTCTAGGTTTCTTCTGTTTCCAAATCAGTTTTAGGAGTGTTTCCTCTAGATCTGTGAGGTATGTTAATGGTATTTTGATTGGAATTCCACTAAATCTGTATACCAGTTTTGGGAGTATGGCCATTTTCACCATGTTGGCTCTTCCTAGCCAAGAGCAAGGTTACCTTCCATTTTCTAATATCCTCTTCACTCTCCTTTTTTAGTGTAGCATAATTTTCAGCATATAGGTCTTTTACATTCTTAGTTAGGTTGATTCCTAACTATTTCATTCTTTTAGATGCTATTGTGAAGGGCAATATTCTCATCATTTCTCTCTCAGTGAGTTTTTTGTTTGTGTACAGGAATGCTTGTTTTGAGCATTGACTTTGCATCCAGCTATACTGCTGCATTTGTTTATTACCTCTAATAGTCTTTTAATGGAGTTTTTGGGTTTTCTATATGCAGTATCATGTCATCTACAAATAGTGGTAATTTAATGTCTTCCTTTCCTAATTTTATTCCTTCGATTTCTCTCTCTTGTCTGATTGTCCTGGACAGTATTTCCGGAACTATATTGAATAGAAATGGTGATAGTGGACATCTTTGTCTTTTTCCTGATTTTAGTGTGAAAGCTTTCAGTTTTTGTCCATTTAGTATAATGCTGGCTGTCAATTTGTCATAGATGGCCTTTATGAGATTGAGGTGGACACCATGTATTCCAAGTTTCTGAAGGGTTTTTATCATGATCATGTTTTGGACTTCATCTAAAGGTTTTTCTTCATCTATTGAGATGACCATGTGGTTTTTGTTTTTGGCTGTGTTAATGCAGTGTATTATATTTACTGATTTGCATATGTTAAAGCAATTCTGCATTCCTGGAATGAATCCCACTTGGTTGGGATGTATAATCCTGTTGATGATTTGTTGCATTCTATTTGCCAGTATTTTTTTTTTTTTTGAGAATCTTTGCATCAAATGTTCATTAGTGAGATTGGCCTATAGGTCTCCTTTTTGATTGGGTCTTTCCCTGGTTTTGGTATCAACGTAATACTTAGCTCCAGGAATGATTTAAGGAGCATTGCTTCCTTTTCAATTTCATTGAAGAGTTTAAGAAGTATTGGCATCAAATCTACTCTAAATTTCTTTTAGAATTCATCCATGAATCCGTCAGGACCTGGAATTTTTTTTTGTTGGTAAGTTTTTAATTACATTTTCAATTTCAATAGCTGATATTGGGTTATTCAAAATTGCTGTATCTTCTTGGGTGAGCTTTGGAAGTTCATATATTTCTAAGCATCTGTCCATTTTCTGTGTTTTCCACTCTATGTGAGTAGAAATTTTCAAAGTAGGTATTCATGATCTTTTGAATTTGCATGGGGTCTGTAGTAATTTCCCTTTTTTAGTCCTTATTACATGAATCTGGGATTTTTCTTTCGTTTTCTTGATGAAGTTGGCTACAGGTTTATCAGTTTTGTTTATTCTCTCAATCAGCTTTTTGATTCATTAATTTTGTATTTCTTTAGTTTCAATTGCATTAATTTCTGCTGTGATCTTTACAATTTCCTCTCTTCTCTGAGCTTTGGGTTTTACTCACTCTTTTTTTCATAGAAGTTTGCGGTGAAGCATTAAGTTATTTATTTGTGCTCAGTCTGTTTTCTTGATGTGATAATTTATGGCTATTTCCCTCTTAAGACTGCTTTCACTGCATCTCACATATTAATGTTATGTTGTATCTGCATTTTCATTAAATTTAGATATTGTTTTATTTCTTCTTTAATTTCATCTGTAGCCTACTTACTGTTCAAAAAATTATTATTTAATTTCCATGTATTTATGCAGGTTTTGCAATTTCTTTTGCCATTAATTTCCAATTTCAGTGCACTATGGTCAGATTTACATCATGATCAAGTGGGAATCACTCCAGGAATGCAGGTTCAACATACACAAATCAATAAACATAATACACCATATGAACAGAGCCAAAGACAAGAATCACATGATCATCTCAATAGATGCAGAGAAAGCTTTTTACAACATCCAATATTCATTCATGATAAAAATCCTATAGAATATCCAAATAAATGGCCTTTACTTCAATCTGATAAAAGCTATATACAACAAGCCAATAGCCAATATCTTATGAAGTGGACAAAAACCAAAGACTTTCAACCTAAAATAAGGAACAAAACAAGGATGTCCACTATCACTCCTCCTATTCAATAAAGTGCTGGAAATATTAGCCAGAGAAATTAAACAAGGGAAAAATAAAAGGAATAAGGATAGCAAAGGAAGAAGTTAAATTATCATTATTTGTAGATGATAGGATACTCTATAGAAAAGACCCCCAAAACTCCATTGAAAGACTTCTAGATGTAATAACCAAACTCAAGTAAAGTAGCCATATACGAAGCCAACACTCAAAAATCAATAGCATTGCTGTATACAAACAAAAAACTCACTGAGAGAAATAAGGGAAACCATACCCTTCATTATAGCATCCAAAAAAATGAAATACTTAGGAAGTAATCTAACAAAGGAAGTAAAAGATCTATACATTGAAAATTACATCACTTGGAAAAAAGAAATCAAAGAGGATTTCCGAAAATGGAAAGACATTCCCTGTTCATGGAAAAGAACAATTATGAAAATGAGCATCTGCTCAAAACTGTTATACAGATTTCATGCAATTCCCATCAAAATACAGTTTATATATCTCATAGATCTAGATAAATAGTTCTTAAACTTCATCTGGAACTAGAAGAGACCTAGAATAGCAAAGGCAACTCTGGGCAACAAAGGCAAAGCAGCAGACATCACAATCCCAAACTTGAAATTATACTACAAAGCTACTGTAATAAAATCAGCATGACACTGGACTAGAAACAGACTTGAAGATCAATGGAATAGATGAGAAGATACAATCACTACTACAAACACACTCAGCTACCTTGTCTTTGACATAGAGGCCAAGCATGTTCACTGGAAAAAAGATAGCCTCTTTAATAAGTGGTGCTGGAAAAATTGGCTTTTCATATGCCAAAACTAAAACTAAACCCATGTCAATCACCCTGCACTAAACTAAAATCAAAGTGGATCAAAGATGTAACTATTAAAACAGAAACATTAAATCTGCTGGAAGACAAATCTTGATGACCTAGGGGTAGGCAGAGAGTTCATGAACAAAACTCAAACTGCACGGGAAATACTTTCTATAATCAACAACTTGGATCTTGTCTTATTAAAAAGCTTTTGCATGTCAAAAGAAATAACCAGCAGAGTGAAAAAAACCCATGAATTGGGAAAATATCTTACCCAATTATCTCTCAGATAAAGCACTTCTATCCAGAACATATACAGAATTTAAATAAATCAAATCCCCAATATTCAAAGATCCAATCCAAAAATAAACATCTGAGATGAATACACACTTCTCAGATGAAGAAATATAAATGGCAAATAAATGTATGAAAAAATATTCAGCATCATTGGTCACTGAAGAAATGCAAATCAAAACAACACTGAGATTCCTCCTCTGGAAAGAATGGCCAAGATCAAGAAATCAATCAATAACAAATGCTAGAGAGGTTGTGAGGGTAAAAGGAACTTCTCCACTGTGGAGGGAGTGTAACCCAGTATAAGTATGGAAATCAGTGTGGAGGTTCCTCAGAAAGCTAGAATTAGAGGTTCCATTTGACCCAGCTATCCCTCTTCTGGGCATTTTCCCAGAAGAATTGAAAACATCATACCACAATGATACTTGTGCACCTATGTTTACAGCAACACAACTTGTCGTAGCTAAATTTCGGAAACAACCCAAGTGCCCATCAATTGAGGATTGTATAAAAAAGATGTGTTATTTTTATACAAAGGAGTACTACTCAGCTATGAAGAAAGATTGCACTGAGACTTTTATAAGTAAATGGACATGACTTGAGACTCTACTCATAAGTGAAATAAATCAAACTCTTATGTGTAAATACCATATTGTCTCCTTAATGTAAGAAACTGAAAGAGCAAATATGATCCAAAATCTACAGTAAATGTTGTGTAAGAAACTGATGAAAGAGGAAAAGTAACTGGGATAGGAGAAATGAGGGAAGAAGAAAGGAAAAAAGACATACATTTATATTTATATATATATAAAAATACATACATAAGATATCTAAGATGGCTACACTAAATCTATCAGTTCCTGGAAAAAAAACAGTTAATGCTTATATGATTAGATCTATTTTGCATGTCTATATTTGGAAATCTAAGCATTGTTACCCTTTTGAAGGTAACAATACCCAATATAACAAACATTATTAAATTCCTGTCATCCTGTTTTGAAAATCTGTACTGTTATTATTTTGGGTTTATTGTTGTTTGTCTCTTTTGTCTTTGGTTTATCTTTTCTATGTCTTTTTTTCTCTTAAATAAATTTTTTTAAAAAGGTATTTTCCCAGAGAAAATAAGCAAATGAGAAGAGACTTGGCAGCACTAATCATGAAAGAAATGCAAACTCAGAACTACGGTGATAGCCAAGCATGGTGCTGCACGCCTGAAATCCTAGGACTTGGGAGGCCATGGCAGAAGAACTGCCATTAGTTCAAGGTTAGTCTGGGCTACAGAGGGAGTTCAAGGACATCCTGAACTACATAGCATGTCCCTGTCTCAGAAACACAGACAACAGAGACTATAATGTCATTGAAGATTTTCTTGATCAACTGGAAAGCAAGGAGATAGCTAGAGGAACCAGGGAAAAAGCAAGGATTGCAACGGCAAAGTGTGTTGAGAACTACCAGAGAGTCTGATGTGAAAAAGGCAGCATTTACTACCAAGCAAGTCAGACCTGGCATCAAAGCCTGGCTCCAGGGACACCTGGAAAAGTGGCCTCGGGCCAGTTCCAACCTCTCTAACTCAGTCACAGTTTGCAGAAGCCCAACATTCCTCATTTAGTTTTATCCGATGCAGTGATGGTTTGCTACAGGCTGTTTGTTTCAAAACTAGGTTTTTTTTTTTGGAGGAGAATGTATTTATTACTCCACTGAGCAGTAAAATTAATATACGTTTATTTTTCTCATGACACATCAACAAGCACACGAAGTAAGTGATAGCATATATTCCCAGCCTATTTATTTACTTAGTCTAACCTTTATTTCTGTCATTATTTTATATTTTGTTGAGCAGTTTGAAGTTTTAAAGACTGCTGGACAAGGAGTGAGTTGATAATGTTGGGGAAAAAAAAGAAAAGAAAAATTTACATCCAAATTGGTATTTGATTTATAGAGCTGGGAATAATCTTTAAGCATCTTAGACAATACAGCAGCAAAGAGAATATTGTGGGATTAGAAGATGATATAGAGCTCATATGGCTTATTTAGTCTTAAGCTAGGCTTTTCCTAGAGAATCTTGTCAAAATTCACAAGTGTCAACCACATGCACGTGTGTCCTAGGTCCTAGGTCCTAGGTCCTATGTTTTTCCATGGATGCCACCTTTTGCTACTCAGAAGAGTAAGCGTAAACCGGAGGTCATCCCTACCTTTCTGGCACAGGCACTCAGACACTCGAATCTATTTTGCCTGGATTGTAGGCTTCACTTTGCCCAATGCCTTCCTCTTTGACTCAGCCTCCAGGCAGTAGCCAGAGCTGTAACATGAAGCTGATTATTCTCATGCATTTCTAGGACCTTTCAGGTGAGGCCCTGCATTCTTGTGGCTCCCCTAGCGGTCTCCTCCACATGACCACTGCTTTTCCTCTTCTGGACATCCTGGGCTCTGATTGAGCACTGTGCTACTATACGGTAAGCACACAGCAGCACAGCTGTGACAATACACGGCAGGCACATGAGCTACACCTGCCATTTGTATCAACTAGGTAATTCGAGGTCCATTCCTCTCTGAGAAACCTGGCAGCTCCAGTGTTTGTTAGTCAGAGACTGATTTCATCAAACCTCTGTCCTAAGCGAAGTCTTGCTACCTCCAGATTGCTCGTTATGTAAGACAACAGAAAGATACTTAAGCTACTATGCCTTGTAAGTTCTGATATTTACAACTGAAAACATCCCCCACCACACAGGTGCCCCACCTCCCCCCTGGCAGTTCTTGGCATTCAGTGGTAGTACACATGTGCAGAGACCAAGCTGGGTTATTGAGAGTGTCACTCTGGGAGAGGTGATGGGGTTGCCAGATGAGGGATGAGGGTGGCAACCAAGTGCAGAGATGTGTGGTGCCTGAGTTGGCGGGGTGCTCACCACCCACGGAAATGAGACTTCAAATTGCTACAGTATTACCCACTGGTACCTCAAAGTGCACATCGCAGACAGTCTCCGCCCTGACCAGTACAACTGTATACTACAACTTGTGAGACTTTGAGTGTCCTGTCTGCTTTGGCTACATGTTGGCACCCATCCTTCAGTGTCAGAGTGGTCACCAAGTTTGCAGCACCTGTTGTCTAAAGCTCACGAGTCATCCAACTTGCCAGGGCCTGATAGGATCCATGTGCAAGTGGCTGTGGCGAAGGTGGCTGATCTCAGTACTTTTCCCTTGAAAATATTCCTGTTCTAGGTGTGAACTAAGTCTGAAACCAGCGGAAAAAGCAGACCATGAAGAGCTCTGGGAACTCAGGTCTTACTGCCCTCACTTGTCAGTGCATCCTGTGAACGGAGAGGCTGTCTCTCCCCACTGAATGCACTAACACACGGCTGCTGCAGCCCAGCGAGGAGCAGAGATGATTTTCCTTGCTGCCTATATCCGTCCTCCTGGTTCTGGTGGCTGGGTGACAGTGCAGGCCTATTTGGGTTTTCATTTCATGTTGGTCTTGGAGAAATTGAAAAAGCCCACATCCAATATTTTGGTCAAATACTGTCTTCTTCATAGTAACTTTTTTGTTTGGTTTTTCAGACAGTCCTCTCAGATAGTTCAGGTTGGCCGTGCAACTGCTGTGTAACCTAAGGTGGCCTTGAAATCATAAGTCTACTCCCTACCCCAGCCTCCTGAGTGCTGGGATTATAGGCATGTGCCACTGTGCTTGACTTCTTGTTTTGTTTTGTTTGTTTGTTTGTTTGTTGTCTTTTTCCTTTTTATCGGTACCAGGGATCGAACTCACAACTGCCTGCTTGCAAGGCAGGCACTTATGCCGCTGAGCTAAATCCCCAGCCCCCAACTTCTTATTTTTAAAATGTTACATTTTCTTTTGTTTAAGTTAGCATTTATTATTTTTTGTCTTAATAAGAAAATATAAAAAGTCACTTGGCATGAGATAGAATTGAAGCCTAGAAGAGAATTGGAAGCCTGAGGATCACCCTGAAATCAGTTCTTTTTTTTGGGGTTTTTTTTTGTGGTACCGGGTATCGAACTCAGGACTTCCCACTTGCGAGGCAGCACTAATGCTGCTGAGCTAAACCCCCAGCCCTGAAATCAGCTCTTCGCTCTGGTCTGCTTCTGGAATGTACCTCAGAGGATGAGGGATCCATGCTTGGTCCGCAGCCTGTGTTGCTATTGGGAGGTGGCGGGGCCTGTAGCAGGTTAGACCCAGTGGGAGGTTGTGGGTCACGGGATGCATGCTGTCCAAGAGCGTATACTGTTCTGGTGCCTTCCTCGCTCTTTGACTTCCCAGCCATGAGGTGAACAGGTGCCCTTTCCCATTCCCTTCCACCATGATGCGCTATGCTGCCACGGACCTAAAGGAATGGAACCAAATTGTCTTGATATTTTACTATTTTCTTTAGCTGCAATTTAAAACAATAGACTTTACTCTAGGAGGCTAATTCAGGGAGATTATGAGTTCCCAGCCTGGACAAGACAGTGATTTAGCAAGACCTTGTTTCAAAAAATAACAAAGGGATGAACCAGGCATGGTGGTGAGCACCTGTAATCCCGGCACCTGGGAGACTGAGGCAAGGGAATTGTTGCAAGTTCAAGACCAGCCTGGTCTACAAAGTGAACCCAACGCCAGCGTGAACTGTATAGTGAGACCCTGTCTCAAAAAGACCAAAAACAAAACAAAACAAAAAAAAAAACCCAAAGAGGTCAGGTTATGCAAAGGCCAGGTTCAACCCCTGTACCACAAGGAAGAATGAATGAATAAACTCAAAAGTAATATTTGAAGATGATGACTGGAATAAAAATTTAAAAATTTAAAAAAAAGTAATTTTATTGCATAAGCTAAGCTTATAGAGCTTCAGAAATAAATAATATATATTTTCCTAGGAGACTCTATTTGGCTTACTCTTTTAAAATGAAAACTCCAATATAAAAATAATCATATGTTCTAACATCAGAGTTTGTACTATACATATTCTCTCCTCTCACACATGCTGTGTGTGCATGTGTTTAATAGTCAAATTAAGGTGTAAATATGCTACTACCTCTATCAAAGGGACCACACTTTAAGCAAAATTTCATTTCTGCAGAGCTATCCTTTCTTCTCTCAAATGATGAAGATGATTGTGATGGAAATAAAGATAAGGATCACTGATGATGACAATACCCACCACAAAACAGCTAACTTTAATGAGTTGAAGAGAGGGTAAGGGAATGGGGAAAAAGAGCAAATTATATCTTGTACTGGTACCAATTTTCTATGATGTATGTGGTTACTATGTATATCTAAAATGTACTTATAAAATCTAATGAAAAAAAGGTAACTTTACTCGGTCTTTAATGTTATCACACATTCTTTACTAACATTTAAACTTTACAACAGTTTATGTGTTGTTACTATGAAGATCATTGTTGTGAAACTTTAGCAGAAAAAGATTAAATGATGTGTAAATTCAAACCATTTTTAAGTAGTGTCAAAACTTTATGCCAGAAACAATGTATCAATGGACTGGCAACTTGTTTCCAATTACAAGCTATTTCAGGAGAAAGAAAAATTAATCAAGAGTTCAGTTAGGTAGTCACAGAAGTACACACCTATAACCCCAGCATTTTAGGAGGCTCCAGCCAAATGATGACAAGTTTGAGCCCAGCCCTGGCAATTTAGTCAAAAGCTGTTCCAAAATAAATTTTAATGGGGCTTGGGATATAGCTCAACACCCTTGAATTCCAGGTACCATAAACAAAGAAACAAACAAAAATTTTTAAATTGAATTAGGAAAAATGAACCTAATTTACCTTTTGAGAAATTTATTGAGTGTTCTGCTCATCATTAATTGAGAATAAAAAAATAAGAAAAAATTCATAAGTTAAAAGGAAGGAACATAGGGCTGACCAGAGAGTGACAGAGATTAAAAGCTAGAGGATTCTTTTGGGGCTCTATCTTGCATCTCAGAAAAGACTCCCAGATCTATCAGGTCAGTGCCAGCACCATTTAACACATTCTGGAGGTTTTTCACGATTTAAAGCTCTCTTTCACGTACGTGTTCCTCTTTAAGTGTCACCCCATGTCTTCTTCCTTATCAGATGAAGTCCTTCAGAGAGCTTCCTCTGCTTGCAGCCTGCTTCCAATTTCTCCTTTCATCTCATTTCTGTCCAGTTTCAGCACAGTGTGCCACAAAACTACCTTTCCTCAGGCATCAGTGCTTCCTCTGTGGAGATTCCTGGTTCTTACCTTACTGGACATCATCTTCCCTACCAAACATCATCAAACAAAATGGATTCTCTTCTTCCTCACCACTTGGACTCTTCCCTGATGCCTCCCTCTCTGACTGGCCTCCTTGCTCACTGACATCTCCTTTTAGTTTCATTTCCTGGTTTCTTCCCCCCCCTCCCCCCTCCCCCTCCCCCTCTAAAGTATGTGTGCCCTCTCCCGTGGTGAATATAATCATTATGTACTGCAAACATACTAATAAAATAAAAATTAAAAATAATTTTAAAATAAAATAAAATTGTCTTGATTTCAAAAATGAGTTAAAGCTTATCTGGTGAACAAATAAGGTATTACATTTTGTGAAATGGGATCTCACTGTATTGCTCAGGTTGGCTTTGAGCTCCTGGATGTTGGGGACCAGGATATGTGATAGATCATAAGGGGCCCAACTGCCCCCTCAGTCCCAAGGTCCATAAGACCTCAGTTCAGGAACAGGGAGGTGTATAGAAGGCCAGGTGTCCCCTGGCTATGGCTGGAATGCTAATAACCCAGCACTCCTCAGACAAGATGACATCTGCTGAGGATAGTTATCAAACTATAGGCATCTGGGTTTATAGAAAATCTGAATCCTCATTAATTTAATCCTTATCCATCTATTTTCTCTAGTTGCTACTCCATAAAATGCATGCTACCCTCCCCGTAAAACCAAGCTAACTGTGGCAGTAACTGAGGCAATCCACTAGAGGTGGACTCTACTTGGTCCCTCTTGGACTCTAAAATTTGTCTGTCTTTCTTTATTCTCCATCATCCTCCTGACAGATATCCATAAGTATGATTACCCCTCGGTATCTGGACTGGGGCAATCCTCTTGCCTCAGCCTCCTTAGCAGCTGAGACTACAGGTGTGTACCAGCACTGCACCCGGCCCCTTTGCACTTCAGTGAAGCATTGCTCAAGAGGAAGTTACTGGGGGATGTTCTGGTCCAAAAGGAGAAGCAAATTAAGAGACAAAACAGATCTATTGGTGCTCCAGCCCAAGTTGGGGAGGAGGGCACCCCTTAGAGCAGGAGTGAGAGAGACATGAGGATGGCCTGGCTGCAAGTCCAGCGCTCAAAAGTCCAACTGTATCAAGAGGCCAAGACATCACAAAGAGAAGAAACTAACAGGGAAACTGAGGCTGGGGGTACACAAAAATCCAAGCAATAGAAGCAAATATAGGTAAAATAAAAAGTTATACCGAAAGAAGAAATATCATGGCTCTGATCATCATAACACAATACTGAATCTTCATTTGATTACAATTATTTCTATTAGAAGGATAAAAGAAACAGAAAAGTCTGTGTTGTAGGGAAGGGTAAAGAAGGAAAAGGGAACTAAATTTTTATGTTTTATGGAATAAATTCAACAAATAATTGCTAACACTAAAAAATGATTCAGTAGTATTATAAACATTATTTAAAGGTATTAATGAACATCTGTAATTCCAATTCTTTGGGAGGCTGAGGCAAGAGGATTCCATATTTAAGACTAGCTTGGGCAATTTAGAGACTTAGCAAGACCTTGTCTCAAAAAAAAGAGTGGAGATGGATGAAGCTGTGAATGGAGGTGGATGGAGATGTGGCTCAGTGCAAAGGTCCTTGGCTCAATTTGCCAGTACTGCAAAAAATAAAATAAAGATAAGGAGTTAGATGCTTAAAGAAAAAGCAAAAATAGTTGGAAACAATTGCCTCTGTGGAAAAGAATAGCATAGGAAGGGCCAACTGGAAGAGGAAAATAGAGAGTTAAATTTTATTTCTGAGTCCTGTGCCAGCCTGCAATTTGCTGCTCCCCTGAGCAGATTTGTTTTCAGTGTCAAGTGCCTCTTTCTGTTTTCTAACTGACCCTGCCCTGAACCTGTGCGCTACCTCAACCAAATGTTTTCTGTAACTCCAACCTTGCCAGGAGTTTGAACTTGTTTATGTGATATAATTTTCCCTTAGGCCAATAAGTAATAAGGATATGAGATATAACCAATCAATAACTGCCAAATACTCTGCTTCTGTACTGTCTGCTTGCAAATCCAATATAAGCCCTAGACTATCAGAGATCAGGGCCTGACACTCTGAGGATGATTCCTGGTCAGGTCTGTTGATGCTAACAAATCTGCCTCCAAATCCTGGGTGATGTCTCTGTGTTTGTTTGCCCCTGCATTGTGACTATTGCTTTCCACAGAGCATGTAGCAATATTTTGCCTTAAAAATATAAGTTAAAAAGAGTAAAGTAGGAAAAAAAAGTTTAAACAATGTAATTAAAGTAAACTTTGCAGCTCTCAGTGCTGATTTCTGAGTGTGCATTCCAAACTTTAATATTAATGTGGGAAAGTTTTGTTTGTTTTGAGACAGGGTCTCACTATGTAGTTTATCAAGGACCTGGCCAACATCCTTAATCTCCCAAATATGTGTACGGTGTAGGCTTACATACGTGAGACCAGTAGTATGATGTTAGGGCCCAAGATCAAAATCTTTTAGCAGAGTTTGAAATTCTGGGGCCTGAAGCAAGGAATGTCTCTGGGCAACCCATATTTATTAGATTTTTCAAACAAGTAAAGGGTTGGAAAGGAAAATGCAGGAAGCTGAGCAGGGCCTTGGGAGCGGTTCAAGGACTTTTCCAAGTAAGAGATTATGTTACTTTAGGAGAACTATTGTATGTTAATTTAAGAGAAGTATCTTAGGAAAAAATCTCCAGGTGATTTTCACTACAGGTGTGAAATGCCTACAACTGCAATCTCTACCTTGTTAATTGGGGTTATAGCCAGGTGTCCTCAGCTGTGGCCTTATCTTGCCCTTTGAGTTTTCTCTTTGTTCTCAGGTCAGCCATGTCCTGCCCTGCATGTGTGTGTCCAATTTTCAGCTTCAACAGCTCCCAATAGTAGCTTACGCCGACCTCAAACTTGTGACAATCCTCTTTCCTCAGCTCCCAAGTGCTGGGACTACAGGCACACCTGCACACCTGGCTCAATGTGGGAAAGTTTTAAACAGAACAGAAGTGTCATGGTTTATGTCTGTGGCCCCCAGGCCTCATGAGTTTGCATTGTGCATTTGTGATTGTTTCATTGTCTAGTGCTTGGATTGATGGTGTCAGTGCTCCACCCACATAGGGGTGGAGCCAGGATGTGACGTAATGGCAGGAAGAAGGTGTGTTTTGCTCTTTGCTGGTTCCTGTTTTGCTGTTTGCGGCCGCCATGAACTGCGGCCCTGCCATGCTCGCCTGTCTTGGAGCCAACTGAGTGTGGACTGAAACCTCCAAAAACTGTAGGAAATAAACCTTTCCTTTCCCAACTTTGGGCTTCAGGTATTTTGTCTCAGCGACGAGTAAAAAGTAACTAAGACAAGAAGGAAAGACAGAGGACTTTGTATTGAGTTACTCTTTATAAAAATAGCCAGGTGTAGTGATGTACAGACCAAAATTTGGAGCCTCTCCTAAGCAAATTAAGAAGCTTCCAGCTGGGCATGGTGTCCCATAGACCTGTGATCCCAGTGCTCAGGAAGCTGAGGCAGAAGGATCACCACAAACTTGAGGCCAGCCTGCACTACAGTTAGATTCTGTCTCAAAACAAACAAACAAGCAAAAAGTGAGATTCTGTCTCAGAATAAAAATTAAAATAAAAAAGGGTGGGGATGTAGCTCAGTATGAAGGCCCTGAGTTCAATCCCTTATACTGCCAAACCCCATCCCTAAAATGAAAACAAAATCTATCAGCTAAAGCAACCTCAAAATTGCTTCTTAGAAGATGCTGAGGGAAGCCAGGCATGGTGGCACACTCCTGTAATCCCAGCACTTGGGAGGCTGAAGCAGGCGGATTGAGACCAGCCTAGGCTACAAAGTGAGCCCAAGACCAGCCTGAACTGCATAGCAAGACCCTGTCTCAAAAAGTTAAAAAAAGAGAAGAAGATGCTGAGGGAGGCAGCACAGGTAGATCTAACTGGAAGAAAATTATCACTCTTCTGTAGCAGTTGGGGCTACCTTGGTTTGTTTTGTTTTGTTATGAGACAGAGTACTGCTTTGTAGTTCTGGCTGGCCTTGAACCTGTGGTGATCCTCCTGCCTCCATCTCTTGACTGCTAGGACCTTAGGCATGTACCATCAGATGGGGCAAAGGCATTGCTCTTTCTTTTCTTTTTGAGACAGTCTCCTTATGCAGTTCAGACTAGCATTGAACTCCCCAGCCTGTTCTCAAACTCTTAATCTTTCCACCTCAGCTTCCCAAGTGCTGGGATTAGAAGTGTATACTATCATTCTTAGTAAGAATTATTACTCTTGTTTCTTTTTCTTCTTCTTTTTTTTTTTTTTTTTTTTTTTTGGCAGTACTGGGGATTGAACTCATGACCTCATGCTTGCCAGGCAGGCACTTATGCCACTGAACTAAATCCCCAGCCCTAGCTCTTATTTCTTGATACATTCAGGTAAACATTCTTAGTCCAATCTAGGTTATAGTAAACTGGTTAATAAAAAGGAATGTGATAATAACTTAATAATAATATAGACATATAACAAACTGAAGCATAATAAGCATTGTTAAAGTCAAACTTGTTGTGGGTCAGTGTATCTTCATTAAACCCGCTGGAGAAAATAATTCTTTCTCAGAGAACTCTGTAACTCCACAGCCTTTATGTTACTAATTCATTTTTTTACTCATTCATTTTTAATACGAAAAAGTCATTCAGTAAGGGTGACCTACTAAATAAAGGCACAGAAACAGCAGCCATGCATGGACTGGGAAGAGGAACAAGAAGTCTATTCACCCTTCTCGTGAGGCCCAGTGGGAGAAATAAGAAGCCAGTTTGTCCTTCCAGTGAGCCCGCTGGGAAATGTGGATTGGGAGACAAGAACTGCTCCTAACTCCTATAAGCAATAGGCCGATTCGGAGGACAGACTGAACTGGTAGCAACTGAGGTACAAAAATAACTTAATGCTTATATTGTTTGATTCACCTTACAGGCCTAAAGCCAATAGTCTAAGCAACTATTTAGAGGATAACCATATAAAATATAGAAACCATGGGGTAGTTCTTTCTGTCTTATGTTTGAAATCCAATATTGTTCTCACTGTTTTGTTTCAATCCATTTTATTGTTTTATTCCATGTTCTGTTTTGTTTTTATTCAGTTTTGTTTCATTTGATTTGATTATGCCTGATGTTATGGGGAGCAGTTCTGAAGATAACAAGAGGCTTTATGGTAGCCATTGTTGATTTCCTATTATCCTGTTTTGAAGTCCTGTATCACTTTCACTATTTGTTTTGGTTGACTTTATTCTGTTTTATTTTATTTGATCTCATTCTCTTTAAAATAAAAAAAAAATTTTAATTAAAAAAATAAAGGTATTGTTTACCTAGAAAGATGTTGTCAAAGGTCCTGAAGTCTTAGGGTAAGACAGAAGTAATACAGGAACAAAGATTAAGTCCACAAACTCAAGGTGAAAAATGTGTGCTCAGATTCAGATCTGAAAATTTTAGTGTAGAAAATTCCTTCTGTTGAAAATGAAAGAATAGAGCCAGGCACGGTGGCACACACCTGTAATCCTAACACTTGGGGAACTGAGCCAGGAATATTGTTGTGAGCTTGAGAGCAGCCTGGGCTACAAAGTGAGTTCAAGGCCAGCCTGAGCTGTATAGTGAGACCCTGTCTCAAAAAGACCAAAAGAAAGAAGGAAAGAAAGAAAGAAAGAAAGAAAGAAAGAAAGAAAGAAAGAAAGAAAGAAAGAAAGAAAAAAGAAACCCAAAGTAAAATAATTTAAAGAGTAAAGTAAAGGCTAGATTATAGGAAACAGGAAGATAGGTCTTTTGCAAATGGGAAGGGGACCAAGAGATAGAAAACACAGAGGGAAAGAGGATGTAAAAAGAATTAAGGTGAGTTATGTACCTACATCAAATCCCTATGAGGAATGTAATCAGTATGCACTGCATTCATGCCCTGATAAAAATTAAAATTTTAAAAAACAAAGCTATTTTCAAAATTATGTCTTTAAAAATTTATGCATCATTTAGGAAAAAAATTAAACAGTGGCATCACATTACTGGTGCTCAGGCAGAAGAAGGTGTTTCTAAAGTCACCTCATATCCTGTCCTTTATTGGTAAAGGTGATATAAATTTGGGCACAGGAGATGATTCTCGAGAAAGATCTTGCTTTGTGCAATTTCTGCAGAGATGAGACCTGGCAGGGGATGGACACCTGTTTTCAAACTATTTCTATTTTCCCGTTACATCTAGGCAATCTCTATTTACCCCATCAGGAACTCCAGAGCATGGCTATTTGAGAACACACCCTCCCTTTCCAGTGGCTTTGGATTTCCTCCCCTGGAAAGAGTCAGCACAGCACCAGATTTGGTGGGGAGTTTCATGACAGCCCCTGAAAAGAAGAGAATTTTTGGAAACAGGGTGCAGGTATGAATAAAGATTTCAAAGTGAGATTACAGTAACTGGGGTGAGCCCCAGATACAATGAGAAGAATGCTTAGACCAGAAAACAGCATGAGGGAACACAGAGGAAGGTAGGTGATGATGGAGGCAGAGACTGGAGTGATGCGTGACCTGCCAAAGATCACCACACACACAGGGCTCTTTTTCTTCTTTTATTTTTTTTTTTTAATTTTATTTAAAGAAAGACTAAACAAAACAGAAAATGGGTAGAAATAATACATATTTTCTTTTTCTAAATTTTGTTTAAGGAGAAAAAGGAAAAAAGTAGAGAAAGGGTACGAGTTATACAGATTTACAAAAAAAATAAACAGTAGGAAATCACTATTAATGGATTACATATTGTCATCTTAGAAATAGTTGTTCAAGTTACAAAATTAAAGCTTATAAAGTGGACATTCCAACAGTGAGACTGCAAACAGTTCTGTTCAATGATCCAACAAAACTCAGTAATGTCATTATCTATCTTATACACTTAAATATACATTCAGTTATATCGTTTAGAGCACTTTCTTTTCCTCTCTTTTGTACAATGACAATTACATATTTTGGGTTTTGTTGCTCCCACAGTTCTTATTACTTTTTTGGAAGACAGTAGAACCAAATGTGACATAACAGAACAGAGTCAGTCAAATCAAAAGGGTGGACATAATAGATAATGTAAAAGCATAATACTAGGTGATCAACAATGGTTACCATAATGCCTCCCTCTATCTCTAATACAATTGCTTATATCATCAGTTATAATAAAATTGAACAAAACAGTATAAAACAAAACCAGCAAAACCAAAACATTGGAGACATTACATGTCTTCAAAAGTAGATAATAGTCAACCAGAATGGGCGTCATAATGAATCCCACTATCTTCACAGCTGTTGCCTAAACTTTCGAACCTGGTACTATCAAGCAAACAGAATAGAGGGACATCAGTCAAAACAAGATGGTGAGAGCTATACAGGGCTTTAAATCAAGATAATGGAAAGTCAACGTGGGTTACTATAATATATCTTGCTATTTTTTATTTATTCCCTTAATTAAAAGGATAAAAATAAAAAAGTAAATAATAAAATGGAGATTGAGATAAAAAAGGGCATAACAGCAAAACAGTACAGATCAAAACATAACCGTTTAAGCAAAATAGTATTTCACCACAAGATAATCCCGACATAAAAGTAGTTACCATATTGTCTCTTCCCTTGAAATCTTTGAGTATAACTTCGTATACTGTAGCATCAAATATATCAAAACAATGTAAAACCATTTAAGAGAATGACAGTATTACAGGGTATTTAGAATCAACTAACAGAAAATGAACAATGGTTTCTGTATAATCTCCTTGTCTATAAAAGTTTTTGCTTATACTATCATACATAATAAAATCCAATAAGATACAACCTGTTTAGACCAATGGAGACAGAAGAACAAAAGCTTGATGAGACTTCAAAACAAGATATACTAAATCAGTATTACCTATTAAGACATCATTTTCTCCAAAATAGCTGTTCCTATCATCCAATCTTCTCTGCCTCATTTCTGTTGAGCTCTTTTTCTGTCATTAGTTGTCAGTTGGTCTTCTTCATTTTGTTTTCTGCTCCATTCATTGTGGCCTCTCTGTCACTATTTCTGGATTCTTCATCTTTTTCTTTTTTAGAATATCCTGCAGTATTCTCTGTAGAGTTGAATTGGTGGCTGCATATTCCCCTAGTTCCTCTTTATCCTGGAAGCACCTTGTTTTTCCGTCAATTTCCAAGGATAGTTATGCAGGATATATCAATCTTGGCTGGAGATTATTATCTTTCAAAGCTTGAATTATTTCCCCCCACGCTCTTCATGATTTGATGGTTTGTGCCGAGAAATCTGCTGTAAATCTGATGGGTGTTCCCTTGTAAGTGATCTGTTTCTTGTCTCTGACAGCTTTTAATATTCTGTTCTTGTATTGGATTTCTGGAATTTTAATTATTATATGCCTGGTTGTTGCTCTGTTTGGGTTTTAGGTGGCTGGGGTCCTGTATGCTTCATACAACTGAGTATCTTTACCTTTTGCTAAATTAGGAAAATTCTCCTGGATTATTTCTGTGAGTAGCTTTTGTAGTTCATTTGTTTGTGTCCTTACTTCTTCTTTTATGTTCTTAATTCTTAAATTATAGATCATTTTATCATCTTCTAGTCTTTGTATTATTGCTGTTTGTTTCTTTGTTATTTTTAAGAAGTTTTTCATTTCATGCTCCCATATTACAAATCTGCCCTCCAGTTCAGATAATCTATCCTTAGTTTCTTTCAAGCTGTTATGCCAGTTTTCGATAGAGTTTTTAGTTTTCTGGTAATCTCTTTGAACCTGCTTCACGTATTCTATGCTTTCTCTATTTTCTCCATTAAACAATTCTCCCCTCTTTTTCTGTTCTTCCATTCCACCATCTGTTTTTTCTTGGGTGGTGCTTAGCATTTCTCTAACTATTCTGCTTAAGTCTAGCTTCAGGTCATTTAATAACTTCATTACTGAACTTGTCTATGAGGCTCTGGAGATAGCGCTTTATGTCTATTGGTGCTGTGTCTGCTATTGCCTCTTTCTCAGGATTGGGGGCCGAGGACCCTTTCTTGTTGCTGCCTCTTCCCATATTCTTTATTCCTTATATATGCAAGCGTATATAGGAAGCCCAGCTTCCTTCCTTGTTGGCCACAGTCTGATTGAATTGTGCCAGCTAGGTGTTCCCACCCACCACAGCACACCAGGAATTTGCAGACCAGGCAGCCTATGTGGGGCCCGCCCCTCCAGGTCACCATCAGGCACTGGGATCTGGGTTGTGCTAGCCTACTGGGTCTCAGCCAGCAGCATCACGTAGGCTAGGCACTGCTCACCAATCCCGCTTGAGAGGGGGATATGTGACTGAAGTGACTGCAGCACCCTGTTCCCGCAAGTCTGCCTGGTACCAGAATATCCTCTGTTGGAGTCTCCTAGACCATGGAAGAGTCCCAGTTTCTCTCACTCACCGCAGGTCAATACACAGATCCCCGCCCATCCTGCTTTCGACTCCGTTCACTGGTTCCCGTTCTCAGAGCTTTCACGCATCTCTCTCCCTGCCGAGCAGGTGTAGACGCAGCAGCGGTGGTGGGAAACCCAAATCGCGGCTTCCAATGGCACGGGCTCCAGCTTCCACACTGAGGCTTTTCTGTTCCTGTTATAGCACCAGGATTGCATTCCCAGTTGGTTTCTCTCAGCCCAGTTCGTTCTTTGGTCAGCAGGGCATATCTCCACTTGCTTATGATTCCTTACTCCGCACCATTCCTGAATTCTAAGGTGGGTCTTTCAGAGAGCCTCCATAGCTGCTGCTATCTGTCCGCCATGTTCTCCCGGAAAGAAATAATACATATTTTCAAAGACAGAATAAACAGTAAGAAATCACTAGTTGATGATTACAGACTGTCCCCTTACAAATAGTTATTCAAGATACAAAAGTGGAGCATATGAAGTGGGGATTCAAACTGTGAGACTGCAACCAGTTCTGTTCAACTGTCTAACAGAAATTTAGTAATATGGTTATCAACCCTATACACTTAAACATACATGCAATTAACCATATCTTCATTTGTGTTGAGACTGAACAAACCCAAGCAGGCTAAAATCACGCTGAGCAAAGAATAATAGTATTACTGGGTTTCACATTATGACACTCCAGGATCAGCACTGGGTACTTTAGTGTCTCTTTTTCTTCAGAGGATCTGTTCATTTCATCATGTGTTATAAGATCAGTTCTCATAAACTGTTTATAGGTTCTATGCATGCATAATTCTTAACATGTATTTCTATCCTTTCTATATTAGAAGGAGGAACAAAACAAAGCAAGATAAAACAAAGCATATTCCTATAAACACATGAAATGAAAAAGACATATAAGATCACTGTACAAGGGGTTTTACCATGGTTACTGTGTTGTCTCTTGTTATCTTCAATAGAATTAGCTATATGATCAGACATAGTATAATTGAATATATTAGTACATAACAGTATTAATACAAACACAATTAATTTTGTATATAGTATAAAACTTCAAAAACAGGTAGTAATCAAGCCACAATGGGTATTGTAGTGAGTCTTGTCATCTTCAGTGTAGTTGCCTAAACTCTCAGACTTGATACTATCAATCATATCAGTTTTGAATAAAATCTGTCAATACCAAACATCAATCAAACAAACCAGATTTAACTAAGATCAGTCATGATAAAACAGTATAAGTCATACAGGGCTCTAGATTAAGATAATAGGAAATTAAAGATGATTACTGAGGTATATCCTGATGTTTTTGGGATAGCTGTCTGTGCCCTCAAATCTAATGCAAGTAAACAACTGTGACAGAATAAATCTATCTAAGGAGAGTGGTGCAAGTAATGTGGGTTTTAAATCCTGATACACTATTAACAATATCTTCTGCCAACATTTTAAAGACCATTCCTCCCCTTTCACTTCCCCAGGGTGCACTGTACATTTTTGGGTCTCACCTAGACCCTTGGCTTTAAATTGGGGGCAGGAGACAACCTGGTATTTACCTAAGTGGTCCCAAACCTTCTCCCTCCTGGACTTGATCTCTAGTTGTATTCCTGTACCTATTAAAGCCTAGCTTTCCATCCTATCCTCAAATCCTAGTCTAGTTGCCCCTATTACTCTCTGGTTCCTTGTCCCATAGAGCATTGTTTTCTCATATTTGATTTTCAGTGCATATAACTTTTTCAGGTTAATTGTATTTCCTATAAAGAGCATCTTGGTGGGCCCTATGTCCTGATCTACTCTGCCTATGATTCTCTTTTTTTTAAAAATTTGGTTTATCAAGGCCATCTATATTAGAGATTATAACCAACCTTCTCTGTCTCATTTCTGTTATGCTCTTTTTTTGGCATCAGTTGTCTGCTTGTCTTCTTCATTCTACTTTCTGCCCCATTCATTGAGGCCTCTCTGCCACTGTTCCTGGAATCCTGGTACTTTACTCTCTCTCTAGAATGTCCTGCAGTATTCTCTGTAGAGTTGATTGGTGGTCTCAAATTTCCCCAGTTCCTCTTTGTCTTGGAAGCATCTTATTTCTCCATTAATTTTAGAGACAGTTTTTCAGGGTATATCAATCTGGGATGGAGGTTATTTTCTTTCAAGGCTTAGAATATTTCACTCCAGGTTCTTCTTGACTTGATGGTTTATATCGAGAAATCTGCCATTATTCTGATGGGTCTTCCTTTATAGATGATCTGTTTTTTGTCTCTAACAGCTTTTAAGATCCTGTTCTATTGAATTTCTGGGATCTTGATTATTATATGCCTGAGTGTGGCTCTGTTTTGGTTGTAGGTGGCTGCAATTCTGTATGCCTCATACATCTGAATATCATTTCCTTTTCCTACGTATGAGAAGTTTTCCTTAATTATTTCTGTGAATAGCCTTTGTAGTTCCTTTGTTTGTACCCTTACTTCTTCATTCACATTCTTTATTCTCAAGTTATAGATCCTTTTGTCATCTTCTAGCCTTTGTATTGTTACTGCTTGTTTCCTTGTTATTTTTAAAAATTTTTCCTTTTCATAATCACACTTTGCAAACCTGTCCTCTAGTTTGGATAATCAATGCTTAGTTTCTTTCAAGCAATTTTGCCAGCTTTCAATGGAGTTTTTAATTTCCCGGTAATCTCTTTTAATCTGTTTCATATATTCTATATTTTCTTTGTATTCTTCATCAAATGGTTGTGTGCCTTCCTTTGTTTGTGTGCCTCCATTCTTCCATCTGTGTTTTCTTGAGAGGTACTTAGCATTTCTTTTATTAATCTATTTATATCTTGCTTTATTTGGTTAAATATTTCACTTTTGAACTCATTTATGAGGTCCCAAAGATACTTCTTTATGTCCTCTGGTGCCATGTCTGATATTGCATGTTTGCTGTCCTCAGTCTCTTTTGTATTTTACCTTTCTTGGATCAATTTTCTCAGGGTTGGGGGCTGGGGGCTTTTCTTATTGCTTCCTCTTCTCATATTTTTTGTTTCTTCCATATAGGCATATAAAGAAGGCCCCAGTCCCTTTGTTCTTTTTTTTCTTTTTTCTTTTTGTTGATTCTGGTTCTTCTGAAGCAGGCTGGTTAGGAGACCCTGCCTACTCCAGTGTGCTATTAAGGTGCAAATAGTGCAGGTATGTTGGCCCCTCTTCCTCCGGGTCAGTCAGCCCACTGAAGCCTTCACTGCACCTTAGTGTGTGCAGCGCATAGGGAACTGGTCTGGGACAACCTATTGGTTCCCAGCCAAGGGTGTGGCCCAGGCAAATCACCTCTCACCAATCTCATTGGGGAATGAAGCAACTGACTAAAGTCTCTGCAGTACCTTGTTTCTGCCAGTCGTGCCCAGTTCCAAAATGTCGTCCCTTTCCCATGGAGAGATTTTATTCCCAATACTCACCAAGGGTCAATGCAGGTCCCCTACCGGCTCCACTTTCTGTTGGTCTTGCCGATCCCCATCCTCCATGTGCCCACACCCCAGCATGACCTCAGCTCTGGGGAGTGCAAGCGGCAGGAACCAGGGCAGTTCACTGAGTCACAGCCACGTGAGTTCGGGCACCCCAGCCAGTGCAGTTCTCTGGTTCGCTGCTCCCTTCTGCCTTACATCTCCCCACCAAGGCCTTCAGGCTTGTCTGCCACCAGCTGTGCCCACATATCTCCAGGTCCCATCAGTGCTTCTGGCCCAGTGGGACCGGCTCTGGTGAGAGTGCCGTCAGCTACCACCTTCTTCTGTGCAAGTTTTTCTTTTTTTAAAAAATTTTAAATTCTTTCTGTGGGCTTCAATTCTCACTTTAGTTTATTCCTTGGTCAAGGGACTCTACATCTTTCCTGCTTTTCCTTCTCCAGAATGCTGTATTCCAGCATCTGGGCTGTTTCTCTCAGAGAGGCTTTTTAGTTTGCTGCTTACTGTTCCGCCATCTGCCCAGACTCCTGGCACAGAGCTTTTCTGTAGGGCACTCAGAGGAACCAGCAAGAAACCGAAATGAAGTACACTGGCTCAAGACACCTAACTGGGCATCTGGAACACTGCTCAACAAGTCTCAGGCATGAGAGCTGAGATGTGGGGAAATTCTGGAAATTGAACCAGGGCCTTGCGCAGGTATTCTGCCATTGAGATACATCCCCAGTCCCCTCTAAAAACTCCCTTTTCTCTTTCTTCTATTTCCTGGATGGGGGGCATTGGGACTTGATTGAACTCCAGCAATCACTCTACCATGAATCAACACCCCCAGACCTTTAATTCCTTTCTTTCTTTTTGCTATATTGGGATTTGAACCCAAGACATTTTTCTTTCTTTTTTTTTTTTCTTTTCGTTTTCCTTTTTATCAGTACGACTGCCTGCTTGCAAGGCAGGTACTTATGCTGCTGAGCTAAATCCCCAGCCTCAAGACTTTTGTACTAAGTTACATCCTCAGCCACCCCCATTCCCCTTTCTCTTGTTCTTTGTTTCTTCTTTTTTATTTTTTTGACAGAGTCTCACTAAGTTGCTAACTTACCCTGACCAGACTTGAACTTGCCATCTTCCTGCCTCATTGTGTTAAGCAGCTGAAATTACAGGCATGCACTGCTGTGCCCAGGTTAGAGGTGAACATTCTGCAGGGAGGGAGATTGAGACAGGGTCTTGCTCTGTCATCTAGGATAACCTTGAACTGACTATTTATCACAGTCTGGCTTTGAATTCATAATGATCTTCACACCTCAATCTCCTGAGTGCTGAGATTACAGGCATGTGTCACCACACTTGGATGAGAGCTTTTAAACCAGTTTACTGGGACACATACCTGGCTGTATAAAAATAAGCTCGGCCACAGCTTCCTGGGGCATTTTCTGCTTTTACAAAATCCCTGGAGAGGAGTGGAGCACTGCTCAGTAAACGAGATTAACTCTCCAATATCTTCCTTACCAAACAGTTTACATTTTGCCAGGACCCATCATAATTTCTGATTAACAAAATATTATAATCATCACATTCTTTGTGAATTTAAGCCCTAAATACTAATACTACCACAAGTCTTGCAAAATGTTAGAGCAGAGATCAGGAACACTTGAGTCTAAACCAGGTATGATAATGCACATCTGTAATCCCAGCAGGAGGCTGAGGCAGAAAGATCACAAGTTAGAGACAAGTCTTGGTTACACAGTGGTTTCAAGGTTATCCCAGACTATATAGTGAGACTCTGTTAATAATAATAATGATGATCTGGGCATGGAGGCATACACCTATAATCCCAGCATTTGGGAGGCTGAGGTAGGAAGATCACCTGAGGCCAGACTGGGCTATGTAGTGAGTTTAAGGCCAGCCTGAACTATATAGGGAGACCCTGTCTGAATAATAATAATAACTATCTCAATAATAATAATAATAATAACAACCTTAAGTCTATTTCTTGTTTGCAATCACAAGAAATGATTTTCTTTATTCCTGACAAGACTAGCTTCAGGAAGTCAACAGAACCAACCATGAGGAGACCTTGGTTTCAGATTTCTGGCCTTCAGGATTATGAGAATGTAAATTTTCTGTTTTAAGGCATCTGCATCATAGAAACTTGTTATGGCAGCCACAGGAAACTAATATTCTCCTAACACAGCCCCAGTGCAACAGGACCCTTCCTGCTTCTTCTCCAGGTCTCCTCATGAAAGGGTCAAAACCTCAAACACATCGCATCATCCTAGGTATTTGTATTTGTGTGAACATCAAAAACAACAACAAAAAGGTTCATATCCTTTACCCTTTCTTCAAGGTAGCAAGTGGGCTCTCCAGGAGGTAGTTCTAATTAATACCTGTTGGAGAGGTCACTTCGTCCAAGGACTGTACCAAATCCCAGATCCCCAACAGTGAGGGCAATAATTCCCATGGTATGAGGAGCTCAACAGGACCACAGTTCCAAAAATGTGCCTGACTGATATTAGTGTATGATAAACCAGGTATGCTCCAGCTAAGATGAGACCAGCGTTCTTAACCCATATGTCTATCCTCCTCCTGCCTCAGAATGCAGAGATTAGCTGTGCTTGCTGCCTGCTCCTGCCCTGGACCGTTCTTTGATCAGAAGCCTGCAGTCAACCGCAGTTTGCGCCACCCCAGCTCTGCTGGCTTCTCGTTCTTTGGTCTCATGGCACTCCGGGGCTGCTTATCATACACTGAGTCCAGATTGCTCCAGAACAATTTTTGTTTTTACAGAACAGAAAGTAAAATTTATTCAGTAAGAAACTAGAATTACTTTTATAATATTACCTTTCTTAATACAAAAGACGCCTGTCTTGGAGAATATATGCATGCATCCCAGTGGTTCGCTGTTGACTTATTTTTAAATATATTAGTGTTCCTACACACAACATTTGTCTGTATTTAACAGCCTTTCTTTTAATTTACCTTCATGTGTCTAGCTTTCCCCTACTAGAGTTTCAGGTTGGCAGGCAGATGGGGGTCTTATTCTCTGTGAAATTGAAAGCAACAGTCTTAAACTTTGGTCTGAGAAGTTTGATTACCATTTCAACACATGGAAATGGTTACACTGATGCCTAAATTACCATCTGCTGCCAAAAGCTGCGGGGTGCTGGTGGCAAAGGGAGGCAGACACTGCTCATTGTTAGAGTTGCAGTTCCCTGGTGAACAGATAAGGAGCCACCTCCCAAGTCCGTGGCTGACTATGGCCATTTAGCTCAAGTCATAAGCAAAATTTGCAACTTGCTTTGTATTTCTATCATCTGTACAATCACAAAGAAGTGCTGGTGACCGTATATTTTTCTATGTCTATTTAAACAAGTCTTGAAGGTTTGCAGAATGAGTCAGGTACAGTGTGCATATCCACCATCTGGCACTTCAAAGTCTGAGGCAGGAGAATCATGAGTTTCAGCCCAAACTGGGCTACAAGGTCACATTTTAAACAAAATATATGCAGCAGATGGAATTTTATAAAGCTACCATGTACAAATTTTTAAAAAAAAACTATAAAAGATGAGTTAGGGAATCGTTACAGCTTGTATCTAGGTGTCCCCCAAAGCCACATGCACGCTTAGGTAGGGCTTAGGGAGGCGGCAGGAGCATAGATATGTGATACTGGGTTAGTCTGCTGATTGGTTTAGCATAGTGCAGGATGGGGGTGCAGCCTCACCTGGGTGTGAGTGGTGCCACCCAACAGACTTTAGCCAAGATAGACTAAGAAGTGAAAGAAGAAAATCCCACTGCTTTTTGTCCACCATGTCATGAACCGTCTCTCTCTGCCATGCCCATCTGCCATGAAGCCAGCCAACTGCGGACTGAAATGTCTACAGACTGTGAGCTAAAATAAACCTTTCCTCCTTCTAGCTTGTGGGTGTCAGATATTTTGACCCGGCAAGGAGAAAGTAACACAGGTATAAACATTTAGCTCCTGGTCAAATCCATATGCTAATAAATGGTTTCCCAGATGCCCACGTTTAACTCACAGTCAAATCCATAAGCTGATAAACGGTTTCCCAAAGGCCTAGTCATTACATTAGCAGTACCAGAAAATCAAAATAAGTTTAAGAGATTGGACTGCAAAAGGTTGCTTTAAATAATCTTGACTAACACCAGACTACTTAGCCCGTTTAGTTAAAGATCCTTTAAGGAGGTCAATTTCAGAATGGCCAAGTATTTCTCTAACAGTGATGAAAATGACAGAGCCAATTCCAGCAGTAGATTATCAAAGATTTAACATGAAAGCAAACTTAGAAATCACCTCACCCTAATTTTTTAAGTTACACAAAGGAAAATTGAATGTCGAAAAATGTGAAGGTACAGGAGTATGCTCGGAAAAAAGAAATAATGTCTAAAGTTTCGAAGCACAGAAGTGTAACTATGGATGACAACAATGAAGTGAAAATTTCAAAATAACCAGTAGAGAAGGTTTTGAATGTTCCCAACACAAAATGTGATTCCTGTTTGAGATTCTAGACACACCCATTACTCTGATCTGATCATCACAAATTGTATACATATATCGAGATATCACACACTGTACCCCTAATGTACAATTGCTATGTGTCAAGATAAGATACTTTTAAATAGACTTATGAAGAGTTTAAGATTTCTCCCTACTTAGAAGCAGCACAACTTCACATATGCTGGCAGAAGACGTGAGACCACGGGTCACCAACAAAGGATTTTATTACCCAGGTGACAGGAACATAAGCTTCACACTGACACTGCTTTTTACTAGAGTCTTGTCGAGGAAATGAGGGTGTGGGTTCAGGTGGGTACTGTATATTTGGGAGATTTGTATCAGAATTCTCAATCTGCATGTGTGTGTGTGTGTGTGTGTGTGTGTGTGTGTGTGTGTTTGCATACTTGGGAATGAACTCAGCGGGCACTGAGTTACATACCCAATCTTTTTCATTTTATTTCAAGACAAGTGCTCACTAAATTGCCCAGGCTGGCCTTGAACTTGTGATGCTCCAGCCTCAGCATCTGAAGTAGCTGAGGCTACGAGTATGTGGCCACCATGCCCCACCACTTTCAGTCTTATAGAAAGCTGTTAGCAAACAGTTTCTAATGTTTTCAAGGAAAAAAAATACCTTTGCTGGTCAGGAGCAAATGTTCATCTGTCTGCCGAAGATATTAGCTTCTATGAAAACAGAAAGAGATGTCAAAACCTTTCCATCAGAAGAGTCACAGGAAAGATGGTCTCCGTGACTCTTAGTTCTGATGCGCCAGCTTCACTGTATTGAAGAAATGTCTAAACTGGGTGTGGTGGTGCATGCCTGTATCTTTAGCACTAAGAAGGCTGAGGCAGGAAGATTTCTGTGAGTTGGAGGCCAACCTGGGATTCAGTGAACCTCTGTCTCAAAAATGAAAAAAAGTAGGAATCACATCATGTAGAAATGTATGCTGCATTGATCTGGTCTCATCCTTCAGTCCTTAGGGGGTTTTGGTTTGTATGCTTTGTTTTATGCTGTCTGTTAGACAGGGTTTGCTTATGTCACTAATTTGCCCAGGCCAGTCTCAAACTTGGCCGTCCTCCTTCCTGGGCTCTCAACATGCTGTGTTTTCAGAGCTGTGTCATCATGCCCAGCTCATCCCTTAGATTTTCTAACAATTTCTACCAAAACTTTGGTTGTTTATAAATCCTATTCCATAGTCATTCCACCAAGACTAAAGATAAGGTTAATAAACCATCAATTGATTCCCTTTTTTCTTTGTGTAAAACCACATCTACTATTCCAATTCATGCCGTCTTTCTTTATTGAATCTATAATTAGTGTATTACTATAAAATTCTGCACTTAATTGTTCTTATTGCATTGGTTTTTCCAGCATGGCTCTAGGTCCTGCATTATACAGATTTTTAAAAATCTATTTAAAAGAATTGACTGAAGGGGCTGGGGATTTAGCTCAGCAGCATAAGCGCCTGCCTTGTAAGCAGGCAGTCGTGAGTTCAATCCCTGGTACCGATAAAAAAAAGAAAAAGACAAAAAGAAAAGAATTGGCTGAATGCCATTTTTGCATCACATTTAGCCATAGAAAAAGAAATGAAGAGCTCCTGAGTTCAACTCCCAGTACTCCCCCACTACCCGAAAAGAAAAAGAGATGAAGGTTGCCATCAGGGGAATTAAGTTTTCTTTGGCTGTATTCTAATTTTTTGTTTAAAAATATAATTAAATATGAAGTTAGTAAAACATATCATAGAAAACTTCATGCTGTACAAAAAAGAAGTCCAAAAACAGTTACCATGTATCACTAGAATGTTTCCCATAGTGCATGTCTCCTATGTAAACCGTATTTATATATAATTTTAGAACCATATCTAAATACATTTTGCAATTTGTTAACATAAGCATCCTCATTTTTCTCTCACTAGAATATCTGCTAGGATCCATAAAATGCAGCCATAACAAACACAAAAAAAGGTGTGTCTCAAGGCTTGAGAAACTGGTCCACCTCCCGTGTGGTTTCCTGAGATTCCTGTTCCACTGCTGTCAAAGGCAGACTCCTTCTGCAACCTCTCTCTCCCACGTAAGCGGCATCTGGCCTGGTCTTGGGACCAGGGGTCAGCTTCACATTCAGATTCTAGAGACACTGCATCTGGCTGTACAGTGTCTCTCTTTGTCTTCAGGAGAACAACACAGCCTATTTTTCTGACCTCCAGAATCCCTGTTCTGCTATCAGCCACTGTAGAATCAGTTTTTGTCTTGAGGGTTTCACAGCCCCCCAGTCCAACAGGCCACACCAGCTCTATAGGCCGCTCTGGGCATTCTGCGTGACTGACGACTTGGACTTCTGTGAACATCTTCTCCAGATGCCACTACCAAGCTCACACAGAACCATTCCCTGGAGCAGAAAGTCACCGGCTACAGCAGCTCAGATTTTTATTTTATTATTAATTAACTCACTGCTGGCCTCAAGGATCCTAAGTCCTGGAATTAGAGGTGTGCACCTCCGCAGCTGGCTTATGTATACACTTTTTTTTTTTTTTTTGAAACAGTGTCTCACTGATAAAGCAACCGAACCCCATGCCAAGCACCAGAACACACACCACAAGATCCACACAAGGGGTTTTAATCAAAAGAAGCAGAAGTGGCACTTTACCCAGCGGGCCAGGACAAGGCTCCCAGGCCAGGGCTGAACAGGGATTCTACCGACAGTTAAAAAGGGTATAGGTATTGTGGGCTGAGAGCTGTGGGTGGCTCTTGTGCTTTCTATGTGGCGTGTCTTCCTCTGGAGGAGGCTGGCAGTGGGGCTCTCCGGTATAGGGGGTATCTCCTTGTTCTTGTGGTTAGGCTCTTGTAACATGGCAATGGACCTTTTGTCCCTATGTTTGGGTTTTTTCAAAGGTGGAGAGGGCTGGTCACTGTTGGCCAGATCTATATGGTCCTGGCTGGTCTTGAACTCAGTATGCAGTCCAGCTGGTCTTGAATTTATGGCCATCCTCCTGCGTCAGCCTCTTGAATTACAGATAAGTCCCATCACACCTGTCTCACGTGTAAACTTTTTAATATATATTTTCTATGGCATTTGACACAATGTTAGACAAAAAGGAGACGCGCATTAAATATCTGTTGCCTAATGAACATGATCTCAGTTATTAGAAGTTCTAACAATTGGTCTACCCTGGATAGTACTGAATTTTCTCAATATAAAATTGGGTCTCCACCCTCCTGCTCCTACCAGGCTGTTTTGATTCTTCCTCAAAGCTCAGGACTGTTATTATTGGGGGAAAAAAGTCCTTGGGGAAAAAAGAAAAATGAGGCCAAACATTCCTTTCTAGGTTAGCTCTATTTTCAGAATCTCTGTAGTACAATCTATGGTTGTGTCAGAAGGTACTTCCATCTGATTACCCAGGATCAGTTTTTATGCATAAATTAAACCAGACCTTAACATACTTCTTCCAAAACAAATAATGATGTTGATAATTCGATGATTATAAAAATAAGGAAAACAAATAGCAATGATGTGTCTCAGACTACAGATTTTGTTATAAATAAATTAATATGTCTATGATAATTGGATGTTGATAAATGTAGGTTATGATTTAATTAGCTATCCATGTAGGCTATTCAACCCTCATCCCCACAATTCTAGGACAGTAAGCAACCAACAGCTCAGAATGATACACTGTAAAACTTTTGTTTTATAATCTTTATGAATATCACCTCTAACTGAAATGTATCTGTCAAGATAAAGTAGCATACGGCGTCAGGTTTGGCTTTATGCTTAAACAAAGAATTAATTAAGCTAAAGAGCTAATGGTATTTTTTACTATCAATGACTCTTCTATGCTTCTTCATTTTCTATAGAACTGGGAAAAGAGAAACTCAAACATTCATAAAAGTCCACTTGTGTAAGCCCAGTACTCAGGAGGCTGAGGCAGGTGGATCACTGCAAGTTCAAGGCCAGCGTGGGCTACAAACTGAGTTCAAGGCCAGCCTGAAATGCACAGTGAGATCCTGTCTTGAAAAGACAAAAAGAAGAAAAAAGTTCACTTGTTAAAATTTTTTTCCTCTTGTCTTTTCTTTTTCTCTTTCTTGCTTTTTTTTTAAATACTAAGAATTGAACTCAGGGCATGCTGAATTATATTCCTAATTTTTTAATTTTACTCTGAGACAGGCTCTCCCTAAATAGCCAGAGCTTGCCTTGAACCTGCGATCCTTCTGCCTCTGCCTCAGCCTCTCAGGGAGCTCGGATTACAGGCGTGCACCACCATAGGAAGCTGGTCCTGCATCTTTCTCTGTGCAGCTCATTTGAACTTAGTTGCATCATATTCTGTGAAAGCTCTTTGTCACCACCTAAACTGTTGCATAATTTCATTGTTTAAAAGCCATTCTCAGTATATATTTTGGTCACTAAGTGTATGCCAGTCACCTCTCCCAGGTACTGGAAACACAAAATTAATAGCCTTGGTTGATGGTTCATAATGAACCTTCAAAAACTATGTGTTGCCATACAAGTGGCAAGAAAGTTCTTTGAAGATGAAGATACACTCTTAAACATCTTTCTGTTCCTCAAGAGGCAAACAATGTGTTTACTAACTAAATGCTCAGTCAGTGTTCAAGACTGATTAAGGTGAGACCTCTGTTAAATTCGGCAGCCAGGCATGGAAAGGAAGGACACCCTGTTCCAGGTCCTTTTGTGCTTTTGAGCAAAGAGAGCTGATTCTGTTCTCTGGAGAAGGAAAGGCTGCTTGGAGACAGCAACAGGTATGAGAGCCACTGCAGTTATCTGGAGCCAGCAAGTCATAAAGTGGACGGAGTGCTCGGTGCAGCTCCTCACCAGTCAGCGTAACAGATGGGGAGCTATTATGGGTCAGCACTGATGGATAGAATCTGCTCGAAATAGCACAACACATTCAGCTCTTAGGGGGCCACAGACATTTATCATTGATGATTAATCCTTCTGTGAGTCCATTTTGAGGCTACCAGAGCTCTTTTCTTGCCTTCTTTCTCTTTTGTGTAGCAGGCACACAGTCCTGCTTGTTCAGGAAATGCCCCCTCTGCGGGGTTGTGTTCACAGTTCCTGAGTATGTAGCCTGGGGACTGCACAATGTGTGAGTCTCATCTTGTAAGTCAGATTCACAGCCCACCTTGCAGTTTGTGCCCAGCCCTACAATTATTCCTACCAGGGAATCTATTTTGCTTGCATTGTTAGATAACACCTAGTACAATTTCAATGTAACACCTAAAGGAATAGATTTTTATATATTTTAAAGCACTGCATTAGTATATTAATTATCAAGGAGCAAAAACCTCAGGAAGGGAGTGCTTAGGGAGCACAGGGGAGTTGTAAGACCCTTGGTGTATAATGCAACTGTCCAACAAGGGATCACAATGCCATGGCCTGGATCATTGAACAGAACTGTTTGCAGTCTCACTGTTGGAATGTCCACTTTATAAGCTTTAATTTTGTAACTCGAACAATTATTTCTAAGATGACAATATGTAATCCATTAACTAGTGATTTCCTACTGTTTATTTTTTTTCTGTAAATCTGTATAAATTGTACCTTTTCTCTGCTTTTTTTCTTTTTCTCCTTAAATAAAATTTAAAAAAAATATATATATATATAAAATAAAATAAAATAAAAAAGAATGGGACCACTAAGAAAAAGCAAACTATATGACCAGCATGAGATGCTTGTCCAGGTTCACCTCTGACTACAGCCTCCCCCTAGGGAGGCCTAGGGCAATGAAATTCTTGACCTACTATATGTCCAGTACGAGTTTATGTTCTTTAAAATCAAAGAATGAATTTTAGGAACAGTGGAGGTTAAGAGCAGAAATATTTATTGAGAGAAAGAAAGCTTCTGTCTGAGATGGAGACAGAAGGGGCCCTGAGTGGTTTGCCAAAGAGTCTGTATTTTCCAGGAATTTTTATAGAGTAAAACCATGAGTTGAGACCGGTCTAAAGTGGGGAAAATTGGGAATTCGCAAGGCAGATGGGCATGAGGTGGGACAAAACTATGCTCAACCAATAAGATTAATTGTTCAGGTAAAATTGACAAAGTGGGGCTGGAGATTTAGCTCAGCGGCATAAGCGCTTGCCTTGAAAGCAGGCAGTTGTGAGTTCGATCCCCGGTACCGATAAAAAGGAAAAAGACAAAAAAAAAAAAAAAAACCAAAAGGGGAAGCGAGCCACATAGCAAACGAGCATTCTTATGGGTTGAGAATTCTTAGGGTCAATTCTTAGGGGCTGGGATGGTGACTCCTGGCTTCTCAAAGTGACCCATATCTAATCTGTAAGGTTTATACTTAAGGGTGTGGTTGCATTTGTTTTGCCTTCCGCTCTGAGATCTGGCCCACAGCAAGAGGTGTGTGTCTCCTCCAAGGTCATAGGACACTTGGTCCTCTGTGCTGGCTTCTTTAAAAGGCCTAGCCCTGTCTGACTGCCTATATTTCTAACTAGCTCAGCTGCCTGACACTAGGACCACGTTTTGCATACCTTAGCACCTCAGCTATATAATCCGAAGCGTGTTTCTTGGAGCAAAATCATTGTCATTATACAGGACCTTATTAGAAAAGTAGAATCACAGGCACAATGAATCACAACCTGCACTTTAAAAATTCCCAAGTCTGCCAGACATCGTGATGCATGCCAGTAAATTCACCATTCTGGGAGTCTGAGGCAAGAGGATCTTGAATTCAAACCCAGCACTGGAAAATGATAAATTTAGTTATACTCTGTGTCAAAATTTAAAAATCAAGAGGCTGGGAATCTAGCTTGGGGCCAAAGCTCTGAGTCTACCTCCAGAATCAAGCAAAACAGAGCATAAGTGATTTGCAAGAGTATAGCAACATAAGAGCTAATATAGAGGGCCGGGGGTGTACCTCATTCATACAGTGCTAATCTACTATGCACTAAGCCCTGGGCTGGATCCTCAGAACTTAAAAAGTCAATCATGTGAGGCAGGCATTGTGGCTAAGACAAGAGGATTGTGAGTTCAAGGACCCTACCTCAAAAGAAGAGAAGCCAACAAGGTATATAAGGTGCATAAACAAATCTGTTGAAATGAAACTCATCAATCATAACCAACATAGGCCAGGTGTGGTGGTGCATGTGTGTAACCCCAACACTCAGGAGGCAGAACCGGGAGGATAACAGTGAGTTGGAGGCCAACCTCAACTATGTAGTGGGTTCAAGGCCAGCCTGAACTACACAGTGAGACCCTGTCTCAAAAAAAAAACCCTCAAAAACCATAACTAATATAGACTAAAAAAAAAAAAAAAGATGTGATCCCTGTTGTGGCTTGTGTCTAAATGGCCCCACAACCTCATACTGTTATAGGGGGTGGGATTTTCAGGAGTGGCTGGATGTAGTGTGTGGTGCCGGGAAAAAAGGTATGTGATTATTAAATCAGCCCACTGATGACACAGTGTTGGCTAGAATTAAAGGTATCAGTGCTACCCTCACCCTAGGGCAGGTAACCTGCATAAATATAAGGGATGGAGAGAGTGCTAACATCCTCTCACCTGCCTGCTTGCTGTGGACTGCTGCTCCTCTGTGATGCCCTTCTCTCATGCCACCCTGACTTTGAGCCAGCTGACTGTGGACTGAAACCTTTATAAACCTTGATCCAAATAAACCCTTCTTCCTTTAACCTTGGGTGTTTGGTATTTCCTCTCAGCAAAGCGGAAAGTAAGGAAGACATCCCCCCTCAAATCAATACATGTGTTAAGTACCCTCAAAAAATAACACTGTTACAAACTGCAAATAGCTTACATAGATTAGGTCAGAGAAAATATGATCCTCCAGATGCAGCTCAGTGGAAGCATAGGTGTACTTCCATTCACCCCCAGCACCCACAAACAAACAGCCAGGAGCAAGGCAAGAGGAGGTTAACAGGAGACCTTAACTGACACAGTGAGATGAGAGGGCCGTCGCTGCAGTGTGGCGAGCTTTGAAGCCTTAGGAGACAGCTCCACACGAACAAACTCCACAGGCTGCTGGTACAACTGAACATCCGAGAAGACCTGGGTAAGCTGGCAGAGGACTGGGGGTTAAACTGTGATTAATAATATGTCACATCTAGGGTGTGCTTGCTATGTGAGCAAATACCTTCCTTCCAAGTACTTTGCACATGAATCTGACCGGTAAGCAGATTTAATTCACCTATTTCAGAGACAGTAGAAGGAAGGAAAAGCAGATTAAGTAGCCCAAGGCCACACAGCTGTTAAGACACACTGGTGGTGCACACCTGTGGTCCCAGAACTCTAGGAGGCTGAGACAGGGGGAACACAAATTCTGCCCAGTCTGGGCAACTTAGCCCTTAATAAGATTCCACCTCAAAATAAGAAATAGAGGCAGAGCTGGGGATGTAGCTCAGTGCAAAGACCGTGAGTTCAGCTCCAAGCACTTAAAGAAAAAAAGAGGAGGAGAAGGACAGAGAAAGAAGAGGAAGCAGCAACTCACCAAGTGCTCCAGGGCTTACGCTCAGCCTGAGGTGACCTGGTGTATCCACACTGACCCCCGTGGGCATACAAACATCATTTACCAAGAAAAATTAACTTCACACAAGGTAGAAAATTATGTGAGAAATGGAAAGCAATTTTAATTTTCTACATGATTGTGCTGTGAGTGGCATCTTCATAGTCATAATAATGTAAATATTAAATGTTGACTGAACTAATATACAGTGATTTTAAAACACTGGAGATTGCCACACTGTGGAAATAGGGAATGGGGACTACATCCTGTCTTTCATGGCAGGAAGCTGAATAGGTCTGATGTGAAGAATCAAGAAGTAGCCACAAAAGCCAGGTGTGGTGGTGCACACCTGTAATCCTAACCCCCATGGGGCTGAGGCAGGAGGACTGCCAGGAGTTCAAGGCGATTGAAGTTACTTAGTGAGTTCAAAACCAACGTGGACTACATAGAGAGATGCTGTGTCAAAAAAAAAAAAAAAAAGCAGTACAAATAGGTTCATCAGCAACATAGAGGCAACTAAGTCAATTTCAAGTATTGAAAATTCTGGCCTCTGTGGAAAGAAAAATTGAATAAAAGGGCCAGGGTGTTCTGTGATCTTAGCAAGATTTTAGAAATTGGTTGCTGCTTTAGCCTGCATGTGTCACATTAAAATTCTGTGTGCACACATTTACACCACAGACGGATGCCGAAACTGTGCCAACTCCCCATGATGAATGTAATCATTGGGAACTGCAAAAGAACTGCTAGCGGTTTTTAAAAACTATATAGATACAAGATTAAAACAAAACTGCAGAGAAAATAAAGTTATAAATTTTATTTTTTTTTTATTTATTCAGTTTTTTTGGTACCAGGGATCAAAGTTACGCCCTTGCATTTGTCAGGCAGGTGCTTATGGTGCTGTGCTAAATCCCAGACCCTAAAGTTGTAAATTTTAAAGGAAGGGCAAGTCACTTTTCTTTTATTCCTTGTCCTTAAAATGTAATATGCTGACTCAGTTCTCTGAGAAGCAGGAAAGTAAGTGGGCTGGGCATGATGGTGCACACCTGGAATTCCAGCACTCAGGAGGCACCATCAGTTTGAGGCCTGTCTGAACTAAATAGCATGGCCATCTCAAAAAACAAACAAACAAACAAAACTGAATAAAATTCTGCATGGGCTGAATTAGAATGCTAAAGTGAGACATGAAATGTTTCATGCTATTTTGATGTTGAGAAGTGGTAGGAATCATGTAATTATTTAACTTCCTCCCTAGCTAAGTGTAAATACTAGAAATTTACACCTAAAAAATCATCCAAGAGTGCTTGTTGACAGATATTTCACAGACAGGGTTACTAACAAAAGAGAATTAATTAAATCAGTTCCCCAAAATGATAAATACTTAAAATCTCTGCTCAAAAGATGGGGAGGTACTGATTTCAATACTACTCTTGTGCCGGGGCGTGGTAGTGCATGCCTATAATCCCAGCACTTGGAAGCCTGAGGCAGGAGAATTGTTGCAAATTCAAGGCTAGACTGGGCTACAAAGTGAGTTCAAGGCCAGCCTGAACTGCATAGTGAAACCCTGTCTCAAAAAGACAAAAAAGGGCCCCGGGATTTAGCTCAGTGGCACAAGCGTCTGCCTGGCAAGCTTGAGGTTGAGAGTTTAATCCCCAATACCCCGCCCCCCCAAAAAAACCCTTATCTTTGTGCAGTATACATTCAATTACAGAGGCATCTTAATGTCAGTAACTTGCCTGGATGCTGCTTTATAATATATCCTCACTTTATGTTGGTATAGTGCTTACGGAAAATAACTCTGAGTCCCCTTGCATGAGGTCTCAATGATACGTCTGCCATTTCTAGCCGGTATCCTAGACTAAGTGACTTAGCTGATCTGAGCCTCAGCATCCCTCATCAGTAAAGTGGAGGTGATGGTAATATCTATTTCACTGGGTTGCTGTGTCACAAGAGTTAATGTGAAGGACTGTATAAAGGTTTGCTGCTATTAACCACGATGTATTGTATTTTCAGACATAATCCAGTTTTCGTTATTGAACTTTTTTTGGTTTTGTTTGTTTGTTTTTGTCTTTTTGAGACAGGGTTTCTATGTAGTGCAGGCTGGCCTTGAACTCACTTTGTAGCTCAAGTTGACCTCTCATTCACAGTAATCCTCTTGCCTCAGTCTCCTGAGTGCTGGGGTAACAGGTGTGCACCACCATTCTCAGCTCGTTGAACACTTTTTATGCTCAGCTGTGATCAAAATGTTTTCACTGAAAGAAGCCAGAGATGATTTCAATTGTAATCTCAGCACTCAGGAGGCTGAGGCAGGAGGATGGTGAGTTCAAGGTTGGCTTGAGCTATATAACAAGATCAAGTAAACATGTGCTATCTAGTAAGACCTTGGCTCAGAGGAGGAAGAGGAAGAATTTTCATTTTCATTTAAAAGAAACTGTATCCTGATATGTAATCTCAAGTAATTTATGAAGCCCTGAAACTACTGAGCTAAGAACATCATCATAAAAAAAAATTAAAACAAACAAACACCTCAAGTCATTCCATTAACAGCAAAGTTTTAGTTTTGGTACATTCAACAATACTACCAAAGAGTATAGACATGGTACAGGCACGCCTGACATAGAACACACTCAGAGCCACCGCATCGGCCCATAATCCCAGTTACTTTGGAACCTGCGACCAGAACTTGGAAGGTTCAAGGTCACCCTGTACAGCCATGAGGGTGAAACGTCACTGTCAGCCGTACAGACTTGGAGGTCTCTGCAGGATTTTCGAACCCTCTCCTGGATGGATCTGGAGGCACCACCTTAGGGTGAGGCAATCCTGTTCTGCTTTCCGGCCACCACAAAGTGAAGAGCTTTGTCCCCGAGTCCTCCTGCCTTGGTGTCTTCCTGGAGCCAGGAGCCTGCTGATCATGGACTGGGCACTCAGGAACGGTGAGCAAAGTCAAAGGCCTCCTCCTTCAAATTGCAGGTGTCAGATACTTTGCCCAGCTGTGGGAAAACTGACCAATACAGCACCTTAGTAACATACTGTCTCCAGAAAAGGAAGAAGGGACAAGGGGAAAAAAAGAAAAAAGAAAAGGATAAAATAGATACAAAGCTTTGTAAAAAAGAAAGAAGGGGCCGGGGATTTAGCTCAGTGGTGTAAGTGCCTGCTTGGCAAGTGCAATGTCATGAGTTTGATCCCCTGATCAAAAAAAAAAAAAAAAAAAGAGAGGAGGGGTTGAAGGGAGAGGAGAGGAATGGGAAAAAAAGAAGCAAGAACATGTACAGGTACAATTCCTTGTGATGAATGTTATCATCATGTAAATCTAAAATATACCAATAAAATTGAAAAACAAAAGAAAATATAACTTTTCACCAGTAAGCAAAATTAAAAAAAAAAAAAACAAAGGAAAGGAAAAATTAAAAAGGACTGAGAATGTGACTCAATCTAAAGTCCCTAGGTTCAATTCCCAGAACTAGAAAAAAATACACATATAAAAAGTAACCTGAGGCCAGGCTGGGAATACAGCTCAGTGGCATACGTGTCTGGCTGGCAAGCATAGGATGCTGAGTTCAATGCCTGGTACCAAATTAAAAAAAAAAAAGTAGCCTAAAGCCAAGTGTGAGGTCAGTATTTTTGCTGTTGTTGCTTTGTTCTGGAAAGCCTTCTCCTCACATTGCTCTGGGTGGAATTCCTGGGATCCAGTCTCCTCATGCATGAGCTCTGTAAGTAGCTAGCACTGCAAGCCAAGCCACTGTGCCTGGCTGTGTATTAACTGATATCAGATAATAAATGCTACTTGTGGAAAGTTGACTAAATCAAGAGATTCAGACCAGAACACTGCTTTAAATTCACCCATACCGTGTAATTTAGACAGCGCAGTGAACTTGTCTCATTACAATCAGACGCCCTAGTTCCAAATACAGGATGCTGAAAATATTTAAAACCCTTTGCAATTCTCGAGCACCCTGGAAGATGGTCCCTGAACAAAGTCCAAGGCTGGGGGCTGCCCGGGCCCTGCCCATGCGGGCCTCACCCAGGGCAGCCTCCCCTGCCCCTGGCCACCCCGGTGCCTTCTGCCTTGCTGGGATGAAACCGTTTCTGAGGCTGCATTTCCCAGCTCCTTGTTAAGGGATTTAAATGACTCGCATTGCTGTGTGGGGAAGCTCAGCTCACATACATTTTTATTAGATTCTGGAGGCTCCAGGGGTTTCTCATAAGCAAGCTGCTTTTTAATGGCTTTTTCTGGTGTGTACATAAACAAAATCACAAATTGGAAAATATGAGAGAAAATAAAGAATGTAAAATTTCTCTACTTAAAAAAAAGAAGACACTATCCTAGAATTTGGAAAAAAAAATTAATAAATGAAAAGGGCTAGGGGTTGCTACCCAGAGGCCCAGCACGGGCTTAGTGTTCAGAGCCCTGAGTTCAAAGACCAACGTGGGGCGCGGGGACCTCTGCATAGCACATTTCCCTGAGCAGCTCATTCACAGCGCTAGTGAGTTATGAATCTAGCGTCCTTGGAAGCACAGATTAATTGACTACACAGTCCCAAGGGAGTGCAATGGAGTGGCTTTACCTGAGTCACCAAGCAAGCCACATATGGATAGGAATCAATGGGCTTCAAGGGTGTTATTCGAAGTTTTTAAATTATCACTTAAAAAGTCATTAACAGTCATAGTGAGATAAAGAAGAGAAAAAATATTACCCATTTACACTGGAATTGCATCGTTGATTTAAGCACTGCTCTTTGCTTGCGGTAGAAACTGCTACAGGCAAATTCTGCGGTCCCTAAACGTTCTGGGAGTGTAGGGTAGGACCTGGAAGCCAATCTCCCGAGAGAGGGCGCTCCCGAAACGTAATTGCACACAGCCGCACACTTGCCAGGGAAAAATAATAGCTCAGGCGGAAGCAGCTAAGGAAACCAAAGCTTCATGTGGCTTTTGGATAAGAAAGCCCTAATTGCTCAGACGCATTATCAGAATGATCGGGGAAGGGGTAATTGGACCCACAGACTTCCTTTGTAAATTCTCTAAGAAACAGGAATTACAGATATTGCCGTCTTGGTTGGACACCAAGGAATATTAACAGTATGATTGCTGCCTTGAGGGAATGTGCTCGGTGAAAAGACAAATGACACTTTTAATGTGAAGTTAACGAAGGCATTGTGACTGGGCCTCAGTACTGGGGCAGAGGGGAGTTGGTACAGAATGTGGGCACGCGAGCATGCACACACAGACCCCAAAGACCAGAGAGGTTCCCGCCTCTCTTCCTCTAAAATGGCATAACTGCATGCATCCCGCACAACCCTTTCTGAATGCTTTTGCCTCTAGAAACTATGTAAATGCTGCCTACGTAGTTGCTAAACTACTTGTTCTGCGAATAATGTCAAAGAAAAAGCCGGTCCACGTTCAGTGCAGATGCCACATTTTTCTCTAAGTATCTTTTGTTCACTGTTGGTTGAGCAACCAGGAGGTGGAACCTGTAGATATGGGTGGCCACCTGCACACAGGTACAGTAAAGAGTCCCCAAAAAAGCCGGCCGTGGTGGTGCACGCCTGTAATCGAGGCAGGAAGATGGGGGAGTTTGGGGTCAGTGTAGGGCACAGAGAGGAGCCCCTGTCTCAAAACAGAGCCACCACCATGAAAAAGAAGAGCAGGAGCTCTCAGCTCTTCCTCCAGGAGTGTAGAAGTGTGGAGCAGGGAAAGGGGCCCGGAGAGCATGGGGAAAGGGACAGAAAGTCTGGAAGTGAGGCCTAATGTGGACGAAAGGGCCTGTGCATGCCGTTTAGTGATGGAGCACAGGCTTAGTCTTATCAAGGCTCTGGTTCGATCCCCAGCACCCAAGGAAAGCAGGCGCCCAGAGCAAGGGCGCGGGAGGCATCCAACAGGAGCAGAGGCTCTGCGCTGGGGACTTGGAAAGGTCACGAGCAGCAGGTCCTGAGCAGACGGGAGCTTCCTCCTGCGACCCTGACGGGAGGAGGAAGAGGGTGCAAGCAGAAAACTAGCAGAGGGGAGAAAACTCCACGTTCTTTGTCAGGCAGGACATTTTGGAAGGCGTTGTTACCGGGGAGGTGGGATAAAGCGCTGTGTCGGTTCCTGGACCGGCAGTGTCTGCTTCTCACACGGTCTCCTGAGAATCTGTCTGCAATCTCACGCCTGCCCTGTGAGGAGCTGCGGTGCTTTCTGGCTGGCAGGGGAGCCAGGTGCACCGACCTCCTCAGAGCTGGCAAAGGGTAAAACCAGCGTGCCCGTGGCTTGTTTAACTCTAACAGCCAGATCTTCCTCTACACCTGCACTGCTCAAGCCGGTTAAGAGCTGGGCCTGGGCAGCCTGGGCTCCGCGGTGAGCTCAAGCCCAGCCTGCAGTATCTAGCAAGACCTTTACTAAATAAATAAACAAATAAATAAATGTGGTTAGAGAAGACTCACCAAAAGAGCTTCGTCTAAGAACCCGTAAGAATTCTATAAGCTTATTCTATAAGCTCAGCGGCATAAGCGCCTGCCTTGCAAGCAGGCGGTCGTGAGTTCGATCCCTCGTACCGATAAAAATGAAAAAGACAAAAAAAAAAAAAAAAAAAAAAGAAGAAGAAGAAGAAGAAGAAGAAGAAGAAGAAGAAGAATTCTATAAACGGCTACACTTCAGTGAGCATTACTGTGATACCTTCTTTCTGTTAGTCAGGTCTGCTGGGGGAAAAAAGACTGAAGATTGGAGAGGGTGCTCAGACATACAGTGCTCAGTTGGTCTGTGTGCAACTCTGGGCTCAATTTCAATTTCAGCAGTGGAGAGAAAGAGAGACCAGAGACAGAGAGAGAGGGAGGGAGATGCAGAGGTCAGAATTTTGTTTTTTGAGACAGGACTGATTTTTTTTTTTTTTCAAATCCATTTTATTTCAAAGAGAAAATTCCAAAACACTTCAATCAGGAGGCAACAATGGTACATATAGGTGCACTGTCATCCCCAATCATTCACCCAGAGGACAAGACATCTGCATTCAACTGTCTGAACAATACCAGCATAAATCTTTCTCTTCAATGTACTCAAATCAGTAGTATAACTATCTTAATTATTGTTATATACATATATTATACATACGTTGTTTCAGCGTCTCACACTAGTTAAACAATATGATGTTTACACATGCGTGTATGATTTATTTCACTTATGAGTATGGTCTCAAGTTGCAGCCATTTACTGTAAAAGTTTCCAGTTTATCCTTCTTTATGGCCAAGTACTACTCCATTGTATAAAAATACCACGTCTTTTTAAATCTATTCTTCAATGGGTGAGCATTTAGGTTGTTTCCAAGATCCAGCTATTACAAATTGTGCTGCTATAAACATAGATGCACATATATCACTGTGATCTGGTGTTTTTAATTCTTTTGGGAAGATGCCCAGAAGGGAAATAGCGGGGTCCAATGGGAGTTCTAGTCCTAGTTTTTTGAGCACTCTCCACACTGATTTCTCACTGGTTGCACCACCTCACACTCCCACCAATAGTAAAGAGTTCTTTTTTCCTCCACAGCCTTCTTAACATTTGCTATTGGTTGATTTCTTAATACTAGCCAATCTTTCCAGGATGAGATGGAATCTCAGAGTTCTTTTTATTTGCCTCTCTCGAATTACCAGTGATGCTGAGCATGTTTTCTTCATCTGAGAAATGTGGATTCATCTCAAGTGCCCATTTTTCAACTGAGTCTTTAAATCTGGGAGGACTGATATTTTTTAGTTCTTTATATGTTCTCGATAATCCTTTGTCTGAGGTACAGCTGACAAATGTTTTCTCCCACATTTGGGTTGTCTTTTCATTCTGTTGGTGATTTTTCTTGCTTTGCAAAAGCTTTTCAATAGGATGAGATCCCAATTGTTGATTTTTTGTGATAGCTCCTGTGCAATTGGGTTTTGTTCATAAACTCTTTGCCTACACTAAGGTCTTCAAGAGTTTTACTTACTCTATCTTCCAGAAGATTTAATATTTCTGTCTTAATGTTAAGACCATTCCAATTTTAGCTTAGTGCATGGTGAAAGATAGGGTCCAGTTTTAATCCTCAGCATGTGCAGAGCCCATTTTCCCTGCACCATTTATTAAAGAGGCTGTCTTTCTTCCAGTGAATGTGTTCAGCATCTTTGTCAATGATGAAGGATTTAAGATGTCTAGAATTTTTCCTGCAGCTTTTAATCGGCTTCATTGATCTTCAGGTCTGTTTGTTTTTGCCAATACCATGCTATTTTTAGCACAGTAGCTTTACAGTATAATTTCAAGGCAGAGATGACAGGACTAATCTTGAACTCACTATGGAGCCCAAGTTGGCTTCTACTTCATGTTGATCCTCCTGCCTCAGCCTCCCAGGTGCTGGGATTACAGGCATGTACCACCATGCCTGCCTACCATTATCTTCCGGAAAGGCAAGTTCAGGTTTCAAAATTAGGAATAAAACAATTCTATGGTACATTTAGTAATTATATGTACAGTTTTGGAGGGTGTATTTGGTTAACAGGAAAATATCTGAAAGCTTTTCAGAATGCATCCTTAAAAAATGTATAAAGTAGATAGGGAAGAGAAATAAAAAGAATTAAGATGGTTTATACACATTCACCAATTCTTCATAATTCATGGAGTCATTATGGACTGCAAATCCATACTAATACAAATAAAAATTAAAAAGAAAGAAAATTAATCTATATTAAGCACAAAAAAGATACATTAAGTACATGTACTTGGTCCCTAAGGTGAATGTAAACATTTTATGCTGAATATAGTATACTCTACCCTCTCCCTTCATCAGTAGAGTCCTGTTTCATTTGCAAAAGATTTATCTGCATTTCCCAATGTGTATAAATACATTTTATTTGTTCATTTATCTGTGAATGGATATGCATTGATACCTTGGTTCACAAACTAAGAATCATTCCATGATTCTAGTTGTGAAACAAATCGATTGTGAACTGAATCAAATTTCCCCATAAGATTCAATGTCATCTAATGTAGAATTCATTAACAAGCAAAATTTTGCTGAACACTTTATTTATAAACTGAACTGTTCATGAAAAGAAACATTCATGAACTGGAGGTGTTACTCTGTTGACTGCTTCTAAGATTTAGCTATTATAAGTTGTGTTATATAAACATAGATATGCATGTATCTCTGTAATATATCTTTATCTCTTTTAGGAAGATATCTAGAAGGAGAATACAATGGATACATGGAGTTTCTAGTTTCAGGGTTTTGAGGAATGACCATATTTCCGTAATGGTTGTACTAGTTTACATTCCCACAAACAACACAGGTGGGTGACAACTCCCACCACAAACACACACTCAGTAGCATTTTTTTTACTTGTTTTTTTTTTGAGACAGGGTCTCACTGTGTGGTTTAGGGTGGCTTTGAATGGACTTGTGTAACACATGCTGGCTTTGAACTCACGATAATCCTCCTGCCTCAACCTCTTGAGTCATCACAAGCATGTATCACCATGCCTGACTGCCAGCATTTGTTATTGTTTGATTTTTTGGATGATATTCATTCTTTTCAGAGTCAGATAGACCTCAGTGTTGTTTTAATTTGCATTTCTTTGATGGTCAGAGATGTTGAGCATTGTTTCATGGATTTATTGACCATCTGTACCTTTTCTTCTGAGAAGTATCTATTCATTTCAGTTGGGTATGCTTAGGATTACAGAAAAATAATGTCATAATTTTGACATCACATTCATCTGTGGGTTGCTTAAAACAATATTTTTCAATTACCTCTAAATTCATTTGTTATACTTTTCAGAAGATAGGTCACATGGCATTTTGCTTTCTCCTGATTTCCTGAAAATCTGACTGAAAACTAGACTGGGAAGTACTCTAAATCACACTTGAAAGGAAATGCATGTGAATAGTTGCCAACAAATCCATAAAACATCTTTAGAAGACCATTTAAAAGACTTCTGGCATTGATTTCTCTCGAGGAGGCTGGTGGATAGAAGCTACTGTTGGAAATATTTTCACCTGAATTCCTAACCTAAACTTCGAATTAATTCTCTACTTGAGAGGCAAAAATAAAGACAAATAAGTTATAACTGCTGTGCTTCTCCATTCCAGATTGAACTCCTGCCAACACAGCTTGTGATTTTGGGCAACAGTAGCACTGACTTTCTTCTGCATAAATTTAGAAGAGTCTCATTCTCATTAAACAAACGGAGACTTGCCATTCACAGGAACTCAGTTTTTCAAAATTATATAAATAAATCCTCAGAGTTCAACTAACCAGAGCTAAGAAACTTCCAATGTGGCTGGAACGCCAAGAGTTCTACGTGGTGGAGGACAGAGAAAATGGCCTCCACTGGGTACCCCTGGCCCTTGTCTTCTCTATGACCAGCTGTGGCCAGTTGCATGATGGGAAATGTGACTTCATCAGAACTGTGGGAAGCACCTGTATGAGCAGACTTGCTTTCTCTCCTTACAGGGAACCTCCTGGCTCCCAGGTGAAGGGATTTGGGCTGGCCTGCTGGACCATGAAGTCTGTAGGGTGATGCCCTGCCCCATGCTGAGGGCTGAGCCACCCTTAGATCCACCACCTGATCATATCCAGCCATAAAACTTAGCAGAAGGACTATTCAGGACTCTTCTCAATGCTGTGCTGGGGCAATTCCTTGGGTAGCAAAAGCTAACTGATAAGTCAGTGATATCCATTAAGATTAATTTAGAAATACAGCTGAGTGATTTTTGTGGAAATTCTAGAAGTTTCTCTTTCACTTAATATGTACCAGATAGTTTCTGATTCGGTAGGAGCATGTCATTCTTTCTCTTAACCACATGGCATTCCTTGGTAATGTGATTTAACATTCACTCCCTGCTGTATGTTGGTTTAGTAACTTAAGAAGAATAATACTGTATAAAATTCCCCCTTAAATCACAAATATCCTATCCTGGGTTCTTTTTTTCTTCTCCTTTCTTTTCCTGTGATTAGTTCCACAGAGACTCAGATAAGTCTCAGTTTCTGGGTCACATTTGTAAGCAGCTTGTTTCTCTACACCTCTTAGAAAAGTCTTTATCATTTGAGTTCGTTTATTAAAGTTTGTTTTTTCTTTGAACCTAACATGGTACTCAACATTTTTTCTTACCGTAAGCTCATTCTTACCATTGCTAAAATAGATATATATTCAAAATTCAACCTCAGAGCTCAAGATTACAGCCAGCATGGTGGTGCACACCTGTAATCCCAGCATTTGGGAGGCTGAAGCAGGAGAACTGCTGTGAGTTCAAGACCAGCCTGAACTACATAGTAAGACCTTGTTTCAAAAAAGACAGAAAAACTCTCAGGATTGCATTAAATAATCATCTGCTGGCCACTGAGCCCTATAATAACTATAGAATTTGCAATAGCTGCCAGGAGTGATGGTATATACCTATATTCTCAGTACTCAAAAGGCTGAGGCAGGAAATAACTGAGTTTGAGGCCAGATTGTACTATGTAGCAAGACCCTCCTTTTAAAAAAAGATATATTTTTACCTATTTACTTATAAGCAAATTAAACTTTGCTGTACATCACATATAAACACATTTGAAAAAATGGACTGTATCTGCCTTATTTAAAACGTCCTGTTTCTTAGCTACAAAGAAAGAGCTTAAACCTTGCTGATTCAGGTGGTGCCAGAGACTCTTGTCAACAAGAACTTTTAGACTTGTTTGTTTGTTTCAGACAGGCTGTGGTTCTGTTACTCAAACTGGCCTGGGACTCACTGTGTTTACGAGGCTGGCCTCAAACTAACAGGGATTCTCCTGCCTCAGCCTCTAAATGTTGGGATTGCAGGTGTGGGCCACCATGCCGTGTTTTGTTTTTGTTTTTGTTTTCTTTTTTCTCACCTAATAAACTCTTTCCCTTCTTCTAGACATTGAACTCGGTCATGAGGCCATGCGTCCTGCCGGAAGGGACAGCTTCCAAGGTCATCCCTCTTCTAGGGCGGAAGGAAATGAAGCAGGAAAAAAGCTTCTCTTTGGCCCTCATGACTCCCCCAGTGCTCAGGGCTTGGAAATCCCCTTTGAAGGATTGCTGATTAATTTTTCCTTCAGAACAGAGGAGCCCAAGAGTTCTTACGTTTTTTCACCTAGCATGATAAGCATCACAGCACATTGAGACATTTTCTTTCCAAAGCCCCTTTTGTCTGCTAACTCTCAAAGGAGCAGAGGGCACCCCAGAGCCCAGTACCCTCTTTTCCCCTCTGGCCTCTGTGTGGGGGATGGCTGTGGGGTGCAGTCAGAGACATGGTGGTCACTAACAAGAAACCGTGGTCAGGGGTTGGGATGTGGCCCAGGGGTGGGAGCTGTGCTGAGCGGGGCCCTGGGCCAGACCCTTCACACAAAAATAAATGATAATAGACAATAGATGGATCGACAGACAGACAGATGTTAGGTAGATACCAACAGAGTTCATTTACCCAGAGACTCTCCATCAGGTAGAAAGGTAGAACCTCTGTTCTTACCAGTTCCGTTCCTCTCTCTTCCTCTTCATTCTTATTTCCTCTTGACTGTGCCACAGTTAGTCGATGCCTTAGTGTATTCCTTGCTTGAAGTCCTGCTGTAACCTCCTAAATGATTTCCTTCTAGCCTTCTTCTCATCCTGCCCTGGTACAGTCACCTTACCTTTGGCACAAATATCTGTGTTTTCTAACCCAAGAATGCGTAGTTCTTCCAGGGCCTTGTGTATATTTGCATTTTCCAAACAGGTGTATAAAGCGCATCCATTTATCGAAAGGGGTTTAGATCCCAGGAACGATCTGAACACCAGCCCATGGGGAAATAATTATGACCATCTCAGATCTTCCCCTACCACTTATATCAGATTCCAATCTCTTTGGAATAAACGAACCACATTCATCTCACTTTTGTGCTCATGTGTGCTTTTCCGTGTATCAAAATACCTTTCTATCCTAACTCTGCCTGATTTCAGGTACTTTCCTTTGGGAACTTTCCCTCCTTATTTTCCTCATACTAGAAGCTCGGCTAGGTACTTGTGGCTTCCCATAGCATCTTGATTAAAATAGACACATATATCATCTGAGACAGAGATTGAAGACAAAGATTTTATTTTGGTGTGATAAAGAGGCCACCTTCCCACCCAAAGATGCTTTATGCCCAGATCTCTAGAACCCATGAATACGTTCTCTATGTGGCCAAAGGAACTTTGCAGAGGCAATAAAGTTAAAAGTACAGTGCTGAAATGGTATCCTTGTATTTTTAGTAGTAACCTTATAAGAGGAAAGAAAGAAGATATGATATGAAGGCAGGCTGGAGCTACATGAGGAAGGGGCCAGAGTGGTTTGACAGGAACTGAGTTACTGGTCTCACTAAGGAATGAAGCCTCAGTCTCCAAAAATGAAAGATAGCAAGGTTGTTTTGTTAAGGAAAGTAAAATCAACTTAGTTGAGAACAAAGAAAATAATATTAATTTATGGCTAATTAGGGTGGCAATTAAGGAAAACAAACATTCCAGCAACCTTGAAAACATTCTTCCAGCCAGGCATTGTGTATGTGGAGTCCCAGCACTTGGAAGGCTGAAGCAGGAAGGGTTCTAGGCAAGCCTGGGCTACAGAGAGAGTTTGAGGTCACCTGGAGTAATAGCATAATGAGAACTTGTCAGAAAGGAAGAGAGAAGGAAAGAAAACAAGAGAAGTCAGCAGGGAGCAAACCCTCCTTGCAAGTCAGGTCAGGCGTGGGCCGCTTGGGGAGAACCAGATGCCGGCCCCTTCTGGCACGAAGGCTGAGAGATGAGAAGAGCAAACCCACCGCTGTAAGTGACCAGCAGATCCAGAGAAACACAGGCTCTGATGTTGCTATTAAGATAAAATACAACTCAATGCTGGTAGTTTTTGTAGTCGGGGGTTGTGCAGAGAACAACTAGAATCAGGACATGGAGTTTATAATATTATTTTTATGATGGTCACCCAGAGTTAACACAAAAAAAATGCAGGAAATCTATCCACAACACCAAAGACATAGAATATTTAGTCAATGGCCTAAACCCCACGACAATGTTCCACATGAGTCCAGATGAAAGCCCAGAACTCATAACAATGCCTCCCACGAGTCCAGCTGGAGATCCAGAGCCCACAAGAAGGACTCACGCCAGTCTCTTTTATGGATCTGTGCTGGGAAGGCCCAAGGGTCAGCAAAAGAAGCCAGAAAGTCCATGCCAGCAGGGTGAAGGAGCTGTGCAGGTGGGATGAGGGTTCTACGCTGGAGCTGAGAAGTCACACTCACAACAAAGACCAGGGCTGTCCTGAAAGGCACCACAGCCATCCTCAGCAACACAGAGGCCCCGAGCTCCTCCTCCGACAAGCACAGTCAGGTACGTGCCAGGAAGCAGTGTGACGAGTTCATCCTGGAGACCAAGCGGCACATGTCTTCCCATACGGAGCCAGGAAGCAATGCTTGATGTGAGGACCAGAGCTTCTCCAGGAGAATCAATGGCTCGAACAGCAACTCGTAGGACAACCCACAATGCCTCAATGCAATAACGCATTAACACCTCAGTGCCTTAAACGCCCTCCTTCTCCTTCTCCACCTATTTATGCTGGCAACTTTCCTCAGGTGGAGCATGTTAGCTCAGTGCCATGCTGATGTAATCTAGCTGATGTTAAGTTGACCACCAGTTCTTAACCCATAACAGTAGTGCTTAGTGTTTAGTGTTTCGCTGACTTTGCAGGTCTAAAGCCAGTAGTCTGATCATCTATTCAGAGGATAACAGTACACAATGTAGCAGCTATGAGGAATCTCCTTCTGAAGGTGGTGGCCACTGATAATTCCCTATTATCTTGTTTTGAAGACCTATATTATTTTCATTGTTTTGTTGGGTTGGGTTTTATTCTGTTTTGTCTTGTTTGATTTTATTGTATCCAATGGCATGAGCAGCTATTTTCAGGATAGCAAGATATTTTATGGTAGCCATTATGGATTTACTGTTATCTTGTTTTTAAATCCTGTATTGCATTCATTGTTTTGTTTTTATTGGTTCTGTTCTGTTCTGTTTGATTTTTGCTGTCTGAAAGTATGGGCAGCTATTTTGAAGACAACAATGGCGTTATGATAGCCATTGTTTTCCCATTATCTCGTTTTGAAGTCATGTATCATTTGCACTGGTTATTGGAGTGGGGGCTTGGTTTTATTCTCTTTAAAATTAAAAAGAAAGAATGAATGAATGAATGAATGAAGAGAGGGAGAGGACAGAAGTGAAGGGAAGAGAAGAGAAAGAGAGAGGAAGGGAAGGTGCTCTCAGGTTCTATAAAATGATGCCTGTTTTTAGGGCTTTGCAAGGAGTGATAATTATATCACTCATTAGGAATTATTTATGACTGTTGCTGCTGAGAAGCGTTGCCATGGAGAAAAGCATTGGTTTAGTCTGTCCCAAGTATTTTTGGGTAAGGTGCCCATTGCGTAGACCAACAGAGATTAAAAACATTTAAATTTACATGGAGAGACAGGTAAGCAAGAAAGGGCACACAGGCCTCCAGTTCAATGCAGAAATTCAACTGCAGATGAGCCTGAGACTTAACAGTGACCTCCTGGCCAGGTGTGGAAGTGCATAGCTGTAATCTCAGCATCTGGGAGGCTGAGGCAGGAGGATTGCTGTGAGATACAGGCCAGCTTGGGCTATAGTGAGTTCAAGGCCAGCTAAACTACACAGTGAGTGAGACCCTGTCTCAAAAAAAAAAAAAAAAAAATAAATAAATAAATAAACACAAATGTTTTAATTCCAGTTGAAGTGCTTAAATCAATGAAACTCCATTTTTTACCTTGACAGTTTTTTTTTTTTTGGACAGTTTTAAATTTATTACGATACCAAAAATAATAATAATAATAATAATATACTTGGTGTCTTCGTAGTCCAGGCTTCTGTCAAGAGCTGAGTTCAGAATAAGTGAAAAAACAATTTCTGGAAAAATTTCTTTCTAAAGCTGAGAATAGCTAAAGCTCCTATTGACGTGGTTGCTGTCTGACAGTTATTACTGTGAGCCACGTCAGTTGCCCACTCTAAAACCGAAGCAGGGAAACCAGGCACGGTGGCGAAAGCTTGTAATCCTAGCACTCAGGAGGCTGAGACAGGAGGATCATGAGTGTGAGGCCAGACTACAAAGTGATACTGCAAAGCGAGACCAAACAAACAAACAAACAAAAAAGTGCTAGAACTGAGGGAATAACAGTAAGTAAGAGAGCACTCACTTAGCATGCACGAGCACTGGGTTTCATCCCTAACAATGCAAAAAAAAAAAGACTAATCTAGCCACCTTAGTTATTGAAAACAATTTAGTCAAACCCTCCTCCCTGTCTTCTGTTGCCTAATTAAAAATAATCTATCCTAATTCCTGGCTCTCTTGAAGGAGGCAGGAAAGTGTAAAAAAAAATTAACAAATATCCTGGACTGCAGCTCTTTCTCCAAAAGCCCAATTTTTTTTTTTTTTACCTATTCTGCAGTTGATATGCATTTTGGTTATTTCCAAGATTCAGCTATTACAAATTGTGCTGCTACAAACATGAGTGCACATATGTTGTTGTAGCATGATGTTTTCAGTTTTTCTGGGACAACACCTAGAAGGGGAATAACTGGATTGAACTGAACTTCCAATTCTAGTTTTATGAGAAATCTCCACGCTGGTTTCCACAGGGGCTGCCCCAGTCTACACTCCCACCAACAGTGGAGAAGATTCCTTTTTCCCACAGCCCCACCAACATTTGGTATCAGTTGATTTCTTGATGGCAGCCATTCTTTCTGGAGTGGGATGGAATCTCAATGCTGTTTTAATTTGCATTTTTTGAATGATCAGTGATGGTGAACATTTCTTCATGTATTTATACAATGGAATATTATTCAACTATAAAAAATGATAATCTTGAGGCTTTTATAGCTACATGTAGGCAAATTGAGACTATACTCAAAAGTGAAATAAATCAGACTCACATTTATAAATATTGTATTGTCTCTCTAGGGTCAAAAATAAACAAATAATAATAATAATAAAGTGAAAGTGATAAGATCCAAAATGTACAATGAGAAAGAAAGTGCTTAAAATGAAAGAACAACTGGAATAAGGGAAGGAGAAATGGAAGAAAGGAAGATTATATGTATGTAGATATACACATGTATATATATATATGTGTGTGTGTGTGTGTGTGTGTGCAAAATAGATAACTATACTACTAATTCTGTTAGTTGATCAAGAACAGTTCGTACTGCCGTTGTTTGATTGTTTCAACATTTTTTATGTGTAGATCTGGTAACCAGAACAACTACTTCTAAGATAACAATATGCAATATATTAATTAGTGTTGATTTCTTACTGTTTTTTTTTTTAACTCTATTATTTCTATCCTTTTTTTCAGTTTTGCTTTAAAAAAAAAAAAAAAGTCTACTTTTTTTTAAAGTCTGAACTACAAATAATTTGCAGTCATGCAGGGGCCAGACTGCCCACCGGGTGATCATTATCCAGCCGGGGTCTGCTGGAGCCCTCAGGGCTGAGGCACAGCCCTGTTCCTGTGACACAGTTGTCTCTGCTCGTGGGGCGCTGCTTTCCTGGAGTCCGGGTGATCTCGGGTTTAGGACCGCAGCTGCTGACCTCTGGGTACATCTGAATGTCCCTGTGAACCGCTCATCTTAGGGATTTCAGTCCTGAACAGGGATGAGACTGTGTGAATTTAAGGCTATTTGCCAACGTTTAAACACACCCTAAACGAGCAACATCTCCAGGCCAGGGGCAGCGGAGGCTTTGGCCCAAAGGCTGACAGCAGCCAAGAGCCCAGGAGGAAAGCATCGCTGCTTCTGCCTTTGGTTATCTGTGGGGCATTTGGAGGCTTGTGGAGAGTCACCGTGTTTAGCAAAAACCATTTTTAGAGTCCCGATTGCTTTAGGAGAAAACATAAATCCAGCGTTTACTGAATAACAGGTAAGGGTCCGGGATTTTGGTTGTCCTGCATATGTCAGGTGTTCCAGACAGTGTCCTTAGGAAGATAAATCACTATGCCTTGTGTAAACGTGATGCTTATTCTCCTTCCCACTATTTCAAAAGAATCCGTGTCATTTTATTTTATGACACTTTGTTTTATCCCACTTACCTTAATCAACATTTTTTTTTTTTCTGAGACAGGGTCTCACTATGCAGTTTATGCTGGCCTTGAGCTCACTTTGTAGCCCAGGCTGGCCTCAAAATTGCAACAAATCTCTTGCTCAGCCTCCTGAGTGCTGGGATTACAGGCATGCACCCTGATGCCCAGCTTTGACAGCATATTTATAAATTGATTTTTCGTTTAGTTGCCACAAAAATTTTTTTGTAGTACTAGGGATTAAATTTAGGGCGTTTATATATAGGTGACAGGGTCTCATTAAGCTACTAAATTTCCCAGAGGGGATTTAAACTTGATAGCCTCCTGCCTCAGCCTCCTGAGTGCTGAGATTGCACCATACCCATTTAAAACTTGATGAGAGTGTACTGTGAAGAATCTGTCCCCCTGCTACACCGTGGGGGAAGCAGAAGTACCCAGGGATTAACCTCTGTGGTAAAAAACCTGGCAAGTATTTTTCTTTTCATCTATAAGAAAACCAGACCGAGGGTGATGATAGGCCTCCTGTAAACCCCAACACTGTGGGAGGCTGAGGCAGGACTCTGAGTCTGAGGCTAGCCTGGTCAATAGTGACCTAGCAAGACACTATCTCAAAAGCAAAAGTAATGAGGAGAATAGATACTGGAAATTTGGAAGAGCTTGTTCAAATGGGAAAGGGAAGAAAGGAGGGGAAGATGGGGAGGGAAGGCATGGAAAAAGGATTTTTTAAAAAAGCAGAAAATAAGGAACAGCTTTTGTAAATAAGGAAGGGAAATAGGGTAAAAAAGAATTACAATATATTACATACAAAGTTAAGTGTGGCAGTGCACATCTGTAATCCCCACTTGTGGGAGGCTGAGACAGGGGAATCTCTCAGTTTGAGGTCCGCCTGGGCTATGTAATAAGTTCAAAGACAGTCTGAACTTTGAGGCACACTGTCTCTCAAAAGAAAAAAGAAAAAAAACTCAGAAAAAAAGAAAATGATATATTACATACAGGTATAAATACCCCATGATGAACATGATCGATATGTATGGTAAACAAGTACTAATAAAAATAAATATTAAGGGGCTAGGGATTTAGCTCAGTGGCATAAGTGCCTGCCTTGCAAGTGCACAGTCGTGAGTTCGATTCCCAGTACCAAAAATAAATAAATAATAAAGTAAATGAAAATAGGGCTGAGAATATAGATCAGTGCCAGGCGAGCATGGTGGCTCACATCTGTAATCCCAGCACTTGGAACCTGAGGCGGGAGAATCACTGTGAGTTCAAGATCAGCCTGGGCTGCACAGTGAGTTCCAGGGCAGCAGCTTGAACCACTTAGCAAGACCCTGCCTCAAAACCCTAAAAGTAAATGAAAAAATAAATAAGCAATAAATGTAGCTCAGTGGGAACATGCTGGCTCCATCCTCCGTGCAGGACTGAGCAGCTGTGTTAGAAGAAGGGCATTCTTTCTGTAACGCCCTAGGTAGAGGGCACACTGCATGCAGAAATAGAGGCCTTTATGGAGCTGGGACTGAACACGGGAACCTGTGCATGCTAAACACACACTCACTCTACTGCTAAGCCACACTTGCAGCCCCTGGCCAAAATTTAATGACAAATACACATTCTGTTGCTTATCAGTGCCATTAATAGAACTTCAATCATAGACTCAAAGTACTGTACTACAAAATAACTATGGACAATTATAACGTGCCATTTTTATAAAAATAAAAAACTGGAAATAAGTTTCCCTGAATTGACATGTAATATTTTTTGGGGATACATAGAAATCTTTTGTTTTGTTTGACTTTGGGTTTTTCAGACAAGGTCTTTCTATATAGTCCACAACAGCCTAGAACTCACGGTGGTCCTCACACTTCTGAGGGCTAAGATTACAAGTGTGCACCACCATGCCTGGCTCACTCAGAAATTTTAAACCCTTATATTTTGTAGGAGGTAGAAAAACAATATACTCATTCTACAATGATGAACTTTGAATATACTAATGTTACCATACCCAGGCAAGCATACATACTCCTCACCCTCAAAAGAAATGCTTGAAACCAGGAATGGTGGCCCATACCTGTAACCCCAGAACATGGGAGGCTGAGGTAGGTTAGTCACAAGTTTGAGGCTAGCCTGAACTACACAGCAAGATCCTGCTCAAAAAAAAAAAAGAAACAATTGATTATGGTAAATTTTTTTATTTTATATCATTTTAGTTTGTTTGTTATGTGGTACTGAAGATTGGACCCAAGACCTTGTACATGCTAGTAAGTGATTGTTCTATCACTGAGCTACATTCTTAGCTCCATCTTGAAATGTTATTTTTATCTACTTTAAATGTTTATCTTTGCCAGGAGTGGCGGCTCATGCTTGTAATCCCAGCATTTGGGAGGCTGAGGCAGGAAGACTGTTGCACATTCGAGACCAACCTAGGATACAAAATAAGCTCAAGTCCACCCCAAACTACATAGTGAGACTCTCTCTCAAAAACCACAAAGGTGAATAATAAATATTTCTTTTTAATTTTTATAAAATAATATATTGTGAGCTGAAACAAACCTTTCCTCTTTTAAAGAAATAAGGTTATTTCCCCCAAATACAACTAAAGATGTGAATATCTCACTCTAATTCCCATCCACAAGTAACTTCATTCATGCTTTCTAAAATTTCTCATCTACTTATGAGAAATTTGAAAGCAAACTTCTTCCTCCTTCTAGAACATTATTGCTATCATGCCTATAATGTTTTATTTTTTCACTTTTAGGAAGCTACATTTTTCAAATGCATTGATTCAATAGTAATTCATTAAGCACATACTATGCATTAGATTTAAGATAGATCAATAAAAGTATGGACTTTGGGGCAGGCATGGTGCCACACATGTGTAATCCTGCCATTCTCAGAGGCCAAGGCAGGAGGATCATAAATGTGGGGTTAACCTGGGCAATTTAGTGAGCTCTTGTTCCAAAAATTAAAAGCAAAAAGCATTGGTGACATAGCTCAAATGGGAAGGCTCGGGGTTCAAATCCAGTACCATGACAAACAAAACTATCCTCTGCCTCCCAGGGTTGGATATCTGGGACCACCTCTCACCCTAGAAAAAGGAACAAAAAGAGAAACAGACGAGGGGTTGGGGATGTAGCCCATGCTTAGCATGTGCAAGGGTCGGGGTTTACTCTCCAGCACCAAATGTGTGACTATAAGTAAGCTAATAAGCAAATAGAAGATCAACTGCAATGCTTTTTTGGAGTGTCTTTACAGGCCCATACAATGAGCCTCTGCATCTGTCAGTCAGCCGTCTTCACTGAAGAATCCTAATCATGATTATGTTCTGCAGATCACAAAGATACATTCAGAGTACCTCCTCTTCCATCCTAGGTTACACGATCTGATCTTTCTATCGTATCTAGAAGCAATGTTGAAATTATAGGTACAAACAACAGAGGCTTCTAGCAATATACATTGATTTTTGAGGTCAAAAAGGATAAGATCTTCTGTGTGCAATGACAGGCAGAAAAAAAATACAAAAGAGAAAAAACACAAGGATCAGAACTAATGAAGAAAAAATGGCAGACTGAAATGCTAGATAATAACTCAGAGCCAGAATGGATTTTCTTTGGGTTATTGAATTATCTTTATTTCAAAAACTAATGATATCATGTTTTTTAGTTCTGTGCTGGACTTCAGGCCAGAGGCTTTAAGCAAGAAATAAGTACACAGCACAGCCCTTCACTAGCGACACTTTTAGAAGACAGATCTCATGGCATGTGGCCTTATCTCTGTTTCGCCTGAGAGCCAACTCAGCCTTCTGCCGGGAAGGCTCCCAAGTGATGCTGAATCTTTCCGCTCGTGCTGTTCTATTCTGACATTTCAGCCTCCCTCTAAAACAAGCTGATGGTCAGACAGCTGTTCCACGAGCTATCCATAATCTCATTTCACACAACAGCTGGGCGTGGTGGTGCACACATTTAATCCCAGGACTCAAGAGGCTGAGGAAGGAGGGTCCTCATGAGTTTGAGATCAGCCTGGGATATGAAGTGGATTCAAGGCCAGCTTGTACTACATAGTGAGGCCTTGTCTCAAAATAATAACAATAATAATGATAATTTCATAGAACATATTGCAGGTCACAAACACCTATATTCTCAAGTATGAAAAAGTCCCAACAGTAATAGTAAGAGCAAGCTGGTGGTAAACTGGGTGAACAGAGACACTTGGATTAGAAGTGGGAGGGTACTGCCACTTTGAGTCTATTCTTTTCTTTTCACCTTTTAAACAGTTGAGGATTCCAGCCACAGAAAACATTTTTTTTTTCTTTTTTTTTCTTTTTTTCTGGTACTGGGCCTCAAACTCATGACTGAGCACTTTAAGGCAGCACTTATGCCACTGAGCTAAATCCCCAGCCCTAGCCATAGAAACTTAATTCCATGCCTTAAAGCCAGGAACAAAGATCAGATGCAAACCCAGCACAAATCCTCCTGCAATCCTGGCTAGAATACACATTTTGGGATCAGATTTGGATCTATCACGGAAATGTAGACAGAGAGGAATCTCATTATTTTTATTTTTCTCTGTCTGATGGATTTTCCTCTTGGTAGTCTGCTGGTTTAGTGTGTTTTGTTTTGCTGTTTATCTTATTTCTTGTTTCTGTTTTTGCACCTTTTTTCCTCTTTTTTCTCCATTCTGTTTTGCTGTGTTTTGTTTTTCTTTGCCTGTTTGTTGTTTATTTCCGTGTGTGATTATTTTTGCTTACTGGTTTCACATTTTTTTCTTTTCCTTCTCTTTTCTACCTTCTTTTCCTTCATGTTCATGTTTTAGATCTCTGAACTTTCCCTTAGTATTATTCCACTCATCTTATTCCTCTTTCATAATTATCTTGCTAGATTTTATGAGAGTTTCATGTGAAATAAACGTCTTTTCTCTTTGTGTTCACTACAATACTCCTAAGCTTTCTCTTCCAACCCTGTCACTTGTATCCTACAAGTACCCAACACTTGGATGCTAATCCCTTGCCTACCAAACTTGCTCCTACTGTGTTTAACCTGGTCCACCTCTCCATCCTACCCCCCTACCTTGCTTAATCCCTCCCACAGTAGGGTACTATCATTCTACTAAGTGGAAAAATATTGCATACAAGTCCCTGGTATGTTCCATTATTTTATATAACAGTAGAAATTGCTCCTATGGTTAAAGATAGCAGGCTAATAGTTACCACAGTTTGTCAGTAGCCAGGCTGTGCTTGAGTCTATTGCCTTTTTTTTTTTTTTTTTTTTTTTTTTTTGGCTAACTGTACTGCTTTAGCCACATTAACCTACCTGTTATAACCAGTTTTGCTACCCTGTAATGACAATGCTGAGATTGCAAAGGGCCATAACCATCATGATAATCCAGTACAAAGCAATGGACTATGAGTGAAAAAAATATAGCAATTCCACATTCTTAGTCATACTAGGAAGGTAGGTTCTTGGGATAGATAGAAAAACTAAGAAACACCTATATCTAGATGACATTATTGAGGAACAGGAATCGCCTAGGAAAATCTCAATAATAGGATAAAATTGTCTAACATAAGAAGTCTACAAGCATCAAAACAGAAAAGAAAAGAAAATAAAAAATAGAAAATGACAAGAGAGGGGCCAAGCGTTTAAGTGGCATAAGCACCCTCCTGACAAGTGGGAGGTCATGAGTTTGATCCCCAGTACCAAAAATAAATGAATAAATAGAATATAATAAAAATAGAAAATGACAACAGGAAGAAGCAAATGAAACCCTAAATGCCCAGTCTACCCGGGACAAGTCCAGAGTGCAAACAGACAGAGGAAATCAGAAGACAACCACTGGAGCTCTCGGAAATAGCAGGAGAAGTGAAAGAATAAATGAAGAAGCTGTAGAAAAAATAGTATCAAAGGTATAAAAAAATTACAATCAAAATGAAAGAAATTAAGTCAGACACAGATTTTAAAAAAATAGAAGAGATTAGGGAAATGATGGAAACCGTGAATTTCCAACATAAACAAGAAATGGAACCAAAGAAATAGATCCAAACAGAAATCCAGGAGATTAAAAACTCCATTGAAAGTATATGCATCAGATTTAATGAAGGCAAAGACAGAATATTAGACTTGGAAGATAGGAATGTCACTAGTGGTATGGAAAAGAAAGATATATCTTAAAAATATATCTTAAGATATATCTTAAATCTGGCACATGAGCCTTCAGGTTAAAAAAAAAAGATATATCTCAAAAAGTGTTATATCTTAGTAAATATATCTTAAAAATAATGTTTTTTGTGAAGCATATGGAGCTCCAAAGAGCCATGATCAAAATAAATCTACAGCAAAGAAAATAATAATCAAGAGTCCAGAAATTCAATATAGGAACACAATAGTAAAAGCAGTTAGAGAAAATAAAGAAATCACCTATAAAGGAAAGCCCATCAAAATCACAGCAAATTTCTCAACACAAACCTCAAATCAAGGAGAGCCAGGAATGGGATATTTCAAACCCTAAAAGCAAACAGTTTTCAACCCAGATTGTTTTAACCCACAAAACTATCTTCCAAATCCAGTGGAAAAATAAGATACTTCCATGACAAAGAACAACTGAAGAAATTCATGATCACCAAACCAGCACTGCAGAATGCTCTCAAGGGTATATTAAAGAGAGATCACAAAGACCACAAACACAAGAGAATCTGTAGAAAAAACAGCCAAGCAGGGCAAGCGGTTAAACAGAGGAGAAGACAGGGAACTGACAATAGGAAAATGACACAAAAAGACAAGCCAAAATGTTTTAATGTTATAATCATCAATGCAAATGGCCTGAACTCACCAGTCAACAGAAAAAGACTAGCGGACTGGATCCAGAAAGATCCATCAGTATGCTGCATTCAAGAAAAACATTTAACCCAAAAAGAAATTCATAACCTATAAAAGTCAAAGGATGGAAAATAATTCTCCATGACCCAGACACCCAGAAAAGAGCAAGGTAGTTATTCTATTTTGATACAGTAAATTTTAAGAAAAAACTGATTAAAACAGACCAGGAAAGTCACTTTATACTTGTTAAGGGAAAACTTCAAAAAGAAAAGATAACAATCATAACTACATATGCACCAAACACCAGTGGACTACTTAAAACAAGTATTAACAGACACAAGTAACTAAATAAGCACTAAGGCAGTTGTAGTAGGGGACCTTAACATTCCCCTGTCACAAGTACATAGGTCAACCAGACCAAAAAAAATCAAGGAAAAAGCATCAGAATTAAATCTAGCCTGTGAACAAATAAACTTGGTATATGTCTATAGAATATTTCACCCCAAAACGTCAGAGTACATACTCTTCTCAGCTATACACAGGACATTCTCCAAAACAGACCACAAACTAACCCACAAAATGTGTTTTAAATGTAGAGGAAATGAAATCACTCCTTGCACACTATCTGACCATAGCTAAATGAAACAGGAAACAAGTAACAAAAGAAATTGCAAAAACTAAACAAACGTGTAGAAATCAGACAACATACTTGTGAACAACTAATGACTCACAGAGAAAATTAAACACAAAACTACACAGTATACACAACAAAGTGGCAATGCCAATACAGCATACCAAAACCTATGGAATGCAATGAAAGCAGTTCTAAATGGGAAATTTATAGTGACAAATTCTCACTGGAGAAAAACTGAATGAGCTCAAATAAACAACCTAAAGATGAACTTCTAAATTCTAGGAAAAGAAGAACAAATCAAACTCAAAGCTCCTATGAGGAAATTATAAAGAGTACAAAGTAATCAATTGAGTCTAAAAACAATACAAAGAGTCAATGAATTGAAAACTTCTTTCTTTGAAAGAATTAATGAAGTTGATAAACCATTAGTCAACCTCACCAAAAAGGGGGAAAAAATTACAAATTCAACTGCTTTGGAAAATAAAGGGGAAAATCACAACAGATCCTACAAGAATTCAGAAGATCATACTACTATGAGAACCTACATTCTAATAAGATGGAAAACACAGGAGAAATAGACAGATTCCTAGAAACAATCCAACTGCCAAAACCAAATCAAGAAGATATAAAAATTCTAAATAACTTGATAACAGCCAATAAAATTGAAAATGTAATTTAAAATTTACCAACAAAGAAAAAGTTAAGCTGTGATGGATTCATCACTGAATTCTACAGGAAATTTAGAGAACTAATGCCACTATTGCTGAAACTTTTTAGGGAAATTGACAGGGAAGTAATACGCCCAAAATCATCTCTGGAGATAAGTGTTATCCTGACTCCAAAACTAGAGAGAAACCAAACTAAAAAAAGAAAACTACAGGCCAATCTCCCTAATGAATGCAAATGTAAAAATCCTCAATAAGATACTAGCAAATAGAACGCAGCATATTATCAAGATTATATACCATGACCAAATTGGATTCATATCAGGGATGCAGGGATTGTTCACCATATGAAAATCAATAATATAATGCAGTATATTAACAAAACCAAAGACAAAAATCATGTGATCATCTCCATAGATGCAGAAAATGCATCTGACAAAGTCCACCACTCATCCATGATTGCAAAAGCAATTCTGAACAAAGGCACACAGAAAGCATCACAATCTTGACTTGAAATTATGCTACAAGGCTATTTTGATAAAATCAGCATGATGATAGTAAAAAAAGCAGACCTGAGGATCAGTGGAACAGATTAGAAGATGCAGACACAGCTACAAACACAGCCAGCCACCCTGTCATTGACAAAGCAGCCCCACATGCTCACTGGAAGAAAGATAGTCTCTTTAATAAATGGTACTGGGCAAACTTGCTCTCCACTTGATGAAAAGTAAAATTAGATCCATGTCTATCATGTGTGCTAAACTAAAGTCAAAATGGATCAAAAATCTAAATATTAAAGATTTTGCACAACAAAAGAAATCACCAATAAAGTCAAAATACAACTCACAGAGTGGGAGAAAAAATTATAGCTAGTTGTCCCTCAGACAATGGACTTATATCTAGAACATATAAAGAATTGGAAAAAATCAGGACCCCAAAATTCAAAGACCCAATCCAAAAATGGGCATCTGAGATGAATACACACTTCTCAGATGAAGAAATACAGATAGCAAGTAAATATATGGAAAATTGTTCAGCATCATTGGTAATTCAAGAGATGCAAATTAAAACAACACTGAGAAACTCCACCTCATTCCAGAAACAATGGTTATCATCAGGAAAGCAACCGATTACAAATGCTGGAGGAGCTGTGAAGACAAAGGAATCCTTCTCCCTTGTTGGTAGCAGTGTAGACTGGTGAAACCACTGTGGAAATCAGTGTGGCGTTTCCTCAGAAAACTAGGATTAAAGGTCCCATTTGGGCCAGCTATTTCCCTTCTGAGTATCTTCCTAGAAGAATAAAAAGCATCATACCACAGCAATTTATGTGCACCCATGCTTATATCAGCACAACTTGTAAAAGCTAAATTTTGCAAACAACTCAAAAGCCCACCAACCAAGGAACAGATTAAAAAAAATGTAGGTTTTTTGTATGATGGAATGCTACCCAGTCCATTAAAAAAAGATAAACTCAAGACCTTTTTTGTTTGTCTTTCTGAAATAGGGTCTCACTATGCAGTTCAGGCTGGCTTTGAACTAATTTTGCAGCCCAGGCTTGTCTTGAAATCACAGTCCTCCTGCCTTAGCCTCCCAAGTGTTGGAATTATAGGCATGTGCCACTACACCCAGAAAACCTGAGACATTTAGAGGGAAATGTATGCAATTTGAGACCATACTCGTAAGAGAAATAAACCAGACCCACATGTGTAAAACGTCTTACCAGTGTGAGAATCTAAAAGCATAAAGTAAAAAATGTACAATATATTGTGAATAGAGAATTCTTCAAAGAAAAATAGTGATAGGAGAAAGATGAATGGGAAAATGAAAATATATATATAACTTAAGACAGTTAAGATAGACAGCTGGTTTCTCTTGCTTCATGGAGGGTAGAATTTTGTGCTAGTGATTTTCTAGAAAATGTTTCATGCCTGTATCTTGTGCCCTAAACAACTACTGTTAATATAACAATGTGCAATGTGTTGATTAATGTTACTGTCCTGCTAGCCTGTTTGGAAAAGCTGTTTTGTTGTCATTGCTTAATTTTTTTCTCTACAATTTTAAAAGTGTTCTGAGTAAGCAGAAGTATGAGGGGGAGACTTTAGCACTCCACTGAGACCTAGATGTCTTATCTGACCTCCCCACTCTCCTCTCCTATGGCTCTGAGGAAAAGTATGAGAAATTACGAGCAGTTTGGTTTTCAAAACACAGCACACAGTTGCTGAACATATGTTTCACACATGTAATCCCAGTTAGGATCAGAATTTCTGCACTATTTATGAAGACTCTGTCATAAAAATAAAACTAACCAGTGCCATGTGTGGGCCACTGCTGGAGTGGGACAGCCACATCCAAGCCTCTGTCCTTGAGTCAGCACCATCTGTGGACAGCACAGGGAGAGAACCAGGCCTCACCAGGAGGCGATCACCGCCTGTTCATTTCATTGCTTTCTTGGATTTGGTTTTATTCTCGTTTATGATAGATCTGATGGTAGAACAGCTATTTAAAAGATAGTAATACATATTATGGTGCCATTTTGGAAGTTCTTTATTGCATTTGTTTTGTTTTGACTGCTTCTATTCTATTCTGTTCAGTTTGATTTTTACTATGTCCAAAAGTATCTGCAGCTATTTTGAAGACAACAAAAGGCATTATGGTAACTATTGCTGTTGTGATAATGTTTGAAGTTCTGTATCACTTACACTAGTTTATTTTGATTGGTTTTATTCTAATTTTATTTTCCTTGGTTTTATCCTCTTTAAAATAAAATTTAAAAAGTTAAAATAAAAATAAGCCAGGTGAGGTGGCCCACACCTGTAATCTAAGTACTGAGAACAAAATGAGGCTGGTACGTTGCACATTGGGCTGCATTAAAAAAACAAAAAAACTTGTATTAGTAAGATTCTGTCTTAAAATAAAACATAAAAATGGCTGGAGATGAGGATCAGCGTGAATACTGATCAGTTCAATCCCCCCGTACCACAAAACAAAGAAAAATTGAGGTGATAATTACATGTGTCTTCAACACAAATCATTGCTTAGGTGTTTTAAAAGTGAATACCTCAGTTTTTGAGAACTAAATAATTTCCTTATAAGCAATGTTCCAGAAAATAGAAAATATAACATTTCTATAATGTTTGCGGTATACTGGGGATTGAATCCACATGGTGTCAATGGGCCAGCAAGGGGTGATTATGGATTTCACCGAAGACACCCCACTGATGAAATCTGGTGGAGACTGCTTCAACAGCATAAAGCATTTGGAACTTAACAAGAACCTGAGTTACCCAACTCCTGATATAGTGTGGAGTGCTCCATCTGTGTGTGGCCTGTTCTTGCCAAAAGTTCTAAAGAAAGCTTCTAGTTTTAACTGCCAGTTTATGGGAAAACTTGTTAAGACTTCCTCCTCCCCTGCTATTATGTCATTCGACAACTGGAAACTAAAACAATGAAATATGGCTGCACGTGTTCTACGATGTGCAGATGAATATGTGAAGCAAAAATCACTCATTTTGGTTTTTGTGGTGGCTGGGATCAAACCTGGGGTTTTACACTGGTAGTCAAGTGCTCTGCAGCTGAGCCACATCCCCGGCCCCTGGAGTCATTGTGCAAAGCAATCTGACAACTTCTAACAAAGATAAATGTACTCCCACCCTTTAATCAGCAACCTGTAATTCTTGGTATTTATTCAAGTTTATATACCCCTCTCCCCCCCAAAACAGGCACACATATCTTTAAAGCACTACTTACTTGTTTTTGAGACAGGATTTTGCTGTTTCCAAACTAGCCTTGAACTAGTTAGCCCCAGCTGGCCTCAAACTTGTGATGATCCTCCTGTGTCAGCTTCTCAACCTAGTTTTATTCATAATGCCTCAAAAGCACCCTAAATGTCCTTTAGTAGGTAAATGAATGCATAAACTGGAACATCTTGGTCATGGAATACTACTCAGCAATTATTTTTAAATTGCTTTACGACCAAAAAAAACTTGCTAAGTGCAGGAGATGCACACTCACAATCCCAGCACTCAGGAGGTGGAGGCTAAAGGCTCAGAAATTCAAGGATGTGCTGGGCTAAGTAGCAAGATCCTGTCCTCACAACAGAAGTGAAATTAATTGCACATTGCTGGGTAAAAACTGTCGAAAACTACATGTTGTCCAATTTTAAGTATTCAGCACTATAGAGAAACAAAACCATGGAGATGGTAGGAGCTGTGCTTCCCTGAGGAAGGAAACTAGATGAGTTTTAGGGCAATGAAACAATTCTGTATGATACTGTGTTAGCTGCATGTTGTCAAATATTGTCAAACCTCACAGACTGGCTGGACACAAGGATGCACGGCAACAGTCCCAGCTACTTGGGAGCAGGATCACAGGTTTAAGGCACTCTGGGCTACTCCATGAGATGCTGTCTACTTATTTTATATAGATATGTTTTTTGAGACAGAGTCTCACAGTGTAATTCAGGCTGGTCTTGAGTTTACCATGTAGCCTTGAACTAGTCGGGGTCCTCTGGGGCTGAGGACCCCGACTAGTTCAGCCTCCTGAGGGCTGGGATTATAGGCCTGTGCACACCACCCCAAGTGGCAATAATAGTTTTAGAAAGGGTCCTGAGCTTAATCTCTAATACTGTAAATAACACATTCAGAATGAAACCTGATGTGAAGCACATGCTTTGCTTCTAAGCTTTTCTGCTTTTAGAGCAGAAAAGTAAATCTAATTACTTATGAGCCACACCTAGGCATGGTAGCATATACCTAGAACCCAGCACTACAGAGGCAGGAGGATCACTGCTAGTTTGAGGTCAGCCTCAGCTACATAGTGAGTTCATGACTGTTAGCACTATGTAAGACCCTGTCTCAAAAGAGAAAGCAAAAGAAAAAAATATTATGTATATATTAATTACAACAAAACCAGAGCCAATTGCTTCTATATAAGTAAGTACTTAATAAGTCTGACTCCTGATACCAAGGGATGCTAAAGATGGTTAGGATCCCATCTTAGGACAGTCATTCATATGCATGTCACTATCCACGGTTCTCTACCACTTGCCCTGGTAGAGACAGGAGGAGACGCGAGTATATTTATGTCCTGTTCTGTAGACAAGAGTGGAAAGGCAGAAAGCTTTTCTTGCCTGGTTCTTCTCAATCAGTTTCAGATCAAAATGACCCTTTAACATTGATTAAGGGGGCATGTGTTGGGGTGATGTACTCTGGTCTCCTACAAGATGTCTCTTTCTCTTTCCCATAATTAATTTCTTCATCATCTTTTTATTCCTACAAGACAATTAGAAAAATAAATGTAAATGATTACTACAATGTGATAAACTGCTCTACACCAAATACCATGATTAGAGTAAAAAGGATTGCAATGTAAACAAAGTACCAGTTCTTACACACTCTCACCCATAATGTGTGCAATAATGACCCTAGCTAGGAGATGCTGGTCTCTTATCCAGACTTCTCAGGATTGTTTTTTTCACTATGTAGCCTAGGCTGGCCTTGAATTTACGGTGATCCTCCTGTCTCAGCTTCCTAAATGCTGGGATTATAAATGTTCACCACCATACTTGACTTTTCCCTATTATCTCGTATATTGTTCTTTAAAGTCTGCAGTTTCCATGTGTGCCACAGTCTCTTATTTCCATGTTCATATTGGCCCTTTTTCCTTAAGGGAGGGCAAGTTACGAATTTCCTGTCAGTGCATCCTTTAGCTGAGTGACTGCTTCTGAAATTTCCCCCAGGCTATTCTGACAGCCACTTCCTAGGAGAGTCCTCATCTTCTTGTGACTGGTTTCCATGAGTGTGCTGCATAAATTTTTTGTTTTATCCCCTAGAGAGTAATCCTGAGATGTGGCAGGATTTCTAATATTTATTGTTTCTTGTCTTAGAAAAGCTCTCCAAGGCCTGGTGTGGTGGTCATGCTTGCTTGTGATCCCAGCACTTGAGAAGCTGAGACAGCATAATTGCCTTGAATTTGAAGCCAGTCTGGGCTACATGGTGAGATGAGAGCAAGCTGGATTATATAGGACCCTGCCCTCTGCAAAACAGAGACAAGCTCACTAATATTATGGTGAATTTAAAGTCGTAACTTACACACAATTTTTTAAAGGCTGCTAAGAACTAGTTACATTTATCTCACTTCCAACTCACTAAGTTCTTTTTGTTGGATCTATATAGCAATTAAGAACATAGCATGTTTGCTCTCTGCCTTCTCTACATTAGTCTGAAATACATCTAGGTGTCTTATGCTTGTTTTGAGACAGAGTGTAGTACAGGTTAGCCTGAACTCTACAAATTCTCCTGCTTCAGCCTCCAAGTGCTGAGATCACAGATGTGTGCCTCTGTAGCTGACTGTCTAGACATCCCTTCTGTGCACTCTGCTTAGGAAGATATTCAGAGCTTAACAGATTACCTTTGAACACATTCTGGGCATAACATGTTATCTTCTGTGCCGGGGGATGGGAAGATGCAGGCTGGTAACAGAAAGAGGGCGATCATTTTCTTGGGACTATTGGGGACCCAAGTGTGGCCTGAGCGGAACTGCAGGCGAACCCAGCCCTTCACATCTGCAGAGCGAAGCTGACCGTGGACCACGCACCACCTGACACCTGTGGAGGGAACAGAGTAGAGGAAGACAGTGGGATTGAGAGAGACTGCAGGCACTCTCAAGTTTTATATTCTGTAAGCAAATCAGCTGAAGATGCACAGAAAATGTGTATTAAAAGATGCTATGACCTATAATCCCAGCACTTTGGAGACTGAGGCAATAGAATTACCATGAGTTCCAGATCAGCCTGGACTACATAGTGAGACCTTGTCTCAAACAAAAAACAAAACATAATAAAAAACAATTATAAACAAGTCACATTTTTGGAATATTTCCTTTATTTATTTTGGTCTTTTAGACAGTCTCACTATGCAATTCAATATGGCCTTGAACTTACTTTGTAGCCAAGCCTGGTCTTAAACTTGCAATAATCCTCAAGCCTCAGCCTTCCAAATGTGTGAGCCACTTTGTCCGGCTTCCTTTGTTTCTTGTCCAGGATTTTACTAATTGTCCTATACAAGTGTACTCACTATTAAGTACATTCACCACCCCCCTTTTTTTTCTAGTGAATGGAGGGGAGCAGGGCTAAGTAAGTGCTCTGCCCACTGAGGTGTATCCAAGATGCCTGATTTTCTTATTTTAGAGGAGGTAGTTGGCTTATGATGTTAGATATCATAACTTCTCCGGTACTGAGACAGATGCAGTATTACGACCCAGCCCATTTGTCTAAGCAGCTACCCTGTGCTGCCTCGGCCTCAGTCTGTACAGTGTAGGGTCTGGGGCATAGCTCCATGGTGTGGTGCTTTTCTAGCATGTGTGAGGTTGTGAGCTCAATACCGAGCATCCTATCAGGTATGGTGCAGCACACCTGTGATCCCAGCACTGGAGAGGCTGAGGTAGGAGAATCACCAAGAGTTCAAGGCCAGCCTGGGCTGTACAGTGAGTTCAAAGCCAGCTGAACTTCACAGAGAGATGCTCTCTCAACCAAAAACAAGACACAGTCCCCACACCAGAGAAAAGGAAAGGAACCTTAGGTTTGAGATCTGTGTCCTGAGAAATCTTCTCGATTGTTTATCAGGCTGGCCTTGAACTCACTATGTCCAAGCTGGACTTTAACTCATGGCAATCCTTGTGCCTCAGTCTCCCAAGTGCTGGGCTTACAGGTGTGCACCACCACAAATGGTGTTCATTTGACTTATTTTTTTAACTGCCTGCTTTTATTTTTGTCGTACTGGACTGATTGAGCTGTACCCTAGCTGTGTAACAAACTTTTTTTACTTTTTACCCTTCAGTTCTGGAGGACTGAAGCTACATTGAGCTACACTGTCATCCCCCCACCTCTCTTTTCCTTTTTTCTTTTGTCTTTGAGACGGGGTTTCACTTTGCTATTCCACCTGGACTTGACCTCACTTTGAAGCTCAGGCTGGACTCACAGCACTCCTCTGGCTCCAACTCCTGTGTGCTAAATTACAGGCATGAACCTCCACGACTGTCTGTCAAGCCCCTTTGGATCATTTATTTTGAGACAAGGTCTCACTACATCACTAAGTCAACCAGTTTGGACATGAACCTTCAATGCTCCTGCCTTAGCCTCTCGAGTGCTGGGGTTGCAGGCAAGCATCACCACATCTGGGTATATTTTTGTAGACCAAGAAACCAGGTATTAAGCAAAGTAACTTGGAATCACCACACACCTATGTCATGAATACATTCAGGGAGTGAGAAGACAACCTTAACAGCCAACCATCAGTGTTATCTGAGACAGAGTCTCACTGGGTAGTTCAGGCTGCTGTTATATTCACTACATAGCCCAGGCTAGCCTCAAACTTGTGACGATCCTGCCTCAGCCTTCAAGTACTGTGAATATAGGTGTCTACCACCATGCTTGGCTACAGTACTGAGTTATGCTGCCTTCCCAGCTTGGAATATTTTTTAGAGCTGCAAAAATTTCCATACTCAACCAGCTGGCTTAAGGATCCATCTCAACAAAATTTGATTATTTGAGCCAGGCATGGTAGCAATCTCAGTACCAAGAGGCTAAAGCAGGAAGATCTGTCTCCATGAGTTCGAGGCCAACCTGAACTACATAGTGTGTCTCTGTCTCAGCAAACTGAAACTTGATATTCACCATTCAAGGAAGAAATAAACCCTTTGTGAAGACAGCTTCTGATCTATGGATATTGTAACTAACTACTCTGCATCTTGTCTTGTACTGATGTTAACCTCATTTCTCTGAAAGAGGACTCATACCCTAAGGTTCATCTTACCAGGGGCTTGGGGCAAGAAGGCCTCCGTGGACTTGGGTGTGGAGCAGGAAGCCACAGCCTTGGGCTCACCCACTCTCGATGCTATTCTTGCCCAAGATGCCAAGATGGACTCCGTAGCCGAAGTCATCACTTCAACTACATTAGTTGCTTCCTCTTTCAGACTTGCACCCTCACGTCTCATGGATTTCTTCTTGGGGCCCGCCCTGTGTTTCCTGTATTTGGCCTCCATTGGTGTTCCAGGCACATTCTGCAAAAGAAAATTAGGCGTTTTTGGAGAAGTGTGATTTCCGTGGAGACTTTGGAAAAGAAAGGAAATAGGGGCTGGGGATTTAGCTTAGTGGCTAAGTGCCTGCCTTGCAAGCAGGTGGTCAAAGGTAAGAAACCCGTGCTTTAGAGCCCAACACACATGGAAATGTAAACAGAGCAGGAAGCCCCACAGTGCAGGCCACCCCCCACAGCTGCACCCCTAAACTCACACATTCCTGCTGAGGGTACGCATGCTTCAGGAGCCGCAAGTAGACCTCTATTTTCTATGGAGATTGGAAGGGAAAGAGGGGTTACAAGTTGACAAATGTCCCCATGTTCGTCCCCACAGCAGCATCCCATGGGGACTCACCTGGCCATCGGTGCTCAAGTTAAAATGCTGGCACCAGGTCCGCAAGGTGTTTCGAGACACCTCATTCACTGGGGGCAGAAAGGTCGGCAGGGGAGGGGCTGCGGCCTTACACTTGGCTCTGGGGCAGTTTTTCAACTCTTCCTGTCTCTGTGGAAGGTGAACTGAGCAAGGAACAGAACCAAACCAGTCATTGTTTAATGTCATAAGATTCTTCTGTAAGTTCACAAAGGTTTTCTGACCTCTCTCACAAACCAGCTTGTTCATAAATCAGGTTTTCACACCTATTACAATGGGGCAACAGATTCAGGAATTAAAAGACTTGCCCAAGATAGTATAATCCCTAAAGGACTCAAATCCACGCTTTGATTCTAAACTCCATGTTTTTAATGTTACACACACTTGCCTGCTTTTTGCAAATACTGGCAAAAACTTGGTTACAGCATTATATTGTATTTCTCCACGAAAGTATCTAAACTTTGAACCAGAAATATCAGCTGTCCCTACAAAAATCAAAGATACCATTTCTAAACCTACCCCGAAGCTACAGTGCTCTAACACTTGCCAGTCCAACACACTTCACCTTATTCAATCAAACCAGAAAATGAAACTTATTTCAGCTCTTCCTATGAAGTTATAGAAAGTCACCTATGAGGATAAAGTCCTGTACTAAGATTTTCAAGGGCTGATATTTACTAGTGATTACTCACCAAGCAAAAATACTAGATTTTTTTTTTTTTTTTAAATCACTTAATCTTAACAAGAAGCAAGTGTGTATTAACCTTTTCTTTCTCCTGGGCTGGGTGTGGTGGTACCTGCCTATAATCCCAGCACTGCATAGGCTGAGAGAGGAGGATCACCAAGAGTTCAAGGCATGGGGAGACTCTGTCTCCCCCACAAAATAAAAATACTCAAGAGACTAAGTATTTCTTATTAGGCTTGGTTTTTTCATTCGTAGATCAGGGAAACCAATTACCACGGTCAACCACCATGCTTGGCCAGCCTGTGCTACACAGTAAGTTCCAAGCCAGCCTGAAATGCAGTGAGACCCTGTCTCACAACAAACAAAACTTTAAAACAAAACAAAGCAAAAAACCCAAAAGACAAACCTTTCCCCCAGTGTTGAATATTGAACCTGGGCTCCTTGCGCAGTCAGGCTGATGCTCTATCCCAGGCTGCACCCCCAGTGCATTAGCTTTCCTAGAAGAGCCTGAGCTTCATGGGTTGTGAATTCTGGACTGCAGGGTGGCTGCCCCCAAGAAAACACACTCCACCTAAAAGTGACTGATGCAGGCCTAGTTTGCATCTCAAAAGGGAGGCAGTTCAGGAGCATGAGAGTTGTTATCTTTTTAACCGAGTGAGTTTTAAGGTGGGTATTGTAGTTAGAAGACAAGGAAGAACAATCTTACTTTTCCTGGGCTCCCAGAGTCGCTAACTAAACAGTCTGTTCTCACACCTGCATCGCTTTTCCTAGCCCTCATAGGTGTGATACCTGCACTTCCTCGTACATCTGCCGGGGACCAAACATCTGGTTCCATTTGTTGCTCGCATTCCTCTGTAACGGGGACCAGCGTTAAAATCACATTTTCCTCATCTAGTTCCTCCTTTAAAGAAGAAGTTTCTTCCTTTGAAAAACTCTGAAAAGAGAAAAGTCAGAGATTCGCCTTTGGTGCCACATAATTGCTACTGTCAGGAATAAAAACTGCATTTGATGCTACATAACTGCAACCCAGGAATAAAAACATAGGAGATCACAGGTGCATGGAAAAGTGCTGGGATTCTGTGCATGCGATATGATTAGCAGAACTTTTATTAGGGTAAAGAAAATAATGAGGAATCAGGCAAAAGCCAATTTACAGGTGTGTGGTGAGGCAGCATACAGAAGAATGGGTTTGAAATTGGAGGTTTTTCCCTCCTCTGCTTCCCTCTCTAAGAGGGCGTTTGCGCCCTTCCGCCTTCTGCCACAACTCGCCCAGCAAACTGGGGCCAAACGCACCACACAGCAGCTCTCTCCTCATCCAGCTTCCACTGACTCCTCAATCAGCAGGCCGAGCTCCTGCTCCCAGAAAACCCTCCAGTGGCTACTTCTTGCCATTCAGGTTGAAGACAAAAGTCAAAAAATATGCTCTGATTGGTAGCCTGCGAATTCCCGAGCAGGCCGGGCCCTGGGAGGGCTGAATGAACGCGCTCTAGTGTTTGGTTGCTAAGTTACGCAGCGCACAGCACAGAGCAGGCTCTCGGCTTTGGGCGCGTGGGGTGTGGTTTGCTGTTTGCTCTAGGGTGTCGGCAGTGGAGTCCGGGCCCTGTGCAATCTATGCAAAGGCTCTGCCTTGGGCACTGTCAAGAGGGTGCACGAAGCAAGGTAATGAGGTAGAGGGGGGAGCCCACACGCTTGCTGGCACTTTCTGTATTTCTCCTATTTAGTCCTCTAGTTGACCGTGGTAATTGGTTTCCCTGATCTACGAATGAAAAACCCAAGCCTTCCCAAGTTAAGTGAGCAATACTAGGGCGAAGCCTGTCCTGAGTGCCCGGAACCCAGCTCTTCCCCTCAGGTGAAAGAAAACCCCTTCCAGACCCAGTATAACCGGATCTAGAGGCTCCGGGCCACTCCTCTCTCCCTGCCCTGATTTAAATTCAATGGATCCATTACCCGCAGGCTCTGGCTTGCAATTAGTGATTTCTGCATTTGTAAACCACTCTCCCCAAGCACAGCCCAAGATTCCTTCTGGTCACTAGGCGCGCTGCTTGCACCACTCAGGAATCCGAGCCCGCTCGGAGGGACCACGCGCCGGCGCTGGGCTAGAGAGCTCTATTCTGGGCTGCAGAGCCCTGCTCTGGGCTGCTCCTGCTCGGCCCCAGGAAGTGATCCCTGTAATACCCTGTGTCTCCTCAGTCCTCATCTCGACCAGGAGGACGCCCAGCCCCACCCGGAAACCCATCCGGTACTAAGGACATTGGGAGTTCCTTTTTATTCTTGGAGACAAAAAAATCAAATCGAGTCACTTTACTTTCTAGCTGTCTCCATGATACCCATTTTTCTTCCTTTAAAAGGTTAGTGCTTAGCTTCTCTACCACTCTTATCTTACCCAGTGACAACACTTCTTTTCTTATAAAAATAAACTTTTTTCTTTCCATGAGAAGTGGAAAACCACTTTTCCTTTTCTCTCACCTAAATCCACATAGTGTGAATCTTGGAAGAAAAGAGGAAGCAATTCATGTGCTATGATAAGGCTCCAAGATGGAAATTTCCTGTACTCAGAGCTTGACTGGTAGCAAAAAAAAAAAACCACTCAGAGACCCGGGAAGATTTTGAGTGCGAAATCTTACTAGAAAGCAAACTCACCTGGCCACCGTGGTTGCTGGCAGCTGACATCCTGAAGACCTCCCGGGAGACAAAGCCCAGCGGAGGCCCTCTGAGACTTTCACCTTGTCACCTGAGGGCGTCGGACTGCTCCTTTTATAGGCAAATTTCTCCCCTACTTCCTGTTACCTGGGGCTGTTTTCCTCCCCTCTGTTTCCTCTCTTAGCGTTTGACAAAGTATGATTCTACCTGTGTTTCAGCCACAGGACCCCGCTCTCTCCACCCAGTGATGCTGGAGTTATTAAGCCATTCGTATTAACACAAATGATTAAAAAAAAAAAAAAAAAAAAAAAAAACTCGGATTCTTCATTTTGTTAAGGGTGAGATTTAGGAGAAAACCAGGCGTGGCAAAACCTTGCTGACAAATTTCAAGGCCTGATGGAGTGGCTGGAGTACTCTCAGAGTAATCCTAGGCTGACACTCATGAGAGTTTCAAGGATTTACTATGAACAGGAAAATATGGAAGCCAGGTGTGGTGGCGCACACCTATAATCCCAGCACCCTGGAGGCTGAGGCAGGAAGATGGCTGGGAGATTCAGGACAGCCTGCCTGGATTACATAGTGAAATCTGTTTCAAATACAGACATACGGAGATACGTATTTTTAAAAGACATATTTTAGAGAGGTGTCTTATTTATTTATTTTTGTCTTTTTGAGACAGGGTCTTGCTATGCAGTTCAGGCTGGCCTTGAGCTCACTTCGTAGCCCAGGCTGGTCTCGAACTTGCAATGATCTTCCTGCCTCAGCCTCCAGAGTACTGGGATTACAGTAGTGTGCCACCACGCCCCGTTTATTTTTTTGAGACCGTTTCACTATGTATTTCAGGCTGTAAATGCGCTGTGTGGTCAATGCTGGCCCGGGATTCACAGCCATTCTCCTGCTTCATCTCCCAACGACTGGAATCACAGGTGTGCACCACCATGCTCAACTCGCCTGGTGTTTTCTAACTGATTTATTCTCAAAAGTATGGAACACGCACTCACTATTTACGGCTGTAAGGAATATATGGCTTATGACTCAGGAGGTTGAGGCAGGAGAATCTGAGTTTGAGGCCAGCATGAACGATTAGGGAGATTGTCTCAACAACAAAACAAAAAATGTCTCAAAATCTACTTCTAAACACAAATATTTAACAATAATATTGAGAGGGGAGAGGCTTGGTCACTAGAATAGGAGCAGCAAAAACCCGGAACACTAAGGTGTGGAATGGCATGAGGAGACCTGTTTGGGAAAGGCTGGAGCTTCATTCAGGAGCAGATGAAGTGGATCCGTACCCAGGTCCCCCTGAGGAGCCAGGACTACTTCAGTGTCATCTGCCCACAATAGTGCAGCATGAAGATCAGTCCTCTTGCGTGGATTTTCTCTGCACCTAGGAAAAGGCTCCATTAGTCTCAAAGTGCATGTTCAAAGCTCAGCCTGCAAGGGCTTTCAGTCTCTCGAGGAACTGACTGGAAAGGAGTCGGAGGCCCAGCCTAGACTGCCTAAACTGCATTTCTGAGGGCCGCTCCAGGAATCTACTCAGCAAGTCTTCCTGTCCTTCTCTGGCTCCCAGGGTCTAGAAGCACTGGATGGGCCAGGATTTGACCAAATGGCTTTGGAGATGGATAAAGGTAGATAGTACTTCTCACATCCTGGGTCTTTCCTTGCAAGATGGCCCAAGGGGACTCAAGAAATCACAGATAATTCAGCTGCCTACGAGGGGGTAGGGCCCACTGCTTATCTGGGGGTTTAGAGAAACTAGCAAGCTAGCCTGGGGGATCCCAGTGCTTTGGGACTGTGTGTCTCCTGGGAAGGTGACTTCATGACCACGTTTGCTTTTCTTTAGAATCTCTGTCACATATAAGTCAGCTTGTTTGTTTCCCAGAGAGCGGCTCTATTTCTCTCTGTCTCTCTCTATGCCTCTCTCTCTTCCTCCCTCTTTCTCTGCCTCTACTGAGGTTTAAACATAGAGTTACACCACTAGTCCTTTTTTTAATTTTAATTAATTCATTAATTTTTATTTATTTACTTATTTATTTTTTTGAGACAAGATCTTGCTATGTAGTTCAGGCTGTCCTTGAATTCACTATGTAACCCAGACTGGCCTCAAACTCCCAACTGCAGGGATTACAGGTGTGTTCCACCACGCCTTAGTCATTTTGTTTTTGCTTTTATTTTGAGACCACGTGTCTTTACAGCCCAGGCTGGCCTTGAATTCCAGTGATCCTCCTGCCTCAGTCTCCTGAGTGCTGGGATTATAGGAGTGCAGCACCACATTTGATTTGAACAGGCTTTTCTGTGATAGATCTCTTGTTCCAAAAGCCAAGTTACCTCAACTAGTAGGTACATCAATTCCCATTGTGCCTTTGGAAATTATAGAAATGATTCCTGTGTCTGTGTGTAAAACCACAGGGCCTCCTTGAACAGACTCGGGACAGGATTCCAATTATTACCAGGTCTTTTCAAACTTTTACTCTAATAACCAGGGTTCATGATCATCTGTGTTTCGGCATCAATACTGATCTTCAGAAGGCCTGGTTTCTCTTTTGTAGTGTTACAGTGACATGGTGAAGTGGTTGTAGGTCTCTCAAGGAAAGCCTGGGACAGTCATGACAGGAAACAGGTGGCAGCCCTTGACCTCCCCCCACCTTGGGGACGCTGTCACCCCCTAGTAGGTCCTGAATCTGCCACCGAAGCTCAGCTCTGGGAGCTGATTGAGGAATCATGACTTCGGGGTGACCTCCCTCAGCCTGTTGGGCTTCATTTGTCCTCAGATTGTTTTGTCTGCAGGTGTTGGGGGGGCACCCTTGTTGGCTGCTGGCTGCTCTGCCCTGGCGAGCCACGCTCTGTAAACTCCCTTCTTGGCCCTGTAGCACAGGCCCTTTGTCTGCCTCCAGTCTCCCTAAACTTCAGCCTGCTGGCTCCTGGTCACTAAGTGGCATCACCAGGTTTTATTATTTCACAGTCCCCATTGCCAGGATGACATTAAAGCACAGCAAGCCCACTGTATCACCATCACCAGCCCTGCCTGCAGAGGACCCAGGACCAGCACCTGCCAGCATCACTGAATGCTTCTTCCCGGGGGAGCATCACTGGCTGGTGGGTACAGCCATCCCCACAAGCCTGCCACTTCAGCCTCTTCACTGTTTTCTCTGTCCTCTGCTGTGACAATGTGAGTATTTCTGTTAGGCTCTGTAAGGACTGTCACTTTCTCCAGGCCTCCAAGAATTGTCCTAGCAGGGCATTTGTCCCATCTCCTGGGACCTTTGATAACTGCTCCATCCTGTGCAGAAGAATGTGCCCCAAGGCAGTGAACTCTTATTTAGCATGTGTTGCAACACCTGGACCAACTGCGCTCACACCTGTCGGGATTGGACTCCTAACCCTGCCAGTGCTGGCAGCCCACCCAGCAGCTCCCTCAGCAAATACTCTTTCCTCATGGGGAGTCCATAGCCCCTCCCCTGGGCTGTGTGGGAACAAGGCTGTGAGTTATTGGCTTGGCAGTGGAGGAGGGGCCAGATAGAGTTTCTGAGTCCAGTGTCTTTCCCCTGCGGAGCAGCAGCCTCCATCACAGCATCTTCTAGTCTGGGAGCAGTGCTGGCTGATCCTGGGAACTGCAGATTTGGTGAATTCACAGTGCTTTGGAACCAGCACTCTGGCATTCTTCTCAGCTCCTGGATGCAGCTGCAGGGCCAGATCTGCCTTGCTGGTCGACTGACTTCAATGCAGCAGACCTCCCTGTGTGCAACTCACAACCATAGCCCCCAGTTTAGGCCAGCTCCACTTTGTTTGTTTTTGTTTTGTTGAGACAGGGTCACATTGTAGTTTAGGCTGACCTGCACTCCCTATGGAGCTCCGGCTGGCCTAGAGCTTGAGGTGATCCTCCTGCCTCAGCCTCCCAAGTGCTGGGCATGTGCTATTATGCCTGGCTCTCTGTTTTCTTTGTATATGTAAAAAACCCGGAATTTTAAAAATTCCTGAATTGTTGCACATGCAAGAGCATTTCTCTCCACTGGGGCAGCCCCCTCCATAGTTTTGGTTTTTTTAAGGTGAAATTTCACCATGTAGTCTAAACTGATCTCCAACCTGCTATGTAGCCCAGGCTGCCCTTCAAACTTGCAATCCTCCTGCCTCAGACTCCCAAATAGCTGGGACTAGAGGTGTGCACCACCGCTCTCAGCCTACCAGGACATTTTTTTTTAAAGACAGAGTCTTGCTATGTAGTACATGCTGACCTCAAACTCATTACATAGCCCAGGTTTTATTATTTCACAGTCTGAACTGAACTCAAATTTGCATTGATCCTCCTGCCTCAGCCTCCTAAATTCTGGAATAAGAAGTGTGTGTCACCACACCTGGTATATCAGGACATTTATTTAAGTCACCTCCAGTGAAGTCTTCAGCAACTGGACCACCACTGTGTGCCAGGATCTCCCTGTGCCACATGAGACGGAGGATGGTGCCACCGCCCTCTCCGGGCCCCCATCCTTTCTCCTCCTCCCACATCTTCCTCCTCCATTTTACTTTTTCTGATACTGGAGATTGAACTGAGGGTGTTTTTGAGACAGGGCTTGCTAAGATACTAACTTGCTCAGGCTGGATTTGAACTCCTGAGTTACATCCTGGGTATACACATCGGGAGTTTAAAGCAGGGACCACTTTGGGGCATGGAGCTACTGAGCGGGAGAGCATTTACTTTGCAGGTGCAAGGCCCTGGATTTAATCCCCAGCACTGCAAAAATGCTTAAAAAACAAACAAGCAAACACACAAACAAACAAGTAATTTAGGACCATTGATCAGTTACTGTCTCTGCCATAGAGCAAGAAAGCACACCTGCGCAGCCATGACCACAATGCTTCCTGTTCTTTACCTTGAAAGAAAGAGAAGCCGGGTACTCAGCTGTGGTGCTTCGCCCTTAGACACATGGGGGGAGACATTTCCCCCGGAATAATTACACTCCTCTGTGGGAGAACAGGGCCCAGTCCCTGGGCTTGGCATTCAATTCTGGACCAGGTGTGGTGGTGCACATCTCTAATCCCAGCTTTCTGGGAGGCAGAGGCAGGAGAAATCCAAGTGCAATGCTATCCTGGGCAGGTTAGTGGTCCAGTAAGACTCTGCTTCAAAATAAACAAAAAGAGATGGGGATGCCCTTGGATTCATTCTCAGTACCACAAAAAGCAAAAGAAGGAGAAGGAGGAAAGGAAGAAGGAAGAAAAGGAGCAGGAGGAAGAGGAGGAGGAAAGTGTCAGCTAAGGAAAAGTATTGGCAATGGTCAATAGAAAGTGAGTTACATTTCCCCAAACTGAGGCCTTTGGGCTCTAGAATAAATTTTGGTGTGTGTTCTTTTTTCCTGTAAAGGAGAGATAGGGCCAGGGATGCAGCTCAGCAGCTCAGTTCAATTCCCAGTACAAAGGAAGGAAGGAAGGAAGGAAGGAAGGAAGGAAGGAAAGAAGGAAGGAAGAAAAGAAGAGAGAAAGAGCGAGAGAGAAAGAAAGAAAGAGCGAGAGAAAGAAAGAAAGAAAGAAAGAAAGAAAGAAAGAGAAATAGAAAGAAAGAAAAAAAGGGAGGGGGGAGCGAGAGGGGTGTGCTGCACCGGCGCCGCCCCTCTAACCTGTGGGCTATGGGGCGTGGAGCGGTTTGTCCCGCGGCCTGACCTGCACCCCTGTCCCCTGCAGGATGATGACCGCTGAGCGAGAGCACCCCAGGAGCTGCCCCCTCCCCCCCCCCCCGCCCCATCGCGGAGTCTCAGGGACTCAAGTGACGGCTCACACACGGAGGGGCCCCTGTGGTCCGCAGCCCTGGGCGGTTCGAATCTGACCCTTTCCTTGCTGGTCTGAGTGACTCATCAGGAGCAGTCGGTGGGGTCAAGCACAGTGGCCCCCAGGACCTCCCTCCTTCTGCCCTGCCTTTGCAGAGGCCCAGCCAACACCAGAGATCTTCCTCCACAGGTCTCCAGGCCTGCAGGCAGCTGCAGAGCCTGCCCGGAGTGGGGGACTGCTTACCTCTCTTTATTTCCTTTTTTGCAGCCCTGGGGATTGAACACCGGGCCTTCATGCTGAGCTGAATCCCCCATTGGTTTTTCATTTTTTGAAATCTTAAAACAGGGTCTTTACTAGGCTGCTAAGTTGCCCAGGATGGGCTTCAACTTGCTATCCTTCCACAGGAAAAGAAGAGTTAAATTTAGTCAGGCGAAATGGAATATGCTTGTAATCCTAGCAGTTGGGAGGCTGAGGCAGGAAGATCAGAAGCTTGAGTCCCACCTGGGCAGCTGTGGATGTGACTTCCGTGGTAGAGGGCCCTGGGGTTTAATCTCAAATAATGGGGAGGAGGGTGGAAAACTTGATAGTGTCAGCTTTGTTCTGGAAAAAGTTAATTTTAAAGAACAGAAGCTTATGGACTGAAAAATCCACAAACTGTGAGCTAAATAAACCTTGCCTTCCCTAAAAAAAAAATAATAAAAAAAAAAGTAAAAAATAAAAAAGACCACAAGCTAAGAAAGTAAGAGTAAAATAGTCACAAATTATTCTTGTATTGATCTCTGGTTGGTGCAGCACATTATATATGTTTTTTTTTTTTAATTGTTACAACCCAGTGGGATAAAATTAGGATGTTATCACTTACTTAACAAATATCCAAGGCCAACAGCAACGAAAAGCACAGAGCCTGGCCGGAGACATAGCTGTAAAGTGCCTGCTTGGCAAATTGACCCTCAGACTCTTAGGCTGTTCTTTTTTCTTTGTTTCTTTCTTTTTCTTTTTTCATTTTCATTTTTCTTTGTCTGTTTCTTTCTTTTGTTTTTGTTTTTTTGAGACAGGACCTCACTATGCAGTTCAGGCTGGCCTTGAGCTCACTTTGTAGCCCAGATTGGCCTCAAATTTTCAACAGTCCTCCTGCCTCAGTCTCTTGCGTGCTGGGATTGCAGGCATGCACCACCATGCCCAGCTGCTTTTTTTTTTTTTTTTTTTTTGTCTTTTTGAGACAGGGTCTCACTGTGCAGTTCAGGCTGGTCTTGAACTTGCAATGATCCTCCAGCTTTAGCCTCTTGAGTGCTAGGATTACAGACGTGAGTCACCATGCTTGGCTTCTACTTTTATTTTTTGAGACAAGGTCTTGTGTGATTCTGGCTGACCTTGAACTCACTGTGTAGTGCAAACTGGCCTCAAACTAACGATGGTCCATCCTCCTCAGCCTCCCAAATGAGGATTACAGATATATGCTACCAGCTCAGCTCATAAAATTTTCCTTCTCTTGAGTCAAGTCTCACTAGGTAGCTAAATTGCTGAACCTAGGTTTTAATTTTAGATCTTTCTGCCTCAGCCTCCAGAAGCATTGGGATTACAGGCATGTGCTACCACTCCCCGCTCATTTTCTTTGTGTAAGTCATTAACACGTCGTGCTTGCCACTGATTTGTTGTTGTTGTTTTGATTTTGTAGCTCCCACTGATAGGCTGACTCACATCTGATTGTAAGTGGGCTCTATTAACCAAGTAAGAGAATGGAGCTAAGACCTGAACACACAAATCCTCAGGTGACCACTGTCTTCATTTCATAGCACAGCACCCTCCCACCACATATGACCAGACTGCTTTCTCTGCAACTTCTTCTGCTTCTCAGAACTCCTCACATACTTGTGTACTGTCCTTCATCTAGATGTGTCCTTCAGAGAGGAACACGTAGAGGCAATTTTTTTGCAAGAAGGGCAAGTAGTTCTGGGCTGGAGACACTCAGATCAGTGGTACAGGGATATATATCTGTATCTATAGATACATAGATATTGCTACTTTAAGACTCAATAAACACTACCCACTACCCCAAAGTACTTGGGACTAAATGAAATTCAAAGGATATCAGAGATAAAAAGATCTGCCCAACATGGTGGCCCATATAAATAATTCTAGCACTCAAGAAGCTGAGGCAGGAGGATCACTGAGAGTTTAGGACCCTGAACTACCGAAGAATCTGGGTCTAAAAAAAAAAAAATTACTCTAAACATTCTCTGCCTTTCTGTATGAGACCTGGTTACAGAGGAAATATCTGATCTATCTTAGCTGAAATGAATCATCAGACCATAACTAGAGGGTCTTGCCCTGAGCTTAAGGAGAAGAAGGAAAGGATGCCACTTAGAAAAGGATCTGAAGAGGCTTCCCACTTGGTATGTTAGTGGGAGTTCATAACCTTTTTTATTTATTTACCTATTTTATCTGAGACATTCTTACCAGGTAGCCCAGGTTGGCCTTGAATTTGTGATCCTTCTGCCTCAGCCTCCCAAGTGCTAGGATTACAGAAGTGCATCTCTGTTTCCAGCAAGTTCAGCCTTTTATACAGTCACACTTCTACCATTCAATTCCAAACAAAAATAAATAAATAAATAAGCAAGCCAGGCATTCTGGTTTATGCTTGTAATTGCAGTACTGAGAGAGGCGGAGGCAGGATTGCAAATTTAACTCCCACTTGGAAAATTTCAGACCCTGTATCAAAAACAAACAAGCCAAAATCTAGGTGTGGTGGTGCATGCCTGCCTGTAATCCCAGCACAGTGCAGGTTGAGGAATCGAGATCCTTTCTGAGAAACAAAAACAAAAATCTTTCTCAGGGTCTTAGGTCTGAAATCTCATAGATCAGTTAATAGGTTTTTTTCTGTTGTTTTCTTTGTTTGAGGCACGTTCTCACTAGGTAGTTCAGGATGGCCTTGAGTTCATAGCAATCTTGCCTCAGCCTCCTCAGTGCTGGGATTGATTATAGGCTCATTTAATACTATGCCTGGCTCATTTAATACTTTATTTTTTGTTAGTTTGTTTGTTTGCATAATTCAGGCTGATCTTGAACTCAAAGCAATTCTCCTGCCTTGGTCTCCCAAATTCTGGGATTATAGATGTGTGTCACCAAACCCATTTTAATTAATATTCAGTTAATTCATTATTTAGTTCATGCTTTTTTTGGTGTTTTTTTTTTTTTTTTTTTTTTTTTTTGGTACTGGAAATTGAACTCAGGACCTTGTGCCTGTCAGGCAGGCGCTGTGCTGCTGAGCTACATGCTTTTTCTTTGGGGGGTCGGGGGTATGGTGCTGAGGACTGAATCCAGGACTTCACACATGCTCAGCAGCTGCTCTGCTACTGATCTACACCCCTGGTCTATAAGATGTTTAATATAAAAGATGCGGGAGGAGCCTACCTTTGTGGTTTGCATAAATAATCCTAGCATTGATCCTCAGGTTCATAATCGTGATGATTGGGTGTTCATGCTCCATGCATGACATGTGCCTCCTTTGAACCTTGTTACGACATTGGCACATTACCCATCTGATGTAAAAAAAAAAATAATCCTAGCATTCTGGAGACAGCACTCAAGGCTGTGAGTTGGAGGCTAACTTGTGCTACACAGCATGATTTTCTCAAAAAACAACAAAATGAACAAGGACAGTGGTAATTCACTGGTAAGTATCAGTTTGAGAATCACATTGGTTGGTTTTGTGTGTGTGTGTGTGTGTGTGGCAGGGTTTGCATACATGGCCCAAATTGGCCTTAAACTCATGGCAACCTTCCTGCCTCAGCCTCCCAAGTCCATTTTACCTCATCCCCAATCAGAGTTGAACATCTGTGAAAGTAAAATCCTGAAGGACAGCACTCACCATCTGCCCTCTGGCTGATCTTTGCTCTGGAGGCAGGCTTTTCAGATACAAACCTGACCTTCAGCAGAGTCCTTCAGCTCCTGGCTTCCCTGTGCTTTTCAAGATAAACGCAAAACAAAGGCCCTACATTGTGTGAGCCTCCATTCCAATCATCAGACCTGATATCCGCCTCCCCCAGGGCTGCACACCCCGCTGGTCGCCCTTCACCTTCTGCTCACCTGAGGCCTTCCAAAATTTTCTGGAATTTTCTTTTAGAGGACTAGGAGAGAAGTACACACCTTGAGGAATGACTTCATCCTCCACTCTATTCCAGTCTGGGTCTCTCATGGCAGGGATGGGAGGACAGGGCTGCAGGCTCACCCTGCTGCTGAGAAAGCCTTGCTGGGTCCATTACTTCAAATTTTGGTGTTTGTCTTCTCCAATTTCCTGTTTGCCAGCAGAGAAGGAAATTTTCTTTCTTTTCTTTCTAAACAATTTACAATTTCAGGAGTTTTCTTGTTCTTTGGGTAATGATTGAAATACTGAGGGGTTGCTGCAGATACCTCTGAACTTTATATCTCAAACTCGGGGAGCCGGGAGTGGTGGTGCAGGCCTGTAATCGTAGCATTTGGGAGGATGAAGCAGGAGGACTGTGACAATTTCCTGAGGCCACGCTGGGCTACGCAGTGAGTTCAAGGGCAGCCTGAATCACTGAGACCATCTTACAGAGAGAAAAACCTCAATAAATAAAGATACGTCAGTATAAAGAGGTGAAACAGTTTTGTTCCCTCATTCCCTACCCTCCTTTCCTTCCCTCTTACAAAAGCTTTGTTTTCATGTTCTCCTTTTCTCTTTAATGTTTATTTTTCCATCTACTTTCTTCCCCTTCCCAGTTAAACATTTTCTTCCTATTTCACAATTCTTATGATATATTTTGGTCCTAATTTACACTTTCAGTTTCCCACATGAGAGAAACAACGTGGTACTTACACAAGTATGTCTCATTTACTTAAGAGCAGAAATGCCTTGAGAGTATCCTTCTTTGTAGCAGAGTGGTACTCTATTGTATAAAAAATCAGAAATAATAAAGGACTATGTAGAAAATTAAATAAACAAAAGATAGACATGAAGATGTAGCCCAGTGACAAGGTCCTAGATTCAATTCTTAGTACCCCAAATGTAAAAAGATAGTTAAGTATGGAATAATACTTTGGAGGAAGTTTTTATTTGGGGGTTTTTTGTTTTGTTTGGTCTTTTTGAGACAGCATCTTGCTGCGCAGTTCAGGCTGGCCTTGAGTTCACTTTGTGATCTTGAAAACGCGCAGTAATCTCCTGCCTCAGCCTCCCAACTGTTGGGATTACAGGCATGTGTCACCATGCCAGGCTTTTTTTTTTGAGACAGGATCACATTATATAATTCAGTTGGCCTTAAACTATGTAAACCAGCCTGACATTAAATTCAGACCTCCTCCCTTAGCCTCCCAAGTACTGGTATTACAGTTGAGTATCACCATGCTAGGTGAGGAAGAAATTTTTGTGTTTTGATTCTTAACTTCCATTCCTGATTTCCTTTTCCTTTATGCTGTGCAAATTTTCTGTCACTGATTTACACCCCTAGGTCCCTTATCCTTTTATAATTCATTCTGTCTTGGTTACTTTTCTCTCATTGCTGGGACAAAATACCCAACACTCAAAATTAAGGAAGGGAACGTTTGTTTAGGTCACAGTTTGTGGAGGTTTCTGTCCATAACCAGCTGGCTCCAAGGTGGGATGGCATGGTACAGGGCAACACTTCAAGGTGGCAGAAGACAGCAACAAGAGTAATAAAAGGGGAACAAGCCTGTTTTACTCCCTTATATTGTAATCCGGCTGCCACCTCCTAGGGCAGGTGTAGCCCTGTCACCCTCTTCCAGGCCTCAGGATGTTTACAGTGTGAGGACCCTGACTCCCTGCGGAATTGCTTACAAGTCTGGACTTCTCAAGTAGAAACAATATATCAGTCATAACACTCTAAGTGTTTTTCTTTGTGCTTCACTGGATATTTATTATTTTGGCATTATTTTTATTTTATTTGTACATTTTAGGTATACATAATGATGACACTGATAAAAGATAACTTGTACCTGTGTGTGATTTATCCTGCTTCTTTTTTCCAAATCCCTCTTCCTTCATTTCACTATTCTTTTTTCCCTTAGTTACAAAAGGTTTTTGTTTTGTTTTGTTTTTTTGGTGCTGGGAATCGAAGTCAGGACTCCACACTTGCAAGGCAGGCGCTAAATCCCCAGCCCCAAGTTACAGAAGTTTTATTTTGATTTTTCTCTTTTTTCTTTTTATTCTTTCCCCCTTCTTGTCTTCACTCCTATTCTCTTCCTATTACCCAGTCTCTACTATATGTTTTGGTCCTTATTTTCTCTCTCCGTTTCTCAGACTAGAGAAACAATGTGGTATTTATTTCACTTGAGAGTAAGTTCTCAAGGTGCATAGACATGTCTCAAACTTACCCTTCTTTATGGAAGAGTATGATATGATTTTTCTTTTCTTTTTATCTTTTTGAGACAGGGTCTCACCATGAAGTCCAGGCAGGCCTTGAGCTCACTCTGTAGCCCAGGCTGGTTTTGAACTTGCAACAATCCTCCTGCCTCAGCCTCCCAAGAACTGTTTTTTTTTACTCTTATTTTTCGTGTTTTTTTTTTAATTCACTAATACATTTTAGATATACATAATGATAACAATTGTCATAGGGAATTTGTACCCATGCATATTTTGCTTCCTGTTTTCCCATTCCCCTTTCTCCCTTTAACTCCTCTTCTGCTCCTTATTTACAAAAGCACGGTTTCCATTTTTTCCTTTGATTCTTTTTTTTTTTGTTTTGTTTTTGTCTATTTCCTTTCCCCCTCCCCTCTCCATTTTCCTCTTTCCATTTGAACATTTTCCCAGTATCTATTACACATTTTGGTCCTTATTTACACTTTTCATTCCTCATGTCTGATTTATATCACTTTAAAATATGGTCTTAAGGTGCATCCATCTACCTAGACATGTCTTATCTTTCTTTATGGTATACTAACACTCCATTATATAAAAAATACATCTTTTTTATCTATTCATTGGTTGATGGGCACTTGGGTTGTTTCTAAGATTTACCTATTAGGAACCATGCTGCTATAAGCATGTTTGTGCATGTATCATGGTGGCATGATGCTTTTAATACTTTTAGGACGATAGAAGGAGGAATATCTGAGTCCAAAGGAATCTCTAGTTTTTTTTTTTTTTTTTGGCCTTTTTCGTTTTTATCGGTACCAGGGATCGAACTCATGACTGCCTGCTTGCAAGGTAGGCACTTATGCCGCTGAACTAAATCCCCAGCCTGAAATCTCTAGTTTTAATTTTTTGAAAAATCTCCATGCTGATTTCCTCAGTGGCTGCACCAATCTACACTTTGACCAGCAGTGGAGAAGTCCTTCCCCATATCCCCTTCAGCATTTGTTGTTGATTGATTTTTTGATGCTAGCCATTCTTTCTGGAGTAAGATGGAATCTCAGTGTTGTTTTAATTGTTTTTGCCAATATCTTATTGAGGATTTTTGCATTTATGTTCATTAGGGGGATTGGCCAATAGTTCTCTTTATTCATTGGATCCTTCTCTGGTCTTGGCATGAGGGTAGTGCTTGCTTCCAGTTATGACTTTTAGAGACTTGCTTCCCTTTCAACTTCATTAAAGAGTTTGAGAAGTAGCAGTAGGTGTTTAAATGTCTTGTGGAATTCATCAGTGAATCCCAGTGCCTGGGATTTTCTATGTTGGTAAGTTTTTCTGTTTTTTTAATTTTTTTATCGGTACCGGGGATCGAACTCACGACCGCCTTGCAAGGCAGGTGCTTATGCCGCTGAGCTAAATCCCCAGCCCCTGTTGGTAAGTTTTTAAATTACATCTTCAATTTCATTGTCTGACATTGGTTTGCTTAGAATTTTCATATCTTTTTGATTCAGCTTGGTAATTCACATGTATCCAGGAATCTGTCCCTTTCTTCTGTTTTCCATCTTATTAGAACACAGTTTCTCAAAATAGCATTGGCGATCTTCTGGCTTTCCGCAGATCTATTGTGATTCCTTCATGGATTTCAGTCTTTCCTTTCCTTTTTGATAAGGCTGATGAAGATTTGTCAGTTTTGTTTAATCTTTCAAAGAACCAACTCCTCGATTCACTGATTCTTTGTGCTGTTTTCTGAGTCTCTATTGCCTTGATTTTTGCTTTCTGATTACAAGTTTTGCACTTGACTCACTCATGTTTTGTTCCCTAGAAGCTTCAGATTCAACAGTAGGTTGTTTATTTGAGCTCCCTGTTTTTCTGATATCAGGCTTCATGGCTATAAATTTACCTCAGAAGACTGCTCTTGACATGTCCCATAAATTCTGGTATGCTGTACTGGTATTATTTAATTATAAAAACTGCCTAATTCTTTAATTTCTTCTTTGGCTCATTAATTGTTGAGGAAAGCATTTATTTAATTTCTATGTGTTTCTGAAGGCCTTGTAGTTTCTTTTGCCGCTGATTTTAGTTTCATTGCACTATAATGTGAAGTATGAATGGGAGAAACCCAATGCCTTGTATTGACTTAAGCGTGTCATATGCATTAGTATGTGGCCTATTTTGGAGGAACGACCTGTGTGCAGCTGAGAAGAACATGCATACTGATATTAGGGAGTGGGGCCCTCTGTAGACATCCAGGAAGTTGATTTGTTTAAAAGTATGGTTCAGTTAAGATATCTCTTTGTTGGTTTTCTGTTTATGTGATCCATCTATTTATGACAGCAGGGTGTTGCGTTCCCCTATTACAATTGCTTTAGTGGTTATTTGATTTTCATGTCCACAAGCATTTCTTTTCTTTTCTTTTTGTCTTTTTGAGACAAGATCTCATTATGCAGTTCAGGCTGGCCTTGAACTCGCAAGGAATCTCCTGCTTCAGCCTCCTGAGTGCTGCGATTACAGGCATGAGACACCATGCCCAGCCAAGCATTTGTTTTCTTGATTTGAGTGCACCGGTATTTAGTGCATACATATTTATAAATGTTATTGCATCCTCTTGGGTTTTTCGTTTTACAAAAATGCAGTGAAGTTCTTTGTCTCTCTTAATTAGTCTGGGCTTGAAATCCCTGTTGTCTGCAAATAAAATAGCTACTACCTTTTTCCAGGTTTCTACCCACATGGAGTATTGTCTTCCATCACTTGACTCTCAGTCTAATTTCCATTTGAATTAAGTGTGTTTCCTGTATGTAGCATATTTTTGGATCTTACTTCTTTTTTATTTTTTGTCTTTTTCCTTTTTTATCGGTACCAGGGATTGAACTAATGACCACACACTTGCAAGGCAGGTGCTTATGCTGCTGAGCTAAATTTCCAGCCCCAAATCTTACTTCTTGACCCATCTTTCCACCACTTTGTTTCTTTTGATTGGTGAATTAAGACCATTAATGTATTGATGTATTGATTTATCCTCATGATATTATTTTCCTGTTGTTGGCTCTCTGTTTTCCCATCTAATGGATGGTATGCTTGGTAAATTCCTTCTGTTGAGGTTAATGGAGTTGCAGTTCTTATTATTTTTGTAGAATATACTTCAGAACAATTTGGAGTGTTGGTTTGGTGTGTATGAATTTTCTCAGGTATCCTTTGTCATGGAAGTATCTTATTTCTTCCTCAAGTTTGAAAGATAATTTTTCCAGGTACACTAATCTGGGTTGAGGTTGTTTTTCTGTTTTTTTTTGGGGGGGAGGGGTTGAAATACTTTAAGTCTCCTTGACTTGAGGGTTTGTGCTGAGAAGTCTTCTGGTATTGTGATGGGCTCTCTTTAATAGCTCATTTGTTTATTTCTCTGACTGCTTTAATCTATTTTTTATCACATATATATATATATATATATATATATATATATATATTTTTTTTTTTTTTTTTTGTCTTTTTCCTTTTTATTGGTACCGGGGATCGAACTCACGACTGCCTGCTTTACAAGGCAGGCGCTTATGCTGCTGAGCTAAATCCCCAGCCCCTATTTTTTATATTTTTGAGACAGCTGTTCAGGCTGGGCTTGAGTTCACTTTGTGGCTCAGGCTGGGATTACAGGCATGTACCACCATGCTCAACCTTCTAAATGCTTTTATTATTCTGTTCTTGTATTGAATTTCTGTAATCTTGGTTATTATATGACTTTGTGTAGATTTTTAATTTTTGATCATGGTTATTTGGAAATCTATATTCCTCATTTATCTGTATGACAAATAGTTTTTTACTTGGGAAGTTTTCTAGCATTACTTCTGTGAACAGAGTTTTTATATTGTTTGTGCTATCTCTTGCTTTTTTCATTGCTTCCAATCAATATTATGCTAATCTATACCATTTGCATAAACTGGATTAAGTTTTTGTGGTCCCTTGCTGTTTATAAGAAATCTTTTTCTTGTGGCTGCTAATCACAGTCCTCTCTTGTATTGATATTCTGTTCCTCCCATTGGCTCTTCTGTTGTGTGTACTTTTAATAGAATTTTTAATTTCCTGGATGTATTTGAATCTGTTTCATCTTTTCCTTCTTTCCTAAATTGGGTATTCATGGTTCCCATCATTTTCCTAATGTCTTCTATTTTTGTATCTCTATCTGCTCTAGAGTTACTGTGTCTTTGATTATGGTCATTGTCTCTGTACTTACCTGAGAAATCATTTCTGATTTGATTTTCTATAGCCTCATTTATCTGCTTCATTGCTTCTGCAGTTATGACTTCAGAGTCCAGACAGGAGCCTTTCAGACTGTCCCACTTCTTTATTCACCCCTGTGTTTACCTTTGGTGAGCTGGAAATCTGAGGTTTCAACTTGCTTAAGTGTCCTATCATTTTCTTTCTTTTTTTTTTTTTTTTCCATTATGTTTTAGTTTGGTGATGCTTGTAAATTGTTTATGACTGGGGATTTAGCTCAGAGGCATAAACACTTGCCTGGCAAGTGCAAGGTCGAGTTTTATCCTGGTACAAAAAAAATTGTTTTTGGCAGGTAGCTTTACTGATAGTGCTGAGAGCACTCAGAAAATGAGTGCTTTACAGAGATGTTTTTCAAGTGTACCTGGGTTTTGAGTCTGTTGCAAGTTGCTATTTCTTTGATTTATTGGGAATAAGTTGCTGCCTACTTGGCCCAGCTCCTGGTTCTTTGGCACTGGCCCATAGTATTTCTTATGACCTTTAGCCAATCTCAGTCTTGGCATTTCAGGAAGTACAACTGGTTAGAACAATTATTTCACTTTGGCTAAAGTGATATAATCAGCAATAGCATTCACATCAAACATGCCCTAGGAAATGACACACTGGTAACTATTTTTTTAAATTGGTAACTATTAATTTGCAAATTTTAACCATATGAAGTAGCCTTATGATTCTACAACAAAACCACCTAGCATGGACAAGACTCAGTTAAACTGCCAGCACTGTCCAAAATATATAATCTAGGCTGGTCCGAGTGCAGTGGTGTTTACAACTAATTGATCACAACCAGTTGCAGATTTCTTTGTTCCTTCTCCACTCCCACTGTTTCACTTGACAAGTAAAAAAAAAAAAAAAAAAAAAAAAAATATATATATATATATATATATATAATCTAAATCTAAAATGTCAAAAAGGTGGAAAGTTTGTGATATTCAGCTGCGTAAAACACAGTCTTTTTTATACTTAGAGTACATCATCACATATTATTTTTAAAAATCCGTGACAATATAAGTTTAAATGGTGTAAGCAGGGATTAAGAAACAGTGATGAATTTCAAAGGGAGACAAAGAATGGCTCTCTGGAGAGCAGACTTTTGAGAGGACTTGAAGGATTTCGGATGTGAAGGCCTGGTTCCATCCGCAGCACAACAAAAAGAAGAAACTGAGGGAGTTTGCCATGTTGATCTATGAGAACCAGCATTTCCATTCCTATTGATGAGGGGCTGGGAGAGGAAGGATGTGTGACAGGTTAAGATTCAGGAAGGGCAGGACAGTTGTGGTCAGGTCAGAAAGATAAGACAGCTACAGCTAGGGTACACTAGATGAGGTCTTGGAAGTCATTGCTAGGACTGTGGCTTACTCTCTGGATAAAAGGATGTCTTGGTTACTTTTCTCTTGTTGCTGAGACAAAATACCTGATGCTCAGAATTAAGGAAGGAAAGGTTTATTTAGCTCACAGTTTGTGGAGGTTTTGGTCCATGTGCTGCTAGATCTAAGGCAGAATGAGAATCAGCAAAAGCAACAACAGCAAAAAGGGAAGAGCGTGGGATCAAGCCTCTTCCCCTTTCTTACACTGTATGTAGGCTCCCAGCTCAACGTGGGGGTAGCACTCATACCCATAATCCCAGCTTTGGACCATGAATTAATCACAAACTCTTAAAAGGCTACTTCCATGACTGAATGAGGCTTTAGGGGGGTCATCTAGACACAAACCATTACAAAGGAGATTCATGCAAAGCTTTATTTATTTGAGACAGAGTCTCAGTCTATGGCAGGCTGGCCTTGAACTTGTAGTTTCTATACCAGTCCCCCAAGTGCTAGGGTTACCGATGTGTGCCACCATGCCTGGCCTTTAACTAAAAATGGTGTGGGGCTGAGGGCGTAGTTTAGAAACACATATTTACCTGGCAGGCATAAGCCCTGGGTTTGATCCCTAGCATTGCATTAAAAATAAAAGGATATATATATATATATATATTATATGCCATATATGGTATTATGTACTTTTGTTTTTGCAGTACTAGAGACTGAATGTAGGATCTTTTCAGTTACATCCCCAGCCCTCTCTCTTAAATTTTCTATTCTGAGATAGGGTCTTACTAAATTTCCATTTTGGGCTCAGACTTGCCATCCTGTCTCAGCACCCCCTGCACTCCTGAAAGCTAGGATTACAGGTGTGTGCCACTGTGCCTGGTTAAATTGTAATTTCTGAGTGCATAGCTCTGTGATCATCACATGTGGTTATACCCCTGAAACGGCCACCCCAAACAAGATTCAATATTTTTTTTTATCTTTCTTTTTATTGGTACCAGGGATCAAATTCACAACCATGTGCTTACAAGACAGGTGCTTTTGCCACTGAGCTAAATCCTCAGCTCCTTCAAGATTCAATATTAATGGAAGTATAAATCAGGTGGTGGCACAGGCCTGGAATCCCAGCACTATGGGGGGGGGGGCTAAGACAGGAAGCTCTGAAGGTGGAGCCCAGGCTGGGGGACTCAGCAAATTAATCTGAACTTGCTTCAGCATTAAAAAGAGCTGGAGACATAGCTGAGTGTAAAGGTCCCAGGTGCAACCCCCTCTACTACACACAACCAACAATAGTAACAATAAAATTGTGATAGGATTTTTTGGTAGGAGATAAACTGGTGGCATAGAATTATTGATTTATTTTGTCTAGAGGGAAATTTAAGACTATCAAATGAGACAACAGAGAGCCCCAGCATGTTAAACACATCTAGTAATTATCCTGAGACAGCATGTATAACAGAGGCTGATTGCTCCTCTAATGACCAGACTGCATTGCATCATCTTGGTAAATACATTATCAGTAATACTGTGGACTTCCATCTGACCACTCTTGGTGGTGTGAAGTGTCATAAATGGTTAAGGTGCACATAGCCAGACTGTAATTCTTGTCCTGAAAAATGTAAATTTACTTCCTGTGACCCCTCTCCTTGTGAGGAGGTTGCCTGTACCCATGCCACCTGCTTCTATCCGTGTCTTCCCAGGCCTTCTGCATGCAATGCATCTGAATCCCACTACTCCTCCAGCACCTACTTCTGCAAACTTCCCAGGCAGCGGCGTGCAGGGGACCTGCAGGGCCACTTCCAGACTTTAGACCTGGCTCATACCTCTACTTGTTGATAAAGATCTCTGCCCACTCATAGGCAGAGTGGAGTGTTAGCTTGAGCTGCCCCCTCCCCCTTTTCTTGGGTTTTGAGACAAGGTCTCACTACGTACTCCAGGCTGGCCTTGAACTCACTATATAGACAACAGTAGCCTTGTACTCATGGCAATCCTCCTGCTTCGGCTTCCTGACTGCCCCTGTTGACTGGCTCTAAAGAGCAGTCTTCTTGCCATTGAATTCATGAGGGGGACAGGGCAGTGGGAGATGGAGGAAGAGCAAACCCAATCACCAGAGCGCACACTGCGGGGGAACATAATTAAGTACAGTTGGACCCAAGCCTAATCATCTCAAGGAACAGACTTCCTCTCTGGCATGCATAGCTCTGGGAGCAGGGAAGCCTCATCCTGGGTTCGTGGGGTGGCCCTGTGGCCTGACATGAGGGACACACATGGCTGGTATTTATGTCCAGCACACAGCATGGCATTAGAGAATGAAATCTGGGCTGATCTCCATTCTGGCTTTTCCTGCCTTTGAAAGCTGGACTGCACTATTTCTATGTTTCAGGCATTAGTTTGTTTCTCAGAAGGGTTTATGAAAGGATACCAGGTATAAATAGATGACAAAAATAACCCTGTCAACTAAAACAGAAGCAACATAAAACCCTAGGCGTTAGGTGGGCATCATGGGGCAGCCTGTGATGCCAGCACTGAAAGGCTGAGGCAGAGGGGTTGCTGAATGGTTTCAGGCTAGCTTGAGGTGCATTGTGAGTTCAAGACTGTACTGGCCTACATAGCAAGATCCTGTTTCAAACAGCAAAGCAAAACCCAGACACCAGATTCATTACATTATTTTGTAACTACAGAAAGTAAATACAGATCTACCTGCTAACACCAACAATACGATACAGCTCAGGGGAGGTGGGTGGGACTGGGCAGGGTATAGATCAAGTCTTTCAGCAGCTTGCACAATGGGCCAAGACAGCTGCTTCCGCTATGAGCCTCCCATGACAGTGACAGAGTGGGCGATGCCAGGCTGGAAGGCTCAAGCCCTGTGCCCACACCTTTTTGGAGGGTCCAGACAGGCAGCATCTCATCTTGCCTTCTCACATAGAAGCCGTCTCTGATTTGAAGTTGCTTTGTTGAGGTCTTGGGTGGCCCCTTGGGTGCCCTTCTGGAGCCACTCGTAGCTGCACGATTGCCAAGAGGTCCAATAGTTTCCCGGTGAGCTGGCATCTTCCAGGAGGGCAAAAGACAGTGGGAGTCTGTGGTCTCCGTTATAGACTCAGCACTCCTGAAGTGTGAAGGCAAAATGCTAAAGCCTCCCTTAATTCTATCCTTTTAGTCCCAGCGAAGGCTTTTCACTAAGATCTTGTTCCTGTAAGACAAGTGAGATGGTTATATTTAGTAAAAGAAAACCAAGAGGAATTAGTGATCTTCATCCTTTAAAATAACCAAGAGTCGGGTATGGTAGTGCGCACCTGCATTGCCAGCATTCAGGAGGCTAAGGCAGGAGGCGTTTGAGTCTGGGATGCACAATGAGTTAAAGACCAACTGTCTCAAAAAACTCATAATAAAAATATTTCTTTAAAAAAGAAAAAGAAGGGGCTGGGGACTTAGCTCAGCGGCATAAGCGCCTGCCTTGCAAGCAGGCGGTCATGAGTTCAATCTCTGGTACCGATAAAAAATGAAAAAAAAAAAAGAAGAAGAAGCTGGGCATGATGGAATACTCCTGTAATCCCAGCACTTGGGAGGCTGAGGCAGGAGGATTGTTGCAAGTTTGAGACCAGCCTGGACTATAATGTGAGCTCAAGGCCAGTGTGAACTGCAAGGTGAGACCCTGTCTCAGAGAAAAAAGAAAGAAAGAAAAGCAATACCATGATCATCTGAGTATGGTGGCACATCTGTAGTTCCTGCACTCTGAGAAGCTGAGGCAGGAGACTTGAGCCCATCCTGGGAAACTTAGTGAGATCCTGTCTCCAACTTTTTTCAACTTGCTATAATCAATCCTCAAATAAATCATATTGACCATGATATTTTCACCGCATAAAGCTCAAACCTAGAGCTCTGGGTTGAAATGCAACATCAAGAACACCACCAAAAAAAAAAAAAAAAAGCCAGGTACAGTGACACTTACCTGTAATCCTAGCCATTTGAGAGGCTGACGCAGCATGATTCTAACCTAGTCTGAGCAACTTAAAACAAAAAATAAACTGTCTCAAAATAAACAAAGAGGCAGGGCTGGAGACACAGTTCTTTGGCAGGTTCCTTGCCTAGTTTGTGTGAGGCTCTGACCCAGCAGCACTACAAAAAAAAAAAAAGCACCAGCCAAGCAGGGTAGGGCGTGGTTATGATCCCAGCTCTTGGAGACTGAGGCACAAGTGTCATTAGTTTGAGGTCAACCTGGGCTACACGGAGAACCTCTCATTAAAAAAAATAAATAAATCCTGTCGATTGACATCTGCGTTTGTACCTTCAGAAAGTAGCTCGAATTATCCTCTTTCCGCTGCTATTCAAGTTATCTGCTTACTGTTTTAGAACTCTCTTGGTATGTAAGCAAATATGTGAGTGTGTCTTTTTGTTTATTTGTTTGTTTTTGAGACAGGGTCTCATGCAGCTGAGACTGTCCTCAAATTCGTGATCCTCATCAGCCTCCAAGGACTTGGATAATAGCCATGCCTCACCCTGCTCGGCTGGTGCTTTTGATGTTTGCAGTGCAGGGATTCTCCTGCCTTGGCCTACTGAGTGCTGGCATTGCAGGCGTGTGCCTCCAGGTAGGTATATGTCTTGTATCATCTTTAGCTTCGTTTGAATGACTTTAGGCAACTATTCCATGAAAACTCTTTTCAGTGACCACCTTGCGGCTCATCCCCGTTTCTTCCCCCAGGGCTAGGAACCTACTGTGACTCCACTTTAACCCCGTTCCTATTCTCTTCTGTTTTGGCTTTTCTGAGACAGGCTGGACTCACTTGCAGGGTTCCTTCTAGCTCAGCCTCCCTGAGTGCTGAGATGACAGCAGTCATCCATGTGCCAGTTCACCCCCATTAGGCTATAGACTACCAAAAGGAGGGTGACTTGGGCTGGCCACTGTTCCCACGCAGTGCGCATACCCTGAACCTAGTAATTACACAGTGCTTACTGCCCCAGAACTCTGCCTTTCCAGCTGTCACCTTTAAGCCTTGACACATAACTGACAGCATGTGCTGGGAACACACGCTGATTGACATTACCTCCCTCCCCGCCCCTCCCATGGGGAGTTAATTACTTGCGGACACAAGAGGGACACAGCAGGTTATCCTCCAGGTGGGGTGGTGGGAAGGTGCTGGAGGGCAGCAGGAACAGGGCACTCACACGTCCCTTCTTCTCGGGCACCCAGGCCTGTCCTGCGTGGAACTGTAGCTGAACCCAGCCCGGGGTGTTTGCAGGGAGAGTGCGCCCATGAACCACGCACCACTTGTCACCTGGACAAGGACAGAGACTCAGAATGAACTCCCAGGACCCCATGTCTGGACCCAAGACCACCTGTTCTCCCCGTACCTTCCAGACCAGCAACCCTGCCCTGCTCCCCTTAGGGAGACTGGGAAAACAGTTAAAGTTTCAAAGGCCGGTCTGGGGATTTAGCTCAGTGGCATAAATGCCTGCCTGGCAAGTGTGAGGTCATGAGTTCAATCCTCAGTACCATAAAAAAAGAAAAAATCAAAGGCCACAGGGTTGGGGAGGAAGCACGGGGTAGAGTGCTTGCCTACCAGGCATGAAAGCCTGAGTGCCATCCCCAACACAGCAGAATCCAAACTTTAAGCAACAACAACAGTTTAAATTTAGATATCTTCATGCAATTGGTTCAGGGGTCTCAACACGTACAGATGCTGAATCATGCAAAGCAGTTCCTAGCCTTCTTTCACTGTATTTCTTATAATGCTCACATCAAGTGAGTTTTGTATTATTAATCCATTTTAGGATGAGGAAACCACAGATGGTCTTTAAGGAACAGCTTGATATCACTCATTGCCAGGAGATACAGGACTCGATCTCTGATGGCTAATATATATATATATATATATATATTTTTTTTTTTTTTTTTTTTTTGAAACAAGGTCTCACTACGTAGTCTAGGCTGGCCTTGAAATTGAGGTGATCCTCCTGCCTCACCTCCTGAGTGCTGGGATTACATCCATGTGTCACCATGCCCAGCTCTGACAGTTGACTTCAAATCTTGTTTTTATGTTAATTTCCTAGAAGAAGGGAGAGAAATGCAGCCAAACACATTGCTGTCCCTTCTGATGCCACCAACAGTTTCAACAGGAATTCTCAAGGAGTGTTCCCTGGACCAGAACTCTCAGGATACTGGGAAATTATCACAAATGCAAACTCTCAGGCCTTTTCCCAAACCTGAGTGACACAGAAGTTTTATCGATGGTGTCTAGGAATCACCAAGATGATTTGAATGAGAACCATATCATCAAATTTCCCAATAAGGTCAACATTGATCCCAAACATTGAATTTGACTCAGTTCTCAACCAACTCAATTAATGGCCAGAACCATGGAAAGAATCAAGTTCATGAAAGAGGTATCACTATATATTAGGGGTCTCTGAGTGGCTGAGGCAGGAGGATTCCAACTTCAAGCCTGGTCTAGGAAACTTAGCGACTTAGGGAGAACTTGTCTCAGAATAAAAACGAAAAACGAAGAACTGGGGATGTAGCTCAGTGCAAATCCCTAGCTCAGTTCAATCCTTAATACTACAAACAAAATGAAATAAATATTTGTGGTCAGAATCAGCATGGTTATCCCTCAGGGCAATGGACCAGCTACTGTGGGACTCACCGCAAGCCTCTGCTGGCAGGCCCCCTGGCCCCATCCTCCCGGCGATTCGGCCCCAGGAGGCCAGTACAGACTCTGGAGTGGCTGTGGTCACCATACTGGTGCTGACCTCTTCATAGAGAGCAGGCGGCTCTTCCAGGGCAGCCAGCTGCTCCTCAGGGACCTGGGCAAGCTCAAGCAGGTTGGTGCCCACTGAAGACATGCTTCCCTCTGGACCTTGCAGGGACTGCTTCCTACATTTACCTGATGTCTTGATTCTCGCCTCCTTGGGTGTGTTAGGAATATTCTGTAGATGGGGCTAAACATTAACAGAGATGGAAATGTAGCTAGGTGCGTGGGCGTAGCCTTGCCATTCCAGCACTGTGGTAAGCTGAGGCAGGAGGATCCCAAATTCAAACTTAGTCTTCGAGGTGTGGTGGTGCACACCTATAATCCCAACACTCAGAAGGCTGAGGCAGTGGGATCTCGGCAGTTCAAGGCCAGCATGAGCTACATGGTGAGTTCATGGCCAGTCTGAACTATATAGTGAGACCCTATGCCAAACAAACACCAACTCAAAAAGAAAAAAAAAAAAAAAAGAAAAATTAAAACCACCATTCCTTGAGATTGTATCAGAGCTTCTCAGACGCAGAAATAAGAACAACAAATAAATATGTGAAAATATGTTCAACCTCACTTGTCATTGGAGAGATGCAAATTAAAACAATACTGAGATTCCACATCACTACAGAAAGAATGCTTATTATAAGCAATAACAAATGCTGAAGAAGCTGTAGGGGAAGAAGGAACCCTTCTTCACTGTTGGTGGGAGTGTAGACTGGTGCAAACACTAGAGTCCTCAAAAACTAAGACTAGAGGTCTCACTTGACCTAGCTAGTCTCCTTTTTGGTATCTGACCAAAAGAATTAAAAACATTGTGCCATAGCAATATATGTGCACCCATGTTTATAGCAGCACAGTTTGTAATAGCCAGATCTTGGAAATAACCTAAATGCTCATCTACTGAAAAATAGATAAAAAAAGATGCAGTATTTTTATACAATGGAGTACTACTCAGCCATAAAGAAGGACAACTGGAGACTTTTATAGGCTCAGCAGCTCAAGCACTTGCCTGGTAAGCATGAGACTGTGAGTTCAATGCCTGGTACCAAAATAAAAAAAAGTTAAGAAAAAAAATCAGAAATATGATCTGAGGGTTTGAGGATGTTGGTGAAAGGATACAAAGCTTCAAACAGATAAAAGAAATAAATGTAGCCAAGTGTGGTGGTACATGTGTATAATTCCAGAACTCAGGAGGCTGAGGCAGGAATATCTCAAATTCAAATCCAGCTTGGGCAAATAAGCAAGACCTTGTCTCAAAATTTTAAAAAAGGGTACAAGCTTAGTGCCAAGACCATGGGTTTATTCCCCACCACCACAAAAGAAAACAAAGTCTTTTGCATGGTAACCATAGTTAATAACAATGTCTCCTACCACTTAAATTTACAAATAGATTTTAAATGTTCTTACTACAAAAAATGTGAAATAAAACACATTTAATTAGCTCAACTTAAGCCATTCCACAATGCACATATTTCACACCAGTATGTTGTACCTAATGAATATTATTAAAAAGAGTACAGCCCTATAAAACCAGCATACTGGGAGGCTGAGGCAGGAGGATCAAAAATGTGGGCCATGCCTGAGTAACACAGAGCACGACCTTGTCTCAAAATGGAAAGATAAGAACGCAGTTCAGGGCAAGAATCTTGTATTCAATTTCTTGTACTGCAAAACCAAACAAACAAAAAACTCCAACAAACAAAGAGGTTGAGAGATGTAGCATTCTTTCTTAGTACTGGGGCTAAACTGGGCTTGATGGCCCACACTTGTGATGTCCACACTGAGCAGGAGTGTGAATCCTGTCTTGGAACCTCGGTAAGACCCTGCGCCTCATACTAAAAAGCACCAAGGAAGAGGTCAGTGGTGGAGATGGGACAAGCTGGGCAGGAAGAGACAGAGAGAGAGAGAGAGAGAGAGAGAGAGAGAGACAGAGACAGAGGCAGAGAGAGACAGACTAAAACAGTTTCTCTACTCATGTTTTTTCTTTTGAGACACGTCTTGCTGAATAGTATCTTGGTCAGGCTGACCTTGAGCTCATTATGAATCCTAAGCTGGCCTCAATGTTGTGGAAATCCTTTTGTGGCAGCCTGCACACTGCTAGGATCACAAGTGTGCACCACAACACCTGGCTTTCTGTTTTTGGACTGCGGATTAAACCTAGCGCATCATGCATGTTAAGGGTAACTCAGTAGTAGCCAGCCCACCACTCAGCCTTAGCCCTTTTTAAAATCTGTACTGTGACCCCAACTTGAAATTACACTATAGTTATTGTGATAAAAACAAGCAGACAAATAAACAGACAGCATGGTGCTGTAAAAATACAGAACAGAATACAAGCTGCAAACACAGCTACGTACTCAGCCACCTTGGAAGAAAGTCTTTTTAATAAATGATGCTGTAAAACTGGCTTTCTACATGCCAAAGACTAAAACTAGACCCATGCCTATCACAATCACTAAATTAAAATTAAAATGGGTCAAAAATCTACCTATTAAAACAGGAACAATCTGCTGGAAGGTAGAAGATATAGGTGTAGGCAAAGACCTCATGAACAAAACCCTAACTGCACAATAAACACTACAAAGAATCCACTAGGATCCCATTTGATTAAAGAGGCTTTTCCATAGCAAAATAAACCACCCAGAGTAAAGAAACAGCTCACAGAATACGAAAAAAAAAATTATTTTGTCAGCTCTTCCTCAAATGACTACTATTTAGAATATATAAAGCACTCAAATAAAACTAGATCCCTCAATTTAAGGATCTGATCCAAAAATGGGCATCTGAAATGCTCAGCTACTTCTCAGAGGAAAAAATAGAAATGGCTGAGATTCCATCTCACTCCAGAAAGAATGGTTGTTATGAAGAAATTAACCAATGGCAAATTCTGGGAAGGCTGCTGGAAAAAAGGAACCTTTCTTCACTGTTGGAGTTAGTGTGGACCGGTACAACCACTGCAGAAATCAGTGTGGAGATCCCTCAACAAATTAGGAGTAGAGGTTCCATTTAATCCAGCTATTTTTCTTTTTGGCATCTTCCAAAAGTGTTACAAGCATCCCACAGGGGTGTATGTGTACCTATGTTTATATAGGAGCACAATCTGTAATAGCAAAATATTGGAAACAGCCCATCGGTAGATGAATGGATAAAGATGTTAGTTTTTATATACAGTGGAGTACTACACCCTTGGAAAGATATACTCACTGGGGTGTGCCGCCCACACCTGTAATCCCAGCACTAGGGAGGCTGAGCCAGGAGGAACACTGAATTCAAGGCCAGCCTGGGCTACATCCTGAGACTCTCTTGGGAAAGAAAGGAAAGGAAAAAAAATTGGATTCCTGGTACCAAAACAAAAACAAAACATAAACTCAAGTAATTTGTAGGTAAATGATGCACCTTGAGAACGGAACTTGAGTGAAATACATTGGACATATTTTTTTTCTATTATGTGAAAAACTCAAAAGATAAAAATCGGTGATAGTTACTGGGAAGGAGGAAGAAAAGGTTTCCGTGGGAAGTGAAGTAAGGGAGGGGGAGGAGGGAATAGGGATAAAAATTTTAGAGAATAGAAGGATAATAATGGAAACAAAGCTTCATAAAGGGAAGGAAGGATTGAAGGGAAGGGAAGGAGAAAAAGGAAAGTATGTCATATACAGGTACAAATTCCCTGTGGTGAACGTGATCATTAGTAGGCCAAACTTGTATCCAAAAAGTTAATTAAAAAAAACAATCGAAAAAAAAAAAATAAAAACAAAAACAAAAAAAGCAATCGGATGGTGAGGGAAGATGGCTCTTCTGCCCAGGCTGGTCTGCACCTTGCCAGCCAGGCTGCCTCGAACTCTCCAGGAGTGGGGGCCGAGGCGGTGACCTCACACCAGGCTTTTTGGTTGGTTTTCTTGGTGTCTCTCTGTGGCTCATGCTGGCCTCCCCCTTGGCATGCGGAGTGCCGGGGTCACAGGGCACCAGTCTCTGGTGCTGTAGTCACTTTTGGATGTTAAAATAGGTAGGTAGGGCTAGAACTAACTTTCTGCCTGTGGATTTTTCTTTAAAAATAAACAAATAGAAAATTTCTGCTGAGCACGTTGATACCTCTAGTCTCACATGAGCAATTTAGCAAGCGCCTGTCTCAAAAAAAAAGAAAAAAGAAAAAACCATGGCAGGGAGCCTCCATCTCCAGAGCTGCCATCAGTAAACAAGTAAATGAGCCCAATGTTACCTTTTGCTGCGGGTAAGCGTATTCACAGAGCCGCTTGTAGGTCTCAAGTTTCTAAGACAGAGCAGAGAGGCGGTCAGCGGGGGCTGCACCCCCCAGTCCCCCTGTCCCCAAATCCCCCAGCCCCTGGCCTCCCTCGCCCTCCCAACCTGGCCCTTGCTGTTGAGCTTCAGTTGCTGGCACCAGGCTCGCAGGACGTCTCGATGGATCAGGTCCACCGGGGGCAGCTCCTCGGGGAGGGGAGGAATTTCTATCTTTTTACGAGGCGTGGAGCTGTCCCGTTTTTTCTTATCTGGGCAAGGAGAAGGAGAATGGACCAAAACAGGTGCAATCAATGTTTGCCTCGGTTATTAGAATTTGCAAAGAAGTCACTCTCAGTCCTCACAGTCCGCTTCCCACCGGCCAGGCGCACGGTCTACCCAGGGCCCCAGAGCCCAGGCCGGTGATTTCCATCCCTGGCACAAGCAGCCCCGTGGGGCACCCCTCGGACTTGCCAGCCCGCCCGGGCAGTCTAGTATTCCTCAGCCCTACACCTGCTGAGCCGTCTTGCTACCTGGGGCCTCAGAGAGCCACTGTGAGGTCTCCCTGAGCACATGGACGCGCAGACTGTCCACCACACCACTCAGCACTCAAGGCTGACCGAGCACGAAGTAACCAGCAGGCATGGGGAAGGTGTTTCTGAATTATTTGACAGCACACGTTGCAGCCAATCTTCTGCCCAGCCTCCTTCCCATCGAGGTTCCCTAGTTTCACAATTATTTTTAAAATAGGACATGGAGTTTCAAAGGTGGGGCCTCAAGCTTTGTGCTGTTTGTCCCCAAAGCCTCACACAGAGGTGACTGTGGGATCGGAGAGGCAGTCTGGGGCTGAGAAGCCTGACACAGGAGGGGTTTAACCCGGGCTTCGAGGAGGAAGTGTCAGCTTTGCAGAAAGTGGGATGGATATTGCTTTCTTCTAGAAAAATTTCTTGGGCTTTTGAGACCAAGGGGAGTAAGATTAAGACTGAACGACTCATAACTTCTTACCTTTGCCATTTTCCGCACAGTTTTTGCGTTTTTGCCCCTTGGTCAAACTTCTGGAGGTGCCTGCCTGCCTGTCCACTCCTTGTTCTTCCTGTGGCCTCCCGGGGCCAGCTCGCTGTGTGCAGAAGGACTGGTCAGTTACGGCTCTGCTGTGTCTCGGCAGATCCAATTTGCTTAAAGAGAGCTACACATCTAAGGCCTCAAATGATCCCTGCACTTGACTGCTTCAAACTCAGCCTTCCAGTTGCTGGGATCACAGATGCTGTCCAGCACACCTGGCTCGTTTACATTCTCAAATCTTACACTCCTTTCCTAGTCTCATTTTAAGTGATATTTCATCTGGGAGTCCTTTCTAAACCTGTCAGAGTCAAGTCTCCCACACACCATACCCTGAATCTCTTGTCTGCCGAGATTTTTTGTTTCTGAGACAGGGTCTCGCTGTGCAGTTCAGCCATGACCTCACTCTGTAGCCCAGGCTGGTTTCAAACTCGCAACAATCCTCCCAACCTCAGCCTCCCGAGTGCTGGGATTAGGGGCGTGAGCCACCATGCCGGGCTTGCTGAGATTTTATTTGTGCTGGTGGATTTGATCACTGCCCGTGATTCGTTTGATTGTACAAGGGTGATGCTTTTCCCTTCCCTCTTATGGCTGACACACAATAAATTAGTAGAATTAAATGGGCTGGCTGTGGTGGTGCACGCCCGTAAACCAGCCTCAACAGCATAACAAGTCCCTGTCTCAAAAAACAAAAAAACCAAAAAAAAAAAAAAAAAACAAACCCCAAAACAAAACCCCTCAAAACAACCAAACTGTCTCCAAAAACAACAACAAGCCAAACAAACAAAAGAATTAAAAGGAGTAAAGATGCAGCAATATGAGAATAAGTTGTTTACTGAGAAACTGGAATACTCTGAGCCTCTGTCTTATACCATGTCATCAGACACGCTCCTTATTCTAATTCACTAAATACTTGTAGCCAGTGTCACAACTACTACACCGTGGCAGCCCCATTAGAGATAAACTACACCTCGACGCTTGGGCCACCAAATCTGCATCTTTCCAGTCACCCCGAGGTGGAAGTCGCAGGCAAATTAACATTTGTATGGCACTTACTTCTCCGCAAAGGCTTCACATTTATATTCAGGACTGACATTTGCATAACATAACTCTTTCACAAAAGTATTGACTTTTAGGCCTCACAAAAGTCAGAAAACAAGAGAAAGCAAAAAACGAGGACCATGCTTTCCCTAGGAGGAGACTCTGGGACCTGCGTTAGTTGTCAGCAGACCTGGCCTGTGGTCATCCTCAGGGCTCGGGAAGGAGACCAGTTCGGTGCCGGACTTGAGTCCATTTGTGGAAATGAGGGGTTCTGTACTTCCCCAGCCTTAGCTCCACCACCGCACCTCCCCTCTCTCGGACCACTCCGCTGCACCCAGAGATGAATCCGACCAGAAAGCTTGTCCCCATCGCGCAGGAAGCCTTTTCCTTCTTTTAAAGTTATTATTATTATTATTGATACCGGATCTTAGGCAGTTTAAATTGGCCTCGTGCTCACTACGTAGCCCAGGCTGGTCTTGAACCCTGGGAGTGCTGGGACTACAGGCGTACACCACCACACCCGGCAGCCTCTGCATTCCTGTCTCCCCACCCTGACACCAACCGCAGCCAAGCCTGACTCTTTTTTTTTTTTTTTAAACAAGAGGCAATTCTAAAGCACCTTTCTTTACCCCAAAAAGAAAGATCAAGCGTGCTGAGGAGAAACACAGGACCCACTAAGCCAGAAAAAACTTACCTCCTTGCCTCTGGCGTTCTCCATACTCCGTCAAGAAAATGCAACAGACAAACAGAAAATTCTTACTCCCGAAAGGCCGGTGCAAGAGTGCTCTAGGAACAATCTCCTCCCACTTCCTGCCACCCAAGGCCCGCCTCCTGCCCCTCCCCGCTCAGTGAGTTCGAGACCAGCCTGAGGACGCTGAGAAGGCGGTTGTGTGGTGGGATCCTGAGTATCTTTCCGTAACCTTCCACTCAAGGCGTGTTTTAGGAAAGAGCGAAGCTGAAAACTCCTTTACAATACGGTGTCTCAGAGGATAAGGAAGAGTTGCTAAAGACTATGCCAAAAGCAGGTGTGAGGCAAGTTAATGATGCAACTCATTAGAAAGAGCAGGACTCGAGCAGCATGCAAAAAAAACTGAGTGAAGCCGGGCAGTGTGGAGGTGCACCCCTGTGATTCCTGCATTCCGCGAGGCTGGGGCTGGGACATTCCCAAATTCTTCCTCTTCCTCTCCTTCTTTTTGTCGAAATAAGGTCTTGCTCTGCAGTTGAAGCTGGCCTTGAACTCGAAGCAATCCTCCTGCTTCAGCCTCTCAAATGCTGGGATTACAGGTGTGTATCACCATGCCTGGCTCAAATTCTAACTCTCAAAAAATTTAAAAAATGATCTGCTTTGCAGATGACAAACGTTTGCATAAAATTTCATTGGTACTTGGCTTAATAGCAGAGTAGGCCTACACTTACCCTGTTCACTATTTCAAAGTTCTCAGTTGGGCTTGTGCACAACTGATATCCCAGCAAGCTACTTAGGAGGCTGAGGCAGAAGGATGGATAGCTTGAGACTGATTCAGGGATCTCAGAAAAATAAAATAAAAGGTCTGAGGATGTAGTTCAGTGGTAGAGAGTGTGAGGATTTGGGCTCGATTTCCAGCACCAAAAAGAAAAAGAAAAAGCAGTTCTCTCCTTTAATACACAGACATTCTGGCTGGGATACAGCTCGGGGGCAAGTGCCTGCCTGGAAAGCACAAGTTCTGAGTTCTTTGATTCTTGGCATATATACATGTATACAGATGTTCTTCATTAACAATCGGGTGACATTTGTGTGACTTAGTGGTTAAATGAATCACTCACTAAACACCTAGCCTCTTTGGGTTTCTTAAGACAAGGTCTTGCTATGTAGTTCAGACTAGCTTTGAACCTACTATGTAGACCAGACTGGTCTCAAGCTCATGGTAATCCTCTTGTTTCAGCCTTCCAAATTCTGGGATTATAGGTGTGCACCACTGTACCCAGTAACCCCCGCCTCTTTTGTTGGTTTTCATTTTGGTTTTTCCTACATCTCATCATTTGCCCTAAAATGATGAATAAGAGATGACCCTGTGCCTGTAGAGAGATGTAGCACGTATATACAAAGTGTGTTGTTCGCCATAAAGACAAATGAAATTACGTCTCTTGCAGGAAAATGAATAGAGCTCATAAGAACTGACATAAGGCAGGCAGAGAGCCAGGCAGTGCATGGTTTCTCTGGTATGTGGAACCTAAAAAGGGAGATGTTTTGAAAGTAAAAGATAGACAAGAGAAAGGGAGGAAAGGAGATGCAGGATGTGAGTGGAGCCTACAAAATGTTACTAATTACATTATTAAGAAATGAGCTGGATCAATAGAGCCACATGCCTATAATCCCAGTACTCTAGAGGTTGAAGCAAGAGGATTGCTGGAAATTCAAGGCCAACCTGGGCTACATAGTAAGTGCAAGACCAGCCTGGACTACACAGATAGCATCACAGTTTGTAATAGCTAAATCTTGGAAACAGTCCAAATGTACATCAACAGATGAATGCATAAAGAAGATGTGGATTATTTTTAGTAGAGTGAGTACTACTCAACCATAAACAAGGATAAATGAGATATTTCTAACGAAATTGACACACTTTGAGACCATACCCTTAAGTGAAGTAAGTCGGACACACATGTAAATATCATACTTTTCTGAAGTGTGAGAAATGGAAAGTGTAAATAAGGACCAAAATGTATAATAGATATTGAGAAATGGAAAGAAAATATTCAAATGGGAAGGGGAAAAAGAGAGTGGGGATGGGAGAAGAAAGAAGGGACCAAAAAAAAAAAAAAAGAGAGAATAGAAGGAAAATATGAAAGCAAAGCTTTTATAATAGAAGAGAAAAGGAGTTGAAAGGAAGGGAATAGCAAAAAAAAAAAAAAAATATTATGTACAGGTAAAAATTCCCCATGATGAATGTTATATATATATCTAAAACATACCAATAAAATTTTATTTTTTCCAATTAAAAATTAAAAAGTGCAAACAGACACAAAACCTCTTACTTTTAAATTTCATGGGATGGTTGCTATGTAAAAAGGCCTCATGTAACCATGTTTCCTCTTCCACATGTTAGAGCTGAGTGGCCCTCAGGGCAGTTGTGTCTGCTATGGATGGGCACAGCCTTGGGCAGCAGGCATGTGAGAACGGTGGCCGGCAAGGGACAAAAATGGAGGACAAGCAGACCATCAATAAGGAAGCTATTACAGAGACAAAGTGAGAAGAAATGGGGTTCCGAGTACAGGTACTAACTGGGAGGATGGAAGTAAACAGCCAGTGGTGGGAGACAAGATTCAACAGGCTGCCTCACTGCAAAAAACAAAAAAAAAGGTTCAGCAGGATTTGAAAGGTAATGAGGAAGAAGGCAGGAGATCATGACAGTGGGAGCTCAAGGGAGGGTCTTGGTCATGCCCACCGTCCTGATTTGCCAAGCCCCTGGCCTCACTCAGAGCTGCCTCAGCTTGTGGAAAGTGACAATGGGCTTTCTAACTGATCCACTTAAGTCCATTTTGCAACTTATCAGCCCCTTAAGTGCTATCTGTTTGGAAGATTTACAGAGTTTCTAGGTGCTAACGCTGTCCCTAGGGAGCATGATGACTTTGGCACTTAGCACGTGCCAAGGGTCAGAAAGTGACAGAAGCTGAAGAATGTTTTTTGTTTTTTGTTTTGGTACTGGGGATGGAACTCACAACCTTGTGCTTGTGCTCGCCAGGCAGGCGTTTGTGCCACTGCACTAAATTCCTGGCTTAGGGATCAGAAAGTGAAAACACCACAGGCAATCAGTGATTCTTCAGAACAGGGTATGGGAGGGACGGGCATGCCATGGGTTGAGGAGAAAGGGCAGTAGCTGGGATAGAGGCCTTGCCTTGCCACTGGCCGAGGGCAGCCCCAGGCTGGGCTCTGCTGAAAGCACAGGGAGCCTATGGGGTGAGGTCATTAGGTAGGATTTTCAAGGTGTGTTATCAGTCCTGTGCATCCTCACCCAGGCAGGTCTGTTGGACCTGAAACTCACAGCTTTTCCTTAGCCTCCCTCTCTAAGGAAGAGCATGAAACTGGGAGTGAACAATTGGCAGTACTCTCACAGAATTTTATTATTAAAAATAAAAGAATGAACAAAAAAATGAATATAAGAAAATAATAAAGATCAGAAAACACAATCCTTTATAAGCTATCAACATCTTTTTTTCATATAGATTAACATTTTGATGCTTTTTTTTTTCCTTTTTATCAGTACCGGGGATCGAACTCACGACTGCCTGCTTGCAAGGCAGGCGCTTATGCCGCTGAGCTAAACCCCCAGCCCCAACATTTTGATTCTTACACTTGTGCAAAAATAAAAAAAGACTCAGAACAGTCTAAAGGAGCAAAATTAGAGCTTAAACCCTTCTCCATCCCACGACTCATCACAAAGTTACACCAACCATGACAAAACCATGACAAGATAGACAAAGCATCAAGGTACCAATATAACGTTCCAAAATAGATACCCACATAACAGACATTTGATTTCTGGCAAAGAATGCAAAAGTAATGAAGTGGAGAAAGGATTGTACCTTCAATAAACATCCTGGAGCAACTGGATATACACATGCAAAAACCCCAAACCTTATGGCACATAAAAGTTTTCTTAAAACATCCAAAGTCAACTCAAAATGGCTTGCAGAGGGTTAGTTAAAGTGAAGGCAAGTCTGGCCTGAGTTGTTTGGTTAAAGTCATTCTCTCTGGGGCAAAATACATGGCTTTTCCTTATCATACTAATGAAACAATGCGATGATTATACATGTGTGACATATTTATTTCACTAACAAGTATGTTTTCAAGGCACATCCATTTACCTATAAAAATGTCCAGTTTATTATCCATTTTTCCCCATGTACTGGGGATTGAACTTACAACCTTATGCTTTCTAGGCAGGCACTTATGCCACTGAGCTAAATCCCCAGCCCCAGTTTATCATTCTTTATGGCTGAATAGTATTCCATTATGTAGAAATATCACGTCTTTTTGTCCGTTCCTCATTTGATGGGTATTTAGGTTGTTTCCAAGATCTGGCTATTATAAACTGTGCTGCTATAAACATGGATACACATATATCACCGTGGTGTGATGTTTTACATTCTTTTGGAAAGATACTCAGAAGGGGAATAGCTAGTCAAATGTGACCTCCAATCCTACTTTTTTGAGGAATCTCCATACTGATTTCTTTTTTTTTCTTTTTGTCTTTTTGAGACAGGGTCTCGCTATGCAGTTCAGGCTGGCCTTGAGCTTACTTTGTAGCCCAGGCTGGTCTCAAACTCGCAATGATCCTCCTGCCTCAGCCTCCTGAGTGCTGGGATTACAGGCGTGAGCCACCACACCCGGCTCTCCACACTGATTTCTACAGTGGTTATACCAGTCTGCATTCCCAACAATGGAGAAGGATTCCTTTTTTTCCACAGTTCTGGCAGCATTTGTTACTGTAGCCACTTTTTCTGGAGTGAGGTGAAATCTCAGTGTTGTTTTAATTTGCCAGTGCTGTTGAATACTTTTTCAGGTGTTTATTTACTGTTTGTTCTTCATCTTCTGATGAAGTATGTGTTCATCTCAGATGCCCACTTTTGGAATGGGTCTTTAACTCTGGTAGGACTGATTTTTTTTTTTTGAGTTCTTTATACATTCTCGATAATAATCCTTTATCTGAGGAACAGCTGGCAAACATTTTCTTCCACATAGTGAGTTGTCTCTTTACTCTGTTGGTGGTTTTTCTTGCTATGCAAATCTCTGATCAATCTGTATGTCCACTTCTTTTTTTTTTTGGTCTTTTTCCTTTTTATTGGTACTGGGGATTGAACTCACGACTGCCTGCTTCCAAGGCAGGCGCTTATGCCGCTGAGCTAAACCCCCAGCCCCAGTATGTCCACTTCTTTAAGAAGATACCTGACCAGGCAGAGTGGCATGCACCTGCAATCCCAGCTCTCTGAGAAGCTGAGGCAGGAAGATCGAAAGTTAGAATCCAAGTTAGATGTGATGGCACACAGCTGTAATGCCAGTACATTGGGAGAGTGAAGCAGGAGGATCACCAGCCTGGGAATTTAACAATTTAGTGAGACCCTAACACAAAACTAGAAATAAAAAGGGCTGGGTGTATAGCTCAGCACTAAGGCCCTGGGCTCAATCCCCAGCAACACAATAAATAGATAAATAATAGATGCCTAGTTCAGCACAAAAAATAGATTTGGTACTTTTGTTTTCATTTTCTTGTAATACCTCATTTTTTTTTCTTTGAGATAAGGTCTCATACTATATATCCAGCAGTCCTGCCTGTTTTCACAGTAGCTGAGACCACAGGCATGTGCCACCAAGACTAGTTTAAAATTTTCTTATTAAATAGAAGGTATTAACTGATACCACAGCCTATCCGATTCATAATTTAATCCTAAATAACTCCCATGTTTTCTACAGCATAATAACTCTTGTTATGGCTTGCTGCTAGATACCCCCCCCAAAGGGTCAGGCAGTCATGGGTGGGGCCTTTTCAGTGGTGGCTGGTTCTAGAGTGTGTGACCCTGGGACTGATCCATGGCGCATTGCTGGGGTTAAGGCTGGATGATTACTAAATCAGTCCACTGACTGATGTGGCACTGCTCTACCCTGGTAGCCTGAGTAAATCAAGGGACAGGAACGGGCTTGTATTGTCCTTGGCTTGCTTTTGCTGTCTTCTGTTTGCCAAAAACTTGTTATCTTCTGTGATTCCCTTCTTCTAAGCCACCTTGCCTTGGAGATAGCCAATTATGGACCGATCTCTCTACAAACTGTGAAGCAAATATATTTTTCCCCTTTTAACATTTGTCTTAGTAACAAGAAAAAAGTATATAAGATAACTAAAGAGCAATGATTTCCTCTATAGGAGATATTAAAAATTAGAATTTTTGTAAATTGAGTATGTCAAGTTCTAATGTAGTTGTTAAATTACCAGTATCTTGGATATAAAAATAGAGGTGCTAAGAGGGGTCGAAGAGAGGATGGGGGAAAAAGGCTACATACAAATTCTGTACGATGAATGTGATCATTATGTATCTCTAATGAACCATTAAAATTTCATTAAAAATACAGAAATTCTCATAAACTTTTGTGAATCAATGAAATCGTTCTGGGCTTCCACTGACTTCTTTGTTGCTGTTTGTTTGTTTTGGTTTTGGATTTTTTGTTCGTGTGTGTGTTTATTTTTTGAGATAGTCTTGCTGTGTAGGCCAGGCTGGTTTTAAACTCTCAGGGATTCTCTTGTCTCAGCCTCCTGGTGCTAGGATTATGGGATTATGCCACTCCACCTGGCTGCTTTTGTGGAATTCTGTAGAAACGTTAAATCAGCCTCGCCTTTGACCAAAGACTGCTGGAAAGCCACAGCAGAGATTTGGACAAGTGCCCCGCCTACCTCCATGACCACACTTCCTACCAAGTCTTTTGGTTCCATCCAATAGGAAGTGGTGGTCACATGTGACACCATCTGTTTTGTGTTTTGTAAACACAGATTAATTACTTTGGAAGATCTTTTTTGCCTCTTGTTCAAGTAAAGGAAAGGCCTTGCTACTTCCGTTTGTTTCATTTAGTGAAAACTTTCTCCCTCTCTCCAGTAATGAGGATTGACCACAAGCTCTCTACACTGAGCTGCTTCCCAGTCCTTTCAAAAATGTTCTGTTTTACCTAAGTTCTTGCTAAATTGCCCAGGCAGAACTCAGACTTGTAATGCACCACTAAAAATACATTGAGTGTATGGTGGTGGTGGCTTGTACTTGGGAGGATCACTTGAGCCCGGGATCTCCCTACCCCAGCCTGGGCTACTTGGTGGTGAGATCTCATTTCAAACAAGAACAAAAGAAAGCCCTGCAGGAGCTTTCCCCGTCCCCCACCTGTGCTTCTCCACGGGGCTCTGATAGAAGCTTATGCAACCTAACATGCGCAGCTGGGCCAGGCACTGGATGCCCATGCTCAGATGCTCTGAGTCAGGGCGGGGTTGATTTTTGGGGTTTTATTCCTGTTTTGGGGGAGGTTCTGAGGACACACAGGACCTTCACGCTGAATGATCCAAATCAAGTGTTACTTTTGTAACTGGATGAATGTGATCCAAATGTGTCCACCACTACTTTTTCCATGAGAAACATGCTATCTAGGCGATTCTTCTGCCTCAGTCTCCCAAATTCTGAAATTATAGGTGTGTACCACTGCACCTGGCTTCATCATTTTCTTTACCACCAGAAGATTCTTCCTTTGGCTTCTTCAATCATTTTCTAAGTGGTTCTGCTTTTACATGAATTTCCTTGGCAAGTTTTTTTGTTTTTTGTTTTTGTTTTTTTTTTTTTTTTTGCTTTTTTGTCTTTTTCCTTTTTATCGGTACCGGGGATCGAACCCACGACTGTCTGCTTGCAAGGCAGGCGATTATGCCGCTGAGCTAAACCCCCAGCCCCTTGGCAAGTTCTTTTGAGATGTACTTCTTATAGGCTTTTCTGACCAGCTGCGTACATAGGATCTCCTTTTCTAAAACGCCTGCATCATTCATCTTCAAGATACAAGGGACTCTGGAGAGGGACTGAGCTCAACGTATGACTAAGAAGGTGCCACTGAACATTTTGTATTGTGGCAACAAAATCTTAGGGAATGGCGCCCGTGTTTGTAATTTTGTCTCTAACTTTCTCATTGAAAAGAAGTTCATAGCTGGGAGGGGAGGCACTGACAATGGTAACCCTTGGCAACAATTTGTTAATCAGAGTCTTCGCTTTTCTTTTTTTTTTTTTTTTTTTTCTTAGCAAAACCAGAGAATTGACAAGCTCTTCTATGGTTCTTGCCAAGTCACTGCTGAATGCCAGAATTTTTGCATGATCACCAATTTCACCCATTCTGGGCCCCTCAGATTCCTCACCAGAGGCTTCCCTTCCTGTCAGCGGCCTCTTCTCCCGCAGTGTTCAGGAAGGGCTGACCTCCCTGGGGGAAGTCACTGCTGCATTTTCTTTCTCTGTTCCCTTTCTATTTTTGTTTTCCTTTCCTTTCTTTCCTGTTCCTCTGCCGCTCCTTCCTCTCAGGTGGGTTAGAATGAAGGTGCAATCTATTATGCGGGTCAACTATGCCTTGATAGCCTCAGGCTTTCGAGGAATTACCTACTGTTTGCCTCACTGGGTTGACACACAGATCTGCCTGGCATGGTGGTGCAGGCCTGTAACCCAGCACTCCGGAGACTGAGGCTGGAGGGTCCCTGAGAGTTCAAGGCCAGCCAGGACTATTTAGTGAGAGGTCTCAAAAAAACCAGGGGTGGGGTAAAAAACAGGAAGGTAGGCTTCATAGGGATGGGAAGGGGATCTAGGGTTTGGAGAAGACAAGAAGGCAAGTAATTCCCATGCCAGGTGTATAGATAGCAATTTCCCAAAATGAATGTAATTTTTATGTCTCTCAGCAAATGCTAATTTTCAACAAAGGCATGCCTGTCTGTCTTAGGATTTTCACACTGCTGACAGAGAACTAGTCGTCTAATGAACCCATTCAGTGTGTCTCAGAGGTTTATGGCCTCATGAAATCCACTGACAGTGTCACCCTCATGGGCTGGGAATCGGACCCAGAGTCTTCTAGCAAGCTACATCTCCAGCGCCTTTCAGGTTTTATTTTGTTTGTTTTGTTTTGTTTTTTGTCTTTTTCGTTTTTATCGGTACCAGGGATCGAACTCATGACTGCCTGCTTGCAAGGCAGGTGCTTATGCCACTAAGCTAAATCCCCAGCCCCTCAGGTTTTATTTTGAAACAGGATCTTGAGAATTGCCTAAGTTGGGCTCAAATTTGTGATGATTGTGCCTCAGTCTCCTGTAGGGATGGGATTACCAGTGTAACAGTCATTCTTTATATCAAACTGGACCTGAGCTCCTGGCTCACACCCAAGTATGTGGTGGGATGTATTGGAATAAGAGTAAAAATGGCTTTGCAACACCAGACATGTTAGCCCAGGCTGGTCTCAAATTTCTGGTGATCCTCCTGCCTCAGCCTCTTGAGTGCTGGGGTCACAGGTGTGTGCCACCACACCTGACCTATAACTGCATTTTTTCCATTTCCTTCACCCTCAACCTTGGCAATCAGATGGAGCAGCTCCTGTGAATAGACCTGGTCCCCACACTACTGCTATGTGACAGACTCTTTGCCTTCTTAATGACTTTTCCAATAAGAGGGAGACATCTGTGTTGTCAAGTTTTGGGTATCTTCTGTCAGGATAAGGAGTGAATAACACAAAAGACTGCAAGAGGTCTTGGTCTCTAGCATGAGACATTTTGCCCACTGAGATGCTTCTTGCTTGTATGTTTCTTTGATGCAGGCACCAAAGGCTTGTTTGTTTCTAATGAAGACGTAAACCCAAGGTGCGACCCGGGCACTGGGTTGAGCAGGGAGGACCTGTGCCGTGTCCACACCTGCAGCACCCTCAGACATACCTGACCTCCAAGGTCCTGGCATCTCTGGCCCTCATCTGGCACCACTGCTGGATTCTTTCTGATCGCTATCCGCTCCAAAGAGTGGGGAGATCACCATACCATGCTCAACCAAAGCCAAGTGTGATGTCCCACATGGTCTCAGTTCTCAGGAGGCTGAGGCAGGAGGAGTCTAGAACTGGGCTCAGCAAGACCGTGAGACTGTCTCAGAAACAAAACGCACAAAACTGCCATCTGGGCCGGAGCTGTATGTGACTCAGTGGTAGAGGGTTGCTCAAGGCCCTGTTTCTCTGCTGAGTCCAAACTTCCTCATCTACACCTTGAATTCCCCCATAGCTCCTCACTATGCTTATCCTAAAGGTCACCATACTGATCTGTCCACACCCAAAGTGCACTCCTCTTCCTGGCTAAGCTCAGAGATGGGCTCTTCTTTGAGTTCTAAATGGAGTGGGACTTCTGTCAAAGTGGCCACCTTTCCCCTGTCCATCCTTCCCTTTCTCCTGCTGTATCAGTTCACCTCCTGCTTTAGCCCTGCTATTCTCTGAAACCCCTGTTGGGTAGGACATCATATTACCGTGACACATGCATATAGCCTGACTCCCAGCAGCATACCTTGTGCTAGCTAAATGTTGAAGTGACCTGAATATCCATCAATGACGCATGGTGTTATGGTTTATATACCTGTCCCCAAAGCCTGGCGCGCTCACAGCTAGGACTTGGGAGGTCACTGGATCATGGAGGCTGTGCTTTTCAGTGGATTGGATCACTGATGAACTACATCAGTGATGTTGGGAAGTGAAGTCCTGTGGGGAGAGGTCACTGGGGTGTGGGCTCCCAAGATCTATGTTGTGCCTGCTTCCTGCCTGCCCTGACATGAATTGCTGCTTCTCTGTGGTGCCCTCTGCCCTGCTGCCCTCCTTTGGAGACAAGGGGCTATGGACTGAAACTTCAAGAAATGAAGTAACTAAGTCACACAGATTAAAAAAAAAGCATGAGGAGAAAATGAAAGAAAATGTGCGAGCCAGCCTGGTGATGCCTGCCTGCCTTTGGAGGCTGAGGCAGGAGGATCACTGCAAGTTTGAGGCCGGCTTGAACTACACAGTGAGTCAAAGATAAGCCTCAACTATATAGTGAGACTCTGTCTCAAAAAATCAAAATAGATAAATTAATTAATGTAAAAAAGTGGTATCACATTGTCTCTTATATGAACAACTGTAAATAAGGAGCTAAACAAAAGAGTTAGAAACAAAGAGAAAAATCTTTTACAAATGGGAAGGGGATCAACAGACGAACAGAGGCGGGGAAGAGGAGGTAAAAACTCTTCAGATATGTTGTGTCCATGGGCTCACTCTCCGTGATGAATGTAATCACGCTGTACCGCAAATGGCTACTTTTACTAGTAGTGGGTGTCATGTCATGTCGTACACAGGAAGATTTCCTGCAAGTGTTAATCATTGAGTGGCTCGCATTTGTTTTGACTGCAAAGCTATAAATAAGCATACGTGTGTTAAAATCACAAGAGAGAGCACCTGCTTCTGTGGCTGGTCACTGGCACTTGCCATCTGTCCTCTCTCCCTGATAGAATCTGTGAGGGCAGTGTCCTGGGCCCCTTCCACCCTCTGCTGTCTCTCTGCCAAGCACAAAAGGGCACTCATTTTTGCTCCATGACTGAGGCGAAGATTCAGCCCTAAGTATTTTTCACACTTAGAACTCAAGGCATTAAAACTGTAACAGAACAAAAACATGAAGTCTTTCTTCGGACTACCAAATATTTGTAAGAAATTTCACACCTCAAATTGTGCTAGTTGTTCTCACTGCCAAAAATAAAATAAAATACAAAATAAAATAACTTAGCTGTTCTTATTTTATGTTTGAGAAACATGCAAATGCATCCTACTTTACCAAAGGTTGCTTATAAATTACTACGCTTCTCACAAGCCTGATGAGAAAATATTTGATTTTGGCTTACTTCAAGATTTGTCATATCATTTTCAATTATGGTTAAATATTTTAAATTAAATCATATATACATGATACCAGCTAACTGATTTTTAGGGGTTGGTGCCATTTTTTTAGCACTGTGATGTTCAAAGAGGCAATAGGCAAAAAGTTTCATAATCCCAATACATATCCCATTTATCTAGACACAAATTACTCATTTTTTTATACCAGCAATTGAACCCATGACCTTGCACTTGCCAGGAAGGTGCTGTGTTGCTGAGCTGCATCCCTGACCCAACAAACTGCATTTGATTTTGCCAGGGTTAACTATCTCAACGCCTTGGTTTGTATTTGTCTTAAAACTGAGCAATGTTCATTCCATTTATTTACACTGAGAAAAGAAGGATAATTCAGCACTTTTTTTTAAAGATAGGATCTCATTGAGTCATCAAAATGTTTGAGTTGTTCTGTTTACTCTTTGTTTGTTTGAGACAGGATCTTGCTATGTAGTTCAGGCTGATCTTGAACTCACTATGAAGACCAGGCTGGCCTTGAATGCGTGGCCATCTTCCTGTCTCAGCCTCCCAAGTGATGGGATTACAGGGATGCACTTTGCAGTTTGAAAACACAGTTTCAACTCCATTCTGGGGAGGCAGAGCATGAGACTTACAGCCTCAAGGTTGAGAGTTAGGTGTCTGGTATTTAATCTCAGCTTTGTGAATATTGGTGTACCAAACAGGTCTTTGGCTAATACACTTGAGGAAAATTAAGAAATCATCATATATTCTAACCTTTGGTTTTTTCCTTGTGGTACTTTGAACTGAACCTCGAGCCTTCCCATTATACAACATCCCCAGTCTATTTTCAGTCTTCTTTCTTTCTTGTTTTTATTTATCGGTACATTTTACATATATATATTGAAAACATTCATCATAGAGAGCTTGGACCTGTACATGATATATCTTGGTTCTTTTTCTGTTTCTCTTCTCCTCCCTTCCCTTCAAAACTGCTTCTCCTCCTTATTTACAAAAGCATTGTTTCTATTTTTCCTTTTGTTTTTTTCCATATCCCTTCTTTCCTTCCTCTTCCTCCTCCCTTGTTCCTCTTCTCATTTGAACATTTTCTTCCCATTTCTGAAATATGAAGTAGACATTTTGGTCGTGATTGACATATTCAATATCTCACAGCAGAGAAACAATTCAGTATTTATACATGCGTGTCTGATTTATTTCACTTAAGAGTATAGTCTCACAGGGAATCCATTTAGCAGATATATCTTAAACTTATTCTTCTTTATGGGAGAGTAGTTTTCCCTTGTATAAAGAAACTACATCTTCTTCTTTTTTTTTTTTTTATTTAAGAGGAAAAAGAGAAAAACACAAAACAAAACAAAGCAGTGTAAGGTTACACATAATACAGAACTACAAAAAAAAAACATAACAGTAAGAAATCACCTGTTAATAGATTACATATTATCATCTTGGAAATAGTTGCTCAAATCACAGTATCAAAGAATACAAAGTAGACATTCAAACAGAGAGACTGCAAACAGCTGTGTTCAATGATCCAAAAACATTAATATAGTCAGCTATTTAACACCCCTAAACACACTTGCTGTTATATCCGTTAGAGCTCTTTTTTTTTTTCCTCCCTCTCTTTTTTACAACAAAATTTACACATTTTGGATTTTATTACTCCTTAGTTCTTATTACTTTTTTGTGGGGGGAGAGAATAAAGTCAAATATGGCAAAACAAAGCTGTAAGTCAAAACCAAGGATAGACATAGCACATGATGTAGAACAGAGTACAAGGTTATTAACAATGGTTATCAACGTTGTCTCTTGTTTCCTTAAAAGGAATTGTCTATCTCATTAGATATTATAAAGTTGGACAAAACAGTGGAGAACAAGACCAATAAAACTTAGGCATTGTGAACATTACAGGACTTCCAAAGGAGACAATAGTCAAACCAGAATGGGCATCTTTGTGAATCTTATTGCATTCAAATTAGTTGCCTATACCCTCAGACTTGCTACTATCGCACAGAATGGAACAGAGTCTAATCAGTCAAAATAAGATCGTGGGAGTATTACAGGACTTCAAAACAAGTTAATAGGAGATCGAAAAGAGTTACTATTATATATCTTAATTTTTTAAATTTTTCCCTTAATTAAAATAAACATAAGAAATAGCTAAATAATTTTTTAAAGAATAGTAGTTACCATAGTGTCTGTCTTTTTCCTTAAAATATTTGGATAAAACTTCATATACTATAGCTTCAAATATTTCCATATCAAAAAGCCCAGAATAAAGCCTTTCTAATTAATAAGTGAAAATTTTATAAGGCTTCAAGGCCACATAATGGGGAATCATGATTATCACATATTTTTATATATTTGAGTCATTACTTACATTAGGGAAACTATTCGGTATTCATACATGCGAGATTGATTTATTTAAGAAACTACATCTTTATATATTCATTGGTTTATGGGCATTTGAGCTGTTTCCAAGCTTTAGCTATTACAAACTGTGATGCTATAAACATGCGTGTACATATGTCATTGTGGTATGGTATTTTTAATTTTGGGGGGAGATACTAAGAAGGGGAGTAGCTGGATCAAATAGAACCCCTAGTTTAGTTTTTTGAGGAATCTCTACACTGATTTCCACAGAGGTTGCACCAGTCTACACTCCCACCAACAGCAGAGAAGTGTTTCTTTTTGCCCACATCCCCATCAGCACTTGTTTTTGATTGCTTTCTTGATAACAGCCATTCTTCCTAGGTTGAGATACATCTCTCAAATGACCAGTGAAGTTGAATATTTCGTCATGTATTTATTTGCCATTTCTATTTTTCCATCTGAAGTATTTATTCATTTCAGATGCTCAATTTTGGATTGGAGCTTTAATTTGCAAGTGGGATTTTTTCAGTTCTTTATAAAGTCTAGATACTAGCCATTGGACTGAGGTAAAGCAGGAAAAAATACTTTCCCATTCTGAGGCTTGTCTCTTCACTATGTTATTGGATGTTTTTTGGTCTGTAAAAGGTTTTTAATGAGATGAGATCCCAGTTGTTGATCTTTGTGATATTCCCAGTGTGACAGGGGTTAGATCATAAAGTCTTTGCCTATACCAATGTCTTCAAGAGTTCTACCTAGTCTCTCTTCCAGCAGATTTAGTGTATCTGTTCTAATACTTAGATCTTTGACCCATTCAATTTCAGTTTAGTGCATAGTGCAAGATATGGATCTAGCTTTAATCTTTAGCTTTGTGGAAAGCCAGTTTCTCTACCATCATTCACTAAAGAGGCCGTCTTTCTTCTAGTAAAGGTGTTTGGTTCCTTTGTCAAAGATAAGCTGGCTGAGCATGCTTTGTAAGCGTATGGCGGGTGAGTGTGCTTGTTTCTAGTTCTTGTGTTTTATTCCATTGATCCTCGGGTCTGTTTTTGCCAATAGTATGCTGTTTTTATTGTATAGATTTTTAGTATAGTTTCAAGTCAGGGATCGTGACTCTAACTGCCTTGCCATTGTCCAGAATTTCTTGATTTTGGGTTTCTTCTGACTCCAAATGAATTTTTGGATTATTTTCTCTAGTCTTCTAAGATTGATTGGAATTGCATTACACCTGTATAATAATTATGAAATTATACCCATTTTCACTGTATTTGTTCTTCCTACTCAAGAACAGTCTTTCCAATCTTTACATTTCTTGGTATCCTTTTCAAGCTCCTTTTTCAGAATATTGGAGCTTTCCATGTGAATATCATCTTTTACTTCCTCTATTAGATTGATTCCTAGGTATTTAATTTTTTTTTGGATGCTATTTTGAAAGTTTTTTCCCCTTTATGTTTCTCTCAGTGAATTTGTTATTTATGTACAGGGATGCTATTGATTTTTGAATGTTGACTTTGTATTTGGTTATTAAATCTAGAAGGTTTTTCATAAAGTTTTTGGAGTCTTCTATGTAAAGTATCATGCCATCTGCAAATAATGATAATTTAACTTGTTTTCCCATTCATATTCCTTTTATTTCTTTCTCCCATGTAATTGTTTTAGCTAATGTTTCCAGAATATGTTGAATAAGAGTGGTGACAGTGGATATCTTTATCTTGTTCCAGATTTTAGAGTGACAGCTTTCAGTTTTTGTACACTTTGTATGATGTTGACTGTTGGTTTGTCATAGATGGCTTTTAACATATTGAGATAAAGACCATTTCTTCCAATTTTCACTGAGATTTTATTATCAAAAATGGGTATTGAACTTTCTCAAATGCTTTTTCTGCATCTATTGATATGATTACATGATTTTTAATCATTGGATGTTTAATCAATATGGTATGTTACATTTATTGATCTGTGTATGCTGAACTATCCCTGCATCCCGGGATGACTCTTACTTAGTCATGGCATATAATCTTTTCCTTGATTTGTTGCATTTTGTTTGCCAGTATATTACTGAGGAGTTTTGCATCTATGTTCATTAGGAAGATTGACTTCTGTTTTCTTTCTAATTGGGTCCCACTCTAGTTTGAGTGTTAGGGTAATGCTTACCCCCAGGAATGAATTTGGGAAAGTTATTTCCTTTTCAATTTCATTAAAGAGTTTGAGAAGTAGCATCATTAAGTCTTCTGTAAGTGTCTTGTGGAATTCTGCAGTGAATCCACCAGGGCCTGGGTTTTCTCTGTTGGTAAGTTTGTAATTACATCTTCAATTTCATTGACTGATATTGTTTGGTTTTAAAAAAAAGAATTTAAAAAGAGAATAAATCCAAACAAAGTAAAACAGAATAAAGTCAATGAAAATAAAATAGTGAACATGATACAGGACTTCAAAACAGGATAATAGAAAATCAAAAATGGCTACCATAATGCCTCTTGTTATTTTCAAAATTGCTGCCCCTACCATCAGACATAATAAAATCAAATGAAACAGAACAGAGTAAACCCAATCAAAACAAAACATTGGATAAAACAAAACAATAAAGTGAAACAAAACAAAACTGTGAGAACAATATTAGATTTCAAAGATAGGACAGAAGGAAATCCCCCATATTTGCTATCTTTCATACTGTTACCTTCTCAGTAGATGCTCAGACTACTGGCTTTAGGCCTGCAATGTTAATCAAACAATAGAAGCATTAAATTGCTTTTGTACCCCAGTTGCTAACAACTCAGCCTGGTTTCCTCAGAATCAGCTGGTTGCTCACAGTGGGGAGGAGCAGGATGGTGTTCTTGTCTCCCAGACCAAATGCTGGTTGGCTTTGGAAAAGGGAGAATTGGTTTCTTGTTGTTCCTCCCAGTACTTGCGTGGCTTCTGCTGGCTCACAAGAAGGGCTGACTGAAAGCGGTTTAATTAGAATATTTTCTGTATTCTTGATTCAGCTTTGGAATTCATATGGATCTAGGAATGTGTCCATTTCTTCTGTATTTTTCATCTTAATAGAATACAGGTTCTCAAAGTACTTATTGATGATCTTTTGGATTTCCATAGGATTGTTTATTTTACCCTTATCATTTGTGATTGCATGAATTTCAGTCTTCTCTCCCCTCTTTTTTGATAAGGATGGTTAAATGTCAATTTTATTTAACCAATTTTAATGAACCAACTCCTTAATTCATTGATCCTTTGTTTTGTTAATCTTCATTGCATTAATTTCTGCTCTGATCTTTATAATTTGTTCTTCATATGAGCTTTGGGCCCAACTAGCTCTTCTTTTCCTTAAATCTTGAGGTTCAAATTCAGGTTATTTGAGCGCACTTGCTTTTTCTAATGTGTGAATTCTCTTCTATAAATTTCCTTTGTAGGACTGCTTTTACCATGTCCCATAAATTCTGATATGTTGTATTTGCATTATCATTTAGTAGTAGAAACTGTCTAATCTCTTCTTTAATTCTATCTGTGACCCATTGGCTGTTCAGGAGGATGTTATTAAATTTCCATGTGTATATGAAGTTCTTGTAGTTTCTTTTACAATTGACTTCCAATTTCATTGCATAATAGTATAATAACATGCATGGAATAATTTCAATTCTTTTGCATTTACTTAAGCATGTTCTATGAGCTAATATGTGATCTGTTTTTTTGGAGAACGACTTATGTGCAGCTGAGAAGAATATGTATTCTGATGTGGGGTAAGAAAGGCTATTATCAAGAAATCAACAAATAACAAACATTGGCAAGACAGTGAGGAAAAAAGGAATCCTTCTCCACTGATGTGGCTGTAGTCTGGTGCAACCATTGTGGAGATCAGTGTGGAGATTCCTCAAAAAATTAGAATTGCATGTGCCATTTGACCCGGATACTCTCCTTCTGGGTATTTTCCCTGAAGAAATATCACAATACAACAAAAGTTGCATACTCATGTTTATAGTAGCATAGTCTGTGATAGCTAAATCTTTGACATAGACCATATGCCCATCAGCCAAGGAATGGGTAAAAAAAACCCCATGTGACCGTTTTATACAATAGTGTATTACTCAAGTAGAAAGCAGGATCAACTGGAGACTTTTATAGATAAATGGATGCAACTTGAGTCCATAATCATCAGTGAAATAAATCAGACTGTAGTGAGTAAACATCGTATTGTCTCCCTAGTGTGAGAAGCTGAGAGTAAATAAGATATTGTAAATGCGTATTAATTCTGGAAATAATGTCATATTTACCTTCCTAAGTTGTTCTACCTTTTCAAAATCATTTTAATGATTTCAAGTCTTTTGAAATTTTACATTGATTTTAGAAACCTGCCAATTAAAATAAAACTGGAATTTTCATTAGCATTAGATTATAACAGCCTTCTGAAAATTGTCATCTTCAAGTGTTCCATCTTTTTTTTTTTTTTTTTTTTTTGTCTTTTTCTTTTTATCGGTACCAGGGATCGAACTTACGACTACCTGCTTGCAAGCCAGGCGCTTATGCCGCTGAGCTAAATCCCCAGCCCCCCAAGTGTTCCATCTTAAAATACATTTTTTGAGATCTTCAATTTCTCTGGAATGCTTTCTAGTATTCTGAATATAGGTCTTATAAATTTTGTAGTGGTTTTATCGTTTTATATTGTAATACTCTTGTACGTGATGTGTTTTGCTTTTATTTGTTACCATGAAATGAAAGGATGGTTGCTTTTCAAAACAACTTTTTAAGAAATCATCAAATAGGGGCTAGAGGTTTAGCTCAGCGGCATAAGCGCCTGCCTTGGAAGCAGGCAGTCGTGAGTTCGATCCCCGGTACTGATAAAAAGGAAAAAAGACAAAAAAGACAAAAAAAAAAAAAAAAAAAAGAAATCATCAAATACCTCCTAGAAAATCACAACCTGTGGTAACTAATAATTTGCAAACTTTAACTATATGAACTAGATTTGTGGGTATATATCAAAATCTAAAATGAGCCAGAATATTTTATACAGTTAATGTTCCCTCACTGGTGATTTTACTTGCACTGTGTGAGACACTTTTAAAGAATTTGGGGGTAAACTAGAGAAATAGAAGAAGAGGAAGAGATTAGAAGCAAGGATGGAGCATCAGGCCGGTTCTACAAACTTGGGAAAGTGGTGAAGAGCACAGAGGGAAAGGATGAAGGATGAAATAAATACAAGAACAGAACAACAAAAAGCTAGAAGCAGTGCTCACATTCATATAAAAAACAAGAAGAAAAAATGAAGAAAAAAGAAAACTAAGTGAAAGAAACCAAAACCCAGGAAAGAAAAAGAAAAAAAAGGAGATAGTAAGAAAAAATGTCTACTTCAAGGCATGTCCCTGCAGGGCTGCAGACAAAACGGGCAGACAGATTCATCTTCTTGGTGACCGACTGCAGAAAGCCAGCTGTGGGCTCGTGGCAGGGTAGGGGGAATCCCAGCAAGCCTGCACTTTTACCTCCGTGAAGTTCAACCTGCTTTCTGGCCGAGACCGGAACCTGATTTGTTCAGCCTGCAGCACTCCATATGTCTCATCCCAGCTTGAATTTGGCTCTTGCAAACTTGAACTCAGCTCCCTGACCTCTTGTGAACTTGAACTCAGTCCTGCCGCACTGATATGCTGAGCCACTACACAGATCTGACCACAGCCACTCTGAGTTCTGAGGTCAGTAAGTCCCTCTCCAGCTTGGCTCCCAGCCTATCGCCCTCTCTTGGGACATATCTGAACCCACATAACGCACCAGCCCCTGCAGTTTGCCGTGGCCACTGCTCTGTTCCACTGGTGCATCTCTCTGTTGAGACCTTTGAGATATCCAGTAGTCATGCATCTGCAGATTCGAGCTGTCTCTCCCACGCAGTGAGTCTGGGCTCAGAGAGAAAGCGGCATGACTTCCTCTTCTTTGTGGAGGTCTCTTCTTTTGTTCTCCCTGTAGACTTGAATTCTTGCTTCAGAGTCTTTCTGGGTCCCAGGGACCTCCTTGCCTCCTTTTTCTCAACCTCATGTAGCTATATTCCAGCATCTGGACCCCAAATCTCAGAGAGGCTGTTTCTCTGCTGTTCTCTACTCTGCCATCTTCATAGTGTGAGATTACTAAAGCAGGCTAACTTGATTTTGAGATATATTTGCGTTTTTGTTCAAATACCTTAACCCTTGTTAAATACAATTCATTTTCTTGTGGTTTTAAATTCTACCTGGCCTTGAAATAGGGTGGTTTTGTGATAAGAATTGCTTTCCTCCTGAGCTAGAAGTATAACCATACGTAGAACAGTAAGATAAATTTAAATGGAATGATTGTTAAAACTGTACCTTCTAAGGGAAAACAGGTAATAACAGTTCACATTCAGACTAGCCTCTTTTCATCTGAGTTTCTCAAAGGAGAGCAAATAGCTAATGCCGTGCTATGGCTGAAAATCACAGCAGTGCAATCTCCTTATTCCAGAGTATTTTCCCTTTCAAATACGATGCTGAGTTGGCGCATCTCTAGAATCCAGTGCATATCAATTCTGAGCACAGACTTCTTCTCTTATGTCCAGACTCCCTGATATCAACCTCATGTTGCCAAAGCTTAAATGGACCACCTGCTTTTGTGGATTTGAAGCATCCACTGGCGTAAGAGAAAAGCATATGACAAGTGTTGGAAGGGCATCTTTCTCAGCTGTTCCAAGGCTCTAGTGGAAACAAAGTGAGGTAAAGATGGAGACAGAACATTGTCTGCATTCCCAGAATCGGTTAAATAACAGTGTTAGCCATCACTCCGAGAGTGTGTGGGAGAGCTGGGCTGTCTGCTCCATGAGAGACAAGATACACAGTGAGGGTTATTCCATTAGAGCTCTGAATTACAATTGCGTGAATATTTTGTATGGAGGTGGCAGAAGTTGGGTGTGTGGCACAGGTCTGTATACCAGAACTCTAGGAGACTGAGGCAGGAGAATTCTAAGCTTGAGCCCAGCCTGAGTTCCTTAGTGACTTAGGGGTCAAAAACAGTGAAAAAAGGCCAAGGGGGTTGCTCAGTGTGAAGGTCCTGGATTCAATCCCCAATACAGGGGAGCAAAAAAAATGTAGTCCATAAATCTCTGAAAGTATATGAATACTCAAATCTTTTTACATATATTCCCTTGTGAGGGTGTGAATACTTTTGCTGGTTTTAAAACACTCGTTCCAAGTTGTTGTAGTTAGGGGTTGTACACAGAGAACAGTTAGAATCAGGACATGGAGTTTATAATATTTTTATAATGATCACTGGGAGTTAACACAAGAAAATGCAGGAAATCTATCTGCAATACCAAAAACAGAATATTTAGCCAAGGGCCTAAATTCCACAGCAATGTCCCACATGATTCCAGATAAAAACTCAGAGCTCATCACAATGCTTCCCACGAGTCCAACTGGTGGTCCAGAGCCCACAAGAAGGACTCACGCTAGTCTCTTTTATGGATCCGTGCTGGGAAGGCCCAAAGGTCAGCGGTGGAAGCCAGAAAGTCTATGCCAGTGGGGTGTAGGAGCTGTGCTAGTGGGATGAGGGTTCTGTGCTGGAGCTGAGAAGTCACACTCACAACAAAGACCAGGGCTGTCCTGAAAGGCACCACAGCTGTCCTGAGCGACACGGAGGCCCTGAGCTCCTCCGACGACAAGCACAGTCGAGTACGTGCCAGGAAGCAGTGTGATGAGTTCATTCTGGAGACCAAGCGGCACATGTCTTCCCCTCCGGAGCCAGGAAGCAATGCTCGATGTGAGGACCAAAGCTTCTCCAGGAGAACCAACAGCTCAGACAGCAACTCGTAGGAGAACCCACAATGCCTCCTTAAGGCCTCAACCCTCAACACCTCCCTTCTTCTCCACCTATTTATCTTGGCAATTTTCCTCAGGTGGAGCATCTTCACTCAGTGCCATGCTGATGTATTCCAGCTGGTGTTAAGTTGACCACCAGTTCTTAATCCATAACACAAATCATTAGGATGTTTTACTAAATTTTATCACAACTCAATCATAGAATCATAAAGAGAATCTTGCCCACGCCAGTACTGAGGACTGAACCCCGGAGCTGGAGCTAGCCTACATTCCCAGGGCTGACACACTCTAGGAAAAATAAACTAGTGGGGAAACCTGATTTTTAAGTTGTTGCTTTTTTTGACACAAGGTCCTGCTGTGTTGTTTAGATTAGCCTTGATGATGTAGCTCAGGTTGGCCTTGAATTTGTGGTGGTCCTCCTGCCTCAGCCTCTAGACTGCTAGGACAACAGGCATGTGACCCCTTCACCCCCAGAAAAAAAAATTCTGGGTTTTGGTGATTGAATCTAGGGATGTCTCACTGAGCTACATATCCAGTTATTTTTATTTATTTTTTGTTTAAAATTTTTTTTCCATTTTATTTTTAATTTTGGTTCAGGATCTGGCCAGCTTGCTAAATTGACCACACTGGGCTTGAATTGCAGTCTTCCTGACTCAGCTTACCAGAGAGCTGGGGTCACAGGGATGCTGCTCAGCCTGGCAGGATCATGACGAGCAGTTCAGGCTGGACTTGAATTTGCTACAGAGCCTAAGCTGGCCCCAAACTCAGAAAGCCGAGGCAGGAGAATTGATTGAGCTCAGAAGTTCAGGGTCACCGGCTCAGGCAATACCGTTCAGTGATCCTCTACCTCAGAAAAAGTAAAACAAAACAAAAAAGCAAATTTTCCAGCCCATCCTTTGATTTATTGGGGGAAAGTCTCTGGGCCCTACGAAAATACTTTTTAAAAGAGTGCTGCAGGTGATTTTATTATTTTGGTTATTTTGAGATAGTGTCTTGGGTAGTGGCACAGTTTTCTTTTTTTCTTTTTCTTTTTCTTTTTTTTGTGACAGGCTGTCACCAGGGATATAGCTTAGAGGCATGTGGTGTCTGTCTGGCAAGCACAGGAACATGAGTTCCATTTCTGGTACAAAACAACAACAGCAATAACAACAAAAAAAAACCCCTCAAAAAACAATTCAGAGATAGACCTCACTATGGTACAGGCTGATCTTAAACTAACTATGTTGCTCAGGCTGGCCTCGAACTTGTGCAATTCTCCTGTCTCAGCCTCCTGAGTGCTGGGCTGCAACCAGGCACCACCACACCAGGCCCAAGATATCACTTTGTTGCTGCATCTTTTAGAGGAGCCTAGAACTGGGTCCCTGCATTGCAGGAGGGGCAAAAGGTCAAACAGCCCTCTCCACCAAACCCTTTAGTAGGGTGTTAATCGGTTTATGAAGGACAGACATCTTTGGAGAAGCCCCCGCTTCTGACATACTGGGCATTACATTTTCAGCACGTGGGTTTGAGGGACACTTTTAGGACATGAAATCATTGAACTCACATGATTCTCTCAGTCCACCCAGCAGTGAATAGAACGACCCGGTTATTGATACAGGTGGATCACCAAATACAGGCAGTAACCATAGCTTTGATGCACCGAGAATGAAATGCACAAATACCGCCTAGAAAGGGCTTGGGAAAAGCTCATAAAAATAGCTTAAGGAATCTATTTTCAAGCACTTAAGAGTGCACAGGTTCAATAACTCATTTGGTGTGATTCAGAGGCAATTTCCTGACAAGATATTGGCCATTTATCCTAGTAGAAATAATCGACCTAAGTGCAGTGAACATAGAAGACTTGGAAAACTGAATAATTATAACCTTGTGTGAAAGATGATGTGCAATGTATAGCATATCACAATGTTAGTTCTATATTATAAGTGTATACCATTTGTCAATTAAAATAAATGGATAATAGATTGTAATAAAGGAGGAGGTGGAAATGGGGTGGAGTGTGGTACTGCGTGGTTATAAACCATGCACAGGGTGGAGAGTGAGTCGGTGGCTGACTTTGTAAGAGTCTAAAGTGAAGGAAGGAGACATTCGAGCACATAGAAGCATGCTTGGCGCTACAGAGACAGAGACACTTAGAACCTTGAATCCTCTCTGCTCATGTGAAGTTCGGCAGCAGCACAGAGTGCAGTCCAGCAGGCTTGTGTAGACTCCAGGGAACACGCCCACAGGGATTTGGGTGAAGCACTGCAGGGTGAGAACACCAGGGGAATTTCCTAGGTGTGGGGACTGAATTTGGGAATTAGGGCTGGGTGTGGTGGTACTCACTTGTGATCCCAGCATTGGGCAGGCTAAGGCTGGAGGCTGAGGAGTTCAAGGCCAATCTGGGCCACATAGTGAATTCAAGTCCATGGTGGATTACATAGTGACATCCTGTCTCAAAATAACAATGACCCCCCAAATTAGGGGGGTGATGTTGTTGATGATGAGGATTTTGAGTAAGAGCCCACTGTATAGTTTGGACTGGCCTTGAGCTCACTGTGTAGCCCAGGCTGGCCTTGAATTCATAGTGATCCTCCTGCCTCAGCCTCCCAAGTGCTGGGTTACAGGTGTGCGCCACCATACCGACAGACCCTCTTGCCATTACTCAAAAGGGCAGAAATGAGCACATGGACAAGCAATAAAGCATCTCTCACCGGATTGGTGGCATGTTTCTAGAGGCGGCATAGAGGTTGGAGTCATGCATATTTCTCTGGTTAATGACAAATGACTTTGCTCATTACTCCCCTGGGGCTGAGTGTCTCATACTCTAGCACAGCTTTTCTCTTTTGTTTTGCAGCACTAGGGGTTGAATATAAGGCCTCCCAATGCTGGATAAATGCTTTATCACTGAGCTGCAGCCCTAGCCCTGCTGACAAGTGCTTGTGTCCTCTATAGATTGATGGTCTGGGAGTTTTAGATGGCAAGGGTTACCTCTTATTTAGCCCTGGACCACCAGCTCTGGACCATGGGCTGGCTAAGCAATGACCATACGAGTGAAGGAGAAAAATCCTGAGGTCCTTGGTTTGCTCCTCTGCACCGCCGTCTCCTTGGAGGTCTTGCCTGGCTCCAACATGAGGTTTGGATGGCATTGGTGTGTCATGAGCCAGGGCCTTGGTTAACAGTGGTGGATGGCCGTGGTGGCTGTGTTTCTAGGTGACTTGAGAGTATTGTGCACCTACCAAGCATGTATTTTCACCTACTGCATGCCAGGCCTTGTGCTAAGTGGTGGGACACAAAACCCAAGTCCTAGAACACAGCTACTCTTCCCCTGGGGCTGTGCTATCAGCCCCAGGTCAGCTGGCGTTGCCCAGGGAGTCTGTTAGCCTGCCTTTTTTGGTGCAATGTAATATACCGTGTCCATCTTAGACTGTGTCATTTCTCTTCAAAATGTTTAAAAATGGGCCAGAAATATAGCTCAGCAGTACAAGTGCCTGCCTGACAAGCACAAGATCCTCAGTTCGATTCTTGGTACTAAAATAAAATTAAATAAAATATAATTAAATAAAATATAATTAAAAGAAATGCATAATAGAATCTATACCACCTAAAAGTGCCATTGTTTTTCTTTCAGCCATCTTATATTTCATAGGAAAATGTTTCACATCAAAAAATCTATTAACATTTAGGTTTTAATATCATAAGAAATATGATCAATTTTTTCCTTTAATTAAGAATCATCTTGATTGTCCACAAGGTTTAGCGAAGTCCTAGCACTGACTTCTCTGTCCTCTTCTTATACTTCTTTTCCTCCCTTTCTCCATTCCTGTTTAAAGCGATTTATCTCCTTTGAGTCCTGATAATTTGTTAGCTCTTGAATCCTGATTTCACTGAAAGTTGTTTGCATAGTTTAGCTTCAGCTTGGAGCTGTGCAGCTTGGAGTGAGTGATTCCATGTTTTCTTTTTAACCTGGTGTGTGCAGAAGCAGCCAGCGTTACAGCCTCCTCTAAATTTTCTTAAACAATTTCTCCTTGTCTCCTGTGAGAAAAAGCCAGGTCTTCGTGGTTCTCAGCCAGTGTGAGCCTGTGGTCTCCTTATAATCCAGGTCACGGTGTGCTGATGAGCAAGGGCTCCTTCCAGACTTTGCCTTTGCAGCCCAAGAAAGACTATTTGACTTTCATCAGATGACAGCCCGCAAGCATTTACATTTCCTTAGTCAGATGTGATGGCACACGCCTGTAACCCCAGCATTCAGGAGGTTGAAGCAGGAAGACTGTCTCAAGTTCAAGGCTGGCCCAGACTACATAGTGAGACCTTGTTTCAAAAAATACAAGTAAAAATAGGGCTGGGAATCCAGCTCAGTGTGAGGCACTGGGTTTAATAGTCAGTACTGGAAGGAAGAAAGGAAGGAAGGAAGGAAGGAAGGAAGGAAGGAAGGAAGGAAGGGAGGGAGGAAGGAAGGAAGGAAGGAAAGGAAGGAAGGAAGGAAGGGAGGGAGGGAGGGAGGAAAAGGAAGAAAGACAGAAAGACAGAAAGAAAGAAAGAAAAGAAAGTGAGTTTGGAATATGTCCTTTAAACAAGAGCCCCATGAACTAAAATCAAGTAGGTCAGAGTCAGAGAAAGACTATCATGGACCCCTGCAGTGAGCCTTCGATCTCTTGTATGGTGCACAGCGAGCAAGAAATAAAAAGCAAGAGACAAAATCAAAGTAGAGTGGGGATCCACACGACCAATTGTTCATCCTCATGAGGCCATGAGTAAACCAGAACCTTGGCATTCATTGATTGAGGAGATTATTGGATGATAGGAGCAGTAGGGGCTCTTAAAAATTTAATTTAACTTTTTGGGATACAAGAGTTTCACTGGATTTGGGCTCACTTTGTAAGCCAGGCTGGCCTTGAACTCTGTGATCCTCCTGCCTCAGCCTCCTGAGTGCTGGGATTATAGAATTCGTAACCACACCCGATACGGTAGTGATTTTGTGCAGAGAAGAGTCTTGCTTTGGAGCACTTTTGGTTTTAGTGGTTTTAATCATAGTTTTAGTTTTAGTCTTTGTTTTAGTAGGTGAGAGAGGATGGCTCACCCCTAATGGGATAATGAGAAATCTCAAAAAGGCAATACCAGAAATCCCAAACCTCCGTTCGTCCCTTAGGGAAATATGTAAAACTAGCTATTGTGAATTTATAGTCCCCAGCAGAAGGCTGTTCACTTAATCGAGTACTCTGTTAACTTCTTTGTAACTCAGTCTCTGGGATACCGGACTTATCTCTGTGTGAAACAGTGTCAGCAACGGCACGGATCCCTCACGCATTTAGTAGGAAGCAGTCCTACCAAGCAGCGTCCTAGGACTTGGTTAAGCTAAAAGGAGAGAAAACTAACATCACAGAAGAGACTACTCCAACTATTTTGAACTGCATTAAACAATGTTAAGAGGTGATGCATACTTGTAATCCTATAAGCACTCTATGAGCCTGCCACAAAAGGATTACAAGTTCAAGCCCAGCCTGGGCAATTTATTGACTGACAGATCCTGTCTCAATCTAAAAAAAAAAAAAAAAATTTGGGAAGCTGGGCATGGCAGTACTTGCCTATAATTCCAGCATTTGGGAGGCTGAGGCAGGACGACTGCTGCAAGTTTGAGACCAGCCTGGGCTACAAAGGGAGCTCAAGATCAGCCTGAACTACATAGTGAGCCCCTGTCTCAAAAATGACAATCAATCAGTCAGTCAATCAATCAATCAATCAATAAAAATAAAAGAGTCTGGGAATGTAGTTCAGTTCTACAAACAGATAAACAGAAGGAAAGAAAGAAAGAAAGAAAAGTAAGAAAGAAAAAGAAAGAGAAAGAAAAGAAGACAACACATAAAACATTCTTGTCTGAATGCTAAACTTGCATGTGAGCCCCAGTCTGGTGCTGACTTCCTCACACAGAACAGCATGAGGAGAAGGAACCGGCAGGCAAACCCAGGGCAGGTGCCATTCTCCAGGACGCACTGCCCACCCGGGCTTCAAGGGGCTCAGGGAGCATCGTGGCCACGCCTGAGGTGTGGGTCCTATCAGATTCCTGATGTGAGCGAGACAGGCATCCAGGCACTAGCCGGTGCCAGAGATTCATTTTTTTTTTTTTTTGTCTTTCTCTTTTTTTATTGGTACCAGGGATCAAACTCACGACTGCCTGCTTGTAAGGCAGGCGCTTATGCCACTGAGCTAAATCCCCAGCCCCGAGATTCATTCTTGATTTTGTGAGATTGATCTTGATATTGTAGGGAGAAGATGACCACATTTTAAAGATCCGCACGCTGCTGAGAGTGTGGCCCACTGCAGTCCTTCCAGGGGGAGAACTAGCAGTGTCTCCTGAGATCCATGCCATGTTGGAACTTAGGACTCTGGGAAGCCAAGCCAATACCTCCAAAAAAAAAAAAAAATCCATGTAAATTATAAGTAAGTTGCAGTACACCAAAATGTAGTCCACTATTCTGTGCAATTTATATGAACTTATAAAATCATTTTCAGATTCTATAAAATAAAAAAAACTAGTATGATTGATAGTATCAATTTGGGATTATAGGCAACTACACTGAGGAAGACAAGACCCTACAATATACATTCTGGTTTGATATCTGCCAGTTTTTGAAGTTCTATGCTATATACAAAGTTGTGTTTTTATTAATACTGTTATATACTGATACATTCAATTATACTATGTCTGATGATATAGCCACTTCTATTGAAGATAACAAGAGTCAACACAGGAACTATGGTAGAAGTCCTTGCACAATGGTCTTATATGTCTTTTTTGTTTCATGTGTTTACAGGAATATGTTTTGTTCTGTCTTGCTTTGTTTCGTTTCTACCTCTAATATAGAAAGAACAGAAATCCATGTTAAGACTCATGCATGTGTAGAATCTATAAACAGTTTATGAGAGCTGATCTTATGACACATGATGAAATGAACAGATACTTTGAGGAAAAAGAGTCACTAAAGAACCCAGTGCTGATTCTGGTGTGTCATAATGTGACACCCAGCAATAGTATTATTCTATGTTCAGAGTGATATTAGCCTGCTTGGGTTTTTTCTATCTCAACACAATTGAAGATATGGATAACTGCCTGTATGTTTAAGTGTATAGGATTGATAACCATATTTCTAACTTTTTATTGAACAGTTGAACAGAACTGTTTGCAGTCTCGCTGTTTGAATTCTCACTTTACATGTTTCATTTTTGTATCTTGAATAACTATTTGTAAAATGACAATATGTAAACATCAACCAGTGATTTCTTACTGTTTATTTTTTCTCTGAATGCATGTATTATTTCTACCTATTTTCTGTTTTGTTTAGTCTTTCTTTAAATAAAGTTAAAAAAAAAAGATCCGCAGGCTGTCACCTGGGCACAGTGATAAGTGGGAGGACTGCTCTCTTAGTATAGGTGATTTATGCACTTAAAATTTATTTATTTATTTAAATATTTTTATACATTTTAGTAGATGCTTCTAATACATAATGATTACATTCACTATGGAAGTTGGTATATGTGCATGACATGTTTGAATTATTTTCATGCCCTTCCCTCCTTTTTCCCTTCTCAAAAATTATTTAAATAGTAACTTTCATTAGCCCAGTTTGACAGTGGATAATCCCAGCACAGTGGGAGGCTGAGGCAGGAGGAGCACAAGTTAGTGCCTACCCTGAGCCACCCATCCACTTAATGAGATCCTGTCTCAAAATAAAAAATAAAACAAGGATTGGGGACCTAGCTCAGTGCCAAGTTCAATTCCAGGGACCTCAAGAATAATAATGATAATAACTGACAAAAGTAAGACATGTTCAATAACTTTTGGAGCATAGGAAATCATTTTAAAACACAAATGCTTTTGTCATTGATGCCAGCATGGTGTGCCTAGCTCTTCTCTTGCATTAATGGTCCGTGTGCTTTGTGGGGAAGGTCAGTGTCTTGCTTTATGTATTTATTTATTTGTTTATTTTTCTGGTACGCACAATCTTGCACTTGTGAGGCAGGCTCTTTGCTGTTGAGCTGCATCCGCAGCCCCTGTTTATCATTCTTTATGGCTGAATAGTATTCTGATCAGCACAGCCAGCCCACTTTCAAATACCAGCGCTGGGGTGGAGGCCAGGGAGAGCTATGCTACTGTCCCAGCCCTTTTTCTGGTTTTATTTTGAGACAAGGTCTCCCTACATTTCCCAGGCTGGCCTCAAACAAAATCCTACTGCCTCAGCTTCTGGAGTAACTGAGTACCATATGTCGCTTTATAAATGTCAGTTGTTTTTTTTTTTTTTTTTTTTTTTTTTGTGGAACCTGGGATTGAACTCACAACCTTGTGTTTACCAGGCAGGCCCTTAGGCCACTGAGCTAAATCCCCCTAATGTCAGTTCTTTTGTAGTGTTGATCAGTAAATACACTTTAAAAAATTTACTTATATATTTTTTATGCATAGTGAGCCCAGGGCCTTTGCACTGAGCTATAACATTAGCCCTTTCCATTATTTAAAAAAAAACTTTGGACAGCTTCTGGTCAAATTGCTCAGTTACGCAGGCTATGCTCAAATTTGCCTTTCTGTCTTAGCCTCCAACAGTGCTTCATTTTGTTATTCTTCAGGTGCTGGGGAAAAAATCCAGGGCTTCCCACACCCTAAGCCCCGATCCTCGATCGATCAATACAATTCTTTTTTTTTTTGTCTTTTCCTTTTTATCGGTACCGGGGACGAACTCATGACTGCTTGCTCTCAAGGCAGGCACTTATGCCGCTGAGCTAAATCCCCAGCCCCGATCAATACAATTCTTTAGAAGTAGGGAAAGTAAACATTGAATTTGTGTCCCTCCCAGTGTAATGCTTTTTGCCTTAACTTTGAGTGGGGTTTGAGTCCCTGGAAATTATGTATTCTACTCTGACCCTTCGCAGTTTCTAGGCTTTCGCTTCCAAGTTGTCAAGCAGCAGATTTAAAATAAAACTTTGAGGTTCGAAGTTTAGAAAACCTAACGAAACCGTCAGTTTTCGTTTTTCCCCTGAAGTGATATACTTTAGAAGGCGACGCAAGTGATCTTTGAATGCTGTGGAAGAGGTCTGTGACTGCTGGGGGCGTCTCCTTGTCTCCTGGGCCATTTTGCCCAAACCCCCTAAGTTTAATACTGAAAGACATCACGTAAGGAGGAGCTGTGTGTGTGTGTGTGTGTGTGTGTGTGTGTGTGTGTGTGTGTATTTTCCCCTGTGGTTTAGGGGTCACCCACTCCAGGGGACCCTGAGAGTCAGCTCTTCTTTGAGTTGAGGCTGGGGCGGTGGAAACGCTGGGTTTCAGCCTGGGTGGAGCATTGGCTCAAACCCCTGCCTCTAGCGGTAGGGGAAGAACCAAAACAAGATTTTTTAAAAAAATCCTTTGAGAGATTGCAAAAGATCTAACCCTCTGTCTTGAGTACATTCTACCATGCAGCTACAGCATGAGTCTTTCTAATATATTTATTTATTTGGTACAGCCGATCGAACTCACGTCCTTGCACTTGCCAGGCAGGCGCTTATGCCACTGAGCTAATCAGCAGCCCAAGTCTTTCTAATTAGAAAAAAAAATTAATTAGAAAAAAATTAAAATTTGTGATTCTTTTTAAAAATGTTTTTATTGGTACTTGTTCGCAGTCCATAAAAACAAGTCCCACGGTACTGTGGGACTTGTATATATCACATTCTAACGTAAGTTTTTCCAGGAGTGACTTTTTGTGGTCGAAATCAAAATATATAAGCGCCCAACGTGGGGCTCGAACCCACGACCCTGAGATTAAGAGTCTCATGCTCTACCGACTGAGCTAGCCGGGCAGCTCACGAAGGCGTTTCTTTCAAAGTTGGTGATATTCGCAGCCTGCACTTCCACCTCTAGGTGGCTGAGGTCAGGGGATTGCCAATTTATCTAATTTAACAATGTCTCAAAGTAAAAGTTAAACTTAAACAGGGTAGCTCAGGGGAAGGGTGCCTGGCGTTGAGTGCCTGGCACTGGAACAACTTTCTGGTGTTTCCCTGGGCTGATTCATTGCTAGAACCCGATGCAGCGCATTGCAACGCCGCATGGTGCAGCCCCGCCCTCCGCGGTTTCCTCTCGCCCCCGGGGACCCCGCCAGCCCCGCCCCCGGCTCAGGGCCCGCCCCCGACGCAGGCCCCGCCCTCCGCGCTTCGCTTCCTCCCGGCTCCAGGCGACCCTCCCGGCCCCGCCCCCCGGTGCAGGCCCCGCCCTCCAGGCTCCTCCGCTTCCTCTCGGCTCCAGGCGACCCTCCCGGCCCCGCCCCCCGTGCAGGCCCCGCCCAAAGACAGCCGCCCAGTGCACCGCTGGTGTTCGGGGCTGGAGGTGGGCGCACCCGTGGGCTCCGTAGTCAGGGAGGCTGAGGCAGAAGGCTCGTAATTTAAGCTGGTCCTAGGGAATTCAGTGACTTATCGAGATCCTGACTCAAAAATAAAGTGAAATTAAATATGTAAAGTAAGCTGGAATGTAGTTTTAGAGGTAGAGCGTCCCTGGATTTCATCCCAAGAATGGAAAAACCAACGTCCCTGGAGCACTCACATGTAGGTGTGTCACTCTCCGTGTTCCGCGCCGCAGCCTTTTGCCCAGTGCGGAAGTTAGTCTTTAACACCAGCGGGTTTGTCCTCAGGGTCCAGCCCCGAGTGCCTCTCTGTGGCAGTGCTCTGGTTCCCTGGGGAGAAGACCGAGGAAAGGACGGAGGGCCGGCACGGCCGCAGGGGTAGCAGGGAACAGCGTGGAAAAACAGCTGTCAGTCACTGTGACCTTAGGGTGCAGTGTGGTTCTCTCTTCGGAAATGAGAAGCTATCAAAATTCAGATGCCCAGCTTGCAACCAAATGTACTATGTTGGCTTTCAGAGATCAATCGATTTCTCTTCCGTTTTGTGTTTTAGTTTTTTAAATTAATTCCCACAAACAGCGTGTGGTTGGTCCTTAGTACTGGTTAAACTGAAGCAGGCGGATCTTAGTGAGTTTCAGACCAGCCTGGGTTACTCAGTGCGTTCAAGATCAGCCCATACTACTGTACATAGGGAGCACCTATCTCAAAACAAATAAAAATAATTCAAAACCAAAGCAAACAAAAACAAATGGGTTCCCACAATACAAAGGTTGAGACTTCCTGCCTTAGGCAGGACTTCTCAAATTTTCAGATGCTCATCTGTCACCCAGATTTGGTGGTGTATTTCTACTATCCCAGTACAAGGGGGCTGAGGCAGGAGGACTTCCTGATTGAAGCCAACATGAGCTAATAGAGAGTTCAAGGCCAGCTGGAAAACATAGCAAGGCCCTGTCTCAAAAACACACCCTCCTGAGTCCAGGGACTTTATTAAGTTGCAAATATTTTCCTTCCTCCCTCCCTTCTTTCTATCCTTCCTCCTTCCCTCTTTCCTTCCCTCCATCTTGCACTGCGGGCCAATCCCAGGCTTTGTGCAGCCAGGCCTTGGCAAACCCTGCTCAGAGCAGAGCTGCTTGGATAGCAGGTGGCTGGCATAGTGGTTTTCAGCACGCGGATTTATGCACCAGACATATAAATACTGCAATTCTGAAGATCCCATTAAAGTTTAAGAGTAGCTCTAAACGCACTGTAAATCTTGGAATCTGCGGTGGTCTTCAGCCCGCTTCAGTCCTCGATGTTGGGCGCAGGCGCTCAACATACCATACCCCACCCGGGACTAAGGACCACGCCAGCTTCCGCAATGCGCTACGTCCCTCTTTAAATTAGCCAACCCGTGTGCACTTCGTGCTCACTCCATACTCTGTGGCAACTCCTGATTGGCCACAGCTGGATATAGTAGCTGGAGCCTACATCCCATTCCCGCCCTGCTTCCTTGTGGCAGCCTGTGATTGGTCACGGCCGAATATATAAACCAGAGCCCGCCTAAATAAACTAGCAGTTAACTGTCGTCCACAAAAGCATCTCCTGTCTCCTGTTTCATTGGAGCTGCGCCGGTCACTCTCAGCCTCTTCCCGGGCTCACTCGCCCTGCTAGTGGGCTCCGCTGTCTCAGCAGCTTTCTGTCTTCTCAGTTCCTGCCTGTTGGTGGCCACGTGGAGCATTTTTCTTCTGCACCCTGGACCTTCCGCTCAGCTCAGACATGGCCCACTCTGGAGAGGCCACTTTCCCTCCTCTCTCCCATAGCCCTCTACCCACACAGTGCTGCCCCAAGCTGGACATAGGTGGACTGACTTCCTGTCCCCCTCTACCAGAATATTGGACTCTGTCTGGGCCACCGCTGAACAGGTGGCTTCTAGAACAGAGTCAGACATACAAAGGGGCACAGCAGAAAGGAAGAAGAAAACGAATGGCTACAAATGTCAGGATTCTCTAGTTCAACAGTGTACATAAATCGGAAGGGTTAAAAAACAAACAAACAAACATGATATAGAAAGAATTGTCCACAGAAGAAAGAACAAGGTAGAAATGTCCAAGGAAGGAAAATCGCTTGCCTGCCTGGCTAGATGGAAAGGAGAGAGGCAGAGCTGGTGTTAGGTAAAACCACATGGGACTGATCGTGAGGGTTGGGGTGGCCAGGGCGGAATCTAGCCTGGAATCTCAGCACTCTGGGAGGCCGAGGCAGAACAATCACAAATTTGAGCCCCATCTGGACAGGGAGCGATTTAGTGAGACTCTGGGAGAGAACAGACAATGTGAAAGTGACCTACGATAAAGCAGCCGCAGGGATGAGGCAGGCACAGAGGCCAGGCTGGCGGAGAGCCAGGAATTCGGTATTGAAGTTAGGTGAAGGGATTGAGTGAGACTGGATGGGCGGATGGTGGCTGTGGGCAGCGGTGGAGATATAGGGGGAGTCATCAGACAAGGTCAAGGTCAGAAACAGAAGCCTGGAGGGATAGGGAAGCTGGAGTCAGGAATCCCACAGATGACCTGGTCCAGGGGTGTGGGCACCAGCACCTGAGAGGGACGGGGAGCTGAATTTTTCCCCAGTGCAGTCTGTAAGCCTACAAATAACAGGGAAGCCATATTTATTACACAATCTATTATCTGACTGATGTGTTATGCATGCCATTTCACTTTATCTCACAATAAAATGTTTTTTATCTTGATCCTGATACAATAGATACTTTTCAATTCTTATTTTAGAGAGAACAGTGTGAGGTTTACAAAAAATAGATATCTTGCTCTGAGGCACACTACTCAGAAGTGGAAAAATCAGGATGTTTAGATTTCTCTTTCATTTGTTTGCTTTGTGTTTTTGAGACAGGGCCTGGCATGGAGTGCAGGTGGCCTTGAATTCATTGTGTAGCCCAGGCTGGGATGATCCTCCTGCCTCGGCTTCCCATGTTCTGGGACTACAGGCTTTATTGTGTGTACAGTGAAGTACACAGTTTTCATCATCTCCCAGTTACCTTTGTGTGTGTGACCAGAACATTGATGATCTGTTGTTTTAGCTGGGGATGAAGGTCAGTGGTAGAACATGTGCCTAGCATGCATGAGTGCACTCCTCAGTAATTCAGAAAAAAGCCATTCTTTTATCTATTTATTTTTGTTTTTTTGAGATAGGATAGGTTGGCCTTGATCTCACTATGTAGCCCAGGCTGGCCTCAAACTGGTGATGATCCTCCTGCTTCAGCCTCCTTCGGGGCAGAATTACAGGTGTGCCCCACAATGCCCAGTGTACCTTAAAAAGACAAATGCTCCTCTCAGCAGATTTTACATATACAGTTACAGTATTATCAACCATGGTCACAAACCTCTATATTAGATCTCCGGACACTTATCTTATAAAGAAATATTTATATCCTTTGAAAGCATTACACTTTGCTTGCATTAGTCTGACTTTTTAAAGATTCCTCATAGAACTGAGGTTGCATGCTGTTTGCTTTTCAGTGTGATTCAGTCACACTTGTGTGTATTTGGAACGGAATCCAGGGCTGTGCGAGCCGGGCCAGCACTCTATCCTGAGCGGTACGTTCAGCTCCTTCCTGTGTCTTCGCTGCTTTTGTTATGTACTTGCAGTGTTATAGAAAAAAATTTTTTTTCCAAGACCAATGTTGAAGTCTGTCTGTCTGCTGATTCTCAGTTATTTTCAATTCTGAACCATCCTGATGCCAAGGTAGCATGTGTTGGGGTGACTGCTTCTGGGTCTTCAACGTCAATGTACACACTTGCCATTTTTGCCTCCATCCCATGAATGCCATTTTTTGACCCACCTCGATATGATAAGCTATGAAAATACTGGATTAAGATGGAGAGAAACAAATTATATTTAAAAACAACATGATTTTAGGACTACAAATGGTTACAATGAAGATTGACTTGTAAATTGATTAATGAATTAAAAAGTAAAAGCAAGATGAAAGTATCTAATACATTTTTAAAATAATAAAAAGAAGAAAATGGAAAAAAAAAGTTTGCAAAAGAAAAACTGAAGTGTTGGGACTGCTCTGGCTGCTCTGGGTTCTTGGAGAAGGCACTGCCCTCCAAGTGGAGTCTCAGTTACCTTCCTGGGCCAAGTGGCTCTGCATCACCAGAGCCACCCGGGCCTTCCCCGCGCGGACCTCCTCCCTGATCTAATGCCAACAAATGAGCACACACCTATGCCCTTGCCCGGCGAGTAATGTACAAACCACTTTAAAGACAAAATAAAATCATCTTGGGTGCTCCTATTGATTTCTCAAGTTTTTTTTTTTTTTTGTTGTTGAGACAGAGTTTTGCTTTGTAGTTCAGGATGGACTTGAACTCACTTATGTACCCCAGGCTGGATGCAACATCATGGCTCCTTTCCTGCCTCAGGCTTCTGAATGCTGGAATTACAGGCTTGCACCACCGTGCCTGGCTCCAACTTACAATTCCTATACTGACAACTTACATACCTCCCACTCAAAACAAAAGGATTAAGTAAACTAATCATTTAGTTATTAAAGCAAATTATTAAAGTAAAGTATTGTTCTTCTTTCCACCCATTGCATCAGCCTCGACATTTCCTTTTCCCAAAAGATAACCATATGCATTCTTCCCATGGTATATGGGATCTTTAGTTTTTTTTTTTTTTTCAGTACCCAGGGCCTTTGGTTCTAGGTAAGTCACTAGTGTGACCAGGATGGGCTTGAATTTGCGATAGCTCTGTCTCAGCTTCCCACAGTGTGCCCACTCTGCATGGCTCTGCTTTCTTTTTCTTTCTCTTCTTTCTTTCTTTCTTTCTTTCTTTCTTTCTTTCTTTCTTTCTTTCTTTCTTTCTTTCTTTCTTTCTCTCTGTTTCTTTGTTTCTTTCCAAAAATATTTGCTCATTTATTTTCAAACAACTCAGATTATTAATCGGATGTTTTGTTGAAACGACAGCTTGCAAAGTGCACCCCACGTTTGCAAAGTGCACCCCACAGCCCAGCTTCCTTTGAGTTGCACAGACTGGCTCTCTGCAGGAGATGCAGTGAGCTTGTACTCAGGTTCCTTCCACCTGGACATCTGCAGCTTCCCCTTTGTGCAGAGCACTCAATGGCACTGAGTCACCAGGCAGGAGGGCAGCGTGTTTTCTTCTTTGATCATCTGTCTGAGACAGTTGGTGAGTTACTTACCTGGGGCCAACTCCATTAGAACACGGATGCTCATCATGAGAGTTACAGCTCTGTGAAGAACTCACTTATTAAAAAGAAAAAGAGGGCACAGTGAGAAGGGTCCCAGCCTAGTGCAGCCCAGCAGCACCAGACTGTTGGTGGGAGTCACCCAACAATGCCGGGGTGCTGTTTTCCTAGGGACCCTGCAGAGCCAGAAGGTAAAATCAGTCTACCAGGGGAAAACTCACTGTATATAATTCCTGGTGTATGTTGGGTTTTGTTATAGAACTGTAGAGCTCACTCCTATCGTTAAAGTTACCAAATTGATGGTTGCCACAGATGGTTAATTGCTGGACTATGTTGGATATTATTGTCATTGCTAATTATACTACTTTAGCCAGGATGTCATACATGTTATAATTAGTCTTTCTCCCTCATAGGACAGCACTGTGATTTCCTGGGGTAATCACCATAGTCCAGTATGAAGGGACAGAGTGCAGAACCCAACTGATAGCAAGCATCCATCCTTGATAATTTAGGAAGGTAGATTCTTGAGATAGTTACAAAGACCAAGAACCAGTTACACCTAGAAGACCTGAGAAAAAGATATTTTCTTTTTTCTCAGTGATAAAGATATCTACCATAAGAAATCTACAAGTACCAACCTAGAAAATAAAACAAAATAAAAATAGAAAATGATAAGATGCTAAAGCAAAATGTAACCCCAGACCTCCTGCCCATCCAGGACAACTCCAGAGCACGACAAGATAAAGGAAATTGGATCCACACACTGGATCTTTCTGAAATGATAGCAGCAGAAGTAAAACAAACAAACAAAAATAGAGGTAGCTATAGAAAAAATAATCTCTCAGGTAAAAAATGAAATGGCTATAGACATGCCCAGTGACTGAATCTAGAGTAGACACAGATTAAAAAAATAGAGAAGCTTAGGAAAATGACAAAAACCAAGAATGTCTAACATAAGAAAGAAATGGAAGGCATAAAACAAATCCAAACAGATATCCAGGAAAATAAAAATTCCTTTGAGAGTATACATAGCAGATTAAACAAAGGCAAAGATAGAACATCACATTTAGAACACAGGTTTATGGTTAGCAAACAATGATATCATGAAAATACTAAAGCTCTATGAAAAGTTAATCTACCAGCTACAAGGAGAAGCAAAGAAGAAGACATAAATTTGACTGGAGTCGATGAGGAAGCTGGAGATAGCTCAAATATCATTAAAAAACCCTCTTCATAGAAATAATGAGAGAGGGCTGGGGATTTAGCTCAGTGGCATAAGTGCCTGCCTTGCAAGCAGGCAGTTGTGAGTTCTATCCCAGTTACCAATAAAAAGGAAAAAGACAAAAAAAAAAAAAAAGAAGTAATGAGAGAAAACGTTCCAAATATGGATAAAAAATTGGACATACAATTAGTGAGGTATATGGAAGTCCAAATAGCTATGATTAAAATAAATCTACACCAAGGGATATAATAATCAAGATTCTAGAAATGTAGCACAATATTAGAGTATTAAAATCAGGTAGAGAAAAGAAATTGTTTGCAAAGGAAAACTCATCAAAATCATAGCACACTTCTTAATACAGACACTCAAGTCAAGGAGAACTTGTAGTGAGGCATTACAAGCCCTAAAAGAAAGCAACCTCCAGCATAGATTGATGGAAACTGAAAAGCTATATTTCAGAATTAATGGAGAAATAAAATACTGCAATAAGAAAGATCAGCTGAAGAAATTCATGACCACCAAACCATCTCTACAAAATGCTCTGAAGGATATTCTAGAAAGAAATACAGAAGGCCAAAATTCCAAGAACATTGATAGAATAAAGCTGCCTGGCAGGAAAAACAAATAAACAGAGGAGAAAGACAGAGACTAACAACAGGAAAGTAATATGAGAATGCTGAGCCAATGCATGTCAGTTATAACCATCGATGTAAATAGTCTCAACTCACCAGTGAAAACAATCAGACTGGTAGGATGGATCAAGAAGCAAGATCCAACAATACATGGCACACAAGAAACATGTGTAATTCAAATAAAAATTCACAGACTGAAAGTCAAAGCATGGGAAAAAACACTCCATATGACAGGCACCTGGATAAAAGCAGAGGTAATTTTTCTATTTGCAGACAATGTGAATTTCAAACCGAGACTGATTAAAAGAGTCAAAAAAGGTCACAACATACTTGTTAAAGGAAAACACAAAGAAGAAGAGGTAACAATCATAAATATATATGCACCAAATACTGGTGGACCCAACTACACAAAACAAATATTAATGGACATGTAAAATCAAATAAACACTAACACAATTGTAATGGGGGACATCAAAACCTAGTGTCACAAACAGACAGAACAACTAGACAAAAAAATCAACAAAGAAATATCAGAACTAGACCAAAGTTGTGAAGAAATGGATTTAGTAGATGTCTGCAGAGCATTTCACCCCATAACATCAGACTGCAGAGTCTTCTTAACTGCAGATGAGATATTCTCCAAAATATATCATATATTAGCTTACAGAACATACTTAAGTAAATGCAAAGGAATTGAAATTATCTCCTGCATATTGTCTGACCATAGTTCAATGAAATTAAAAAAAAGTCCAAAAGAAACTGTAAAAACTCCATAAACATATAGAAATTAAATAACAGCCTCCTGATCAAACAATAGGTCACAGATGAAATTAAAGAAGAAATTAAACAGTATAATTAAATGATAATGCTGACACAACATACCAGAATTTATGGGATGGAATGAAAGCAGTCCTATGAGGGAAATGTATTGCCTTTTGAATTATATTCTTTAGTATTATAGATGTAGGGCAGTACATCATACCTCTTTGAATGCAAAATATCTTGTGCCTGCTTTTATGATATGAAGTAATGACTGTGTTTTATCAGAGTTGTTTTTAATGATGTTACTCTAGAATTTTTTTTCAAATTATGATTAAGAAGCTAATAAAAATGATGTCAGGTACCAAAATAAAATTTTGCTATTTTCTGGGTAATTTTCTTTTTCTCCTCTTCCTCCTCCTCCTTCTTCACTTCCTCCTCTTCTTCTTCTCCCTCTTCCTTTTCTTCTCTTCTCCCCTCTTCTGTTTCTTCTCTTTTTCCTTCTCATGGTTTATGTCAGTGGCCCCCAGGCCTCATGCGTTTGCACTGTGCATTTGTGATTGGTTCATTTTCTAGAGCTTGGATTGATGGTGTCAGTGCTACACCCATCTAGGGGTGGAGCCAGCATACAATGTAATGGCAGGAAGAAGGTGTGTCTCTCTCTCTTACTGGTTTCTGCCTTGCTGTTTGCAGCCACCATGAACTGCAGCCCCACCATGCCACTCTGCCTTGGAGCCAACTGAGTATGGACTGGAGCCTCCAAAAACTGTAAGAAATAAACCTTTCCTTTCCCAACTTTGGGCATCAGGTATTTTGTCTTAGTGATGAGTAAAGAGTAACTAAGACACTCCTCCTCCTCTTTCTCGTGTCCTCCTCCTCCTCTTTTTTTCCTTCTTTTTTATATATATATTTGTTGGCACCAGTGATTGAACTTATGATCTTGTGCTTGCCAGGCAGGCATTTTTGCTGCTGACCTAAATCCCCAGCCCTTCTTCATTATCTTATTATAATGGAGTATCCTATATGTCTATAATTTTGTTCAGATGACTGCAGAACCTAGAAAAGCTGATACTGCTATTAATGTATAACATTCTGTTATTATTGGTCTCTCTCTCTGTCTATATATATGTATAATTTGAACTTTTGGAAACTTTAATTACACTGTCAACTTGTAAACTGTTATCCCATTTTACCATGTTGAGTTGAGATTGTACAGAAATTAATAGCCATATTGGTCTAGAAATGTTAAACTTACTTTTTTACCATTTGTACAGGAGCAACCCATTGTATTAAATATAAAATGTCTAATCCATGTGGATTTGATTACAGAAACTAATAAAGTATTCTCTAAAAAAAAAAAAAAAAAAGAACCAGGAAATTTGTCAACAAAGTAAAGCCTAGGTCCTGTTGGATTCCCTGCTGGATGAAATTTAAAGAAGACCTAATGCCACTATTTATGAAACTCTTTAATGAAATTGAAAGTAAAGCAATACTTCCAAAGTCATTCTTGGAACCAAGTATTACCCTCATACTAAAGCCAGAGGAGAGGCTAACCAAAAAAGGAACAATAGGCCAATCTTTCTAATGAGCATAGATCCCCAATAAGATACTGGCAAATAGAATGCATTATCAAGAAGAGGGTATACCATGACCGAGTAGTATTTAACCTGGGATGCAGGGATGATTCAATACATACAAATCAGTAAATGTAATATATGAGATCAACAGAGTCAAAGACAAAAATCACAAGATCACCTCAGTAGATGCATAAAAAGCATTTGACTAAGTCTAACACCCACTCATGATAAAAATCTTGCAGAAAATTGGAATAAATGTCTTTATCTTGATCTGATAAAAGCCATCGATGACCAACCAATAGCCAACATCATATTAAATGGTTAAAAACTGAACATTTTCACTCTAAAATCAAGTACAATATAAAGATATCTGCTGTCACCACTCTTATTTAATATAATTCTGGAAACATTAGAGCAATTAGAATAGTAAAAAGAACTTAATAGAATAAAGACAAAGAAGCAGTTAAATTATCATTACTCACTGATGCTGTGATACTTTACATAGAAGTGTCCAGAAACTCCAACAAAAGACTACTGAATTTAATAACCAAATTCATTAGCACAGGTGGATACAAAGTCAACACTGTCTACTTTGGAAAATGTTATCCCAGTTTACTGTGTTGAAAAAAATCAATACACAAACAACAAACCCACTGAGAGAGAAACTAGGGAAACACCACCTTTCACAATAGCATACCCCTCCCCCAAAAGCCTTAAGATTCAGTTTAACAAAGATAGTAAAAGATCACTCCATTGAAAATTACAGTATTCTGAAAAGGAAACCCAAGAAGATAACAGAAAATCGCAAGATATCTCTTGCTCATGGATAGGAAGAACCAACAGAGTAAAAATGACCAAAATCTCAAAATTGCTATACAGATTAAATGTGATCCTAATGAAAATACCATTAGCATATACCTAGAACCAGAGAACACAATACTGAAATTTATTTGGAACAAGAATAGACCTAGAAGAGAAAAAACAATTCTGGGAAACAAAGGCAAGGCACAGGGCATTGCAATCTCTGACTTGAAATCATACTACAAAGCTACTGTGATAAGAACAGCATGGTTTTGGCAAAAAATAGATCTAAAGATCAATAGAACAGATTAAAAGATACAGAACAACCCAGAAACACTCAGCCACCTTGTCATTGACAAAGGGCCTAAGACTGTTGATTGGAAGAAACAGCCTCCTTCATAAATGGTGCCAGAAATACTGGCTTTCTACATGCTGAAGACTAAGACTAGACCCATGTCTCCCATACTGTATTAAACTAAAATAGAAATGAATCAAAAATCTCAATATTAAATCAAAAACACTAAGTCTGATGGGAGAGAATAGGTAGAACACTTGAAGACAGAGGTATGTGCAAAGATTTCATGAACAAAACCTCAATCACATCAGAAATATTACAAAAAACAAATCACTAGGATCTTATCCTATTAAAATTCTTTTTGCACAGCAAAAGAAATTACCAGTGGAATATAAAGATTCCCACAGATTGGAAGACAATTTTAGGCAGTTGTGCCTCCATTATGGATTACATATTCCTTTACCCCCAGCCCCTCAGCCTCACATAATAGGGAAGTGGCTGAGTCTAGCATTTGTGATTGGTTGATTGTCTAGCACTGGGATTGATTGGCTGCGTGAGTGTTCCATCTGCCTAGGGGTGGAGCTAGGATATAATGTAATGGCGACAGAGGGTGTGTTTTTCTCTTTTGCTTTCACTTCCACTTTTGCTGTTTGCAGTGCCCATGAAGGGCTCCCCTGCCTTCTCACACTGCCTCAAAGCCAGCTGCGTGGAGACTGAAACCTCTAAGAACTGTAAGAAATAATCCTTTCCTTCCCTAACTTTAGACATCAGGTGTTTGTCTCAGCACTGAATAAAAAGAAATGAAGACAACCTCTGACAAAGGGTTAATATCTAGAACATGTAAAGAGTTGAAAAAAATGAAACATTCCAATTTTAAAGACTCAATCCAAAAATGGGCAAATGAGATGAATATGCACTTCTCAGAGGAACAAATTAAAACACTAAATAAATGTATGAAAAAATGTTCAACATCACTGATCATTCTAGGGATGCAAATTAAAACAGTGCTGAGATTCCATTTCACCCAAGAAAGAGAAATCAACTAATAACTAATGCTAGTGGAGCGGTGGGGAAGAAGGAACCTTCTCTATTGGTCTGCATGTAGACTGGTACAACCACCGTGGAAATCAGTGTGGCGATTCCTAAAACAACTGGAACTACAGGTCTCATTTGATTGAGGAATTCTCTAGCTGATTATCTTTCCAGAAGAACTAAAAATGTATCACAGTAATACATGCGCAGTTTGTGAAAAGCTGAATCTTGGAAACAACCCAAATGCCCAGCTACTGAGGAATAGATGGTGTACTGCGCAAATGATCAAACAGACCTGGGAATGTAGCTCAGTGGTCAAGTGCTTGCCCAGCACTGGGAGGCCTTGGATTCCATCCTCAGATCCACCAAGCAAAAAACAAACAAAAACAAGTGATTAAATAAAAAAATTTAAAGTAAAATTTACGTAACATTTATGTTTTCTTTCTTTTTCTTTTTCTCTTTTTAGTAGTCCTAGAGATCAAACCCAGGGCCCGTGCCTTCAAGCCCTCTACCATGGAGTCTCATCCTGGCCTGTTTTATTTATTTTGAGACAGGGTGTTGCTGAATTGCCCAGTCTGTCTTTGAAAGTGTGATCCTCCTGCCTCAGCCTCCCTAGTAACTGTTACAGGCATGCACTGCCACATCTGGCTTCGTTCTTACTGTGTACTTTTTCCCCTGTTTTTTTGAGACAAGGTCATAATTATAACTCAGATGGGCCTTGATTGGTGATATCCTCCATCAGCCTCCCAAATGCTGGGGTTAGAAATATGCACCATCATGCCAGCTCTATTCTTGCTAATTTATTTTTTAACATAAAAAGCTTCAATAGCTTTGGACCGAATGAAAGTAAAACAGGCCGAATCTTGCCCAGGAGCCACGTATATCTGGTTTACTGAGTGTGATAAGGATAGAGATTCGTTATCAATATTATTAATTTCCTGGGGAAAGAATCCAGAGCCTCATAAGTGCAAGGCAGACAATCTGCTACTGAGCTGCACCCCCAGCCTTAGAGACTCTATTTTCATTTTGGGGGGTACCTGTGACTGCCCTCACGCTTGCTCCTGCTCTACCTTACCCCTGACTCTCTGCTTTCATTTTGACACAGAGTTTTTCTAACTGCCCCAGGTGATCCTTCAGGACTTACTCCAGGAGCAGGTGTGGTCTTTCTGGAGGTGACATCTCTGCGTGTCACTGCCCTGGGGACCTCCCCAGCGGACGCGGTGTGGAGATGGTGGACCGTGATATTGATGGTCCTGACCCCAGGGCTAGGCTAACGTGTATATATACGCCATGTTTTACTTCACAAACAAAGCTTCAAAAGCTCCTGAGTCTTGTCAAATATGAAAAGTGTAGTAATGTCCTGGATCTTCTCATCTCTTTTTCTCAGTTGCAGCAAATTCTGGTCCACAGACTCCCCTCATGGTAAGTGCTTTGTACAAGTGTAGTTTCTTTCCTTTTTTTTTTTTTTTTTTTTGTTCTTTGGAAACAGCATCTCACTCTGTAGTCCAGGCTGCCCTTGAACTTGGTGCCTCAGTCTCCTGCGGGCTGGGATGACAGGTTGTTGTCTCCATGCCTGGTTTTTCTTTCTCTTTTCTTTTTTTTATTTTGTGACATGGTCTTGGTATGTTGCTCAGACTGGTCTGAAACTGTTGGGTTCAAGTAATTCTCCTGCTTCAACCTCCCAAGTAGCTGGGACCATGGCACATGCCACTCCACTCAGCTCCATTTTTATCTTTTATGGCGTGTTTTTTTCCTACCTTCTTTTTTTTTGCCTATATTTTTCCCATGTTTCAATATGTTTAGAAACACAAGTACTGCTGTGTCACAGCAGCCGGTGGTACTCGGAACTGTCATATGCTCTAGGAGGGTAGCCTGTCTCCTATGGCCTTGGCACAGAGTGCACGACAGACTCAGGTTCCTGTCGGTGCACTCGGTGACGGCCATGCCGTGAGGGCGTCACTCAGGACAGGGTCCCACTGTTGTGTGACACACACCCGTGCTTGATGTCCTCATTCTGGTAGGCGTCACAGGACTGTGCTCACTCTGTTTGCTCCCCAGGGTACACAGGGCTATGCCTGCTTCTCTCCAGATGTGTAATTTCCGTGTGCAGTATTTAAATACAATATTCATGAAGGCTGTGCTCTGAGTGTGTGACTCCCTGTCCTACTAACATGTTGAAACCTAACTCTAATGTAAAGGTATTTTAAAAAATTTAAAGTGGAGTAGGAGGTGGTAGTGTGCTCCTGTAATCTCTGCGCTTGGGAGGCAGAAGGATCACGATTCTAGGTTCGCCTGGGCTGTGTCATAGCAATGCCGTCCCAAAAGCCAAAATGTAGCCAAACAAAATAAGCAGTGCAAATGACAGACGTGTTTGCAGTCCTGGGAAGTGTGAAAAACAGAAATAATAGAAATACAGCTACTTCAATAGTTAAAACACAATGGAAATGTTTTTAACTAAAAATTTTAACTGATACATAAACATTATACGTGTTGCAGGATCCTGGGTGAAGTTTTGATACATGTATGCATTGCATAAGGTTCAAATCAGGGTATATATACTTTTCTCCTCAAATATTTATCATTACTCATGGTGAAAATATCTATAATCTCTTCTTGTAGGCCTCGGGATATAGCTCAGTGGGAGAATTCTTGCCTAGCATACCTAAGCAGTTCCTTACACAGTGATGCTAACAATATAAGATGAAATGTTCTTCTAACCTTGAAAATATATTAACTTGCATTATTTATTTCTTTTGCAGTGCTGAAGATTGATCCTAGGATCCTGCACATGCAAATTTTGTATTTTTTGATCTATAACCTTGGCCCTAGATTGAAAAAAGAAATAGCTGGGGCATGGTGGTAAATGTGTATAATCTCACCATTCTGGGAGGCTGAGGCAGGAGGATCTCAGAATTGAGCCTAGCCAGGGCAATTTAGCAAGTTCTTGTATCACAATAAAAAGTGTAAAATGCGGGCTGGGGATACAGCTCAGTGTGAAAGTTCTGGATTCAGTCTCCAGTACTGCATGCTAACACAAAGAACACCAGCAAAATGTAGAAAAGAACACATTTCATTATCCATAGTCACCTTACTATGAAATAGAACAGCAAAACCTCTTCCTCCTAACTCAGTACAACCTGTTACCATGGTTTCCTCCTTTCCTCCCCTGCACCTTCTTCATCTTCTAGTGGCTACTTTTTATTCTCAAATGTGAAATCGCCTTTATGAGGGATAGAATAAAGAGTTTGTGCTTTCATACTTACTATGTTTGTTTTGTTTAACATAATGTCGTGTAAGTTTATCCATGTTATTCTAAATGACAGGATTTCATCTTTCTCTTGTGGCTCAGTAATATTTCACTGTATATATATATATATATATATATATTTATCACCCCTCCCTCCTTCCCTCCCTTCCTTTCTTTCTTTTTTTTTTTTTTTGGTACCGGGAATCAAACTCATGACCTCGCGTCTGCCAAGCAGGCACTTATGCTGCTAAGCTAAATCCCCAGCCCTCTTTCTTTCCTTTCCTTTTCTTTTCTCTTTCTTTCTTTCCTAGATGCTAGAGATTGAATCACATGCATCAACCCTGGGTTACAGCCACAACCAACACACTGGTTTTAAGCCACATGAAGTGATGAAGCAGGTTATCTTGTTTCCTTTCTTACAATTTATTATTCTGTTTTGGTCAACTGATTTTGCTCTGTAAGCCCTTGTACTCTTTTTGTTTTTGTTGTTGTTGGTACCAGGGATTGAACTCACGACCGCGTGCTTACAAGGCAGGCGCTTATGCCGCTGAGCTAAATCCCCAGCCCTGCCTTTGTGCTCTCTTAATGAGAATAAAACCACATGCTTCACCTCAGAATGATAGAAAACCTGGATTTAGAGTTGGCTAAATCTCCAAGCCCATCCCATGGCTCATTATTTGGTTAAAGTGAACACGTACTCATTGCAAGAGCACCTAACCCTTCCCTTGAGTCTTCCTGTGTTTGCCTCTAGATTTTCCCTTCTGTGTCCATCACTATTGCCTACTCACGGGCCAGAAGAAGCAGTTGTTCCTCAGCTATAGTCTAACTGCGACACAGTTCAAATAGAATCAAAATGAAGATAGTAACTATTCTGAATGTATTCTATATTAAATTACAGATTCCTTTAAAATGCAAACACCTATGCTTATGTTCATATATTTGTAAAAAAATAGAAAATTTGTAATTATGTTACAAATTATATTTTTTAAAAAAGAGAAAAAATGTCCTCTCTTCTTTGCAAAACAGCATCCACATAATGCACGAGGAGCTGAATATACCTGGGCGCTGTGGCTGGATTAACAGGGAAACAGCTCTCACTCAGATCCTGCAGCAGTCTCCACAGGAGCCCAGCTCCTCCGCCATGATAAACAGCTCTAAAGTCTGCTTGCTGGGCTCTGCTGGGCTCTGAGGGCCCACTTGGAACCCAACATTTGCCTGAGATTTTTTTTAACTGAAGACATTTCAGGTTCGACAGGTGGAGAAAGAAGCCTTTTGGAACATGTCTTATCTATCTAAAAGCAGCGAGCTCTGGAAAGAGTGGCTACAATAAGGTTCTTCTTCAGGAAGGTTTCTCTGCTGTGAAGAGGATGCAAAAGTCACTTACAGTTCTGTAAGCAAACATTAACACAGCTTTCTTGTCTCCATTTCATTTTGTAAAAACTTCTTTTTTCAAAATAAATCGATTTGCAGGGCTAGCAATGTAGTTCAATGATAGATCTCTTTCCAGGATATGTGAGAACTTGGGTTTGATCTCTAGCACTGAAAAAAAAAAAAATCTATCTGTTCTCCCCTTAGAGCCTGATCTTCATTTTCCTATTTTTCTTTTGTTTGCTTTTTGAGACAGGGTCTTGCTATATAGTTCAGACTGGCCTTAAACTGACTATGTAGTCCAGGTTGGTCTCAAAGTTCTTGCGATCCTCCTGCCTCAGTCTCTGAGTGCTGGAGTTACAGGTGTGTACTGCCAAGCTCAGCTTCCTTTTCCCTGTTAAACTGGCTACATAACCTTTTAGCTTCAAGCAGTAATGACCCGGTTACTATATTACTGTACACAAATAGCACTTTTCTTCTGCTTTTTGTCAGTTTAATGTGCAGAATCCAAGTGCTAAACATAAAACAGAAAAATAGTTCTTTGACAAAGTCAGACTTGTTACAAGCCATGTTGATATCTCCAGAAACAGCTCAAGAAACTAAACAATAACTTTTGTTGGTTTGTTTTGTTTTGGAGACAAGGTCTCAGTATATAGTTCCAGCTGACTTTGAACTGAATAGCCCAGGCTGATCTTGAATGTGTGTGGGGATTATGGGCGTGTACCACCATGCCTAGCTAACAATAATTTCTTTAAAAATTGGTTCAAAATGATGAGGACTTGGTTAATATCTACGAGCTACCTTAATTTTTTCTTTCTTCTAACTCAGGACTAACTAGAGAAAGAAAATATGCACTGCCAACTAACCACACTGGATGCTTTTCTTCTAGTTAGCTGGCTACACCTTCTACAGGCCAAAAGCCTCTAATCGGACACGCTTGAATCTTTTGTTTTGTTTTGATACACGGCTTTCTCACTGGAGTATCTATCAAAACACAAGTGATGCGGTTGATGCCGTTTCTTTAGCAAACTTCAGAAATCACTTTTGCTTTTCTCCTGTGACCTTCTTTATTTCTTTGCACGACCATCTGTTTCCCATAATTAAAAAGTTTTGCTGGAATAACTTGTGAGTAATGGTAAATATTTGTTTACTGTGATATTTTCCAAACATTCATTATTTATTTATCTTCTCTACTGAGATTTTGAAGTTTTTTCAGATGCTAGGGGTACAAATCTTATTTCAGGAAAATCAGTTACTATGTGAGCCAGCCACTGCAGAGACCAGGAAGAAACAGGGAGCTACATCTCTGCCTGTGAGCCAGCCTGCATGCAGGCTTGGGAGAAAAGGAGACACTCGCCCCACCCTCCCCACCCGGCCTCTGTAAGCAACCGGTTTTTTCAGAGGAACTGTGTTGCTTGATTGACTTTGCAAGCCTAAAGCTGGTAGTCTGAGAAACTATGTAGAGGATAACAACATGCAATATAGTAACTATTGCAGATTTCCCACTGTCCTATCACTGTTTCACTTTACTGTTGTGTTTTACTCCCTTTAAAATAATTTTTAAAAAGCTATATTTCCATTGTTAAAAATAGAGAGAAAATCAATTACTTCTAAAATTTACAGAAAGATTAATATGAGATATCTATACACAAACCTACTATTCTCTAAGCTCTTAAAAACCTCAAATAGCATAAATCTTCTCTACTTTAATAGAAGTACTTTTAATGTTAATTTTTAGTTGTAAAGGAGATAAAGAATTCAAATATAAAAATTCTGAGACTATGAAAATAAAATGCTTTATTTAAATACATTTTTTAGTCATAGGAAAAAGACTTTTATGAATTTCATCATTTTACATTTGAAGCACCCTTTATAGGTGCCCTTGCTAAATATACACATCAACACCAAGACCACCAGCAAAATGACCCAGATTAACTAGAGTTGGGACAATTAAAAATATCAGAAGGGGCAGAGAATATAGCTTCATGGTAGAGCGTACACCTCCAGTGTGCTAGAACCTGGGATCAATCCCAGAGAAATAAGTCAATACATATGTCTTAGTTACTTTTTGGCTGCTAAGACAAAATGGCTACACTAACAAGGTAAAAGAGCAAAAGTTTATTTTATCTTAGGACTGGGGATTTAGCTCAGTGGCATAAGCGCCTGCCTTGCAAGCAGGCAGTCGTGAGTTTGATCCCTGGTACCGAAAAAGACAAAAAAAAAAAAAAGTTTATTTTATCTCATGGTTTGTAGAGGTTCAGAGTCAGCTGGCTTCAAAACAGGGCAACACTGCAAAAGAGAGATAGTCCATTGTGTGGTAGGCAGGAAGTAGTGAGCTTTCTTTTTCTTCTTCTTCTTTTTTTTGGTACCAGGGTTTGAACTCATGACCTTGTGCTTGCCAGGCAGGCACTTATGCCACTGAGCTAAATCCATGGCCCTAGCTTCCTTCTTCTTTTCTCTTGTATTCCATACAGGCTACAAGGCTACTGTTTGGTGCCACCGACACCCAAGGTGGGTCTTTTCCTCTTCAGTAAATCCATCATTCATAGCCAAAACTGTTAAACCAATCAACTGACCAATCTAGTATCGTACTCATGATCCAATTACCTCCCCTAAACCCCATCTATGAGCCCAGGGGCTTTGGGAGGACATCTAGATATAAGACATAATGACATATTAAGTAGGACAATAATGCTCACCAAATGAAATTTGGGATCTAACCCTTTCTTTCAGCTACACTGAAGTAGTCTATTTCAAATGGACCATGGGCAAGCGGGGGAGGGGCTTAAAGACATTTGAGAATTTTTTTTTTTTTTGATAATTAAGTTCTTAGTTGTGGTGGAAATTCTATTTTATTTTATTTTTTTTGGTACCAGGGATTCAACTCACAACCTTGCGCTTGCAAGGCAGGCGCTTATGCTGCTGAGCTAAATCTTCAGCCCAGTGGTGGAAATTCAAGGCACAATTTAGAAGTAGTGATAGTATTTCTCTCTGTGAATGCTTGAGTCTTAGCTAACTCAGAACTTTACTTTTATTTCCTGTTAGAGATGGTGGTTCTTTCTTGTAGTGATGGGTGAAGGATGCCACAAGGGAAATTGAGCCAGGCTTGGTGGAGCATACCTGCAATCTGAGCACTCTGGAGACTAAGGCAGAAGGATCACTGCAAGCTCTAAGCTAGCCTAGGCTAGGTAGTGAATTTAAAGCCATAAAATGGTTGCTTGAGTGTTTTCTAATTTCTGAAGGCTTCAGTTTACCTTTACTCCTGAATATCTACTCATATCTTCTTTATTAGTAGGACTGCTATTACTTTTACAGCTGAGCCATTTAACAAGCATATTGGCAATATTACTAATGCAAGCCTTTTTTTCCCTCTCCTAGAATGGTTAAAAGACAAACTCAAAACAAAACTAAAGAAAGTAGGCCAAGCATGACTTCATAGCCAGACAGACTTAACGTTTGACTCTCTGCTGCATAATAATTATAGGGTTTAGGGCTGGGCAACCTTGCTGGTGAGGAGACTGGAGTTAAAATCTCTATACACTCCACTTCCATCACCTCCTTTCTTTTTGGTGTGTGTGGTTCTGGCATTTGAACCCAGGGTCTTCACAGTACCCTGCCTCTGAGCCACATCTACAGCCATTTTTAGCTTTGATATTGAGATGGAGTCCCACTAAGTTGCCAGGCTGGCCTTGAACTCACTATGTAGCCCAGGCGAATCTAAACTCTCAGCAATCCTCCTGCTAAGCCTGATTTGCACTGCCAGCCAAGCACTTGCTTCATTTCTTTATTATGAAGCAAAGATACTTTTCTTTTTCAAATTCATTTTTGAAATAAAACGATAAGAAGAAGAAGAAGAACAACAACAACATTTCAAAACACATCAATCATTGGGCAACAATAGTATATACATTGCTAATTGTCTGCCCTAAATCATTCACATAGAGCACAAGACATCTGCATTCACTAATCCAAACAATATCAGCATAAATGTTTCTCTTCAGTGAACTCAGAAATGGGTAGTATAACTGTAGGGAGCAGCTCAGAATGGGTGCCGCTGTCCTGCCCCTCCCACCTGAGGGCATTTTGTGTGTCAGCCTACATTTCCCATGATCCTACCCTTGCTTACAATGCACATGACGTAAGCACCTTCCCGCTTCAGCCTACATCTCCCATAATTCCCTCTTGTTGACATCATGTCCGCTTACCTATGTGCCTATGTATGACTTCCTGCTACTCTGATAGGCCCACAGCATATTAGAAGATCCAAGCCGGCCCATCCTGTAAGGCCACGTCCCCTTTGACTCTATATAAGCCACATACACTTCCTGAATAAACAAGACTCAATTGGAATCTCATCCTGTCTCCATCTCTCTTTTCTATTGCCCAGCCCTCCATCCCCGTCCCCTCTCCAGGAGAGGCCTACGGACCGATCTGCGGGCCGGGTCATATAACTATCTTAACTATTTTATATATATATATATATGTACATACACATATACATGTCTTTTTCTAGCTTCTCACACTAATAAAATAATATAATGCTTACACATGTGTGTCTTATTTATTTGACTATATGTATGTTTTCAAGTAAGCATGGCTACTTTTATCTGCTTCATCATATTGTAGCTGAGTGCGCTGCAGCCAGCAGAGGCATTTTTAGTGTAGGGTTTCAGCTTGAATCATGATTCTTTGAGGCTCAGTGTTTTAGGTATTAGCGGCGCATATGTACACAGTAGACGTGGCTTTGTTTGCAGCTTAGAAAATAAATCATCTGGTATCTTTAAAATACCCAGAATATCTGAATGAGCACAACTGAACAGCAACTTGGTAATGTGGAGTATTAGGTGCATCCTAACTAGCAACAGCAGCTTGGAGAGACTCTAATGGTCCCTCTTTAATTTTGCTGCTGACACCTGGTAGCATTTGGTGCTATAAATAGAGTAATGAAGAGGGGGAAGAAAGCCGAAGGGATTTCCTGTTGCTGCTTGAATTCATAGGATGAGAAGGAATTAGAAAATAAGGGGAAAAAGTAAGTAAGCAAATCTGGAAAAGAATTGAGAGCTCATTCTACTCAGAAAAGGCTTACTGTAGAGTAGAGCATGTCAAAATATCCCAAGGCTGAATACAGTGGTACCTTCAATTCTCTGGGACTCTGAGGCCAGAGGATCAGAAGTTATAGCCCAAACTGGGAAACTTAGCAACTTACAGAAACCCTGTCTCAAAATAAAAGAAATACTAAAAAAGAGTAGCGAATATATCTTAGTGCAAAGGCCCTGGGTTCAGTCCCTTGTTTCACAAAAACAAAATAAAGTGAAACAAACTCTGGATTTCAGTTGGATTGGTGTACTCTTCACAGTAATGGCTGAAGCTGCTGGCAGTTGCTTATCATCCCAGGTTCTAAACCTAATTTCAAGCCCAGGACTCTAGGCTATCAAGTTAGTAGATGGGAACACAGCTCTGTTAGATTTTTCCATTCCTACTTATCCAATATTTGAAAAGGCAGAGGAATTAGCAGAAAAAATGGAGGCAGAGGGTTACAAAATGGTCTTGGGAAAGGATCTAGCTAGCAGTGTCAGCTGAAGAATCTACAGACAGAGAGTATGCTAGAAATTCTGGTAAGAAGGTAGATTTATTACTGGTCAAGTAGAAACCAACTTCTGCCTCTGTTTCAGTCTGGACTTCTTTCCTAGTTGTCCTCAGGCATCTAAGATTACACGGAGGCAAAGTGTGTCATACATTGCAGGCTTGTAACCTTTCAGCATATGTGAAGGTCTCAGAGCATACACAGAAGGCTAAGCAGGTGGGGTTCCAATCTTAATCCTGTTGCTGCTCATTTCAGGGTCCTTGGATGTCATTCAGACCTCTCAAGACTTGGTCTCCAACAATCCTCACCTTGTAACACGCTGTGAGAATACTAACAGCCATAATTTTGTAGTCAGGGTTGGCAAGTGAATACATTTAATACAGGACACATAATTTATTGGATTATTTTACAATATTCACCCAAAAAGTCAAATGCAGGAAGAGATCTGTCCACATAATGGAGATCCAAATAATTCAGCTGAGGACCCAGATTCCACTGTCATGTCCTGCATGAGCCCAGCTGGAGGTCTAGAGCCCATGATAATGTCTCATGAAAGCTCATATTAAGGATCTATACTGGGCATCTCCAAGGGTCAGTGGAAGAAATTAGAAAATCTGTACCAGGGGATGAAGGGTCTGTGCCAGCAGGCGGAGAGATCTGCATTGGAGTCAGGAAGTGATGCTCAAGGTTCACTCAGGGAGATGCTCAGAGCTCCCGTAAAGAGAATCACAGTCATCCTCAGCCACTGTGAGGAACTGAGCTCCTCCAATGATGAAAACAGCCAAGTTCACATCAAGAAAACCAGCACAACAAGCTTCTCCAAAAGAATCAACAACACATTATCTACCCCTCTTTTATAGTTTGTGTCTGGATGTCCCTCCAAAGCCTCACGTGGTCCTGGGGGCAGGCTTCTAGAAGTAGTGATTAATTCATGGTTCAATACTGGGATTATGGATGTGAGTGCTAAACCCACTATATGGCTGTGACCTATATATGATAGAAGGGACAGAAAGAGTCTTCTCTAGGTGCTCCTTCCTTTTTGGCTCTTGTTTTTGCTGTCTTGCAGCTGTGATGAACTGTTGCCCTCTGCCATGTGCCACTCTGTCTTGGAGTTAGCTGAGTATGGACTGAGCTAATTAAACCTTTCCTTCCTTAATGTTGGGCATCAGGTATTTTGTCCTGCCAATGAGAGAAAAGTAACTAACACACTCTCCAGTTCTTTTATGCTGTTGGCAACAATCCTCAGGTGGGCCTTCCACAGCCCAGAACCACACTGATTCAGTTCAGTGTTACAGGTTGATCATTAGTTAATCCACCACACATGTTCATCCATCAAGTCAACTGATATAGCTATTCTTTTGGCTTACTATGTTCATGTGAATAATTCTAGAAGGCAAGAAAAAAATCACAGTGCTTTAAAAGGAGAGCTTTTGCAGTCTCAAATTTAAGAGCAAATTGAAGCATTCACAGGTCTGAAATTGTCTCTATAGTTAGGTTTCTAATCCTTGTCTTGTAGCAAAGGAGTCTAAAAGATTTGAGCATAATATCATGTGATTTTTAGTAAGTTTTTCAAGACTGAATTACCTTATAATATAGGCAGCTCTTTCTTTTCATGCTCATATTGAAAAAGCCAACATTTTTTCCTGGGAATTATAGGATTACCTTTAACACTGCATTGCATAACCTGCTTTAAGACCTATGGAACTCAATAAATGTTAAATAATGATACCTAATGTGAGTCTTTTTTTTTCTTAACACAAATGTATTAAACTGCGAATCTGAGTCACTTATTCTTTATCCTTTTTCTTTTTCGTTGTTATTTTGAGTCATAGCCTTACTATGTAGGTCAGGATGGCCTTGAACACCAATCATCGGGCCTCAGCCTTCTGAGTGCTGAAATTATGTATCATCACACCTGGATCTAAGTCATTTACTTTTATAACTTAAACTGTGTATTTGCAAGTGGCCAGGCAAAACTAAATTGACCATGACATCCCTTGTAACTGAATATTTTCTCTTCTCATGGTCCAGCCTGAGGACTCTCAGTTCTACTGACCTCAGATATCAGCCTCCACACCAATTTAAAGGTCTGTTGCCTAAAATCACATCTTTATACGCTCCTGAGATGTAAAAGGTAGTTCTGTGGGTCACAGACTTTAGTCAGGGGAGTCTCAGTGAACTCACACAGAAAAAAGTAATGGCGATTTCCTAACGACATCTAACAAAAGGTGAAGTGAAGCTTGTCACTGTGTATTGTCAGTGCTAAGGCCCATTTTGAACATTTCTGAAGTTATGGACATCAACATTAACTGTCTTGCAGCCCTGGGCATCCTATATTAACTGGTAATTAGGGGGTAGACATGAATAGGTACCATTACCTGGGCAAGAAAATCCTGAGGTGGTTATTCCTGGTGGTGGACTGGACACTGCAATGCCCCGCATTGAAACAACAGAGCATTTTGAGAACATTTGTTAAAAGCTCCACATTCTGAGTGGACTGGCATCTTTACATCAGTGCTCTGTAGCAAGATCAGAAAAGTACTCAGAAATCATAGTAGATTGTTTTCTTGAGCTGAAGAAGACAGTGGATAAAACTGGTAGAAAAAATCTTCAATGATACTAAGTTGAAACATTATTCAGAAGGTAACATTTTAGCCTATGAATGTGAAGGAGTAAAAAAATGATATTTTTATTTAAATCTTTATACTATAGCACAAGAACAACATATGACAGAAATTTATTTCAATAAATCTGAAAAACTCAGTGGGCATAAAAATTCTTAGAGAAATATTTTGTTGTAGCTTATTGTGCGCTCTTTTTCTTTAATGGTAAGTAGTATAATGCTGAGCTATACAGTAAATAGACTTAGATTTAGTGTAGTATAATATTATTATTTTGAGAGCATATATGTTATTTATGGATTATTTTCTTGAGGGGATATAAATAAGTCTCCAAATTTTACATCTAATTAGTTTAACATGCATTACATGATTGAAAAACACTGGAATACAAGTATTATCATAATAATACTATCATTTATTTTTTAGGCAACACAAAATTCTCTTTCAAAAGGCAAAGATGAGAATATATCAAATATTCTGCAGGTCATTCCTTTTTGGCCGCAGAATGCCTTACAGTTTGTCTTTATAGTTGAAAATTTGGCATTGGAAAAGCAGAAAAGACCAAAACTGTTTAGTGACTGTTTAGTGACTTATTGGCTACATAAAACAATTTCTTCTTGACTAGAAGTACTGTTGCATATATTTACCCTAAACTGAATGCTTGATGGTATACACTCATTCAAAAATATTTGCTGATTTTTAGTAAGTTAATTGGAAATGTAAGTGGTAAAGCCTTATCATTGAAAAGCTTAGATTCTAATGGGATGGTTAACAAATAAAATAAACAGATAAATAAATTCTCATCTGGGTGTGGTGTTACATATCTGTAATCTCAGCACCTGCAAGGCTGAATCTAGAGGATCACCACATGTTGGAGGCTAGCCTAGGCTACTTAGTGAGTTCAAAGCCAATGTGAACACTGTAATGAGATTCTATATTTTAAAAAAACCCAGAAAACAAAAAAGTAAATTCTATTGTATTAAATTATAAATGCTAAGGGAATAAGTAAGAGGAAAGTGGCTAGGAAGTGATGGAAAGAGTTCAGGACTATCAATTGAGCAACCAAATTCACAATTACAGGTTGGGCAACCAAAGAAAGTTCCTTCACTGCCACGTGCCGTATGAGCAAAGCTCCGGAGTGCAATGTTCTAAAGAGGTCAGGAAGGGGGCCTGAGGAGTGAACATGAAACTTAGTCTTTGGATGTCACTGGAGGCCTGATAGAGGAGTATGGTATGGGGCAGCTGAACGGTGGGACACAGAACTGGAAGATAGAAATAGGAGGTAGGGGGTGTAGACAGTTCTTTCAAGGGCACATTCATTAAAAAACAACGTGAGAAATGGGATGACAGCTTAGAAAGAATGAGTGTTGCTTTTGTGTTTTAGATGATAAAGCAAACTGAATGCTGATGGAGTTGTCTAGAGGACAGAAGAGAGGGAAATTTGGAGAAGTGTTTGCCAGTTTGGATAGGCTGTGGTGTGCATGTGGAGAAATGACTTTCATCAAGGAGCCACTAAAAATGCATTTTCAGACTGTCCAACCCTGTTTTATGGGTTCTCTCCTGTTCTTCTCTTTGGTTGAGTCAATTCTGTCATTCACTGATAGAAACTCACCGTGTATCTGTTCAGGGAACCCTTTGCTATTTTAGCTTGTGATTCATAAACACCTCTTTCTCCTCTGAACTGATGTTCTGAGTGTGTGCATGCAGGTGCACTCTCTGGATTGAACTCAGGGATTTCATAATAAGCTACATCCCAGCCTTTTTAAGAGCTTTTTTTTTTCCTTTGAGACAAAGACTTGCTAAACTCTGCAGGCAGGATTCAAACTTGTGATCTTCCTGCCTCAGATTCCTGCAATGCTAGTATTACAAGCCTCTACACCCAGCTACAGATTTTTTAAAATTAAATTTTAATTTATGCATGCAAGATAAAATTGTACATATTTATGAGGTACCACGTAATGTTTAATGCATAATATATTGTGCGATATGTAAGCCAGGACAAGCATATTTATCTCCTCAAATGTTTATAACTTTTCTTTTGGTAAAACACTCAAACTGCTTTCTTCTAGCTTTCTGAAACACGCAGTGCATTATGGTTATTTATAGTTACCCTACTGTGCAATTACATACCACAACCACTTGTACTGTCTTCTACTGAATTGACCATTAGACTTCTTTCTTTTCAAAGCTGTCTTCCCCATTAAATTGTATGACACCAGATAGGAATGATCATGTGCTGCCTATAGTAAATACCCAGTAAAAGCTGGCAATTTTGTGTCTTCTTTCACTGAAAACAAACTCCTTCTAGCCCTTAATGAGGAGTCTATTATTCATTATTAAAAATTTGGCACATACTGAAATATGTTACTAAACTATTTTTGTCTCATTTATCATTTTTAAAAACTTTTGTTTTTGTCAGTGGTAGAATATATTTACCTGCAGGTGTTAGACCCTGCTCGACATGCAGTACCACAAAAGCATATGTAAATATTTAACCCTAGTTCTCAATTTTATTTATTGGGACAGGTAGTTCAGGCTGGCATTGAACTCACTATATAGGCCAGTCTGCTCTTGAACAGATGCTGATCCTTCTAGTTCAGCCATCAGAGTGCTAGAGTTATAGTTGTGTACCACTATTCTTGGCAACTATTTCTTAAGTCGACAAATTCATAACTTAACTACCCTATGATGATTATGTGTTCTCTCTGACTGAGGAAAACTCACTGATTTCCTTTGTACTTGAAGACATCTGCTTATTTATTTATTTACTGTCTTTTTTTTTTTTTTTTTGTACCAGGGATCAAACTCATGACTGTGCACTTGCAAGGCAGGCACTTTAGAGCATCATTTACATTCAGTCTCATCACCATCTTCAGTTCTTGTCTAGGGAAAATAAAAAGTAATACTAAGTGAACAAGTGCGTGAAACAATAAAACTGGCAAAAGTGTATAGTCAGTAGGTATCTCAATCATATACTAATATAGTTATATGTGTAAATTTATAGACATATTTACTCAGGACCCGTAGTCCTGTTTAGAGCTTAGCTCTGTCATTTTTTTCTAGAGTGTTTCATTCAGTAAGAACAGTACATGGAAAAAAAATACATCTTATGTCGTAAAATATCCTTAAGTAAAATACTAACAAATGAAAGAATTTCTTGTATGCTATTGGATCACAATAGAATGAAGCTAGAAATAAACCACAAAAGGAATCATAAGAAACACATGGAGATTAAGCAATATGCAATTTAATAATCAATAATGATAATGTATCACACAAGAAATTAGGGAAGAAATGAAAAGTTCCCAGAATCAAATGATAATGGAAGTATAACATGCCAAAACCTATCGGACATAAAGCATTTCTAGGAAGGAAGTAATAGTTGAAAATGCACACATTAAAAGAATTAAGTGATTCCAAACAAATAACCTAATGGTACATCTCATAGCCTAGAAAAACAAAAGTAATTCAAATTCTTAATTAATAGAAGAAAAGAAATTATGAAGATCAGAGTGGAAATTAGTGAAATTGAGACTAAAAACATACAAAGGATCTATGATCAGAGCTTGCTTTGTGAATGAATAGACAAATTCATAAACACTAAAACTCAAAAAATAAGGAAAGAAAAAAACATATCAATGCAATTAGAAATGAAAAAGGCAAAATCCCAACTGACACCCCTGAATTTAGAGGATTGTAAGAAACTACTTCAAAAGCTCATATTCTAATATGTTGGAGAATCTAGAAGGAATAGAAAAATTCCTAGATACGCTAATAATCAAAACTGAACCAACAAGACAAAAAAAAAAAATAGAGATAGTTACATAAGCTTAGTCAACAAAGAAAAAAATACAAGACCAGATGAATTCACTGCAAAATTTTATGAGACTTCAGGGAAGTTCTAATGCCAACACTTCTCCAACTCTCCCATAAAATTGAAAGGGAAAGGACACTGCCAAACTCATTTTTGGAAGCTAATATTACCGTGATACCAAAACCAGACATGGTCTTAACAAAGAAAGCTCCTTAATGAATATAGATACAAAAATATTCAAAAATCATTGGCAAATTGAATGCAACCAATCATTAAGAGGATCATAACAAAGTTGACTTTATCCCAGGGATGCAAAGATGGGTCAATCTATGTAAATCAGCAAATGTAATATATCATACAAACAGAATCAAGGACAAATTACATGGTATCTTCAATAGATTAAAATAAAAACAATGGGGCATGGTGGCATATGTCTGTAATTCCAGCATCTGGGAAGCAGAGACAAGAGAATTTCTATAAGTTTGAGGCCAGCCTGTCCTACATAGTAAGTTCAAGACCAGCCTGAGCTTCATAGTGAGACTCTGTTTCTAAAATAAATAACTAAATAACTAACTAAATAAAATAAAGACATTTGACAAAATCTAGTATTCATTCATTCATGACAAAGCCCCTAACAAATAGGTATAAATGGACCTTAACTCAAACTGATAAAAGCCATTTATGACAAACCCACTACAAATGTCTTGCTAAATGTGGAAAAACTGAAAGGTTTTCCTCCAAAATCAAGAACAAAACAAGGGTGTTCACTCTTACCACTCCTGTTTAATGTAGTGCTTGAAATTTGGCCATAGAAACCAGACAAAGGAAAGAAATAAAAAGAATACATATAAGAAAGCAAGGAGTGAAATTACCATTATTTTCAGATGACATGAACCTCTATATATAGAAGACCCAAGAATTCTAGCAAAAGACTGCCAGAACTAATTAATTCAGCAGAGTGGCAGCATACAAAATACACAAAAAACAACAGTGTTTCTATATACAAATAATGAAGGCACTGAGACAGGAATTAGGAAAACAATATTATTCACAGTAGCATCAAAAATCAAATTCTTAAGAATTAACTGAATCAAGGAAATTAAAGGCCTCCAAGTGAAAACTATAGTATCCTGGAAAAAGAGATGAAAATCAGAAACATATTCCCTAATTCTGAATAGGCAGAATCAGTATCATCAAAATGGTAGCATTACAAAAACTGATACATAGATTCAATGAAATCTCAGTCAAGCTGGGTATGGTGGCACAAAATTGTAATCCCAGCATTGAAGAGGCTGAGACAAGAGGATCACTGTAGTTTCAAGGCCAGCTTGGGTTACATAGTGAGTTCAAGACCAGCCTGAAAAATATGGTGAGACCCTGTCTCAAAAAATAAACAAACAAAAAACAAAACCAAGCAAAACACAACACCAAGCTACCAATAACATTATTCACAGAGCTATAATAAGTAATCGTAAAATTTATATTGAAGAGCCCCAGAGGAGCAAAGTAATCATGGGCAACAAGAGCAAAGCAGGAGGCATCATAATCACAGATATCAAGTTCTACCACAAAGCTACAGTGGTAAACGCAGTGTGTACGGCCATAACAACAGGGCAGTGGTGTGGACCAGGGCTGCGCATGCAGAAACAACCCCGAGACACTCAGTCAGCTGATCTTGAAAAAGGGCCAAAAACCTATGCTAAGAAAGACATCCTCTTTAACAGATGGTGTGCCAGAAAGATTAGTTATACACCCGCAGAAAACTGATTCTAGTCTCATATCTTTCACCCTATACTAAAATAAAAAATATGAATCAAGCACCTAAACCTTAAGACAGAAACACAGAAACACTGAATTTGCAGGAAGATAAAATAGGCAAAACTTTTGAAGACATGGGTGTGGCAATGGATTATGAACAGAAAACCAGCTCACAAGAAATAATATCAAAAATCAGAGAGTGGGATGCTATCAAATTGAAAAGCTTTCTGTACCAACAGAGAAACGACAAAAAAGTAAAGAAATAATCTATAGAATGAGAAGCATGTTTTTCCAGGTATTTATTGGACAGAGAACTGATAGCTAGAATGTAAAAAAGAACTCAAAAACTCATAAAAATGATCACCTGAAATAATAGATACTGCTCAGAAGAAAAACAAATGGTCAATAAATACATGAAATGATGTTTAACATCTTTGACCACTAGAGAAAAGCGAAGTTAAATAGCACTGAGAATCTTTCTTAGTCTAGTGAGAAAGACCATTGTCAAGAACAAAAAACAAAAAATGCTTGTAAGAGAGCTGCGAAAAGGGAACCCTTCTATGTTGTTTGTGGGAATGTAAAGTAGCACAACTTTACAAATCAGTACAGAGATTCCTAAAAAAGCTAAAAATACAAATTCCATTAGACTCCCCAAAAAGTTAAAGACATCTTACAGAGATACCTGCATATTCGTGTTTATAACAACTCATACCAACCTTAGATCCATACTGGTCAATAGATAAAAAATATGATATTTACACACATTGGAGTGATTTCAGCCATAAAAAGCACAAATTGAATCATTTTTAGGGAAATGAATGCAACTTGAGACTATAATGCTAAGTAGAGGAAATCAGACATAGAAGTTTAAATTTCACATGGGTAGTCTTGTAGGAGGATTCTCAAGTGCAAATATTTTAAAAAGCAAAATAGACGATAGGAAATAGGAAGATATACCTTTTGTAGCTGGAAAAGGGATCTAGGGATGGAGGCAGGTAGGGGAATGGGAAATAAAAGGGATTAAGACAATAATATGTATATGTACTAATGGTCTAAAATGAATGTGTTGAATGTATATCACAAACATATACTAATAAAAAAAACCTCAAAGATTAATTAACACTCTTTGAAAATTGGTTAAAATTTTTTCTTCTTTGCTTTGTTTACTAGACCATTTAGTTATTTCGTAATTAAGTAGATTTCCTTTTTTTTCTTTTACTCTCAGTTTTAAACATGTGGTGGCTTAGGTGATATTAGTAAAAGCCTACTATCAGGAAGTTTGAGAAAGACTTAGAAAAGATGATTTCAGTGGTACAAGCAAGTTGAAAAAGAAGAAACAAAAGTATATGAAAGCCAGGCATAGTAATACCCCCTGTAATCACAGCACCCTGGAAGTTTGAGGCAGGAGGATTGCAAGTTTGAACCTAGGCTGGGTAATTTAGCCATCAGTGAGAACTTGCGTCAAAATAATAAAGAAAAGATTTTGGAATAGAACGTAATGGGGAGGCCCTGGGTTCATTCCCAGCTACCATGTCCTCCCACCTCCCCCAAAAAGGGTCATAGGCAAAGATGAACTAAAACTTTATTCCGCAGGTCCTGGATAGTGTCTAAGCAGGCACTGGGTGCTGTCAAGTCAAGCTACTATTTGCCTGTCCCTTTATCCCTTCCCCAACACTGATGCTTTTGTGACAATCGCACTCAAGGAGCATCGCAGTGTATTTAGAGGTCCCTGAGATACATACTCACAAGGGTCCTTGCTTTGTTTCTCTATCTTTAGACACAGAGTCACTTTGGGGTTGGAAAATTAGTGTAGCATATTTGCATTTTAGATTGGTCTTTTCAGGTTGCCTTCCTTCTTGGTTCCTGACAGAAGTCAATTTAAAATTGTCAAATTTTAAAAAGTCAATTTATTTTGCTTTTTAAAATGTATTTATGTTGTTTTCCATTCATTACTTGCATTAATTACTGTCACTGGGCGGTCATAGAAAATGACCACAAGCCTGAAAAACTTCCCAACAGAAATTTATTTTCTCACAGTTCTGGAATCTGGAAGTCAAAAATCAAGATGCTGGCAGCAGCACATCGTTCAGGAGGCCCCGGAGGAGAATCTGTTCTATCACTGTCCTTGTGGCTGATACCTGCTGGTGTTTGTAGGAGTTCCTGGCTCATAGGTTACTTGCCCGTGTGGTTCCTGTGTACCTTGCTGAGGCCTTCTCTTCTATGTGCTTCCATGGGTCTGTGTCTATCTGCATTGTCTTGTAAGATCACAAATTATTTGGTTTAGGGCTCATTGGTAGCTACCTAATTACAGCTACCAATGCAGATTTTTAATTTATCACATTTTGAGATTCATGGTGAATAAGACGGCTTCGGACATGATTGTCTAATGTATTACACACTTGATCACACAGATCTACTAGGCTGAAGTAGCAAAACTCAGATGATGCTTCTGTTAATTCTTAGAAGAAGAGAAACTATTAAAAGAGAGAGGAAATGTTGTTAGTGACTTTGCATCTTTTGTTCCACAAATGCATAATTTGACCTCTGGGTTTTTCTCTGTCTTGGTCATCTTGGTAAGGCAAGAGCCAGGTTGGCACTGTGGCTCATAACTGCAATCCTGGAGCTCTGGGAGGCTGAGGTGGGAAGACCACAAATTTAAGCCCAGCCTGGGCAACACAGTTCCTGTCCCAAAATTTAAAAAGGGGGAGCCAGGGACATAGCTCAGTGTGAAGGCTCTAGGTTCAGTCCCCATCACGACACATATGCACACACACATCCACACGAGTTTATGGGGGTCCCTTTAGCTCCATATATTCATCTCTTTTTTCTTTCCTTTCTCCTAGTCACTGAGACAATTGTCATGGAATGATACCTCCCTGGAAGAGTAGCTCCCAAAAACTTAGTTTTGTTAGACCCAGTACAAGCCAGTTACACATTTTGTTTTTAAATGTCTCTTTGAATTTAGGTTTTTCTTTTTCACAGCATCATTTCTAGATGGTGGTTTGTTTTTGTTTCTACTGCGTTATTGCTAATGGTGTATGCATGATTCCACACATCTCCAAGGAGAAGCATGTTTAGCTGGTATGATCGCACACACTTCCAATTGCTCTAGCCTAATAGTTCCTAGATGATTTCACTCCTGTGTGTATCACTGTGTGTGTGTGTGTGTGTGTGTGTGTGTGTGTATGTATGAGACAGAGACAGAGACAGAGACAGAGAGAGAGAGAGAGAGAGAGAGAGAGAGTCTGGTGTCTCCTTACAAGAACACCTTCCCCTTCTAACTCTATTTAAAGCTGACTTCCTTTCCAATCTCCACCTCTAAATTCCTTTCTTTATTTCTCTTTTTGAGACAGGATCTCACAATGTAGTTAAGGCTGGCCTTGAGCTCACTTCGTAGTCCAGGCTGATTTCAAACTTGCCATGATCCTCCTGCCTCAGTTTCCCAAGTGTTGGGATTACAGGCATGTACCACCATGCCTGGCATGTTTCTGAGCTAAACTTTTTGAGTGGAAAGATCATTTTTCTTATTCTAACAGTGGTTTTTTCCATGAATCCATGGATTTATTTAACCAAGAGAGGATGTATATACTACATTAAATTATAAATGAAGTTGTACATGGTTCTAATTTGATATTGATCTCATTTTAGGTTACTTTTAGGGAGCACTGGATTTCCTCAGGGGTTAAGCACTTTGGGAGTTCTAAAGGACTTTTTTCCTGTTATTTTATATATTTAGCATTTTAATAGTAATATTATTACTACCATTTTCTACAGATTAGGTTCTAAGCAACATAGAAAATGATAATATTTAGTACTTACATAATGATCAACTTTTTAAAAATGTTAAATATATAAAATCCAGCAAAACAAAACAGAACAAAGCCAATCAAAGTGAAGCAGCAAAAATTCGGAGCAGGATGCTAGGAAAACAACAATGGTTACTATAGTATATCCTGTTATCTTCACAATAGTTGTCCATTCCATCAGATATAGCAAAATCAAACCAAAACAAAACAGAATAAAACCAATCAAAGCAGAATATTGAATAAAGCAAAACAATTAATTGAAACAAAACAAAATAGTGAGAACAATATTGAATTTCAAAGATAAGATAGAGGAAATCCCCTACATTTCCTATATGGTATACTGTTATCTTCCCAATAGAAGCTCAGACTGCTAGTTCCAGGCCTGCAAAATCAACCAAACAATGCAAGCATTCAGTTACCTTTTGTGCCTCAGTTGCTATCAACTCAGCCTGTCCACCAAACCAGCTGGATGCTTATGGGGGTGTCAGTGAGGGCACGTTGATTTTCAGTCTGTGCATTGGTAGGCTCACAGGAGGCACTGTCTGACTTTTCTCTTCCTGGGCCCTGCAAGCCTTGTGCAGCTTATCAGAAAGTCTAGCCAGTTGGCTTCTTGGTGGGCTCCTCCCAGTCCCAGCATGGCCAGTTCTCAAGAGGCGCAGATCCTTCTCTCCATAGTGATCAACTTTTGACTACTTTATAAACCAAGAATAAAGTCTCAAGCAATCTATAACTTGGAGTCTATGACTACTAGGTTTTTCGCCATTTTCTGACCATGGGTCAACTTATTCCTTCAATTCGTTATAAGAATTCCATCTGACCATGTGGCCACCAAAATAGACCACAAGCAAAATCTTTATTTATTTAAAAATTTTTTATTTTATAGTAATATATTAGCTACTGTTATTTCCCTACTTTTCTTCTTTTTTGAAATTCTGTATCATTTATGTGTTTTTTGTTTGTTTTGCTTTTTAAAATTAAAAAAAAATCTAAAAAAGAAGATAAAACCATGGAAAATAAAACAGAATAAAACCAATCAAAACAAATCAGTGTAAGTGATACAGGGCTTCAAAACAATACCAAGTCAAAATGGTGACCATATTGCCTCTTTCTGTCCTCAAAAGAATTGCAGATACCTTCAGAGATAGTGAAAATCAAACAGAACAGAATAGAATAGAAACAACAAAAATGAAACAATGGGTATAATAAAGGACTTCAAAATGATACAATAAGAAATCCAAAATGGCTATAATAATAATATATCTTGCTATCTTTGAAACAGCTGCTCTTGCCATCAGATATAGCAAAATCCAACAAAACAAAACAGAACAAACCCCAACCCAACACAGCAATTAAAATGATACAAGACTTCAAAACAAGATAATAGGAAATTAACAATGGCTACCACCCTCTGAAGGAAATCCTCTGTAGGTGCTGCACTGTGTACCATGATCCTCTGAACAGATGATCAGACCACTGGCCCTGGATCTGCAAGGTCAGTGAAACACCAAACACCACGAGCATCAAATTGCATTCCATCTCAGTAGCTATCACTGCAGACTGTGTTTCTTTGGATCAACCAATTGCTTGGTGCTGGGGTGAATTGGCTTTTCTTATTTACCAGCCCACATTCTGCAACAGGATGAGGTCTTGCTGTCCCCTGACTTGTGGCGGCCTGTGCATGGCACTGGTTCACAGGGAGGGTTTGCCTCTTGGTGAAGCCTTGTTCCCTCATCCCACAGTCTGTGAATAGCACAGACTCACCCAGAAGCAAAATCTTTTTTAATTTTTTAAAAATTTTTAAATTCTTTTATTGGTACCAGGGCTCAAACTCATGACCGCCTGCTTGCAAGGCAGGTGCTTATGCTACTGAGCTAAATCCCCAGGCCCAGAAACAAAATCTTTAGAGCTCACTATTGAAAAATAGTTGAGATTCTACTCAGATTCCTTGATTTGCTTCCACAGTTTCTACTACTGAAAGTATATACTGTTTAAACAAGAGATACAAGGAAAAGATCACTGCATGTGTAGAATGAACTATTGGGAGCATTGGGACAATTAGGGTTAATTACGTCCTCTATATGGGAACAACAGTCCTATTGGATTAGGGCCTATCCTAATTATATTTTAATTTAGTTAAATCTTTAAAGGCCCTATCTCCAAACAGAGTCACATTGTAAGGTAGTGAGTGTTAGAACTTCAGCATATGAATTATTTATTAATTTATTTATTTTTATTGATGAGAAAAAGGCACAGAAAAGCAAAACAAAAAGGAAAAGATACAAATAGCAACAAAAAACTCAAGACAACAATGTAGGCTTTCAGAGCAAAATGATAGGAATTTAACAGGGATTGTTATATTGCATATTGTTATCTTCAAAAGGATTGCTTAGATTACTAGATATAGACACGCAAAATTGATCTAATCTTATGAGTATTAACTGTTCTTTTCCAAGAACTAATATAATTAGTAATATAGTCATCTTACGTATCATATATATACACACACACACAAATTTACATTGTTTTCCTTTTCCTTTCCTTCTTTCTGCCTTTCCCCATCCCAATTACTTCTCTTTGAGAAGTTTCTTATTCTTACATAGTATTATTATAGATTTTGGATCTTATTTGCTCTTTCAGTTTCTTATAATACATATTTACACATGTGAGTTTGATTTATTTCACTTATGAATACGGCCTCTAGTTGCATCCATTTACTTATAAAAAGCCTTGATGAAATCTTTCTTTATAGCTGTGTAGTACTCCACTGCATTAAAATGCCACATCTGTTTTATCCATTCTTCATCTGAAAGGCATTTGTGTTGCTTCCAAGATCTGGCTACTATAAATTATGTTGCTGTAAACATGGATGCACGTATATCATTGTGATATGTTTTCACTTCTTCTGGGAAAATGCCCAGCAGTGGGATAACTGGGTTAAATGGCACCTGTAATTCTAGCTTTTTGAGGAAACTGGCATATGAATTTTTTTTTTTATGGTACCAGGGATTGAACTCATGACCGTTTGCTTGCAAGGCAGGTGCTTATGCCGCTGAGCTAAATCCTCAGCCCCAACATATGAATTTTTTGAAGATAAAACTTAGCCTATAACACAACCCTAATTCAGGGGAAACAACGGTAAGATTTTTTTTTTTTTATTTAAGAGGAAAAAGAGAAAAACACAAAACAAACCAAAGCGGCGTAAGGGTACACGCAATACAGAACCACAAAAACAAAACAAAACAAAACAAAACAAAACAAAACAAAAAAACATAACAGTAAGAAATCACCTGCTAGTAGATTACACACTATCTTCTTGAGAATAGTTCCTCAAATCACAGTATCAAAGAACACAAGGTGGACATTCAAACAGGGAGACTGCAAACAGCTGTGTTCAATGTTCCAAAAACATTGATAAAGTCAGCTATTTAACACCCCCAAACACACTTGCTGTTATATCCGTTAGAGCTCTTTTTCTTTTTTTTTCCCCTCTCTTTTTTACAACAAAATTTACACATCTTGGATTTTATTACTCCTTAGTGCTTATTACTTTCTTTGGGGGGGGGAAGAATACAGTCAAATATGGCAAAACAAAGCTGTCAGTCAATACCAAGGATAGACATAGCACATGGTGTAGAACAGAGTACAAGTTTATCAACAATGGTTATCAACGTTGTCCCTTGTTTCCTTAAAAAGAATTGTCTATCTCATTAGATATTATAAAGTTGGACAAAACAGTAGAGAACAAGACCAATAAAACTTAGGCATTGTAAACATTACAGGACTTCCAAAGAAGACAATAGTCAAACCAGAATGAGTATCTTAGTGAATCTTATTGTCTTCAAAGTAGTTGCCTATGTCTTCAAACTTGATACTATCATATAGAATGGAACAGAGTCTAATCAGTCAAAACAAGATCGTGGGAGTACTACAGGACTTCAAAACAAGTTAATAGGAAATCGAAAAGAGTTACTATTTATATATCCTAATTTTTTTGAATTTTTCTTTAATTAAGACAAATATAAGAAATGACTAAATAATTTTTTTTGAAACAATAAGGGGGAGATTGAGATAAAACAGGACATAACAATATAACAATAGAGGTCACAGCATGACTGTTTCAACAACCTAGTACTTCACCACCTTATAACCTGACTTAATAGTAGTTACCATAGTGTCTTTTTCCTTGAAATATTTGGATAAAACTTCATATACTCTAGCTTTAAATATTTTCATATCAAGAAGCCCAGAATAAAGCCTTTCTAATTAATGAGTGAAAACTTTATAAGGCTTCAAGGCCACCTAATGGGGAATCATGATTACCACATATTTTTATATATTTGAATCATTATTTACATTAGGGAAACTATTCGGTATTCACACATGCGAGATTGATTTATTTCACTAATGAGTATGGTCTCAAGCTGCGCCCATTTATTGATAAATATCTCAATGTGATCCTTCTTTATAGCTGAATAATACTCCATTGTATAGAAATACCACAACTTTTTTATCCATTCCTCAGTTGATGGGCACTTGGGTTGTTTCCAAGATCTGGCGATTACAAATTGTGCTGCTATAAACATAGGTGCACATATATCACTGTGGTATGATGCTTTCAGTTCTTCTGAGAATATGCCTAGAAGTGGAATAGCTGGAATAAATGGGATTTCCAGTCCCAACTTTTTGAGAAATCTCCAGACAGATCTACACAAAGGCTGTACCAGTCTACACTCCCACCAGCAGTGCAGGAGAGTTCCTTTTTCCCCACAGCCTCTCCAGCATTTGTTGTCGGTTTTCTTGATCCTGGCCATTCTTTCAGGAGTGAGATGGTATCTCAGTGTGGTTTTAATTTGCATTTCTCTAATGACCAATGATGATGAGCATTTTTTCATGTATTTATTTGCCATTTGCATTTCTTCATCTGAGAATTGCATATTCATCTCAGATGCCCATTTTTGGATTGGATCTTTGAATTTCGGAGGTCTGAGTTTCTTTAATTCTTTATATGTTTTAGACAAGAGGCCCTTGTCTGAGAGAGAGTTCACTAAAATCTTTTCCCAGTTTGTGGGTTTTCTTTTCACTATGCTGGAGATTTCTTTTGACATGCAGAAACTTTTTAATAAGAAGTGGTCCCAGTTATTGATTCTGGGAAGTATTTCCCGTGCGGTTTGAGTCCTGTTCATGAATTCTTTACCTACTCCTATGTCTCCAAGGTTTCTACCTATTTTGTCTTCCAATAGATTTAGTGTTTCTGTTTTAATATTCAGATCTTTGACCCATTTAGATTTTAATTTAGTACATGGTGATAGACATGGGTCTAGCTTTAGTTTTCGGCAAATGGAGAGCCAGTTTTTCCAGCACCATTTATTAAAGAGACTGTCGTTCTTCCAGTGAACCTGCTTGGCTCCTTTATCAAAAATAAGGTGGTTGAGTGTGTTCGTAGTTGTGGTTGTATCTTCTAATCTATTCCACTGATCTTCAGCTCTGTTTTGATTCCAATACCATGTTGATTTTACTACTGTTGCTTTGTAGTATAACTTCAAGTCAGGGATTGTGATGCCTCCTGCTTTGTCTTTGCTGCTTAGAATTGCCTTTGCGATTCTAGGTCTCTTCTGGTTCCAGATGAAATTTAGGAGTGATTTCTCTAGATCTATACGGTATGTTGATGGTATTTCTATTGGGATTGCATTGAATCTGTATAACAGTTTTGGGAGAATGGCCATTTTCACAATGTTTGTTCTTCCTATCCATGAGCAAGGGATGTCTTTCCATTTTCTGAGATCATCTTCAATTTCCTTTTTCAGTGTATTATAATTTTCACTGTATAAGTCTTTCACTTCTTTCGTAAGAGTAATTCCTAAATATTTCATTTTTTTGCTTGCTAATGTGAATAGTCCAGTTTCTCTTATTTCCCTCTCTGTAATTTTGTTGTTTGTGTATAGGAATGCTATTGATTTCTGAGTATTGATTTTGTATCCAGCCACATTACTGAATTTATTTATTGTATCTAAGAGTATTTCAATGGAGTTTAGGGAGTCTTCTATGTAGAGTATCATGTCATCTGCAAACAATGATAATTTAACTTCTTCTTTTCCTATCTTTACCCCTTTTATTTCTCTTTCTTGCCTAATTGCTCTGGCTAGTACTTCCAGTACTATATTAAATAGGAGTGGTGATAAAGGACATCCTTGTCTTGTACCCGATTTTAAAGTAAAGGCTTTCAATTTTTGGCCATTTAGTATGATGCTGGCTGTTGGTTTGTCATAAATGGCCTTTATTATATTGAGGTAAAGACCATTTATTCCAATTTTCTGTAAAGTTCTTATCATGAATAAGTGTTGGACCTTATCGAAGGCTTTTTCTGCATCTATAGAGATGATCATGTGATTCTTATTTTTGGCTTTATTGATATGGTGGATTACATTTATTGATTTGCGTATGTTGAACCATCCTTGCATTCCTGGGATGAATCCCACTTGGTCATGGTGTATAATCTTCTTGATGATTTGCTGGATCCTATTTGCCAATATTTTATTGAGGATTTTTGCATCTGTGTTCATTAGGGAGATCGGTCTATAGTTCTCTTTTATAGTTGGGTCTTTCTCAGGTTTTGGTACTAGAGTAATATTTGCTTCCAGGAATGACTTAGGAAGGATTGCTTCCCTTTCAATTTCATTGAATAGTTTGAGGAGTGTCGGCATTAGGTCTTCTTTATATTTCTTGTAGAATTCTGCAGTGAATCCATCTGGGCCTGGGCTCTTCTTGGTGGGCAAGGACCCAATTACATTCTCAATTTCATTAGCAGAGATTGGGTTACTCAACAGTTTTATATCCTCTTGATCTAGCTTTGGTACTTCATATGCTTCTAAGAATCTGTCTATTTCTTCTGTGTTATCAAACTTTTGAGAGTAGAGGTTTTCGAAATAGGTGTTGATGATCCTCTGTATTTCTATTGGGTCTGTAGTGATTTCTCCTTTTTCATTTCTTATTGCATGGATTTGAGGTTTTTCTTTCCTTTTTTTAATAAGGTTGGCTAGGGGCTTATCGATTTTATTTATTCTTTCAAAGAACCAACTCTTTGATTCGTTGATTCTTTGGATTGTTTTCTTAGTCTCTATTGCATTGATTTCTGCTCTGATTTTTATAATTTCCTCTCTTCTTTTGGCTTTGGGCTTGACTTGCTCTTCTTTTTCTAGCTGTTTGAGGTGTAGCATCAAGTTATTTATTTGTATTCGTTCTGTTTTCCTGATGTGGGAACTCAGTGCAATAAATTTTCCTCTCAGAATGGCTTTCATTGCATCCCACAGATTCCGGTAAGTTGTATCTGCATTTTCATTTTCTTTTAGGTATTGTTTAATTTCTTCTTTAATTTCTTCTGTGACCCACTGATTACTCAAGAGTGTGTTATTTAGTTTCCATGTATTTGCGGAATTTTTGCAGTATCCTTTGTCATTAATTTCTAATTTCAGAGCGCTATGATCCGATAATATGCAAGGGATGATTTCAACTCTTTTGCATTTGCTTAAATATGTTCTGTGAGCTAATATATGGTCTATTTTAGAAAATGATCCATGTACTGCTGAGAAGAATGTGTATTCTGATGTTGTTGGGTGGAACATTCTGTATATGTCTATCAAACCCATTTGTTCACAGGTGTGATTCAGTTCTGTTATTTCTTTGCTCATTTTCTGTCTGGTTGATCTGTCCCTTGGTGTCAGTGGTGTATTAAGGTCTCCTGTTACAATTGTGTTACTGATAATTTGAGTTTTCATTTCTGTTAATAATTGTTTTATATAACTGGGTGCTCTGGAGTTTGGTGCGTATATATTTAAGATAGTTATCTCTTCCTCTTGGAGTTTTCCCCTTACGAGTATGTAGTGACCTTCTTTGTCCTTTATGGTCATTGTTGGTTTAAAGTTCACGTTGTCTGCAAACAGAATGGCTACTCCTGCCTTTTTTTGGATTCCTGCTGCATGAAGAATTGTTTTCCATCCTTTGACTTTCAGTCTGTGAGTATCTTTCTGGGTTAGATGGGTTTCCTGTAAACAGCATATGGTTGGATTTTGTTTCTTGATCCATTCTGCTAGTCTGTTTCTTTTGATTGGTGCATTGAGACCATTTACATTAATGGTTATTACTGTTAAATGCTGGTTAATTGTAGGAATGTTATCTCTCTGCTGTTGCATCTTTATCTTTCTGTTCTGTTTAATTATTTGCTTTGCTTAGTGGTTTTTTCCTTTGTGTATCTAAACTGTCTTTTAATATTTTTTGCAGGGTTGGTTTGGTGTTCATGAAGTTCTTCAGCTGTTCTTTGTCATGGAAGTATCGTATTGCACCATCTATTTTGAATGATAGTTTTGCAGGATATATCAGTCTAGGTTGGAAATCATTTTGCTTTAGGATCTGGAATACTTCACTCCATGCTCTTCTTGACTTTATCGTTTGTGCTGAGAAGTCTGCTGTGATTCTGATAGGTTTTCCTTTATAAGTGATCTGTCTTTTCTCTCTGACAGCTTTTAATAATCTATTCTTGTGTTGGATTTCTGGGATGGTGATTATTATATGTCTGGGTGTAGTTTTATTTTGGTTATGACTGTTTGGAGTTCTATATGCTTCACTGATCCTGATGTCAGTTTCTGATCTCATGCTTGGGAAATTTTCAGCTATTACTTCTCTAAATATCCTCCTGACATCCTTCATTTTGTCTCCCTCTCTTTCATTAATCCCTATCATTCTTATGTTATTCTTCTTTGCATCGTCTTGCAGTTGTTGAATTGTTGTTTCCTGGTTCCTTGTTATTTTCAAAAGATCTTTCCTTTCCTGTTCACTAGCTGCAATCCTGTCTTCAAGGTCTGAAATTCTATCTTCACTTTCATTAAGGCGGTTTTTACAACTTTCAGTGGAGTTTTTTATTTCCTGTATATCTCTGTGCATCTGCATTATGTATTCTGTTTGTTTCTTATATTGCTCGTCTAGGGATTCTATCTTTTTGTTTAGTTCCTCCAATTTTTTATCTGTGTTTTCTTTAGATATATTTAGAATCTCTTTCATTTCTTTTATCATTTCTTCTTTTATCTGGGAGATTATTTCGAGTTTGAATTTCTTTAAAGCTTCCTGGAGTTGCTTGTCAATTTCAGTGGCTATTGTGTCCGATATATGAGGTGGATGGGATATATTTTCTTCTATATACATCGCTCCTAGGGTTTCTTGAGATGGGCTGGAGGTTTGAGGTTGTAATTTGGTCTTTCGTTTTGTCATTTTCCTATATTTCTGTGTTTCAAGTGTTATTTGAAAGCTTCCTCAGGATCTGTTGAAAATCCCCTTCTATGTTTGGAGCTACTGAGACTCTGGTGCCGCGCTACCCCAAGCCATTAGGCCTACAGAACCAGTGGCCCTCCTCTGCCTGCTCAAAACTCTGCAGTTCCAGACAAGCTGGGCCTCAGGGACACTGTGCGCCCACCTGCCCCTTGGAAGCTCCACAGTTCTTCAATCGCAGCTGGGTTAGGGTACTCACCACAGGCCGCAGTGCTTCAGGAACCTGTGGACCCTCCCTGGTTGCAGAGATATCCACAGTCCTCCAGACACATGGAGAGGCCGATGCAGGCACCCCAAATCTGCCCAGCTCCTCCTCTGCAGACCAATGGCCAGGCGCGGCAGCTAAATAGGCTGGGCTAGGCTGGTAGTGTGGGCCAGCCCACCTGTCGGGAGCTCAGCAGGTCTCCATGTGAAGCCGGAATGGGGAGGCTGATGTGGAAGCCTCAAACCCACCTCTCCCCTTCACTGCACCTGGAAGCCTGAGGGAACTCCAGCAGTCTGGGTGCAGATATCCAGAGTCCTCCAGACACACAGAGAGGCCGGTGAGGGCACCCCAGATCTGCCCAGCTCCTCCTCTGCAGGCCTATGGCCAGGTGCGGCAGCTAAACAGGCTGGGCTAGGCTGGTAGTGTGGGCCAGCCCACCTATCGGGAGCTCAGCAGGTCTCCAAATGAAGCCGGGAATGGGGAGGCTGATGTGGAAGCCTCAAACCCACCTCTCTCCTTCACTGCACCTGGAAGCCTGAGGGAACTCCAGCAGTCTGGGTGCAGATATCCAGAGTCCTCCAGACACGCAGAGAGGCCAGTGAGGGCACCCCCTCAACGGTAAGATTTTGAAATCAGTAATTACTGAAAGTCCAGATCAGATATTCAGAAGGCTGAGAGGACAGCAAGTTTGAGGCCAGCCTGGGCATCTTAGCAAGATGCTGTCACAAAATCAAATGACAAAGGGGTGAAGGTAGAGCTTAGCAGTAGACAGGGATTCAACCTCTAGTACTAGTCACAAGGCTCATAAAGTTCAGAAAAACGGCCTTACAGAGTTGGAATTTAGATGTCTGACAGAGGGAAGTGGGTCTTGGTGCTTGGGTCTCTGAGTTCAAAAAGATAAACCACAGCACAAATTTAAGATATAAATTTTGATGTCTGCTCCTTCCAGGATGAGGTAAGAAGTGCTTGTTCCTCTTTGAACAAGCACACCCCAAAGCAGGCTGAATTGATGAAACTAGTTTTTAAGATGTTGGCAATGGACCACAATCTTGGAAAACCGAGAAATAAATGGATTGAGTACCTCAGTAGATGCTATTAGCAGACCTGAGATTTCAAAGGGAGAGACTGGAATCTCTATGATGGGGAGGAGAAGGAGAGAGAGAGAGACAGAGAGAGAGAGAGAGAGAGAGAGAGAGAGAGACAGAGAGACAGAGAGACAGGCACACACACACACACAGAGACAGAGAGACAGAGACAGAGAGAGGAGAGAGACAGGGAGAGAGAGAGAGAGACAGAGACAGAGACAGAGAGAAGAGAGAGACAGGGAGAGAGAGAGAGAGAGAGAGAGAGAGAGAGAGAGAGAGAGAAAGGGAGAGAGAGAGACAAGACACAAAGACAGAGATGACAGAGAGAGAGTTAAAGGAAGGTGAAGAAACTGGAATCTGTGGGACAGAAGCCCAGAAATGAGGCAGCCATGTCAGAGAGAAGGTGGAATCTACAAGGATTTTGTGCTTGTCAGCACTGCTTAGGAGGAAATGGCTCAAGGCTGGGGACCACTGAAGTCCAGGAAGAGCAGATTAATACACAAGGCAAGGAAAGGAGCCATCCTGATAGCCAGACCAAGATTCACAGTTCATGGGACAGTGGGGAAAATACTGCGGAAGTGGCTTGTCTCAGCAGTAGGGAATAGTAAATCCTGGACTAATCATGGCTGTGGTCATCCCTAATCAATCTTTAGAAAAGGAGAAGAAAATGATGCACTGTGAGGAGAAACATCAATCAATCAATCAATCAATCAGTCAATCAATCAATCAATCAATCAATCAATTCAGGCCAATCAGACACAAATGTTAGAAATAAAAGACATTAAAAAATTTCTTGTACTCAAAAAGTAGAGTAAGGGGCTGGGGATTTAGGTCAGTGGCATAAGCACCTGCCCTTGCAAGCAGGCAGTCATGAGTTCGATCCCCGGTACCGATAAAAACGAAAAAAAAAAAAAAAAAGTACAGTAGACATATGGAAGTTGTGTTAAAAAAGACCTGAAGTGAATCTGTAAAGATGAAATGGTCAGAGTTATCATAGGAACTTGATTTCTTATGCTTCAAAATGGGAAGCAATCCATATGCCCACTGCCCAGGGAACAGAAAGCTAACCGTAGTGTGGCATAGAATGAACTACTACACAACAATAAAAGGAGTAAACCATTGGTATATGCAAGATATAGAAATACCTCAGAATAGCTGTGTTAAGTGAAATCACCCAGACAGCAGAATGTTTAAAACACAAATTTTCCTAGTGTGATAGTGAACAGTTTAAGCAATTACTAAAGATCATCAAGAAACTTTTTTGGAGGGTGATGTATTTTCTCATTATATTGATTACCCAAAAGCACACATTTGCAGACCTTAATGAAAATTTAAACTTTGAACCTGTTATGTGCCTTTTATGACATGTGGGTTATACTTTGTAAAGTTTCTTATTTAAAAAACCTATAACTACTGATAGGACTGTTTCAGACTTGTCTCTAAAGTGATGAGCTCTTCATAGCATCCTGTGTTTGTACTCACTTTATATTCTGAGACTCTAATGTAGATTGCTGTATCACTGACTTGCTTTGATATGTAGTTTGCCTGCACACTGACTCTTAATAGGACCACTAGCCAGCACTTATTTTCAGCTTTGCTCCCAGTGAATCTCCTCTTTCTGAAAGAAGTTTTATAGGCCCTGTGCCTTTATGTGACATTTGGGGGGTCAGACACTTAACTAATTCATAGTGTTACAGGCCGATGGAAATAGGAGGGAGACGAGAAGGGAGTCTCACTGAAATTATGCCATGACTAAATAGACACATCCAGAGACCAGGTGTTCCCTGCACGGTGATGGTCTTTTTTCCAGCTTTCTGTCATCACATTGTCCTCTGTATTTGGGCAGCATCTTATTTCTGGACATCTTCCACCTCTCCCACAAAAGATTTGACTTTACAACTTTCTTGTGGAGAAAAGGCATAATAATGAGAACTTGCAGATGATCAGTGAGGCCAACAACAGACTTTTTAATCTTTTTCTCTCTTTCCTATCTCTTCCACTGTTAAATAATTCAAGAAATATCTAGTGAGCACTTATATAACAGCACACTTTTTTGTTATGTGCTTCCTGAGTCTTATTATTCCAAGTGCATTTAGTAGAACAAGCCTCAGCATCTTCCAAGATCTTATTAGAAATGCAGAATCTCAGTCTCCTCCCAGACACATAGGATCAGTATCTGCATTTAAATGAGATGGCTCAGTGATTTGTATGTACATATAAGAAGACGTGTCCTAAAGAATTCACTTTAATTCTATCACTCAAATACTGCTATGACTTTGAGAAAGCAACTTCACTTCTCTAAGTCATTAATAAATAGAGGGAATAGGAATGAGCGTAGAAGATGCTTTATAGATTGTTGGGAGGATTTAATTACGTCAGTCGTTTAAAGCACTTAACATACTGACTAGTACCTTGTAAGTGCTTTTTGTAAAGAATTGCCCATATCATCACCATCATTTTACATTTGAAAGAAAATCTCTTGTAACCACTTTTCTTCTTGCTTACTTATGTGCTCCTAATACTGACAGACAGACATTATATTCAGAGATATAACAAATACAACACTTGGTCCTGAAATGGAACCTGAACAAGAAAGGAAAGGAAGAAAAACAAATATCTTAATCAGCTAGGACTGTTGCAACAGAATGCCCTAGGCTGCATGGATTCAACAACAAAAACTATTTTCCCACGGATCTGGAAGCAGGTTGCCAGCTTGATGGAATTTTGAAGAATACTCTCTTAATGGCCTGCAAATAGAAAGTATGCTGCCCCTCCCACTCGGTATCTTTATCTCTCCTTTTTATAAATCTACTAATTCCATCACAAGGAGGCCCACCCTCATGACTTAATCTAGCCATAACAATTTCCCAAAGATCCTGTTTCCAAAGACCATCATACTTGGGCTTATAACTTCAACATATGAATTGTTGAAGGACACAAATGATGTTCTATCTGTGACAGTACTGGATGCTAAACATTGAAATTTAAGCAATATGAGATTTGATGATAATGAATGTCTTCTAGATAGAATTCTGCATAGGTAATTTTCAGAGAAAAATCACATGTATCTAAGGGTTTAAAGTCATAATAATGTCATTACTTAAAGATTGAGGTGAGATGACCATTGTTGTGGATTCTTCTTTTGTTGAGTTTACTGGAGCAAAAACATAGTGGTTGGACTTTTAAATAATAAGCTCCAAGTCATTCCACTTCATTCAGGTCTAAATCTCACAACCTAGGGGATAATGTTTGAAATGGGACCAGCATTTCATGCAGATATATTTAATGTATCAAAAATGGATTGAACCCTTTCAGAGACCAGAGAAGCGACTCTTGCATTTCCCCCAATACTTCTTTTACCATCATGGCTTGTGTCTTAGTTACTTCTCTTATTGTTGAGATAAAATATCCAACACTGAAAGTGAAATGAAAGGTTTGTTGGTTCACAGATTGTAGATGATGACTCCAAGGCAAGGCCGCATGACAGAGAGGCTTTGCACAGGAAAACAGTTCATGGCAGGCAGAAATCAGCAAGTCACAAGAGACCCTCAGCAGATTCTTTCTGTCCCTTTGTATTTTATTCAGGCTAGGGTAGATAACACTCACACCCAGAGTGGGGACCTTTAATCTGCTCCAGAACTATGCCAAGTCAATCAACAGACTAATTTGGTAATTATACATCCCTGATCTCAGCATCACACTCTCTAGAAAAAGCCATTTTAGAAAAACCCCTACTTATGACTGCTGAGGCTTTGGGGGGACATATAGATACAAGCTAACAGACTGTATCTAGAATCCCCCAAAGCCTCATGTTCTCATGGGTGGGGCTTTAGAGTGAGGATTGGCCCACGGGTGGGCCCATCATTGGACTCATCACATTGTAGCTAACTGTGATGTTGGAAGGCCAAGGCTGGGTGGAAGGAATTGGGTCCTTGGGGACCTGGCTAGCAGAGTCTGTTTTCCTCCCTCATCCATTCGCTGCTGCTTCCTGCCCACTCCATGAACTGATTCTGCTCATCATGCTAAGCTACCTTGGAGCCAGCCAGTGATGGACTGAAACCTCTACAAACTGCAAGCCAGAATAAACCTTTCCTTATTAGGGTGGCAGACACTGAGTACTTTGTCTCAGCAACAAAACATAACTAAGACTATTGCTTATGCTTTTTTTTCTGTGAAGAAAAGAGATTCAATATATAGAAAAGGTGCATCATCGTCCATAGTTATTTTGTTTATGTGTGTCTGTGTCTGTATAATGAGGATACATAAAATCTGTTCTCTGATCAAATTTCATATAAGTAATATAGCTTTATTAACTGTAGTCAGCATACTGCACATTGGATCTCTAGAACTCATTCACATTACAACTGAGAGTATGTACCCTTTCCTCCAATTTCTCCATTTGTAAGCTGGTAGTGACCACCTCTGTACTCTCTGCTTCTATGATTTTTTAAAGCAAAATCAGCATTTCTAAGTGATATCTGCATTCCTCAATTCATTGCAGTATAATTCAAAGTAGCCAGAATACAGAAAATAAATGTTATGCATCTGTGAACACAATAGGTGAAGAAAAGGTGGCATGTATACATACGTGGAATGTTATTCCTTCCCAGAAGTTGGATGCATGTGACAGCCTGGAGAAATGGGAAATTAAGTGAAATAAGCCAGACTCAAGGGACAGATACTGGATGATCTCACTTATTTAAGGAATCCATACGATTATCTTTTTAAATTAAATTTTATTTATTTCTCTGAAGTTGATGTAGATACACAGTTAAAAGAGAAATAGGGACTATAATGAAATTCTCTCACCTTTTCGTCCCATCACGGGGTTCTTTGGAGGTGATTAATGTGACTGGTGCTAGAGGGGAACTGAGGTGAGCAGAAGATTTTCTTAGAATATGCAAGAGTCTTAATTTTGAGCCAGTTTACCTATGTCCTTCTATTTTGTCCTATCATGTCAATCAGTCAAGTCTATGGCAATGCTCCTCCACCCTGTTTTGATACAGATTCTCCCTATGTTGCTCAGGCTGGCTTTGAACTCATGATTCTACAGCCTCTGCTTCCCCAGTAGCTGGGATTACAGACAGCTACCTCTGCCCCTGTTTTACCAATGCCATTACAAAAGTGAGGAAACTAGGGAATAAGCATATTTTTCTTCCAAGTAAGAAAACTGTGCAAGTGTATAATGTGGACAGTTTGGGAGCAGCAAAGAGTTGGGATTCAACTGTAGTATAAACCCTGTTTTTCCTGGCTCTTAACTATTTGAACTTGCCACATTTTATTTTTTATTTTTACTTTTTAGTAGTCCTTGGGATTTGATCCAGGGTCTCACATACTCTATCCCTGGACTATCATCCATTTCTTCTTATTTTTTGATTTTGAAAGAGTTTGACTAAATTGCCTATGCTGGTCTTAAGTCTGAGGCTTGGAATCCTCTTGCCTCAGCTTTCTGAGTACCTGAAATTCCAAGCATGTACTCATATTCCTGGTAACCCCCATCTTTTACACTCTCTGACCATGAATATTTACAAAAATTATTTAGTACATGTTTTCAGTATACCATGAAAACTTTCATTGTGGATAATTGGTAAATGTACATGACACATCTTAATTCTTATAATCTTTTCTTGAAGATAGGGTCTTCCCACATAATTTAGGCTGGTCTTGAACTCACTATGTAACCAGAATTGGCCTTGAACTTCTAGTAATCCTCCTGCCTCAGCCTAAGAAGTGCTGGGATCACCACACATGGCTAACATGAATTTTGAATTAATATATCTAATTAATAGAGTTGTTAATTCTACTTGTAATGAGCTTAATCCAGGGTCTGGTGCAAAGTAATTGCTCAGTTAGTGGCAGTTATTATTACTTTTGAGATGTTTTCATGGTTGCACACAAGACACTAAACTGTTTCATTATGTGCCAGTAATATTTATTTGTTTGTTAAAATATTGGATGGTGGGAACTCTAGAGAGTTTTTCACCCAACCATCCAGGAAGATTCATTGTTAGGGAAGTATCATGTTGTTTATTTTATTTTTTTAAATTTTATTTTAAAAAGAATAAAACTAAGCAAAATAAAACCAATCAAAATAAGACAATGCTAGTGACACAGGATTTCAAAATAAGATACTAGGAAAGCAACAATGGTTACCATAATGCTTCTTGTTGTCTCTAAAATAGTTGTCCATACCTTCGGACATAGTAAAATCAAACAAAATGGAACTGAATAGAACCAATAAAAATAAAACAATGAATACAATAAAGTACTTCAAAACAATATAACAGTGAATTCAAAATGACTAACATAAAATATCTTGTTATTTTTGAAATAACTACCCATGCCATCAGATACAATAAAATCAAACAACATAAAACAGATTAAAACCCAACCAAACAAAACAATGAGAATGATACAGTATTTCAAAGCAAGATAAGGGGGGCTTAATAATGGCTACCACCTTCAAAAGGAGATTCCCCATAAATGCTACATTGTGTATTGTTCTCTTAATAGATATTAAACTACCTGGGTTTAGGCTTGCAAAGTCCATGAAACACTAAACACTACAAGCTTTAAGCTGTATTTTACCTCATTAGCTATCATCGCAGCCTGTGTTTCTCTGGATCAGTTGGTGGTTTACAGGGGTGAGGGTAGGGAGAACACTGGCTCTTCTTGTCTCCCTGCCCACACACAGGAAGGGGCTGGGGTTTGACTTTCCCTCAGTCAGCCTATGCATGGCACCAACTCACAGGTCTCAGCTGTTTGCTGGCTTCTTATTCTCCTCTTCTGCAGTCTGCAAATGGCACCGACTCACAGGAGAGGGCTGGTGTCTCCCTGAGTCAGCTCGCACATGGTGCCAACTCACAGGAGGTCTTAGCCTCTTGACTTCTTGTTCTCCTCCCCCACAATCTACAAATGGAAATGACTCATAGTTTATTTAATAACAAAGCTTTGAGGAAGTCTTCCTGATTCCTCCTTTTCAGGGAAATGCAAAATGAAACTTTTGAAAAATAAATTATCTTTTTTCTAAGGATGGTGGCATGTTCCTTTAATACCAGCATTGACAAGGCTGGGACAGCTGAATCGCTCCAAGTTTGAGGCTAGCCTGGGTTACATAGTGTATTCAAGGGCAATCTGAACTACATAGTAAGAATCTGTCTCAAAAAAGTTACCTTTTTCTCTCATAGCTACATATTTTCAAGCATGTAAAGCATTTTGAGAGGGCTTATGTGAAGCATTTAATTTATACTTTTTGAAGAAAAACTTAGCCATGGATGAGATTCTGAATAAGTCTGACAGTCTGGCCATGCAAAGGGACATTTCTCTTTCTCTAAACTGCTCTTGACAATGGACATTTAACCACGCTAATCAAATGTGACTTCCATCATCAAAATTAGTAAGGTATGAAAAGCCTCCATCAGATGATTCATTATTTTGCCCATTTGAAAATATGATCTCTTGTGCCTTTCAAACAATGTTTACACATTGCTTCCTCTGCCAAGTGAAAGTTCTCAGCTTTCAGGATAAAGTGAAGCACAACAAGTCTTGCTCATCCCCATGGAAGTTCTCAAATCTTCTGCTTTAAAAAAGCAACTGCATCGGAGTAGTCCAGTATCAGAATCCTTTGTCTTTTCCTATATTTTTCCAACTTTGGCAGTTTATAAATAATTCAGTTAATGTTTCACCATAGCCTCTTTCCTAACATGTCTTCTTAAATTTATATAATCCTCATCTAGAAGAGGTAAATTTCTGATACTAACAGTAAAGATGAGTTGACCAAATCTCCAACTTTACTCATAGTCTATGCCTATTTACTTTTTAATAACAACAACAACAACAAACCCAGCTATTAACATCCAGATGGCATAACACACTTGGGAATATATATGTGTGTGTGTGTGTGTGTGTGTGTGTGTGTGTGTGTGTGTGTGTGTGAGTGTCTGTGTGTGCAAGGGCATTATACTCTTATGTTTTGATCTTTGTCTTGTTTTTCATTGCTAAGAAGTACTGAATTTTTAAATCAATTTATAATTTGGTCAAAAAGGCATTTATTTTTGTAATTAGTTATTATGCAATGGTGTTTGCCCTGTTTATATCTCACTTTTTATAATTTGTCAAGGAATTTCTGGCTAAATAAACTTCAGTTACCTTGCTTTTGATTTGGGAAAATGCAGATTTTAACTGATTGTTCAATCAATCTTTGACTATTAGATTAGCCTCAGGAAGAGCATTGTCTAGGGAGTAATTTTAAATCAGAGACATGCCAGGTAGAGTAAAAACGCTTCTGTGAACCCTTAGAAATAAAATGCAAGATCTACTGGCTGATAGTGGCTTGACAGCTGTGTCCCTGTAGTCTAGCACACAGTCAGTTCTGAAGGTGAGTTGCCAGTCAGCTGCAAAGCCTTCAGCTCTTACCTGTAAGAGAAATGTGCAAGTCCACAACATCTGGATTTCACAGATATCAGTTGAAGAGATAATGCTGAGTTTGAAGAATAAAAATAAGTGACAAAATAGCATATGGTGCTAGGGTTTTCCAATGGTTGCTAGATTTATGTGCATTTGATTACAGAAAATTATTTGCATTAACTTAATACATGCAAATACTCCATTAGGGAAAGAATGAAATTCATCAGAAAGAAAACTGGTCATTTTTCAAATGATGGATTTATAGGGAGCACAACACTATGTGTGTGTATATTGTGTTTTATTTCTTTAGTGTGTAAAATCTGACTACTTTTATGTTGTAATGCAGTACAGTATTGAAAGATAAATAATGGACTTTTCTATGGTGATGGAAATATTCTATTTCTTCACTATTCAGTATGAGAGTGGTTAGAGTCAGCTCACTACTGAGTACTTGAAATGTGACTAAAGTGACTGAATACAAATTTTAGTTTTACTTAATTTTAATTAATCTATATTTAAATAGCCATATCTGGCAAGTACCTACACTATTGGCCAATGTAGCCATGGTCATTGGCAAGCTGGCAATAATCCCTGTGTAGATCAAACTGAAAACAACTGCTTTTTCAGGCATTATAGAGGGTGGCCATTAATGCTCATTTTTTCCTGTTCCCCTAACCTACACTGAAGTGACTGAAAATCACCAGAGAATTGCCATTTTATCAACCCATTTTCTTTTGTTCCCACTGCTTGACCTTGTGGATGTCCCCTCCAATTCACGTTGGAATCTAACACTCAATGTCATTGTTTTAGGAGGTGGGGCCTTTGTGGAAATGACTACATAGTCCTGAGGGTTCTGCTGTGATTTATGGGTCTGTGCCTTGTGAGTGAGACTGGCAGGAACTGCTTTGCCCTTTCCAGCCGGTGACACCCAGGGAGAGGCACCCTCTGCCAGGAAGAAGCCATCTCCTGACGTCTGTAGCACTTTTATTTTGAACTTCCCAACTTATAGACTGTGAGAAATGAATTTCTGTTGTTTATAAAATTATTGTTTACTCAGTCTAAGGTATTTTGTCAAAGAATCCAGAAGTAAGAGGGGGAGTCTTTTTTCTTTTCTTTTTCTCATTAAGTTTGAGATGAGAGATGAGAAAAGCAACGCATGGTCAATTAAAGGACTCAAACTCAGGGTTGTGTAGTTTATTTTTTGTGTGTGTGTGTTCTGTAGTTTTAAGATGATTTCCAAACTCCAGTAATTGCCTCATTCTTTTACTAAATTTTGCTTCACTTTTATTCAAATGTTAGCTCAACATGAGAGAAAATTCCAAGTCAACCTCCGTGTTGTTGGTTGTAAAGTGCATGTTCCATTTGATTCATTTCATGCTGTTTTAAGATTCTTTTACTCTTTAATCAACTTCATGTTTGGGGGAAATTTCCCACAGGAAATTGCTACTGCATTGTTTGTTGCAATTATCAATACAGACATTAAATAAGATCTGCAGCTCTTCCTGTAAGGAGCTTGAGGTGACCTGTGAAAATGGTTCACTGTTCTCTTGACCCAGAAACCCCCACAAAATCATGAAAATTAAGAGGTTCAAATCTTCATGTTCATTTTAACAACACCCATGAAACATGCCAAAGGGTATGCATATCTTTAAAGGCCACCAAGTGTCTGAAGGAAGTCACATGAAAGAAGCAATGTGTGCCATTCCAGCATTACAATGGTATGGTCAGTAGGTAAGCCCATGCCAAACTGTGGGGCTGGATCCAGAGTCAGTGGCCCAAAAAGAATGCTGAATTTTTGCTGCACATGTATAAAAATGCAGAGTGATGCTGCACTTAAGGGTTTAGATGTAGATACTCTGGTCACTGAACATATCTAGGTAAACAAGAGACCCAAGATGTACCACTGTACTTACAGACAGAGCTGATGGCCAGATTAACCCATACATGAGCTTCTCTTGCTACATTAAGGTGATTCTTACCGAAAAGGAAGAGCTAGTTCCTAAACCAGAGGAAGAAATTGCACAGAAGAAAAAGATATCCCAGAAGAAACTGAAGAAACAAAAACTTATGGCATGGAAATAATTTAAGCATAAAATAAATGCAAGTAAAAGTAAAGAAAAACAATAGATAAGATCTTTGGAAAAACCTCTTTTTCTTCAATTATGAACACATATATTTTATTTGGATGAACAATTGTCCTGTGATGGTCAAATACATTCCAAATTATTACAACCTTAAAAAGTTAATACACGTTCCAAATAAATCCTGAGAGTGGATTCATGCTTGTAATAATGTCACTCCCGCAACTGTACTTTTTTTTCATTAACTATCAAGATTCACCCAGGTTATTAAGTTCTTTACTGCATAACTGCCTTTGAATTGTTCAGAGATATGAAGGTTAAGGGGCTTTTAGTTGAAAGTGTCAGACTGCCAACAGCACAGTTGATGTTTTGCACTGGATACTTATTTTTTTTTGAGCACCTGTCCCATGCATTAAAAGCAATGTGGCTTCTGTCCATTAGATGCTAGTCACATGCCCTGTAGTTATAACAGCTGTGTGTCTAGACATTGACCAATGACCCCTGGTGGCAAATCACCTCCACTTGAGAACCATCAGGCTACAGGGTAGGAATGGCTGAAGTTCAGTCTATATCACTGATAAAGACAATTTTATTACCTGAATATTCACTTGTTTGTGCATTACTTTGTTGATAAAATGTGCATTTCCCCAAGTTTTTGTTATTTACAAACCATGCTGCTGTGAGTATATATATATATATATATATATATATATATATATATATTTTAATGGATTACATATTGCCATCTTAGAAATAATTGTTCAAGTCACAAAATTAAAGCTTGTAGAGTGGACATTCCAACAATGATACTGCAAACAGTTCTGTTCAATGATCCAATAAAACTCTGTGATATCATTTTCTATCTTATACACTTAAATATACATGCAGTTATATAGTTTAGAGCACTTTCTTTTCCTCTCTTTTGTACAATGACTATTACACATTTTGGGTTTCATTGCTCCCACGGTTCTTATTGCTTTTTTGGAAGAGAGTAAAACCAAATGAGACATAACAGAACAGAATCGGTCAAGTCAAAAGGGTGGACATAATAGATAATATAAAAACATAATACAAGGTGATCAACAATGGTTACCATAATGCCTCCCGCTATCTCTAATAGAATTGCCTATATCATTAGTTATAATACAATTGAACAAAACAGTAAAGAACAAAACCGACAAAACCAAAACATTGGAGACATTGTAGGTCTTCAAAAGTAGATAAAAGTCAACGAGAATGGGCATTATAATGAATCTCATTATCTTCACAGCTGATGCCTAAACTTTCGAACCTGATACTATCCAGCAAAACAGAATAGGGGAACATCAGTCAAAAACAAGATGGTGAGAGTAATACAGGGTTTCAAATCGAGATAATAGAAAGTCAAAGTGGGTTACTATATTATATCCTGCTATTTTTTTCCCTTTAATTAAACGGATAAAAATAAAAAAGTAAATAATGGAGTGGAGATTGAGAAAAAAGAGGGCATAACAGCGAAACAGCGCAGATCAAAACATAACCATTTAAGCAGAATAGTGTTTCACCACCAGATAATTCCGACCCAAAAGTAGTTACCATATTGACTCTTTCCTTGAAGTCCTTGAGTACAACTTCGTATACTGTAGCATTAAGTATATCAAAACAATGTAAAACCATTTAAGAGAAAGACAGCATTACAGAGTATTTAGAATCGACTAACAGAAAATGAACAATGGTTTCTGTATAATCTCCTTGTCTTTAAAAGGTTTTTGCTTATACTATCGTACATAATAAAATCCAATAAGATACATCCTGTTTAGATCATTGGAGACAGAAGAACAAAAGCTAGATGAGACTTCAAAACAAGATGATGCTAAGTCAGTATTACCTATTAAGATGTCATTTTCTCCAAAATAGCTGTTCCTATCATCCAATCTTCTGTGTCTCATTTCTGTTGAGCTCTTTTTCTGTCAGTAGCTGTCAGTTTGTCTTCTTCATTTTGTTCTCTGCTCCATTCATTGTGGCCTCCCCGCCACTATTTCTGGGTTCTTTGTATTTTTTTTTTTTAGAATATCCTGCAATACTTTCTGTAGGGTTGAATTGGTGGTTGCAAATTCCCCCAGTTCCTCTTTATCCTGGAAGCACCTTGTTTTTCCATCAATTTCCAGGGACAGTTGTGCAGGATATCTCAATCTTGGCTGGAGATTATTACCTTTCAAAGCTTGAATTATTTCCCCCCCCATGCTCTTCGTGATTTGATGGTTTGTGCAGAGAAATCTGCTGTAATTCTGATGGGTGTTCCCTTGTAAGTGGTCTGTTTCTTGTCTCTTACAGCTTTTAATATTCTGTTCTTGTATTGAATTTCTGGAATTTTTATTATTATATGCCTGGGTGTTTCTCTTTTAGGGTTGTAGGTAGCTGGGGTCCTGTATGCCTCATACATCTGAGTATCTTTACCTTTTGCTAAATTAGGAAAATTCTCCTGGATTATTTCTGTGAGTAGCTTTTGTAGTTCACTTGTTTGTGTCCCTACTTCTTCTTTTATGTTCTTAATCCTTAAGTTATGGCTCCTCTTATCATCTTCTTGTCTTTGTATTATTGCTGTTTGTTTCTTTGTTATTTTTAAGAAGTTTTTCATTTCATTCTCCCATATTACAAGTCTGCCCTCCAGTTCAGATAGTCTGTCCTTAGTTTCTTTCAAGCTGTTATGCCAGTCTTGGATAGACTTCTTAATTTCCTGATAGTCCCTTTGAATCTGCTTCACGTACTCTATGCTTTCTCTGTTTTCTCCATCAAACAATTCTCCCCTCTTTTTCTGTTCTTCCATCCCACCATCTGTTTTTTCCTGGGTGGTGCTTAGCATTTCTCTAACTATTCTGCATACTTCTAGCTTCAGGTCGTTGATAACTTCATTCCTGAATTGGTCTATGAGGCTCTCTATATGGCGCTTAATGTCTATTGGTGCGGTGTCCGCTATTGCCTGTTTCTCAGAATTGGGGGCCGAGGAGCCTTTCTTGTTGCTTCCCTTCCCCATGTTCTCTGTTCCTTATATATATGCAAGCTTACATAGGAGGCCCAGCTTCCCTGCCTGTCAGCCACAGCCTGATCAAATTGCGCTGGCTAGGTGTTCCCACCCACCGCTGCGCACCAGGGAGTTACGGACTAGGCAGCCTACGGGGGAGTCAGTCGCCCCTCCAGGCCACCGTCAGGCTCTGGGATCTGGGTTAGGCCAGCCTACCAAGTCTGCCCGCAGCGTCACGCAGGCCAGGCACTTTTCACCAATCCTGTCCAAGAGGGAAATGTGTGGCTGGAGTCGCCACCGCGCCCTGCTCTTACAGGACTGCCCGAGCCCAGAAAGTCCTCCGCTGGAGTCAAACTGTGGTAGAGTGTCAGTTTCTCTCACTCACCTCGCCACAAGTCCGTGTACGCCTCCTTGTCCGTCCTGTTTTTGACTCCGTTCGCAGACTCCTGTTCCCAGAGCTTCTGTGCGTCTCTCCTTGCCGAGCTGCTGTGGAGGCAGCCAGCCACCGAGTGGTGGGAAACCCAAATCATGGTTTCCAATGGCGCGGGGTCCAGCCTCCACACCGAGTCTTTTCTGTTCCTATTTTAGCGCCAGGACTGTATTCTAAGTTGGTTTCTCTCAGCCCAGTTCGTTCCTGAGTCAGCGGAGCATATCTCTACCGGCTCATGTCTCCTTAGCCCGCATCATTCCTGACTTCTGAGCCGAGCCTTTCAGAGAGCCTCCGGTAGTTGCTGTTATCTGTCCACCATGTTCTCCCGGAAGTATGCTGTGAGTATATTTATGCATGGTCCTGGGACATGTACTATATGTGTCAGCTCCTGAAGTTTGCACATTTTCAACTTCAAAGATTTGATCAAACTTCTCCAATTTCCTTCTTTCCTTCTCATTTTGGACACACACATCTTTTAATATCTTCTTTTTCAAGTTTGGTAACTTAAGCCAGTAACACGGATATAACCACTGGGGAAAAATATTGGTATTTTCAATGTGTAATTTCTGCAAGATAATTAGTGATACATAGCAATTTTCCAACTCAAAACCTTATCTCTATCTCCCCAGTAATTATGGTTTCTTGAAAAAAATTCTTAAAATTGGAGGATACCAGAATTGTAAAAATCTGAATTTTGTTTTTTGTTCAGTATGTAATTGCTGACACTCTGCTATGTGCCCGCCATTCTTAGAATCACCACAATGAATAGTACAGCATTCCTCCATTAAGAGTCTCTTAGAATTATCTTAACAGTTAGCTTTCAAAATGCTATAATATCACAGATACTAAGTAGGAGTAAATAAGAAGGGCCAAGATAGCACAAATGAATTGCCTAACTCAGTCAAGAGTAAAGAAAACAGGCTAAAAGTAACCAAAGCAAAGAATAAAAGCATTATAGGACTTCAAAACAAGATGACAGCAAATCAGCAATGGCTACCATAATGTCTCATTTTCTTCAAAGTAACTGCTCATATCATCACATAATAAAATTGATTCTTGAAAAAAATTTTTTTTTATTTTGAAGGTAGTAAAATACAACAGAACAAGACAGAACAAAGCCAATTGAGACAGAGTAGTGAAATTGGTACAGAACTTCACAGCAAGTTACCGAGATAACAGTAATAGGTTCCATAGTATATCTCGTTATCTTCAAAATAGTTGTTCCTTCAATCAGGCATAGCAAAATAAAATGAAATACAGAACATTATAGAACTTATCAAAATAGAATATTGAATAGGGCAATACCATTAATCAGAACAAAGCAAAACAGTGATAAAAATATTTGCCTTCAAAGAAATGGTAGAAGTAAATTCCCCTTATTTGCTATATTGCATGTGGTCACCATCCCCCAAAATGCTCAGATCTCTTGCTCCCATTTGCTCATGGGTGGGGGATGGAATGTTTGATTCTCAGCCGTAGGCTCACAACCACTTACTAGAGAGCCGAGCTGGTTGCTTGGTTTCCCAGTGCCCTAAGTTCCAATATGGTGCGGCTCTCAGGAGACGCTGGTGATTCTCGCCCTGTGGTGGCTGCAGCTTAAAATTGATACTTTCGGAGAAATTCTAGGTATGTATAATCGTATACACGTACATCTATCCTTTCTGTATTAGAGGACAAAAATCTCCAAATATAATAAAAACAGGAAACAAAAGAGACAAATAAGTAACAATAACAGAAAGCCCCAAACAATTACAACATATGCTTTCCAAAGAAGGGGGTAGTAGCATAACACAGGTTGTGATTTTGCAGTTACCTTCAAAAGAGTTGGTCAGATAACCAGGTATAAACATACAAAATTGATTCAGTCATTTGAATAACTGTTTTGTTCCAAGAACTAACAGAATTAGTAGTACAATTATGTTAGCTATCTTAGGTGTATATATACAGATTTATGTATTTTTCTTTTCCCTTCTTTCTTTTCTCCTTTTCCCTGAGTTATTTTTCCCCTTTGAATAGTTTCTTTCCCTTTCATAATATTTATTGAAGATTTTGGATCTTATTTACTCTTTCAGTTTCTTGCACTAGGGAGACAATATGGTATTTACACATGTGAGTTTATTTCACTTATGAGTAAAATCTCAAGTCACATTCACTTACCTATAAAGGCCTCAATGTGATCTTTCTTTAGAGTTGAGTAATATTGTGTTGTATAAAAATATCACATCTTTTTTTTTAAATCCATTTGAGGGTCTCACTTTCAAGGCAATAGCCTACATGAGTTCAGCTGAAGATCTAGAGCCTAGACCCATGAGTCCAACTGGAGGCCTAGAGCCCATGACAATGACTCATGCGAGTCTGTTTCATGGATAAGTGCTGGGAGGCCCCAAGGTCAGCGGTGAAAGCTAGAAAGTCTGTGCCCATGGGACAAAGGATCTGTGCCATCAGGCTGAGGGTTCAGCACAGAAGTCAAGAAGCAACACTTGAAGTAAGATCCAGAGCTCCTGTGAAGAGTGCCACAGCCATCCGCAGCAACAATGAAGTCCATGCTCCTCTGGTGATGAGAACAGCCGATTTCATACCAGAAAGCCAGCATGACAAGCTTATGGAGATTGAGCAGTGATAAGAAGCAATGCTCAAAGTAAGAACTAGAGCTCCCCCATTGTGAACTGCAGCCATTCTCAGAGACAAGGTCCCAAGCTTCTCTTACAATGAAAACAGCCAAGTTCATATCAGAGAAGAAGCTCAATAAGCTCCTCCAGGAGAATCAATGGCAACAGGAGAACCAACAAAATGAAATAACAACTTTATCCTTCCTCCCCATGTTGTCTTCTTATACTGTCAACAATGCTCAGGTGGACCATTTACACTCAGTACCATGCTAAATCAGTACAAAAATTGGCCCTCAGTTTTCAATCTACCATAATCTCCATATGAACCCTAGTCTATTTCTCATGAATTTATGTTGTCTGAACACTGTCAGAGTGTTCTCAGAGTGAAAAACCAAGAGAGGCTTTATCTTGAGGCCACCACTCCAATTGATACATAGCAATAAGACTAGCCTACCTTTCATAGGCTTATGGCTTGGCATTTTCTTCTCTTCCTCGTTGATGTATATTCTGGTAGGCATTGTCTTCCAGAAAAGGCCAATTTCATGACAGTTGAAAACTTGATGAGAGCGAAAGTTACTTCCCTGGTCATCATTTTGAAGTGGTGTATGTAATTTTCATTAGCCCTTTATCAGCACTGGTCACATCACCTACTAAATTAAGCTACGAGCCACAGTTCTTTCTTTAAAATTGTGAAAAGACACTGAACTGGCATAAAATATTTCACCATTATCACTTGATGGATTGTCCTTTATGAAATCTGCACTTAAAATCCTAGCTTTTTCATAATTTATAGACTCAAGCTATAACTCACCATCTGTCTTTTGTTTATCTGCACTAATAGACTTTCCACCTCATCTAACACTGCTAATTGTGACCTATAATTTGAGAAACATATTTAGCAACACTGATTTCTTTATATAAATCTTTTCGGTATAATATTATTGAGATGGTGGATTCCAGCATGCTGTAAGTAACGCAGATGCGACTCACATTCCTCCACTGTTTCCTTTTTCTTCTCAGTTGGATTGCCTTCTTTACTTTCCTTCCTTCCTTAGCTTCTTTTCTAGCTTTGTTGGGGGATGATTTTGATACAGTAATCATAGCAGTTATACAAAGCACGGGCTATAATCATCTCCACAAATATGCGTACCTGGGCTCAGACAGATGTCTCTGTATGCTTACATATGTTTTTCTAGCATCACAAGTCTTTGTTTACAACTGTACATGTGGTTAGCACCTGAGTTATAACTTAAAACCTAAAATTCTGATAGAAACCCAGTTCATTTACATATAAGGCCAATTAAATCTGAGGGTCCACTGTATTTTACTCTTTAAGTTAACTGTAGCTTGGTTTTCTCATATACAAGAAACCATGTGATATTTAAAATTGTAGTCTGATTTGTTTCACTTAACACTGTGGTCTCAAACTGCATCTATTTTCTTACTAATGGCTCAGATTTATCATTCATTATAGCAGAGTAGTATTCTACTGTGTATAAGTATGACATTTTCTTTTTTAAATTTTATTTTAAGGAGAAAAACAGATAAGTAATGAAAACAAGTTTCAAAACAATTACAATACTTGATACATTCCATATTGGTGTCTTGTAGTAGTTATTCAGAGTACAGGATATCGGCATGGTATCTTGTCTAAACAACAGTAGCACAAAACATTCTTTTCAAGGAACAAACAGAAGCTATCTGTATAACTATCTTAACTATCTTGTACATGCATATATTTTTTCCTTTTACAATTCTTCTTTTGCTCTATTATACTTTGTCTTCTCTTTTGAACAATTTCTTCCCAACTCACAATATCTGTTGTATTTTTTTTATTTTAAAAAGAAGAAAAAAACCCCAGAAAAATCAAGACGCAAACAAACGTAAGAAACATCAACAAAAGCTAAATGACAGGTGATTTTTAAGAAGTGCTTTTTTTCTAGTGCTGTCATTCATTTTATACAATTGGAATTCTACACGAAGGAAGGTTTCTTTCTTATTCATTTACTTATTTATATCAACATGGAATGATGGATTCTTAATTCCTTTACTTGTAATTAGCTATTGTTATTTACTTTAAGATTCACACTATCTCACTTTCAGTCAGGCAGAACCCATATACTGTAACTCTTTTGACATGTTCTCATTTTTTTTGACAGGGTCTTACTATGTACTTCCAGCTGACTTTGAACTCAATATGTACCCCAGGCTGGCCTTCAGTTTGTGGGGGTCCACCTGGCTCAACTTCCTGAGTGCTGGGATTACAGGTGTGCACCATCATGTCTGGCCTCTTTAAAGATACTTCCTTACTTTTTTAATGGCTGTAATTTTGGATATCAGCACTGTGGAAATGCTCTTTACATGATTTGGAGTCACTAAAGAAGTAAGATCTTGGGTGATAATGTGCAGATTCAAACTACAATGCCTCTTGTTATTTATTTTCACCTAGTTTTTAATACACTGGAAGGAAATGTCTTTTACCAACAGTCAATGTCTTTTCTTTCTGCAATTCCAACCTTTTATATTCTTTCTTTCTTTTTTCTTTTTTCTTTGGTACTGGGGATCAAACTCACAACCTCATACTTGCCAGGCAGGTACTTATATCACTGAGCTAAACCCCCAGCCCCTTTTTATATTCTTGTTTACTTTTGTTTTAGTACTTATGTTTTGAGCCAGAGCCTTGCTATGTAGCTGAGGCTGGCCTTGAACTTGCAGCAATCCCTGTGCTTCAGTTGCCTAAGTGCTAGAATTATCAGTCATGTGCCACCACACCTGTCCACTTTTTTATTTTATTTTTTAATTTTTTAAAATTTTATTTTAAAGATAGTAAAATGCAACAAAACAAGACAGAACAAAGACAATCAAGACAATGTAGAGCAATTGGTACAGAATTTCAGAGCAGGATACTGGGATAACAGTAATAGGTCCTATAGTATATCTCATTATCTTCACAATAGTTGTCCATTCAATCAGGGGTAGCAAAATCAAACCAAAGACAGAACACTATAAAACCAATCAAAACAGAATATTGAATAGAGCAAAACAATTAATCAGAACAAAGCAAAACAGTGAAAACAATATTTGCCTTCAAAGAGAAAACAGAAGGAAATCCCCCATATTTGCTATATTGCATACTGTCATCCTCCCAAGAGAGGCTCAGACCACAGGCTCCAGGCAGAATAATCAAACAAATAATTCAAGTATTTAGTTGCTTTAAGTACCTTAGTTGTTGTCAACTCAGGCTGTCCTCGAAACCTCCAGCTGCTAATGGCTGTGGGAGATGGGGGGACATTTAATTCTCAGTCCATGAGCTGTAGGCTCACAGGGGATGCTGACTTTTCTCTGCTTGGTGCCCCTGCAGCTGGTGCCACTTGTCAGGAAGGCTGGTTTATTGTTCTCTCAGTTGGTCCCCCAAGTCTCAGCATGGCTGATTCTCAGGAGATGTTGACTTGTCTTTCCCTGGCATACCCACAGCTCACCCACTTTTTTATTTTTAAATTTCAGCCTCAGACTTAGTCTCATTATTCAAACCAAATAAAGATGCATTGTCTCGGTTTCTCTTCTTTATTCCATTCTCTACCTCCAATCTCTCAGGACTTTTGTTAATTCTAATTCCAAAACACATACTGAACTTAGCTTCCTTTTCTTCCTTCTTTGGTATTTTCTTGCCTAAGTGAGCATGATCTCCACCAGGATTCTAGAGTAGCCATCCAGCAGGCCTCTCCTCTTCCATCACTGCAGCCCTGGTCTGTTTCCAACAAAAAAATCATCATGATATGTATGAATTTTATATCAGAAATATATCTGCATATTTTTTGTCACATCCTTAATTAAAATGTTCTCTAAAAGGTTAAATTTGACTTAGAAAATAATCTTACATACTGCATATCCTGTTTCATAAGCTAAAAATCTCTGTCTGCCTCTCCATCCTTATCTTCTCATTCCCTGAGTCTTGTGTCCAAGCCAGCATGGACACATTCATGTTTCAAGTGAGCTCAGCTTTTTTCTACATTGAGGGTATCCACTGTCCAGACTGCCGTCTTTTCCTTTTTTACTTCCTATTTTCAAGAAACAATTCCTTACTCTAGTAGAATGCAAGTGATGCTCAATGCTATCTTCTCATACTCCTGTAGGTTTAAATCCAGTGAATCCCTCTGTCACTCCACAGAGTGTTTTCTAATGAAAATTTTATAATTGAAAACCTATGGTTTATGTATTAGCTTGATTACTATAGTCATTCTCATTGATTTATGAATTCCAAGAGAGGATACCATGTTTCTTTCATTTACAACAGCATGACCAATGTTTAGGACAAGGTCTTATATTAAATGACAATCAAGAAATATTAAACAAATAGAATATAGAATAAATGCTTACGTAACTATTATTATATGTTACCAGGCATTGGTTTGTATGTGAATTTATGGCCAATATTTCAAGTATGTGTAACATAATCCTATCACAAAAGAAAGTGAGAAACTGATTTTAGGACATATGGTATAGTTCAAGATGCTTTTTAGTGAGACATTAAGTGCCAAGAATTATTATTTCACTTTGATAGTGAGCAGAGGAGGGAGTAAGGCTTTGTGTATAATTAGAATAATATCAAAAGAAGAATGACTTAAATTGCAAGGAACTGGAAAATAATAGATACCAAACTAACGCTATTTAAAGCTGATCTCTACCTGCAAATAAGTAAATAAAGTAAGCAAATTAACAAAGGAAGCAAAACTAGAAATCTTCGTTAACAATGTCTGATGGTGGGAGATGGTGTAGTGGCTTGTTTTTCTTTAAAATCTTCATGTAACCCTCAGGAATGCATGTCTACTAAAATTGCACTAGGGTATTCAGTAGGAACTAGGTAATATTGAGAAAGTGGTAATTGAGCTTATTCTGTCTTAACCTGCTGGTTATTTCTTAGGATATTACAAATTGCCTTTTGGGTGGTTGTTAGAGCCTTAGGTGTGCATTGTCTAGGATAGAACCAGGCCACTATATCCAAAGGGAAAAATCTTTCATTTAGTATAGCTTAAGGTTAAACTAGCATTGCATTAGTGATAACAAAGACTGTGCAAAAAGTAATGACTGTGGTACAATAGCATTTGAACTTCGGACAAAATAAAGCTATCACAGTAGAGAAACATAGTTGAATCTGTTTCCTAATATACATGAAACAAAAATTATTTAATATAAATTTAAATACTAGTCATTTTGAAGTTTAAGACTTTTCTTGTGTTTATCATGCAGTAATACATCTAACAACTGAATATATCTGAAATCCTTGTGGAATATTTTATTTCTTATTAATAACACATAAATTAATTCAGGTAGCATATATACTTTCACAACTCTCTTTTGATACTTTTTAAATTTATATAACAATGAATGTCAAGAACATAAATGACTCAATCACTAGAGAGAAAATACGCAAGAAATTCAACATTTCAGTTTCTTTAACATAGTGATTTTTCTCTTTTTGTGATTTTTAACATAGTGATTTTTATAGCCATCTTGTCAAGGGCAATATCCTAATTTTGGGAAGCAAGTTCATCTAAGGACCACCTAAACAGAAGAACAAAAACTTCCATTTTAGTGGCTATGCTGTTCCAAGTCCTGGACGAGGACGGAGGCACTCAAACAGGACTGTGATGACTTCAGAGAAATAGACTGACCTGAATAGAAGGACCAGTGTCTAAAGTCAGACGAAGAGTCTGAATTAATCCTACTCAAAATTCTAATCTTGGAGGGATTAGCTACTTGAGTGAAAAAGAAAGAGAGCAGGAACATAAAAAGAGGGCTTAAGAAAACAAATACACTTCCAACAGGTGTTGTGACTTCCAAAGAATTCCGAAAGTTTGACTTTTCTTTTCTTTTTTTTTTTTTTTTTATACCAGGCATCGAACTCATCACTGCACACTTGCAAGGCAGGTGCTTATGCCACAGAACTAAATCCCCAGCCCAAAAGCTTCGTATTTTAAAAACCTTTCTATAATATTGGTTATGTAAAATTAAACCAAGCACTGGACCTGGAAGTATTGATTGAGATAAGAAATTTTCGTACATTCATCCAGATGTAAAAGTTGTCAGTGTGATTTTTTTCACTCACTGAGGAATCTTGGACAAATCATTGTGTTTCTCTCAACTTCAGTTTCCTCAAACCCAAAATGGACTAATAGGGTGTAAAGAAGAGGGAGCAAGTTTAGGTAGAAGGAATAAGCTAATCATTTTAGAATGCGTAACACCACATCTGTATAAACAGAAAACAGAACTGTCCCGTTCATTTATTTTTGGTCTAAATGGCTATTAGGCAAACTGATGTTTTCATTTTTAGAACTAGTGCAACATATATTTATGTTACAGATATTAGCATTTATGTAAAGTACATCAAAGTCCTAATTCAGCCTCTAGCATCTAGTGTGTGGTTAAAACATAAAAAATAACCAAAAAACTGAATTGGTATCTTTACTATGTTATTCACTTTTTACTATCAATACAAATTCAGTTCAAAGTCAGCATCATTGCACTTGGCAAATTGTATAGACAAAGAACTTGTCTTTTGTGCAAACAAGATCCATTATGTATACAGTACTCACATACTTGCTCCCAGGGTCCTCGGAGTTAACTTTCCTCAGCAGTGGGAATCAAACCTAGCTTTTTTGCACTACATCCCCAAATCTTTTTTGAGACAGGGTCTCACTAAGTAATCTAGGCAAAGTTTGATCTTGTGATCTTCCTACTTCAGCCTTGCAAGTGCTATCACCAACCTTTTTAGGAAAAACAGGTAGACATTCAACAAATATATAAGAATATGCCAAACTGAACCTTTGGAAAACTCATATCTAAGTCATATATTTGTGTCTGTACGTTTGTGTGCATGTGTGTATTTGCAAATACCCATGCAAAATATATGCAACATTTATACTACATGTATTATCTATTCCACAGTTAAGAAAATGGTTGATTGAATTTGATCTAACAATAAATTTGTAAATACAGCTTTACTGGAATATAGCTAAGCTCTTTTGCTTATGGTAGCCTTTGCACTAGTATAGCAGAAGGGAGCAGGTGAGACAGAAACTTATAGACCTGAAATTCTAAAATATTTACTATTTAACTCTTTACAGAAAAGTTTGCTGACCACTGATGTAGTACACACATGGCGTATATACACTATGTCTTTATGTACTATATTTGTGAATGTATAAATATACAGATATATAGAATGTATAAAGACATATATAGAATGTATAAAGATATATAGATGTGCATTTAGATATACACTGTGTACATTGTAATACTTTAGCAAGTGTATATACACATGCATGTCTGTACATACATGTGCATACATCATGAGGAAAGGTAATATTTACCATTTTATTTTATTTTATTTTTAAATTTTATTTAAAAGGAAAAAGAAAAAACAAAACAAAACAAAGCGGTGTAAGGGTACAAGTAATACAGAACTACAAGAAAAAAAAAAACAGTAAGAAATCACCAGTTAATAGATTACACATTATCATCTTAGAGATAGTTGCTCAAGTCACAGTATCAAAGCATACAAAGTAGACATTCAAACAGCGAGACAAATCTAAAATCTTTTCCCAGTTTGTGGGTTTTCCTTTCACTACGCTGGAGATTTCTTTTGACATGCAGAAACTTTTTAATAAGAAGTAGTCCCAGTTATTGATTCTGGGAAGTATTTCCCGTGCGGTTTGAGTCCTGTTCATGAATTCTCTACCTACTCCTATGTCTTCAAGGTTTCTACCCAATTTGTCTTCCAATAGATTTAGTGTTTCTGTTTTAATATTTACCATTTTAAATCAGCTTGGTTCTTACAGCACATTTAAAAAAATTATTTTCTCCAAGCAGGTTTTATTGGTATATTTTAGATACAGATAATGATCACATTCATTTGTGCTTGTACATGATACAGCTTGTTTCTTTTTTTCCCTGTTCCCCTATCCTCCCTTCAAATCTTCTTCCCTCCGGTGTTAAATAGCTGACTATATCAATGTTTTTGGATCATTGAACACAGCTGTTTGCAGTCTCCCTGTTTGAATGTCCACCTTGTATTCTTTGATACTGTGATTTGAGCAACTATTTTCAAGATGATAATATGTAATCTACTAACAGGTGATTTCTTACTGTTATGTTGGTTTTTTTTTTTTTTGTAGTTCTGTATTATGTGTACCCTTACACCGCTTTGTTTTGTTTTGTGTTTTTCTCTTTTTCCTCTTAAATAAAAAAAAAATCTTCTTCCCTCCACATTTACACAAGCTTTGTTTCTCTCTCCTTCTTTTCTCCCTCTCTTTTTTTACTTTTCTCTTTTTTCCTTTCCTTCTCCCCTTTTGAACATTTTCTTCATATTTCACAATAACTATTATACATTTTGGTCCTTATTTACACTTTCAGTTTTTAACACAGGAGAAACAGTGTGGTACTTACATATGTGTCTGATTCATTTCACTTAAGAATATGGTCTCCAGGTACAGCCATTTACCTAGATATGTCTCAAGTTTATTGTTCTTTATATCTGCATAGCTCTCCATTGTATAAAAGAACCCCATCATCCTTATCCATGCACCAGTTGATGGGCATTTTGCTTTTTCCAAGATTTGGCTGTCATAAACTGTGCCACTATAAACACTGGTAATTATAGCATATTTATGATATAGTTAAGGTGATATTCTTTTATGAGAATTGTTTTATAATATTCTTTTATGAGGCAACTGGGAGTTAGAGAAATTAAGTGACATATGCAAGGTCACATAATCAGTAAGTAGTAGAACAATATTTTAAACCCATGTCGTGAGTTTAATACAACTGGTTTAAACAAAACGGTGACATTCTTTCATATTGGTCATCACTGCCTGAAGGTGTTTGCTTGTCTGTTTGTTTGTTTTTGAGATGAGGTTTTGCTGCATAGTTCAGGCTGGCCTTGAACTCATGGCAATCCTCCTGCCTCAGACTCCAGAGTTCTGGGATTACAGGCATGTGCTACCACACTAGGCACTGTCTTGAAGTCTTATGTAAGAAGGGGGCTGTAGGTCTCAGCTTCTCAGCCAAAAGTAGGGCTCTTGGAAGAGAAAAGATATGAGTATTTTCTTTTTTTATTTTTAAGAGAAAAACTAATGATACAAAATTTCACAACAAGATAATAGGACAGTAACAATGGTTAGTACATTGTGCTTTCTGTCACAGTCACTTGAAAGAAGTGTGCATATGTGCTGGCCCAGGCAAGATAGAGGGTGTGATGTGGTCATTTAAAATACCATAGACGGCCACCATGTGTTTTCCCTAAAAGAAATGTGTATATTTCACCATGCTCCACTGTAGTTGGCATAGGTTCGTGCTAGTGTCTGAACATGCAAACATTTGTGTTCACAAGGAAATGCTCCTGCTACTTTATTAATCTGACACTGATTTGTTTTTATCATTTTTTTGGTACTGGGGATCAAATTCATGACCTTGTGTTTGCCAGCCAGGCGCTTGTGCCACTGTTCTAAATCTCTGGCCCAATTTTTTTTCTGACACTGACTTTTATAAGAATTATATGTAATTCTAATTCTAATACTAATTTTTACATTTTTATTGACGTACTATTAACTGTGTGCTATGTATTTGGTAATTTACACAAAATAGTTTGCGAATTGAATATCCTATTGAGACTACTAAGAACAAATTTGTAGAATGAGTTTATGTGCAAAATTTGTACTTAGTCACTGTCAGCTCTGTGTGGTTCCTTCAAAGTTCTGTCACTAGATTCCTAAGTGTTATGTCTGAAAAGAAAAAAAATGAGCATTTGTAGGTCAGTGAAATATGTACTTATATGTTTAAAATTAATAAATATTTTGTTAATAGAACTAACATTTGCCATGCCACTTTTGAAGAGTTTTTTTTTTTATTCCTAATAGTGAGTCTATTCTTTCTGCATGTAATTATACATCTAGCTTGGGATGGTGGTACACGTATGTAATCCCAGCATTTGAGAGATTGAGGCAGAATGATCACAAGTGGGAGCCCAACGGACATTCTACTCTTAGTTACTCTTTTTATTTCTAAGACAAAATATTTGACTTCCAATGTTAAAGGAGGAAAGGTTTATTTCCGTTCACAATTTTTAGAGGGTCCAGTCCATAGTTGGTTGGTTCCAAGGCAGGGTGATGTGGAGGAAACAGTTCATAGCAGAGTGAACAAAATGTAGCAGGGTAGCAGAGGCTGCACCAAACCTCCCTCTCCCTTTTATTCCATTAGGTCTTAAGCCTTTTGAGCGGTGGGCTTCCCAATGCCCGCACTCAGAACCATGATGAACCAATTACTGTACTAATCCAGCACCACACACCCTCAATCACAGTATGGCACTCTTATATACGAGGCAGGAGGATCACAAATTTGAGTTCCACGGGCAACCTAGCAAGACCCTGTCTTCAAAAGCAAGCAAGCAAGCAAACAACAAAACCTCCCAAGTTACTCAGCAATCAATTTTCCTTAGGAGTTCTATTTCAAATTTGAAGATTGTAGACTAGAAGTTTTACACTTTGAGCTAGACTCTTAGTAGGAGAGACTAGTTAAAAGGAACATACATACATCTAAAAAAAATCTTTTTTACTTATCATTAATTATTTTATTGGCTTTTTTTTTGCAACAAGTTCCACAATATAGTTTAGACTGGCCTTGAACTCACGGTAGCCCAGGCTGGCCTCAAGCTGGTGGCGGTCCTCCTGCCTGGGTCTTCTGAACACTAGAATTATAGGTCTGCACCATGTCTAGCTTCTCCTGGGCCCATATTTCTACTTTAACCTTTTGCTTCTTGATTTTTTTCCTCTGTTTGGTCTTTCTTCTCTTTGAAATATAATGTGGGCTCTAAGGATGATCTCTGGAGAATCAAATGATAAGAACTGAGTTGTAAAGATCCTCGAGTCTACATTTTCTTTGAGCGCTATACAAAATCTGGTAAAATCAGCCCTTTGCAGTGGCAGGCCTCTATTACGTTCTTGAAACTGTGAATACTTCTGAACACTACATAAAGGATACTCTTTCCTCTACATCGATTGCTCTGATAAAATTTGATTTTACAAATTAGGTATATGAAGAGAGTAACAATAGTGATAATAAAAAGAGTAATTTATAAATACATTGCAATAAAAGTTGTGTGGATAGGCTGGTTCCCAGCTGCGGGGTGGGGACCTAGCACTGCAGTGGCCACAGCGCAACCAGCTGCCAGCCCCCAGCTCTTTCCTGAGCTCCCAGTGGGACAGGCCCAGGGGCTACGATGGTGGCGAGCTGAGCAGGTGGCTGTGGATGGAAGATGGTGCCTTTGGGCCTGGGCAGCGTGAGGCGGCGGTGCTGGTGGGCTCTGTACTGGATCCTGGTGGTGTTCATCAGCCTGCTGCTGGGCTGGTCTTACTATGCCTGCACCATCCAGCTGTGCGGAGGATATGTTTGGGTTCCTGAGATCTGGCCATGGTGGGACTCAGGCAGCTTATTCACCCATCCTCTTGGTAAGCGCCTGTGGCATGGGCCAGGAGGAGAACCATTACCTGTGAGCCTACTGCCACGTGGGCTGAAAATCAAACACCCTTCCCTTGCCCGCCCCCTACCCCATAGCTACTGAGGACTGATGTCTCAGCATCTCTTGGGAGGATGACCATATGCAGTATAGCAAATATGGGGGATTTCCTTCTATCTTCTGTTTGAAGGCAAAGGTTGTTTCCATGGTTTTGTTTTATGATGTTTCTTTTGCTCTATTCAGTATTCTCAATTGGTTTTATAATGTTCTATTTTTGGTTTGATTTTGCTTTACCTAATTGACTGGACAACTATTGTGAAGTTAAAGAGATATACTATAGTACCTATTACTCCTATCCCAGTATCCTACTGTGAAATCCTGTACCAATTTCACTGCATTGTCTCGATTGGCTTTGTTCTGTCTTGTGCTGTTGCATTTTTACTACTTTCAAAATAAAATTTAAAAAAAAGTTGTGTGGATAATATTTTTCAAATGCACATTGTAAAAAGTCATTGTATTGTAAAAAATGAAACCTTAGATAAGAAGGCATGAAAATATTTGAATGTATGTGATTTCTATGAAATAATTCCATTTCCTTTCTTCGTTAAACTTTATTTAAAAGAAAGGAAACAGTAAAAAAGGTTCAAAATTTCATAAAATATTGCAGGAATGTAATAATGGGTAGTATATTGTGTATTGTTATCTTTAAAGAAGTTGCTCATATTACTAGATATAGGCATGCAAAATTGATTGAATAATATATGAAAAATATAGGCACAAACCTTCCTTTCCAAGGAACTAATATCAATTAGTAGTATAAATACCTTAACTATTATATATATAGTGTTTTATATATATATTTCCTCTTTCCTGTTGGACAGTTTCTTCCCATTTCACAATATCTATTGTATATAATTTTTAATCTTATTTGCTCTTTCAGCTTCTCACACCAGGGAGAATAGAATGCTTACACAAGTGAGTGTGATTTATTTCACTTATGAGTGTGGTCTCAAGTTGTATCCACTTGCCTATAAATATCTCAAATTTATCCTTCTTTATGGCTGAGTAAGTACTCCATTGTATTAAAATGCCACTTCATTTTTATCTATTCCTCAGTTGATGGGCATCTGGGTTGCATCCAAGATTTATCAATTACAAATTGTGCTGCTGTAAACATGGTTGCATATATATCTCTGTGGTATGATGTTTTTAATTCTTCTGGGAAAATATTCAGAAGGGGAATTTCTTGGTCAAATGGGGCCTCTAATCAAAAATTTTTGAGGAATATTCATGATGATTTCCAAAGTGATTGCACCAGTCCGCACTCACACCAACAATGGAAAAGGGTTCCTTTTTACCTACTCCCCCTTAAGCATTTTCTTACTGGTTGATTTCTTGATTGTAGCCATTCTTTCTGAGTAAGATGAAATCTCAGTGTCATTTTAATTTGCATCTCCCAATGATCAATGATGGTGAACTTTTAAAATATATTTATTTGCTATTTGTATTTCATCTGAGAAATGTATATTCATTTCAGTTGCCCATTTTTAGTTTGGGTCTTTGAATTTTGGGGGAATTTTTGAAATTTTTATAATCCTTTATATGTCCTTTATCTGAAGGATAGTTGGTTAAAATTTTTTCCTGCTCTGTAAGTTGTCTACTCACTTTGTTAATGATTTTTTTTGTTGTACAAAAGCTTTTTTAATAAGATGAGATTGCAGTTATTGGTTCTTAGACATTTTTCTCACGCTGTTTGGGTTTTGTTGATTAAACCTCTGCCTACCCCTACATCTTCAAGATTTCTGCCTACTTTCTCTTTCAGTAGATTTAATGTTTCTGTTTTAATATTTAGGTCTTTGAACTATTTTGACCATAGTTTAGTGCAAGGTGATAGACATAGGTTCAGTTTTAGTCTTTGGCATATGTAGAGAGAGGTTTTCTGGCACCATTTATTAAAGAGGCTACCTTTCTTCCAGTGAATGTGTTTGGCCCCTTTGTCAAAGACAAGGTGGCTCAGTGTGTTTGTAGTTGTGGTCATATCTTCTCATCTACTCCACTGATTTTCAGATCCGTTTTTATCCAGTACCATGCTGATTTTATCATGGTAGCTTTGTAGTGTAATTTCAAGTCAGGGATTGTGATGCCTCCTGCTTTGCCTTTGCTGCTCAAGATTGCCTTTGCTGCTCAAAATTGCCTTTGCTGCTCAAAATTGTCTTCTGTTTAAAGATGAATTTTAAAGATGTTTTCTCTAGTTCTGTGAGTTATGCTAATGGTATTTTTTTTTTAACCTTTTAAGACTGGGTCTTTCTGTGCAGTTTAGGCTGGCCTAGAGCTCACTTTATATCCCAGGGTGATTTTGAACTTGCAGTGATACTCCTGACTCAGCCTCCCAAGTTCTGGGATTACAGCCATGCATCACAATGCCTACATGTTAATGTTACTTCGATCTGCATTGCATAAAAATTTTGTATAAAATTCTGTATAAAATTTTTGAGTACAGTCCTTTTGAGAATGTTGGCTTTTCCTATCCATGAGCAAGGGATATTTTTCCATTTTCTGATCTCCTTTTTCAGAGTATGTTAATTTTCAATATACATCTCCTGTTCTTTCTTTGTTAGATTGATTTCTAAGTACTTCATTTTTTTGGATGGTACTGTGAAGGATGTTATTTCTCTAATTTCTCTCAGTGAGTTTGTTGTTTGTGTGCAGAAATACTATTAATTTTTGAGTGTTGACTTTATATCCAGCTATGGTATTGAATTTGGTTCTGAACTCTAGGATGATGACTCCATTTTCAGTGTCTGGAGAACTGTTTAAATTCATGTTTCTACAGAAATATTTTGAGTTTTCAGTATATATTTTTATCTCTGTTGTGACTTGTATCTAGATGTCTCCACAAAGCCTTATACACTAGTAGGTTGTGTTTTTCAGAGATGGCTGGATCTATGGTGTACATGTGTGAATGTTTCTTACGGGTGGTTAGATTAGTCTACTAGATTAGTCTACTGACTGGTTCTGAGTATAAATGATAGACTGTGCACTTTGAGTGTGGGCACTAGAAGGCTTGCAGTCTAAATGAAATAAAAGGGAAAGGGAAGTACACTGCTGTGCTGTTTTCTGCTTGCCCTGCCATGGAATTTTTCCCCTCTGCAATGCCCCTCTGCTATGATGCCTTGCCTTGGGCCATGCTGACTATGGACTGAAGCATCCAGATTCTGTGAGCTAAAATATATCTTTCTCATTTAACTTTGGGATGCAGTTATTTTGTCTGCAATGAGAAGTATAACTAAGACAGGTTTTAGTACTAGAGAAATGGGTATGTTCTGTGACTGTACCTCACCGTGTGGCTCAGGATTCTTTTGAACTGGCTTGTGGAGAAAGTTTGGGAAGGTTTAGAGGTGCTGGTTAATGAAGCAGCCCTCAAATACTGTAAGGTAAATTTGATGGGAGATTCTGATGAGATCTCAAAAGATCAGAATGTTGATAGGAAATTCATTCAGTAAAGAAAAGGCTCAAGAGGTTTCAATTAGGAATGAGGACTGAATGGACTTTGGAGCCCAGATCATGTGTGTTATGATTTGAAATAAAATGTATCTGCATTTTACTAATGTCCAGTGACTTTTCCTGAGGCTGATTTTAAGCATGGTGGATTAATCTTGAAGAATAAATTTCAGCACAATCTAATATTGAGATGGTGGCATGGATAGTGTTGGGGGCATTTATCCAGCCTTACCTAGCAAGTCAAGAGCAAATGGCCCGACTTCCAGGAGAACATGGTGGACAAATAACAGCAGCCACGGAGGCTCTCTGAGATTACCAGTTTAGAATCCAGGAGCAGTGCCATGTGAGGAGTCCTACGTGAGGGGAGATGTACCCTGACAACCCAGGAACGAACTAAGCTGAGAGAAACCAACTGGAAATGCAATCCTGATGCTATAACAGGAACAGATAAAATCTCAGTGCGGAAGCTGGATCTTGCGCCATTGGAAGCCGCGATTTGAATTTCCTGCTGATACTGCATCCCAATGGGCATGGCAGGGAGAGATGCGTGAAAGCTCTGAGAGCTGTAATAGGCGAACCAAACAGCATTGAGAGCAGGACTGGCAGGGAGCCCTGCATCGACCTGTGGTGAGTGAGAGAAATGGGAACCCTTTCATAGACTAGGAGGCTCCAACAGAGGACATTCTGGGAACAAGCAGACTAGCTGGAACAGGGCCCTGCAGTGACTTTAGTCACATATTCCCCTCTCAAGCGGATTGGTGGGGAGCACTTGGCCTGGTGACGCTACGGACTAAGATCCAGTAGGCTAGTCCAAATCAGGTCCCTGTGCCTGGCGGTGCACCCTAGCAGTGAAGCATTCAGTAGGTTGACCTGGAGGGGTGGGCCCAGCAGAGGCTGCCCAGGTCTGTGTCTCTCTAGTACCCTGCAGTGGGAGGGAACACCTAGCTGGCAGATTCAAACAAACTGTAACAGACAAAGAGAAAAAAAACAACTGGGCGTCCTACATACACTTGTATGGAAGGAACAAAAAGTATGGGAAAAGGGAGCAACAAGAAAGGGTCCTCAGTCCCCAATCCTGAGAATACTGATACAGGAAAGGTAAATGCAAAAGATAATGAAGACAGAAAACATGCAATATCAAACACAGCACCTGTAGACATAAAGCAGTATCTCCGGAGCCTCATAGATGAGTTCAAAAATGAAGTATTTAATGAAAAAAAGCAATAAATAAGTAGACTAGTTAGAGAAATGCTAAGCACCACCCAAGAAAAAACAGATAGTGGAATGGAAGAACAGAAAAAAAGGGGAGAATTGTTTGATGGAGAAAATAGAGAAAACATAGAATACATGAAGCAGGTTCAAAGAGATTACCAGGAAACTAAAAACTCTATTGAAAGCTGGCATAACAGCTTGAAAGAAACTAAGGATAGATTATCAGAACTGGAGGACAGATTTGTAAGGTAGGAGCATGAAATGAAAAACTTTTTAAAAATAATAAGAAAACAAACAGCAGTAATACAAAGACTAGAAGATGATAAGAGGATCTACAACTTAAGAATTAAGAACATAAAAGAAGAAGTAGGGACTTAAACAAATGAACTACAAAAGCTATTCACAGAAATAATCTGGGAGAATTTCCCTAATTTAGCAAAAGGTAAAGATACTCAGATGTATGAGGCATACAGGACCCCAGCCACCTACAACCCAAACAGAACTACACCCAGGCATATAATAATCAAAATTCCAGTAATCCAATATAAGAACAGAATATTAAAAGCCATTAGAGAAAAGAAACAGATCACTTACAAGGGAACACCCATCAGAATTACAGCAGACTTCTTGGCACAAACCATCAAATCACGAAGAGCATGGGGGGAAATAATTCAAGCTTTGAAAGATAATAACCTCCAGCCAAGATTGATATATCCTGCACAACTGTCCCTAGAAATTGATGGAAAAACAAGGCGCTTCCAGGATAAAGAGGAACTAGGGGAATTTGCAACCACCAATTCAACTCTACAGAGTTTACTGCAGGATATTCTATTAATGAAAAATACCAAGATTCCAGAAACAGTGGCAGAGTGGCCACAATGAATGGAGCAGAAAGTGAAATGAAGAGGACAAACTGACAACTAATGACAGAAAAAGGAGCTCAACAGAAATGAGGCAGAGAAGGTTGGATGGTAGGAACAGCCATTTTGGAGAAAACAAGACATCATGATAGGTAGTGCTGATTTAATATCCTCTTGTTTTGAAGTCCCATCAAGCTTTTGTTCTTCTGTCTCCATCAGTTTTAACATGTTGTATCTTGTTGGATTTTATTATATGTGATAATATAAACAAAAGCTTTTATAGACAAGGAGATTATACAGAAACCATCATTTGTTTTCTGTTAGTTGATTCTAAATACCCTGTAATACTTTCATTCTCTTGAACGGTTTTATTGTCTTGATATGTTTGATGCTATGGTATACAAAGTTATACCCAAAGATTTTAAGGGAAGAGGCACTATGATAACTACTATCATGTTGAGATTATCTTGTGGTGAAACACTATTTTGCTTAAATGACTATGTTTTGACCTACGCTGTTTTGTTGTTGTGCCTTCTTTTTTTTTATCTCAATCTCCTTTTTATGATCTACTTTTTCATTTTTATCCTTTTTAATTAAGGGAAAAGTAAATAAAAAATAGCAGGATATATTATAGTAAACCACTTTAATTTCCTATTAACTTGATTTGAAACTCTGTGTTGCTCTCACCATCTTGTTTTGACTGATTTTCCTCTCTTACATTATGCTTGATAGTACCAAGTTTGAAAGTATGGTTAACAACTATGAAGACAATAAGATTCATTGTGACGCCCATTCTGGTTGACTATTATCTTCTTTTGAAGTCCTCTAATGTCTCCAATATTTTGGTTTTATTGGTCTTATTCTTTAATGTTTTGTTCAATTTTATTATAACTGATGATATAGGCAATTCTTTTTAAGATAACAAGAGGCATTATGGTAACCATTGTTGATCACCTTGTATTTTGTTTTTACATTATGTATTATGTCCATCCTTTTGATTTGACTGACTCTGTCCTGGTATGTCACATTTGGTTTTACTTTCTTCAGAAAAAAAAAGTAATAAGAACTGTGGGAGTAATAAAACCCAAAATGTGTAACTGTCATTGTACAAAAGAAAGGAAAAGAAAGTGCTCTAATGGATATAACTGCATATATATTTAAGTGTATAAGATAGATAACCATATTACTGAGTTTTGTTGGATCACTGAACAAAACTGTTTGCAGTCTCACTGTTTGAAAGTCCCCTCTATATGCTTTAATTTTGTAACTTCAACAACTATTTCTAAGATGACAATATGTAATTAACTAGTGATTTCCTGCGGTTTATTTTTTCTGAAATTCTGTATAACTTGTACCTTTTTTCTGTTTTTTTTTTCTTTTTTTCTCCTTAAATAAAATTAAAAAAAAAAAGAGCAAATGGCCCAGCACAATGATTTGAAAGTTTGGTTTGGTCAGAAAGGTCCGGTAAAGTTTCACCCTATCAATAGGGAAGAGAGTATTCACTAAAGTGACTAGCAATAAAAAGCTATGAATTTCAGAAGATAGCAATAAGAAAAGATAGCCTGAGGCTATCATAAGAACCCTCAAGATATCACTGTTTGCAGTTTCAAAATTGCCAAGATGAAATATGCTGTTTTGAGAAGAAAGCCCTAGGGCTTTGTGTTCCATTTGGGTTCATAGTGCTCTAGGATCTGAGTGCTCAGCCCCTATAGCAAAAAGAAGTCTGGGGGCTGGGGATTTAGCTCAGTGGCATAAGCGCCTGCTTTGCAAGCAGGCAGTCATGAGTTCGATCCCTGTACCGATAAAAACAAAAAAGACAAAAAAAAAAAAAAAGAAGTCTGACTATTGTTTCAGTAAGCAGTGGACTGTGGCGTCATCCATGTGATAATGATTTTAAGTGCATGCAGAATATAAGAGTTATGGGGTCAGGAAAACTTTCACCCAGATTTCAGGAGAAGGCCTGGTAGGCCAGGAAATGTGTTCCTGGGAAGGCAGCGTGTGAAGGTGTGAGTGAGAAGCCAAAGTTGCAGTGGAGACCCACGAAATTTGAAAAAGCCAGGAATGTGGGCCATCTGAGAAAAACTGCAAGGAGCGAGTGAAGTTGGCATACGAGAGAAGCCATAGGAGACAATGCCACAGGAATGTTGCCACTCAGGCCCATTGGCATTCATAGCTTGCCATGTAATATTACAGTTGCTGGATACGGAACCACAAGATTTGATGTTCCCTTGGCCCCATTCTTTTCAATCATTCTATTTATCTTTAGAATGGGAATGTTTATCTCATGCCATAGTATGTTGGAAGTTTTGCCTTTATTTTTTCACTTGCACAGAGGCTTGTAGCTAAAAGTTTCCCCTAAATCTCAGAGACTTTAGACTTGGAACTTTCAGCAATATGCAAAAGGTTAGAACTTTAGCAGGTCTTAAAGATGGCCTAAATATCTTTTACATAAAAGAATGTGCATGCATTTTGTCGGGACCAAGGGCAGAATGTTATGGCTTGTATCTAGCTATCTCCCCAAAGCCTCATGCCCTCATAGGTGGGGTTTTTCAGAGGTGGCTGAATCTAGAGTGTGTGAGCATGGTTTAAGGGAATGTGATAATTAAATTAGACCACTGATTGATATAGCATAGTTCTGGGTCTGGCTAATAGAATTTTCACCCTGGGTATGGGTGGCACCAACAATTAAGGTTGTAGCTTGAATGGAATAAAAGGGAAAGAGAGGCTTGCTGGGTTGTTGTTTCCTGATTACCCTACTGTGGACTGTTTGTCCTCCAGGATTCTACTTTGCCATGCTACTCTGGTTTGGAGCCAGCTGACTATGGACTGAAATCTCTACAAAATGTGAACTAAAATAAATCTTTCTTCCTGTAACTTGTGTGTTGAGTATTTTGTCTCTGCAATGAGAAAAGTAAATAAGACAACATTAGTGAAATTTCTTAGCCTATGCTTTTTAAAAAAGTGTTTGGGTCACCAGAAGAGCCTACAATGTAATGTGGTGGTATATAGTCAATTAATCAGTTTATTTTATTTATTTATTTATATTTTATTTGAGACAGGATCTTTCTATGAAGTCCAGACTAACAGTAAACTCCCTGTGCAGCCCAGGCTGGCCTTGAACTGATGATCCTCTGCCTTGACTTCCTGAATGCTGGCGTGACAGGCATGCACCATCCTGTCTGGTTAAGCAAAATCAACTTTAAATGAAGAGTTATAAGTATATGTCAGACAATAAGAAGAACGTAAACTTTAAAATTCAGTACTTGATTAATGAGAAAAGACATACACATTTACAAATTTATTACCCATATTGAAAAAAAACCCTGAACTTGTAAAGTATCATTTAGCTCTGTAAAAATTCAAATTTGCTGTTAAACATATCAGATTTTACACATTTTGAGAGTTGGGACGATATATTTTTTATGTGCATTGTCCAAATCTATGACCTAACATCTATTTAATAACTTTGTTGAGGGAAATGAACAAGTAATTTTTAATATTACTGTGGCTTTTATATCTTTGTGTATTTGTGATTTCAGCATTTCAAGGCTAAGGAGGTAGTCCAATAACATAGGGTTAGCCATAAAAATCAGTCAAACAATAAAATCCAGCATATTCTTTAATTTTCTGAATTTGAAGAGTCTATAAGTCCTCTGGTTGCAAAATATTTTAGTATTATAATAAACCTATCTCCAAATTATTGGATTTGTGAGTCATAACAACTTTAGTTAAGAAAAGAACAACAAGAAAGCCTATTATTTTAATATTTAAGTAGATTTATAGAGTCATTTTTAGTCAGAAACTATTTCTTTTAGGCATTAACACAGAATCAATTATATATTTCTCATAAAGTTGATTAGCTTTTATATTTTTCTTTAGAGACAATAAAATAGTGGCTGAATACTGTTAAATGCCTCCCTAGAAAATATCAAATATATACTTAGTACTTATATTTTTTAAGATTTCAGTAACCATGCTTATATGTAGACTATACTTATACTTTTCAAACAAGGTCCTTTTTACTACCTGGAAAATATTTCTCCCAATTTTTTGCACTCACTTATAATTACCTGTTAAATTCAAAGACAGAGAATTAATCAGATTGTCTTTTCTAAAATGCTCTGGTACACTGCCACTGGCAAAGCTATCCTATTTTCTCTTGCTTCAATATTTTAGATTTAATTAGATCCATTCTTTGTCTCCCTAAATAAGAAGTTTATTTCCATAAAGTAATACAATTTATGATAATAGTAGCTACCATTTATTTAGCAATCTATAACATTGGAAACAACTAAATATTTTTTGTATGTTTTCTCATTTAATCTTTCTTGTCAGGTTTTAGTATTCTGTTTTACAGATGAGGAAATGGTTTGAAGTTTTCACATTGAAACTTGCGGAGACTGTTTAGGTTTTAAGTCAGCTCTTTTACAATTAGGCTTAGGTCTTCAAGCTCCAAAGCCTGTTCCTGCTGCTTCCTGGGATGTCATATCCATGGTCCTGTCCTTTTGTGGTGAAATCTCAGTGGTAAAGATTTTGTTTTATTCATTTATCTCTTTTATTTTCTGTCAGTGAACTCAATTATTATGTGGTGAACTAAGATTCACAATGAGGGATAAATAATGTGCAGGTAAGTATTGCTTCCTTCACATTCCTATTCTTGGCTCCAAATGAGCTATTTTGCCTTTGAAAGGTTCTTCGGAGGCTGATGCCTTATCCATTAGGCAGTCTCTCTGTTTGAATATCCACTTTGTATTCTTTGATACTGTGATTTGAGCAACTATTTCTAAGATGATAATATGTAATCTATTAACAGGTGATTTCTTACTTTTTTTTTTGTAGTTCTATATTACGTGTACCCTTACACCGCTTTGTTTTGTTTTGTGTTTTTCTCTTTTTCCTCTTAAATAAAATTTAAATAAAAAAAAAAAAAAGGTTCTTCACTGTGATCTCAGAATGGTATTCTGCTGGTGGAGTCCATGTAGGCCACACCTAATTATTAATTTGAGGTTCTTCAGATGACCACTACATGCTTTTAATCTCTTTCCCAAGCATTACTGGTGGTGCTGTAGATGTACCCTTATGAGTCATACTGAATTTACATAGATTGAACGACTGTAGGAATGTTAATCTTTCACTGAAATGGGAGTAGACATTTTTTTCCACACACTGAAGCAATCTTCTGAGAGCTTACAATGTCCTAGCCTAAGTGTTTGTCTGTGATAGGACTGGGATTTTATCATACGAAAAGAATTAAAACAATTCTCTCCCAAATGCGCTGTATTGGTACATTGATTATTCTAAGTTCAAAGCAGTTGAGAAACAATAGATTTTGGAAGAAATCTGTGCCCTGCACTTTATAACCTAGCAACAGGACATAAATTTCTCATGAAATATAGTTCATATGCAGATGTCTCTCTAAAGCTTATTACATTCATATGTGGGGCTTTGGAGAAGTGATTGGGTCACAGAGTTATAGTAATCATCAGTGGATTAGTTTGCTGATGAATTTCTAGCTAAAGTGATGTTGGGAGGTGAAGATATACCTCCCAAGGTGAGTCCCAAGGTGGTCTGGGAGGGTCTGTCTCCCACTCTCCTCCCTTGATGTCTGTCTGCTTCCTGCTTGCCATGCAACGAATAATTCTCCTGTGCCATTCTCATCTGCCATACTGCCTGACTTGGAACCAGAAAACTGTGAACTGAAATATCTACAAACTGAGCTAAGATAAACCTTTCCTCCTTAAAGTTATGAGTGTTGGGTACTACATGCTAGTTACTAAGAGCAGTGTTCTCTCAGTAACATGAAGAATCATTCTTTTTTTTTTTTTGTCTTTTTCCTTTTTATCAGTACCGGGGATCAAACTCATGACTGCCTGCTTGCAAGGCAGGTGCTTATGCCGCTGAGCTAAATCCCCAGCCCCCAAAGAATCATTCTTATCATCTAAGATGGAGGAACAATGAATGTGCACAGATGAATCTTACCAAATCGTTTTATCTTTTAATAGTTTTTGCCTAGATATTTCTTAGTGAGTTTTCCATAGCTTATTGCCCCAAGAAGTACAAATATCTTTCCTTTGTCTAGTTATTTATTTATTTTTACAAATTTATCAGCCTTTGTTAAATTGATTCAAACTGACTGAATTCAGATTCACTTGTCACTAGCTCTTAGAAAGGTTACTTATATGTCTGCACTTCATCAGTAAAATGGAGATAAAGCTACAATCTATCTTAATGGGTTTTGGAAGGACTACATGAGGTAATATACTACTTTTTTAAAAATGTCCTAGCACATAAAAAACACTCAGCAAATGTTAGGTATGAGGCTGGTGATGGTGATAATGACAGCATAATTAAAAGGAAAGTCTGGTGGTTAAAGGACATGTGATATTAAATTGAAGATTTGCAACTTACTAGCCTGAAAAGAAGTTTCTCATGGTGGACCCAGTGTAAACTACACGTCCTTGTAATCACACTCCTATCAATTTTCCTCCCAAACTGCATCTAGAGAGACTTTCATTAATAAAGAAAATGAGATAAAAGTATTCCTGCCATTTCTGGGCTTAGTTTTTATGAGTTAACATCTTCCACCTCTCCTTGGGATGCTTACTTTTGGTAGTCCTGGGTCAACATGTAAAATATCTGTTTATTCTCAGTACATTTTCCCAGTCATTTCCCAATCAAGTTATTTCCATAATTTCTAACCAGCTCCATTACAGTTGTGTAACAGTTCCTATCGGGCACAGTCAGGCAGGTAGAACTGCTGATCTGATGCTCACTTTGTTCCATACTCCCTCAGGTTGAGGGCAGCTGGTAATCCTGCAATTAATATTAGCAAATTTGCACTCTTCATGACTACATGCTAGCCTGCTATTGGTCACTAATACAAGTAATCTTCAACTTGGGTAATATTTGAGCAGAAAGTTTAAGCAATGAATGTTTTAAAGAATGCAAGAGGAGAGGGTAAGGACAGAATTTAAGCTTTCTCCTAACTTCTTTTCTTCTCACTATCACCTCTTAATAGCTCCACTTCAGGGCTGCTCTCACACATTTCTGTTCTTCCCACCCTTCTATTCCATAGTTCAGAGCAGTGATTGCAAAAGTTTTAGAGGCTGAATTCCAAATTGCAAGCTAAACTCTACTTATTTATCACAAAGTATCAACACTGCAATTAAATCTGAACATTGAGGTTTTAGTTCAGAAAAAAACAACTCATACATTAGCATCTTTTGCTTTAAAGAAAAATACAGTAACTCATGTGCCATAGGTTTGCCACCACTGGTCTGCAACTAATATCTTCACTCTTTGGAGAGCTACTCAGAGTATTTTGCTAGATCTTGTTATCTCTACTTTGTTTTGGTCTCTTTCTATAGTTTCTTTACAGTTGATGTAGAAAAGTGGGGTAGTAGTTCATGCTATTTCACCAGTTACTCCAAATCAAGGGTCCAACATTATTATCCAACTATGTTAGAGTCTAGATTTATAATCCACTAAAGAAAGCCATGCAAAGCCTGGGGTTGAAGCTCAGTGGTAGAGTACCCCACCTACCTCCAGTACCCCACCTACCTTCAAAGTCATGTAAGCACAGCAGTGGGCTACTGGTGCTTGCCACTGAATGACTATTTACATGAGAATTTGATGAAATTCCTGAGAAGCACAGTGACTAAGCATGGTCCTGATAACCTCTGTTCTTTGAAGATTCACCATCAGGGTTGGGAGCATTCATTAACTCCTAAGATTTCAGACAGTTTGAACAATAAAACCAGCCCTTGCTGAAAAAACCCAAGTGATAAGAACTGCATCCTAATATTTCAGATTGAAGAGACAGATTGAATACAGAAAATACGTTGAAAAATAAAACCTGAATACGTGATCAAGTTTAAAGCTTTGCTGCATGTCTTGTTTTCTAAACTGACAAGCCCCCTCAATTAACTAATGCTACTAAGATTCGGGAAATATATCCCTGGAAATGTGTTTGATAATGGAGATGCCCATTAATAACATTTTATAACCCATGTCAGTAGATTTCATCCTAAAACATCAAATTTCTTCATACATATACCTTCCAGTGAAGATCTCAGGTGCATTTTACAGGGATGTAACATGAGATGTAGCAGTGGGGCCATGTATAATTAGCCATTAGATATGATCTTAACAGTGGACTGCTATCCATTGCCCAAAAAACACCTTACTCAAAATGTTCCATCCCATTTTATTTGTGTCCAGTTTTTTTTTTTGTGTTGAAGCACACAGATAATTAGGTTCAACAAGGTGTTTTACTTATTTTTCTCTCATTGCTGACACATAATACCCAACATCTCAAGTTAAAGGGGAAAGAGAGGAGGAGCTGAGCAGATCTGGGGTGCCCTCACCAGCCTCTCTGCGTGTCTGGAGGACTCTGGATATCTCCGCCCAGACTGCTGGAGTTCCCCCAGGCTTCCAGGTGCAGTGAAGGGGAGAGGTGGGTTTGAGGCTTCCACATCAGCCTCCCCATTCCGGCTTCACTTGGAGACCTGCTGAGCTCCCGACAGGTGGGCTGGCCCACACTACCAGCCTAACCCAGCCTGTTTAGCTGCTGGGTGGAGCCGGAGTGCCTGCAGAAGGCCCTTCCTTTGTCTGGAGGACTGTGGATATCTCTGCAACCAAGGAGGGCCCACAGGTTCCTGAAGCACTGCGGCCTGTGGTGAGTACCCTAACCCAGCTGCGATTGAAGAACTGTGGAGCTTCCAAGGGGCAGGTGGGCGCACAGTGTCCCTGAGGCCCAGCTTGTCTGGAGCTGCGGAGTTCTGAGCAGGCAGAGGAGGGCCACTGGTTCTGTAGGCCCAATGGCTTGGGGTAGCGCGGCGCCAGAGTCTCAGTAGCTCCAAACATAGAAGGGGATTTTCAACAGATCCTGAGGAAGCTTTCAAATAACACTTGAAACACAGAAATATAGGAAAATGACAAAACGAAAGACCAAATTACAACCTCAAACCTCCAGCCCATCTCAAGAAACCCTAGGAGCGATGTATATAGAAGAAAATATATCCCATCTACCTCATATATTGGACACTATAGCCACTGAAATTGACAAGCAACTCCAGGAAGCTTTAAAGAAATTCAAACTCAAAATAATCTCCCAGATAAAAGAAGAAATGATAAAAGAAATGAAAGAGATTCTAAATATATCTAAAGAAAACACAGATAAAAAATTGGAGGAACTAAACAAAAAGATAGAATCCCTAGACGAGCAATATAAGAAACAAACAGAATACATAATGCAGATGCACAGAGATATACAGGAAATAAAAAACTCCACTGAAAGTTGTAAAAACCGCCTTAATGAAAGTGAAGATAGAATTTCAGACCTTGAAGACAGGATTGCAGCTAGTGAACAGGAAAGGAAAGATCTTTTGAAAATAACAAGGAATCAGGAAACAACAATTCAACAACTGCAAGACGATGCAAAGAAGTATAACATAAGAATGATAGGGATTAATGAAAGAGAGGGAGACAACATGAAGGATGTCAGGAGGATATTTAGAGAAGTAATAGCTGAAAATTTCCCAAGCATGAGATCAGAAACTGACATCAGGATCAGTGAGGCATATAGAACTCCAAACAGTCATAACCAAAATAAAACTACACCCAGACATATAATAATCACCATCCCAGAAATCCAACACAAGAATAGATTATTAAAAGCTGTCAGAGAGAAAAGACAGATCACTTATAAAGGAAAACCTATCAGAATCACAGCAGACTTCTCAGCACAAACGATAAAGTCAAGAAGAGCATGGAGTGAAGTATTCCAGATCCTAAAGCAAAATGATTTCCAACCTAGACTGATATATCCTGCAAAACTATCATTCAAAATAGATGGTGCAATACGATACTTCCATGACAAAGAACAGCTGAAGAACTTCATGAACACCAAACCAACCCTGCAAAAAATATTGAAAGACAGTTTAGATACACAAAGGAAAAAACCACTAAGCAAAGCAAATAATTAAACAGAACAGAAAGATAAAGATGCAACAGCAGAGAGATAACATTCCTACAATTAACCAGCATTTAACAGTAATAACCATTAATGTAAATGGTCTCAATGCACCAATCAAAAGAAACAGACTAGCAGAATGGATCAAGAAACAAAATCCAACCATATGCTGTTTACAGGAAACCCATCTAACCCAGAAAGATACTCACAGACTGAAAGTCAAAGGATGGAAAACAATTCTTCATGCAGCAGGAATCCAAAAAAAGGCAGGAGTAGCCATTCTGTTTGCAGACAACGTGAACTTTAAACCAACAATGACCATAAAGGACAAAGAAGGTCACTACATACTCGTAAGGGGAAAACTCCAAGAGGAAGAGATAACTATCTTAAATATATACGCACCAAACTCCAGAGCACCCAGTTATATAAAACAATTATTAACAGAAATGAAAACTCAAATTATCAGTAACACAATTGTAGCAGGAGACCTTAATACACCACTGACACCAAGGGACAGATCAACCAGACAGAAAATGAGCAAAGAAATAACAGAACTGAATCACACCTGTGAACAAATGGGTTTGATAGACATATACAGAATGTTCCACCCAACAACATCAGAATACACATTCTTCTCAGCAGTAGATGGATCATTTTCTAAAATAGACCATATATTAGCTCACAGAACATATTTAAGCAAATGCAAAAGAGTTGAAATCATCCCTTGCATATTATCAGATCATAGCGCTCTGAAATTAGAAATTAATGACAAAAGATACTGCAAAAATTCCGCAAACACATGGAAACTAAATAACACACTCTTGAGTAATCAGTGGGTCACAGAAGAAATTAAAGAAGAAATTAAACAATACCTAAAAGAAAATGAAAATGCAGATACAACTTACCGGAATCTGTGGGATGCAATGAAAGCCATTCTGAGAGGAAAATTTATTGCACTGAGTTCCCACATCAGGAAAACAGAACGAGTACAAATAAATAACTTGATGCTACACCTCAAACAGCTAGAAAAAGAAGAGCAAGTCAAGCCCAAAGCCAAAAGAAGAGAGGAAATTATAAAAATCAGAGCAGAAATCAATGCAATAGAGACTAAGAAAACAATCCAAAGAATCAACGAATCAAAGAGTTGGTTCTTTGAAAGAATAAATAAAATCAATAAGCCCCTAGCCAACCTTATTAAAAAAAGGAAAGAAAAAGCTCAAATCCATGCAATAAGAAATGAAAAAGGAGAAATCACTACAGACCCAATAGAAATACAGAGGATCATCAACACCTATTTCGAAAACCTCTACTCTCAAAAGTTTGATAACACAGAAGAAATAGACAGATTCTTAGAAGCATATGAAGTACCAAAGCTAGATCAAGAGGATATAAAACTGTTGAATAACCCAATCTCTGCTAATGAAATTGAGAATGTAATTGGGTCCTTGCCCACCAAGAAGAGCCCAGGCCCAGATGGATTCACTGCAGAATTCTACAAGAAATATAAAGAAGACCTAATGCCGACACTCCTCAAACTATTCAATGAAATTGAAAGGGAAGCAATCCTTCCTAAGTCATTCCTGGAAGCAAATATTACTCTAGTACCAAAACCTGAGAAAGACCCAACTATAAAAGAGAACTATAGACCGATCTCCCTAATGAACACAGATGCAAAAATTCTCAATAAAATATTGGCAAATAGGATCCAGCAAATCATCAAGAAGATTATACACCATGACCAAGTGGGATTCATCCCAGGAATGCAAGGATGGTTCAACATACGCAAATCAATAAATGTAATCCACCATATCAATAAAGCCAAAAATAAGAATCACATGATCATCTCTATAGATGCAGAAAAAGCCTTCGATAAGGTCCAACACTTATTCATGATAAGAACTTTACAGAAAATTGGAATAAATGGTCTTTACCTCAATATAATAAAGGCCATTTATGACAAACCAACAGCCAGCATCATACTAAATGGCCAAAAATTGAAAGCCTTTACTTTAAAATCGGGTACAAGACAAGGATGTCCTTTATCACCACTCCTATTTAATATAGTACTGGAAGTACTAGCCAGAGCAATTAGGCAAGAAAGAGAAATAAAAGGGGTAAAGATAGGAAAAGAAGAAGTTAAATTATCATTGTTTGCAGATGACATGATACTCTACATAGAAGACTCCCTAAACTCCATTGAAATACTCTTAGATACAATAAATAAATTCAGTAATGTGGCTGGATACAAAATCAATACTCAGAAATCAATAGCATTCCTATACACAAACAACAAAATTACAGAGAGGGAAATAAGAGAAACTGGACTATTCACATTAGCAAGCAAAAAAATGAAATATTTAGGAATTACTCTTACGAAAGAAGTGAAAGACTTATACAGTGAAAATTATAATACACTGAAAAAGGAAATTGAAGATGATCTCAGAAAATGGAAAGACATCCCTTGCTCATGGATAGGAAGAACAAACATTGTGAAAATGGCCATTCTCCCAAAACTGTTATACAGATTCAATGCAATCCCAATAGAAATACCATCAACATACCGTATAGATCTAGAGAAATCACTCCTAAATTTCATCTGGAACCAGAAGAGACCTAGAATCGCAAAGGCAATTCTAAGCAGCAAAGACAAAGCAGGAGGCATCACAATCCCTGACTTGAAGTTATACTACAAAGCAACAGTAGTAAAATCAACATGGTATTGGAATCAAAACAGAGCTGAAGATCAGTGGAATAGATTAGAAGATACAACCACAACTACGAACACACTCAACCACCTTATTTTTGATAAAGGAGCCAAGCAGGTTCACTGGAAGAACGACAGTCTCTTTAATAAATGGTGCTGGAAAAACTGGCTCTCCATTTGCCGAAAACTAAAGCTAGACCCATGTCTATCACCATGTACTAAATTAAAATCTAAATGGGTCAAAGATCTGAATATTAAAACAGAAACACTAAATCTATTGGAAGACAAAATAGGTAGAAACCTTGGAGACATAGGAGTAGGTAAAGAATTCATGAATAGGACTCAAACCGCACGGGAAATACTTCCCAGAATCAATAACTGGGACCACTTCTTATTAAAAAGTTTCTGCACGTCAAAAGAAATCTCCAGCATAGTGAAAAGAAAACCCACAGACTGGGAAAAGATTTTAGTGAACTCTCTCTCAGACAAGGGCCTCTTGTCTAAAACATATAAAGAATTAAAGAAACTCAGACCTCCAAAATTCAAAGATCCAATCCAAAAATGGGCATCTGAGATGAATATGCAATTCTCAGATGAAGAAATGCAAATGGCAAATAAATACATGAAAAAATGCTCATCATCATTGGTCATTAGAGAAATGCAAATTAAAACCACACTGAGATACCATCTCACTCCTGAAAGAATGGCCAGGATCAAGAAAACCGACAACAAATGCTGGAGAGGCTGTGGGGAAAAAGGAACTCTCCTGCACTGTGGGAGTGTAGACTGGTACAGCCTTTGTGGAGATCTGTCTGGAGATTTCTCAAAAAGTTGGGACTGGAAATCCCATTTATTCCAGCTATTCCACTTCTAGGCATATTCCCAGAAGAACTGAAAGCATCATACCACAGTGATATATGTGCACCTATGTTTATAGCAGCACAATTTGTAATCACCAGATATTGGAAACAACCCAAGTGTCCATCAACTGAGGAATGGATAAAAAAGTTGTGGTATTTCTATACAATGGAGTATTATAGGTATAAAGAAGGATCACATTGAGATATTTATCAATAAATGGGCACAGCTTGAGACCATACTCATAAGTGAAATAAATCAATCTCGCATGTGTGAATACCGAATAGTTTCCCTAATGTAAGTAATGATTCAAATATATAAAAATATGTGGTAATCATGATTCCCCATTAGGTGGCCTAGGAGCCTTATAAAGTTTTCACTCATTAATTAGAAAGGCTTTATTCTGGGCTTCTTGATATGAAAATATTTGAAGCTAGAGTATATGAAGTTTTATCCAAATATTTCAAGGAAAAAGACACTATGGTAACTACTATTAAGTCAGGTTATAAGGTGGTGAAGTACTAGGTTGTTGAAACAGTCATGCTGTGACCTCTATTGTTATATTGTTATGTCCTGTTTTATCTCAATCTCCTCCTTATTGTTTTAAAAAAATTATTTAGTCATTTCTTATGTTTGTCTTAATTAAAGAAAAAATTCAAAAAATTAGGATATATAAATAGTAACTCTTTTTGATTTCCTATTAACTTGTTTTGAAGTCCTGTAGTACTCCCACGATCTTGTTTTGACTGATTAGACTCTGTTCCATTCTATATGATAGTATCAAGTTTGAAGACATAGGCAACTACTTTGAAGACAATAAGATTCACTAAGATACCCATTCTGGTTTGACTATTGTCTTCTTTGGAAGTCCTGTAATGTTTACAATGCCTAAGTTTTATTGGTCTTGTTCTCTACTGTTTTGTCCAACTTTATAATATCTAATGAGATAGACAATTCTTTTTAAGGAAACAAGGGACAACGTTGATAACCATTGTTGATAAACTTGTACTCTGTTCTACACCATGTGCTATGTCTATCCTTGGTATTGACTGACAGCTTTGTTTTGCCATATTTGACTGTATTCTTCCCCCCCCAAAAAGTAATAAGCACTAAGGAGTAATAAAATCCAAAATGTGTAAATTTTGTTGTAAAAAAGAGAGGGAAAAAAAAAAGAAAAAGAGCTCTAACGGATATAACAGCAAGTGTGTTTAGGGGTGTTAAATAGCTGACTATATCAATGTTTTTGGATCATTGAACACAGCTGTTTGCAGTCTCCCTGTTTGAATGTCCACCTTGTATTCTTTGATACTGTGATTTGAGGAACTATTTTCAAGATGATAATATGTAATCTACTAACAGGTGATTTCTTACTGTTATGTTTTTTTTGTTTGTTTGTTTTGTTTTGTTTTTTTGTAGTTCTGTATTACGTGTACCCTTACACCGCTTTGGTTTGTTTTGTGTTTTTCTCTTTTTCCTCTTAAAGAAAAAAAAAAGTTAAAGGGGAAAAGGTTTAGCTTATAGTTCATAGAGGTCTCAGTACACAATTGGTTGGCTACAAGACAGAGTAGCTTTGCAGAAAATAGGTCATGGTGCCCATCAGGTAGCAAAAGCAACAAGGAAGGGAGATGAGATTATATCTGTCCCTAGTATTCTATGCAAACTACCCACCCTAAAATGGGTGCACCACTTCCACTCTTAATCCTGACCAGAACAGTGCCAAATCAGTGAACTGATTTACTAATCACACACCCTTAATTCCAGCATTACATATTCTGGATTCAACCACCTATGAAAAAACCCTATGGCCGCATCGGGTTTTAGGGGAACATCTGGACACAGACTGGGTATTTCAAGCTTTTCATCATATGTATATGCACATGTACATGTATGTTGATACACATGTACTTCCTATGGCCCTATGTAACATAGTTGTTATCAATTTTGAGGAAATATGACTACTAATAATTGAGCTTGCAGAAAATGTCTAATGTAAGATACTTTATAGGTAGTGATATGAAATGAGCTTTGAATGGAAAATTTGTGTTTGGGTTAATGCATCTGATCAGAAGTAGAATTCAGAAAGACTTGCAAATAAAAAGCTCAAATGAAGCAATGAGAACCTCATGTTGCATTCATTTTTTAATGATGGAAGCAAAAGTTGTAAGAAATGGTTCTATAAAGATCAGACACAAATCAGATCATTTAAAAACTGCCAGATTTCCAGAATACTCTCTTTTGTCTAAGGTGAGGAAAAAATTGTTAGATATTTTTTCTTGAAAACATGTGTTTGTAAGTACGACATTACAGAGAGTGTTCACTCATTCTTCTAGATTTACTGTATGAAATTAGGAAATGTCCCTAAAGGAACTGCCAGAATGCTTTCTTTTGAAGTACTCTGATAGGCACAAGTTTAATAGTATCCGAAATTGTAAAAAACAACAATTATAACGATGAGTTGTATCAGTACAAAGATGCCTGTCAGACTTACAATCAAAATGCAAATGTCAATACTTTAAATACTTTTGCTGCAGGATAACAAAAGAGAGAAAGAAACCACTCAATAATGTACACTGCATGATACTGGGATGACAAATGCCTTTTCAATATTCTGGAAGTTTCATAAAAAACATATTTCAGTAAATTAGGCTTTCACTAAAGCAGGTTTGCCTTTTCATTTTGGAAGGGGAAAAGATCAAACTCCAAATCTCTTCTTATTTCATCCATCCTGACAACTTTAAGTGAAGAAAAGCAGTGTTCTGATTATTACCTTCCATCATAATATTTCTTTTAAATTTCTCCATGTGACACGTGTTGTCAATGTATCATAGCACCTTACATTTACATTTAACTTGCTTTGTTCTAAACAAGCTTTATCCAATATTCACCCTTCTGATGTTACTTTTCTAGCCCAACAATCTACCGTTTGAGTTGGAATGCCTGATGAATAGAACTTAATTTTCTGAAGAGTTCATTTTTAGACTTTGTGGAAAGTCAAACTTTGCATTTTCTTTCATTTTCAACTAAGTTCTATGCTCATAAGATAAGTGATCCTTTCTGGGAATTGAGGTTTATCTAGACCACAAGGGCATCCTGGCTTATGAAACTGATATGAAAAAAAAATACATGTAAAAATATGTTGGATGATTTTTAAAAGAGATCCTTAGTTTGTTGAATGGATTGGCCAAAGGGTTTTTACCAGAAGCCAGCTGTAAGTGTACATCTGGCTATTTTACACATCATTAACTACTTGACAAAGAAACCAGGGCAGAGAACATTAAAGAATTAGGAATCCATTGCCAATTACTGAGCAATTAAAATTAGCACATATTTACCTGAAGTTATAGTGAAAATCAACATGAAAATATAATTCCTATGCAAGAGGTGACACAGTTATAGGGTAGTTTGCCCAATAAACTAGCATTTTTGATACCCATCAGATAATCCTTTCATTCTGGGCTGGGAGCTTATGCTATGCCAAAGCTCAGAGAGGTTATTATATTCTAAATATCAGCTTGGTTCTCAAGGGATATCTAGTCTAATAAGACAGATGAAACTGATGAATGCTTATCTCTTGCATGTTAGCAAGGAATGAGTTCATCTGAAATTGAGATTAAATAGCATAGTGGTGACTGTTTAATTAGAAACATTTTTGAAGTTTAGATTTGCTAACAGATTGTGGCTCAAATATCAAAAGAAAATCTCAATTCTATGGAGAATTTAGGTAAGAAAGATGTATAGTCTAACATCTGGAAAATGCATATATTGCTCAGCTATATGATCTAAGGGAGATTACTCAAGTCTTCTGAGCTTCAGTTTTCTTGGGCAAGGATAATTATCTTTATTTCATAGGATTATGATGGAAACCAAATGAACTTTAATGAGAAAATGATAAGGATAGTTCTTGGCACAATTTTGCTAACTGACTTACATTAAGGTGTGTGTGTCCTGGATTCAAATATGCCTCTGAAGTAGAACATCTAGCCAGATTAGGGAAAGAGAATCACCTGGGAAGATGGGCATGGTAGAGGCTCAAGAAGAGCCTTTAAGAACATGATTGGGGTTAATAAAGAACAGCTTGGGGGCTGGGCCATATAGTATGGAGGCATTATGTCTGCACAACTGGAAATTGGAAATACTTATGAAACACATGAGGAAAAAGAATATAAATGGGGATCAGTGTATAAAAAGACCTCTCTCTTCGTGAGTTGTGTTAAGTGCTTGTCTATTTTACTTATTCTTTTGAAGAACTAGTTCTTCATTGATTTGTTTTACAGTTTTTTTAAAATATCAATTTTATTAGCTTCCATTCTTATCTTTATAATTCACTCCTTAATTTTGGATTGGGTTTGTTTTGTTGTGGTTATCCAAGTATCTTAAGATTTTTCATAAGGTTATTTATTTGGGCTTGCTCTGTTTTCCTAATGTGAGCATTAATTGTAATGAATTTTCCTCTTAGAATTCAAAGGTTTCATTGAGCTATACAGTCATTGTCATTAATTTCCAGAAATTTTTAGATTTCTCCTCTGTCTCATTGGTTGTTTAGGAGTAAGTTATTAATTTTTCAGAAGTTTTTGTTATTTCTGAATTTTCTTCTGTTGTGAATTTCTATTTTTGTTGCATAGTGGTTGGCTGGTATGCATGAGGCAATTTCAATTCTTTTGTATTTACTTAAGCAGGCTTGTGGACTAGTATGTGATTTATTTCAAAAAAATACCATGTGCTGTTGAAAAGATTTTAACTATTATTCACTGATCAGAGTGATATTAGTCTAGTCTCTTAAGTTCAATTTCAGCATATGTAAAGATAAGGACAGCCACTACGAAGAGAATGAGAGACACTATGGTAGTTATTATTGTCTTCCCCAATTCAGATATTGAAGACCTAAAAAGCCTTCATCATCCTGTAATGATTTGATTAGTTCTATAATATGTAGTATGTATTCAATGTGTGTGAAGATGGGGACAACTATTTGGAAGAAATCTAGAGGCAATAAGATAGACAGTGAAGATCTCCAGTGAACTTGCTTTGAAATCTGTATTTCTTTAAATTGTTTCTTTTTGAACTGGTTTGTTATGTTTTGATATGTTTAATCTTACCCGCTTTAAGATGAAAAACAAGTGTGTAGGACTGATAACCATATTACTAAGTTTTTGTTGGATCATTGAGCAGAACTGTTGGCAGTGTCACTATTTGAATGTTACTTTACATACTTTAATTTTGTAACCTGACAACTACTTCTAAGATGACAATATGTAACTTATCAACTGGTGATTTCTTACTGTTTATTTTTCTGTAATTATGTATTATTTCGACCCTTTTTTCTCTATGATTTTTTGTTTCTTTCTCTTTAAATAAAAAAAAAAGAAATTTTCTTTAGTAATTCTATATGACTATTGGTAAATCCACTTGTGTAGTCTTCAAGCTCTTCTCAGACTCATTAGCTCTACATTATTTTTTGTCATCATCTAGTACATAATCACAGTACTTATTCTTTCACTCTCTCATTTTGTTTTTGCCTTTTTGATCTCTTTATTGTAGTCCACGATTTTGTCCTCAATATCAAAATGTCTTTTCACGTTGATCATTTCTGCAATGTATGAATTCTCCTTAGGTGCTCTGTTGTATGGTATGGGAAGGATGAAATAGAAAAAGGGCAACTGGTCCTACTAACGTTAAGGACATGTTGTTGTATATTTAGAAAGGGATACCAGGAAAGACTATGTACAAGTTGTAGGCATCAGTGAGGAAGAGAAAGGGTTCTATGCTTTATCTAGGTAATTGATAAAAAGTTTAAGGGGTCCATTGTAAATGTGGGGAGTGGAGAAAAGTAAAATTGAGAATAATAATAGTTTAAAAAGCAGGAAAAACAGTCAGAGACAGAGATTTAGATAAAAGTGCAAAAGACTATAAATGGGCAGAAGAGAATGCCTTTACTCCCTAAAAGCAATACTGTGGGGAGGAAGGAAGCAGTAAATAAGTATATGCAAGCCACAAATACACAGATGCACTTGTAAAAGAGAATAGTTGAGAATAGTGTTAAATAATGCAAAAAATATATATAATACATAGACGTAGAGTAAAGGAGTAGAAATCAGAGGGGAAAAAAGAAAAAAAGTAAAAAGTACAATAAGGATAAAAATGAGAACATAACAGTCATTAAATAATAGTAAAATATAATGCAGTTGTTTTGGATTTGTGTCTCCTTTCCCAGGCATATATGTTAAGGAGCAGAACTTCAGGTAGGGTATGTGTTTGTTTGCACTGAAGAACAAAGGCAGTTCATGTCCAGAATGGAGCCGGTTAGCAGTGGACAAATCACCAATGGAGCGTCCAGTCCTTTATAGCTAAAGCTAAGACTGGTTTCTGTCTCTGGAGCAGGGTCTAGGTGATTCTATCCCCTACCACTCAGCACAGTTTCCAACAGCCTACTGCCTAATTGCTGATAGTCTACCATGACTGGATTGTCTTTCACTCCATCCACTCTGGGAATTTGGCACTGAAGTGGCTGTGGGATGTTCTGCAGCCAGAGTTCAACCTTGGATCCTTTTTATAAGTACAGTGGTGATCCTATCTGTTTCTGCTGTGTGCAATTCTATCCTGGAGCACTATTGCACCTTCACTCATTATCTATTGACTCTGGCATTTGCTGCTGACTCTCGAGCAAATGTTCTCTTCACTGCCTCCAAGTGCATAAAGTTTTCTGGTTCTTTATCCTCCATGAGCAGAAAAGTTGTTTTTATTGCCTTCTAATTGGTGGCTACACTACTGTTGCAGAGGCAGAAAATTTTGGTGGCAATTTTCTTGAGCACAAATCAATGTTCTACAATTTAAAGATTGGTTTGTAATTATTTAATGAAGGCACAAATGAAAAAATATACTCCACCTTTTCTTTTCTCCTTCTTGATACAAAGTCTTACTACTTAATCTAGGCTGTCTTTTTTTAATTTTGTTTTTATTTAAGGAGGAAAAGGAAAAGAAAAACAGAAAAAGGGTACAAGTAATATAAAATTTAAAAAATAAACAGTAAGAAATCACTAGTTAATAGATTACATATTCTCATCTTAGAAATAGTTGTTCAAGTTACAAAATTGAAGCACATAAAGTGGACTTTCAAACAGTGAGAGTGCAAACAGTTTTGTTCAGTGATCCAAAAAAACACTCAGTAATATGGTTATCTATCTTATGCACTTAAACATATATGCAATTATAACCTTTAGAGCACTTTCTTTTCTTTTTTTCTGTAGAATGACTATTACACATTTTGGGTTTAATTACTCCCACAATTCTTATTACTTTCTTTTTGAAGAGAGTAAAACCAAATGCGATATATCAGAACAGAGTCAGTAAAATCAAAAGGATGGACATAATAGATAATGTAAAAACAAAATATAAGGTGATCAACAATGGTTACCATACTGCCTCTTGTTATTTTAAGAAGAATTGGCAGTTATAATAAAATTGAACTAAACAAGAAAGAATAAAACCAAAGCATTGGAGACATTACAGGATTTTAAAAGAAAATAATAGTCAATCAGAATGGGCATCATAATTCTTATTGTCTTCACAGTTATGCCTATTCTTTCCATCTTGGTACTATCAAGCAAAGCAGAATAGAGGAAAATCCATCAAAACAAGATGGTGAGGGCAATACAGGATTTCAAATCAAGTTAATAGGAAATCAAAGTAGGTTACTATAAGGTATCCTGCTATTTTTTATTTTTCCCTTAATTAAAAAAAGAAAAAGAAAAAAGTAAATAATTTTTAAAAAGGGAGGGATTGAGATAAAAGAGGGCGCAACAACAGAACAGCGCAGTTCAAATCATAACCATTTAAGCAAAAGCAGTATTCCACCACAAGATATCCTGACATAAAAATAGTTACCATAGTGTCTCTTTCCTTGAAATCTTTGAGTATAACTTTGTATACTGTAGCACCAAACATATCAAGACATTATAAAACCATTCAAGAGAATGACATTATTAAAGGGTATTTAGAATCAACTAACAGAAAATGAGCAATGGTTTCTATATAAACTCCTTGTCTATAAAAGTTTTTGCTTATATTATCATATATAATAAAATCCAATAAGATACAACCTCTTAAGACCAATGGAGACTGAAGAATACATGTTTGATGAGACTTCAAAACAAGATGATACTAAATCAGCACTAGCTATTATGATGTCTTGTTTTTTACAAAATTGCTGTTCCTACCTTCCGATCTTCTCTGCCTCATTTCTGTTGAGCTCTTTTTCTGTTGTTTGTTGTCAGTTTGTCATTCTTCATTTTGTTTTCTGCTCCATTCATTGTGGCCTCTCTGCCACTATTTCTGGAATCTTGATATTTTCTTTTTTTAGACTATCCTGCAGTATTCTCTGTAGAGTTGAATTGGTGATTGCAAATTCCCCTAGTTCCTCTTTATCCTGGAAGCACCTTGTTTTTCCATGAATTTCTAGGGACAGTTGTGCAGGGTATATCAATCTTGGTGGGAGGTTATTATCTTTCAAAGCTTGAATTATTTCCCCCCATGCTCTTCATGATTTGATGGTTTGTGCCAAGAAGTCTGCTGTGATTCTGATGGGTGTTCCCTTGTAAGTGATCTGTTTCTTGTCTCTGATGGCTTTTAATATTCTGTTCTTATATTGGATTTCTGGAATTTTGATTATTATATGCCTGGGTGTAGCTCTGTTTGGGTTGTAGGTTGCTGGGGTCCTGTATGCCTCATACATCTGAGTATCTTTACCATTTGCCAAATTACAGAAATTCTCTTGGATTATTTCTGTGAATAGCTTTTGTAGTCCATTTGTTTGTGTCCCCACTTCTTTTCTTATGTTCTTAATTCTTAAGTTATAGATCCTCTTATCATCTTCTAGTTTTTGTATTGTTGCTGTTTGTTTTTTTTTGTTATTTTTAAGAAGTTTTTCATTTCATGCTCCCATATTACAAATCTGCCCTCCAGTTCAGATAATCTGTCCTTAGTTACTTTCAAGTTGTTATGCCAGTTTTCAATAGAGTTTTTAGTTTCCTGGTAATGTCTTTGAACCTGCTTCATGTATTCTATGTTTTCTCTATCTTCTCCATGAAACAATTCTCCCCTTTTTTTCTGTTCTTCCATTCTATCACCTATTTTTTCTTGGGTGGTGCTTAGCATTTCTCTAACTATTCTGCTTATGTCTTGCTTCAGGTCATTAATAACTTCATTCCTGAACTCATCTATGAGACTCTGGAGATAGCGCTTTATGTCTATTGGTGCCGTGTCTGCTATTGTGTGTTTCTCAGGATTGCGGGCTGAGAACCCTTTCTTGTTGCTCCCTCTTCCCATATTCTTTGTTCCTTATATTTAAGCGTGTATAGGAGGCCCAGTTTCCTTCCTCATCAGCCACGGTCTGTTAGAATTGCGCCGGCTAGGTCCTCCCGCCCACTGCAGTGTACTAGGGAGACAAAGACCTGGGCACCCTCTGCTGCGCCCGCCCCTCCAGGTCAACCTACCCCAAGGCTTCACCTCTAGGGTTCACCTTCAGGCCCTGGGACCTGAGTTGGGCTAGCCTACTGGGTCTCAGCCAGTGGTGTCTCACACGTCAGGCACTCCCCACAAATCCCCCTTGAGAGGGGGATATGTGACTGAAGTCACTGCAGCTTCTCATTCTGGGAAGTCTGCCTGGTCCAAGTATGTCCTCTGCTGAAGCCTCCTTCTCTATGTAAGGGTCCAGTTTGCTCACTCACCACAGGTCGATGCAGGGCACCTGGCCAGTCCTGCTCCCAACTCCTTTCAACACTTCCCACTCTCCGAGCTTTCATGCCTTGCTCCCTGCTGTGCCGACTGGGACACAATAGTGGCTGCAGGTAATTCAAATCGCAGTTTCCAGTGGCGCAGTTCCAGCTTCCATGCTGAGACCTTATCTGTGCCTGCTGTATCACCAGGTTTGTGTTTCCAGATGGTTTCTCTTATTTAGTTTGTTCCTGGGTCAGCAAAGAATATCCCCCCTTCCCTGGAACTTCCTGTCCAGCACCATTCCTAGATTTCAAGTGTGGTTTCTCTGAGAGCCTCAGAGGTCTGCTGCTATCTGTCTGCTATGTTCTTCTGGAATCTCTAGGCTGTCTTTGAACACACTATGTAGCCCAGGCTGATCTCGAACTCACAGAGATCCTCCTGTCTGTCTCTTGAGTACTCGGATTACAGGCAAGTACTATCATGCCTGGCAGCATTTGGGTTTCTATACAAACATGTCTAGATATCAAAACACTGGCAAGATGGGCTAACAATAGGGATTACATGTAAATTTCATGTGCTTACTATCCCTATCAGTGCTGGCTCTGAATTTAAAGTGAAGGCAGCCCTTTCATAATCTCTACTGCTAGAAATAATCACTCAATTTTCTCCTTAGTCTAGGTAGAAAGGACTGAAATCCAGAGGGCCAGTTGTTAGTCTAATGTTAGAGAGGGGAATAAGAGAAAGAATCCTTTAAAAAAATTATTTAAAGAAAAAAAGAAAAACAAAATAGTAAAAGGGTACAAGGGATAATACAGAATTAAAAAAATAATAAGAAATCATTAGTTAATCGATTACACATTGTCATTTTAGAAATAATTGTTCAAGTTACAAAATTAACGTGAACTTAGCATAGTGAACTTAGTCCACTTAGCATAGAAAATGGACATTCAAACAGTGAGACTGCAAACAGTTGTGTTCAATGATCCAACAAAAATTTAGTAATATGGTCATCTGTCTTACATACCTAAACACACTTGCAGTTGTATCCTTTAGAGCATTTTCTATTTTTTTTTTTTTTTTGTATTTTTACCGGTACCAGGGATCAAACTCACGACCAAAGGCTTGCAAGGCAGGTGCTTGTGCCGCTGAGCTAAATCCCCAGCCCCTAGAGCACTTTTCTTTTCCTCTTTTTTTATGATAACAATTACACATTTTGGGTTTTATTAATCTAACAGTTGTTATTACTTATTGTTTTGGAAGAGAATAAAACCAAATCTGACAAAATAAAGTAGAGTCAATCAAAACAAAGGATGGACATAGTACATGATGTAAAAACAGAATACAAGTTAATCAACAATGGTTACCACAATGCCTCTTGCTACCTTAAAATTGCCTATATCATTAGGTGTAATAAAATTGAACAAAACAATACAGAACCCAACTAATAAAACCTAAACATTGGAGGTATTACAGGACTTCAAAGGAAGATAATAGTCAAACCAGAATGGGCATCATAGTGAATCTTATTGCCTTCAAAGTAGTTGCTTATACTCTCAAATTTGATACTATCGAACAAAACAGAATATAGTAAAATCAGTCAAAGCAACATGGTGAGAGCAATATAGGGCTTCAAATCAAGTTAATATGAAATCAAAAAAGTTAGTATATCTTGCTAGATTTAAAAAAAAATTTATACCTTAATTAAAAATTAATAAAAAATAAACAAATTTTTAAAAAGGGGAGATTGAAATAAAAGAGGACATAAAAACACAACAGCACGGGTCAGAACAGAACAATTCAAGCAACATAGTGCTTCACCACAAGATAACCCGACTTAGTAGTAGTTACCATAGTGTCTCTTGAAATATTTGAGAATAACTTCATATACTATAGCATCAAACATATCAAGACAGAGTGAAACCATTCAAGAGGATGAAAGTATAATAAGGTATTTACAACCAGCTAACAGAAAATTAACAGTGGTTTCTATATTATCTAATGACCTATAAAAATTTTGTTTATACTATCACATAAATAAAATCAAATAAGATACGACATGACAAAATCAATGGAGACAGAAGAATAACAGTTTGATAGGACTTCAAAATAAGATGATATTAAATGAGCACTAGCTGTTATGATGTTGTTTTCTCTAAAATAGCTGCTCATATCATCACAGACAATAAAATCAAAAACCCAGAGCAAAACCATTCCAATTAGTGAGTGAAAACTATAAGGCTTCAAAGCCATATTTGGGGAATCATGATTACCACATACTTTTATGTATTTATATCATTTCTTACAATAGGGAAACTATTAGGTATTCATACATGTGAGTTTGATTAATTTCACTTATGAGTATGATCTCAAGCTGTGCCCACTTATTTATAAATATCTCAATGTGATCCTTCTTTATAGCTGAGTAGTACTCCATTGTATAAAAATACCCAACTTTTTTATCCATTCCTCAATTTATGGGCACTTAGGTTGTTTCCAAGATTTGGCTATTAAAAATTGTGCTGCTATAAACATGGGTGCACATATATCACTGTGCTATGATACTTTTAGTTCTTCTGGGAATATGCCTAGAAGTGGAATAGCTGGAACAAATGGGACTTCCAATCCTAGGTTTTGAGAAATCTCCAGACTGACATCCACAATAGTTGCACCAGTCTACACTCCCACCAACAGTGTAGGAGAGTTCCTTTTCCCCCAGAGCCTCTCCAGCATTTGTTATTGGTAGTTTTCTTAATCCTGGCCATTCTTTAAAGAGTGAGATGGAATCTCAGTGTGTTTTTAATTTGCATCTTTCTAATGACTACTGATGATGAACATTTTTTCATGCATTTATTTACCACTTGTACTTCTTCATGTGAGAATTGTGTATTCATCTCAGATGCCCAGTTTTGGATTGAATCCTTGAATTTTGGGGGCCTGATTTGTATTTAATCTTTATATGTTTTATACAGAAGTCCTTTGTCTCAGGGACAGTTCACTAAGATTTTTTTCCCACTTGGTGGGTTTTCTTTTTACTATGCTGGAGATTTTTTTTGACATGCAGAACCTTTATAATAAGAGATGATACCATTATTGATTCTGGGAAGTATTTCCTGTGCGGTTTGAGTCCTGTTCATGAATTCTCTACCTACCCCTATGTTTTCAAGCTTTCTACCCAATTTGTCTTCCAATAGATTTAGTGTTTATGTTTTAATATTCAGATCTTTGATACACTTAGATTTTAATTTAGTATGTGGTGATAGGTATGGGTCTAGTTTTAGTTTTCAGCATATGGAGAGCCAGTTTTTCCAACAGTATTTATTAAAGAGACTGTCGTTCTTCCAATGAACATGTTTGGCCCCTTTATCAAAGATAAGGTGGTTGAGTGTGTTTGTAGTTGTGGTTGTATTTTCTAATGTATTCTATTGACCTTCAGCTTTGTTTTAATTTCAGTACCATCTTGATTTTACTACCTTTGCTTTGTAGTATAACTTCAAGTCAGGGATTTGGATGCCTCTTGCATGCCTTTGCTGCTTATTACTGTCTTTGTTTTATTATTAGTCTCTTCTGGTTCCAGATGAATTTTAGGAGTAATTTCTCGAGTTCTATGAGGTATGTTGATGGTATTTTTATTTGAATTGCATTGAATCTGTGTAAGAGTTTTGGGAGAATGGCCATTTTCATAATATTTATTCTTCCTATCCATGAATGAGGGATGGCTTTCCTTTTTCTGAGATTGTCTTCCATTTCTTTTTTCAGTGTTTTATAATTTTCTCTGCATAGGTCTTTCATTTCTTTTATGACAGTAATTCTTAAATATTTCATTTTTTTGGTTGCTAGTGTGAAGGGTGTGGCTTCTCGATTCTCTCTCTGTGATTTTGTTGTTAGTGTATAGGAATGCTATTGATTTTTTATCCAGCTACATTACTGAATTTATTTATTCTATCTAAGTGTCTTTCAATGGAGTTTCGGGGGTCTTCTATGTGGAGTATCATGTCATCTGCAAACAATGATAATTTGACTTCTTCTTTTCCTATCTTTATCCCTTTTGTTTCTCTCTCTTGTCTAATTGCTCTGGCTAGTATTTCCAGTACTATATTAAATAGGAGCAGTGACAACGTACACCCTTGTCTTGTGCCTCATTTTAAAGTAAACACCTTCAATTTTTGGCCATTTAGTATGATACTGGCTGTTGGTTTATCATACAAGGCCTTTATTATATTGAGGTAAACAATATCTATTTCAATTTTCTGTAAAATTCTTATCATAAATGAATTTTGGACCTCAACAAAAGCTTTCTGCATCTATAGAAATGATCATGTGATTTTTAGATTTGGCTTTATTGATAAGGTGGATTACATTTATTGATTTACATATGTTGAAACATTCCTGCATGCCTGAGATGAATCCCACTTGGTCATGGTGTAAATCTTCTTGATGATTTGCTGCATCCTATTTGCCAATATTTTATTGAGGATTTTTGCATCTGTGTTCATTAGGGAGATTGGTCTATAGTTTTTTTTTTGTTTTGTTTTTTTTTTTAGTTGGGTCTTTCTCAGGTTTTGGTAGTAGAGTAATATTTGCTTCTAGGAATGACTTAGGAAAGATTACTTCCCTTTCAATTTCACTGAAGAGTTTGAGGAGTGTCAGCATTAAGTCTTCCTTGTATTTCTTGTAGAATTCTGCAGTGAATCCATCTGGTCCTGGTCTTTGTAGGTAAGGACTTAATTACATTTTCAATTTCATTAATAGAAATTGGGTTGTTCAGAAGTTTTACATCTTTTTGATCTAGTTTTGGGACTTCTTATGTTTCTAGTAATCTATTTCTTCTGTGTTATCAAACCTTTGAGAGTAGAGGTTTTTGAAATAGGTGTTGATAATCTTCTGTATTTCTATAGAGTCTAGTGATATTGTCTTTTTTTATCTCTTATTGCATGAATTTGAGCTTTTTCTTCCTTTTTTTAAAAATAAGGTTTTCTAAGAGATTATCAATTTTATAAAGAACCAACTCTTTGATTCATTGATTCTTTGGATTATTTTCTTAGTCTCTATTACATTGATTTCTGTTCAGATTTTTATAATTTCTTCTCTTCTCTTGGCTTTGGGTTTGACTTGCTCTTCTTTTTCTAGATGATTGAGGTATAACATCAGTTTATTTATTTATATTCATTCTGTTTTCCTGATGTGGGAACTCAGTGCAATAAATTTTCCTCTGAGGATGGCTTTCATTGCATCCCACAGATTCTGGTATGTTGTATTTGTATTTTTGTTTGCTTCTAGGTATTGTTTAATTTCTTCTTTAATTTCCCCCATGACCCACTGATTACTCAAGAGTGTGTTATTCAGTTTTCATGTGTTTGGGGGATTTTTGCAGTATCTCTCATCATTACTTTCTAATTTCATAGTGCTGTGATCTGATAACATGCACTGGATAATTTCAACTCTTTTGCATTTATTTATTTAATTATTTTTTGATAATTTTATTTTGAAAGTAGTAAAATACAGTAGAACAGGACAGAATAAAGCCAACTAAGATCATACAGTGAAATTGGTACAAAATTTCACAGCAGGTTACCCGGATAACAGTAATAGGTACCACAGTATATTTCTTTATCTTTACAATAGTTGTTCTTCTTTTATTTTATCAAAATAAAATGAAATACAAAACATTATAGAGTTTATCAATATAGAATATTGAGTAGAGCAGTACCATTAATCAGAATAAAGCCAAACAGTAATAAAAATATTTGCCTTCAAATAGATGGTAGAAGGAAATCCCCCTTATTTGCTATGGTCAACCTCCATATGCTCCAGATGCTCAGATTTCTGGTTCCATTTGCTAACAGGAGGATGGGAGAACAGCAGGTACAGGAAGTGGGATGTTTGACTCTAGCCCGTGCACCAGTAAGTTTACTATTGCTTAGCAGGGAGGCATGTTGGTTGCTTGGTTTCCCAGCTTCGTATGTTCCAATATGGTATAGATCTCTGAAGACACTGGTGGTTCTTCCCCCTGGAGAGACTGTAGTCTGCCACACTGCAGCTACATACCAGGGAGGAGAGCTGCTTGCTTGGTTTCCCAGTGTCCTAAGTTCCAACATGGTGCAGATCTCATGAGACACTTGTGATTGTCCCCTGGAAGGGCCGTACCCGGCAACACTTCTGCCACTTACCAGGGAGGGGAACTGCTTGCTTGGAATCGCAGCATCCTAAGTTCCAACATGGCATGGATCTCAGGAGACACTGGTGCTTCTCCCCCTGGAAGGTCACAGTCTGCAACACCACAGTCACTTACCAGGGCAGCATGCTGCTTGCTTGGTTTCCCAGTGTCCTAAGTTCCAACATGGCATGGATCTCAGGAGCTGCTGGTGGTTCTCCCCCTGGAAGGGCCACAGTCTGCCACACCACAGTCACTTACTAGGGAGGGAAAGTGCTTGCTTGGCTTCCCAGGATCCCAAGTTCAAACATGGCGTGGATCTCAGAAGACACTGGTGGTTCTCCCCCCAGAAGGGCCACAGTCTGCCACACTGCCACTGCTTACCAGAGAGGGGAGCTGCCTGTTTCTTGTATTTATTTAAATGTGTTCTGTGAGCTAATATATGGTCTATTTTAGAGAATGACACATGTACTGCTGAGAAGAATGTGTATTCTGATGTTGGATGGCACACTCTGTATAAGTCTATCAAGTTCATTTATTCACAGTTCTGTTATTTCTTTGCTGATTTTCTGTGTGGTTAATCTGTCCCTTGGTGTCAATGGTGTGTTAAGGTCTCCTGTTATAACTGTGTTACTCATAATTTTGTTTTTCATTTCTGTGAATACTTGTTTTATATAACTGGGTGCTCTGGAATTTGGTGCATATATATTTAAGATAGCTATGTCATCCTCTTGAAGTTTTCCCCTAACCAGTATGTAATGACCGTCTACATCTTTTCTGATCATTATTGGTTTGAAGTTCACATTGTCTGCAAACAGAATAGTTACTCCCACTTTTTTTTGGTTACTGTTGCATGAAATATTGTTTTCTACCCTTGACTTTCAGTCTGTGAGTATCCTTTTGGGTTAGATGGGTTTCTTGTAGGCAGCATATAGTTGTATTTTGTTTCTTGATGCATTCTGCCCATCTGTTTCTTTTAATTGCTGCACTGAGACCATTTACATTAATGGTTATAACTGTTATATGTTGGTTTATTATTGACATGCTATCTTTCTGTTGTTGCATCTTTTTCTGTTCTGTTTAATTGTCCGCTTTACTTAGTGTTTTTTCTAAGTGTATCTAAACTGTCTTTTAATATTGTTTGCAGGGTTGGCTTGGTGATCATGAAGTTTTTCAGCTGTTCTTTGTCATGGAGGTATCTAATTTCTCCATTGATTTTGAAGGGCAGTTTTTCAGGGTACATCAGTCTAGGTTGGAAATCATTTTCCATTAGGATCTGGAATACTTCACTTCATGCACTTCTTGACTTTATTTTTTGTGCTCAGAAGTCTGCTGTGATTCTGGTAGGTTTTCTTTTATAAGTGATCTGTCTTTTCTCTCTGACAGCTTTTAATATTGTATTCTTATGTTGGATTTCTGGGATGATGATTATTATATGTCTGGGTGTAGTTTTATTTTGGTTATGAGTAATTTCAGTTCTATATGCTTCACTGATCCTGATGTCGGTTTCTGATCTCATGTTTGGGAAACTTTTGGCCATTACTTCTCTAAATATCCTACTGACATCCTTTATATTATCCCCCTTTTTTCATTTATCCCTATCAATTTTATGTTGTTTTTCTTTGTGTCATCTTGCAGTTGCTGAGTTGTGGTTTCCTGATGCTTTGTTATTTTTAAAAGATCTTTCCTTTCGTGTTCACTAGCTGCAATCTTGTCTTTGAGGCCTGAAATTCTATCTTCACTTTCATTGGGGTTGTTTTTACAGCTTTCAATAGAATTTTTGATTTCCTGTATATCTCTTTGCATCTGCTTTATGTATTCTGTTTGTTTCTTATGTTGCTCATCCAGGGATTCTATCTTTTTGTTTAGGTCCTTCAGTTTTTTAACTGTGTCCTCTTCAGATATGTTCAGCATCTCCTTCATTTCTTTTATCATTTCTTCTTTTACCTGGGAGATTATTTCTAGTTTGAATTCCTTGAAAGCTTCCTGGAGTTGCTTCTTTATTTCAGTTGTGATTATGTCTGATATTTCAGGTGTATGGCTATATTTTCTTCTATGTACATAGCTCGTACGGTTTCTTAGTATGGGCTGGAGGTTTGAGATTGTAATTTGGTCTTTTATTTTGTCATTTTCCTATATTTCTATGTTTCAAGTGTTTCAAGTGCTCCATGGCTTTCCCCAGTGTCTGTTGGAAATTCTCTTTTATTCCCTCAGCTCCTGGGACTCTGACCACCCAGTTCCCAGATTGAGAGAGAGTCAGTGGGTGTGGGGCAGGCCAGCTCAAGCCCAGCTTCTAGAACCAATGGCACCCTTGCTTGCTTAGCACTCCAGAGTCTGCCAAGCATGGCTGGGAGCAGGGAAGACATTGCAGGCCAACTGAGGACCTGCTGTGCTGTTCCAGTGCACCCAGAAACTGTGAAGTTACCTGTCCAGGGCTGAGCAAGGATCCCAAACTAGCTGGACTCAGGGGAAAGTGCGGGGCACTCACCACAGTCTCTGGAACTGATGGTACCCACTTGCTTGCTTAGAACTCCAGAGTCTGCCAAGCATGGCCGGGATCAGGGAGGCCATTGCAGGTCTGCTCAGGACCTGCCACACTGGCCCAGTGCACCTGTAAGCTAGCCACGAAGTTCCAAGTAAAAGAATCCTAGATGAAAATTATTTTATCTATGGCAACAGGTGTTTATCGAATTACATGAAGTGAGAATCCTCAGAAACTTGAGTAAACACTCTTTTCCCACCCTGGGTAATGAGAAGGCTTGCAAGTAAGACAATTTATTGAATAATATTTTTACCTCTGGACTTCTGTTATAATACCAGAAACATAGCACCTGGTCTCCTGCTTCAAAAGTTTTCCCTGTTGGCTGATTTGGCACAAGCTCTTGGTTGAAGTATCCAAATAGCAAAAGTAGATCAGAGATACTTAGCTGCTCTTCTCTGGCTGATGAAAAGACTTTAAAAATTTTTTTTACTTATTATTTTACTAAGTGCCCAATAGCTTTCAGATAATGGTGACTTTTTATTCAGGAATAATTTAGTAGTCTATTAGAAGTAGGTACTTAGGTCAAGGGATACCTGGACTTCTCATATATCTTTTCTTGAGTATTACCATTAGATGCAGATGACTCCCAACAGATGAGTGTTAGCTAGAGGTCAAATTTTATTATATTCAGCCAGGTTTATTTTTGCAAAGCCACCTATTTTGTAGTCATAAATGCTAGGGTTAAAACCTGGAAGAAAAGGTCACCTACTATATGTCTGTATCTCTATGCAGAATATGGAGTGACTTAAATGTAACATTAATTTTAATTGCACTTGTACTGCTGAGTTTGGTAGTATATCATTTCTTGCTGCTTTCCCTCAGGTGCAGATTCTTCAGCGTGAGACATTCATTTCACTGACAATATTGATAACTCTTGCCATAATGTCATCTAATAAAACATAATTTGATTTTATGGTTAAAACAACAGATGTTACCATTATCTGATTACTTTCCAAGAATATATTTAACCTTTGCTAATATTCTCTGCTTTGGTTTCCCTAATATCCTGAGATAAACTTGCTCCTCATAACAACATATAAATGGTGCTCAGAGCAGTGGAGAAAACCAGAAATCTAGGTTTCTGGCTTCAGAGACTCATCTTTTGTTTCTTCAATTACTTGTTCTTTCTATAACACTGGCTCCAAAGGAGAAAGTCTGAGATAGATAGTTAACTTGGGTTTTTCTAAGAAAAAGTGAAATAAGTCAAATCCACAAGCTTAACTATCACACGGTTTCTTTTACAGAAGAAACCCAACTTATAAATAAAGATCAAGGTAAATGGTAGATAACTGGAAGTAGGGAGACCGAACCTTCTCAAATAGGAAAAGTATCAAGAGATGGAGAAAGGAAATGGAAGGATAGGGAAAGGGATGAAAAACAGGAATTAAGATGTAGCAGATCCATACAAAGTTTGCAAACATTATGTATCAAAAATATGTACTAACGAAAAAGAAAAAAACTTGCAATAGAAAAAAAAAACTGAGACTTATTTTTCTGGCTTATATTAGAAGTGAGCCCAAAATTCAGACTCCTGCACTATTTCTGTGACCCTACTGAGGTTCAAAAGAACTGGGAATCTTGCTCTACCTCTAACACCTTAGACTAATAACTCAGTTTTCAGTAAGGTGCAATCTTGGTATAAATAGTATCTGACACTTTTGTTGCTGTTGACCAAGTATGACACTGTGTCATAGTTACAAAAGAGGTTAAAATCTCATAATAATGTTTTTTGTCAATGAAACAGCACAACACAAACAGCATAGCCTGTAAACATTCAAAAAGCTATTTGATTATTCTCAAGATTCTCTTCTCTTATTTAACTTTTCCAGATTTATAAATTAATCTTTATGTACCTGTGTTTGTGCCTCTATATGTGTGTGTGTGTGTGTGTGTGTGTGTGTGTGTGAATGAGAGAGAGACAGAGACAGAGACAAAGAGAGACAGAGAGAGAGACAGAGAGAGAGACAGAGAGAAGAGATTTTTCATACTATATCCTATGATTTAATAATAATGAACATCTTCCCCAGTGATGAGACAAAGAAATTGCTCATTAAGTCTGCAGATGTGACTATATTGGTCAAGCTAACAAAAAGTTTGTTAATTTCAGAGCTGCATAAAAGCAGTGAAAAAGTAGACAAGACTCACAAAGTGTGGAAATTTGGCATGAATGTGAACTAAAAGAACCATGGATTTCTAGAGAAGAGGGCAGGAAATTTAAATGACAAACTATAATATATTTTCAGAAACATAAACTTCAAGTAAATATTTTCAGTGAAAGTTTAGAGGAACAAGGAAAACATTTATCTCCTTCAGATATAAGGCTGGAAACTTGGAAATTATGACTGGAACAGCAAGGCGGGTCTGGGGCACCTGCATTCACTTCCCCATTCCACCTGTGCTTGGAGAACTGTGGAGTTCTAAGCAAGCAGGCAGACACCCACTTTCTCTGGAGTCCAGCTTGTTTGGGACCCTTGCACCTTCCAGATGCAGTGGAACAGCTAGGCGAGTCTGGGGCTCCTGCATGCGTCTCCCCATGTGCTTGGAGGACTGTGGAGTTCTAAGCAAGCAGGTGAGCACCACCTGTTCCAGAGGCCCAGTGGCCTGGGGGAAGTGGGTGCCAGAGTCTCAGGAGCTAAGGGCATAAAAGAGGATTTCCAACAGACCTTGAGGAAGCTTTAGAATAACACTTGAAAAACTTGAAACACAGAATATAGAAAAAATGACAAAAAATATAGAAAAAATGAAAGACCAAATTACAATCTGAAACCTCCAGCCCATCCCAAGGAACCTTAGGAGCGATGTATATAGAAGAAAATATATGCCATACATCTCAAGTATCAGACATAATAGCAACCGAAATAAACAAGCAACCCTGGAAAGCTTTAAAGGAATTCAAACTAGAAATAATCTCCCAGGTAAAAGAAGAAATGATAAAAGAAATGAAAGAGATGCTGAATATATCTAAAGAAAACACAGTTAAAAAACTGGAGGGACTAAACAAAAAGATTCCCTGGATGAGCAATATAAGAAACAAACAGAAAAAAAAAAAAGAACCAAACAGAATACATAAAGCAGATGCACAGAGATATATAGGAAATCAAAAATTCCACTGAAAGCTACAAAAACCACCTCAATGAAAGTGAAGATAGAATATCAGACCTTGAGGACAAGATTGCAGCTAGTGAACAGGGAAGGAAAAACCTTTTAAAAATAAGAAAGAATCAGGAAATAACAATTCAGCAACTGCAAGATGACACAAATAAAAACAACATAAAATTGATAGGGATAAATGAAAAAAAAGGGGACAACATAAAGGATGTCAAGAGGATATTTAGAGAAGTAATGGCCAAAAGTTTCCCAAACATGAGATCGGAAACCGACATCAGGATCAGTGAAGCATATAAAACTCCAAATGGTCATAAGCAAAATAAAACTACATCCAGACATGTAATAATCAACATCCCAGAAATCCAACACAAGAATAGATTATTAAACGCTGGCAGAGAGAAAAGACAGATCATAAAACACATCAGAATTGCACCAGACTTCTCAGCACAAAAAATAAAGTCAAGAAGAGCATGGAGTGAAGTATTTCAGATTCTAACGGAAAATGTTTTCCAACCTAGACTGATGTACCCTGAAAAACTGTCTGTCAAAATTGATGGTGAAATAAGATACTTCCATGACAAAGAACAGCTGAAGAACTTAATGATCACCAAGCCAACCCTACAAAAAATATTGAAAGACAATTTAGATACACTTAGGAAGAAACCATTAAGCAAAGCAGACAGTAAAACAGTACAGAAAGATAAAGATGCAACAGCAGAAAGATAACATGTCAATAACAAACCAATATATAACAGTTATAACCATTAATGTAAATGGTCTCAATGCACCAATTAAAAGAAACAGACTGGCAGAATGCATCAAGAAACAAAATCCATCCATATGCTGCCTACAAGAAACCCATCTAACTCAAAAGGATACTCACAGACTGAAAGTTAAAGGGTAGAAACCAATACCTCATGCAACAGGAACCCCCCCAAAAGAAGGGGTAGCCGTGCTGTTTGCAGACATGTGAACTTTAAACCAATAATGAGCAGAAGAGACAAAGAACGTCACTACATACTCATTTGGGGAAAACCTCAAGAAGAAGAGAAAACTATCTTAAATATATATGCGTCAAATTCCAGAGCACCCAGTTATATAAAACAAGTATTAACAGAAATGAAAAATCAAATTACCAGTAACACAATTGTAACAGGAGACCTTAACACACCATTGACACCAAGAGATAGATCAACCAGACAGAAAATCAGCAAAGAAATACCAGAACTGAATCACAACTGTGAACAAATGGACTTGAGACATATACAGAGTGTTCCATCCCACAACATCAGAATACACATTCTTGTCAGCAGTAAATGGGTCATTCTCTAAAATAGACCATATATTGACTCACAGGACATATTTAAATAAATGCAAAAGAGTTGAAATTATCCCTTGCATGATTTCAAATTATAGCACTTTGAAATTAGAAATTAATGATAAAAGATATTGCAAAATCCCAAAAACACATGGAAACTGAATAACACATACTTGAGTAATCAGTGGGTCACAAGGGAAATTAAAGAAGAAATTAAACAATACCTATAGGAAAATGAAAATACAAATACAACTTACCAGAATCTGTGGGATGCAATGAAAGCCATCCTCAGAGGAAAATTTATTGTACTGAGTTCCCACATCAGGAAAATAGAACAAATACAAATAAATAAACTGATGTTACACCTCAAACATCTAGAAAAAGAAGAGCAAGTCAAGCCCAAAGCCAAAAGAGAGGAAATTATAAAAATCGGAACAAAAATCAACGTAATAGAGACTAAAAAAATAATCCAAAGAATCAATGAATCAAAAAGTTGGTTCTTTGAAGGAGTAAATAAAATTGATAAGCTTCTAGCCAATTTTATTTTAAAAAAAGAGGAAATAACTCAAATTTATGCAATAAGAAATGAAAAAGATGAAATCACTACAGACTCCATATAAATACAGAAGATCATCAACACCTATTTTGAAAACCTCTATTCTCAAAGGTTTGATTACACAGAAGAAATAGACAGATTACTAGAAACATATCAAGTACCAAAGGTAGGCCAAGAGGGTGTATAACTGCTGAATAGCCCAATTTCTATTAATGAAATTGAAAATGTAAGTAAGTCCTTACCTACAAAAAAGAGCCCAGGCCCAGATGGATTCACTGCAGAATTCTACAAGAAATACAAAGAAGACTCAATGCTGAAATTCCTCAAACTCTTCAATGAAATTGAAAGGGAGGCAATCATTCCCAAGTCATTCCTGGAAGCAAATATTACTCTCATACCAAAACCTGAGAAAGACCCAACTAAAAAAGAGAACTATAGACCAATCTCCCTAATGAACACAGATGCAAAAATCCTCAATAAAATATTGGCAAATAGGATGTAGCAAATCATCAAGAAGATTATACACCATAACCAAGTGGGATTCATCCCAGGCATGCAGGAATGTTTCAACATATATAAATCAATAAATGTAATCCACCTTATCAATAAAGCCAAATCTAAAAATCACATGATCATTTCTATAGATGCAGAAAAAGCTTTCAATAAGGTCCAACAGTCATTCATGATAAGAACTTTACAGAAAATTGGAATAGATATTGTTTACCTCAATATAATAAAGGCCTTGTATGACAAACCAACAGCCAGTATCATACTAAATGGCCCAAAATTGAAGGCCTTTACTTTCAAATCAGGCATAAGGCAAGGATAGCCTTTGTCACCACTCCTATTTAATATAGTACTGGAAATTCTAGCCAGAGCAATTAGACAAAAGAGAGAAATAAATGGGGTAAAGATAGGAAAAGAAGTTAAATTATCATTGTTTGCAGATGACATGATTCTCTACATAGAAGAACCCCTAATCTCCACTGAAAGACAGTTAGATAGAATAAATAAATTCAGTAATGTAGATGGATACAAAATCAATACTCAAAAGTCAATAGCATTCCTATAAACTAACAACAAAATCACAGAGAGGGAAATAAGAGAAGCTACACCCTTCACACTAGCAACCAAAAAAATGAAATATTTAGGATTTACTCTTATGAAAGAAGTTAAAAACCTATACAGGGAAAATTATATTACACTGAAAAAGAAATTGAAGACAATCTTAGAAAATGAAAAGAGATCCCTTGCTCATTGTTAGGAAGTATAAATATTGTGAAAATGGCCATTCTCTCAAAACTCTTACACAGATTCAATGCAATCCCAATAATAATACCATCAACATACCTCATAGATCTAGAGAAATCACTCCTAAAACTCTCCTGATGCCAGAAGAGGCCAATAATAGCAAAGACAGTTCTAAGCAACAAAGGCAAGACAATAGGTATCACAGTCACTGACTTGAAGTTATACTACAAAGCAACCGTGGTAAAATCACCATGGTACTGGAAGCAAAACAGAGCCAAAGATCAATGGAATAGATTGGAAGATACAGCCACAACTACAAACACACTCAACCACCTTATGTTTGATAAAGGAGCCAAATAGGTTCACTGGAAGAAGGACAGTCTCTCTAATAAATGGTGTTGGAAAAACTGACTCTACATATGCCGAAAGCTAAAACTAGACCCATGTACTAAATTAAAATCTAATTGGCTCAGAGATCTGAATATTAAAACAGAACCACTAAATCTATTGGAAGACAAATTGGGTAGAAACCTTAAAGACATAGGGGTAGGTGCAGAATTCATGAACAGGACTCAAATGGCACAGGGAATACTTCCCTGAATCAATAACTGGGATTCCCTGTTATTAAAAAGTTTCTGCATGTCAAAAGAAATCTTTAGCATAGTGAAAAGGAAACCCACAAACTGGGAAAAAAATCTTAGTGAACTTTCCCTCAGATAAAGGACTTCTGTCTGAAACATATAAATAATTAAAACAAATCAGACCCTCAAAATTCAAAGATCTAGTCCAAAAATGGGCATCTGAGATGAATACACACTTTTCAGATGAAGAAATACAAATGGCAAATGAAAGCATGAAAACATGTTCATCATCATTAGTCATTAGAGAAATGCAAATTGAAACCACACTGAGATTCCTTGTCACTCCTGAAAGAATGGCCAGGATCAACAAAACCATCAAAAACAAATCCTCGAGAGGCTGTGGGGAAAAAGGAACTCTCCTGCGCTGTTGGTGGGAGTGTAAACTGGTGCAACCATTATGGAGGTCAGTCTGGAGATTTCTCAACAAGCTGGAATTGGAAGTCCTATTTGTTCCAGCTATTGCACTTCTAGGAATTTTCCCAGAATAAATGAAAGCATCATACCACAGTGATATATGTGCACCTATGTTTATAGCAGCACAATTTGTAATTGCCAGATCTTCAAAACAACCCAGGTGTCCATCAACTGAGGAATGGATAACAAAGTTGTGGTATTTTTATATAATGGAGTGCTACTCAGCTATAAAAAAATCACATTGAGATATTTGTAAATAAATGGACACAGCTTGAGACCATACTCATAAGTGAAATACATCAAACTCACATGTGTACATACCGAATAGTTTCCCTATTGTATGAAATGATTCAAATATATAAAAGTATGTGTTAATCATGACTCACCATTATGTGGCTTTGAAGCCTTATAAAGTTTTCACTCATTAATTGGGATGGCTTTATTCTGGTCTGTTTGATATTATTGCCTGTGATGATATGAACAATTATTTTGAAGAAACAAGACATCATAATAGCTAGTGCTGATTTAATATTATCTTGCTTTAAAAGAATATTATTTTGCTTAGAAGTCCTACCAAAGTTGTTCTGTCTCCATTGGTTTTATCATGTTCTTACTGGATTTTATTATATGTGATAGTATAAACAAAAATTTTTATAGGCAAGGAGATAATATAGAAACCATTGTTCTTTTTCTGTTAGCTGGTTCTAAATATCCTGTAATACTTTCATCCTCTTGAATGGTTTCACACTGTCTTGATATGTTTGAGGCTATAGTATGTGAAGTTATATTCAAATATTTCAAGGAAAGAGACACTATTGGAACTGCTATTAAGTCGAGTTATCTTGTGGTAAAGCACTAGGTTGCTGAAATTGTCATACTTTGACCTGTATTGTGATGTTGTTATGTCCTCTTTTATCTCAATCTCCCACTTTTTCATAAAAATTATTTTTTTATTATTATTTTTATTTAAGGAAAAATCAAAAAAATTAGCAAGACATATTACAGTAACTTTTGTGATTTCCTATTAACTTGATTTGAAACCCTGTATTACTCCCACTATCCTGTTTTGACTGATTTTACTCTGTTCCATTCTGTTTGATAGTATCAAGTTTGAGGGTATAGGGAACTACTTTGATAGCAATAAGATTCACTATGATGCCCATTCTGGTTCGACTATTATCTTCTTTTGAAGTTCTGTAATGTTTACAATGTTTAGGTTTATTGGTTTTGTTTTGTACTGTTTTGTTCTATTTTATTATACCTAATGATATAGGCAATTCTTTTTTAAGGAAGCAAGAGGCATTATGGTAACCATTGTTGATAACCTTGTTTTCTGTTTTTACATCATGTGCTATGTCTATCCTTTGTTTTGACTGTCTGCTTTGTTTTGCCATATTTGGTTTTATTCTCTTCTGAAAAAAAGTAATAAGAACTATGGGAGTAATAAAACCCAAAATGTGTAAATTTTATTGTAAAAATGAGAGGAAAAAATGTGCTCTCATGGATGCAACTGCACATGTGTTTTGGTGTGTTAAGATAGATGATTATATTACTAAGTTTTTGTTGGATCATTGAACACAACTGTTTGCAGTCTCACTGTTTGGATGTCCACTTTGTATGCTTTAATCCTGTAACTTGGGCAACTATTTCTAAGATGACAATATGTAATCTACTAGTTAGTGATTTCTTATTATTTTTTGAAATTGTGTTATTTGTATTCTTATACTGTTTCATTTTTTCCTTTAAATAAAAAAATAAAATAACTTCTAATTTAAAAAAACTTGGATATTATTAGTATAAAATATATTTATAATATAAATCTGTACAGTAACTTATTTGTTGTAAGTGAATACATATAAAATTCAGTGAAATAGTAAATGATCAAGTAAAAATATCTTCTGGTGGTAAGGTAAAAATAACTGGATCAGATTTCTTTTTTCCTTGTTTCTTTTTGGTACCAGGTTCTAAGTCTACCTCGCATTTTTTCAGACAGCCATGGAGCTAAATCCCCAGATCTTGGATCAGATGTGTTTAACTTGTCATAAAAGTTACATAAATTAATAATTAGATATTTTTTCATTTCTTGTTTGACTCCTTTTAAGCCATTTTTCCAATTGAATACAAAATAATCTTTTTTGAATAAATGATTTTTTTACTTTGAAGAGGGTAAAACTAAACATAACAAAACAGAGCAAAGTAGAGCAAAACAAAACAATGTAACAGATTTCAAAGCATGATAATAGGCTATCTACTATGGCTACTGTAATGCCTTTTTTCTTCCGAATAGTTGTCCATAGCTTCATACACAATGAATTTGTACAAAACAAAACAATATAAAACTAATCAGAGCAGAGTGATGAAGGCATTGTAGGCCTTGAAAACCAGACAATAAGAAAATCAACAATGGCTGCTGTAACATTTCTTGTGCTCATTCAAATTAGCTGTACATACCTTCATGCATGTTGAAATTAAACAATATAAAACAGGCTGAAACCACTCTGAACAATGAATGATAGTACTACTGGATTTCACAGCATGATTAATCTGTATCTGCATAATTTCTCTTTTTCTTCCAAGTAGCTGTTCATTTCATCATGCATAATATAATTGATTCTCATATACTGTTTAGGGGAAGTTCTATGCATGTATAACCATCTACATGTATACCTACCCTTTCTATATTATAGGGAAAAACAAAGCAAATTAGTAGAAAAACATGAAACAAAAAAGACAAATAAATAACAATAGCAAAAAGCCCAAAAGAATGATAATATAGGCCTTCAAAGCAAGGGGGAAGGAACATAACTAGGTTGTTATTTTATATATTGTTCTTCCAGAGCTCCTCAGAGCACCAGACACTAACACAAAAATTTGATCCATTCCTATGAATGTTAGCTATTTTGTTCCAAGAACTTCCGGAATTTGTACAACAGTCATCTTAGCTTATCCTAAGCGTGATTATACAATTTTAATATTTTTTCTTTTCGCTTCCCTTTTCTTTTTCCTCCTTTTCCCTTCCTTTTGAGCAGATTCTTATCCTTTCACTGTATTTATTGAGTATTTTGTATCATATATACTCATTATTTCTTACAGTAGGGAGAAAATATGGTATGTGAGTTTGATTTACTTCACTTATGAGTATGGTCTCAAGTTGCGTCCATTTATTTATAAATATCTTAATCTGATCTTTTTTTAGCTGAGTAGTACTCTACTGTATTAAAAATCACATCTTTTTTATCCATTCCTGTTGATGGGTATTTAGGTTGTTTTCAAGATCTGGCTATTACAAATTGTGCAGCTATAAACATGGGTGCACATATATCACTGTGGTATAATGTTTTCAGCTCTTCTGGGAATATGCGTTGAAGTGGAATAGCTGGGTCAAATGGGACTTCCAAGCCCAGCTTTTTGAGGAATCTCCAGACTGACCTCTACAGTGGCTGCACCAGTTTACACTCCACTAACAGTGCAGAAGAGTTCCTTTTTCCCCCACAGCCTCTCCAGCATTTGTTGTTGGTAATTTTCTTGATGCTGGCCATTCTTTCTGGAGTGAGATGGAATCTCAGTGTGGTTTTAATTTGTGTTTCCCTAATGAACAATGATGTTGAAATTTTTTTCATGTATTTATTTGCCTTTTGTATATCTTTGTCTGAGAACTATATATTCATCTCAGATGCCCATTTTTGGATCGGGATTTTGAATTTTGGGATCTGATTTTTTAATTCCTTATACATCTAAACAGAAGTCCTTTGTCTGAGGGACAGTTAACTAAGAGTTTTTTCCCAATTTGTGGGTATTATTTTGCTATGCTGGAGATTTCTTTGTACATGCAGAAACTCTTTAATAAGATGCGATCCCTGTTATTGATTGTGGGAAGTATTTCTTTCATGGTTTGATTTTTGTTCTTGAATTCTCTACCTACCCCTATGTCTTCAAGATTTCTACCTACCCTATCTTCCAACAGACTTAGTGTTTCTGTCTTAATATTTAGATCTTTGACCCACTTAGATTTTAATTTAATACACGATCATAGGAATGGGCCTAGTTTTAGTTTTTGGCATATGGAGAGCCATTTTTTCCCAGCACCATTTATAGAAGAGACTATCTTTCTTCCAGTGAATGTGTTTGGCCGCTTTATCAAAGATAAGGTGGCTGAGTGTATTTGTAGTTGTAGTTGTAGTTTCTAATCTATTCCATTGATCTTCAGGTCTGTTTTTACTTCAGCATCATGCTGATTTTATTACAGTAGATTTGCAGTATGACTTCAAGTCAGGGATTGTGATGCCTTCTGCCTTGCCTTTGATGCTTAGAATTGCCTTTGCTATTCTAGATCTCTTCTGGTTCTGGATGAATTTTGGGAATGATTTCTCTAGATCCATGAGGTATGGTGGTGGTATTTTGATGGGCACTGTATTAGATCTGTATAACAATTTTGGGAGAAAATGTCCATTTTCACAATATTTGTTCTTCCTATCCTTGAACAAGGGATGTCTTTCCATTTTCTGATGTCCTCTTTGATTTCTTTTTATAGGGTGTTATAATTTTCCCTGAATAGATCTTCTGATTCTTTTGTTAGATTGATTCCCAAGTATTTCATTTTGTTGGATGCTAGAAAGGTGTGGCTTCTCTTATTTCTCTCTCAGTGATTTTTGTTGGTGTATAGAATACTATTCATTTTTTGAGTATTGACTTTGTATCTAACTACCTTACTGAATATATTTATTATACTTAGGAGTCTCTCAATGCAGTTTGGGGGTCTTCTATGTAGAGTATCATGCCATCTGCAAATAATGGGATAGTTTACCTTCTTCTTTTCCTGTCCTACTCCTTTTATTTCTCTATCTTGTCTAATTGCCCTGGCTAGTATCCAATACTATGTTGAATAGGAATGTTGATAATGGACATCTTTGCCTTGTTACTGGTTTTGGGGTAAAGGCTTTCAGTTTTTGGACATATAATATGATGCTGGCTTTTGGTTTGCCATAGATGGCTTTTATCATATTGAGGTACAGACTATCTATTCCAATTTTTCTGTAAGTTTCTTATCATAAATAAGTGTTACATCTTATCAAAAGCTTTTTCTGCATCTATAGAAATGATCTTGTGATTCTTTTTTGGCTCTATTTATATGGTGGGTTATATTTATTGATTTTCACATGTTAAACCATCCCTGCATTCCTGGGATGGATAACAATTGGTCATAGTGTATAATCTTGTTGATGATTTGCTGCATTCTGTTTGCCAATATTTTATTGATAATTTTTACATCTATATTCATTAGGGAGATTGGGTTGTAGTTCTATTTTTTGGTTGGGTCTTTCTCAGGTTTTGGTACTAGAGTAATATTTGCTTCCAAGAATGAGTTAGGGAGAATTGCTTCCTTCTCAGTTTCATTGACTTATTTGAGGAGTGTCAGCATTAAGTCTTGTTTGAATTTCTTATAGAATTCTGAAGTGAATCCATCTGGACCTGTGCTTTTCTTTGTTGGTAAGGATTTAGTTACATTTTCAATTTTATTAATTGAAATTGTGTTATTCAGCAGTTTTACATCTTCACCCAGCTTTGGTAATTCATATGTTTCTAGGAATCTGTTCATTTCTTTGTGTTATCAAATCTATAAGAGTAAAGATTTTCAAAGTAAGTACTTATGATCTTCTGTATTTCCCCAGCATCTGTAGTGATTTCACCATTTTCATTTTTTATTGTATGAATTTGAATTTTTTCTTTCCTTTTTTATATAAGATTGGCTAGAGGCTTATCAATTTTTTGTTCTTTTCAAAGAAGCAACTCTTCAATTCATTGATTCTTTGTATTGTTTTCTTAGTCTCTATTGCATTGATTTCTGCTCTAATCTTTGTAATTTCCTCTGTTCTTTTGGCTTTGGGCTTGACTTGCTCTTCTTTTTCTAGATGTTTGAATTGTAGCATGAGGTTGTTTATTTGTGTTCTGTTTTCCTGATGTGGAAATTCACTGCAATAAATTTTCCTCTGAAGACTGTTTTCATTGCATCCCACAGGTTCCAGTAAGTTGTATTTGTATGTTCATTTACTTGTAGGTATTGTTTAACTTCTTCTTTAATTTCCTGTGTGACCCACTGATTGCTCAGGAGTGTATTGTTCAATTTCTATGTGTTTGTAGCATTTTTCAGTTTCTGTTGTCATTAATTTCTAGTTTAATGGCACCATGATCTGTTAACATTCGTAAGATAATTTCAATTTTATTGAATTTACATAAGCATGTTCTGTGGGCTAGAATATCATCTGTTTTAAAGAATGTCTCATATTCTGCTGAAAAGAATGTATATTCTGATGCTGTTGGGTAGAACACTCTGTATATGTCCACCAAGTCCATTTGTTCACAAGTGTGATTCAATTCTGTTATTTGCTGATTTTCTGTCTAGTTGATCTGTCCCTTTGTGTCAATGATATGTTAAGTTCTCCTATTATAATTGTGTTATTGTTTATTTGATTTTTCATTTCTGTTAATATTTGCTTTGTATAACTGGGTGCTCCTGAATTTGGTGCATATGTATTTAATATTATTGTCTCTTCCTCTTGAAGTTTTCCCCTAACTAGTATGTAGTGACCTTTTATCTGCTTGAATCAGTTTTGGTTTGAAGTTCACATTGTCTGCAAACAGAATAGCTATCTCTGCTTTTTTGGGGTTCCTGTTGCATGAAGTATTGTTTTCCATCCTTTGACTTTCAGTCTATGAGTTTCCTTTTGTGTTAGATGGGTTTCTTGTATACAGAATATGGTTGGATGTTGTTTCTTGATCCATTCTTCCAGTCTGTTTCTTTTAATTGGTGAATTGAGGCCATTTGCATTAATGTTTATGTGTTATATATTGACTTATTTTTGACAGGTTATCTTTCTGCTGTTGCTTCTGTAGCTTTCCAGTCTGTTTAACTGTCTTCCTTGTTTAGTGGTTTTTTTCCCTATATCACTCTAGAATATTTTTCAGTATTCTTTGCAGGGTTGGCTTGGTGATCATGAAGTTCTTCAGCTGTTCTTTGTCATGGAAGTATCTTACTTCTCCATCAATTTTGAAGGACAGTTTTGCATGGTATGTCAGTCTGGGTTGGAAATCATTTTCCTGTAAGATCTAAAGTACTTTATTACATGCTCTTCTTGACTTCATTGTTTGTGTTGAGAATTCTGTTGTGATTCTCATTTTCCTTTAGGGTTTTCCTTTAAAGGTGATCTGTTCCTTCTCTCTAACAGCTTTTAATATTCTGTTCTTAGGTTGGATTTTTGGGATGTTGATTATTATATGCCTGGGTATAGTTTTATTTTGGTAATGGCTATTTGGAGTTCCATGTGCTTCACTGACCTGTATGTCAGTTTCCATTCTCATGTTTGGGAAATTTTCAGGTATTACTTCTGTAAATAGCCTTTTGATATCATTTGTGTGATCACCTTATTTTTCATTTATACCTATCAGTATTATATTGTTCTTCTTTTCATAATCTTGTAACTGTTGAATTGTTATTTCCTGATTCCTTACTATTTTCAAAGGATCTTTCCTTTTCTGTTCACTTGCTGCAAACTTGTCATTGAGGTCTGAAAGGCTATCTTCCCTTTCATTGAGGTGGTTTTGCCAACTTTCAATGGAATTTTTGATTTCCTGTGTATCTATTTGCATCTGCTTCATGCTTTCTCTTTGTTATATTGTTCATTCAAAGCTTCCATCTTTTTGCATTGTTCCTCTATTTTTTAAACTATGCCTTCTTTTTATGTGTTTGGCATTTATTTCATTGCATTTATCATTTCTTCTTTTACCTGGGAAATTATTTCTGGTCTGAGTTCTTTTATAGTTTCCTGGAGTTGTTTCTTTGCTTCATTTGCTATAATTTCAGGTATTTCAGGTTTATGGCTTACATTTTCTTCTATGTCCATGTCTCCTAGGTTTGCTTGGGATGGGTTGGAAGTTTGAGATTGCATTTTGCTGTCTCACTTTGTCATTTTCCTGTATTTCTGCACTCTGAGCAATGTTCCATGGCTACCCTGTGCACTGAAATCACCTCATGTACTTTCAACTCCCAGCCGGATATCAGCAGCTTTTGGCAGTCTGGGCATCACTGGGCATCATCCAGTTAGGACCTTCAGGGCTTCCGGTGGTTTCTCGCTGATTTGGGAGGCTAGGCAGGATCTTTCCAGCCCAGAGCAATGTCCCAAAGTTTCCCTGTGTGTTGGAAATCACCTCATGCTGGAGTCTGAATGCCAGCGCCTGTCCTGGCCCAGGGCTCATTGAGTGTGGCCTATGTAGGCCTGCAGGAATCTCTGGTGTGGCCTCAGATGATTTGGGAGGTGTGGCCTCGGACGATTTGGGAGGTGTGGCAGGGTCTTACCCACCCAGAGCAATGTCCTTAGGGAAGGTTAGCCTTCCCTCTGTGCTGCAAATCACCTCACACTGGAGTCTGAATCTAAATGAGTTTTTTGTAGTATCAGGTATTAAACTCAGGAATTGCTGAGATACATCCTCAATCGTTTCAAAAATTCCTTTATTTTGAGCAGATACCTGTTATGTTGTCCAAGTTTAATTAAAACTCTCCGTGTTCTGTTTCAACCTCACAAGTACCTGTGATTGCAGCCTTGTGTGTCAGTATGTTCAACTGCTAACAAAATAATCTTTTAAGATTTTATTTTGAAATAATTTGGGAAATATAAAACTTTCAAACCAGTTTCCACACTTTGCAGTTAGATTTCTCAAATATTAATGTTTTAGTATTTTTTAAATCATTCTTACCTTTTCCCTCTCTTCTTTTCTTTCCTTTTTCCTCTCTATTTTCATATTTTGGTGGAACTATTTGAGAGTAAGTTTTGTACATGATATTTCCTTAATGTTAAATAGCTCAGCATACATAGGAAGAATTAAAATGCTATGTATATGTTCCAACTACCCAGGATGAATGTAATCATTATTAGGATAGTCATGGTGTCAGCTTGAACAATAAACCTGTAGTGGATTAGTTTAGCACAGTTTTGTGTACCTGGAGGATTGACATACTGAAGTTGGAAGTCCCAGCCTGGGTGTGAGTAACACCAACCAATAAACTTGTACCCTGGATGGAGGAAAAAGGAAGAGCAGAAGGAAATTGCACTTCTACTTTTTCAGAGAGGCTCCAGTCCGCTGCATCACCTGCTCCATCCCACTGGTGTATTTCTCCATGGAAGCCTCTGCGGTGTCCAGTAGTCAGTCACCTTGCATCTGTAGTTCTGAGTGGTTACTCTTATGCAGTGAGTTTGGCTTCTGGAGGAAGTACTACCTGCCCCCTCCTTCTTCATTAAAATCACGGTCTTCACTCTTCCCACTCTTCAGTGGTCACTTCAGATTTTTTCTGAGGACCCACCTCCCTCCTCCTTTTTACCTTATTGTGTTCCAGTGTCTTTACACCAATGTCAGAGAGGCTCTTTCTCTGCTCTTTTATTATTTTTGTAGTGAACTCGCACTTGTGTGTGTTTTGTGTGTGTGTGTGTGTGTGTGTGTGTGGGGTGTGGGGAATACTGGGGATTGAATTTAGGGCCTTGCCACTTTAAGGTTGCTAACACAAAAATTGTTGATTTCTCTTAAAGTTTTACAGGCTGGCTAATCCAAGATAAAGTTGCCAGTATATTAATTATTTGATTGTAGCACTTTGTCTGGTTCATTAATGGTCATTTACTAATTGTACTGTTGAGAGAGAGAGAGTGAGAGAAGAAAGAACCTTCTTATAAAAGCTCTAATCTCATCATAATAGCTCCTGACATGACATAATTGACTCCTGGAGGAAATATCTCTAAATATTATCTTCATATTGTGCTTTAGATTTTCAGTATATGAATTCTGGAAGAACACAAACATTCATTCCATAGCAACTGTTAACCCTGGATCAAGCAGGACAAAATTAATTTAATGGTTCCAACTAATAAAGAATGATTATGGTTTTTCTATGATCCTTGTCAAAGTATTACTATATCTTTACTGTTTTGCTTTCTGGATATGTAAAAGTACATTTCCTTTTTCAAAAACTGTATCTCATAACAGTTTAGTAAACTGTTTTTGCAAATGAAATACAAACATTTATCTTTTTTCATTGTCTGATACCTTCAAAAAGTCAAAGTATTATTGAGTACTTTTATTTTTATGGCAATATAGTTTTTGCAGTAGACTCAGAATCTTTACTTTTTCAATAGAATACAATTATAAATGTTATAATAGTACATAGTTTAAACCAATATTACTTTATCTTTAATATAGATAAGTAGAGAAATATCATGACTATAGAAAAACTATGTTTCAGTGAAAAATTTTAACACATTCTTGTGAGTTATCAGATTCTAACACTGTTTTATGTCTTTGTGATTTAGGTAAATTAAGCTGGATCTTGCCAATTTATGCATTTTGTTAGCTTTTACCAAATCCTTAGTTCTATTTTCTTCCAGTATCTGGTTATGACTCCAAGTTGGCATTCTAAATTTTTCTCTTTTCCTTATGTGATATCACTGAGAACAAAACTCTGATTGCCAAGGTCCTTATTTGAACTCAGGTTGTCCTCTGTCTTATATCTACCTCTTCCTCCATGGTCTGAGAGAGCCCTATCTGTCTAATACAGGCAAAGTAGCATAAACTTTAAGGAACACATCACCACATCTAATCATGTGTTTGCAACCATTGTGTCAGGATCTTCTACTACATGAGCCATAGAAAAACTCCATAAGATTTCTCACATTTTCTAAATTCTTCTCCAGAAAATACCCCTAACTGTGATGCTGACATCTGTGTCACCAGAAATGTGCCAACTCTAATTTGGGAACTCATCCAGATTTCCACTACTGTCTATATTCTACCGCCCAAACAGTCTTAAATGTCTAGAAATTTCAATTCTTACACCTTGGGACTCAAAACTGATTCATTAGTCTGCCTCAGCTACTAATCTTTTTTTCCCATTTTTACCTTACAGTGCACTTCATTAGATGCCTGATCACTCATACCACACTGCAAGTATCCTTTGCTACACTATCAATATATAATTCAGCTATTCCTTAATAAACAAAGGAACCTCTTTCCCCCCTCTGCAAAGATAAACTTTGTGAGAAATTTAGTTACATGCTATTAGTTCACTGTTTTACTCTTTTATGTATCATGTGTAAATGTAACCTAAGGCTTTGACTTCTTGTTTTTACCAATGTACATATCACACTATACCCATGTTTTTAAAGCTATTTATTGTACCTAGGTCTACTTTATAGACCTAATGCTATGTTAATATATAAACATCAATTTTATTTACATAAATATGTTAGGTAAATATATCATATTTCAGTTGACCACTGATGAGAAAACCTCATTAAAGCAATATTGCCTAATATTTGAGAAATTTTATCACACTTGTAGGTACTTACATCTTGTTAGAAAGATATTCATTTCTTTTCCCACATATCTTATATCTCTCCAGTAGGATAACAGGGGCTTTTAACTGCTCACTGTTGAGTATTATGAAATGTGCTTGAGTGTCAGAAAGGTTTTTATTCCTCTGAAAAATCAAAGAAATTCTTAGGGAGTTTTTAAAGGAAGTGTTCCTTAAGGAGGCCTATGATTTTGACATATGAAGGAAATGCACAGTGGTGTTCACTCAGTCTCAAGGACTCAAGAAACTCCATACTCTTCCTTCTTGCAATGCAATTCATAGTGAAACATAAAGCTTTATTTAAATTTTAAATCTGTTTTTATTTATTCATAGCATCATTCTTTGATAAACTTCTATTATATGGCATCCTCTGGTGCCTTACTACTGCAAAAGTGATGCACAAAGTGTATTTTTATTCCTCTACGGGCAGAGTTTCTGTGCATGAAACTGTGAAAGTTTGTGTAGAATAATGCTTAGAATAGAATTCTTGAAGCCTTAGATTTAGGTATTTTCAGGTTGCTGGATATTGTCAAGTTGTTCTCCTAGAGATGATATTATGAACTTGTTCTGCTTCCAGAGTTTTCATTCCTCTTTCTCTCCATTCTTGTTAATGGTTGGTGTTGTTAAACTTTTGTTTGCAAGGAGAAAGTGGCTTGTCTTGTTAACATTTAGTTGACTAATAGACATTGTCTTTTGTTATATATCAATAATCTAGTTGTTTGTTCTTAGCACTATTTATTACTATCACTTTTAATAGCAATAGAACTGTATTCTCGCACCTGCCATGCAAGTGTGCAGTCATGAGTTCAATCCCTGGTACTGATAAAAACGAAAAAGACAAAAAAAAAAAAAACCCAGAACTGTATTCTCTTTTTATAAAGCAACATTACATAATGTTCCATGTCTTATTTTTTATTTTTATTCGACCCTTTTCAATATCATATCTTTGTGAAATTTTGTAAGCATCTGGAAGCCATGAAATGTTTACTAGACACATTTGCCTTTATATTTTATATTTATAGATTATTTATTTATTTTTAACTTTTTATTAGTACATGTTTGGAATACACAGTGATTACATTCATTATGGAGAATTGGTGCATATATACAACACATCTCAAATCTCTTTCTCTTTTTTTATTTAAAGAAAGACAAAACAAAACAGAAAATGGGTAGAAATAGTACATACTTTCAAAGAAAAAAAATAAACAGTAATAAATGACTTGTTGATGTTTACATATTGTCCTCTTACAAATAATTGTTCAAGATACAAAAGTGAAACATATAAATGGAAATTCAAACAGGGAGACTGCAAATAGTTCTGTTCAATTATCTAATTAAAAACTTAGTAATATGGCTATCAATCCTATACACTTAAACATGTACGCATTTATCTATATCTTCATTTATGTTGAGATTAAATAAACTAAAAGAGACTAAAATCGCTCTGAACAAAGATTAGTAGTATTGCTGGATTTCACATCATGACACTCCAGAATCAGCACTGGGAACTGTAGCATTTTTTTCCCCTTCAAAGCATTTGTTCATTTCATCATGTGTCATAAGATCAGTGCTTCTAAACTGTTTGTAGGTTTTACACAAGCATGAGTCTTAACATGTATTTCTATCCTTTCTATATTAGAGGGAGAAACAGAACAAAGCAGGAAAGAACAAAACATATTTCTATACACACCTAAAACTAAAAAGACATGAAACTGCTGTGCAAGGTATTCTACCATGGTTACTGTGTTGTCTCATGTTATCATCAATACAATTGGCTATATCATTAGATAAAGTATAATTGAATATATTAGTACATAACAGTATTAATAGAAATACATCTTTGTAGATAGTGTACAACTACAAAAAATGTAGTAATCAAATCAGAATAGGTATCATAGTGAATCATTATCATTTTTAGTATAGTTTCTATGCTCTCTGACTTGATACTATCAACCTAACAGTTTTGAATAAAATCTGTCAATAACAAGCATCAATAAAACAAATCAGATTTAACTAAGATCAGTCATGATATAACAGTATAAAATATACAAGGATCCAGATTAAGTTAATAGGAAATTAAAAATGATTACTGTGCTATATCCTGATATTTTTGGGATAGCTGTCTGTGCCCTCAGATCTAGTGCTTGTATACAAACTGGGATGGAATACGTTCTATCTAAGCAGAGTAATGCGAGTAATATGGGTTTTAATTCCTGACACACTATTAGCAATATCTCTTGCTGTCTTTTTAAAGACGATTCCTTCCTTTGCACTCCCCCAGGGTGTACTGAGTATTTTTGGTTCTCCCCAACATGGTCAGTTTTATATTGGGGGGACAACCTGCTATTTACCTAAGTGTTTCCAAACTTTCTTACTCCTGGACTTGATCTGTATTTATATTTCTTTTCTTATTAAAGCCTGTCTTTCCAACCTATCCATAAATACTGGTCCAGTTGCCCCTATTACTCTCTGTTTCCCTATCACATAGAGTTCTGTTTTCTTATATTTGATTTTGGTCTATATACCCTTCTTCAGGTTAATTATATTTCATATAACAAGCATCTCAGTGGATCCTACTACTTGATCCACTCTTCCTGCAATTCTCTCTGTTTCCTTAATTTAATGTATCTAGGCCATCTATATTAGAAATTATATCTAACCTTCTCTGCCTTCTTTGTGCTCTTTTGCCATCAGTTGTCTGCTTATCTTCTTCATTCTGATTTCTGCTCCATTCATTGAGGCCTCTCTGCCACTGTTCCTGGAATTTTAGTACTTTTCTCTCTCTGTAGGATGCCCTGCAGTATTCTCTGTAGAGAATACTGCCCCTCAGTATTCTCTGGATTGGTGGTTGTGAATCTGTCAAGTTCCTCTTTGTCTTGGAAGCATCTTGTTTCTACATTAATTTCTAGAGACAGTTTATCAGGGTATATCAATCTAGCATAGAGGTTATTTTCTTTCAGGGCTTGGAATATTTTGCTCCAGGCTCTTCTTGACTTAATGGTCTGTGTTGAGAAGTCTGCCATTATTCTGATGGGCATTCCTCTATAGCTTATCTGTTTCTTGTCTCTAACAACTTTTAATATTCTGTTCTTATATTGAATTTCTGGAATCTTGATTATTATATGTCTGGGTGTAGCTCTGTTTTGGTTGTAGGTGGCTGGAGTTCTGTATGCCTCATACATCTGAATATCATTTCCTTTTCCTATGTTTGGGAAGTTTTCCTTAAATATTTCTGTGAATAGCCTTTGTAGTTCCTTTGTTTGTACCCCTGCTTCTTCATTCACATTGTTTATTCTTAAGTTATAGATCCTCTTGTTGTCTTCTAGTCTTTGTATTATTGCTGCTTGTTTCCTTGTTATTTTTAAGAAATTTTTCCTTGTGTGATCCCACATTGCAAACCTGTCCTCTAGTTTGGATAATCTATCCTTAGTTTCTTTCCAGAAGTTTGTCAGCTTTCAATGAAGTTTTAATTTCCTGTAATCTGTTTGAACCTGCATCATGTATTCTATGTTTTCTCTATTTTCTTCATCAAACAATTCTCCCCATTTTTTGTGTTCTTCCCTTCTTCCATCTGTTTTTTCTTGAGATGTTCTTAGCATTTTAAAATTATATTTATATCTTGCTTTACTTGGTTAAATACTTCACTTTTGAACTCGTCTATGAGGTCCCAAAGATACTGCTTTATATCTACTGGTGCCATGTCTCATGTTGCATGTTTGCTGTCCTCATTCTCCTTTGCATTTACATTTCCCAGATCAATGTTCTCAGGATTTGGGATTGAAGACCCTTTCTTGTTGCTTCCTCTTCTTATATTTTTTATTCCTTCTATACAGGTATATGTAGGAGGCCCAGTTTCTTTGTTTGTTGGTTACAGTTTGTCAGAAGTGTGCTGGCTATCCTGCCCACTGCAGTGTACTATGGAGATACAGACCAGGTTGGGCTAGTCAACCTGCTGAGGGCTTCACTGTATTAGGGTGCACTGCCAGGCAAAGTGATTTAGTTTGGGCTAGCCTATTTGGTCTCAGTCTGGGGTGTGACCCAGATCAAGTGCTCCCCACCAACTCCACTTGAGAAGGGAGCAGCTGACTGAAGTCACTGCAGCCTCTTGTTCTGGCCAGTCTGCCCAGTCCCAGAATGTCATCTGTTGGAGCCTCTTTGTCTATGGAAGGGTTTTTATTCTCATCATTCACCACAGGTCGATGCAGGATTCCCTGCCAGCTCAGCTCTGTCCTCAGTTCAGTTTGCCGATTCCCATCCTTAGTGTGAATGTGTCTCCAGTGAGTTGAAACTGGTGGGCTTTCGGGTAGCTCGGTAAGTTTCAGCTGTGTGGGTGGCAGCAAGTTCAAGCAGTGAATTCAAGTGGCAGTACCGATAGTGTAGCTGTTCCAATAGTAGCACCAGGACTGTGTTTTTAATTGGTTTCTCTCAGCTTAGTTTTTTCCTAGGTTGGGAGGGTCTATTTCCTTCTGTTCAGGACTCCCCATGCTGCATTATTTTTGGAATCTAAGTTGACTATCTCAGGGAGCCTCTGTAGCCTGCTGTTATCTATCTGCCATCTTTTCTGTTCTCTTCAAATCTCTTTTTTCCCCTTCCCACTTCCTTTTTAAAATTCTTTTCTTCTTTATTTTTTGCTAGCATCAAACTAATATATGTCTTTATTAAGTTAATTTTCATAAACACAGCTTAATAACTGAACTAATAGTCAAAACCCCATATAAACACTAAGACAATTATACTTCATGCTTACAGATTTACATTTACCTATGTTACTCTGTATCCTATATAATGGTTAATTTCTGTGATAGATTTTTTAGAATTAACATAGTATGATGCATAGAGCACAATGATGAATAAATGAATTAGTAGCAGTCATCTGCCTAAATCTCTCAAGGTGAGTGAATGAAGATCTCATGGGTTTGTGCATTTTCTGAGTGCATGGATTCATTCTAACTATGCCAGCTCCTAGCACCTGTACTAATGTGTCTTCTTGCTTAATAGAGCTCCTGAAAGGAGTGCTGTCAAAGCTGGTCACATACTGAAACCCTCATGGAAGGTATCAGTCTCCAACCTGGCAACATGGCATGCAAGTGAAAAAGAAAGGCAAAGAAAAAATCTGCAGCTAAGGCTCTAGGATGCCCCAGAAGTGCTTTCCAGTGGAACAAAAGGCCATGAGTCTGAGAGCTCACGGGTTTTATTTGTATCAATCAGGGAGGTGAGTGGGAGTCTCCTCAGAGTGCTAGGGAAGAGCAACTCTGCATATATAACTGTAAGGAGAAACAGAGCACTCTTGTACCAGGCACAGAGACCCTCAAAATAGCAGTGGATAGTTGAATGTACATAAGATTGTCACTTTTACTGCCAGGAAGGCATAATTCTTCATGTTCCATGGCTTTAGCTGAGAGGTTATCTCATATCTTAGCTCTAGAACCTCACAGGCTCCTGCTCAAGTCTCTGTTCTAACCATCAGCAGGGCTCAATTTTGACCCACTAAGAGTCACTGATGCCCCTGCAGGCTTGATTACATTCTTCTGACCAATTAAGGGAACATCTGTTTCTAGATAGCCAGTTCAGCATATCTCAGTAAATAGCATTGAAATAAGGGTCATGAAAAGATGGAGGCAAGGGTTTTAATTTTTCTGGGGAATGCAGCTTGGTGGTCTTCCACAGTCACTCAGTTCCTGCTTTGCTCTGTGGAATATCATCTCAGTGATCTTCTGTGCCACAAAACCAATACACTATTGACTAATATCTCAAGGAGCAATCTCTGAGTTGTATAAAGCACTGAGCATGTGTTTCTTGCTCTTTCCCCGTAATACACAATTAAAATGATGAATTAATAATGAGAACATAGAATAAGACATATATAAAGCTATAAATGACAACAATTACCAATGATGTTAACATTTTATACTTACTTTTCTCTTTTTTGGCTAGGAAATTTATTCTTTTGGTGTGTTATCTTTTTTTTAAACTGGTGAAATGGTTTGCTCAGTGATAAAATTGTGAACCAGTAACTCAATTTTAATGAAATGTGAAAGATTTTTCTTTGAATTTTAATGCTCCACAGCTTCTCTGAGATAAACCCCACTTGGAAAGGTGCAGCACACTTTAAGTTGCTAATTTTATTAATGCTAAGTAGCCTGATTTTGACACATTGGAATTTTGCATTTTTTTTATTAATTGGGAAAGCCATATGGTATTACTAAGACTTTAAAAATACGGTATGGTTTCCACTGATTAATCTGGATAATTCTATAAGTTCATAGCTCTGTGCTATATGCTTTCTAAGATGCTCTGATTTTATCACACTGTTTTAGTTTAAAGATTTTCTATCTTTAAAGATTTTTATTTCAAATACAGCTAGGCACATATTATAATAAAGTATTTTATTTCTATGCAGTTGTCTCTTGGGAAATATGGTATTTTGCATTATTGAGCAAAATATCAAGGAGAGATTTAAAGCCAAGTAGATTCTTTGGTAGAATAAAATGATATTCACTCAGAACAATGGAAAAATTAACATCTGAGGACAGTCCAGGGGAAAAGAATTTCATTATGGATTTCTGAACTGCAAAGAATTGCCCAAACACAGCAGTTTCCAGAGCTAACCCCAAAGCTCCTACAACATATTAATAGAGAAGCACTTAACATATTTTCTGATAATCAAACAGTATGTATGATGGTATAGAAGGATAGGAGAATCATGTAAGATAAATGCCACAAAAAACTTGGAAATAAAAGAAAGGATACAACAAAAATTGCAGTAAGTTCCATTAGAAATATTACTCAGAGAATACAGCAATGAAGAGAGGAAGCTGCTGTGTTCCTTACTTGAGTCTCATGTCCAAAAAGCAGTTAGATATTGAATCATCACCTTGCCTGAAGCCATCCTGTACTCATTGATTATATACCTATATGTAGAGAAATGATTTTGGATTTCTGTTAAGCTCTGGTGAAAGAAAATTCAAACATAAAAAGAAGAAAGAAAAGAAAGATATCCTCCAGTACAAGATTCAGTCTCACATAAGTAATCTTAATTACATTAATAATTAAAGTCTCAGGCCAATAACAATGTAATAATTGCTTTAATTTATTAAACAATTTACATGTTTCCCTATACATTTTTACAAAGTGCACAAACACTGTAGTTCATGAAGTTAAGTTTTATTTAATAGGTTGATTAGTACAATTTGTTTTCCAATAAGAACATTTCAACAGAACGTATTTTACAATGCAAGCCAAGAACTATTTTTTACCCAAAGATTTATCACTCCTAAATGGAGTTTATTGATGTGTGGGATATGCTGTTTGGAGGAGAAAAGAGAGAAAACTTAAAAAGTATGTTACCTTATATATAATTTGTTAGCACTTTGGAATTTATAAAGCACTTTAGTGTACAGCATTTTTACGGAATTCTTTTACTAATTCTATTTGGTAGATTTTACTTAGTCTTTATACAGAAGATAAGATTAGAATCCTTTCACTGATTTATTAGGTATTCATTCTTTTATACAGAAGATAAGATTGTCAGTTAGTTGTACTTTTCCAAGGTCACATGAATGAGATATGGAGGATTTGGGAGGGAAATAGAACAGGCTTTCAGGCTCCTTGCCTTAACATACTACCTTGTTTTGACAAGATTCTAGAATCCATGTACATTAATTAAAAAGGAAAGGTCATCTTTTGAAACAGGATCTGAATTTTCTTTATATCTCTTGTGTATTAAACATTTAAGAGGCGTCTACTGATTCTTAGATAAAAAGGTATAGCTTTAGAAGACAATAGATTTTAAACAATGCAGATTGCTTTCTGGGAAGGAGAAAACTACTGCCAATGTAAAGAGTAATAACAGGTGTTTTTTCTCTCTTTAGCTCAAAAAGTGAAATGAAATCTTGAATTATTTTGCCAAGTAATAAAACTAAAATTTAACAATTGGACATATAGTAGGCAGGGAGGGAAGGACATATTTCAAATTTCAAAATTATGTAGCATATTTTCCATTATGGGAAATTAAAAATATTTAAAGAAAGCTTTGCTTGTAACACTGAAATCATCATTATTGTTGCATATTTCTTTTGTCTTCTTTCATGGAAATATAAACTCAATGAAAGCTAAGAATTTACTTAGTCTATTGCTGTGCCACAGATTACTACAGGCTAGGGCAGGGTGTTGTCCCCTTTCTCAAAAGGAAGAGCCTTGCTTGGTGCTTAAGGGGCATCAGCAGGAGCCAGGCTGCTACTGGGAGCCTGAGGCTGACCCAACTCATGTCCCATCCATGCTGAGCCCACCCAAGCTGCAACTATGTCTGGGGGTGAGATCAGTTTTGATTCAACTACGAGCAACAAGCAAAAGAAGCAGAAACCTTTTGTTAGACAAGGAAAGAGATGCCCAGACAGAAGAAACTCAGCATTCAGGTGCAAAAGAAGTGAGGCCAGGACCAAGGAGGAGGACAAAGATGAGGAAGCCAGTGAAGAAGACAGAAGAACGCTGTTTCTTTTGATCTAGATGGCTTGAATTTCTTTAATCAAAACAAAAAGCAGCAGCTACATCCGCACGTCTCTCCGTGAGTCCTCGCCATTTGTGCACTTGGGGGAAGAGAGTGAGGGAAAGAACCAGGGGAGTACTTGGGGTCAAGAATGGTGCGAAAGAACCAGAGGCCTCATCAAGCAGGTGATCCCCTGTCTGGAAAACAGTGTCAAGCACTGGCTGCTACAAGAGTGGGGACAGGTACACCCGAACCTCTCTCAGTGAATCAGCACGGACTGAGTGGAGAGAGATCCAGGCCTCATCAGGAAATGATCCTGGCTGGGAAACAATTTTCATTCTTTTGTTGGGGTTGGGTTTTCTTCTCTTTATTTTGTTTGGTTATATTAAATCTGATGGCAGGAGCAGCTATTTGAAAGATAACAAGACATATTATAGTAATAGCCATTTTGGATTTACTAGTGGCTTGTTTGGAAGTTCTTTATGGCATGCACTGTTTTGGCTTTATGGTTTCTGTTCTATTCTGTTCTGTTTGATTTTAATATGTCTGAAAATATCTGCAGCTATTTTTAAGACAGCAAAAGGTGTTATGCCAACTATTGTTGGTTTCGTAAGGTTTCAAAGTCCGGTATTACTTATACTAATTTATTTTTTATTGGTTTTATTCTGTTTTATTTTCCTTGGTTTTCTCCTCTTTACAATAAAAAATGTATAAAAAAACAAAAAGAAGAAAACAAGCAAAATGATATTTTATATTGATACAATTGAAGAGGATATAAAGGATGTTAAGACTGAAGGTAATATCCAAGAGCAAGGTGAACCATGAGATGACCTTGGTATTATGCTTGACAAGAAAAAGAAGAAAAGGAAGTATGTTAAATTTCCAGATGAAGATAAACTACTAGAAAAAGAATTTTAGAAGATGAATACAGCAAAAAAGGCAACAGTCTCACATGTAATGAACAGAGAGGCCCTGCTTTTGCAGGACAAGAGACTTAACATACCAAGAGCTACTGAATCAAGTGCTCAATATTATCAGGCAAAAAAACCCCAAATCCAGGTATGACTGCAGGAGAGAAAAAAAAATTTGTTATGAAACCTCCACAGGTCATCCCAATAAGAACCAAGAAAACTTTCCTTGTCAACTTTACAGGTATCTGCAAACTATTACATTGTCAGTCCATATATCTCCTTGGGATTTTATTGGCAGAATTGAATTCAGGTGTTTCTATAAGTAGTAATAACCAACTTGTAATTGGAGGAGGATTCCAACAGAAAGACACGATTCTGCAGAAGCACACCTGGTTCTATTTCTTACAGTGTGAAACTTGTCATCCTTGATGCTCTGTTGCCAGTATCAAAACTGATTTCCAGACTGTAATAGCTTTGTGCCAAATCTAACTAATTTGATAATCACCACTGACATGCATAGCATGTTCTGGGAACTGGCTGGACTCATTTACCATCAGAGTGGATATGGCATTATATTAAAAATAGATAAAAGAGCTGCCAAGTTCTTTGGCGAGTGGTAGGTTGATATGAAATCCTTGCAGATGCTCAAGCTGTTGATATACTTTTTTGCCTACTTTAACAACTCTCAGAGGAACTTGATGGAATAAGGAGATACTTTTTAAAAATCATCCAGAAGCAAAGCAAGCATCTTTCCTCCCTGGTAAGCAGAGGCAGTGTGGCAGACTGCAGCCCTTCCAGGGGGAGAACCAGCAGTGTCTCCTGAGATCTATGCCATGTTGGAACTTAGGACTCTGGGAAGCCAAGCAAGCACCTCCCCTCCCTGGTAAGCAGTGGTGGTCTGGCTGACTGCAGCCTTTACAGGGGGAGAACCAGCAGCAGCTCCTGAGATCCGCACCATGTTGGAACTGAGGACACTATGAAAATAAATGACCATCCTGCCTCCCTGCTAAGCAATAGTGAACCTACTGCTACATGGCCTAGAGTCAGATATCTCACTTCCCCTATCTTCCCCCCCCCACCCTTTAGCAAATGGGAACCAGAAATCTGAGCATCTCCTGGGAGGTTGACCATAGCAAATAAGGGGGATTTCCTTCTACCATCTCTTTGAAGGCAAATATTTTTATTACTATTTTGCTCTTTTCTGATTCATGGTACTGCTCTATTCAATATTCTGTTTTGATAAATTCTATAGCGTTCTATATTTCATCTCATTTTGATATATGTGATTGAAAGAACAACTATTATAAAGATAACAAAATATACTGTGATAACTATTACTGTTATCCCGGTAACCTGCTGAGAAGTTCTGTACCAATTTCACTGTATGATCTTAGTTGGCTTTATTCTGACTTGTTCTGTTGTATACTTTCAAAATAAAATTTAAAAAAAATCATCCACAGACTTTGGTAAAGAGTGAGATATATCAACGTTACTATAACAATGACTTTTTAAAAACATTACTGCAAACTTATCACACCACCAACTTATCTCACAGCTTCTATTGGTCAGAAATCCTAATATCCCATTACCTGGGTTCTCATCCAGGCCTCATAAACTTGAACTCAGGATGTCATATAGTTTTTTGGTCTGATTCATGCTTGGGAGGTTAGTTCAAGCTCATTTTGATTATGAATAGATTTCAGTTCCTTTCCAAGGATGAGGACTGGTTTCAGACCTTTTGAGCTGCCCTCAGGTCCTGGTCACAAGGCCCCATGCAAAGGCAATTCCTGCCTATTTACTTTCTACTAGAGCAGAGTAAAGCTTGCTGATGTTTCTGGTAACTTTTAAAGGGTTCATTTGATTATATTAGTCCCAACTGGGAAAATTTCCCATGTGTTTACTTCAAACAAACTGACTGGGGACTTTAATTTTACCTTCAAAATCCCTTGAGGAAGTAGTAGTGTTGTTGGTTCTCCTGGTTGTTGTTGGTTCTCTTATTGCTGTTGGTTTTCCTAGAGGAGCTTATTGAACTTCTTTCCTAATATAAACTTGGTAATTCTCATTGTCTTAGGAGCTTGGTTAAGATTTTGTTGCCACTGAGAATGGCTGTGGTACTTTTCAGGGGAATTCACGACCTTACCTTGAACATTACTTCCTGGTTTCAGTGAAGATTACTCAGTCAACTGCTACAGATCTTTTATCCCACTGGCACAGACTTCCTGGCTTCCAATGTTGAAATTTGGGCCTTCCCAGAGGAGATCCATGAAACAGATTTGTGTAAGACATTTTAATGGGCTCTAGGTCTTCAGCTGGACTCATGCAGGATGTTGACGTGAGATCCAGGACACCCTAAGGGCAGGGTGGTAGAGATCTATTTGAGAATATTAACAAAATCAGTCAAGGACTGTTCAGGAGTCCTGATGACATTTTTGAGGACTTCCTGGTTGAAAGTTAGGTTGACTTCATACCTTTCAATCTGTTAATAATTATAGTTACTATCACCACTACCCTTATTATTATTACTACTACTGGGATGAAGAGTGTTCCTATCTAATACACTAAATAACTTGAAGGTTTCCCTAACAAAGGAAAATTAAATCCAAGTCTGCTGTGTATCCAGAACCAGGAAACCTTGAGTAGCACCATAAGTGGCAACCACTGAGCACAATATTTCAATGTACTATGCCTCATCCCTCCAGAACATTCTTCACCTGCATTGCAAGTGAGGAATCATCCTTAGTATACAACAAAGATATTGTATGACTATGTTAAGGAAGGGGTGGTAGCTATGAAATTTATAAGGCAGGCTGACGTCCTTTGAGTTCAGGCAGGGTTCCATGATGCAGTTTTGGGGAAAATTCCTTCTGGTCAGGGAAGTTCAATTTTTGCTCTTTAGGTCTTCAGTTGATAGGATGAGCCTCAAACACATTAAAGAGAGATATCCTTTATTAAAGCCCAATAACTTAAATGTTAGTTCATATCTAAAAATACATTTACAGCAATGTCTACACTAACGTTGACCACAGTTTTTCATTATAGCTTAGCCAAACTGATCCATAAAGTTAACCATCATATAACTGCATGTATGTTTAAGTGTATAGGATTGATAACCATATTTCTAAGTTTTTATTGGACAGTTGAACAGAACTGTTTGCAGTCTTGCTGTTTGAATTCTCACTTTACATGTTCCATTTTTGTATCTTGAATAACTATTTGTAAAATGACAATATGTAAACATCAACCAGTGATTTCTTACTGTTTATTTTTTCTCTGAATGCATGTATTATTTCTACCTATTTTCTGTTTTGTTTAGTCTTTCTTTAAATAAAATTTTAAAAAGTTAACCATCATAATAAAAATAAAATATTTGATCTTATCTTCTTTTTTCTTATCCATATTTTAAAATAAAATGAAAGTATTCATAATAGTGGTCTGTTTTCTATTATTTCTCTTTGAGAAATACTTCTAACTCTTCTTGAAATACATTGTAATTATTCTTCCAAAATGAGAGTAAACTAACAGCCATAGTTGTAAAAATGGTCCTAGAGGTTACAAAATCTGAGGATGTCACCTAGTTTAACTGCTAACACAGTGAACCGCAGTGAGCCACAATGATGCAGGAGGAATCTCAAGAAATGCAGTGAAAGAACATTTGGTTTTAGTACACAATGTACTTATTTTAAAAGTGTGGTAACAGCACTACAGAATTTACTAATGTATTCATGGGAATCCAGTTTTAAACTGAACTGGGACTAGTGTTCAGGTCATCTGATCTTGGCTTGCTCTTTCTTTCTGTCTGTCTCTGTCATTATACAGTAAGTTATACATACACACATACATTTACATATTCAGTTATAAATAACATTAAAATATACATACATATACATACACATATACATATTTAGATACATATACATATGTATGATCAGATTGCCTCTCTTTATAATAAGCATTTTCCATTTAAAATTTAGTATATATATTTACTTTTCTTGTGGAGCTGGGCACTGAATTCAGGGATTAATGCATGGCAGGCACATGCTCAGTGACTGAGTTATAGTCCAGTCCTATATTTTTAAATTGATGTTTTCATGGGCTTTGTCTTTTCAAAGAAAATTAATAGGATATTTTAGATGATGGATGCCTTAAAATAGATGTCATAGGGCCCAATATGCAGCTCAGTGGCATAGCATCTGCCTAGCAAGAGTGCAATTCCTGGTACAAAAAACCCAAAACAAATGAACAAACAAACAAAAATAGGTGAAATACTCTCCAGAATGTAGGATCTCAAAATATTTTGTTGAAGAAAAAAATGTGAACAGGAACACCATTTCAACCTCCTGCTAATATATCAGAGACCTTAATTGGGAGCAGAGTAAAGCAGGGTCAATTGCTTCACAGTGTTCTGTTCTTATCTCCATTAGAGTCTTTAATCAAGACATGGCACTATTTTCTCTGTAATATTTCCTTTGTCACTAAATTATGGGTCTGTGTGCTGCTTGAGAAATAGTTTTTGCCTTAGAAATCTTGGTGTTCCCAGCATTGAGCTGACACTGATTAGGCACACAACCTATGGTCACTGAAGGAAGAAAATGAGGAGATGTCTCAGTCAGTTTGTATTGCTCTACAAAACATATAAGACTGAAGAAAGAAGTTAATTTGACTTGTGGCTTTGGATGCTTGTTCTGTGGGCCTCTGACAAAGGCCTTCTACCCATAGCAGAACATGGTGAACAGCATCACATGGGAGAAGTAAGAGGTAACATGGCAAGAGAACGAGCAAGAAAGCAAGAGGGACCAAACTTACTCCCTTATAATGACCCATGGCCTTGGGGACTAATCCATTTCCTTGATATTTAGCCCACTGTGCATAGCCCAATATTAATCCCTTCATGAGGGCAGTCATAATCTAGTCACCTCTGACTAGGGCTCATCACACTTTGTGGGGTAACCCTGGGAAACAAGCTTCCAGTTCATCAGCCTTTGGGACATACGCTCAACATAGGTCCAACCAGAGCAGAGTTAGAGGAGACTTTTTTTTTTTTGTCTTTTTCCTTTTTATCGGTACCGGGGATCGAACTCATGACTGCCTGCTTGCAAGGCAGGTGCTTATGCCGCTGAGCTAAATCCCCAGCCCTGCGGAGATGTTTTTAAAAACACATAGTATTGATATTTGGCCTCTAAGGTAGATCTAGGAAGCAAGGATGTGACAAATTTCTTTCTTTTTTTCTTTTTCTTTTTCCTTTCGAGACAAGTCCTTGACAGTAGTAGTTCCATATATTCTTGAACTCATTACATAGTCCAGGTGGGCACTGAACTCATGGTGATCCTTCTGCCTCAACCTCCCAAGTGCTGGGATTTTAGGCATCTGCCACCTCTCCTGGCCCTAACAAGTTTCTGAATGTCAACCCTAGTTTCTTCATTTATACAGCAGGGATAAATCACCTTTTCACGGGAGAGGATTTCACTGTTCCTCAGGCCTATGCAAGAAATTTTCTTGCCTCTGCCCTCTAGATACTTGGCATGGAAGTATTAGCCAAAACTCCTGGTTTTAAATGTACATTTCACACTTATGTCAGAGCAATATTAAATGTGTAATGAATGAATGAGTACTTGAGAAGAAAAAAAACTTACCTTTTTTTTTTTTTTGGTACTGGGGATTGAATTCATAACCTCATACTTGCCAGGCAGGTGTTATGCCACCCAGCAAAATCCCTACTACCTTTGTAAAAAATTTTTTCTCTTTTTTTATTTTAAAGAGGGGAATATTACACATAACAAAACAGAACAAAACAGATCATAAGGAAACGATTTTAAGAAACACAGAGTTCAAAGCAAGTCCATTGGAGATCTTCACTGTCTATCTTATTGTCTCTATTTTTCTTTCAAATAGATGTCCACATCTTCACACACAGTTAATACATATTGAACACTATAGAAGTAATCAAATCATTACAGGATGATGAAGGCTTTTTAGGTTTTTAAGACCTGACAATGGGGATGTCAATAATGACTGCCATAATGTCTCTCATTATCTTCATAGTAGCTTTCTTTATCTTTATGTATGCTGAAATTGAACATAAGAGACTAGACTAATATCACTCTGAGCAGTGAATAATAGTATTGCTAGATTTTATGTCACAATGGTACAGAATTAGCACTGGGTTTCTTAGGGTCTCTTGTTCTTCAGAGTATCTGTTCATTACATCGTGCATTATATAATCTGTTCCTGTGAACTGTTTAGAAATTCTCCCCATGTGTGAATCTCTACATGTATATCAATCCTTTCTGTATTACAGGGAAAAACAGATCATAACAAGACAACAAAACAGATTCCTAGAAAAATATGAAATGAGAAAGGCATATAAAACCACAATATTAGGTGATCTACAATAGTTATGCTTTCTCTTGTTATTTTCAATAGAGTTGTCCACATCATCAGATATAATATAATTGAACATAACATTACATAGCTATTTTAATAAAAACACAACTTTGGAGACATTGTAGGACTTCAAAAGCAGTTAAAAATCAAACTGGAATGGGTATCTTATTACATCTTGTCATCTTCAGAGTAGTTGCCTCTACTCTTAGACTTGATACTATCAAGCATACCAAATTCAAATAAAATCAGTCAAGGCAAAATAGTGGTCTAACAAGCCAACTTTAAATAAGATCATTCATAGTAAGACAATGTTAGTAATACAGGGCTTCAGTTTAAGTTAATAGGAAATTAAGGATAATTACCATGGTATATCCTGCTATTTTGGGGATAGCTGTCTGTGTCCTCAAATCTAGTATGAATGGACAGACCGGAACAAAATAAAATCAAGCTAAACAGAACAATAAGACTACTGTGACTTTTAAATCCTGATACACGATTAACAATGTCCTCTGCCTTCCTTTTTTAGACAGTTCTTCACTTTCCTTTTCTCATGATGCTTTGTATATTTTGGGTCCCACTAGTTCCCTTAGTTTTTAGATTAGGGGGTCAACCTGTTATTTATCTGAGTGGTACTGAACCTTTTTACCCCTGAGCTTGACCTTGAGCTGTACTCCTTTACTTACTAAAGCCACAAAGTTTTCCTTACTTCTATCTGTGTAGCTCTACACTGCACAAAGTTATTGTAATTTTCTAACCTATCTGTGGCTGCTGGATGAGTTGTCCCTATTTCTATCTGGTTCCCTGTCACATAAAGCATCATTTTCTGATCTTTGACTTACAGTTTATTTGACTTTCAGGTGGAGTATATTTCCTAATCAGAGCATCTTGATGGATCCTGCCTCCTAATCTACTCGGCCTGTGTTTCTTTTTGTTAGTGTATCAAGGCTATTTATATTAAACATTTTAGCCTACCTTCTCTGCCTCATCTCTGATATTGTATTTTTCTGCTATTATTTTCTCCTTCATTCCACTTTCTTCCCTGTTGATTGAGGCCTGTCTGCCACCGTTGCTGAAATCCTGGTATTTTTTTCTCTCTCTTTAGAATGTCCTTCAGTATTTTTTGTAGGGTTGGATTGGTGGCCATGAGCTCCCACAGCTCCTCCTTGTCTTGGAAACTCTTATTTCTCCATTAATTTTGAGAGAGAGTTTTTCAGGCTACATCAATCTGGACTGGAGATTATTTTCTTTCAGAGCTTGGAATATCTCCCCATCGGCTTTTCTCAATTTAATAGTTTGTGCTGATGTCTGTCATTATTTTGATGATTTTTTATATATAGGTGATCTGCTTCTTTTCTCTGGCCACTTTTAAAATTCTTTTTTTGTGGTGGATTTCTGGGATCTTGATTATCATATGTCTGGTTGTAGATCTGTTTTGGTTGTAGTTGGTTGGAGTTCTGTTTCTCATTTATCTGGATACAATTTCTTTTTTTTTATTTAAGGAAAAAAACAAAGTAGTATAAGGGTCCAAGTAATACAGGATTTCAAAAAAAAACAGTAAAAAATCACTAGTTAATAGGTGACATATTGTCATCTTAGAAATAGTTGTTCAAGTTACAGTATTAAAGCATACAAAGTGGACATTCAAACAATGAGACTGCAAAGAGTTGTGTTCAGTGATCCACTGAAAACTTAGTAATATGGTTATCTATCTTAACACACCTAAACACACTTGCAGTTGCATCCTTTGGAGCACTTTATTTTCCTTTATTTTTTACAACAGAATTTACACCTTTTGGATACTATTGCTTCCATAGTTATTTTTTTTGGAAGAGAATAATACCAAATATGACAAAACAAAGCAGTCAGTCAAAACAAAGGATAGACCACTAGCACATGATGTAAAAACAGAATACAAGGTTATCAACAATGGTTACCATAATGCCTCTTGCTACCTTAAAAAGAATTGCATATATCATTAGGTATAGTAAAGTTGAATAAAACAGTATAGAACAAGACCAATAAAACCAAAACATTGGAAACATTACAGGACTTCAAAAGAAGATAATAGTCAAACCAGAATGGGCATCATGGTGAATCCTATTGCCTTCAAAGTACTTGCCTATACTGTCAAACTTGATACTATCAAACAGAATGGAACAGAGTAATACAGTCAAAACAAGATAGTGGGAGCAATATAGGGATTCAAATCAAGTTAATAGGAAATCAAAAAAGTTACTATAATATATACTGCTAATTTTTTATTTTTCACTTAATTAAAAAGATAATTATAAATAAATAAAATTTTTCAAGAAAAAGGGGGAGTTGAGATAAAAGAGGACATAAAAACATAACAATACAGGTCAAAGCATAACAATTTCAGCAACCTAGTGCTTTACCACAAGATAACCCGACTTAATAGTAGTTACCATAGTGTCTCTTTGCTTGAAATGTTTGATTATAACTTCATATACTATAGCATTAAACATATCAAGACAGAGAGAAACCATCCAAGAAGATGAAAGCATTATGGGGTATTTAGAACCAGCTAATAGAAAATGAACAATGGTTTCTATATAATCTCTTTGCCTATAAATATTTTTGTTTATACTATCACATATAATAAAGTCCAATAAGACATAACATGACAAAACCAATGGAGACAGAAGGACAACAGTTTGGTGGGACTTCAAAACAAGATGATATTAAATCAGCACTAGCTATTATGATGTCTTGTTTTCTTCAAAATAGCTGTTCATATCATCACAGGCAATAATATCAAATAGACCAGAATAAAGCCATTCCAATTAATGAGTGAAAACTATAAGATTTCAAAGCCACATGATGGGAAATCATGATTACCATATATTTTTTATATATTTGAATCATTTCTTACAATAGGGAAACTATTTGCTATTTGTACATGTGAGTTTTATTAATTTCACTTATGAGCATGGTCTCAAGCTGTGCCCATTTATTGATAAATATCTCAATGTGATCCTTCTGTATAGCTGAGTAGTACTCCATTGTATAAATATACCACAATTTTGTTATCCATTTCTCAGTTGATGGACACTTGGGTTGTTTCCAAGATCTGGTGATTACAAATTGTGCTGCTGTAAACATGGGTGCACATAGATCACGGTGGTATGACGCTTTCAGTTTTTCTGGGAATATGCCTAGAAGTGGAATAGCTGGAACAAATGGGACTTCAAATCCCAGCTTTTTGAGAAATCTTCAGACTGACCTCTACAATGGTTGCACCAGTCTACACTCCCACCAACAGTGCAGGAGAGTTCCTTTTTCCCCACAGCCTTTCCAGCATTTGTTGTTGTTTTTCTGGATCCTGGCCATTCTTTCAGGAGTGAGATAGAATCTCAGTGTGGTTTTAATTTGCATTTCTCTAACGACCAGTGATGATGAACATCTTTTCATGTATTTATTTGCCATTTGTATTTCTTCATCTGAGAAGTGTGTATTCATCTCAGATGCCCATTTTTGGATTGGATCTTTGAATTTTGGGGGGTCTGAGTTTTTTAATTTTTTATATATTTTAGACAAAAGTCCCTTGTCTCAGGAGTTCACTAACATCTTTTTCCAGTATGTGGGTTTTCTTTTCACTATGCTGGAGATATTTTTGACATGCAGAAACTTTTTAATAAGAGGTGGTCCCAGTTATTGATTCTGGGAAGTATTTCCCATGCGCTTTGATTCCTGTCCATGAATTCTCTACCTGCCCCTATGTCTTCAAGGTTTCAACCCAATTTGTCGTCCAATAGATTCAGTGTTTTTGTTTTAATATTCAGATCTTTGATCCATTTAGGTTTCAACCCAATTTGTCTTTCAATAGATTTACTGTTTTTGTTTTAATATTCAGATCTCTGATCCATTTAGATTTTTATTTAGTACATGGTGATAGGCATGGGTCTACTTTTAGTTTTCAGCATATGGAGAGCCAGTTTTTCCAACACCATGTATTAAAGAGACTGTCGTTCTTCCAGGGAACCTGTTTGGGTCCTTTATAACAGATAAGTTAGTTGAGTATGTTTGTAGTTGTGGTTGTATCTTCTAACCTATTCCATTGATCTTTGGCTCTGTTGTGATTCCAGTACCATGTTGAATTTACTATGGTTGCTTTGTAGTATAGCTTCAATTGTGATGCCTCCTGCCTTGCCTTTGTTGCTTAAAACTGTCTTTGCTATTCTAGGTCTCTTCTTGTTCCAGATGAATTTTAGGAGTGATTTCTTCATATCTATGAAGTATGGTGATGGTATCTTTATTGACACTGCATTGAATCTGTATAAGAGTTTTGGGAGAATGTCCATTTTCACAATATCTATCCTTCCTCTTCATGAGCAAGGGATGTCTTTCCATTTTCAGAGATCATTTTAAATTTCTTTTTTCAGTATATTATAATTTTCCCTGTATAGGTCTTTCACTTCTTTTATGAGAGTAATTCTTAAATATTTCATTTTTTTTGGTTGCTATTGTGAAGGGTATGGCTTCTCTTTTTCTCTGTCTGTGAGTTTGTTGTTAGTGTATAGGAATGCTATTGATTTTTGAGTATCAATTTTATATCCAGCTACATTACTGAATTTATTTATTATATCTAAGAGTCTTTCAATGGAGTTTTGGGGGTCTTCTATGTAGAGTATCATGTCATCTGCAAACAATGATAATTTGACTTCTTCTTTTCCTATCTTTACTCCTTTTATTTCTATCTCTTGTCTAATTGCTGGATAGTATAACCAGTATTGTATTAAATAAGAGTGTGATAAAGGACATCCTTGCCTTGTGCCTGATTTTAAAGTAAAGACCTTCAATTTTTGGCCATTTAGTATGATACTGGCTGTTGGTTTGTCATAGATGGCCTTTATTATATTGAAGTAAAGACATTCTATTTCAATTTTCTGTAAAGTTATTATCATGAATGAATGTTGGAACTTATCGAAAGCTTTTTCTGCATCTATAGAAATGATCATGTGATTCTTACTTTTGACTGTTTTGATATGGTGGATTACATTTATTGATTTACGTATGTTGAACCATCCCTGTGTGCCTTGCCTGAATCCCACTTTGTCATGGTGTATAATCTTGTTGATTATTTGCTGCATCCTATTTGCCAATATTTTATTGAGGATTTTTGCATCTGTGTTCATTAGGGAGATTGGTCTGTAGTTCTCTTTTTAGTTGGGTCTTTCTCAGATTTTGGTACTAGAGTAATATTTACTTTCAGGAATGACTTAGGAAGGACTGCTTCCTTTTCAACTTCATTGAAGAGTTTGAGGAGTGTCGGCAGTAGTTCTTCTTTGTATTTCTTGTAGAATTCTGCAGTGAATCTGTCTGGGCCTGGACTCTTCTTTGTAGGTAAGGACATAATTACTTTTTCAATTTCATTAATAGCGATTGGGTTATTCAGCAGTTTTATGTCCTCTTGATATAGCTTTGGTACTTCATATGTTTCTAGGAATCTGTCTATTTCTTCTGTGCTATCAAACCTTTGAGATTAGAAGTTTTCAAAATAGGTGTTGATGATCTGTATTTCTAGAGAGTCTGTAGTGATTTCACCTTTTTCATTTCTTATTGTATGAATTTGAGCTTTTTCTTCCCTTTTTTAATAAGGGTGGTTAGGGGCTTATCAATTTTATTTATTCTTTCAAAGAACCAACTCTTTGATTCATTGTTTCTTTGGCTTGTTTTCTTAGTCTCTATTGCATTGATTGCTGCTCTGAATTTTATAATTTCCCCTCTTCTTTTGGCTTTGGGCTTGACTAGCTCTTCTTTTCCTAGCTGTATGAGGTGTAGCATCAGGTTATTTATTTGTATTCATTCTGTTTTCCTGATGTGGGAACTCAGTGCAATAAATTTTCCTCTGAGGATGGCTTTCATTGCATCCCACAGATTATGGTAAGTTGTATTTGTATTTTCACTTTCCTGTAGGTATTGTTTAATTTCTTCTTTAATTTCCCCTGTGACCCACTGATTACTCAAGAGTGTGTTATTCAGTTTCCATGTGTTTGTGGGATTTTTGCAATATCTTTTATCATTAATTTCTTATTTCAATGTGCTATGATCCGATAACACGCAAGGGACACTTTCAACTGTGCTGCATTTATTTAAATATGTCCTATGAGCTAATATATGGTCTATTTTAGAGAGTGACCCATGTACTGCTGAGAACAATGTGTATCCTGATGTTGTTGGATGGAACACTCTATATATGTCTATCAAGTCCATTTGTTCACATGTGTGATTCAGTTCTGTTATTTGTTTGCTGATTTTTTGTCTGGTTGATCTCTCCCTTGGTGTCAGTGGTGTGTTAAGGTCTCCTGTTACAATTGTTTTACTGATAATTTGATTTTTCATTTCTGTTAATACTTGTTTATATAACTGGGTGTTCTGGAATTTGGTGCATATATATTTAAGATAGCTATGTCTTCCTCTTGAAGTTTTCCCCTAACTAGTATGTAGGGACCTTCTTTGTCTCTTCTGATGATTATTGGTTTAAAGTTCACATTGTCTGCAAACAGAATGGCTACTTCTGCTTTTTTGTGGGTTCCTGTTGCATGCAGTATTGTTTTCCATCCTTTGGCTTTCAGTCTCTGAGTATCCTTTTGGGTTACATGGGTTTCTTATAGACAGCATATGGTTGGATTTTGCTTCTTGATCCATTCTGCAGCTGTTTCTTTTAATTGGTGCATTGAGACCATTTACATGAATAGTTATAACCGTTATATGTTGGTTTATTTTTTACATGTTATCTTTCTGTTGTTGTATCTTTATCTCTCTGTTCTTTTTAAGTATCTGCTTTGCTTAGTGCTTTTTTCCTAAGTGTATCTAAACTGTCTTTTAGTATTCTTCGCAAGGTTGGCTTGGTGATCATGAAGATCTTCAGCTGTCTTTGTCAAGGAAGGATCTTATTTCATCATCGATTTTGAAGGACAGTTTCACAGGGTACATCAGTCTAGGTTGGAAATCATTTTCCTGTAGGATCTGGAATACTTCACTCCATGCTCTTACTGACTTTTTTTTCCTGTGTGTGCTGATAAGTCTGCTGTGATTCTGATAGGTTTTCCTTTATAAGTGATCTGTCTTTTCTCTCTGACAGCTTTTAATAATCTATTTGTGTATTGTATTTCTGGGATGATGATTATTATACATCTGGGTGTAGTTTTATTTTGGTTATCACTATTTCTATATGCTTCACTGATCCTGATGTCAGGTTCTGATCTCATGTTTTGGAAATTTTCAGCTATTACTTCTCTAAATATTCTCTTGACATCCTTTATGTCATCCCCTTCTTTTTCATTAATCCCTATCAATCTTATGTTGTTTCTCTTTGTGTCATCTTGTAGTTATTGAATTGTTATTTCCTGATTCTTTGTTATTTTTAAAGGATCTTTCCTTTCCTGTTCACTAGCTGCAATCTTGTCTTCAAGTCTGAAATTCTATCTTCACTTTCATTGAGGCTTTCAATGGAATTTTTGATTTCCTGTATATCTCTGTGCATCTGCTTTATGTATTCTGTTTGTTTTTTATATTGCTCATCTAGGGATTCTATCTTTTTGTTTACTTCCTCCAATTTTTAAACTTTGTTTTCTTTAGATATATTCAGCATCTTTTTCATTTCTTTTGTCATTTCTTCTTTTACCTGGGAGACTATTTCTAGTTTGAATTCCTCTAAAGCTTCCTGGAGTTGCTTATTTCAGTTGCTATTATGTCCAATATTTGAGGTGTATGGCACATATTTTCCTCTATGTACATCACTCTTAAGGTTTCTTTAGATGGGCTCGAGGTTTGAGATTGTATTTTGGTCTTTTATTTTGTCATTTTCCTATATTTCCTTGTTTCAAATATTTTAAATGTTATTCTAAGGCTTCCTCAGTGTCTGTTGGAAATCTTCTGTGCCCTTAGCTCCTGGGACTCTGGCACCCAGTTCCCCCAGGCCGCCCGCCAGGCCTCTGGAACCGGTAGCCCTTGCCTGTTTGCTTAGAACTCCACAGTCCTCCAGGCACAGCAGGGATCGGTGAGGGGGATGCAGGTGCCCCAGCCCCGCCTAGCTGTTCCTGTGCACCCGGAAGGTGCAAGGGTCCCAAACAAGCTGGACTCAGGGGAAAGTGGGTGTCCACCTGCTTGCTTAGAACTCCACAGTCCTCCGAGCACATGGGGAGGTAGGTGCCACAGACACACCTAGCTGTTCCAGTGCACCTGGAAGGTGTGAGGGACCCAAATAAGCTGGACTCCAGGGAAAGTGGGCTCCTGCCTGCTTGCTTAGAACTCCACAGTCCTCCAAGCACAGCCAGAATGGGGAGGTGGGTGCAGGCTCTCCAGGCACACCTAGTTTTCCAGTGCACTCGGAAGGCACGAGGGTCCCAAACAACCTGGATGCCCGCCTGTTTGCTTAGAACTTCACAGTCCTCCAAGCACATGGGGAGGTGGATGCAGGTGCCACAGACCTGCCTAGCTGTTCCAGTGCATCCGGAAGGTGCGAGGGACCCAAACAAGCTGGACTCCATGGAAAAGTGGGCTCCCGTCTGCTTGTTTAGAACTCCACAGTCCTCCAAGCAGCTGGAACTGGGAGGCAGATGACGTCATCCCAGATCCACCTAGCTGTTCCAGTGCACCTGGAAGGCCCGGTGGTCCCAAACAAGCTGGACTCAGGGGAAAGTGTGTAGGGCACTTACCCCAGGACGACAGTCCTCTAGAACCGGTGGCACTCACCTGCTTGCTTAGAACTCCTCAGTCCTCCAAGCACCTGGATATCATTTCTTTTTCTTATGCTTGGGAAGTTTTCCTTAATTATTTCTGTGAATAGTCTTTTTAATTCATTTGTGTTTACTCCTGCTTCTTCACTCACATTTTTTATTCTTAACTGATAGATCCTGTTATTGTCTTCTAGAACTTGAATTGTTGCTTCCTGGTTCCTTGTTATTTTTAATGGGTCTTTTCTTTCATGATCACACATTGTAAATCTCTCTTCAAGTTTTGAAAGGATAACTTTAGTTTCTTTCAAGGCATTTTGCCAGCTTTCAATGGAGTTTTTAGTTTCCTGGTAATCTCTTTGGATCTGTTTTATGTATTCTAGATTTTGCTTATATTCTTGCATCTTACTTTTCTGGGTTCCCCCATTCTTCCATCTGTATTTTCTTGAGAGGGGATTATCATTTCTTTAATTAATCTTTTTATATCTTGCCTCTAGAATTTCAGTTTTAAGTTCATCTATGAGGTCACGATGGTATTTCTTTATGTCTACTGATGGTTTGGCTAATATTGTATGATTGCTGCACTGGTTACCTTCTGTATTTACCTCTCCTGGGCTTATTTTCCCAGGGTCAGTGGCTGGAGGTTTTCTCTTATTTTTTCTCTTGTCATGATTCTGGTTTCTTTCAGACAGGTGTGTGGTGGTAGTCTCAGGTCCTTTCCATATTGCCTGTGGTTTTCCTTAAGCATGCTGGCTGGGGGCTTGCTGCCTTATCCAGTTTGCTGTTATCTGAGGTGCATGCAGGGCTGATGTAGGTTGGCCCCTCTCATCTGAGTCAGTCAACTGGCAAGTGCCTTTAGCAACTTAGGCTGTGCTATGGCAGATGTCACAAGGTCAACAAGTTTTGTCCCTGGCTATTAGGTCCCAACCAAGGGTGTGACTCAGCCCAAGCTGATCCCATCAGTCAGGCCAAGGGTGGCTGACTGATGCCACTGCAGTGTCAGGCTCTGCCCCAGTCCAAGATGTCTTCCAGCCAGCCTCACCCAGCATGGGACCCAATTTCCAGCACTCACCAAGAATTAATGTAGCTCTCCACCTTGGCTCTACTCCATGCTGTATTATGTTCTCCCGCCAAGGGCCTGGGACTGACCAACTCCCATTATCAGTGGCTGTAGCTTCAGCTTGACCGTGGATTGTGCAATTCCATGGTGCTCCCAGCACAGCATAGGATGGGTCTCAGTGAATGTGTCCAGCTCCAGCCCTCCACCCATGTTTTTCCTTTCTCTTCTTATTTTTCTTTTTTCTTCAGTTTCCTCCTGGGGTCCTGAGAATCCCTCCCCACTGGTCTGTCCCTTTCCATGTTGTCAAATCCAGTGTCTGAGCTGTTTTTCCCAGAGAGGTTCTCTACCCAGCTACCTAGCAAGCCGCCATCTTCTTCTGACACCTTTGTTAAGATTAAGAAAAAAAATTTTTTTTTCTGGAGAGATCTCTTGAATTGTCTATATAAACTCCCTGGAGTTTCCTAAAGATTTCACTAATGATTAAATGCACAATAAATTTGGATTGAAGTGATATGTGTGTGTCCCTCAGGGAATGTTTTATCTCACCAAATAAATTGATAAATTTTGTTTCTAAAATCTATTTCTGTCCTGCATAGATAAAAAATATTGGGAATCTATATTTCTAACACATTTTTCAAGACAAAATATTTTCTTGTATTATTTTAAAAGATTTTTTATGTCTACATTTTTGATTATAGAAAGACAATATTAGCTGTGAGGGCATAAAAATGAAAGAGAATTCAATGTTGTTATATCTTCTAAAAAAAAAAAGAAAAAAAAAAGAAAGAGAAAAATAAATCCCAGGATTCATTAATCCCGTGAAAACCACTAATAGTGTTTTATTGTATTTCTTTGCATTCAAAATACAATAAAACCCTGAACTGTAATTTGTTTTGTAAGTACTCCATAACAAACATTTCTAATAAGTTTTAACTTGTTAAAAAACTGATATATTTCAAATGGAGTAGTATGTAACAAGACCCCAATTGTCGTGTGATCATAGCTGGGCCAGTGGTGCTTCTCTCTCTTGCAGCAGGATTGAGGGCAATGGCCTCCTAAAAGTAAGAGGTAATGTAGAAGATTTTCTCTGTAGAGTATGAGAAAACAGAGCGTGAATCTCTCACTTCAGTGAGGTTAGGGAGATATGTAAAATGTGGGGACAGTGCAAAATTTTATAACCACTACCCAAATAAGGAGTGCAAGTGGTGAATCTGTTTCACAACAATGCGATGTCACATTTCTGCAAAATCTCAGAAGGCAAAGCAATTGTCATTGAATAGATTCATTGTTGCACAAAAAAATATGATTCCATGGAACCAATAGATAACAGTGATTCTATTAGTGATAGTGAAAAATCATCCTACACAGTAATCCTTCTCTCTGTTGTCTCTTATATTAGCCACAAGGTTTTCAAAAACAAGTGCAGATTAATTTACTTTTCTTTATAGGTTGCATTTTACATATCATTTTGTATCATATTACAGTATTGTAATTGTTTTTATCTGAAAATATTTGGACTGTGGAATGAATCATCTGAGTTTCTATTATTTCTTATGGAGAAATTAGCTTTGATACACAAGTGCTTTGTATTGCAAGTATGTTTCTTGAATGAATTATGCTGGTAAACCAAAGTTTTACTGTATAAAGTATGTGTGTGAGAAGACTTACTGTGCATATGTATATATTTGTATGGATATACATATTTAGATTATGCATGCCATATATTATATTGCAGAAATTTGGAAATACAAAAAGTCAAAAGACTGAAAATAAGACTTGATTCCTCCTACTAAAAGTTTCTAATCTTATCTATTAAAATTATTTCAGTCTTTTAAATATATATAGGTGGGCTGGGGATTTAGCTTAGCAGTGTACGTGACTGCCTGGCAAGTGCAAGGTTGTGAGTTCAATCCCCTATACAAAAAAAAAAAAAAAAAACAAAGAAAAACATATCTACCTACCTGTCTATAAGTAGATATATAGCTCTATCTAAATAGGTAGGTAGATAGATCTATCTAAATAGATAGATAATATACTTATATATAGATACAGATATAGATACATATGGACACATAAGTGTAGATAGTGTGCTGCATGAGGTGCAAAGCTTTTGCTAACACTTCACTCTAGCCCAGTTCGTGGAGCTTGCTACAATCTCTGCTGCAGGTAAAAAAAAAAAAAAAAAAAAAAATATATATATATATATATATATACACACATATATATATACATATATATGTATGTATGTATATAAATTTATTACTATTTGACATACATTTATTTCATATCTATAGACAGATATAGTTGTAATAGAGTTCTTTGTGGAATATTTGTGTGAGTTTACTTTGGATTCACATATTCAAGGGAAGTTTGTTTACTTTGGTCTTAAGTTGGTATGGGAGAAGGTAATAGTCTCAGAATAGATATCTAATTCCCCAAAAGAAAAAAAAATCATGTGATCTTACCAGAAAGAGGTGAAATTTGGTAGAAAAACATAGGTACTCATTCCAGTACCCAGTGTGTTTGAACAAAATTTTTATAACATAGTATATTATGATTTTTCTTCCTCTTATTTTTAAAAATGCTTTTCTTTAATTTTGTTTTTAAATGGCCCAGAATATGTCCATATTTGTGAGACACAGTGTAGTGTCTTGAAACATGTATATGTTGTATAGTAATATTATTTTTGTTTTCTTTAAAATATTTTTCCATTGGATAAAATATATAAAAAAATTATTGTTTTAAATATTTTAAGTATATATTTCAGTAGCATTAAGAACATTCACTTTGTTGGGTTACAATCACCACTGTTATCTAAAAAACTTTTAAATCATTTCCACATTGAAATTCTGCACTTTTTAAATGGTAATTCCCACTCATACTTCCCCTCAGCCTCTTGCAATTGTCAGTCCACATCGGTGTATAAACTTGACCATTGTAAGTATAAGTGGGTAATTAGAACATACACTAATGTTTGAATTAAAAAAAACTTATTATACAAAAAATTATTACCTTCATTAATTTGCAAGACTCTCCCCCTCTCTTTAAATGTGTGTATCCCGTCACTCCAGACACATTTTGAAGCAATTCGTTTTAAGCCTTCTTTCATGACTGTCACTGCAAGGTGTAGTTAAAAAGTATAGTGAGTGCTGCTGCTGAATTCCATCCAGCGAAAAGACAGAGTCATAAAAACCTTACTGTGTGTCCTCAGTCAGCATATTCACCAGCCATGCAACTTGTGGTTCTTCCACAAACTCAAGATGACCCCAAAAAGTAAAATGTTTTGAATTGATTCAGAGCACTGAGGAAGCCACAGCATCATAGCTAAAGACAAAAAGATGAGTGACTTCTTGAACTCTTTCAGGAAGTGTGAAGAATGATGGAATAAGTGTGTTTGAAGGGAAGGGAAGTATTTACAGGAGAATTAACGGCAGTGTGTCTTTTATTGTAATGCATTTTAAAAGATTTAAACAGTGAATATGTATTTCAATCACACCTTTTACTTCATATGAGTAGATCTAGGCCACAATTTTTTTTTTTTTTTTGTCTTTTTCCTTTTATCGGTACCAGGGATCAAACTCACAACTGCCTGCTTGCAAGGCAGGTGCTTATGCTGCTGAGCTAAATCCCCAGCCCCTAAGCCACAATTTTTTTTATCTTTTTGGTTTTTTTCACTTAGTGTAATGTCTTTAAAATTCATCTTTGTGAGATGCATCCAAACTGTATCCTTTCGTAGTATGAAGTGGTATCACACATATTTTATATTTTATTCACTTTAAAAGATGTCAAATTTTGTAATGGCATAGCATTGGGTGGGAGTAAACAGGACAGTTTTTATATGTTGCATAATATTCTATCACATAGGAACATGTATTTAATTAAACATTTTTTCATGATATGTATGTTGTACATATTCTAGATTATTTCCATTCCATTGCTTTTCAGTTTGGAATCTGATTTTGTGAGAAATCTCAGTGTTCTAATCTTATCTGTCCCAAAGAATATGATGAGGAATACATGTGTGTGGGTGTGTTTGTGTTTGCGATTTTATGGATGTTAGATATGGGAGGGTGGTTGTGAGGATCCTGTTATCCACTTGCTTCATCCTTTAAAATGTTCATATTCAAAGTGATGAAACTCAGTTTATTTTTAGAAAAAAATATACTTTGATATTTTGTATTTGATTCCTTTGCACACTGTCAGTATGTGGGGCAGAACTTTCCCATGATGCTGGGTGGGAACAGTGAGCCCACGCTCTGTTTGCTCCATGGTCCCAAAGGTAAACAACTAGTGCCATGTGGTGTGCTGTACTCAATAAGCTCCATGAAATAAGTAGTGTAAGATATATGTTTTGTGATGAAAATAATTATCTTTCATGTATAATTTCTATTATCTTTCCTGTCAAATTATAGTTATTTAGCTTTGCCCTTCCTTGGACTGGGTTTCTTGTGAAATACTAAGAGACAGAGGTTTGAACCTGGGAGTTTTACTGGAGGTAGTCTCAGCAACATCTGTGAGAGGGACCATGGGATTGTCCTTCAAATTGAGCAGGGCAGTGCTAAAAGATATTTCAGTGGATCATCTAGGTGCCAGGTCACAAAATACTTCACAAGAACATCATCGTGCAATGCAGTTTTATACCCTGTATTTATTTTTCTGTTTAGCCACATTCCTTTTTAACTTCCCTGTCCTAGAGCTCTAAGTCTTTTTCTTTCTATGCTCTCTCCAAGCACACAGGTTCTTTATCATTTCTCCTGAAATGGCATATGCATATGTACCAGGTATATCCTTTGATGCTCTGCTTATTGGAATAAATTCCTTTTTCTGTTTTTTTAAATTTCAAATCTGAGTAGACTGCAGAAGTTTTCTTTTTATTTTAAAGGGAATAAATCCAAGAAAAATAAAATGGAATAAATCCAATCAAAACAAACCAGTGTAAGTGACACAAGACTTCAAAACAATAGGGAATCAACAATGGTTACCATAATGTCTCTTGTCTCCAAAATAGCTGCAGATATTCTCAGGCATAGTAAAAATCAAACAAGACAGAACAGAATAGAATCAATAAAAGCAAAACAATGAATGAAATAAAGGACTTCAAAGCAAGATAATAATAAATCCAAAATGGCTACCAGAATATAACTGCAGAAGTTTTCAATTTGAAGCTTGTGCACATAGATACTTAGCCAAGGTATTCACAAATGGAGAATTTTTGATACTTCCAATTCATTTAATATGGGTCAGTGCTTTCTTTGTACTTCCAAGGCCATTTCAGCAAGCTGTTAGCAATGTCTCTAATGGTCCTTTCTGGTGTAAAATCCTGTATCATGAGATGGCACTGCCATTTTGATATCCCCACACACCTATACCTTAGTACCTTTTGATCCAGTTCTACATAAAGCCTTTGCTTTTTTGCCGGTACATGTGAGCTATGATCTATATTCTCTGAGGCTTAATTAAAGACTATGTTGGTCCTTAAAAGGATCTGAGTTGCTTTTCATAGAACTCAGTATAGGAGCCCTTTTATGGCTGCTCCTCATTGGTTCCTTTATCTATGTAATGGAGCCCATTTGTGTAATAATAGGAAGATTCCACTTACCAAACACCAACCATAGCCCATATAATGTGTCCTACAACCTGTGAATTGCTCATTTCTATATCTGTCCTTCAAGGTGTATGTTATGACTTTGCAAATATAGCAATTAAACCTTTGTGAATTTTTGTGAGTGGTTTACTCATGATCATACAAAGCTAGGTTTTGTTTTTGTTTGGGGAATCATTTTAGCTTTTTCTGTTTTCATGTGACTAATATTTAAATTAAAGTGAAAATAACTTCCAGCTGGGTGTGGTGGCTCACACCTGTAATCCCAGCACTCATGAGGCTGAGGCAGAGGATCATTGTGAGTTTAAGACAGCCTGGGTTACAAAGTGAGCTCAAGGCCAGCTTGAACTGCATAGAGACCCTGTCTCAAAAGGACAAACAAACAAACAAAAAACCTTCTAAATCCATGCCTTTGCTCTGCATTGTTTAACAAATAATTTTATCTTTTTGAACAAAATTAACTATGAGTATAGTCTTCAATAACCAATAGTTGGTTGAACAATATTTGTATTGACTTGGGCTCTTTTCTATTCCATTTTATGTTGCTATAGCAAAATACCTTACAAAAAATAGAATTTTTTCAGGCCACAGTTATGGAGGCTGGAAAATTCAAAAGGAGGCACTGGTATTTTCTCATCATCTGATAAAAATCTCTGTGCTTAATCATTACATGGTGAAGGCATCCCATGGCAAGGCAAATGATGTGTGTTAGATCAGTCTTTCTTTTCTCCTTATAAAGTCATGAAATCCATCCTAGGAGCGCTTCACTCATGAGCTCATCTAATCCTAATTGTATTTTAAAGTCCCACCTGCACATACCATTTATATATCAATTTGAGGATGAAATTTCCAACATATTAGCTTTTAATATCTTTCAGTCATCTCAGTCTTTTGCTGTAATGAGACCAAGACAACATGTAGATTAATATCTCAAATTACCCTACCAGAATAATAAGACTTTGAAATTTGAAAATATATTAGCTAATCTCTATTAGGTACACAATTCATAGAATGTACCAGGAACCATTCTAGGGTTCTTTCCTTAAAAAAAAAAAAAAATCACTTCACACTTAGCAACAACTTAGGAGGTACATACTTTTATTACATTCATTTTTATGGATAAGGATGCTGAAACATAAAAGTTAAGTAGCTAGTGTTAAACTTTAAAGTTACTGAGTGTCAGTGTCAAGAGGAATGTCAGACCAGGTGATTCAAACATTTGTGCTCATAAATGTTATGATATATTGTTTCTCATGCTGCCAAAAACACAAGATTGGAATGAAAGTTAGTTTGCTAATTTGATAAGAAATATTTTTGAGTAAAGATATGAAATATTGTTGATATGGCTAAGATATTTGGAGTTAAGTACAATTCTCGCTTGTATTGTACCTTTTGAAAAGTTTTCTAAACAACTCATTCCACTGATGAAACATTTTAAATTTTAACTTTCTACTATATCTTTGAAAGAGTAAACCTTTGCTTCACTTGAGTGTTTGCCACATAGTTTATATAGAAACAAATGGACTAAAATAGAGATTATCTATCTATCTATCTATCTATCTATCTATCTATCTATCTATCTATTGATTTAGCACTGAACCCATATACCATCTATTTATCTATCTAACATCAATACATTATTTCATTGACATTGTTTTAGTTATAGCAAACTTAGTCCTTTTTATTAGTCTATGTAACCTGGAGCTGATGAAAAGTTTATGGTAAAAACTTTATAAACATTTTGATTCTTAAAATTCTTTTCAGAATTGACTAGAGCTATTACAGTAAATAAGCTAGGGTTGGGCTTTTACTATGTTTTTACTCTGTTTACAGTTCTGCAAAGGTTCCTGTATTGTTAAGCTTTTATGTTGCTGGGAAAAAATAGCTGATAGTCAGAGTGTAAAGAGAAATGGTTTATTTGGCTTATGGTTTCAAAAGGTTTGGTTCACAGTGGAGTGGCTTTGAGATAGAAACATCATGGCAGAAGCATGTTGCAGAGGAATATTGCTCATCTCAAGATAGCCAGAAGCAGAAGTAGCAGAAGCATTAGGCAGACAAATGTGCTCTACAAGTTATATCCCTACTCATCTCCACCCATCAAATGGACCCCACCTCCTAACAGCAAGCTTAACCATGAACTTATTTGTGGACTAGTTTACTGAGTAAAGCATGGTCCAATCATCTTCCAACAGCACATGAGATTTTGGGAAACATTTTAGATCTAAACTATAACACTCTATCCCTGACCCCTACAAGGGTTATGGGTAATTTATTATGTATAGTGTGCTTAGTCCATCTCCAAGAGTTTTAAAGTTCTATCACTGCTCAAAAATGGAAGTCTGAAGTCTACCCTAAAACTGAAGGCAAACTCTTAGCTATGAACCCCTGTAAAACTGAAAAGCATGGTAGATATTTCAAACACATAAAGGCACAGACTAAATATTTCCCTTCCAAAGAGAAATAAAAAGGAATAGGATTAAACTAAGTTCAAAATCTAGGATGGTTATTATCAGATCTCAAAGCTTAATCCAGCATCTTGGTACCAGCATCTTGGGTGCCTGGTGGCAAGGTATGAGTGTGTAGAAACAGAGAGAGAGAGAGAGAGAGAGAGAGAGAGAGAGAGAGAGAGAGAGAGAGAGAGAGAGACAGAGAGAGAGAGACACAGAGAGAGAGAGACAGAGAGAGAGAGAAAGAGAGACAGAGAGATAGAGAGACAGAGAGACAGAGACAGAGAGAGAGACAGAGACAGAGATAGAGAGAGAGAGAGAGAGAGAGAGACTTTCAGTTATTCTTTCAGTGATCCTTCACCACTGATGGGTCCTTCTAATCAAATCATCCACCAAAAGTCCCACATTTGAACACATGCGATTTTCAGGAACACTTTAGATCTAACCCATGACAGGGTTTTAAATTATTTATGCTTCAAGGAGGCAAGAGTTGATTATGAAAGAAGAAAAATACTTAAAGTTTTCTGAGAACACATCAAATAAGTTGAATGGCATGATGCAGAAATTCTAAACTCTAAACATTAGTTAACTTCTGTTATTCCCTAAAAATGTGGAGGAGGAAATTTGAATAAAAAATGAAAGCTAAAATTTGAATAAAAGGAAACTTGAATAAAAGCAAAACTCTCTTTCAATGATTTCAAGCTTTTTCAGAAATGCATTTTTAACATTAAAAATTTAGGACCCTTCACATGAGAGAAACTAAAGAAATAGCAATAATGTCACAATATTCTTGGTATTCAGAGGATTGAGATTTTGACATTTTACTGAGTTTTGTCATTTATCTTTTTTCTTGATTCTCTACTCTGTACATAAAATGCATTTTTCTGTCACCTTGATAGAGGTTGTATAGGGACAAGGTCATGTTTTTAAAGCAGTTTCTAGTGCCTACTGGGTTTTTTCCCATAATTTACTGCTTGCACAGGTAATTGAAGTCTGTGGTTGGTCATAGTAATTCATCAAGGTTACTAGGATGTCATTCACTCAGATGGGCAAGGCTTTGTGCCCTTGTGTCTTGTTCTGACTGCTTACAGCACCTTATTGCTGGGAACATGTCTTATTCCATCCATTATTGTAAAGGTGTTCAGAGTTAATGACGAGTAAACAATATACATTTTATGTGTTTTACAGGTAATTACCTTTCTTTTGCATCTTAGATGGAGCAGTTTGACTGTGCTCACAACTATTATTTGAACACATTTAAAAAATTGCTTTGGTCATTATTTAAGGCACTTGTAAAGTTGCCCCCTAAGATTCTTGCTAAAAGACCTATGCGTTAAGTTGCATGCTTGGGTTTCCAGGCATGCTCCTATTTGAGAAAAACATAAACACCTGCCAAAGTGCAGTGGGCAGTTTTGGAAAAATAATGATCATTCTGTTCTTATCAATCTTGAGGAAGTCCACTGTTTAATTCTCCAGGAAGAAGCAGTGACATACAGAAGACACAGATAATCCTTGAGGCATGAAAGACTACTTTCTAAATTGACTGATTTGATAGAATCTTTTTCTGTGAAAACAGGTCTTCAGCCTTCTGTGTATTTGTACTGTGTACTGGGAAACCAACAAAGAAATTTGGTTGAAATCAAGTGATTTTAGCTTTTTATAGAGCTGGGTCAATTAATGACTTTGCTACCATTACACCACATGGTATTAGTCAAATCGCTGTCTCTCCATCTTGCTGGTCTATATAATCCTTAAGTAAGCGTTAACTTACAAGTTATAGGACCCTCATTTAGACACCAATAGAGACATAGTAAACTTTTAATACAGGCTGAATATTATTATTGATTTTCCTCTGAAAAATTGTCTTTCATTTGTTTCACAAAATTTCAGTTTCCTACATTGGAAAGTAAGCTTCAGTTGGCTCAAGAGGATGTTCAGTAATATGTATGCCCCTCACAAATGAAGGATTCATGGAGAAAATTGATGTCCCCTGTTGTAATTGTCCTTTCTCATAGCTGTCATGGGTTATGTTAAGACACCATATTCTCTTTTTAGGTTTTCTGGGAATAGTGCTGGTTTGAAATAGGATATCTGGTAATAATTATGGAATTGGAGGTTTTCTTCCAGGAAGCCATTTAAAAATTTTTTTAAAATTTTATTTTAGAGAGAATAAAACCAAGCAAAATAAAACAGAATAAAGCCAATCAAAACAAGATGGTGTGACACAAGATTTCAAAACAAGGTAATAGGAAATCAACAATGGTTACCATAATGCCTCTGTTGTCTTCAAAATAGCTGCTCATATCTTCAGTCACAGTAAAATCAAACAAAGCAGAAACAGAATAGAACCAATGAAAAGAAAACAATGAATGCAATGCAGGACTTCAAAACAAGACAACTGTAAATCTAAAATGGCTACCATAACATAAAGCAAGTTTTTGAAGACAGTACATTGGGCTTGGTGCTCTGTTCTCATAAGCTTCACATTGTAGTTATTGATTGAATCGTTGCTTCCTGAGGGCTGCCACCTTTGTTACAAGTTGAACTGCACTAAAAGTCCAGGGACAGAAAAATGATTAGAGTTCATGAGTTCAGGGAGACTGCAAAAAGGATTTTGATATAGTTCTCTTTATTGTTCATGACAAGCTTCAATGTTCAGAAGGCTTAAGCTATTGTGGTTTCTCAGGCTGGGTAAAATTGTATGAATTATATCTTTAGCCAGATGAGGAAATTAACTATTTTCTTTTTCATTCTTTTATTTTAATGTCAGCTTTTATGTCTCTACTTGAAATTCCTTAATCATATTGAAGGACTGATTCTTTCTTAATGTAAGGGAGAAAGAAGCCTCCAAAAACAAAATAAAAACAAGCGTAAAGCAAAGATACTATTTTCTATTTTATAACTCATTGGACCTGATCAAATAGCCAACAAGTCAGATGAATAAATGCAAGAATCTACTGAATTCCTGCTAAGATTAAGTGGAAATAAATGCTTTAACATGTAGATTCCCAAGCTTTTTGGTGAGATGTTTCAATATTAATGGATATTTCTCATTTTTTTTCAAATCCAATTTATTCATAGACAGAAAGCAAAGAAGAAGGAGAAGGAGAAGGAGAAGGAGAAGGAGAAGGAGAAGGAGAAGGAGAGGAGATGAAAAACTACAACAAAATTTTAAAGTACATCAATCAGGGGCAAAAATGGTACATACATTGCACCTTGTCATCTCCAAATCATTCACCAAAGCGCATGACATCTGCCTTCTGTTGCTTAAATGAATACCAGTGTAAATCTTTCCCTTCAGTGAACTCAGAGAAATCAGCAATATAACTATCTTAAATACTTTTTATATACATATGCATACACATACATGATTTTTCTTTCAGTTTGTCACACTAATGAGACAATATGATGCCTACACATGTGGGTCATATTTACTTCAGTAACGAGTATGTTCTCAAGGTGTATTCATTACCTATAAAATGTCTAATTTATCATTCTTTATGGCTAAGTAGTACTCCATCGCATAACAATACCATATCTTTTTATCCATCCCTCAATTGATGGGCATTTAGGCTGTTTCCAACATCTAGCTATTATAAACTGTGCTGCTGTAAACATGGGTGCACATATATTGCTGTGGTATGATGTTTTTAATTCTTTTGGAAAATATCCAGAAGGGAAATAGCTCATTTGAGTGAGACCTCTAGTCCTAGATTTTAATTTTTATTTTATTTTAAAGGGGAAAATCCCAAGGAAAATAAAACAGAATAAAATTGTAAACCAGAATAAGTGATACAGGACTTTTAAACCTTATGAAATCAAGAATAGTTGCCACAATGCTTTTGTTGTCTTCAAAATAGCTGCAGATACCACCTTCAGACATATTAAATATCAATAGAGCATAATAGAATGGAAACCATAAAAACAAAACAATGAATGCAATAAAGGACATGGAAACAAGCCAATAGTAAATGTATAATGGCTTCCACAACCTCCTGCTATCCTGTAAATAGCTGCTCATGTCATTGTAGTTAACATAAAACAAAAGAAAATAAAAACTCAACCCCCCAGAAAAACAATGAAAATGATATGGTTTCCAAGCAAGGATATTCTCCCATGGGACCTGGTTATCTCCTTTCACAGTCTATGAATGGCTTTGACTCACGAAGAGAGGCTTGGGTCTGGCTCTGCCCAAGCTGGCAGCAGTCCGTACATGGCACTAATATCCAGGTGGGGGGTCTCTTCCTTGTGAGGCCTGCTTGGTTCTCTCCCTCTGCAGTCCATGAATGACACTGATTCACGAAGTCCTAGATTTTTGAGGAATTGCCCCTCTGATTTCCACAGTGGATGCACCAGTCTGCATTCCCACTAATAGTGGAGAAGGGTTCCTTTTTCCCCACAGCCTTTCCAGCATTTGTTGGTGGTGGTTTTCATGATCCTGGCCATTCTTTCAGGAGTGAGATGGAATCTCAGTGTGATTTTAATTTGCATTTCCCTAATGACTAATGATGATGAACATTTTTTCATGTATTTATTTGCGATTTGTATTTCTTCATCTGAGAAGTGTGTATTCATCTCAGATGCCTATTTTTGGATTGGATCTTTGAATTTTGGGGGTCTGATTTTTTTGTCTTTTTCCTTTTAATCAGTACCGGGGATCGAACTCATGACTGTCTGCTTGCAAGGCAAGCTCTTAAACCACTGAGCTAAATCCCTAGCCCTGGGGCTCTGATTTTTTAAAATTCTTTATATTTTAGACAGAAGTCCTTTTTTTTTATTAAGGAGAAAAAGAAAAAAAAAACAGAAATAGGATACAAGTTATACAGAATTTCAGAAATAAATAAACAATAGGAAATAACTAGTTAATAGATTACATATGGTTATCTTAGAAATAGTTGTTCAGGACTTCCGGGAGAACATGGCAGACAAATAACAACAGCCACAGAGGCTCTCTGAGATTACCAGTTTAGAATCCAAAGGGGTGCTGTGTGAGGAGTGCAAGGGGAGATGTACCCTGCTGACTGAGGAATGAACCAAGCTGAGAAAAACCAACTGGAAATGCAATCCTGATGCTATAACAGGAACAGATAAAATTTCAGTGCAGAAGCTGGATCCCACACCATTGGAAGCCGTGATTTGAATTTCCTGCTGCTGATATGGCACCCCAATCTGCACGGCAGGGAGAGAGACATGCAAAACCTCTGAGAGCTGGAATCGGCGAACCAAACAGCTTTGAGAGCTGGACTAGCAGGGAGCCATGCATCGACCTGCAGTGAGTGAGAAAAATAGGGACCCTTTCATAGACTAGGAGGCTCCAACAGAGGACATTCTGGGAATGAGCAGACTAGCCGGAACAGGGCCCTGCAGTGACTTTAGTCGCATATTCCCCTCTTAAGTGGGAGTGGTGGGGAGCACTAGGCCTGGTGATGCCACGTACTAAGATCCAGTAGGCTATCCCAAATCAGGTCCCTGTGCCTGGTGGTGCACCCTAGCAGTGAAACATTCAGTAGGTTGACCTGGAGGGGTGGGCCCAGCAGAGGCTGCCCAGCTCTGTGTCTCCCTAGTACACTGCAGTGGGGGGGGCACTTGGCCAGCAGATTCAAACAAACTGTAACAGACAAAGAGAGAGAGAGAAAAAAAACTGGGCCTCCTACAGACACTTGTATGAAAGGAAGAAAAAGTATGGGAAAAGGGAGCAACAAGAAAGGGTCCTCAGTACCCAATCCTGAGAACACTGATCCAGGAAAGGTAAATCCAAAAGAGAATGAAGACAGAAAACATGCAATATCAGACATGGTAACTAAAGACATAAAGCGGTATCTCCGGAGCCTCATAGATGAGTTCAAAAATGAAGTATTTAATGAAATAAAGCAAGAAATAAGTAGAATAGTTAGAAAAATGCTAAGCACCACCCAAGAAAAAAAGATGGTGGAATGGAAGAACAGAAAAAAAGGGAGAATTGTTTGATGGAGAAAATAGGGAAAACATAGAACACGTGAAGCAAGTTCAAAGAGATTACCAGGAAACTAAAAATTCTATTGAAAGCTGGCATAACAGCTTGAAAGTAACTAAGGATAGATTATCAGAACTGGAGGATAGATTTGTAAGGTGGGAGCATGAAATGAAAAATTCTTAAAAATAACAAGAAAACAAACAGCAATAATACAAAGACTAGAAGATGATAAGAGAATCTATAACTTAAGAATTAAGAACAGAAAAGAAGAAGTAGGGACTCAAACAAATGGACTACAAAAGCTATTTCCAGAAATAATCCATGAGAATTTCCCTAATTTAGCAAAAGGTAAAGATACTCAGATGTATGAGGCATACAGGACCACAACCACCTACAACACAAACAGAGCTACACCCAGGTATATCATAATCAAAATTCCAGAAATCCAATATAAGAACAGAATATTAAAAGCCATTCAAGACAAGAAACAGATCACTTACAAGGGAACACCTGTCAGAATTATAGCAGACTTTTTGGCAGAAACCATCAAATCACGAAGAGCATGGGGGGAAATAATTCAAGCTTTGAAAGATAATAACCTCCAGCCAAGATTGATATATCCTGCACAACTGTCCCTAGAAATTGATGGAAAAACGAGGTGCTTCCAGGATAAAGAGGCACTAGGGGAATTTGCAACCACCAGTTCAACTCTACAGAGATTACTGCAGGATATTCTAAAAATGAAAAATACCAAGATTCCAGAAACAGTGGCAGAGTGGCCACAATGAATGGAGCAGAAAGCAAAATGAAGAGGACAAACTGACAACTAATGACAGAAAAAGAGCTCAACAGAAATGAGGCAGAGAAGTTTGGATGGTAGAAGCAGCCATTTTGGAGAAAACAAGACATCATAATAGGTAGTGCTGATTTAGTATCATCTTGTTTTAAAGTTCCATCAAGCTTTTGTTCTTCTGTCTCCATCAGTTTTAACATGTTGTATCTTGTTGGATTTTATTATATGTGATAGTATAAACAAAAACTTTTATAGAAAAGGAGATTATACATAAACCATTGTTCATTTTCTGTTAGTTGATTCTAAATACCCTGTAATTCTGTCATTCTCTTGAATGGTTTTACATTGTCTTGATATGTTTGATGCTACAGTATATGAAGTTATACCCAAAGATTTTAAGGGAAGAGACACTATGGTAACTACTATTATGTCGAGATTATCTTGTGGTGAAACACTATTTTGCTTAAATGGCTATGTTTTTACCTGTGCTGTTTTGTTGTTGTGCCCTCTTTTTCATTTCAATCTCCTTTTTATTATCTACTTTTTCATTTTTATCCTTTTAATTAAGGGAAAAATAAAAATAGCAGGATATATTATAGTAACCAACTTTGATTTCCTATTAACTTGATTTGAAACTCTGTATTGCTCTCACCATCTTATTTTGACTGATTTTCCTCTATCCTGTTACGCTTGATAGTACCAAGTTTGAAAGTATAGGCAACAACTACGAAGACAATAAGATTCATTGTGACGCCCATTCTGGTTGACTATTTTCTTCTTTTGAAGTCCTCTAATGTCTCCAATGTTTTGGTTTTATTGGTCTTATTCTTTACTGTTTTGTTCAATTTTATTATAACTGAAGATATAGGCAATTCTTTTTAAGATAACAAGAGGCATTATGGTAACCACTGTTGATCACCTTGTATTTTGTTTTTACATTATGTCCATCCTTTTGATTTGACTGACTCTGTCCTGGCATGTCACATTTGGTTTTACTTTCTTCAAAAAAAAAGTAATAAGAACTGTGGGAGCAGTGAAACCCAAGATGTGTAATTGTCATTGTATGGAAGAAGGGAGGGGAGAGTTCTCTGGGGGACATTACTGCATGTATGTTTGGGTGTGTAGGATGGATAACCATATTCCTGAGTTTTGTTGGATCATTGAACAAAACTGTTTGCAGTCTCACTGTTTGAAGGTCCCCTCTGTGTTCTTTAATTTTGTAACTTCAACAACTATTTCTAAGATGACAATATGTAATTAACTAGTGATTTCCTACTGTTTATTTTTTCTGAAATTCTGTATAACTTGTACCCTTGTTCTGTTTTTTTCTTTTTTCTCCTTAAATAAAATTAAAAAAAGAAATAGTTGTTCAAGTTACGAAATTAAAGCATGTAAAGTGCACTTTCAAACAGTGAGACTGGAAACAGTTTTGTTCAGTGATCCAACCAAACTTATTAATATGGTTGTCTATCTTATACACTTAAATATATATGTGGCTATATTCTTTAGAGCACTTTCTTTTCCTTTCTTTTGTATAATGACAATTACACATTTTGGGTTTTATTACTCCCACAGTTCTTATTACTTTTTTTTTGAAGAGAGTAAAACCAAATGTGACATAACAGAACAGAGTCAGTCAGATCAAAAGGATGAATATGTAATAGATAATGTAAAAACAAAATACTAGGTGATCAACAATAGTTACAATACTGCCTCTTGCTATCTTAAAAAGAATTGCCTATATCATCAGTTATAATAAAATTGAACAAAACAGTAAAGAATAAAACCAAACCATTGGAGACATTACATTGCTTTAAAAAAAATAATAGGCAACCAGAATGGGTGTCATAATGAATCTTATTGTCTTTACAGTTGTTGCCTATACTTTCAAACTTGGTACTATCAAGCAAAGCAGAGATGGTGAGGGCTATACAGGGTTTCAAATCAAGTTAATAGGAAATCACAGTGGGTTAATATAATAATGCATCCTGCTTTTTAATTTTTCCCTTACTTAAAAGGAAAAAATAAAAAGTAAATAAATAAAAAAAGGAGACAGATTTAAGAGGGCATAACAACAAAACAGCGCAGGTCAAAGCATAACCATTTAGGCAAAATAGTGTTTCACCACAAGACATCCTGACATAAAAGTAGTTACCATAATATCTCTTTCCTTGAAATCTTTGATTATAACTTGGTATACTGTAGCACCAAACATATCAAGATCATGTAAAACCATTCAAGAGAATGACAGTATTACAGGGTATTTAGAACCAACTACCAGAAAATGAACAACAGTTTCTGTATAATCTCCTTGTCTATAAAAGTTTTTGCATATATTATCTCATATAATAAAATCCAATAAGATACAACCCATTAAGACCGATGGAGACAGAAGAATAAAAGCTTGGTGGGACTTCAAATCAAGATGATGCTAAATCAGCACTAGCTATTATGATGTCTTGTTTTCTCCAAAATAGCTGTTCCTACCATTCAATCTTCTCTGTCTCATTTCTGTTGAGCTCTTTTTCTGTCGTTTGTTGTCAGTTTGTCCTCTTCCTTTCGCTTTCTGCTCCATTCGTTGAGGCCTCTCTGCCACTGTTTCTGAAGTCTTGGTATTTTCCTTTTTTAGAATATCCTGCAGTATTCTCTGTAGAGTTGAACTGGTGGTTGCAAATTCCCCTAGTTCCTCTTTATCCTGGAAGCACCTTGTTTTTCCATCAATTTCTAGGGACAGTTGTGCAGGATATATCAATCTTGGCTGGAGGTTATTATCTTTCAAAGCTTGAATTATTTCCCCCCATGCTCTTTGTGATTTGAAGGTTTGTGCTGAGATGTCTGCTGTAATTCTGATGTGTGTTCCTTTGTAAGTGATCTGTTTCTTGTCTTTGATGGCTTTTAGTATTCTGTTCTTATATTCAATTTCAGGAATTTGATTATTATATGCCTGGGTGTAGCTCTATTTGTGTTGTAGGTGGCTGGGGTCCTTTATGCTTCACATATCTGAGTATCTTTACCTTTTGCTAAATTAGGGAAATTCTCTTGGATTATTTCTGGGAATAGCTTTTGTAGTCCATTTGTTTGTGTCCCTACTTCTTTTATATTCTTAATTCTTAGGCTGTAGATCCTCTTATCATCTTCTACTCTTTGTATTATTGCTGTTTGTTTTCTTGTTATTTTTAAGAAGTTTTTCATTTCATGCTCCCATATTACAAGTTTGCCCTCCAATTCAGATAATCTATCCTTAGTTTCTTTCAAGCTGTTATGCCAGCTTTGGATGGAGTTTTTAGTTTCCTGGTAATCTCTTTGAACCTGCTTCTTGTATTCTATGTTTTCTCTATTTTCTCTATCAAACAATTCTCCCCTTGTTTTCTGTTCATCATTCCACCATCTATTTTTTTCTTGCATGGTGCTGAGCATTTCTCTAACTATTCTACTTATCTCCTGCTTTATTTCTTTAAATACTTCATTTTTAAACTCGTCTATGAGGCTCTGGAATTATCACTTTATGTCTATTTGTGCCATGTCTGATATTGTATGTTTTCTGTCTTCGTTTGCATTTCCCTTTCCTGGATCAGTGTTCTCAGGATTGGGGATTGAGGACCCTTTCTTGTTCCTTCCTCTTCCCATACTCTTTGTTCCTTCCATGCAAGTGAATGTAGGAGGCCCAATTTTTTTTCTCTTTTTCGGTTACTATTTGTTTGAATTGTGCTGGCTAGGTGTTTCCACCCACTGCAGTATACTAGGGGCACACAGAACTGGGCAGCCTCTGCTAGGCCCGCCCCTCTAGATCAACCTATGAAGCTTCACCGCTAGGGTGCACTTCCTTGCACTGGGACCTGTGTTGGGCTCACCTACTGGGTCTAAGTCAGTACCATCATGCAGGCTAAACACTCCTGCTTGAGAGGGGAATATGTGACTGAAGTCACTACAGTGCCCCATTCCAGCAAGTCTGCCTGGTCCCAGTATGTCCTTTGCTGGATCCTCCTACTCTATGAAAGGGTCCCCATTCCCCTCACTCACCGCAAGTCGATGTAGGGCTCCTTGCTAGTCCTGCTGTCAACTCTGTTCACAGATTCCCACTCTCAGAGCTTTCGCACATCTCTCTCCCTGTCCTGCAGATTTGGACACTGCAGCGGCAGCAGGAAATTCAGATCATGGCTTCCAGTGGCGTGGTTCTAGCTTCCGCACTGAGATTTTATCTGTTCCTGTTATAGCACCAGGATTGGATTTCCCATTGGTTTCTCTTGGCTTAGTTAATTCCTGGGTCAGCAGGGTGTATTTCCCCTTGTTTAGGACTCCTCGTACTGCAGCATTCCTGGATTCTAATCAGGGTATCTCAAAGAGCCTCCGTAGCTGCTGCTATCTATCCACCATGTTGTTCCCAATTAATTAACTTTTTTTTGACAGAATTCCTTTGTCTGAGGGAGAGTTCACTAAGATCTTTTCCCAGTTTGTGGGTTTTCTTTTCACTATGCTGGAGATTTCTTTTGACATGCAGAAACTTTTTAATAAGAGGTGGTCCCAGTTATTGATTCTGGGAAGTATTTCCCATGTGGTTTGAATCCTGTTCACGAATTCTCTACCTACTCCAAGATTTTACCCAATTTGTCTTCCAATAGATTTAGTGTTTCTGTTTTAATATTTGGATCTTTGATCCATTTAGATTTTAGTTCAGTACATGGTGACAGGCATGGGTCTAGTTTTAGTTTTCAGCATATGGAGAGCCAGTTTTTCCAACACCATTTATTAAAGAGACTGTCATTCTTCCAGTGAACCTGTTTGGCCCCTTTATCAAAGATAAGGTGATTGAGTGTGTTGGTAGTTGTGGTTGCATATTCTAATCTATTCCATTGATCTTCAGCTTTGTTTTTATTACAGTACCTTGTTGATTTTTATGGATGCTTTGTAGTATAACTTCAAGTCAGGGATTGTGATGCCTCCTGCCTTGCCTTTGCTGCTTAGAACTGTCTCTCACATTATAGGTCTCTTCTGGTTCCAGATGAATTTTAGGAGTGATTTCTTGAGATCTATGAGGTATATTGATGATATTTTTTATTAGGATTGCATTGAATCTTTATAAAACTTTTGGGAGAATGGCCATTTTCACTAAATTTATTCTTCCTTTCCATGAACAAGGGATGTGTTTCCATTTTCTGAGATTTTCTTCAATTTCTTTTTTCAGTGTATTATCATTTTTCCTGTATAGGTCTTTCAGTTCTTTCATGAGAGTAATCCCTATATATTTCATTTTTTTGTTGCTAGTGTGAAGGGTGTGGCTTCTCTTATTTATCTTTCAGTGATTTTGTTGTTAATGTATAGGAATGCTATTGATTTTTGAGTATTGATTTTGTATCCAGCTACATTACAGAATTTATTTATTATATCTAAGAGTCTTTCAATGGAGTTTTAGGGTTCTTGTATGTAGAGTATCATGTCATTTGTAAACAATGATAATTAATTCTTTTTTTCCTATCTTTACCACTTTTATTTCTATCTCTTGTCTAGTTGCTCTGGCTAGTATTTCCAGTACTATATGAAATAGGAGCAATGATAAGGGACATCCTTGTCTTGTGCCTGATTTTAAAGTAAAGGCCTTCAATTTTTGTCCATTTAGTATGATACTAGCTGTTGGTTTGTCACAGATGGCCTTTATTATTTTGAGATAAAGAACATTTATTCCAGTTTTCTGTAAAGTTCCTATCATAAATGAATTTTGGACCTTATCAAAAGCTTTTTCTGCATCTATAGAAATGATCATGTGATTCTTACTTTTGGCTTTATCGATATGGTGGATTACATTTATTGATTTACATATGTTGAACAATCACTGCATGCCTGGGATGAATCCCATTTGATCATGGTGTATAACCTTCTTGATGATTTGCTGTTTACTATTTGCCAATATTTGATTGAAGATTTTTGCATCTGTGTTCATTAGGGAGATGGTCTATAGTTCTCTTTTTTACTTGGGTCTTTCTTAGGTTTTGGTACTACAGTAGTATTTGCTTCCAGGAATGACTTAGGAAGAATTGCTTCCCTTTCATTTTCACTGAAGAGTTTGAAAAATGTTGTGCATTAAGTCTTCTTTGTATTTCTTGTAGAATTCTGCAGTGAATCCGTCTGGGCCTTGGCACTTCTTTGTAGTAAGGACTTAATTACATTTTCAATTTCATTAATAGTGATTGGACTATTCAGCAGTTTTACATCTTCTTGATGTAGCTTTGGTTCTTCATATGTTTCTAGGAATCTGTCTATCTTCTGTGTTCTGAAACCTTTGAGAGTAGAGGTTTTCGAAACAGGTATTGATGATCTTCTGTATTTCTATAGAGTCTGCAGTGTTTTTGCCTTTTTCATTTCTTATTCCATGAATTAGATCTTTTTCTTCCCTTTTTAAATAAGGTTGATTAGGGGCTTATCAATTTTATTTATTCTTTCAAAGAACCAACTGTTTGATTCATCGATTCTTTGCATTGTTTTCTTAGTCTCTATTGCATTGATTTCTGCTCTGATTTTTATAATTTCCTCTCTTCTTTTGGCTTTGGGCTTGACTTCTTTTCTTTTTGTAGATGTTTGAGGTGTAATATCAGGTTATTTATTTGTATTCGTTCTGTTTTCCTGATGTGGGTACTCAGTGCAATAAATTTTCCTCTGAGGATGGCTTTCATTGCATCCCACAGATTCCGGTAAGTTGTATCTGTATTTTCATTTTCTTGTAGGTATTGTTTAATTTCTTCTTTAATTTCCTCTGTTACCCCTGATTACTCAGGGGTGTGTTATCCACTTTCCATGTGTTTGTGGGATTTTTGCAGTGTCTTTTGTCATTAATTTCTAATTTCATAGCCCTATGATCTGATAATATGCAAGGGATAATTTCAACTCTTTTGCATTAACTGAAATATGTTCTGTAAGCTAATATATGGTCTATTTTAGAGGATGACCTATGTACTGCTGAGAAGAATGTGTATTCTGATTTTGTTGGATGGAACAGTCTCTATACATCTATGAAGTCCATTTGTTCACAGTTGTGATTCAGTTCTGTTATTTCTTTGCTGATTTTGTGTCTGGTTGATCTGTCCCTTGGTGCCAATGGTATGTTAAGTTCTACTGTTATAATTGTGTTACTGATAATTTGGTTTTTCATTTCTTTTAATACTTGTTTGATATAACTGGTTACTCTGGAATTTGGTGCATATATATTAAGATAGTTATGCTTTCCTCTTGAAGTTTTCCCCTAACCTGTATGCAGTGACCTTCTTTACCTCTTGTGATCATTATTGGTTTAAAGTTCCCATTGTCTGCAAACAGAATAGCTACTACTGCTTTTTTTGTGTGTGTTCCTGTTGCATGAAATATTTTTTTCCATCCTTTGACTTTCAGTCTGTGAGTATCCTTCTGGGTTTCTTGTAAATAGCATATGGTTGGATTTTGTTTCTTGATCCATTCTCCCAGTCTGTTTTTTTACTTTGTGAGACCATTTACATTGAGAACATTTGCATTAACAGTTTTAACTGTTATATGTTGGTTTATTGTTGACATATTATCTTTCTGCTGTTGCATCTTTATCTTTCTGTTCTATTTAATTGTCTGCTTTGTTTAGTAGTTTTTGCCTAAGTGTTTCTTAATTGTCTTTCAATATTCTTTGCAGGGTTGGCTTGATGATCATGAAGTTCTTCAGCTGTTCTTTGTCATGGAAATATCTTATTTTTAATTAATTAATTTATTTATTTTAATTGATAACAGAGATCAAACTCACAACTGCCTACTTGCAAGGCAGGTGCTTATGCTGCTGAGCTAAATCCCCAGCCCCTGGAAGTATCTTATTTCATTATTGATTTTGAAGGACAGTTTTTCAGAGTACATCAGTCAAGGTTGGAAATTATTTTCCTTTAGGAACTGAAATACTTCACTCCATGCTCTTCTTGACTTAATTTTTTTTGCTGAGAAGTCTACTGTGATTCTGATAGGTTTTTCCTTTATAAGTGATCTGTCTTTTCTCTCTGACAGCTTTTAGTATTCTATTCTTATGTTGGCTTTCTGGAATGATGATTATTGTATGTCCTAGTGTAGTTTTATTTTGGTTATGAGTATTTGGAGTTCTATATGCCTCACTGATCCTGATGTCAGTTTCCAATCTCATGTTTGGCAAATTTTCAGCTATTACTTCTTTAAATATCCTCTTGACATCTTTTATGTTGTCCCCTTCTTTTTCATTAATCCCTATCCATCTTATGTTGGGTTTTTTTTGCATCATCTTGCAGTTGTTGTATTGTTATTTCCTGATCCTTGTTATTTTTAGAAGATCTTTCCTTACTGTTCACTAGCTACAATCTTGTCTTCAAGGTCTGAAATTCTTTCTTCACTTTCATTGAAGTGTTTTTTACAGCTTTCAATGGAATTTTTGTTTTCCTGTATATCTCTGTGCATCTGCTTTATGTATTGTTTGTTTCTTATATTGTTTGTCTAGGGATTCTATCTTTTTGTTTAGTTCCGCCAATGTTTTATCTGTGTTTTCTTTAGATATGTTTAGCATCTCCTTCATTTCTTTCATCATTTCTTGTTTTACTTGGGAGATTATTTCTAGTTTGAATTCCTTTAAAACTTCCCAGAATTGCTTCTTTGTTTCAGTTGCTATTATGTCCTATATTTCAGGTCTATGGAATATATTTTCTTTTATGTACATTGCTTGTAATGTACATAGAAGAAAGGTTTCTTTGGATGGGCTGGAGGTTTCAGATTGTAATTTGGTCTTTTGTTTTGTCATTTTCCTATATTTCTGTGTTTCAAGTGTTATTCCAATGCTTCCCCAGGGTCTGTTTGAAATCCTGTCCTATGCCCACCACTCCTGGGACTCTGGCCACACAGCTCCCCAGGTTGAGAGAGGGTCACTGGGGATGTAGCAAGCTGGCCCATGCCCAACCCATGGAACTGATGGCGCCTGCTTGCCCAGAACTCCAGAGTCCTTGAAGCACTGCTGGAAGCGGGGAGGTCACCGCAGGTTCACCCAGGACCCGCCACACTAGTTCAGTGCACCTAAAAGCAACAAAGTTCCCTGATCAGGGCTAAGCAAGGGTGCCAAACTAAGTGACTCATGGGAAAGTGTTCAGGGAACTTACACCTGGCCACCCAGCCTCTGAAACCAATGGTGCCCACCTGCCTACCCAGAACTCCAGAGTCTGCCAAGCACAGCCAGGAGCAGGGAGGTTGCTGCAGTCCTGCTCAGGACCCACTGCACTGGTTCAAAGCCACAAAGTTCCCTCTCCAGGGCCAAGCGAGGGTCCCAAACTAGCTGGACTCCAGGGGATTGTGCAGGGAACACTTACACCAGGCTGCCCAGCCTCTGGAACTGATGGTACCCACTTGCTTGCTTAGAACTCCAGAGTCTGCCAAGCACAGCCAGGAGTGGGGAGGCTGCCATAGGCCTGCCTAGTTCATGCCGTGCTGGTCCAGTGTACTGGGAAGCCACAAAGTTCCCTGTCCTGCACTGAGCAAGGTTCCCAAGCTAGTTGGACTGGGGAGAGGGGAGTCTGCGGGCACTTACACCAGGCTGCCCAGCCTCTGGAGCCGATGGCACCCACTTCCTTGCTTAGAACTCCAGAGCCCACCAAGCATAGCCAGAAGGGAGGAGGCCACTAAGATGCTATCTTTCTTCCAGTGAATGTGTTTGGCACCTTTGTCTGCAGTTCTTTCTGCATCTTCTAATCTACACCATTGATTTTTGAGTCTGCTTTTTTTTTGCCAGCACCACACTGCTTTTTCTTTTTATCACAGTAGATTTATAGTATAGTTTCAAGTCAGTGATGTGATGCTAGCTGTAATGGAAGATTTTCTACAAACTTGCACATATACAAACACATACACACTATTGAGTTAAAGCAACAATTTGCACAGAATGGGTGTTCAGAAACAGCTAGTTATTGTTGCTGTTATTTACATTGCTTATTGAATTCTCAGGGTATAAGGCTGGTACTATTAGTAGTCCTATTTATCAGATGGACAATAAGACTGAGAGAGACTAAATAATGTGCCTGCTGAAGAATTCTCATCAATCAAAGATGTGGAATGCAATTTTAATTCATTATTGCAAATCATATGATCTAAAGTCCTATACAGCTTGACTTTACAAGCCAAACCAACATTTTGGTTGGTTTAATTGTCCTAGTCTAATTCTTTACACTCAAAAACAGTATCTTTTACCACACCAAGGGTGGGCTTAATAACCATCTTCAGAGAAACTAGCATAAGAAAACTGTTTTAGTCTTCCATTTGTATGAGTCAAATATTCTTAAATAGAAAGTTATAAAATTCCATCTTGACTTGACTCTTGCAAAACAAAATAAAGTAAAATAAAAATTGTTGACTTATATAACTGAAGAGCTTTATCTTCAAAGAGACCTCAGATGGATAGATTAACTAGTGCAGATACCACCCAATGTCTTTGCATTATTTTCATCTGCCTTGGTTTTATCCTTACGCAAATAAATATGGCAAAATTGGCCATTGGAACACCAGGGTCATATTCTAGCAGACTAATAACCCTAGAATGTTATCAGGTGCTACTTCAAATATTTGCAATTTTTAAGCAAATATTCTATGGATCTAGGTGCTCATGCATCTAGATTTGGTCACAAGGTATAGTAAAGTAATCAGAGCAACTTCAGTCTATCTAGGTCTAATCATATTGTTAGTCCTCTATCTGTGGGAATGACGACTATTTCTTCAAGCTTCAATTGAGAAAAATCAAAATGCTCTGTCCATAAAAGGATGAATGAACGCTAGCTAGTCAAAAAGAGCTAGTGTCCATCTAGTCTGATGCACAGTTAGAAACACTTAGCATAAGTAGAGTCATTTCCCAAGATGATATATTATGATAACTATGCAAAGTTAAATTAAAACCAGAAATTTAATGAATATCTCAGTGTTTTCAAACTGCTATCATAAAATACCACAAAGTGAGTGGCTTATAAACAGCCCACATTTATTTCTTGCCATTCTGGAAAATAGAACATCCAAGATAAAGCTTGCTTGGTGTCTCTAGTTCTCCAAAGAAAGCTATCTTCTCTCACATACTATAAATCTCAGAAATGATCTCCCCTGGGCCTCAGGTTGTCACTTGAGCTTCTTTTGTAAGGTCACTAAGTCTGCCCACATTACCTGATAACCTCCTAAAGTCCCCACCTTCCAATATTATCAGCTTGGGGCATAAATATTTCAACATGAATTTTGGGGTGACAACACCTTTCAAAAAATACCAGTAACTGTGACATTGGAACAAAGATCTGTAGATGTTTTCTTTGTTGACTGGTGTTGAGTTATGACAGTAGAAAATCTCCATAATGAGATTATTTGTTTAATAATCATTAGTAGGATACTATAGATCAAGGATCCAAGTACTTTCTCACATCCATTTGTACTGCCTTCCCTCCCCCCCCACAATGTTTACATCTTTGATCCACTAATTTCTATGCTTTGTAGTTCTGTGGGATATCTACAGAAACAGAGGCAATGGGACATATAAAATCAAGATTTTACATGCAATCACACACACATGCACACACAGATGTAAGATAAGGAATGGGCTCACATAATCATGGAAACTGACAAGTTGTAAGATCTGTAATGTTAGTAGGCTAGTTAAAGGTTTACAATATCTAATAGGTTAGATCCCGGTTTGAAGTTCAAGAGCCAAGACAACCTATGGTAAATTTCTGATCCAAAGATTGGCAGGTTCCAGGCACAAGAAAACCTGAAATTTCAATTTGTGTCCAAAGACAGGACAAAGTTGATGTCCCAGTTTGAGGTTAGTAAGATATAAAAAATTCTCCCTTATGTGGGAAAGGGTCAGGCTTTTTGTTCTATTTGGGCATTTAAGGGAGTAACTATTCATTTCAGAGTATATGTGTGTGTGGGACAGTGTTCTTTGCTAAATTTACTGATTTAAATACTAATCTTACGTAAAATATCTCCAGAGAAACATGTAGAGAAATGTTTTACTCCATGACTGTCAAGTGAATATCTAAAATTAACTATTACACTAATTATTCAGCTGTTTATATAGACCAGAGTTGAGCAAAGTCAGGTTACTAATTGACTGGTTCATAGTTCATGTTCATATTTATTATTCTAACATTAACAGAGTGGGGCAGAGTCGAGCAAAGCATCATACGTCTCTGGCTTTTGTCACTGTAGAATCTTCCCTGTATGTGTGTCTATGTCCTGCCTATCATAATCACCTTACCAGAGACTGTTCAGAGGAGAAGTCATTCTGGGTTGGGAGGTCAGCAAACTTTATTTGATGGCTACATGGTAAGCATTTTAAGCTTGTCCAGCATGGTGGTTCTACTGTAACTACTTAACTTTGCTGTTGTAGGCTAAAGATATTCACATGTAATACATTGATAGACATAACTGTGTTCAATAAAATCTCATTTACCAAAATAGATGGTCAGTTCACAGGTCAAAGTCTGCACATTCTTCTTTTTGAATGGCTCTTTGTCCAGTCTTGAACAATTTCTTGACAGGTAAATACTGATCAAATCTTAACTTATTAATTTAAAGACAGCCTGCAGAATTTCTGAGTCTCTCTGTCTCTCTCTGTATCTCTGTCTCTCTGTCTCTGTCTCTGTCTCTGTTTCTCTGTCTCTCTGTCTCTCTGTCTCTCTGTCTCTCTGTCTCTGTCTCTCTCTCTCTCTCTCTCTCTCTCTCTCTCTCTCTCCCTCTTTTGAGACAGGTCTTACCATGTAGTTCAGGCTGGACTTAAACTCACTATGTAGCCCGGGCTGGCCTTGAATTCAAGGCAACCCTCTTGCCTTAGGGTCTCAAGTGCCAGGAATACAGGGTAGGGACATCACACCTCAGTTATCCTTTTGTGTTGGTCTCTTTTCTCCATTTCTCTCCCTTGCACACTAATTCCCTTGGTCTCCTCGACTCAGCTTAGTCTCTTCCATTGAGAAACACCACTAGGTTATAACGTACACTGTTCCTCTGCCATGGCTGTTCTTTTTGACTAACATCCAATAACTTTTCTTTCTGCAATACTGGAGATCAAACCCAAGTCTGCACACATGGTAGGCAAGTGCTTCACCCCTGAGCAACACCCCTGGTGTTAACTCCCTTAAGTACTTGGTGTTTCATATATTTTATCTAATTTGTGAGGGTATTTCAGGTCAGAGAATACACTTAGGACTAATTACTTTATATTGACTTCAAGTGAAAATCTCTAGTATTTTGATTTTAATTAGATTGTACTATCTTTTTTAATAAATGGAAATTAAAGCATTATTTGTGAAGGATCAAATGTATTTTGAATTTACAATTCACAGACTTATCAAGTTATCATAGACATAGAGACTCTCAATTTCCTCATTTGTATAATGAGGATAATTATGTGTCTCTTATATGATTGTTGGAAAGCTTCAATGAATAATACATGTGAAAGAATCTAGAGCTTATATATCTCTTACTCATAGTGGGCATAAAGATGTTATCTTATTTTCTCATGTTTGATATGCTGATTAGTTAGAAATTGATTGCAATGTTTTGCACTAGATGCTTGAATTGGAGCAGTACTAATGGAGGCAAGTAAACATAAATTTTGCTTTTATTAATTTATTAATAAATTTCATTAGTTTAATTGAACTGTTGGTGTCTGATTTGGGTAGTGGTAGTGAGCAACCTGTATTTCATTTTCCACCTATATTGCATAGAAAGAGCCGTTCAAAGTATGATTGCATCTGCCTTTTACAATTCTCTTTGGTGAAATGTCAGTTCAGGACTATTACTTATTTTCTAATTAGAATTTTAAAAATATATTTTAATTAGTGTCTTAATTTTGTAAAATATTGGATTCCATATGATATATTCATATGTGTATAAATATATTTTGATCATATCAATTCCACCAACACCCACCCTTACACCCTCACCTCATACTGTTACTCTTTCTTTTTTTCTAATAGTAGTCTGCCTAGGAAGTTTTTAACTAATGAACTTTGAGAATTATTTATATATTTTATTTAACTCCTTTATCATTCACATTATTTACAAATAATTTCTTCTGTTTTGTAACCTTCCTTTTCACCCATTTTTCTTGTCTGTTATAGAACAAATATTTTTAACATCAATGAAATCTAGTTTTTTTAATTCTTTTTTTTTTTTTTTTTTTGATTTGTTTTGTGGATCACGGTTTTGGTGTTATATTCTGGAGAGTTTTCCTAAATTGTCTACACTTGCGCAGTCTTTCAAAATTTTTGTATAAGATGTGAAGTTCAAGTCAAAATTTTGTTTTTGTTTTTGTTTTTGCTATGGATCTTCAATTGCTCTAGCATCTCTGGTTGAACATACTCTCTTTTCTCTATTAAATTATTTTTGAAGCATTTTGTAAAATCAGTTGTGCTCACCTATTTCTGGGTTTCCTATGATGTTCCATTACTCTGTCTACCCTATCTCCCAGTACTGCATAGTCTCGATTACACTGGCTATCTAAGATAACCCTTGGCAGGCTAATCCTTCTTGCTTCAATCCTTTTCACTTCAATCTTCTTCAAAATTATTTTACATAATCAAGCTTACTTGCAGTTGCATGTGTTTTAGAATAATCTTTGTCAATATTTACAAAGAAATTCTGATTTTTTAGGGCTTTTATCAATTTGTACATGTTGATCATTGTTGTTAGTTTATGATACAATGTGGCAGTTTATTTTATGTGCTAGCAAGGTTAGGGGTACTCGTATAGCTGGAAAATCATTTTATTTGTTCTTACTTTTGTGTTGAGTTCTGTATATGTTCTAGATATTAATGCTAACCAATGTCCTGAAGAAGGACTACTCCTTTTCAAGTAGTTTGATAGTTTTTTTAAAATTACATTTCAACTTTTGATCTATTTTATATTGATTGTTGTGTATAGTGAGAGGGGCATAGTTCTATTATTGTGCTTTTGGATAATTTTTCTTAGAAAAATTAAGTGAGAAAACCATTTTTTCCCAATCTTAGCTCCTTTCTCAAAAAAAGAAAAATGTGTCAGTTGTTTCTGACCTTTATAACTTCTCATGAGAAACATGCTGACACTTGAATTACTTTTTTCTCCTCGAGGTAAATTGTCACTTATCTGTCATTGCTTTCAAGATTTCTTCTAGTTTGTAGGTCTTGAAGTTTGAGGATGATGTTCCTGTGTGTGGATTCTTTTGGTCTTATTCTATTTAGAATCTGACTAGTTTCTCCAGTTTGTAGCTTTTTTTGGTCAAATTTGCAGTTGTTATTTACTTGAATAATTTTTCATTCATGCTATTTTTTCCTTCTCCAGAATGCCTGCATTATAAAGGTGACATATTTTGTTATAGTCCTACAGATTCTTGTTCATTGCTTTCTAATATATTTTCTCTCTGTTCTTCAGGTTGGCTAATTTTGTTGTTCTGTACTGCAGTTCACTGGTTCCTTTGTCCTCTGTATTCTACTGTTGAATCCACTCAGTCAACTTAAAAATTAAGTTATTGTCTTTTAGATTAAAAATATATTTGGGCTTTCTTTATATCTTCTATTTCTTGACTCAGACTCTGTAATTTTTCATTTCCTCCAAACATGTTCATAATTGTCATTGAAGCAACTTTTATTATAGGCCCTTTAAAATTCTTCTCTATGTTCTAAATTTATGTCTCAGTACCAACATCTGCTGATTGTCTTTTTTCATTCTATTTAAGAATTTCCTACTTTTTTCATGAAAAATGAGACTTTTCTGGAAAAACAATTGATTTCCTTTTTTACTAAAAACTGTATTTTGACAATTATGTAATGAGGTTTTGGGTCTCATTTAAACCTTTGCTACAAAAAAATCTTTGCTACAGCAGGCCTCCTGTGATAGCATTTCCGTGGGAAAATAAAGATCATCACTTAATTTTGTAGATGGGGATAAGAAGTCCATATTCCCCACTTGGCCTCACTTTCCTGTTGCTGGGTAAAGATATCTGACACCAGCAACTTATGGGAAGACAGATGTATTTGACTGATGGCTTCAGAGGCTACAATCCACAGTTGGTTCCCTCCATGGCAGAAATGGCACGTGGAAGGCCACTGTGGAGCAAAGTTACTGCGCCAATGCAGCTAGAGAATGAGAAAGGAGCAACTAGGGATAGGAACACAGCAGTCTAGGTCACACCCCAGTGAGCTGCTTCTTCAGATCAGACCCCACATCCTGACAGCAGAGGGAGATATGTACTTCTCAGTGGGTTAGCCCACTGATCGGTGTAGCAGCTCCATAATCCAATTGTCTTCCAAAAGTCCCACCTCTGAACACATGAGATTTGGGGGCCACTTTAACATGGGTGTTCTTTGTTACTGCTGGGAAGGAGTGGAGGAGCAGATTATCAATTATTTACCCACAAACTGTTCTCACTGGGACTGGACGAGTACATCAGCTTGGTGCTCCTTTGGCCTTCTTATGCTTTCAGGAGGGTAGTGCCCTGTTAATATGAGGTGTTGGTGAAAGCCCTTATTGTTCACTAAGCCTCTTGTCAGCAGCTTGCTAGAGAGAGAAGAAGGTAGCTCAATATTGTAGTTCTTCATGGGACTGGAAGTCAAATCTCCCTATGTGGCCTCCACTGACCCCAAGGGATGGGCATTTTATTCCATCCAGTTCTTTGTTGGCCTTCACTGACAGTTCCCTAACAGTGGGATTAGATTAGTTGTTACACTTTAATGACACTAGAAATCTAGTTTCCTTAGTTGGCTTTTAATGGAGTTTTGGATGAAGTCACTTATTTTTTTCAGTGCTGTTTGGCTGGAGTACGGTGGTTATTGCCTATTTTATTTTCTATCTTGCTGGGTTGCCAATTTTCATCTGTCTTGACAGGGAAGATTTGAGGAAGGAGTTTTGTCTGTGACTATTGGCATTTCCAGGTTGCTGAATTCTTTAACACTCATTCTGTTTTTTTTTTCTTTTTTCTTTTATGATTTTTTGGTATTGGGTATTGAACTCATGACCTGGTGCCTGCCAAGTAGGCGCTTGTGCCCCTGAGCTAAATCTCCATCCCCTACTCATTCTAGAATATATGAAGGAAGAGAAAATCTACAGACCTAATTGTTCAAAAATATCTAGGCTTCCAGGTACTGACACATTTTTTATTTTGGCTCAGATATTTTGAAATTTGTTTGTTCCTGTGTTTTCCCTTCCACAGAGGCTGAAATTTTAGCATTATCAGTTGTTATATTTTCATTTGCTTTTCAGGTTTCAGAAAATTTCTGTTTGGGATCTTCTTTCTGGATTATTTTTACCTCATGGGTTAATTTTTTAAAGATTAGTTTTATTTTACTTTTATTAAGGCTTTGTGATAGCTATGCATTTTAAAGGACCTATTCTAAATGCAGTTAGCAATTATTTGTGTGTAGCTTATTAATGTATTTTGAGATTTTTTGTCTTATTAGTGACTGTATGACATTGTAAAAGTCAGCGATCATTAGGAGATAGAAATCATAGCAGTTACTGTAATGAAGAGCCTATTGACTAGGCATTTAGAACTGGGAAAAGAGAAAGAATATTATGATACTATGGAAATAATCACTGCAGGAAGTAATTATATTTCTAGACTTAGGAAAAGAAAGAGAAATGAGTAAAAGGACTTAAATTTACAAGATTAGAGGAAGGTGTCCATGACTCTGAAATCTGGGCCTCAGAGCTTGGGATGCTGGTCCCTGACTCCAGGAAAAGAGCCCCTGAGGCTGTCTCAGCACACTGACAACAGTGGCTGGCTGTTCCTGACACTTCTGCAGGTGGAGAACAAGGCTGACTCCACAGGTGAGGAAAGACTGCAAAGTAAATTTAACTGATGCTATGAGAAAAAATTATCACTTCCCCTTCAGAAAATCTTTTAAATGTAACAAAATTTCAATACCTTCAAATGATCTCCATGTCTACTCACCTAAACTGTGATCACTCTTGCCTGGATTATTTAAGAAACCTCCTATGAGGAACCTAAATTTCCCTGCTGCACCTCCACATCCCTCTCTTTTTGTGTGTATATGTGTTCTGTTTGCCTCTGTTGTCTTCTTCCTTGCTATCCTATGCTCTCCCTGTTCTCCTCTCTCCTCTTCTGTCCCCTTGTCTCCTCTGCTCTCCTGGCTTTCCTTTCTTCTGCTCTTCTCAACTCTCCTCTCCTGTTTTTTCTCTCCCCTTTTCTCTCTTCTCCTCTCCTCTCCTCTCCCATTCCCCTCTCTTCCTTTCCCTTCCCCTCACTTCTCATCTTTCATCTCTTAAATCAAATAGCCAGTGTAATCCTGTTGAATTTATTTCCAGACATTTCATGCTCAAAATCCTCCATGGTCTTTTCATGTCACCCCTGATAAACTTCAAAATTATCATAATTATTACCAAGCCCTATCTAAGGCAGTCTACCTCAAGTTGTCTTGCACGACTGCATGGTTCCAGAAGATACTACCCATACAGAATACCATGTGTAAGATGGTCACTCTCTCAATTTATCTTCCTGACTTTCTTGCCTTTTAATTTGTTTTGTTTATTCTACCTCAATACCAATAGCTTGCTTACTATTCCTCCAGCATGTCTGTGTACTTTGAGGTCATTTCCCTTGTTCTGTTTTCCCTTCAAAATCAGTCATGGCTTCTATGCTTTCTACATGGGTTCTTTTTTCTTACAGCCTTAATTTTATTTAAATGTAATGCCATAGTAATTTTTCTGTCCTATTAAAATGTATCTATTTTTCCTGTTTTCCTGTCCCTTTTTCTTGGCTTATTTTTTCATATAGCACTTAATAGCATATCGTAAACTTTTTGTCAACTGATTATTTATCTCCCTCACCTCAAACGTAGTCTTAAAAGTTTATTTCATCTGTTTTGTCAGTGTTTCAAAAGCTAGAGCTTTGTGTAACACAGGTCTCAACGCACACTTGCATTTTTGATTGTGTAATATAGAAAACTTCTGTTACTGTTTCCATTCTCTATAAAGATTTTGTCTTCCTTGAAATAAAAGAAAAAATTTTTGTAACCTTAAACTCTAGAACAAAATGAGTCTGTACCGAAATGCTCATTTAATGTGTTAAGACATGAAATCTACAAATGGAAGTTAAAAGCTGATAGCAAATGTTGGAAGGGCTGTGGGGAAATAGGAACACTTCTCCATTGTTGGTGGGAGTATAGACTGGTGCAACCACTGTGGAAATCAGTGTGGAGATTCCTCACAAAACTAGGATTGGAAGTCCCATATAATCCAGCTTTCTTTCTCTCTTCTGGATATTTTCCCAGAAAAATTAAAAATAACTATACTACAGTTGTCTGTTAATTCATCAAGAAGGGCAGTTTGTGCTGTGATTGTTTGATTGTTTGATCATTTTTATGCCTAGATCTTATAGCCTGAACAACTTCTTCTATGATAGAAATATGCAATACAGTGCTGACTTCTTACTGCTTTTTTGAATTCTGTATTATTTCTATCCTTTTTTCTGTTTTGCTTTTTTAAAATAAAAAATAAATACATGTGTGTGACAGTAGAACTATACCATATTACTATTTATGAACATTATTAAAATATTATAGATGATTGCTATAGTCACTGTCCACTACAATCTAGAGCTCTAAGTGTTACCTAGTTAACATGAATACTAAAATTATTTTCACTGAAACTAGAATATTGTCTTTTGAAATGCTTTTTGGAAGGCTAGTTTTGTACCTTTTAGACAAAATGCAAATTTAGAATTAAGTATAAAAGAAAAGAAGAAAAATATCTTCTGAATCAAACATATATATGCCACTGAGAAATTTAACATTTAACATTTTGCATGGACTTTAAAGTTTAGTCTTTAAGAATTTCTAATAACTGTTCTGTTCTGACTTGTTTTGTTATGTCATCTTTTATCTTAATCTTTTTTTAAATAAAAAAAAGAATTACTAATAGACTGATGTAAAAAGTTTCATTACTTTTATTTGACAGAGACACACATTTAGGCAGAATGACAAAATGCCATGCACTCAAGGTGAACTTTGGAGTTACAAAATGTACAGGAAATTAGCACAAATCGATGTGCCAAGCTTGTTAGTGTTCTCAGGCCAATCACTATAAAAACATTGTTACTACCCAGCCTGGCGGAACTCTCTCCCTTGCCTGGGGGCCAGGCTGTGGCTTCCTGCCAGGCACAGTGAGTCTGGCTGAGCCATGGAACTGCGTCCCAGCCTGGCGGACATCTCTCCCTCACTTGGAAAAACACTTGAAGCTTGAAAATATAGGAAAATGACAAAACAAAAGACCAAAATGCAATCTCAAAATTCAGCCCATCCCAAGAAAGCCGAGGAAATATGTGCATAGAAGAAAGTATATGCCACATACTTGAAATACATGAAATAATAGTTACTGAAATAAAGAAGCAACTCTGGGAAGCCTTAAAGGAATTCAAACTGGAAATAATCTCTCAGGTAAAAGAAGAAATGATAAAAGAAATGAAGGAGATGCTGAACATATCTAAAGAAGACACAGTTAAAAAATTGGAGGAAATAAACAAAAAGATAGAATCCTTGGATGAACAACACAAGAAACAGAATATATAAAGCAGATGCAAGAGATATACAGGAAATCAAAAACTCCATTGAAAGTTGTAAAAACCGCCTTAATGAAAGTGAAGATAGAATTTCAGACCTTGAAGACAGGATTGCAGCTAGTGAACAGGAAAGGAAAGATCTTTTAAAAATAACAAGAAATCAGGAAATAACAATTCAACACCTGCAAGATGACACAAAGAGGAACAAAATAAGGTTGAAAAGGATAAATGAAAAAGAAAGGGACAACATAAAGCATGTCAAGAGAATATTTAGAGAAGTAATAGCCGAGAATTTCCCAAACATGAGATTGGAAACTGATATCAAGATCAATGAAGCATATAGAACTCCAAATAGCCATAATCAAAATAAAACTACACCCAGACATATAATAATGGCCATCCCAGAAATTGAACAAAAGAATAGAATATTTAAAATGTCAGAGAGAAAAGACAGATCACCTATAAAGGAAAACCTATCAGAATCACAGCAGACTTCTCAGCACAAACAACAAAGTCAAGAAGAGCATGGAGGGAAGTATTTCAGATCCTAAAGGAAAATGATTCCCACGTAGACTGATGTACCCTGCAAAACTGTCTTTCAAAATTGACGGACAAATAAGATACTTCCATGACAGAGATCAGCTGAAAAACTTCATGATCACCAAGCCAACCCTGCAAAGAATACTTGAAGACAGCCTAGATACATTTAGGAAAAAACCACCAAGCAAAGCAGAAAATTAAACAGAACAGAAAGATAAAGATGCAACAGCAGAAAGATAACATGTCAAAAATAAACCAATATATAACAGTTATAACCATTAATGTAAATGGTCTCAATGCACCAATTAAAAGAAACAGACTGGAAGAATGGATCAACGAATAAAATCCAACCATATGCTGGCCTCAAGAAACCCATCCAACCCAAAAAGATATTCACAGACTAAAAGTCAAAGGATGGAAAACAATACTTAATGCAACAGGACCCCCCCCCCCAAAAAAAGCAGGGGTAGCTATTCTATTTGCAGACAATGAGAAATTCAAGCCAATAAAGATCAGAAGGGATAAAGAAGGTCACTACATACTAGTTAGGGGAAAACTCGAAGAGGAAGAGATAACTATCTTAAATATATATGCACCAAATTCCAGAGCACCCAGTTATATAAAACAAGTACTAACAGAAATGAAAAACCAAACTAGAAGTAACACAATTCTAACAGGAGATCTTAACACACCATTGACATCAATGGACAGATCAACCAGACAGAAAATCAGCAAAGAAATAAAATAACTGAATCGCACCTGTGAACAAATGAACTTAATAGACATATACAGATTATCCCACCCAACAACAGCAGAATACACATTCTTCTCAGCAGTATATGTGGCATTCTCTAAAATAGACCATATATTAATTCACAGAACATATTTCAAAAATGCAAAAGGGTTGAAATTATCTCTTGCATGTTATCGGACCATAGTGCTATGAAATTAGAAATTAATGATAAAAGATACTGCAAAAACCCCATAAACACATGGAAACTGAATAACGCACTCCTGAGTAATCAGTGGGTCACAGAGGAAACTAAAGAAGAAATTAAACAATACCTACAAACAAATGAAAACACAAATACAACTTACCGGAATCTGTGGGATGCAATGAAAGCTGTCCTCAGAGGGAAATTTATTGCACTGAGTTCCCACATCAAGAAAACAGAATGAATACAAATAAATAACCTGATGTTATACCTCAGACATCTAGAAAAAGAAGAACAAGTCAAGCCCAAAGCCAAAAGAAGAGAAGAAATTATAAAAATTAGAGCAGAAATCAATGTAATAGAGACTAAAAAAAGTCCAAAAAATCAATGAATCAAAGAGTTGGTTCTTTGAAAGCATAAATAAAATTGACAAGCCCCTAGCCAACCTTATTAAAAAAGGGAAGAAAAAGCTCAAATTCATGCAATAAGGAATGAAAGAGGCGAAATCACTACAGACCCTATAGAAATACAGAAGATCATTAACACCTATTTCAAAAACCTCTACTTTCAAAGGTTTAATAACACAGAGGAAATAGACAGATTCCTAGAAGCATATGAAGTACCAAAGCTAGGTCATGAAGAAGTAAAACTACTGAATAACCTAATTTCTATTAATGAAATTGAAAACGTAATTAAATCTTTACCTACAAAGAAGAGCCCAGGCCCAAATGGATTCACTGCAGAATTCTACAAGAAATACAAAGAAGACCTAATGCCAACACTCTTCAAACTCTTCAATGAAATTGAAAGGGACGTAATCTTTCCTAAATCATTTCTAGAAGCAAATATTACTCTAGTACCAAAACTTGAGAAGGACCCCCCTGAAAAACAGAACTACAGACCAATTTCCATAATGAACACAGATGCAAAAATCCTCAATAAAATATTGGCAAATAAGATGCAGCAAATCATCAAGAAGATCATAGACCATGACAAGTGGGATTCATCCTAGGTATGCCAGGGGTGGTTCAATATATGTAAATCAATAAGTGTAATACACCATATCAAGAGGGCCAAAAGTAAGAATCACATGATCATTTCTATACATGCAGAAAAAGCTTTTGATAAGGTCCAACATTTTTATGATAAGAACCTTGCAGAAAATTGGAGTAAATGGTCTTTACCTCAATACAATAAAGGCCATCTATGACAAACCAACAGCCAGTATCCTACTAAATGGCCAAAAATTGAAGGCCTTTACTTTAAAATCGGGCAAAAGACAAGAATGTCCCTTCCTATTTAATATAGTACTGGAAATACTAGCCAGAGCAATTAGACAAGAGAGAGAAATAAAGGCATAAAGATAGGAAAAGAAGTTAAATTATCATTATTTGCAGATGACATGATACTCTATATAGAAGATCCCCAAAACTTCATTTAAAAACTTCTAGATATAATAAATAAATTCAGTAATGTAGCTGGATATCAAATCAACACTCAAAAATCAATAATATTCCTATACACTTACAACAAAGTCACAGAGAGAGAAATAAGTGAAGCCACACTCTTCATACTAGCAACCAGAAAAATGAAATATTTAGGAATTACTCTCCTGAAAGAAGTGAAAGACCCACACAGGGAAAATTATAATACACTGAAAAATGAAATTGAAGATGATCTCAGAAAATGGAAAGACATCCCTTGCTCATGGATAGGAAGAATAAATATTGTGAAAATAGCCATTCTTCCAAAATTTTTATACAGATTCAATGCAATCCCGATTAAAATACCATCAACATACTTCATAGAACATGAGAAATCACTCCTAAAATTCATCTGGAGTGAGAAGAGACGTAGAATAAGAGGGACATTTCTAAGCAACAAAGGCAAGGCAGGAGGTATTACAATCCCTGACTTGAAATTATACTATTCTAAGCAACAAAGACAAGGCAGGAGGTATCACAGTCCCTGACTTGAAATTATACTACAAAGCAACTGTAGTAAAATCAACATGGTACTGGAACCAAAACAGAGCCAATGATCAATGGAATAGATTAGAAGATACAACTACAATACAAACACACTCAACCACCTTATCTTTGACAAAGGGACCAAACATATTCACTGGAAGAACAATAGTCTCTTTAATAAATAGTGTTGGAAAAACTGGTTCTCCATATGCCGAAAACTAAAAGTAGACCCATGCCTATCACCATGTACTAAAATAAAATCTAAATGGATCAAAGATCTAAATACTAAAACAGAAACACTAAATCTATTGGAAGATAAATTGGGTGAAAACCTTGAAGACATAGGAGTAGGTAGAGAATTCATGAACAGGACTCAAATTGCACAGGAAATATTTGCCAGAAGCAATAATTGGGATCACCTCTTATTAAAAAGTTTCTGCATGTCAAAAGAAATCTTCAGCATAGTGAAAAGAAAGCTCACAAACTGGGAAAAAATCTTAGTGAACTGCCCCTGAGACAAAGGAATTCTGTCTAAAACATATAAAAAATTAAGAAAACCTCAGACCCCAAAATCAAAGAAGCAATCCAAAAATGGGCATCTGAGATGAATAAACAATTCTCAGATGAAGAAATACAAATGGCAAATAAATATATGAAAGATGCTCATCATCATTAGTCATTAAAGAAATGCAAATTAAAACCACACTGAGATTTCATCTCACTTCTGAAAGAATGGCCAGGCTCAAGAAAACTACCAACAACAAATGCTGGAGAGGCTGTGGGGAAAAAGGAATGCTCCTGCACTGTTGGTGGGAGCATAGACTAGTGCAACCATTGTGGAGGTCAATCTGGAGATTTCTCAGAAATCTTGGACTGGATGCCCCATTTGACCCAACTATTCCACTTCTAGGCATATTCCCAGAACAAGTGAAAGCATCATACCACAATGATATATGTGCACCCATGTTTATAGCAGCACAATTTGTAATAGCCAGATCTTGGAAACAATCTCAGTGTGCATCAACTGAGGAATGGATAAAGTTGTGTTATTTTTATACAATGGAGCATTACTCAGCTATAAAGAATGATCACATTGAGATATTTATAAATAAATGAAGGCAGCTTGAGACCATACTCATAAGTGAAATAAATCAAAGTCACATGTATAAATACCGAATAGTTTCCCTAGTGTAAAAAATGATAAGAATACATAAAAGTATGTGGTAATCATGATTCCCAATCATATTGGTTTGAAGCCATATAATGGTTGCATTCATTAATTCCAATAGTTTTAACCTGGGTTGTTCGATTTTAGTATCTGTGATACTATGAATAGCTATTTTAAAGAAAACAACACATCATAAAAGCTAGTGCTGATTTAATATCATCTTGTTTTGAAGTCCCATCAAGCTGTTGTACATCTGTTTCCACTGATTTTAACATGTTGTATCTTACTATATTTTACTATATGTGATATTATAAACAAAAATTTTTACAGGCAAAATGATAATATAGAAACCGTTGTTTGTTTTCTTTTAGCTGGTTCTAAATACCCTGTAATTCTTTCATTCTCTTGAATGCCTTCACATTGTCTTGATATGCTTGACGCTATAGTGTACAAAGTTATACTCAAATAATTCAAGGAAAGAGGCATTATTGTGACTACTATTATGTTAGATTATCTGGTGGTGAAACACAATGATGCTTAAATTGTTCAGTTCTGACCTGTGTTGTTCTGTTACAATGTCCTCTTTTATCTCAATCTCCCCCCCCCCTTTTTAATTAATCTATTTTTTCTCATTTTTTTCAAGTAAGGGAAAACTAAATTAGAAAATAGTGGGATATATTATAGTAACTTTTTGTTTTCCTATTAACCTGATTTGAACCCCAGTATCGCTCTCCCCATCTTGTTCTGACTTTACTATATTCTATTTTGTTTGATAGTATCAGGTTTGAGGGTATAGGCAACCACTTTGAAGGCAATAAGATTTACTATGATGTCCATTATGGTTTGACTATTATCTTCTTTTGAAGTCTGTAAGGTCTCCAGTGTAGGTTTTATTGGTCTTGTCCTGTACTGTTTTGATCAATTCTATTATACCTGATGATATAGGGCACTCTTTTAAAAAAAAGCAAGAGGCACAATGGTAACCATTTTTGATCACCTGGTATTCTATTTTTGCATCATGTACTATGCCCACCCTTCTGTTCTAACCGACTCGTTTTGTTTAGTTACATTTGGTTTTATTCTCTTCAAAAATAGTAATAAGAACTGTGGGAGTAAAAAAAACCCCAAAAGTGTAATTGTTATTGTAAGAAAGAGAGGAAAGGAAGGTGGTCTAAGGGATATAACTGCATGTATGTTTGAGTGTGTAGGATGGAAAACCATATTACTGAGCTTTTGTTGGATCATTGAACATAACTATCTGCAATCTCACTGCATGAATGTCTACTTCATATGCTTTAATTTTATAATTTGGACAACTGTTTCTAAAGTGACAATCTGTAACCTATTAACTAGTGTTTTCTTGCTGTATATTTTTTTTCTTGAAATTCTGTATTACTTGTACCCTTTTACTGCTTTGTTTTTTATTTCCTTTCTTTTTTCTCTTTAAATAAAACAAAACAAAACAAAAACATTGTTGCCTCTTGTCTTGTGGTTCTCGAATTGTTTAATTGAAAATTGTGGGCTTTGTGTTTTGAATTCAGCATAAGAAATAATGTACTCAGTGACTTATAAAATGCACTATCATTTTCCTCTTGATAATCTGCAGCAAGTAAGAAACCAAAATGAAAAATACATACAAAATCAATCTTTTTGAGAATCAGAAATAGGAAAAAATATAATAAACCCCTGAGTGTATTATGTATACTACAATAAGGTATCAGAAACCTTCTACTATGGTTAGGTGTGGCAGTATTTGGGGACTTGTAATAGTATCACATGTCAAGTCAAGTTCACATTGGAAATTAAATTCCCATGGTTGTTATTTTTGTAATTGCTCTTCATAGCTTGCATTTCTTAAAACTGGTTTAAAAATGTTAATTTCATTAGAGAGGAATGCACCAGATATAAAACTATGATAGCTGCAAATGAGATTATTAATGTGAAAATCAAAAAAGAGTAAAATTACTGCTGAGGGTTTGTTTTTAGTTTCCTCAAATGTTTATTCTCTCTGTAGTCCCCAGGTACAGATTGTAATGAATATGCTAGCCATGTCAGGGCCTGGTTTAAGTTGCACAGTGTAAGAGCTTTGTCTGATTGTCACAGGGATGTGATCATACGTAGGAAATTCAGGAGTTTGGTCTGGTTATTTCTATAGGCTTAGCCTTCTCATCTTTCTGATGTTTACAAGAGGATTTATGAAAGGGTTTAGCAGGGCCAAATGAGCAAAACAAAATCCTCTTTGGACTGCAAACACATTTTCTTAGTTTAATTTTGTAATGAGTGGTATTCTTAGACAAGGTTTTATTTCTCAGAAATAGAATAATATGTGTTAATAAAGTCATCAATATACATGCAGTATCTTTGCATTTCTTTTCAAATACTTGGTTTAATAGCAGATAAAAGTGGTATATTTTGTCAAATTTTCAGTTCAACCTTATTCACTTTTAGGAGTGATTTAAATTCTCAATATCAAAAATAAATAAAAGTCTATGATTTTGTGGTCAGCTATTTTTATATTTTACTGCTCAATTATTATTTACACTTTATTCTCTGGATAAAAAATGCATATAGTTCTCATGCTTTAGGTTTCTAGGCAGTATGGAGCTAGAATTGGGAGTGCCTGGAGATTTCATAGGGAGATGCCAGTGGGAGGTGGAGGTGTCATGTAATGTGACATGGAGGCAAGGGGACTTGATTACAAAAAATATATATATTTTAAAAATGTTTAAGAACTAGATCCTAATAACAAGAAGATACTGATGAAAGCTATTATGGAAGACCTAAATGTAAACACAAATGTGGAAGATCTATATTCATGAGATGAAAGACTTACTTTAATTTAAATTATAATTTTTCCCAAACTGATCTACTGAGTCAATGAAATGACAACCAAAATTGGAGCAAGAGGCTCTATAGAAATTAATGTTTCAACTTTACAATTTATATTGAAATATAGAAAACTAGAATAGACAAAACAGTTTTGAAAAAGATCAAAGTTGGGAGACATAAAATGATAATCAGCATCATGTGTTGTTGGGGAAATACAAATGATAAATCTAATCAAATTTTACCACTCCCATTTCAGAATGGATAGGATTAAAAATAAATAGTTGATAAAATGAGGGGAGAATGTGAAACACCTGCCCTGTGTTGCTGGTGGAAATGTAAAATCATGGCATTATTTTGGAAAGTAGTTTGGGAGGTTCTCATTATAGTTCAACATACATTTGCCTTCTCATGCAGGAGTTCTACTTCTAGGTATGCACATGAACACCTGTACATGGATGTTTATAGTAGTTTAAAAATGCCTGAAAATCTGAGATTACTCAAATTTGTCTTCAACTACAGATTGAACACATTGTGATATATTCATAGATTAGAATATTGTCTTTACTCATTTATTTTAAAGAGAATCAAATCAAATCAACCAAAACAGAATTAAGCTAATCAGATGAGAACAATGAAAAAGATACAGGACTTCAAGATAATAGGAAATCAACAGTGGTTACCAAGGGGCTGGGGATTTAGCTCAGCGGCATAAGCGCCTGCCTTGTGAGCAGGCAGTCGTGAGTTCGATCCCCAGTACCGATAAAAAGGAAAAAGACCAAAAAAAAAAAAAAAAAAAAAAAACAAAACAAAACAAAAAAACAACCCCAGTGGTTACCATAATGTCTCTTGCTTACTTCAAAATAGCTGTCCATACCTTCACAGATAATAAAATCAAACAATACAAAACAGAGTAAAACCAAACAAAACAAAAGAATGAAAGCAGTACAGGACTCCAAAACCAGATAGTAGGAATTTAAAAATGGCTACCATTATACACCCCATTATCTTCAAAATAGCCACCTATACCATCACAGTAAAATCAAACAGAACAAGACAGAATAAACCAAACATAACAAAACTATGAAAACATTACAGGAATTCCAAACAAGATAATGAGAAATTAACAACAGTTACCATTTTCCCTTTTTAGACATTTACTTCCATATCATTTTCACAATATCTATTATACATTTTGAATCCTACTAACTCCTTCAGTTTCTATGCTTGGAGATAACACAGTTTTAACCTGTAAAAGTCCAAACCATTTTATCCATGAGCATGTTCTCAAGTTGCATCCATTTACCTACAAGAACCTCGAGACTATCCCTCATTATAGCTGAGTAGCTTAAAAGCATACTATAAAAAACACAATAGGTGTACCTCAAGTAAGTTATGCCAAATGAAAGAAGCTAGATTCAAAGGGTTATGTGGTACATGACTGCAGTTATTTGATATTCTGGAAAGGTGAATCATAGAAATCAAAAACATACCAGTGTCTAGGGTTTGGGGAGGGTTTTTCTTTGTCTTCTTTTCACTATTAACCAGGTACAAAGGTACTCTTAGAATATAGAACTATTCTATATCTTGATTGTAGTGATAGTTTCATAACTATATATGTTTATTAAAAATTTCAGGGCCAATTTCAGTGTAGTAAATTATGCCTTAATTTAAAAAAATGAAAGCAAAAACTAATCATATAAAGATATCACATTACAGAGGTAATTTTTGTTTTCTTTTGTGCATTTTTGTAGCAACTAACCACAATAAAATTTGGCAATCTATCAAATTCTATTTAAAAAAAAACACTGTGTAAATCCTGAAGATCTGGAAGCCATTGGGTTAGGTTGGTGATACACAAAATACAGTGCCAAGACAAGCTGAACCAACAAATTTTCTGAACTGACTCACTGCATTAGAAACTTTACTGGCTCAGCTCAGCCACCTATGACTTACTACATATGCTGGGACCAGGTGATTCTAATACACATTAGTGTTGGAGAGCCACATCATGGTTCCTTTACTCAGTTCTTCACTCTAGTATGTGGTTAAGAGTGAAACAAAACTAATTTTGAATACCTTAATGTGTTAAGTACTTAATCTTTCAGGGTTTGATTTTTTCCTCTTTAAATGAAGAATTTTAGCCAGTCATGGTGGCATACATTTATAGTCTTACCACTCAGAAGACTGATGCAAGAGGTTTCCATGAGTTTCAGGTAAGTCTGCATTGCATAGTGCGTTCAAGACTATGTTTGAGCTGCTTAGCAAGACCACCACCACTTCCCCTGCCAGATAAAGAATATTTTAGGAACTATCTTCTGTGAGTGCTATTAAGTTTTAGGCAAAATTACAGTGTTTAGCACAGTCTAAGACCAAGCAATGTCTTTATGAAAGGTAGTTAGCTTTAAATGTTACCTGATTTGCATTCTTAGAATTTTGCTTTATATTCAATGTATATAAATCAGATTTATCTTAAGTAGACATTTCAAACTGATAGATCACTGTCACTATTGCATTGGCAAAGTGCTCAAAGTTCTTTAAATGTTTTCCCTTGTAATTAATAAGATTATTTTGATTTTTTCTAGAGGAAAATACTACTTGAAAGAGACTGGTTGGTGCTAAGGAGACATAATCCTTCACTATTTTGCAGAAAGAGTACCTTTGTTTACTTATATGTATTTTAGTTAATCATTATTTGGGCTATTGAAACATGGAATTAAAATTTAAATTAAATTCAGAATTTATCTGAACAACCTAATGTAAAATATTCAGTAGCAGACTTGAATATGAAACTTTGTTTTCCTGATTCAAAATTTATTTCCAACACAATATTGTAAATCTAAAATATAGCGTGTATATGTGGAAATGTGTGTGTGCATGTTTGTGCTGAGGGAGAAAAATTGATTGAAAACAGGAGAGGGCAAAGTAGAAATCATGTATAACCATCAAAGATGAGAAAATAAAGTTTAAAAAGTGCTCTCAATGTCTGATATACAAGGAACCAATAATTTTGTGCCAGTTTATCAAGTTGGGACTAAGGATTGCCAGATAAAATAGTTTTTTTTTTTTTCCTGCAGTAGGAGTCGAGAGGTCCTTGATATTATCCTTCGTTTTTTGCTTCCTGCAGGTGGCAAGTACTTGTTTAATTATTCATGTGGCTTAATAATGCAAGCACTTCTCAGATAGAGAGCTGCCAGAATATTCCACCATGACCCTTTCACTTCATGTTCTAGAGATTTATTACCTTTCCCTTGATTGGGAAAGTAGCAGACTAACAAATTTATTTCCATTTTGACTATGTTTACTTGCATATCTGATTCAATTGAACTGGAAAATAGAAGTGGAATCTTTTGCACTAGTAATGTTAGATTCCACCTTGACTTGATCCCCTAGCATGGCAATGTGAAAAAATAATAAATAATAATGGCTATAATAATGGTAAAATATGCATACCATATGGAATTCATAGTTTCATAATATCAGCAAACCATAAAGTTTTTTTTCAATGGAATTCTGTTTTGAAAAGGTAGTTGAACAGGCTTACACATTAGAGAGATGTAAAAAATGGCACTGACTTGCAGAAGTGTAACACTTTAGTACTTGGTTTTCCTTTGCTGAAAGAAAAAAATTGATATTTCTTTAGCTCTTTTGATAAACAGGATAATTTGATAGACATCTTTGCTCCTATTACATTGAGATGTTATGTATTGTGTTTTTACAGGTTTTCCAAGTGTCTCAGAATCACCTTTGGAAACTTTGGGACCTCTGGGACTCTTGTTAGAGAATCTGTTCTTCCCATTGTGTGGTGTGACAGAAAGAGGAGTGGTTTGTCTCTTCCTGTGGGACAAAGCTTGCCATCAAGCCCAAAGAGTGCAGGTGGCTGACTGTCTTCCCCACCACCCTGTCTGCAGGAGTCTCCTCAGCTTTTGTTTTGACTGAGGACACATGTTTTCTGTTTTTCTCCTTTTTGTTTTGTTTTTGGTTGCTACTGGGAATCAAACTTAGGATCTTGCGCCTGCCAGGCAGGTACTACACCACTAAACTATATTCCCAACCCTCTTTTTTTTCCTTTTTAAAATCACTACACATTTACAATATTCAGTGAACACATCACTTGTGGAAACCTGGCATGTATACATATCACATCTTCACCTTTTTTTACTTCCCTCTTTTCTCCCAATCTGAGATCTTCACTTCTCAAAAAGGGGTATCTCCCCATCTCATCATCTGTCTTACTTTTTCTCCTTAAATTATTTGAAGTTTGGGTTTCTCATACAAGAAAGACCACATGATATTTAACCCTCTGTGTCTGATTTATTTCCCTTAGTGTTAGAAGGACACGCTCTTTCTGAGGAGTTTGTAGTCAGTGATAAAGCAGGGTCTGGACATTTTTTTGTGACAGAGGAGACTCTTTCACAGGGAAGTCTGCGGCAGAGCTTCCTACTGTGTCACCTGAAGATGATGCTAATCTGTGTCATACCATGAGGCTCTCCCTGTCAAATCTGGCTTCCTCCATGTTTTATCTTTCAAAGTCATTATTTCTCAATAAACTGTGACTCTACCCTGTCATCTCAGCTTCTGCTTCCAAAAGCAGATGGAACAAGATCAGTTCCTATAAAAATGTAAACAGGATGATGTATTAAAGAACAAAACTTCCTTTCCTGGTGCCCTTTCCATATTTCCATCTCCGTTCCAAATCTTCATACATCTGCCCTTGTATGCACAATTATTTATTTATTTGTATTTATTAGTGCATATTTGTCATACATATCACATTCTTGGGGGAGTTGGGACATGTGCGTAATGCATCTTCATTCTTTTTCTTTTTTAAATTTTTTCCCTCCCTATCTTCCTCTCTACCTTCATTTTCAGTTTCTCTTATAGGAGAAACCATATGACGGTTAAGCTTCTGTGTCTGATTTATTTCATTTAATAATATGATCTCAGGGCCAGGGATTTAACTCAGCAGTGTAAACATCTATCTGGCAAGTCCAAGATCGTGAGTTTGAACTCTGGTATCAAAAACAAAAAACAAAAACAAAATAAATAAACAAAATCAATGTGGTTTCAAGGTCCATTTTCCTACAAATGACTCACATTTTCCTTTTGGCAGAGTGGTACCCATTGAGTATAAATACCATGTGTTCTTTTTTTTTTTTTTTTTTTGTCTTCTTCGTTTTTACCGGTACCAGGGATCGAACTCACGACTGCCTGCTTGCAAGGCAGGCACTTATGCCCCTGAGCTAAATCCCCAGCCCCAATACCATGTATTCTTTATTCATTCATCCACTGATAGACACCTAGGGTGCTTCCAAGGTTTAGCTATGGAGAATGATGTCTTTAACACTCTTGGGAAGATACTCGTAAGGTAAATAGATGCATTACATGGAATTTTTTTATTTATAATTTCTGAAAATTCTCCATGTTGATTTCAAAATGATTGTACTAATTTACATTCCCACCAGCAGTATAGAAAAGTTCTTGCAGCTTCATCAAAATTTTTATTTCTTGATAATAGTTGTGCCTTCTCGAAAAATATGGAATCTTGGTGTTTTAATTTTGATTTTTCTAATGGCCAGAAATATTGAGCATTTCTCCGGGTCAGTCAACCTGCAGGAGCTTTCACTGTGTTATTGTATGCCACGCATATGGAATTGGTTTGGGATGACTTATTGGGTCCCAGTCAGAGGTGTGACCCAGGCCAAGCAGATCCTACCAATCTGTTCTGGGAAGGGAACAACTGACTGAAGTCACTGCTGTTCCTTGTTCATGCCCATTTTGCCCGATTCCAAAATGTCATTCAGTTGGTCGCCCCTTTCCCATGGGAGGGTCTTATTCCCAGCACTCACAGAGGGTCAGTGCAAGTCCCTTGATGGCCCTCTTCTCCATTGGGCTCGCAGACCTGCGACTGGCTCCAGCAAGTCACAGTGGTGGGAGTTCAGCGGCTCTGGTGAGTTGTGGCAGCGCAATTTGGGGCACTCCTGCAAGAACACTGTGGCCGCTAATTTAACTCCTCTAATAGTAGTCCCAGGACTGTGTGTTTGACCAGCTCTTTTCCCTTTAGTTTCTTCTTGGGTCGAGAGGTTCCATCTCCCTCTGTCCGGACTTTTCCATGATGTTTTATTCTGGCATCTGAGTTGTGTGTCTCAGGGAACCTCTGTATTCTGCTGCTTATCAATGTGCCATCTCTTATTATGGAGTTTTTGTAATTTCTTTTGGCATTAATTTCCAGTTTCATGGCACTATGTTCAGACAATATGCATGGGGTATTTTAAATTCTTTTACATTTACTTAAGAATGTTATATGGGCTAGGATATGTTCTATTTTAAAGTATGTACCATGTGCACCTGAGAAGATTGTATATTATGATGTCATTGGTGGAGTGCTTTGTACACATCAAAAAAGTCCATTTGTTCACAAGTTTGCTTGAGTTCTATTCTTTCTTTGCTGAGTTTTTGTTTAATTGTTCTGCCTCTTTTTGACAATGGCGTGTTAAGGTCCCACATTTTTATTATATTTTTGCTTATTTGATTTATCATGTCTATTAATATTTGTCCTCCTTAGCTGGTTGCTCCTATATTTGGTGCATATATATTTATGATTACTACCTCTTCCTCATGAAGTTTTCCCCTAATGAGTTTGTAGTGATCTTCTGTATCTCTTTTGATAATTCTTGGCTTGAAATTCACATTGTCTGCAAAAAGAATAGCCACCCCTGCTTTTTTTGGCAATCCTGTCACATGGAGTATGGTTTTCCATCCTTTGATTTTCAGTCTATGCATTTTCCTTTGCATTAAATATATTTCTTGTATACAGCATATTGTTAGATTTTGTTTCTTAATCCATTCTGTCAATCTGCCTTCTTAATTGAACTGACCATTTATTGTAATGGTTATAACTGATATGTATTGGCTTATCTTTGTCATGTTATACTTCTGTTGTTGGTTCCCTACTTTTAATCCTCTGTTTAATTGCTTGCCTTATTTGTTGGCTGCTTGTTCTTTTTATTGGAATTATGATTATTTCTGCCTCTTTCTGGAATATCTTTCAGCCTTCTTTGTAGGGTTGGTTGGGTTGCCATGAAGTTCTTCAGTTGTTCTTTATCTTGGAAATATCTTATTTCTCCATTGCATTTGGAAGCTAGTTTTACAGGGTACATCAGTGTCGGTTGGAAGCTCTTTTCATTCAGTTCTTGAAATATTTCACTCCATGCTTTTCTTGATTTGATGATCTGCATTAAGAAGTCTGCCATGATTCTGATAGAGATTTATTTATAGGTTATCTGTTTCTTTTCTCTAGCAGATTTTAATATTCTGTTCTGCTGAATTTCTAGTATCTTGATTATCATATGATGAGGTGTCATTTTGCTTTGGTTATGGCTAACTGGAATTATATATGCCTTACTTAGCTGAATTTCAGGATCTTTGCTCATGTTGAGAATTTTTTGCTATTATATCTGTAAATACTCTTTTTATGACTTTTGTGTTGTCTCTATTTTAATTTATACCTATCAATCTTATATTGTTTCTCTACATCATCTTGCAGCTGTTGAATTGTTATTTCCTCATTACTTGTAATTTTTTTTTTATACCAAGGATAGAACTAATGACCTTATACTTGCTAGGCAGGCACTTATCCCACTGAACAAAATCCCTGGCTTCCTTGTAATTTTAAGAGCTGGTTTTTTATCATTAAAAATTTTTTTTTATTTTAATGATAGTACAATACAGCAAAAAAAAAAAAAAAAAAAAAAAAAGAACAAAGCCAATCAAAACAATACAGTGGACTTGGTACAGAACTTCAGAGCAGGATGCTGGGATAGCAAAAATAGGTACCATAGTGTATCTTGTTCTCTTTATGATAATTGTCCTTTCAATCAGGTATAGTGAAATCAAACAAGAAATAGAACACTATAAAACCAGTCAAAATAGAATATTGAATAGAGTAAAACAATTAATCAGAACAAAGCAAAACAGTGAACACAACATTGGCCTTCAAAGACAAAACAGAAGAAAATCCTCCATATTTGCTATATTGCATACTGCCATCTACTAAAAGATGCTCAGACCTCTGGCCTCAGGTCGGCATAATTAACTAAACAATACATACATTTAGTTGCTTTATGTACCTTAGTTTCTATCAACTCAGACTGACCTTGAAACCATTCAGTTGCTAATGGAGGAGCACAGGAGGTTTGATTCTCAACCCGCACACTGGTAGGCTCATGGGAGACACTGACTTATTCTCTCCTTGGTGCATCCATGGCTTGCACCACTTACCAGGAAGATTGGCTCATTGCTTTCTTGGTTGGTTCCCCAAGTTCCAGCATGGCTGTGTCTTGGAGATTCTAACTTGTTTTCTCCTTGGTGTGCATGTGGCTCACTCTTGACACTTACCAAGAACAATGGCTTGCTACTTTCTTGGTTGATCCCCCAAGTTCAAGCATGGTTGATTCTTGGGAGATGCTGGCTTGTTCTGCTGTCTCCTTTCATGATCACTGATTGGAATCAGTCTTTGAGATCTAAGAGCTTATATTCAGTTTCATTCATACAGTTTTGCCAGCTTCCATAGAAATTTCTGATTTCCTGAATATCTCCTTTAATCTGTTTCATGTTTTCTAATTGTTTTCTGTGTTGCACTTCCTGTGCTTCTCAAATTTTTTCTATGTCTTCTTAGGATATATTCAGCAATTCTTTCATTATGTTTGCCATTTCTATTTTTACCTGAGCCATTATGCCTAATCTGATTTCCTTTTCAGCTTCCTAGAATTATTTCTGTACTCCCCTTGCTATCATTTTAGAGACTGCAGTAGTTTGATTTCCAAATTAATCCATGTCTCTGTCTCTTGGACTTGATCTGGATAGGCTGAAACTTTGAGATTGCATTTTGTTCTTTCATTTTGGCATTTCTCTGTTTCCCCTGAATCAGCTGGATATCAAGTCCTTGTAGCTTCCTATTCTGTTGGGCTGTCAGGCATTGGTTCCCCACTGAGAGTTGCTGTTGGTTCTAGGTCACTATGCACAGACAGCTGGTCTCCACAGCCTTCACTGAGGGTTCCCAGATAATTGCAGGTTGCTAGCCACAGTTCCCCTATCCCTTAGGGATTCAGAGATAGTTTCCAGATGTGGATGGTTCATTGAGTGCAGACTCCCAGTCCTAGAAGGCTTCATTGAGTGGTTCCAGATGACTGAGTCTGTGGACAGACGCTCACAGGCCAAACGGTTCCTGGACGACTGTAGATTGCTGGGTGCAGGATTCTGATCCCTGAAGGCCTGAGAGATGGTGTTTGGGTAGGCAGGAACCTGGTCACAGCTTCCCAGTTCCTAAGAGTCTCACCAAGAGTTCCCAGATGACTGCAGGACCCTAAGTACAGACTTCTGGTACTTGCAGAGGTGGTGTTTGAGTATGGGCAGGCATCTGGACACAGCTTCCTAGTATCTAAAACCCTCACTGAGAGTTTCTAGACTCAGACTTCCAGTCTCTACAGGCATCAAAGATGGTATTCAGGTGTGAGTGTCCTCTGTAACCAGCTTCTCAGTCCCCAAGAGTCTCAATGAAATTTCATAGATGACCGCAGGACATTGGGTATAGACTCTCGGTCCTGTGAGGCTCACAGATGGTGTTTGGGTGTGGGTGGGCCTCTGAGTGCACCTTCCCAATCCCCTAGAATCTTGTTTTACTTTCTGAGACAAGGGTGCACTATGCTGCCCACAGTAACATCATAGTGAACTCACAATTCTTGTGCATCTGCCTCCTGAAAGCTAGGATTGGGACATTCTGCCAAATGTAGATTTTTTTCTATAAATTTCATTACAGTTTTATGCTTACTTATATCCGTGAGGCTTTTTTCTGTTTGACACAGGATCTTATTAAGAAATTGAGGGTGGCCTTGAGTTTACTTTGTAGCTCAGGTTAGTCTCAAACTCACAATGATCCTCCTGCCTCAGCCTCTCTTGTGCTGGGATTATAAGTGTGCACCATCATGTCTGGCTTGTGTGCAGCCACACCTAGCTGAGACACTTTTATTTAATTCTTATATAATACAATGTGTGGAAGTTTAGGGTTTTGCTTATGGATATCCAATAGTTATAGCATCACTTGTTAAATGTATTTCTTTTTTTTGGGGGGGGGTCTGGTAAGGTACCTTTGGCTGTGTGCCTGTCTTTATGACAATACCACATTGTCTACTTTGTGGTAGTTTTACAGTTAGTCTTAAAATCAGAAACTGTTTGGTTGCTAATTTTGTTCTCCTTTTTCTAATTTGTTTTGATTTAAAGGCATGACTTTAAAGATAGATGTTAATAGAAGAATTTATATTGTTGTATTATTACTTGAAGGGAATTTTCTTTATTTTTTTTTCAGTATTTTTGAGCCAGCCTCTTGTTGTGTAGTTCAGTCAAGCCCTCATCTTCCTCTGTAGGCCAGGCTGACCTTGAAGTTACTATCATTTTCCTGCTTCAGCCTTCTAAGTGCTGGTATGGTAGGCATGTGTCAGTGCCCAGCTGACAGTTATATTATGCCCAATTAAAATATCACTTTTATAGGGGAGCTAATAGGGGTTTTGGTCAGGTAATTATTTTTTTTTCAAAAACTTTTTTATTAAAAAAATTAAAAAAAGAAGGAGATTAAGATAAAAGAGGACATATCAGCATAATAACACAGGTCAGAACAGATCAATTTAAGATACATAGTGTTTCACCACAAGATAACCTGACATAACAATAGCTACCATATTTTCTTGAAATATTTGAGTATAAATTCATATATTATAGCATCAAACACAACATGACAGTGTAAAACCATTCAAGAGAATGAAAGCATTGCAGGGTATTTAGAATCAACTAACAGAAAACAAACAATGGTTTCTATATTATCTCCTTGTCTATAAAAAATTTTGTTTATACTATCACATTGGCCAGGTAATTGTTAAACAAATGCTTAACTGCAAAGACATCTGTGACAATAGCAGGTGCTTCTCTGGCCACCAGCCTGGAGAGAATTTCTTGACACAATGCAATCAGCAGTCATTGTTCAGATCCACTTAGCATAACATCTGAACCTCAGCTTTCTGAAATATTTCTTGTTGGATGGCAGAGTAATGGGAAGTTTACAGGTGCTGGTTACTATAACCTTCAGTGTTTTTAATGAAGACCCCACTGAGTCCTCAGTACCTTAACTTGGTGCTCAGACCTTACCCTGTGGATAGTATTGCTTTATCACTGCTTCCATTGCTGTAAAGTTGCACTGCTGGGGATAAAGAATATCAATCATTAATTTCCAGGCAGGATGTGGAGGGCATGAAAATCTGGAACTCTGGTAGTAGAGGGGCCAAAGAAGGGAAGAGTCAGCTGTTGCAAAGAATGTGAAGAGTTCTTCCTGAAAATGCCACTGTGAACCAGCGAGCTGGAGGCACCGAAACTGCTGTAAGTAAATGCAGACTCCAGATCAGTGGGAGAGTGTCCTTAGATTCACTTTCTTTTAACATTTAGAAAAAGGAGATCAGTAATGATTTTACAGACTGGCCACTGGAATATTTCAGGTATATAGTTGCAATTAATCAAAGCATCTAGACAGGCATAGAAGTCTGACATTTGATGATTGATGAGGTAAATATGGGAATAAGCAGGAGAGAAACAGGAATGAATTATCACAAATGCACATATATTTGGTATGCATGGGGACTCTGAATCAATTAATGCAGTTAGTGGAGCTCTTCAAGTTTGGTCAGGATCAATATGCTTTATAAATCAGCATTTAAAGTATCTCTTTTTCTAGAACCTCAAAACACATAATCATCCTCCAATTGATTGTACAGCCTTGACTAGAAGCTAAGTACACAGTGGCGCATAGTGAATCATACACTTAGTCTTAAAGCTATGTGAGAAAGGATGTTTCATCTTTTGTCCCATGCTATCCTCATGTAGCTGTGTGGAATAATGTGGATGACTGAGAAATTTCATATTAATCCATGTTTCTTTATTGGAACCAGGAGCTATTGAAATGCTATGAAATCTCTTATCTTTCTCTATAATATTTTGCCTGAAAGTTGACAAGTGAATAGGAATTGGAGGTTAACATCTATACGTTGCTTAATGTAGGTCTCTGAAAACTTTGTTTCCTGTGGATAATTGTTTCTCTTTTGTTGTTATACTTAGAACCTCTGATCTCACAGTTTTTTAAAATAATTTATTTAAGGAGAAAAAGAAAAAAACAGAAAAAGGGTACAAGTTACACAGAATTTAAAAAAACAGTAGGAAATCACTAGTTAATAGATTACATATTGTCATCTTAGAAATATTAGTTCAAGTTACAAAATTAAAGCATATACATTTGACATGGAAACAGGGAGACTGCAAACAGTTCTGTTCAATGATCCAACAAAAACTCAGTAATCTGGTTATCTGTCTTATACGCTTAAATATACATGCGGTTATATCCTTTAAGTACTTTCTTTTCCTCTCTTTTGTACAATGACAATTACACATTTTGGGTTTTAATACTTCCACAGTTCTTATTACTTTTTTTTTGAAGAGAATAAAACCAAATTTGACATAACAAAATGGAGTCAGTCAAATCAAAAGGATGGACAAAATGTAAAAACAGAGTACAAGGTGATCAACAATGGTTGCCATAATGCCTCTTGCTATCTTAAAATGAATTGCCTATATCATCAGTTATAATAAATTGAACAAAACAGTAAAGAACAAAACCAATAAAATCAAAATGTTGGAGACATTACAGGACTTCAAAAGAAGATAATAGTCAAACAAAAATGGGCATCATAGTGAATCTTATTGTCTTCGCAGTTGCTGCCTATACTCTCAAACTTGGTACTATGAAGCAAAACATAATAGAGTAAAATCAATCAAAACAAGATGGTAAGAGCAATACAGGGTTTCAAATGAAGTTAATAGGAAATCAAAGTGGGTTACTATAATATATCCTGTTATTTTTATTTATTTTTTACCTTAAAAAGATAAAAATTAAAAAATAAATAATAAAAAAGGAGATTGAGATAAAAGTGGAAATAACTACAAAACAGCACAGGTCAGAACATAACCATTTAAGCAAAATACTGTTTCACCACAAGATATCTTGACACAAACATAGTTACCATAGTATCATCTCTTTCCTTGAAATCCTTTTGAGTATAATTTTGTACATTGTAGCATGAAACATATCAAGACAATGTAAAGCCATTCAAGAGAATGACAGTATTACATGGTATTTAGGACGAACTAACATAAAATGAACAATGGTTTCTGTATTATCTCCTTATCTATAAAAGTTTTTTTAAATATAATCACATATAATAAAATCCAATAAGATATAACATGTTAAGACTGATAGGGACAGAAGAACAAAAGCTTGATGGGACTTCAAAACAAGATGATATTAAATCAGTACCAGCTATTATGATTTCTTGTTTTCTCCAAAATAGCTGTTCATACCATCCAACCTCATTTATGTTGAGCTTTTTTTTGTGTCATTAGTTGTCAGTTTGTCTTCTTCATTTTGCTTTCATTGTGGCCTCTCTGCCACTGTTTCTGGAATCTTGGTATTTTTCTCTTTTATAATGTCCTGCAGTATTCTCCGTAGAGTTGAATTGGTGGTTTCCAACTCCCCTAGTTCCTCTTTACCCTGGAAGCACCTTGTTTCTCTATTAATTTCCAGGGAAAGTTGTGCAGGATATATCAATCTTGGCTGGAGGATATTGTCTTTCAAAGCTTGAATTATTTCACCCCACATTTTTCGTGATTTGATGGTTTGTGCCAAGAAGTCTGCTGTAATTCTGATGGGTATTCCTTGTAAGTGATCTGTTTCTTGTCTCTGACAGCTTTCAATATTCTGTTATTATGCTGGATTTCTGGAATTTTGATTATTATATGCCTGGGTGTAGCTCTGTTTGGGTTGTAGGTGGCTGGGGTCCTGTATGCCTCATAGATCTGAGTATCTTTACCTTTTCTCATATTAGGGAAGTTTTCCTGGATTATTTCTGTGAATAGCCTTTGCAGTTCATGTTTGTATGTCTGCTTTTTACTTTACATTCTTAATTCTTAAGTTACAGACCCTCTTATCATCTTCTAGCCTTTGTCTTGGTACTGCTTGTTTCTTTATTATTTTTAAGAAGTTTTTCCTTTCATGCTGCACATTACAAATCTGTCCTCCAGTTCAGATAGTCTATCCTTAGTTTCTTTCAAACTGTTATGCCTGCTTTCAATAGAGTTTTTAGTTTCCTGGTAATCTCTTTGAACCTGCTTCACGTATTCTATGTTTTCTTTATTTTCTCCATCAAACAATTCTCCCCTTTTTTTCTGTTCTTCCATTCCACCATCTGTTTTTTCTTGGGAGGTGCTTAGCATTTCTCAAACTATTCTACTTATATCTTGCTTTTCTTGGTTAAATACTTCACTTTCAAACTCGTCTATGAGGCCCCAGAGATATCACTTTATGTCTATTGGTGCTGTGCCTGATATTGCATGTTTTTTGTCCTCATTCTCCTTTGCATTTACCTTTCCTGGATCAGTGTTCTCAGGATTGGGGACTGAGGACCTTTTCTTGTTGCTCCCTCTTACAATACTTTTTGTTCCTTCCATACAAGCGTATATAGGAGGCTTAGTTTCTTTCTTTGTTGGTTACAGTTTGTTTGAATAATCATGCCAGCTCAGTGTTCCCACCCACTGCAATGTACTAGGGAGACACAGATCTGGGCAGCCTATGCTGGTGCCCCTCCAGGTAGCTCAACCTTCTGAAGGCTTCACTGCATTAGAGTGCACTGCCAGGCACAGGGACCTGGTTTGGGCTAGCCTACTGGGTCTTAGTCCACAGCATCACCCAGGTCAAGCACTCCCCATTTTTCCTGCTTGATAGGGGAATGTGTGACTGAAGTCACTGCAGCATCCTGTTCTGGCTATTCTGCCCAGTCCCTGAATGTCCTCTGTTGGAGCCTCCTAGTCTATGGAAGGGTCCCCATTCCTCTCACTTACCGCAGGTTAATGCAGGGCTCCCCACCAGCTCTGCTCTCAATTTGGTTTGCCAATTCCCATTCTCAGAGCTTTCGGGTCTGTATCCCTGCTGTGCTGATTCAGATGCAGCAGCAGCAAAAGGAAATTCAAGCCACAGTTTCCAGAGGCATGGGCTCCAGCTTCTGCACTGAGACTTTAGCTGTTAAAGTCATGGCACCAGGATTGCATCTCCAGTTGGTTTCTCTCAGCTTAGTTCATTCCTGGGTCAGTAGGGTATATCTCCCTCTGCTTAGGACTCCCCATACTGCACCATTCCTGGAATCTAAGCTGGCTATCTCAGAGAGCTGCTGTTATCTATCTGCCATGATCTCACAGTTAATGCGCTGCCTGATTTCATTCTTAGGGAAGAAGAAAAAACTCAACAAATATGTAAACAGTGAGGAAACAGGTAACTACAAATGAAACAGTAAAATGTTTAATACTAATCATCAACTAGTGATTTCTTTCTTTCTTTTTTTTTTTTTTTTTTTTTTTGTGGTACTGGGGATTGAACTCGTGACCTCGCACTTGCCAGTTCTTACTGTTTATTTTTTTCTTTGAAAATATGTATTATTTCTACCCATTTTCTTTTTTGTTTAGTCTTTCTTTAAATTAAAAAAAAGACACTACAGTACCCAGCACTGATCCCAGAGTGTCATGATGTGAAATCCAGGAATACTATTATTCTTTGTTCAGAATCATTTTAGCCTGCTTTAGTTTGTTGAATCGCAACATAAATGAAGATATGGATAACTGCATGTATGTTTAAGTGTATAGAATTGACAATCATATTATTAAGTTTTTGTTGAATAGTTGAACAGATCTGTTTGCAGTCTCACTGTTTGAATTCCCACTTTATATGTTCCACTTTTGTATCTTGAACAACTATTTATAAGAGGACAGTATATAAAGATCAACTGGTGATTTCTTACTGTTTATTTTTTCTTTGAATGTATGTACTATTTCTACCCATTTTCTGTTTTGTTTAGTCTTTCTTTAAATAAAAATTTAAAAAAATGTTTAATACTTAAGTTGCATGTTGCTTGATCAGTATGTTTGTGAGAATTAAATGTACATCCCATGTTTCTGAGATTTTGAGATGAAAGTCATTAAACCTTTCAGTGGACTATCTTACAGCATTAAGTGTACTAGTAACATTTTTCCAAATTCTTCTGAAAGCTGAGACATGTGCCTCTTAGTATCATCAGGAATATTTTTAAAGATTCACTCTTTTTTTATGTACTCAGTTTAGTTTAAACACAATATTACTAAGACTTGATATGATCAGACATTCTAATTGTAACACATCTTATAGACTTCTGTTTGGGTTAATCAAATTCCTAAAGAAAAATCTTTAACTTACTTTTTAAAATTTTCTGTGGATTAAAAACTAGAGGTCAACTTAACACCAGTTAATTTGAATCAGCATGGTGCTGAGGAAAGTTGCCAGCATAAGAGACATGGAGAGGAAGTGCACAGCACTGTGGGTTCTTCTAAGTATTGTTATTTGGAGACATTGATTCTTCTGAAGAAGCTTATCATGGCTAGCTTCACTGATGTGAATTCAGCCATTATCAGAGGAGCCCAGCTCCTTGTTGCTGAGGATGGCTGCAGTTCACTTTGTGGAAGCTCTGATCCTTAACTGAGCATTACTTCCTGGCTCCAGAGAGGAAGCTGTGTGCTATTTAATCTCCAGGAAAAGTCTGACTGTCTTCCTGGTATGTACTCAATTGTTCTCATCATTGGAGGAGCCCAGGACATGATTGTCACCAAGGATGGCTGTGTTATTTTTCAGAGGAGCCCTCAGCCTTATTTTGAGTGTTACTTCTTGGCTTCATTACAGAACCCTCAATCTGCTGGCATAGATTCTTCCCCTCACTGGCATAGATTTTCTAGTTTCCATCACTGATCTTTGGGCCTTCACTGTGCAGATTCTTGAATTAGACTTGCATAAATCTTTGTTGTGGGCTCTAGGTCTCCAGCTGGACTCATGGGAGACATTGTCATGGGCTCTAGGCTTTCAGCTGGACTCATTTTTAAAAAAACTTCCATCTCTGCCTTCTTGGCAGGTAAGTTGTTCAAAAATGTTCTCATGACTCAGTAATTACAAGGATTAAGACTTATATCAAAAAAATAAAAACTAGAACCCCCAGCAGTGGCCAGTGTGACACAGGCTAGGAAGGGTGGGTGGGGCAGGCAGGGTCTGGTGGGACAAAATGGTGTGAGGTCCCTCAGTGCTGACTCAGCCAAGCACACCTCCTGAACTGTGTAGAAGGACAGACAGCCTGTTCTGAGCTGGGGTCAAGCCATATCTGCTGTCATGGTCAATTATAAACCTCCATGAGACAGGGCTACAGACCTGATCATTCAACATGGGACATAGTGTGATGAGGTTCTCTACAAGAGAATGTCCCCAGACCACAGGCGGACTGTGATGCAGAGTGTCAGGGTGTTTTATGGACCTGACACTGGTGCCCACTGTGTGCTCTCTGGACTCTGGCCACCTCTTGGCTAGGTGGAGTGACCTGTCTGCTCTGATCCTCATTGGCTCTGTGACAGGAAGCAGCAGCAGGCGAGACTCCCAGACAGGGATGTGGCAGCACATGTCCTGGCCTTCATCCACAGTGACGTTTCAGTGGGGCTCCTTCAGCTGGCTGTGCAATGGAAAAGAGAAAGCAAGAACACAGCTAACTTACAGCAAGAGTCTTGTGACACTGAGATGGCACACTACTTGTTACTATTCTCTAGGGGCTTGGGAATGGTTTCAAGCAACAGGAGAGACATGTGCTGAGATCATGTCCTTCCACAGGTGAGACTTGGTGCCAGACTGGTCATGTGAGGTGAGGTGTGTGGTCATCTTTCATGTGCAAATGGCACATGGTACTTCAAGACTGTGCAGGCAAGTGGTCTGGTCTGTATCACTTTCAGCTGGACACATGCAGAACATTGCTGTGGGATTCAGGCCCTTGGCTGGATTTTTTAGATCTTTAGTTTTGTGGACAGATTTCCTGCACTTTCTTGTATTTAACTCTGAGTGATCATAAAACAGCATCATAAATTCTGTGTCCTGTATGTAATTGTTCCCCTGCAACTCCTGAGTACAACAAAATTGTAAAAATAAAAAAAAAATAATGTGGTTCCTGAACTTAATTTATTTGACAATTTTGGAAAACATGGCTACATCTCTGTGTGGGAAAGCAGCATTGGTAATATTCACCACTCAATGGAGTTTGTGAAAAAAAAAAAAAGATTTTGCCAAAAATTTCCATTTGTGATCTGAATTGTTTTCAAAGAAAAGCTTTCATGAACCAAGGCACCAATGTAGTATCCTGTACAATGAAAATCTTCTACAGATTATTGTTCCAAGATAAGTCTTCAGCTTATTCTTACAAGAAAGGTGGTAGTTCCAAAAGATAAACCCAGCAGCAGTTTGACCAAGGATACCGTTAAACTGTAGTCTATGGATTCCCATCCCCAAAATGTAGTTGTATAATGAATGAAGTAAGCATGTCTGTCTACACCAATTAGGTCAATCTTATACCTCTACAAGTTCAGTGTCATTATCCTAATTTTTCTAAGGAAGGAATTGAGGCTGGGAGCTGGGGAATAATTTGCTAGGACTTAACATTCACTAAGGTGTACTGAGTGCTCCAAACCTATAACTGACTGGTGAGCTCTGTCTTTCCATTGCACTTAACTGTGGGCTATCTCAGGAACTCTTCATGGGGCTAATGTATTCATAATATTTACTTTATTAAGGTCAGTGCAAACACCAAACATAACATAGAGTTAATATAAATGCATTTCATTGATGCATATTTTTGTCTATGTCAATTAGTGGTAAATAAAATCCAAATGAGGTAATATAATATTATACTTAGTATCTAATTAGATTTTTTAATATTCATTATAAATTGTTAAAATCAAACTGTTATATAAATAAAGTATATATTTTATTTGCTTTATATTTGAAATATCTATTCATATATCTCATTGTATGCAATTGATATTTCACCATTATGTCTTCATTAAAGATGAGTGCATAGTGTTTTTTATTTTAGTCTTTGTGTACCTTGGGAATTGAAACAAATCTTTAGTTTCTGCTTTCTCATTTGATTCAGGGTTTTGGTCAATTATTAATATTCCATGTAGTAAATTTTCCATCTTCAATATGAAAAGGTGCAGTGGTGAACATCTATAATCCCACCACTTGGGAGACTGAGGCAGAAGGATCATCACTGTGTTTGAGGCCATGCTGAACTGCGTAGAGACACTGTATCAAAACAGTGACACCAAAAACAACAACAACAAAGCCAATAAAGTATTTGCCCACAATTAAGCTAATTCTTACATTGGTAATGACATGATTTGAGAGAATATAGGTTTCTCTATGAATAATAATAGCAAAAAATTGGAAGAGAGCATGTTAAGTTTGTTTCCAATAAGAGAAAAAAGAAAAGAAGGAATGGTTACTTATTGGAAATTTGTATTTCAAAATGTTAGTGGTAGGGAAAAACTATAAAGGCCAAATGTCAGTTTTGTTCAAATCCATGTTTTTATTTTTTCTATTATAGAATTGCCTTTAAAAAGTGTTCCTTCTCCCTATCTCTGTCTCTTTTTTCCTATGAACCTTGTAAATACAAGTACATGCAAGTATAAATATAAATACACATAAATATATACACATATATATTCATGAGATGTAATAAAATATGTGGTAAATGTTTACATTAAAAACATTAAAATAAGACATGCATAGATACTAATCACCATCAAACTATTTTTCCACATTTTTTTTTATTTAAGGAGAAAAAAAAAAACAGTGAAAGGGTACAAGTTATACAGATTTACAGAAGAAAAAAATGAACAGTAGGAAATCATTAGTTAATGGATTATATATTGCCATCTTAGAAATAATTGTTCAAGTCACAAAATTAAAGCTTGTAGAGTGGACATTCCAACAATGATACTGCAAACAGTTCCGTTCAATGATCCAATAAAACTCTCTGATATCATTTTCTATCTTATACACTTAAATATACATGCAGTTATATAGTTTAGAGCACTTTCTTTTCCTCCCTTTTGTACAATGACTATTACACATTTTGGGTTTCATTGCTCCCATGGTTCTCATTGCTTTTTTGGAAGAGAGTAAAATCAAATGAGACATAACAGAACAGAATCGGTCAAGTCAAAAGGGTGGACATAATAGATAATATAAAAACATAATACAAGGTGATCAACAATGGTTACCATAATGTCTCCCGCTATCTCTAATAGAATTGCTGTATCATTAGTTATAATACAATTGAACAAAACAGTAAAGAACAAAACCGACAAAACCAAAACATTGGAGACATTGTAAGTCTTCAAAAGTAGATAAAAGTCAACGAGAATGGGCGTTATAATGAATCTCATTATCTTCACAGCTGATGCCTAAACTTTCGAACCTGATACTATCCAGCAAAACAGAATAGGGGAACATCAGTCAAAAACGAGATGGTGAGAGTAATACAGGGCTTCAAATCGAGATAATAGAAAGTCAAAGTGGTTTACTATATTATATCCTGCTATTTTTTCCCTTTAATTAAATGGATAAAAATAAAAAAGTAAATAATGGAGTGGAGATTGAGAAAAAAGAGGGCATAACAGCGAAACAGCGCAGATCAAAACATAACCATGTAAGCAGAATAGTGTTTCACCACCAGATAATTCCGACCCAAAAGTAGTTACCATATTGACTCTTTCCTTTAAGTCCTTGAGTACAACTTCATATACTTTGCATTAAGTATATCAAAACAATGTAAAACCATTTAAGAGAATGACAGCATTACAGAGTATTTAGAATCAACTAACAGAAAATGAACAATGGTTTCTGTATAATCTCCTTGTCTTTAAAAGGTTTTTGCTTATACTATCGTACATAATAAAATCCAATAAGATACAACCTGTTTAGACCATTGGAGACAGAAGAACAAAAGCTAGATGAGACTTCAAAACAAGATGATACTAAATCAGTATTACCTATTAAGATGTCATTTTCTCCAAAATAGCTGTTCCTATCATCCAGTCTTCTCTGTCTCATTTCTGTTGAGCTCTTTTTCTGTCAGTAGCTGTCAGTTTGTCTTCTTCATTTTGTTCTCTGCTCCATTTGTTGTGGCCTCCCCGCCACTATTTCTGGGTTCTTTGTATTTTTCTTTTTTTAGAATATCCTGCAATACTTTCTGTAGGGTTGAATTGGTGGTTGCAAATTCCCCCAGTTCCTCTTTATCCTGGAAGCACCTTGTTTTTCCATTAATTTCCAGGGACAGTTGTGCAGGATATCTCAATCTTGGCTGGAGATTATTATCTTTCAAAGCTTGAATTATTTCTCCCCATGCTCTTCGTGATTTGATGCTTTGTGCAGAGAAATCTGCTGTAATTCTGATGGGTGTTCCCTTGTAAGTGGTCTGTTTCTTGTCTCTTACAGCTTTTAATATTTTATTCTTGTATTGAATTTCTGGAATTTTTATTATTATATGCCTGGGTGTTTCTCTGTTAGGGTTGTAGGTAGCTGGGATCCTGTATGCCTCATATATCTGAGTATCTTTACCTTTTGCGAAATTAGGAAAATTCTCCTGGATTATTTCTGTGAGTAGCTTTTGTAGTTCACTTGTTTGTGTCCCTACTTCTTCTTTTATGTTCTTAATCCTTAAGTTATGGCTCTTCTTATCATCTTCTTGTCTTTGTATTATTGCTGTTTGTTTCTTTGTTGTTTTTAAGAAGTTTTTCATTTCATTCTCCCATATTACAAGTCTGCCGTCCAGTTCAGGAAGTCTGTCCTTAGTTTCTTTCAAGCTGTTATGCCAGTCTTGGATAAACTTCTTAGTTTCTTGATAGTCCCTTTGAACCTGCTTCACGTACTCTATGCTTTCTCTGTTTTCTCCATCAAACAATTCTCCCCTCTTTTTCTGTTCTTCCATTCCACCATCTGTTTTTTTCTGGGTGGTGCTTAGCATTTCTCTAACTATTCTGCATACTTCTAGCTTCAGGTCATTGATAACTTCATTCCTGAATTGGTCTATGAGGCTCTCTATATGGTGCTTAATGTATGTTGGTGCGGTGTCCGCTATTGCCTGTTTCTCAGAATTGGGGGCCGAGCAGCCTTTCTTGTTGCTTCCCTTCCCCATATTCTCTGTTCCTTATATATATGCAAGCTTACATAGGAGGCCCAGCTTCCCTGCCTGTCAGCCACAGCCTGATCAAATTGCGCTGGCTAGGTGTTCCCGCCCACCGCTGCGCACCAGGGAGTTACAGACTAGGCAGCCTACGCGGGAGTCAGTCGCCCCTCCGCGCCACCACCAGGCTCTGGGATCTGGGTTAGGCCAGCCTACCAAGTCCGCCCGCAGCGTCATGCAGGCCAGGCACTTTTCACCAATCTCGTCCGAGAGGGGAATGTGTGGCTGGAGTCGCCACCGCGCCCTGCTCTTACAGGACTGCCCGAACCCAGAAAGTCCTCCGCTGGAGTCAAACTGTGGTAGAGTGTCAGTTTCTCTCACTCACCTTGCCACAAGTCAGTGTACGCCTCCTTGTCCGTCCTTTTTTCGACTCCGTTCGCAGACTCCCATTCCCAGAGCTTCTGCGCGTCTCTCCTTGCCGAGCCGCTGTGGAGGCAGCCAGCTGCCGAGCGGCGGGAAACCCAAATCACGGTTTCCAATGGGGCGGGGTCCATCCTCCACACCGAGTCTTTTCTGTTCCTATTTTAGTGCCAGGTTTGCATTCCAAGTTGGTTTCTCTCAGCCCAGTTCATTCCTGAGTCAGCAGAGCATATCTCTACTGGCTCATGTCTCCTTAGTCCGCATCATTCCTGACTTCTGAGCCGAGCCTTTCAGAGAGCCTCCGGTAGTTGCTGTTATCTGTCCACCATGTTCTCCCGGAAGTCTATTTTTCCACATTTTAAACACACTTACCTCGTCATTCTTGCCACTGCCTGAAGTAGTCTTTCAAGAGTGTCTTTATAAAGTGTGGTAAAAAATGCTAGTGCTGAACATTATTCTATGGAAAGACAGGCTCATGAAAATATTATGGTGTGTCTTTATCCATCTTTTTCACTGGATATGACACCACGGAAGCTCTGGTTCATCCCCAAAGTCTAAATGATTGGGACTGGCAAATGTTTTGAATCAATTTAAGACATTAAGGAAGGCATGCCAATATAACAAAGAAAAAGGACTTATGAAACTGCTGCAGAAAGTGACAAGAACAATGGGATAAGTGTATTCAAAGGGAGTGGGCATATTTTGAGTGGCATTAATGACAAAATATCCTTCACAATAATAAATTTTTAACAAATCAAAAATTCAATATTTTCTTCAGTCAAACTTCAGGTGTACAAATGCATAGAAATACCTTTATCAGTTATTTTGCTTTCCAAGATTATAGCAATCCATGGTCAACCATAATCTGAAAATATTGTGGAAAATTCCCTAAATAAGTAAATTTAAATTGTGCACAATTGTGAGTAGTTTGATGAAGTCTTACAACATTGTACTCCATGTATGCTGGGTATTAATCATTGCTTTGATCAACATATCTATATGGTACACACAGTATATATGATTTCATAGCCATCTTTGTTATCAAGTATACTGTCATGCTGGCAATTTGTTTATGCCAAAGACAAGTTGTTTAAATGCTTCCTATAGGTGAAAAAGTGAGGTTTTTAAACTTCATACAAAGAATTAAATATACTAAGGTTACCAGAACAGATAGCAAAAGTGAACCTTCTGCTAAGATTGTGAAATTGTGATGAAGAAAAACAAAATACATGCTAACTTCGCTGCCATACCTAGAACTGTAAAAGTTGAAACTACAGTGCTTGATAAGTGCTTATTTCAAGAACAAAAAAGCATGAACTGGGTATGCATAAGTGCAAAGGAAAAAGTATTATACATATTAGGATTTGTTACTGTCTACACTTTGAAGAATCCACTGAGCATCTTTAAATTTATTCTGTGTACTTAACGGGCACTTACCTATACTTACAATTATATTTGCTAGGTAATTGATAAAATAAAATAGAATTATAGTAGACTGAATAGTATTAGAGTTAGATAAAATGAAATGACTCCCTAATTTAAAAAAAATAAGTAAAGTGGATATTGAATTGTACATGATTAATTCTTTGCTATGATAGTAATTTTCAGGTCAAAATTTTTATAACCTACTCTGCCTCATTGAAAGATCTGAGAATTGTATACACAAATCCACATTGGAAGTACAAGTAGTTCTATTTTGAATCACTTAGTTATGCAGACAATAATGTATTTGTGTGTTCTACATGGCTGCTTTGTAGGAGAGACATTTTGAGTATACCACATCCACATTAGACATTCACAGTACAGAAAACAAAGTCAGTTTTAAAAAATTATGTTCAATACAGAATCATCAGATTTCTTTTTCAGATAAAAGTCACCTCAGTTTAGGTAAAAGGACAAAGATATATCACTAGGGATATTATAGAATCACTTTTTCACATGGTCAACAGAACTAATGAAATCTACAAACATGTTTTGTAGATGAAATAAAAAGAAGAAGTTAAAGTAACCAATACATATTGAGCTGTACAACTAACTTGCATTTTTTCCCCTGTCCCTACTTTCCCTGTCCCTTCACTTATCTTATTTCCTTTTCAACAATTTCATCCCATTTCACACTATCTGTTGTATATTTTAGAATTTATTTACTCTTTGAGTTTCTCACACCAAAGGAGACAATATGATGTTTACACATGTAAGTCTGATTTATTTCACTTATGAGTACAGTCATGCATTTATGTACCTTTATCCATCTTTATGGTTGAGTACTACTCTATTGTATAAAAATACCACATCTTTTTTTTTTTTTTTTTCGTTTTCATTTTTACCAGTACCAGGGATCGAACTCATGACTGTCTGCTTGCAAGGCAGGCATTTATGCGGCTGAGCTAAATCCCCAGCCCTACCACATCTTTTTTATTGGTTGATGGGCATTTGGGTTGTTTCCAAGATGTAATTATTACAAAGTGTGCTGCTATAAACATGGGCGTACATATGTCATTGTGGTACAGTGTTTTAAATTTTCATGGAAGATACTCAGAAGAGGACTAGCTGGTTGAGATGGAATCTACAATCTGAGCTTTTTAAATGAATACTCATAATGATTTCCATAGTGGCACCAGTGTACACTCTCAATAGAGTGGAGAAGGATTTTTTCCCCATAGCCTTTCCAGTACTTATTGGTTGATGTCTCGATAATAGTCATTCTTTCTGTGGTGAAATGAAATCTCAGTGCTTTTTAAATTTGTGTCTCTCTAATTACCAGTGAATTTGAACATTTTTCCACATATTTATTTGCCATTTGTGTTTCTTCATCTGAAGAATGTTTGTTTGTCTCATATGTCAATTTTTGGATTAGGTCTTTGAATTTGTGACATCTGACATTTTTCAATTCTTTATGTGTGCTAGATAAAAGTCCTTTGAGGGAAAGTTAGATAACATTTTTTCCACTATGTGGGTTGTCTTTTCACTTTATTGGGGATTTATTTTGCTATGTAAAATCTTTTAAATAAGATGAGATCCCACATGTTGATCTTTGGAAGTTCTTCCTGCAAAATCTGGGTTTTGTTCAAAACCCTACACCTATGTACCTATATCTATGTCTTTATGATTTCTACCTATTTGCTCTTCCAGTAGATTTAGTGTTTCTGTTTTAATATTTAGATCTCTGATTCATTTTGACATTAGTTTAGTGCATGGTAATAGGAAGGGATCTAGTCTTTGGCATGTGGAAAGCCATTTTTTCCAGCACTATTTATTGAAGTGAATGTCTTTTCTTCCACTAAGCATGTTTAGCCCTTTTGTCAAAGATAATGTGGCTGAATATGTCTGTAATTTTATCTGCACCTTCTGATATGTTTCACTGATTCTTATGTCTGCTTTTTTGCCAGTATCATGCTCATTTTAGCACAGTAGTTTGCAGTATAATTTCAGTTTGGATTGTGTTGCCTCCCATCTTGTTTTTGTGTACAGCATTTTGTTATTTTAGGTCTCTTCTGGTTTCAGGTGAATTTTAGAAAAGATTTCTCTATTTCTGTCAGATGTGCTAGTAGTATTTGATCAGGATTGCATTAAATATGTGTAACAATTTTGGAAGTATGGGCATTTTCACAATGGTGTTTCTTCCTATTCGTGAGCAATGAATATTTTTCCAATTTCTGATATTCTCTTTGAGTCCCTTTTTCAGAGTACTGTAATTTTTTGACATTCAGTTCTTTTACTTTCTTTGGTAGGTTGAATGCTACATATTTCATTGTGTCAGATGCTATTCTGAAAAGTGTGGCTCCCTAATTTCTCTCTCAATGAGTTTTTTGCTTGTATAAAGGAATGTTATTGAGTTTTTATTGGTGATTTTGTATTCAGCTAAGCTAGTTAATTTGGTTATTAAGTTTCAAAGTCTATTGTTGCACTTCTTGGGACTTTCTCAGTAGTATATCATGTCATCTATGAATAATGATAATTTAACTTCTTCATTTCCTATCTGTATTCCATTTATTTCTCTCTCACTTGTCTAATTGCTCTGGCTAGTGTTTCTAGAATTATATCAAATATGAGTGATGATAGTGTACATCCTTGTCTTTATCCTGATATTAGGTTGAAATCTTTGAGTTTTTATTCATTTAGTATGATGTTGGCTGTTGATTTGTCATAGATGGCTTATGTCAAATTGAGGTGGATTCCATCAATTTATATCATGAATGAATGTTGGATTTTGTGAAAAGGTTTTTCTGCATCTATTGAGATGATCATGTGATTTTTGTCTTTGGCTCTTTTGATATGCTGTGCTGTATTTATTGATTTGTGTATGTTGAACTATCTCTTCATTTATTGAATGAATTCCACTTGATCACAGTGTATAATCTTCTTGGTGATTTGCTTGATTATGTTTACTACTACCTTGTTGAGAATTTTTGCATCTACATTCATTATGGAGATTCACCTGTCATAAAATTTTTGTTTGGCTTTTTGTCTAGTTTTGGTATTAGGGCAATACTTGCCTCCAGGAATGAGTTAGGGAGTATTAATTCCCTCTCAATTCCATTGGAGACTTTGAGGAACATTTGTATTAAACATTCTTTAAATTTCCTGTAGAATTTATCAGTGACTCCATCAGGAATTGGAATATTTTTGGTAAGTATTTAATTACATTTCAATCTTACTTACTGATATTGGGTTATTCAGACTTTTTATGTCTTATTCTTTCAGCTTTGGTAGATCATATGTATCAAGGATTCTGTCCATTCTATATTTTCCATCCTTTCAGAATACAAATTTTTAAAGTAGGTATAGATGATTTTCTGGATTTCTGTAGTGTCTGTTGTGATCTCATGCTTTTCATTCCTAATTACCAAGTCTTTTCCAGTAAAATCGGCGGTTTATCAATTTTATTTATTCTTTCAGAGAGCCAACTATTCATTAATTCTTTGTATTGTTTTCTTAGCCTCAGTTGTATTAACTTATACTCTGACTTTTATAATTCCTTCTGTCTATGAACTATGGGCTTGATTTGGTCTTCTTTATGTAGAAGCTTGTTGTGCAACATTAGTTGTTTATTTGTGCTCATTCTGTATTCCCGACATGAGAATTCACCGTTATTAACTTCCCTCTTATGACCACTTTCATTGTGTCTCACAGGTTCAGTATATTTTGTGTGCATTTTAGTTGATTGTAGACATTTTTCAATTTCTTCTTTAATTTATTTTTTGACCCATTGGTTGTTCAGAAGGGTGTTACTTAATTTCCATGTGTTTATGGAATTTTTGCAGTTTCTTTTGTCATCAATTTACAGTTTCTTTGCATTATGATTGGAGAATATATGTGGAATACTTTGAATTCCTTTGTATGTATTTAAGAATGTTCTATGGGCTAGGGTCTGTTGTATTTTTAGAGAATGTCCTGTGTGAAACTGAGATGTGTATTCTGATATTGTTGGGTGGAACACTTTGTCAACATCAAATAAGTCCATTTGTTAATGTTTGATTCATTTCTGAAAATTTTTGCTGATATTTTGTTTGATTGATGTATCTATTTGTGATGGGGTATTAAAGACCCCATTATAATTGTATTATTCCTTATTTGATTTTCCATGTCTATTAATATTTGTCTCACATAGTTGAGTACTCCTGTATACGGTGCATACACATTTATGATTACTATCTCTTCCTCCTGAAGTTTTTCTAGAAAATATACAGTGATCTTTATTTCTTTTCATAATACTTGATTTGAAGTTCATATTGTCTACAAACAGCTACCTCTGCTTTTTTCTGGGTTCCTATTGCATAGAGTATTGTATTCCATCATTTGACTTAGTCTATGAATTTCCTTTTGTCTTAAATATGCTTCTTTTATTGTTTCTTGATTAATTCTGCCACTTTGTTTCTTTGGCTAATGCATTGAGGCCATTTACATTGATGGTTAAAACATGTATATTAGCTTATCTTTGTCTTGTTATTTTCCTGCTGTTGGTTCCCTTTTCCCTTCTGTTTAATTGCTTGTTCTGCTTGGTGATTTCTTTCTGTTGTTGTTCTTGGAACTGTGTTATTTTTATCTCTGTGTAGGATATTTCTAAAGTACCCATTGATGTTGTGGTTTGGTGGTCACTGATTTCTTCAGTTGTTCTTTGTCATGGTAGTAGCTTAGCTCTCCATTAATTTTGAAAGAATGTTTCTCCAAGCACATGAATCTGTGTTGGAAGTTGTTTTCTTTTAGGACTTGAAATACTTCAGTCTTTTTGACTTGAGGGTTTGTGTTGAGAACTCTGCTTTTGTTTCAATAGACTTTCCTTTATAGGTGATCTTTTTTTTCTCCAACTACTTTTAATATTCTGTTTTTGTTCTGTACTTCTGGAATCTTGATTAATATGTATCTGAGTATAGATTTATTTTAGTTATAGTTAACTGAAGTTGTATATGCCTCTCATCCCTATTTCAGGTTCTTTGCCCATTCTTTTGAAATTTACTATTACTTTTACAAATAGTTTATGACATTTGTGTTGCCTCTTGCTTTTTTCATTCACAATACTTGTATTATTTTTCTTTGCAGCATCTTGGAAAGATTTTTAATTGTTATTTCTTGATTTTTTTAATTTTAAAGAGATTTTTCCTTTCATGATCACTAGCCATGATTCTGTCTTCAAAATCTGAATGTCTGCTTTCAGTTTCATTCAAGCGGTTTGCCAGCTTTCAATGGAATTCAAAACTTCCTGAACAACTTCCTATACAATTCATTTCACGGATTCACTTTCTTTACTATATCAGTGATTCAGTTTTCCTCCTCTCCCTAGCATCTTTTTTAAATCAATCTTTAATTTTCTGAGCAATTGCTTTATGAATGGCATTTTTTTTTTACTTGAGAGTTTTTCTGAACTACTTTTTTTAGATTCATAGATTTTTAAAAATTCACTTTGGTTCCTATCATTTCAAAGTATCATGTATGTCTCCTATTTTTTTATATCTTATTTTCACCTGGACTTGTTCTGGGTTGGCTGGAGATCTGAGGTTTCATTTTGTTTCCACATCTTGTCATTTTCTGCTTGAAGTTTTTCTTTTATCCTTGGATCTCTGAGACAGGAGATTTCACTATGCAGTTCAGGTTGGCCTTGAGCTCACTTTGAAGCCCAGGCTGATCTTGAACTCATAACGATCCTTCTGCCTCAGTCTCTTAAAGTGCTGGAATTACAGGCATGAGCCACCACCCCTGGCTATGTTTATTTTTATTCTTGTAAAATGTTAGTAGGTAGCTTTATCACTAGTGTGAGATCATCACTGGTCAAGGTTTGTGCCTGTCCCAAGACCCTAATTTTTCAATTAATTACAAAGGAGATATTGGCATCTGTGTGACTCAGTCTCTTCTCTGGTCCTTTGGTGTTGGGGTGTTGTTAGATTATTACTAAACAGCTTCCTAGTATTGTTACAGAAGATAGAACAACTGATTAAAACAGATATGAAATCCTAGCTATAATATTATGATAAGCAATAATAATAGTGTGAAGCACAGTAAACAGACAAACAGTGGTAATTATCAATTTTGTATCTTTAATGATAGATGAAAAATATATAGGTATATACCAGCACCAGTTTTAAATTGGGAGTTTGTGGGCAATATTTCCTCTTAGTCGAGTGCTTTGACCCTTCCTCTGTTCACTGACAGTACAAAATCATTAAATAACAATGCCAAGATGCAGTAGAGTTTGTGTTGCATTTGAGGTTAATCTTGGCCTCTAGATATGGGGTCCTGAGGTCAGAGTCTTCAACCAGTACTTTCTGTTTGTCTATTAGTGGCCTCCCAATCATTACATTGATTCTCTTGGCAGCACCTCCCTCCCTAGTTGCTGTTCTGTTTTCAGACAGGGAACTGTTCCAAGTCTCATGCATCTTTGGCCTCCTGGTCCTTGGTCAGCTTTCTGTGCTCTTCTTCCACTTGCAAGTCTCTTTCCTTTCAGGTTATCTGATGGAGGGTTGGTTGGGATGCTGTGAGATAGTCCAGTCCTCTGTTTCTGCTGTTGCAGTCCAAGACTGCTCAGTCCTAATTCTTACTCATTTCCTCATGTGGGGTGATAACCTCATATTTTAGCTTTATGAGTTCTGCTGACACTATCACCCACTTCTGCTGTAATTTGTCATTGCTGAGGCATGATGGGGGTGCTGTGAGATTCCTTTATGCTCCTACCTCAACCAGTGTGGAAATAACCTGGGACTGTACAATCCTGAAATGCAAGACTTTAATTTCTTGCACCTCTCTAGCCATAAGTCACAGAGTAGAGGTTGGCTGTTCCATTTCTACACATATCTATAGCTTTTATGTTTGTTTCTGGTGGTTCTAGTTTAGCACTCTGGTGCACAAAAGGATTTAGAAGATAAGAAGAAAAAGAATATGAGGAAGACTAAGAGGAAGAGGAAGAGGAGGAGGAGGAAGAGGAAGAGGAAGAGGAAGAGGAAGAAGAGGAAGAGGAAGAAGAAGAAGAAGAAGAAGAAGAAGAAGAAGAAGAAGAAGAAGAAGAAGAAGAAGAAGAAGAAGAAGAAGAAGAGACAACAGGAAAGAAAAAAAAAAAGCAAAAAATGAAAACTACCCTAATGTCAGGGAGGGAACCGGTCATGTTGGTAGAATTTACTGCTAGACCATAGCATCTTATGTTTAGAGGAAGACAGAAGAGGCAGGACTTTATATTCCAAGTCTATCATGTATTGCTTGATTTAGTCACATTATTTTGGTATATCTTTTCCTCCTCCTCCTACTTCTCCTCCTCCCCCTCTTCCTCCCTCCTACCCTCTCCCTCTTTCTCCTACTCCTCTTGTTCTCTTCCTCCTCCCCTCTCTACCCCTTCCCCTCCTCCTCATTTTTCTTCTTCTTTTAAGATTCCAATTATGGTGTGCAGTCATCCTAATTTGCTAATCTATTGGCAGGTGGGTGGGCTGACTGGTTATTTTATTGAGTTCTTTACCTATTTTTCTCTATAGATTAGTCTCATTTCAATTAATTTTCATTTCATGGTGTATGTTCGTCTCCTTTCTTCAAACTACCCATTTATTTTAGTTGAATTTGTCTGAGTAGGTCTGAATGAGACTTCACCTCCATTCAGTGGAAGTCTCCATGGGAATTTATAAGTCTTGACTTCGTCTGCCTTCCTCTAGGAAAGTTACAAAGATATTCCATTGTTTAATTGCTTATAATTTATTTTTTCCCTCTGGCAATGAATTTTCTATTTTTACCAAATCCATTTTAATTTCAAGGAGAGAAAGAAAAGAAAAACCTAAAGCAAAATATCAAAGCATGTCGATCAGTGGGCAACAATGGTACACATATTGTGCATTGTCATCCTCAAATTATTTATTCAGGGCACAAGACATCTGTATTAATAGTCAAAACAATACCTGCACAAATCTGTATCTTTTCTGTGAACTCCGAGCTGACAATTTAAAATAAACCATAATGTCTTACTTTAGTAAAATAGTCATAAATTATGACTATTTTAGCCAAATAGTCATAATTGGTCTTTGTCCTTTTTTTATTTTGAAAAAGATAAAATAAAACATAACAAAAAGAACAAAGCAGATGAGAAGAAAACAATACAAATGACCCAGGATTTCAAAGCAAGACAACAGGAGATCAACAGTGACTGCCACAATGTCTCTTGTTTTCTTCAAAGTAGTTTTATATATCTTCACACATAATGAGTTCAAACAAAACAAAGTAGCATAAAACTGATCAAAACAGAATAATGAAGGCATTACAGGACCTCAAAACCAGACAATGGGAAGATCAACAATGACTATGATAATGAATCTTATTCTCTTTAAAATAGATAACTGTCCATAATTTCACATATACTGTAGTTAAATAACACAAAACAGACTAAAACCACACTAAACTAAGAATAAAAGCATTACTGGACTTCACAGCATAACAGTAGGAAGTCAGCAATGGCTAATTATGTCTGTTTTTCTTCAAAGTAGCTGTTCATGTAATTGCACATAATAAAACCAGTTCTTATAAACTGTGCAGGAGAAGTTCTAGGCATGTATAAACCTCTACAACTATTCTTTATATATTAGAAGGAAAAACAAAACAAAACAAATTACTAGGAAAACAGGAAACAAAAAAGACAAATAAATAACAATAGCAAAGAATCCCAAACAATGACTATACAGACTTTCAAAACAAGGTGGTAGGAACATAATTAAGACTGTTATTTTACAATCCTCATATTACCAGACACAAACATGCAAAATTGATTCAATCTTGTGAATGTTTACTGTTTTATTTCAAAAGCTAACATAATTTGTAGCACAATCATCTTGGCTATCTTAAGTGTGTATGTATAGATTTACATATTTTTTTCTTTTTCCTTCACATTTTTTCCTCCTTTTCCTTATTTTTTTTAATCTTTGAGTAGATTCTTTCTCTTTCACAGTATTTATTAAGGATTTTGTACCTTATTTACTCTCACTGTTTGTTACACTAGGGAGATAATATGATATTTAGATACATGAGTTTGATTTATTTCACTTATGAGTATGGTTTCAAGTTACATCAATGTCCTTATAAAAGTCTCAATGTGATCATTCTTTATAACTGGGTAGTAATCCATTGTATAACAGTACCACAACTTTTTTTTATCCATTCCTCAGTTGATGGGCATTTAGGTTGTTTTCAAGATTTGACTGTTACAACTTGTGCTCCTGTAAACATTGATGTACATATATCCTTCTGATATGATGTTTTTAATTTTTCTGAGAATATGCTCAGAAGTGGAATTGCTGAGTCCAATGGGGCTTCCAATTCAAGATTTTTGAGGAAACTCCAGACTTATTTCCACAGTGGTTGCATCAGACCACATTCCCACCAACAGTGCAGAAGAGTTAATTTTTCCCCACAGCCTCTCCAGCATTTTTTATTGGTGGTTTTTTTGGATCCTCATCATTCTTTCTGGAATGAGGTGGAACCTCAGTGTGGTTTTAATTTACATTTCTTTGATGACCAATGATGCTGAACATTTTTTCATGTATTTATTTGCCATTTGTATTTCTTCATCTGAGAACTGTGTACTCATCTCAGATGCCCATTTTTGGATGGGGTCTTTAAATTTTGGAGGTCTGATTTGTAAAAATTCTTTTTATGTTCAAGACAGAAATTCTTTGTCTGAAGGATAGTTGACTAAGATTTTTTTTCAAAATTCCTGGGTTTCCTTTTTACTCTGTGGGAGATTTCTTTTGACATGTAAAAATTTATAATGAGACAAGATCCCATATTGATTATGGGAAGTATTTCTTGTGCAGTTTGATTTTTGTTCATGAATTTTCTTCCTACCTATATGTCTTCAAGATTTCTAACTAATTTGTCTTTTAGTAGATTCAGTGTTCCTGTTTTAATATTTAGATCTTTGATCCATTTTGAGTTTAGTGCATGGTGATTGGTATGTCTCTAGTTTTAGTTTTCAGCATATGAAGAGCAACTTTTTCTTTTTTTGTTTATTTTAAAGAGAACAAAACAGAAGAGAACAAAAAAAGAGAATCTTAACAAAACAAAAGTAACACAGCACTTCATAACAACACAAGCGGATATCAACACTAGCTACTGTAATGTCTCTTTTCTTTGAAATAGTTGAGCCTACCTTCGCACATAATAGTTTCAAACATAACAAAATAGTATAAAACCATTCAAGAGAATGAAAGTATTACAGGTCATTCAAAACCAAATAACCAATAAAGAACAATGGCTACTATTAACATCTCATTTTCTTATAAAATTTTTGTACTATCACACATGTTAAGATGGGCTCTTTGGGAAAAAATGGTGGCTTGATAGGTATGAGAGCCTCTGCAGAGAGAGCAGCTCAGATGCTAGAATTTGACAGCATCGAGAGGGCCAGATGATATGAGGATGATTTTTATTAAGCCAAGAGGAAATAGAAGGGAAAAATAAAATTAGGAAGAGGAAGGAAAAGCATTTGTGGAAGGCTGTAGCCTGTCATGCACACTGAAACCTGTTCTGTGCTGTGCTGGGCATGCCCTAGAGTTGGATGATCCAAAGTCTCACTGAAGCCACAGCTGCAGATAATGGGAGTTGATGAATCCTGGGCCCTTGATGTGAAGACATGGTGCAGTCTAGAGTTGAGCCAAGGGGGAGAGCTTTATTGGCTCTCAGTGAGTACTGGATATTGGGTACTGGGGTCCCACACCCGAGGAGGTCATAGAGAGGACCATGCACCTCGGTGCCAAAGTTGGGCACCATGCAGTTTTCTGAAGAGGCAGGATGCTGATCTAGATGTGGAAAAACCACATCAAGCTAAAGTCTACCTCTGTGGAGGAAGGAAAAATGCAAATGGTGGGCTGGAGCCCTATGCACTCACTGAGACCAGTCTGCACTGTGCTGGGAGCACCATGGAGTCAGGCAACTCAAGGTCCAGCTGAAACCATGGCCACTGATAATGGGAATTGTTGGGTCCCGAGTCCTTGGCAGGAGGACACAGTGCAGTGTGGAGTGGAGTCAAGAGGAGAAGCTGTGTTGATTCCCAGTGAGTGCTGAGGATTGATTCCCAATGCTGCTGTCGCTGACAGGAGGACATCTTGGAGTTGGGCAGAGCCCAGTGCCATGGTAGCATCAGTTGGCCACCCCTGGCACACAGAGGAGTGGTGGGCTCTGCTGGTGCTGAGCTAGGCCTCTGGTTGGGACCCAATAGTCGGTGACAAAAAAGTCACAACTCTGTGACATCAACAAGGTACAGCCTAAGTCACTGAAGGAAATTGCAGGTCAACTGGATCAGAAGCTTGAGTCTAGCCTGCACCATCCCTGCATTCTATCCTGTACCTCACACAACAGAAAATTGGGGAGGACAGCAAAACCCCTGTCAGCACGCTTTGGAAAGACCCTAAGAAATACGGAAAGGGTCAGAGACCTCCAAGACATATCTGTCTGAAAGAAATCAGAAATGTGATAAGAGATAGGAAAAACGAAAAAACTTCCAGCTAATGACATTCGAAAAATAAGCCCAGGAGAGATGAATACAGAAGAGATTCAGTGCAGTAATCATGCAACATTCGACACAGCATCAGTGTATATAAAGACATACCTTTGTGACCTCATAGACAAATTTAAAACTATACTTCTGTTCCAAGTAAGGCAAGATATAAAAAGATTAATTAATGAAATGATAAGTCCCTCCCAAGAGAACACAGATGGAAGAACGGAGGAACTCAGAAAAGGAACAGAAAACTTTGATGAAGAATAGAAACAAATCTAGAATACATGAAACAGATCCAAAGAGATTACCAGGAAACTAAATCTCCATTGAAAGCTGGCAAAATGCCTTAACAGAAACTGAAGTTAGCCTTTTGAAACTTGAAGAGATTTATGATGTGTGATCATGAAAGAAAAGATCTTTTAAAAATAACAAGGAACCAGGAAGAAACAATTCAAAGGCTAGAAGATGAACGAGAATTTATAACTTAAAAATAAAAAAACTTGAGCAAAGAAGCAGGAGTAATCACAAATGAACTACAAAGACTATTCACAGAAATAATTAAGGGAAACTTCCCAAGCATAGGAAAAAGAAATGATATCTAGATAAATGAGGCATACACAACTCCAGCCACCTACAACCAAAACAGATCTACACCCAGATTATATATATATATATATATATATATATATATATATATAATCAAGATTCCAGAAATCCACCACAAGAGCAGAATATTAAAAGCAGCCAGAGAAAAGAAGCAGATCACCTACAAAGGACAAGTCATCAAAATAACTACAGACTTATCAACACAAACTCTCAAATCGAGAAGAGCCTGGGGGAAATTGTCCAAGCCCTTGGATATAGTCCAAGAAAATAACCTGCAACCAAGACTGATGTTCCCAGAAAAACTCTCCCTCAAAATTAATTGAGAAACAAGATATTTCCAAGACGAGGAGGAACTGTGAGAGTTCATGGCCACCAACCCAACCCTACAAAAAATACTGAAGGACATTTCAGAGAGAGAGGAAAAATACGAGGATTCCAGCAACAGTGGCAGAGAGGCCTTAATGAATGGGGCAGACAGTGGAATGAAGGAGTAAAGTGGACAAATTATAGCATAAAAATAGAATTGCAGACATGAGGCAGAGATGGTAAGCTATGATCATTAATATAGATAGCTTTAATACACTAAAATAAAAAAAAAGCAGGCAGAGTAGATTAGGAGGCAGGATCCATCAAGATGCTCTGAAAAGGAAATACACTCAACCCGAAAGAGGGTTAATAAAGTGAAAGTCAAAGAGGAGAAAGAAATGCTATATGTGACAGAAAATCAGAGAGAAATAGGGACAACTCATTCAGCAGCTGCATATAGATTGGAAAGCTATGACACTTTTGTGCAGAGTAGAACTACACAGCTGGAAGTAAGGAAAACCTTTGTGGTTTTAGTAAATAAAAGAATTCAGCTCAAGATTAAGCTCAGGGATAAAAAGGTTAAGCAACACTCAAATAGATAACAGGTTGACTCCCTAGTTTAAAAACTAAAGGAACTAGTGGGACCCAAAATATACAAAGCATCCTGAGAAGGGGAAAGGTGAGGGGTTGCCTAAAAAAGGAAGGCAGGGACTTGGACTGCAGCAGGTTTGCCAGCAGGCTGCATGTGAGGTAGGTGAGGGAGAACAGCATGAAGAGCAGCAGTGGCTGTGCACATGGCGTGGTCCAAGCCAAGGCCTTGGCCTTGGCAAAGGCCCAGAAGCAGAGCAGTATGGCCAGCATCACCAGCAGAGCCTTCTCAAAACTGAGACTGCCAAAGTAAAAGCAATCATCCTGTAGAAAGCAACTGCCCTCTCAAGCAATGAGTTTTCCAGACTTTACAAAACTACAACTGAGATAATAAAACCTTCAGATTTCCAGGAGAACATGGTGGACAAATAACAGCAGCTATGGAGGCTCTCTCAGTTAGCCAGCTTAGAATCCAGGAATGGTGCAGGATGAGGAATCCTAAGCAAGGGGAGATATACTCTACTGCCACAAGAATGAACTAAGCTTAGAGAAACCAACTGGAAATGCAGTCCCAGTGCTATAACCAGAACAGATAAAATCTCAGTGCTGAAGCTGGAAGCCGCACCTCTGGAAATGGTGAAAATAGAGAAAACATAGAATACATGAAGCAGGTACAAAGAGATTACCAGGAACTTAAAAACTCTGTCAAAAGCTGGCATAAGAGCTTGAAAGAAACTAAGGATAGATTATCTGAACTGGGGGGCAGATTTGTAATGTGGGAGCATGAAATGAAAAACTTCTTAAAAATAACAAGGAAACAAACAGCAATAATACAAAGGCTTGAAGATGATAAGAGGATCTATAATTTAAGAATTAAGAATGTAAAAGAAGAAGTAGGGACACAAACAAATGAACTACAAAGGCTATTCACAGACATAATCCAGCAGATGTATGAGGCATACAGGACCCCAGACACCTACAACCAAACAAAGCTACACCCAGGCATATAATAATCAAAATTCCAGAAATCCAATATAAGAACAGAATATTAAAAGCTGTCAGAGACAAGAAACAGATCACTTACAAGGGTACACCCATCAGAATTACAGAAGACTTCTCGGCACAAACCATCAAATCACGAAGAGCATGGGGGGAAATAATTCAAGCTTTGAAAGATAATAACCTCCCACCAAGATTGATATATCCTGCACAACTGTCCCTAGAAATTGATGGAAAAACAAGGTGCTTCCAGGATAAAAAGGAAGTAGGGGAATTTGCAACCACCAGTTCAACTCTACAGAAAATACTGCAGGACATTATAAAAGAGAAAAATACCAAGATTCCAGAAACAGTGGCAGAGAGGCCACAATGAATGGAGCAGAAAGTGACACGAAGAAGACAAACTGACAACTAATGACAGAAAAAGAGCTCAACAGAAATGAGGCAGAGAAGGTTGGATGGTAGGAACAGCTATTTTGGAGAAAACAAGACATCCTAATGGCTAGTGCTGATTTAATATCATCTTGTTTTGAAGTCCCATCAAGCTTTTGTTCTTCTGTCTCCATTGGTCTTAACACATTGTATCTTAGTGGATTTTATTCTTTGTGATAATATAAATAAAAACTTTTATAGACAAGGAGATTATACAGAAACCATTGTTCATTTTCTGTTAGTTGATTCCAAATACCCTGTAATACTGTCATTCTCTTGAATGGTTTTATATTGTCTTTATATGTTTGATGCTACAGTATACGAAGTTATACTCAAAGATTTCAAGGAAAGAGACACTGCGGTAAGTACTTTTATGTCAGGATATCTTAAGGTGAAACACTATTTTGCTTAAATTGTTATGTTTGACCTGTGCTGTTTTGTTGTTATGTCCTCTTTTATCTCAATCTCCTTTTTTATTATTTAATTTTTTATTTTTATCTTTTTTAATTAAGGGAAAATAAATTAAAAAGAGCAGGATGTATTATAGTAACCTACTTTGATTTCCTATTAACTTGATTTGAAACCCTGTATTGCTCTCATCATCTTGTTTTGACTGATTTTCCTCTCTTCTGTTTTGCTTGATACTACCAAGTTCAAGAGTATAGGCAACAACTGTGAAGACAATGAGATTCATTATGATGCCCATTCTGGTTTGACTATTGTCTTCTTTTGAAGTCCTGTAATGTCTCCAAAGTTTTGGTTTTATTGGCTTTGTTCTTTATTGTTTGTTCAATTTTATTATAACTGATGATATGGGAAATTCTTTTTAAGATAGCAAGAGGCATTAAGTTAACTATTGTTGATCACATTTTATTTTGTTTTTACAGTATGTATTATATCCATCCTTTTGATTTGACTGACTGTTTTGTTATGTCACATTTGGTTTTATTCTCTTCAAAAAAAGTAATAAGAACTGTGGGAGTAGTAAAACCCAAAATGTATAATTGTCATTGTACAAAAGAGAGGAAAAGAAAGTGCTCTAAAGGATATAACTGCATGTATATTTCAGTGTATAAGATAGATAACCATATTACTGAGTTTTGTTGGATCATTGAACAGAACTGTTTGCAGTCTCACTGTTTAAATGTCCACTTTATATGCTTTAATTTTGTAACTTGAACAACTATTTCGAAGACAATATATAATCTATTAACTAATGATTTCCTACTGTTTATTTTTTCTGAAATTCTGTATAACTTGTACCCTTTTTCTGTTTTTTTCTTTTTTTTCCTTAAGTAAAATGAAAAAGAAAGGAAGGCAGAGGACATTGTTAAATGTGTGTCAGAGTTTAAAAGCCACAATAGTTTTATAGCTCTGTTAAATTTGATTATATTTTGTTCTGGTCTGTCTACTCATATGTGATTTGAGGGCACAGACAGCTAACTCCAAAATAACAGGTTATACCACAGTAACTATCCTCAATTTCCTATTAATTTAAACAGAAACCCTGTATTACTTATATTGTCTTACTATGACTGATCTTATTTGAAGCTGGTTAGGCTGCTATTTTGCGTTGACTGATTTTATTTGAATTTGACATACTTGATAGTATCAAATCTAAGAGTAGAGACAACTACTCTGAAGATGACAAGATGTAAAAGATACCCATTCCAGTTTTGATTATTAACTGCTCTCAGGTTCTACAATGTCTTCAAAGTTGTGTTTTTATAAAAATAGCTATGTAATGCTATGCTTAACTATATAATGCCTGATGATGTGGGCAATTCTATTGAAAATAACAAGAGGAAACATGGTAACTACTGTATATTACCTAATATTGTGGTCTTATGTGTCTTTTTCATTTCACGTTTCTCTAAGAATTTGTTTTGTTGTCTTGTTTTTATCTGTTTTCCCCCTGAAATACAGAAAGGATAAATATACATGTAGAGATTCACACATGGGAAGAATTTCAGAACTATTTACAGGAACAAATTATATAATACATGATGTAATGAACAGATACTCTGAAGAACAGGCACTAAGATACCCAATGCTAATTCTGTAGCATCATGATATAAAATCTAGCAATACTATTATTCACTGTTCAGAGTGATATTAGTCTAGTCTCTTAAGTTCAATTTCATCATACGTAAATATAAAGACAGCTACTTCGAAGAGAATAAGAAACATTATAGTAGTCATTATTGACTTCCCCAAAATCAGGTCTTGAAGACCTAAAATGCCTTCATCACCCTGTAATGATTTGATTAGTTCTATAATTTTCAGTATATTTTCAATGTGTGTGAATATGGAGACAACTATTTGGAAGAAAACTAGAGACAATAAGATAGACAGCGAACATCTCCAGGGGACTTTCTTTGAAATTTGTGTTTCTTTAAATTTTTTCCTTATGAATTGTGTTGTTCTGTTTTGACATGTTTAATCTTACCCTCTTTAAGATTAAAAAACAAGTGTGTAGGATTTATAACCATATTACTGTTTTTGTTCGATCATTGAGCAGAACTGTTTGCAGTGTCATTATTTGAATATCACTTTGTATACATTAATTTTTTAACTTGAACAACTATTTATAAGATGAGAATATGTAACTCATCAACTAGTGATTTCTGTTTATTTTTCTGAAATTCTGTATTATTTCTACTCTTGTTTTCTGTTTAAATAAAAAATTAAAAAAATGAAAAAATTCTTTAAGACACAACATGGTGGAACCAACGGAAACAGAAAAACAACAGTATGGTAAGACTTCAAAGCAAGATGGTATTAAATCAGCAGTGACTGAAGTACTTTCTTGTGTTCTTCAAAGTAGTTATTTATACCGTCACACATAGTAAAATCCAACAAAATAGAATAAAACCATTCCAACAAATGAGTGAAAATATTATAAGACTTTAAAGCAAAAAATAGAGAATCGTGATTCCCATAAAAATCTCATGTACTCTTACTATTTTTTTAAAGAGGGTAAAATTAAAAAGAACAAAACAGATAAAAAGGAAACAATTTTAAGAAACACAGATTTCAAAGCAAGACCACTGGAGATCTTCACTGTCTATCATTTTTTCTCTTGTTTTCTTTCGAATAGTTGTCCAGTGAATACATACTGAACATTATAGTATTAAAATAATCAGAACAGGATGATGAAGGCTTTTTAGGTCTTCAAGACGAGCTAAAAGGAAAGTCAACAATAGCTGCCCTAATGTCTCTCATTCTCTTCAAAACAGCTGTCCATATCTTTATGTGTGGTGAAATTAAACATAAGAGACTAGACTAATATCACTCTGAGCAGTGAATAATACTATTGCCAGATTTTATATCATGGTGCTACAGAATTAGCATTGGGTATCTTAGTGTTTCTTTTTTTTCAGAGTATCTGTTCATTACATTGTGCATTATATAATCTGTTCCTGTGAACTGTTTAGAAATTCCACACATGTGTGAATCTTTACATGTATATCTATCCTTTCTGTATTATGGGGAAAAACAGATCAAAACAAGACAAGAAAACAAATTCCTAGAAAAACGTGAAATGAAAAAGACATGTAAAACTACAGTACTAGGTGATCTACAGTAATTACTATGATGTGTCATGTTATTTTCAATAGAATTGTCTACATCATCAGGTATAATATAATTGAACATAGTATTACATAGCTATTTTAATAAAAACAACATTGGAGACACTGTATGAACCCAAAAGCAGTTAATAATCAAACCGGAATGGATATCTTATTGCATCAGAGTTAGTTGCCTCTACTCGTAAACTTGATACTATCAGGCATACCAAATTCGAATAAAATCAGTCAAGACAAAACAGTGGTCTAACAAACCAGCTTCAAATATGATCAGTCATAATAAGACAATGTAAGTAATACAAGGCTTCAGTTTAAGTTAATAGGAAGTTAAGGATAGTTCCATAGTATATACTGCTATTTTTGGGATAACTGTCTGTGCCCTCAAATCTAGTATAGGTAGACAGACTTGAACAGATTAAAATCAAACTAAACAGAGCAATAAGCCCAATTTGGCTTTTAAATCCTGATATACTATTAACAATGTGCTCTCCCTTCCTTTTTTAGACAATTCCTTTGTTTCCCTTTCTCAGGGTGCTTTATATATTTGGGTTCCTCTAGCTCCTTTAGATTTTAGATTAGGGTGTCAACCCATTATCTATCTTAGTGGTGCTGAACCTCTTTATTCCTGAGCTTGATCTTGAGCTGTACTCATTTACTTATTAAAGCCTCAAAGTTTTGCTTCCTCATAGCTGAGTAGTTCTCCGCTACACAAAACTGTCATGACTTTGCAACGTATCTGCAGCTGCTGGATGAGTTGTCCCTATTTCTCTCTGGTTCCCTGTTACATAAAGGATCATTTTCTCATCTTTGACTTTTGGTTTATTAACCCTCTTTCAAGTTGAGTATATTTCTTATTCAGAGTATCTCGATGGACTCTATTTCCTGATTAACTCTGCCTGTTTTTCTTTTGGTTAGTGTATCAAGGCCATCTATATTAGAGATTATATAGTCCACCTTCTCTGCCTCATCTTTGTTATTCTATTTTTCTGTTATTCTATTTACTTGTCAACTTTTCTCCTTTATTCCACTGTCTGACCCATTCATTGAGGTCTCTATGCCACTGTTGCTGGAATCCTGGTATTTTTTCTCTCTCTCTTTTGAATTTTCTTGAGTATTTTTTGTAGAATTGGATTGGTGGTCACAGACTCCCACATTTCCTCCTTTTCATGGAAACATCTTTTTCCTCCATTAATTTTGAGAGAGAGTTTTTCAGCATACATCAGTCATGGTTGGAGGTTATTTTCTTTCAGGGCTTGGACTACTTCACTCCAAGCTCTTCTTGATTTGATAATTTGTGTTGAGAAGTCTGTCATTATTTTGATGGATTTTCCTTTATAGGTAATCTGTTTCTTTTCTCTGATCCTGTTTAATATTCTGTTCTTGTTAATTTCTGGGATCTTGATTATTGTATGTCTGCATGTAAATCTGTTTTGGTTGTAGTTGGCTGGAGTTCTGTATGCCTCATTTATACATTTTCCTATATTTGGGAAGTTTCCTTAATTATTTCTGTGAATATCCTTTGTACTTCATTTGTTCTTACTCCTGCTTCTTCACTCACATTTTTTATTCTTAAGTTATAGTTCTTCTTGTCATCTTCTAGCCTTTTTATTGTTACTTCCTGATTCCTTGTTATTTTTAAGAGGTCTTTTTTTTATAATCTCCCATTGCAAATCTATCTTCAGTTTTGAAAGGCTAACTTTAGTTTCTGTCAAGGCATTTTCCATCTTTCAATGTTTTTAATTTCCTGGTAATCTCTTTGGACCTGTTTCATTGTATTCTAGATTTTGTTTATATTCTTCATCAAAGGTTTCTCTTCTTTTTCTGGGTTCCTTCATTCCCTCTATGTCTTCTTGAGAGTGGCTTAGCATTTATTTTATTAATCTTTTTATATCTTGCCTCACTTGGATTAGAGTTTCAGTTTTAAGTTCATCTATGAGGTCAGGAGGGTATTTCTTTATGTCTGCTGATGCTGTGGCTGATATTTCATGATTGCTGCACTGGATCTCTTCTGTATTTACGTCTCCTGGACTTACTTTCCCAGGATCAGCAGGTGAAGACTTTTACTTATTTCTTTCTCTTGTCATGTTTCTGGTTTCTTTCAGACAGGTGTATGTTGGAGGTCTTAGGCCCTTTCTGTATTGCTTATGGTTTTTCCTAAGTGTGCTGGCTGGGGGCTGGCTGCCTTCTGCAGTTTACTGTTATCTGAAGTCCACACAGGGATGATGCAGGCTAGCCCCTCTCCTCTGAGCCAGTTAACCTGCGAGTGTCTTTAGCATGTTGGTGTGTGCTGTGCGGACATCACGGATTTTGATCAGTTTCATCCTTGGTTATTGAGTCCTGACCAGGGGCATGACCCAGCCCAAGCAGATCTCACCAGTCTGCCCTGGACCAGGGGTGGCTGACTGATGCCACTGTGGTTCTGGGTTCAGGCCTGTCATGTCCAACTCCAATATATCCTCCATCCGACCACACCTGCCACAGGACCCAATTTCCAGCACTCACCGAGAATTAATGCAGCTCTTCACCTTGGCTCCACCCTATGCTGTACTGCATTCTCACTCCAAGAGCCCTGGACTCACTAACTCCCAATTTCAGAGGCCACAGCTTCAGTGCAACCATGGATTGTCTGACTCCAGGGTGTGCCCAGCACAATGCATGACCAGTACCAGTGAGAGTGTCTGTTCCAGCCTTTCATCCACATCCTTTCCTTCCTTCCTTCCTTCCTTCCTTCCTTCCTTCCTTCCTTCTTCCTTCCTCCTTCCTTCCTTCCTTCCTTACTTCTTTCCTTCCTTCTTTCCTCTTTCTTTCTTTCTTTCTTTCTTTCTTTCTCTTTCTTTCTTTCTTTCTTTTTCTTTCTCTCTCTCTCTCTCTCTCTCTCTCTCTCTCTCTCTCTCTCTCTCTCTTTCTCTTTTTGTTTCTTCTTGGGTAGTGAGGATCTCTCTCTAATCATCTGGTCTTCTCCATCTTGTTACATTCTAGTGTCTGAGTTGTTTTTTTCAGAGAGGCTTTCTACCCTGCTACCTATCAAGCCACCACCTTGCTGAATTCTCCTGAGAGTGAGTTTTTCTAGCACCACTTATTAAAGAGACTATCTCTCTTCCAGTGAATGTGTTTGGTTCCTTTGAAAGATAAGGTGGCTGACAATGTTTGTTATTGTAGTTGCATCTTCTAATCTATTCTATTGATCTTCAGGTCTATTTTTATTTCAATACCATGCTGATTTTATCACAGTAGCTTTATAGTATAACTTCAAGCCGAGGGTTGTGATGCCTCCTGTCTTACTTTGTTGCTCAAAATTGCCTTTGGCATCCTAGATCTTTTCTGTTTCCAGATGAATTTTAGGAGTTATTTCTCTAGATCTATGAAATATGCTAGTGGTATTTTGATTGTAATTGCATTAAATCTGTATAAAAATTTTGGGAGAATGGCCATTTTCACAAAGATTGTTCTCCCTATCCATGAACAAGGAATGTCTTTCCATTTTTTTTTGGATCTTCTCTGATTTTTTTCAGGGCAGTATAATTTTCACAGAACAGATCTTTTATTTCTTTTGTTAGATTGAGTCCTAAGTATTTCAATTTTTTGATGCTACTGTGAAGGGTATAACTTCTCTTATTTTTTCTGTCAGTGATTTTGTTGTTTTGATATTGATTTTTGAGAGTTGAATATGTATCCAGCAATATTACTGAATTTAATTATTAAATCTAGATGTCTTTCAATGGAGTTTTGGGGTTTATATGTAGAGTATCATGTCATCTGCAAATAATGAAAACTTAACTTCTTTTTTCCTATCTTTACTTCTTTATTTCTCTCTCTTGTTTAATTGCTCTGGCTAATATTTCCAGCACTATACTGAATAGGAGTGGTGATAATGGAGATCCTTGTCTGCTTCATGATTTTAGAGTAAAAACCTTCATTTTTTGGCCATTTAATATGATGCTGGCTCTTTGGTTTCATAAATGGTTTTTATCACTTATGATTTTCTGTAGGGTTATCAATAATGAGTGTTGAACCTTATCAAAAGCTTTTTCTGCATCTATAAAAATGATCATGTGATTCTATTTGATAGCTCTACTGATATGGTGAATTACATTTATTGATTTGCATATGCTGAACCATCACTACATTCCTGGGATGAATCCCATTTGCTTGTGGTATATAATCTTCTTGTTGATTTGCCAGTATTTTATTGAGAATTTTTGTATCTGTGTTCATTAGGGAAGTTGGCCTGTAGTTCTCTTTTTGTGGTTTGGTCTTTCTCTGGTTTTGTTATTAGGATAACACTTTCTCCCAGGAATGAGAATTGATTCCCTTTCAATTTCATTGAAGAGTTTGGAGAATGTTGGCATTAAGTCTTCTTTGATTTTCTTGTAGAATTCAGCTGTGATTCCATCAGGACCTGGGTTTTTCTTTGTTTGTAAGGTTATAATTACATTTTTCAGTTTCATTAACTGAAATTGGGTTATTCAGCAGTTTTATATCTTCTTGATCCAGCTTTGGTAATTCATGTGTTTCTAGGAATCTTTCCATCATTTCTGTGTGATTAAATCTATGAGAATAAAGGTTCTCAAAATAGGTATTGATGATTTTCTGTATTTCCACAGGGTCTATAGTGTTTTTTGTCCTTTGCATTCCTTTTTTCATAAATTTAAGTGTTTTCATTCTTTTTCTTTTTCGAAGGTAGTGAAACACAACTGAACAAAAGCAATCAGGACAATGCAGTGAAATTGATACACAGCTTCAGAGCAGGATACTGGAATAACAGTAATATGTACCATAGCACATCTTGTTATCTTCACAATAGTTGTCCATTCAATCAGGTATAGCAAAATCAAACCAAAAATAGAACATTATAAATCCTATCAAAACAGAATACTGAATAGAGCAAAACAATTAAACAGAAAAAAGTAAAACAATGAAAAAAACCTTTTGCCTTCAAATAAAAGAAAGCAGGAAATCCCCCATATTTGCTGTCTTCCATACTGTCATCCTTCCAAGAGATGCTCAGACTTCTGGCCCTTAGTTGCAAACTGAGTAGAGGGGATGGGATATTTGATTCTCAGCTTTTGCATCAGTAGGCTCATGAGAGATGCTGACTGGTTCTCTTCCTGGCTTGCCCAAGGCCATCTCATTCCAGGGCCACTTACCAGGAAGGGGAGGGACATGTTTCTTTCTTTCTTAGCCCCCTTAGTTCCACCATGGCTGGATCTTGTGAGACACTGACTAGTTTGCTTCGTGGCTTGCCCACCACTTGCTTGCTCCAGGACCACTTTTCAGGAAGGATTCACCAGCCACTCACTTGTTCCAGGGCCACCTTCTTGCTTAGTCCCTTAAGTTTCACCATGGCTGGATCTCAGGAGATGCTGACTGGTTCTCTTCCTGGCTCAACCACCACTTGCTCATGCCAGGCTACTTACCATAAAGGGGAAAGATCTTTGATTTTTAAAAGAAAGTTGGCTAGGGGCTTATCAATTTTATTTATTCTTTCAAAGAATCAACTCTTTGATTCATTGATTCTTTGTGTTGTTTTATTAGTCTGCAGTGCATTAAATTCTGCTCTGATCATTATAATTTCCCCTTCTTTTGGCTTTAGGCCTGACTTGCTCTTCTTTTTCTAGATGTTTGAGGTGAAGTATCAGGTTGTTTATCTGTGTTCATTCTGTTTTCCTGATGTGTGAATTCACCACAATAAATTTCCCTCTGAGAACTGCTTTTATTGTGTCCCCTAGTTTCCAGTAAATTGTATCTGTATTTTCATCTGTTTGTAGATATTGTTTAATTATTTCTTTAATTTCCTCTATGACCCACTGATTGCTCAGGACTATATTAATTAATTGCCACATGTTTTTGGAGTTTTTGCAGTTTTTTTTTGTCATTAATGTCTACTTTCATAGTACTATGATCATATAACCTGCATGGGAAAATTTGGACTCTTTTGCATTTACTTAAATATGTTTTATGGGCTAGTATATGGTCAATTTTATTTATTTATTTATTTGGTCTTTTTCATTTTTATTGGTACCAGGGATCGAACTCATGACTGCCTGCTTGCAAGGCAGGCGTTTATGCCCCTGAGCTAAATCCCCAGCCCTGGTCAATTTTATAAAAAGTCCCATGTGCAGCTGAGAAAAATACATATTCTGGTGCTGATGTGTGGAATACTGTACACATCCACTAAGTCTATTTGTTCACAGATGTGATTCAGTTCTGTTATTTCTTTGGCTATTTTTGGTCTAGTTTATCTACCTCTTTGTGTCAATGGGGTGCTAACGTCCCCCATTATAATTGTGTTATTGTTTCTTTGATTTTTTATTTCTGTTAACATTTGTTTTGCATAACTGAGTGGTCCCAAATTTGGTGCATATACATTTAAGATTGTTATTTCCTCCCATTGAAGTTTTTCCCTAAGTCATATACAGTGAACTTCCTTATCTCTTTTGATCATTCTTGGTTTGAAGTTTACATTGTCTGCAAATAGAATAGCTACCCTGCTTTGTTAGGGTTTATGTCATGAAGTATTGTTTTCCATCCTTTAATTTTCAGCCTATGAGTTTTCTTTTGAATTACATGGGCTTCTTGAATACTGCATATGATTGGATGTTGTTTCTTAATCCATTCTGCCTGTTTCATTTAATTGATGAATTGAGCCCATTTATATTAATGGTCATAACTGATACACATTGGTGTAGTTTTGTCATGTTATCTTTCTGTTGTTGATTCTTTACCTTTCCCCTCTGTTTAATTGTTTGCCTTGCTTAGTGGTTTTTATCCTGTTGGTGTTCTTTACATCATAATTATTTTTATGTCTATCTAGAACATCTTTCAGTATTCTTTGCATGGTTGGTTTGGTGGTCATGAAGTTCTTCAGCTGTTCTTTGTCATAGAAGTATCTTATTTCTCTGTCAATTTTGAAGGACAGTTTTGCAGGGTACATCAATCTGGGTTGTAAGTCATTTTTCTTTCAGATTTGAAATACTTCACTCCATGCTCTTGTTGAATTCATTGTTTGTGTTGAGAAGTCTGTTGTGATTCTGGTGGGCTTTTAAAATAGGTGTTCTGTCTCTTCTAACATCTTTTAATAGTCTGTTCCTATTTTGAATTTCTGGGATGTTGATTATTATATGTCTCAGTGTAGTTTTATTTTGATTATGGCTGTTTGGAGTTCTATATGCTTCATTTATTTGTATGCCAGTTTCCACTCCCATGTTTGGGAAATTTTTAGCTATTACTTCTGTAAAAAGTCTTCCAATATCACTTGTGTTGTCACTGTTTTCATTTACATGTAGCTGTCGAATCGTTATTTCTTTATTCCTTGTTAGTTGTAGAAAATACTTCCTTTTCTGTTTACTGGCTGCAATCCTATTTTTTAGGTCTGAAAGTATATCTGCACTTTCACTGAGGCTGTTTTTCCAACATTTGATGAAAGTTTGATTTCCTGGATATGTCTTTGAACCTGTTTCATGTATTCTGTTTCTTTCTTATATTGTTAATTCAAGGTTTCCATGTTTTTGCAGTGTTCCTCAATTTTTAACTACATATTCTTTAGATGTGTTCAGCATTTCTTTTATTAATTTATCATTTTTTCTTTTGTCTGGAACATTATTTCTGATCTGAGTTTTTTATAGTTTCCCAGAGTTGCTTCTTTACTTGAGTTGCTATCATTTCAGGAGTTTCAGGCGTATGGTTTACATTTTCTTCTATGCCTATGTCTCCTAGGCTTGTTTGGGATGGGCTGAAGGTTTGAGATTGCATTTTGCTCTTTCATTTTTTCATTTTCCTGTGTTCCCATAGGGAAGCTGAATGCAAGGTATCAGTTGTTTCTTGGGTTGAGAATATCTGTCCATACTGCATGAATTTTCCCCAATTATGTTGAGGTGGTTAGTCAAGCATTACCAGTAGGCTCCTGACTAGAGGTTACTGGGAAAGGCTTAATCAGGATCCAAGGAACCTTCCTGAAGGTCTGGCAATGGGTAATGCTAATCAGGTCCCTACTTGGCTCCAAATGATGTGCCAATGCTGTACTGCTGGATAGAGATTGCTGCACAAGCTTTCAGCTTGTGACAGGGAGTGAAGGTGGATCTGAACCACTTGGGGTCACTGGTGAAGGCCCAACCAAGCTCCAAGGTACCTTCCCAAAGGTTCTCTGGTGATTGGGGATGCTGTGAAGGATCCTATTAGGCTCCAAGCAATGTGTCAAGGCTGCACAGCTGGATAGAGATCACTGTGTAGGCATTTGGCTCATGACAGGATATGCAGACAGATCCCAGCCACTCAGGATCACCGTACTGGGCCCAATGAGGGCCTTCCTGAAGGTCTTCTGGTGATGGAGGAAGATGTGTGAGCCCTATCAGGCTCTGAGCAATGTGCCAAGGCTGCATGGTTGGGTGGAGATCACTGCATGGGCTTTTGTTTCTTGACTGTTTTGGGTTATTTTTTATGACATTTTTAATGCTACGTTTTGATGTACGTAATGATAACTTATCATAGGGAACTTGCAGCGATGTATGATATTTTTTGCTCCTCTTTTCCCCCATTCTCCTCTACTCCCTTTAACCCACTTTCATTTTCCTTATTTACAAAAATTTTGTTTCCATTTTCTGTCTCCATTCTCTTTTTTGTCCCTTCCTTCTTTCCTCCTTCCTCTCCCTTGTTTCCCTTCTCAGTTGAACCCTTTATCATTAATTATATATTTTGGAATTTATTTACACTTCTGGCTGCAAACACCAGAGAATCTATATAGTATTTAAGCATATGTGTCTGAATTATTTCACTTAAGAGAATGGTGTCATAGTGCATCAATTTAGCTAATAATATCTCCAGTTTATATTTCTTTAAGGTAGAGCAGTATGCAATTATATAAGAAACCATATCTTAGGCCAGACCCAACCATGAGTAAACACCATTTGTGGACTTCAGAGAGAGAGAGAATCAAGCCTCACAAGGAGATGATTCCCACCTGGAAACCAGCACAATGCATGGGCCATTGCTGGAGTGGGGACAGCTAGACCTAAGCCTTTCTCTGTAAATCAGCACCATTCACAGACTGTGGAGGGAGAGAACCATGCATCACAAGGAAATAATTCTTGCCTGGAAACCAATGCCATGCATGGGCTGCTTCCAGCATGGGGACAGCCAGACCCAAGCCTTCCTCTATGAGTCAGCACCATTTGTGGAATGTGGAGGAAGAGAACAAGGCCTCACCAAGAAGTAATACTTGACTGGAAAACATATCATTTTCATTGTTTTGTGGGTTTGGGTTTTACTCTTTTGTTTTATTTCATTATGTTCAATCTGATGGCATGGACAGTTATTTTAAAGATAGCAAGACATTATGGTAGTCATTTTAAATTTACTAATGGTTTGTTTTGAAATACTTTATTGCATTTATTGTTTTGTTTGTATTGTTTTTATTCTATTCCATTCTGTTTGACTTTTACTATGTCCAAAGGTATTTGCAACTAAGACAAAAAAAAGACATTATGGTAACTATTGCTGATTTTGTAAGGTTTTGAAGTCCTGTATCACTTACACTAGTTTAGTTTAATTGGTTTTATTCTGTTTTATTTTACTTGGTTTTATCCTGTTTAAAATAATTGAAGAAATCTTTATTCATCATTTGGTGAACATTTGGGATGTTTCCAAGATTTAGCTACTCTAAACTGTGGTGTTATAAACATAGGTGTGCATATGCCACTGTGGTATGATGTTTTTAATTCTTCCAGGAAGATATCAACCAAAGAAACACGTGGGTCAAATGGAATCTTTACCTTTTATTGAGGAGTTTCCACACTGATTTCACAGGGTTTCCATCAGTCTCGCCTTCCATCAACAGTGGAGAAGTGCTATTTTGCCCTGCTAGCATTTGTTATTGGTCAATTTCTTGAAAATAGCCATTCTTTTTGGACTGAGAAGGAATCTTAGTGTTATTATCATTGGCATCTCTCAGATAACCAATGATTTTTCATGTATTTAATTTCCATTTCTAATTCTTCATCTGAGAGGTGTCTATGCATTTCAGATGTCCATTTTTAGATTGAATCTTCAAATTTGCACATCATTTGAATTCTTTATATGTTCTCAATATTAGTGCTTTATCTGAAGAAGAGCTGGGAATATTTTTTCCCATAGTGATTTTTCTTCACTCTGTTGGTGATTTCTATTGCTATACAAAAGTTTTCAAATAAGATGAGATACAAGTTGTCGTGATAATCTTTGTGATAATTTCTGTGTGAATAGAGATTTGTTCATAAGTCTTTCCTAAACCATTATTTTCAGGAGTTCCATATTTCAGTAGATTCAACATTTCTGCTTTAATATATAGTTTTTTTGATCCATTTCAATTTGAGTTTAGTGCATAGTGATAGGTAATGATCTAGTTTTAATCTTTGGCTTGTGGAAATGCAATTTTTTCAGCAGTATTTGTTAAAGAGGTTGTCTTTCTTCCAATGAAGTTGTTTGGCTCCTTTGTCAAACATTCATGGTTGAATATGTTTGGAGCTGTTTCTGCATCTTTTTGTATGTTCCTCTGATCATTCGTTCTGTGTTTTATTTGTCCAGTACTATGCTGTTTTTATCACTTGTAGATTTGTTGTTTAATTGCACATCAGTCTCATGCTGTGCCTTGCTTTGCCTTTGTTTCACAGAATTGTTTTTGCCACTATCATTGTTCTGTTTCCAAATTGGTTTATTTTCTCTAATCTGGTGAAATCTGTTTTGATTTGGATTGCATTAAATCTTTATAACAATTTTGGGAGTGTGACCATTTTCAGTATATTTGTTCTTCCTGCCAAAAATAAGGGATATCTTTCCATTTTCTGATATTCTTTTCTATCTTCTTTTTTCAGAATACTATAGTTTTCAACATGTACATTTTTTTTACTTCTTTCATTAATTGGCTTTCTAGGTATTCATTTTCTGGTTGTTGTTGGGAAATTTTTTCCTGAATTTTCCCTCTATGAAATTATTATTTGTGTACATAAATGCTATTGTGTGTTGAATGTTGACTTTTTACTATGCTACACTACTGAGCTTGGTGGTTAAATCTAGAAGTGTTTGGTGGTGTATTTCATATAGAGTACTGTACCATCCAAATAATTATAATTTGAATTCTTCTTTTCCTGTCTTTATTCCTTTTATTTCTTTTTCCTAATTGATCTCACTAATGTTTCCAGAACTATACTGAATAAGAGTGGTGATAGTGTTCATCCTTATCTTATTTCTGACTTGAGAGAGAAAGCTTTCAGTTTTTGACCATTTTTTGTAAACGGCTTTTATTAGGTTGAGATAAAGATCATCCATTTTAATTTTCCATAGGATTTTTAAGATTAAACTGTGTTGGACTCTGTCCATTGCTTTCTCTACATCTGTTGAGGTGATGATATGGTTTTTGTCTGGCTCTGCTAATATGTTGTATTAGGTTTATTGATTTCCATAGGATGAATCATAACTGCATCCCTTGGATGAATCCTACTTGGTCCTGGTATGCAATCTTCCTGACAATTTGCTGCATTGTTTGCCATTATTCTTAGAGAATTTTTGCATGTATGCTCATTAGGGAAATTGACCCGTAGTACTCTTTTGGGGGGAGGGGTACTTCTCTGGTTTGTGTATCAGATTAATGCTAGATTCCATACTTGAGTTGTAGAGTATTGCTTTCTTTTCAACTTCTTTGACATTTTGAGAATTAGCAGCATTAGAGCTTCTCATAGAATTCATCAGTGAATACCTTAAGATCATGTTTTTCTCTGTTGGCAGATTTTTAAAAATTTTTATTTTAAAGAGAATAAGATCAAACTAAACTAAACAGAATAAAGTTACAGAACAGAATAATGAGAGCAATACAGAAATTTAAAACATGATAATAGGAAATCAATGATGGCTACCATAATATCTTATTTTCTTCAAAATAGCTGTACATATAATCAGCCATAATAAAATAAAACAAAATCAAACAGAATAAAACCAATCAAAGAAAAAAGGTGAAAATCATACATGATTTCAAAAAAGGATAATAAGAAATCATCAGTGGCCACCATAATGACTCTTGTTTTTTAAAATTGCTGCCTATACCATCAGACATAATAAAATCAAATAAAACAAAATAGAATGAAACTAATTAAAACAGAACTTTGGATAAAACAAAACAATAAAATGGAACAAAAAAACTCCTGTGAGAACCATAATGGATTTCAAAAACAAGACAGAAATAAATTTTCCATACTTGTTATATTGTGTATTGTTATCCTTTTACTTTAGTCAGACGATTGGCCTTGAGCCTGCAAAGCCAATCAAACAATACAAGCTTTAAGTTCTTCTGATACCTCAGATGCTATCAACTCAGCCTGTCCTCTGAATCAGCATGTTGCTTACCTGGGATGTGGTGGTGTGTTCTTGTCTCCCAGCCCACATGATGACTGGTCCACAAAAAGGGTGAATTGGCTTCTTATTTTTCTTGTTACTCCTCCCAGACCCAGCATGGCATCTGCTGACTTGTGGGAAAGACAGATTTGGCTTGTTCTCCTCCCAGGAGCCACATGGCCTGCACCAGATCATGAGAAGGGCAATTTGGCTGCTTGTTCTTCTTGCTACTCCTCCAAGACCCAGCTTCTTGCTACTCCTCCAAGACCTAGTTTTTGCTGAATGGACAATTTGATTTGTTCTCCTCTCAAACCTGCATGACTTACATGGTTTGCCTACTTAATTAATTCTCTAGGGGTTCACGGGATGGAGTTCTTGTTATCTCTTTTTAGAATGCCTTTCAGAACATTTTGGAGTACTAGTTTTGTGTTCATTAATTTCTTCAGGTGTTCTTTGTCATAGAAGTAGCTTATTTCTCCAATATTGGAAGGTAGTTTTTTGAGGTGCATCAATCTGAATTGGAGGTTGTGTTCTTTTGAGACTGAAAACCTCGTTTTTCTTGACCTGAGGATTTGTGTTAAGAAGCCTGCATTCATTCTGATGGGCTATCACTTGTAATTTTTTTTTATTATCTCTAGCCGCTTTTAACTTTCTCTTCTAATTTTGCATTACTATAATCTTGATTGTTATGTGACTTTCTGTAGATATTTTTATTATACCTAATTAGAGTTCTATATATCACATTTATCTGTACATCAAATTCTTTTTTCCCTGTTTGGGAAGTTATTTGAATAGTTTTGGTATTATTTAGGCTAGCTCCTGCTTTTTTTATTGACTCCAATTAATCTTACATTATTCATTTTCCTTCCTCTAGAATCTTCATGAATTTTCATGGTTAGTAAGAGTTTTAAGAAATCTTTCTGTCTTAGTCACTTTTTACCCATCGCTGAGACAAAATACCTGAAGCCCAAAGTTGGGAAAGGAAAGGTTTATTACAGTTTTTGGAGGTTTCAGTCCACACTCAGTTGGCTCCAAGGCAGGCAGGCATGGCTGGCCACAGTTCCTGGCAGCTGCCAACAGCAAGCAGGAACCAGCAAAGAGCAAGACACACCTTCTTCCTGCCATTACATCACATCCTGGCTCCAACCCTATGTGGGTGTAGACTGACATCATCATTCCAAGCACTAGACGCAAACTCATGAGGCCTGGGGGACACAGACATAAACCATGACACTTTCTTTTCATGGTTTCTAAATACAATCCTGAATTGAATATCTCAGATTCTGTCCTCAAACTGGCTCATTCTGCTGCATGTATTTTTAATATAATTTCTGTTTGGATTCATTTTATGGATTTATTTTCTTTCCTAAGTTTGATCTCCATCATTTTCCTAAGCTCTATTTTTTTTTTTATCCATAGTTGTTCGAGTTAACTAACCATGTTTTTCATTACGATCCTCATCTCTGTGGTCATCTGAAAAATATTTCTGATTTGATTTCATCTAGGGCCTCATTCATCTGCTTTTCTGCTTTCATTATTACCACTTCAGATGGTTCAAGTTGGTGGCTTTTGAAATGTTTCACTTCATTGCTCCCTTTGGTAATCTGAAATTCTTGGATTACATCTTGCCTCCGTCTCTCTCTCTCTCTCTCTCTCTCTCTCTCTCTCTCTCTCTGCCTCTCTCTCCCTCTTTCTTTTCTTTCTTTTTAGTTTAATTCATGGGTTGATACTTGTGAATTGCTTATGCAAGTAGTTTTATTGTTAGTTTAAAGACACTTAAAATTAGTTGCTCCAAGATACCTTCCAGGTGTAGCTAACTGTGGGTTTTGAGTCTCTTGTATGATTTTCACCCCTTCAATTTATTGGGGATGAGAAGCAGCTGCCTGTTTTGCCTTGCCCTTGTTTCTTTGTCACTGACCCATTGTATTATTTGTGACTTTCAGCCAATCAAAATCTTGGTATACCAGGGAAAGCAATTAATTAGAACAATTGTCACCTTAACTAAAGTAGTACAATCAGCAATAATAATGGCATCAAACACAGCCTAGTGAATGACAAACTGTGGTAATTATTAGTTTGCCACTTTTATCTATATGAAATAGATTTATAGTTTTATAAGTAAGTCTAAATCAAGCCAGTGAATTGTATATAGTAACTTTGCTCTAATATGACAATTTTATCCTTATGGGGGAAAGTTTTTAAAAATTTAGTGGGAAATTAGTGAAATTGAAGAAAGATAGGAGATTAAAAGCAAAGCTGGAGTATAAATAAAGATGGCATGAACTTTGAGAAACTGATGAAGGAGACAGAAGGGAAAGACATGTCAAATAAAATGAAGAACATAACAGACCAACAAAAACAACAAAAACCTGGAAAAAATGTTTATACTCAACTAGACACAAGAACAGATATCATGAAAAAAATACAAAACAGTAAAGAAAAGAAAAAAATCACACACTTCAGGATATTTCTTTGCTGTCACTATCGGGCAGTATGGGTAGACAGAACTCAGATCCATGTTAATTAATCCCAGGAAGCCAGCTGTAGATATATTGTGGAGTTGCATTTAATCCCAGAAATCCTGCACATTTACTTCCACTGAACTTCACACCGGTTTCTGACTGTGATTCTGGAATCAGATTTGTTCAATTGTTAAACTCCATGTGCCTTCTGTCTTGAACTTGGCTCCCTGCTTGCTTGAACTCAAATCCTTGACTTTGTACTGATTTTAAGTTAGTTCTGCCTCACCTTGATACTGGGAGCTGCTAGATGGAGACAACCTACAATTACTCTGAGTTTCAAACTCAGTTGGCACCTCTCCAAGATGCCAACCAGCCAATTGCTTTCTTCTAAGTGTGGGTCTGAACCTGAGTAACTCACCAGCAACTGCAGGCCACTGCTTTGACTGCTCTTTTTTCAGTGGAAGTCTCTGAGGTTGCCAGTAGTCACCGTGTATCTGTAAGTCTGAGCTGCTCCTCTCACCCAGTGAGTCAGAATCAGGGAGAAAGCACTGCTTGCCACATCCTTGTACAATGAGGTTTCATTTTGATCTCCCTCTGAGCTCCAGTTCTCACTTCAGATCCTTGCCCCTTCTGGGGAGCCCACTTTCCCCCTTCTCTTTCTCAACTTATTATATTTCAGCATCTAGACACCAAATCTTGGAGAGACTGTTTCTATGCTGTTTACCGCTTTGTCATGTTCCTGGAAGTTTCCTTTTGGTGTTATTAAAATTTTAATATTTCATTTTTTAATTAATAAAGCATCCCATAAGAGTATGTTTAGTATAAGTATATCTTTTATCAGATATTTAAGAAATTAGAAGGAAGTGATTTCGTTTTGAGAAACTGAATATTATAGAGCTTATAAAGATGGATCAAGATCATCATCAGTGGCATGAATTATTTTAAATGAATTCCAACATAAAGTCATGATGAAAATAATCTTCAATCATTTATAGTACTTTAAAGAAAGCAACAGAAAGAAGGAAAATTCTTAGTTTGTGATTATAAAATTATTCATCCCCATGTGACAAAGATGCCTACCCACCCAGAAAAGTGTGGTCAGCAAACATTATGAAATGAAACCAGGTATTTATGCAGGTACTAAGTATGTTGTTAGGCACTGGAGAATCAAAGATTGGTAATTCTTGTTGTGTGGTTATGTTTTTATACTGTGAATGACTTGGTATATTGTGCTACATAATATATGTATAGATATAAACAATTTGTTGATAGATCATATATATTTGGAGTCCAGTGGTCTGAATCTAGTGCCTTCCACCTGATAAGAAAATATTATACTACTGAAATGATTCTTCACCCCTTATATTTTATACATTGTGATATTCTCCATAGCTACTAGTAGACCTCACCCAAAGTAAACTGTCTATAAAACATATAAATATTTTTAACCAACATTTTTCTGTCTGACTGAACAGGTTTAACAAAGCCTCAATTTTCAGCCATATTACCACCTTAATTTGTGTTGTTTAGCTTTCCTTTGTTCAGAGCACTGGAGAAAAAGCATCTGGATTTAAAAGCTGCTTCTGAGGCTTCCTGTATCACTTAATGTCCCATGAGCATTATGGCTCAACTGTCTCCATACTGCCTTTGTCACAGTCCATTTGCACAAGAGAGCCATCCTGTACCCTGAACAGTCCAATCTGATTTTGTTCCAATAGTGTAACTACCTTGTAGTCCTACACACTTGCTCTTAATTAAGCAAAGGTGAAAGACTGTGGCAATGCTGTCTTTTTTTATGTCAGAGGTTTTTAATCTATTCTTTCCAGCAAAGCTTGCAAAGTAATGAATCAGGACAACTTTCAGCAGGTAGAACAGTAAAGAAGTAAAATACCTCTGGGGTACAGCTTCTACTGTTCCCCCATGAATCAGCATGTTTTTGGATATTGGGTAGGAACAAGCTTGGGACCCAGAATCAAACAAATATAGAAATCTATCACTTGCTGATTGAATGACTATGAATGATTACATACCTGTTCTCTTTAATATTTTTTCTTGATTGAAAAAATTTGCCTAGGACAATTAAGCTCTGTGTACCTCAGCTTCCTTACTGGTAAAAAAAGGAAAAACAAGGTCTACCATTTAGGTTTTTTTTAAAAAAATGAAATATTCATGTAAAGGATTTATACTTTGGTCCAATATAAAAATGAGTCTATTGCTATTGTTCCCATTCTTTCTATCTCATATTTGTAGCATAATCCTTTGTATGATTTCTATATTTCATCAATATATAGATGATTTTACAGCTCAATTCCAACTTTTCAGCCTCATTCAGCTCCAAGTACTAGAAATAAATCTTCTTTATTTCCACTTTCATTTTTTGTTATTCTAGTTCTTGCAAATCCTATGAGTTTTAATTTTAAGGTAATTTTGAGCTCAATTTTTTTCTGTTTTGCCTTCCTTTATGCTTGCTACTCATGGCCCCTTTTTAAAAAATAATTTGAATTGGGGACTGTATAGTCAGTGAAAATTAAGTCAGCTGTAATTCAAAATGCTGCCTCCCACCTGTAACACTGCCAGTAAGTATAGAGACCACATAATTTATAAATCTATAGTGTTCATTTTTCTATTGTTCTAGTTTAAACTGTCTTACATAGTCCTTGGATCACTTAAACTTTTTAATAACTTCAATTTGAATCTCCAGTGCTTTGAGTGCTTGAAAGAAACCATTTGAAGTTTCCATTACAAATTCTACTAATGTGAACACTTTCATTCTCCCATTATCCTGCTCAGAGGAATGTTGAATAAAGAACATCTGTGTGTACTAATAGACTGTTCTTTAGGACAATGGTTCATTTTGGGTTGCTATTTTTCTGAGGGCAATGATAAGACTAGGCCTGAAAATGGAACAGTATGAATTTGGGCACCAAATCATCTTATTTTGATAGGAATTTTTGCAAAAGAGATTCTGAGTGTGCATACTACCTGGTCTCTGGAAACCATGGGGGAAGTACAGACCACTGTGGCCATTTCCTTGGGGAGTGAGAACAATTTGTCCCTTCTAGCTCATTGTCAAGCAGTTCAGAGAGAGACTTTCTTCATTATGTACTGGAAAATTCTTCATGACACCCACAATTAGTTAAGTGTAAGAGCTAAAATTGGGATCTAGTTAATTATTAGATTTCATATTTAATAACTAGTTAACTATAAATTATAATAATGATTAATAGATATAGCTTATGAGGTTTTAACAAAGCTGGGCTTAAATTGAAAAGGAGATAGTAATCATGTGTATAGGAGAGAAAAATATTGGAAGTCAGATATAAAATTTTACAGTTGCTATGGTAGGAAATGAGAATCTAGGGGTGTTTTTTTGAATCAGAAAGCTTACTTAAGGGCTGTACTTGGGGTTTACTTATCTGGCACAAATAATCAACTGGGCAGGAAAAGTTGATAGAAGTGATGTAGGGTAGTGGGAACTTCTTGTTCTAGAGCCTGTACTAAATGTAGTACTAGCAGAAATAAAACAAATATTAGAAAGCATTCACTGATAGGAATCAGTAACCAACTAGAATTTTGGAAGAAGGGATGGACTCCAAGATAGCTCGCTTTTATGCTTTAGAAGAATGGATTTTTAAAAAGTAAAATTCCAACATTTCAAAGAAATTTTGGGATGAGAGAAAGGTTGTAGTATGGACACAGGGCTGGACAATGCAGTGGACAAAAAATCACTGAAAGTGTGGAAAGAGAGATAAAGAAGCCCAACAATGAATTTAGATTATTTTCAGAGTCTTTTGTTTTGTTTTGTGCTTTTTTAGTGTCAGGCATATTTGAATTTATTTCACTGTGTTATAATAGTTTTTTAATTGTAATAATGGGAAACACATAATAACCACTACTCAGCAAGTAATTTATAGGAAATAAGGATGTCATAGATTATACTAGTATTTAGCATAATGTTAAGACGGATCAGTACCCAATAAGTGGAAAAATATGACTTATTTAGGTCATTTGGTTGAAAAATATTGGGAAATTTTGAAATAGAAAATTGGAAGAGGTATAAGAAGAATTTACTCTTCTCTTTCTATAAGGCTGGGATTCTAATACAATCTGTATTTTGAGTGTAACACCTGAATTATCATGTAGGTTAAAAGATTCTCACTTTTTCCTTTTAATCTGGACATAGTCTTATAAAATCCCTTGTAAATTACTAAAAGACTCTGTAAGAGAAAGTAGATCTGAATGATGAACTAGTCATACAATGCATCATTAATTTGTCTGCTTTGATAAAGGTTATTTGAGATCTGTGTATCTTGGATTGTCTCTGACTCATCACTAACAGTGCTGATGCTGCTCTTTTCTTTAAAAGGAGATGGTGAGCTTAATCAAACACCAAAGGATTTGAAAATTATAACTTCCAAGACTGATAAAATAGTTTTCTGCCCCACTGAGTGACATAAAACGCAAATAATATAATAATTTTGTATTACTATCCCAGGAACATCATATGGAATAAAGAGATAATGAATGTCATGAACTTAAAAATCATAATTAAACATAAAATGAGTGCTAAACATGATTTATTTTCTGCTATTATAATGCTATCTTATTTTGGTGGCCTAGGTCTTCTTTTCTACACCTGCAAAAAGGCACTTGGTAATGATGAGAATTAATCAAGCCTCAAGCTGGGGGATAGTGGTGGTAGACATCCTTAATTACAGGCAATGGAAAGTGAAGGTTATTACTAGTTTGAATCCAACATAGGTCAGAGCAGCAAAAATATCATTAACAGCTGAATGTTATTTTGCACTCTGAACAGAATGAATCGCTGCCTCAGCCTAATTTCTTAGTAAACAAGTGTTGTATATCCCTGATAACAATCACAAAAAGGGACACTAGTTCCCTAACTGGCAGCCTGGATGAGCCATAATGAATCTCAGTTTATACATAAGAGGAATCTAAACAGCTCTGAACATACAGATATCCAGATAGCAACCTGGACAATAAAACCCAGATATTTGGGAGTGGGACTGTGGCATTAAGTTTCAAAAAAAAAAAAAAAAAAAGAAAGAAAAATGTGAAAAGCAAACTTCTCTGGCTATTCCAATGTGGAGTCTCATTTTTACAGCACTGCTCCATAGGAGTGAAAATCCAAAAGGCAAATATGTTTCTTCAAGATAGTTTTGCAATGAAACTCCATGTATAGCAGAGGTGTTCATTTCAGTAATGTCCAAGCACTGAAGAAAGAATTGAAGATAAATATTCTTCAGTTTATTTGGATGCCTTGTTGAAAGCTCTCAGGATTATTTTGTTACTTTAAGAGCTGATTTACAATCACAACCCAAGCCACTACTTTGCCTGCAGTCATGGATGCCTGAAGTCTACAAAATTTTCTTTACTTATACCCATTTATCAGTTCATCGATGCACAATTTAGACCTTTGCCTAGAAAAGCAAATCTCCTACCATAACTTCATATGAGAATCACAAATTATTGAGTTTTTAACCTGTCATCTTCAATTCAGATCAACCAGCAAAAGTCATTATGAATTTCTCTACAACCTCTTTCTGCTTGGGAGGTGACGTGAAAGTGCAAGCTGAAGGCAATCATAGATCCACGTTGTGGATGGAAAGGAAATAAAACTAGGAACATTTGATACTTTCTGAATACTAACCCTCCCCAACTCTGGGTTTAACATGGTTTTCTCACTACATTTTTTTGAAAATATTATTTTTGTTTGTTTATTGACAATTTCAGGAGATAAGCAAACAGGTCACTGGCAAGGATGAGCCAATATGATGGTACAGCATCACGTCCTATCCCCTATAGAATCTCTGTGTTTGATCAATAGGATTGCACTTCATGACTGAAGCTTGAGAATGGCTGAACTGCTGGTTACAGGGAAGAATATTTTGAACAACTGACTTTATATCTCAGCCTGGGATCCAGTTTTGGTAGTATTCTCCTTAAAGAAAATATCAGATCTGCACTCCAGATTCTGAACATTTTGTAAAATTCTCAAATATGGATTTCAAGTTCCTGTTTTTCAGATTAAACTCATATGCATATAGCCAATAAGTGGAAAATCCATGATCTCTAAACCCCATACAGTACTCTTTCCACCATAATAACTGCTGCTCTCACAACTCTTTTAAGCCATATTTCAAAATAGCACAATCTTTACATCTAGTTTTGTTTAAACTGTTTCAAAAACACAGCACCTGCTAAAGACAGGTGCAGAGATTGTGACTTGCAAAGAGCGCTCAGGTTTTGCAATGAAGACATGTCATTTTTCCTGTACTTTTGGGGTTTTCCACTGTTTACACTGAATTTTTGAAATTTGAAAATTCTTCATTAAGTTTATATATTGAATGCTTCTTAAAATGCTCCTGTGTTTGGAAGGTGATTAGATCATGGGAATGCCATACTTATCAGTGCATTGATCCCTCACTGAATTTCTAGGCAAATGTGCTGTTAGGAGGAGAGGCTTCTCTCTCTGCTTACTGAGCAACATGATATGAGCTGCTTTCCTCCACTAGACTCTTCTGACATGACTTTCCTTACTTAAGGCCAGCCAACTACAGACTAAGTCCTCTAAAACTCACAAGCTAAAGTAAACTTCTGTAAGTTGAGAGTGTTGGATATTTTGTCCTAGTGATGGGAAAGTGGTTAAGGTATTCTCTGTGAAATACTTGACTTCAGCAAAATATGACAAGTGGCACACTCATACTAGAAGCAAATTGCATAACCACCATGCAGAACTAACACATGATCTTTACCTGAGAAATGATATTGGCTGAAAATCCACTTTTACTAAAATGATTGGGTCACCACAAGTATTCTTTCATATATTAAACCTAAAAACCCTTAATACAAGATGTTAGGGCTGATGTTTTGCTTTAGAAATTTAATTTAATAGCAGTTTGAATTACAGTGGTTTGTTAACTCATGAACTTAATTCTCTCCATGATTCTGGTCACAATCCAAGTTAGATGAAAAATGAATCAAATTGAGTAGTCAAGTTGAGTGTTGACCTTATGGGAAAGTTTGATTTGGTTCTCATCCAGTTTGGTCTATGAACAGAATTGTAGAGAAAACTGAATTCATGAACCAAGGTACATATATATATATATATATAGTGACAGAATAATGATGGAAAAAAGGTAAGCATCAACATCTTTTTTTCAAAAAAGAATGAATTTATCAACATTCAATGTTCCAGCAATGAATCATCATTAAATTTTCAATTGTGATTATGTCAAATTAGATCCATAATGTTTAATTTCTATTTTGTATATGGTGTTGCTTTTTAAAGAAATTAGAAATTCTAACAGTTACTTAAGTGTTTAATACATATAGATTATCACCAATACAATTAGAATACAATTGCCTTGCTTTCCTGCATGCCCCAATTATAAACTATTTTTAAAAGTACATAATGAACTTATATAAAATCACATGCCATTTCATGTTATCATTGTTCCTGTAAATCAAAGAGCAAATACTATTAATAGAATAGTCTAAGATCAGAGATAGCGAGGAAAATCCTACAGGGAATTCAAAGATGTGACTGGCAGAAGATGACTTTTAGAAATACAGAACAGAAAATAATTCACTGATAAAATGAAATTTGGAAGAAATTTTAAAAAATAGATTAACATTTTTTTTTAAATTTTATTTAAGGAGAAAAGAAAAAAAAGCAAAGAAAGGGTACAAGTTATACAGATTTGCAGAAAAAAAAATGAACAGTAGGAAATCACTAGTTAATGGATTACATATTGTCATCTTAGAAATAATTGTTCAAGTCACAAAATTAAAGCTTGTAAAGTGGACATTCCATCAATGATACTGCAAACAGTTCTGTTCAATGATCCAATAAAACTCTGTGATATCATTTTCTATCTTATACACTTAAATATACATGCAGTTATATAGTATAGAGCACTTTCTTTTCCTCTCTTTTGTACAATAACAATTACACATTTTGGGTTTCATTGCTCCCATGGAAGATTAACATTTTTTAATGCTTTCTCACTGAAGGTTATGGTTTGATAAATAACAAATACTAGTTTATGCTTTTTGAAATAACTGAGTAAAAGCTACCTGTCTCCCAAATTTATTAGAGTTTATTGTTCCAAGTTACAGAAAAGGAATTCATTCAAACCTTATTGGAGAGCAGCACATGGATACCCCAGGATGGTTAGAAAGTGAAGTGCAGATTACACAACTAGGAAACTGGTCAGGTAGAAAAAATGGCCACTGTTACCTAGAACCAGAACAATGGTTTCTGGAACCCTTGTCAAAATTGAGCAGAGACTCAATCGCAGCAGTTGTTTTAAGCATCAGAGAAATTCTTTATGGTCTCTAATTCTTTGGGTCATCTTCTTGGAAATTCAGTAGCACCAAGTCAGGTTAACTGAGACTCAGCTGATGGCTTTCATTGCAAACAATAAAGAATGGAGTGGTTGAGATTTTCAGCTTTTGTGATTGGGAAAATTCATAAACACTGAAAAGTTTAAGCTGTTGAAAGATGGTCACAGAAAATGGAAAATTCTACTATTGTATGTATATTTTACAATTTAAATGTTCTATAACATTGCATATCTTTTTCTTATATTACTTTTAGTCTCAAAATGATTAATATCACTATGGTATTTGTCAGGTAAACTGAGTATATCAAATGTTAACTATTTATAGGGGCCATTATGTTTTCACAGACTATTATGTGTATGATCTAAATGGGGTCTTGAGGTTGAAGAACAGCATTTAACTTCAGTTAAAGGGATTTAGATTTTGGTAAACAATGAGTATAGTTTATCTTTGAAATAAAATTTTAAAATGTTATTTTAAAGAGGTACAATTAAATAAGACAAAATAGAATAAAAGAAAGCAATGTAAGAGACATAGATTTCAAAGCAAGACAACAAGAGATCTTCATTATCTATCATATTGTCTCTTATTTTCTTCCAAACAGTTGTCCATATCTTCACAAACAGTGAATTCATACAAAACGACATAGTATAAAGCTGATCTGTACAAGATGATGAAGGAATTTTAGGTCTTCAAATCCAGACAATAAGGAAGTTAACAGTGGCTGTCATAGTGTCTCTCATTTTCTTCAAAATAGCTGTCTATACCTTCACATATATTGAAATTAAACAAAACAGACTAAAATCACTGTATAAAAATAATAGTATTGTTGGATTTCACATCATTATGCTACGGAATCAACATTGGGTACCTTAGTGTCTCTTTTTCTTCAAAGTAGTTGTTCATTTCATCATGCATTATATAATCAGTTCTCATAAACTGTTTATAAGTTCTGTGCATGCATGAGTCTCTACATGTATATCTATCCTTTCTGTATTAGTGGGAAACACAAAACAAAGCAAGACAAACAGAACAAATTCCTAGAAAAACATGAAATTTAAAAGTCATATAATACCACAATACAAGGTAATCTACATTGGTTACTACGATGTCTCTTGTTATCTTCAATAGAATTGTCTATATCATCAGGCATCTTATAATTGAATATAGCAGTACTCAAAAACATTAATAAAAACAAAACATTGGAGACATTATAAGACTTCAAAAGCAGGTAAGAATCAAACCAGAGTGGATATCCTAGTGAATCTTGTGATCTTCAGTGTAGTTGCCTATACGCTCAGACTTGATACTATCAATCATAACAGATTTGAATAAAATCATTCAATACAAAACAGCAATCTAACAAACCAGATTCAAATAAGATCAGTCATAATAAGACAGTAAGTTATACAGGGCTTCAGATTATGTTAATAGGAAATATTTTTAAAGAATTTTTCTCTTTTGGTACCAGGGATTGAACTCATGACATCCCACTTGCCAGGCATGTGCTTATGTCTCCAAGCTAAATCCCCATCCCAAGTTAATAGGAAATTAAGGATGATTATCATAATATATTCTGCTACTTTTGGGATAGCTGTCTGTGCCCACAAATCTAGTACAAGTAGACAAACTGGAACATAATATAATTCATCTAAACAGAGTGGTGAGAATTTGGATTTTAAATGTGGATTTTTAAATGTGGATTTTATTTAAAAATGTGTATTTTAAATCCTTATACACTATTAACAATATCCTCTGCCTGCATTTTTTAGACAGTTCCTCTCCTTTCACTCCCACAGAGTGCACTGTGCATTTTGGGTCCCACTAACTCCCATAGTTTTTAGATTGGGAGGGCTACCTGCTGTTTACCTAAGTAGTTCCAAACCTTTTCACTCCTGGGCTTGATCTCAAGTTGTATTCCTTTATGTACAAATGCTTCAGGATTTTCCTTCATTATAGCTGAGTAGTTCTCTATTGCACAAAAGTATCATGTCTCTCCAACCTATCTGCGGGTGCTGGTCAAGTTACCTCTCTTTCTCTCTAGTTCCCTGTCACATGGAGTATTGTTTTCTCATATTTGACTTTCAGTACATAAGCCCTCTTTCAGATTAATTATCTGTCCTATACAGAGCATCTCGATGGCCACTATCTCCTGATCTACTCTGCCTGTATTTCTTTTTGTTAGTGTATCAAGGCCAATTATGTCAGAGATTATAGCCAACCTATCTCTGCCTCATTTCTACTTTGCTACTTTTCTGCCATTGGTTGTCTATTTTTCTCCTTCATTCCATTGTCTGTTCCATTCATTGAGGATTCTCTATCACTATTCCTGAAATCCTGGTATTTTTTTTTCTCTCTTTAGAATGTCCTTCAGCATTTTTTGTAGGGTTGGATTGCTGGTCACAAATTCCCTCAGTTCATCTTTGTCTTGGAAGCATCTTGTATCTCCATTAATTTTGGGAGACAGTTTTGCAAAGTTCATCAGTCTGGGTTGGAGATTATTTTCTTTCAGGGCTTGGAATACTAAACTCCAAGCTCTTCTTGACTTGATGGTCTGTGTAGAGAAGTCTGCCATGATTTTGATGGGTTTTCCTTTATAGGTGATCTGTTTCTTTTCTCTGATGGCTTTTAATATTCCTTTCTTATAATGTATTTCTGAAATCTTGATTACTTTTTTATTTTTATTTATTTATTTTTTATTTAAGGAGAAAAAGGAAAAAAACAGAGAAAGTGTACAAGTAATACAAAATTAAAAAATAAACAGTAAGAAATCACTAGTTAATAGATTACACATTCTCATCTTAGAAATAGTTGTTCAGGTTACAAAATTGAAGCATATAAAGTGAACTTTCAAACAGTGAGAGTGCAAACAGTTTTGTTCAATGATACAAAAAATACTCAATAATATGGTTATCTATCTTATACACTTAAACATATATGCAGTTATAACCTTTACAGCACTTTCTTTTCTTTTGTACCATGACAATTACACATTTTGGGTTTTATTACTCCCACAGTTCTTATTACTTCTTTTGCAGAGAATAAAACCAAATGCAACATATCAGAACAGAATCAGTCAAATCAAAAGGATGGATATAACAGATAATGTAAAAACAAAATATAAGGTGATCAACAATGGTTACCATACTGCCTCTTGCTATTTTAAGAAGAATTGGCAGTTATAATAAAATTGAACTAAACAGGAAAGAATAAAACCAAAGCATTGGAGATAATACAGGATTTTAAAAGAAAATAATAGTCAGCCGGAATGGGCGTCATAATGATTGTTATTGTCTTCACAGTTATGCCTATACTTTCGAACTTGGTACTATCAAGCAAAGCAGAATAGAGGAAAACCAGTCAAAACAAGATGGTGAAGTTAATAGGAAATCAAAGTAGGTTACTATAATGTATCCTGCTATTTTTATTTATTTTTCCCTTAATTAAAATAATAAAAAGAAAAATGTAAATAATTTAAAAAAGGGGGATTGAGATAAAAGAGGGCATAATAACAGAACAGCACAGGTCAAATCATATCCATTTAAGCAAAATAGTGTTTCACCACAAGATATCCTGACATAAAAATAGTTATCATAGTGTCTCTTTCCTTGAAATCTTTGAGTATAACTTCTTATACTGTAGCAACAAACATATCAAGACACTATAAAACCATTCAAGAGAATGACATTATTACAGGGTATTTAGAACCAATTGACAGAATGAACAATGGTTTCTATATAAACTCCTTGTCTATAAAAGTTTTTGCTTATATTATCATATATAATAAAATCCAATAAGATACAACCTTTTGAGACCAATGGAGACAGAAGAATACACATTTGACAGGACCTCAAAACAAGATGATACTAAATCAGCACTAGCTATTATGATGTCTTGTTTTCTCCAAAATTGCTGTTCCTACCATCTGATGTTTTCTACCTCATTTCTGTTGAGCTCTTTTTCTGTCGTTTGTTGTCAGTTTGTCATTCTTCATTTCATTTTCTGCTCCATTCATTGTGGCCTCTCTGCCACTATTTCTGGAATCTTGGTATTTTCTTTTTTTAGACTACCCTACAGTAGTCTCTGTAGAGTTGAATTGGTGGTTGCAAATTCCCCTAGTTCCTCTTTATCCTGGAAGCACCTTGTTTTTTCATCAATTTCTAGGGACAGTTGTGCAGGATATATCAATCTTGGCTGGAGGTTATTATCTTTCAAAGCTTGAATCATTTCCCCCCATGCTCTTCGTAATTTGATGGTTTGTGCCAAGAAGTCTGCTGTAATTCTAATGGGTGTTCTCTTGTAAGTAAGTGATCTGTTTCTTGTCTCTGAGGGCTTTTAATATTCTGTTCTTATATTGGATTTCTGGAATTTTGATTATTATATGCCTGGGTGTAGCTCTGTTTGGATTGTAAGTGGCTGGAGTCCTGTATGCCTCATATATCTGAGTATCTTAACCATTTGCCAAATTAAGGAAATTCTCTTGGATTATTTCTGTGAATAGCTTTTGTTGTCCATTTGTTTGTGTCCCCACTTCTTCTCTTATGTTCTTAATTCTTAAGTTATAGATCTTCTTATCATCTTCTAGTTTTTGTATTGTTGCTGTTTGTTTTTTTGTTATTTTTAAGAAGTTTTTCATTTTATGCTCTCATATTACAAATCTGCTCTCCAGTTCAGATAATCTGTCCTTAGTTTCTTTCAAGCTGTTATGCCAGTTTTCAATAGAATTTTTAGTTTCCTGGTAATCTCTTTGAACCTGCTTTACATATTCTATGTTTTCTTTATCTTCTCCATCAAACAATTCTCCCCTTTTTTTCTGTTCTTCCATTCCACCATCTGCTTTTTCTTGGGCGGTGCTTAGCATTTCTCTAGCTATTCTGCTTATGTCTTGCTTCATTCCTGAACTCATCTATGAGGCTCTGGAGATAACGTTTTATGTCTATTGGTGCTGTGTCTATTGCGTGTTTCTCAGGATTGGGGGCTGAGCACCCTTTCTTGTTGCTCCCTCTCCCCATATTCTTTGTTCCTTATATTTAAGTGTGTATAGGAGGCCCAGCTTCCTTCCCTGTCAGCCACAGTCTGTTTGAATTGTGCTGGCTAGGTGTTCCTGCCCACCGCAGCGGCACCAGGAAGACACAGACCTGGGTAGCCTATGCTGGGCTCCCCCCTCCAGGTCAACCTACCGAAGGCTTCACTGCTAGGTTGCACCCCCAGGCACTGGGACCTGAGTTGGGCTAGCCTATTCGGTTTCAGTCAGCGGCATCTCACAGGCCAGGCACTCCCCACCAATCCCACTTGAGAGGGGAATATGTGACTGAAGTCAATGCAGCTTCTCGTTCCAGGAAGTCTGCCCAGTCCGAGTATGTCTTCCACTGAAGCCCCCTTCTCTATGGAAGGGTCCTGATTCGCTCACTCACCGCGGGTTGATACAGAGCACCCAGACAGTCCCATTCCCAACTCCTTTCAATGCTTCCCACTCTCTGAGCTTTCATGCCTTTCTCCCCGCTGTGCCGATCAGGAGGCAACAGTGGCTGCAGGTGATGCTGATGGGTGTTCCCTTGTAAGTGATCTGTTTCTTGTCTCTGATGCTTTTAATATTCTGTTCTTATATTTGGTTTCTGGAATTTTGATTATTATATGCCTGGGCGTAGCTCTGTTTGGATTGTAAGTGGCTGGAGTCCTGTATGCCTCATATATCTGAGTATTCAAATCGCAGTTTCCAGTGGCATGGGTCCGGCTTCTGTGCTGAGACCTTATCTGTGCCTGCTGTATCACCAGGATTGCATTTCCAGATGTTTTCTCTTAATTTAGTTCATTCCTGTGACAGCAAAAATATCCCCCCTTGCCTGGGATTTCCTGCCCAGCACCATTCCTAGATTTCAAGTGCGGTTTCTCAGAGAGCCTCTGAGGCTGCTGCTATCTATCCACCATGTTCTTCTGGTCTCTGAAATCTTGATTATTAAATGTTTGGTTGTGGCTTTGTTTTGATTGTAGGTGGCTGGAGTTCTATATACCTCATACATCTGAATATCATTTCCTTTTCCTATGCTTGGGAAGTTTTCCCTTAATTATTTCTGTGAATAGCCTTTGCTATTCTATTAAGTTATAGATCCTCTTGTCTTCTAGACTTTGTATTGCTACTGCCTATTTCCTTGTTATTTTTTAAGAGATTTTTCCTTCTGGGATCACATATTGCAAACTTATCTTCAAGTTTTGTTAATCTATCTCTAGTTTCTGTCAGGCAATTTTTCCAGCCTTTGATGGAGTTTTTAATTTCTTGATAATCTCTTTGAATCTGTTTCACATATTCTAGGTTTTCTTATATTCACTATCAAACATGTCTGTCCTTTTTTGTGTGTTCCTCCATTCTTCTGTCTTTATATTCTTGAGAGGTGCTTAGCATTTCTTTTCTTAATCTTCCTATATCTTGCTTTATGTGAATTAATATTTCAGTTTTGAGGTCATTTATGATGTCACTTTATGTTAGCTGATGTTGTGTCTGATATTGCATTTTTGCTGCCATAAATCTCTTCTGTACTTACCTCTCCTGAATCAGTATTCACTGAGTTGGGGGCTGGGGGCTTTTTCTTTTTTGTTTTTGGTTTCTTCTGTTCAGGTGTATAGTGCAGGTCCCAGCCCCTTTCCTTGTTGGTTATGGTTCTTCTGAAGCATGCTGGCTGGGGATCTCTACCCTCTCTTGTTTGCTGTTGGTCATTGAGCTGCAAGCAGGGGCAGTGTATGCTGGCCACTCCACTCTGAGCCAGTCCACCAGTTAGGGCATTCACCACATTAGTGTGTGCTGTGTATACAGCAGATTGGGACAACCTCAGGAACAATTTCTTCCCTGACTATTGAGTCCCACCAAGGGATGTGACCCAGTCCAAACAGATCCCACCAATCTGATCTTGTTAGGAAGCAACCAACTGAAGTCACTGCCATTCCTTGTTCATACCCATCCTGCCTGATTTCAATATGTTGTCCAGTTGGTTGCCCCTTTCCCCTGGGAGGCTCTTATTCCAAGCACTCATCATGGTCCACCCTGACTCTGTTATCTGTTTGTCTTGCCAACCCCCAAGTTCAGTGCAACTGCAGCTCTGGTAGCAAGCGTGCCATGACTGCTATTCTGGGTGGCTCCAGTGAGAGTGCTGTGGCCATGAATCTGGGTGGCTCCAATGGTTTCACCACAACTGTGAGTTTGACCAGCTCCTTTACCTTTAGTTTCTTCCTGAGTCAAAAGGATGCATCTTCCTCCATCTGGTATTCTCCAGGATGTTTTATTCAAGCATATGAGCTGTTTCTCTCAGGGAAGCTCTGTATTTTGATGCTTGCTGGTCTGCCATCTTTAGCTCTGTCCCAAAAATAAATATTTTGCTGAGTAAATTTGAGAAAATATAATGCAACTACTGTAGTTTTCAAATGTAAAAATGATAGGATAACTAACTTCACTATTCTGTGAAAACATGTATGATGTCATCAACATTCAAATCTCAGTTCCTCTGATACCCAAACCATTATGGATAGCCCAGTTTCATTTACTTTGACAACATCAGCTGTTTCCAGTATGGTGGTATTATGTGGGCTTGGCAGTCCTTTTTGTGCTCACAGCTGTTACTGAGTTGTTGGCTTGTCCCACTGATACCTTCACTACTAGAGTCTGTTACACATAAGAACATCCTGATATTTTTTTCCCTTTAGGCCTTCGGTGGACCTCAAAACAGCTTTGGAAAAATTTAGAGTCTCACCAGGTATTTTCTGTAATTTTTATTTTAAAGACAATAAAACCATGCAAAATAAAATTAAACCAATCAAAACAAGATAGTGTAAGTGACAAAGGACCTCAAAGCAAGATAATAGGAAATCAACAATGGCCACCATAATGCCTCTTGTTGTATTCAAAATAGCTGCCCATTGCCTCAGACATAGTAAAGCTCAAACCCAACAGAACAGAATAGAACCAATAGATACAAAACAATAAACACCTTAAGGATGTTAAAACAAGATAAAAGTAAATCCAAAATTGCTACCATAATATATCTTATTAACTTTGAAATATCTGCCCATGTCATCAGACATAATAAAATCAAAGAACATAAAACAGAATGAAACTCAACCAAAGAAAAACAATGAAAGTGATGCAGGATTTCTAAATAAGATAATAGGGAATTAACAATGGCTACCACTTTCAGAAGGAGATCCGTCACAGATGCTACTTTGCATTCTGCTATGCTACGATCAGTCTACTGGCTTGATGAACATATCTTTCAGTTACTTTCTAGTTACTGGGACAAAATATCTGATGCTCACATGTTAAAGTAGGAATGGATTATTGTAGATCAACTTTGTAGAGGTTCCAGTCTATAATCAGTCCTAGCCAGGGAAGAATGGCAGAAGGGTGTGGCAGAAGAGAAACAGTTCACAGTGTGGCAGGCAGAAAGCATAAAATTTCCCTCTCCCTTTTTATCCCATAAAGCTTATGATAGCCATAAAGTCCCAATCACATTCAAAGTGGGACTTTCCTCTTCAGCAAATTCATCACCCACACCCAGAACCATGATAAACCAATCAGTCTGATACTAATCCAGTATCAGATACTCATGGTCCACTATCACACACACATGATTCAATCAGCTCCACAAAGCCCCACCTTTTGGGCACGTAAGGCTTCATGCAGACATGTAGATATAAGCCATAGCAATGTATCATGCTTTCCCATTTTTAAAAGAAATTTGAACCTAGCTTTTGAGTTCAACTAAAGGGACAACATACCTGTCTCTTTCACTGTCTTTATTAATAATAATCCTTTCCCATTGATCTTTAACAACCAATGCTATTACTTTAAACAATAATAAATTGCTTCATTTTTTTCTTCAATTGAAAGTTTCATACCTCTTTTCCCATCTCCAGACACACAGAGAGCTGTGTGACTTTGCATATAACTAAATCCAGTTTAGGTTTAGTTAAGATGTCTGGATATCTCCACACTGACAGTAAAAAATGGACTCTGTGATAATCAACTGTACAAATTGCATAGTGCTTATTTTATTTGAACGCTAACCTGCCTTTTACTCTATCTAAAGCAGGAATTCAGTTGACCAGAATACCCAAAGTCTCTATTCTAGAGGTTATTTCTTTCTTTCTTTTTTTTTTTTTTTTTTTTGTCTTTTTCATTTTTATCAGTACTGGGGATCGAACTCATGACCACCTGCTTGCAAGGCAGGTGCTTATGCCGCTGAGCTAAATCCCCAGCCCCTAGAGGTTATTTCTAAATCCAAATTGGGAAGCAATGGAGTCTAGATTTAGTTATTTAAATAAAATTTACAAAAATGTCTTATTAGCCACAAGAATGAAGAAGCCTGGGTCAGTTCAGATCAGAAAAAGTTCAAAATATAGCAAACAATAAAGCCGTTTTTGTTCATTTAGATGTTTTTGAGCAATTAGCAGCTTGGGGGAAAATGGGATAATACATTCACAACCATCAATAATTGAATACCTTGCATTTGTATGTGTAGATTTCTCAAAGAAATAAAAATATTTAAAATATTGTTTCATCTTTCTTTATAATAGCTAATAAAGGAAAAATAAGTATAGAAATTTTGCCAATATTTTATAGATAACAATACTGAGCTGTTGAGAGAAGTGTAAATGATGTGACTAAATTATTTTTAGATTTTAAGTCTTTAACTTAAGACTATTCAAGAGTGTGTATTGTAATGCTATTGAAGATATGGATCTATGATTAAATGTATTTCCACAATTCATCTGTTACTATTTTGATGACATCTTTTTATGTATCCACTTTTAATCTTATTTTCTTTGAAAACTATTTTACTTTATCTAAATTCCTTGCTCACATGAATCTTGAATCTAGCATTTTGCTCAGCATGACAGTCCTTCACGAATTAGAAAAACATGAATACTTAAAGTATGGAATTTTGTACAGCAATTGCAAGAGTGCCCTGTTTTTCTGAATTTCTATACTAATATTACACATCTCTCCTTTAACATTGCTTTTCCAAAGATCCAGGTCAACTTAACTGACAGTTCATTGTTTACTCTGAACTAGAAGCACATCTCTTTGTGTCTGTGTGATTATCAGTATTTTAAACTACATTTATAAAACTGGAGTCATTCTGGTAACTTTTTTTTTCTTTTGTAAAAATTTTATTTAAGGAGAAAAAAGAAAAAAACTGAAAAAGGGTAAAAGGGTACAGTTTATAGAGAATTTCAGAAAAAAAAACAGCAGGAAATCATTAATTAATAGATTGCATATTGTCATCTTAGAAATAGTTGTTCAAGCTACAAAATTAAAGCTTATATGGTGGACATTCAAACAGTGAGACTGCAAACAGTTCTCTTCAATGATCCAATGAAACTCAGTAATATGATTATCTATCTTATACACTTAAATATACATGCAGTTATGTCCTTTAGAACACTTTCTTTTCTTCTCTTTTGTACAATGACAATTACACATTTTGGGTTTTATTACTCCCACTGTTCTTATTACTTTTTTTGAAGAGAGTAAAACCAAATGTGACATAACAGGACAGAGTCAGTCAAATCCAAAGGATGCACATAATACACAATGTAAAACAAAATACAAGGTACTCAACAATGGTTACCATAATGCCTCTTGCTATCTTAAAAAGAATTGACTATATCATCAGTTATAATAAAATTGAACAAAACAGTAAAGAACAAAACCAATAAAACCAAAACATTGGAGACATTACTGGATTTCCAAAGAAGATAATAGTCAACCAGAATGGCCATCATAATGAGTTTTATTGTCTTCATAGTTGTTGCCTGTGCTTTCAAACGTGGTACTATCAAGCAAAACAGAATAGAGGAAAATCAGTAGAAACAAGATGGTGAGAGCAATACAGGGTTTCAAATCAAGTTAATAGGAAATCAAAGTGGGTTACTATAATAAATCCTGCTATTTTTATTCATTTTTCACTTAATTAAAAGGATAAAAATGAAAAAGTAAATAAAAAAGTAGATTGAGATATAGGGCATGACAACAAAACAGCAAAGGTCAAAACGTAAGCATTTAAGCAAAATAGTGTTTCACCACAAGATAATCCCAACATAAAAGTGGTTACCATAGTGTCTCTTTCCTCAAAATCTTTGAGTATAACTTCATATACTGTAGTATCAAACATATCAAGACAATGTAAAACCATTCAAGAGAATGACAGCATTACAGGGTATTTAGAATCAACTAACAGAATATGAACAATGGTTTCTGTATAATCTCCTTGTCTATAAAAGTTTTTGTTTATATTATCACATATAATAAAATCCAATAAGATACAACATGTTAAGACCGATGGAGACAGAAGAACAAAAGCTTGATGGAACTTCAAACCAAGATGATATTAAATCAGCACTACCTATTATGATGTCTTGTTTTCTCCAAAATAGTTGTTCCTACCATCCAACCTTTTCAGTCTCATTTCTGTTGTGCATTTTTTTGTCATTAGTTGTCAGCTTGTCTTCTTCATTTTCCTTTCTGCTCCATCCATTGTGGCCTCTCTGCCACTGTTTCTGGAATCTTGGTATTTTTCATTTTTAGACTATCCTGCAGTATTCTCTGTAGAGTTGAATTGGTGATTGCAAATTCCCCTAGTTCCTCTTTATCTTGGAAGCACCTTGTTTTTCCATCAATTTCTAGGGACAGTTGTGCAGGATATATCAATCTTGGCTGGAGGTTATTATCTTTCAAAGCTTGAATTATTTCCCCCCATGCTCTTCGTGATTTGATGGTTTGTGCCGAGAAGTCTGCTGTGATTCTGATGGGTGTTCCCTTGTAAGTGATCTGTTTCTTGTCTCTGATGGCTTTTAATATTCTGTTCTTATATTGGATTTCTGGAATTTTGATTATTCTATGCCTGGGTGTAGCTCTGGGTTGTAGGTGGCTGGGGTCCTATATGCCCACTACATCTGAGTATCTTTACATTTTGCTAAATTAGGGAAATTCTGGATTATTTCTCTGAATAGCTTTTATAGTTCATTTGTTTGTGTTCCTACTTCTTTTATGTTCTTAATTCTTAAGTTACAGATCCTCTTATCATCTTTGAGCCTTTGTATCACTGCTGTTTATTTTCTTGTTATTTTTAAGAAGTTTTTTGTTTCATGCTCCCACATTACAAATCTGTCCTCCAGTTCAGATAGTCTATCCTTAGTTTCTTTCAAACTGTTATGCCAGGTTTCTACAGAGTTTTTAGTTTCCTGGTAATTTCTTTGAACCTGCTTCATGTATTCTATGTTTTCTCTATTTTCTCCATCAAACAATTCTCCCATTTTTTTCTGTTCTTCCATTCCACCGTCTGTTTTTTCTTGGGCGGTGCTTAGCATTTCTCTAACTATTCTACTTATTTCTTGCTTTATTTCATTAAATACTTCATTTTTGAACTTGTTTATGAGGCTCCAGAGATATTGCTTTATGTCTATTGGTGCCGTGTCTGATATTGCATGTTTTCTGTCTTCATTGTCCTTTGCATTTACCTTTCCTGGATCAGTGTTCTCAGGATTGGGGACTGAGGACCCTTTCTTGTTGCCTCCTCTTCTCATACTTTTTGTTCCTTCCATACAAACGTATATAGTAGGCCCAGTTTTTTTTTTCTTTGTCTGTGCCAGTTTGTTTGAATCGGTTGACTAGGTGTTCCCACCCACGGCAGTGTACTAGGGAGACACAGACCTGGGTAGCCTCTGTTGTGCCTGCCCCTCCAAGTCAACCTACTGAAGGCTTCACTGCTAGGCTGCACCACCAGGTACTGGGACCTGGTCGGGCTAGCCTACTGGATCTTAGTCCGCAGTGTCACCAGGCCAAGCTCCCCACCAATCCTGCTTGAGAGGGGAATATGTGGCTAAAGTCACTGTAGCGTCCTTTTCCGGCTAGTCTGCCCAGTCCCAAAATGTCCTCTGTTGGAGCCTCCTAGTCTATGAAAGGTTCCCTGTTCCTCTCACTCATTGCAGGTCGATGCAGGGTTCCCCGCCAGTCCCGCTCTCAACTCTGTCTGGTTTGCCAATTCCCACTCCCAGAGCTTTTGCGCAGCTCTCTCCCTGCTGTGCAGACTGGGGCACAGCAACGGCTGCAGGAAATTCAAATTGCAGCTTCCAGAGGTGTGGGTTCCAGCTTCTGTGCTGAGATATTTTCTGTTCCTGTTATACCATCAGGATTATATTTCCAATTGGTTTTGCCCAGCTTAGTTCATTCTTGGGTTGGCAGGATATATCTTCCCTTGCTTAGGACTCCTCACACCGCATCATTCCTAAGCTGGCAATCTAGAGCCTCTGTGGCTGGTGTTATCTCTCCGCCAGTGTTCTCCTGGAACTCCATTCTGGTGTCTTTTGCATTTTTAAACGATGAACATGATTTTGTCTTTTCCAGAAACTTATACAAATAGTTTCCCCATAATCAGGGCATCTAAACTGAATAGATTGTAAAGACACAAATATTTATATTTGAGAATGGTCATTTTATAACATTTTTCTCTTCAGCATCCAAGACTGTAGTGGTTAAAAAGAGAGAGAAAAGAGCACAATTTCCCTCAGTGTTAATAAACTGAATATTTATGTGGAGTTTGTGATACTTAAAAGATACCATGTATTGGGAGCTAGGAATTTAGCTCAGTGGCATAAGTACCTGCCTGGCAAGCAGGAGGTTGTGAATTTGATCCCCAGTACTGCAAAAAAGTACTGTATCTTTACAACAATATTCCTGTGATATAAGTATGAAAAGTTTTTAATACTCTTTGCTGGCATCTACAAATATTGACTAATACTCTCACTGTGCTAGTTCTGGAATCAAAGTAATATAAGGATATATAAGACTGAAAACCAGAAAGATGGACAGAGTAGAGAAAATTTACTAAAAGGAAACATTGCAGTTTAGCTATATGCTAAACATGTTCAGTGCAGTTCATGAAGCTGAGCTTCTGTTTGACTATCTTCAAAGTGACAAGCAGCATTGACAGGAGCAATGCTGTTGGCCAGAGAACTCGTACCAACAATAGATGGTATTGATGATCTCTTCTATAAGTTATTTTGGCCTCGTAAAATAATTGAATTTCATTCATCCTTCCAAAACCTGATGATTGCTAGGATGAAAATGCCAAAAGAGTTCTGAGGCATTCCCAAAGATTGAATTAGTTGAGGAATATTGGAATTGAGCTATACTTTGAAGAAAAATTTAGACACATTAGTTGACAAAGGGAGAAAGAAAAAATTGTCACAAAAATAGAGATGTAATTATAAATGGTTATTTGGGGTATACTACAGAGACCTGGTAGGATTAAGAATATTGTGTCTTTAAGTGTCTGATATTACCACAAATTGAGGAAAGTTTGAAAATAGAGATGATACATGCAAAAACTATGTTAGTGCAAGAACTGTTGCTGAAAAGCAAGCTGATGTCTCAAGGAATCACTTGCGATGTGAGAAAGCACAAGGATTAAAAAGGATTTCTAATATACTGGTTGCTGCATAGCAAATGACTTACATTTGACTTTGAAAACTACTGTCAGCCTACAAACAAGTAGAATGCCATGAGCTTTGTCATATTACAAACATATCCTCATGGAGCATAAATAAAGGAATGGTTTTAAATTGACAGAACTTGAAGCATGACTATGAGGAAAAGGAAGATGGATCAAAACCATCTCAAGAACCTTTGAAATGTTTTAATACATAAACATTAAGTATAGGAAGAAGAAAAAAACAACGGATAAAACAAAGATGAAGAGTTTAAGCTAAAGAAAAAATGGAGATATACAGAACTCTAGATACTCAGGGGTGGAGGAATCTTTAATTTTATTTTTATTAGTGTATATTTGTCATACATAGTTGTAGCATTCATTGTAGCAAATTTATACCTGTACATTACATCTTGATTCTTTTTTCCCATGCTCCTACCCTCTGTTAAATGCTTCTTCCCCTCCCAATATATAAAAACTTTGTTTCCTGCTTTTCCTTTCCTTTCTCTTTTTAAAATTGTTTCCTGTTTCTTCTCTTTCATCTGCCTCATTCTTTGTTCTCTTTCCCATTTAAATATGTTTTGCCTACTTCCCAATATCTCTTCTCTACTTTGCTTCTTGTTTACCCTCTGTGTTTTTCACACAAGGGAAACAATGTGACATTTAACATGTGTCTGATTTAGTCTGCTTAATATGACGGTGTCCACTATCTTCAAAGTGACAAACAGCAGTGAAAAGTTATTCAAGTTTTTCATTTATGACAGACTTATACTCTATTGTATATAAATACCTCACTTTCTTTATCCATTCATGTATGGCCTGTTTCTAAGGGTTAACTATTATAAATTGTGCTGCCATAGACATGGATGTATGTATATTTCTATGGTGTAATGCTTTAACACTTTTGGGAAAATATCAAGAAGAGAAATAGCTGGGTCAAATGGAACATTTAGTTTCACTTTTTTGAAGACTATACTGGTTTCCATAATGATTTTAACCAGTTTACACTCCAACCAAAAATATTTTTTTCTTCCCACAGCCCCACCATAATTTGTTATTGATTTCTAGATAATATGTTTTTTTGGATTAAGATGGAATCCCTTTGTTGTTTTAATTTTCAGTTTTGAATGACCAGTGTTGAGCATTTTTCTTACGTTTTGGTTTTGGTACTTCCTCATCTGAGAAGTTTCTATTCATTTCAGATGACTATTTTTGGAATGAATCTTTAAATCTGAGGGGTATTTTTTTTGGGTGTTCTTTATATATTTTATGTGTTAGTCTTTTGATGAGCAACTGGCAATTTTTTTTCCTCTTCTGTGTGCTGTCTCTTTACTCTTTAGTGGTTTCCTTTACTGTGCAGAAGATTTTTAATTTGATATGATTCCATTTGTTGATTCTTTGTAATGCTTCCTGTGCAGTTGTGGTTTTGTTCTTAAAGTCTTTCTCTACATCTATATCTTTGAGAGTTTTGTTTTTGTTTTTATATTTAGATTTATAATCCTCTTCAATTTTAGGTTGGTGCATGGTGAGCAATATGGGTTGACATTTAATCTTCAGTATGTGGAAAGTGAGTTTCCCCAGCATTATTTATTTAAGAGTCTCTCTTTCTTCTAGTAAAAGTGTTTGAACACTTTGTCAAAGATAAATTACCTGTGTATGCCTGGAGTTATTTGTGCATCTTCTGTTTTGTTCTCTGACCCTCAGATCTATTTCTTTGCCAGTACAATGCTGTTTTTATCATGGCAGATTTGTAATGTAACTTCAAACTGAGGTTTGTGATGCTCCCTTCCTTGCCCTTCCTGCCAAGAATTGCTTTTGTTATTCTAGTTCTCTTCTGGTACCAAATGAAATATAGCATTGTTTTTTCTAGTTCTATGAGGTATACTATTGGTACTTTGATTGGAAATGCATTAAATTTGTATAATACTTTTGGGAATATGTCCATTTTTATTATATTAGTTCTGCCTATCCAAAAATAGGGATTCCTATTTTATGATATTCTCTTCAGTAGGTTTTTTCAAAGTACTGAAATTTTCAATGTATAGGTGTTTTACTTCATTCATTAGAATGAATACTAGGTATTTCATTTTTTTGGGTGCAATTGCAAAATGTGCTTTTTCTCTCAGTGAGTTTGTTATTTGTGATTAAGAATGCTACTAATTTTTGAGCATTAACTCAGTATCTTGTATCTACAAAATTTGGTTAATTGTTCTAGGAGTCTTTTGGTGGAATTTTGGAAGTCTTCTATGTACAGTATCATGCTATCAGTGAATAATGATAATTGAACTTCTTCCTTGTTTATCCATAGTCTTTCTTATTTCTTCTCTTGTCTAATTTTTCTGGCTTATGTTTCCAAACATAATTTAACAGGAGTGGTGCTCCTTAGAGCCAGCATCCTTGTCTTCTCCCTAATTTTAGAGTAAAGAGTTTCAGTTTCTGTCCATTTAGTATGATTTTGCTATTAGTTTGTCATAGATGGCTTTTATCTGATTGAAATAAAGACCATGTATTCCAATTGGATTTTAAAGATGAATTGCTATTGGACTTTGTCAAACATTTTTGTGTATTTATTCAGATTATCATGTGATTTTTGTCCTTGATTCTGTTAATCTGATCTATGGCATTTATGGATTTGCAATCTATAGAGATAAATCCTACTTGGTTATGATATAATATCTTTTGATGATTTGTTATACTCTGATTGCCAGTATCTTGTTGAAGATTTTTTTACATCTAGGTTTATTAAGGAGATTGGCCTGTAGCTCTCTTTATAGGTAATATTCCTCACTCTTTTAGTTTGGGAGGAGTTCATCACTTTCAACTTCATTAAAGAGTTTGAGGAGCCAGTGGCATTAGATCTTCTTTAGCAGTTTTGAATAATTAATCAATGAATCTTTGTGAATTTGGGTTTTTCTAGGTTGGTAGATTTTTTAATTACTTTTTCTTCTTCATTTACTGATATTGGATTATTTAGAATGTTTGTATCTTCTTGATTCAGTTTTGGTAATTCATATGTATCTAGTTATTTGTTTGTTATTTCTGAATTTTCCATCTTATACTTACACTGAAGCTGCACTGAAGCCCCAGTTGTAACTTAGATCCCATAGGTTGCTAGTTCTGTCATTTATCCAATGACTAATTGAGATGCTGGATTTGAAATAAATCCATAATTCTTTTATTTATAAGTTTATTGGTTTGGACAGCTCCAAGACTCTGATTTTACTTTTTAATTCTCAGAAATAATTTTATGCTGCTATCTTTGTACTCATTATAAATTGATTACGAGAGATTTGTTGAGTATCAAAGCTATGAGTATCAAATAAATTCTTTTTTATGGAAAAAATAAGGGAGTCATTAAGTAATCAACACAAGTTCTAGCTTTTGAGGGCAGTTGAGTACCAAGTAAAGGATAAGTATCATGACAAAATTTTTGCATCAAAATTTGATACATATCAAATTCAGTGTTTCAAAGCAGTAGCTACCAACATATGGCTGAAATTTATTAGTATAAAACAACAAATATGAGTGATCTGCCCACATTTTGTATCACATTTCCTAGTGTTTCCTAATTATAATCTATTATTTACAAGAAAACTTTCAAAAAGTAATACAACATGGGAAGTTGCAGTTATATTTGTCTGATTATAGAAAATTTTATTATACATTGAAAATATAGTTTATTAGCCATCACCTCTTATTTGTGAATATAGAAGTGGGTGCATAAATTCAGGATGAGAAGAAAGTACATTGTGAAAATATGTATATTTAATGTTGTAATTAAATCGTTAAAGTTTGATTTTCTACACTTTAGCCAAGAAAAACATAGCAATAGCACCAGGGTTGGAGCTAATGTAACTTCGACAAGAGCTGCAACAAAAATTTGTAGGAGGCTAACCAATTACATATATTAAAAAATATGATAGACATTAACAATATGATGTGAGTTTTCTAAGTCAAAATATTCACTTTGTGTTTAATTTCTAAATAATATTTGAGAGTGATATCTACATATTTATTCAAAAACATACAAGTTAAAAAGGATGAGAAACACTATTATGGCAATATTTCTGCTGATGTTTGTGACTCAGATTGGTTTGGAGGGACTCTCCACTTGTACGAGGGACTGTCACTAAAGATGGCTGAAGAGAGAGAGTAGTAAATTGAAGAGGAAGGAAAAGGAGAAGGAAAAAAGAAAAGCAAAAGGAAAGAGGAGAAGGAAGAAATTGTAATAAAACAGTGAATGATTTCTAAATGCATGTATTGTTCTACAAGTATTTATTTAATAATGCTTATAATAAACCAATAATAAAAGTGCTATTATCCTGTCCATTTTTCAGATGAAGAAACTGAGTACAAAGCTAATAAATGACATCATTCAAGAAAGAACTTCATTAATATCAATATAATAAATATGCTGATTAAGGTGATAAATTGAATCAAACAAGTAATATTTCATTTGTATCTATGCATTTGTAACAAAAAATCTATATTTATGTTTAGATATGTACTGTGTTCTTAAAATATGTGAAGCACAATTTAGAAATCAAATGAGAAATAACACTTTTTTGTTGAGGCACATATAATTTTGTTATAAAAATGGTTTTATATAAAATACACTGCAATATTACATTTACATAAGTGATTTACTTTACATGGAAATTAAAGGGTAGGAGAAATCAGAGCTTGGTAATGTCATTAGGATTTGGCATAGTTATCCAAGACTTTAAAGATAGGACTTAAATTGAAAATGTAAGACAGATAATGAGAATGAAAGTTTTCTGTTTGGTAGGAAAATGAAGACAGATATTGGCTACAAATATTTCACATGTAGATGCCAATGTTGAAGTAGATATGACTAAAAATATGATTTGAGTTGCACAACTAGAAAACGGTATTGGAGAAATAATTTAAATTTTAGAGGGCCTTGAATTGACAAGGCAGAATTTTCACTCTATCTTGTCATCAATTAGAAGAGTTTTTGAGAAACCAAGTAGGTGGGAAGTGGCATGATGACAGCAGTGATGTGTTAGCAGGATTGATTCAGTGTTGGGCAGAGGACAATCTAGGGTAGGCATTGAAGATAACTGGAACTAAGGAAATGGATTAAGATATTCCAATTCAGAAACAGATGAAACAACACCTCAATTAGAGTGATGCTACTCGGAATAAAAATGTCTAAAAAGAGAGCCAGGAATCATCTTGATGTCTGAATTCAGTCGCTGTCATTTGGCCATGTGTTAGAAAACTCATGGTGGACTTCTGTTGCATGTTTTCTGAGGTATGAGAACAACTTTGATACGTGGTAGTGAAGAAAGTGTCTGCTTGCTTCCCCTACTTGTTGTAAGTCTGAGTACAAAGACCTTTCAATAGAGTCTGACTGTAAAACTAAGCCAGAGTAGATCCCAGTACTCTCAAAAAGAGGATGTGCACAATTTAAGTGTAAGAGAATTTGCCAAAAAATTAATTTGAATTCAAACAATTTGCCTGCCTGGATCATTTATTCCACATGTGTGTCATTACACTGTCACAGATTAACACTGACTTTGAAAAAAACAATCATAGTATTTTTCATTTGTCAGAGACTGATTTCTCTTCCACTTAAATGGGTTTCATACAGGAAATTATTTCAAGAATCAGTGGCAATTGCTATAATTAGAAACTATGCTCCCATAAATTCTCACCAGAAAACAAAAGTTTTTAGTATTTCAAAGGTGTTGTGGCTATTTCCTTTTACCTGATATCAACATCATAAGATAGCAGAAAATGGTAAACTTTTTACAGGGGATGTTTCTTGCAAAGCTCTAAGTGTACAGGTGTTCAAGTGCTTGTTGCACATTTTCACTTTAATGTTTAATTGTAAGTCTTTATTGCCATCAGTAGCAGCACATTTTTTATGTCTGTGGTTAGACTGAGAGCCAAAGCAGTGTAATTTTCAGATAATTCATGCTGAACATTGAAGGATGGTATTTGTCCTATGGAATAAACTAAAAGAGGGTATCAACACACACTGAATCTGTGGAATGTCGATGTGCTCAGAATTGTGTAATATTTATCTCCAACCTGGCTTCCATTCATAAAAAAGTCCTATAACCTGAACTCCACCCATGGTCTAATAAAGAATTAAAACAAAGAAGGAAAACTACAGAGAGGTAAATAAAATGTTACTTTTTTGTGTGTTCCAGTGTGAACACCTCCTTAATCTCAAAATTGTGACAGAGTTGGCTCACATTTTTCTCCCATTTACCTCCTTGTTCCATCATCCCTGCATTCTTTAATTGGAGGATTTGAGGATGAGGCCAAGTGAGTTGGGAAGGATATCATTCAGGCAATGGTGTTTTTGTAAATCTCATTGACTGACTTTTTTCCTGCTAGGTATGCTTTCCTGTTGTTATAAACTTTATTGCCTCTAAATTTACACATTATAGACCTAAGCCTTGTGTCCCAATAAGTCCACGGAGACCCTAGAGGGGGAGTGGGGATGAAAAGGAATGAGAGACACAGAGCAGAGACAAGATGAAGAATTCCAATCAAGTCTCATTTATTCATGGAAGCAGTAACAAATATATAGGGTATTGAGGAGGAGGGATTTGGGTTCTGAGACATCAGCAGGTAACTTAGCAACAGTGGCAGGACCGATGGTTATAGGTAAATTCTAATTTCCCTGGCGCGGGCTCCTAAGGCAGGCTGATTAGCATAATTTAAAGTGGTACAGCCCACAAATGTTAAGGTGGTAGGCCCGGCAGATGTTAGGGTGGTATGGCCTGTGGATATAAGGGGGCAGCCAATTACAGGGATTCCCACAGCCTTGATACCTCTAAATATGACTGCCAAGGCCTTTTAAAAGGTTATTAATTTATAATTAGACTGATAGATACATAGAATGTAATCCAAGTCAACAGTGCCTCTATCAGGAGAGGAGTTTTGGATGCGCCTAGAAACAGAGTGTGTATTCATTTAGGATGACCATGGTATTTGGTTGTTTTCTGCAGCCAAGATGAAAGGCTTGGAGGAAAATAGTCTTTAAGACACTTTGGTCTTGGACTTCCAGTCTCCATAAATGAGGAAAAACAATATCTGTTGTCCAAACCATCTTATATATTTTGTGATTGTAGCCTAGAAAACTAGTATGCCAATATTCTCATGAAGTTCAAATTTGCCCTTTGGCTGTCCCACTAAAGCCACCACTATCCTCCCACTCAATGACTTGCTTCTACCATGCAGAGTCTATTTCACAGATCTTCAGTGGAAAGGTCCAGAGGTTAGTGTTGGAAGATAGAAAGTCTCTAGCAGTGGAATGAAGTTCCTGTGCCAACAGGCTGAGGGTTCTACACCAGAGCCAGAAAGCAACACTCAAAGTAAAGACCAGAGTTGCCCCCCAAAGTATCACAGCCATCCTTAGCCATATTTTTCTATGTCTGTAAACAACAGAGTTCGTTGCCATTTATTAGCTTTTCAGGTTTAAGTATATGTGACTTCCAACTATGGAATACATAGTTTTGTCTACGTTTTTCTTCTTTAATCCTATTTGCACAGTGCTGCTTCTCAGTCCATATCTCCAGATAGAGCTAGATTCCAGGAGCAGATAAGCAGTGTAAGGACTCTTGGTAATTTCCCTGCACAATTTTATGTTTTTCCTGGGTGGATAGAGGAGAATTGTAATAATCAAAACATCCTCTTGAGACATTGAGATGCTGACTGCTCTATTAGTTGAAAAGGTCATCTCCTGAAGAGCTTTCCAGCCTACACTCATCTGTATTGTATTGTTTTTCTGTTTTGTCAGGGGATAGCTCATTTCATCATCACCTAGGGGTTCTCTTTAGCTTTCTAGTGAGTATACACTTTCTTCTTAATTTCTTCTTTCTGCGTGTATACTTTCATTTTAGTGAAACTTATTCTTTTGTAAATTCTTGAGGAAGTCAGGTAAACTTCAAAAACCCTGAATATCCAATATGATTTTTACCTTTATACTTACTTTGAGTCAGATTGGGTATGCAGTCCTTTATTCAGTATTTTGCAGTGATTACTATTAGATTTCCAATACTATTAGGTTTACAATGGTATTACATTTTCATTGATGGTTCTTGATGTGTGATAATATTCCATTTTTATGTAACCTGATTTTTAATATCCTCTTTTTACAGTCTTAAAATTAAATAATATACTCAGTGCAGGTATCCTCTCATGAATTTTTATGTCTTTTCAATTTGAAAAACCATTTTCTTGAATAAATTTTGATGATTTTCACTCTTCATTTTCTAAGATTTTTCTTCTTGTAATTTATATTTAGTTTAGACATGAGCTAGTTATTATTCTTCTTTCACATTGTCTTATCTTTATTGTTTGCTTTCCTTTTTGAGACATTTTCTTCAGTATAACATTTAGGGCTTCTGAGTTTCTGATCATTGTGATGATATGTTTAATTTTGGTTTGCATCTTTTTAAGGGAATGCTCTTTCCTAATCCTGCTTTTTTATGTAACTTTTTTATTTTGAAGAGAATAAAATCAAGCAAAATAAAACAGAATATAGTCAGTCTAAAAAAAACAATGAACATGGTACATTAGAACAAAACAAGGTAAAAGGAAAGTAATAATTGTTACCATAATACCTCTTGTTATCTTCAAAATAACTGCCTGTACCATCAGGCATAAATAAATAAAATTGAACAAAATAGCTCAGAATACAACCAATAAAACAAAACAATGAAAGCAATACAAGACTTCAAGACAAGATAATAGTAAAACAACAGTGTCTACCATGAAGTCTCCTGTTATCTTCGAAGTAGTTGCCTATATCATCAGACATAATACAATCAAACAAAATTAAATGGAATAAAATCAATCAAAGCAAAACAATGAAAGCAGTACAGGGCTTCAAAACAAGTTAAAAAGAATTCATTACAGGCTCCCATAATATGTTTTGTTATCTTTGAAATAGCTGTCCATGCCATCAAATATAATAAAGTTAAACAAAACAGAATAAAACCAAACTAAACAGAACAATGAAACAATACAAGTTTCAAATCATGATAATAGATTAACAATGGCCACTGCCTTCTCTTCTTAGACATTTTCTCCCCTTTCACTTTCATAATATGTATTGTGCATTTGAGATCCCACTAACTCCTTTAGTTTTTTTTATACTATGGACACAACATGATGTTCACCCATGTGACTATGAACCAATTCATCCATGAACATTATCTCAAGTTGTATCCATTTACCCACAAGAGCCTCCAGGTTATCTTTATAATTGAGTAGCTTTCCATTGTATAAAAATTCCATGTCTTTCTTATCTACTTTACAGCTGATGGACAAGCTACCACCACGTGTTTCTGGTTTTCTGTCACAGAGAGCATTTTTCTCCCACCTTTGACTTTCGGATTATGAACACTCTTTTGAGTTAAATGTGTATCTGGTATAAAGCATATTGGTGGATCCTGTCTCCTGATCCACTCTGACTGTGTTTCTTCTTATTGGTGAATGGAGATCACCTACATTGGTGGTTATGGCCAACATGCACTTCCTCATCTCTGCCATGCTATTTTCCTGCTATTGGCTGTCTTCTTTTTCCCTCCATTCAATTGTCTGCCCCACTTGGTGATACTTCTCTGCTGCTGTTCCTGAAACTGTGTTTTTTGTATCCCTTTCTAGGATGTCCTTTAGTTTCTTTGTAAGATTCATTTGATGGTCATGAATTCCTTCAGCTGTTCTTTGTCATGGAGAAATTGTTTCTCCATTAATTTTGAAAGATAGTTTTTCAGGGTACAACAATCTGGGCTGGAAGTTGTTTTCTTTCAGGACTTAAAGTACTTCACCCCACACTATTCTTGACTTGATGATTGGTGTTGAGAAGTCTGTAATTCTGATGAGTTTTCTTTCATAAGTGATCTGTTTCTTTTCTATAACAGCTATTAACATTCTTTTCTTATGTTGAATTTCTGGGATCTTGATTATTACATGTCTGGGTATAGATTTGCCTTGGTTATGGCTATCTGGAGTTCTATTTGCCTCACTTCTCTGAATGTCACTTCCTTTTCCTATGCCTAGGAAGTTTTCTTCTATTGCTTCTGTAAATAGACTTCTAATGTCATTCATGTTGACTCTTTATTTTTCACTGTCACTTATTATTCTTATTTTTCTTTGTATTGTCTTACAGCCATTGAATTGTTATTTCCTTTGTTATTTTAGAGGATCTTTCCTTTCATGATCACTAACTAGGAACCTAACTTCAAGGTCTGAAAATATATCTTCAGTTTTTTTTCAAGTGGCTTTGTAGCTTTCAGTGGAATTTTTAATTTCTTGGATATCTCTTTTAATATGTTACATATATTCTGAATCTTTTAATATTGTTCATTTAAGATTTCATTTATTTTCCTATGCTCCTCTATTTTTTAAATCTATGTCTTCTTGAGAGGCATTCAGTGACTCTTTTGTTTGTTTGTTTGTTTTGGTACTAGAGATTGAATTTATGACCTTGTGCTTGTTGGGCAGCTGCTTATATCACTGTGCCAAATCCCTAGCCCTCTTAGCAATTCTTTTATATGTTTTTCATTTCTTCTTTTACCTGAGATAGTATTTTTGTTCTAATTTCTTTTACAGCCTCATGAAGTTGTTTCTTCACTTCAGTTGCCATCACTTCAGAAGCTTCAGTTGTGCAGTTTCTGATCTCTTCAGTATTTACAACTTCTGGACTTGCTCTGCTTGGGTTGCAGGCCACAGACTGACTTTTGCTTCTTCATCTTGACATATTCCTATTTTCTTCTGGAGAAATGGATAGCTGGGTTTCAGACACTTCCTGCACTGGCGACAATTTCTCTGAAGTGAGACTATTTGGTTCCTCTAATCAATGCTGGCTATGGGTATCTTATGGTAGCCATTGGGTGCACTGATGTAGCTGATGGTTGCTTTTGCCAGCCTGAGCTGGCTCCCCAATGGCTGGTGAAGTGCCTGCAGGGGTGGGGCTCACCACCTCCTCCAGACTGAGCTAGTTACCAGCAGGGAGATCCCCCAATGGCCCCTGGAGTGTGCATGTTGTTAGGCTAGCCACTGCCTCCAGACCAAACTGTCTACCAGTGTGAAACCTCTGAAACGGCTGCTGGTATGTGTGCAGGGGTGGGGCTCAATCTGAGCAATTTCCACTAGTATGTACCCAGCTAGGAGCTGATGGAGGATGTTGGCAGAAGTTCAGGTTCCAGGTTTATCCAACTGACTCTAAAACAGCTCCTGGCCAATCACTCTCTCTGTGGGAGGACTAAGACCTCTGTATTCACTGCCATCCAGTGCAGTCTTCCATGTCCATTGCTACCTTCCACCACCATGTCTCTTTGTGAGGCTTCTGAGGTCACCAGCCAGCACTCTCACTGTGACCATGTGTCCCCAGGCTCCAACAGCTCCTCTTGTACCCTGGGTCCAGTGCCAGGTAAAGGCGCCACCAGCTATCACCTTCTTCTTCATTTAGGTTTTTCTTCTTACTCTTTCTGTGTAATTCAACTTTCATTTTTTAGATTCTTCGTGGGTGCAGCAGGCCCACTTCCTCCCTTCTTGTCTTCCCTGTGATGCTATATTCCAGCATCTGGACTGTGTCTCTCATAGAGGTTGTTTGCTCTGCTGCTTACTGTTCTGCCATCTTCCTTGAAGCTCTAATTCTGTTATTTTTAATCTGTGCAGATGCTGTTCTCACTTGATTCCTTTAAGTAGTAATTTTTACATTTCCTGTTCTTCATGCTATTAGTTCTACTTTATCCAAATTGTCTTTTGTCTTAAAAGTTTTCCTCACGTATCAACAGGTTATGTTTGCTGCTTTCTTTTAAGAAATAGAAATCTATAAAGTTGTTTAGAAGATTAGAGAGTATTCCTGAGCCTAGTGTACAGTGAGTTTGGATGAAAGGCAATAGGGGTTGAAAAACTTTTTCGTGAACTTCTAATATTAGTATTTTCCAGGTGTTTCCTCTTAACTTGTCATATTCTCCAAAGAAAACATTTTGAATCTCTTACTGGGAGGTAGAATGTCCAGTAACCTTAGTGTTCTGAACCTAACTAGGGAAAGTAGACTATGTTTCATGAATCCAAAAAAAATTTAATACTTAATTCATTTGCATCTGGCATGTTATTTCTATCTTCAATTGTTTCTGATGTGGCCAAAGTCCAGAGGCTCTTTCTTTTGTCTTCTCTGAGTGAACGTCAGTCTTTTTCTGAGGTAGGAAAGAGGATCTGGAGAATTGTTGTTCCAGGAAATTTTCCTAATCTTAGGACTCCCCTCTTTATTATCATTTTCAAAATGAACTGCTGTCATTCATCCTTGAGTCTCAAGAATTCTGTTAAATAATTAAATTGATTTTGTGTATTCTTACGAGTGCCATTTAAGGTTCTGCTTCTCAGGCAGTTAATGACATTACTACTGGTCCCACTTCTCAAATTTTGCAACTGTTATCCTCTGCCCTCCCATCTTGTCTTATACCTCAAAGTGTCTATTGTTTTGGTGGAGTCTGAAGAGAAAGCAAAAATAGATTTGTCTTCAATTTTGTGTTCTGACACCAGTAATGTGTCATTACTGACTTGTCATCTGTTTTCCACTTATTATGTTGAATGTCTTTCTGAATGCTATCTTAAATTCTTGTTTTATAAAAAGAAATGCCATGAATGATATGTATTTTGTCAAAGTGTCGTATGTAACCCAGTCAACTTCCCCATGGCATGCTCTTATGAGGTGCTCTGCATGTTTAGGAAGTAGGTCTTATAGGAAGTCCTTATGTCATGGGGGATCTTCAGAGAGAATTGTTAGACTCCAGCTGTCCTTTCTCTTTCTGCAGAGGACAGTGACTACTTTGTTATGTTCTCCCAACATTTCTCTCCTGTACTCTCACTGGAGGTACAAGCAATCATTCTGCCTAATCTTATACTGAAACCTCCAACATTGCATGATAAATAAAATTTTTCTCTTTATTAAGTTATTTATCTTAGGAATTTCATGTTAGTAATAAAAACTCACTTATGCAGGGGGCAAGAAATGATAAATTAAATAGCTTACTTTGAATAGAGTTCTACATGTGTCTAAACTCCTCATAATATTACAAATCTTGAAGTGTTCCCATTGTATCCTAATACGTGTCAAGATAAGCAATTCTTATTATTTCATCATTCATCCTTGAATGGCATATCCTAGAGTATGTGTCATGTGCACAGACATATCTCATCTCTTTAAGAGTCAAATACACTGATGTTTCCTTGGAGAAAACCCAGGAACTGAAACCTGAAAATGTATTCTAGACTTGGCTGTGCCAGAAATGTTTCCCTTTGAGATGTGAGCTGCTTTCACAGGAAATAGGTTATAGTAGAATATAACATGAGTTTAATTGATGTGAACAAGAGCCTAAAGTGTTTTAACAGCCAGAGTGGTTGTTCCCTCTGCTCTTCATGTGTGAAAGTGATGTGGTGAGTGTTTTAAGTGGATGTTGCTTCTCATCTGTGCAGTGAGGTGATCCTTGTGATGAGCTGTGGTGTGATCCATCAGGTGTTGGAAACCTCATAGCAGTGTTTTCTATTCAAAGTAAAAAATGCCAGGACTTCATGCCTGGCATATTGTGGTTCGTTTGATGTGAGATAATGTATAAAAAGCTAGTTATTAAGCAGAAGGCACTACATAATTCTAGTTTTTACTATTTTAAGCTGAAATTTGAAACATTCCATTTTATCCAAATTATTTCAAATATTAAATTTGAAAAAAATTGCTGAAGTTTAAGGGTCAAAAATTCTCCTAAATTGCATTTTTTTAATATATGTGATGGTTTGAGAGAAAGTAGGAAACAAACACCTGGGCTTTCAGATACTCCTTCATCTGAAATACAAATCCTTAGATTAAAAAATTTAGCAGGCAAAATTTTATCCCCAATATCATGTAGTAAATCAAGATGAAGTGTAATGATTAAGATTTTGCTAAATTTACCCAAGCAGCAACCACTTGTATAGAAAATTGCTACCAGTGGATGTTCCCAGACTTGGAAATCAAGAAATTTGTTTGTTTCCTGTGTACTGATTAAATGCTGGCTATGCAAAAACAGTTTTTTACGTTCATGGAATCTTACATATGTTGTTAAGGGAAATCCTATATATTTCAAAGAAAAAGTACGGTACCTTCAGGAAATACTTATTAATGTGATTTATGTAATAATAAAATGGTAGATGAAACATCAAATGGATGAGAAATTACTCTGACAAAAATTACAACTAAATGAACAGGATGCAAAAATATAGATTACAACTGTGTGTCACGTAACATCAACCAATACTGCATTACAACTGATGAAAGAAATAGGGTTTTGGGGATAACATTATCAAGACCCCAGTGTAATTTAAAATTTATTAGCTTTGTATATAATTCAAAGAGTTTTAGCAAGTAGATATGTTTATATAGCTATCATAATGCTCATAAAGGATAATTCTTTTGTCCCAAAGAGTTTTCTGATATTTTGCAGCTAACCTTTTGTGATTGAATTCTTCTTTTAAAATTTTATTTAAAGAAAGATTAAACAAAACAGAAAAACGGTAGAAATAATACATACTTTCAAAGAAAAAATAAACAGTAAGAAATTGCTAGTTGATTACATATTGTTCTCTTACAAGTAGTTGTTCAAGTTATAAAAGTGAAGCATACAAAGTGGGGATTCAAGTAGCGAGACTGCAAACAGTTCTGTTCAATTATCCAACAAAACTTAGTAATATGGTTATAAATCTTATACACTTTTTTTTATTGGTACTGGGGATCAAACTTGTGACCATGTGCATGCAAGGCAGGCGCTTATGCCACCGAGCTAAATCTCCAGCCCCAATCCTATACACTTAAACATACATACAGTTATGCATACTTTCATTTATGCTAAGATTAAACAAACCAAATCAGGCTAAAATCACTCTGAACAAAGAATAATAGTATTGCAGGATTTCACATCATGACACTACAGAATAAGCACTGGGTTACCACAGTGTCTCTTTTTCTTCAAAGTAGTTGTTCATTGGATCAAGCATTTTTAATTTTTTTATTTTAAAAAGATTAAGATAAAAGAGGACATAACAAAGCAGATCAGAACACTTTAAACAACACAGTATGTCACCACAAGACAACCTGATATAACAGTAGCTACCATAATGTCTCTTTCCTTGAAATAGTTGAGCATACCTTCATATCAAACATAACAAAATACTATAAAACCATTAAAGAGAATGAAAGTATTACAGATCATTCAGAACCAACAACAGAAAATTAACAATAGTTAAGGTATTATCCCATTGTCCATAAAAAATTTGTTTATAGTACCACATATGATAAAATACAATAAGATACTCACAATGATAGAACCAATGGAAACAGAAGAACAAAAGTATGGTAGGACTTCAAAACAAGATGACATTAAATCAGCACTCATTACTATAATGTCTTCTTTTCTTCAAAATGGCTGTTCATACCATCACAGATAATAAAATCTAACAACCCAGGATAAAACCATTCCAACTAATGAATAGAAACGTTATTAGGCTTCAAAGCTATGTAATGGGGGATCATGATTACCATAAACTTTTATGTACTCTTACCATTTCTTACACTAGGGATACTATGTGGTGTTTAAACATGTGGGTTTGATTTATTTGCTTATGAGGATGGTCTCAAGTTGCATCCATTTATTTATAAATATCTCAATGTGATAAGTCTTTATAGCTGAGTAGTACTCCATTGTATAAAAATACTACAACTTTTTTTATCCCTTTATTAGTTGTTGTACACTTAGGTTGTTTCCAAGATCTGGCTATTACAAATTGTGCTGCTATAAGCATAGGTGCACATATATCACTGTGGTATGGTGTTTTCAGTACTTCTGGGAATATGTGTAGAAGCGGAATAGTTGGATCAAATAGGACTTCCAATCCCAGCCTTTTGAGAAATGTCCAGACTGACCTCCACAGTAGTTGAACCAGTTTACATTCCCACCAACAGTGCAGAAGAGTTCCTTTTTCCCCACATCTTCTCTAGCATTGTTGGTAGTTTTCTTGATCCTGACCATTCTTTCTGAAGTGAAATGGAATCTCAGTTTTGTTTTAATTTGCATTTCTTTAATGACTAATGATGATGAACATTTTTTTCATGTATTTATTTACCATTTCTATTTTTTCATCTGAGAATTGTGTATTCATCTCAGATGCACCTATTTGGGTTGGGTCTTTGAATTTCAGGGTCTTTTTAAAAATTCTTTATGTGTTTTAGACATAAGTCTGTTGTCTGAGGGACAGTTCTCTAAGATTTTTTTCCCAGTTTGTGGGGTTTTTTTCACTATACTACAGATTTCTTTTGACATGACATGCAGAAACTTTTTAATAAGATGTGATCCCAGTTACTGATTCTGGGAAGTATTTCCCATGCGGTTTGATTCCTGTTCATGAATTCTCAACCTATCCCTATGTATTCAAGGCTTTTGCCTAAATTGTCTTCAAACAGATTTAGTATTTCTGTTTTAATATTCAGATCTTTGATCCATTTAGATCTTGTTTTAGTACATGGTGATAGACACGGGTCTAGTTTTAGTTTTTGGCATATGAAGAGCCAGTTTTTCCAGCACCATTTATTAAAGAGATTGTTGTTTTTCCAGTGAACATATTTGGCCCCTTTATCAAATTTAAGATGGTTGGGTGTGTTTGTGTGTTGTGGTTGTATCTTCTAATCTATTCCACATTGATTTTATTACAGTTGCTTTGTAACATAACATCAAGTCAGGGATTGTGATGCTTCCTTCCTTGCCTTTGCTGCTAGAATTGTCTTTGCTATTCTAGGTCTCTTCTGGCTCCAGATGAATTTTAGGTGTGATTTCTCATCTATGAGATATGTTGATGGTATTTTCATTGGGATTGCATTGAATCTGTATAAAAGTTTTAGAGAATTGGCCATTTTCACAATATTTATTCTTCCTATTCATGAACAAGAGATGTCTTTCCATTTTCTGAGATCTTCTTCAATTTCTTTTTTCAGGGTATTATAATTTTCCCTGTATAGATCTTTTACATCCATTGTGAGATTAATTCCTCAGTATTTCATTTTTTTGCATGCTACTATGAAGGATGTGTCTTCTCTTTTTTCTCTCTCAGTGATTTTGTTGTTAGCATATAGGAATGCTATTGATTTTTGAGTATTGATTTGTAGCCAGCTACATTGCTGAACTTATTTGTTATATTTAGGAGACTTTCAATAGAGTTTTGGGGGGTCTTCTATAAAGAGTATCATGTCATCTGCACATAATGATAATTTAACTTCTTCTTTTCCTATCTTTATCCTTTTTATTTCTCTCTCTTGTCTAATTTCTCTGGCTAGTATTTCCAGTACTATGTTGAGTAGGAGCAGTGATAAGGAACATCCTTGTCTTGTGCCTGAATTTAAGGTAAAGGCATTCAGTTTTTGGCCATTTAGTATGATGCTGACTGTTGGTTTGTCATAAATGGCCTTTATCATATTGAGGTAAAGACCATCTATTCCAATTTTCTGTAAGGTTCTTTTCATGAATGAATATTGGATCTTATCAAAGGCATTTGCTGCATCTATGAAAATGATCATGTGATTCTTACTTTTCGCTTTATTGAAATGGTGGGTTACCTTTATTGATTTTCATATGTTGAACCATCTCTGCAGGCCTGCAATGAATCCTACTTGGTCGTGGTATATAATATTCTTGATGATTTGCTGCATCATGTCTGGCAATATTTTATTGAGGATTTTTGCATCTGTGTTCATTAGGGTGATTGGCCTGTAGTTCACTTTTTAATTGCATCTTTCTCAGGTTTTGGTACTAGAGTAATATTTGCTTCCAGGAATAACTTAGGAAGGATTGCTTCCTTTTCAATTTCATTGAAGAGTTTGAGGAGTGTTGGTATTAAGCATTTTTGTATTTCTTGTTGAATTCCGCATTGAATCCATCTGGGTTTGGGCTCTTCGTGGAAGGTAAATACTTAATTACATTTTCAATTTCATTAATAGAAATTGGGTTACTCATTAGTTTTACATCTTTTTGAACCAGCTTTGGTATGTCATATGTTTCTAAGAATCTGTCCATTTCTTCTTTGTTATTGAACCTCGGAGAGTAGAGACTTTTGAAATAGATGTTGATGATCTGTATTTCCACAGAGTTTGTAATGATTTTGCCTTTTTCATTCCTTATTGCATGAATTTGAGCTTTTTTTCTTTCCTTTTTTAAATAAGGTTGGCTAGGGGATTATCAATTTTATTTATTCTTTCAAAGAAGTAACTCTTTGATTCATGGATTCTTTGGATTGTTTCCTTAGTCTCTGTTGCATTAATTTCTGCCCTGATTTTTATAATTTCCTCCCTTCCTTTGGCTTTGGGCTTGACTTACTCTTCTTTTGTAGATTTTTTGAGGTGTAGTATCAAGTTGTTTATTTGTATTTGCTCCATTTTCCTTATGTGGGAAGTTAGTGCAATACATTTTCTTCTGAGGAATGCTTTCATTGCATCCCACAGATTCCAGTAAGTTGTATTTTCATTTGCTTGTAGGTATTTTTAATTTCTTCTTTAATTTCCCCTGTGACACTCTGATTGCTCAAGAGTGTATTATTTAATTTCCATATGCTTGTGGGGTTTTGCAATTTCTTTTATCATTAATTTCTAGTTTCATGGTGCTACTATCTGATAACATGCATGGGATAATTTCAATCCTTTTTCATTTATTTAAATATGTTCTGTGGGCTAGTATATGGTCCATGTAGTGCTGAGAAGAATGTATACTCTGATGTTATTGGGTGAAACACTCTGTTTATGTCTGTCAAGTCCATTTTTTCCAGGTGTGATTCAGTTCTGTTATTTATTTGCTGATTTTCTATCTGGCTGATATGTCCCTTGGTGTCAATTGTGTGTTAAGGTCTCCTATTATAATTCTATTATTGCTAATTTGATTTTTCATTTCTCTTAATACTTGCTTTATATAACTAGGTGCTCTGGCATTTGGTGCATGTATGTTTAAAATTATTTCTTCTACTTGAAGTTTTCCCCTAACCAGTGAGTAGTGACTGTCTTTATCTCTTATGATCATTCTTGGTTTGAATTTCACATTGTCTGCAAACAGATAGCTACCACTGCTTTTTTTTTGACTCCTGTTGCATGAAGTATTGTTTTCCATCCTTTGATTTTCAGCCTGTGAGTTTTCTTTTTGGTTAGATGGTTTCTTTTAGACAGCGTATGGTTGGATGTTGTTTCTTGATCCATTCTGCCAGTCTGTTTCTTTTAATTGATGAATTGAGACAATTTACATTAATGGTCATAACTGTTATATATTGGCTTATTGTTGACATGTTATCTTTCTGCTGTTGCATCTTTAGCTTTCCATTCTGTTTAATGCTTTGCCTTGCTTAGTGGTTTTTTTTCCTATATGTAGCTAAACTGTGTTTCAATATTCTTCACAGGGTTGGCTTGGTGATCATGAAGTTCTTCAGCTGTTTTTCGTCATGGAACTATCATATTTCTCCATCCATTTTGAAGGTCAGTTTTTCAGGATACATCGGTCTAGGTTGGAAATCATTTTCCTTTAGGATCTGAAATACTTCACTCCATTCTCTTCTTGACTTTATTGTTTGTGCTGAGAACTCTGCTGTGATTCTGATAGGTTTTCCTTTATATGCGATCTGTCTTTTCTCTCTAACACCTTTTAATATTCTGTTCTTATGTTGGATTTCTGGGATGATGATTATTGTACGTCTTGGTGTAGTTTTATTTTGATTATGGCTCTTTGGAGTTCTAAATGCTTCACTGATCCTGATGTCAGTTTCCATTCTAATGTTTGAGAAATTTTCAGCTATTACTTATGTAAAGAGACTCTTGATATCATTTGTTTTATCCTCTTTTCATTTATTCCTATCAATCTTATGTTATTTTTCTTTGCATCATCTTGCATCTGTTGAATTGTTCTTTCCTGACTCCTTGTTATTTTTAAAAGATCTTTCCTTTCCTGTTGGCTAGCTGCAGTCTTGTCTTGGAGGTCTGAAAGTTTATCTTCACTTTCATTGAAGTGGTTTTGACAACTTTCAATGGAATTTCTTGACTTCCAGTATATGTTTTTAGAATCTTCATGTATTCTGTTTGTTTCTGATATTGTTCACCCAGGAACAATCCATCCATCATTCTATCTTTTCATTTTGTTCCTGTAATTTTTTAACTGTGTCTTCTTCAGATGTGTTCAGCATCTCTTTGATTTCTTTTATCAGTGTTTATTTTACTTGGGAGATTATTTCTAGTTTGAATTCCCTTAAATCTTCCTGGAGTTGCTTCTTTATTTCAGTTGCTATTATTTCAGGTATTTCAGGTGCATGGCATATATTTTCTTCTGTGTACATGGATCCTGGGCTTTCTTGGTATAGGATGGATGTTTGGGATTGAATTTTGGTCTTTTATTTTGTTATTTTCCTATATTTCTGCATTTCAAGTGTTGTTCCAAGGCTTCCTCTGGGTGTGTATGAAATCATCTCCTATGCCCTCGGCTCCTGGGACTGAATGGAGTTGCTGAGCATAGTCCAGTCAGGTCCATAGGGCCTTGTGTACCACCTCCAGTGTTTCAGGAAGCTGGCTGGGAACCTAACCACTGTGGATGATGGTCCAAACCTCTCCCTGGGCAAGGGTCGATGCTGGAACTCACTTCATGTGCTCTCAACTCCCCTGATTGAATAAGGTCACAGAGTGTAATCTAGTCTGGCTGCAAAACTTCTCAAGCCTAGTGTAGTATGGCTGGAAGCTGGGTGGGTCTCTGACCACTGGGAGCAATCATCTTAAACTCTCCTTGGGCTTGGGAAGGTGTACAGGAACTCACCTCCGCTGGCAGCCCAGTTCTCTGGATTGAAAAAAGGTCATTGGACATGGCCCAGGCAGGCTTGAATCATGCAGAGCCCAGTCTAGTATGGCTGGAAGCTGGGTGCATCCTTGACTACTGGGAGTGATCTTAAACTCTCCTGAGGTTTGAGATGGTGAGCAGGAACTCACTCCTGCTGGGAGCCCAGTTCCCTCCTCTGGCAGCCCAGTTCCCTGAATTGGAAAGTGATTGATTTCTTACATTGAGTATGACATCTTTGAGACCCCTCTATCTTTATGTTAATATTAGCAGTTTCCTTTTATTCCTGATTAGTGTTCCTGTGCATTACTATAGCATAATTTTGATTCATTTAAGTTTTAATTTTTGTTTTTTCTGAGTAAATCTAGTGTAGAGTAATCTTTATGTGCACATACAGTTTTCATTTCTCTTAAGTAAGTTTCCAGAGTAAAATTGGTGGGTTTTACAATAAACATATATTTAATAGAGCAAACATTGTTCAAACAGTTCTAAAACTCTAGAAACAAAAATATCTATTTGGCTTCTCTAGCAACAATATATATGAATTCTAGCAACTCTATATCTTCATAACACTTGGCATTTGTCAGATTTTACTTTAATCTTTTAAATTGGTGCCTAGTGGTATTTCTTAATTTCAGTTTTCCAGTTACAAATGTTGAGAATCTTTCACATGCTTACTTGCTTACTAGAAATGTAGCCTGTTTTTTGGCAAAGTGTGTATTAAAATATTTTACCCATTCTTTTGGCAATTTGTTTATATAACTGAGTTCAAGAAGTCTTTTTGTATTCTCAACAAAAGACATTTGTGAAATACATGTTTATAATGTCTCATAGTTTTCAGTGTCTTTTCACCTTTTCTTTTGTGATGTCTTTTTTAAAAAAATAACTTTCTGAGTCTGAGTAGATGGCACAACAGTAGGCAGCAAAGTAAGTAGCATCTGTGAGATAAACAGTTAGATGCTGGAATATAGCATTCTGAAGAAGACAAGAAGGAAAGAAGTGGGTCCCCTCAACCAGGAAGAAACTAAAATAAGAATTGAAGCCCACTGAGAGAATAAAAAAAAGAAAAGAAAAGAAAAGAAAAACTTAATCAGAAGAATGTGGTAGCAGGTGGTGCTTTAACCAGAAACAAAACCACTGTGCCAGAAGTGCTGTTGGAACCTGGAGACAGATGTGTTCAGTGCAGCTGGTGGCTAGTAAGCCAGAAGGCCTTGGCAGGGAGACATGGTGCTGAAAGCAAGCAGCAGACCAGAGAACTGCACTGGCTGGTGGCGAGTGTGGGACTCAGTTCTCCCATGGGAGAAAGAGATTGGCCAAACACCATTTTGGAGTTGGACAGCATAAGCATGGAGACAGAACTGCAGCTAGCTTCTTTCAGCCACTCCTAGATAGGAGCAGACTGGAGGAAATATCTTGGACTGAGTCCCACCTCTCTGAGAAGTCCAATAGCCACTGCTGAGGTTTCCCTAAAGCTACCCTTAACTGACCTCACCCACCTGGCTCACACTAATGAAGTGATTTCCTGTGGTTAACCAGCTCAGAAAGGAGGGCCAGCCTGTCCCACTCCTGCTTACAGTCCAGTAGCTACAAACAGACTGGGGAAAGCAGCAAACAGCAGAGATACCTAGCCAACACACTTCAGAGTAACTATAACCAGTACAGAAAGTGCCAGGGACCCAGCTACCCACTTGTCCAGAAGAAACCAGGAATGTGACAAAAGGAAGAAGCAAAAGGCAGCTTCTGGCCTCCAACCCAAGCAATAGTGGTCAAGGTTATGTAAACATAGAAGAGATCAGGAGTGTACACCTTCAGTTTTTGAAGAAACAGCAACTGAAATAAAGAACAACTCCACGAAGCTATAAAAGAACTTAGAACAGAAATACTATTAAAGATAAAAGAAAATATGAGAAACATAATAAAAAAATTGCTAAGCACCTCTGAAGCAGACCCAGATGAAGAATAGTGGAGCATAGAAAAAGGAGGGAAACATTTGATGAAGAATATAAAAAAAATTTGGAACACATGAAACAGATTCAAAGCGATTACCAGGAAACTAAAGACCCATTGAAAGCTGCCAAAACTGCTCAAAAGAAACTAAAGATAGACTGTCAATCCTTGAAGACAGGTTTGAAGCTTGTGATCACTAAAGGAAAGATCTCTTAAAAATAAGGAACCAGAAGTAACAATGCAAAGGCTAGAAGATGACAAGAGAATCTATAACTTAAGAATAAAAGAATGTCAGTGAAGAAGCAGGGATAAAAACAAATTAAATACAAAGGCTATTTACAGAAATAATTAAAGAAAACTTCCCAAGCATAGGAAAAATAAAACATATTCAAATAAGTTAGGCATACAAAACTCCAGCCAGCTATAATCAAAATAGATCAACACCCAGATATATAATAATCAAGATCCCAGAAATTCAACACAAGAGCAGAATATTAAAAGCCATCAGAAAAAAGAAACAGATCTCTATAAAGAAGACCCATCAGAATCACAGCAGACTTCTTGACACAAACCATCAGATCAAGAAGAGCTTGAAGTGAAGTATTTCAAGTCCTAAAAGAAAATAATATCCAACTCAGATTTTAAAAAAAATTTTATTTAAGGAGAAAAAAAAGCAGAGAAAGGGTACAAATTATACAGATTTACAGAAAAAAATAAACAGTAGGAAATCACTAGTTAATGGATTACATAATGTCATCTTAGAAATAATTGTTCAAGTCACAAAATTAAAGCTTGTAAAGTGGACATTCCAACAGTGAGACTGAAAACAGTTCTGTTCAATGATCCAACAAAACTCAGTGATATCATTATCTATCTTATACTCTTAAATATACATGCAGTTATATCATTTAGAGCACTTTTCTTTTCCTCTCCTTTGTACAGTGACAATTATTTTTGGGTTTTGTTGCTCTCACAGTTCTTATTATTTTTTTGGAAGGGAGTAGAACCAAATGTGACATAACAGAACAGAGTCAATCAAATCAAAAGGGTGGACATAATAGATAATGTAAAAGCATAATACAAGGTGATCAACAATGGTTACCATAATGCCTCCTGCTATCTCCAATAGAATTGCCTATATCATCAGATCTAATAAAATTGAACAAAACAGTAAAGAATGAAACCAACAAAACCAAAACATTGGAGACATTATAGGTCTTCAAAAGTAGGTAATAGTCAACGAGAATGGGCATCATAATGAAACTCACTATCTTCACAGCTGTTGCCTATACTTGCGAACCTGGTACTATCAAGCAAAACAGAATAGGGGGACATCAGTCAAAAACAAGATGGTGAGAATAATACAGGGCTTTAAATCAAGATAATGGAAAGTCAAAGTGGGTTACTATAATATATCCTGCTATTTTTTATTTATTTTCCCTTAATTAAAAGGATAAAAATAAAGAAGTAAATGATGAAGTGGAGACTGAGATAAAAGAGAACATAACAGCAAAACAGCACAGATCAAAGCATAACTATTTAAGCAGAATACTGTTTCACCACAAGATAATCCTGACATAAAAGTAGTTACCATATTGTCTCTTTCCTTGAAATCTTTGAGTATAACTTCATATACTGTAGCATCAAATATATCAAAACAATGTAAAACCATTTAAGAGAATGGACAGCATTACAGGGTATTTAGAATCAACTAACAGAAAATGAACAATGGTTTTTGTATAATCTCTTTGTCTTTAAAAGTTTTTGCTTATACTATCATACATAATAAAATCCAATAAGATACAACCTGTTTAGACCAATGGAGACAGAAGAACAAAAGCTTGATGAAACTTCAAAACAAGATGATACTAAATCAGTATTACCTATTAAGACGTCATTTTCTCCAAAATAGCTGTTCCTATCATCCAATCTTCTCTGTCTCATTTCTGTTGAGCTCTTTTTCTGTCATTAGTTGTCAGTTTACCTTTTCATTTTGTTTTCTGCTCCATTCATTGTGGCCTCTCTGCCACTATTTCTGGATTCTTTGTATTTTTCTTTTTTAGAATATCCTGCAGTATTCTCTGTAGAGTTGAATTGGTGGTTGCATATTCCCCTAGTTCCTCTTTATCCTGGAAGCACCTTGTTTTTCCATCAATTTCCAGGGATAGGTGTGCAGGATATATCAGTCTTGGCTGGAGATTATTATCTTTCAAAGCTTGAATTATTTACCCCCACACTCTTCGTGATTTGATGGTTTGTGCAGAGAAATCTGCTGTAATTCTGATGGGTCCTCCCTTGTAAGTGGTCTGTTTCTTGTCTCTGACAGCTTTTAATATTCTGTTCTTGTACTGAATTTCTGGAATTTTTATTATTATATGCCTGGGTGTTGCTCTGTTTGGGTTGTAGGTAGCTGGGGTCCTGTTTGCTTCATACAACTGAGTATCTTTACCTTTTGCTAAATTAGGAAAATTCTCCTGGATTATTTCTGTGAGTAGCTTTTGTAGTTCACTTGTTTGTGTCCCTACTTCTTCTTTTATGTTCTTAATCCTTAAGTTATGGATCCTCTTATCATCTTCTTGTCTTTGTATTATTGCTGTTTGTTTCTTTGTTATTTTTAAGAAGTTTTTCATTTCATTCTCCCATATTACAAGTCGGCCCTCCAGTTCAGATAGTCTGTCCTTAGTTTCTTTCAAGCTGTTATGCCAGTCTTCTATAGACTTCTTAGTATCTTGGTAGTGCCTTTGAACCTGCTTCACGTATTCTATGCTTTCTCTGTTTTCTCCATCAAACAATTCTCCCCTCTTTTTCTGTTCTTCCATTCCACCATCTGTTTCTTCTTGGGTGGTGCTTAGCATTTCTCTAACTATTCTGCTTATTTTCAGCTTCAGGTCATTAATAACTTCATTCCTGAGCTCATCTATGATGGCGCTTTATGTCTATTGGTGCGGTGTCTGCTATTGCCTGTTTCTCAGGATTGGGGGCCGAAGGGCCTTTCTTGTTGCTCCCTCTTCCCATATTCTTTGTTCCTTATATATGCAAGTGTATATAGGAGGCCCAGCTTCCCTCCCTGTCAGCCACAACCTGATCAAATTGCGCTGGCTAGGTGTTCCCACCCACCGCAGCACACCAAGAAGTTGCAGACCAGGCAGCCTATGCTGGGCCCACCCCTCCAGGCCACCCTCTGGCTCTGGGACCTGGGTTGTGCTAGCTACTGGGTCTCAGCCAGCAGCATCACGTAGGCTAGGAACTTCTCACCAATCCCACCTGAGAGGGTGATATGTGGCTGAAGTTGCTGCAGTGCCCCACTCCCGGAAGTCTGCCCAGTCCCAGAATGTCCTCCGCTGGAGTCTCCTAAACTATGGAAGAGTATCAGTTTCTCTCACGCACCTCACCGCAAGTCAATGCACAGCTCCCTGTCCGTCCTATTTTCAACTCCGTTGATTTCCTATTAACTTGACTTGAAGTCTTGTGTTGCCTTCAGTGTCTTGTTGTGACTGATTTTATTCAATTCTGTTTTGCTTATAGTATCAAGTCTGAGGGTATAGGCAACTACTTTGAAGACAATAAGATTCACTGTGATACCCATTCTGGTTTGACTATTACCTTCTTTTGAAGTCCTATAATGCCTCCAAAGTTTCATTTGATTGGTTTTCTTCTGTACTGTTCCTTCAATTATGCCTGATGATGCAGACAGTTGTTTTGAAGATAGCAAGAGGCATTATGTTAACCATTGTAACCACCTTGGATTTTGTTTTTACATCATATACTATGTCTATCCTTTTGCTTTGACTGACTCTATTTTGTTTTTGTCACATTTGGTTTTATTCTCTTCAAAATAAAAAAATTAAAAAATAACTTTCTATCATGTTTTTATTTACAATTATCAATGCATATTTTTACAAAACTATGCCTCCATTCTAAATAGATGTTAGAATTTTGGTTTCACCCCTCACAGGCATATTGATAAATACTGTTCTTGTTTATTTTTTATGAAAGATGGGCTGCTTCATGCTTTATTCTACTATAAGGTAATTTTTTTTTTGGCACTGGGGATTGAACTCACAACCTTGTGCTTGCCAGGAAGGCACTTATGCTAAATCCCCTATGAGAGAATTTTTTATAAGCTCGATGTGTTTTAACTGTATAAATAAATGGGATTAAGTGTGACATTTCTAAGTATGTTATGCAGTATTCTTGATCATATCCAACTACCCTTCTACCTCCATTCTCCTGGGCGTCTTTCCTAGTCCTTTGCAAGCATCAGTGAGCTTTAGGCTGACTTTGGACAGGTAGGAGTTTTTAACTGATAAGTCAAATTTAGCAACATTGCTTCTCTAGTGTTGTGCTTTTTGTGTCCTATTTAAGAAAGTTTGATATAAATCAAGGTTGCTACCATATTTTTTCTTAGAAGTTTTATAGTTATGATTTTACAATTAAGCCATGATCCATCTTGTAGTTAGTTTTGTTTATAGTGTGAGGTAAAATTTGAGCTCCATTTGAATATGTGTGTGTGTGAATTTTTCTGCTAAGTGGGTACCTCAATGCTACAAAGAAAAGAAACTACTAAATGATATGGTTCATAGGTATTTTGGAGTATCAGGATAGGATAAACAGTCCCAACTGTAAGACAGAAACACACTTAGTCAAAGCAAAGAGTGTAGTATAAATTACCCAATATAAAATATGTATAAGAGCACTGCACTGGAGCCATAGTGCTCAACAAGCATTTATATTTATATTTACCTGATGATAGTTTTGTTATTTAATGTCCTTGTCTATTTCCTCTTTGATTAGAATATGATTTATCTCTTTGATCTTGAGGATGTTGCAACTCATCTTTACCTCTGTTTCTCTATCATTAAAGAGGAAATCAAAATAGTACTTGACTCATAGTTCCTAAAAGGAAAAATTAAGAATACATAAAGCACTCAGTATTATATATTATTATGAACATTTGTTCCCTCCCAGTGTATATACTAGGAAGTTATTCTTACATGAGGCATAAGGAAATCATAGAGGATAATTCAATGTTAGGTTCTGCCTACCACACTTGTTTCCCTCTCAACACTTAGAATATCAGCACAAATATTCATTTGCTTTCCTTTGATTAGCACATCTGGAGGGAGTTTTTTATAACTCCATAGTTGACAAAGACATCAGAAATAATTGAGAATAGCTGAACCTACAGCATGAAATTTATTACATACAGATTTCTAAGTAGTTAATTTATGCATAAGCATGATTACAAATGATATCCAGATACATTTATGCCACTCTCAATATTTATTACTAATTCATTCTTTTCAGAGATTTTTGAGGAATAAACCACTTGGCCAATACTGCTAAAGATGTTGTTATCCTAATTTTCATCTATGTTTGTTTTCTCACTGTCCTGTTCACTGTTTGTCTATTGACCCACATCTGTCTTTCAAACTGAGCCAATTCCTGCTCATCTAATCTACTTCATATCATCCTTGCCACCCTCTTGATTTAAAGCTAATATGTTGATGAGAAGAACTTCCAACTGCCTATGTGTTTAACCACCTCATCTCTTACTCCCTTCTTCTTGTAGTTGTCTATTACAAAGTGCTTCTGCTCTATGCTTAGTTGTGCAGTGAAGGTCCTTAAGGATTTCCTGAACAAGACAAACCAAGAATAAAGTGATATTTATTAAAAAATTTCAAAACTTTCATGATTATTAACCAAATGACTTTAAGTATGGGTCAGGTGCATGAAGAATTTGCATAGGCTTACTATTAAGTTTTGGTGGGAATGAAAGAAAGCTCAGATGTAATGCTTGAAAGTGTCTTGGCTTTTGCACAGAAAGCAGTTCATTCATTTTGAACATGTTTCTCTACTGTATTAATTCATATTTTATTTTCTTCCATTTTATCAATTTTAATAATTACACAGTAGTTGAAGATCTACTTCTTATTTGAATTTTTTTGGAGGATGGAGGTGTTCTTTATTTCACATTATTTGCATGCTTTCTGATCATAATGAGGTAAGGTAAGCCCTGTGTTGCTTCTGCCAAGTATTTCTTGAGTTTCAATATAAACTTGATAATATGCTTAACAGCAATACATAAAGCTAAAATGGCACAGTAACTCACTGATATAATTCTTTTTTGATGCCAAGACTTACCTGTTACTTGACCTGAGTTATTTATTTTCTCTTTACTATTCCACAATTTCCTTGTCAGTTGAAGTGGAGGTGGTTACAAGTAGTTGAGGATGTTACAGTGAGGATTAAATATATTTAAGTCATTTGAAACAGTACTTGATATGTGGTAAGTACTCCAAAAATGAAGCATTTTTCTTGTTTTTTTTTTTAATTTGGGTCAGGAGAAACATATAATGTCCTTATCCTCAGATTTCATGAACAAAATTTTGACCAATAAAGTAAACCTCACCTAGTGCTAGGTAGCTTTTTGGTTGTCAAAAGTAAAGCAATAAACATCACTTCTGCCTGTACTTTAAGATTAGAGCCTATAAAAATGTATACTCACTGATTTAGAAACTCTAGATGGAGTTCATATGGCTACATGTTTTGGATACAGTGGAAATAAATTGAATATGTAAATTTCTCAGTATGTCCCTTTCTATCTTTCCTTTTCTCTCTCTTTCATCCTCCTTTTTTTCCTCTCTTACTCTCTCCATTCTTTCCTTCCTTCCTTCCTTCCTCCCTCCCTCCCTTCCTTCCTTCCTTTCTTCCTTCCTTTCTTCCTTCCTTCCTTCCTTCCTTCCTTCCTGCCTTCCTTCCCTCCTTCCTGTGTGCATGCCTACCTGCATTCTATCTGTTTTGCTCTCTTGGTGGTGGAAGAGAATGGTATTGAGTCAGACCTTGGAATTCATTACCTTCCAAGAAGCTCACAGTATAATGAAGAAGAGATAAGATAATTAAATGTATTTGAAGTTCAATCATCTCTGCAAAGCCAAATGACGGATACAAAAATTATAACTGAATGATGGGTGTTTCTGGGAAGCCTTCTTGCAGGAGATGACTTCTGAGTTGAGACCAAAAGGCTGAAATGAAATTCAACAGCAGGATGCTGTAGACAGGAAGAATCACATGTACAGTATTTTCAAATCCCATAGGCAGATTTAGTATGGGGTCACAGAAGCATGGTTGAGACATGGTAATTTAGAATTACTTTTTTTATTTAAAAAAGAGAAAAGTCTGAAAAGAAAAACAAAAATAAAAAGGCATAAACAATAACATCAGATTCAAAACAATAACAATACAGGACTTCAAAATTGAAGGATGAAAGAAATTTAACAATGGTTGTTATATTGCATATTGTTCACTTTTTTCAATTATAGAAAAAGATTATTAAAGAAAATAGAAAAATAAAAAGGAAGTGGAGAACAATACCAAATTAAAAAATAATTATCACTGTAGAATCACTAGTTGTTACATTTCTCGTTGTCTTCTTAAAAAATACTTGCCAAAGTCAAAAACTCAAAGCATAAATAGTGGCTAGACACCCAAACACGGATGGAACAAATCCTTCTGTTCAATGTTCCAACAGAGATTCAGTAATATGATCATTTATCTTACACACTATACATACTGTTGTACTCTCTAGAGCACTTTCCTACCCTTTTGCTTTCACAGTATCTATTTTACTTTTTGGATCCCATTATTCTGCCAGTTTTTATTGTTTCTTACACTAGAGAGACAATGTGATATTTACTAATTTGAGTTTTTTTTATTTCACTAATGGGGATATTTTCAAGTTGACTCCATTTATCTATAAAGCCTCAAAATCATCCTTTTTTATAGTGAGTAGTATTCCATTGCATAAAAATACCACATTTTAAAAAAATCCACTCTGCAGTTAATGGGCATTTTGGTTATTTCCAAAATTTTGCCATCACAAATTGTGCTGCTATGAACATGGGTGCGTATGTATCTCTGTGACATGACCTTTTCAATTTTTCTGGGAAAATATCCAGGAGGGGAATAGCTGGATTGAATAGGACTTCCAATCCTAGCTTTTTGAGGAATTTCCATAATGATTTCCATAGTGGGTTGCGCCAGTCTGCACTCCCACCAACAGTGCAGAAGGGTTCCTTTTCCCCCCACAGCCTCACCAACACTTGTTATCAGTTGTTTTCTTGATGGCAGCCATTCTTTCCAGGGGGAGATGAAATCTCAGTGCTGTTTTAATTTGAATTTCTCAGATGACCAGTGATAGTGAACATTTCTTCATATATTTATTTGCCATTTGTACATCTTCATCTGAGAACTATGTGTTCATCTCAGATGCCCATTTTTGGAGAGGGTCTTTGAATTTGGGGAGCTTGATGTTTTTTAGCTCTTTATATGTTCTGGATAAGTGTTCCTTGTCTGAGGAATTGTTGGCTAAAATTTTTTCCCATTCTGTGAGTTTTCTTTCCACTTTATTGGTTATTTCTTTTGAAGTGCAAAAACTTTTTAGTAATATGAGACTCCAGTTATTGATTCTTTGAAGTATTTCCCATGCGGTTTGCATTTTATTCATGAATTTTCTCCCTACCCCTGTGTCTTCAAGATTTTTAACTACTTTGTCTTCCAGTAGATTTAGTGTTTCTGTGTTAATATTTAGATCCTTGATCCATTTTGACTTTAGTTCACTGTATGGTGATAAGCATGGGTCTATTTTCAGTCTTTGGCATGTGGAATGCCAATTTTTCCCACACCATTTATTAAAGAGGCTATCCTTTCAGTGAACTTGTTTGGGCTCTTTATCAAATATAAGGTGGCTGAGTGTCTTTGTAATAGAGTTTGCATCTTCTAATATGTTCCATTGATCCTCAGGTCTATTTCTTTGCCAGCACCACGTTGATTTTTTTTTTACTGTGGCTTTGTAGTATAGTTTCAAGTCAGGAACTGAGATGTCTCCTGTCTTGCTTTTGTTGCCCAGAATTCCCTTTGCTATTCTAGGTTTCTTTTGCTTTCAGATGAATTTTAGGAATACTTTTTCTAGGTCTGTAAGGTATGTGGGTGATATTTTGACTGGGATTGCATTGAATCTGTATAACTTGGTTTTTCATGTCCATTAGTGTTTGTCTTACATAGTTGGGTGGTCCTGTATTTAATGCATATACATTTATAATTGTTAGTTCTTCCTCTTGTAGTTTTCCACTTACAAGTATGTAATGGCCTTCCTTATCTCTTTTAATCTTTTTAGGTTTGAAGTTCACTTTGTCTGAAAACAGAATAGCTACCCCTGCTTTTTTCTGGAGTCCTGTTGCATGGAATACAGTTTTCCACCCTTTGACTTATCGTCTATGAGTTTCTTTTTGAGTCAGATGTGTTCTTGTATGCAGCATATAATAGTGGAGTTCTGTTTCTTGATACATTTTGTCAATTGGCTTCTTTTGACAGGTGAATTGACCCATTTACATTTATGGATATCACTCCTATGTACTGGCTTGACTTTGCCATATTATGTTCCTGTTGTTGGTGTCCTGTTTCCTCCCTTACTTAACTTCTTGTCCATCCTGGTGGTTTCTTTCTGTTATTGTTCTGGAGATTGTGGTCATTTGTATTTCTTTCTAGTATGTCTTTCAATACTCTTTCTAGGGTTAGTTTGGCAGCTGAGCAGGGATAGCTTGGTGTTCTTCCTCCATGTGGTGAGGTGGCTGATGGTGACTGGGAATGCTGAGGCATTCAGTAGAATTATCTGATAAACAGGTAAACCTGATAAACCTGGTAAACAGAAAGACCAGATGAATCACACTTTCTTGCTGCCTGTTGTTCTGACCCGTGGCTGCATTATAATTCCTCATGGACTTTTTTCTTTTGCCTTAGGCATGAATGAAGATAGGCACAATCCGATGACATTTATGAGTTGTGATTATAACTTTCAGAGGAGCCTCACAATAGTCTCATATACTGAGATCCTAAATTTATTTAATTTAATTAATTTATTTATTTATGTATTTTTATTTTGAAGAAGGTAAAACTAAACATAACAAAAGAGAACAAAGTAAATCAGAAGAAAACAATGTAAATGACACAGATTTCAAAGCAAGATAATAGAACATCTATCATGGCTACCACAATGTCTCTTGTTTGTTCCAAATAAGAGTCCATATATTCATACACAATGAATTCATACAACACAAAATAGTATCAAATTGATGGGAACAGAATGATGAAGGCATTATAGGCCTTCAAAATCAGAATAAAGAAATCAACAATGGCTGCCATAAATGTCTATTGTTCTCATTCAAATTATTGTCTGTACCTTCATGTATTTTGTAATTAAACAATATAAAACAGGCTAAAACCACTATGAGCAAATAGTAATGTCATTACTGGATTTCACAGCTTGAGAATACAATATCCACAATGAATACCATAATATCTCTTTTTCTTCAAATAGCTGTTTATTTCATCATTCATAATATAATCAATTCTCATATACTGGTTAGGGGAAGCCCTACACATGTATAAGCCTCTACATATATACTTATCCTTTCTGTATTAGAGGGAAAAACAAAGCAAAAAAAAAACCAAATTACTAGAAAAACACAAAATAAAAAAGACAAATAACAATAGCAAAGAGGCCAAAACAATGATGATATAGGCCTTCAAAACAAGATGATAGGAGCATAACTAGGGTTATTATTTTACATGTTGTTCTTCATGAGTTCCTCAGATCACCAGACTCTAACATGCAAAATTGTTCCAATCCTATGAATGTTAGCTGTTTTATTCCAAGGACCTATGGAATTTGTAGCACAGTCATCTTAGCTATCCTAAGCACGATTATACAATTTTAGATACTTTTCTTTTCCCTTCCTTTTTCTTTTTCCTTCTTTTCCCTGTGATATTATTTTTTTTCTTTTTGAGCAGATTCTTATCCTTTCACTGCATTTATTGAGGATTTTGTGTCTTACGCACTCTTACCATTTCTTATACTAGGGAGACAGTACAATGTTTACATATGTGAGTTTGATTTATTGTATGTATGAATAGTCTCAAGTTGTGTTCATTTATTTTTAAGTGTCTAAATGTGATCATTCTTTATAGTTGAGTATACTCCATTGTATAAAAATATGACATCTTTTTTATCCACTCCTCAGTTGATGGGCATTTAGGTTGTTTCTAACATCTGGCTATTACAAATTGTGTTGCTATAAACATGGATGCACACATATCACTGTAGTGTGATGTTTTCAGTTCTTCCAGGAATATGTCTGGGAATATGTTTGTTTTAATATTTAGATCTTTGATCCATTTAGATTTTAGTTTAGTACATAGTGACACTGAAAAATTGGCTCTCCATATGCCCAAAACTAACACTAGACCCATGCTTTTCACCATGAACTAAACTGATCCTATTTCCTTAAAATTGACAAATGATTTTCTCTTAGTGACATGTTCAGTATATATCAGATATTTTACTTTCTATTTCAGGTGAATTCATTTCCCATTTTTCCTGTTTGATTTTGTAGGATTGTAATCTCAGATATCAAGTTTATATGAGTTGTTCTAGGTTATATTAGTTCAAAAGTTACAGAGTCTAGATTATAACCCCAATGTGACTTCAAAATCATTTTTATTTTTTATTGTTTCAATAAAAATTAAAACTTTTATTGCAGCATTTTTTTTTCTTTTGAGCTACTCCCTGAATTCATTAGTTGTCCATAAACAGACTGAAAAATGTCTGTGAGGCAGAGGAAGATTTTGGTTTCTGTTGGAGATCATCTCCAATGATAGATCCTGCATCTTCTTTCCTCTGACCTTTTGCTTACCATTTTAGAAAGAGTCATAGTGTCCTATTTTGAATTTGGGTTGTTCTTGTGACAGGTTTGGCCAATAGAATTGTACTCTGAACAACAGCTTTAACGATAACAACATGTAATGAATTAACTGTTGTTATTCTCTCATTATGTTGTTACAAAATTCTGTTTTACCTCTCTTTCAATAAAAAAAAGAATTTTCTGGGACTTCTGAGTATGCTTTCTGAAAATATGAATGTGTTTTTCTGGTTTTCTTTTGGAATACTCTTGTGAGACTGTGCAAAATCCTGCTATCGTGCTACAAGTACAAAGACACTTTGGCAGCAACTGGGTGATTTCCTAGTGGATCCAGTACCAACTGCCTGCTCGAGGGTTTACCATCTTGGATATTCTAGAACACTTGAGAGCTACATGGCTCTGGCTTCCAACCCTACTGATATCTTGTGAAACAGAAGAACCACCCATATTAGCCCTGCCTACATACAGAAATATAAGCTTTCCTAGCATGGCCACTAAATTTTGAGATGGTTTCCCAGAGAGATATATGGTTGAAAATATCATTGCTATAAGAGCTTCTTCCATCCCATATTTTGACTAAGGAAATTAACATGTACCAAGCAATGAATCCCACAAAATATAGAGTCGCTAGTTTAATTTACAGTGGTTTCTGTTATAATAGGATTTATCTGGAAATTATTTTTAATGACTGAATGTAACTGAAATGAAAAAAGCATTAGAGTTTAAACAGCTTTATTAATTTGTGGCCTAGAAACAAAGCACTTTGGATCAGCCTGCTGAATATCCTTTTATGACTTTAAAAAAGATATACTCATTATTTGACATGTGAGACTTGCTTTTGGTCTGCAGTGTCTAAACAGTTGAGCACTTTGTGGACCAAGACACAGAACAAGCAAAGAATGATAAGAACTCAAAGATGTCAGGAGGTATTATCTACCAGGGTAGCCTGCCTCCAGCATTTGAGGTTAGTGAATGTTAACAGTGGATAGCTTGAGAGATATTCTTATTTGAGCTAGCTATATTGGTTGGTAGTGGAGCACATGAATACCTTACACATGTTTCTTGGATCTGACATCCAGAAACACATAGAAGAAGGAGAAGCAGGAGGAGGAAGAGGAGAAGAGGGAAAAGAGTGTACTTTTCAACTAGAAATTGGGACATCTGTTTGATAAACATGAAATTATGGACACATCAGCAAAAAAGATTCATAAAACCAGAGTCATAGAGATAAATACGCAGGTGATAATAAAAACAATAGCTATGTAAACTTTATATAATGCTTGTCATATGCCAGAAACTATTCTATGTGTCTAGCGCTAATTCCCTTAATAGTTACAAAATTATGATACATGCTATATGTTAATGCCTGTGTTACAAATGAAGAAATTGAAGCATAAGTATCCTGGGTAGCAGAACAAGCTGTGAGTTCATCTTACTCTAGAATTTGTACTCTATCCTGTATTATATCGTACCTTTGTATGGTATTCTAGTATAGATATAAAAGGGAGGAGGCCAGTTTTTTAAAAAAGAAAAAAGAGCATTATATGAAAGGGTAGTTATAGTTCTTAAGTAATGAAATGTGGTAACCATGGCTGTACAAATTTCTCATATATAAAAGGTTACTGAAGCTTTAAGATACAATCTTCTTATTGTCTCATTCTCACTTCCCCTGGAGTGAGAAGTTCTCTCTAGCAAGGGATCTCCACGACAAGCTTCCTAGTGACTCAGGTGTGATGCTGAGCAAGAGAATATTAAGGTGGCATCAACCATCCTCAGAAAACTGAGAGTGGTGCCATGCCTGTGATCCAATCATCTCAAGGTTTCACGCAGAGCATGATTTAGAACCTGCAATGCTTTTTCCCCTTCTGTTGCATGTACTGATTGTATATGAAGGATGAGGAAGAATAAAGACAATAATACGGGTACCTGAGAGTGGGTTACACTGTACCTCAACTGTAAAGGACAATAGAAAATTTTCTCAACTTTTTCCATGCAAATAACAAGTTACTGGAACTTGTCAAGACCCAGAAGAGAGATGAACATTTGGTATTTCAGAAACATGAACTTTCTGGGTTTTTTTTTTCTTTTGGGAAAAGATCTAAATGAATAAATCTAAATTCATATGTAGGAGGTAGGACAATTTCCAGGTCAACTAACCTCAGTATAAAAAAGACTACATTAAAATGTTAGAAAGTATTTTTTTCACATCAGTAAATCACACTGGAGTTGAGGAATACAACAGTTTTATAGATTGTTCAGCCATATGAAAAATACGAAGGTCTCAAAGATTATAGATTAGAGTATAATTGTCTCTAACAATGTCAAGGCCATGTTTGGTGTGAAAACTGAAAGAGGGAACAGGGTAAGCTAATAGGGTGCTCTGGTCCTTTTTGAAAATGCTATCCTCAGTAGAAATTGCACATGGAATTTTATTAAATTTGTGTCATTAAATAATTATAACCACTTTCTAAAAAATTCTGTTGAAGGTAAGCAAACATGCATCTATGAGCTTACTTTCTATATAAATTTACACAGCAGAATTGTAAACTGAGGACTCAGACGCCAGATTTAGCCCAGAAATATTTTCTTGAACAATTGAAGAAAATATTTTTCATTAATAATGTATATAAATTGAGAAAATAATTTATAATTGATCTTGCTTCCTCTCCAAAAACAGGATGTATCTTTTTGTTATAAAATTAGATACAGATTTCTAAATTGTTAATAGTATTACTGTCAACTTGAAAGTGGACTAGTTAATTGTAAGAAATATCACTACATTGCTTCTTAACTGCATGAGGTAATGGGCTTGTTAATTTACATTCTTGTGGTAATAAATTTTCATTGTACTCATATATTGAAACCACATCATGTACCTCAAATACATACAACTTCTGTCAAGTGTACCTCAATAAAGCTGCTTTATTTTACTAATTTTATTGAGTATAGCCATCACGCTGCACACTAGGTCTTCAGAACTTATTCATTTTGTATAATTGAAGTATTTTAACCTTTCAGCAACATCTCTCCATTTCTTCCAAGCTTATATTCTGGCAATCATCATTCATATTTTCTATTTTTTCAGTTGCTTTATATATTAGATATAACTAAGATCATGCAGAATTTGCATTTCTGTGTCTGGTTTATCTCATGTATGATGTTTTCTAGGTTCATCCATTGTGTAACAAGTGGCACAATTTCCTTCTTTTTAAGGCTGAATAAAAAAGACAGCCTTCTCCTTAAATAGGGCAGTTGTATTACAGTTTGCCAGACTCTTCACCAATCCCCTCAGTACTACCAAGTTCTTTTAACAATTTAACTGTCAATCTTTTTATGCTTTTGTATTTTATCTTCTGGATCTAGAGGAAAATTCTCTGATTTTAGAAAAATGCATTTTTTATATATGATAATTTCTCAAGGCTGATGAGTAAAAGGTTGCATATCTATTTGTAACATGTATCTTGACTATGGTAATTATGTTGAACTGAACCTTATGGTTTCTAGAATTGTTATTTATTATTGTTAAGTCATACATTGCCACAGTTGTGACTGACTCAGTGTTCATCACCTTTGATTTAGAAACAGTCTCACCCCAAATGATTATTTATCTTTGGGAAAAAAAGAGTATGACTAAACCTTCTAGGAATAGCATCAATCTCAGAATACGGAGAATAAGTTGATTCAGGGTGAGAGCTTTCTGTCTTCTCCTTGATGACAAAGCAACAATGATTTTTGTACAGGAAAAGAACCCTGAAATAACATCCTCTAACCTTCTTTAGTTCGTGGGCACATTGTCTATATGGTTTAGAGATAATTTAAATCCGGCATTGGAAGTATTTAATAAAGCACAAATTTCTGTGATTTTGTTATGTGAGTATTTATATTTATATCCAACCAAATACAGAGAGTTAGATTTTGGATATATTTCAGTTACATTTGAATATTCAATGACTTTAAACTGTTTTTAATCTTTCAGTATCATAGAATTTAAAAAAATAACAAAATAAACACACCAAAATATGTTTTACTTGAACAAAAACAGCAAGCAGCTGGGGACACAATCACAGTTTGCTAAACAGGCTTGATACATCACAGTTTACATATTTATAACTGTGTAGCTCCAGCAATATTGGCAGCTAATGGAGTGTCAATGGGAGAGAAATTGTCTCAAAGGTTTATTTTTATTGGACAAAAGGAAAAAGAGACAGAAACCTAGTTTCCTTTTTGCCAGATTAAGTCATCTAGGACAGTAAGTCATCCATTTATTTTGGGCATAGAACATATGTTCCTATTTATCCAAAGTCCAGGCAATAACGCCAGGATACAGCTATCTTCATTTACATTCAAACGAGTACAGCAAACTAAAATAATATTCTGTATGTAATTTATTTATGAGATATATAGGATTGTGATGCATTTGATCAATAAGTTGTTCATATGGACCAAAAATGAGTAAAAAGTAATGAAAATTTTAGTACCTGTACAGAATGTACAATAATTTATAGCACAAGATGGTAGGTGTAACGCACACATAGTAAATACATACAGAATATATAAATCTATCTAACATAAATGAAGTATATGGGCTTTCAGAGTGGAGGAGTGGTAGTGGTAGCAGTACAAAGAATTAAATAGACAAGGGAACATTTATAAAACATAGATGGCATCAGACATCTACATTTATAGCTAGTTATTTCATTGTAGATTTTCAGTAGAATTAAAGGAAGCAGAACATAACATAACGTTTATTTCTTGAAATCCAGTTAGCTGAGACATGATATATACTGTTGATTTTCTTTTTTTTTTTTTTTTTTTATTTAAGAGGAAAAAGAGAAAAACACAAAACAAACCAAAGCGGCGTAAGGGTACACGCAATACAGAACTACAAAACAAAACAAAACAAAACAAAACAAAAAACCATAACAGTAAGAAATTACCTGCTAGTAGATTACACACTATTTTCTTGAAAATAGTTCCTCAAATCACAGTATCAAAGAACACAAGGTGGACATTCAAACAGGGAGACTGCAAACAGCTGTGTTCAATGTTCCAAAAACATTGATAAAGTCAGCTATTTAACACCCCCAAACACACTTGCTGTTATATCCGTTAGAGCTCCTTTTCTTTTTTTTTTCCCCTCTCTTTTTTACAACAAAATTTACACATCTTGGATTTTATTACTCCTTAGTGCTTATTACTTTCTTTGGGGGGGGGAAGAATACAGTCAAATATGGCAAAACAAAGCTGTCAGTCAATACCAAGGATAGACGTAGCACATGGTGTAGAACAGAGTACAAGTTTATCAACAATGGTTATCAACGTTGTCCCTTGTTTCCTTAAAAAGAATTGTCTATCTTATTAGATATTATAAAGTTGGACAAAACAGTAGAGAACAAGACCAATAAAACTTAGGCATTGTAAACATTACAGGACTTCCAAAGAAGACAATAGTCAAACCAGAATGGGTATCTTAGTGAATCTTATTGTCTTCAAAGTAGTTGCCTATGTCTTCAAACTTGATACTATCATATAGAATGGAACAGAGTCTAATCAGTCAAAACAAGATCATGGGAGTACTACAGGACTTCAAAACAAGTTAATAGGAAATCGAAAAGAGTTACTATTTATATATCCTAATTTTTTTGAATTTTTTCTTTAATTAAGACAAACATAAGAAATGACTAAATAATTTTTTTTTGAAACAATAAGGGGGAGATTGAGATAAAACAGGACATAACAATATAACAATAGAGGTCACAGCATGACTGTTTCAATAACCTAGTACTTCACCACCTTATAACCTGACTTAATAATAGTTACCATAGTGTCTTTTTCCTTGAAATATTTGGGTAAAACTTCATATACTCTAGCTTCAAATATTTTCATATCAAGAAGCCCAGAATAAAGCCTTTCTAATTAATGAGTGAAAATTTTATAAGGCTTCAAGGCCACCTAATGGGGAATCATGATTACCACATATTTTTATATATTTGAATCATTACTTACATTAGGGAAACTATTCGGTATTCACACATGCGAGATTGATTTATTTCACTTATGAGTATGGTCTCAAGCTGTGCCCATTTATTGATAAATATCTCAATGTGATCCTTCTTTATAGCTGAATAATACTCCATTGCATAGAAATACCACAACTTTTTTATCCATTCCTCAGTTGATGGGCACTTGGGTTGTTTCCAAGATCTGGCGATTACAAATTGTGCTGCTATAAACATAGGTGCACATATATCACTGTGGTATGATGCTTTCAGTTCTTCTGGGAATATGCCTAGAAGTGGAATAGCTGGAATAAATGGGATTTCCAGTCCCAACTTTTTGAGAAATCTCCAGACAGATCTCCACAAAGGCTGTACCAGTCTACACTCCCACCAGCAGTGCAGGAGAGTTCCTTTTTCCCCACAGCCTCTCCAGCATTTGTTGTTGGTTTTCTTGATCCTGGCCATTCTTTCAGGAGTGAGATGGTATCTCAGTGTGGTTTTAATTTGCATTTCTCTAATGACCAATGATGATGAGCATTTTTTCATGTATTTATTTGCCATTTGCATTTCTTCATCTGAGAATTGCATATTCATCTCAGATGCCCATTTTTGGATTGGATCTTTGAATTTCGGAGGTCTGAGTTTCTTTAATTCTTTGTATGTTTTAGACAAGAGGCCCTTGTCTGAGAGAGAGTTCACTAAAATCTTTTCCCAGTTTGTGGGTTTTCTTTTCACTATGCTGGAGATTTCTTTTGACATGCAGAAACTTTTTAATAAGAAGTGGTCCCAGTTATTGATTCTGGGAAGTATTTCCCGTGCGGTTTGAGTCCTGTTCATGAATTCTTTACCTACTCCTATGTCTCCAAGGTTTCTACCTATTTTGTCTTCCAATAGATTTAGTGTTTCTGTTTTAATATTCAGATCTTTGACCCATTTAGATTTTAATTTAGTACATGGTGATAGACATGGGTCTAGCTTTAGTTTTCGGCAAATGGAGAGCCAGTTTTTCCAGCACCATTTATTAAAGAGACTGTCGTTCTTCCAGTGAACCTGCTTGGCTCCTTTATCAAAAATAAGGTGGTTGAGTGTGTTCGTAGTTGTGGTTGTATCTTCTAATCTATTCCACTGATCTTCAGCTCTGTTTTGATTCCAATACCATGTTGATTTTACTACTGTTGCTTTGTAGTATAACTTCAAGTCAGGGATTGTGATGCCTCCTGCTTTGTCTTTGCTGCTTAGAATTGCCTTTGCGATTCTAGGTCTCTTCTGGTTCCAGATGAAATTTAGGAGTGATTTCTCTAGATCTATAAGGTATGTTGATGGTATTTCTATTGGGATTGCATTGAATCTGTATAACAGTTTTGGGAGAATGGCCATTTTCACAATGTTTGTTCTTCCTATCCATGAGCAAGGGATGTCTTTCCATTTTCTGAGATCATCTTCAATTTCCTTTTTCAGTGTATTATAATTTTCACTGTATAAGTCTTTCACTTCTTTCGTAAGAGTAATTCCTAAATATTTCATTTTTTTTGCTTGCTAATGTGAATAGTCCAGTTTCTCTTATTTCCCTCTCTGTAATTTTGTAGTTCGTGTATAGGAATGCTATTGATTTCTGAGTATTGATTTTGTATCCAGCCACATTACTGAATTTATTTATTGTATCTAAGAGTATTTCAATGGAGTTTAGGGGGTCTTCTATGTAGAGTATCATGTCATGTGCAAACAATGATAATTTAACTTCTTCTTTTCCTATCTTTACCCCTTTTATTTCTCTTTCTTGCCTAATTGCTCTGGCTAGTACTTCCAGTACTATATTAAATAGGAGTGGTGATAAAGGACATCCTTGTCTTGTACCCAATTTTAAAGTAAAGGCTTTCAATTTTTGGCCATTTAGTATGATGCTGGCTGTTGGTTTGTCATAAATGGCCTTTATTATATTGAGGTAAAGACCATTTATTCCAATTTTCTGTAAAGTTCTTATCATGAATAAGTGTTGGACCTTATCGAAGGCTTTTTCTGCATCTATAGAGATGATCATGTGATTCTTATTTTTGGCTTTATTGATATGGTGGATTACATTTATTGATTTGCGTATGTTGAACCATCCTTGCATTCCTGGGATGAATCCCACCTGGTCATGGTGTATAATCTTCTTGATGATTTGCTGGATCCTATTTGCCAATATTTTATTGAGGATTTTTGCATCTGTGTTCATTAGGGAGATCGGTCTATAGTTCTCTTTTATAGTTGGGTCTTTCTCAGGTTTTGGTACTAGAATAATATTTGCTTCCAGGAATGACTTAGGAAGGATTGCTTCCCTTTCAATTTCATTGAATAGTTTGAGGAGTGTCGGCATTAGGTCTTCTTTATATTTCTTGTAGAATTCTGCAGTGAATCCATCTGGGCCTGGGCTCTTCTTGGTGGGCAAGGACCCAATTACATTCTCAATTTCATTAGCAGAGATTGGGTTATTCAACAGTTTTATATCCTCTTGATCTAGCTTTGGTACTTCATATGCTTCTAAGAATCTGTCTATTTCTTCTGTGTTATCAAACTTTTGAGAGTAGAGGTTTTCGAAATAGGTGTTGATGATCCTCTGTATTTCTATTGGGTCTGTAGTGATTTCTCCTTTTTCATTTCTTATTGCATGAATTTGAGCTTTTTCTTTCCTTTTTTTAATAAGGTTGGCTAGGGGCTTATCGATTTTATTTATTCTTTCAAAGAACCAACTCTTTGATTCGTTGATTCTTTGGATTGTTTTCTTAGTCTCTATTGCATTGATTTCTGCTCTGATTTTTATAATTTCCTCTCTTCTTTTGGCTTTGGGCTTGACTTGCTCTTCTTTTTCTAGCTGTTTGAGGTGTAGCATCAAGTTATTTATTTGTATTCGTTCTGTTTTCCTGATGTGGGAACTCAGTGCAATAAATTTTCCTCTCAGAACGGCTTTCATTGCATCCCACAGATTCCGGTAAGTTGTATCTGCATTTTCATTTTCTTTTAGGTATTGTTTAATTTCTTCTTTAATTTCTTCTGTGACCCACTGATTACTCAAGAGTGTGTTATTTAGTTTCCATGTGTTTGCGGAATTTTTGCAGTATCCTTTGTCATTAATTTCTAATTTCAGAGCGCTATGATCCGATAATATGCAAGGGATGATTTCAACTCTTTTGCATTTGCTTAAATATGTTCTGTGAGCTAATATATGGTCTATTTTAGAAAATGATCCATGTACTGCTGAGAAGAATGTGTATTCTGATGTTGTTGGGTGGAACATTCTGTATATGTCTATCAAACCCATTTGTTCACAGGTGTGATTCAGTTCTGTTATTTCTTTGCTCATTTTCTGTCTGGTTGATCTGTCCCTTGGTGTCAGTGGTGTATTAAGGTCTCCTGTTACAATTGTGTTACTGATAATTTGAGTTTTCATTTCTGTTAATAATTGTTTTATATAACTGGGTGCTCTGGAGTTTGGTGCGTATATATTTAAGATAGTTATCTCTTCCTCTTGGAGTTTTCCCCTTACGAGTATGTAGTGACCTTCTTTGTCCTTTATGGTCATTGTTGGTTTAAAGTTCACGTTGTCTGCAAACAGAATGGCTACTCCTGCCTTTTTTTGGATTCCTGCTGCATGAAGAATTGTTTTCCATCCTTTGACTTTCAGTCTGTGAGTATCTTTCTGGGTTAGATGGGTTTCCTGTAAACAGCATATGGTTGGATTTTGTTTCTTGATCCATTCTGCTAGTCTGTTTCTTTTGATTGGTGCATTGAGACCATTTACATTAATGGTTATTACTGTTAAATGCTGGTTAATTGTAGGAATGTTATCTCTCTGCTGTTGCATCTTTATCTTTCGGTTCTGTTTAATTATTTGCTTTGCTTAGTGGTTTTTTCCTTTGTGTATCTAAACTGTCTTTCAATATTTTTTGCAGGGTTGTTTTGGTGTTCATGAAGTTCTTCAGCTGTTCTTTGTCATGGAAGTATCGTATTGCACCATCTATTTTGAATGATAGTTTTTCAGGATATATCAGTCTTGGTTGGAAATCATTTTGCTTTAGGATCTGGAATACTTCACTCCATGCTCTTCTTGACTTTATCGTTTGTGCTGAGAAGTCTGCTGTGATTCTGATAGGTTTTCCTTTATAAGTGATTTGTCTTTTCTCTCTGACAGCTTTTAATAATCTATTCTTGTGTTGGATTTCTGGGATGGTGACTATTATATGTCTGGGTGTAGTTTTATTTTGGTTATGACTGTTTGGAGTTCTATATGCTTCACTGATCCTGATGTCAGTTTCTGATCTCATGCTTGGGAAATTTTCAGCTATTACTTCTCTAAATATCCTCCTGACATCCTTCATGTTGTCTCCCTCTCTTTCATTAATCCCTATCATTCTTATGTTATTCTTCTTTGCATCGTCTTGCAGTTGTTGAATTGTTGTTTCCTGGTTCCTTGTTAGTTTCAAAAGATCTTTCCTTTCCTGTTCACTAGCTGCAATCCTGTCTTCAAGGTCTAAAATTCTATCTTCACTTTCATTAAGGCGGTTTTTACAACTTTCAGTGGAGTTTTTTATTTCCTGTATATCTCTGTGCATCTGCATTATGTATTCTGTTTGTTTCTTATATTGCTCGTCTAGGGATTCTATCTTTTTGTTTAGTTCCTCCAATTTTTTATCTGTGTTTTCTTTAGATATATTTAGAATCTCTTTCATTTCTTTTATCATTTCTTCTTTTATCTGGGAGATTATTTCGAGTTTGAATTTCTTTAAAGCTTCCTGGAGTTGCTTGTCAATTTCAGTGGCTATTGTGTCCGATATATGAGGTGGATGGGATATATTTTCTTCTATATACATCGTTCCTAGGGTTTCTTGAGATGGGCTGGAGGTTTGAGGTTGTAATTTGGTCTTTCGTTTTGTCATTTTCCTATATTTCTGTGTTTCAAGTGTTACTTGAAAGCTTCCTCAGGATCTGTTGAAAATCCCCTTCTATGTTTGGAGCTACTGGGACTCTGGCGCCGCGCTACTCCAAGACATTAGGCCTACAGAACCAGTGGCCCTCCTCTGCCTGCTCAGAACTCCTCAGTTCCAGACAAGCTGGGCCTCAGGGACACTGTGTGCCCACCTGCCCCTTGGAAGCTCCACAGTTCTTCAGTTGCAGCCGGGTTAGGGTACTCACCACAGGCCGCAGTGCTTCAGGAACCTGTGGACCCTCCCTGGTTGCAGAGATATCCACAGTCCTCCAGACACGCAGAGAGGCCAGTGAGGGCACCCCAGATCTGCCCAGCTCCTCCTCTGCAGACCTGTGGCCAGGCGTGGCAGCTAAACAGGCTGGGCTAGGCTGGTAGTGTGGGCCAGCCCACCTATCGGGAGCTCAGCAGGTCTCCAAATGAAGCCGGGAATGGGGAGGCTGATGTGGAAGCCTTAAACCCACCTCTCTCCTTCACTGCACCTGGAAGCCTGAGGGAACTCCAGCAGTCTGGGCGCAGAAATCCAGAGTCCTCCAGACACGCAGAGAGGCCAGTGAGGGCACCCCAGATCTGCCCAGCTCCTCCTCTGCAGACCTGTGGCCAGGCGCGGCAGCTAAACAGGCTGGGCTAGGCTGGTAGTGTGGGCCAGCCCACCTATCGGGAGCTCAGCAGGTCTCCAAATGAAGCCGGGAATGGGGAGGCTGATGTGGAAGCCTTAAACCCACCTCTCTCCTTCACTGCACCTGGAAGCCTGAGGGAACTCCAGCAGTCTGGGCGCAGAAATCCAGAGTCCTCCAGACACGCAGAGAGGCCAGTGGGGGCACCCCAGATCTGCCCAGCTCCTCCTCTGCAGACCTGTGGCCAGGCGCGGCAGCTAAACAGGCTGGGCTAGGCTGGTAGTGTGGGCCAGCCCACCTATTGGGAGCTCAGCAGGTCTCCAAATGAAGCTGGGAATGGGGAGGCTGATGTGGAAGCCTTAAACCCACCTCTCTCCTTCACTGCACCTGGAAGCCTGAGGGAACTCCAGCAGTCTGGGTGCAGAAATCCAGAGTCCTCCAGACACGCAGAGAGGCCAGTGAGGGCACCCCAGATCTGCCCAGCTCCTCCTCTGCAGACCTGTCTACTGTTGATTTTCTTAAATCATGCAACTCTGTAAATAAAAGATAAAAATAATATGAAAGTTTTCTTCCCGTGTGACACAGGAATGGTGATAAGAAATTTCTTAATGGTTAGGGTTCAAAAAATAGACAATAGAATTTAGGTTTAATCCATGGTGTATGAAGCAAAATTTTGGGACATAGCTGCTGTCGTGCGCAAGAAAGTCACAGATCATGTTATGGATGAATCTGGGAACCTAACTGTTGGAAGGATTTAAAAATTAGTAATTAGGCAAAACTATTGTAATAATTAAAGCCAGAAAGACCGAGAATGATGCATAATTGAATATATATCACAGCACTATGACCTCAAATTCTACACAGTATATGTATATGGCTGTAAAGGCCTGGCTATAGCTATCTATTAGAATTAGTTATCTATTGTTAGCTAACTTGGCTCCCAAAACTTAACATCTTAAAAGAGGCTGTTGAACTCGATTCACTAAAAATTCACTTTCAAACAATGAAAAGTTCAAGAACAAAACTCCCATAAGAAAAAGTAGAAAGCCAAATAATTGCTTCTGAGGCTCACTTATAAATTCATTTTTCCAGGATTTTAACACACATTTAAAGTCTAGGTTGTGGAAATGCATCCTATATTTTAAAGTCTAAAATATCTAAATACAGTAAATATGGTACCTTGCATATCAAAACAAATTAAAATAAATAAACTTTTTAAAAATGTGTAGAGGCTTTTTACCTTAATGTGGAAGCATACTGAAAGCTACATACTGGCAGCTGAAGAAAAATTGGAGGAGGAGGAGAAATGTTACTTTTTGAAAGGAGAGTCTCCTTCCGGCCATGCACATTCTGGCATCTTTTCTTTTGGTCTTTTTTCACTAAAAATTTGAGCGACAGTAGTATTTAGACTCAAGTGTCACCCCTTGGTGTCTGTGATGAGACATGACTCATGACTCACTCTAGGCCCCATTAGATTTTTTCAAGTTTGATTTGGTTCAGCAGTCTCCCAAAGTTATCAACATGGGACAGACTTTTTCAAAATGTAGTTTGACAGTGGAAAGCTTGAGCCTGGAACCCTTTGACAACAGAGGTCTCACTGCATTATTTTGCAGTTTCTGAGGATCAGACATTCAGGAGGAATGTGGCTGGCTCATTCCAGCTCAGCATTTCTCATGAGAATGAGTCAGGGTGCCCAGCAGGCCTCACTTGCTGAAGAGTTGACCAGGGTTGGAAGATCCACACCACTCACTCTTGCTATGGTCAGGTCTCAGTTCCTGGCCATGTGGACCTCTACCACTGTTTACTAGTGGCCTTCCTAGCACAAGTGGAAGAGAAAAAAAAAAGTTAATGTACCTTTTGTGTGCCAATTCTACTATTTCTACCATTCTCCTTGACCCACAGGGAAAAAGAGAACTGAGCTCCTATCTTCAAAAAAAGCAATGTCAAACATTGGGTGGACATATTTTCAAGCCAGTTTAGTGTGATAAAGATATATCATTTTAGTGAAGTTTGTTCATGCATAATATAAGAATCCAAGCAGTCAAACTGATAAATTTGGAATTTTATTAGCTGAGCTCCGTGACCACTCACATAGATCCCTCTTCCAGAGTCCCACCGAGTGGCACTGAATTGAAGGGTCACAGGGTATTTAAAGCAAAAAATCACAGAGCAATACATCCTGTTGGAAACAATCTAGCTAGAATCTTACACTAATTTTGGTTGACACCTGTATCTTGCTTCTGTGTTGAGCAGGTCAATTTTTCTCTTTTGTGGGTGCAGTTCATTCTACTTTTCTCTGAGTGATTTTTACTCTTCTGGATCAAATACAGGGCACTAGTCAAATACAGGGCACTAGTCAAATACAGGGCACAAGATGGAGTCAGTTATGCCAAACTACAACAGCTAGCTCAAAGTGAGTCAGAGTCATTTGCTAAAGCTTCCTGGAAGGGTCTACTAGGACCCTAGTAGACAATAGATATTTTCAAATGAGCTTAATAAAGAAACTACCTATAAAGATACAATCAGGATATACAGAAGCCACAGGGACAGTACTTTATCATGGCACTAATAGCAACCAGACTTTTGCCATTCAAAGGGACTTTGGAATGGTGTAATTCCTGGAACATGGAGGAAAGGAATTCTGTGAAAGTATTGCTTTTGGTAGACGAAGCCAGGTCAAGGTCCCTTGTAAGAAGGGACTGGAGAAGCAGATACTATACTCTCAGGCTTTTCTCTCTTCACTGCATGTCTTCTGCTGAAGCTTCCATTTGGGCAAACATAACTGACAGCTAGAGGTCAAAGAACTCTCTGATTCTGAGCAAAGGTCAGAGTGGAAGAAAATAGAGAATTTCTTCCACAAGATGAGAACTAAGCTTTGTTTTGAAAGATGAGGAAGAAACAAGGCTATTGACAGCTGGAGAGCATTTTGAGTACAAAAGGCAAGAATAAACAGACCAAGCTGAGGATGCAGTTCAGTGCTGGAACACCTGTTAAGTATGTTTAAGACCTGTGGTTCAATCTCCAGAATCGCTTACATGAAAAATGGGATTAGGAAAACAAAATGAGTGAATAATATCTCTGTCTAGTAAAACACAAGTTATGTGGTGTAAACAGGTTAAAGTAGGTAGGTAACAGTCGTGGGTGGAACTATGTTTTGGAGAGTCTGGTACAGGAAGGGATTTGTACTTCTTATTAGGTATGACAATTGCGGGGTATAGTGATGTACACCCCTGTAATCCTAGCATTTGGGAGGTTGAGGAAGGAGGATCATCACAAGTTAGAGACCAGTCTGGGCTACAAAGCTAGCTCAAGGCCAGTCTGAACTGCACAGTGAGACCCTGGAGAGAGAGAGAGAGAGAGAAAGAGAGAGAGAGAGAGAGAGAGAGAGAGAGAGAGAGAGAGAACAAAAAAGAGGCATTCTTGAACACAGATTTGCTAAGGCAATGGGATGGTAGAGAGAAGGGAAATCTAGAATTGTGTCTGGTTAGATGTCAGGAATAAATGAAATAATATTAGTAAATGTTTTATTAACAACAGTAATAAAAGTTTAGTGTTGAATAACCTTTCAGGTAAAAGAAATACCAGGTATTAAATGGTCAAATGGTAAAATTGTGGGTTTGTTGGAATGAGGTATCCATCTTACAGACCCGGGTTTGCCAGAACTGCAAGCAAACCTACACGGATTTTTAGTATTCTAATCTAGAACAATTATATTACACTAAATGTGAACTCGGGAATGAATAAAATGTTGTAATAGGAAGAACCATGTCAAAATTGTCATAAATGTCCCTCTGGAAATCTGTTTCAAGTGACATTAGCATGGGCTAAAGATTTGTCTTTGGCAAATCTTAGGTGTTTAATAGGAATGTCCTTCATCCAGACTTGATTTGGAATGCAAGGAAATTGTTATATTTCATATTTATATGGGAATGTCAATGAAGATCAACATGTGATAAGAAAAAACATTGACATTAATGCCATAGTTTAGAAAAAATAAAAGTGCAATAGGTCTTAAAATAGATCCTGCTTAAATCACATACATTCATTTAGCACATCTGACCTGCAACCAATATGGTAATTCAGAGGAGAAAATTGTAGTACTTGATTATTGCTAATACAGACTAAAATATATGAGTGGTATTCGACTAATTATATGCAGTGACACTTTAATATTACATTTTATAGTTAACCTTGGTTTACATGGCCTGATGTTAATTGTAAATCTCCTAAATGCAATTCCTCATGGTTAGAATGTAGAGATAATTGTGGTTAATAGTGATGACCCCTGAGCGCTGGTAACAAATAAAGAGGAAATCACATTCTTAGTGTTAACACTTTTTATAGTATGTTCTTTCCTGATATTTTGAAAATTACTGATGCAGATAATGGTATTGTAGCATTACTCCAGTTAAGGAATATAAAACAATCACTGTTCAAAATTTACCTAACAGACACAATAGAATTATTTCTATTTTCTTAATATCATTCTTAAGCAGAATCTATTTGAAACTGTATACATTGGAGATATACTCTTAAAAATTACAGTACTACTTAATGTAATGTTTCTTACACTGATACACTTGTTTTGAGTGTGTGTGTAAAGGTGTGTGTGGGTGCATGTGTATGTGTGTCTGGAAATTGAATGTCATAGTTCTGTGGTAAAGATACAAATAGAATGCTACCTTATTTATTTATAAATAAAGCCTTATTTATTTCACTTATGAGAATAATCTCAAGTTGTCTCCATTTACCTAGAAAGGCCTCAAGATCATTCTTTTTTATAGCTGAATAATATTTCATTTTGTAAAAATACCACATCTTTTTTATCCACTCTGCAGTTGATGAGCATTTTGAGTGTTTCCAAGATTTAGCTATTACAAATTGTGCTGCTATAAACATGAGTGCACATACATCACTGTGATATGATCTTTTCAATTTTGGGGGAAAATACCCAGGAAAGGAATAGCTGGATTGAAGGAACTTCCAATTCTAGTTTTTAAGGAATTTCCATCTGATAGACTAGATATTTACTTTAATGATTCATTCTAATTCTGTCCTGTTCTGCTGTTTTTCTTGTTGGAAAAGGAACACAAATATCCATGTAGTGAACCAGGGATGTGAGAAGCAAGAGCTCTTAACTCAGCTTGGCTGGGTCAAGCCCAGAAAAGGAAGTACAAGCCAGAAATGTGAAGAGTAAGGGACCGGGGTGGGGGATGTTAGAAAGCTGCAAATTATCATTGCCAAAAGTAAAAGAGGTCAAAACAAAGGCTTTGGGACTCCTTAGCAGAGTATTGATCATTATTTCATTCATTAAATTTATAATTGGAGTATTTAAAAGCTTGGTAAAAATGATGTTGTATGTATGAGTTTATACATTTAACATGGAATGAGCATACAAGATGATTGGAAATATTGTACTCATTCAAAATAGATAATTACTGAAATTAAAATAGAAAAAGAGAAAACATCCAAACAGCTGAAGAAAAGGAGAATATTATTGCATAAGCAACTGCTCTCCAGTTATGTCTGGATAATGAAACAGCACAGGTCAGAAAGAGGTCGCTGACAACTCTACGTGCTGGCCCGAGCCATCCTCCTCCCACTGGTCTCATTTAATTCTGGGCCCAGATTTTTCCACAAATCATGATAATTGGAAATCAACTCACACAGCTGCGAACCACTGCTCATAGACACAAGAGGAGCAAAATGTGAAGTTGAACATCTCTGCTGGAGAGAGAAGGGAGGTGACTTGTTTATGTACCATTTCATCACTCTTCCCAAGAGACACTGGACTAGGATTCATGTTTCATTAATGGTGCAAAATCATTTTAACTTGAAAACCTAAAGAAGATTGGCATGTTATTAGGGTGAAGAAATTTATATTCAGTTGTAAGTTAAAAATTATGAAATATTAGTGCTGACAGGAAACTAAAAATGTGGAAATATAGTTGACTCTTTTTTCAGGCTGGAGACCTTTGAACTAGAGATATTAAGCAACTGGCCAAGCTAGTGAGAGCATCAGATTAGAATTACCAGTATCCTGTTTTACCACCTATGTAAGGTCAGTTTTGCACTCTCTAGACAAATATACCTAGGACACCGAGGCTCATACAATTGGCTATAGCAATCTTCTTTCAGCCATGTCATCATTACTCATTATGTTGGAAGTTTTCCAAAACACTGTCATGGAGTGAACATTTTTAGTTTGCTATTCTCATGCCTTTTCTCATCCAAGTGATTACAATGACCACGGAGACAATCTACCAGACTTGCTAAGATCACATTGTCTATTCATCTTTTACTCTATCTTTTTATTTTATTTTTGATACAGTTCATGCTTTGTAGTTCAGACTGGCCCTGAACTCTCTATGTAGCTTAAGCTGACCTCAAACTCATGGTGATCTTCCTGCCTTGGCCTCTTGAATGCTGGGATTCCAGACGTATGTCACCATATCCAGCTACTCTATTTACTTTTACATTCTTTCGGCAACTAGCTCCCATGTTCCTATCCTGACCATTGACCTATAGAACTAGAACATGTATGAAGTCATAATACTTCATATTTTAGGCTCTGATTACAACTCCTGTTCTTCCAGTTACACATTAATTCACCCACATTAGTTGCAGGCTAAGCTGTTGAGAAAAAACAGATCCCAGATCCTCATGTAGTAGTGTAGAAGTGAATGGTTCAAGGGTGCAGAGGGTAAGGTTCAACAGAGTTCCTAAGGACCCAGTGTCTTTCTATCTTGTTAGTCTAATGTCCTCTTCACGGCTGTCTTTATTTACATATTTGAAGCTGGTTTACTACTACTACACATAATTTTCAGACTTCAGGAGGAAGACAGAGAATGAAGGTCAAAATCTTGGGTTTTTTACTTTTTTAAAAAGTTGCTCAGATTTCTACTATCTGACCTCTGGATAAAGGTTGGTCTGGTGATCATGCCAGCAGAAACAGACTCTGGGAAATATAGTGCTTAGATGAGAAATCTTGAATGTAGCCAAAATTAAGACGTCTTATTTCCAAAAGGAAGAAAAAGGGAATGATTTGGGGGACACAATTAGCTGTTCCCATCACAGTTCTCATCACATTTCTGTTGGCTGATTTTGCTGCAGCCTCCAGGGTCTTGATCTGACATTCACAGCTATCAGTTTCTTCCTCTGTTTACTTCTTCCTGTCCCAAATGAGGATCTCATGGCACATAGTATAAGTCACATTTCAATGGATCCTTCAAAAGCTTATCCCAATTATCCTTTGGCAGTATTGACCCTAATTTCTCATTGTGTCTTCCTAATTTATGCTATATTAATGATACTGGGCAATACTGTGTAGCACTTCCCATTGGTATTCATGTATTTTGTTGGTTTCTGATTCACTGGGAGTCAAAACACTTAAATTCTCATTGAATCTACTAAGTTATAAGCTTCCCCAACATAAGCGTTATTAATCTTTTAAAATGTTCATTGTCTAGCAATAACATGGGACTAGATGAATTTTAAAAAGCTTTCTGAGTGAGAATATGAATACTAATATCTTTACAACTTTCCAAACTTATTGATATTACAAATCACTTTTCATCTTTTTTTTTTAGAACTAGCACTGCTCTTAAGACTAATATCATTATTATAGTCTTAGTTTTCTTCATTCATCATATCATGTCAGTCACAATTTTCTATAAATTTCACTCTTAAGTAACTTTGAAACTGCCTCTCTCCACACTCCCACATTAGAGCTGGATATTATATCTCCCCACCCTATCTGGAAATGACTATGATAACTTACCTTTTATGCCCTCAACAAGACTCATTGTCCTCAAATACAATCTTGTTATTGTATCAAATAAATGATTCTCATGTTTATCTTGTGTCATTACCATGGGGACACCAAGTGATAAAATAGTTCCACACAATATTGAAAGATGGATGTATTATTGTCAGAATAATTCAAGAAGTTTAAGGGAAAAGGTGTAGAATAAATATTTGTGCTCTTTCAAATGCACTTTAACCCCTCTACTCATGTAGGTAGCATTAAGAGGTAGGGATTTAGGAGGGTGATTCAAAAGAGACTTGAAAGAGTCTTCCTCATATTCTACCACACAAAGACTCAGAAGATGCCTTCATAGAAATCCCCTTGCCAGACACCCAATGAGTTGATGCTTAGCCTTAAATCATTATTCAGAACTGTGTGGTTTACATTTCAGTATATAGAAAGAATACACTGTGAAAAGCTTTCTCAAATTCTGAAAAAGGCTTCAGTTTGAAATCATGAGTTATAAATATGAGGAAGAGGCAATGGGTAAAATATTAGGAAAGGAGATTGAAATTCTGTGTAAGGAATATGCAAAACACTGACATTTAGGTAATTCCTCTTAGATTAGACTTTAGACATTTATTATCCTGCTAAGTTATTTAGAGTGACCTGAGACTCAGAGTCATGGGCAGAATTAATTTTGAGTTCGTAACTAAAATTAAGAGAACATTGACTCCCTCTTTTCCCAGCATTTTTAGAGAACAGCAGCAGTCTGGCATAGCTATCATAGAAGAACTCTAGAGAATTCTTAAGAAGTCCAGAAAAATCTCTGAGAAGAGTCTTCCAAATTTAGAGACCTCAAAATGAGAACAGCTTTGTGAAAAACTCAGAGATGAATTCTTCTAATGGAAAATTCCTGCCTTCTAGTCAGAAATAAAAATTCCTTATTAAATGACTCATTCCTGTATCAACAAATAAGCAGCTGTTGATAATGATATAAATATTATCACCTTACAAGAAGAAACTAAAAGAGAACTGAATAAAAATACAGCAGAAGCATAAATGATTCAGGAAATGAAGAAAACAATAAAAAAGTAGTTAAAGTCCCAAAAGAATCATAAAACATATACCACCTATACAAGAATAGTGTTCAATCAAAAAAGAAAGAAGCAATAATTAGATCAAGGAACTAAAAATCATAGCAAAATTTATTTTAAAGTCATTAGAAGAGTTGGAGTATAAATTTAAATAAATCTTTCAGTAAACGAAGTAAATAACAGTGCTCAATATAAATTTAAAATGTAATAAAAGAATTTAGGCAATACATGTGGAAGGTCTTTAATGTAACTAACAGGAGAAAGGTGAATATTGAAGAAGACAATTATCAAAGCAATCACATAAAAATATTCTTGCAAAATCTACATCAGTGACTGAAAGGGCCCATCAGTGCCAAGCAAAATAAACAAGAGCACACACATAGCACAGAAAAGTGCTGTGTTTCATAGAAAGTACAAGCCAGGCTACAAATAGAAGAGTGGCAATTAAAATGGTATCAAATATGTCATCATAATTATAGATACTATGAAACAGCACATTGTTTTCAAATCTTCATGCAAATTTATTTTTAAGCCATAATGTTTTATTGTGTTTGAATGTTCAAATTTCAGGGACGAATTAAAGTATCAGAGTTTTGAAGACTCAGAAATTTCAAGCAACTATTTCCTCATCAGAATGGAGGTTATGCTCAAAAAACAAAACAAAACAAAACAAAACAAAACAAAATGAAAATAATAGAATATACTTATAAGAAAGAGGGAGAATCAAGACCTGAGAAGCAATACATTAGTAGAAAGAGCAAGGCCAGAGAATAATAAATCCAAAGTGAAATGTGAGAATAGGAATGGAGTGTTCAAGAGGAAATACTCCAGAAAAAAATATAATAAAGATATAATGATTGAAAGAATTACTCTTTTCTATAAAAATTAAGGGCTATTAGAAAATTGAGTAGATTAAAGGCACAATCATTGATTTGAAAATATAAGCAAAATTGTACAAAGAGTACAAATATTTATATGGTTGTAGTGAAGATTGCCTTGAAGTAGCAGGAGGCATGGTTCTATTTCTTGGATTGACTTCAGTTCACACCTTCCACTAGGAGTTCAGTCTTAAGAAAGCTATTTTATTTCTCCATGTCTCATTTTCCTTGTTTGTAAAGACTCATATAATCATTAAAAGTTTTAAAATCTAGAAAGCACACAGAAGACTTTCTGAAAGACAGGGATCATACAATACTTGCTACTGCACTGTTTAAACCAAGACAATGATGTGCTCATGCTCGGCTGGTGAGACTTAAGGGTCAGGGAGCAGGTAAGAGATACAGTCTCGTGTTGTCTGTAGCTTATGTACCAATCTAAGACCCTCTGGGAAGCAAAAGCATGCTGTTAATAATTGTGCTACAAGGAGGTAAGTTAGATTATCCCAAGAAAAATAAAATACATAGTTCATTTAGCTAAAGAGTTCTCTGCCCAAACAGAAACAACAGAATGTCTAAAATTTATAAATCAAGAAATAAGCGTGTTGGAGAATAGTTTTCCATGAAACCTCTCTATGATTTGCTTGAGTTACAAAGTTAAATTAATGTTATTCAATGTTATATCAGATAGCCTGTGTGGTTTTTTCTTTACCATTTTTTCTTCTTGGTCAATAGTAACACAAAAAATTGTGCTTCTTAAGTACACTGGGTACTCTTCATCTCTCTATACCATTTTAGAATTCTATTTCCTACTTTTTATGTTATATTGGTTTGTTAATGTTAGGCAAAATATCACAAACTTCATGACTTAAATGTAATATCTGGGGTGGGGATGTAGCATAGCAGTAGAGCCCCTGAATAGCATGGATGAGGAGGGGAGAGGAGAAAACAGTGGGGGAGGGGAAAGGGGAGGGAGTAGGAGATCTAATATCACATAGTTCTGAAGTCTAGAAATCCCAGATCAGGAGGGGTCTGCCAGACTGGTTCCTTCTGACGGCTGTGTGAGAAACATTTATTTCAATCTCTTTCCTAGGCTTTTGAATGGCTACAGTCTTTCTGTCTTTTCATGCTGTCTTTCCTGTCTGAGTCAAAATTTCCCCCTTTTAATAAGGATTTCAATTATAATTTAGGATCTACCCTTATGACATCTCTTAATTTCTTTAAACTTATCAGGGTCATATTTCTAAATAAGGTTACATTCTGAGACAGAGAGGGTGAAAACTAGCACATCATTATTGACATACACAATTTAATGCATGATATTTATGTAGAAAAATTCAGTTTATTTATTTTTTGTCTTTTTGAGACACGGTCTTTATGCAGTTCAGGCTGGCCTTGAACTCATTTTGTAGCCCAGGTTGGTCTCGAACTCACAATGATCCTCCTGCCTCTGCCTCCCGAGTGCTGGGATTACAGGCCTGAACCACCACGCCCGGCTAAATTCAGTTTATTTTATAATAACTCGCTAAAATATAACCTGCTTGAAGAATCTATTTTGCTCCTCACTACTTTACTGAAAACTGTATGAATTTTTGCAATTTGCATATTTTCTATGTTGCTCTCAGTTTAGATTGTAATTGATTTTTTTACAAAGCTATACCTTATTCTCCTCTTAAACTATTCACAATTTGAGAGCAGACAATATTACATTTATCTCAGTAGTTCAAGAATACTATAAAGTAATACTGCTATAATTGCCACAAAAAACAAAAGTTTTGTAAAATCCATATTATTTAGTTATTAAATGCACAAGCAGTATAAGTATACTTTTGTATGTAACTACATATACGCTTTCACCTTCTGTTAATATAACTTGCTTCATAAGATTAGTATAAGGAGACTTTTTCAACATACGCTTTTTGTAGTAGAAATGTATTGCTCACATTTTTAGAAGATTGCAAGCACAAGATCATAGTACTAGTAAATTCCATGCCAGGGGAGACTACCTCACAAATGTGTCTTCTTGCAGTGGTCTTACACGAAAGAAAGGCAAAGTCACTGCTCTCACCTCTCATTATTTGCTATATGTTGGTTGGGTGGAGGTTGGTTTCAAGGTCCCCTATGGATAACAAAATTAAATCTCTTATATACAAAGACAAGGCTTTTGATTATAATTGACCCATGTCCTCTCTCTTTAAATCATCATAGATTATTTATAATACCTAATAAAATAAAAATGCTATATAATTATAATACCAACATACTCTGAAACTTCAGTTAGATATGAGTCAGTTACCAACTTGACAGTCTTTTTGAGTTAAATAGAACTAAGAACAGTAAAAATACCTGGTTAAAATATGAACATCCCCCAGTTGAAAAAAATATTATTTTCCAATTTAGATATGAGTTTTTGTATTGTGTGTAACTTGTATAAATGACAAATTTAAATATAAAAATTCAAAACTCAGAAAAAAGTAAAATTGGGGACTTCTGGGAAGATGGGGGAGCAATAAGCAGCAGAGTAAATAGACTCTCAGAGAAACAGTCCAGATGCTGGAATACAGCATTACGGGAATGAAAAGAAGGAAGGAAGTGGGTCTGCTGGACTCAGGAAGAACCTAAAGTGAGAACTGAAGCCCACAGAGAGAGTAAAACAGAAAAACGTAAATGGAGAAGAAGGAGGTAGCTGGTAGCACCATCACCCAGAGCCAGATCCACTGGATGAGAGGAGCTGTTGGAACCTGGAAATGCATGGTCATGGTGACTGTGGTGGGTGGAAAGCCCAGAAGCCCCCACAAAGAGATGTGGTGGTGGAGGGGAGTGGCAGACACAGAAGACTGCACTGGCTGGCAATGAGTACAAAACGTTCGCTTCTCCTGTGGGAGAGATTGATTGGCTGGGAGCCATTTTGGAGTCAGGCTGGATAAGCCCAGAACCAGAACTGCAGCTGGCTCCCTCCAATAGCTGCTAGCTGAGAGCAGTCCAGTGGAAATTGCTTGGGCTGAGACCCACCCCTGTGCACATTCCAACAGCCATCATTGAGGTTCCCCACTAGCAACCAGCTTAGCCTAGAGGTGGCAGCCAACCCTGCTTCTGTATGTACTTTAACAGCTGTGGTGGGAGCTCTGACCCTACCTGTCCCCCCCTCCCCGCATGCAGTCTGGCAGCCATCGTTGTAGATCCTTGAAGGTAGCCAGTTAGAAAGTGCAGGGCCAGCCCTGCTCATGCATGCACTACATCAGCCACTGGTGAGCCAAACTGTGGCAGAGGTGACTCATTGAGTTGGGCAGACAGCAGGTGGCTTGTGAGGGCAGAGAGAGCCAGCATATCTGCTTCTGCCTGCCAAATGCCACGACCAGAAGGTCCTTTCCTATGGGAGGCCAGCAGAAATGGAAACACACAGCAAGGTAAGCTCTGTGCATATATAAGTCACCATCAGAGGCCCTTGATTCCTTTGGGCAGCCATCACCCATCAGGAGAGTCAAACGAACACACGCCTGTATGTCTGCCACCATCACAGGAGTCCCAGTATAGACACACAGGGTGAGAGAAGCATCCTCACCTCGATACATTCCTATTCATCAGGGAAGTCCCAGCATAGCTGCACAGGTCTGGAGAAGCCCACTCCACACCCTGCTACCTTCGTGTAATCTGGGGTTAGTGCCTATCCCATTCCCCTACACTGCAGAGGGGCAGCCAAAATGGGAAGTGCCTGGGGGCCCACAATCAGCTTGGTGGAAGGAACCAAGGAGAATGTAAAAACAAAGGAATAGAAGGCAATCTCAGACCTCCAGCCCACACAGAATAGGTCTGGGGGATACAGACATGGAAGAAAACTGAAGTCACACACCTGAAATCTCTGACAGGATAGAAACTGAAGTAAAGAAACAACTTCATGAGATTGTAAAAGCAATCAAATCAGAAATAATGTCTCAGGTAAAAGAAGAAATCACAAAAATACTGAAAGAATTGTTCAGCAGTTCTAAAGAAGACATAGATAAAAAAAGAGGACCATAGGAAAATGATGTAAGCCTTGAATGAATATAGAAAGGAATTACAATGCATGAAACAGATTGAAAGAGAGATCCAGGAAATTAAAGTCAATCAAGAGCTGGCAAAACCACTTGAAAGAGACTGAAGATAGACTTTCAGACCTTGAAGACAGCAGGTCATGAAAGGAAAGATCTCCTAAAAATAACAAGGAATTAGGAAACAGTTATTCAATAGCTGCAAGATGATGCAAAGAATCATAACTTAAGAGTGGTAGGTGTCAGTGAAGAAGCAGGGGTCAACATTAAAGAAATAAAAAGGCTATTTACAAACATAATAGCAGAAAACTTCCCAAACATGGGAAATGGATCTGGCATGCAGAAGTAAGGCATATAGAACTCCAACTAGCCATAACCAACGTAAATCTATACTCAGACATAATAATCTAGATCCCAGAAATAAAACACAAGAACAGACTATTAGAAGCCGTTAGAGAAACGAAACAGATCCCCTATACAGGAAAACCAATCAAAATCACAGCAGACTTATCAACGCAAAGCTTTTAAGTCAAGAAGAGTTTGGAGTGAAGTGTTTCAAACTCTGAAAGAAAACAACTTCCAACCCAAATTGATGTACTCTGAAAACTATCTTTCAAAATTTGGAAAAGCAAGGTACTTCCATGATAAAAAACAACTGAAAGAATTCATGACTGCCAAACCAGCCCTACAGAGAGTGCTAAAGGATATTCTTGAGAGAGATAAATATGACCATTATTCCAGGAACAGCAGCAGAGGGGAACTGGCAAACAAGACAGGTAACCTAATGAAGAGGAAAAGTAGAGGAGCCAACAACAGGAGGATAGCATAGCAGAGACAAACCAAAGTATGCTGCTTATAACTATCAATATAAATGGTCTCAGTTCAGCAATAAAAAGAAGCATGGAGAGAGTGGATCAGAAACAAGATCCATCAATATAGTGTGTACAAAGAACATATTTAACTGGAAAGTTGCTCCATGTGATAGAAGACCACAAAAAAAGCAAGAATAACTTGCCCATCTACCACACAATGGAAAAGAAACATATGGTATTTCCATGCAGTGGAAAGCTACCGAACTATAAATTAGAATAATCTTGAGGCTCTTGTAGGTAAATGGATGCAACTGGAGATCATGTTCATGGGTGAAACAGTTTGAACTCATATATGTGAAGCCTAGCATAAGAAACAGAAGGATGCATACTTATATGAGTGATAGGGGAGGAAACACCTGGGAAGGAAAGGTGGTAACTACTGTTAATTTCTTATTGTCTTGTCTTGAACTCTTGTACTGTTTTCACAATTTGTTTAGGTTTGCATTTTTTCTGTCTTGTTTTGTTAGATTTTACTCTGTCTGATGGTAGAGGTAGCTGTTTTGAATATAATGCAATATATTGTGGCATCATGGTTTCCTATTATATTGTTTTGAAGTCTTCTAATGCTTTAATTCATTTGTTTAATTGGTTTTATTCTGTTTTGCTCTGCTTGATTTTATTACATGTGATGGTATGAAAAACTTTTTTGAGGAAAGTAAGGTATTATAGTAACCATTGTTTATTTCCTGTTATCTGGTTTTATAGGCCTGTAATGCTTTCTTTCTTTTGAATGATACTATTTTGTTATGTTTTATATTGTTTCATGCGAAGGTATAGTCAACTATTTTGAACAAAATAAGAGAGATTATGGTATCCATTGCTGGTTTCCTATCATCTTGTTTTGAGGTCCTATCATGCTTTTGTTCTTCTATTTTGATTGGTTCTACCTGTTGTGTTTTATTTGATTGTATTATGTGTGATGGTATGGACAACATTTTTTGAGGAAAATAAGATAATATAGTAGCCATTATTTATTTCTTGTTACCTGGTTTTGAAGTCCTGTAATGCTTTCATTCTTTTAATGGTTTTATACAATTTTGTTATGTTTGATATTGCTGTGTGTGAAGATATGGTCAACTATTTAGAAGAAAATAAAACATTATGGTAACCATTGTTGATATCGTGTTGTCTTGTTGTGAAGTTCTCTGTTGTTTGCATTGTTCTGTTCTGATTTTATTTTTTTGTTTTATTCTCTTTAAAATAAATTTAACAAGAAAAGTAAAATTACTCAAAACTCAACCATCTCCTTATAAAGTAAAATGTCTTCTAATTTTTGATAATTCATTGTATTCCCATTTGAATACCTACAAAATTTACACAACAGCATATACAAGGATATTTGCTATGTAGTAACAGGTACTATAAATTCCCTCCTAGAAAATAGAATAAAAAATCTGTTATGAATCTATCTTTAGAAATTTCAGCATCTACTACAAGGAAATAAACACTATTTGATTGTTCAGCCAGACAACACAGGGAATGGCCTCTCACCATTGACAATAGCTGATTGCATTAATAAAAATGTTATAAATCAAAGCACAAATTTGGAAGTTTCACACATATCTGTAAATTTTACATGTTGCTTGTGTTTGTTCACACCAAAGTTCCAAGGAGCTGGGGTTTTCCTGTTTTTTTAATGCAAGACAGAAAAAAAGGTAAAAATAATACAGAATTTCAAAAAATGGTAAGAAATGACTAGTCAAAAAATAAAAGTAAGAATTGTTTTTAACAATTATAGTTTGCTTTTCTTTCTGTAACAATAAAATTCCCAACCTCTATTTTTGTATGTATCTTCCATCTTGTGACCTTTACAAAAATTTTATAGTGTCACGAAACAGGAGAAATTTGGAAGATAGTCATCAACTCATGATTCTTTTCAGTTATTAATTTTCTTGCAAATGTACAGTGAACTCAAGGTTTTTTTTTTTTTCCTCTTTTACCACTCTTTTATCTGGCAGGTCTTCTGTATGAAATTTTGTGAAAAACCAGTATGCTTTCTGATATTTGAAGCAACAGTTTGCTTCCTTTGTGTCCCTCAGGCTTGGCTTTAAAAATACTTCTGATCGCTTCTAAACCTAAACATAGAGCTTTGTTTAGCTTTAACATGACTACAAGCAAACAATGCAATCTACCCCATGTAATTGAATTGAGTGTTAAAGTAGAAGACCATGGTGAGTTTCAGGGTGCTTAGAGGCACGGCTTGATAAAGTACAGTATTATTGTTTCATTTGATTATGCAGAATCTAAGTCACAACATTTTTTAAAGTGCTTGACTTATTTCTTTCAATTCCTACCTGTAGGCAACTATTCTAGGTTGTTTCCTTTCAAATTAAAACAAAGCAAAAACACAAATACTAGATCTTTGTCAGGCTTGGAAATCAAATCATCTCCCAAAAGCCTCCTTGTGAGGAACTGAATGCATTATGAAGCTCTAATGAATCATCAGTTCATAGATCACCAGGCTTAGTTGGGGTCTAGTTGGATGAGAGGTCACTAGAGGGGTACAGTTGAAAGGGGTATAGTTCCTGGCCTCCTCCTCTCTGGCAATTTGCCTTTCTCTTTGATTCTTAGCTGTCATGAGTGAGCATCCTGTTTCACTGAAACCCCTACCATTGTTATTGTTTTAGTTTTTATTTTTTCTTAGCAATATTTGCATTGCATAATGATAATATTTTTGTGGGGAGCTGATAAATGTATAATAACACATCTTTCACTCCCTTTTCTTCCTCTCCCTCCTCTCTTTCTCCATCTCTCAATCTCCTTCTTATTTGAAAAATATTTCCATACTTCCTATTCCCTACCTTTAATTTTGCTCTTTATTTATATTTTGGGATTCTCATGTAAGATAAAGCATATAATGAAACTTGTCTGGGTTATTTCATTTAATACGATGGTCCCAAGATGTCATGAGATTTCAACCTCACTGTAGGCTTAAAAGCCATGGAGCCAAGTAACCATGGACTGAGTCCTCTGAAACTGTAAGCCAAAATAAACCTCTCAGGCTTTAAGGTGCTTAGTTCTAATATTTTCATTAGTGATACACATCTGACTAGTACAAACCAGAACATATGTATGTAAATATATATATGTTCTTGCCCTAGTATAAATTACTGTACAGTTATGGCGGTGGTCTAATGTGGCAGAAGGCCAAAGTGAGAACTCTTGCCACTTCCTGCTTCTTCCTCAGCCCTAATTGCAACTCTCCTTCCTGTTTGCACACACAGAGAATTCTAATTAGTTCCTCATGTGTCATCAATGCCCATTATAAGCTCCATCCCCAGCCAAATGTTAAATATGTCCCATATCTCACATATTCTGGTCGAAGGAGACAGTGCAGCTGACATGAGTTGTGTGCTCCTTCCCACATCCTCATTTCAATGAACCTGTTCTTTTTGTACTTTTGTTTCTCTATTGTGCCAGAAAACTCTTTCATATATTACTTAAACCTTCACTGGGAAATGTTATGCTATTATGAGTGGACATATTTCTGATATTTAGTATACAAACCTTTCTAAAATCTCTTCTGTTTCAGAACAAGGTAACTCAATGTCTGTATTTCCAATGGGTTTCAAAAGGTGAAGCCCCGCATCGTTCAAACTGAAATTCAATAATGAACAGTATATAACTATCTCAGAAAAAAGAATGTTAAAAAATGAGAAATATCTTCAATTTGTCCTTAATGTGTCAGGGAAATGTGATAAGATTCATTTGAATGATAAAATAGGATAGAATATTTGATATAACTTCTCATAATGTTGTAAATGAAGTTGACCTAGAAAATAATAGAACTTCATGGACTAAAAACTAGCTAAAAAATGAAAACATGAATAGAGATATAATATAAATGAACTCAGAGAGGCTGCCAATCAGAACAAATGAGAAAAGATTGTGCTTTTTGTTTCCAGGTCAAACCCTCAGGTGATAAAATATAAAGAAAAATTCAAGTGAACCAGGGAAGTAACAGCAACTCCTACCATGAGGAGGCAAATTGAAAAGAAAATCACCATTTTCTGTGAGGTGATGACTGAGGATGCAATGATGTTTTAATGGGCATCAGTCATTAGATATCACAAGACTACACAAATTCTCATAACTGTTGCTATAATCTGGGTTCAAAAGGACTATAAAAATAAATTGCTATTAAAAATTCAAAACATTTACAGTTTTTGCACCTATTTTATGAGCTGTGATTTCTCCCTCATTTCTGAAGGTGCACCAAGAACACAAAAAGCCCTAACTCTTAAATTTACAAATATGAAATATCCTTAAAAACTTTCTCCTAAGAAATGCACTTTTCAAACTTAACTGCTATATTGTACAACTGAATTTAGCAGTATATTCATATTTTTTTATTCTCATTTTTTTAAATTCTCACTTTTTAACTGAAAAGCAAAAATAGACTTAAACTATAAAAAGTATCCAAAATATTTTTATTTTGATCTTTTAAATTTGCCTTTGGTAACAGGTACCATTACTATCCTACTTTATAGATGAGGAAATTGAGTATGGAAAACCAAATATATTATTCTAGTTTCCATATCTGGTGAGTGGAAGGCCAGGGTTTTTGAAACTGATGAATCAAGGCCTGTAATCTTAGTCACTGATGAATATGGTGGCCAATCGTAGAAGCCATCATTACTCAAGAGCCTGCAGAAGCTCTGAGACCTGTTCTGCTACTCTATTGCTATAGAATTGATCTTTCACCTGCTGCTTGGGCTATGATTAAAATTAGGGAAGTTCATTTTTATATCTTAGTTAATGCTGTAATTTTGATGTAGAACAAATAAATATAACAATTCTTCTGATTTCAAAATAGCAGATAACATGTCAAAACTATTATAAAAGAGAGGCAAGAAGGATTTACAGGAAAGAAGAAATGACTGCTTAACGTTATCTCAGACCATCCTTGAGTTCTTTTTGTGACATAAATATTGTGATCCTTGTTTTGTAGAGAAGAAAACTGAAGATCATTGACTTTAATGATTTATATTAAGAATGTGTGGCACTTATAATACTTTGTATGGTAGAGAAAGGTACTTCTAGTTCTAGATAGATGATTTAAAAATGAAGTTCTAGCCAGGGATTTTAATGTACAACTAGGAACTCAGCACTTGGGAGGCTGTGGATAACAGGTTTGGATGCCACCTGGGCAACCTAGTGAGACTCTGTCATAAAATAATAAAAAGGAGTGAAGGTAGCCCAGTGTTAATACTCTAGATTTAACCCCTAATACCAAGAATATAATTTGGAACTAAGTCCATTGAAATTGAAGAATTGCCTACTTAAAAGAGAAAAAGAGTTTGGGTGATGCTTGAATTGTGATGATACTTTTACCGTTAGATTTTTGATGCTGTGAGATACATTCTATTTAATGTATAGAATGTTTCTTATTGGAGTCTGCAGTATCAGCAGCATTACCAAATTGGAGGAAGCTGAAATGTAAAGTAAATGTGCATGATATTGATTCATTTTGGGGACAATTTTATGCTGATGAATTCATTTCTTTTTAAAAAATGTGTTTTTTCAAAAATGAGCAAGAAATGAGGAAGTGGTAAGACATTTGCTTGAAAAACTTGAAAATGTAAAAAAAAAGGGAAATTATTTACATCTGCCATTAAAGCAAAAAAATTTACTACTGAGTAGAATGGAGGGCACTTGTCCTTAAGTGTGTTTTTCACATTATTATTTTTACAACACATGGGTCTTCTCTCCAGGAATTCCTACAGTATTTCACTACACTAAACATTGGTATATTTAAGTTATTTCTCCAGTACAGCTCCTTTAGCCTTTGCCCGACATTGTGATCTTTCTAGCTAGTCTGACTCATGATTTATAGAGTATAAGAACCGCAAAGGACCTTCGTTACCCTCTAGTCCAGTTCTCCATAATTTGACAATAAGTATGATAAATTGAAAGAAAATGATTTGCTCAAATGTCAACCATGGAGAACATTTTGTAATTTCCAAACTAGAGTTGATTATGTACAGAAATGTATCATTTTTCTTCACTATTATGTCCCAGTAATAATCTTGTTTACTGTTATGTAGTTAAAGGTTACAATGTCCACTGAATACAGCACAAAATATTTATTTTCAATTTTAAAATTAAATCTTAAATGATTAAATCACTAGCTTTTCACTGTCAATAATTGAAACCATTGAGAAAAGTGAAAGGTAAAATTAAAAGTCTCTTTTGTAGTTCCCTGTTGCTGGGACAAAGTACCTGACATCTGCAAATTAAAAGAGGAAAAGTTTGTTTTGGCTCATAGTTTTCAGAGAATTCAGTCCAGGGTTAGTTAACTCCGAGACAGAAATGGCATGGCAAAATGGCATGTTGGAGAGAAGCTGCTGTCCTTCTGGCAGTCAGGAAGCAGAAAGAGAAATAGATGGAGAGGAGAGAGAGAGGGACAGGGAGAGGGGGTGAGAGAGAGCAGAAAGAATACACCTTTCAGGTGATGTCACCAGTGACCAATCTCCAGCCAGACCCCCCACCTTTTAACAGAACATTTAGCTTTACTCATCAACGGACTAATTCCCTAATGCTGTAGCACCCATATGATACAATTATCTTTTAAAGGTCCTATCTCTAAACGTATGATACTTTCAGGAGACATTTTAGATCTCAACTATAATACTCTACTTTTGGCCCCAAAAGTCTCATGTGCATTTCATCATGCAGAATGTATTTAGTTCATCTGTAAGAGTCATTAAATTCTTAATAGTTTCATGTTGTTAAAGAGCCTAATACTCAAGTTTCTTCTGAGACTAGACAAACTTAGTTGTGAGTCACTGCAAAAATTAGAAAGAAAGTTAAATACTTCCAAAAATACGATAGAACAGTATGAATATCTCCATCCTAAAAGGGAAGATTAAGGAGATAGAAAAAAATGAGACAAAATGAAGACCAAAACTGAGCATGGCAAACATTAAATTCTGGGGTTCTGTGTCCATCACCCAGGGCAGATTATGTTGAGCTATATGCTTCAAAAGGCTTAGGTGACTGTCTCTCTGCACTTGCTGGTTGCAGACTTTATGACTGTCATAGGCTGGCTCCACTTACTACCTGCAGCTTCCCTTAGCAGATAATCCATGTTCCTGGCATCCCATGTATAGTTTCTATAATTCTGAACACATGGTTAGGTACAGTCATAGCACTATTCCACTTCCCTTGTACCAATTTTCTGTTTTAGTCACTCACTCATTGCTGGAGCAAAGCATGCAACAGCTGAAAATTGAAGGAAGAGAGGTTTATTCTGGCTCACATTATTCAAAATACTCACTTCAGTGCACTCCAGCCACCATTGTGGAGGCCTCTGGCCAGTAACCAGCTCAGGCCCAGGAGGCAGTGGCCAGCCCCACCCTTGCATGCATTCCAGCCACCACTGGGGAGGCAGTGCAAACTAGTAAAAGCAGCTAGCCTTACATCAGCATATCCGATGGCCACCATCAGATACACATAGCCATCACTGGCCAAGAGAAAAAAACAGTGGTACTTCAGGGATGTAGCCAATGTGGGAAGTCTTGGAACCCCACTACCAGCTTGTCTGGAAGAACTCAGGAATATGTCAAGATGAAGAAGCCAAAGGCAGTCTCTAGCCTCCAACCCAAGCAGAGCAAGCCCAGGAAGAGGAGGAGTAGAGAAGAGGAAAGTAGAGAGGAGAGAGAACTGATAAATGAGAAGAAAGAATAAAGGAGCCAAGATAAGAATACACCTTTCTATGTCATTTCTCTAGTGGCAAACCTCCAATTATGCCCTATCTTCAAATAATGCAATTATCTATACTGTTCAGTGGATTAATTCACCAATTATTTTACAGTGTCCCTGTAATCCAACCACAATTTAAAAACCTGAACTCTGAAAACACGATACTTTAGGATGATTTTTAGATCTAAAACGTATCACTGGAGTTCCTTTCAGACTTTCTATGCATACAAAATATGTAAGTATAAGTGTAAAAATACAGCATGCATATATGAACATATCTATAATCTTTCCACAAATAAGAGCATTACCATAGCAATAGTTAATAATTTGCTTTAATGTTCTTATAACTTGAACATCATTCCTCATCCACACATAAAGGGTTATTTCATTGTTTTATTGTATATGATTATTGTATCATATTCTTTTGGTGATGATTTTAAATTTGTTCACATAATTTTGCACACTGATACTTGCAAAAGATAAAATCATCTTGAATACGAGTTGGTTTTAGGGACTTGTTTCTATGATATAGAAGGTTAAAAAGTTGAAATGTTTTTCACTTTTTCTAGTTACTAATGTCCTTGGACATGTTTTCACAGTAACTTACATAAATGCATGCAGCTATTACCTGTCATTTAAAAATGAAATTGTGGCTGAGGGTGCAGTTCAGTGCTACAGTGCTTACCTAGAATGCACAAAGCTCTGGTTTTGATTCCAAGAATTGCAAAAAATGAAATGGAATTGAAGGTAATAGATTATTTTCCAGAAACTGAGAAGTAGAATGCTGGCCAACAAGTATAGGTATCCATGTATAAAACTGTGAAAACATATTAACCTTGTAAAAATTACTAAAGCTAACACAAAAAGACATAAAAGTACTGAAGAGCCTAATAAAAAGTAATAAAATTGACACAGTAATAAAGAATCTATCAACTAACAAAAGTCCAGAATCTGATGGATTCACTGCTGAATTCTACAAAATTGCTTAAGGATGTTGCATCATGTATACTTTTCAAGTTCTTCAAAAAAATTGAAAGGAACAAAATGCTTCCAAATTCATTTATGGAAGACAACATGATAAAACAGATAAAACTCAACAGCTAAAACAGATAAAAAGGTCAACAGATAAAAACAAAATAAAAAAAGAAAACTATAGGCGAACCTCCTTAACGAACATAGATGAAAACTCCTCAACAACATATTAGCAAATAGAATTCAGTTCATCATAAAAAGTTCATACACCATGGCCAAATAGGTTTCATCCCTCAAATGCAAGGATGATTCAACCAACATGCAGAAATCAATCGATTTAATATTTCCCATAAACAGAAGCATGGTAAAAAAACCACCTGATCGTATCAATAGATACAGAAAATGTTTTCAACAAAATCCAATTCCCCTTCATGATAAAAATCACAAAGAAAATAGATTAAGACAATTCTTGAATTTCATAATAACTATTTATGACAAACTAACAGCCAATTTCATTTTAAATGGGAAAAAAGATAAAAAAGCATTCTTCCTAAAACCATGAACAAGACAAGGATATTCACTATCACCACTTTTATTTAACACAGTATTGAAAATATTAGCCAGAACAGTCCGGCAAAAGAAAGAAATCAAAAAGATTTCTACAGGGAAGAAATAATGCAGATTTTCATTATTTGCCGATGACATAATACTCTACTTAGAAGACCCAAAGAACTGCACACACACAAAAATAACTTTTAGAATTAACAACCACCCCCGTAATGTAGCAGGATACAAAAGTTCAGCACAGAAAAATCAATAGCATTTGTGTATACCAATAATGAACTTAGTCAGTAGGAAATTATGAAAATAGTATCATTCATGGAAACATCAAGAAAAGTGAAATACTATAGAAATTAACATAAGAGGGAAAGAAGGCCTCTACAAAGAAAATGACAAGACTCTGAAAAAGGAGAGGAAGACATCAGGAAATGGAAAGACCTCTCCTGCTCCTAGATAGACAGAACCAGCACCATTAACACGGCCATACTTCCAAAACTGTTACACAGGTTCAATGCTACTGTCCCAATTGAAACTCTTCTTTATTCTTTACTGTATTTTAAAATTTTCTATACTCGCTGATTATCCATTCTTTCTGCATTGTTTCGAGTATTATTCAGAAACTACATTACACATATTTGACTTATTATAATTTACCTTAGGCTGAAATGTTGAATGCTTGCTGAAAAAAGCAAGAAACTTAGAATAGTTTCATTCTGTGTCTTACGTATCTCGCCTTTTATGTTAAAAATTGCCGTATGATTTATTCCACTTTTAAAGCTACCTTTCTAAACTATAAACATTTTCATGTTAATCTGTATTTTGACACTTTCTGGCGTTTTTCAGGTTTCCTTTCCATTTTGTCCTCCCATCTGGAACCATTTTCCTTTTTCCCAAAGAATTTCTTTTAGTTTTCCTTTGGCGTAAGTCTGCTTATGATTGATTTTGTTTAAAATATTTTTATCTTTATTCTTGAAGTACGGTAGTTCAGAAAAGAATTTTAAATTGGTGTTTCTGTTAGGCATGTTAAAGTTTCACTCAGTTATAATTGGAAATATGAAGATATTCTATTTGTATTTGAAATGCAGCAGGTTGACCATGTATGCTTGGTCTTTGTGGAGATTCTTGAAAATATAGTTAGGTGTTTGTCAGTGTCCAGGTTCTAATAATTCTGTCACAGTTTCTCTCTTCTAGAATCACAAGTTACATATATTTGTAGGTTTTCATTGCGTCTATTTTGTTTCCCTTTTTCTGTGTTTTTTAGCTTTTCCCCTTTTGTGCTTTAATTCACTAATTCTGCTTTCTCATTGTTACTCTTGTTCTATGTCCGAACTGCTACTAGACGTGTATTTTTAATTATTCATTTTAGTTTAGAGTTTCTATAATTTTCATTTGACTTTTTTACTTGCAATCCAAATATCTGTTAAAGTCTTTCTGTTTTTCTTTAATTAATTAAATATATTAATCAGATTTTTTAAAGAAAAAAATTCTTGCCTAACAACCCTTATAACTAAAGGTTACGTATGACTCTGTCTCCTTATTTTTGCCTTTTAGCTGTCTCACTTCTTTTAGTAGACTTTTGAAATTTCTACATGATCCTGAATATTGTGTTGAACATTTGTGATAGTTCTGGATAATGTTGCCCCAATGAAGGTCAAATTTTTTTCTATATGACCAATCACATTTATTGCGTCAATAGTTATTTGTGAGCTTATAAGGGCAAATCAATTCTGCTCTAACTTCTAGGCCATACCTCAACAAGCTTATCCTATAAAGACCAGATGGTAAATACTTTCAATTTTGTGGGCCTTGCTCTCCGTGCCACAACTGCTCCTGTTTACTGCTGTCATAGAAAAACAGGCAACAGATCATATGTAAATTAAAAGGCTTGGCTATGAACAATAAAACTTTATCAGCAGTAAGATTCCAATTTCATGTAATTTTCAAGTGTTATGTAGTAGTATTTTTAGGTCCTCATTTTCACCCTGTAAAAGTGTCAAAACTACTGTTAGCTCTGAGGTCATGAAAAAGAGAGTAGGCCTTTAGTCTATGCTTTGCTGACACTTGTAGCAACCTGACACCCTTCACTCCAGTCCCTTTTGATTTTGGTTCTTAACTGAAGGCCTGGAGGTTCTTCAAAGTCTCTCTGACTCACAGGCTTTGATCTCCAACTTGTGTTCCCCACCTACTGTTTCCTATGGGTGTCTGTGGGGGTCTTGTCCCACACATGACTGCTCAAGAAGCAGGAAATATTTGTAAAGCAATTTATATTTACGTTTTGGGTCCTTTCCTCTGAGGTTCTGTTCTTAGAATTTTACTCCTCAGGCCTCATCTGTTTGGACAGCTCCACTTCCCACCAAGGACTTTCTCAGCCCTGCCAGAGGCTTTTTTCTGATTGGGCTGCATTCCTATCTCTTCCTCACTCAGGGCAGCACAAAAGAGAGTCACCTTGACTATGGTACATTAGCTTGAGTATGAATATATACTATCTTCTTTCAATGGTTGTAATTCTTCAAATATTGTCTGTGATTTCCAAAAATCAACATTTCCAAAAAGTTGTTCTTTATATTGTGTCAGCTTTTTAATTCTTATTTTCAAGAGAATCAGTCTTCCTGCTGAGAACAGAAGTCTGCATAGGCAACTTAAATAAATACTAATATTTTTAGTATAGGTTTCATTATAGTTTTGTGATTTCATAGTAAGTTTAGGAAGGCCACTCTCCCTTTTATGATGCAAAAATATCTTTCTGTTTGTTTCTTTAGTATCTTTTGGTTTTAATTTTGCATTTGAATTACTTTTGCACTGAAATTCATTTTGATAAAAGATGTGAGGATCATTTTTTTTCTTCAAATGGTCATTCAGTTTTCTCAACACTGATAATTGATTTGAAAATATTACACTTGTACTAAAATTTTAATTGTATAATAATATACTTGGGAATTCTTTGGTATGAATACATTAATGCATCTGTTTTATTTTTTTGGGCCAAGATTATGTTGCTTGCAAGAAAATTTTTCTTTTAGATTTTTAATATTATTAAATTTTTATTACTATTTATTTTTTCAATAAAGGATTTTATTTAAAGAGAAAAAAAAAGCAAAACAGAAAAAAAGGTAGAATACAGAATTTCAAAAAAACAGTAAGAAATCACTAGTTGATAAGATTACATATTGTCATCTTAGAAGTTGCTGTTCAAGTTATAAAATTAAAGCATACAAAGTGTACATTTAAACAGTGAGACTGCAAACAGTTCTGTTCAATGATCCAACAAAAACTTAGCAATATGGTTATCTGTTTTACACACTTAAGCATACATGAAGTTATATTCTTTAGAGCACTTTCTTTTCCTCTCTTTTTTATAATAACAATTACACATTTTAGGTTTTATTACTCCTACAGTTCTTATTACTTTGCTTGAAGAGAATAAAACCAAGTGTGACAAAGCAAAATGGAGTCAGTTAAAACAAGAATAGAAATAGTATATGATGTAAAAACAAAATACAAGGTGATCAACAATGGTTACTACAATGCCTCTTGTTATCTTCAAAAGAATTGCCCATATTTTGAAGAGGGTAAGATTAAACATACCAAAACAGAACAAAACAGATCATAAGGAAGCAATTTTAAGAAACAATGATTTCAAAGCAAGTCCACTAGAGATCTTCACTTCTTCACTGTCTATATTATTGTCTCTAGTTTTCTTCCAAATAGTTGTCCCCATCTTCATGCACAGTAAATACATACTGAACATTATAGAACTAATCTGATCATAACAGGGTGATGAAGGCTTTTTAGGTCTTCAAGACCTGACATTGGGGAAGTCAATAGTGACTGCCATAATGTCCCTCATTCTCTTCATAGTAGCTGTCCTTATCTTTACAAGTGCTGAAATTGAACAGAAGAGACTAGACTAATATCACTCTGAACAGTAAATAATAGTTTGCTAGATTTTATATCATAATGCTACAGAATTAGCACTGGGTTTCTTAGTGTCTTTTCTTCTTGAGAGTATCTGTTCATTACATCATGCATTATATCATCTGTTCCTGTAAACTGTTTAGAAATTCTCGCCATGTGTGATTCTCTACATGTAAATCTATCCTTTCTGTATTATAGGGAAAAACAGATCATATCACGACAAAAAAACAAATTCTTAGAAAAACATGAAATGAAAAATACATATAAAACCACATTATTAGTTGATCTACAGTAGTTACTATGCTTTCTCTTGTTATTTTCAATAGAGTTGTCCACATCATCAGACATATAATAATTGAATATAGCATTACATAGCTATTTTTTGGAGACACTGTAGGACTTCAAAAGCAGTTAATAATGAAACCAGAATGAGTATGTTATTACATCTTGTCATCTTCAGAGTGGTTGCCTCTACTCTTAGACTCAATATTACCAATCATTCCAAATTTGAATAAAATCAGTCAAGGTAAAACAGCAGTTTAACAAACCAGCTTCAAATAAGATCAGTCATAGTAAGACAATGTAAGTAATACAGGGCTTCAGTTTAAGATAATAGGAAGTTAAGGATTACCGTGGTATAGCTTGCTATTTTGGGGATAGCTATCTGTGTCCTCAAATCTAAGTAGACTGACATGAACAAAATAAAATCAAACTAAGCAGAGCAATAAGATTACTGTGGCTTTTAAATCCTGATACACTATTAACAATGTCCTCTGCCTTCCTTTTTAGGCAATTCCTCACCTTTCACTTTCTCAGGATGCTTTGTATATTATGTGTCCCACTAACTCTTGGTTTGTAGATTAAGGGGCAACCCATTATCTATCTGAGTGGTGCTGAACCTTTTTACCCCCGAGCTTGATCTTGAGCTGTACTCTTTTACTTACTAAAGCCACAAGGTTTTCCTTCCTTCTAGCTTTGTACTTCTCCACTGTGCAAAAGTGTGATAACTTTCCAACCTATCTGTGGCTGCTGGATGAGTTGTCCCTATTTCTCCCTGGTTCCCTGTCACTTAGAGCTTCATTTTCTCATCTTTGACTTTCATTTTATTAACCTTCTTTCAGGTTGAGTATATTTCCTATTCAGAGCATCTCAATGGATCCTGCCTGCTAATCTACTCTGCCTGTGTTTCTTCTTGTTAATGTATCTGTGCTATCTATATTCAAAGTTATAACCCACCTTCTTTGCTTCAACTCTGCTATTCTATTTTTCTGCTATTATTTGTCCATTTTTCTTCTTCATTCCACTGTCTTCCTTGTTCATTGAGGCCTCTCTGCCACTGTTGCTGTAATTCTGGTATTTTTTTTTTGTCTTTCTCTCTCTCTAGAATATCCTTCAGTATTTTCTGTAGGGTTGGGTTGGTGGCCATGAACTCCCACAGTTCCTCTTTACCTTGGAAACATCTTGTTTCTCTATTAATTTTGAGAGAGAAATTTTTAGGGTACATTAATTTTGGTTGGAGGTTATTTTCCTTCAGGGCTTGGACTATTTCCCCCCAGGCTCTTCTTGATTTAATAGTTTGTGTTGATAAGTCTGTCATTACTTTGATGATTTGTCCTTTGTAGGTGATCTGCTTCTTTTCTCTGGTCACTTTTAATATTCTGTTCTTGTGGAGGATTTCTGGAATCTTGATTATTATATGTCTGTGTATAGATCTGTTTTGGTTGTAGTTGGCTGGAGTCCTGTATTCCTCATTTATCTGGATAACATTTCTTTTTCTTATGCTTGAGAAGTTTTCCTTAATTATTTCTGTGAATAGTCTTTGTAATTCATTTGCGGTTACTCCCGCTTCTTCACTTATGTTTTTTATTCTTAAGTTATTGATCCTCTTGTCATCTTCTAGCCTTTGAATTGTTATTTCTTGGTTCCTTGTTATTTTTAATAGGTCTTTTCTTTCACTATCATGTATTGTAAATCTCTCTTCAAGTTTTGAAAGGCTAAGTTTTGTTTCTGTCAAGGCATTTTGCCAGCTTTCAATGGAGTTTTTAGTTTCTTGGTAGTCTCTTTGGATCTGTTTCATGTATTCTAGATTTTGTTTATATTTTTCACCAAAGGTTTCTCTTCCTTTTCTGGGTTCCTCCCTTCTTCCCTCTGTGTTTTCTTGAGTGGGGCTTAGCATTTCTTTAATTAACCTTTTTATTTCTTGTCTCACTTGGGTTAAAATTTCAGTTTTAAGTTCATCTATGGAGTCATGAATGTATTTCTTTATGTCTGCTGATGTTGTGGCTAACATTGTATGACTGCTAGACTGGTTCTTTTCTGTATTTTCCTCTCCTGGGCTTATTTTTCCAGGGCCAGCAGGTGGAGGTTTTGTCTTATCTTTTGCTCTTGTCATGTTTCTGGTTTCTTTTTTTTTTAATTTTATTTAAGGAGAAAAAGAAAAAAAAAGCAGAGAAAGGGTACGTTATACAGAATTTCAGAAAAAAAATAAACAGTAGGAAATCACTAGTTAATGGATTACATATTGTCTTCTTAGAAATATTTGTTCAAGTTACAAAATTAAAGCTTATATAGTGGACATTCAAACAGTGAGACCAAACAGTTCTGTTCAATGATCCAACAAAACTCAGTAATATCATTGTCTATCTTATACACTTAAATATACATGCAGTTATATCATTTAGAGCACTTTCTTTTCCTCTCTTTTGTACAATGACTATTACACATTTTGGGTTTTATTGCTCCCACAGTTCTTATTACTTTTTTTGCAAGACAGTAAGACCAAATGTGACATAACAGAACAGAGTCGGTCAAATCAAGAGGGTGGACATAATAGATAATGTAAAAACAATAATACAAGGTGGTCAACAATGGTTACCATAATGCCTCCCGCTATCTCTAATAGAATTGCCTATATCATCAGTTATAATAAAATTGAACAAAACAGTAAAGAAAGAAACCAACAAAACCAAAACATTGGAGACATTACATGTCTTCAAAAGTAGATAATAGTCAACCAGAATGGGCGTCATAATGAAACTCACTATCTTCACAGCTGTTGCCTATACTTGCGAACCTGGTACTATCAAGCAAAAGAGAATAGAGGAACATGAGTCAAAATAAGATGGTGAGAGCAATGCAGGGCTTCAAATCAAGTTAATAGTAAATCAAAGTGGGTTACTATAATATATCCTGCTTTTTTAAATTTATTTTTCCCTTAATTAAAAGGATAAAAATAAAAAAGTAAATAATAAAATGGAGATTGAGATAAAAGAGGGCATAACAACAAAACAGTGCAGATCAAAACATAACCATTTAAGCAAAATAGTGTTTTACCACAAGATAATCCCGACATAAAAGTAGTTACCATATTGTCTCTTTCCTTGAAATCTTTGAGTATAACTTCGTATACTGTAGCATCAAATATATCAAAACAATGTAAAACCATTCAAGAGAATGACAGAATTACAGGGTATTTAGAATCAACTAACAGAAAATGAACAATGGTTTCTGTATAATCTCCTTGTCTATAAAAGTTTTGTTTATACTATCACATATAATAAAATCCAATAAGATACAACATGCTAAGACCAATGGAGACAGAAGAGCAAAAGCTTGATGAGACTTCAAAACAAGATGATAATAAATCAGCATTACCTATTATGACATCGTTTTCTCCAAAATCACTGTTCCTGTCATCCAGTCTTCTCTGCCTCATTTCTATTGAGCTCTTTTTTCTGTCATTAGTTGTCAGTTTGTCTTCTACATTTTGTTTTCTGCTCCATTCATTGTGGCCTCTCTGCCACTATTTCTGGATTCTTTGTTATTTTTCTTTTTTAGAATATCCTGCAGTATTCTCTGTAGAGTTGAATTGGTGGTTGCGTATTCTCCTAGTTCCTCTTTATCCTGGAAGCACCTTGTTTTTCCATCGATTTGCAGGGATAGTTGTGCAGGAAATATCAATCTTGGCTGGAGGTTATTATCTTTCAAAGCTTGAATTATTTCTCCCCACACTCTTCATGATTTGATGGTTTGTGCAGAGAAATCTGCTGTAATTCTGATGGGTGTTCCCTTGTAAGTGATCTGTTTCTTGTCTCTGATGGCTTTAATATTCTGTTCTTATATTGGATTTCTGGTATTTTAATTATTATATGTCTGGGTGTAGCTCTGTTTGGGTTGTAAGTGGCTGGGGTCCTGAATGCTTCATACATCTGAGTATCTTTACCTTTTGCTAAATTAGGAAAATTCTCCTGGATTATTTCTGTGAGTAGCTTTTGTAGTTCATTTGTTTGTGTCCCTACTTCTTCTTTTATGTTCTTAATTCTTAAGTTATAGATCCTCTTATCATCTTCTAGTCTTTGTATTATTGCTCTGTGTTTCTTTGTTATTTTTAAGAAGTTTTTCATTTCATGCTGCCAAATTACAAATCTGATCTCCAGTTCAGATAATCTATCCTTAGTTTCTTTCAAGCTGTTATGCCAGTTTTCGATAGAGTTTTTAGTTTCCTGATAATCTGCCTCACGTATTCTATGCTTTCTCTATTTTCTCCATCAAACAATTCTCCCCTCTTTTTCTGTTCTTCCAGTCCACCATCTGTTTTTTCCTGGGTGGTGCTTAGCATTTCTCTAACTATTCTGCTTATTTCTAGCTTCAGGTCATTAATAACTTCATTCCTGAATTCTTCTATGAGGCTCTGGAGATAGCGCTTTATGTCTATTGGTGCAGTGTCCGCTATTGCCTGTTTCTCAGGATTGGGGCCAAGGAGCCTTTCTTTTTGCTCCCTCTTCCCATATTCTTTGTTCCTTATATATGCAAGCATATATAGGAGGCCCAGCTTCCTTCCCTGTTGGCCACAGTCTGATTGAATTGCGCTGGCTAGGTGTTCCTGCCCACCGCAGCGCACCAGGGAGTTATGGACCAGGCAGCCTATGTGGGGCCTGCCCCTCCAGGTCACCTTCAGGCACTGGGACTTGGGCTGTGCTAGCCTACTGGGTCTCAGCCAGCAGTGTCACGTAGGCTAGGCACTGCTCACCAGTCCTGCTTGAGAGGGGGATATATGACTGAAGTCACTACAACACCCTGTTCCGGCAAGTCTGCCTGGTCCCAGAATGTCCTCTGTTGGAGCCTCCTAGATCGTGGAAGAGTCCCAGTTTCTCTCACTCACCGCAGGTCAATGCACGTCTCCCCGCCCATCCTGCTCTCAACTCTGTTCACCGATTCCCATTCTCAGAGCTTTCACGTGTCTGTCTCCCTGCCGAGCCAATTCAGACACAGCCGCTGCGGCAGGAAACCCAAATCGTGGTTTCAATGGCGCGGGTTCCAGCTTCCACGATGAGGCTTTATCTGTTCCTGTTATAGCACCAGGATTGCATTCCCAGTTGGTTTCTCTCAGCCCAGTTCGTTCTTGGGTCAGCAGGGCATATCTCCTTTCTTGCTTAGGATTCCTCACTCCAAACCATTCCTGGATTCTAAGCTGCATCTTTCAGAGAGCCTCCATAGCTGCTGCTATCTGTCTGCCATGTTCCCCCAATGTTTCTGGTTTCTTTCAGACAGGTGTGTGGAGGAGGTTTCAGGCCATTTCTGTATTACTTAGAGTTTTTCTAAAGTTTGCTGGCTGGGGACTTGCTTCTTTTTGTGGTTTATTGATATCTGAGGTAGCTCACAGGGATGCTATGGTTTGGCCACTCCCCTCTGAGGCAGTCAACCTGCAAGTGCCTTCAGCGCTTTATGCTGTGCTCTGGTGGACGTCACAGGGTCAGAACAATTTTATCCCTGGCTATTGGTTCCTGACCAGTGGTGTTGTTCAACCCAAGCTGCTCCCACCAGTCCTCTCTGGTCCAGGGGTGGTTGACTGATGCTAATGCAGTGCTGGGCTCTGCCCTACTCCAAGATGTCTTCCAGTCAGCCTCCCACATCATGGGACCCAATTTCCAGCACTCACTGAGAGCCAATAAAGTATTCTACCTTGGCTCAACTCCACCTTGTACCACGTCCTCCCACCAAGGGCCTGGGACTCACCAATTCTTATTATTGGCTGCAGCTTTGGTGTGACTTTGAATCATCTGACTCCATGGTGCACACAGCACAGCACAGAACAGGTCTCATCGAGTGTTTCGGGCTTCAGCCCTCTGTCCATGCTTTCCCATACTCTTCCTAAATTTATTTTTCTTTCAGTTTCCTCCTGGGCTAGTGAGAATCGTTCTCCAATTATCTGGCTCTCTCCATGTTGTCAGATTCTAGCGTCTGGGCTGTTTTCCCTGGAGAGCTTCTCTATCCAGCTTCCTAGCAAGCCGTCATCTTTTTTAAGCTCAGCCTGTCACCTACTATTTATTTTACTATTCATTTATAAACTTCTCTTCATAAATGCCCTACCTACTTATTCTGTTTTTTTTTTTTTTTTTTTTTTTTTTTGTACCAGGGATCAAACTCGCTACTGTGCACTTACAAGCCAGGCACTTATGCCACTGAGCTTAATCCCTGTTCCTCTTATGTATTTTTTGTACATAAAGTTTAAAATTAGTTGACCAATTAAAACTATGGAACAGACAACAAAAGAAAAAATACATTTTACTTTATCAATATTAAAAACAACCAACATTATTAACAAAGTGAAAATGCAGTCTATGAAGTGGAATAATTTAAAAATTATATATTTATTGATTAATGATTAGCATCCAAAATGTGGAAAAATATGTACAATTCAGCACTAATTAAAAACTCAAAAAATAAGAAAACAATTTGAAGATAAATTTACTCAAAAGATAATTATCACAAGAAAAGATGCTGAGCATTATTAATCATTAGGGAAGTAAAAATTAATATCATAGTGAGATTCCACTTTCCACACTTTAGGTAGGTATTATGACAAAAAAGAAAAAAGAGAAGCACCAAAAAGATGGGGAAAAATTGAAACTCTGTTTTATTGCATTTGAGAATGTATGACAACAGATCTGCTGTGGAAAACAATACTGTGATTCTTTACAAAATTAAAACACAAAGTTTTCAAGCTTTGAAAGGCTAAATTTTGTTTCTGTCAAAGCATTTTGCCAGCTTTCAACGGAGTTTTTAGTTTCCTGGTAGTCTCTTTGGATCTGTTTCATGTATTCTAGATTTTGTTTATATTTTTCACCAAAGGTTTCTCTTCCTTTTCTAGGTTCCTCCCTTCTTCCCTCTGTGTTTTCACAGCAGTGATGTGTTTCTGTCAGCATTCCACTTCTGGTATATATAGAAAAAATGGGAAACAGGGGTTCAAACATGTATTTGCACAACTGTGTTGATAACAGTATTTTTCATAATAGTCAAAAAGAAACAATAAAAGTATCAATCAATGAATAGATAAGCATGATATGGACATATAATTGATTAGTTTTCAGTTTCAAAAGAAAATAAATTCTTACATATACTAGAACAAACAAATCCTGAAGACATTATGTGAAGGGAAATAAGCCAGTCACCAACTGAAAAAAATCTCTTACTTTCACTTATATGAGATACCTATTATCATCTGATTTGTGGCAGTAGGAAATAGCACAGTGTTGCCACAGGCTGAGAGGTGGAGGTGTAATGGAGAATTAGTCCTCAGTGGAAGCAGGATTTCTATTCAGGAAGATAAAGAAGTTGTGGAGATAATGTGTATGTTTAATGCCAAAAATATATGCTTAACAATGGTCAAAATGGTAGGGTATGTTGTGCATAATTTGTTACAGTAAAGATTTCCTGACAGTGATAATCTACTTGTGCTTTTGTTTGGATTAATGAAATTGACATTATAAGTTATTTTCTTCTGTTGTTCACTGTTGATGTTTTCAATACTGTTGAACTTTTTCCAGAAGTTTTGAACATTTCTTGTTTGAATTATGTCTTGTGTTTTTCCTGTAAAATTTTTGAAAGGAAGTATTTCTTCCTTTTCTTAACTGATTCTGAATTTGATAATGTTCATTTTATACTACTATTAATATTATTATTGTCAATACTATTGTTTTTTCAGATACATTCTCACTATGTAGCCCAAACTGGCTGTAAACTCCCAAGGATCCTGCTGCCTTAGTATCTCAAGGGCTGGAATTACAGGTGAGTGCCACTACACGTGGCTTGTGACTTTTCACCAGTCGTTTTTCCCCATATTTTCTCAATACTCTGTTTATTTTTTCATACAGGTGAGTATTGAGGGCCGTTTTGCCCTCCTGAATCTAGTCTAGTTGGACTCAGAGAAATAGCATATGAATTCACCCATATTCTGAATCTGAAAAATTCAAACTGAAGATGCAGAATGTAGAATAGTGATTGTCAGATGCCAGGTTAGGTAGGTAGATGGGTAAGGAGCAGATATTGTCTAGCATTTTAGCATTGTGATGAAATAGGAGGAGTAAGTAATGAAGTTCTGTTGCTTAGCATAATGATTATAATTAAAAAATAATATGTTGTATTTTTCAAAATATCTCTAAAAAGGAAATTTTGAGTGTTCTGACTACAAAGAAATAATAAACTTTAGAGGTGATGGGTATTCAAATTAGCTTGGTTTGATCCTTCCACAGTACATCAAAATATCACACTTACCTCATAATTACACAAATTATTGTTTGTAAATTGAAAAAAGAAAAAAAAAAAAAACCTTGGGAAAAAGAGAAAGACCTGGAAAAAAAGAGAAAAAATTTACCTGGAAAGCAAACAAGCAGACAAACGAAAACATAAGCCACTTTTTGTGTAGAGGACTATCAATTTTGCAGATGTTCATTTTCTGAGGAAAATAAAACTTGAGGTAAGTCTGATGCTGAGGGTTCAGAAACTACATTTTTGAACATGCTTCTCTTACACATCAACAACATTAACTCAATTCTAATTTACTTTTCAGTGACTCTGGTAGATACTATAAAATATTTCTGTTTTCATAAAATCTTTTAGGAGTCTAATGTCATGTTCTGACCCTGGCAAATCAGGATGCTTCCCCCTAGTGCACCCTATCAGATGACAATGCACACACCGACCTATGCCCACTCTCAGCACTGTCATTCTTTAGTCCTGCTATGCTCTTCCCAGGGCACCTGGTTTTCCTGATTATAATGCCCACTCCAGCTATCCAGTGCCTGGCAGGTGGAATTACCCTCTCTGTTGTTTCAGATGGCTTCAAACTTAAAAACCATCTTACACTTCCAAGTCCTGCCCTTTAACTCTCCAGTCACCACCATGTTCATTTGCTTTCATTTCAAAATATACATTTTGTACCTGCAAGTAAACTCATGAAGGCATTATCCTTCTTCAACCATAACTGAGTTAATTTTTAACAAGCACATTTTGAAACCTGTCATTTATCTCTGCAGATTCACTGTGGCCAGCTATTCTTCTCTTTCAAATTTATGAAATATATGTGTCAAAGAACTCAATGTTAGAAGCAGGGCAAACTGTTTACCTGTATTAACATATTGATATGTTAGGTTTTTAGTTTCTTTTTTATTAGGACATGTTTGCAATATATAACAATCACAATCTTGGGAAACTGGTTCATAATCATATGATGTTTTATCAAGTTTTGCTGTGTTGTTTTCTTTTGTTGTTATTAGGGATTAAACTCATGATCTGGTGCTTGCAAGGCAAGCACCTCTGCCATTGAGCTAAACTCCCAGCCATATGACATCTTAATCATTTTTAGTTTCTCTTTCCCTTCCTCACTCTCCTCTTTTCCCCTGCCTTCAAGTCCCCTGTCACAAAGTCCACCAATTTGTTTCTGGTTGATTAAATTTTAAAGATACAAATCCCAACAAATACAGTGCTGGTCACTCTGTTGGGTTCATAGACAAGAATCTTGAGAATGACATGTCACTTTGGTAATGTGACACATTTACAAAAATGGCATGCAGTCCATCAGGAGTATACATCCAACCCTTTGTCCTGGTGCTTGTCATAATGACAGGTTCATACAGCAGTCCTAGTCTTACCTATTCTGTATGGATATTGACTGCACTCTGATAAAATCTTGATAAGCTGCCATTACAGATATCTGCTCTGTTTTCAGGAGTATTGAGCATAGTTTCTAATCTGCTCCAAACTAGAACTTCTCTGATTGCTTGCTTTTTCCACATATTCTGAAGTTCTACAGCTCAATTCTTATTTCCTATTTATCCTCATGCTGAATGAATTTGTAATGTAGTCTTAATGTTAGTTCTGAAAGATGTGAAAATACACTGCATCAGTAGACTGAATCACAAGGACACTAGAGCAGAAGGCAGTTTGTTAGCATCACTGTGCATTATCTTCCTCCTTGATTTATGGCTTAGCATTGTGTAAGTACAGGGGTGAAGTGTCTGGCCCAGAGTCACACAGCAATCATAGGTGAGGCATGTCTGCCACTTTTCAGAACTGTTCAGAAACCTGATGGGAAATTAATGTCATTTAAAGGAGCCCTGGAGAATCAGACTTTTACTTGTCCAGAGACCTAACAGAGACTCAGAACATGGTGCAGGATTCAAACAACCAGATAGGAGTCCATTGTGCCTCTAATTTCTTCCCTGAGACCATGAACATAGACCCTGGGCTTTTCAGTAATCTGTGTTAGCGCCTTCCTGTTTCAGGAGGACTAGCAAGAGGTGCAGACATTTCTCTCAGACATTATGTTTACATATCAGCATTCAGTCTACCCCTGTTATGCTCTTTTGCAAAGTTATTTTTGTCTGTACCCTGCATCATGTCAAACATGATATTAAGAAAGAGCAGATGTACTTTCAGAAAACATTCATCTATGTATGATGTTTTTAACTCTTTTGGGAAGATGTCCAAGGAAAGAAGAGAAAAGACAAAAAGTAAGCGATGGAATTTGAGATATGTTCCTTGTGTCTATTTCTAGCTTCACTTCAAGATGGTGTGAAGGCTCACTTTGCAGGATTTCCATTTCTTTGAATACATTAAGGTCTTTGTTGTTGATCTAAACATTATCTATTTTGATTTAAAAAATTCCAAAAGTAGGAAAATCTACAAAGATTTTCAGTGGTTGCCTAAATTTAGGGGTGAGGGATTGGAAGATGACAGCCTGTGGGTAGAAGATTTTGTACTGGGGTAACAAAAGTGATCTAAATTTGATTGTGGTCATGCTTGTACAACTCTGTCAATAAGATAAAATCTACTGAAGTGTAAGCTTTGACTCTGTAAGTTGTGTAATATGAAAGTCTTAGTTTAATAAACCTGCTATTTTAAATTAAAAAAGAAAACAATCAATCATGTGTAAGTCATGATTCTAAAACCAAGGAGGTGTTGAGATGTTACACAAAAAGTAGTAATCTTAGACATTAGAACAGGTTCTTTCAAGCTTGATAGTATTGACATTTGGACCAGTTGATGACTCTTTTATAGAGGAGGAGGTTGTCCTGGTTATGCAGGAGCTCAGCAGTATCCCGTGTCTACCTGCTGGAGCATACAGGAGCATTTCTCCTGCTGTCAGTAAAGTGACCAAACATTTAAATGAACATTTACAAACGTTCCCTGAAATTTAAAATTGCCTTGGATGAAACCACTGCCTTACAGAAAGGGAGATTAAAGCAATACAATTCCTTTTATTACTTCTTTTAGGAAAAATATGCATATGTATGTATGTTTATATATCTTTTAACATACATCTGAAAATTATATTTAAATACACTAAAAATAAGTTTTGAAGAAATGTATGCAAAATATATATTTAAATATGCAAATATTAAGCTTCTGTTTCAATGAAAACTTATGTGGCTTCAAAGAATTAGTGACATAACTCTCAGGCTTAAAGTTAATATATAAGACAGTTTTGAACTCAAAGGAATACAAATGCTGGTAGTAAATAAGGTACTTCATCCAAATAAGCTGCTACGTGGGTTCGTTATAGCTGATGCTACTGCATAGACAGACATTTAATGTTAAGTCCCCTTTGAGTGACTAGGTGGTTCAGGTTTTGAAATGTCCTATGTGGAAAAACAAAATAAGCTATTTTACTAATAAGAACAATTCCTCTTTTCATAGATCTAATTTTTGATTGGTATTCATTTGATAGCATGCCCTGTATGGCATCAGCATGTTCAATAAATATCTGAAAAATGAATGCTAGTTTATGGGGAAACTGTGTGTGTGTGTGTTCTGTCTATTTTAGTCTTTTACCTTGTTTCTCAAGCAAGTTACCTGCAGACCTGGACTTACAGAACTAACAACCTTGCAGTACTGTAGATTGTTGAGGGGGCAGGATCTCAGCCCCATCCCAACTTAGGGGTGCCATTCATGAACTTCAACAATGCCTGGAACTCCTGGGCATATTAAACTTGTTAGGCACTGCCTCAGATTGCTATTTCTAGAGACTTCTAAAAGACAAATTCTAGGAAAGTATTCTGTGGAAAAGAAAGTTTGGGGAAAAGAAGTTTGAGTTATATAGTCTCATGTACAGCAGTACTTGTCACAATACACCCACGTGTAAGCTTGATTCTCCACACTGGGAAGTACAGGGAGACAGTAAATTCTACTTAACTCATTATGGAATTTTTTCATGCATGTCATATTGGAAAATGCTCTCAGCAATTAGCAACTGAATCTTAGGTAAATAATCAAGAAGCTGATGTTGGTTAAAGTTTACTGATAAAATATTGAATGGAAAGGAAAAATAGATTCTTTAGAGGGAGGAAAGCTTATGATACAAATATAGTACAAGGAAACCACCCTCAAAATCCATAATCCCTTAGAGTACTAAGCACTTGAAATGATTAACTAAATAAAGCAACAACTTTAAGAAACAGTAGTTGACCTAATAAATTTAGCATGTAAACTTAAGGTTTTGTAAAAATTTTTTTGTTTATTTTTGAGACAGAGTCTTGCTATGTACTTCAGCCTTGCTACAAACTCATTATGTAGTTTAGACTGGCGTAAAAAACTCATGGCAATCTTTCTGTCTCAGCCTCCTGAATGTGAGATTACAGGTATGTACTACCATGCTTGGCTATTTAAGAAAAAAATTATAGTTTAGTTTCAGGACTTTTCATAAAGGTAGTTCTTACTGTTTATAATATTTTGAATATTATATTTAGAAAAGATTAATTTTAAAATACATATTTTATGCTGAGTAAATTTATTATGTGTTCATAATATGAAATCTATACAATGTATAGTAATGTATAAAGGGAATTATATAATTTTACTATTCAATGAGAAGCCCTGTTTTATTTTAACTTATTTCCTTTTAACCTGTTCCACATATTTATAAATATTAATATTGTCATATTCTAGGGTTGTACACAGAGAACATCTAGAATTAGGATATGGAGTTTATAATATTTGTATAATGGTTACCAGAAGTTAACATAGGAAAATGCAGGAAATCTATCCACAACACCAAAGACATAGATTATTTAGTCAAGAGCCTAAATCCCATGGCAATGTCCCACATGAGGCCAGATTAAAAACCCAGAGCTCAGGACAATGCCTCCCACGAGTCCAACTGGAGGCCCAGAGCCCACAGGAAGGACTCACACCAGTCTCTTTTATGGACCCATGCTGGGAAGACCCAAGGGTCAGCAGTGGAAGCCAGAAAGTCTATGCCAGCAGGATGAAGGAGCTGTGCTAGTGGGATGAGGGTTCTATGCTGGAGCTGAAAAGTCAAACTTACAACAAAGACCAGGGCTGTCCTGAAAGGCACCACAGCCATCCTCAGCGACACGGAGGCCCAGAGCTTCTCTGACGACAAGCACAGTCAGGTACATGCCAAGAAGCAGCGTGACGAGTTCATTCTGGAGACCAAACAGCACTTGTCTTCCCCTCTGGAGCCAGGAAGTGATGTTCGATGTGAGGACCAAAGCCTCTCCAGGAGAAGCAACAGCTCAGACAGCAACTCATAGGAGAACCCACCATGCCTCCTTAACGCCTCAACCCTCAACACCTCTATTGTTCTCCACCTATTTATCCTGGCAACCCTCCTCAGGTGGAGCATCTTCACTCAATACATGCTGATGTAATCCAGCTGGCGTTAAATTGACCACTAGTTCTCAATCCATAACAAATATTAAAAAGTACATATTACTGTATTTTTATTTAACATTATATCATGAACATTTATCTAAAATATTAGTAGTTGCTTGAAAATATGATTTTAAAGAAATGAATGATGTTACATGGATTATCCATAATTTATAAATTTATCTTTAGTGACAGGCATTTAGTGTGCTTATAAAATTTTGTTTCTTAAAAGTTATTCTCTGATAAAAACTATGATTCTAAGTATTTTTTTAAGAATTTGGAAAGATTCTACTGGATAGACTAAATATTTTCTCACAATACATTCACAGAAATTGAATTGTTATGCAAAGAGCAGTTTTAAAGTGAGTTTTAAGATTTGCTGTATTTTTAAATTTTATTTATGCTTCAGAACTGAAGCTTCAATTTTATTATCTAAAGGTAAAAATTGTCTCACAACTATTCATTTTACACATGCAGGAAGTACAGTTTTATAATAATTACTTTTGGTGTGTTTTACATTTGTATTCCTTGCTGCTCTCAGAGACACATTCACTTCACAGCAGGGAAGGAATGGCCCTATGAATGACTGCATCACAAAGGCTGAATCTGATCAAATGACATTCTTTAACTTGCTTTTCATTGATAGATACATAATTACTCAAAATGAAGGGGAAATTACAGTTCTGAATCCATCAAAAGCTCTTTCTTTTCAGTGAAATCTTTGAAAGTTCCCCAAGTCTCCTAATTTGATAGTAATGCCTCAGAATTCTAGCTCAAAGTAACAGTTAAGGCGTTGGTTACTATTGTTCCAAGCATCACTCATTTTTGTTTAAGGAGAGATTTAGATAAATAAATTCTGACTTAATGTTCTGATTAAATAACATTAAAGGCATGAAAATATCCATACACAAGAGAGTAGGTTTTATAAGTATAAATACCAGATATAAAGAGTTATGTCATAATCATTCATACTTTTAAACTTTACTATATAAATGTGTCTAAAAAAGCTACAGACTTGGCTTATATGGCTTTTAGCTGCAAAGAAAAAGTCAGATTTGCCTCTGATAGGCTATTTGCTCTCAGATACAGTGTCTGGGAGTAGATGATTAAGGTCATGGTGCTTCGGGTTTATTCTCTGTGAACATTATTTCTGACAGAAACTCAAGTTAGAATAGCAAGTGAAGAGTAAATTGGTCAAAATATCATTTAAGCTATTTTGCTATAGATTTTTAAGAACCAAAGAACCTCTGGATTACCTCACAGAGAGTTTAGCACATAGTAGGTCCTGAAACATTTGATTTTAACTTTTCTGCTATGGCATAGGCATATAAATAGAGCCCTAGAGAGTGAACAAATTTCTTATGCCTTGCGACAATAAACCAGTTTTAATTTAAAAGGGTAGATTGGCACAAATCTCTGATGTCCAGAAAGTATGGATTTGAAATACTTGCCCCTGGCTTTGTTAGAGTTTAATTAAATTCTTAACCTACCTGGCATGTTTTCTTTCTTTGTAGCTACCTACAAGTTGTGGGACTGTTTACCCTGTACCATTGTATGTCAGCAGTGCTTAATTTTCTTTTCATTTTTACAGGGTCTCAGAACTAAGAATTTCTTTGAAATCTCAAAGGAGACTTGCCTTGGACTTTATAGCAATGCTGAAACTATTAGAATTTTGGCAGCTCCTAAAGATGGATTAAATACACTTTGCATAAATGGGTGCTTTTGGAGGCCAAGGACTGAATGTGATGGTTTATATTTAGATGTCACTGTAAAGCCTCATGTGTTCATAGGTGGGGCTGTGGGGGAGTGATTGGACCGTGGGGATGTGGTACGCATCAGTGGTTAGTCCACTCCTCTCTTGATCTCTCTTGATCTCCTGCTGCCTTTCTCTTCTGTCATGTCCCTCTGCCATGTCATCTTACCTGACTATGTGCTTCAGTTTTTACATTTAGATCTTTGATCCATTTCAATGTTAATTTAGTGGGTCTAGGTTCAGTCTTCAGTCTTCGGTGTGTGGGAATAGTCCTAGCACTATTTGTTAAAAAGGCTATCTTTCATCCAGTGAAGGTTCTTGGCTCCTATGTGAAAGATAATGTAGCTGAGTGTGTTTGGAATTGTTTCTGTATCTCCAGTAGGTCCCATTTATCTGTACATCAAATTCTTTTTGCATTTTGGGAAATTTTCTGCTGCTACTTCTATGAACAGTTTTTTTTTTTCATTTTTGTGCAATCTTATGATTTTTCATTGATTCCAAATAATTTTATGTTACTGTTCTTTGCATAATCTAGCAGATGTTGGGTTGATTTTTTTCATGGTCCCTTGCTATTTTAAAGAAATCTTTCATTTGATGATTTGTAACCTCGACCCTATCTTCTGGTATTCTATCTTTATATTGGTTGATTCCACTGCAATTACTTTCAAGAGAATTTTTAATCTGCTGGATATCTGTTGTGAATCTGCCAGTTTTTTCCTATTTGGGCTTTCATGATTTCCACTACTTTTTAAAACTTCTCTATTTTTTTTAAATCTATGTCTACTCTAGATTCACTAACCAAGTCCTTCATTATGTTAATCAGCCTTTAAATTTTCTGCATAATTATTTTTTTTATAGATATTCGTTTACCTGCTTAGTTACTTGCACTGTTATCATTTCAGAAAGTTCAATTGAGTGATTTCTTCTACCTCAATTCCCCCTAAATTTGCCTTGTGCAAGTTGAAGTTCTAGGATTGTATTCTGCTCCAATATTTTCTCATTTTCTATTTTATTTATTATGCATTGAGGCTTGCAAATGGCTTATGGTAAGTCATTTTATTACTAGTAGTAAAGTAGAGTGAGATCTCTTTAGGAAATGACTGCTTTTCAAAGATGCCTTCTGATGTAACTGGTTTTTGGCCTTTGTGTCTGTCCCAGAAACTTGCCCTGTTGATTTTAGAGGGATGAAGCTGCATCCTGTTTGACCTATGACTCAGTAGTTTGGTACTGTATTGTAGCAACTTTTAGTCCCCTAGCTTATCTAAATTTTGGCATGCAAAAAAGATCAATCAGAGCAACTATGCCACCTTAGCTAAAGTAATATAATAAACAATAACTATAGCATTACTCACACACATTGGAAAATGAAAAACTTTGATAACTGATATTTTGCCACCTTTACCCTTAAGCACAAGATTTGTAGGTACATAACAATAGGAGACAAATCAGAAAATTACATTCAACAAATATTCACTCAATAGAAGAATTTTATTCTAAAGGAAAAAATGTAAAAGGGAAAAGAAGAAAGCATAAAGAAATAAGAGGAGAAAAAGAGATTAGAAGCAAGGAGGAAGGGCAGAGGAAGATTATCTAAGCTTTAGGAAACTAGCGAAGCAGACAAGAGGAGAGGAAATAATACAAAAAACAGAGACAAAGCAAAACAAAAAAATACAGTGTCCAAATCTGACAAAGGAACAAGATCATCAGAGAAAACAAACAAACACACCCCAAAAGCAAAGGAAAAATAAAAACAGATTTTCTGTAATTTCCAGGCAGGGATTATCTTCTTGAATTTATAGCTTTGTGGCAGTGACCAATTCAATCTGTGACTCTGTTCTCATTGATAGACAAGCAGTTAGACCCTGGATCTGGGCTGGATAATCCTAGCAAACTGGCAATGGGATTAGGACATGGTGTCGGTTCCTGGACTTTATACCCATGAAAGTTCAACATGAACCTGGCCTCTGTTTTGGGGTCAGAGGCTGTCATTTAACTTATAACACCCCAGTTGTCTCTTGCCAGCCTCCCCATGACTCCCCAACCACAGACTTTCCCATGGTTGTTCCTCACTTAGTCACTGTGTAAATTTAACACTGGCAGCCCTGAGATGAACCAACCCAGCGATGGATGCTCTGAGTCCGATTCAGTTGTCCCCTTGCTGCAATGGTATCTAACAAGCGCTCCCTCCAGAAGACATGGCAGAAACTTGGGCTGGAATTGCTTATCTGTTGTTGTAGCACAGAGTCCATTGGCTCGTTTCACTGGTGTGTTTCTCCCTGAAGGTCATCAGATTTCATCACACCACTGTAGATTCAATCTTCCTTTCTCATGCCTGAGTCAGAAGCCAGAGCAAAAGGATAAATTACCTATTTCTTTTTCTGTGTTGTGATCTATCTGTCTCTTCAATTTCTGTAGATGCTAATTTTCTTTTCAGGTCCTTTCTGGGTCCCAGGGATCTCTTTCTCTCCTTGTTTCCTTTCCCAAATTATTTTCCACTGTCTTAATTCTGAAACTTGAAGAGCTTGATTTGTTGCTGCTTACAGTTCTGCCACCCGCTCAGAAGTCTTCTGTTTCTCCGATTTTTGATGTAAAAAAATTATTTTATTTTATCAGGTTGCTTTAAGATTATTCTTTAAAAGGCAAAACAAGGAAAAAAATTTTTTCTCACTCACCACTGCTATCTCCTTCCCACAACATAATAGCTTCACTGTAGAAGAGATTGGGGACTGCTCCTGGAGTAGGATGGAAAAGACAGAAACATGACACTATTTCAACCGCAGTGTCATATTTAACATACATTCCATTGCCCAATGTTAGGATGAGATGAAAGTTATGGATTTGAGCCTAAGTGATTTCATTTCCTCCCTTATCTGTAACAATATGTTATTCAACAATATGACCTTATTAATTATGTGACAGAGGAAGATCAGCAAGATGAGCTGTTATCAGAGAAGAAAAGGAGGATACTGCAACATTAATTAATAAAAATTGAGATAACTAAGTAAATTTCCTTTTAAACTGCACAGCTAATCTTGGTTTTGTAAAATACTGAGCCTCTCATTTATCCATGAATTGTATAAAGATTATTTTTAAAAAGGTTGTTTTAAATTGCCTTTATGCACCATATTTCTCTCCTCGACAGATGGTGTTTGAGTGGCAGCAAGCACAGTTGAGGTCTAATTAACAGTAAGTTGGATTGGGACTGTATTTGTCATTTGTGGAACAGGAATGCAGAGTCAGAAGTCTCCTGCCAATTTCAGTGTATTCACAGTGACTGACATAAGAATACCATGGCAGTAGGAAGCAAAACAATTTGAAATATAAAGCACTGGAGTCCATGAGAAATTATTTCTCTCCATAAAGATAAGTAGAAGATTCATTTCTCATTGATGTCTTATCAAAATCAAAATCTTATCCTATCAAGGTATAAGGGATCACACAGTTACGTGCCACATAATGACGTTTCAGTCAATAGCGGGTTACAATCTGATGGTACTACCACACAGTTACAACAGAGATAAAAAAAAATTCTTATTGCTTAGTGATTTCATAGCATTCTAACATCCTAGTGCAGCAGGTTATTATCATGTTTGTGCTGATGAGAATGTAAACAAATCTACATGGTCAAAAATATAACATATATGCAGCACAATCCTACACGATGCTGATTAACTAGGGCTTTTTTTATTTGAAGCAGGGACCAGACTCATGACCTCCTGCTTGCCAGGCAGGTGCTTAGCTAAATCCCAGGCCCAATGCATGTTAATGATAGCAAATTAGTGGTTCTGTGTTAGCTATCTTATATTTTTATTATTATTTCAAAATTTACTCCTTCTACTTATAAAAATGCTTTCTATAAAACAGTAAACTCTAGTATGCTGAGAACAGCCTCATGCATCTCAAATGTACCATTTCATGTGATTTCATCATTTTTCCTGATGCTTTATTTAATTACATGTTGTTTTGTTCATTGTGAATTAAGGAACAATATATTATATTGTATATTATAATTATATATTATATATAGGAACAATATATTATATTATATATTATATAAATATATAGCATATACCCTATGTGTGTAATAGGTTATATTATCTTGGTTTGTGTAAGAGAAATCTATGATATTTGTACAATGCTGCAATCTTTTTTAGGGTGTATTTCTCTTAAGTGATGTGTATCATACCATGTAATGACCTATACAATGGAATTTTTGTTTTGCTTTGGTGGGAATTTTATGGAATATAAGATATTGTTTTGTCTGTTTTAGTCCAAAAACTAATAATATGCAATAAAAATTTACATGATTTTCCCAATATATGGTTATGACGTCAAAAGAAACATCTTTCTAAGAGAAAACTACATTTCAATCATATCAGAATGAAACCTAAATCAGCATTTTAATATTGAAAACATAAAGTTTTATCAAATAATTCTTATCAGACACAGACAAATAAAAGGTGATTTACTTTCAGAATCATAGATATGTAGAGATCAAAAATTTCCTTGATCTGCAGTCTATAAGCTGTAGAACCAGGAAAGATGACAGCATAGTTTACCCTGAGTTTGAAGATGGGAGAGTCCTGAAACTGCTGATATAACTCCAAGGCCAAAGACCTCAGAAAATGAGGGAGTGCTGATATTAGGTCTTGGACTGCAAAAGCCTGACACTCTGGAGTCCCAAAAGAGATCAAGAAAAGATGGATGCCACAGCGCTGGAAGAGAAAGTGTCCTTTACTGTTTTATTCTATGTGGAACCAAAGAATTGTATGATGCTCATCCACATTGGTGAGGGAGGAACATCTTCACTCAGTGCGCAGATTCAGAAGATAATCTCATTGAGAAACACATTCAGAAATAATATTTAACCACACCTGTGGGCATCTCTTAGCATAGTCAAGTTGACCTATAATATTAACTATCACTATATATATATATATTGGTACCAGGGATCATACTCACAGTCTTGAGCTTGCCAGGCTGGTGCTTAGGCCACTGAGCTAAATCCTCAGCCCCACATCAGATTTGTACAACTTATAATTTCTTTTTCTATAATAAAAGAAATATTAATAAATATACCTAATTAATTTCTCATTATTTGCTGAATTTATGGCTTTAAAAACATTTTAGTCAGCACCATGAGCAACTGTAAATTTTAGTCCCATCAGTTATTTATTTATTTATGTATTTATTTTAAAGGAAAAAACAGAAAAATCAAATGCAAGCAAACTTGAAAAACAACAACAAAAACATTAGCTATATAGATTTTCAAAACAAGATGATAGGAATTTAACAATGGTTCTGACATTGCATATTGTTATCTTCCAATAGTTGCTCAAATTACCCAATACAGGAATAAAACAAAACAGTAAAATGGAGCAAAATATTGGATTTCAAAAACAAGACAGAAGGAAATGCCCCACTGTTGCCACAGTGCACACTGCCATCCTTCAAATGCTTGACAAGAACACCAGCCCAGGCAATCAAATGATTGCTTCAAGCTGTTACTTTCATCTCAGTTGCTATTTTCTCACCCTGTTCATCCTGAGTTCCTCTGAATCAGTCAGTTGCATATCATGTTAGGGGTGCTCTTCTGGTTTCCCAGCCCATGCAGTAGCTGACTCACAGGAAGAAGTTGTTCGACTTCTTGGTGAGTCTCTTCCTGTTCCCCATGGCAGACCCTAGCTCACAGGGAGGCAGTGTTTGGCTTCTTGCTGTGCCTCTTCCCATTCTTTTTGGAGGACATCAGTTATTATATATTTTATTTATTTTTATTTTTTTTTAAGGATAGAGCTCAAATTTTTTTTATTAAGGAGAAAAAGAAAAAAAACAAATAGGGTACAAGTTATACAGAATTTCAAAAAAAAAATAAACAATAGGAAATCACTAGTTAATAGATTACATATTGTCATCTTAGAAATAGTTGTTCAAGTTACAAAATCAAAGCATACAAAGTGGACTTTCAAACAGTGAGCCTGATCCAACAAAACTCAGTAATATGGTTATCTATCTTATACACTTAAATATGTATGCAGTTATATTCTTTAGAGCACTTTCTTTTCCTTTCTTTTGTACAATGACAATTACACATTTTGGGTTTTATTACTCCCACAGTTCTTACTACTTTTTTTTTTGAAGACAGTAAAACCAAATGTGACATAACAGAACAGAGTCAGTCAAATCAAAAGGATGGACATAATAGATCAGGCAAAAACAAAATATTAGGTGATCAACAATGGTTACCATACTGCCTCTTGCTATCTTAAAAAGAATTGCCTATATCATTAGTTATAATAAATTGAACAAAACAATTAGAATAAAACCAAAACATTGGAGAAATTACAGGGCTTTAGAAGAAGATAATAGTCAACCAGAATGGGCGTCATAATGAATCCTATTGTCTTTACAGTTGTTGCCTATACTTTCGAACTTGGTACTATCAAGCAAAGCAGAATAGAGAAAAATCAGTCAAAGCAAGATGGTGACGGTTATACAGGGTTTCAAATCAAGTTGATAGGAAATTAAACTGAGTTACTATAATGTATCCTGCTTTTTAAACAATTTTCCCTTAATTAAAAAGAAAAATAAAAAAGTAAATAATTTTAAAAAAAGAGACTGAGATAAAAGAGGGCATAACAACAAAACAGTGCAGGTCAAAGCATAACCATTTAAGCAAAATAGTGTTTCACCACAAGACGTCCTGACATAAAAGTAGTTACGATAATGTCTCTTTTCCTTGAAATCTTTGAGTATAACTTCATATACTGTAGCACCAAAGATATCAAGACAATGTAAAACCATTCAAGAGATTGACAGTATTACAGGGTATTTAGAACCAACTACCAGAAAATGAACAATGGTTTCTGTATAAACTCCTTGTCTATAAAAGTTTTGCTTATATTATCTCATATAATAAAATCCAATAAGATACAACATGTTAAGACCAATGGAGACAGAAGAACAAAAGCTTGATGGGACTTCAAAGCAAGATGATACTAAATCAGCACTAGCTATTATGATGTCTTGTTTTCTCCAAAATAACTGTTCCTACCATCCAATCTTCTCTGCCTCATTTCTGTTGAGCTCTTTTTCTGTCATTAGTTGTCAGTCTGTCTTCTTCATTTCACTTTCTGCTCCATTCATTCTGGCCTCTCTGCCACTGTTTCTGAAGTCTTGGTATTTTCCTTTTTTAGAATATCCTGCAGTATTCTCTGTAGAGTTGAATTGGTGGCTGCAAATTCCCCTAGTTCCTCTTTATCCTGGAAGCACCTTGTTTTTGCACCAATTTCTAGGGACAGTTATGCAGGATATATCAGTCTTGGCTGGAGGTTGTTATCTTTCAAAGCTTGAATTATTTCCCCCCATGCTCTTCGTGATTTGATGGTTTGTGCCGAGAAGTGTGCTGTAATTCTGATGGGTGTTCCCTTGTAAGTGATCTGTTTCTTGTCTCTGATGGCTTTTAGTATTCTGTTCTTATATTGGATTTCTGGAATTTTGATTATTATATGCCTGGGTGTAGCTCTGTTTGGGTTGTAGGTGGCTGGGGTCCTGTATACCTCATACATCTGAGTATCTTTACCTTTTGCTAAATAAGGGAAATTCTCTTGGATTATTTTTGTGACTAGCTTTTGTAGTCCATTTGTTTGTGTCCCTACTTCTTTTATGTTCTTAATTCTTAGGTGGTAGATCCTTTTATCATCTTCTAGCCTTTGTATTATTGCTGCTTGTTTTCCTGTTATTTTTAAGAAGTTTTTCATTTCATGCTCCCATATTACAAGTCTGCCCTCCAGTTCAGATAATCTATCTTTCAGATAATCCCCTTTCAAGCTGTTATGCCAGCTTTCGATAAAGCTGGTAATCTCTTTGAGCCTGCTTCACGTATCCTATGTTTTCTCTATTTTCTCCATCAAACAATTCTCCCCTTTTTTTCTGTTCTTCCATTCCACCATCTGTTTTTTTCTTGGGTGGTGCTTAGCATTTCTCTAACTATTCTACTTATATCTTGCTTTATTTCATTAAATACTTCATTTTTAAACTCGTCTTTGAGGCTCTGGAGATATTGCTTTATGTCTATTGGTGCCATGCCTGATATTGCATGTTTTCTGTCTTCCTTTGCATTTCCCTTTCCTGGATCAGTGTTCTCAGGATTGGGGATTGAGGACCCTTTCTTGTTCCTTTCTCTTCCCATACTTTTTTCCTTCCATACAAGTGAATCTAGGAGGCCCAATTTGAATTGTGCTGGCTAGGTGTTCCCGCCCACTGCAGTGTACTAGGGAGACACAGACCTCAGCAGCTTCTGCTGGCCCACCCCTCCAGGTCAACCTACCGAACACTTCACCGCTAAGGTGCACCTCCAGGCGCTAGGACCTGGTTGGGTTAGCCTAGTGGGTCTTAGTGGCATCACACAGGTCAGGCACTCCCCACCAATCCCGCTTGAAAGGGGAATATTCGACTGAAGTCACTGCAGTGCCCTGTTCCGGCAAGTCTGCCCAGTCCCAGTATGTCCTTTGCTGGAGCCTCTTACTCTATGAAAGGGTCCTCGTTCCCCTCACTCACCGCAAGTCGATGTAGGGCTCCCTGCTAGTCCCACTCTCAGCTCCGTTCACAGATTCCCGCTCTCTGAGCTTTTGCACATTTCTCTCCCTGCCCTGCGGATTTGGACACAACAGCGGCAGCAGGAAATTCAAATCATGGCTTCCAGTGGCACAGGTTCTAGCTTCCATGCTGAGATTTTATCTGTTCCTGTTATAGCACCAGGATTGGATTTCCAGTTGGTTTCTCTTAGCTTAGTTCATTCCTGGGTCGGCAGGGTATATTTCCCCTTGCTTAGGACTCCTTGTACCACAGCATTCCTGGATTCTAAGTGGTATATCTCAGAGAGCCTCCGTAGCTGCTGCTATCTATCTGACATGTTCTTCTGGAAGTTATCTATTATATATTTTATATATTAAGCTGCTCATTTAAAAGTTTTCACTTACCTCCCACAAAACACATGTCCTATGTGTGAACAAATGTTTATATGTCTTCAGTTGTGTCTACAGGATATGGATCTGTGATAGCACTCAGAAAAATCTTAGCTAATTTTATTGAGTCACTGGCACTATTGATCTGTCACTATTTCTTTAATTATTTTGAAAATTTTGATTATTATGCTGTGGATTTGAATTACTTGGCTGAATAAATGTACTATCAAACATAATTGGAACATTTTAGGCTGCTTTCAGAAATAATCATTCAGCATGCAGAAATAAGTGAGAGGAAAAACACAATGTTTCTATTAACTATTTCTTCCCATCAGATCATTTTATGCAGAGAAAACAATGCACTCATCTGAACTATTGTCCTTAAATCCATCACAATCAAATTGGATAGAAATTAGCCAATCACACCACTATTTTATTTCTTCAAGTGTTTACACTGCACATATTATTTGTGTAGCTTACAGCCAGATATTAGGGAGATAGAAACATATTTACTTTGTTTTGGAAAGGGTTTATTTCCTTTTACATACAGCAATTTTATCTCCTATATAACACATGTTCAGTTACAGGACTTTTGAAGGTCAGTCAGACTAGACTAAATAACAGTTTTAGAATCACCTATCTTGTGTGGACTTGTTGTGGTAGATTACAAGGGATATCATCTCATGAGAGAAGGAAGGTAACTGTCATTTTGTAGCATATTTGTGACTTCTTCTAGACTTTAAAATAATAATTTAGGTGCTGCTATGAAGGATCTTTCCATTGTGATTAAAGCCCTTAATAAATTATCTTTAAGTTACTGAGAAACAAGACTATCTATGTAAACTGGACTTGATCAGTTGGAAAGCTTTTATAAAAGTTGTGCTTAGGTTTTCCCTAAAATCAGCATTCTATGTAGTTACAGGCTCCAAACTGCTTTTGCTTTCTCCTTGATCTTCCTTCCTGATCAGTCTTGGAAATGTCTAGTGTCTGTGAATAGGAATCATCAGTTTGACCTGTGAGTTTCAAATTGTTCATCATACCTTTTTGGCTGCCTGTCCAAATGGCTTTGAGCTTGCTTAGCTAGCCCTTAAAACTGAACTAGGCAATCTTCTGCATAGATATGCTGCATCTTGATTACAATTTTCTGGTTCAATCTTAGTTAACACACCCAGTGCAATTATTTGGCTAGACAGTCACTTAAAAGACTCATGACCTCAGGAAGGCTGCTCTATACTAATAGAAAGCACAGACAATGGTTCAAAATCATTTTTAGTTTTAAGCTAAAATATGCGATACAGAATTTAAGTATTTCAGAAAAACAGGATAATGAGGGATCGTTAGGGTTGAGAGTTATTAAAAAACTTTTATCAGTAAATTGAAATTTTAATCTGTTCAAGGATGAGTAAATTTTACAAGATTAGAGAAAGATCATTGTTGTATTTGGTGAACAGTGCAGCATAGGTATAGAGATAACACTTATCATGTTGAGTTACAGGATAGTTAACTGATTGAAACTTTAGCTGCTGCCTCAGTTAATCCTTCCCCTTAGTGGTCCCTCTAACAAGCAGCTGGATAATTTGCTATCTCTAACTTAGTTTAATTTGGCACAATGAAAATGCTAAGTATTCAAGTCTAATCATTATTAGCTAAACAGAAATAATGTTTTGCTGTACATTTTTATTTTTTATTTTAAAGAGATTAAGACAAAACAGGACATATAAAAGCAGATCAGATCAGAAAAATGTAAGCAACACAGCATTGCAGCACAAGAAAACCCATAATTAACAGTAAGTACCATAAAGTCTCTTTCTCTGAAATAGTTGAGCATAACTTCATAGACAATAGTATCAAACTCAACAAAAGAGTACAAAACCATTCAAGAGAGTAAAAGTATTACAGGGTATTCAGAACCAAATAACAGAGAATGAACAATGGCTACTCTATTATCTCATTTTCCATAGAAAGTTTGTTTATATTATCACACATAATAAAATCCAGTAAGACAAATATGATAGAACCCATGAAAACAGAAGAACAAAAGCATGGTAGGACTTCAAGTAAGATGATATTAAACCAGCACTGGCTACTATAATGTCTTCTTTTCTTCAAAATAGCTGTTCATACTATCACAGATAATAAAATCAAACAGCCCAGGATAAAATCACTCCAACTAATGAATGCAAACATTATAAGCCTCCAAAGCAATGTAATGGGGAATCATGATTACCATAAACTCGTATATACTCTTACTATTTCTTACACTGGGGAGACTATATGGTATTTGCACAGGTGAGTTTGATTTATTTCACTCATCAGTATAGTCTCAAGTTGCATTCATTTATTTATAAATATCTCAATGTGATTATTCTTTATAGCTTAGTAGTACTCCATTGTATAAAAATATCACAACTTTTGATGGACACTTAGGTTGTTTCCAAGATCTGGCTATTACACTTTGTGCTGCTATAAACATGGATGCATATATATCACTGTAGTACAATGTTTTCAGTTCTTCTGGGATTATGTCTAGAAGTGGAATAGCTGGGTCAAATGGGACTTCCAATCCCAGCTTTTTGAGGAATCTCCAGACTGATCTTCACAGTGGTTGCACCATTCTACACTCCCACCAACAGTGCAGGAGAGTTTCCCCCACAGCCTCTCCAGCATTTGCTGTTGGTAGTTTTCTTGATCCTGGTCATTCTTTCAAGAGTGAGATGAAATCTCATTGTGGTTTTAATTTGAATTTCTCTAATGACCAATGATGATGAACATTTTTTCATGTATTTGTTGGCCATTTGTATTCTTCATCTGAGAATTGTGTATTTATCACAGATGCCCATTTTTGGATTGGGTGTTGAATTTCTGGGTCTGAATTTTTAAAAATTATTTATATGTTTTAGACATAAGTCCTTTGTTTGAAGGACAGTTCACTAAGATTTTTCCCAGTTTGTGGGTTTTGTTTTCACGATTCTGGATGTTTCTTTTGACATGCAGAAACTTTTTAATAAGACGTGATCCCACATCTTATTAAAAGATTGATTCTGGGAAGTATTTCCCATGCAGTTTGATTCCTGTTCATGAATTCTCTACCTACTCCTATGTCTTCGAGGTTTTTACCTAATTTGTCTTCCAACAGATTGAGCATTTCTGTTTTACTATTCAGATCTTTGATCCATTTAGATTATAGTTTTAGTATATGATGATAGGCATGGGTCTAGTTTTAGTTTTTGGCATATGGCGAACCAGTTTTTCCAGCACCATTTATTAACATGACTGTTATTTTTCCAGTGAACATGTTTGGCCCCTTTATCAAAGATAAGGTGGCTGAATGTATTTGTAGTTTGGTTTGTCTTCTAATCTATTTCACTGATCTTCAGATATGTTTTTATTCCAGTACCATGTTGATTTTATTACAGTAGCTTTGTAGTATAACTTTAAGTCAGAGATTGTGGTGCCTCACGTCTTGCCTTTACTGCTTAGAACTGACTTTGCTTTTCTAAGTTTCTTCTGGTTCCAGATAAATTTTTGGAGTGATTTCTCGAGTTCTATAAGGTATGTTGATGGTATATTTATTGGGATTGCATTGAATCTGTAAAACAGTTTTGGGAGAATGGCCATTTTCACAATATTTATTCTTCCTATCCATGAACAAGGGATGTCTTTCCATATTCTGAGATCCTCTTCAATTTCTTTTTCATGGTATTATAATTTTCCCTGTATAGATCTTTTACTCCTTTCATGAGATTAATTCCTAAGTATTTTATTTTTTTTGGATGCTAGTGTGATAAGTGTGGCTTTTCTTATTTCTCTCTTGATCATATTGTTGTTAGTGTATAGAAATGCTATTGAGTTTTGAGTATTGATTTTGTATCCAGCTACATTGATGAATTTATTTATTCTATCTAGGAGTATTTCAATGGAGTTTTTGGGTCTTCTATGTAGAGTATCATGTCATCCACAAATAATGATATTTTAACTTTCTCTTTTCCTATCTTTACCCCTGTTATTTCTCTCTCTTGTCTAATTGCTCTGGCTAGTATTTCCAGTACTATGTTGAATAGAAGTGGTGATAAGGGACATCCTTGTCTTGTGCCTGATTTTAAGCTAACGTCCTTCAGATTTTGGCCATTTAGTATGATACTGGCTGTTGGTTTGTCATAGATGGCCTTTATCATATTGCAGATGGTCTTTAGACCATCTATTCCATTTTTCTGTAAGGTTCTTATCATGAATGAATGTTGGACCTTGTCAAAAGCTTTTTTCTGCATTTATAGAAATGATCGTGTGATTCTTACTTTTGGCTTTACCTATATGGTGGATTACATTTATTGATTTATGTATGTTGAACCATCTCTGCATCCCTGGGATGAATCTTACTTGGTCATTGTGTATAATCTTCTTGATGATTTGCTGCATCCTGTTTGCCAACATTTTATTGAGGATTTTTGCATCTGTGTTTATTAGGGAGATTAGCCAGTAGTTTTCTTTGTTGGTTGGGTCTTTCTCAAGTTTTGCTACTAGAGTAATATTTGTTTTCAAGGATGAGTTAGGGAGAACTGATTCTCTTTCAATTTCATTGAAGGATTTGAGGACTGTCAGCTTTAAGTCTTCTTTGAATTTACTACAGAATTCTGCATTGAATCCGTCTGGGCCTGGGCTCTATTTTGTAGGTAAGGGCTTAATTACATTTTCAATTTCATTAATAGAGATTGGGTTATTCAACAGTTTTACATCTTCTTGACCCCACTTTGTTACTTCACATGTTTCTAAAAATCTGTCTAGCTCTTCTGTGTTATCAGACCTATGAGAGTAGAGGTTTTTGAAATAGATGTTGATGATCTTCTGTGTTTCCTCAGTGTCTATAGTGATTTCGCCTTTTTCATTCCTTATTGCATGAATTTGAGCTTTTTCTTTTTTTTAAAAGGTTGATTAGGGACTTATCAATTTTATTTATTCTTTCAAAGAACTAACTCTGTGATTCATTGATTCTTTGGATTTTTTGTTAGTTTCTATTGCGTTAATTTCTGTTCTGATTTTTATAATTTCCTCTCTTTGTTTGGCTTGACTTGTCTTCTTTTTCTAGATGTTTGAGGTATAGCATCAGGCTGTTTATTTGTATTCATTTTGTTTTCCTGATGTGGGAACTCAGTGCAAAAAATTTTCCTCTGAGGACTGCTTTCATTGCATCCCACATTTCCCAGTAAGTTGTATTTGTATTTTTGTTTGCTTGTAGGTATTGTTTAATGTCTTCTTTAATTTCCCCTGTGACCCATTTATTGCTCAATAGTGTATTATTCAATTACTATATGTTTGAGGGTGTTTTGCAGTTTCTTTTATCCTTAATTTCTAGTTTCATGGTGCTATGGTTTGATAACATGCATGGGTTAATTTCTATTCTTTTGCATTTATTTAAACATGTTATGTGAGCTGGTATATGGTCTATTTTAGAGAATGTCCCATGTACTGCTGAGAAGAATGTATATTCTGATGTTGTTGGATGGAACACTCTGTAAATGTCTATCAAGTCCATTTTTTCTCCAGTGTGATTCAGTTCTGTCATTTCTTTGCTGATTTTCTGTCTAGTTGATCTGTTCCTTGGTGTCAGTGATGTGTTAAGTTCTCCTGTTATAACTGTGTTATTGCTAATTTGATTTTTCACTTCTATTAATACTTACTTTTAAAACTGGGTGTTCTGGAATTTGATACATATGTATTTAAGATTGTTATCTCTTCCCTTGGAAGTTTTCCCCTAACCAGTATGTAGTGACCTTCTTTATCTTTTAGGATCATTTTTGGTTTGAAGTTCACATTGTCTACAAATAGCTGTTTGAATTCCCACTTTACATGTTCCATTTTTGTGTCTTGAAGAACTATTTGTAAAATGACAATATGATACATTAGCTAGTGATTCCTTACTGTTTATTTTTTTCTCTGAATGTATGTATTATTTCTACCTACTTTCTGTTTTGTTTAGCCTTTCTTTAAATAAAATTTTTAAAAAGACATAGAAACATTGTCTGCAAACAGAATAGCTACCCCTGCTTTTTTATTTTTCAATTCCTGTTGCATGAAGTATTGTTTTCCATCCTTTTTCTTTCAGTCTGTGAGTTTCCTTTTGGGTTAGATGGGTTTCTTGCAGACAGCATTTCATTGGATGTTGTTTCTTGATCCATTCTGCCAGTCTGTTTCATTTAATTGGTGAATTGAGACCCTTTATATTAATGGTTACAACTGTTATATATTGATTTATTGTTGACTTTTTATCTGTCTGCTGTTGTTTCCATTCTGTTTAATTGTCTGTCTTGCTTAGTGTTTTTTTCCTATATGTATCTAGACTGTCTTTCAGTATTCTTTGCAGGGTTGGCTTGGTGATCATGAAGCTCTTCAGCTGTTCTTTGTCATGGAAGTATCTTATTTCTCCATCAATTTTGAAGGACAGTTTTGCAGGTACTTCAGTCTAGGTTGGAAATCATTTTCCTTTAGGAGCTGAAATACTTCACTCCATTATCTTCTTGACTTCATTGTTTGTGTTGAGAAGTCTGCTATGATTCTGATAGGTTTTTCCTTTATAGGTGATCTGTCTTTTGTCTCTAACAGCTTTTAATATTCTATTCTTATGTTGGATTTCTGGGATGGTGATTATTGTATGTCTGGCTGTAGTTTTACTTAGATTATGGCTATTTGGAGTTCTATATGCTCCACTGATCCTGAAGTCAGTTTCCATTCTTTTGTTTCATTTTAATTTTCAGCTATTACTTCTGAAAATAGCCTCCTAATATCTTCTGTGTTGTCCCCTTTTTTTTCATTTATCCTGTCAGTATTATGTTGTTTTTCTTTACATCATCTTGCAGCTGTTCATTTATTATTTTACAATTCCTTGTTATTTTTAAGAGATCTTTCTTTTCCTGTTCACTAGCTTCAATCTTGTCTTGGAGGTCTGAAATTCTATCTGCAATTTTGTTGAGGTGGTTTTGACAACTTTCAATGGAATGTTTTATTTCCTGTATATCTCTTTGAATCTGCTTCATTTATTCTGTTTGTTTCTTATATTGTTCATCCAGGGATTCTATCTTTTAGTTTTGTTCTTTTAGTTTTCTAACTGTGTCTTCTTTAGATGTGTTCAGAATATCTTTCATTAGTTTTATCATTTCTTCTTTTATCTGGGAGATTATTTCTAGTTTGAATTCCTTTAAAGCTTCCCTGAGTTGCTTCTTTATTTCAGTTGCTATTATTTCAAGTATTTCATGTGTATGGCATATATTTTCTTCTATGTACATGGCTCCTAGGCTTTTTGGGGATGGGCTGGAGGTTTGAGATTACATTTTGGTCTTTCATTTTGTTATTTTCTTATATTTCTGCATTTCAAGTGTTGTTCCAAGGCTTCCCCTGGGCATGTTGGAAATTGTCTCCTATGCCCTCAGCTCCTGGGACTGAATGGAGGTTGCTGAGTGTGGTCCAGTCAGGCTCTCATGCCCTCCTGTGCCACCTCCTGTGCTCCACAAAGATGGCTGGGCACCTAACCACTGTGGATGATGGTCCAAAGATCTCCACAGATAAGGACCAATGCACTGGAACTCACTTCATGTGCCCTCAACTCTCCTGATTTAAGAATGTCCCTGGGCATAATCTAGTCTGGCTGCAAAACCTCCCAAGTCTAGTCTAGTGTCGCTAGAAGCTGGGCAGGTCCTTGACCACTGGGAGCAATGATCTTAAGCTCACTTGGTGCACAGGAACTCACCCCAGCTGGCAACTGAGATCCCCAAATTGAAAGAAGGTCACTGGGTATGGTCCACGTAGGCCTGAAACCTGCCGAGCCCACTCCAGTGTGACTGGAAGCTGGGCAGGTCCTTGACCCCTGGAAGAGATGAGCTTAAATTCTCCCAGAGCTCGGGATGGTGCTCAGGACTGGTGACAGCTCTGCTGTATATTTTTAAACTACAGTAAAGAACATTGCATAAAGTGTAGTATTTTGTGGAAGAAAAAATACAGCCTCAGGACCAAAATACCTGATCTTCCTTTCCCCCACCCAATAAAATAATATTTAGCTGAGTGAAGTTTGATGAATAATGAGCCAACATGCTTCTAGAGGCAAATATGACAGATAAGGTGTGTATGCGTGTGTGTGTGTGTGTGTGTGTGTGTGTGTGTGTGTCTGTGTGTGTATTTTGGAGAAGAATGGATAGAAGTGTGTGTGAAGAAGCAACTACTATTTGGGTCAAGGTAATTCCAGAATATAGGAGTCTTTTCTTGCAAACACACTTAAGATTTGCAGTTCACAGTATTAGATCAAAAAAGATTAGCTTGTTCACTGAGAATGTATTTTTGCAAAAGAATGAAATATATTTTTCAATCTTTGTAGTGAGTAGTAAGCCAACATTTTTTAATAGTCTCTTAATTTCAGGAACCAAACGTTGAGGAGCTATTATATATGGGCATTATAGGAAAAATAATAATTAGTATGACACCATCATTTTGTAGTTTATAAAAGGTGTATATACTATGTAGTTTCCTTCTAAGGTCACGGTCAATAGGATCTCTTGGTATACTGAGATGCCGATTTACACAAAGAGCATTTGTCTTTCATCTTTTCCTAATTAGAACATTTTTACTTTTTTTCTTTTTAAATCATTGAAAACTCAAAACACATCTGGGTAATTAATAAAATTTCACGCTTGGCTTACTGCATGTCCCTCACTTCCCACAGCTTGGACAAATTCATGCTGGAGCTGCCATTCACCCGCTGATGACAGGGTTACTCTCTGGTCCAGGAGAAACCTCCAAGACTTGCTTATAAACTGTCCTCATCTCTCTTCTGATTGGCCAGTGCTCAGATCATCTTAGTTCTTAAATATTTTAAATGACATTCCCCAGTTATTAATTTTACAGCTGTTATTCCTTTTGAAACTTCTGAAATACACCATCTCTGTAATTTTCTTTCTAGTCCCTTTTGTTTTGAGGGGGTTTGATGCCTTAAAGTACTCCAATACTATGACTTTAGTGCAACATCAAGAGAGTAGTAAATGTCGGGCCTGGGGATTTAGCTCAGCGGCATAAGCACCTGCCTTGCAAGCAGGCGGTCGTGAGTTCGATCCCCGGTACCGATAAAAATGAAAAAGACAAAAAAAAAAAAAAAAAAAAAAAAAAAAAATTAAAAAAAAAAAGAGAGTAGTAAATGTAACTGTAGTCTTTATTTAGCTATGGTTTTTTACTAATCTTTAAAGATTAAAGGAATGCATCTTTTGAATAGGAACCTTGTTAGCAAGTATTATATAAAGAACTAAAAAGGATTATTTAATTTAAAAGTGGGAATGTTGGGTTGAAAAAAGGCCCAATAGCACTTTTCCCCTAGCACTTTTGAGTAGCTTGTTTACACTATTGTTCATTGTTACTTTCTACCAAGGATCACAATGCACTGTGCTTCACATACTGTTTTTTTCCCACAAACTTTTCCCTTTTATATGGAAAGCAAACTTTTAAAAAGGCAATACTACCTTACTGTGAGCATTATTTTAGAAAGCAATGCATGAAATGAGGACATGTGTTGCATCACTTGTGGTCCATTGGGTGTTCAATGGCCCCTTAATCAGGGCTGTGTTAAGTTTCGTTCTGGACTATTTCCCAAAGACTCGTGTGTTAAAACTGTTGGCCCAGGTGGTGGCACTACACAAAGATGGTAGGAACTTTAAGAAGGGAAGCTGATTTAAAACACATAGGTCACTGAGACATAATTTTGAAGGCTATATTTTGTCGCTAACCTCTTCCTTGCCCTTTCTTTATTTTTGTTTTCTGTCTGCCGTACAATGAGCAGTTTTGTTCCATCACACCTTTCTGCTGTGATGCTCTGCTTCGCTAACAAGGGAGCCACAGCCAACAGTGGGGCAACACCTCTGCAACTGTGAGCCAAAAGACATCTTTCCTCTTTGATTTCCTTAGATATATTGTCCCAGCGTTGGAATGCTAACAAAATTTCTTGTGCACTTCATCAAAGAAAGTGGGATTCCTAAGTAGCCCTAGGTTTCAATGCTCATGACAGGACCCTGAAGAAGAGGAAACCATTATTCTCTAGGTATCACCACAGCCAAAAGTATAGTTTGAGGTAGGCTTTCAAGAGACACTGGTTCAGGGGCTTCAGTTAAATCACAGGCACTCTCCAGGCCACTTAAATGCTAAAAGCTGAAACTACTCTAACTTCAACAGGGTGCTTCCCTACCTTTTTCTAGAAGCTCCCTTAACTTCTATTCTCTTATGTTTTTCAGTATAAGTGTAAACTCCTAATTCTTTATTGTGTGTTTTAGACACATGATACATAGGATGCTTTTGTTTTCCTAATGAACCACAAGTGATTCTATCCTACCAGAGAGCGCGTGAGTCATTCAGAAATATTGATGTAGCTAATTATTCAAATACTGGAAGAACCATCAGGATTTCATGAAATTTACTCAATTTTTTAAAAGCCAAAGTTTATTGGAGAATTTTTCTGTATTATTTTCCAATTTAGGGCTGAACACTGTGACCAAAATTAGTGCTATTGTCCATATAGTAAAAAATTTACCCAAAGGATGTTAATGCTACTTAAAATCACTGTGACATTAGCCACCATGTGTAAAGTAGATATTGAAAAAAAATAGTTAATATGTCTGCTATAATGCTGTATCAAATTAGAAAAGTTAGTAAACTGAATTGGTTGGCTTTCTTATAGGAAAAATGTGTTCTTGAAAATTGGTAGACTATAAGCTTTAAATTGGGATTAAATGGGAAAACCCAAAACAATGCTAAAAATATAACTTTCTCCTCCTTATATCATGGTTTATAAATAAATTTCCTCACCTCATTGTCTTCATTGACTCCAAATAATTGTTCATTCAGCTTCAACCTGAACTTTGTCATTTACAATCACCTTGTTATTTAACAGAGAGCTTGATGTTGGAGACCAGAACTCAGAGCATTTTGAGTTCCTACAGCATAAGGAACAGGACATTCTTATTTTATATTTAGAAAAATGTAGAGAACATGTAGTTAGGAATTCCAAATGCTTCCTTGTATTGGATGGGGATCAGATATTGACTTTTCTTTTCTCTGTATGCATATCTTGTTTCTGCTTCATTTGTATCCTGGAAGGTCAAGTAGACACAATTGAAGACCAGTTAAACCTAAGTTAAATATCCTTTCATTCAGGCCCAAAACAAATGGACAGAACAATGCAATTGAATATATCATGCTTCTCTTTTTTGAATAAGTAATGTTTTAGTTTCCTAACCTGTGAAAAATCATGTAACAATTACATAACTCTTTTACACATTGGTATGTTAATAAGAATGTGTTGGGAACTTCTTATATGTATAGCATTATAATAGTTGTATATTATTTTCACTGTCAGTGAATATTTTTTGCCACCATACAAAATAAAATGTATCAAAAAGTCTGTTTTTCCCCTAAAAGTGCATCGAATTATATGGGATCAAGTGAAATTTTAATGAGTATAAATCACTATAACTTTTTAAAAATATTTGCTTTAGTTTAGTAAAGGGAAGAGCCTACTTGATATAACTCATCATTCTTCTCCATAAAAAATATATCTCATCTTGTTTTCAAGGATGATATGGGAAATTCCATAGCCTCAAAAAGAAGATGATATATGGTAACTGAAATGCCACTAACTTGAAAACAGAAGAGATCTCAAGGCCAGAATTCAGTTGTTTGTTCGGTTTTTCAAGCAGAGGAACTATTTAGTTCTGAAAAGCAACCAGGGATAAATTTGTTTAAAATGAAATCTGGAAAGAAGCTGCAGATTTCCCAGGTTTTCAGGCAGTATAGAAGGCCATTAACAAGACTTTTCAGATGCCTTGTTAAAATCAGGGTTTGCAAGGAAAACAATTTACAGACAACATAATTTAAAGGATTATCTTGTAATAGTCACCCAAAGATTTAAATACAAAACAGTGCAGGAAATCTGTCCACACACTAGAGATCCAAAGATTATAGCTAAGGGTCTGGATCCCATGGCAATGCCCCGCATTAGTCCGGTGAAAGACCTACAGCCCATGAGAATGTCTCATGCAAGTCTGTTTTATAGATCTGCCCTGGGAACACCCAAAGGTCAGTGGTGCAAGCTAAAAAGTCTCTACCAGCAGGATGAAGGATCTGTGCCAGCAGATCTCTCCACTGAGAGATCTGTACTGAGCTATGAAGCAATGCTATAATGACCAGCACTCCCCCTTGAAAAGTACTACAGCCATCCTCAGAAGAGCGCGGAGGTGCTGAGCTCCTCTGAAGAACAGAAGCCAGTCTGTTCTTCCTCATTTCCTTTACACACTATCCAGGTGGTGAGCTGTCCTAGGGTAGGTCCTCTACACTCTAGGATGTAGAATTACTGAACAGATTTATTTAAGTTTCTAAACTTTTCAAATTGACATAATCAACCACTACACTCCTGTACCTCTACTAATCAAAATGTTCTAATAAAATCCAAGATTTGCAAGCTTTGTAAATGCGATTGACTGTGAATTGGGGGCTTGACTTTTAATGATTTCATTACTTGATCTTTTTGTTCTTCTAGTCATTTACTACCAAATATTCCATTGAGAAACATAAAATAAAAGATAACAAATCTTGCATCTTTGATTGTCTTTTACTATAATTTTGAACAAATTAAGGAGAAGAGAGAAACATAAAGCAGAGCAAATTATAGTAAAGTGATTATTTTACAAGAACAATATTAAGTAGCTTCAGAGAATTACTTTAATTGTTGGGTTGGCTTTGAATGGAGATGGGCAAAAGTGAATCTCAAAGATGGAATATAAATATGCTTCCCACTTGTTGCTTAAAGTGACATAAATTTATATTGTTATTTGTTTATATGATTACTAGTACAAATATGTTTTCTGATTTTCTTATTAATAAATGTTGCTGATTGCATCATGGGTAAATTTCAGAACCCACAGACTGAATCAAATCTGTTAATTAAACTGAATGAACAATTTGAAATTCAAGTTTTATTAAGATTTTATATTGGAGCTAGAGACATAACCAGTGGTAGACTGTGTGATTAGCATTCATAAAACCTTGGGTTTTCCCCAGCACCATGGCCCCACTAAAAAAATAAAAAACAAAAAACAAAAACTGTATCACTGAAAAAATATTCAGATCACTGCATATGAGTTAATTTAAGTAGAGTGTCAGAATGGAAGTATATGTAGATATTTCTCCCCAGTGGTTCACCATACTTCTTTATGTGGCAAACTAATCAATATATTCATGGTCAAGTGATTCAGATTAGATTTAAAACTCAATTTTATTATTGAATTTCAACACACATTTAATAAAGACAATAAAGTACACTGATCTTAAGTGTCAACCCAAGAAATTTTTATACACATATCCAAATAATTGCCACTTAGATCAAGATGCAATATATTTCAGCAGCCCTAGGCTTCCATCTTGCCCATCCTCAAACAAAGCAAACTGTTTATGATCATTTCATGTTACCTGTTCTTGAGTGTCATGAAAATGGATCCATATGGTATTATGAACTCTGGTATTTGGCTTCATTCACTCAACATAATGTCGTTACATTTTAGATATATTATTCCAGAATCATCCATTTGTTCTTGTTTGATGCTATATTGTATTCTACCATATTGGTCTTCACTGTTCATCTGTTAATTATCCTGTTAACAGATGTCTCTGCTGTTTCCTGTTGGGGCGTGGATATGAATAGATCTGTTATAAGCATTCTTCTATGCAGCAGTTAATAGAATGCAGGTTTTAACTTTCCATAAAGCTTAATTAGACAACATATTTATAATAACTTTCAGAAATAAATTGATGGATCCATTTGATTGTGAACCACAAAGCTTCCTAATCAGAGTTCTTCTGGTTCTAGAGCAGTGCTTAGGTTATTAAGGGTAATATGTTCAGTTTTAGCAAGACAGTTTATATTGCAATCTGAACTCCAGAAGGGAGGTGAAATAGTGCACTGAAACCAGCCCGATAAACCAATGTTGAATAAGGAATTCCATAATTCATTCACTGTAGCATTGAGCAGTTTCTTAGCCTGTGCTATGTGCAATTGTAAGTATAGAATGATAATGATCTACTTGAATTCAAAATGTGCTTATGTGCTTTATATATATATTTTTGTAGCTACACATTTATTAGGTTTTAACATCATACTGCTTATTAAATCTCCCTCTCTTGAAAATTGGTATTTTAATAAAAATGCTAAATAATATTAAGGATTTTTTTCAGCACTGGGGATTTTAACCAGGGTCTTGTGGTTGGTGTTCTATCACTGAGCTATATTTTCAACTCATTTATGAGTAATTTCAATTGTTTTCATTATTAATACTATTTTTATAAATTTAGATGGAAATAAAAATCCATCAAATGAGGTTTCCTATAAACTATTGAAAGTGAATTCAGCTACTAGTTCATTGCAATGATACATTTTGTCTTCTATATAATTTGTAGCTCTCAGTACTCTTGCTTGTTTGCTTTGCTTTGCAGACAGATTGCAAGTCATCTATTCATTATCCTCTTAGTTTAAAATGGATATTATTGTGAGAACTAGGCTGACCTTCCCTGGAAAACAGTTAAAAACTAATGGGCTCACAGAGGTATAAAATATTTGTGTGGCCTATTAAGTGATGATAATGACTAATTTCCCCATAGTTAGCCAGGACTAGAAGAGTCTGAGATTAACCTCAGCATGACTTTTCTCAGACAGGTCATGGAATAATATAATTTCTATTCTTTTCATAATCATTCATAATATTTCTTCACTTATAAATAAATTCAGAGATTTTAATTTTGAATCAGTCAAGATTATTTAGTTGTGATAGAAATACATTTAAAGTAAAATATGCACAATAATGTTAGCAGCAGTAATGCTAACATTTCTTGACTTAAAAATTTGCAAAGTCCAGGACTACATTTGGCTTTCTGACTTCTGGTGTAGCGTGGAGTGTCAGTTTATTTCTGTCACTTGGAAGTTCTGGACAAATGGCAGCGAGCCCAATAATCTCACCCTTTGGATTAGTTGTCCCAGAACTAGGTGTTAAGATGGAATGTGCAGGACAAGCTGGTTATCAGGGACCAGCACCTGTGAAGGGAAAAGGAGGCAGCAAGATTGGGCAAAGGAGGAGTTCAAACCAAACTTGCACAAAACCTCAGGAACCTGGTGAGAAAACTTGTAGCAATCTTTGTTTTTTGGAGCTGTAGAACCAAAAAGCTGGGTTTTTGTGTCTCTATCTCCCCCAGGCACTGAATCCTTACAGCTTCTCATGAGAAATCTTTGTATCGAGGGCAATTTTCAGGGAGTTGACAGCTGATGGCTGCTTACTGATTACATTCTGTGCAGCATGTTTTGCTTGAAAAGAGGTCCATGTCTTTCTTAATTTGTGTATTATGTTGCTCATATCTACCTCTTTAACCTGTATTTGGAAGATAGTTTAGTAGGAAAAATTACAAGGTCTGTCACTACTGTTGGTGTTGGAGTCATAATTAGTGCTTTCTTTTCCTTCATCTAGCTTTCATCCAGTTCCTTGTTAGTCTTAGCTACCATGTGTGCTTGCTTTAATGGCCTGCCATGTTCTTCATGTAGGGTTGTAATGTCTGTCTGTTAATAAACATAGATGAGCAAGAATAATGCAGTGGGACCAGTGAAAGACATGAGCTCAGTTTTCTGTCACTGCTGTAACAAATTATCACATGGCTTGAAACAGCACTAATTTATTTTCTTACTTTACCAAAGTTCAGTAGTCAAAATCAGTTTCAGTGAGAGTTATGATTTAGATCTAGAATGTCCTCCAAAAGTGTCATATACTTCAAGGTGGGGCTTTTGGAAAGTGATTGGAGATGATAGTAGCTCTATTCTTCTGATCTTTGGATTGATCCATTGATGAGTTCACAGTTAAATGAGCTATTTGGAGGTGGGGCATGTAATTCCTTAGATATGCGCCTTTGGAGAGTGTTTCTCCTTTCCTGGGTCTGCCTTGTCTCTCTGCTCCCTGGCTGCCGCTGGATAATGAGCCTTCTTCTGCCGGGCACTTTGACTATGGTGTTTCTGCCTTCAAGCCAGTTGACCATGGAGTGAATTCTCTGAAACATGAGCCAAATTAACTTTTATCCTTTAAGAGGTGAGTGTTGGATGTTGTGTTCCAGAGAGGTGAAAGGGATATATACTGGGCTATAGCTTGTATAATAAAGAAGTTATTATGACTTATTTTTTGTGGAAGTACTTCTAATGTTTGTCTGTAATCCTCGGTTATCATCACCTTCCTGCATCTTCAAAGTTTTTCCCCCCAATGTCTGATTCTCCATTCATATTGCCTTTATCCTTCTGCTCCACCTGTTTCTTATAAGGACGTCTGTGATGCCATTTATGGGCCACTCAGTTAACTCAGGCTGGCTTCTCCATTTCAGAATCCTTATTGCATCTATAAAAAATCTTGCTGAATAAGGTTTCAAGACCTAGGATAGGGCTATGTCTTAGGCTATTCTTCAGCCTAAGATAATATGATGGTTTATTTTAAGGGTTCACATAGAGAGTGTTTTGTGTTGACATTAACATTTAAATCTGTATGAAACAAATCTGTGAGTAAACAAATTTCTTCTTGTATTGCTAGTGAGACTTTTTCAGTCAGTAGAAGGCTTGAATAGAAAACAAAGACTGGCTTTTCCAATCAAAAGAGAGTTCTCCAGCTGACTATCTGGAATTCACAGTTCACCTGTACACCATTAGCTTTTCTGAGTCTCAGCTTGCCAGTTTTTGGACTAGAAATATGCTATAAGTTCTTTTGTGTCTCCAATCTGATATCCTATATGATAGATTTTGAATTTCTTAGCTTCCATAATTTTGTAGGCCAATTCCTTATAATACATATCTTTTGGTATATAGTACACGTATTATTGGTAATATTTCTCCTGAGAACCCTTACAAACACACACCATCTATGAATTATAATAATACTGTAGTTCCAGGCCATGCTCCATTTACCATCTGTATTGGGTTTCTCTTTGCTAGTGGTGTAGTGGGTGAGATAGTTCCTAAACACCTGCTTTCTCGACCGCACCTAACATTAATTCTCATAAATTGGTTTCTATGGAAACAGAAACTGTTGATTTAGAATTTAGGTGTATGGTTTTATTTATGGGTCAATCTCTGCTGAAAGATAGAGAAGAAGGAGGGAAGAGGAAGGAATGAAACTGTGATTCCTGGGGGCAGAACCTCAGTCAACATATTGGGAAGCAGCAAGCATAGTCCACATTTTTCTTGCTTCAAGATAAAACAAGTGAGTACATCTCTACCTCACTTCATCACTGGATGCAGGCATAAAATCTGAAGATGCGTTTTAAAATTTAGACAGATTCTCAAAGAACAAATAATGGAAGGAGTTTACTACATGCATTCTTAGCTTTTGTGGAAAATTTATAATAAGAGAATCCATTTAAGAGGCATTCTTCTTATCACTATGGTGGTCCAGCTAGTCTGGCAGAGGGGTGGGAGTGTGGGGTTGGACCGGCCTTGCCTTTTTAGTTTGCCAAATTCTTCCTCTATCACTTTGGCCAATAGCATGCACTCTTCCCATTGGTCATGCTCAGGGAATATGACCTGTACCATGGCCAGGGAGGGGGAAGAATGTGGGATATGTTTACGGTAAAACACATATTTAGTTATCAGACTAAGAGCAGTCAAACACAAATGGTTCTTACTTGTAGGACTCAGAAGGGATTTTTAGAAGCAGCTGTGAAATATCTACAAAAGTGAGAAAATATTAAAGTCAACGGCTCTCAGAACCATGGGGTCAACAGTTGTAGGTTTCACACTTCAAACATGAAGTGAGAACAAACATATGAGAAGCAATTCCTCTTTGTTCTGTAGAGTCAGTAGCAGCAACAGTGAAAACCACACACAATCTCTACAGACTTCATTTTAAAGCTTCACCCTCACAACATGTTGATGAAAAATAAAACAAGGGTTCAGCAACAAAGCTTTGTACTTAGGAGAAGACACCTCGCATTTCATGTTAGTGAATACTTTTCTTATGTAGAATAAGGCTTCAAGTCAAGCTAAGAAAATAAATTGTCCCTGGGAATGTAAATTAGAAGAATATGTACAGAGAATCCATTAAATATATGACAGAAGATAAACATGGTGAGGGTCATATTCAGGGGTCAGCAGCAAAAGGAAACCATTGCCACCACTGCTAGGTTAGAGACAGAAAGGAAAGAAACAGGTACAGAGTCACGGGGCTAGAACAACCTAGACGAACCCATGCAGACCTGTCTGGTGGGAGCTGAAGTCACACAGGCGATGTGGTTACTGTCAGAAATACTCCCCAGCCTTGAGCAAGAAAAAGATGGAGAAATATGCACTTCTCCAGTGCATATGGATAGCTAGCCATAAGCCAGCTAAATTGCGATCCCTGTCTTAAAGCACAAGCTATGTAAGGCACAGGATGAAAACAATAAGATTTACACTGGAGGGCGAGGCCTAGCAATGGTACTTGTACCCAGGGTGAAAACATCATCAGTCTTAGACCAAATTAGAGGCAAAGCATGTAAAAGGGAATTCAGAGGCTGAAGTTGATATTCTGTCCTTTCTTAAGTGGTTCTCATCACTCAGAGTTCTCAAGACAGGTAAATTGGTCCAGAAAGTTATTTTTCTAAGTCTCTTATTTGTAATACTGTAAGACTTTTATAGTATCTGATGAAACACCAGTGATGCATTAGTGATCTGCATTCCTTTATCGCATAGATGTCAGGGAAAATAGTCATGAAGCAATTGAGATGCACAGCATGTAAAAGCAGAACTTACAGCTGAGGCATTATAACTTACCTTGCACTGTGGCATACTGAAGAGAAACTACTGTTTATTTGGTACTGCAAGCTAGAGCACAAGCTTAATATTCCATAGCAGCAATGCAGACATTTTAATCATGACAGTGCAATACACACACACACACACACACACACACACACACACACACAACTCAGAGTGAGAGAGACAGAGACAGAGACAGAGACAGAGCGAGAGAGAAAGAGAGAGAAAGAGAGGGAGAGGGAGAGAGAGAGAAGGAGAGAGAGAGAGAGAAAGCAGGAGGATTAAAGCTGAGTTCTGTAAAGAGAATAATCAAACACTCTTTACTCATTTAATCAGTAGAACATGGATGGTCAAATAAGATCTATGAGGAATTTGCATATATATACAGCAGTAGCCAGAAAGCACCCACAACAGAAGCTATGATGCAGTTGAAAATGTTGGCAGAGGTGGCTTAAAGTCGTGTTCTGTAAAGAAAACCATGTTACTCTATTTAGTCTGTCTCTCCTTAAGTTCCCAATTTCTGTTCTCTAGGAAAGCACTGCTTTCTCCATCTCATGTGAGCTGATTCTATTTCAGATGGTCTTTAAAATAGTTCTTGTTGCTCTTCTTGAAGCTGGAAAGTTCATTCTTCAGAACAAATCATTTATGAGCACGGTTGTTTTAGTGATAGTTTCACTGGACATTCTTTAAAACACAATGGTTTACACTGAGTCTCGGATGTTGAACCAGCCTTACATACCCACGATAAACACTACTTGATCATAAACTATTAACTCCTTTAATGTATTTTTGGATTTAAGTTGCTAATGTGTCATTGTGGATTCTACAGCTACATCAGAGAAAGTAGTTAAAATTCTTCTTCAAAGCCATTATGTTTTAATTTAAAAAACTGTAATACTCCAGGTGGGATCCTCTGTTTTGCACTATGGTCAGGAAGTTTTCCTTGGGCATAGAGCTGTGACAAAGGGGGGAATCACCTGATTTTTGAGCTCTGTTGTACTTTATAGTCCATATTTAGCAACAGTTTCCTCATTTATTTTCCAGAGTTTCATAGCTGTTCCTTATAAGAGAACTAGTCTGGAATGTGGATCAGTCTGATGTATGGGTAGGCTTTTACGTTTTTCCTAACAGTTTGCTCTTGCCACATGCCCAGTCATTTTATTACTTTAATTATATTTATTCCTTTATACATTCAATTAATATGTGGCATTCAGTCAAGGGCTACTATGTGCCCTGACAATACAAAGTACGAAGTATAAAGAGTGAAAGAGGTGTGATATTTGACTTCACATGGTTAGATATACCTTAAAAGTGGCTTCTAAAATTAAAAAAATGTTTCACTATTGAATTTATAAGTTAGTACAGCAAAGATCAATGCCCTTGAAATATTTATTTTCTATTTCATAAGGATGAGAAATAATGTTCAAATTCCATAGCAATTTCAAATCATTCCACAAAAATTTCAGATCATCACTCTTTACTTTCAAAAAAATTTAAACTTTCTTTTCTTAACTACAGGATTTAAATACTTTATGTTTCATTAATCCAGCCCATTTTATGAATTCCATTACTATTTTCAATATGTTATTTTTCCCTCATTACACTCCAGCAGCGGTTAATGTTGGCATAAAGAAATGCTTATTTTTCTTTGTGAACTACTTACAGATTTCTTTATGAAATTCTAGTATTTGTTTCTTTGGTATTTGCCAAGTAGACGTTATTGGATCTTTATTTTCATGAAGTATGTTCTGCAAAATACTAGTTATCACTGTGGATTAATACAGCTTTTGTGTTTATCTTATGCAAGCAGGCAGTGTATGCATTTTCTTTGCAAGGATTGGTATTCAGTGTCCTGTGGCCATGGGGAATTTAAACTTCTCTCAGAAAGACAGTCATTTCTCACTGACAGCCAGGATTTAAAACGGAATTCCCATCTCTGCAGCATCATGTCAGACCCTGTGGAACACCAGTGAGCATCCTCCTCACATGGGGTTCAGGACAGGCCTGTTTAATAATGTGAAGCCCCGTGGTAGGCAACTTAGACCATTCTCATTTGGCTGCAAGACAGAAATCAGATCACACTTAGCGGTAAACACACATTTTGTTTGTATGTCCACCTGTAAACTCAAGGCAGCTTTTAATAGCATGTATTTTAAATTATGAAATACTTAACATAAATGTCATACCCAGTCTTCATATTTTTTGAAATAAACTTTAATAATTATATAGTTGAAGATTTCAGTAACAGGTTCTAAAGCATTACTGTATAGTATTCTGTCACACTGAGAGGTTCTATTTCTTTTTATTTTTAAGGTACTTTCAAAATATTGCATTTTATGCTTAAGGTCATTAATAACACTCATCAGTGTTTAAATTTTAAATTTATTAACCTATTTCAAATGTTTTATTGTCTATGTTTACTGAATTTCTTTATTTTGTGTTACCTAGATTTTATGTATATATCTAGTTTCTAATAAGTTTGATTATTGATCTGCTAATTTTTCATAATTGTCTCTCTCAAATTCATTGAATTTTTGAAGGATTTTCCACTTCTCAGTGATGTCTAAATATTTTGGAAATCTGTCTTTATGGTAAAGGCTCTTGTTATTGCCTTTGTTGTTTTAGGAGATGAAAGAGAAGAGAATGCTGATTAGTTATTCTAGGCAGTAACAAATGATGGCTTAAAAAACACTGAAAAACTGATGAATGATAAATGCTTTCTCTAAGGAAAGAAAATATGCATCTCGAATTTTTTAATCAATTTTCATTTACCCCAACCTATTAACTTTATAGGTAGTAGACTGACACAGGCAGAAAATGCTACATGGTTCAGTAAAAGTACATTCTGGATTAAAATTATTTGTCATTTCTCAATCTAATGTTTCCAGGATTCTATGGGATAGTTATAGGAGCAAAACAGAATAATCTGAAATGCAGTGGATATACATGCACAGTATGGAAAGATAAGAAAACATTTTAAAAGCTTTTCTTCACTGGCTACATAAGTGAAAAGAAGATGAAAAACTATGACCAATAAAATGAACACTTTTCCTGCTTGAAGATAAGAACTTTGTGATGCTACTGTCGTAGACAAGAGAAACATCTGTTGGCAAAAGAACAAAACCAAACAGACTATTAATATGGTTACACAGAAATTGTTAGAAATAAAACATAGTAAATGCAAGATTGTCTTTGGTTCTAGAATTTGAAGTTCATGTGTAGCAGACCAAGGTCTGTGAAAATATAGCTTATAAAAGTATAGGGGTGTTTCATTTTCTTGTATCCTAAAAGTGAAATAATTGTATTTTAAACAATAGTAAATCAAATAAACACTTATTATTTGTGATACATAAAATGATAGGTCTTCTCATTAAGTATTATAAAAATGTAAAAATCTGAGTCTTTGTTTTGCTTTGAAAATGTCTTGTTTCCTGAATATTTAAACAACTGTGTTCCTTTACCTTAAACCTTGTGAAAATAGAAAATCATCTAAGTCCATGAAAAGACCTCATCTGTCTCTCTAGAACTTGAACTTGTTAAGAGCCTCCTGAGTGTTGTACTAATAACTTCTGATGTCATCATAATCAATGAACATGCACCTCCAGCTGCTGGATTACTTTCCTCAGTTTAATTAATGGTGAGAGTCTTAAGTTTCCCTCAAAAATTTTATTTTTTTAGAATACCTCATTCTAGGAAATATATGGGAACTAGTCCATTCTTGGTTTCCATACATAGAATTCTGAATTTTTCACTGGGAGAAGCCTAAAATTATTCTTCCCGATTTTCATTACATCTGCTATGACACTAAAAATCATGTATTAATAAAGGATTTCCAGCATAGCCAATATTCTCTTACGCAGCCAATTGGAGGGCACATTCTCTTTCAAAGATAAAACCAAGAGATCTAACTAACAGTTTGATTTAGCAACAGTTTGGAGAAAGCAGGGGACAAGATAAGAAAGCCAATTTTGCATGTATCAAAAAAAGGCAAAACTTTTTCCATCAACCAAAATATATGATGTTTGCTGACCAAGATTAGCACAGAAAGCTGATGTTCAGCTACCAGCCTAAGACCAAGTTAATGAGCAAACGACCTTGTCTTCTATTTATTGTAACAGCTTTATCCTCACAATGGCAGCTCTGGGAAGGGAGCAGTTGGTTGTAATGAAGGCTAGTGAATAAAATCTTGAACAACACAGTTGAAAATATTCTATCTAACTTAATTGCTGCTTATAGCAAAGCTTTGTAAATAAGGAAGGGAAGAAAGGTTGAAGAGAGGGAAAGGAAATGGCAAAAAATAATAAACAGGAACTGAGAAATATAGTGTACAGGTAAAACCTCCCTGTGTTGAGTGTATATGTAAATTGTACTCAGAAACTTAATTTAAAAAAAAGACAACTTCATCTTTGAAAATAATTCTTAATACATTTGTCTCTGACTCTTTGATCCTTGAAATTCTCATTATTTTTGCTAGGAGGAGTTCAGAGGTTGGCACTTGAGGAGGTCTATTATTGCCATGTTCAAGTCAGGGTATAATGGGAGTGGACAGTGGTTGAGGAAGGGGAAGGAGGGGAGCCCTGAAGCAAACCTTACTCCTGCCCTGGAGAACTTTCTCTGTATATCAAACCAAGCAGTCTAAAAAAAAAAGCTCTTTGCTGGAATTTCTTGTCCCCTATTGGCCAGAAAAATGCAGAGGATTTTTGTTTCTCTTGATTTAAAGTTTTCATTTATTGTCCAAAGGGACAAAAGAAGGTATCAATAACTTCTCAGAAAGAGATGAGCTACAGGTGCACACATTTCAAGGTTTTCACCACTATGTAGTAACAAAAGGACTTTGAGAAATAATACAACCATGCATTTTTATTCAGTATTCTTTTGTCTTAGGATTGTTATTAATGAATACAAATGTTTTAACTTTTTATTTATTTAATTTTTTTGTCTTTTTGAGACAGGTTCTCACTATGCAGTTCAGGCTGGTCTTGGGCTCACTTTGTAGCCTAGACTGGTCTTGAACTCACAATGATCCTCCTGCCTCAGTCTCCCGAGTGCTGGGATTACAGACGTGAGCCACCACACCTGGCTATGAATGAAAATGTTTTAAAAAGATGCAAAGTATGATATCTGAGCTGTAAAACATGGTCAAAAACACAGAAACTATTTAAATAAAAGATTATTACAGTTAAAGACATACTGCCATTCACTTCCCTCAAAATATTACCCCTCACTTTGCACACCCATATCCTATCATTTTAGTTGCCTTCTGACTCAGATCTGGAAGTCCTCCTTTGTGAGTGACTTTACAAGTTATAATCAAAACTGCTGAAATAGTGTAGCGGTGAGCCAACCAACAGGATGTAGTCTCATGAAAACACACAGGCTCCTAACATCTACCTTATTCTCCTGTTCTCATGCTGTGAGACTTCTCTTCCCAAAGTCAAAGTGAAAAGTAAATGCTTTGAATAGATTTTGGACATCAAGGCAGTCACAATAGGGCAACTAAACACAGTTGCAAAAAAAAGAAATTCTAGGATTGCTTGAGAAACAGACAAGAATGATAAAATGTGCTCAAAATAAATAGAAGCATTTTAAAGGATGCTAGTGGCCATATGTCTTTTACTGTAATCAAAGAAATAATTTAAACCTACACCTTATTTTTCAAACATACTTTGTAGGAGACTAATCCCCCAGAAGAGCTTGTTGAGTAGTTATGGAGAAAAAAGTCCACTCTCTTTTACAGATTCATTCATTCATTCATTCATTCATCCATTTCTTCTCATTCAAGTAACAAAGCTGTGGAGACTTGTGGCAGGAATAATATGTTGATACAGTTGTATATGATGAATAAATAAGTGGCATAAATTGTAAGTGCTTTAGTAGTTCATATTATAATGAGTCACCTATGAAAGGAAACTGGAGAATGACTTTATGAAAGACAGACACAGCTTCACGGTACTGAATATTTATTGTAGCATTATATATTTGTTTTCCCACTGTTCACTTCCTGGCTCTCAGTACATGCAGGCAAAGGAGCAGCTCTGAGAATTGAGTTAACAATGTGCAAACAGCTTTAAGCCAATATGTTCCTGCCCTGGAAGGGATGTATCACGTTTAATGGATTTGCAGTGCTGCACAGATCTGGTTGACTTAGCAAGAGAATGGAAATAGCAATTGTCACATCTTTTCCACTCCCCTCTCAACTTTTTCCCTTTCTTGAATAAATGGAGCTGTTTGTTTATGCTCACCTGCTAGAATTTAACAACCAAGAATATTTCAAAACATCAGCAATTTTGCCCTGGCAAAGAGCACTCTGAGAGTGAATCCGCTAACAAACTTGCATTGTCCTAACTGTAGTCCAGCTCGCATTTGTTGCAGGCGAATGGGCTCAATTAGCAAGAGAGAGACAGTTTCAATTATTTTTTTAAAAATGAACCAACAAGAAAGGATTTTCCTCTTTATGAGTCTTGAAAGAGAGGCGACACCGTAACGCATGATTTTTTTCCCTTGGGTTTTATAAAGAAGGCAACTGAAGCAAGAAAACAGCACGTTACTTGGCAAAATGATTTGAAACAATACTTCAAGGCAGAATACTCAAAAGGCATTAATAGAGAATAGGGTTTTCCTGGGTATTAACATGTTCGTATGGCTCCTGAGCTTGTGTACTTCCCATTTTGCTTATTAGCCTGTCAGGAGGAATTTACTGCAGTTTACGTAAAGAAGCTTCTAATGCCAATTAGGTCAGAATTTATGTAATCTGGGAAGAGATACTACTTCTTTTAATTTATGCGGCAGTGTTTTGTACAGGGTAAAAGAAAATCCTTAGTAAGTATTGTAATGAGTTTGAAGAAGTCTTTGGTTTATTCATTAACCAGGTAGGGAATTCTGAGGGCCTGCAAGTAGCACAGAGTTGGATTATAAAGCACCAGCACAGACTGGGGATACACCTGGGGCACAGCATCTGCCTGTGCCTGGCAAGCATGAGGCCCTCATTTGATTCCTAGTACAAAAAAAAGAAGTACCAAAATGTGAATAAAATTTGGAAATAGCATGACAGGAAGGGAGAAAAACTGTAATTTAAAATGAAAATCTGACTAAGGGGTTGACTATTAAAATTAGCATTAAATGATGAGGAACATAAAAATATCTACCTTCTAGACAGTAATGCAAAGGTAGGTTTCGTAAAAAAGGAAAAGAATTGGAAAACAAGAACCAAAATGGAGAAACTGCTTTCCAAAACAAATATTTGAGTCTTTCTCTTTTCTGTAACCTCTGATTAATGTAATTATCTACTAATCCATTTATTAAATCATTTAACTTAAAAGACTTCATTTAACTCTTAAGTGCCAGAACCAAAATAGATGTAAGCAATACAATCATAAATACGAGGTAACTCATCCAAAGAAATGATTTCCTATAAATATAAGTATTTAAACAAAAAATTTCAAACCATATTATTATAGACTGGACTCCACAGGTAAACAAAGTATCATAGTAGCAGATTGTAGAGAGTGAATAACTGCCTGTGTCTAGACAGTGAGTACTATCCAGTAAGTATCGTGTGTTAGCACTTCTGTGGCAGGAGTCTCACTACTTGGCAGTACAGCAAATAGCCTCACAACATCAACCATTGGAGTAGCAGTCTCAAGGCATTTACTAAGCCACTACCTGGCTTGCAAGGGTTGAAGTCACTAAAAGAGACATGATTTTCTTATCAGGTGGAACAAATTTGTGCTCACATAGAGAAGAGGTAGGGTTAATCTTATGTCTAACTTTTTTTTCACATAGCAGATGCAGGGAAATGGTCTGTATGCAAACTTCTTGTGCGACAGGTGAAGGAGTTTATTTCTTGCTGCTGGATAGAGATATAGCAGTGAGGGTGGTCACATACATAAGACACACGCTGAAAATCAGAACAAAAGAAAAGCACACATCAGGTCCAGAAAGGAAAAGCCACTAGTCCAGGACAGGCTGTGCAGAACAGTGCAAAGCAGTGTTCCAGGTTCAAAGCCACTCTTGGGCAGACACACAAAAGCAGCAAGCTGGGCAGGTGTGTCTTTCTCAATAAGCAGAAGGTTGCCCGGACCAAAGGGAAAAGAGGCTGTTAGGTAAAAGAAACAGTATATACAAAGTCACAGGAGATGGAAAGAGTTGCATGTTTATTTAGGAGTTTGTATATTGTAATTATTTTTTTCCTTTTTTTCATATATAAAAGCTATACTTGTTTTAAACATTTTTAATGGTGTGATTGTCAACTTGGGAGTTCTACTTCATGTCAACATAGGGGAATGGGGTATATGATGCAAGCCTATTACTTGATGTGTGTTAGGAAAAATTTTTTTAAACATGCAGGATATGAAATTAGACATGCTGATTAATTCTATGCCAGAATTAAAAAAGAAAACTATTCTAGAGCCCCTGATGTTGTTTAGACAGTTTAGACTACTAAAGTCAGTTCTATGAATTATTTATCTACATTGATCAAACATATGATTTAATCAGTTAGTTCACAGAATTAGTGAGTCCCACAATAGATGTCTAGATGGTAGAGAGCCAGAAAAACCAGTAGTTTCTCAGTTCAAGAAGCTGAAAACATCAGAACAAGAGGGACAAATGATAAAGTCCCACTCTAAGCAGATCAAGGCCTGGATGCTCCCTAGGGAGCTGCTGATGTAAATCCACATCAAAAGATTAAAGAAGCTGGAACCTGGTATCCACAGGAGACAGCAGCAGGCACAGATACAGGAGGAATCAGGCTCGCACACACTGATGGCTTCCTTCCTCTCCCTTTTTCTTGCAGCTGAGCCTGTAGCCTGTTGGACACTGTTCACATTCATGGTACATCTTTCCTCTCCTCTGTCACTGCCCAGATGCCAGTCATCTTTGGAATCTTCTGTAAGACACATCTAGAAGAGTGTTTTTCTAATTTACTAGATTTCTCTGTCCAATCATGTGGACAATCAGTATTAAACAGAAATTGCCACCCATCTAATAAGCAGCTCTCCCTTCTTTTTATTTACCTCGTATTAGTTGATGCTACTTTTAATGAAATGACACACGACTTCTGCGCCAGAGACAAGTGACTTTATTGCTGATGGCCCAGAAACACTGTCAGTACCATATCTAGGTCAGTTCACCTTGTCTTCCAAATCCTATAGGAGCAAAAGTAAAGTTGTTCGCATGGATGCTGCAGATAAAACAGTTTTCTTATCCCTCAGCTTGATAATTTATTTGTAATGAATGAAGTGAATTACTCAGCCATCTAGTATGTGGGGAAAAGGTAGATAGATCAGCACCAAACTAGGGAGAGAAGATTACTAGAACACAGCAAACTAGACAGATTCTCCTAAAAATAGACTAATCAACTTTTCTTGTTTTAAGAAGGCCTATATTTGTCTTTATTTCTTCTTTCATCTGTTGAAGGCAGAGGTAAGAGAAGATTAGAAGTTGTGCATGCCACATGAAAGACAATCAACAATGAATTTTATTTAATACAGAGAAAACTTGTCATTTGGGTTTACTGAGAAAAATCCACCATGTAAATCTACATCAGTCACTTTTCCATAACAGAGTCAAAGTCCTTGATTTGCACAATTTAAAGGAGGAGAGCTTTGTTTTAGTTCTTGGTTTCAGGCTTGGACAGTTGGCTCCAGGCAAGAACAGAATGAGAGGGGTGCAGTAAAGGAAATGGCGCTCAACCCATGGCATTCAGGGAACAGGGTAACTACTGAACTCATTGTAGATTTACCCGCTGATGAATTTAGTATCCTCACGATTATGTCAAATTCCAAACGCATGAGAGTTTTGGAACCATTTTAGATCTAACCATAACAATCTAGTACACAGTTTTCATCATGTGCTAGACTAACACATCAAAACAAAGCATATCTAATACTTGAATATGTTTGTGTTATAATAGTAATATTTGCAGCATGTGCTTTTCAAACAATGACATTATTCTATTGTTTCAGTCTTTTGCAATTTTTGAAAATTATTTTTAGAAAGTATAGAAAGAATGGTTATCATCAAGACTTCAATGAATAACAAATGCTAGAGGGGTTGTGAGGAAAAAGGAACACTTTTCCACTGGTGGTAAAGTAATAAACTGGTATAACCACTGTGGAAATCATTATTGAGATTCCTCAAAAATCAAGCATTAAATGTCACATTCAACCAAGTTATTTCTCTTCTATTTTGCCAGAAGAACTAAAAACATCACACCACAGTGATATATGTGCACCCATATTTATAGCAGCACAATTGGTAATAGCTAAGTCTTGGAAAGAATTCAAATGCCCATCAACTGAGAAATGAATAAAAAAGATGTAGTATTTTTATACAATGAAGTAGTACTTAGCTATAAAGAAAGATGGATCTCATTGAGGCTTTTATAGGTAAATGGATGCAACTTGAGACCATACTCATGAGAGAAGTAAGTCAGACTCACATGTGTAAATGTCGTGTTGTCTCCCTAGTGTGAAAAGTCAGAAGAGTAAATGAGATCCAGCGTGTAGAGTAGATACTATGAAATGGGAAGAAAGAGAAGGTGGGATGTGGTAAAAGAGAGGAAAGAAATAGCAAAAATATATGCATCTGTATATACAAGTTAGTCAGAATAGTTATACTACTAATTTCTGTTAGTGCATTGAAAAGAAAGACTTTTTCTTATATTTTTAAATCAATTTTCATGGTTATATCTTGTAATCTGAGCAGCTTTGAAGATGACAGTACACAATGTATTAACCACTGTTATTCTCCTACTAGCCTGACCTGAAATTTTGTATTAGTGTTTTAATTGTTTACTCTCTTTAAAATAAAAAGTATAGGAAACAGAAATTTAAAAGGACAAAGTAATTAAGTAGGATGAAATTGCATACAAAAAAGACTACAGAGTAATATATTTGGCTAGATTTAAAATGAATAGGTTTAACTGTACCTTAGATAATACATTGTTCTATGATAATGTGAATCAGTATATATTCAATATCTCAAATAATTTTTCAGTCATATGTATTTAATAATAAATATGTCCTCCAATAATATTCAAAGATATAAGTGCAACAATTAAAATTAAAATCATAGCTTCATAATTAGATATTTAAGTGATTTTTTTCTAAAATAGTATTATTTGGGCAAACCAAATGTGTGTGTGTGTGTGTGTGTGTGTGTGTGTGTGTGTGTGTGCATGTGCACAAACGTGTGAAGTAGTTTAGAAAACATAGACATAAGAGACAAAATGCATTAGTAACATATGCAAGTAATCAAGACCCTTGCTGATGGACATTACAGTCTTAAAACATCTATATTGGAAAATACCCTTAGCATATGTAAAAGAGGAGATTCATTCATTTATTTCTTTATTGGTACTGTGAGTTGAACTCAGAACCTTGCTCTTGCCAGAGAGCTCTGCATCACTGAGTTATATCCCTGGCCCTAAAGAGAAAATTTAATAATTTTTTAAGGTTCACTAGTGCTGTTTTCCTACATATTCATTAACCAATCTTCAATCAATCAATCAATACAGTACTTCTTTTTATTTTATTTGTCTATAAATAAGTCTTTTTATAGGCACTGTATGCATACAGATACAAGCACTACTAACCTCTTCACAAGCTGACATTCTAATGAAAGATGTCAGAAAGCAATCATGCATTCACTTATCATCATTTTAGAAAGTGTAAATCTGATGAAAAAGTAAGATAAAAAGATAAAAGATAAGAGAAAACTTCCTTTAGGTTTTATGTAATAGAGAATCCTTCTGAAAGGGGAAGATTTGAGCAAAAAGTGATGAAGAAAGCCAGATTAATCACTGCGAGAAAAGACCTAAAACCAGTGTGGCTTAAATAAACATAGACAGCTATAAAGAAAAGTCAGATCATAGGCAGTACATACTTTAGAATTTATTATTTCTCTAATTGTGGAAAATCATTAGAGAGTTTTGAGCAGGAGAATGATATCATTGCATTTCACACTTAGAAATTACAAATCTGGTAGTATGATGGCAAGCACACATATAGAAAAATGAGTTGTGTAGCTAACAAAATAATATAGATGAGAGATGTAAAAGACTTGGTCAAGTTGGTGAGTTTTGACAAATGATAAAAGTGACAGAGCACAACTGTGACATGGATGTGAATGTAAGGAGCAAAAAGGAAATACAAGATGATGAACTGAGTAAGTGCCAAACCATTTATCATGATGAGAGAACTTGGGGATGCAACAGTTAAAAGGAGACAGTAAAACATATTGACAATGGACATATTGATTTGGATAGGCTGACTGTTGTAGGAATATGGAATTTTTAAGTGGAGATGTTAAGTGAGCAACTGAATATATGAGCCTAGACTGAAAGGCAGAGTTTCAAGGCAATGATGTAAGTTGGGAAGTCATTAGAATACAGAGGTTACTGTGGGTTGAATATGGTTTGTCCTTTTTGAAGCTCATGTTGAAATTTAATACTCAGATATTAAGAAAAATGACTCTGTGACATATTTAATAGATGATTGGGAGTTTGTCCTCATGAATGTCTTTATTAAGTCACATAATTACTGTACTCATAGATTAGTGAATTAATGGTTATCTAGAGTGAAGTTGCTATGACAGCCAGAAGGGTGACATCTCTCTCATGTTCTGTCTTTTGCAGTGCATTTCCCCGGATCCGCTTAGGACTGAGCCAAGCAGAGTATCCCCAGATGTGGCTTCTCAAACTCAAGTCAGGAATGTGGGCCAAAATAAATGGCTCTTCTTTATAAGTCAGACAGTGGCATTGAGTCACTGGCAAAAGAAAATGTACAAGATCTTACCAAGGATCGAACTCAGGACCTTGCACTGATCAGGCCAGCACTGTGTCATTGAGCTATAGCTATAGCTTTGGCCCAAAGAGATGAATTATAAAATTACTGGGAAGAATAAGATCATTAAGGGAGGAAGGGTGAATACAAAAGAAGTTGAGAACTGAACCTGGAGACACTGTGACATTTACAGTGGCAAATAATTAAGAACGCCACAGAGGAACAAGTATAGCAGGAAGAAAAAGAATTGTTGAGCGCAGTGCCTCCAGTTTGGGGCTGGCAAGCTAAAACTCACATGGCAAGGCCCATCTGCTGCTTTGTGTTGCTTTCAGGCAAAAAATAGATTTTACATTTTTACATAGAAAAAAGAAGAATACTGCTTTTTTCACATGAAATTCAAATTTCAGTCATCATGCACCAAGTTTTATTGAAATAAAGTTGCATTCATTCATTTACACATTGTCTGGGGCTGTTATTATGCTATCACAACTCAGTTGAGGAGTTGAAAAGAAAACTATATGGCCTGTAAAACCTAAATATTTATCATTTTGATTTTTAAAAAACAACTTAATCCTCTTTCTCTGTATCACCTACAGAGATACTTTGACCAAGAGGTGTTGATGTAATGTGATGATTTCTTCAAGGTTTTAGAGGAGTGTTAGTGTTGACCTTTGGATTTGCCAAAATGCAAGGTAATTGATGGAATTGTTTGGAGGGAGTCCTGTAAATTGGAGGAGTGTGTGTGTGCGCGTGCGCGTGTGTGTGTGTGTGCGTGTGTGTGTGTGTGTGTGTGTGTGTGTGCTTGCATATGCACGTAGATGGGTATATTGGGAGCTTAATTGTGGTGGATTAAGGAAAAAATGAAAGCATAGAAAGTACAAGCAAATCATTTCAAAAACACTCTAAATGAAGTATGATTATATATATATTTATTTATATTTATATGTGAATGAAGTATAGAACAGCTCAAAACCAGTGCATGTCATATATATTTTATGTGTTATCATCATTAACTATAGTGGTAAGTAGATTGTAATGGTAGATACATTGTATTAACTTGAGAAGTTTAGAAGTTTAACTTAGGGACTCAGTAGAGGATCAGGGTCCTCACTTTGTAAATATCCTGAGCCTGGCTAACAGGCATGGAGACTGGTGTGAGTACTACACCTACCCTAGGGGTCAGTAGCCTCTGTACAATATAACAGAGGGAAAGAGGCTTATTTTCCTCTTTTTCTCTTATGGATTTTGCTGCCTTCTGCTGCTGTGAAGTGTTGCCTCTGTGCCATGCTGTTCTGTGTTGGAACCAGCTGATTATGGATAGGAACATCCCCAAACTGTGAGTTAAATAAATCTTTCCTTCTTTAATTTTGGGTATCATGTATTCTGTCTCAGCAGTGACAGAAAAGTAACTAAGTCACTGATCTAATTAAATGAAGGGTAACTATAAAGCAAAGAAACAACCATAAGTTTTTGTTTAATAGAGGTTTCTCTTCAATAGTAAAAGTATTTCCAGAGGTAAAATTAATTTCATGAAATTTGAAAACAAAAGGATGGACATAGTACATGACTTAAAAACAAAATAAAAGGTGATCAACAATGGTTAACATAATGCCTCTTGTTACCTTCAAAAGAATTGCTCATATCATCTGGCATAATAAAGTTGAACAAAAGAGTACAGAACAAAATTAATTTAAAAAAATTGGAGACATTATAGCACTTCAAAAGAAGATAATAGTCAAGCCAGAATGGGTATCATAGTGAATCTTATTATCTTCAGATTAGTTGCTTATACCCTCAGACTTCATACTATCAAACATTATAGATTCAAATAAAATTATTCAAGATGAGACAGCAATCAAACAAAACAAATAAAATCAATCAAAACAAGACCGTGAAAGCAATTCAGGGCTTCAAATCAAGTTAATAGGAAATAAAAAGTGGTTACCATGCTATACCGGCTGTGTTTGGAATAGCTGTCCATGCCTTCAAATCTAGTACAAGTGGACAAACTGGAATAGAATATAACCAAACTAAACAGAGCAAGAAAACAATATGGGTTTCAGATCATGATACAAGATTAACAATGGCTGCTGCCTTCCCTTTTTAGACATTTTCTCCCCTTTCACTCTCAAGTGTGTATTGTACATTTTGTATTCCACTAACTCCTTTAGTTTTTAAATTAGGGATGCAAGTTGCTACTTTCCTAAGTGATTGTGAACCTTTTTATCCCTAAGCAATATCTCAAGTTGTATCCATTTAACTACAAGAGCCTCAAGGTTATCTTTCTTCTTTTTTGGTTCCCTGTCACATAAAGTATTGTTTTCCCATCTTTGACTTTCAGTCCATAAATTCTCTTTAAGGTTAATTATATTATATAGAACAAATTGATGGACCCTATCTCCTGATCCACTCTGCTTGTGTTTCTTTTTATTGGTGTATCGAGGCCATTTATATTACTGATTATAGCCAACCTCCTCTGCCTCATCTCTGCCGTGCTATTTTTCTGCCTTTGGTTGTCTACTTTTCCCCTTCATTCCACTGTCTGCCCCTTTCAGTGAGCCTCCTCTGCTGCTGCTCCTGAAGCCATGGTCTTTTTTCTCTCTCTCTAGATTGTCCTTTAGTGTTTTTTGTGGGGTTGGTTTGGTGGTCATGAACTCTGCCAGTTTCTTTTTGGTAATGGAAGCATCTTGTTTCTTTATTAATTTTGAGAGATAGTTTTGCAGCATATATCAGTCTGGGTTGGAGGTTATTTTCATTTCAAGTAAAGACTTGGAATACTTCACTCCAAGCTCTTCTTGATTTGATGGTTTGTCTCAACAAGTCTGTCATGATTTTGATGGATTTTCCTTTATAGATGATCTGTTTCTTTTCTCTGACAGCTTTTAATATTCTGTTCTTGTGTTGAATTTCTGGGATCTTGATTAGTATATATCTAGGTGTAGATCTATTTTGGTTATAGCTGTCTGGAGTTCTGTGTGCCTCATTTATCTGAACATCATTTCCTTTTCCTATGCTTGGGAAGTTTTATTTAATTATTTATGTAAATAGCCTTTGTATTTCATTTGTTTTTGTCCCTGCTACTTAACTCACATTTTTTATTCTTAAGTTATAGATCCTCTTGTCATCTTCTAGCCTGTGTATTGTTACTTCCTGGTTCCCTGTTATTTTTATGAGATCTTTCCTTTTGCAATCACAAGTTGCAAACCTGTCTTCAGTGTTTGATAGTCTATCTTTAGTTACTTTCAAGCAGTTTTGCCAGCTTTCAATGGAGTTTTTAGTTTGCTGGTAATCTCTTTGAATCTGTTTCATGTCTTCTAAATCTTTTTCATATTCTTTATGAAAGGTTTCCCTCTTGTTTCTATGCTCCTCTACTCTTCCATCTATGTCTTATTTAGAGGTACTTAGCAATTCTTTTATTATGTTTCTTATATCTTCTTTTACCTGTAATAGTATTTCTGTTCTATGTTCTTTTATAGAGCTTCATGAAAGTGTTTCTTTATTGCAGTTGCTGTTACTTCAGAAACTGCAGGTGTGTAACTTGCGATCTGTTCTGTGGTTACATCTCCTGGGCCAGTATTGCTTGGGTTGGAGGCAAGAGACTGCCTTTTGCTTCCTTCTCTTTTCATGTACCTGGTTTCTTCCAGACAAGAGGACAGTGGGTCCCTGGCACTTCCTATATTGGGTATAATTACTCTGAAACATATGAGCTAGGGATTTCTGCTGTTTACTGCTTTTCCCAGTGTTCTGGTGATTATAGGAGTGTAAGCAGGGTGGGGAAGACTGGTCCCTCCCTTCAAGCTGGTTAATCACTGGGTGTTTTCACAAAGTTAGTTTGTGCTGGGTGGGCAGGGTTGGTTAGGGATAGCTTTAGGGAAACCTTGGCCTTGGCTATTGGACCATGCACAGGGTCAGGAGTCAGTCCAAACAATTTTTGCCAATCTACTCTGTTCTAGGGTTGGCTTATTGAAGCTGGCTGCAGTTCTGGTACCAGTCTTCTCCTGCCTGACTTCAAAATGATGCCTGACCAATCACCCACTCCCATGGGAAGCCTGAGTGTACCACACTCACCACCAGCCCGTGCAGTTCTCTGGTCTGCTGCTCCCCTCCACCACCATGTCTCCCCTCTGAGGCCTTCAGGCTTGCCAGCCACCAGCTTCATTGTGATCACGCATCTCTGGATTCCAGTGGTGCTTCTTGCACCAGTTTTTCGCATCGGCCCCTCACACTGGCTCAGGTGAAAGCACTGCTGGCTACTGCCTTGTGTTTAAGTTTTTCTTTTTGTTTTTAATTTTCTCTGTGGGCTTCAATTCTCACTTTAGATTCTTTCTGGGTTGCAGGGACCCAGTTCCAGAATGTCTTCTCCACAATGCTTTATTCCAGCATCTGGACTGTTTCTTTCAGAGAGGCTGTTACTCTTTTGCTGACTGCCCGGTCATCCCCACTACAGCCTAATTTGTTTATAAACTAAAGGCAAGCTGAGGGATATGAAAAAATATATATAGTCTTTCATTCTTTCAAACCAGTGGAAAGAAAGGTAACATCAGATACTAAATGCATTCTGTGACCTCATGGATATAACTTCAGCCAAGCATTGCAAAGCCTTTAATCATAATTTTCATGAAAATCTCTGTTGTAACAGATATCCAAGATTCTTCAAATTTCAGGAAGTCTAAACGTAGTAAGGTCATGAACTTGAAACTTCGTGATATATAGAGATATCTAGACATTAATGCTCTTTGGGGGAGAGCATTATAGGACTGAAGTTGTCAGAGAAGATCAAGCATTGCCTAATGAACCAAAAAATTCTCTATGAAACCTGAAACAGATTAAGTATTGAAGCACAGAACAATCTTCCACAATAATTGAGACAAAAATAATGAGTAGATAATATAAGAAAGTTAAATCTAGATTATATTAACCAACTAGATTTTTTCCTTATCACCAAATATTTATTGAATACCTGCTTGAATAAGGCATGTAGGTTATAAATAATTCAATACACTCTCTTCTCTGATGATGTGACAGTCCAACTAGCCTTCTCACATCCTAACATATAACATAAATCATCAAGGCTAATATTAAAGCTCAAAAGTGGGCAAAGCTATATATTGTTGTGACAGGAAAGCTTAAATTAGGATCTGGTATTTTTGTTTTGTTTTTCTTGTATGATCCTTCCCTACTCTCTGGAAGAGGCTTCACCATTTTCCGAAGACCTAAACTTTCTCTATATAAAATACTTAATGGGAGGGAGTGATCCCCAGTGAGCTCTATACCTTCTCAACCCCCAAAACCAGAGGAGAAGAAATTTGACCCAGGATTCACAAGTCAGAGCATTCTGTTTTCTGGACACAGTGACTGGCTCACAGTGAGCCAGCGAGACTCTGTGTTGAGCCAGATAATTTCTTTTTCTGCAATTTTATATATAAAAGTTGGGAGGAAAAAAAATCTTCTCTTATTTAAAATCTAGGGTTATATAATGTTGGAGACACATTTGTTCATGTCAGAAGCCATCTGAAGAAAGAGAAAGCAGTCAACATTCAGACACAGCTATGATGGGAGAGTGACAGTGTTGAGGGCACTGTTGTAGTCCTTGGTCTGCCTGCCAATCTATCTAGTTATATGAGCCAACACACTTCTCTCATTTCTCTTCTTTTTCTTCATGAGCTAATTTCATTTGAATCATTACTAACATACAGCTAGGGATCCAGTAACTATATATCTAAAATTACAATGAGTAATTCAGCTGTGAAAGCTACTATACAGTGCCTTGATGTTGTATACGATGCTGCATACGTAAGTTAGAGTCATGTTTCTGAGTTTTGATGATTTTAAGATATAAGGGAAATTTTTAAGATGCCTATTTTAAAGGACTAACTATGTAAGTCAGTAAAATCAGAGAGGCTCAGTGTATCTACTCAGACAGCAGGTCCCTAGAAGACTTGAAGCTGAAATATTCTACTTAGATTTCAATGACCTTTCTTCTACTTTGCTGTTCCAATGATAAATTTCAACACTGTCTGGGAAACTGTATTGCTATTACAGCCTGCAGTTATCACTGGAGAAAACATATCATCATATTAATAAATTCAATATCTAGATTACTCAAGGGCAAAGACAGAAATTTCTCCCAGGTGAATTTGTCTCATAAATATAGGGCAATGGAACTGCAAAGAAAAAGTGATTGAATGGAAAGAATACTTTTCAACATTCAATATTTCAATTGTACAAAGACACAACAAGCTGGTAGTTACTTATCACCCATCTTATTGCTTCTCTTAAAAACTGTGATGACAAATAATACATATTCCCTACAAAAAGTTCTGGCAATTTTTGGGTCATTGAACCTCAGTGTCATGCATCCAATCAAATTAAAGGTACAGTCTCTTAATCAAGCTGGCCAGTGCCATGTACTTAAAAAGCTAATTTGAAAACTCAATTTTGTTCTCCAGAGATACCTGTGGTAATATTTGAGATAATCTACAAAGTTTCTGCAGGCAGTAAGGAAATGACTATCAGATTAAAATATCTTTAGAGAAAATACTAAAAATTATATGTAATGAATTTTAATCACCATGGAATGATATTCTAGAAATAAGATTTATAAAAAACTCTCAAATACATTCTCATAGAAATAAAAATAGCAAGACATCAGTATCCACTATAAAAATGATAGCTAAAATACAATTTATAGATCAGCTGGGAAAGAGACAGTATCTTCTCTTGACAGTATCTTCTGTTTTTCTTATAAATCAATGGTCACTATCTCTGTCTTTACACTAATGTGTGTCTGTGTGTGCCACAGCCACGGTGGCAGGAACAAGCTTTTGGAATGAAAGCCTCCATCTCGCCTTCATGTAGGATTTTTATTTTTTTTAAACGGAACACAAAGGAGCAGAGAACAGAGTAGTGGATGCCAGGAGTAAGGCAGGAGAGGTTGGGAGGGATAGGTCAATGGGTCTAACGTTTTAGTTAGACAAGATGAGTAATTCCAGGAGACTTATGGTGTGATATGATGATAACAGTTAACAATATTCTATTTTTTATTTGTCTTTTTGAGACTGAGTTTTAATATGAAATTCAAGTTTTATCCTCAAACTCATTTTGTAACCCAGGCTGGTCTCGAACTCACAGAGAACCTCCTGTCTCAGGATCCCAGGTGCTAGGATTATAAACCTGTGCCATCATGCCAGGCTGTATTTTGTTTTCAAAAGTTGTTGAGAATAGATATTATGTTTTTATCATAAAAAATGTTCAACATTTGAGGTAGTGCATATGCTAATTAACTCAATTTTGCTTTTCCATCATGTGCATATGTTTCAAAACAACCAGTTATATAGTAAATGTATACAGTTTTTCTCAAATAAATGTTAATTCAGTTTGAAAAGTGCATTAGTATTGAACTAAGAGTTTTCAAATTTATTCTCACTAGTTCATCCTGGACTTTTACTTAGAAAAGAACAGAAAACAGCATGAGGAAGAAATCTCTTTATTTTCTTTGTGCTGATGAAGAGGCAAATAGTAAGCAAATAGAATTATTTTAAAAAATCTCTTGAAAGAGTCTAGATAGGATATAGGAAGACAGAAACAAATTCAGAGGGAATAGCCGAAAGGAATTTTAGCCTTTAGAAATATGAGATTAATTCTCACCTCCTGTCTATTATCTCCTATAGAGATTTAGTGCTACTTTTGGTCCCACTTATGCCCCTTCATAAATAATTCTTATATCTATCCATTTCTCTTCACTGCATTTATAAGCACCCAGTCTACACTGCCAAGCTATCACCTCTCTTCCCTGGACACTTACTGGAGCACAGGACTGTGTTATCTGCTTCCAACCCAGGTGCCTCAGAAGTATGTGTCAGAGCTGCCTTGTTCAAATTCTAGGGTTATATATCTAAAATTACAATGAGTAATTCAGCCTGCTGTGTTCATTTTTCTGTTCCATATTCATAGATAAATTGATATCTTGAAATGGGGCACAGAGAATATTTAGACCACAGAAACTGTAAATTGCTACAAATCCGGGCTTTTTAAAAATAGCTTCTAGAGAGCTGATAGCTAAACAGTTACTGACAAGCCACTGCTTATATTGCATGTTATACACAGCCATAACAGTGATACTCAGAAAATATAAATAGTACCATTGTTAAAACCTACAGTCATTGCAGGTTTCAAGATATGCTCACATGATCCAATATGTCATCCATATACAAAGCATATACTAGTGCCCAAGACTGTAATTCTTGCCCTATATTCTAGAGTGCATCTCTTAAGTTGGTCACTTGAGAATGAACTGTTCCTCTTCCTGTTCATCCGCTCAGCCTCTGTTCCTTTTCTAGGAGCATGCTCATCCACTTGCACGTGGGTTGAACTCGTGCTTTGGTGACATCTTCCAATTTCACACTGGAGAAAATAGACATCCTATACTGAAGGGTACCACCCTCCTTCTACAGAGTGACCAAGAATGGCATCCCTTTGCTGCTTCACTCTTACCAGTACATATTTTGTCATTGAAGTCCTTTGAGCCCCTTCAAGGAGTTTACTGTTGTTCGGAAATTACTTTTTATTATTTAGAAATCATAAATGTTATAGAAAGTGATTTTAATCTTTAGTTGAAAGGCCTGTAGAATGTGTGAATTTTACAGGCTATCTTGAGATTTTCCCACTGATAGAAACCAACAGTCGTCATTGGATATAGATCAAAATTGGCAAGACACTGATATTAAAGCATCTTTTCTTATATATCTGTTTACTTATTTCTCCCTTACCTTTGAAGTGAAATTCATGCTTTCTGGAATTAATATAAATTGATACAGCTGTTATGTAAAACAGTAAGACAGTTTCTCAAAAAATTAGAGAGAGAAGAACTATATGCTACAGTTTCACTTCTATATTCAAAGGAAATAGTTTTAGTATGTCAAAGATATAACTGCACTTCATTTACAATGACCAATATGTGGAATCCACCTAAATATTCATCAATGGATTAATGTATTAAGAAAATATGGCACATGTACACAACAAACACTATTTAGAAAAGAAGATAATCCTATCATTTGCAAAATCAAGAATGAATTTGGAAGATATTATGCCAAGTGAAATAACCTCATCACAGAAAGACAAATGCTGCATGACCTCACTTTTGTGTGAAATCTAAAAATAATTGAACTCATATTTATTGATTATAGCTTCCCAACCTTGGGTTTCAAAGCCCCTGCTCCCTCTGCTAAGAATTACTCAATCCTGGCTTTCAAAAGGTGATCGTCATCATTTGATGCAACATGGAGGGGGCGTGCTCATAGATACCTTTGTACACTTTCGGTTTGGTCGATGAGGATGTTCACTTGTTGCGATAGCTAAGTTTGAGTGTGAAGTACACAGGATTAAGGAATACCTGAATAACAGATAAGACATTATTTCTAGATGAATCTTGTGAAGATGTTACAGAGAAGATTGGGCCCTAAGTCAGTGCACTGAGAAGGGAAGGTCCACTGTTCAGATACAGTTCAGCTATCGGGGAGCCTATGTAGACAAAGAAGCAGGAATAATGTGATTTTCCTTTTTCTTTCTCCTTTCACCAGACCATATTCCTCTTACAAATACACTCTGTAATTGTCTGAGTCAATTTTCCTAATAAATATTTAGTCAAATATCTGTATATAGCCTACTTATTCTATTTCTCTGAAGATCTTTGGCAAATATTTATGTTCTCAAGAATACATTTGTAATGGAAAATTGTATGAAGTTTCCTTAAAAACTAAAAATAGAACTATCATATAATCCAACTGGGTTATACCACACCTGGGTATAAATCGGAATGAATCAAAGTCAGCGTAACACAGAAATACCTGTGCCCTCGCGTGTCTCACAGCTCTATTCAGAGTAGCCAGGATATAGAATCAGCCATGATATCCATTGATATAAGAATGGATAAAGTCATATTGCATATTCATCCATAAAGAAAAATTAAATAATGCCATTTGCCAGAAAAAAGATGAAATTATATATTATAATGTTGAAAAAAGTAAGACAAACTCAGAAAGACAAATATCGTATGCTTTCTTTCATATATGGGATCTAAAAAAGAAAGGATGACAAGAAAATTGAAGAAACTCTATTGAAAAAAAAAAAAAAAAAGAAACCCTGTTAAGAAAGGAAAAGCGGCCCAGCAGGAAAGGAAGCTAACAGGGAGGGTGGATAGGATCCAAGCATATTACATATGCATATGGAAATGTCCCAGTGAAATCCATTATTTTTATAATTAATATGCAGTAATATAATAAGAATTAAAATAAGTTTATGCTGGGAAAAAGGGAATGTAGAAGAAAAAGAATTAAGCCAAGGATAAAAGAGTAACACATCTCTGAAGTTTCTACTAGTTACTAACCTTTCCTTATCAACAGAAAGGTGGTCACTGAATTATTGAGTGACTGAACCAAGGGCTGTGGTGCTTAAACCCTGCTAGCTGTAGTGGGATTCTGCAGCTTGGTAGCAGGTCTCTTCTTCAATGAGCGAGTGTCAGGGATGCAAAATTTCTTTTTAGTGTTGGGAACTGTTCCTTCTTTTTACTTTTTACATTTTTATCCTACAGAGGTGGTTCAAAACAGACCTTGAAGAAGGCAGCGTTTAAGTTTTCATTCACTTCCTTCCTTAACATCTCTTCTAAGAGTCTCACTTATTTTTCCCGTGTTAGATTTTCACATCTTGCTTTCCTTTTCAAGCTGACTCTAGTGATACTTGCAGCCTAAAGGGATGGGAAGATGTTTTATATCTGCCAGCAAGTGAGTTCCAAATATTAGTGTCTCAATGGCTATTCATTTAAATTGGGTTAATTCCAAATGTTAATATAAACATATACTCACGTACACACATAAACACACACAATACCAACCACAATGTGTAGAAAAGTATTTTGCTGTTTAGTCATTATGAAAAGCACACACACATTCTCTCGCTCTGTCTCTCTCTCATACACACACACTACACACACACACACACAAAAAAAAAAACTCACATTTTTTCTACTAGCCTATAGGAATCCCTACTCTTTTCCTAATGTTCATCAGTTGGATCCATTCTAACTAGGTTCAAGAATATAGCACTTAGGTAATTACTATAACCTCAAATACAAAAGAAAAATCAGTTAATTGTATCACATGTATTTATTAAGCACTTACTACTCTAGGGGCCATGGAAATCTGCAAGGAAATGTAAGACATCTAAGTCATGTAGGACCTTAGCATGTATAAAACAGTAGCAGGCAGAATATAATTGTTAAACTGTCTGACACTGACACAGGCGAATAAATGTAGTGAGAATTTCAGAGAAGAAGAAGAGCAATGAGACCTGGCCATGTCAAACAGGACTGTAGGAGTACAGAGTTGAACTAGAAAATGAGGAGGAAGTTCCTGTTCTTGATCTAATAAAATGAAGAGTTATTTGGTACACAGTTTCAAGGGCTATAATTTGAAAAGCAAACATAAAATTCTTATGTCTTAACACCTGCAAAATGTCCTACTATCATGAATTTTGGAATCTTCTCCAATGACAAAGGCTTCCAGTTGTTCCCTATAATCTGTTTCATCTTTTTTCTCAGTAGTATACATCTTGATTTTTACTAAGGTAAATAGCTACAAACAATAAAGAACTTGTCTCCTAGAACTTCTTGCTACAAATAAAGATATTTAAGTAAATTCTAGTTGCAAGAATATTTCTTGTAAGCAAAAGTAGTGAATGCAACTCCAAAGGAGTGTTCCAAAATGAAGTGGGCAGGTCCTTAGTAACCTTCCTGTTACTATGCATACATGGCTTCAGGGACTTGTCTTGGTTACTTTTCTCTCATTGTTGAGACAAAATACTTGAGGCCAAACATAAAGGAGGGAAAGGTTTATTTCTTACTTACAGTTTTTGGAGGTTTCAGTCCATACTCAGCTGGCTCCAAGGCAGAATGGCGTGGCACGAGGGCAGCAGTTCATGGTGCCCACAAACAGCAAGAGTGAACAGGGCAAAAGAGAGAGGAAAACACACCTTCTTCCCTCCCTTATATTATATGCCAGCTCCACCCTTGAGCACCAATCAAAATCCCAGCACTGGACAATGAACCAATCACAGATGCTATATTCAGCCACCTCCATGACTGCATGAGGTTTGGGGGCCACCTAGACACAAACCATAACAGGGCTCTAGAGCCTCTTGAACAGTGTGATGACCCTTGGGAAGAAAGGCAATCATCAGGAATGATAAGAAAATGATACTAATTTCAAAGGTGGATGTAAATAATGATGAGTAGTTGTACAGTTGTACTTAAGCAATGGTGGTTATATAAAAATCACTTGATAAATATTTGTTGACTTAGATTTAGATTGAACGTGATTTGGGGCATAAGGGCCATATGTTTATTCATGTTCATGTCAGTACATTGAAAAGAGACCAGACTTGGAAAGATCACATCTATCTAGACTATATCAAAGTTCAGCCAACAGAGTGTTAGTAGCTTAGTGAGATGAAAACTAGAGAAATGTCCTGGAGGGGACTTAGAGAGTGGATCTCGAGATCCATCATTGAGCTGAGAGAGTCAAGTGTCAGCTAACAAAAATCTAAACAAATTAGAGGCTAATGGAAAAGCATTTATGTTTCTCTTTTATTGAAGAGTGAGTGTGAATCATTAAAGACCTGGTAAGATATTTTGGACAGGGTGCTTTCCTTAAATTACTAGGTAATTTGCAAAAGAGGTGACACTCATGGAATCAAATACATTTTCTTGGTTCTCTTTATTCATTAATTAATTTCTTCTTCTATTTTAAAGAGCATGGTGTCCTGAGCCCCTTACATCGTTAGGAGAATGAGGTGGAGGAAATAACAATAAAAGTACAATTGGGAATAAGAAACTGTAAGCTTTGATGGGAAGATGAGGTGAAGAGGGCAAGAAGTCTTTTGGAGGCTGAAATCACAACGCCAGATCAGTGAGCTGTGTGAGGTAACGCGGGCATCAATGATTAGGTTGGAGACCTGAGATGGGGCCAGCAGACCAGGGAAAAGCATAGAATCACCAGGACCTTTAGGCCACTCTTCCAGATTTATTTCATTTTTTTTTTCAGTTTGGTTATTGGTGTCTGTCTGATTTTTTTTCTGTATTAATGAGCATTACTATAGTATGTTATCTATGACAGATCTTTAATATGTGTTAAGTGCCAGTAGAGTAGACATGTGTAGAGATTTTCAAAAGAAAAGAGCAAATTTTCTTTTACCTAAATTTATTGGTAGAATTTAGGTATACATAATGCTCTCACTCATCACAGGAAATTTGTGTCTGTACACGCTATATCTTTATTTCTCTTTTTTTCTTATTTCCTTTCCCTTCCTTCAAAGCTCCTTCTCTTTCCATTCATAAAGATTGTTTTTCATTTTATCCTTCTTTTCTTTTCCTCCTTTTCCCCTCACTCCTCCCTAGTTCTCCTTTCCTTTTGAACAGTTTCTTCTTATTTCACAATATTTATTATACTTTTTGGTTCTTAATTATTCAGTTTCTTACATCAGAGAGATAATGTGATATTTACACCCACGTGTCCCATTTATATCACCTAAAATTATGGTCTCAGGGGCCAACCATTTAGCTATAAATGTCTCAATTTTATCCCTCTTTGTGGCTGAGCAATACTATATTATATTTTTAAAATCTCTTTTTTTAATCCATTCATCACTTGATTGATATTTGGATTGATTCCAAGATTTAGCTACTGTAAATTGTGCGGCCATAAGCATGGATATGTATGTATCACTGTGGTATGGTGTTTTTAATTCTTTTTGTAAGATATCAAATAGAGAAAGAGTTGGGTCAAATGAAATTTCTAGTCTTAGTTTTTTGAGGAATTTCCATGCTGATTTCCACAGTGGTTGTACCGGTCAACACTCCAATCAACAGTGGAGATGTAAGAACAGATTTTCTTAATGCTCTATTTATGAAAGTCATTTCACTTGTTTAGATTTAAGGAAAAACAGTTGTGTGAGATTTAACAGTCTTATTTTACAAGTGTATAATGTAGGAGTTATAGTAAACTCTGAAAATTAAGAAAAATAACAGAAGTAGAAGGATAAAGCATAAATATGAAGCGAATTTATCAGCTAGTATATATCATTTTATTAATTAAAGGCAGGTCAACTGTATTCTTCTATGCATAGCAAAGTACAGAGAATTGAATTGAGAGTCCCAGTTTTATTCTCTGTTTCCTGTAATATTCCTCTATTACCTGTGATAAAGTGAAAGCTAAGGATCATTTGAAAGAGAAAAATTTGTGAGGAAGGATTTTTAATCCCCAAATGATGTCTTAGTGAAAATTACTCAGTTCATTTCAATGCTATGAACACAAAATCAAACCTCTTTTCTTTTAAATATTCATTGGCCTTCATTGTGTTAAGTAACCAATTTCATGGTGGCTAAAAAAACACAAGCAATGGTTGTTCCAAGAAAGCAGGGACAATGCATGGAAATTGAGGGTAGCAAGTAATTGGATTTAGAAAGCCGTAGCAGACACATTTTTACGTTAGAGTTCCATGCCTTTCTGAATGGCTGCCTCATTGGCCAAACTGACAGAGAAACTCCATAGTATGAATCCGTGTCCACTTTGGCCTAATCAAGTACAGCCAGAAGTAGGCTGTACTCTGGTCACAATTCCCAAGAGTTGTTCTTGTGATCCTGACAGGTACAGTATGAGGTTAACTATTATACTGTTAGTACTCATTCTCCCCTCCCCACAAAAGATGCTTATTCTCTTCAGTGTGTTCCAGAAGAAAATGGTAAATAAAAATACAAGAAATTTTCATTTACCCCTTGTTCTGTCTTCAAATAATATCTTGCAAATCCTGTTACCCATGTTATTCTGTAAAAGGAGTAAGATGCTTCTATTAATTAATTTAGGGTATTTGCTTTGGAGAACAAAGTCAGAATTGAGTATTTGGTGCTAGATAATTTTAAAGCCAATGGGTAACTAAAAATGGACAAACTTTTGATAGCAGCTGTAAGTAAGGCCTGTGATGTATTTGTGTTTGTACCTATCCTGATGCAGGGATAGGAATGGGAGTTCCCATAGCAATTTAACTGTAATCAATCAACTTCTCAGGCCATATTGAGAGACAAGACGGACCAGGGATTTAGCTCAGTGGCTCATGCACTTGCCTGGTAAGCGTGAGGTACTAAGTACAATTCCAGGTACAAAAAAAAAAAAAAAAAGTAGCACAGAATGTCTGGTCATCTTGTGGCTATATTTTCAAAAAGAATGAATAGTTATTTTCTATAGTTTTAGAGCATCTGTCTTGCAAAAGAATTCATCATATTTTGGATTCTCTGTGTTTAATACTGAAAACTCAAACTAAATCTCTATTATGATCACTTAAATTGATGAAAGTGAATACAGAGTCGGGATTTGCATCACTGATAATCATGTCAGCTAAAGCCTTCTAGAATCTGGATGAGGGACATTTAGGCCAATGTGCACAGAACCAGTTTCTTCAGGCAAACTAAGTGTAAATTTTAAAAGACATGCTGCATTTTTTCCTCTTATTTTTGACATTCACAGATCATCTGTGAATTTGAAAACCACTACCACTAAGATTTAAACAGTTTCTGGCAGCCAGGATTGTTTCTCTTAAAGTTAGGAACTGCAGATGACGGTGATCTAAATTAATCACACGTGATACAGTCAAGAGTACTGTGGAGATAACACTTTTAAATTGAGGAAATTATTACGCATCAAGAAACATGAAATTACAGTCAAATTTTTTAACCTCAAAAATTAAAATATGTATCATTTCCAAATAATTAACTGAACATTTAAAACCTTCTGAATCTTTGAAAACCAAAGAATTTGATTGTTTTAGAACAGCACAAAACATTTTAAAAATGTGTTGGAAAGAAATCTTTGCCCTTCCTATCCTCTGAAATTATTAGCAGTTGAATGCTTTTAAACTAAACTGTTGAACAAAGAGAAAATGTTTTTTTTTTAAAAAAGTACTACTTCTTGGATTTTATTTTGTTTTGAATTTAATTCATTTCAAATAAAATTGCCTACAAAATATTAATATTACATGGGAAATAGGATTTTACTGGATCTCAGTCCAGTGGAATTACAATCAAATTCACAACAGTGACAAGACACAGGCAAGGAAAGGATAAAAGGATAAAAATTCATTCAAGGGTAACATAAGTAACAATGCAGTAATATGGACAGCAGTAATTTTACAGTTATCATTTAGGGCACATGAAATAAAAGAAGACGCATATTTTCTTGAATTTAAACAGCAAAAAAAAAAGTAGTTTCTTTTTTGTGTTTCTGTACTGACTTAAAGTAACAGCTTTACATTCCAGCGTTTCTGAGTTGAAGTAACTAAGCAAGTATACTTGCTTTTATTGTCTGGTATATTTCCTCTGGAGATTGGATGTATGGAGTGAGATTTAGTGTCATATTCTATTAAGAATGTTTATGAGCCGGGCATGGTGGCTCACACCTGTAATCCCACACTCCGGAGGCTGAGGCAGGAGGATCCTTGCGAGTTCGAGACCAGCCTGGGCTACAAAGTGAGCTCAAGGCCAGCCTGAACTGCATAGTGAGACCCTGTCTCAAAAAGATAAAAAGAAAAAAAAGAATGTTTATGATATGTTCCAAAACTTACCATTTCTTCAGAGACAAGGCAAAAGCTATTAAAAAGAAGAAATAGCAATTTCATGTAACATCAGAATATATGTTTTCCTTTTTAAAGATCAGTACATGTTTGTGATACATGAATGCATCATTGCGAGGAGTTGTTGCACACACATACGGCATTTTTGTCCTTTTCACTTTGCATGCCCTCCTCTCCATTCATAGATCCCCTTCTCATCTTCAACAAGTCTGCACTCTGTTTCCCAACTCTTTTCCATTGTTCTCCTTAAATTACTTTTCCTTTGGATCTCTCATATAAGAGAAGCCATTCCACATTTCATGTTCTGTGTCTCATTTATTTCTTTGCCGTATTCTCTCTCTCTTTTCTTTTTGCTATGCATATTTCCTTTTCTCTCAACTCACGGAATATTGAAATTTTATAGAACAAATGAATGTTGTTAAGTAGGTTAGGAATATATCTATGTTTCTTGACCTTGAGCATACCCTGGCGTGAGACAATGATTCCATCATATTGGTTGCCTCCAGAACTTCCAGTGTACTTATAACCAAATTTGTGGCTCAGTAGGCTCACTGCCATAAGAGTTCTTTATATTCTAACTCCAGATATTGGTGGACCATGTATTATTTTGGGGAAAAACAGCTGACTCGTGTCCTTTTTGGAATAATTAGAAAGTCATCATTCTTCTCCTTAGACAGGTTTGTCATATAAATGATTAGAGAATATTTGCCAGGTGTTGTGATAGATGCCTCAATTCTCAGCCTCAGAAGTCTGAGGGAGGAAGATCACCTTGAGTTCAAGGCCAGCCTTCACTACATAGTGAGGCCTTGTCTCAAAGAAACCAACCAATCAAACCAAAAAAGATAAAATAAAAACCAAATGCTTTTCATTTGAAATGCTATATACTCTCCTAAGTGCTTTCAATTTTCTTGGTATAACAATCTTAATTTATAGGCTATTTCTCAGAAAGACTTTAGCTAGGAAGTACATGTTTTAGCTACTCAAGACAGGTATACAAGAGAACTTGAACAAAAGGGGTTCAGGAACTACAAACATGTCTGATATCAGCCTGTAAGTGAAGATACTATGCGTTCTTATGCCATATTTTCCAGGCAGTCTCACTTTGTAGCTCTAGTACCTATATTTTAGCTAATCTGAAGCTTTTACCACTTCCTTCTACTTAATTTGCTAATTGAGTCCTAATTGAGTTTTCTTCTAGGTAGAAAAGAATATAACAGAGCAAATGGAACTCAGAACAGTGAAAAGAATCTCACCACTGCTGGCATCGTGGATGCCCAAAATAACTGGATCTGTTCCAATATTGGCAAACACTTTAAAAATAAAATAAATGGGGATCAACCAACACTTCATTTGTCACTCTCTCAACAGCCCAAGGCAGAGCTCTGTTTTGCCACTACATTTTCGCAGGCAGTCAGTGTTTCCATCACATTTGTTTCCTTGACGGTTCAGGTGGCAGCTGCCTTGCCCTTGGCTCGCAGCTTCTCTCAGATGCATCTTCCAGCCAGCGACTCACAGATTCAGGATTTCAAGCAAAATCAGAATTTGCATTAGAAAAATATTTAATTGAAATGGAACATATGACTTATGAAGTCCTCCAGGCAGAACTGAGCATAAATAATTCTAAAGAGCTGCTTATCCTTTTTGAAACAATTATGTATGCAAAGATTCTGAGTTGGCATATGTTCAATCTAGTGAAGTAGTGAAATGTGTAGTTGTATGATTAGCTTCCTTACGCTTCCTCTAAGGCCATGTACCACTCAGTTTTTAAGATGAGATATGGGTGTGTTCCTGGGCAAATCACAATCACAGAGTGTCATGAACAAAATAAGAATCACGATTTCTTCTCTGATCATAGTAGTTTCAGATGTTTCTGAGATTTGATGTAACAATGTGTGTGTGATATTCTCTATTCAGGTATTTTAAAAAATATTCCATAACAAAATATTTTACAAATATGAAAAATGAAAAGTCATCTTCTGCATATACTTATAAGTAATAAGTTACAATTATAGAAAACAATATGCAAAGTATATTTTGCATATACTTTTGCATAAGTATAGAGCATTAGAACAGGTACATCTCAACAGATTTGTCTTCAGGATACTCACTTTAGTATTATTTTGTACACATTAATTAAAAATGCTGATACAGAATTTCATAGGTCCATGGCAGTGTGGGTCTCAGGTATCTGGATTTTCATTTAGCGCTTTAAGCCTGCCATTTGTGAAAACTATACCCTCACAGTTCCTTGTAGTTATCATTATTAAAATCTTTTGGGTGGAAAAAGAGATTGCTTCTGGTTAGATTGAAGAACTATTTTCTACAAAGCCCAGGAGTACCTAAGCTACAACTAAAGTAGTCTAATGTTTGTGATTTTCCCTGTCTTGTGCTCTCTTGTTACCAAACTTTGACACAAAATTTGTGTTCCTCTCTGTTATGCATCAAAACCATTGCTCTTAATCTCACCACAATGTGGTTCGTGTAGACTTGGACTTGGTCAACTATACTTTAGTTCAGATCTTGCCTGAATACTCAATAGGTTCATCTACTTCACCTCCAAGTATTCGTTGTGTGCATTCTATGTGATAGCACTCTTTCTCAGGATAGCAGACAATAGTTAGAGTTCCTTTCTTTATGAAATTTGTACTTTACAGAGATGTAGTTGATACATATCTACTTATAGCAACCTTTAGGCTACTTGCATGTCTTGGCTATTGTGGATCATGCTGCAATGGATGTGGAAGGTAGATAGAAAACCTTGGATAGTAATGACTCATCTAGTTGTGAATTCCACTTTCAGTTTGCACCAGTCTAATCTAGCACTGTCATGGCATTCAAGACCTGACAATCCTACAGCAACTATAGTCATAATGTACAAAAGAAGGTACCCATGTTACATAAATTGTTTCTATCCAGAATTTATGCTTAGAAAACCTAGAGAAAAACCTAATCATTGGTAGTTTCCATCATTGTTCTGATGCTTCTTTTTCATTGAACATAAATCTTTAAAATCCCAGAATATTGGTTTTTTTTATTCCCAACTGTGCAAGCTTGTAGTGATCAAACTTGACCACTAGATGGTGGCTGTATATCAGTACTGTGAAACAGTAATAGTTTTCTTTGACAAAGGAAACAAAGAATAAATTCATTAAAGAAACACAAAATATATGTGCATTTAAAACTCCTTTGTAGAAACATCAGCAAAAGAAAAAAATACAAACGGTATCACATACAGTTGTCTTCTTCATTTAAGTTTTTATGTACATTTTTTTCTTGAGAGATTTTTGGCTTAATTTAAAATGGTCTTGAAATAAGCGGGCTAAGGGGTAAATCTCACAGGTTCAGAGATGGTAACACTCAAGGGAAATTATTCTTGTGAGCGCAGAATTAGGAGGAGATTATCTGAGGTGGAGTATCTCGACTCTCCCCTTCATTTGTGGTCTCTCCTATGATTGGCTCTCAGCTGACATGGAGAAGGTTCTTTATAAATGATTGGATCATCACTGCTTACATTCTTACTGGCAGATTTCAATCTTGAGTTAGTATGATATTGAGAGTGTTTCATGTTTTGGGTGAAAGGTACGAAAATGATCCACTATGACTGTACTAAGGTTCTGTGATAACTGGAAAAAAACTGACTATGTGAGTTTTGTTTACTAGATAAATTGAACGTCTTCAGATAGAAATCTGTGCCTTTACCTAAAGTGTGACACTTATTCTGGAAAATCATTGCTTCATTTTTGATTCAAATGAAAGGAACAGAAAAGGAAAAGAATAATCTTTTTCCTTTGTTGCGGGTTGGTAACTGGTGGTCAATTTAAACACCAGCTGAACTGGGTCTGTGTGGTACTAAGAGTAGATGATACAGCTGAGGAAAGTTGCCATCATAAAAAGGAGACCTAGAGAGGAAGCAGCAGTGTGTGGATTCTCCTAAAGTGTTGCTGGTTGGAGCCATTGGTACTCCTGGAGGAGCCTGTCATGCTGGCTCCCCTGATACGAACTCAGACATGACCTCAGGACCTTGTTGCTGAGAATGGGTACAGTTCACTTTGGGGATGCTTTAGTCTTTACTTTGATCATCACTTCCTGGCTCTGTAGGGGAAGATGTCGATGTTGGATCTCCAGGAAAAGATTGTTCCACTACCTTCCTGATATGAACACAGCTGTTCTCATTGTTGGAGAAGCTCAGTACCTCATTGTCACTGACAATGACTGTGATACTTTTGGGGTGAGCCCTGGTCCTTATTTTGAGCATCACTGCTTGAGTCCAGTACACAACCCGCAGCCTGCTAGCACACACCCTTCACCTCAATGGCACAGACTTTCTAGCTTCTACCACTGATCTTTGGGCCTTCCCAGCACAGAACTGTGAAACAGACTTACATGAATCATTCTTGTGGGCTCTAGGTCATCAGCCAGCTGGATTCATGAAGGCTATTGCCATGGGATACGTTGGCAGATTTTCTAGGTCTTTAGTGTTGTGGACAGATTTCTTGCAGTTTCTTTGTATTTGACTCCTTGGGTGACCATATAAATAATGTGTCCTGTGTATAATTGTTCTCCTTGTCACCTCTGACTCTAGCACACTTTTTCATTTTCTTATGGCAAGAAATGAAAAAGAAATGATTTCTCTTTCTAATCACACAGGAACATACATTTGGTAAGGGTAACAAATGTACATGAATTTCATTCATGTTTACCTTTTATTAAAAATGCCTTCAAGTTTTTACCATTTCTAGACGTGGGTCTCTAATACTATTTTAGTTATGGACTGAAGGAAACTGAAGCTTAGCAATGCTTTCAGACTAAATTTATAGCAGTGCTAACGTAAGCAGTTGGAATTAGTTTCAGATTTTAGTTTTGGGATTTTCATATCTTTCTTTCTTATGCCACTGCCTAGTTACGCTAATAGGAGTTCATTAGGAAAGGTGGCTTTGGGGTGAAAACTAGTTTTATTTAGCACACCTAGAAATGGCATTCTAATAACAATAACTCTGTTAATAGCCTTCTCCTTACTCATGACATAGAGAAGTTCTGTAATTATTAGGCTCTCTGCTCCAGGCCATTGACAATGAGCACATGAGCATAGGTGTTACTATTCTTGAATGGAGAATTAATAATTAGGTATTTGGGAAAAGGGCAATGCCTTGTCAAATGACAATGTGCTAGCTTTTATATCACCGTGTGCAGCAGTGGGAACATTCCTAGTGCCTTCTTCTAATCTAAAGATTAGTTGGTGAGTTTGCCCTTTTCCTTGTGAAGTATCTGTTCTTTTGAAAAACCACTGCTGGCATATATTAAGAATTTTTTACATCTTATTAAAGATTGTTCACTGATATTTGGAGGGTCCTGCAGCAACCTGCCACAGTTTTATCAGGCAAATTGTAAATTTATTTAGAGAGAAATAGTGTTATATGAAGAGTTCTTCAAAGCCATTAAAAATTATACTCTCACAGTGAACATCTTTGCCATTGAAAAAATGTCTCTGACTCTTTTTCTCCTTCTTTTTTAGTATTTCTAAATAATACTTAATGCCATTTGTCAGTCTTTCTCAATTCTTTTCAAAAATTAAAGGACAGAGAATAATCCTAATTCATTTTATAAGTCTAGTTTTACTTTTATGCCAGAGACAGCAAAGAGCACTTCAAAAAATATTAAAAGCCAGTAGATCTTGTGAAATTAGATGTAAAAATTCTTAATTAGGCACTAGCTAACTGAATGCAACAGCACATTAAAATGATCACACTTTATGATCAAGTATGGGATGCAAAGATGAATCAACACAAGATGAATAAAACTAAGATGTTTATGTACATGCACCAAGTCCTTACTATGAATACAATCATATACTAAAGAATGTAACGCGGAGTAATAATGACCATTTCTAATAAGGCCTAAACTAACATCATAGTTAATACTAAAAAGTTGGTAGAATGCTTTTAAATGAAAAAAGTTACGTGTTAATAATTTTACTGATTTTATTAGTGTTATTTGATTTTCAATCTGTTATATGTTATATGTTGATCCAAACCTCGTTACCCTCAATTTATGCCTCTTTTTGTCAATTTTACTCCCTCTCTTTTATCTATTAATAGTTTTCCAAGAAAGTATATTCAATAAGACCAAGAGCAAGGCAGGAATTCTCATTATTGTTGCTTTTGTGCAACACTGTATTGGAAATCTTGACCAGATCAGTTAATCAAGACAAAGGAAAAAGAAGCATTTAAGTAGAAAAGAAAGAAGTAAAAATTTCTGTTTCCAGATGTCATAATTTTACATGAAAAATCTAAAAGACAGAACAAAAAAATTCTACTAAAACTAAAATGATTCAGTTTTGCTTCAGAATATGAAATCAATATAGTAAAAATAAGTGGTGTTTCTAAATAACATGAACAATAAAATATCCAGAAAATTCCATCTATGATTCAAGAGTGGCCAGAAACTGTGACCCACTGACAAAAATTAAAGAAGATATAAATAAATGAAAATATATTCTACTTTTAGGGATTGGAAAATTTCATATTTTAAAAATGTGCCAACTATTAAATATAGTTGAGAAACTAAATGCAATCCTGACAAAATTCCAGAAATTTTTAATAGAAATAAAAGTCCTAAAATTTATATATTACTGCTAAAGAACCCAACTAGCCAAAGCAATCTTGAGAAAAAAAAGCACACAAACTAAGCTGGAGACATCACCCTACTGCCTTCAAAATCTAACATATTGCAACATTATTCACATGTTATTGACATAGTGATATGCAAGCAGACATGACTTCAGTGGACACATATAAATCCACACATTTATGATCAATTTTACTTAACAAAATGACAAAAACAAACAGCAGGTGTAGAACAGTTTCTTCAATAAATGGGACTAGGAAAACTGGATCTTCACCTGCAGGTACAACCTACATGTAAGACCTGAAACTACAAATATACTAGAAGAAAACATAGGCAATATCATCTTGATGTTATTTCAGGTAGGATTTTTTGGATTTGACTTCAAAAGTTCTGTAATCACCAAGAAAACAAAAATTAACAAATGCTGGCAAGGCTGGAGTTAAAAAAAGGTACCCTCCTACACTCAGTGGGAATGTGAACCTATACAACCACTGTAGATATCAGTTTGGAAATTCCTCAAAGAACTGAAATAAGAAATTCCATAAGACCCACGTATCCCTCTCTAGACATCCTTCTCAAAGTGGTAAAGACATCATTCTATAACAATGTATGAATACCAATGTTTATAACAGCATAATTCATTATACTTAAATCCTTGAAGCAGCCTGAATACCCATCAATAGGTGATTGATAAGGAAAATATAGTATTTATACATAATGAAATACTACATGACTGTAAAGAGGAAAATTGGAAATGGAAGCATCTGGAAAATATAATGTTGAGTGAAATATATCAGACACACACGATTATATGTCATGTAGTATCTCTGATTTGAGTAAGGCAGAGTAGAAACAAAGAGCACATCAGTTCAAGCAAATGTGTGTGAGAGGAGAGGGAAAGAAGGGGAAACAAATAGAATAAAGATATGCATGAATAAGAATATAATAATTTAAATGACTGTAAACCTTATGTGACAACTATGAGAAAGTTTGATAATATCAGCAAGAGCAAATGAGGAAAGGGGAATTAGTAGAGGAGGAAAAGAGGAGGGAAGGGGAAAGGGATTAAAAAGGAAAAAGAAAGAACCACCAAGCTGCATTATGCAAATGAACCCACTCCCCAGGGTACTTATAAAGTGCATGCAAGGTAAACACGTACTTAAAAGAGCACAGGCAAGAAAAGCAAAACCAAAGAGGAGAAACATTATACTAAAGCATTCTGCCCTGTCATGGAAACAGTCAAAAGAGACCACCTACCAAATGGGAGAAAATATTTTCAGACTCTCAGGGATTAAATTCCAAAATGTTAGGAGACTCAATAGCAACAAAACAAATAATCCAATTTAAAAACGAGCAAAGGATTCTAATGAACACATCTGATAGATGAGTGGCTAGCAGGTACAAAATCTGCCCAGTATACTAATCATCAGGGAAATAAAAAGTAAAACCACAAAGAAATACCACCTCATGCTTATTGAAATGTTTATTATCTAAATAAAAAAGAAAGTATTAAAGATGAAGTGGAGAAAAGGGAAATTTGTATCATTGTTGGTGGGAATAAATTAGCATAGCTCTTGTGGAAAGCAGTATAGAGGTTCCTCAAACATTTAATACTGTAACTGTCACATGACTGAGTAATCTTACTTCAGTGTGTATATCAAAGGACATAAAGTCAATTCTGTAAGAATTATTGGCATCCCCATTTTCATTGCAGCATTATGCAAAACAGCCCAGATGTGAAATCAACCTAACTATCCATCAGGGCATAAGTGGACAAGAAAAATGAAGTTTACATATGCAACAGGATAATTTTCAGGTTTGAAAAAGAAAAAAAATGTTATCATTTGTGACAAACTTGGGAGAAATTATACAATGCAACATTAGCCATGTACAGAAAACAAATACTGCATGATTTCAGTTACATGCAAAATCTAGAACTACTAAACAATAGTATCAGCAATTGATAAGTTTTAGGTCGGTCAGGTACAAAGCTCCAGTTAGACCAGATGAATAAGCTCTGGAGATAGATTATACAGTATAATGATCCTAGTTATTAAGAGTGTATTGCACACTTGAAAATTGCTCAGAAGATCTTAAATGTTTTTACTATACACCAAAACCCCCAATAACTTTATGAAGTGATAAATGTTAATTTGTTTAGTTTAATAATTTCAAAAAGTATGCATATATTAGATATATATGTAGGTGATTGAATTATCTCAAAAGAGCAAATATCACAAACATCTGAGTAAATGATCACAGGCACATGTGTGTGTAGATTTTTGTAAGATTTGGTTTACAAAACAATAGCATTACATGCAATAGTCTGTTTGTAATACAATAACAGTACCAACCATAAACATATGAAAAATGCTAGAAAAGTCTTGTTACTTTATGGAGTGGCTTGGAACCATTTTAAAAGATAATGGACGATTATTGGCTAAAATGTTTTGAGGTGATTTCAGACATATTTCTAATGGGAGGACATCCTTCCTGACAATGAAAATGGTTCATGCAATAATCTAAAATTAATCGTTCCCATTAAAATTTAAAAAGTTCATTCAAAAATGTTATAACACTGAAAGCAAATATACTTCATGATAGAATTGCAATTTGCTTGTTGATAAGTTTTTTAAGCTCTTACAACTATTAACCTAGTTTATTAATATCTAGAAATGAAGAAAAGGCATCTAAATTTCATCTTCACAATATTATTACATGTGTTATTAAAACATATTAAATATATTACATTCATTTATATATGGAAACAAAAATACCATCTTCATTTATAATTACTAACATAGTTTGGGCCAGAATATTAGCCAGAAAACTAATTATATAGTATTAGAATCCAACAGATAGCTCCTATGGTACTGCATTATTAAATGAAAACTAGATTTGTGCCCTTCTGGTATACATATATAAAATGCTACCTGAAAATAAGACTTTAAGGTTAATTGAAAGGCATGTTGTTCAGTGGGATTTTAAACATGCAGATCTGGCTTCTGCTTTCTTCCGTGTTTAGAAAGCTTTTTTTGGTGCATTTCTCAGCTACTTATAGGAAGCATACCTCTCTTGTTCATGGTTTTCAGTTACACACTCGTGTTTTAAGGGTATTAAATGTACAAGGTTGCATAATCCCAGGCAGAGGCCCTCCAGGGAATCAAGAGAAAAGCCAGGGCTGCTCTGCTCTTGCGTTCCTGTGACTAGTTACAGCATCAAATGTACTTAACCTCAGTGATTACACCTGTGACACAGCGCTTCCAAAAGCATTGCTATGATTTGGATCTAGATGTTTCCTAAGAGTCTTATGTGCTCAAAGGTGGGACTTTTGGAAGGTGATTGAATTATGGAGACACTTAGCTGTCTTGCTGTCAGGAGGTGGGGCATGGCCACTGGGAGATGACCAGATGGACATAGCTCCTTACTCCCAGTCCTCTATGCTTCCTGACCTCCACCATGTATTTTTCCTCTGTGTAAGCCTGCAAACATGGACTGAAACAATTAGACAAAATAAAACTCTTTTCCTTTAAGTTGCAATTGTCGTGTATCTTGTCCCAGTCATGCCCAATGTGAGTAAGACAGGTGTGTGTGTATGTGTGTGTGTGTGTGTGTGTGTGTGTGTGTGTGTGTGCTGGGAATTGAACTCAGGACTTCTCATTTGCCAGACAGGTGCTACTCTGCTGACCTGTATCTCTACCCCAAAGACTAGGAATATTTATCTTTGTCATTTTCTTTCCTCAATACTATTTGAACCTCCTTTCATTTTCCCTAGCTCTAAGACATTTTACAAACCTTTGCTCAAGCATCTCAAATAGTTTTTAAAGTTCATCCTTATGTTTGTGCACGGGTTTCTTCTGATCTCAATCTATGTATTTTCTCCCTGTATTTCTCTTTCTCTCTTTGAGGACATGAGTCTGTCTTTCATAGGACATCCTCACTGTCTTTTCTCAAGTACTGATTTCTCTGATTGTGTGCTGGAGAAGGGACCATAAAAGAGGTAAACATCTTTTCATTTATTCTCTCACAGTTTTGGTTTCTGTGTTTTTTTTTTTTTTTGCCAACACTGTTGTTCACCAACATGTATCCGTGTCAGATTCTCTGCAGATTCTCTGTCACAGTAAAATAGAGACCAGGATGAAAAGAAAAATAAATTTTGGTAAAAAGTCATAAGTTTCTCTGGCCTATGGAATACACATTTAAAAATTTTAAATCACATGTATCAGTTGCCAAGATTATAAATTCAATGAAATGTACAAGATAAAATAAGTTATCAAAGAAACAAGTTATAAAAGTGCCTAAGTGAAACCAGGATCAGTGTCCAAAAAAACTGTGCTGCATTAGCTATTTCTGAAAATGTTTCTTGCATGTTAGATTATTTGAAAGCTGTAATTTGTTTCAGATATATCGACTCCCAAAGGACAAATGAGATACTAATTGTGAGACATATGATGACCACTTTATTGTTTAGTTCTAGCTCTTCTCAATGTAACAAGACCAACTACTTTCTGATTTTTTTTCTGGTTTCTTTGCTATGACAAAACACAAGCAAAAGCACTAGGCCAGCACTTGCCACATTGGCATTACCTCATTCTAATCTTTTAGACCTTTTAGGTATGATACAGAGTACTGAAGTACCTATTATGAAAGATAACTAAAGTGTTAATAAGTTATATGAATATTTTAGAAGCAACATACAGGAAATGAAACAAATACAGAGAGGAAATCCAGGCACAGCTAACTTCTGGTCACTGTTATTATAACTAAATTGAAGGTGCGTTTTCAGTGCACAGTACTGACAGACTACTACTTTTAGAGATCCATTTTCTTCATAACCATGATAATTGATAAATTTTCTGGTTATTGTTAAAAGCAGGAAATGTCAGCGTGGTCTTATCCTTTGAGGCTACAACTAATTACTAGTATTTGGGTTGAGGTCTGTGTTTGAAAGGCCCAACCTCTGTTGGCATTGGTGCTGTATTTTACTTCCCTCCTTCTGCATTCTATTTGGGACATATAACACTGGAAAATGCAGGAAAAAGATGAGCAATGAATTTTTTTAATATTAATTAAGCTTATTGGTACATTCAAGGTATACATAATTGGAATTCATATAAACAGGAAATTTGTACTCATGCATGTTATAGTTTGATGCCGCTTTTTCCCCAATCTCCTCTCCTTCCCTCTGCTCTTTTCCTCTCCCTATTTACAAACTTTTGCTTCCATTTTATCCTTTTTTAAATCATGAAAAGGAAGTTTTAAGTGTTGTATTTATGAATGTTTCAAATTCTTAGTCAATGTTACATTGTTTCGAGACCTGACACATTTAAAAAATCAGCAATATGGGTCTGCAATCAAAAGAAGTAGAAAGCAGAATCCATATACCTTGACTCAATCTCATCATGACTCAATCTCCTTATGTCTTAGTATACTGACCTTCATCTGCACACTTGAAAACATTAGGGAATTTCTTTCCACATACACTAAGAAACAGGTGTGGTAGCAAGAACACAGATGACAAGTATAGTACTTAGTGGGCAGATTAGACAAAATCTGCTGAAATTATTAAACTGAACTGTAAGGGTCTATTTTTAGATTATTATAATTCTTGAGAGACAGTGTGAACTGACACAAAGTGATTCAAGTTATTTTTGCACGTTATTAGTTTATAGTCAGAAGGTGATGGTCACTTTAGAAAAAATGCCAATTATTACTACCTATAGATAGAAAAATGATCACAATTCAACATAAAAATCTCATAAATACTTCGACTATACTAACATATTTTAAAAATTGTTTGTAACTTCCAGTAGCAAAACATGCCATGTGCATTGGTAAAGTTATGCAGTATTTTCTTTTTACATAGGTAGTTTCCATTTGCGCATGATTGCAAATGTTTGGATATGAAAAGAAACCCTGCAAAGTCTACATTTAAATTATGTTTTAAAAACCATGTCTCTTTTATTGCTCTTAAAAATTGTAAATGTATAATTGCAGCTTACACAAAATGACTGTATTGAAAGCAGCATGTAATCAAAGTACTTAACTGCTTCCCCTCATGTAAAGCAAGTACTGTCTCAAATAACAGATCCTCTGAGGATAGAGCAGAGCTTGGAATCTGGCCATCCAGTGCCGGGCTGGAAGCAGTGATGGATGAGGAGGAGTTTGCACCAGAGTACTTTTGAATTTAATTTTTGTCTGGGAGTTCCAGAGTTTGAATGAATGTAGGAAGAGGTGCACATCCCCCTCCATGTGATTCTGATACCTGGAAGTGAGGGAGCTATAGCTGCCTGTCACTAGGTCATTAACCAAAATGTGCTACTGAGCAAAGGATCAACTCATGACAGGCAAGAATGACTTTTATGTAAGCCGAGTACTGTAAGACAATTTAATTGGAAGGGATGTATTGTATAATAATAGTGATAGCTACCTCTTTTTACGTAAGTCTGTGTCAAACACCAGATGAGATTGTTTATTTTTCTTAGTAAATGTGCATGGATGTTATTATAACTTTCCATTTTCCTATAAATTCAAAGAAATTCATTGAGTTTAAATAAATTTTCTAATTCCACAAAACTATGAAATGAGTAATCTGGGAACCCATCCAAGGTCTGTATATTTCAGAAATGCTTGCTTTTTTCTTTTTTACCATACTATATGCTCTATGAGGTAAAGATCTAAAATATATTATTAAACTACCCTAATACTTTTACTCTTAGTAATTTTCTGAAATTGAAGAGTATCATTGAAATATAATCTTTTATAGTGATTTCCCTGAGCCTTTGATATAGTACACTTTAGTAAATACCTCACTTGTCCAACACCCCTGAAGCTCAGTTTTTATTTACTGTTAGGATGGCTATAACCTTTCCCCAAGACCAGAGACCTTGGTGAGTTAAATAGATTCCTTTATGTGTAATGCACCTTAGAGAGAAAAATAACCTTGTCCTTCAAGGTTTTAGAACTGCTTTACGTTCACAAATGAAAACCTTTAGAAAGCTCCTATCTTCAGATCTGTTGTGAAAAGCTAAGGACCCCTGGCCATTCCTGCCATGTTGTGTATCTCCATGGGCTTCTGTAATCCCCGTAACCTGATATGTTATCATTGCAGCTCCTGTCCCTCACCCGATGCTTCTAACAGGGATAGATGTGTTTTATCACATGCTATTGAAAATCTTTCAGCTATGCCTCACAGGATTCCTAATTAGCAACTTCCCTTCTTACAATTTAAACCTAAGAAAAAGTTCCAGAAAGCCACACACTCAGCTAGTAAGATCGTATCTGTGCCCTGACAGAGGTCAAATAATCACAGGAGACTGAAGCATAACCCTGCCAATTAAAGAAAGGACATTTATACATAAAGATAACTGGGATTTAGATAATGACCAACTGCCAAATTTAAACTCTGTTAAGAATGAGAAATTTTTCAAAAAAGAACTTCTGGTAAGATCTTTTAATTTAAGATAAAAATTTGGGATAAAATGCTATCAGTATTGTGGAGTTACTGAACAAGGAGGTTATCATCATCTGCTCAATGCTTCATCTTTTATTGCTCTAAAACGGAACTACAGTTCAAAATATTTCGAGATGGTGTGGGCTGATGGGAAGAGCCCCTGTGCAGGCTGAAGTCCTAGATTTCAATCTCAGGTTCACCATGTATTAATATACAAAGGAAATTCCTTACCTTCTTTGAGCTTCAGTTTATATTCTTATAAAACACAGACTGAAAAAACCTGTCTTACCTACTTAGTAAGCTGTTGTGTAGATACAATGAGATGATATATGGGAAGCATTTTGTTAATTTTGAGATTTTAGTAGAGAAAATACTACATAATTTGTGAGTCACAGTACAAAATGAAAACTCGGAGTATACATTTAAAAAGGGAAAACTATCAACAGTTTCAAGATGATAACAGCAGAGTGTGAAGCCCAAGACAGACTCATTCTGAGCACTGGCCCAGTGGTACTGCAAAGACTGGGCGCATAGGAAGCCATCCCTGACTAGGAAGATTGGTGGCACAATGTGCCTCTCTTGCTCTTCTTGTCCATTATCACTTCTGTAGCAAAATCGCTTTTCTTTTTGCTGTCCTGTTCACTTGCAATGCCTTGCTCCTTAGAAGTGTTTGAAATGAAACAGGTAAATAGGGAGTTACACTTAGTTAATACTATTATCACTGGTCTCAGGTGCGTTAAGGGTTGACTAGCTTGATGTGGACGGTTCTGTCTACTGAGACATAATCATGAGTAATGCTGAGTCTTCCTGTGACAAACTGAATTATGACTTTTGACTCTGAAGCTTGAAGAAGACAACCTACTTTGGGTGAGGAATTCTTATACTTTTGTCTAGCCAACCAACTTCTGTCTGGGAAGAAATGTGATAATTGCTTAAGAAATTTCTGTTCAGCTTTTTCTCCAAAGATGTTTGGACCTTCCACAGGGAAATCATTAGATATTCATTTGTGACCAGTGCTGCCAAAAGTATCTAGAAAGCTGTGATATAGACACAGAAGTAGATAAACAAGAAATGGAAGAAATCAAATAAGTTAATCCCCCTATGGAGTGACTCAAAATTGTCTGTCACAACCTGGATTTTTTTCAAGTTTTCTCTCAAATACAATTTCAAAATCTTCTTTGTCAAGAAATTTATTCTTACCATTTAGTAGAAATAAACAAATCCCCAACCAAATAAATATTGCTTTTTAAACTTCATTATATGAATTTATAGTCTTTGTACTTCTAATAACTGTGCTTTCTTCATTACTGTTTTATCTCTAAACTACAATATATAGAGAGCTTTTTGATTCTTAGGAACTGTAAAAGGCTAACTGTGCAAATCTGATGTGTTACTCTTAATCTGTCAGTCAAACTGTAATCACCACTACTGCTCTTTTTGGAAGAGCCTACACTATTCACCAGATTTGTGTTGCTAAACAGCTCCAAAGAGAATCAAAACTTTTAGTTTTTCAATTTTAGAAATCTATGTACAACTCTGGATAATGTTTTAGAGCTACCCCAAAATAATGTTTTACTTTATTTTCTTTCATGTTACTGCTAGAAAGCAGTATACTTACTAATTACAAGGCAAAATCAGAAGAGATTGGTTAGCAGTGCCAAAACCAAAAAGTTCAAACAAGAAAACCATGTATTGGATTTTGCATTAAGAAGATCAATTCATAAAACTCTCAACTGTTCAGATCAACTATTTATCTATTTATTTTCCAGGAAAGTGGCTTCAAGTTCAAAGTAGTTTTGTTAAAAATGGGCAAATAGAAATGTAATTGCTTATTTGTTAAATCTAGATAATTATAAATGCATTATAAATATTGTCATAACTAGATACATCTTACTCTACAATGATCTCTGGAAGTTATTCTTCCTGAAATACAGTTATGCATTTTGGATTAGCATGTCCTCGATACTTTCTAACCCCTTAGATTCTAGTGAATACTATTCTACTCTGTTTCTATGAATAGATTCCACATAATAACATCATATATTTGTCTTTCTATACATGGCTTACTTAACAAAGTGCTCTCCAAGTTCATAGATTTGTTGCAAATGGCAAGATTTATTTACTTTTGTAGGCAAATAGTGTTTCATTGTGTATATAGACCACTTTTTCTTTATCCCTTCATTTGTTGATGGACACTTAAGATTGATACTGAATCTTGGATACTGTGAATATTGCCTAAACAAAAATTCAGATTTTTGTTGCTATCCTGATTTAATTTTCTTTGTTTATATACCCAATAGTTGGTCAGTGGATCCTAGCTGCTTCTGAGACCAGGTCTCTGCATGTGGGAGTTATTAAGATGCCACACTTAAATTAATCTTCAAGAGGAAACTTGATTTTTAGCTGTGAGTTATGAAGTTACCTATGGTATTCCCCTTTAGTACCAGATATACAGTTGCACTTGGATCAAGATTTATCTCCTTTCCAGATAGCTCTCAGCTTGGTGTTAGGTCCTGGTCTTTTCTGTTCAGTGTGGAACTTTGGTAATAGACAATCTCTGTTCCAAATCACCGTGCTTTGTTAGCCTTGAAATTGTCAGAATTTTACCACACGTTAAGGTTCTGTCAGATCAGTCTTGATTTCTTCTCTTCTTTTCACAAATATCAAGTTTGCTGAGTATTTTAAATGCTTTTTGTGCTCCATCTGCGATCTCTTATTTTATCTTTGTCTTTCATGGGAATTATCCTCAAATAGTCCATTTAATTCTGAACAGACTCAGAAAAAATCCATAGCAGATTCAGCATAGACTTGACTCGGTCATCTATTTTGGAAAAGTTTCACACTTTTGATGAAGCCTTTGAGGCCCAACATCTTAACTAGGATCTGACTCCTCTCTATCCTCAGACACTGTATCAAGGTGAGGAGTACAGGATGTAGTTTTCCTGACATTTGCTGAAGGGGCAAGTGGTATCACCAAGTAGGGAATTAATGGTTTTGTGGTATGAACTTTGAGTGGTAGAGGGCAAGAGCCAGCAGAGAATCAGAAAACAAACTATTCTTCCAGCTTTTTCCTCTGTGTTAATTGGAAACACAGTGGTTCATCTTACATTTCTAAAGCTTCCCAGGGAGACTGCACAGTCATTGGAGCTTGCTATAGAAATATGGCCAGTTCAGCAACATGCTCACTTATACGTAGTCTCATTTCTTTAGTGTCCTTTGCGGTACCTTTGCTTTGCTGGAATTGTTCTCAGTAAAATGTTAGCAACAAGTTATTGGATTTGTTTTTCAGGGAAACTCAGCTGAGACAGACATCATTAAATAGTTGCCATTATTATTGTTATTATTTTACCTACTGAGAACTCTTGAGTCACTGTTTTATTCAAAACATATTGCTATGTAAGTCAGAGTAAAATGGTTATAAAGCATCAAACACCCATAACATTTTAGAGACATTTTATCATTTTTAACAGAGGGATTCAAAGATAACTTCAACCAATTAGCTATGTTTAAATATCATTTATTCTTAGTTCATTAGGCATGTTGCGTTATGCTGTGGCTGATAATTTTATTAGTAGATTTTTATAGCAATTTTAATTTTAAATTTTCCATTTTTATTCCATGTGCATATGTTTATTGATAATAAGCCTTCAGTTTCCAAGCTTAGAGTTTAAATAATTTCTCTAAACATTTGGGGCTGAGTGGAGGTTGCTGGATACTGAAGTAACATGATCAGAAAGATGGTAACTTGACAATTTATGTCATCAATAATAATCAACCAGAAAAAGAAGAATTTCCATCTCTTCAAATATTAATAATTTTTATGTGTTGGGAATTTTGTATCCTTCTAGTCATACTGAAATATATTATTACCAGTGTTTTAATCAATAGTTACCTCCCTGTACTATAGAAAAACCAAAACTAATCCCATTTTCCATATTGCAATATCTGCTATTAAACTTTTTATCTTTCCAGTCTCCAGTGACCACTGTCCTATTCCATTATTCTACAATATTGACTTATTCATTTCTACATATGAGTGATAAAATGTGCTATTTGTCTCCTCATGTCTAGTTTATTTCACTTAACAGTGACCTCCAATTCCATCTTGATGATACATATGGCCAAATTTTATTCTCTTTTGTGGCTGAACATTATTCCGTTTTGCATATTTGCCATTCACATCTTTCTTCATTCATTCACTAATGAGCATCCATACTGATACTAAATTTAGCTATTGTGAAGGTGCTGCAATGAACATGATAGTGCAGATTTCCTTCTGATACAACAGTTTCATCTCCCTTGATACTCCACTCAGTAGAGAATTGCTGCCTCCTATTATAGTTCTATTCATAAAAGTTTTTTGAGAAATCTTCATACTATTTTCTGTAGTGGTTATACTAATTTACAATCTCTTAAACAGTGTACAAAAGATCCTCTTTCTCCACATCTTCAACAACATTTTTATCTAACTGGATTGGAGTGATAGTTCATTATGGTTTTATTTGCATTTTTTAATTAGTAAGACAGAATTTTTATATATTTGTTGGTCATTTATTGGTATGTTGTTTTTTAGAGAAATGTTTTTAATATTATAGTCCAATTTTTAATTATTTTTATGTTTTGTGTTATTCAATTTTTGAGCTACTTGTGTATACTGGATATTTAACTCTTGTCAGATGAATAGTTTGCAAGTATTTTCTCAAATTCTGTAGATCATCTTGAATTCTGTTTTTCCTTTGTTTCTTGCTTTAATATAATTTCATTTGTCTATTTTTAAATTTGTTCTTGGTGTCTTTGAGGTCCTATTTTTTAAAACCTACACTAATATTTCAGAATGCTACTGTTATGTTTTCTTGTAGTAATTTTGCATTTTTTTTGAGATGATTTTTTTTTCTATATTGGACAAGTTGGTCTTGAACTGATGCACTAAAATAATCTTCTAGCTTCACCCTAAACAAGTAGCCTCACTGAAGGCACACTGAACCCAAAAATTCAGTTTTAATTCTTTTATCCATTTTGAGTTGATTTTTTTTGTATAATGAAACAACGGAATCTAATTTAATTTTCTGCAAATTTATATCCAGTTTTCTCAACACCATTCATTGCAAAGACTACTTTATACTGGTGCCTTGGTACAAAAATCAACTGCCTATGTGAGTGTGGGTTAATATCTGGATTTTCTATTTTGTTTTATTGGTCCATGTGTCTGTTTTTACATTTATACTGTATTGTTTTGGTTACTACTGCTTTGTAGCATGTTTTGAAGTCAAGAATTGTGAAGACTTCTTGAAGAATCACTTTGAGTATGCTGGATCTTTTGTGACTGCGTACAGCTTTTAAGATTGTTTCCTTTATATGTATTAAAAACATCAACAGTATTTTTATAAGTACTGCATTAAATCTATAATCATTTTGAATAGTATGGTAATTTAAATATTATTTATTCTTCTCATTCATGCACATGGTATATATTTCCATTTTTATATCCTCAATAATTTCATTGTCACTTTCACTGTAGAAGTCTTTCACTTCTTTGTTTGAATTTATTTCTATTTTTGAGTTATTTCAAATGATATTGATCTATTAGTTTTTTCATCAAATGCATTATTGACACATACACATACTAGTGTTTTTTAAAGGTAATTTTATCTCCTACAACTTTATTGGATTTTTTATAAATTCTAACTGTTCTTCAATGGATTATTTAGACCCTTCTGTTTATAAGTTTGCGTCACCTACAAACATGAATAAGTTTATCAGAGACCTTTCCCACAGTGCTACCTACCAGGGATCCCTGCAGTGAGTCACCAGTCTGCTTCCGAGGGTTTTAGTGCACAACAGAAAGAATGAGCAAGAGAAAAATGGGGTACAGCAGGGATCTGGAATGACCAGTTGTTTATGGGATACCAAATGCCATGAGGTACCTCGGTATTTATTCATTGAGGAAATAGTGAGGGATTTGCAGCTAGATATGATAGACAAGTGGCGAGGGGGAAAGGCTTGTAACAGGGAGCAAAGCGTTATTGCGAGGACGAGGACAAGAAGAGGAGGCAACAGGGAAACTTACTCCCTGGGCAGTTTATCACCTTCCGTGCTTCTTGTAGTGTCCTGTGAGTGTCACAGCAGCCACTGGCCCTAGGGCTTCCAGCCATGACCAGAGAACAGCAGGGAAGTCTGTGTTCCAGTCTGCTCCAAAGAGTAGGACAAGGACAAGCGTGAATGTCTCCTAGATTCAAGCTATAATTTGGGTTCTCCATGATTTAACTTCTGCCTATCCAACATGGATGCTCTTTTTCTTGCCTAATTGCTCTGGCAGAGACTTCCAGTATTATTAAATAAGAATTGTGAAAGTGGAATCCTTGTCTTTTTCTTACAGAGTAAATCTTCAGGATATTGGTCTAGAGATGAATGAAATTCATAAGGTAGAATAGATGTGAAATGTGAAAAGATTTTGACAGCTGGGTAGTAATATTACGGTAGTTCCCCTTAGAGATGAAAGATTATAAACAACTCTTGGAAGCAAGCAAGCGGGAAGCTGGAATAATTTAGTGTTGCACCTAAAAGCTTAACTATAATTGTACAAACACTTTTGATTCCTTAGTAATGAAATGAAGCTAATAGGATATATAGTCCAATATTTATTAAACACCTGACATGTTCACTAAAGAAATTTTATTTACATAATTTCATTTACCCTATTTAATAAGCCATAAAGTGTGAACACTTTTCTCCTTTTGTGGATGATGAAAATCACAAAGTATTAGCTGTTCAGTGTTGCACACTTACATTTTGGGCAAGTTGGAATTAAACCAGAGGATGTCACTTTAATGCCCGTGTACCCTTCACGTACACCATAGTACCTGTTACATATACTGACCTGCATGGCCAAGAATCCAGTTAATGATAAAGACACTATTGGACCACAAAATGCAGCCCATAATCCAGATATCAGAGTTTGATAGAGGATTTTTTATGTTTTTTCTTTTTTCTCACAGTGATGAGTAGTGCATATAATAAGCATATAAAAATAGGTTAACATGCACGGCTTCACTGAACATTGAGGCAATGCTTTCTTCAGAAACAAAGCATCTGAATAATCTTGTACTAAAAATGCAAGAACAAATTATATACAGCGTAATACACAGTTTCTAGATCCAAGTTCATCCTTATCAGGTGGCATTTATTGGCCTAATTTTGTTGGTCTTTTTGAATGCTTAGTTTCCGGAATTATTCCATTTCTCCTGTGGCAGCAGGACCATTGCTATGTATGATGCTCCTGGTGTCTTTACTCTGGCTATTATGTGACTTTGTTGAATTTAGGAAATGTTATAAGGATGAATAACATTTTTTATGGGCTTGGCAGTAGAGCTTCAGGGGAGATGAAATAATTTCCCATAGCATCATATTAATTCTATTTGTACTAAAATAACCAACGAGTTAATAGAATTAAAATGAATTCTTTACAGTATTTCTAGTATAATGTTTTTTGTTCATGAAGTCTTTGCCTACACCTGTTTTTTTAATTTAATTTAATTTAGTGTAATTTTAAAGAAAAATGCAAAAAAGACAAAATGCAAATGAGACAAGCAAACAACAAGCCAAAAATAATAACAATATAAGCTTTCAAAATAAAATGATAGGAATTTGACAATGGTTTTTATATTGCACATTGTTATCTTCAAAACAGTTGCTTATATTTTCAGATGTGCAAAAATTGATTTTGCTTAGATTATCAGATATAGACATGCAAAATTGATTTAATCATATGTTAATTTCCAAAAACTAACAGAATTATTAGTATACTCATTTTAGCTATCTTATGCATATATATAAATTTATATCTTTTCCATTTCATTTCCTACTTTTTTCCTTTCTTCTCAGTTACTTTTCCCCTTTGACCAATTTCTTATCCTTATTGAGTTATTGTAGATTTTGGATCTTATTTGCTTTTTCAGTTTCTTGCACTGGGGAGACAATATGGCATCTGCACATGGGAGTTTCATTTATTTCATTTATGACTATGGTCTCAAGTCCTATTCATTGATAACATCATTCATTATAGCCGAGTAGTACTCCATTGTAAAACATACCACAACATTTTTATCCATTCCTTGGTTGATGAGAATTTGGGTTTTTTCCAAGATTTGTCTATTACAAATTGTGCTGCTATATATCACTGTGATACAATATGATGTTTTCAGTTCTTCTGGGAAAATGGCCAGGAGTGGATAGGTCACTTCTGGGAAAATGGCCAGAAGTGGATGGCCAGTGGATAGATAAGTCAAATGGGACCTATAATCCTAGCTTTTTGAGGAATATCCAGACTGATTTCCACAGTGGTTGCACCAGCCTGCACAGTGCAGAAGGGCTCTTTTTTCATTACAGTGCCATCAGCATTTGTTATTGATTGGCTTCTTGATCTTGGCCATTTTTTCTGGAGTCAGATGAAAACTCAGTGTTTTAATTTGCACTTTTAGAATGACAAATGATAGTGAAAACTTTTTTCATGTATTTTTTTCATCATATGAGAAATGTATACTTATCTCAGATGTCCATTTTTAGATGGGGTCTTTGAATTTTGGGGGCCTGATATTTTTAATTCTTTATATGTGTTCTAGATAGAAATCCTTTGTCTGAAGGACTGTTGGCTAAGATATTTTCCCAATTTGTGGGTTTTTGTTTTACTCTGTTAGAAATTTCTTTTGACATGCAAAAACTTTTTAATAAGATGAGATCCCAGTGGTTGATATTAGGAAGTATTTCCTATACAGTTTGATTTTTATTCATGAGCTCTCTATCTTCAAGATTTTTATCTAATTTGTCTTCAGGCAGATTTAGTGTTTCTGTTTTAATATTTAGATCTTTGATCCATTTTGACTTCAGTTTAGTGCATGGAGATAGACATGAGTCTAGTTTTAGTTTTCAGCATATGGAAAGTCAGCTTTTCCAGCACCACTTATTAAAGTGGCTGGCTTTCTTCCAATGGACATGTTTGGCCCTTTGATCAAAGATAAGGTGGCTGAGTATGTTTGTAGCTGTGGCTATACTTTCTAATCTATTCCATTGACTTTCAGGTCTGTTTTATTCTAGTACCATGCTAATTTTATCACAGTAGTTTGTAGAATAATTTCAAGTGAGGAAGTGTGATGCCTCCTGACTTGCCTTTGTTACCTAGAATTATCTTTGCTATTCTAGATCTCTTCTGGTTCCAGATGAACTTTAGGAATGATTTCTATATATCTGTGAGGTATGCTAATGATATTTTGATTGTATTTGCATTGTATATGTATAACAATTTTGGGAGAATGGCAATTTTCATAATGTTTGTTCTTCCTATTCATGAACAAGGAAATCATCTTAAATTTCTGAAATCCTCTTCAATTTCTTTTTTCACAGTACTGTAATTTTCAATGTATATGTCTTTTACTTCATTTGTTAGATTGATTCCTAAGTATTTCACTTTTTGTATGCTATTGCTAAGGATATGGTTTCCTTTTTTTCTTTCTCAGTGAGTTTGTTGCTTTTGTAAAAGAATGATATTTATTAATGAGTGCTGACTTTGTATCCAGCTATATTACTGAATTTTGCTATCACAGCTAAGAGTCTTTTGATGCAGTTTTTGGGTCTTCTGTGTAGAGTATCATGTCATCTCCAAATAATGATAATTTAACTTCTTTCTTTCCAATCTTTATTTCTTTCTCTCTTGTCTAATTGCTCTGGTTAATGTTCCCAGAACTGTATAGAATAAGTGTGGTGATAGTGGACATCTTTGTCTTGCTCTTCATTTTAGGTGGAACTTTTCAGTTTTTGTCCATTTAATAAGATGTTGGATGTTGGTTTATCATGTATGGCTTTTATTAGATTGAGATAAAGACCATCTATATCAATTTTCCATAGGGTTATTGTCATGAATTAGTGTTGGATTTTGTCAAAAGTTTTTTGATAAAACTTTTGCATCAACTCTGCATCTACTGAGATGATCATGTGATTTTTGTCTTTGCCTTTACTGGTATGGTGTATTATGACTATAGATTTACATATGTTGAAACACCCCTGCATTCCTGGGATTTATTCCATTTGATCATGGTGTGTAAACTTCTTGGTGATTTGCTACATTCTGTTTGCCATTATTTTATTAAGCATTTTATGTCTATGTTCACTAGGGGAATTAGCCTATAATTTTTTGGTTGAGTCTTTCACTGGTTTTGATATTAGGGTAATACTTGCTTTCAGGAATAAGTGAGAGAGACCTGCTTCACTTTCAATGTAATTGAAGAGCTTGGCATTATGTCTTCCCAAAATGTCCTATAGAATTCAGCATTGAATCCATCCAGACCCAGGCTGTTCTTTGTTGATAACATTCTAATTACATTTTCAACTTCATTAACTGAAATTGGGCTACTTAGCAGCTTTACATTTCTTGATCCCACTTTGGTAACTCATAGGTTTCTAGGAATCTGTCTATTTCTTCTGTCATTGGACTTCTCACAGTAATGTTTTTCTTTTCTTTTTTCTTTTTCTCTTTCTTTTTATTATACCAGGGATTGAACTCATGAGTTACACCACTGAGCTAAATACTCAGCCCTAAATAGTTTTTCAAAGTAGGTATTGATGATCTTATTTCCACATGATCTATAGTGATTTTACCCTTTTCTTATTTTGTGGGTTTGAGGTTTTTTTTTCTTTCCTCTTTTTGACAAAGTTGGTTAGGGGTTTATCAATTTTATTTATTCTTTCAAAGCACTAAGAGCTCTTTTATTCATTAACTCTTTGTATTGTTCTCTTAGTTTCAATTGCATTGATTTCTGCTCTAGTCATTTTAATGTCTTCCCTTCTTTGGGCTTTGGGATGCACTTGCTCTTTTTCTAGAAGATTGTGGTTCAATATTAGGTTGTTTATTTGTGTCTGTTACATTTTCCTGATGTGGGAATTTTCCACTAAAAATCTCCCTCTGAGGACTGTTTTTATTGCCAAAGGTTCTGGCAAGTTGTATTTGCATTTCTGTTTAATTATAGATATTGTGTAATTTCCATTGTTGGCATCTTTCCAAAAGAATTGAAAGCATCATGTTACAGAAATATATGTGCACCCATGTTTACAGTGCCACAGCTGGTAATGGCTAAATCTTAGAAACAACCCAAATGTCTATCAACTGATAAATGAATTAAAAAGATTTTTTGTATAATGGAGTACTAATCTGCCATAAAGAAGGATAAGCTTGAGATATTTATTGCTAAATAGATGGACCTTGAGACCTTAACTGGAGGTTCAATAAGTCAGATACTCTTGTACATGGCATATTATCTCATCAGTGTGAGAAATTGGTAGTGAAAACAAGAATCAAATTGTATAAGAGACATGGTGAAATGGGAAGAAATTGTTCAAAAGATAAGGGGAATGAGGTAGGTGGGGGGGAGGAAGGAAAGGAAAATAAAATGTGAGGAGGAAGGATAAAATGGAAACAAAGCTTTATAAATAACGAGGGAAAGTGGGTTTTAAGAGAGGGGAGGGTAATGGGAGGGAAAGAAGGGATAAATCAAGGTGTATCATGTACAGATACAAATTTCCTGTGATTAATGTGATCATTGTACATATCTGAATTGTACCATTAAACTTAATTATATTTTTTAAAAAAATAACTTCAAGTAGCATTTCTATCATGCAAAACAGATCAGGAGACGGGAAATTTGTGAAGATGTGAGAAGAAAATTTGGTACAGTAGAAGAAGAAAAATAGTTTAAAGTGAGCAATGCAGAATATGCAAGCAAATTGTGTCTGGTTTATGACAAAATGAAAAACAACCAAAATCTTTTGTGTGTTATGAACTTAGTCTGGAACAGTACAAATAAAAATATTAATTCTTAGTCTTATTAGCATACTGCTGAATACTAATTCTTACTTGCAGGTGGAAAAGAATAAAAATAAATAATAAAATTAAAAATAAACTGGATTCTTTAGTTTAAAGAAAATTATCTTAATTTTATATAACAGCCATATTATATTCAAAGTGCTTATAATACATTATTCTACAATGTGTAGAAGCCCATACTTTTTAACAGGAGGAAATACCTCTTAAGTAGAGAGCCAATTCCCCCTCAACTTTTACTGAAGCTTATCACAAGTTTTCCTCTAATTTCTGTCTCTAATATTAAACCACATTATTATTTAATTACATTGCAAATTTATCTTACTTTAAATTACAAAAATAAGTTGCAAAGCTAATTAGAAATGACTTCTTAGTTTGCATAATTGTTTGCTTTACAATGATTTAAAAAATTTACTTGAATTTGAATTTTTTTTTAAAGACATGATTTGTTATATGTTTCTGGGAAATGTGAGTATCCTGATATACCAATAGCATGTATGCATTTGAAAGATGGTTGCACCTCCAAGACTCATGGAGGAAGGACCAAAGGCAGGAGTCTAACACATTCATTTTATTTGTCTCTACAAGCCATAATCCTACTATTGAATTCTGTTGGTTCTCTCTCTGTCTTTCTCTATCTCTTTATCTGTCTCTGTCTCTCTGTCTCTCTGTGTGTATGTCTGTACAGATGCATACATAATGTATCCTTCTGTCTTGTTAGTATGTAAACTCTATGGAGGTAAAATCTATGAATGGTTTTGTTGATGGTAGTATTTATACAGTCTGGCCCATACCTGGTATATGGAAAATATTTAACACTGGCCCATCAACCTCACTGTTCTTATATTACCTACTCAGTCAGTTATTATTTTATTTATATAAGCATGTAGCAAATTCCTTACATAAGACTGTTACTGGTCTAGGCGATGGGACATTTAACTGTGGTGTTAAAATGTATATATGAATGTATGGAAACTATACTTCCAGATCCAGGGTTTTCTGAGGTCTCTGAAGTTTTGATTCTAAAGGCCACAGTATAGAAATACCTGTTAGTTCAAATTACCGTTAGAACAGTGAGTCCTATTAATCTATGAGTGAAGAGATCGCTTTTCTGATTGTAGAACATATAACCTTTAGATTAGGAGATTAAATGTATTCCTAGAATCTAATTAAAAATACAAATTGCTATTTTGGAAATGACACTGAAAGTTGCACTTAAGGATTTTAAGTATATTAGTAGCAATGTAAATTAGTGATATATGAATGATAACACAGGTTGATCATCACTAATCTAAAAACCTGAAACCCAAAATATGAAATTTGGGTATGTGTATGGCATCACAAGTGAAAATTTTTATACTTTATCATATGTGATGCATTATGTATACATATATAAACATATACACATGTATATGCACATGAATGATACTTATATTTGATACATAAAATAATTGAATGTTTATACTTGAATTTTGGTCCCCAGGTATCGCATACATTTATGTAAGTAGTTCAGTTTTACAATCTGAAATATTTTGGGTCCTAAACATTTTAGATAAGGAATTCCCAGCCAATAACGTTTCTAACTTACTGATGTAAAAAGCTATATGATGCATTATAAACCCTAAATAATATACCCTAAGTTTTATATATTCTTCATTGTTACTTTCAAATAACAGTAAAATATGGATTTTTTATTGAAAGAAGTCTAATTTATTCTTTTTTTATATGTACAGAGCAATTCTTGTCCCATTATAGATGTTTTAGATATATTTGCTTAATGGTTGAGGACCCTAATATGATACAAGTAATGACAAACCTCTAATTGAAGGAAACTCTTAAGAGCTGAAAATTTATAAGACATGAATGTGACCTTCAGTTTAGAAGAAAATTTTATTTTTGTGAAAATGTAAAGCACAATAAATTTTTTAAAAATTAAAGTTAAAATAATGACTCCTCCTGCCAGCACATGCTAAACTATAAAACAATTAATAGAATGAAAAAAAATCTACTCTGAATCCATGAAGACAAAGCAGCACAGTTATAAATGCCTTTTGACTGTGTGTGTTGAGATAGTGTTCTTGGGATACTATTACAGAGAACATTCCATAAACTTTATTAAATACACAGTATCTACACAGCAACTCTACTTCTTTGAATTTACCTTTAGGGAGTTAATCTGATAATAGAACAGCACTGTAGTCTGAGTGAAGGTAGCTTTACAATAGAGAAGCTGTCTGCCTCCAGGTGGACTCCAGAGTCAAGACTGCAGAGTCAACTTTTGGGGGCTAGCTGGTCTCAACTGCTGATTTCAGATGCACAGTCACATGAGCCCATTCTTCTGTCTGTCTCTGTCCCTCTTTCTCTCTATCTGTCTATTTCTCTGCTTCTGTCTCTCTCTCTCTCTTTCTATCCATACATTCTCTTGGTTTATTATTTCTTGGAAACCTGTTTCAAGACAGATTGGATCCTAAACAGCACAGGAGTTTTGGGTTGATTCCCTGAGAGTGGATCCTGATATTTATGTTCCAATTATTTATTAAAGAAATGTTCCAGAGTAACATTAAGAATCAAGTAAGAGGGTGTAATGGAGATGGGATAGCAGCCCAAAAAGGATCTAGTATACTTACTTCTAGCCTCAACCTCATGACCCAGAAGGGCACTGGAGGATAAACTGGGTTGCAGAGTTTGTTTCAAGTTGACACAAGGGAACTGGGCTTTCAGTGACAGTGTTAGCTCTGGACATTTCTTGAGGGGAATGTCAGTTCCCAGGTGCTTCCGGTTATCTGTCTTTGCAGGCAAAGAAGTTCTGACAGCTGAGGGTCAGTCCTTCAAAGAGAGTGCTGGTGTGTATAAGAGGCACAACTCAGCAGAGGAGGAGGGCACAGGATTGTGGAAGGGTTTGGAGGGGGCTGGGCATCCACAAAGCCGACTACATCAGGGATCCTGGCACTGTTACCGGAAACAGAATAGCAGGTAGAAAGGGTTAAATGGACTTATTTCCATTACTAAGTAGGGGCCCATAGAAGTTTAATTTAATTAGTAAGTGGAATATAGCTTTTTATCGACACTTTAAGAAAAAAGTTTGCCTGACCAAGCTGCTAGAACTCTACTGACTTGTAGAGATGACCTGTTTTCTATTTTATAAAGTAAGAGTCACATATAAAAGCAGCAATATTTATGGTAGTATTTTGTCAACCTTTGCTCCTTCCTAGATACATCTATTTAAAGCTAGGTAAAGTAGAGATTCATTGCCATAAACAAAGACTCAGTTCAGTAGGACTGAGTTTTGTTTCATTTAACTCATAGAAACAGTATTTGGTGAAGTTTCTTTTATTCTCCAGGAATCAAAATAACGGAATGCTTTGGATAATTCACTAAGCATATTGGATAAAAGGTTGCTTATTGCAAGGAAAGCCCCTGCCGTGAAGGTTACATATTTTCCAAGAAGAGGGACATAGTCCTAGAAGGTAGATGTATAAACACAGGGTTGAAGCAGAAGCCACTAAAACAACAGTGACAACAAACTTTATTTTACTAGAAAAGAAACACATAATGTAGTATGTACAGGATTAGACCTTTTTTCCTACTAATTGATAGAATATAGCCAAATTTGAAATTATTTTTTAAGTTTTCTCAAATATAACATATGCTCAACATACCTTGATGCTTCATTTATTGCATACTTTGTTTTTTAGATATCAGCCGCAAGTGAAAAGAATTGGAGAGGTTTGTTTCTGCCTGCAGGAAGGACTGCAAACATTACAGCCATCACTTATTTGTTGTACTTCATCACTGTCAGGCAATATACTGGACATTTTATTATTAGGGTCAAATCTTTATCATAATACTGTAAGATAGGAACTATTATTTTTACTTTTAAAAATAAAGAAAAATTACAGAGATACAATCATTTGGCCATAGTAAAACAACAAAGTGTGTAATTAATATTTTACATCTTAATAAAAAAATTTTTTTTTTTTACTAAGTCAAATTTCCTGTTAAAAATAGTGTCAGAAATCTTAGGATCCAAACTCACCTGAGAATAAAACAGACATACAAAACTACCAGGAATGAAGTTTTAAAAAATCTGCCTTTGAAGCAAAAGATCAATGAAAACATTGTGTTGATTAGGGCCACCATTAAAATATTGATGCATGATATGGAGAAGCAGACACCTTAAACTTTTGATTTTCTCTTGTCTTCACAGTCAGGTAGACTTCAAATCATAGCAGTGTGAAAACAAACATTAGTTGCATAGGAATTTAAATCTATATGGGTAAAGATCTAACAGATCTAAGTGAACCCAGGTCTCTAACTAGATGAAATATGCCCTTGAAGACTATGGCAACATCGAATAGACCAATACTTTATTTTATTCTCTCCAAACATCCTATAGAATAGTATGTATTTATATTTGTAGGTGTTTGCATTTATTTATGGTTATTTTTCTACTTAGCCTTTTAACTCTAAATCTGTCATTTTTGGTACTTTGCCTTTCCCCTTTGTGGCTATTATGGTGCCTGGTATTCAGAATACTTTCAGAGAATGAAGGACTATGCATAGTCCTTGACAGTGATCCCTGTAGATCAGTGAGAACTAGGAAGAATACTGGTATTCTAATTTTGAAAAGAATATTGATGGGAAATACAGAGTACCGTTAACAGGAAATCACAAACTGGTAGCTAGCAGAACACAGAGCTGGTGAGCATCTATTGACTGGTACATAAACATAGGAACTGAATCTGAATGGTCTAGGGGGATGCATTTTCTAGTTTGTTAGACTTTCTATATACATCTGTTAAGTTTTTTAAGTTCATTCTTCTGAATTTTTCTCGGGTGAACATGTTAAGGGTCCAACACATTGCTATCATTGATTCAATGAAAAATTGTTAAATACCTGTCTGGAAAGAGAGGGAGATGGAGAGAAGAGAGAAGGGGAGGGAAAGAACATAAATGATCTCTAAGACACAAGTCATGTGATTTCTAAATAACTCAGTAATTTAACCTACTCAATATGATAAGTGAAGATACTGATGAAGCAGACTCAAGTCTAATTTCCAGTGCCTTTGTAAATGATGTAACCTGTATGTAAAATTTGTCTAATTTATCCATTTCTGTTTATATTTCTAGGCTTCCTATTCTGGGCGTTGAGAATCTAGCATTCTGAACAGAATCAAAATAATACTCAGGAATCTAGTAGCATAATGAATGATGAGGGCCATGAGTTTCTAAAAACAAATTTAAACAGGAGTTATCCTCCTACAAGACATCATTTTTAAAAAACAGTATCTCTCCTACATGAAATATGGACATATTTAAAAATTTCTCTAAATTGTCATGACTTCCAACTCTTACTCAGTTTTCCCCATTCAGTCTATTTCAGGACGGTGAGAGCATCTTACACTCTCAAGGGGAGGAAACCATTGAATGGTATGTGTGCCTCTAGCTCTGCCTTAGTGTCAGTTTGGTAGAAAACCTTTGATTGATATGGATCTGGAAGAAAAATGAAGTTAATCTTGCTTGCCTTAAAAGACTTCCGTGAGGATAATCTGATATTTTATAATGAGGGGCACACAGAGCGTGAGTACATTGACACATTCTTTTAGGTTTGCTCTTAATGGATCAGGTATCACCTGAATACTCTGTTATCACTTAAATTCCATGACAAATCAAACCTGAAAACCCAAAGTTTTCTTACAAGTTCTTCTAATTTTCACAGACACTTTAAGGAATAATTAAGCTCACTGGATCTTTTTTTCTTGTTGTCAATGGTTTTAAAGAATGATTAATTGCTTAGTTATGCAAAAACTCTCAAACCAATCATATGCGAGCAAGGGATATTACATAATTCTTTTGTAAAATTACAAAAAGGGGTTACATAATATGTGGCACAAAATTTCATTTACCAGTTACCTCTTTCTCCGTTGTCCTAATTTGCTTTTTATCTTCCTTTTTCTTAGAATTCCCTGGAATTTCAAGTTGATTGTTTTTCATTATGCAAAACTAACTCTTTTCTTGTAACTTTTTGTTATGAGGTAAGTAGACTTTTTAGATTCTGTGTTGTAACTATCATCTCTCAAGGACATTTCCTTAAAACAGTTCCATATTAATACATGCATCACATTCACATAGTTAAAAATCACACAGAATAAATGAGTATATTTTGAATATACTCATATAGTTCTCTATGTCATTGTTTTCTGTTTCAACTGTATTTCCTTTGTTGTCCTGCATATGAACTTCAACTCCTTTGACCTTTTTTCCTCTAAATTTTCTACCTGCTTCTAAATATTTTGTCTGCCTTATTATTTCTTAATATATCAATATCTGTATTTGTTTGTGTTCATATTTTGGTAGTTCAGAATTCACAATTTTAATACACCACTGCCCAAACATAAAACAGACATTTGTTCATTCTGTGTCCTCAATATCGCTTAAAACAGTTTTTTAATGAAGTCAGTACTCTATTTTCATGTTGTTTTACAGATAAATATCATTTACTGCTGCACTGAGCAGTACATTATGATTTTTCTATCTTTGTTTAGAGTAATTTACTCTATTATTCTATGTTTATTATTCTACTTTTTATTTCCTCAAAGACACTGATAAATTTGATGTCATTTCAAACATTAGCTGTAAACACACGTCCGGAAGCCTCCCTTCCAGGCCTCCTCTCCCTTCGTCAGCCGCCAGATCTCAAGAACGAAGGTCGTCCTGGAACTTCCTTTAATCTTCTTCCGTGTTTGATGCTGATGCTGGATGTCAAGCATTTCACTCTTAGTTTATTCTTTTATTTTACTGAAGCTTATTACCAGCTGCTGCTCAAGATGAGACCACATAGAAAGCAAATTATTTAATCTCTGCATGTCTGAAGAGGTCTACTTTCACATTTGATTTATAACTCGAATGGAGCAGTGCACATTTATTATTTGGTTGGAATCGTGACCCAAACGCCCTGTCTGCATCATTATTGTTCTCTACCTTGTGAGTTCTGTTTCTTCAAGTTATGACCAATCTCTCTTGAGGTTATGTGGCAGGTAAGTAACTTCAGTCTATCAGACAAACCTGTGTGTTTCCAATAGGGAACAAGTGCCTTAAGTTTTGTGAGGGACAATAGTGTTGCCGGTGAAGCTTCAGCAGTTTCCCAGGTGCTGGCAACAGTAGCTAGCTGTACATTCTAGTGTGCAGTAAATAGAGGGATAAAAATGTTTTCTCCTGAGGGTGGTTCTGGGCCTTAGTGTTGGTACTCTGACTTGATTTTCATTAACCCCCTGAATCATTTAGTAAGGTATGTGCTATGATTAAAAATTTACTTTTTCTCGGCTGGGCATGAAGATGCACACCTGTAAACTCAGCACTTGGGAGACTGAGGTAAAAGAATTTCAAGTCCAGCCAGGGCTACATAGTAAATTCAAGGGCAGCCTGAATGACATAGAAAAACTGTCTTTTAAAAATTCCTTTTTTTCCTTTTGCTTCTGGTATATGTTCCTTTATTTCCAAGTAAGACTGATCAAATAGCCTGGGATTCTAGCCTAAATATAATTTTGTACCCATCATTAAGAGGTTTGGTTTCATTGTCTTTGAATATTTAGTGTTGACAGTCCAGTTGATGGTTAAAAGCAGTCCATTTGTGTGTGTGCGTGTGTGTGTATGTGTGTGTGTGTGTGAGAGAGAGAGAGAGAGACAGACAGAGACAGAGATACAGAGAGAGACAGAGACAGACAGAGACCGATAGAATGACAGAAATGGAGACAGAGACAGAGACAGAGACAGAGACAGAGACAGAGACAGAGAATGCTTTTAGAGCCTTCCCTTAACTCTTGGTGAAATTTCCAATGATATTTGGTTTTGTAGATATTTTTCATTTATTGTTTTGGACATTCCTGAGTAATTTCTTTCTGGAAATTATTTTGGTCAATTCAGGGAAATGTAAGATCATTTCTTTAATAATTTATTGAGGTTTTCTGGAACACTTGTTAGATGTTGGAAAGATTCTACAATTATGTAATTTCATTACTGTGCGTTTTTAATTTTTTTAACTTGTTTTCCATTTTATTCCACTTTCCTAGATTTTTCAATTGCAATCCTTATCCTTGCTTTTGATTTCTTCCATATCATCTACAATGTCTTTAATTTTTGTGAGCTTTTCTTCATTTGAACACAAGTTTCTTGTTATAAATAACTTTTACTTTTTAGAGTAGTTGTAGATTCATACAAAAATTAAGCAGAAGATACAGAATTTTCTTATATACTTCCTGTTCTTAAATAGGCATAGCTTCACCCACAGTCCACATTTCCCTCCCAAAATGCTACCTTTTTACAGTTGACCGATCTATGTGATGCATCGTTACCACCCACGGTCCTCAGTCTTTGTTAGGGTTTACTGTGCATATTGTGCCCCCTATAGATTTGGACAATTGCAGTCTTTTTTTAACCAGGAATTGAACTCACGAGTTCACACTTGCCAGCCAGGTTCTGTGCCACTGCTGTATTCCCAACCCTGGACATCTGTACCATCAGACAGAATGCTTCTATTGTTTCATCCTCTGTGTTTCACTTACTCATCCTTCCCTCTCCTAATGTCTGGAAACCTCCTCTGATATTTTTACTTTTGCTGTATTTTTGTTGCTTGAATTCAAAGGCTGAGTTCCAGGGACCCAGTTGGGTAAATTCACTGGTTTCTATTTTAGTGCTTTCAGAAGTTGATATCGGCTTTGGATTTCTTATTCTGACATGTCATTTTCTGCTCCTCCACCTATTTTTCCTTTCTCAAGCATATATTGAAACAATCCCACTCCCTGTTGGCTCTTCTCTCACACTGTGTTACAGGTTAGTAACATTTTAATTTCTGATTTGTTTTTTGGTGTAATTTTGTAAGGGTTAAAAAGCAAACACCATAAGAAAACCCTACATGTAATCAATAAGTTTTCCCAATTAGTTTTTCCAAATAGTAATAAATATTTTGATAAGGATTTTTAATATCAGTAATTAAAATAAACAGCTCATCTTACCTTCATAAGATGATCTTTTTAACACCTGAGAGAATACAATTAGGTAGCTTATCCACATTCATTCTCATTTAGTAAGTGGCAGAACAAAAATTCAAACGAAGACCAGTCTTACTCTTTAAACCAAACTGTAACTACTAATACTTGCTTAGCACATCTAACACTTGAAACACCATGACTTTCGATGATGGCAACTATTAGTTATGTTACCTCGTATCTATGGTATTCTATGTTTTACATGTAGAGTAATGGGATTGTCCACATACACAGCACCAAGTGTATTTTTAAAGCATAACAGAAAGTAGCATTCTTGGCAAATTTTTTGATTTATGATAGAAGCATGATAATGCCTCCACAAATATGTTCACTTTGTAATTTCAGAAACTGTATGTGAAATGATAAAGTAAGTCGAATTAAGGTTATAGGCATGACTAAAGTTGACAGTGAGCTGAACTTTAGGTGTCTGAGTGGGTCCACTGTACTCACAAGAAACCTTATAATAGAAGAGGGAGATGCAAGAGAAACGAAATCAAAGGATAGCAGAATTGGGCTCATTTGGTTGATGTGGCTTTGAAACTGGACGAGTAGGGTTAAACAGCAACAGACCAGAGACAGTCTCTGGAAACTGGAAAAGGCAAAGAAATTGATTCTCCCTCAGGATTTGCAGAAGAACACAGCTTTGCTCACTGGGGGGTAGGTGCAGACTCTTCAAAATTCTGTTCTTCAAAACCATATATTTTTCAGATTAAGACAACAACTTTGTGATTCTTTTACAATGGCAATGACCACAATCCTTAAATAAATAAAGATATATGTGTATACAGTTGTGTGTGTGCTTGTGTGCAGCATAACAGGAGAGGAGGTAAAAATGAATTACTTGGGAGTACATGGAAAAGTTCCATTGTGTGTAAATGGAAGCCCCAGAAACAGAAAGCAGTTAGGAAAGGAGAGAGAAATGGGAGATGAAAAACCACCACTCAGGAGTCATTGAGGGAGGGCATGCATTTCATTTTTAACTGCAATAGGCAGTAATTCTTCTTGTCCCTAGTTTTACTATTGTATGTAGAAGTCATAAGTCTATCACAAAACCTCCAGGAGGGGGAGAAGAGCTAGTACACTGAGTAAAAGCTAACGCTGATGCAACAAGAAAGTCAGGAAATGGCATTATCCTCTGGATGTCACATGACATAAATCTCCACAGTGTCACTTGAAACGCTGGCCCATGGAGTATGAGTTATCAAATGCAGGAGACTGGAAGTTAGGAGGAAGAGAAGCCCAGGTAACACCACCAGGAAAATGAGACAGAAGAGAGAAGGAACCCAGTACTGTAATGAGTACAATATCACAGTGGCAATGTAGAGTTCCATTGTGCTGGGGACCTCTGAGGGTCCGCACAGCACACATTCCATGATTGTGCAATGAAGAACCTCTGACATCCACCCACTCCTTTTTGCCACTGACTGAGAGTAGCTCTAGAGTCTCCACCTTCTTCCATGAATAAGCATCCTTTGCATGGGTGGAATATTCTGTGGGAAGTAAGTAAAGATACCTATAAAGTAAAAAAGCTGTAGGTGGTTGCATTAAGGAGCTCTTAGTAGGCATAGACAAGATGGATAAATTTTATAATCTTTTCTGTTACCAGTCACAGCACAAATAGTATGATATATAACACTTATTAGTCTGTGATTACCTATGATTATGCCAGCAAAATCTAGAAAAGAAAAATCACACTGGCCAAAATGCAAGCCAATATTCAAAGCAATGCTTTTTCTTTGCCTGATTGATATAGTCACTAACTTCTTGAAGAGGATTAGGAATTATAAAAAAACTACATATGCTCACATTGCATTGCATATCGGTTAACTTTATGGGAATCTAGGTGATTATGGAAGATAAAATGGAGCCTGAATATTTTAGCAGGCATGAAGATACTCAAGAAAAAGAAAATCAATAGCACCAATTGTGCATGCACCGAAGGTTATTGTCTTATGGATATGTCCTGTAATACATTTCATGGTTTTTTTTTTTATTACAAACAAGACAAAAAAATCAAGGCTCCAACACACACACTTCTTAAACTACACAAATTATAGTTCACAATACATGGTTGAAGATGCAGGTCAAGGTATTGCTTGTACTCCTTTCCATTCCTTGAGCTAAAACAGTTGGGAGAATCATCTTCATGCATTAAGAACTAACATTTAAAGTAATAGTGGTCCCAGCTTACATAAGTTCACAGCAGGCTGAACTAACCATGGCAGATGCAAGGCTTAGAAATGACAATGTAAAAATAAGTAAAAAAGCAAACATTTGGACATTTCTCTATTCTTAACTTCTATTTGAAGACTATGGTTAATTATACTCTGAGATCTGACAAAATGCAGATAAAAACTCTGGCTTTTTGTACATTTTATTCTCTGATCTCTTAGATTGGGAAGAAAGCAAAATGAGAGCTTTAGCTTTAGAACCAGTGGACTCATATGTCCTCATTCTAACAAGACATTTGAGTCTCATTTTTTAATCTGTCATATGTAGATGATATTTTCCTCAAGTCAGATTATTGAGGAGGAATTCAATTAATACTTGAAATCATTTTATCACAGAGTTTGGATTGACTGGCCATCCCCTGTTCCCTCATTCAGTTTTGAGATTTCTCAGAGCAGAAGTGTGTTTCACTGTAATGAAGTTCAGGACTGTTTACTGATACTCTACTTCTAGGCCCTTTGAGACATTTAAACCAGAGTCAACTAAACTGGCATGGGAGCTGCTGAGGGAATCACTAAAGCACATGTCTGGGTATGATGGGTGTGTCATGGAGACACAACCTTAGGTACTACGTCTGGTCCATGGCCCTTTATGCTCCTCTGCTCTGCTTATGGCCATAGTGAGATGATACAGTCTTTTTCTACCAGGCCCTCCTATGACATTTCTGCCTTGCAGCCAGCCAACCATGGGCTGAATGCTCTGAAATCTGAGGCATCAGGATTTTTATTTAGCAATGAGAAAGCTTAACCAATACAGTATGTAAACCACTGGTGGTCATAAAAATCAGTGGAATACAAATCTTGTCATTAAGGAGATCAAAATTTATTGGTGTAAGTACAAATGCAGTAGCATAAATTACATGATACTGTGGAAATATAAGCAAAATACTAAAGGAGCCCAGAAAAGAAATATTTGACCTTACCAGGGAAACATGGAGGAAAAGAGGAGATGAGAGAAAAGAAGTAATGTTTTGAGATGTACCTTGGAGAATAAGAAAGATTATTTCATAAGAGAAAGTTTCTGAAAACAGAAAAAACATCAAAAATTGTGTTTCAAGTGCCTTGAAATACAACAGCCTGAATAACCTGAGGTGGAAACAGTTGTCTTGGCTTTGGAAAATTCAGCTGCACAACATATATATCTCAATCATTTGGTGAAAAAAATCAAACTTGGTTTTCATGATGATTAGATGAGTGACTTGAATGACTGGATTGTCTTTTGCTGAATATCATTTTAAAAGGTGTGGAGTCAATCAGATTCTGTGTTAGAGACACACAGGATGGAAACTTCAGGACCTTCCACATAACCATGTAGAAGAAAACTATATATGCTTCATATGTTATAGAAAAATAAATTATTATCCATATCAACATTCTACACATAATGTAAATTATACATATTTTCTATATAAGCATATAAAGAAAGGGAATTGTGAGGAGTGTGGACAGGGTGATGGGAAAATAAGAGCAGGGCTGGAAACTGTTTAAAACTTCTGCAAACTAAACTTTAACTGAATAACCATGTAAAAATGTGAAAGAAAATTCTTCCCCATTATAAGATGTGATGGTTAAGAAATCCTCACTTTCACATGTAACCATTTTATTTTGAATACACGTGAATGGACATTACAGTCTAATTTATATTTACATATTGCTTCAGCATTCTGGAAGAAAAGCAAGGAATAATCATAAAAAGGAGATAAAGTAAAAAAATTATTGAAACCTTTGGCTTACCACTTCTTTCTTCAACAAAGTATCAGAATAAAGCCAATTCTGGTTCCAGAGGTCATTTTATTAGGCTAGAACCAAGAATTTTAATTTGTATCCTATTTTTGATTTACCCTCATGTAAATAACTCAGTGATTGTTAGTTTTCTGTCAAATGTAAAGAAAACTTGTTTCTTGTTCAGGAAAATACATAAGAACATTGATTTAGCACTCAGGACTAAAAAGGAATCTTTCTGTGCACATGGTGGCCTCTTGTCTCAGTGCCACTGGAGTTGCATACAAAACATTTCTTATTATACCACGCTGTTCTGTGATCCTGCGATGCATGTCACATTTTGATCATACCAGTAAAAGAAATTTTTTTTTCTTAAAACAATTTTTGTTTTTACTTTCAGATAAATGTTCTTTCCAAAGTATTTGTTATGGAAACTTCTATATTAAATAATGTATTGTGTTTAAAATTCTTCGATTGCTTTCATTTGGAACCTGAAATATGATTTTATATATGCCATGGGAATAAACAAAGAGTCTTTGAAATTTAAGACCAGTTTATGAATTAGAAAACTCAATAAAGTTTTTTAGGAAACATGAAGTATGATTTAAAAATATAAGTTGTTTTTGAACTTAAAAAAATTATTGCAATGGAAGACATTGCCATAGATTTCCTTCAAAATATTCCCTGCAGCTTTGAACACACTCATCCCATCATTCTCTGAAGCAGTTCTGGAGGTTTGCATTCATGAGGGTTTTTAATTGTGTTTTGAAGGCTGCCTCAGTATCCTAAATCAACTCAAAGTTTCCCTTTTCATGATCATTTTGGCTTTGGGGAAAAATCAGAAGTTACGCACACCATAATGTTTTATACGAGCTGAATCTGCCTTCTATTGGATGATTCTTGGCAGCAACATTTACTATATTTTTGATGTATCCATAAAACAAGTCTTTCAGAACTTCTCAGAAAGTGGCAAGAGCCACATGATATGTATGCTCAAAGGGAGGGGTATATTTTGAGGTTAACAGCAATGTGTCTTACTGTAACTTTTCAAAAAATATTTAAATATTCACTGTTTTGTGGTCATCTCCTGTAAAGTTATAGAAGGGAAATACAGTTTTGCGTGTGACTGCTGAATAATTTTAACAGCAACATACTTTTCTTTAGATTACTATTTCAGAGAAGATATAAATTTTAACAGATAAAGTAGCTCATGAGTAAACACTCTCACATCTTACACCTTACTACTTAGTTGTGTTTTGAATCATTCTCTTTTTTACTTTCTCTCTCTCTCTCTCTCTCTCTCTCTCTCTCTCTCTCTCTGTAGCAATGGGAACATCATTTATCTTAATTTGTCATTGCCTAGGAGGTTGTTATTCTTTACATTAAGTGCAGTACCACAATCAATAAGTTAATGAAGACACTTTTTACTGTAGATGTTGAAGTTGATAGTGGAGATAACATACCTGCATTCACGAATTGTTGGAGTTTGTACAGAACATGAAACAAATACAGTTTTTCTTCAGGCTCTGGCCTGAGAGAGGAACTCTGCGGATTATAGCACTGATGAGTAGGTGGGGAGTGTTCAGAGTGCAGGCTAGTTTATAATGATTTGTGAAACCATGGAATTTAGGCCTTCAGATTTTTTAGACAATTTCCCTTATTTTACTGTCATCCACACTGAAACTCAGAAACCTGATTTTTCTAATAAAAATGGAAAAGACTGTTTTACGTTCCATGACTTAGGGCTTACCGATTGCTACCTTGTTTCATTTCTTTATGATCTCTGTCTGACACAAGGCTCAACTTACCTTTAAAGTAAATAATTTGTGTGTATTGCTTTTTTTGCCTACAATCACTTCTATTTTCTTATTAATCATTCCTCTGTAGGTTCTGTCATAAAATTCTCCTACCCTTATTTCTTCTCTCTTAAATTCAAGTCCATTCATAAAATAGCAGAAAGGTTCTGAAGGTTTCCTATCTAAGATACAATATACCACCATAGATTGAGGCTTTAAAAAGTTAAGTTTTTGCCTTTGACCTTTATTGGCACAAACTTCTATCAGTGAAAACTTTTAGCAGATTTTGAGCGATCTCTTCAGTCCATTGGTGCAATAAACTGTTAGAAATACTGAAATGTAAGTAATATGATTCTCTCTTGCCTTATCAAGCTTTTTTTAATGCTACTTGAGGTTCTTTCTGTTTAGTTAGAAGTGGATGGAGATGAGAAACCTGAAGAAACTCAAAGTAATTTACATTATGAGCTCATGCCTAGACGTGGAAGGAAAGGAAAGATTAAAAAGCAAGCTTCAGGTGAAGCCATGCAGCTAAGGGGATTTGGAGGGATTTGGAGTGTGAATGTGAAAAGTTTTAACAGTTATCTCTGGAATTGAAATTCACATAGGTAGGTCTGGGTGGAGGAGAAGATATGGTGCTTTATGCATGAGTGAACACTAAAGGTCTTCATTACAATCATTATGTTTTTCAGCTTTTGGGGGAGATGGATATTGTTTCATTGAGTGAATATGCTGAGATGAGCCCTCTATTGGTCACTTTCCTCTCCAGGACAAAAATCCCCAGCAGCTACAACTTATAGGGATAGAAGTTTATTATGGCCCCGAGTTTCACTCCACAATCAGTAAGTCCAAGGTAGCAATGACACAGCACTAAGCTGTTCACTGCATGGTGGGGGGGGTCAGGAAGCAGAGAGCAAAGGGAGGAGCCAGGGATGAGAACACCTTCTTGCAGTGACACCTGCCCAGTGACCCTCCATTTCCCAGGAGGCTCACTTCCAACTGTGAAATGTTTGAGGGACATTTCTGATCTAAACCATAATAGGCCTCACTATGAAGCAAAAATCCCATCTAGCTTGGTTTACAAATATAACTACGTATTCCTGAGGCTCTTTCTGTTTCTTACAATATCTAGAGCAATTTTATACAATCTGCATTATTAGGATAAACGGCTGTGTTGTGAGAACCAAACATATGAGCTGGAATGTAAACTTCATTAATGCTTACAAACAGTTAAAAGGAAAAAATGGTGACCAACATACCTAATGCCTTTGCTGTCTTGTCCAGTTTTGAAATGCTATAAGGGTTAACTACTGCAAATAAAATATATTAACTTGTCGGCTGGTCTACAACTTCAGTCGCTGACCTCTGATACTAAATTTCCTAGTAGCTGTTTCAGGACACTGTCATTAGTATCTCATTCTGCCACTTGGCTGCTTTATTTAGGATATGGGTGAAGACAAGTGCTATGCAGACCATCATACAACTTTAATAAGTATCTGGGACAACACTGGAGACATACAAAGGACGCTTTTCACCTTCTTGCCTTTCCTTTTCCTTCTATAACTCCAAGCCACTGTTACCTCCAGTATGGAATGTGCTGCTAATCCAAAAGATTGTTTCACTGAAGCTTCTATTTTCAATCACAATAAAAACAGAAGTGGCAGGATATTAGAGACAAAATGGATAGTGCTAAAAATATTACAGTTTATTAAATATTACAGTTGATCAATGTAATTGAAAGTTACTAGCAGGGTGTGTAGTGCCAATGCTCCTATCAGGGCATGAGTAATCTATTTGTGGAGCATAATTCATCCTTTTGAGGCTTTAATGAGTACTGCTTAATTCAGGTTTTAATCAAACCTGACAAATCATCACTGAAGTTGGCAATGGTCTTGTTCCCAGGTGCCATTTCTTTGCAAATTTGACATAGCTTAGGTTCATGTTCTCTGAATATTCCTTTCAGGTTTCACTTGTAACAAAACAAAACAAAACAAAACAAAACAAAACAAAACAAAACAAAAACACTAGTTTCCCTCAACACCAAAATACCAAATGTTTCTGATTTTTCGACTGTTTAAAAATATTACTTTGTGTAGCAGCTGTTTTCTATTTATTTATATAGTAAAGAAATATAGAAGAAAATAAGTTTTTTAATAAATAGACATAACATGTTTTATAATTATTATGCATCCCTTATGAAGCTTCATGTCCCAAATATTGTTTTTATCCAATAATGTAGTTGATTCAGATGAGATCCATCTGCTGACGAGTGATGGGGAGGAGGCATTGGCTCAGAGGCACTTGGCAGCTTTCAGCCAGAAAACTCATGTCTAATTTGAAAAAAAAAAAAGGCTGGTCTCTTCCAGTAGCACGCACATCATAGATGAAAGATTTGCAATATAAACTAAAATGATAGGTTAATGCATAGATTGTAATATATACAAAAATATGTTGAGGTCTATAATGTTTAAAATACTATGTAATATAGGAATTAAAGTAGTCTCCAAGAACAGGATTGTGACCTCTGAAAAGCAAAGTGCAATGTGCTCCCTAAACGTATCCTTAAAAATAGTTATTACATGTAGCCTTTGATTTCCAAGTGCTTTTAGCATGCATTAGTCCCTTTTTCTTCATAATAAACCATGAAAGAAGAAATCCGTGATGTTCCATTTTAAACTTAAAAAGCATTAGACAGGGTAATTTGACCAAGGTCATATAGTCAGAGGTAATGGAATTGGACCTCAAACCCAGTGACCTTGACTCTAAGAGTCATGATCTTTCCCTTGATGCAGTTTTTTAGCTGTTAGGTGACACCAGCCTTTGATAGCATTATTGGTGTGCCTGATATCTTTACCATGATCTGGGAAATAAGGCTTTTATAGGCCAGTTATGATTCTTTGAAAGGTTGTGTATACAGGAGAATTCCTTAGATCTTATTTGTAATTTTAAGACTTGCTGGATACAAACCTACTTTTCATCATAGATGACACAAAATGCTAGCATTTTTGTTTTATGGCAATAACTGGATTGTAACTTGGGGTACCAAATATATCATTCTAAACAAGTTAAGTATTTGATTTAAGGACAATAACTTGTTGGGATCAGAGCCTCTCATTTTGTAAACCCATCTGAGTCCATGGACGTTGGATCCACAGATGTATTAAAAAGATTATTTTTCGAATTATACTCTACACATTACTGATGGCGGTTTTGCTTTGGCAGTGACCTTCCTGGATGGACATGCTCTTTCATCAATAGAGGTAAAGATTCAGATCAATTTGGGCATTAAATTGGGCTCCAGTCTCTCTGAATGAGCATAGCTTCTCCTCTTAAACATCACTTTCCAGGAAAACTCTCATCTCATTTTTTTTTAAGGAAAAGTTCCCTCTGTTTTTTTTTTTAGGTGACAGACAGCATTCTAATTCTTAGACTCCTGCACTGGCAACATTGAATCCAGGAGAAAAACTGAGGGCCATGATGGAGAACTGAATGGTAGAGAGGAGACAAGCAAGTGACGCTAAAGACAGAAAATCTCAAAGATTAGAACAAAGACTAATGATTGGTTAATTTTTCTTGGTGAAAGAGCCCGTTGTTATGCCTTTGGGAGACTACTGAAACAGGCAGAAATTATGAAATATCACCATTACAGAAGCATGTAGAAATGTAAGTTTTCAAGAAAGGATCATAAAAATGAGTTGAGAATATAAGCTTGCCTCTTTTCTCTATCTCAAACTCAGAAAAATAACAGAACAACTTTTGAATCTACTTCTAGACATCACAGAAAAAGCATCAGCATGAACAATACATTTAGAAAAATTTTTGGAAAATCAAAGCAAGTGGTATGTAACTAAGAGAAAAATCAGAGTAGAAATAAAAGTGACTCAAAATGGCACAGAGAAGAATGAAAAGGAATTTTGGAGAAACCTGAAGAGCTAAGTTGTTGATTCTATCAAAGGGCTAATGTTTGATAAAGAATATCTTGTATAACCACCTCTCCTCCTTTTAAGGAGCTTCTTACTTTAAAATGTGCTCATGACTGAGGTGCTGGGAATGACTCACCAATTAATGCACTCTCCATGGAGATAGTGTTTTTATTAGATATTGAAGACACACAGGGAAATAGAATAAATGTTAGGGTAAAGTAGACCTTCGCACTTGACAAAGGAAGTAAAAAGGAAGCTCCATGTATAAGTAATATATATCTGTGCTTTTCTAGTTTTTCAGAGCTTCCCTTACTTTGGCTTGCTTGGAAGTCCTCAACCTGCCTGACTGTGCCCAACTAGGTACAATAAAGTGTCTCAGTCCTTGCCTTCATACTGTTAGTGTCTCACACCACCCCGCCACTGCCTGCGCCATTATCATTCATTGGGGTACAAGACAAAACAGAAGAAAACTCAAGTTGAGTCCTTACATTAACGAACCTATATCTTCCCTTAAGAATATAAAATTAAGAATTATCAAACATTTGGGATGAATCAGCTGCATAGTATACAGAACTTTATGAATAAACAGTTCAACTTCACCAAAGATGGAAATAATTTAAAAAGTAAAATATAACTTATCCATACATATTTTTCAGTAATTGAAGAAAGTAGGATATTTTAAAATTCATAAACAATATAAAAAACTATGAGAAATGAGTAGTTAGTAAAGGGAAATTGTTTCTATGAAATGCATAATAGCAACCACAAGAATAAAACAGCAGAAAAGCTAAACATTTAAGTTTCTATGTCTAAAGAATGATTTATTGAACTGAAGGTTAAACTTGAAGTTTAAGGTGTTACTAAAAAGATAAATATAGGAAATATTTTAAGAAATTATCAAACAAAAAAAATTTCCCTCTAAGACAAAAGTCTTAAATTAGCAAAAGTCTACCATGTACTAAGCCTAGCAGATAAACAATAAACATGTAGACAAATCCAGGCTAGTTTTCTGAACTCTAAAGACAAATAGAAAAGTTAAAAGGTTCCAGAAAGCATGGCTAAAAATTCCTTACTCAATAACTTTTGTCAATTTTTGCCAGGAACACAGCAATTGGCCAATCATTATCTTTTCATTCTCCTTTGCTAGAACCACTGCTTTTATCAGTCCATTAATAAAATCTGCACTTCTTTAGGGAAGTTTGTCTACAGAGAAATAACTGTGGTATTCTTACACTTTTGCAAGGATTGATTTGAACGTGGAAATATAATTAAATTTTTGTTCATGGGACAAAGGAAAGTTCTGCCTCTGGAACAGATTTGGGAAAGAGAGAAGGGGAGAGAGGGGAGAGGAAGGGAGGAAAGGGGAGGTGATGATACAAATTTCTTGTCTCCTGCAATATGGTGTAAGGGGGTATGATGTGATTGTTAGTATTCTGGCACATATATCCTCTATATATATTTTAGATAACATTAAAAAAATAGGAAAATAGTTAGATTCTTTGCGACATGACAGTAACACTGAATTAATCCAGACAAGTACTGTCCTATCACTAAGCATCATGTTTAAAAAATTGCTTTTTTTGGTCTTTGAGTCAAGTGTTATCTGATTTGAAAGAGTAAAGAGTTAACTACGCCTCCCAGAAGTGTCAAGAGCATCTGACTGATGGCATCATTCCTAGCTACAGTACAATAGTAGCTAGAAGACATTGAAGAATAACTTCAAAGGTATAAACAATGTCTAACATAACATTCTTCAGTTAGCCAAATTATTATTGAGGATGATGATAAAATCTTCATTTTTAGAGAGTCAACACTTTGAAACATTAATCACTGCAATACGATCTATGGGAGGAAAAGATGATCTAGAGTCATTGTCTTATAAAAAAGAAATCAGAAAAAATGTACACTACAAAAACAAACCAACCAAAAAAAAAAAAAAGAAGAAAGAAAGAAAAGAAACCAGATTTATGGCCCAGTAAACTAAAAAATGCTCATTTTAAATATTCTTTCACAGTATACTTGTAACAGTATACTTATAATTTAGTTACTACTAAATTATAATAAAATAGGTTATATTTGTTTTTGAGAATAAATGCAACAAATGTGTTTATAATACTTTATTATAAAGTATTGTTACATTAAGCTATCATAATAAATGATATAAACAGGTTGCTTAAAAATAAAAGATTTTTTTAGCAGAGGTTATACCCAACAAAATGATAAAGATATATTAAAAATAATAGTCTGTAACCAAAATATACCTTATATAAGAAGAAAATTGTTCTTCATATATTAGAAAGCAGCTTCCATTTTTCCTTCTGCATTACATGAAAAATTTAATGAGTATGAAGCTTTAAATTTTTATTAATCTTTGTTCTTTCATCATGTTTGGCATCAATAGATATTAAACAACATGCTGATGGAAATAAATTCACAACTTTAATGGAAAGTTTTTATTTACCACTCATAGAAACTCACAGCTGAAGGAAATGATCAGGTAATAGTAAAAGTTTAAATAACACAATCACTTCAATAAGTATATTTGTATTAACTTGTAGCAACATAAAAGACATATACTGGCTTCCCAAATATCTATGAAACATTCCTAAAAACTGAAGATGTTATTAAACTGCAAAAGTACTATTAATTCTGAAAAAAAGTTATATAAAATAGTCTAACAATAGCAATAAAATATACATTAAGTAGAAAAACATCTTCAAAATAAGTCTTTTAATTTTAAAATAGATTTCTAACATTTCTGGGAAATTTACTTTAAGTTACAATTAGCTGCATGAATTAAATGGAATACTGAAACATCCTGCCAAAGATATTTTTGAGAAACAGTAGTATTAGACTCACATATAAAAATCTAGCTGGGATAGTTAACCAAGAAAGACTGATAGTCTCATGAGCTGCATTGAAAACTAGCTTTATACACCTGAGAATGGAAGAGATACATAAACTAGAAAAATAAAGGCATGAACAAACAATATTGGGTAAAAGAAACGTGATACAAATATTGAAATATAAAATGAGAAAGGTATGCGTAACTTCATACAGGAATTTAAGAATATAATCATGAAATTTAAAACAGACACATTTCCTAAATACTATTTCTTAGACTCAAGAAGAGGCCAAATACCCAGCAAAAGGAAATTGAAAGTGAATAAACTCACCTTTATAAGATGTTAGCCCTAAAATTATATAATGTTTCTACCAAAATTTTAAATATTTTCACTATTTGAAATATTCATGTGCAATAAAAGGATTGAAAAATTCTACATTATTCAGCATGCCACATTAACAATATTCTAAAAATATTAGTGATGTATCTTAAAAGTTTACAAGGTATTCAGATGAAATCTGAGGAGGGTGTGCATGAGTATTTGTGGCAGACTTGCCAAAATTAGACCTCAGGACTGCTAATATTCCTGCTTTTGGATCTCTTCACATTCATCGAAATAGGACAGAAAAATTTGAGAACTGAAGGGAAATCATGTCTCTCTGCTTCACAACTACTTAATACTGTAAAAATAAGAAATTTCTGATGAGAATTCTTTGAAAGTTGCAAAAATCCTCTCCTTCGGATAAGGAGTATCTTTCTGAAAACTATAGGAAATTGTGATCAAAACAAATAAATTATTGAAAATATAACAATCACCGTAGTTAAATAGGAAAATGATTTATAACTTCTTTACCCTGAGGATATTTTGTAGTTGGACAGATCAGGCACAATACGTCTTGAAAATGAAATGAATTCTAGGTATTAGAGAACAAAAAATAAATCTCACTTTGAAAATAGCATGAGGATATATGTAGAAAATACAAAACAAGTAACCTCTATCTTGGAATAAGTCAGAGACAAGGACAATATAAACCCAAAAGCAGTAAGTTTGCTTTCTTACTTGTATTTAAAAGTATGCTTGGAAAAATGTCACATAATGCATTTACGTATATGCACACACACACACACACACACACACACACACACACACTCCACAGTTACCTACATGAATAAAAGCCTTTATTAAATAAGTCCTGACAATACGGATACATATTTGTTTTACTGAATGTGGGGGCTTTCTTTTGTAAAATATCTACTTATCCAATGTGTTTATAAAATAGATGCAATCTTAACATTGCACTGGAACTTTAAAATTGAAAGAGACAAACATTCTAAATATATCTGGAAGCATAAATGCACAAGAAAAGACAATAATTTGTCAGTGGTTGATGAGAAAGAAATATTGATGCTGAGTGTTAAAGCCAAAGTTAATAAACACAATGTTGATGTGATCTGAATAAATACATAATTTAAAAGTAGGAAATTAAGTTCAGAACCATGTACGGAGTTAAATGAAAAGAATATGGGTAAAAGACAGACCATCAGCTATTTATGTAAGATAATTTATTTGTTTTGTGTTATAAATAAAGCAAAGCATATAGACTTTCTTTCCTTCACATAATCTAAAATCTTCATAGATATGTTAAACATCAAACATTTAAAAATTATAGATGTTAAGAAAGCATTGAAGAATACTTTTACAAATTTTTAACAAGAAAATCTTGCTTAAGAAAGACTAAAATTCAAATCATCATGAAGGAAATGACCAATTACAATATGACCACATTAAAATTTCACATTAGGGGCTGGGGATTTAGCTCAGCGGCATAATCACCTGCCTTGCAAGCAGGCGGTCGTGAGTTCAATCCCCGGTACTGATAAAAAAAAAAATTTTCATATTGTTTCTTTTGTTAAAAACTCAGAAAATCCTTAAAACACAAACTGAAACAAGTGAGACTGAGAGAGAGAGAAAGAACACGAGAAATTTCTTCCTTGACTCTTCTAAAATACAGTTAAAAAGCAAGATATTAAATTCAAATGTTATGGATACTTAGTAATAATTAATAAGCATATATTCAAGAAAAAGTTTTAAGGTACTAAGAAAGACAACAGGAAAATTGGAAAAGGAAATGAACAAGATATTCAGAAATAAGAAATACAAATGTCCCAAATTAATTATTAAAAAATTCAAACTTATGAATAATGAAAGTCATCTAATGAACAAACTTTTAAATCCATCTAATGAGTATGATATGAAGAATTAATGGTATTGGGGAAAGTAAATGTTTTCATTTTCTAACGATATTTTTTGGAGCTACTTTTGGATGTGCATATTGATGCTATCAAAATTTTTAAAAATACACTTCAAGTAATCATGTTGCTTCTAGCATATATCTATAGTTATTCATTATAGTCATATTCATGATCAGAAAAAAATGTTAAACCATTCATAATGCAACTGTTAGAGATAAGTACACAGCAGTCAATTGTTTTTTGCTCTGTAATTAAATATTCTTCAAGTAAATCATATATTTTGTTTTATTTGTTAAAATATTATATTTTAACAAATAAAAAGTAGCAAAATATGTTAGAAGTTATGCTATCAAATCTGAAAATACACTGCAATGAGTGGTGAGAGCTGAAGGCCTACACAGCAAACTGCATCTATCCCTGTAACCGCAGTGCCTCACTTGGAATCTAGTGGACTTCACTCTGTGTCCCCAAACAGCTGGGGACCTTTGGTGAGCCATGTGGCATGAGCTGAAGGCCTGCACAGCATACTCCACCTAGCTGTTCAGCCTTGGTACACCACTCAGAACCTGGTAGAATCCTGCCCAGCAACCTGAAGAGCAGGGAGCTTCAGAATGCGAGCTGGCATGTGCTAAAGGTCTACTGAGTGTTTTCCCCCCATTTGAGCAGTCTTCAAGTGTCACTATGGACCTGATAAGGCTTGCCTAAAGACCCACACTAAGCTAGGGAAACTCCCTGCAGTAAAGGTAGACATCCAGAATCCAGGAAGCAACTGAGACCTTGCATTTGGCAAATCAGTGTGGAGGGTCCTCAAAAAGGTAGGTTTGGAGGTTCCATTTGACCAGCTATTCCACTTCTGGTCATATTCCCAGAAGAGCTGAAATATCATAGCGTGTGTATAGCAGCACAATTTGTAATAGCCAGATCTCAGAAACAACCTAAATGCCCATCAAATGAGGAACGGATAAAAAAGATGTGGTATTTTTACACAACGGAGTACTACTCAGCTATAAACAGTGATCTCATCAAGGCTTTTATAGATAAATGGATAGGACTTGAAACCATACTCATAAGTGAAATAAATCAAACTCACATATGTAAATCTTATATTGCCTCATTAGTGTAAGAAAATGGAAGAGTAAATAAGATACAAACTCTTCAATAAATATTGGGGAAGGATAAGAAATTGTTCAAAGGGGAAAAACATAACTCAGACAAGGAAAAGGAAAAAAGAAGAAACGGAAAAGAAAAAAGATATAAATTTGTATATACACTTAACATAGTCAAGACGTTTGTGCTACTAATTCTATTAGTTCTTGGAACAAAACAGTTAATATTCATAGGATTAGATCAATTTTGCATGTTTGTATCTGGTAATCTGAGTAACTCTTTTGAAGAAAAACATGCAAAATAACAACCTTAGCTATGTTCCTACCACTTTATTTTGAAGCCTATATTGTTATTGTTTTGGACTCTTCATTGTTGTTGTCTCTTTTTTTTCTTGTTTTTCTTATATTTTGTTTTTTTTTTTTCTCACTAATACAGAAGGGATAGATGTACATGTATAGCCTTAGTCATGCCCAGATTTTCTCCTTAAAGAGATTGTAAGAATTGATTTTATTATGTATGATGGTATCAACAGCTACTTAGAAGAAAAGAAGACATTATAATAACCACTGCTGATTTCCTATTGTCATGCTGTGAAGTTCAATAATGCTTTTTATTCTTTGTTTTTATTGGTTTTAGCCTGTTTTCTACTTTTTGATTTCAATATGTGAAGGTATACACAGCTATTTTGAAGAGAACAACAGATATTATGGTAGCCAGTGTTGATTGTCCTGTTGTCTTGTTTTGAAGGTCTGCAATTCTTTCATTACATTGTTTTGATTGGTTTTATACTATTTGTTTTGTTTGAATTGATTGTGTGTAAAGATATTGGAAATGATTTCAAGGAAAACAAGACACACTATGGTAGTCACTGTTGATTTCCTGCTGTTTTGTTTTGAAATTCTGTATTTCGTTCATTGTTTTGTTCTGATCTGCTTTGTTCTGTTCTGTTTTGTTTTGTTTTATTCTCTTTAAAGTAAAAACAAACCTGACAATGCAAAAATCAACAGTAGTTTTTAAATATACTGTCACATTTTTAAAGAATAACGAGGTTACCAAATAGTATAGTTTTTAAATATACTTTCACATTTTTAAAGAATAACGAGGTTACCAAGAATAACGAGGTTGCCATGTATCTTGTTAATCTTTTCTGAAGCAGTCGTGGCTTTAAGCTTAGCCTATTCCATTCATATTCTAAAATCACTCCTCTCCCTGAGAAGGACATATGCCATGTCAAAATACTGCTTATATCAATGTGTGTGGCATTTCTATCTGGAACTGCCTTTCTGGCATATACAAATGACCAAAGAAAAAAGATCCTTAATGTACTTTATGAAGAATTAACAGTTATAAGAAGTGAAGTCTTTCATTGTATTTTGGTATTCATTGGAACTACTACATAAAAAGTAACCTTGGTCACTATGTTTCTATAATTACAATGTAATAAAAATTATCTAATGGTGAAAGACACAGTGGAGGAAAAACATCTACCTCAAACCTCACCTTTTACCCATTGTAATGGTTGTTGCATTGTGACAACTTGAGAAGTTTAGAAATTTAACCAAGCAATTCAGTAAGCCAGAGACCTCACTTTGTAAACATCCTCATCCTGTGCAAGAGGAGGGCCTGGAGATGCTGTGAGTGCTACACTTACCCTAGAGGTTGGGAGCCAGCTTACAACATAAGAGAGGAAAAGAGGCTTTCTGTCCCTCCTTTTGCTCTTGTGGTATTTGCTATCTTCTGCCACTTTGAAATGTTGTTCTGTGTCATGACACCTTATCTTGGAGCCAGCTGACTGTGGACAGAAACCCCACAAATTGCTAACTAAATAAATCTTTCCTCCCTTAGTTTACAGTGTTGAGTATTTTGTCCCAGTGATGAGAAAAAGTAACCAAAACAGAATTTGGTAACAACAGTGGGATCAGTTGTTTCCGTGCAATACCTCACTATGTGGTTCAAGAGCCTCTAGGAATGGCTTGTGGGAAGAGTTTGGAAAAGTTTGGAGATGTAACCTGAAAGCATAGGGCTGGAACGCCTTAGGCCATTCTATTTGGGAGATTCTAGGCAGAACTCAAAAGACTGGTAGAAATCCTGCCAGTAAAGACCAGATTTGGAAGGTTTTTTTTGCTGGGAAAGGCATACAGATGATATATGCTATTGCTTTGCAAAAAGATTGTCTGTATTTTGCTCATGTGCAGAGACCTTGCCTGAGACTAAGATCAAGGGCAGTGGACTAATCAATCTGGCAGAAGAAATTTGAGGGAACTCAAAAATATTGAGGCTATGGCATAGCTATTGTTTGGGGCTCTTAACAAGATTTATGTGTGACTCAAGAGCAAAGAGCTCAGCAGGATGATTTAAAATGTTGAGAATTTTGCTTGAAAGGAAGATCCAGTAAGGCTGTGAACTGCAAAGATAGAGCTAATGAAATCTTGATTGCTAAGAAGGAAGAGGAGAATATAAAAGATGGCCTGAAGACATCACAAGAAGCAGCAAATCTTAACCCTTTGCAGCTTCAAAATGCAGAAGTGAAAGACTTTGCTTTGCAGAGCACCATGTTTCAGAATGGTAATAGCATAGAAACTTTGTTCCTCAGAATTGGATTCAGAGTGCTCTGTGATCCAGGCACTTGACCTCTATAACCAAGAGAGAAGAAAGGCTGGATACTGCTCCAGCTGACAGCAGGCTTTGGAATCATCCATGTGGCAGTGATTTTAGCTGCATGTAAAATGTAAGAGTTATGTGTTAAAAGGCTTTTTACCTTGATTTAAGAAGGCCTAGGAAGCCAGGTGGTATGCCCCTGAGAGAGCAGGGTAAGAAATCCTGAGTATGAAGCCAGAGGTACTGTGGAGACTCCAGGAGTGTGGAAAAGCAAGGATTGCAGATCATCTAAGAAAGGCTGCAAGGAGAGAGCAGCAGTGGACTAAGAGAAAAACCTTGGGAACTATAACCATCAGAAGTGCCATCATGGAGTCACTCAAGCCCTTGGAGATCACGATTTGCCACAGATTGTTTCAGATGCAGGACATGGAACTATAGGACTTAATCTTTACCCTGCTGGATTTTGGACTTGCTTTGGTCCCAATCTTTGTGTTCTGCCTGTTTATAAATTTTGGAATAAAAATATTTTCTTGTGCTATTGAATGTTGGAATTCTTTAACTTTGTTTTCATTTATATAGAGGCTTACGGCTAAGAGTCTTCCCTACCTCTCAGAGGAAACTTGGGATGTAGACTTTTCAGCAATACTGAAATTGCTAGGACTTTGGTAACTCCTGCAAATGAACTAAATGCCTTTTGTATGAAGGAATGGGATGAGTCTTTGGAGGGGCCAAGGCCTAAGTGTTATGGTTCTTATATAATGTTGGTAGACTTCGTACTAATTTGTGAGGATTGTTAAACCTGTGTAATAATGTTCAAGTTGTGAAATGTTAAGCCAATTTAAAGGAATGGGCCGGTTTGCCAATTTGACAAGAGGTACATTGTAATGGTTGGTATCTTGTGTCAACTTGAAATGTTTAAAAGTTTAAGTGAGTCAGAAGGGGGCCAAATTACTCACGTTATATACATTCTCATCCTGTGTAAGAGGAAGGCGTGGACATGGCATGAGTGCTGCACCTGCCCTAGAGGGTGGTGGCCCGCTTACACTATAAGACAGGAAAAGAAGCCTGCTCTCCTTCCTTTTGCTTTTGTGGCTTTTGCTGTCTTCTGCCACTTTGAAATGTTGCTCTTGCACCTTGCCATCCTGCAAAGGAGTCAACTGATTATAGACAGAAATCTCTGCAAGCTATGAGCTAAATAAATCCTTTCTTTCTTAAGTCTGAGTGTCAAGCATTTTCTCCCAATCCCCAAAAAAATATAACTAAGACACTCATATCATATTATTTATTTGAAATTAACCATTAGTTTTACACAGAAAAGCAGATTTAGCATGTTGGAGTGGTGATGGGATTTTTCATATTTTTGCTACTGCAAAGCTCTGAGGTCTATATTTTGACTGGTATTCTAACTACTCAATATGCAGAGAATTGATTTGAAGCAGATGATTTACTAGCTCATATGCTATAAACGTTTAAAATTTGACACTTACTGCCAAACTGTTTTTTTGACAAGTGTTGCATGATGCATAATAGTGGTGAGTCATCAGTCTAACTCATGGAATATATTATTAAGATTGTACAATTCAAAACACCCTCTGCTGCATAAACTGAGATGCATAAAATTTATGCAGTAAATTATCTGGAATTATCTGAGACTTTCTATTCTAAAACATGACACATTTTATTCTTTCTTCTTTTATAGTTGTTCTCTTCTAGAACCAGTACATTTCCTAGATATTCTCTTCTGTTTATGCTGCCATAGGATGATTGTCATATTTCCTCAAAGTAGATTTATTCAATATAGATAACTACTGATTTTACACATTACATTTATAACCAGGGGGCTTCATTAAAAATTATTTATCCCAATATTTTTATTGTCTTAATTTTCTACATACCAAATGTTATCACTATTAAATAATGATAATTCTTTCAGCTATCATTTATCTTCCTGATATCTATTTATCTCTCTAAAGTCTCCTTTCCTTTTCTAAATGAATTTATCTAGGACATTGAGAAAAATTAAATGATACTTGTAACTATGAGTGAGTGTAACCAAATGCCTTTCACTTTTTATTCCGTACCTATTGCTTAACAAAAACACTGTGTGTTACTTTTAAAGCATTAAACTAATTAAAATGTTTTAAACAGACTTTTTATTCTTAAAATTCTATATTTTATTAAATCTAAGAAATCACAGATTTTATGGTGTCCAGTAAGGTAAACCTGATTCAATATTATGTATATATTAGTATATCACAAATTATTTCTGTCTTTGCCTTTTCTTTGTTTACTCAAATTTCTGATGTTAAAAGTACTGTAAGAAATATTTTGAAAAGTGATCATTTCCTAAGGAGCAAAAATAATTTGACACAAAGGACTTTTTAACGTAAAAATTAGCACTGAGATTTAGAGTCATGGTTCAGAGCTGATCAAAATTTGACACATTAAAGTGGAGAACCAGTAACAGAAGATGGATAATGCTAGAAAAGTGAATTTCAGGTAACTCTGGTTGCTTAAACATTTTCTCAACACTGAAGCAAAATATCTGACACTTATAATTTAATGGAGGAGAGGTTCATTGGGCTCACAGATTCCAGGGGTTGAGTCCAAAGTTGGCTAACTCCAAGGCACAAATCCAGGGTGGTAGAGCATGGTGATGGAAAGCTGTTCAGCTTATGGCAGCCAGGAAGGGAGGAACCCGGTACGAGAAAGAGACATGCATTATATGTACTAATTTTCCATAATAAATACATTTATTATGTATTGCAAAAATATACTGATAAAAATGTTTAAAAAAGAATGCATAAAAAGTCTTGTAACTCAAAAATAAAAAGTCAGATAAAACAATACTTAAAAAAACACTCTTCTAGGTCACATCCCCAAATGAGCCACTTCCAACTGGGCCCCACCTCTTAACGATTCATTCAGAAATGCACTTACCATGCAGTAAATCCACTAGTTAGTAGAGCATCACAACAATCTCATCACTTTCTGAATATTTCAGGCTTTTAGGGAGCATTTTAGATTTAAATTATAACACTGAGTTTCAGATACTGTATTAAATAGTTTTGTTTTGCTATCTCAGTTACTAAAATCAGGGCCATTAGTAAACCTGTGATCCAGATGAGATAGATCTGAAGAGTATAATTCTACCATAAAGAAAAAGATTTGAAGTTCTGGAAAAGAAGGTTGACTTGGTTTATTATATTATTAAAATTTATAGTTTAAGTAATACTTCATTTAAACTACAGAGACTATATTGCTTTTATATTTAAATCATTCCAATGCTACTCAGCATTCTAAAAGTTTCAAAAATTTATACTAATCCATTTTCTTTTAATTATTTCACCCCTGCATTGTGGCCTCAGTATAAAGGAAGATACGGGCTGGGGGGAGCTATGAATCAAGCTTGAGCCTGGGTTAGACTCATTCAGAGAAGGTAGAATATAAGTTATTTGGGAATGAATCGTCACTGAATTCCAGAGTTTCTTCAAGAGGAAAGGTAATCCTTTTTGTAAGCTTAGCTTTCATTAGGATAGTCTTATGGTCCTAGTGGTAGTTGGTACTAATGGTAATTCTCCAGGATTCCCCAATTCGTGATTTCTAGTATTAGCACTTCCTGTTGAGCTCCCTTGTTAACCAGAGGTAGCTTTCCATATTCCTACCCATGAGCTCTTGGGTGACATTTTTGGTCCAAACTCTACCAGATTCACTATGTTAAAAAAAACACAGAGTTTCCCATTTTCTCCTTGTTTGATATATAAAGTATGCTTAAACCTTCCTGCAAACAGGTAGTAGATACACTCAGGCAGGTTGAATTCCAGGTTTGAGTGCAGTTTCATCTCTGAGTCAACTTCTGCTACAGGTGAAATCATTAACTAATTGAAAAATTCTTGGTGATCAATAAATGTAGGGGAACATCTTAATGATATTGTCTAAGAGTTTTAGAATTCATGTGTTTCGAAAAATAAATGTTTTTGGGTGCTCCCAGGGAATGAACCCAGGACTTTCACAATGAGAAATACTCCTAATCCTTTTTATAGTTTTATTTTTGAGGCAGGTTTCTCATAATGTCACTAAGTTTCTCAAGAAGGGGGAAAACTTCTAATCCTATTGCCGCAGACTCCTAGAATTCTGGGATCACACAGGTGAGTAAAGGACTTGTGGCCTCCAAGTAGCTAGATGAGTGAAAGAAAAAAAATGTTATCAACTGGCATTTGAGTTTCTCTACACAAGAGAAGTTAGAAATTTTGTAGAAAGTGGCCCACTTGAAAGAAATTCCTGGTGTCAGGGTACTAACAAACATGTTTACAAACAAGGAAGTCTGACAGATGTAGAATTTGAAGTTCTTTGACATCTTAGCTCCAGTATTTCAGAATGTGACTGAAATAGGGTCTTTAAAGAGATAATCAAGTTAAAATGAGGCAGTTAGGCTGAGCCTTAGTTCAATTTGGCGGTTGCTTTTTTCTAAGAAGAGGATATTGGGGCACAGCAGGAATTTAATGTGCATAGAGGAAAGTCTGTCTGGGAATATGGCAAGAAGCGAGCCTTCTGCACAGCCATGAGGCCTTGGGAGTCATGTCCGCCAAACCTTGTTCTTAAACTTTAGTTCTAGAACTGTAAGTGAATTTCTATTTAAACTCCTCTGAAGTATTTTGGTATGCCAGTCCAGAAGAAAAACGCTGTACAGTTGTATTCTGTGATATAAAACTACTTCTTTTTTTGTGTGATGAATGTTCACAGATTGTTACGTTCACAAAGTCTTCTATGAACTGTATCACTAGGGGTGGCGAGAGTGTTATGTGGTACAGAGGACCAATGAGCTATCTGTGTCCAGCTTAGTGACCTCCCAAGAGAAAGCTGCTGAAGAGGCATATGGAAATGAAAACCTCCTCAAAAATGGGGCATGGGATAGTGGGGACCAGAAAGACATCAGTATTCTGATCTGATTCACCAGCCTCACATCAGCCACATGCCCCACCCAGCCCGGGAAGTAGCTGTGGAGGAGAGAGGGGCTTTCATAATTGTGTGGTTGGTAGGTGCGCCAGTCAAATTTTACTTAATGCTTTACTTTTTTTTTTTTCCATTTTTTGATCCAACATCTCATTGTGTAACTCAGGCTGACCTTTAACTCACTATGTAGCCCAGCCAGGCCTTGAACTTGTGGGGATACTCCTATCTCAGCCTCCTGAGTGCTGACATTACAGGAATTCACCACCTCATCCAACTATATAAGCCTTAAAAATGTTTGGATCCACTTATTTTTCTACTCTGCTTATTGTTAGAATTAGAAACTGCTAAGAGAACATCCAAGTAAACAGCTGAAGAAAACCCAAACACATCTGAGATATCACCAGTGACTATCAGGATGGAATCAGTGGATTAACAGTAAAGGGAAGGAGACAAAAGGATTTTCCATAGAAGGACGCTGAAGATAGTGTGCCGGCAAGAGAAAAAGACACTTAATTTGGCCAGAACGTACCCAATCCCACCTCATGCATATGCACAAATCATACACTCATGTTTATTTTTGTGCTGTTCTGTTTGCATAGCAAACACGTTCTTTATTCATTTATGATGCTTACAAACTAAATATTAAAATGTCATCACCTCTTGCAGCATTGCTGGATCATTCGAAGTTGGATATGTTGCTCTTGCCTCTTTATTGATTGTTATTGGCTTTAAAAATTCACTTTAGAATTTAATTATTTTTATATATCCATTTTCACCATTGAAATGTGAATTGTTACTCCTTTTTTCATTCTTTAACAGTGAATGGGGAAATTTATGAAAAATAGTGTCTTAATAAGTATTTCTTGAGTAAAAATTTGGCTCAGGCAGGTTATGAATTATAAAAACAATGTTTTAAAATTCAAATTCATTCTTAATCCTAGATAAGTGTGTCATTGTTTATTTTTCTTTTGAGTATAAGTAGCCATATATGTAAAAATAATTTCTCACCTCTGCAACTAAACTATCTTTTTATGTGATTGTTCTCAGTTAACTAACAAAAAAAAGAAATGGACATAAGAAGTGGAAACATTTCAAATTATACAATATATTAAGTAAATAGTTCAATAGTTATTTTAATATTTCATTTAGATTTTGATGTCTTTAATGTCATATAGCATTACTATATGAATACAAATATCACAGATATATTTAGAGGATGTTTTCTTTCATGGAGTCAAGTTCAATTCAACAACTCTTTTTTTTTAACACCTATTCTCTACTATGTCCAAAGCTTAAAAGAAACTTAGAATTATATTATGCTTATCTTTGATAAACTGATAAACAAAATTAGCAGATCAGTGTTAAAGAAAAAAAATAGAGTTATACAGGTTGAGGAGTATGGTCAATTATACAATGAATGACAAATAGTTGGCTATGATTTGGTCAGAAATTTAACTTAATGTCCAAAATAAAATAAATTAGAATACCTTGATGACAATAGCATTCACATATGCAACAAAAATTAAAACAATTCAATTACAGTGGCACTAGGAGCTTTTGTAAATGGGAAGAGGTGAAAGGTTTGAAGGGAGGGGAGGGGAATGGGGAAAAATTAAGGTAGATTATGAACAGGAAAATTCTCTATAATGACTGTGACAATTATGTATGGCAAACATGTATTAATAAAAATAATAAATAAATTAAAAATTAGTTAGATTTCTCTATGAGCTCTAGAATAATTACGAACACTTCTCAAACTTTACCTGTTTTGGATTTCAGTGACTTTGTACTTCTGAATTAGCCATTCTCCTCTTGTAGTTAATTTGCTTTGCCTTCTTGATATTTGGCTTAAGACATATCTTTTAACATATCTGATAAAATTCAGAGATTGTACAATTCCTAGCAATGATCATCTACACTATTTATTTGGTTTTTATTATGTACCATACTCTGAAATATAATATGTATTATTTTATAATTACTTTAAAAGGTAAAATATTACTCTTACATATATAAATAAGGAAAGTCATCATTTTGAAATTTAGAAGACTGAGAGTGAAAGTATTGAGCAACTTACTCTAGGTCATGGAGTCAAGCAGTGAGTGTGGGCTCTTCAACCCTAACGAGTGTCCAAGGGTAATCTCAGCAGGGAACTTGGTGCAGTTTAAAAGGGAAAGAAGAGGATTTCAGAAAATGGAAAGATGTTCCTTGTTCATGAAAAGGACTGCATACATGGGTGAGAATCCCAGTGGAACAGATAAAAAAAAATGAATAAAATACAGCATTACAAGCATATTTGGGAAATATGACATTGTCAGTTATTTGGGGGCAAAGTAGTGTGAGAGAAGACTTTTGTAGAAGAAGTAAAATAAATCTGAGAAATATTGGTTTAAACACAAAAATGGAATTTATAGAAATATTGCAGAAGTTCTCTGCAAGCATTTTGCTCCCTTAACGTATTGCATGGTGGGAAGCTACCATAGGTTTTAAACACTGGATGATACAGTGGTAAGAGGAGCTCATGCCAACTTTGTGTGAGAGGCTGTTGGAGACTTTTTCCTTCCTGGTACTAATTAGAGATAGATTATGGAAAAAATTATCTTGGAGTAACTGAAAGCAAGATCTTATTGAAGATCACCTGAAGGTATTTAGAGGGTGTGCCTGACAAAGAAACACTTTAGAGACCCTGAGGTACACTGTAGTAGAATATAAACTGAAGTCTCCCTTGAATTCTCTGATAAGGACCTCGGATAAACAGCTCAGGATCTAAAACTTCATTGTAGACAGCCCAAATTCAAAGTAGCCGGGAAATAGAAAAAAAGGGATCAGATTTCTAACTTTATAAAGTGACAGCTGACACAATCACAGTGACCTTATGATCAGCCACAAGCACACACCCCGAAAGGGTACCAAATAATGTACAGCCATTGGACAGATTAGGTTTTTTAAGCTGATGGAGCTCACAAAATGGCCTTGTGAAATAGCTGCAATTGGATTTGTGAGACACCCTGCTCAGTAAGGTGCTGAACAGGTTAGCACTCCTCAGTGGTTTCCGGGGACGCTCATTTTCCTAATTCTCCTCTCACCACTAGAGGGCAATCCAGGAACCAAGTGCTGTGGTCAGGTGGAAAGAGCATCATTGCAGTTCAGTCTAGAGAGCTCCAGGTTAGCTGCCCTTCACTACTGGGCATCTTTGTGTTACTATAACCAAGTACATAGAGATCATTTTGGGCGCTGAATTTCTATTGCATGTGTGCAAATAATGACAGCCCATTTCTTTTTCAAAAGTGCCAAAAAAATGGGCATGGTTTCAAGTACTTTCCAGTTTCTTCTGGTGGAAGGCTTCAACTTCCCTGTGTTCCTAGGGTGTGAATGGAGTTGGCTTTTATTTTCCAGTTAAAAGGAACTGATGGGTAAGCATCAAGAACTTCACGACTGGAGGTCAAAAGCAAGAAGGATGGGTAAAGATAGATTTGGGTCATTCCTGGTAGAGTGTCACATAAAATCCAGTAGATCGCATGGCACTTTGTAGGGAAGTGAATGGATGCCGGGAGATGTACACTGCAAAGCCTGTCCAGCTCACAGGGGGACTCGCTCCAAAGGAAGGGCGATTTAACTGTGGCCATCACTGAGGAAGGGTACAAACACAAAATATGAGAAATGTTCAGATTTAGTAGACAGAAGGAAAAAGAAGTCAGAAGAGGAAAGGAAAAAGTCACAAAAGCACAGGATAATCCAGAATGGTACAATTCTTGGTCCACATCTCTTTACTTGATGTCCAAAATTGCCTGTATGACTAAATCGTTAAAAATGAAGACAGTCTGTGCTCTTCCCTTCCCAGGGTAAAGTGTCTCTCTCTCTCTCTCTCTCTCTCTCTCTCTCTCTCTCTCTCTCTCTCTCTCTCTCTCTCTCTCTCTTTCTCTCTCTCTCTCATTGTTTCTTTTTCTATGTGCCTGTCTCTTTCTATGTCTCTGTATATATCTCACGCACAACACTCTCTGTGATAGTTTTATTGTTAGATCAGATCAGCTTACTGACTTTTCACAAGGTATTATTTACTCATGGAACATTTCCTGCAATTTGAGCTGATTCCAGGAAACTTCCCTTTCTATTCTTCACAGAATATTTTTAGTTTAAAATATGATTTTCCTCTGTGGGATGATGCCCAACTTTTGAAATTTTATGAGAAAAGTACTTTGTGATTGTCTAACAGCCATATACACTTTTGTTATTCTTATGCAGGGGTGTTTTACACGGATATCTTTAAAGTTTGATGCCGTTTTATAATACACATTAAATCATCATCATTTGATACTATAAGGCTTTTTGTCCAAAGGTTGCACAGCATTTCAAAAACCATTTTAAGGACATTTCTTTCCAAAAGAATGGAATAATTAGGTCTCAAGTAATGACATAGCTACACATTGTCAATGTAATTAAGTGTGCTGCTGCCAAACTTAGCCAGGCCTATGTTTCTGTCATCCTTCCCATTGCCAGAGCCAACATATTTTCTGCTCATTATTTTATAATCACCACTTACAGAAACTCAAGGAAGTTTCCTAGTTCCCTGGAAAACCATAAAACAGATTGCCTATCATCCTGATAATGCCTCAATATTAAAATATAGTCATTTTGTTCACCCTACCACTTATCTTTTGTAACAGTGCACCAATTACATAGGAATAATTTTGCTTTTTAAAATCATCAGAAAAGAATTTTCTCTGACTTTATCCAGTAATCAGTGGCAATGTGCAATAATGTGGATCGTCAACAGTGAAAAACAAATTTAATCACCATTTTCCTTTTTGGCCAAGCCCTAAGCGATTAGTAAGTAGATTTCAATACTTTTTCTGGCCCTTTCTGTCCTGGAGCATGCCAGCAAATAGTTGTGGCTGCATTTGGCACTGCTTTCCTTGTTGTCACTTTTTTTTAATGTCAGGGCTCACTCTCAGGGTGACTGAATGAGGAGCAGGGATGACTATCAGTGGAGCTCATGGCACTTTTTAAAAATCTCTGTGGAAATCTTGTCAAATGTTTTATGGGACATTCTTACCTTGGTACAGAGTCATACCACAGTACAATCTGTTATTTTTCTGAAAATCAATTTTAACTGGGAACTCTTTTTTTCTCTAAGTCTAACAACATTAAAAATAGGACAAGATCCCAGTCTTGTTATTTTTATGTACATTAGAAGAGAGGATTTCTCTTAGGGAGGTTCGGGGCTCGATTAAATAGAAAATCATCGGATACTCATCCTCCTGGTAAATAAGAGGACAACGTGTTTTTGAGAAAAGTAAATCAAGTAGGAGGAAGCAGATACATGAGGAATCACAGGAGCTGCAGAGGTTTTTGGGTTCCAGCTTCCCCCCAAAGAGCTTGGTTCTGCAGTTTTTCCTTTTCACACTTTGGGCTTTCCTCAGATCCCTTCCTAGTTAAGTGAGCCAATATGTTTCTCCTGCAGAAGTGTGAGTTGAATACTAGCACTTTTTAATGTCCCTTTGTCTTCTCGAGCTCTGTCACTGACATTTTTCTACATTCAACTTGTCCTTTGCCAGGAAACATACTCTGGGATCTCCTCTCTCTATGGAAGCTGCCTGGAATGCTACTTTCTCTCAGGAAGTCAATGTTTCCAGTTGAAGACATCAGCTAATAGGACTTCCAGATAACAGACAGTCACTGAAATCCATTTATGAAAAGAATGAAGTTGGGCTGCATAGTTTGCCCTGAGCAGAATCTAACATAAACTGTCACTTTAGCTGTGATTCCTGTGTGTCCTCGGAGTTAGGTGAGACTATTGCAATCAATATGCTGGCAGGGAGAGGAGCCCAGGTGAGGGAGACAAAGGGGTAATTAATGAGGCAAATAAGGGTAATAATATTTTCTGAATGTATTCTAGAGGGACAAAAAACACTTCAAAAATTAATATAAACTGTTACTTTTTTCCTTAATGTTATAGATTTCAAAGACACTTTACATGAAAAATCTTTACAGTGTTCTCTATGTGAAGTAAGATTCTGCAATAAAATTGAGGCTTAAGAGTTAAATGACATGGTTAAGGTCTCCTGAATAAAAGATAACACAGTTTGGGTGGACTCAAATCCAGAGTACCTGAGTTATCTCCAGCAGTCTTTTCTTTTCATGCCTATTTAATTTTTATGTTCCTGTCACATAGAGACATGTGATAAGGATATCTATGTAATGCCATGTAAATAAAGATCTCATGCAGATGAGATAGAGGGTGTCCAGATTGACAGACTCAAACTGAACATCAATAGGGACCATTATGCAGATGACTGAGGAATATACCAAGGCTATAGAAATAATATTTTAGAGATCAAAAGTAAGGGCCATTAGAGGAGTTCCAGAGCCAAACAAACAAAAGTAAAAAAATATGGAAAAGCATAGGGCTATGAACATTCTCAAGAACATTTAAGGTACATGAGATTGTCTCTGGGAATGGCTGTGAATCCTACTGAGACATGAAAGGGATCAGTAGCTGAGGTAGTTTGATTTTCACAGATAACAATTTTAGGGGCAGGCAGCTATAAAGAGAGTGAACCATCTTTGATTTTCCATGATTTTAGTTCTGCAACATAGTATAGTACAGAATAGGTGCTTTTACATAGTATAGAAGGTGCTTTTACACCTTCTGTATTGGATATTCTCATACACACTACTGGTTAAGTTTGTAAATTCTTACCTCACATTTATGACATATGACATTTCCATTCATTAAAAGTATTAAATTCCCCTGGATCCTTTTCCGTTTGCAAGAGGTCCATTCCCTTGTGTCCTTCTATCCATCCTTTACTGTGTTCTTTGTATAATTCAAATACGAACTAATGTATTGCATTTATACTTGTGTGTTTGATTTATTTCACTCAATATTATATTTTACAAGTGCATCATTTTTCCTGCAGATTTTTCAGATTTGTCCTTCTTTATAGCCAACGACTTTTGATTATAGGTAAGTGTCACAGTTTTTAGCCAATTAGCTATTGAGGTGTACACAAGCTACTTTCAAGGTTTCACTAGTGTGAACTGTGCTACAATAAACATTTTAATGGTTAATTTTTTAAAATGTGAGGATCATAATTTATACAATTGACTTTTCAGAGTGAAGATACATATACTCTTGGCAATAAAATAATTGCCAACATTTTTTTTAGAAATTATTTTGGTTGGAATTGCTTAAAAGGAATTTTTAGGATTGTATTGTTCTACACATAAGGAGAATATTTCTCCAACTTTTGCTCTTAATAACATTATTTCTGTAACCTGTTTGCCAGTGAAATATATATGGAAATCTGTTGGACTCTCCTTTCTCCTCCTTTTTGTTTCTTGTTTTGAAGCTAAAATAATCATATCATACTTAGCAAAAGGATGGAATTTTTGACACAGTCTTGATGAGTTACTGTTGAGTTACTAATAGCAACTTCTTGTTTTCAGATTTTGCATCATATATTTAAATTAATGCCAGTCAGGCATTGTATTACTTTCTTATAGAAGCCTTATTTTCTATCCTGTTTTCTACGTCAGCTTCTTGTGAGAGTCTTTCTATTGTAAGATTTTCTTTTCAATCCCTTTGGCCTGAGATGAGTCTTGGGGGGGCAGTCAACTTTAAAGTATAGCAACATTAACTTCATAAATATAAAAAGGAAGAATGCCAGCTATTCACTTTCTCAATCTTATTTGAAGCTAAAGTTTCGATAAAAACTCCTGGCTCTCTCAAATGAATGCATCAATAACAGTGTTTTATGTGTAGATTTAGTGGCACAGAAAGCCATGAAAGTGACTATTGTTTTGATATAGAAGAGAAAAACCCAGTGTTCCTCAGTACACATGTCTCATGGCTATTCTGGGAGCTATTTTCTTTGGCTAGAGCAGGCTTTAGTCTCAGACATGTCCTTAGATGACTGCCTTATGCAGTTTCTCTGCATAATTCTGTTCCTTTGCTACCCTCCTCAATCAGTTCTGCAAGATATCCCTTCCTAACCCACAAACAAACAGAAAATCTGAAATTATGCATAAACATGCCTGTGATTACTTTTCTCCTATTATCTAAGCAAACACCTCATACCTTTAATAGGTTTGGTGTATGCACTGTATCTCTTTGTGCTGCAGCATAAGTCTTAAAGCTTCTTTGATGACACATTTTGCAAGATATACAGCATGCTGAGCTGGTACTATATATTGAGAGTTGATAACACTGAAGGTACCCAGCAGCAAAGAACAGCAAATAGCAGTGGAGAATTGATGAAAGACCTCTGAAAAGCCACAATCTCTAAATGGATGGATGAATTCATAGGATCTGTAGGTAGGTGTATGTTCTGAGTGTAAGGAGGGCTGCCAACCCTATGCGCTGATAGTCACTGGCATTCAAAGCTTAGGGCTATTAACACTAAAAGAGCTACTCTTTGCCAATTTATGATTTCTACACAAACTGAGCAAAACATATTTTCATGGTACATAAGCAAGATCTTTGTAGTAAAGGGCACATGAAAAAGAAATTGGGTAATGGTGCAAACCGTCAGGAGGCTTCAGAATTAGCCTATGCCTGATTTTTGTCTTACATGCGGTTAAGATTCTAGTGACACTTGGTAAAAGAAGTTATTTTAGTAAAATATTGTTCCTCAGTGACACAGTAGTTAGATCATTCTATGGTATAGCTATTGCAATAATAAAATATCGTGATTATTCAATATTAAAAATGTGGCATAGATGATCTTGCAGTTGGGTCAGAGCAGAAATGTTTCTCATTATGTTCTCTCTTTTTTTGTACCAGGAATCAAACTCATGACCTCAAGCTTGCCAGACAGCTCATTATGTTCTTTTCCACATTGTCTTTAGTGTCTGAAGGTTCTGGGCATTATTTACCGTATCATCAGCAATGCCAAAATTGGCAGGCTAGAATGCATGGGTGAGGCAAAACTCAAAGGAATTGCCTCTATTTCACTTTGGGGTATGGATGTTTGACTTCTGGGTGTTTGGGTATAGATAAAATAAGAGTATAGAAATGCTACGAATCTATTGTAATATAAAAATTTAAAGGACCTAGATTTGATTGTATAATAAAAATGCTACTAAGCCCTAGTCAACAAGTGTTAATTTCCTGTCTGTGGTGGCTTTTGAGTTTATTTCCATTGGCTTTATAATTCACCCTTCTTGTTCAGTGGGCTTGTTTTTTTCTTGTATTTTTCAGGTTGTTTAGTTACTTTGCTGAGAATCATGTCAATAAATGCATACAACATATTGATTTTGGACTTATTTTTCTTCTCAACTCACATTAGTGCAAAATTTAATCCCACTGATAAAGGGTTAGGTTGCACCAGATTATTTAAAAATGATTGTAGCAGTTAGCTATTTTTTTCAAATACTTAATCAAGATGAGCTCTCTTACTGGGAAGTTTAATTAATTGCAAAATGAAACCCTGATATTTCTTAAAAAAATTGATGGCTATGTGAAAATACTCTAAGGCAGAAATAATATACAGATAATGATTATTGTTGCTATAATTATTATTCTATTTCTTTGGTGTAATCCACTGGTAGAGGATACACTATATACTAAATGAAAAAAAAAAGAACTATTTCTTTGGAATAATGATACAAAACTTTGGACAATTGAGATTATCACAGTTCATTTCAATCCTGAATATCTGGTAAATTGCCAGCAAGTCCTTCAGTAATCATTTTCTGCTTGATTGAAATCAATTAAATCAGTAGCCTTGCAGATAAGATCCAAGAATTTTAGTTAATCTAACATAAATTCCAAAATTCCAGGACTGAGAATGAATGAGCTGCACGACAAAGCATTGGCATTAGTAGGGGCTATATATAAGTAAAACTCCTGAGAAACAGTAGTTTATTTATTTTTTTCTGTAACTTATAACTCTTTTATTTTAAAGAGAATAGAACAAAAGAAAACAGAACAAAGCAAATCATAACAAAAACAATACAAGGAACACAGCACTTCACAATGAGACAACAGGACATCAGCAGTGGCTACCATAATGTCTTTTGTTTCCTTTGAAATAGTTGATCATACCTTCACATACAATAATACCAAACATAAAATAGTATAAAACTAATTAAAAGAATGACAGCATTACAGGTCTTCAAAACCACATTACAGGAAATGAACAATGGCTACTATAATATCTCATTTTCCTCAAAAAAGTTGTTCATACCATCACATATAATAAAATCAAATAAAACATAACAGGATAGAACCAATCAAAACAGAAGAACAAAGCATGATAGGACTTCAAAACAAGATTGGAAATCATCAATGGCTACCATAATGTCTTGTTTTCTTAAAAGCAGCTGTTCATACCATCACGCATAATAAAATCAGAAAAAAACAGAATAAAACCCATCAAACCAATGAATGAAAGCATTATAAGACTTCAAAATAATAGGAAACCAATCACAATTATCATAATACATCCCATTATGTTCAAAATAGCTTCCCATACCATCAGACAGAGTAAAATCTAACAATGCAAGACAGAACAAAGCCAAACCTTAAAAAAATTGTGAAAACAATATAAGACTTCAAAAGAAGACAATAAGAATTAACAGTATTTACCAACTTTTTCTCCCAGGTGTTTCCTCCCCTGACACTCTTACAATACCTATTTTGCTTTTGGATCCCATTAATTCCTTCTGTTTCTTATACTAGGGTTCACACGTATGAGTTCAAACTGTTTTGTCCATGAATATGATCTCCAGTTGCATGCATTTACTTACAAGAGCCTCTAGATTATTCTACTTTATAACTGTTTTAGCTTTCCTCTGAATGGAAATATTGTATCTTTCTTATCCATTCTGTGGTTGATGGGCAAGTTATTTTTGCTTTTTTTTTCTGGTCTCTTGTCACGTGGAACAATTGTTTTATCTCATTTGATTTTCAGTGTATGAATTTCCTTTAGAGTTGAATGTGTTTCTTGTATACAGTATACTGATGGATCTTGTTACAGATCCATTTTCTCTGTTTTTCTTTTTATTGCTGAACTGAGGCCATCTACATTAATGGTTACAACCAGCATACAGGTTTGTCTCTTCCATGCAACAGTAGTTTAAATTAGGTAGAAATTTATTCCTGTAATTTAAAGAATTCTGGAGAAAGACAATTCAAGACTGTTGTGTTGTCTCTAGATTATTAACAGTTATTCAGGCTCTCACCATTTCTTCCTTTTACTGTGACTTTCATGTGCAACACTATCTCAGAGAAAGATTAGTTATTGTTTTCACCCAGATGGTGTTCATTGGGCACTTGTACCACAGTAAGACTTTGCATGTATTTTAGATGGAGGGTTCACAGAATATCTCACTGAGAAGGTAATGTTTTAGTAAAAGACTACATGAGGTCAAGAAGAAAGTCAGGTAGACATGTAAGGCACAAGTTTCTCTAACACAGGAAAGGAAAGAAGTGTTAGGTTTCTAGAGTAGAAGCAGGACTGAGGGATTGAGGTGAAAACAAAGAGGTTATTGTGGATGAAGTGGGATGAGTATAGAGTTAAGCAGAAGGCTGTGAGAGAAATCAGAGCAGAAGACACCTTGGGTTTTGAGACTTTCAATGTACTCAGTCTCTGAAGGTAGGAGGAAAGGGGATATGGAGCAGACAAATACTATGATCTTACTTGTGTTTTAGTTTCATTAGGACTCTGTGTTAGAGGCCATACCTACCAAGGAAGGAGATGACAACAGCAAGCCAAGTCCGCAGACTAGTGTACCTACCAGGGTGAGAGATGATGGTAACCTGGGCCTGATGGAGGCTGTAAAGTAAGGAGAAGCGTATTATTCTAGATTTATGTTGAGAATGGCATTAATGAGGTTTATTAGTATGAATGTGCCTGAGAACAAAAGACTAAAATTAGGGTGCCTTCAAAAGTTTAAAATGAAAATTGGAAAACAGAGTTTCCATTTAAGCAAAGGGCAAGATTGTAAGAGGAAAAAGTCTTGGTTGAAAAGAAGACTTTGGTTTGTTCATGTCAATTTTAAAATGCCTACTAGAAATTTGTTATCAATTTATTGACTATTACCTCCAATGATGTTCTCTGATGAATAATGGGGCTCCTTTAATCATAATTTTAAAAACTTATTAATAATAGTTTTTTTTTTTCAGTGAGCATAGTGCTAGTATTTCCAGCAGAAGGTGTTAAGAGAGAATTGCAGGAATGGAAAGCATTGTTGGCATTTCTAAGAGAGGCTGGGCACTGACAGTGTGGATATAAGGACGTAATATGGAACTGTTTGTCCCTGAGACTGATATTTACAGTTCCTCTTGATCTGCAGTTCCATTAGGGGTTCATACAGGGGCAACCTGATAGAAGGATAGGTGCATAAAGAGCAGAGATTTTGTATATAACTGAAATGTAGCTGGGATCCATACAGATTAGACTGTTATAACTTAATGATGACAAAATATAGTCCCCATGGATCAAAGAGTCAGGAAGAAGATGAAAGTTTCTGGGGTTCAGGAGACAGGGAGTAAAAAGTAGCTGTTTAGTAAGTACAGAGATTCAATTTTTCCAGCTGAAAACATTTCTGACTGTGGATGAAGGAAATGTTGGTAGCATGATGATATTCACTTCATTCTACTGAAATGGAAATGTACAAAGATGTATAGAATGCTAAATCTTGTATATTTTTTTGCCAAAATTTTAAAGAAAGTTAATTGGAAAAAGAGTTACGTGTCAAGAATTTAAGATGAGAACATTCATTACATTTTGTGTTTTTATTTCACGTTAGTTGTGCAGACACAGTTATAGAGTCAGGGAAGATGGGAATTTTTGAAGCTCATAAGACAAGGTGATACGAAAAAGGAGGCAAGAGATTCAGAGTATATGCAAAGGAACGAATTATGATTGACTGTGAAATGAACACTGATTACTAAAACACTATCCATTAAACCAGAGGAAACAGGAGACATCTAAAGAGCCCCCACTCTCACTCACCAGCTTCCTGTCAGGAGATGTGCTGGGAGTCCCAAACTTGTCTCCGTGGCTGCACTTAGTCATGTGGCTATAAATACATTTAAGGGAGTCTGAGAATTCCAATCTTTTATTCTAAGGAGAATATGCTGAAAAACATGCTATTTGCTAGGGAAGGAGAGAACACACAGAAGGCAGTCTCCTGTGTCACCATGTGAAATCATGTCTCGTCTAATGAGTCTCTTTGGAGGAAGACTACAAAGGAAGTCGATTTAGCCTGGAGGTGGGCGTAGGAGGAAATATTCTTTAATCAGAGGCAGGCACAGGGTATTTAGGAAGAAATGTGCACTACATAACACTGTGTAGAGGGATGCTCATGCATCCTTCCCTCTGCAACTTTTCCCTAAGACACATATACTTTAAAATCATAAAATTCTTCATGTGCTTTCATACCTTTGCTTACAGATGTTCCTTTAGGGAGAGCATCTACTAAGCCCAGTTTTATTATGGTTTAAATGACTGATAAAGTTTAGGTTCACTCATTTGAACAACGCAAACATTTTGAAAGGGCATAAGACCTGAAGCTCAGTTTTTCATTTAGTAAATCAAAGTAGTTTAAGAGCTATGAAGCGCTAGCTGGCATCTCCCTCATCATGTTTTCTTGGTTACTACCTCTCCACATGTGCCTAAGGACATCACCGACTAGGGCCACATGGTTCAGTCTTCAGCCTGTCAGTCTGGCAGCAGCTATTATACTCAGGTTGAGACCAAATAAAAAGGAACACTTTGAAATTGGATTGAATAAAGGTTAACAGCATAAAAGATTCAGAAATCATAGTCACATAGCCGGGGGGCTCAGGGTCTACATAACCTAATCTGTGAATGCTGTACAGTTGAGTTAACCTCATCTATCCAGTAGAATCAGAGCAGGACATGATTTTGCTTGTGACAGAATCCTGTTTCCTTCCATGTTCACTAAATATACAAATAGAATTGACTGATTTTTTCCCCCTCATGCCATAAAAAATATCTTAGTGCATCTGATAGACTATGCTACAAGAATGATGCTTCACATGAATTTTATTGCATCTCAGCACCTGCCCAAGCCAGTAGGCATTACTATCCATGGGAAGCCGTATTCATATTAACATTATTCACGTATTTTTGCATTTGTATTCTGCGCACTCCAGTGCAAAGTAAAATTGATAAATGGAGGAACTGATTGTGAGTGGCAGAAAACTGTGGTTGCAAATCCTCTGCAAGTCCAGAATATTAGGGCAGGTTGTGAGGTGTGGGCAGTTTGTTTATGTAATTGGAATCATTGACAAGGTACATCAGATTTTTTAGTCTCACTTTTTTTTAGCCTGTTTTCTTCCTTTACCTTTCTATTTCTCTCTTATTTCCATTAACTTTTTATCAAAATATTTTATTTTAGTAAGAATTTAAAAATGCATCAGAATGGCAAGGAAAAATATCAGTGACATCCAAATAAACTTTATTCTACAAACAGTAGGTAATACTAGAATTTGTATAACTCCATTTTTTAGTAGACAGAAATGATATTCATTCAGGATGCTCAGACAATTCACTGAAATATTAAAATGCCTCTTTACCAAATGGGTATCTATCTGTTGATCTAACGCTTATGAATATATCCTTGCCTCAAGCCCCTGGCTGGGTTCATAAGGGTCCTAAGACCTTAAAATTGCATCAGTATCTGAAAGCTGGCAATTTAGGCCTGGGTTTGACAAGGAGCCAGCAAAAATACCTCCTGATATCTATAATCTGACATTTTTGAGCTCATGTCCCATTAGTTCTTAACTGCTAGAGTTTTTAATTGCTAGCATGCCTGCCACAGGCTCAAACAGAAGGATGCTGCAAGATAGAAAAGACAAAATGAGTTATTCCTCTGTCATTTATTGTGGAGTTGTTTTGTTGATGATGGTGGTGCAAAAATCAGGCACTCTCCTATTGTGCTTTTGGTGAAGAACTGGAATAACACTTCTTTGCTCATCAACATATATGTGTTTAAGTATCGAATGCCAACCCTATCTCTATGTAGATGAGCAACAGTAAATACACATGGCAGTCCATGGCTCAGGTCCTCCCTGCAGGAGTCAGTGATAATGCTGAAGCTTTGGTGGAGTCTGCTGTAAGCATTCTAGCCTTTATTTAGCAGTATGTAAAATGATATAGTGCTGCATACCACTATTTGGAGGTGTTCTTCTCTTGTTGGTGCTCCCAGAAGGGTTTGAATTTTACCTTTTGAATCTTTCTTCCTTCCACAATTCAATAATCAGAAAAATGTTTCCTATCTTCAGCAGGATTCATGTCCTTTCAATCACAGCTAACAATGGTATTCTTTGACAGAAACTACATCCTCTGCACATTATTATGTGCATTTCTTTGAACCCACCATTTGTAAGCTGCATGTGATTGGGCCTGCACAGATTAAAATAGCACCAAGAGAGCCTATTTAAGGTTTGGGATGAGTGAACCTGAGCATTAGAGACATTCTGGCAAGCATACACCTCATAAATCCCTTGTTAAGTCTGCAGCGCCTGCAGTGGAATGTGCAGCTCAGGCACTTTACCCTCGTTAGTGTAAAGGTAAATTGTAAGGGCTCTCACAGGTCCTAGGGGAATAAAGAGGAAAGAAAATAGAAAAGACTTTCTTTAATTCGATAGCTGCCCTTGGCATGCTGAGTTGCAGAATACCTGCTAGAAAGGCCAATAGCTTTTCTAATTTTAGCCTTATGTAAATAAAACACACAGTATTATTTATAAAAGGAAATAGTAAATGATTGGAAATTGGTAAAAATTAAGCTGATGATGACATGTCTTTAAACTTAATATCTACTTTCCTGATGTTATTCATGTTATTAAATAACAATATATTAAACTGAGATAGTCATATGTTAGCATAGCTCTTCTCAATTCGTTGGGTCTTTAGGTTCTCCTGGATATGTTTTAGAAGTTTTTCTCTCTTGATACTATCCAGGTAGATTCACACTTACTGGTCTGGGTTATGATCTGGGTCAGTGGTGGTGAACCTAGAGCACGTGTGTTATTTGCTTTTCTTTTAAGACAAAAATGTTAAAGTATGAGTTGTTTTTCTCAAAAAGCAAAACTTCAGTATTCAGGTTTAACTTCATTGTTGATTCTTTTTGACAAACAGTGGGTTTTGTGTTGCAGTTTGGGTACTCTTTGCTAAATGGTTTACCATCCCTGGTCTGGGTTATTAGGATTCTTGAAATCTCCATGAAGCATTTTAACCAGCCATACAGGTTGAGAACAAATTGGCAAGAACCATTTTAAATCCTTCATTGAGTGTAAGGTTCCTTAGTGGCTCAAATTTACATTCTTCAGACTATGAGTCCTTTAAAAATTTTTAGGCCTGGAGCTAGTATTTGAATGAAGAGACTAAATTTTTAATTGGCTATATCTAGAAGCATGATTTAATAGTGGAGTTTTAGTGTTATGCTACATATAATGTACCAACATCCAGAAGAGTATATATACTCTTATTGAACCAAGTATCTTTGCCTTATGTAAATAAAACACACAGTATTATTTATAAAAGGAAATAGTAAATGATTGGAAATTGTATATTGAACAGTATCTTTGCAACAGTAAAATTGGAATTCATATATTACATTATATTAGTTAATGATTTAATTGGAATTCATATATTACATTATATTAGTTAATGATTTAATTGGAATTCATATGTTACATTATATTAGTTAATGATTTTAATAAGAAATGTTTCCTGCAGGTACTTAGCAAGATCAACAGCAACAATATTTATATATTGCAAAGTAATATTTGTTTCCCTTTGGAAGGGAGACAGTAATCTCTTGACAGAACAAAACAGCAGCTGAATATTGATGAAGATTTTCCTGATTTGATTAGAGTTAATTAAGAACACCAATATTTCTGAGAATCAAACTTGCTCAATTAGAGACAAAGGAGGTTCGTTTTGACACTTCAAATGGCCTGTGAGTTGAGTGAAGTCTATTGGAACTTTGAGATCAGCAAATGGCTTTGATACAATAATTTATTATTGCTTGCCTACCTAAAAGCTTGAAAGACAAATTCATTAGTTAACTTAAATCCTTATTGGTGAGCTGGTCAAAAGGTGTTCATTAAAAAGAATCGTGGGATAGTGTTTTCTTCCTCCAGCGACAAATAGCTTTTTTCATCTGTCCTTGATAAATTGGAGTAGGAAAAAAGTGTGAATATTTAAGCTGATTGTTCATTCTCTAGCAAGACACAAAGCTTCAAGGAGAGGGCGGCATTGCCAAGTATCCCGTAGCAGTCCGAGGTCTACTTCCGCCTTAGTGGTTGGAGGAAAAAGATACTCTAAGAGGAAACAATATTCCCCATGGTTGGTGGACAAGACCTTCTCCATTCTCTCTGCAAACATGTGTTTTAGAGCTATTTATAGTTTTTGAGAGTGTAATTCTCTAACATAAGAAATTCTTGGCTTATGGACATTATGAAACAACTACTCATTTTGCAAATCTTGGTAAAAGTATTACAGATTTATTTGTAGAGCTAATGTTTCTGTCTCCAAACTGAATCTCTACAGACAATGTGTAGATATTTTATTTATCTTCCTCATAATAAATTCCATATTTATAAATATAATATGTATTATATTTCTTTAGTACAAGCCATGAAGAAATTGAGGAAAATGAAAATTATTCTTTTCTTTGTATTCTAGGCAGTAAGGTCTAAGATTCTCAAATTACAAGTGCCCAAGACTTTTTTGAAATGAGGAGGAAACCATGATTTACAGAAATAAAGAGGAAAATGTTGTGACTCAAGATATAGTTTTACTGATTTTTTGATGTATATATATATATATATATATATATATATATATATATATATAAATTTTTTCCCCTAATGGTCTAAACTGGGCCATTTTTTATTTGATTCATAACAATGCTAATTTCTGTTTCCTATATTCCTAAACATTACTCGTTTTTATATTCATTCCTGTCATCTGAAGTGGACATTTTTAATTTTATTCCCTGCTAAGAACAAAGAATGTTAAATGTTGAGCTTAGGGAGTCATGAGATACAATTTGAAGGATGTAACTCAGCATGTCACATGCTAAGCACTCAAAAAACGATAGCCATTGACCTCATATAACATCATCATACTTACCACATCTTGTTCATCTCATGTTTTACAACGGACTAAATTGACATCCTGGGAATTGAGATATTTGGCAAAAACGAGATTAAGAAGTATTGGCAGAAATGGGGTCAAATACAGGTCCTTCTGAAAATTAATCTGATGTTTTCAAAACAATGGCAACCACTGTCTTGCTTACATAAATACTGGCCTCAGGCAGAGACCTTGTCACAATGGTCTTGAGATCCTACTTTTTAATCATTAGATGGGTAAGATCTCTTAATGCTCCCTTAGGACTGTATTTTTCCATCTTCATAGATTAGGATTGCTTTGGTGTGAAAGAATTCGTGCCTCAAAAATTCTTGTGTTGAAATCCTAACCTTTAAGGTAATCTTATTAAAAGACAAAACTGTTGGGAAGTAACCGGTCTTTAGGTCAGAGCCCTCATGAGTGGGTTTGTTGTGCTTATCAAATAGGCCCAAAAGAAACCACCTCATCCATTTCATCATGTGAGTGACATAGTAGAAAGGTATGCTTCATGAAATGGAAAGGAAGCCCTCAGTAGGCACCCACTCTTTGTGCATCTTGATTTTAGAATTCCCAGCCTTTGGAATAGTGGGAAATAAAATATCTATTATTTAAAATCTACCTGCCTTGTACTATGTGGGCCAAGTTGACGTCGCATGAGAGAATATGATCAATTTAGTGGCACAAGGTTAAAAATAATGTATTCCAGTTTCAGGACTGCCACCTGTTTCTCTATGATCCTATCCTCTCACCTCCTTTTTTCTTTGGAAAATGTGGACACATAGTTGGTTCGCATAGTTGAGCTATCTACTAACAGGTTCCCTGGGCCTTCAGTCATCACTTGAAAGAGAGCCACTGAGTAGAATGACCAGGTTTTGCTGCACTCTGGCCGAAAGGAAAAACAGAGCTTCACTGGTAAATCACTGAGATTGTAGGGTTTCTTTAATTCTGTAGCACAGCTTCTCTGTCTCGAGAGTATACGACAAGTTTGGGACTTCAATCCAAACGTATTTTCATCTGAGAGAGAAATCTCATTAGTTTTCCACCTTTTTAGCAGTGAAACATTCCAGGACTATTTTAAGTGCTAAGAAGCACTGGTCAATTTGCCCCAAATTTCTTTATTTCCCTATCTTTCCTTCATTTAACTTCATTTAACTTTAACTTGTAAATAAACTGTGCCCTTAGGCAAGTTTCTTATACGCTTTTTACCTCAGTTTCTTCTTTATGAAAAAGAAATAATATTGTTTCCCTCCTTACTGCTCAGGGCTGTCAAAAAGATAAGTGAGTTGATAATTATTAGAAAAGTAGTGCATAAGCATAGAGCATTATGTTATTATTATGCTGTTCTCATTAGAAAGTAAAAAAGTGTTTCCGTGCTGTAGATCAGGGAAATGTTATAAAGGAAAGATTTATGATTTGTTCAGTGATTTGTTTTTTTCTTTGTAGAATTGGAATAATTCCTTTAGGTTACATTGATAATCTACTTATCTTAAAACCTGAAGGCATTTTAACATGTTCACATGAATATTTAAAATGCTTTGGGGCACTGATATTAAGACTATTATGTGAGGTAAAGTGATTGATTTAAAGAAAAGCACAAATAGCTTTTCATGTGGTTTCATATTGCTGAACAAATGTGCAGTTACTTTAGCCTTAATATGAATGAAAAGTAGTTACCATACGTATAAGTTTTATGACCTGTGTAAAAACATAAAATATTACGCATATGGTGGCTCTTACAGAGACATCAAAGATTAAAAATATTTAATTCCTAAGAATGAATATATCACATTTTAAAACAGTGTTAATATTTAACCATATTGAGTTTTTAGATTTAGGTAAATATTATAAAGAATTCCTTGTAATCTTGTTTAACCTTAACTTAATTATATATATATATATATATATATATATATATATATATATGTATATATATACACATATATATAATCCGTAGTAGGTTTAAACATATTTTGAGTTAAAATAGGGTTAACTGCAAAAACAATTCTCTTGTTTCAGAGGCCCACTTGGCACTAGAAGAACTAACATTCTTAAGTTTCTTCCAAATCCTTCTAGTAATTCTTGGAAAGAATTACTAGATGCCTCACTGAACCCTGGGCAGCCTCAGGGCACCCAGGGTTTCTGCTTCTTTATCCTTGGTTCACTCGGTTAAGCAAGATGTCTTGATAGCCAAAGCAGGAACCAAGCTATTAGCAAGTCTCAAAAATGCTTTTTTATTCTGCTGCTGATCCTGCAAACATGCTCTAAGGTTGATAAACCACAATTGTTATGCCACTGATGTTGACTTTTGTGCCTGATGAAGCTTTGTCATGAAGCAGCTTCTGCTGAGCCCTAGTTCAAATCCCATAATGGTGAGAATCATATTACTACTGGTGATAGCAAGACTCTCACCACATCTTCCAAGATCTGACACTGAGGGTGTCACTTTTTTTCTGGAGACTGTTAAGATTAAGTTTCCACATCTTTTCCTATAACTCCATAGCCAACACGTAACATGACTCCTTCAGAAAAAACTGAGTTTAGACACACCTAACTGGTAACAACCATGCTATATTCACAGTCCCAGCTTCAGGCTCATTCTCTCCTTTGTTCATTCAGTAGACTATAAATCAGTTTTTATTTTGAGCAATTCGAGCTTACTAGTCTTCCTTAGCTGTGGGGTCCTGAAAATGACGTCAACATGTAACACAAACTAGACAAGTGGAAACCAAAAAGTGTTCATCTTAACAATTACCTAAATTTCATCTTCTGCAAAGCATTGAAAAAGCATAAATTTGCTCGAATCTCAAGCAGGTCCTTCCACATTTTACCCATACATATCTGTGGAGATAGCCTCTGTCTTGTAGAACTCGATTAGGAACTAAATAGTAAAGTGCAAGCATCAAAAAAACTGTGTGTGTGTGTGTGTGTGTGTGTGTGTGTGTTGCTTCAAAGAGGGTTGATATTTGACCATCACTGGGAATTATTCAATGAAATAGACAAGGCAGAAGGTACAGAAGGAAGGTTGGAGGCCACTGGATAATACCAGAAGCTTATTAACAACCAGTCTTGGAGAGGCGTGTCATCTTGTCAGAATGCTTACACAGCTAGAATTCTTCTGATAGTCTTTCTACTCCATATCTGCTAGTCTCATCTCTGCTCCTTCCTCTAGACACTGTAAAGTGATGTCTTTTTCTGTTCTACCTCACTCAATTTGGTCTAGACGGCCCTCTCTTGTGTTTATGTAGCAGTCAAATCATAGCTTTATCTCGTAGAGTTTCTCATACTATGTTGTAAGCCGTACTGCCTATTTGCATTTCAGTGGCTTCCATGAGGATTTAAACTCCTCGAAGACTGTATCCTGTCTTTAATTATTGTATTGCAGTAAAATATTCATATCACAGGATTTACTACTACTTTAACCAGTTTTTAAGTGTTCAGTTCTGAGACATTAAATACCTGTACATTGTTGTAAAATAATAACCACCATCTATCTCAAGAAATTTCTTATCTTTCCAACTGAAATTGCTCATTAACCTTGATCCTTTCCTGTTTTCCCCTCCTCCAAGTCCTGGAAAAGAGAACACAATCTGATTTGCTCTTGGATGAATACAATGCCTGTCTTGTAGTTGGACAGTAAAAATCAGTACCTAAGAAGTAAATACAGGTTCACACTGATTTGCATTAATTTTTCACTAGGAACGTGGGCAGCTGTTTTTAAGTTTGGAATGACTGTCTCCTCTCTATATTCATCAAATGAAACTTAATAAACCAAAATTTATTTTAATCACATTGTGCCCTTATTTGATGAAAGAACATCATCATAAAAAGGAACTGAATAAAAATGGATGGCAATCAAAACTGAAAAGATGGGTATGTGAAAAATAGAGCATTCTGATCATTAAAAATATAAACTCAGAGGAACTCAATTATCAGTAACCTTTACAAGTAAGTACAGGAACAAAAATAATCACTGGTTTCAGAAAATTGCCAAATAAGCGACAATGTCAGCCATCATAATTATGAAATTAGGGCAAAAGCAAAAGGATTAGACAAGTGAGCTTTCTTTGTTGTTACAGTGGCATTGTTATTCCGTGGCTGGGTTACAGATGTTCCTTGTAAGTGGCAGTGAGACATAAGCATGTTTAATGTTATTGGATTATTTGGTTTTAATGAATAATTAAAATGGGATTGTTTTTAAGAATATGAAGCAGTTTTATTTCACAACTTTGTAACCTTTTCTTGTCTTTATTTCAACAAACATATAAAACCCAAGACGTAGCTATCAGACAATCTTTTAATATTTATGGTGACATCATATTTATTACATTTTTTAAAAAGCTTAAGTTTAGTAAGTGACATCGGTGCACTTGCAATGATAAATAAATGGTACCAATCAAACTGTGCAGACAATGTGTTTACATTAGTTTTGGTAGAAACTGGGTTCTCTATTTTGATGCCTGAGTATAGGAATTGAAAATTGGAATTAAGACTTCTGTATCAATTTGTTTTTCTCTGAAATATGTGTTACTGTCTTGTCATATAAGGAAAAACATAATGTAAACCAAGGTGTCAAATTCCAGTGATGGCAGGTAACCATGAAATTGTTATACATTACCAACCATAAAATATGAAAATCTGAACAAAGAAGGTGAGACAGAGAGAGAGAGAGAGAGAGAGAGAGAGAGAGAGAGAGAGAGAGAGAGAAGACAGGGAACATTTACAAAGTTATGGTAACATATATTTAATCCTGGATTCACACTGAATTCACAGAACTTTTATATTGCAAAATGATGCCTTAAAATTTAGAAAACCATGTAATCCTATAATTTAGGAAATGATTTAGATGGTTTAAAAGCATTAAATAATAACCTAGAAGTAACAGGGTGCATTATAGATTTGTTACTTGCTAGTTGTCAGACTTAGGCTAAGTTCTTCAAATTTTAGGTTTTACATCCTTTTCTGTAATATGAGGAGATTGAGCTAGATAACAAAAGAAAATTCAAAATTCTCTAAACTGTGAAACTTGGAAACAGTAAACATTAAGCTGTCACTTTATTTTATGTGTCAATTTCAGAGTTTGGGAGTCTCCTCTAATGAGCAATACTGAACCTACTGTGTTACTTTCTCAACTCCATAATAAATGTATTCCAAGTGATTTCTGGGACATTTATCTGGCCAGTCAAGCACTGAGTCACTGCCTTTGATCAACAAGCCTAGCTCCATTAGATGACTTCACATATGAAGACACAATGTACTGGGGCTAGAGATTTAGCTCAGCGGCATAAGCGCCTGCCTTGCAAGCAGGCAGTCGTGAGTTTGATCCCTGATACCGATAAAAACGAAAAAGACAAAAAAAAAAAAAAATCAAACTTTCAAGTTCCAGCAAAGAAACTTTAAAAAAAATTGGTTTTTAAATCTTGTGGTCTCTCTTGGTCCCCAAGGGTAAAGAGGTATTTACTTCTAACGTAAAGGTAGTTACTTTAATTATTAAAAGCCATTTTCTGACTTAATTTACTTTTTTGAGCCTGAAAATATGACTTCTGGAATATTCAACATTAAAGCAAATGATTAATTTTCAGCTCAGTAAAGCTGGTAAAATTTGAACATGGAGTTCATTTTGTGTGTGAAAAACTTTGAATGATTTATATATGAGGAGTCAATTTTTAAATTTTTTATTAAAATGTGCTTTCTTTTTAAAACTAACAAAGTTTTAATTTATCTTCATTATGCTACTCAAAAGTTCTCAGCTTTGTAGATCTCTGTTTGAGTTAAATAGTAAGGAAAAAAAACAAGTCTGGAGATGAATATGTATACATTTTGTTTTTAGAAAACCCAGATTTTTCTTTTGCCTTCACTGTCACAATGTGTTAAACCAAATTTAGTGTCCACTTGAATTGATGTACTTAGTTCTGATGGTGAGAAACTTCTTTGTTCAAATTATTTAGATGTATACGCTTAAACACTGAGCAATGCCTTCTCTCTTTACTAAACTTTGAAATGTAGAAGCCAGTTTCCTGGATACTCTGAAACATACCATATTCACATATTGACACACTTCAAATAAATTTTTTCAGTATTAAATTAAAGTGAAAATGAACAGCTTCTTTGAGCACAAGATGTATACTAGTGGGTATCTATAGTTCTGGGTGCTCTGATCTATAACCACAAGTTTTTTGATCCTGAGAAGGAGTTCTGACCACCCTCATGTATAGAAGCATTTAGAGGCACAAATATGTCTCCCAAATGTTGGGTAATCTCAACACAAAAGCCAGCCAGGCTCTGAGATCCTCTGACATTTCCTACACATCTTCATGTTTCCTTCTTCTTAAATGAATTTTACCAAAAGGAAAAGAGATAACTTTGAGTGTGACAGGTAAACTTCAACTGACAATAGGCTTTGACAGTTCCTATTGAACAAAGCTGAACAAATTTTCATTTGCTGTTCTTTATCTCAAATGACTTTTGGAATAACTTTCTTAACTAGAGATGTATACTTATTTTTCTGTAGCAAGCATGACATTTTATTTCCTTTCTCAAGTTTCAAAGACTTAAGATAGTAAATTTTGCTATGTGCTACTCACCAACAACCTCAGCATGTATCTGTAAGCAGTTGATTATAGATATGAATACGTGAATTAGTTGGAGTCTTCAGAGGAACCCAAGAGCTTAACCGTGCAAACCCATTCAGTCTGTTTTTCTGCCTCAGAAATCTGCCATTGTATTAATTCAGAGGAGAGATCTAAATGTGACATAAGGTCTTTCATCTGGGGAACTTTATATAACTTCAAAATTGTCATTGGTTTTCTCATTAAATTGTTGCCCCCCCCCCCTCTCTCTCTCATTCTGATTCACAAAAGAATTTTATATAAGTCTTCAATTTTTCCTTTTAACGTGATGCCCATAAAGGTTATGTAATACATCAACTTGTCCCAGGCTTTGTGGTATTTTAGTGGCTAAATGTTTTTTTTTTTTTTACTTTTGCTCTTATATATTTGATGGTTCACATGCCATCATTTTAAGCTCTATTGTTAATATCCAGCAAAATATTTTTCACTTTAGTTAATATCTTTTTGTAAAAGACAAATAATCACCATTCTATGGAATCAAATAGCTGAAGGTATGACAGCAAAATAACTATTTATTCCAAGTACTATTCCTGATAGTGAGTATATTCCAACCAATCCCACTGGAGCTCCTCCTGAACAACACTTAAGGCACAAAACAAAATAAGTTGTCAAGCCTCACCTCACATCAACCAATATCAGGCACCATGGTCCTCATGAACGCCCTGCCATTATTCGCCTGGGCAGAAGAGAGGACATGCCTAATTGTGTGTTTGAAATCAGTGCAACATTTTTACTCCACTCTGTGTCTTACATCTTCATTTTTCTTTAGGCACGCTTCTGGTTGTCATGTGTTGCAACAAGTGCATCGCAGTTCTCTGAGGCCAAACTCCTGAGTGTTCACCGATGGCCTTGACAGCCCACCAAGCTGTCTGATTCCAAGGAGGGAGCACCTGGAAGAGCCAGTGAATCTTGGTGTAATTCTCAATCTTTTTTTCCTATCTGCAGAGACCTAATAAGACAGAGTTACTGAGGCTGGCTGCTTTATTTATGTATTTTTCTTGTATGTTTTCCAACAGTGTATTACAAAAATTCCAGGCATATAAAGAAGCTAAAAGGAATGTACAGTGAACACTGATATTCTTATCACCTATACATAACCTTTTGCTATACTTGCTTTATCATATGTTTATCAACCCATCCTATCAGTCTATTTTATCTTAGTGATGCACTTGAAATTGTGTTGTAATACTACAACATTGCATTGCATTGTGTCATTAATATTTAGTATATTTCACAGTAAAATTCATTCAATGATTTTAGACAAAAAATAAACATCTGTGGAGAATCAACCATTAAAATATATAACATTGCTTCTACACCAAGATAGTTCCCTATATTCCATTCTAGACAGTTCTTTCCTTTCTACTTCCTATCTACAAACTGCTGTTTTGAATACGCTTTCTATACACTGTAGATATAGTCCTAGAACTGAACATAAATGGATTATATAATAAATAATATTTTGTCAGACTTTTTAAATTCTATAGAATGTTTTTGTGATTCGTTTATATCACTATCTCTTTTCATTTTTAAAAAGTTAAACTGATAAAATCATATATATTCATTGTGTACATGTGGTGTTTTGATACGGGTGTAGTAATTTTCCCTTTTATTGCTGTTTATTATTCTATAGATGCATACATCGTAATTTACTTATCCTTTTGTTTTTGTTAAACACCTGTTTGCATTTTTTTCTTTTATTGAGAATGTTCCTACAAAAATAAGTATTTTGAGCATATGACTTCACTCTTCAGTAAACACCTCAGAGGAGAGTTGATATATCATGTAATAGGTACATATTTAATTTTATGAGAAAGCATCAGACTGTCTTCCAAAGTGCTTATACAATTTCACACTTCTGTCAAGATGAAGAATGGTTCCCATTTCTTAGCCTTCTCTTTGTTCAGTTTTGATACAATCTCACTTTAAAAATTTTTCAGACGAGGATTCCTAATTTGAATAAAGCGGAACCTGGAAAAGTAGAAATTTTCACAGTCTAAATCTTTGTCATCCAGCATCTTCTTATGCCTGCTGCAGTGGAATCCAAATAATCTACCAACTTCACAGCATTAGTAGCCATAAGTTTACAATTTTTATATCTTTGCAATATTATGGCATAGCATGGATTTTATCAACTATATTTATACATTAAGGAAGAGCCCATCTCTTCACTCATCTGCTTTTTTTTTTTATAGTGAAGAGTCTCGATGTGAGTATTGATATTTTCTGTCAATATTTCTTTGTTCTGGTGTATTTAGTAGGATTCCTGGCCTCTGCCTACTGGCTTCAGTAGAACTCATTCCCAGAGTTTTGAGAAGTTATTTCTAGACATTTCCGGATATTCAATAGGAGGGAGGCGAAAATTTCACTTGTTGAGATTAAGTGCCATACGGGGTAGACAAAAGGTATAGTGATAGGTCTATTAGGTGAGAATGACTAAAACCCGAGAAATAGTAGGCACTTTAACCACACCAAAGGCCACCTTAGATTAAGTTATCACAGATATTGTTTTACAAGTCTTTTGTGTACATAGGACTTCACTTTACATGTAAATATCTAGGATTCCACCTGCACACACAGAGGATTTGTGTTGTCCTTGAGTAACTACTTGCCCTTTATCCACACTCATCAGTATATGAAACTTCTGAGTAAATGCATCAGTTCTTTGAATCCCAACCCTTGGATATGTAACCATCAAGCCATGTGTGTTCATCTCAGTCATTGACCGTCTTAAAAATTCACATGAGCAGAAATAAATGGATACAAGATAAGTCCTACTGCTCATGTGAAAAGACCTTTGTGTGTCAAGCTGCTTGCCTTACATTTGATGTCTTCAGTTCAAGAAGAAGGGGAAGATTGCTTCCTAGTCAGCCCGTCATGTGATCCGTGCTCTTCAGTTTGCTTTTTCATTAACAAGGTTATACCTTTGGATCACACAACAAGTTTTTAGGATCCATTTTTCTAAATGTTGGAGTCCCTGAAGACAAACTAGGTAATTGATTAATATACTACAAATTTATAACCATTTGGAATAATGTATGTTTTTCTATATCAATTTTTTTCTGGTTTATGCAAAGATGTTTTGAGATGTACCATGACTTGGAGTCTGCTTCTTGATACTGATGAGGCTCAAAATACAGAGAAAGTGGCAGAGTGTTTGCCCTGTTCCTTCTTAGACCAGTTGGAACCTATATTTGGGATTGTCAAGGCCATACATAGTTTAGTTACCTGGAAATTAATGAGACAGAGTGAAAACATTACTAGCTTTCAGAGACCATCATTAGTACCTGGTAAAGTTCAGTAGATGGTGGTCAAGGTTTATATCATCTGCTGGATAATTTTTCCATGATTTTTCACAACTAGGGAACTTCCAAATAATGCAAGACCTAGAGAAAAAGTTGAAAAAAGCAGGTTATGGTACACAGTGGTCAGAATCAGCAAAGAAACGCTTGATTTTCTAAATTTAAGAGGATATTCTTTTTTCAGTGTCTCTTGTTTAATCTAGAGCACTAATGACACAGGCACATATAGAATGACTCAGAAAAGTGTATGCAGAGACACACACATAAACACTCACAGATGAACACAATCTCAGAGACAGGAACACAGACTCAGGGATTGATTTTGTCCTTGGAACTATTGCTTATACTGTATTCACACTCATCACCAAATTATCTGGGTAAAACTACACTTTCATTTGAATCTCAACAACTGTGTCAACTCTCTAATACCTGTAATGCTTTGGCCATTAATTTATTTTTCTTCTGTACATCGATTTCTCCTTTAATGGATTTTAAAAAAAATTCCCAAACACTAATGGTCTCTCTAAAACTAGATGGTGTACTGTCTGGATGAAGGAAAGACTCTGTTTTATGTTTTAATTTAGATAAACTGCAACACTCCAAAAGGCTGAGATAAAAGATTTGATCAAGTGGAGTAATGATAGCGGCAGAGAGAATGGCACAGGAGTGCCACAGGGGTGATTACTCTACACTCAGTAATTGAGTGCCTACTGTGTCTTGCACTCTGTACAAAGTTTCCAGAATATTATATATAACAGATGGAACATGTTCTCTGTGTTCTGAAACTTACTAATGGGGAATAAGACAGTTACAAAATAGTTTTATAAAAATAAGATGGAAATAAGTGTAATGAGATTTCAGCAATTAGTATATAACTTTTTCTAAATAATGTTATTTTTTCCTTTTATATATTAATCTGTTGATTAAACAAAAAATAAAACTGTTATTGCTGTCATCTTAAATATACCTTGTAAAATGAAATAAGCTCTGTGTAACACGTAACATCACATGCAGTAATAATTTTTTCACAAGCAATATACCTACATCATAGGTCAATTTATGTAGAATCTATTACCTGTTTTCTAAATTGAGTGATATTTACTAGTAGCACAAATTAGCATATTAGCACATAAAATAATTCTCTAAGTGGAAGAGATTGCTTCACCATTTAATCTGCTAAATGGTTGTAAAACAAATGTTACTTTTCAAGCTATAAATAAAAGAAATACAATCACATGCATTAACCTATCTTATGTTTATGCAAACTGACATCTATTCAAGGGATCAGAAGGATTAAAAAGATTATACTAACACCATGCAAAGTGTAATTATCACCTTCCATTAATGATAACTTGAATTTATATAAATATATTTCCCTGCTAATTGGTTATAATTGAGATAATAACCCAAAGGGCAAATGGGTTTTTTTGTTATTAAATATCTTAAGTTACTCAATACATACATTTATTTTAGAGTGTAAGCTTATCGACTGTCTTATGTTTATCTTGCTAACTTCAGCAAGAACAGGTTTTTCATTAAGCACCAGCCACAGTTTCTGGGGTGAGGCAAGCTGGAAGCATGGCTGTGGATCCCAACATTTGAGGAGGTCCATCTGTTCAGTTGAAGGGATGAGACAGACAGTGGTTCTTCAAGAAGACGCATGTCAATGAACTAGAGTGATCTCTAACATAGTAATATGCCAAATTATTAAATACCATCTATTCTTTGAACCCATGGCAGGAATATAAGCATTAACTTTTTCTGCAATATTCAAATCACCCTAATCTGCAATGTCATCCCCTTGAAGATTTAGCTTTTAAAACATTTCTTCTGCAACTGAAGGTCTATTTTCTGAAAATCTGTTTTTTACCAGAAATATGACCAAGCATTGGCAAAGATTAAATAAAAGAACAAAAGCTTACAGTATGAAGGTGATAAGAATGAAAGATGCCACAAATTATCTAGTGATAGATACTATTCAACAGATATTTGGGAGGTCTTTCCAATCCCAAAGGGAGAATCTGTATGATCACAACAAATTATACTAACAAGTAAAAAGAACAGGTTAGTGAATATTTTAAAATTTGCTGAGAAAAAAATTGGCTAAATAAAAGTCAGTTTGCAATATATTCAAATACCTTGGCCCAGTGTGCAGGATTTCCATAAGTAGACAGTAGAGAATCTCATTAGGATATTAGTCTAGAGAAACTAATGACTGGGGGAAGTAGACAGGATCACAACATGTAAGACAAGAATTCCTGTCACCCATGTAGATTGCTAGGTAGATTATCACTAATCCTCAGAAAAATACCTACAGTGAGAGTATTTATAGATAAAGAAATAGGATTGAAAGTTTAAGCACACTGCAGGAGACCTCATAGCCAGTATCTGAGGAAGAATTTTCTTGAAACCCTTGTGTGTTTGCTACATTATAATGCTTGATATCTTGATCTCTCTACCAACTTTCATCCTCACAAAAGCATAGTTCTAGGCACTTGCAATTTTTTGACTGATGAATGTTCAACCTTTGCTAATAACCTCTTGATTCCATTGGGAGTACAGTTTTGTCTATGTACACACTTTCATATTGTGTGTGTGTGTGTGTGTGTGTGTGTGTGTGTGTGTGTGTGTGTATTTGTGGAACCGGGGATTGAACTCACAACTTGGCACTTGCCAGGCAGGGGCTTATGCCACTAAGCTAAATCCCTGTCCTCTATGTATGCTCTTAAAGAGCATTACAGTTTCTTCCATTTCTTTTCCTTGCATGATTGGAGGAAAAAGTCATATTAGGTACACTTTGGAAATTAGAAAATTGAATGTTTTCTTGTAGGACTTTGAATCCCAAAAAATGATGGCATCAGTGGTTGGCCATTCATGGTTAAAATGGGTCAGAAGGCTCCAGAGGGTGAACTAAGGGCTGTCACAGTCCTTGAAATGTATGTGAGTAGATTTCCATCTCCTTTGATTTGATGGAGTCTGGAGCCTCTTAGTACATTTTCTTTGTGGTTTGTCTAGTCACAGTAAGCTTTTACTACTAACCAAGAACGCTGACTGACGTTATGATATGAAGTCTGCCTTCTTTCCCTGTCCAAAATAAGAGGAAATGCTACAATGTAAAAAACAAAACAACAGCCAAAAAGAAAAGATAATAGTCTTAAAAATCAAGAGACTTTCATAAAAGCAAAAAAAGTATATTTTTATATCTAAAGTGCTTCAGTTGATGATAATAATAGCAAGAAAACAAAATAAATTCTGAGATTATTTCTAGTAGTCAGATCTAAAAGTCACCAAAAGGGAATTTGTTTTAATTGAATGGAAAAGTACATCAGCATCATTTATTTTTTAAGTTGAAAACTGCAAAAACTCTTTCCAAAATTTTATTTAATATCTAACCTTTCTTCCCCCTATTTTTGTTAGGCCACACTCAGCCACTTAAACCAGGCTAGTGTTCGCCTCATAATATACATTTTTCACAAATTTATGCAATTAAAATCTGGATCTTTTAAACAAAAGTCAAATCATTGGGTATGTCTTTAATATGCATATCATACTCTAGATAAACAAGGGCATCAGGGTGATAATTTTAAGATGAATGAATTTTAGTGGGAGTCCCTGGTGATAGATCAGCAAAAATCAGGAGAAAATGCCTTTCATGACCTTTTGATACACTGCTTCTGAATTTTTATGGTTTACAAAGTGATTGTAGTACAGAGCATCATTTGTGATTAGCATTACAATAGATAAAGGAAAGAGTTGTTTAGAATCTCCTTGAAATAGAAGCTTAAAATATCTTGTGCCAATACAGAACTAAGAAATGTGGGCAAAACCTTAGTGTTTTAGGCATTAGTGACTAGTTGAGATGAACTCTTTTACTGTCTGATTAAAAACTTAGTTATTCTCTTCAATAATCTTCTCAAAATTGAGGTACACATTTTCTCTAGCTTTTTGCTCAGAATATGTCTGCCTGAGAATACTCTTTTCTACACTGCTCTCTAGAAACCTTTCGGGAAGCTAGAATTTCATGGTGAATCCTGAAGGTCTTCAAAGAGTAGAATCATCTTAGAAATTCTCAATTTTAGTAGGTTCATTTCTCCATCTGTGTCTCTGTAAGTGGATTTTTTCAATAGGAAAATGTAGTAAGCAGATGTGATTAAGTGTGTAAGCATTTACTAGCATAAGGTTTGGGTTAAAATTCAATTTTATCACTAACCTTATGATTTTGGACATGATGTCCTTACCCTGTGTTATGGTTTGATCCAAAATGCCTCCCCAAAATCTCATGGGTTCAGAGCTGGGGTTTTGGAAGGCTAGTGGATCGTTGGCTGGTAACCTCATCAATAGATCCACCCACTGATGTATTCATAACTGAATATAGTGCTATCGAGGAGGAGGAGGTCCCTGGGATGTGCCTTTGAAGGACGCAGTTCTTGATTTGTTTTCTTGCACTTTTTTGGCTTTCTTCTGCAATGAGCTGAAAGTTTCCTCTGCTGTGATGTTTGCACCTTGAAGCCAATTGATCATATACCGCAATCTTGGAAACTGAGGTAACTAAATCTCTCCTTTAAGTTATGACTGTCAAGTCTTTGGTACAGCAATTAAAAAATGTCTAAAATATTATGCTAGTTTATTTTCTGTTTCTCAATTAGATAATTACCAGTAAATTGAGAAATCACAATGCAACTAACAGATCACTCAACCACTAAATATGTATGGAAGACATATTAAAAAGTACTTAATAGCAAGCCTTGGAATACAGAAGTATAAATGAAGCAAAGCACATGCTATCACTAAGCTCACATTCCACTGAACAATAAATAACAATGTTATTCAACATCTACAGAGTGTCAGATCCTGTTTTAAATATAACAGGTACATATGTGTGTAGTATTTAAGTGTAAGCATATATGTACTTTACATATATAAGCATGCATAAAATCAATCCTGACAATTATTTCATAGGTCACATGTGATTAATATTTCTCTTTCTTTGGGCATTGAAGCAGTGTTTTCTACTTTTAAGTGTTTTATATATTATTTGGTATAATATCAAGTGAATATTATTTTTGTAATATCCTCCCTACTGTTAAAAGTTTGATTCATAATTTTTATACAAATTTCCCTCCTTCCTGCATATATGACATTATGTCTCAGAATATGATAAGCCAAAGTTCTAGTTATAAGTCATATTTGTTTGGAAGCATCAGATGATTTCTTACATCACAGAAAATGTCAGGTAGGAAATAAATAGCCTATGGAACGAGCAGTATAAGAAAAGTTTAAGCAACTTGATAATTTACAATTTTAATGCACTTTCTCATAAGAACAGTGCTATATAATATCTGAAAGTAAACTGTTTTTGCCTAATTGGATTGACTGCCTAGTAATTTTGAACTTTAAATATATGTAGTTATTTAACAACATTTTTCAGGCATATGTTCATTTTTATGTATGAGAAATCTGTCATAGCGCTCATAGAATCAAGAGAAGTATTATTCTATGTACCTTGTTCCACATTTTGTGCCCAAATTACTTGAAAACCTGTATCCAAATTATTTCCTCTGTTTCATTTAGATTCAGCCCATTTAAAAGACTATAAATTTTTTTAAAATAACGTTGTATTTTACTATTGTAAACACCAAGAAAATACTCTTGCCAGCACAATTAACTAAAACTACCCTCAGTCATTCAAGTACTAATAGTATATCTCTGTCTTTGAAATGGGTGCTGAATAACAACAGGAGAAACTAAAATGTGTTCTTTTGATATGAGCTAATATATAATAGGTGCACATGGACCTAAACAGGACTATGAAAAAATACGAACTTTTACACTCCAGGTGTAACCTGTGGTAGTCAGAGCAAGGGTATAATTTTAAGGAAAATATAATGTATACAAAATAAGGAACATGCAAAATAACTGAAGCAAAGAGAAAAATTAAAAAACTTCTATTATTATTTTTAGCTCCCAAATAAGGACAAAATGTTAGTAATATTTAATATATTAATAAAATTGAGAGAGCTAAATGTAATTCATGTAAACAAATTTACATTAAAGATCAGCAGAAAACATGTTTCCTATTCCAGTATCCTCTTTATCAGCTTATTTTAAACAGAAGAGCAGTGATTATGCAATTATATCTGCCAAGAAGGTCCTTTAACAATAAAATTAGGAAGAAGAATAAACAGTGGATTTATATGATCAATATTATTGATGCACCTCACTCCAGATGCTCCCATGCACAGTAACAATCAAGATATTACAAGATCCGGAGAGCTTTGACACACGTACATATGCTGGGCATGTGTATGTGTGTGCACCCATACTAAAAGTGCTCCGTTACATTTCTTTCCCTGAACAATCCAAAACTATGGAGTACACTAATCCTATGAGGGCAATAACCACCCTAGTTGAAGGATGAATTTATCAGAACAAAAGCATAGCATACATAGATCTGACCTTGCAAGTACATTATCAGTGAGGCAAATCTGTTTTACAGAAATGTTTTGTAGAAGTGTGTATTATTTTGTTTTATTCAACATTATTTTGGTTACTCTTTGTTTATTTGCTTACTTTTAAAACTCGTGGGATTTCATGATTAAAAGTACAGATTTCTTTTTCTCTTGCATAATTTTTCCAATATTGTGCCTGAGTTTCTATGCTGGGCCTCATCAGTTCTGTTTAGTTTGAAAATACTCACTTGGATTCTTTATAGATTCCACTTCTCCCTAATAGTACTGCAGCATCCAACCTGCTATACCCCTTTATGTCACCATATGCATTAGTGTCTGTTAAGTCTTTTAAATGTGGAGAACCCTGAAGAAACAGAAAGCTAAGGAGATGGCAGAAGTATGCCATCTAATTGATTTGGATCTTTTTTGGGGAGTGGATACTAGGGAGTGAACTCACATGCCATCTAATTTAAACAAGAATGTGAGACTCTTAGGTTAGAAACACGTTTGGATTGGAATAAGCCAGTAAGATTTGAGAGCTTAATTGCTGCAGTAGTAAGCAGTACAATAACTACTGCATACTAACGGTCATAATCCACCTGCAACATGTCCTGATGGATGTAGGAAACGCTGGCATGATCATGGAAGACATGAAAACAACTGAGGCAAAACTAAAGCTGTAGATAGAATTTTGTCCACATTGATGTGCTTCTTTTGGAAAAATTTGTTTGCTGTAAAATCAGTATTGTTATTTTTAGAAGATAAAACTAGTTTAGATCAATGGAGCACACATGAATAATTAATGAAGTGATACTGTAGTCCTACTTCTCTTGTCACATAATAGGCTAAAATAATTTTAAGTGTAATGCTGTGTCAAATCTTTAAACTCATAAAATTTCTATAATTCAGCTATCAAAATCATCTCATCACCCCCAACTCTCATATTTTAATAATTCAATATTTTAACATTTGTGTGTGTCGTGTCTAAACAAAAATAGAGTGTGATATCTTGTTCTTTGTGGATTAAAATATTAGGACATATATTTTCTAGAGACAGAGCTTAAGAAAAACCTTAACAAATATTTCACAATTTTGAAAAATAGATGTTGTGGTCAATTTGAAGGGGAAATATATAGATTGAAATGCAACTCATCCATCAGCCATTGTGTCATAGAGGGAAAGTCTCCATATTGGTGGTTTTTTAACTGTTAGTGTGTGAGTGTGTGTGTGTGTGTGCATGTTGCACATGTGCATGTGTATGCATGCCATGGTGATTAACATAGGAGCAGGTGTGACTGCAGATGCCCGAACACAGCTGGTCTATTCTAGAAAGTATACAGACCAAAATCAGATGAAAAGGAGAATGGCATTGGAGGAGAGTGTTCAAGGGAATTGTGGAAGTCACAATATTTATTAGAGGGAAAGAACTCCAGAATCAGAGGCAGCACTGACCGAAAATGTCAAACAGAAAGCGAAGCCAAGGGCTAAACTGAGAACTGAGGCAAATCCACATAATACCTTGAACTGTTTACTCTTTTCTAAACCAATGGTCTTAGTCGCTTCCTTGAACTACCAAAGGATTTCACAGTCCACACAAGAGCAGGATGTACCTGGTTTACTGTATGTTAGGTTCCAACAAGGAAATATATAGGAGATTCACTCATAGGGTTTTAGGGGTGCTTGGGTCATGGAGGCACTGTGTTCAATTGTACTTTCCTCTTTTCTCTGAAAATAGTATTATGTTCCCACCCAGAGATTGCTTTTACAGTGTGGGACAAAGAATGGAGCAAAATCGAAACTGAAAAGTAGTATCAATAAACATGAGTGAGTTATAAAGTGTGTAGAAAAATCACTGAGATTTTAAGAGCTTATACCTTCTTCCTCTATGAAAGACACTTTTACCCGGTTATATTTGCATATACTGTCCTTGGAAAAACAATCAGTTAGTGGGAAAAGTCTATGTTAGTCCAATTTAAATTTTACCTATACCATAATTATGTTATCAAAAAATTATGTGTCTAATGGAAAAAAAATAATGTATTTTTAACCACAGTCAAATGATTAAATTTAAATAAGGGTGATCATTTTTTTGGCATAATATGACTTTAGAAAGCAATTTAACTTCTTTCTGATGAAAAATAAATCCTTCACTTTAAAGATAAAGTATTCCTAATAACAATAAAGTTAATTTTGGCATTATTCATATTGATGCTTGGGATGAATTGACATGCAATTTTGGTTCCATCTCCCAGAACTGTACCATTACTCTTTGAAAAGGTAAATTGGTACACTTCATGACCTTTGAACACAAAGAGAAAACATTTTTAGTATGTTGAATGACAGTTGTAAATGATGTCACTCAGCAGAAGTAAATCCAATTTACTTTCTTTGGAAGCACAAACACGGTGAATAATCACAATGTCTACAATTATGGTTGACTATGATTCTGGTTTACTCTTTCCAAATAGCAGTATCTTTGAGTCAAGAGAATTTTTCCAGACAGATAATTTCAAAATAATGGATTAGTTCTGAGCAAGAAAATAAGCAGAGCATTTAGAAAAAAAATACGTGGACAAAATTTCGATGTTACAAGTGCCTTTGAAGAGAAGGTCAGAACTTCCCGCAACTCACTGAAGATACTAAATTGTACTGTTTTGGAAAGCAGTTCGAAAGAAGAAGTGGACTGTTATATTTATAGATTCATCCTCAATATTATCCCTATTAACTTTTCTGGCTTGTTTTATAGAAGCTGATAAATCTGTGTTCACTGAGAAAAAAGAATAATACCATAAATAACCAGGTTTATAACTGAGATTGTCTGTAATATCAAGACAAGTTTATATTAATTAGTCTAAGAGATGGTCGGTCACATTGTAATTCTCAAATCCTTATTCATTATCTATATTATTGTTCTATGAAGATCGGAAGGGCTTCTATTCTACCATGACTCAATAAACCAGGTTATTGAAGTATCTACATCTGTCTTATAGTAACAACATCTAGAACCTATGACTATGAACTTTCTGAGACATCACAGCCAGAAAGGTGGGAAAATACCGGTGAGTCTTTCACTAGCATTTAAATTGCTTTAGTAAAAATAGATGCATACCACAAAACATGAATCATAATCATCACATGGCATTAGATTTTTTTTAGGGAAGTTGGAAGGGAAACCATCTTTCCATTTGCTTAGAAAAAGAGAACAAGTTTCAAATAAGATCAAGTTAAATACAGCCACCACTATGATAACATACTTTGCGCTGTCAGTTTAACTAATATTTTCTTGCTACTTGTCAATTTTTGCTTCTTTAAAAATATTGATCTAATTAATTTAATTGAAAAATAAGAATTATATTATTTATCATATACAATATGGTGTTTTGAAATACGTATATTCTGTGGAATGTTTACACGGGTTAGTTAAAATGGATTCCGTCAAGGCAGATGCCAATGCAGCAATGGCATGGTAGAAGTGCACGATGGTGGATGGGTGTTTAATAATTGATACCCAAGAGCTGGGAAAGAGAAGGAAAGATATGAGGAGGAGAGGACACACTTCTTGGGCATGCTCCATTGACCCACCTCTAACCAAGTTCTAACTCATCAATGCACAAATCCACAAATGAGTGTAGTTCTCATGATCTAATCTATTCGAAAAGCCCTGCCTCCTAATATGTAAGATTTGGAGCACAGCATTTTAGACATAAATTGTAACACTTCTGATCAACTGTCTACCTGTATGAGTTCACCTTCTTTAGAGCTCAAATACAAGTGAGATCCTCTAGTATTTTTCTCTTTGTCTAATTTATTTTCCTTAATTTAATGTCCTCCAGGTTCATTCATTTTACCATGAAGGACAGCATGTATGTAATATTATATTGGTTACATCCAACATATATTTTCTTCATCTGTTTAGCTATTGTTATGTATTTAGATTGATTGTATAATTTGAATGTTTTTGAATAATGTTAAAATGTATTTTGGCGTGTAGGCTTACTTTTTTCTTTGACATACTGATTCTATGCCCTTTCTATATTCCAGTAGTTGGATTCATCAATCATATGTTAGCTTTATTTTTTACTATTTAAGAAATCTCCAGACTGTTTTCAAAATGACTATACTAATTTGAATTACTTTTTCTCTGTATCCTCCCAAGTATTTAACTTTCATTTTTTGATAAAAACCATTCTAACAGATGTGAGGTAATATCTCATTGTGACTTTAATTTACATTACCCAGTGACTAGAGATGTTGACATTTTTTTAACATAATTATTGGATATTGTATGTCTTTTTTGAAAAATGTCTTTTGAGGACCTATTTTTGCTATTGATTTGTTTCAATTTATGTAATTTGGATGTAAATTCGTGGCATAATGTGGTTAAAAATATTTTCTCCCACGCTATGGTTTGTCCCTTCACTTTGTTTGTTTGTTTGTTTGTTTGTTTTTTTTTTTGAGTATCCAGTTTTTTATTTGATATAATCTCATTTACGTACTTTAGCATTTATGGTCCATGATTCTGGTGTTATTTACAGTAACTTATTGCCAAAAGCTATGTCATGGAGTTTCCCTTTTTCTTTTTGTCTGGGAGTTTTATAGTTTTATCTCTTATGTTTTAAGTGTTGTTGTCAATGCTGTTTGATAAGTCTAATTTAATTTTTATGCATAAAGTTTTCCACACATCATATTTTTTTAAGAGTCTGTCTTTTTCCTGTTATGTTCTCAGCTTCTTTTTTAAAACATGAGTTGATTGTAAAGGCTGGACATTATTTCTGGCCACTTAATTCTGTCTCATTATTCTATATGCTGTAATTTTCTCCTTTTTTCTCAAGATTCCATTGGTTATTTGGTTTATTTGTTACTCTATATTAATTTTAGTAGGATTGGCTATTTCTGTGACAAAGTGCTATTTGCATTTTGACATGAACTTTGTTTGAAGTATAGACTTTTTTCATGAGTCTAATTCCTTCAATTTATGAGTGTGGTGTATCTTTCCATTTTGTCTTCTAATTTTTCAATTTTTTTTTCATTTTCAGCCTACAGATCTTTTTACCTTCTTAAGTCTTTTTATAATTATTGAACTAATTTTAAAGTCATTGAATATAGAATAGCTTTCTTTATTTCCCTCATGTATATCTCATTGTTAGTATATAAAATTGCTAAAATGATTTTCATGCTTTTTTGTGTCTTGTAGCTTTACTTGATTTTTTTAGATTTATTGAAATTTTATGAAATTTTTTGAATATGTATTCCTCAAACAGGAACAATTTAATGTTTATTTCCACTTTAAGTGTCTTTATTTACCTTCTCTTGAATTACTGTTCTATCAAAGTTGACTGTGAATCCCTTCCAACTAATATTTTAGTTGCCTTCTAAGAGAAAAATAGAAAAAAACTTCTGGCTTAGCATTATGATTCAAAATTTCCCTCCAAACTTTACTTAAGAATTTTTTACTCTAAATCTTCATTCTCATTATCCAGTTTTTTCAATTCTCTTTTTTCTTAAATTGTCCTCAGGTCTTTGTTTCAGAAGTTTTTTTTTTTTTTCATTTTTGATTAGTCACATGATTTAATAGACAGTAAGATATATATATATATATATATATATATATATATATATATATATTGGTGTAGGGAGAGAATCAGAGTTTATCTTGCATTTCCAGATTTACACATATTTTTTCTTAACATTCACTTTCTTATTCCCTCAGTCCAGTATATGTCTTAACACATTTTGTTTATCTCAGTTATACATTTTACGCTATACTAGTGAGAATTTTTCAAGAAAACATGATTTCAATGAATTAAATTAGGAAGTAATTATTGCATTAAAAAGCTATTGCAGTAGTGAGGGCTTCACTGGCATACTAATTCACTGAATATGCAATGAATTTTCTGTCTGCAGCCTTAATTTCCTTGTTTCTATTCACTTCCTGGTTACAAGTGAACTGGACCGCCTCTACAAGTTGCATTTCCAAACAAAAGGTATTACAGACAGTACAAATAGTTTATCTATCTTATGTAGTTTTCAAACTTCCTGGAAGTTTTAGGATTTTTCTTTCTTACCAACTACTCAGAAATCCATCTTATATCCTCATTTATCTCTTAACCAAAGTAACATAGACATTGTGGGTGATCCTGCCTCTTTGGAGGGACAGGCTAAAGAAGATTAAACAAAATTTTGAAATAAGAGGCTGGGAAATAGCACTTAAGTGAGAAATCAACTATTTTATACATTCAACTTTACTTTTCTATATTTAGTGTCGTCAACTAAATACCTTTCTCTTCTGCTAAACTCTTTTCTCCCTAGTACCCAAGGCTCCATCTCAAATATCATGATCCCTGAAGAGTCCACTCCTAATAGAGTTAACTGAGTTTTCCTTACTTCCAAAACTATTGGTTCATATTTTCTATTAAATGGTTTAGCTAACTGTCTTGTATATCTCTGTATACTTGTCTAGTTCTTCCTTTTGATGGTAAGTTCCTGGAAATCAAGTGTTTATTCAACACTGATTTCTTAGAACTCAATTTTCTACTTGATTCAGAGAAGTATTAGTAAATGTTTGAAATGTTGAATGATAAAATTATACTACAGTAGAATATCTCACAAAAGTGTTTCTTTCACAATATATAGCATCTACTGCATTATAATTACTATTATTCTAAGATTGCTGTTCTATTGCAATTCATAGTTGAACTGGAAATAGTGTTTTCTCTACCTTTTGAAAAATATCTTTCAGTGCTTTATGCATTTAGATGTCAAATTCACTTGGACTGTAAATTTAAAATGTGTGCATCTGACAGTCTCCGACTATCTTTGAATACAGCATAATATAGGTATAGATCTTGATCTCAGGGAGTTCAAAAACCTTTGGAGTGGATGCCATTTTCAAATGATTGCTTAAAATTTAGCATGCACTTGGGAATATATCTTGAGCCAAAGCAAGACTTCTAAAAAGCAAAATGGAAGCATTTTCCTTTGGGATTTTCTTGGACGATCCCTATATGTAATATAATTGATTCCCAATTTTGGTCTGAGGTGATACTAAGGACGTTTTTCCAATGATAATGACATTCCACGATGGACATAGGAGTATGAAAAGATGCAGAAGAATTTAACTATGTGCATAATTACAAGTAAGTCCATAATTTTAAACATACATATTAAGAAGAGTAATTATATTGAGAAATATGGGTCTGTATTAGGAAGGACATATGTAACATGTGGAGGGTCCGTAACTATTCTGAAGGCTTTTATTAGAAGTTAGTTATATTACTTTGCATTATTGCAAGGGGAACACACCCTTCAACTAGTAAATGCACTATTGTGTTTGGATGAATGATGGTGAAGACTTTCATTGGCAAATTAGAGAATTTCAGCAGCATATTGATATAAAATGATCAACTTTCTCTTTTACTTTAAAAACACTAGGAAATCTGAAATGGATCCTCTTCCCCTGAGCATTTTCAGCCTTTTATTGCCACCTGGGGGATGGCAATGTTCTTGGACTGCTGCCTGCAGTCTTGGCCTCACAACCAAGTGGATATTTGGTGATAGCAGTGCACACTCATAAAGACAGCCTGCTGATTACATTTCCATTAAAGGCTGGAGCCAAGTCTGTCTGCTAATTTCCTTGCCAATTGCAGTTAAGATTTTTACAACGACCAATGGATTGTGGAGAAGTATTATGCTATTTTTTTGGAGTACAAAGAGACAGCATAAGACATTTAAGATGGTAGTTTTCATCAAAAATATTCAAAATATAACTTGAAGATAGCCTTTAATATTATGTGATTAATAGTCTTGCTCTTTTTCATGATGAGTTACAGCTATATTATACTTTTTATGCTCCATTTGTTAACTGAATACTATTTTTTCACTGAATTGAGAAAAAAATGAATATGAAAGGAATAAATCTAACCATTTACTTATCAAACATATATTTTATTTTGAGCATGATACCACATATCATGGTTTAAAAGGGAATGTAGTGTAAGTGTTGCCCTTAAAAAGTTTGCAAATCAAGCATGCCCACATTGAACATAAAATACTTTGATAATAAATATGAAAACAAAATTCCTATGAAGGGAAGAAATTCTTAGAGCACCGTGCTTAGCAAAAAAAAAATGTTAAATTCCAGGACTCAGAGTAACATTAGTAATACATTTAAGTGTTATTTCTAATAATTTACACAATTTTTTAAACATTTTTCTCTTTTCCATCATGGTTTGTTCCATCATGTTTTGAATATATTTGATAAAAATTCATATTTTTGGAGTCCTAAATCCCAAGGGGATGATATTTAAAGGTAGTATGTGTGGCAGAAAATTAGAGTTAAATGAGATAATGAAAATGGATTTTCATCACAGGATTACATAAGGAGGAAAGGCTCCACAAATACTCAGGATATGGTGGTGATCTGTCAGATAGAAAGGAGCCCTCAGCAGAACCTAACCATATGATCTTAAACATCTAGGTTCCATATCAGTGAGAAAATAAATTTCTAATTTTAAATCAATGTAGCCTGTGACACTTTTTTTATGGCAGTCTAAATTGACTTAGACATCTATCCAATAGTAGGTAGTATGCTTAGTACTTCCTTTGAATTTTGTTAGTGTTTATCATGATCATTGAAGGCAGTTTTGATTGACTTTATTTATAAGCTGGTAAAATAAGGTAAGGGAGTTTCATTTGGGTGGGCTATTAGAGCTAATAAATGGTAAGACAGAGTTAAGCCTATATCCATCTTATCTCCCGCTAAAACCACATAACTCTGCTGCATGAATTTATTGCTTATTGTTGGCGCAATGACAAAATATCTGCCAGGTATTTGTGTCCTAACTTTTGAAATCTACATTCTATCTTATTTCATAATTTAACAATAATACATAAAACAAGTTCCCTTCATTCTGAAGCATTCAAAATCCTTGACATGTATCTGTCATCTATATAATGACTTCAGGAGCCACAGAAAATTGTATTTTCCTCTCTGGGATTCAAGTATCATCTTCTTCAGTTACTGTTTAATTTTGTAATGCTAAGGAAAAGTAACATAACAGTTGTCTGATCCAATATGATAACACATTCATCATGTGACTACTTTGATTGTTTGGCTCTGTTTGTGTTTATTACACAGAAAATATAAGGATGTGAATCAGTGGCAAGTGAGGCTGATAGGTACGTCCTTTTATGTACCAACTCCCCATGAGAAATGTGACCACTGTGTACTACAAACATGTAATAATAAAAAGTAAAAATGAAAAGAGTAGCAACCATAGGGATACTCTGCTGGTTCTTTTTCTTGTCAGTTCTGGTCACCCAGCTTTTCAAATATGGGATATATATACATTCCACAGTGCTTTTATTCCTGGTATATTTTTGAACTTGTGAGTTTTCTTCAGTGGATAGAATAAAGTCTATGTATTCCTGGTGTAGTATATTTTTGAGAGAGGTTTAAACTTATTCATTGGACTGTTTTAACATTTTATCTCTCTCTCTCTCTCTCTCTCTCTCTCTCTTTCTATATATATATATATATATATATATATATGTATGTATTTGTATGTATGAAACACCTTCGTAGTGTCTTGCACTCACTCATTGTAACTATTCTCTTGCCACACATTTTCTAATCCAGACTTGCCTCAGTTACTCTTATCAAAATAACTTACAGAATTTGCTTACTGAATCTGGTGCTCAGTTCTCACCTCTCCTGACCCCTTGGCAGTATTTGACTCCTCTGCACAATCATTTTGTTTGAAGCACTTTCAGTTGTTGGCTTCCAGAATATCCCATTCACTTGAGTTTCTCTTTGTCTCTCTGTAATCGGTGACTGACTCCATGTAGATCCTTACGTGTAAATAATTTCTGTTTTACATATTTATTCCTGTATGACAGATTGATGCTATGTTTACTGACAAAATAATAATGATAATAATAATAACTATTGGTGACTTCTGGGAGAACATGGCAGACAGATAGCAGCAGCTACAGAGGCTCTCTGAAAGACCCAGCTTAGAATTCAGGAATGGTGCGGAGAAAAGAATCATAAGCAAGTGGAGATATGCCCTGCTGACCCAAGAACAAACTGGGCTGAGAGAAACCCCTTGGAATGCAATCCTGGTGCTATAACAGGAACAGAAAAGCCTCAGTGTGGAAGCTGGAGCCCATGGCATTGGAAGCCGCGATTTGGGTTTCCTGCCGCGCGCCGGCTGCATCTACATCAGCTCCGCAGGGAGAGAGATGCGCGGAAGCTTTGAGAACGGGAATCGGTGAACGGAGTTGAAAACAGGGCGGGCGGCGAGCTGTGCATTGACTTGCGGTGAGGTGAGTGAGAGAAACTGACACTCTTCTACAGTTTAGGAGACTCCAACAGAGGACATTCTGGGACTGGGCAGACTTGCGGGAACAGGGCGCTGCAGTGACTTCAGCCACATATCCCCCTCTCAAGTGGGATTGGTGAGCAGTGCCTAGCCCACGTGACGCTGCTGGCTGAGACCCAGTAGGCTAGCACAACCCAGATCCCAGAGTCTGAGGGTGACCTGGAGGGGCAGGCCCTGCATAGACTACCTGGTCTGCAACTTCCTGGTGTGCTGCAGTGGGCGGGAACACCAAGCCGGCGCAATTCAATCAGACTGTGGCTGACAGGGAAGGAAGCTGGGCCTCCTATATATGCTTGCATTTATAAGGAACAAAGAATAGGGGAAGAGGGAGCAACAAGAAAGGCCCTAATCCTGAGAAACAGGCAATAGCGGACACTGCACCAATAGACGTAAAGCGCCATCCCGAGAGCCTCATAGATGAGTTCAGGAATGAAGTTATTAATGACCTGAAGCTAGAAATAAGCAGAATAGTTAGAGAAATGCTAAGCACCACCCAAGAAAAAACAGATGGTGTAATGGAAGAACAGAAAAAGAGGGGAGAATTGTTTAATGGAGAAAATAGAGAAAGCATAGAATACGTGAAGCAGGTTCAAAGAGACTACCAGGAAACTAAAAACTCTATCAAAAACTGGCATAACAGCTTGAAAGAAACTAAGGACAGACTATCTGAACTGGAAGGCAGATTTGTAATATGGGAGAATGAAATGAAAAACTTCTTAAAAGTAACAAAGAAACAAACAGCAATAATACAAAGACTAGAAGATGATAAGAGGACCCATAACTTAAGAACATAAAAGAAGAAGTAGGGACACGAACAAATGAACTACAAAAGCTACTCACAGAAATAATCCAGGAGAATTTTCCTAATTTAGCAAAAGGTAAAGATACTCAGTTGTATGAAGCATACAGGACCCCAGCCACCTACAACCCAAACAGAGCAACACCCAGGCATATAATAAATAAAATTCCAGAAATTCAATACAAGAACAGAATATTAAAAGCCATCAGAGACAAGAAACAGACCACTTACAAGGGAACACCCATCAGAATTACAGAAGATTTCTCTGCACAAACCATCAAATCATGAAGAGCGTGGGGGGAAATAATTCAAGCTTTGAAAGATAATAATCTCCAGCCAAGATTGAGATATCCTGCACAACTATCCCTGGAAATTGATGGAAAAACAAGGTGCTTCCAGGATAAAGAGGAACTAGGGGAATATGCAACCACCAATTCAACTCTACAGAGAATACTGCAGGATATTCTAAAAAAGAAAAATACAAAGAATCCAGAAGTAGCAGCAGAGAGGCCACAATGATTGGAGCAGAAAACAAAATGAAGAAGACAAACTGTCAACTAGTGACAGAAAAAGAGCTCAACAGAAATGAGGCAGAGAAGATTGGATGATAGGAACAGCTATTTTGGAGAAAATGACGTCTTAATAGGTAATACTGATTTAGTATCATCTTGTTTTGAAGTCTCATCAAGCTTTTGTTCTGTCTCCATTGGTCTAAACAGGTTGTATCTTATTGGATTTTATTATGTATGATAGTATAAGCAAAAACTTTTAAAGACAAGGAGATTATACAGAAACCATTGTTCATTTTCTGTTAGTTGATTCTAAATACCCTGTAATACTGTCATTCTCTTAAATGGTTTTACATTGTTTTGTTATATTTGATGCTACAGTATACTAAGTTGTACTCAAAGATTTCAAGGAAAGAGACAATATGGTAACTACTTTTATGTCAGGATTATCTTGTGGTGAAACACTATTCTGCTTAAATAGTTATGTTTTGATCTGTGCTGTTTTGCTGTTATGCCCTCTTTTATCTCAATCTCCACTTCATTATTTACTTTTTATTTTTATCCTTTTAATTAAGGGAAAATAAATAAAAAAATAGCAAGATATATTATAGTAACCCACTCTGACTTTCCATTATCTTGATTTAAAGCCTTGTATTACTCTCACCATCTTGTTTTTGACTGATGTCCCCCTATTCTGTTTTGCTTGATAGTACCAGGTTCGAAAGTTTAGGCAACAGCTGTGAAGATAGTGAGATTCATTATGACGCCCATTCTCATTGACTATTATCTACTTTTGAAGACCTATAATGTCTCCAATGTTTTGGTTCTGTCAGTTTTGTTCTTTACTGTTTTGTTCATTTTATTATAACTGATGATATAGGCAATTCTATTAGAGATAGCGGGAGGCATTATGGTAACCATTGTTGATCACCTTGTATTATGCTTTTACATTATCTATTATGTCCACCCTTTTGATTTGATTGACTCTGTTCTGTTATGTCACATTTGGTTCTACTCTCTTCCAAAAAAGTAATAAGAACTGTGGGAGCAACAAAACCCAAAATGTGTAATTGTCATTGTACAAAAGAGAGGAAAAGAAAGTGCTCTAAACGATATAACTGCATGTATATTTAAGTGTATAAGATAGATAATGATATCTATCTATAGATAGATATCTATCTAATGTAAATAGTTTTGTTGGATCATTGAACAGAACTGTTTGCAGTCTCACTGTTGGAATGTCCACTTTACAAGCTTTAATTTTGTAACTTGAACAATTATTTCTAAGATGACAATATGTAATCCATTAACTAGTGATTTCCTACTGTTTGTTTTTTTCTGTAAATCTGTATGACTTGTACCCTTTCTCTGCTTTTTTTTCTCCTTAAATAAAATTTTAAAAAATAATAATAGCTATTACTATTATTTTCTCTCAGTTTCTCAGTCGAGTAGTCTGGTTCATAGTATACTATGAAGTGGAAGTCAGATGTCCGCAGGTGCCGTAATTTTCTGTGGCTTGACTGGAGTCATATGACTCATTTACGTGTGGCTCCACAGCTGGAAAGTTAACATAGTTTTCAGAGGCTTCAGTTGGTTTCTATGTGGGTCTCTCTAAATAGGAAATCATGCACTTTGACTTTTACCATTGATCACACAAGCCGATCTCCAATTCAATGCAAGAATGAGGTGTACAGAGGCATAAGTTCTAGGAAGCTTCAATTAATGGGTGACAATTTTCAGGGTGACTCTTACAATTCACACTCTGATCCCTAATGATTCAGAGAGCTCTTACTCATATAACACAGTCAGCCTTCTCCAAATCCAGTAGTTTGAAAGTGATATGCATTCAGCAGAAATCACACTAAGATATTTTGTAGGTGAAATATAGTAAAGACACTTTATAATATTTTTAATTTGCAGTGGGGTAATCAAAACAATTCTGTAGTACATTGAGTAGAATCTCTATTTACAACTGTTTTATGACCATCTTCATTTGCATGTTTAATAGGTATCTTAACATGCCACATGGGACACAATATCTCATATCTTTTCTCTTATTCCTTAAATCTGTATCTATTACTGGTGTTTCCATCTTAGTAAACATCAGATCCTCAAGCTAAATTGATTGAAATCATACATATTTTATCTTTTTTTCTCATATTTTATATTGAACTTTAAAAAAATTGTTTTATTTTAAATGACATTACTTCCTTTTTGATCTAAGCAATCTGTAATGTAACCACCATTGTTGGTTAGCCAATTCATAGCAATATTTTATCAATTAGCTTTGCTTCCTTCCTCTTAAGTCCCATAGGTTATTCTAAAGTCAGGATTCCTACCAACCATATTAAACTTAAACTTAAGTTCTTCAATATTTTTGCTTAAAAGTTTGTACTGTCTTCTCTTATTACAAATAGTAGCCGAAGGTCTTAATGTGATGGATTAAGGACATTACTTGCCTTGTCAACTTTGTAGTTCTTCTGCTCGTTACCTCAAAGTGTCACCTCAGAACTCTGTACTATTCTCTGAGTGCTCTGCCTTTGATATAAATGAAACTTACTCTTTTATTTCTTTTAGTTTTACTCAGATACTACCACTTTGTGTTAGTATTTCCTGTATGACTTCACATATTGTGGAAAAAAACACACCCTTCCCAAAAGAATTTCTTTTTGGCATTGCATCATTAAGTAAGCAAGTTTATTTCTCCATCTCTTTTTTTTTTTTTTTTTGTCTTTTTCATTTTTATCGGTACCAGGGATCGAACTCACGACTGCCTGCTTTCAAGGCAGGCGCTTATGCCGCTGAGCTAAACCCCCAGCCCCAATTTCTCCATCTCTTATGTATATAAGCACAGGTTTTCACTAGGAAGAGCTGATGTGCCTCCATTCTAGTTCTGTGCCTAATCTCAAGAGGACTGAAAATTTACATTTTCTCACAAGTGCAAAAATCTTGGGATAGATTCTCTTGAAATACAATTATTATACCATGAGAAAACCAAGTCACAAGAAAGGAAAATATATAGGCAATGTGGTGGACAGTCCTAGCTAAATTCTTAGAAACTAACTTGCAATAATGATCAGCTATGTGAATAAGCCACTACAGATACTGCAGTCCAGTCAAGGTTCCAGAAGGTTCAGCATCCTCTAAAATCTGTGTAGTGTACCTTTCAAGCCAAGTCAAATTAACATACATAATATGAAAAATGCAAAATGGTTTTTATTTTAAACTGCTGTTTTGGGAATTAATTTTTTAAGTTCCCTAATGGATAATAAATTTGCAATGGATATGAAAAAAGGACTGAGGTTTCTATGGCTTAGAAGCCAAAAAGAAAGAAACTTTGTATCAGAAATTCAGTGACTGTTCAAAAAAGAACTTAAATTATGTGAAGTTAATGCTTATTCTGACTCAAGTGGAGACATGTAATTGTACTTTCATGACTATATTTTGAAATTAATAGAAAGTTGAACATTGCAAATAGGAAGTGACATGCTTTTTATTCAATTTGGTGAATTCTTTAGACAAGTATTTCTTTACAAATATCTGTGACAAAAGTATGAAATTAAATGAAGATCAATCTTATACAAGAAACACTAGGTAAGGTTTTTGTCCATGTTGGGAAGAAGATGAAGAATACAATGCTAGTCAAGATTGAAAGATGATGAGCTCATAGTAAAAGGAATATTTTTCTCTCCTCTTCAGTGGTTGCCTCAATAGAATGCTCCTCAGCTTCTTCCCCATTAAGTCAATCAAATTACAAAGATGAATGCATTTCAGCAGCATTAAAAAAGCTCATAACCTAATTACCTAATGTAAACAAGAAAAAAACAATAGCAAAGTTGAGGATCCAAGTAAAGTTAACTACAGACATTTCCTTGTCTGTAAAAGCTAAGTACAATGTGAGAGAAGTTTCATCAGGGAATTAGGGAATTGATTTTGAGTGTTGGTACTTTAGTGCTCCTACTTAGAAACACTTATCATAAATAATTAAAAGATCTGATTTGGGAAGAGAGTTCATGCTGAAAAAGTTTCCAGGAAGAGAAACTGAATAAATTGATGACAGTATATCATTAGCAAAAGCATTCTATGTTGTCCTTCTTTTAAACACCTTGTACCAATCTATTTATCTCAGACTTTTAGAAAAATAAATGAAGATATGTTCTTCATCAGACACTCATTGAACTGATCAAGGTACTGCATGTATGGATATTGAGTTACGGGTGACAAGAGTACAGTTTCCTCTGAGGCATGGATAAGTGACTTTCTATTGCACAGTATCCATAAGATAAAGTGTAAAAGTAAATAGAATACATTTAACTGGGTGTAATTTTCAAAATATGCACCACAGATCTCTCAAGTAACAAATAGAAAACCAGACTATAAAACTAGAAATTAAGATGCAAAATTCTTCAAGTCAAAATACATGTTAAATCAAAACAAAATTAATAAATATCATAGATTTTTATTTTGGATAGAGGAAACACTAAATCTTATTTTTTCCTTGAGGATAATCTTTTTGCAAATCAGTACTAAAATATATTTGCACATTCCTTGATGCATATTGTTAAAAAGGAATTGGATTCTAATAAGAAAATAATTTAGAAAATTAACAGTTGTTTAAGTGAGCTTTGGTTGCACATCTTTTTAAGTATTCAAGGCATTTTTTTTAAAGTATAGATTTTTGTGTAGGAAGCTATTTTCTCTAATTTTTATTCTTGAAATAATACTTTATAACTGTAAGATCTTTAGCATCTGGAGCATGAGGTATAAAACTTAACAGTCATTGGTTCTTTATGTCAATGTGCTGTAAGACACAGTCTGACAAACAGACTCGTACCCATTCATGAAAACTCTGTAACAAGATCGCTTGTTACCTAACAGGCATTTTTTAAAACCAATTCAAAAGCACAGAGGTGATAAAGGATATTAGAAACTTTTTAAATAATTTTTTCATGTGATTTTCTAAAGTTTGACATATGATGAGTAATTAATTATTCATACATCTCTAGTGCACATGAATTATGCTACAGGTAAAGCTGAATCATGTATTTAAAAGTTTTCTTTTCAAGAAATAGATTACTATTACCAAATAATGATACTTTAAATTGTATTTAGGTTTAGGACTGACAAAGAAAATTTTCAGGTTAATTATTCTTTCAATTCATTCCTATGGAGCTATAAAAATTATGTAAGTTAATAGGTTATATTATATTTATATTCAAGCTATAACCTAACACTGAACAGTAGACAGTGTTATCTCCATTTAATGATGGAGAAATAGGAGGCAGGAGCAATGTATTCTGATCAGTTCCCTTATGTAAGATATTTCAGTTTAAGAAGGAAGTGGAAACCCAAACTCAAAGATTGTTTTATTTCAAATTTCTTTTGTTCACTAAAAAAATCCCATCTCTTATGAGATTAAGAGAATTAATTTATTCAACATCAGCTAGAATGGTTCTCTCATAATTGAGACCATTGTGACATTTACTCCTTGAAAATCCTTGGTTTCTTCCCTCTGCACTGATGTTCAGTACATAAATAGGGGACGTAAAATTCTCAAATTCTGTTCAACCACTCTGGCCAAAGGAGGTGGCTGTGAACGAAACATTAGAATTAACTGATAGAGTGAAACTTTGGTCATCTCTAGCTTATTTGAACTGCATGTTTGATTAATGCATTCTCTGAAATTTGTTCAGGTCATAATGACAATAAAGTAGCAAACCCCACCAAAGATTGTTTATTAAATACATGGCTGCATCTAGACTTTTGTAATGCTACTAATGTTTTTATAGTTCTGGTTTTAAATGATTTAGTTCATTCAATACATATTATTCAACCCATTATTGATCATAAACTACTTTCAAGGTTATAAGTTTTGCAATATTTAAGCAAAGTTATCAAGATATATTTGCTTTATTGTATTTCTTATTGATTTTTAAATTATTTTTAATTTTTAAAAATTCATATGTTGTCATAAATTGAATAAGATATTTATTTGATTTACTTGATCTCCAAGCCACCCCATTTCAACATCCAAAAGAAACTAGTATTAACTGTTTGTTTTTTCACAAATGCCTATCAAATTTCTATCAAGTCTGATTTTTCTTCATTATTTGTCATATTAATGTAAAAAAATATTCAGATTGATAAAAACTACATGTTTCTTCCTTTTACCTATTAGGATTCGTTGTTTTATAAATTCCTCTTCAAGCTGTTGACACTCTTTAAATATTTTATAGTTCTTTGTTATTTGTATATATTTGTAACAACAAAACTGATGGTGTGAAGGTGACATTTCATGACATTGTGTAGCTTTTTATGTTTTTTCAACAGATCTCTTCCTTGAATAAGGGCTGGGAAAGAGTCCCAGTGCAGAGAGGCTGCAGGCTGATCAGTCTTCCTCTTGAAAGTGTGGAGAGAACTTGTTCGGTGACATCACAGATCAGTGTGTGGAGAGGAAAATATCCTGAGAAAGACTCATGGTGGTCCAGCTGGGAGTACGGTTTCCAGAGCTTGGCTTGGCCCCTATTAAGTGTAGTCATTTTCCAGTGAATACTATTAAGGCACTTCAAGTGTCTCTTCCCTTAGTTTTTTCCACGTACAATTTAATGAAACTCTGATGATTAACCCTTCCTGAGAAGGCAGTTTGACTTCCTACTTGTAGTCAGGATTTGCAAGGAAAACAGTAACATAAAGGACACATAATTTATAGTATTATTTTATAACAGTCACCCAAAGTGTCAAACACAAAAAGTGCAAAAAAACTGTGCACACACTAAAGACCCCAAAGAATTCAGCTGAGGGCCTGGATTCAATGGCAATATCCTCTGTGAGTCCCATTGAAGACCTAGAGCCCACAACAATGTCTCATGGAAGTCCGTTTTCCAGATCTGTGTTGGGAAGATCCAAAGGTCAGCAGAAGAAACTAGAAACTCAGTGCCAGCAGGATGAAGAATCTATGTGGGTAGGTTAAAGGTTCTGCACTGGAGCCAGGAAGCGACGCTTGAAGTAAGGACGAGAGCTCCCCCAAAAAGTACCACAGCCAGCCTCCGCAACAACGAGGGCCCAAGCTTCTCTGAAGATGAGAACAGCCAAGTTTGAATCATAAATCCATCATGACAAGTGTCTTCTAGAGATTGAACAGCATAGCATCTCCCTTTCTGGAGTGGGAAGTAGTGAAGACCAGAGCTCCCCCAAAGTGAACCACAGCCATTCTCAGCAACAGCAATGTTTTGAGCTGCTGATAAGCAGAAGAGTTGAGTTTGTATCAGGAAAGATGCTTGGCGAGCTTCTTCAGGGGAACTAAGGGCAACAGGAGAGCCAACAACATCTCTTTTTCCTCTTCAGTTTTCATTTTATCTTGACAACAATCCTCAGGTGGGCCATCCCACACTTAGCACCACATTGTTTCAGTTCAGCTGCTAATACAAGTTGACCACCAGTTATCAACCCACCACACTACTCATATGTGGTCTGCTTCTTTGATATGTCCTGCTATAAATGAAAGTTTTATTTTAAGGTGCAATGTGAAGTTGCTACTGATATATCAAATTTTCCCCAAAGGAAACAATGTGGACAAAGAATAAACTAGAGATTACAGAGCAGTGATATTGTTCAGGAAAAAAAAAAAGTCATTTCATTTCTCCATAAAATGTTTCAGCGCTGGTTGCAAAGCATTTGAGAAAACTAAAGGGACTTTAAAACAATATGAAATATAAATGAAGCAGAATAGTGCTTCCTGGATGGATTAAGAAAAGTTCTTAATGGCAAATAGAAAGGGATGTTTAAAGTCCTTAGTACTTGGTTTTCTTCTTTCTAGATCTTTTGACAATGTGAGTAGCCTAAAAATAAGCCCAGACAATGTTTGTCCTTCAAAAAGAAAGACTGAAGAGAAATCAATATGAGTTCGGATGACCATACTTGGACATTCTTTTGAATGTCCCCATTGATGCCTTAAATACTGTGTTCATTCAATATCAAGATGTGATTGCTTGCCTGAGTAAAGGAAACCTTCATCTTATTCTTTTACACAAAAATAAATAATATGCTTTCTGATTTACATCAGTTTGATTAGAAAAATGTGATTTGTATGCTAAAAAAGAAAGAAAGTTGTATTTTAATACATGGGCAGGGATTACTATGAAAATAGATATTTCTAAATTAATTCAAGTACCATTTTATTGCAATTAATTTGATATTAATTGTTTAATTTTTCTCAATTACAAAAGCAACAATTGGACTTGTACCAGATTTTGTTATTGGAAAACTAACTAGTACTTCCTGAAAGTTCATGTTTTTAATTACAAGTAGAAGGTATTTCCTAATATAAGAATATAAATGCAATTGAGCTAATTGCAATCAGACTAATTTTAGCTTGAAAGATCCAATATGCTGCTTTGATGTTCTGTAGCTCTTGATACCCACATATACAGATTTTTATTAAAGATCATTAATTTTGCATAAACATGGAAGCAGAAAAAAGGAAAGCTATAGATTCATTGCAGTGTGAGCCTGTGTTGGAGTGGTGGGGCTTGTGTGTCTGCTACACAGACTGGTGATATTCTAGGGAAATGTTTGAAAGAGAGAGAGAGAGAGCTATGTTTGTTTGGTTTATCCACCTTATCATTTACTCTGTATCATATATAGGGATGTTCTCATGCTAGAGTGAATTTTTTTTAAAGAGACTAGAATACTACTTGTTTCAGTTCTAGAAAAGAAAATTTTGTGCTGTTTGGTTTTTCTTTGAGAATGCTTTTATTGGTGTCTGGTATTCTAAGTAACTACTTTGAAAGTAATGATATACAGTGCAATAAGTATTGTTATTCTCTTATTTGGTCAAGAAATTTTGTTTCTTTTTCTCATAAAATAAAAAGAGAAAAAAGTACAAAACTTTGAAGTTGTCAGGCTTTTGTACTAGGGTGCTGATCAATTGAGCCAATTTGCTGCACAACAAAAGCACAATGACAAGTTTTGCTTCTGTTTGCCTTAGCCAAAGAAGACTAAATTATACAAATTTTGGCCTAACAGACTAGTTAATTGGTGTTGTTTATTGTATTATACACAAATCACTGCTAGAAAAATACAGAAAGTATCATTAAATGTAAACAAATTAGAGACATTTTATAGTGTTCTCTTGGATGATGTTAATTGCTGTTGAAATGGGGGTTATCTTAGTTTTGATCCTCAAAATATAATACCAACAACTGAAACAACTATCCGGAGTGATGCTAATGTTGTTATTTTTATGACATTTAGGATTTTTATTTTATTTTAGGATTTTTATTTTTATGTCTTTTTGAGACAGGGTCTCAAGGTTCAGTTCAGGCTGGACTTCAACTCACTTTGTAGCCCAAGCTGGTCTGGAAATCGCAGTGATTCCCCCTGCCTCAGTCTCTTGAGTGCTGGAATTACAGTTGTGTGACACCACACCCAGCTTGGATTTTTATACATTTTTTTTAAACTCATTAAACCTGTTACTCTGATTGAATCTTTAGGTTGAGAATTCATGACAGTAGTAAGAAAAATTTATGATATACACTATATAGAAACCAAAAGAAACCAGGTTGTTTACTCAGTACTCATAATTTCTATATGGATTTAGAACCCAGCTTTGTGGTGATTAAAGTCTTGAAAGTTAATTTTAATAATATTAATGCACAATAAATGTTAATTAATTTAAAGTTAGCTTTTTATTAGTACATCTTGACAATGCATTCACCAAAATGAATTAATACATATACATATTGTATTTTGGGAGAGAAGTTTTATTTGTCTTATGTAAATTTGTTTCCTGTCTGAATTCTACCATTTTAATTTTGCATTTGTATGTTTAAGACATGTAGCAATTCAGATTAACTTCAAATTTAAAATTCAATAAGGCAGATTATTTTTGTATAGATTACTGCAGATTATCATGCACAAAAGTGGCTTGCTGTGTCTGTAAATCTATCTGTACAAGTCCAATCAAGAATCTATTCAAGATCTGTTCTTGAATTTTTAGTTTCTGCTTACTACCAGACACTCTCGGCACTTCATATTAACAATAACTGCAAATGACCCTTTCCTGCATTTGAAGCAGTACTCAAGCACATCCTCAGTACATATACATACAGTCGTGTGTGAATTGCCTTCGTCTCACTTCAGTGTAGAGACAGAGGAACTTTTGGCTTTCCTGGTGTTGTAGAGAGCAGCACATACAATGGGAAAACCACAGTGTTCAAGCTGCTCCTGAGTGAAAATCTTTTCACAATCCCCTTTCATATGTACTTAAAAGTGTCCTTAACTCAGCTACCCTTGAATTTTAGCAGCCTTCAGAACTGTCTTTCAGGTATCCTGAAGTTGGAAAAGACACCTACACATAAGCAGTATTAATATCATCATTTTAAATGAAATTTGGAAACCAAGAGTTACAGAATAGAAAGACCTACAGGCTTTACTAAATATCTTATTTTTGAGGTATTTTACCTTTTTGATATGTGTAGTTACTGATGGTTATGAGGAAAGACTTTGTATGGAGAGACAAAACAATATTTTTGGTGTGATACACAAGACAGCATTAAGATTAGCTATGAAATAAAGGAGATATTAAAAACAAATTGTATTACTGAATATGCAGTCACATATATTGTGATAAACTTCTTTAGCTCTATTTTCAAGCCCAACAGAATAAATTAAATGAATACTATGTTTCTTTTAAAAAAGAACCCAGCGTGTGACAATGCTATTATTTTAGAACCTTAAGAAACAAAAATTTCCAGTTGCTTTTTGTACAGAGGAGAGAACATGGCCTGTACCTTGAATGTCTTCATGAGAAAAATAGATTTCCAAGAAATAATCACATATGTCAAGTTCCCGAAAGGTTTATTCAATAACGCTAAATTTTTCCTTCATTTTAATTATTATTGCAGCAAAAGACTTTAAATAAAATAGAAAAAAGTAAAACCTCAGGTACGCATGTATAAAAAGCCAATGTGCTTTTCAACTGAGAGTGTTAAACTATCAACCAAAAGATCCTTGGGTTTTTAAAGGTACAGTTTCTAAATATTGTGTGCTCTGGTAAGAGTACATAAGAGTTTATATTAATCATGATTCCCCATTACACTGCTCGGAAGCTTTATAATGTTTGCATTCATTAGTTGGAATGGTTTTACCCTAGTTTGTTTAATTTTATTATCTGTGATAGTATAAACAGCTATTTTAAAGAAAACAAGACATTAGAATAACCAGTGCTGATTTAGTATCATCTCTCTGAAGTCCTACTATGCTTTTGTTTTTCTGTTTCCTTTGGTTCTATCCTGTTATATCTTATTGGATATTATTATGTGTGATAGTATAAACAAATTTTCTGTGGAAAATGAGATAATACAGTAACCATCGTTTGTTCTCTGCTATTTGGTTCTAAAAGCCCTGTAGTACTTTCATTCTCTTGAATGATTTTATACTGTTTTGTTATGTTTGATACTATCGTATATGGAGCCATGCTCAACTATTTCAACTATTCCAAACTATTTCAAAGAAAGAGACATTATGGTATTTACTGTTAATTACGGGTTGTCTTGTGGTAAAATGCTGCGTTACTTGCATTGTTCTGATCTGATCTGCTTTGTTATGTCCTCTTTTGTCTTAATCTCTTTAAAATAAAAAAAAATTTAAAAAAGAAAAGATCTCAATACATTAAAAATACTGATTCCATATCAGTCATGGGGGATTTTTTTCCTTTCTGGCTTATTTGCCTTCCGTTTTTTCTGTAATTTAATACAGTAATTTCAGTATTTTTAAAAATGTATTTAACTGATACATTGAAATGTAAAAGTTATACATAAAAAAATATTGTGTGCTCTGTTCTATGGGCCAAAGAAAAACACCAATTGAAGGTAATGCAGAAGCTGAAAAGTTGTGATGAAAATAATTATTTAGAAGGTGTACCCGGAAAAATAAACACAAAAAAATAAATTAGACCTTGACAATGTGACTAGAGGAGTTATGACCTTCAAAGCAAAGGAATAACCTGAAAGGTTAATTATTTCTAATTATAAAGCAGAGCAAAAGGTGTGTGAACTAAAAACCACACATTGGTATACTTGTTATATTTATATTATGAAAAATTACGTCTAACATTTATGGAGTTGTTTGATATACTTTGGAGGAACACACAAAATAACTTTTGTTGTCAGTGAGTGCATTATACGCTTCAGGAATTCTGCCTGATGCTCTAAGTACTTATTTCTTAATTCCCATGTAACTCTTATGGGAAAAGCAGCAGGAAGCTTTTGTGGTGTAGAAGTTTGTCTTAGCTGAGTTTTAATCTTGTAAGTGGAAGCATTGTAACCCTGGGTCATTCTGAGTTGATGTCTGATGTTCCTCCTTCTTTACTGATACCCTAAATTTTTAGACTTCTTATTTTTTATGTTATTTCACTTGATTTTTATAGGAGAAACTGTGTACAATTTACTAAATACAAAAGTATCTCCTAATTTTAAAGACAAGGGGACAAAAACTGCAATAGAACAGCTAATTTGTGACATAGGTGATTGTTTTAAAATTCAGGCTTCAAATACGTGAGAGATTTTTTAAATTTTCAATTTCATGTGCTTCTAATGGCAGCAAGATGGAAAACAATGCATGTATAGATGAGACTCAGAGTAGCACTGGCTCATATACAGGACTGTTTGGGGATGCTAAATCAAGCAAACCCTGACTAGATGGTCTCTGGCTTTATGATGGGAATCTGCCAACAGAAACCAGCTGCTGAAAATAATGCCCTCTGATTTTTCCCAGGCAGGGTTAAACAAGAGTTTCAGAAAACAGAGCAGTGTTGGGAATCTAGTGTAGGGGTGAAGGGAATGTAGTGTTCTACGGCATTACATCATCATTCCATTAAATTCTGAGCAAAATTCTCTTCACATGATTTAGCTGATACATTGATTTAGCGACAGCAAGGAAAATGTGGTAAATAAGAAAGTATTATCACTGGAGGCATTTCAAAACTAAGAAAACACAAAATAATTGTATTTTGTGGCCTTAATGCAGCTGGTCTCAGACTGAGGAGGGGAAGTGTTTCATCACTCTTTTGCACGGAAATGTATAGTGTGTGACCAACATGTAGGTATCCTGTGTGTGATGGCCAAAGTGGGAAAAAGGTAAACTTATGAGATTCCCTAGAAGCATACTGCCTCTGTAAGAATTTTCTTATTTTATATTCCAGTTTTGGGGGTTTTTGAGTAGTAAATATAACATCTGCAAATATTATTATGGTAATTTTCTATTATATTGATTATAACAATAATCAAGTGGCACTACAATTTACTGAGTAACATATGTCAGAAACATTTGTTTCATTTAGCTTTTAGGTAGGTTGTCTGTCAGACATTGCTGTTATTTGTTATTTGTCATGAAGATGGAAACAATGACAGCATAATCTGGGCTTGGAGGTGAGCAGGAATGGCATAGGTCCATGAATTTGGGAGGTGGACCAGGAGGTTGCCAGAGCCCAGGAATTTAAGAACAACCTGGGCAAAATGATGTGACTTTCATCTTAGAAATCTCAGAAAACAAAACTGGAGATGTGAAGAACTATGTAATTAACCAAAAAACACATAGCCATTAGATTTGTGTACCCAGCTTTTAATCAGCAGAGTCCAGGTCACACAGGTGCAGCCACTAGGTGACACTTCTTCTTTACTAGAATACTTTAACAGAGAATATTTACTTTATTTGCATTTCACAGGCTATTAGAAAATAGTAGATTTCAAAAGTTAAAATAACGGATACTAAAATATTGGGATATCACTTTAAATTTAAACTTTCAAATAGAGTCATTATAATTAATATAGTAAAATAAAGCACAATTTGAGGAACTATGAAAATAATGATTTACCTAAAATATCAATTGATTTTCCTTTTTTTTTTTTTTTTTTTTTTTACATTTCAAGTAAAACAAAGAAACATCATACCAGTGCCTACCTCAAGACCAAAGTTTGGACTTCAGTTTGTAATACTAAATTTTTCTTTAAAGCTGGCACTGTCCACATGTTTCTCAAGTCTAATCTTAATCTCAGCAACCACTGAATAATTAATTTATTCATCCTTTTACCCTATTACTAACTACATGTGAGATTTATATTAGGAGCTTTAATTTTCTTTGGAATGTCAGTGGTAAAATACTGAAAATTCGTAGAAATGTGGTTTATGTTGGGATAGCAAAATACTTGAATCGGGCTACTGTATAAAGAAATTTATTTAGCTCTTACTTCTGGAGATTGAAGAGCAGGGCACATGAATCTACTTGGCAATGGTGAGGCTTCAGGGCAGATGGCCTCACAACATCAGAAGCACATGTAAGGGTGGTGGGTAACATGTGCTGAAGACATGCCAGGTTCACCTTTAAGAGCCCACCATCTTGGGAAGTAATCCATCCCACAAGACTTGAATCATCCATGGGTAGCATCAATCCATTCATGAGTGTGGCGACTCCATGACCTGATTAGCTTCCACTGGATTCCAACTACTAAAGCTTCCCTCACCTCACTACTGTCACCCTGGGGACCAAGCTGCCAGAACATGAACTTCTGAGGAGACAGCACTGAAACCACAGCGGGACCACAGCAGTTTTGGACATTGCCTTCAGCCATTTAAAGCCTACTGAGAAAACAAGTCGAATGTTAAGTGCTGTGACATGCTTGGCAGGAGGTGAAGTGTCTGAAGAGAAGGCAGCTTCTGTGTTGGAAGATGCTGGTCTTTGTTAGCCTGGGAAAGAATTTCCTGAGGGAATAACGGTGTTATAGTTTGTGGTTAGATGATCCCCCAAAACCTCAAGTGGTCATAGGGTTTTTTTTTTTTTTTTCAACACTGACTGAATTAGAGTGAGTGAGTGATTTGCAGAGTAATACTGAGATTTAAGGTGCTGGCATTAAAGATGGGTGATTGCTGGATCAGTCCACTGATTGCACTGGCACCACCCTAATCTGAATAGGCTGGATATAATATAAGAAAGAGTCCTCCCTCTTTCTCTCCCCTCCCCGTCTGTCTCTCTGTCCCTGCCTGTGCCTCTGTCTCTCATTGATTTTGTCATCTTTTGCCTCCATGAACTGTTGCCCCTCTGTCATGTGCAATCCTACCTTGAGTCATCTGATTATGGACTGAAATCTCTACAGCTGTGAGCTAAATAAACCTTTTCTCCTTTAGCCTTCAGGTGTTGATTTTGTCTCAGCAAGGACAGAGAAAAACTAAGACAAGTGACTAATACGATTGTTCTCACTAGTATACATATAGGCTTTCACTGAATTAGAGCATAACAAAAAAAGACTTTGTTAAGAAAGACTTCCAAAGTTATCTTCATTTGCAGACTTCATTTGCAGTTCCTTCTTGATCTGTTCTTTAACTGTATTTCAGAGAACACACTGCTGTATCACTTTCTCCTCTTCATTGCTAGGCTTTAGATCACTGGTGGTATTTGTTGTGCACATTGGTTGTTTAAAATTAACAGAAAACTCTAACAAGGCTTACATTATGGACACATGGTCTTAACTTGTATGACTTGTGTATGACAGTTCAAAAAACTTAGATAATTCAAATAGAGTTCCCAGATGCACAGCTGCCTCTCATTTAGCTTTTTCTTGTACAGAGATCAAAGTAACCCGGGCAAAGTATTTTCTATCATACTATCTACTTTCTGCTGCACGCATGCATTTCTCTTTAATTTTACTAATCACTAAGGTTCTCCTGACATTTGAAGCAGCATCTTACTCTATTTTCTCTTCATTATATTAACTTTCAATTTCCCAACCTGAATCATACTTTAAAGTCCTCTTTGGACTCTCTGTTGGAGCCTTCCTGTCTTTTATAGTTTTGGCTCATTTTCTATTTTGTACCATTTTCAACCTTATTACATTTATTTAAGAATTGCTGTAAAGAAAATTGGATTCCTGCAGGTAAAGCTGGTCCAGTTCCCACACTTCAAGAGATTCTGGCAAGGCCCAAGTGTGGGGCCATTCCTGGGATGTTGAGTTAATGTCTAAGTGAGAGTGAAAAGATAGGAGAAAAAAAAATCAACACCATGTATATATCCTTTCTCCTCTCTCCTTACAACAAATTAAACCTAAGGTGAAAACAGAAAGTGCTTACACTGGAGGTAGTCAGATAACTCAAACACATACTGTCAGAGAATACCTTCCTCAAGCCTAATCACTTTTAAAGAATCTTTAAGAACTTTGTCCTTCAGAACTTATCACAGAAGATGACATCTTTTATCATTCCACCAGACAACATAGCCCTACTAAGCACTTTGTTAAAGAAAGTTCTTCAAAGTATTTTCTATGAACTGTCGAGTATATTATGATAATGTAACCAATAAATGAATTAATTTAGAAAATATCTTACACTATACGTCCTTTAATATGCTGTGTAGAACTTTCAATATTAAAGCAACAAAAATCTAGGCTAAAGATATCCATTTAAGCCCGGGATTTAGCTCAGCGGCATAAGCACCTGCCTGGCAAGCTCAAGGTCATGAGTTCAATCCCCAATACCAAAACAAAACAAAACAAAACAAAACAAAATATCCATTTACTATTTATAAGCCGCACAAAAAAAACAGACCTGAGGAACAATGGAACAGACTAGAAAATAAAGAAACAATGTCAAACACATGCCTTATCTTTAACAAAACGGTCAAATACCTTCACTGGAGGAAAAATGGCCTCTTCAATAAATGGCGCTGCAAAAATGGCTTTTCATATCCCACAACTAAAATTAGACCTATATCTGCCAAACTAAAATCACAGTTATCAAAGATCTTGTAATAGAAATCTGAATGTAATAGAAAATCAGCAGAAATTTAAAACTGATTAATAGCCTGTTAATATATTGAGACAGGGTATGCTCAGTCTGCCTGTCACCTAGTTGTACTGCTCAAATCAAGTCAGTCTGTGCAGCTTCTTCTCACAGACAGCTGGCCAGGTCAACCTTAACATTGTTCAGTGGCCATGTCTGTGTTACTCACCAAAATATATATCCTGTTTTCTAACATATTTTAAGGACTCTTTACCTAGGACAGACTAAGCCAGTCAAAGTCACATTCCACTCTACCTGCTCCACTCAATAACCCCTCTCAGAATTTTCCTGCTTTATGATAACCCCTTTTAAGGAAACCTGACGAAAATAAATTTTGCTGACAATACACGAGTTGATTAATGTGACTAATTACATAATAACCTGCTATCAGTTTATGTACTTCCTGCTTGTAAATTCTATATCAAAATACAAAGCTGACTCAGTTGTGATTTGGAACTGACCTTCCACCAGCTTGCCAACATAGTAAAAATTTGTCTTCCAACTCCTTGGTGCAAGGCATCTTTCTTTCAGTTTGGTACTGGGCTTCTGCAACAATCTTATATAAAAGACACACTTAATTGCTGGAAGAAGGAATAGAGAGAACTCTTAAAGACACTGGTGTAGACAAAGACTTTCGGAACAAAATACAAAGAAGAACTGGGATCTCATTTTATCAAAAGCTTTTGTGTAGTAAAATAATCATCAACAGAGTGAAAAGGCAGCTTATAGAGTGAGAAAAATTTTTGCCAGCAGTTGCTCAAAGGAATAACATGTAGAATATATAAAAGACTCCCCAAAAACTTTCCCCCGACATATTTAAAGGCCCAATAAAAAAATCTGAAATTAATAGACACTTCTAAAATGGAGAAGTAGAAAGTGCAAAAAATTATATAAAAAATTTTCAACATCACTGGTCATTTGAAAGATACAAATTAAAGAACAAAGGGATTTCATCTCACTCCAGAGAGAATGGCTACCATCAAGACCAACAATAAATGCTGGTGGGCTGTGGGAAAAGGCAAGAGAGCCATTTTCCACTCTTGATGGGCATGCAGACTAGTGCAACCATTGTGGAAATCACTGTGTGGATTCCTCAAAGAACTAAAATTAGAGGCTCCATTTGACCCAGCTACTCCTCTTCTTTGATATAGACAACTCAATTTGAAAATAGCAAGAGGCACAATGGTAACCACTTTTGATCACCTGCTATTCTATTTTGCATCGTGTGCTATGCCCACCCTTCTGTTCTGACTCTGTTTTGCTTAGTCACATTTGTTTTTATTCTCTTCAAAAAAGTAATAAGAACCATGAGAGTAATAAAACCCTAAAAGTCTAATTGTTACTGTAAAAAAGAGAGGAAAGTAAGGTGGACTAAGGGATATAACCGCAGGTATGTTTGAGAGTGTAGGACAGAAAACCATATTACTGAGCTTTTGTTGGATCATTGAACGGAACTGTCTCCAATTCCACTATATGAATGTTCACTTTATATGCTTTAATTTAGTGATATGGACAACTGTTTCTGGGAAGATAATGTGTAGCCTGTTAACTGGTGATTTCATACTGTATATATTTTTTTCTAGAAATACTGTATTATTTGTACCCTTTTACTGCATTGTTTTTTTTATGTCCTTTCTTTTTTTTCTTCTCTCTTTAAATAAAAAATATATCACAAAATGTATGCATCCCTATGTTTATGGCAGCACAGTTTGTAATGGCTAAATCTTGGAAACAGTTCACATGGCTATGAACTGATGAATGAATAGGAAAAGTGTGGTTTTTTTATATGCAGTGGAATACAACACTTCCATACTGAAGGGTAAACATGAGACATTAATAGGTAAGATCCTCCTCCTAAGTGAAGTCAATCAGACACACGTATTCAAAAATCACATAGTTTCTTGGGTGTGAGAAACTGAAAGGGTATTTTGGATCAAGATGTATAATAAATATTGTGAAAAAGGAAGGAAATTTTCAACTGGGAAGAGGCACTAGGGAGGGGGAAGGGGAAAGAAAGGAAGAAAAAAGAACACATGAGAAAAGAGGGAAAAACTGGACACAAAACTTTTTTAAATAAGGAGAGGAATAGGGATTGAAGGGAGAGAAGGGGAATAAGGGATCAAAAGCAAGCTTCATCATGAATATACAGGATACAAATTCCCTACGATGAATGTGATCATTATGTGTATTCAAATATACCAATAGACTTAATTTAAAATATTTGTAAGCCACCATTTCCAAAATATCCTAGGTTAAGAAGTCTTTCTGACATAGTGCAACTATAAGCTGCTTGAAGGAAATTGTTAGGGGCTAGGATCTGAATGAATCACTTGTTTTTACTTCGAAACAATTTGAGTCTCATCATCTTTAATCTGTTGACGATCAATAGGTAAATTTAAGGAGAAGCTGACATTCTGCAGCCACTTTATTTTACTGTCTCAAAATCCACCCCTCGACCCACCTATGACAGCAGCCATGGCTCTGGTGAGCAGCTCCTTTGCATTCTGACAGATTCACATTCCAAGTTCTGTACCAGATTTTCCCAGTTCCTTTCTTCACGACTCTTGGTGATGCCAACACAACAGGACAGTTGAAAAACACTGATGGGGACGGTAGTGTTTTTAGAAAAGGAGGCCTTTTGGGTACCAACTTATAGCCAATAAAAGAAAAGATAAATTTCCAAAGTCTGTCCTTTCCATAAGTTACCCTGATGTTCCTAACACAAGGTTCCTCCAAGCATGCTCCATGGAAATGTGTTAAGTTTTTCACAGTAATAACAAATTCATTAACCCCATTTTATTGAGGTTCTTCACATTTCTTCCTCACTTTTATTTCTGCTTCGTGAGATCATCTTCCAAATAAGCAAAGTTATCTCAATCTTATTTAAGGAGAAACTGAATTCATAATCTTATTTTTCCTTACTGGCAAAAATAGAGAAGTATTACATTAACATCTGGAAGGATATTCCTGGTTTCTAGAACCATATCTGTTCTGTCTTATGTTTTGAGCTGATTACTTTTTATGAGCCAAGGTTATTTTTGTCCCTGTTAGTTTAGCTTAGATCTTAGTGGAGTTTTTGCCTTCATTTTAAAGAAATCACCTTATAAAACAATAGCAATACTAGTTTTCATTTAAATTTTACCCAATATGCTTTAAAAGTATTCTATTCTCACAACTTCCCAGAGAAGTGCTATTGTTCTCATTGAACAGACAAAAAATGTCCTGAAAACTAGAGAATGTGTATAGAGTCCATGTCTGACAATTATTTGACCATATGGTCAAGCACTTTTCTGATGTATTTGCAACTACTCACCAGAAGTTTACACTAGGGATGAATTCAAGGATGCTGCTACTCTGTCCTCTTAGTGCAGTTGGAAGTATGAACGTGGTGACTGTAAAATACAAGTAATGCTTTCTATAAAATGTTTACTAGCATTATTCCTGTTACTTACAGAATTACAGTGTCTATCCAGTTGTTCTGAGTCCTTCAGTAAATTCTTGGCACCTTATAGTGATGAACACAGAGTGATAGCAGGTGGAAGGGTGCACAAAGATTATTTTAGCAGCTAAGGCTGTAAGAGCTGCATATTATTTCTTGCCATGTTATTGGCCTTAGTTCACATGACCTCACCAAAGTGGTCAAGGAAATTGAAAAAATACATAATCTAGTGATACGTCCGGGGGAAAGAGAGGGAAGTTAGGCAATTCCATAGCAGTATGTTGCATGTTAACTTCATCATTGTTAATGCAATATAAATAAAACTTATTAAAAAACCCACTCTTCAAGACATACATAGAATCTCGTCAGGGTTCAGTCCATCTCCATCATTGTCTTTCTAGTTTTATTCATTATTTATCCCCACAATTTCCACAGTAACTATTATGTGCATGCTCTACTACTGTGAACTATACCAAGGCCATCAATTTTGGCATTTTAAAAATGCATTTTCTATTTGGAAAAGTACATAAGTTTCAGTAACTAATGTTTCCGCTATAGTAAAATTATATTCTCTCTTCTTTACTCAAAATCTTTCACTGGTTTACCACCACATGTAATAACAAAAGAAATCCTGTATTGTTTCTCTCTGTTTATATGCTTCAGTCTTGCTTTAAACTATTGATCTATTTTATTCCTTCCTAGCAGTGATAGTGCCTAATTATATATATATTTACTTATTTATCAATTTAAATGGGCTTTCCTCATTATACTTTAATATTATAAGGATAATGTGCTTTATTCCTTTTCTTTAATAGGAGATAACATTTTTATTATGCTATTTTTCCTTTATTGGAGCCAAAAAAGACAAGTAAAATTCATATTAAGTTATATAAAGTTTTGACATATGTATAGACTAAAATGATTATCAAAATCAAGCTAATGATCATATTTATCATCTTATATAGTTATTATTTTTTATGATGAAAGCATTACACATTTACTTAATAATTTTCACATATACATGTGATTATTAACTGGAGTTACTATGCTGTAAAACAGATTTCCAAAATTTATTCATATTAACTGTGCATTTATTATTTTTATTTAAAAGAGAAAAAAAACATAAAATCAAAAAGCACACAAATAAGAAAGCAACAACAAAAAAATGCATAGGTTTTCAAAACAAGATGATAGAAATTTAACAATGCTTGTTATGTTACATATTGTTATCTTTAAAATAGTTGCTTAGGTTACCAGATACAGACATGCCAAATTGATCAAACAGTATGATTTCCCTTTGAGCAGTCTCTTTCACATTTCTACTGATAATGTAGCTGCCCAATAATTTAATCTGTCGGTTTGAGTTTTTCTTTCTATTTTTATTGTATCTATGGTAACTTTTGGATCTTATTTACTACTAAAATTGTACTTTTAATTGGTATCTCCTTATCTCCTCATATACTCCTTTCTGGTTCCACAAATTCAACTTTTTTAGATTCTATATAGAAATAGGATTAGACAGTATTTGTCTTTCCTGTCTTATGTCCTCCACCTTCATTTATGCAAGTTACAGTATTTCCTTTCTAAGTTTTTATGGACTAGATAATATTTCATTATTACAAACACACACAGAGACACCTCTCACATTTTCTCTGTTCATTAGTCAGTGTACACTTAGATTGATACTGTCTTTAGCATTTGTAAATAAGGCAAGAAATATGGGAATGTAGCTATCTCATTGACTGCATTTACTCTGGTTATATATTTAACGGTTGAGTGACTAGATCATGAGCTGTTTCTATTTTTGAGTTCTTCAAAGAACTCAAACTATCATCTTCCACAGTGGCTTCAGTAATTAACATTTCTACCGCAGTGTATCAGGCTCTGTTTTCTTCACATCTTTCTCAAATGTGAGCTTTTCTTATTCCTTCCCTTTCTTCCTCCCTCCCATCCCACTCTTTTATTATTGTCTAATAGCCATTATAGTGGAGAATCAAATCTAGAACAACCTGTATGCAATAGCCAAGACATGGACAATTGACAGAATGGAATTTTTATGTTGTGTTAATTGAACTTTCTATCAGATAGAAGAAACCAGAGTAAGTGAAACTGTTCATGTAGAAATTACTAATACTTTCACTATGACCCATACCTACCACCAGCAGGAGATCCTGTCTACAGGAATTTGTCACTACATTCCTTAGGCTCCAAATAAAACGAAAACATCCACATTAGTGTCTTCAGCGATGTCCCTATTTAGTGAATACATGATTATAATTCCCCAGATTTTTGTTGACAATATCTTATGCTTTGAAGAAACATATTTCCAGTAATTTTTTTCTAAACAAAAGGAAAACAATTGTGCATTCTATTTGTGGGTTCTAGGGACTACTGATAATGTAGCTGCCCAATAATTTAACCTGTCAGTTTGAGTTTTCCTTTCTATAAAATGAAAAACAATATATAAAATACTGATTTTTCAATTTGCATTTAATGCAGGTACAGCTAAACATTTCTTGAACAGATAATATCTATGAAGTATTATATATATCAGTTAAATTTGATTACTAGATCCATACACAGGCACTTAAAAACGCAATCATGGGGTCAAGATTGTGACTGGACATGTAGTGGAAGATTTAGCAACTGAGTTTCTAAACAAGATAGTTTCTGTTCAGGAGAGCTAACACAACTTTTCTATTTCAGAAAAGTTTGTCCATATACTCCAAGTATCTTTTTTGGTTACTTAGTAAAGCATGTATTAATTTTACCTTTTTTTCTTTTAGTAAACATCAGTAGAGGTTTTCTTACCTTAAAATAAATCTATGCCAGTTTAAAAAAATCATACTTTGATTGTATTGAGTACAAATTTCAATTGTTATTTACTCTGTGCTCTCTTATTCCATCATTTTCTTTCTAATGCAAACAAAAATCAATTGGATAAAAAAGAGTGATTTTATATTTACCTCCGTGCCTTTATGAAAATATCTTAAAGTTCAACCAGTTTTGTATCTTCAAATAAAAACTCATGTATAGCATGGCTTTAAACTTCAACTTGGTCTGTGACAGCCAAATATCTACACATCATTTTCATGATACAGCTGGAATTTAAAACCAGAGCAATTTCGTAGTTTCTACAACCAGAAAAATAATTTTATATGTAAAATATTTTACTGTGAAAAATTTGGCATGTAATAACAGGCAAATTAAGTGCTATATTATTTTGTTTTGTATAACATTGGGCTGTTAGCAGCTAGAGTGAGAAAATGTACCTAAAATATTTTAAAATGTGTCATATTATTTTAAATGTCTGATGAAAATCAAACTTTGTGCCATGTATTAAAGAAGTGATGTGGCCCTCGTTGGGACTTAGACTTTTCTCATTACCATGAAAAAGTCTCACTTATCCTTCTTTCCTTTTAAACATGCCCACCAACTCGCGAACAGAGTCCTCTCTTTATTACCTTCTCTTTTTATTTGTATCATCAAACAGCAGGACAAACAGTAGCAGCACAACTTAACCTACTCCCCCTAAAATATGGGCCATTGTTCAATGAATGCAAATTATCCTAAGAACTACTGTCATTTTAAAAAGTAATTTTTTAACGTTCGTTCAATAAAAATCCAATGTCAAAAACCCAAGATTAAAGAATGGGTAGTGTTCAAAGACCTTTGAATAAAGTGTTGATGAAGGAAGAGAGTGACTTAGAAATTAAGAAGAGTTATCACAGTGAGTAGGAAGAAAGACCACAGTATGTCTTATCCTTCTGCTGATTTTGCACAGCTTATTGGTAAGATGTACTCATCTCTGACCAGGAAAGTGCATTGCTCAGATTTCAGGTAAAATGTACAGCAGACAGTCCCAAAGAAAGCAAGTTTCCTCTGAAAAAACATTATCAGATAGTTTTACAAGTTAAAATTTGGATCTTTCAAGTCAACAACAGAATGGTGTAAATAAAATTATGTCTGAAAATAATTAAATAACTTTCACATAACACCTGGAGGAATGTGTGTCGTTCACGAACCCTGCCAGACATGAGAGAGAGGTGACAAAGGTAAATGAACTTGGAATCTAGTCAAAAATCTTTTAATGTGGTAAATCTAGGAATCCACATGCTAAAAGTCTTTCTGAGTCTTGGCAAACAACCTCCTTCCTTGAACTCCAATACTTATATTCAAAAAATACAAATAATTTTTGGTGAAAATATTTATACAAACATGAACAATTTATCCAAAGGTCAGTACAAGGAAAAGTCTCTAATTTAGTAATTTTATTGCCAAACCTCATCTAGGACTTGGCATACAGTCTTTTTCTGAGACTAATTTGCTATAGGATGGTGCAGTGTAGAACAGTTAGGCTCAGCACTTGTCTCAGACTTTAATAAATATTTAATGACAACATTGGAAAGCAATGAAAGAACTACTTGTACACATTACATAATGATGGCAGTAATGACTAAGAAAGACATTGAGTGCATTGGAGGCAAGATCAGAATGCAAAAGATCAGAATGCATGCCACTAAGGAACTGCTACTGGATTCATCATGAAAAATGCCATGTCATTCAGGTTAGCACAAAGCTACATCTTGTAACTTTTACTTGTAAGTTTTTTCCCCAAACATTACTGTACATGGTGCAATGACCTGCATTTAAAAAACATACACATATATCAACCTGAAAGAGAAGCAAGATGAAGAAAACACCATTTATCATCTTCTCAAGGTAAAGTTAAAGGGAAAAAGGGCTTCTAACTGTCTGACAATTGCTCCCTTACCTGATTCTGTTAGTCCTCTAAATATCCTGAAGCATTTAATCCTTTCATTTACAAGCGTCTCTTCTACATGACAAGTTACTTTTAGAATTTAATTTTTTATTATTTAAAAAAATACCTCTTAAAATTTCCTCCTCAGGTCAAAAGCAATCCAGGCTCATGAATAAGAAGAAATAAAGCAAGTTTCTTATGTTAAGTAGAAAATTATATTCTACTGGAAATCCCATTCTTTTAATTTAATATTTGTCTCTCGTATTCGGTCTTTTGGTTTATAATCTCAGCTCTGCTTCTGCCTTTTGTTTTAGTGGTTCATTAAAATATGTAATTAGATTTTTAACAGGTTACATAGAAGTCAGTATACCTGAGATTGAATTTGGTATGTTTTGTCTTCGTTATCTTAACAAGACGCCGATCAAACATGTTTCTTTTATGTTATTTAGCTCAGCATTTAAATAGCCAGTTCACCTAAAGTTTTGTAGCTGTTCTGAAGTTTCATTCACTGTTTGTTGACTGTACCTCTGATTACTTCCTGGATATTTTCCTGCCCCTTCAATACTGGTACTAGTTAGGTCAAGTTTTCATATCTTCCCACATTTTCCATTTCCTGTCTTGCTGTTTTATTCCAATTTGTACTATGGCTAAAGTAATACATTTTTCAGAGATTATAATTTAAATTTCTTATAGGTACATGAAATCTTCCAAGATTTAGTCCAGTGCCTTTTACATGCTTTCATTTCTTGACTCAAACTCCAGGAACTTTAAACTTGTATTGTGAACTCACTCAAACTTATACAAACATTCAATATTTTATGAAAAATGATAAAGAGAATGGTAAATGTTGGATTTTTAAAAATTTTATTACTATAAAAGACACATTGCCATTCATCTCTGTCAAAATCCCTCTCCTATCAATTTAACACCCTCACTCATTTTTCTTGACATTTTCTAAAACAGTTCTGAAGTTCTCTTTCGTGAGTATCTTAAGTAATGCTGTGGCTTACTTGGTACTGCCACAGTACTAAGTGGCTGCCTTGGTACTGTGAATTGATTCAAAGCATTTACCTTTCTTGGTCACTTTTCGGAAGACACCAATGTCACATGGTGCCGCATCCAGAGAATAAAATACGAGGACATACAAGTATGCTTTGATGAATCTATCTTTGTATTGGGTTTCACACAGCATTATGTTTTTAAATAATATCTCATAAGGATACTCACAAAAATAGATTTCTAAAACTGCTTCAGAAAGTGTCACAAATAATGAGTTCAAAATGCGTTCAATGTGTTCAAAGTGAGGGGTGGTGTTTTCAGAAGGATTAATGATAATGTGGCTTTTATTTTAACAATTATTTTTCATCTATCTAACAAATATTTTTCACTCACTTTATGCTTTGATCATCCTTTGTATTTGAATATTTTATTACGTAGTTTCTTTTTCCTGGGCAGTTGGGCCACCACCTGTTGTGATAACATTACTCTTCTTTTTCGTTCGTTTGGGCTAATTTGGACTCATTTCTTTCAGGAGCACTGCTAAATTTCTTCTGCTGACCCGCATGCCTGGACACTATTTATGTCTTCATCACCATATGGGAAATTCCTTGAAGACAAGGGGAATTTTTACTTCATTAAAATTTTTGAAAATTCTATAATGAGGCAAATAGTTTTCAATGGTATGTTCCAAGGAGCATGAGGAGAACTGACAAAAAGGAAGAGAGAAACAATCATGAAATCAACTATTTCATTCCCTGTAATAGTTTTTAGACTATCTACCTTACTGAATGTTGTTTTGCACTTTCAGATGGGTGAAACCTAGCTTTGTAGATATAGCTTTTATCATTGATTTTTCTCCCTCCCATTTTTTGTTTTGTGTCTTTTTTTTCCCTCTCGGCTCTTCTTTTTATCTTATTTGTTCATATTAATTACAGAACAATTACAGAATAATGCCAAAATATTGGCATATTCATACATACCTCTAACATACTTTGCTCTTGTAATCCTGTCATATGCTTTCTTCCTCCTCCCACTTATTTCTTTCCCATAGTAGTTTTTCTTTTATGTTAATGTATTCCCCAGGAAGTCTCCACACTAGAGGAATCACATTGTATTTGTTTCTGAGTCTGGCTTACTTTGTTTAATGTGATGATGACCTCTGACGCATTCATTGTCCTCCATTGTGTTTGTGTATCGCGTTTTCTGAATCAGTCACCAATCAGTAGGCACCAAGATTGTTTCTATGTTAATGTAAGTTAAATTGCAGTAAATATGGTTGTACAGGTATCACTACAGTATGCCAACTTTAATTTCTTTTGGGTGTATATTTTATAGTGTAGTATAGGTGGCTCAAGAGGTAAATATTTTTAGATTTATTAGGAACCTCCATACTGATTTACATATTGGATAGACTAATTTAAATGTCTACCAAGAGTGTAGAAGGGGTTTTTCCCCTGAATTTTTGTGAGCATTTGCTGTTTTCCACATTTTTGGTAATAACCATGTTGCTTGGAATGCGACAGAATTTAAGAGTAGTTTTAACTTACATCTACCTGATTGTTTAAAGATACTGAACATTTAATCATATACTGATTGATCATACGTACTTGTCTTTAAAGTAGTGTCTCCAGTTCTTTGGTGCATTTATGATTCAATTATATGTTCTTTTGGGTGTCTTTTATATATTCTAGATATTAATATTTCGTTGGAAAAGTTGCAAAGATTTTCTCCCATTTGTCAGACTGTCCCTTTACTCTATCAATTGTTTTTTTAGGCAGAAAGATTTTATTTATTTATTTATTTTTTGTGTATCGGGGATCAAACTCACGATCTCGCGCTTGCCAGGCAGGCACCTATGCCGCTGAGCTAAATCCCCAGCCCAGCTAAATCCCCAGCCCATTTATTTATTTTTTGAGATAGGGTCTTGCTATGTAGTTCAGTCTGACCTTGAACTTACTATATAGCCTAGGCTTGCCTTGAACTCACTAGTGCTGGGATTATAGGCATGCACCACCACACCTTATCAGAAAGCTTTTAATTGGATGCAAAACTATCTTTTGATTATCATTATTTTCTGAGGTATTAGTCTTTTTGAGAAAGTTATTGCCTGTGCCTATAATTTCAATTGTTTCACTTATGTTTTCTTCTAGAAGTTTCTTATATGCAAAATATTTGACAATTTTGAATTTGTTTTATACAGAGTGAGAGTTAGGTATCTAATTTCAATCTTCTACATATTGATATCTTGTTTCTCTAGCATTATTTGGAGCAAGATCTTGCTCCAATCTAGTTCAATGAAGTTTTAAAAATTCTCCAGTAAATAGTTTTTAGCAAAGTGTCCAAACATTTCTCTCATAATACCGTCTTTCACTAAATAAGATTTTATGCTAGTCCATAGGCTGAACTCTGCCTGTCTTTGCCAACAAGTGAAAGTTGCTTGTGTCTAAGATAGTATTATAGCAAGGGTGGAAATTACCCACCAAGTCTTTTGCTTTTCTAACTTGGAGATCTGACTGGATTGATGACTACAGATCCCAGTGTTTCCAAATCAGTGTGCTCAGTGTGGCAGCTGGCAAATATTAAATTCATGGCTACATACAGGAAGCACTGAGTACCAAGCTGTGGCCTTGCTGGTATTTTCTCAATACAGTGAATTCACACAAGCGTGGCCTTTTTCTTTAACACAGAGTTTAGAACACTGTGTTTTAAATTGGAAGCTGCCATAGCCTCCTTGTGTGTGACAGGGGCTTTATTTCCTGCAGAGTGTACTTACTGCTGCCCAGCAGCTGGCATTCACTGCTGATCAGAGAAGTACATTTCCTGCTGCCCAGAGTTCTTAGCCGTGTCAGTCACTGCTTTCCTGGGACTTGACTCATAGAGGAGGCTCCTTCTGCATCAGTGAAGAGAACTAACTGGTACATCATAGAGATTCTAAATGTGGAGTTTTGCTGTCTCATTGCACCTGTCTAGATAATAAGATTTTGCTTAAGAAGAGTTCCATCATAGTACTGTCTGAATTGGCTAGAAAATCTTGAGATCGTCTCCCCATTATATAGATCAGGCTTCCATCTATAGACTACATGTATATCCAGTGCCACTCTGTATTCATATATATCCTGCAATTCTCTCGTTTAGTCCCCCAAAGGGAAGGTTATGCCTACCCTACTGAGCCATAATGCCTTTCAGGTAGGTACACTTTATTTTTGCTTTCTCTCTCCCTCTGGTTAATTGTGTTGTAATTAATTGTGATTAATTAGGTTAATTGTATCAATTTGAGTCAGACAAGCTCAACTAACTTGACTCAGCAATTCCACATCTTAGAGTGTGGAAGACCCATACTAGAGCACACTGTAGCCTGGGTGATATAAAAGGGAAATAAAAGACAGATCTGCTTCTGTTCCTTCAGAGGAGCTCCAGTCTTCGCCTTCATCTTGGACACTTGGTTTGTGCAGGTTCTTAAGCTTCCAACACAGATGCTTCAGCCTTCTGGCATAGACTTTTCAGCCTTCCATGGCAGACCCATCAGTCTCCTGATACGGACTCACATGGGACACTGCAGTGAGCTCCAGACCTTCAACTGGAACTTTCAGTCTCCACTGTGACAACAGACCATGTGCATCATCTGACTGTGAGGGGCCATTGTGAGCTAGTCTTATAAGATCTATATTATATATATATATATATATATATATATATATATGTGTGTGTGTGTATTTGTATATCTTGTACTGTATCTGCTGCTGTAGTAAATACCAAGTGATTTCTCCCTCTTTTTCATTGCACATTGCACTCCAATATTTTCTTATTATTCCTCCTCTTGCTCCATATTTCAGTGTGCAGACACATACCTGCTGATGATTTGGTTCATCTTCTGGGGCAGCCTGTATTTGCGGTTTGCCCCAACTGTATCATAATCTTACATTTATTTATTTATCTTTTGATATTGGCTTTTATAACTCTGCAACATCTACTTACATGGTGGACCCCTGTCACTTGAGTGACGGGCTGTCATATTCTCTGTAATGGCATCATCACTTTTCTGGCCTGACACTTTACACAGATTTTTCCATGTAATCTTTTTAAATTTGTGGTAATTTTATCAATTACAAAATCCAATAAGTTATTTTTGGAACTACTTTTTGGGATATTCTTTTAAATAATGTCATTATGGCATTTTAAATCCTTGATGGTTTTATTCTTAAATAGTATACAACAATTGGTTCTCCCATCTCAATTAAATACATTTGAGTCTGATCCGATTCCAATCTACTTTAATTAAGTTTATAAAATTCTCTAATAAATAAACTTTCCCCCAACCACTTTCATTAAAAGTGTCTCAGAAATTCTTTCTCATGTCATCTTTCATTAAATAATGGGTTCAATTTAATTTGTTTTTTTATTGCTTGTGTATCTCTATATCTTCTTTATTTTTCAGATGTTAAGAGCTCATGCTTGAATTTTACACATCACCATAAAATTAAGTTAATAATAAATAACCACTAATGAAGCAATGAAAACAAACATACTAAGTCCCTTCAACACTCCTTATATCTACATATTTTTTATATTTGGCTTCCTGTCCCTGTATTACCTTTGAAACGTCACAGTGTTCGCCAATTATGAAAAGACCTATTTTTGTTTTAATATATTTTATTGAAAGAATCATATAGTTAAATAGTAAAATGTAAGTGGATTATTATCAAAGAACTTTTAAATAAGTAGAAAAGCTGACATGATTAGTTAGTTTCATTGTAAAATGTACAGTTCAGCTGGGTGTGGCGGCACACACCTGTAATCCCAGCACTCGGGAGGCTGAAGCAGGAGGAACACTGCAAGTTTGGGACCAGCCAGGGCTACTAAGTGAGTTCAAGGCCAGCCTGAAATACACAGTGAAACACTATCTTAAAAAGACAATAAATAAAAAAAAGTGCAGTTCAGAGAAACTTGACAATTTTTTGTGTAATAACTCACAATTATTGTAATTGCATTCTTTTGTACATGTTAATGCTTCAACATTAGGGAAAATTTTGACTTAATTAGACTAGTTTATTGTCAATCATTTTGAAATGTTTTAGAGTCTACTAAATTAAGATAATGCTAAGTGGAATACCTTTTTAGGTGAAAATATTCACATTTAAACATAGTAAAACAATTTAATGACTGTTAGTAGCATTCATAGCTAAGCACAGATTTAAAATAGGCTGCCTTGTTCTGATACTTTTTCTTTGGTTACTCTTTCAATACAAGAAGATTGTGAAGTTAAGAAGACTATCTATATGTTTTTTAATAGCTAGTTGGCCAGACCACCAATTGCTTTAAGATGCTGTGGCTTTGAATACGAATGGAGTGTATTAGATTAATAGCTTTTGCTTTGACCAGTAAGAACAGGAGAGTTAGGGAAGAAAAAACAGGATCTCTGTTTTCCCTATGGCGAATTCTTTGTTCACTGAACCACAGGGACGATTAGTTTGAATGCTGGTGTATAAAATGGATTCGGTCCTGCAGATCTTATCACCTTTTATCACTCCGGTAAGGGAAGTTTTCCATTTAATATAACATGGTATTAATTGTGCTTTGTTTAGGACTTTTATATAGATTAGCAGGCCTGGACTCTTTTTCAGGTTTTATTTTTCATTTTTTGGATGGATGATAGTGTGATTAGCACTAAAAGGAGGTAATGGCGGTAGGTATATAGAAGAGATTTTGAAAGTGCAGCTTTGATAAATACCAGGGATTTGGGACTCACAGGAAGACACTGTGCCACAATTCTTTTGTTGTGCAATCTCTGTGATCAGGATCTATCAGGAAAGTCTCAGTGGTTTTTGGTTTCAGCCTAATGGAAAACAAGCACAAAAGATCACTTTCTGCTTGCATTCTGTGATTCAGTTGTCTATCAGTAGATCTGCAATTTCACGAACAGAAATTAAGTGAACACAAAACCAGTTTTCCTTAGTAGAGCCTCTGGGCCCAACCTCCACGATTGCAACAACTACCACCCCTCTCATCCATACTCACAATCTCTATCTTGCTTAGTATTTAATTTCTTTTCAAGAAACATTTACTGAATATCAGGCATTATAGTAGATGTTAGAAGAGGATGCAAGATGAACATAAAACCCAGCCTTTGCCCTTTCTTTCATCACTTTAAAACTGGAGCTGTATAGAATTAGAATGATTTGTTTGTTTAAAAATCTAGACTAAAAACTAATCACACAGCGTATACCTAGAGGCTTAACTAAAAAAAGGCACTGTATCAAGTCTCGGTGTACAGGGTCAGCTTGCAGCATAAGGTGGACAGGAAAGTTTTTGTATAATACCTGGACACAAAGAATGTCAGTGCAGGTGCTGTCATGTGGATCCTCCTAGATAATATTTTAGTGCCATCTGTTTTAACATCACACACACACACACACACACACATACACACACAGTTCCTGTGTGCAATCAGACATATAGGAACAAAAGCTGCACGATGCCTTGATTGACAGCTGACATTTAATAATTAATAGTTTGAGTACAAATTTTCTTTGCAATTTAAATTTAAACTGTGAGTATTGAATTGCAACAAATGGATCCTATTTAATTCTTTTGTCTGGTGATGTTCACGATGATTTGGAAAAATTATTCCTTTTCCTCTTAAAGGGATTTAAGGACTACAGATATTTTCTTTCCTACTCCCATGTAAATTAGATGACACACAAATATTTCACCTTTAAACATAGAGATCTTGAGGTGTCAAATGCCTTAATGACTTTGAAAAGCAAGTATCTTCACTGGAGGCAAAAACGAATTCCCCAAAATGATAGAGTATTCTTTGTTCCAACCAGCTTATTTGCTTTCTTCCCAGAGTTTAGCACTGTTAGGAAATTCAAGGGGCAAAGTAACCACTGGGTAGAGGGAGAGAGAGAAAAGCAGCCTCCCCTTTGTTTGGCAAAGCTAGTTGGATGGGAAGTGTGTAAGAGGAAATCTTTTTGAATATAAACGGGTACATAATGCCTCTTTGTGAGGTGAATCAAAGATAAATTGTTCTGAGTGAACAGAGATCCTAAAGAGCAGAATGATGCCACTGTGTTACCTTGCTCCTCAAATTCATCACGCCGTACAGTGGCGGTGTCTGGCTTCCTAGCCCAGTTTCTATGTTCTGATAACTTGGATTCTATATATCTCCAGTTTAATATATTTACAGGCTTTAATTTTAAAGAAAACAAGAATTGAAATAAAAGCCATCTATATTTCCAAGATATTGGAACATTTTAAAAAATTATACATGCTGTTTAGGCTTTTCCACTTCATACTCCCAAGCAGTTTGCAAATAGCTAAGAAATTTGCTGTGACAGTGTAAGCAGGTTGTTGTTGACGCAGTATCTAACGTGTTTTGACAACCAGGGGAGCTCTCCAACTCCTGAACTACGATGGGATTTCAGCATAACTGAAACTTCAGCCACACATGTAAGATATTTTCCTAGCAACTGCTATGTCTTCTGTCTTTATAAAGGAAACCTAAACACACACACGCACGTACGCATGCACACATGCACACACACACACGTAGAGAGAGAGAAAGAGAGAGAGACAGAGACACAGACAGACAGAGAGAGACAGACAGAGAGAGAGGGACAGAGATAGACCTACAGACTATCATTAAATACTTAGACCTAGGAAAGAGTTTGGATAAATGTTTAGTCTCTTCTTTCTGTTTCTCAGCAGAATTACTTTCACTCTAGGAAGACTTTTAGTTTCAGGTCATAGACTCAGTCATTTCACCAATAATGTTGTAAAATATAAATATACTTGAGGTGATACAAAAATGCTAATTTGAAGATATCTAGACTCCAGTTTATCAGACCACTGAAGCTAGATAATGAAGACAGAGATCACCCTTGCATGCTGGGATGAATTTGAGAAGAAAACTAAGATAGTGGCCACCATTTTGCTATTAGAGACTGTTCCATCAGAACAATTTATTTTTGACTCACCTCACAAAAAATACACCATGTACCAGTTCATATTCAAATAGATATCCTCTGACATGAAGAACTAGAATAGGATCTGGAATCAGGTCCTCATTTCATGGGTCAACTTCAACTTTGATCCCCTGTATCATTTGCAATTACTTTGTTAATCATCCTAAACCTCAGTTTCTTCCTCTGCAAAATGGGGATGATAACCTTAAAAAATTATTGCAAGCATTAAATAATACATAAAGCTTCTGTACTTAATATTTGACATCAGATATGTTTTATTTAACTCTCATAAGTACATTTATGAGAAAGACACAATCTTCACTAAAGGATCTGAATTTCAAAATAGGGTGATTTGATTTATCTATCCTCTTATGTTAAATAAAAAGAATAACTTGGATGGCCAATCTACCTTTTAATAAGAAAAATAAACTTTGAAAACTTAGCACATTTTCAAATCTACCTCTTGGACACCTCTGGAAAGGATATGACACTTTTTCATAGTTCCTGTGCCAGTGATGAGGGAAGTAAATAAACATAGAACCAAAATTACTACCTTCAAAACTAATTTTCATCCACATTAAATGAACTTTAAAATTTATTGATGTTTTATGTTTGTGTGTTAAATGATGGTCTTTATCATGAAAGTTTTCAGAAAACACATATATGCTCTATCGCCTGTGGAAGTTCATGATTAGTCAAAACTCATACACAATTATAATTTTAAAAATTAGCATTATTAAATTTAGAGGGGTTTGAGGTATTTTTGTTGTTAATTTTATTTGCATATTTTAAGCATACAGAGGTATTATATTAATTGTAGAGCATATGTACCTGTACATAATATATTTTGATTTTTCTTTTTTCCAATACCTTACCCTCCCATCAACTCCTCTTTTCTCCTTATTTATAAAAGTTTATTTTCATTTTTCTTTTTTTCTTTCTTCTTCTTTCTTCCTTCTCTTCTCCCTTCTCTTTTCTATTTCCCTTCTCATTTGAACATTTTATTCTTATTTCCTGAGAACTATTATACATTGTGGTCCATATTTACACTTTCTGTTTCACGTACCATACAATGCAATATTTAAACATGGGTCTTATTTATTTCACTGAAGAGTATGGTCTAGAAGTCGATACATTTACCAAGAAAGATCTCAACTTTATCCTTTTTATAGCACAGTGGTACTTCATTGTATAAAAATATCTTTTGTATCCATTTATCTATTGATAGTCAATTGGTCTGTTTCCAAGATTTAGCTATTACAAATTGTGATGCTATAATCATGCGTCATATATTGCTGTTGTGCTATGCTTTTAGTACTTTTGAGAAAATATCAACAAGGGTAGTTGCTCAGTCAAATGGAACTTCTAGTTTTAGATTTTTGAGATACCAATCTACACTCCCACCAGTGAAAAAGGCTTCCTTTTTCCCCACAACCCAGCATTTGTTACTGGTTGATTTCTTGATAATATCCTTTCTTTGTTAAGTGAGATGGAATCTCAGTCTTGATTTAATTTGCATCTCTTTAAGGACCAGTGATGTTGAACATTTTTTCATTTACTTATTTGCAATTCATACTTCTTATTCTGAGAAGTATCTCTTCATGTCAGATGCTCATTTTTGTACCAGGTTTTAAACTGGAGGGAGGTCTGGTACTTTTTCCAGTTCTTTGTATATTTTAGATGCTAATCTTTTAAGGAAAAGCTGAAAAACTTTTTCTCACACTGTGGATTGTCTCTTAACTCTGTTGGTGGTTTCTTTTGCTGTGCAAAGCTCTTTAAGAAGATAAAATCCCAGATGTTGATTCTTTGTAATATTTCCTGTGCAGTTAGGAATTTGGTCATAATGTCTTTGCCTATATCTGTATCTTCAAGAGTTCTAACTATTTTATCTTTCAGAAGATCGTTTCTTTTCTAATATTTAGGCTTTTGATTTATTTTGATTTTAGTTTAGTGTATGGCGAGAGATCCGGTTTAGTTGCAGTTCTTGATAGCATTTATTAAAGAATCTGTCTTTCTTCCAGTGATTATGTTTGGCCTTTCTGTCAAGGTTAAATTGACTGAGTGTTTGGGTTTATTCTGTGTCCTCTAATCTGTCCCATTGGTCCTGAGGTCCTGTATTTCTGCTAGTATCATGCTGTATTTATCACAGCATCATTGTATTGTAATTTCAAGTCAAGAATTGTAATGGTCTTTGCTTTGTCTTTATTGCTCAGAATTGTTTTTTCTCTTTTAGGTCTCTTTTGGTGAATAATATTTTATAGTGGAATGAAATCTCAGTTTTGCGAAATACATTCTTACTTCTGTTAGTGCAATCTTGCTTTTTAATGCAACTCTCTTTGTTAATAAAATCAATTCACAGTTTTAAAAACAGTGAAAAAAATTATTCGATACCTAACAGCTTGTTTTCTTTGTTATTTTGCTTAAAAGAAGTTAAAAATCAATTTTACTTGGATTTCAGAAAGTGTTCCCCTAGGATTTCTTGTCCTAACCGTGGGACTTTTCCCATTACTAAAATGTCATAATGACACCATGTGCGTTTAAATTTAATTCTGAAATTTTAAATTTAATTCAAGAAAAGGCCATGAAGATATCTTCTTTTTCTTTCAGTTTTTTTTTTTCTTTTGGTAATATTTGTTTGCAGTCTTACCAAAAGCCACCTCTTCCCCAGATTAACTAATTAATGTCTTTTCTGCTGATTGATTTTGCCACAGTGAAGCAGAAGAAATGCCTTATTGTTACCTATCATAGTTAATTTGCTGTGTTAACGCACAGTGATCTCAAGATTATTAGAAAATTCAAAAAATTTCTTTTCACTTGCTGCGTGGCTTATACTTTAGCTCTGAACATTTGAAAATCTCACTGAAAATCTACTTTACTTTCACACATAAAAAAGATTTGTTTCCATGTTGAATTATCAAACTACTGTCCTTACCTGTGAAGCCATGTAAGGGTTTGTCTTTGTTTTAGCTTAGGGACGGACATATTAAAAATATTTTAATTAAGAAATTATCATAATGTTCTTAAGAGTGGTTAACTTCAGTTAAATAATTTTGCCTACATTTTAAAGCATAACATGTCTTCTTTCAATTGTGTTTTTGATTAAATCTTTTTTTCTACTTCAAATATTCCTACTTAGGGCATCTGAGCATCTTTTTATATTGTTTTTAAAAATTAAAGGGATATGAATACATAATTTTAAACTATCAAATTTAAAGGATTTATAATAATCATCTGTACCTTCTCCCTCAACAGCTCTAATATTATTTATATTTTATCTATGAGTTATACCATTTATTTACAAATGTTAATGTTTATTTTTGCTCTTATGTTTTACTTCAATTATGTTTTTATACCTTGTTTTGCTTTCATTAGTACATGTTTTAAGCACATTATGATGGTATTTACTGTCGGGAATCAGCACACATATACAACATATTTCAATTCTTTTCATCCCTTTCCCTCCACCGCTTTTATTTTTCCAGCATCATATTTCATGTATCTTATAAGATCTGATAAGTTTAATTATCACATGTGCAGATTTCAAGTCAGAGTACTAGGCCAAAATACATATAACATATGTAAGACAATTGTACTAAGTCAAGGTATACTTCTAGATACATTTTCCACACTGGATTTCAATATCATTTTCCTTTTCTTCTTTTTTCCTATTATCTTTCTTTTGTCTTGTGTTTTGTGTGTGTGTTTTGTGTGTGTGTGTGTGTGTGTGTGTGTGTGTGTGTGTATTGAGTTTTGCATATAAGAGAAATCATGGAATATTTATACTTATATGTCTGAGTTAATCACTTAACATTATAGTCTTAAATTGCATCCATTTCCTAGAAATATGCACAAATATTCATCTTTGTTGTGTATAAACACTATATTTTCTTTACCTATCACTATTTATTTTGAATATGAACCATTGATTTCATGTATTTGTGGATGTTTTGTTTACTTTCATTATCCATTGTTTCAAAATTACATTTCAACCACATTGGATAAATCCATTGTCACTACTAATATTGTGATTATGTAACTATTGTTCATAATTGAGCAAAAAAAAAACCACTATTGTTTCAGTAATCTGCTACTTTTAGTTTGTCTTGGAATTCATAATTGTCTTTGGTTTCATACGTGACCAGCAATAATTCCTACAAAATACTCTAATAGCATTGCCAATTGTCTAATAATGATTTCCTTCAAATATTCTATTGACATCGGTCATCTATAGCTTCATTTGTTATTTTTCTCAAATCTGCAAGGTCCCTGTCCTTTACTTCATGCTTTGGTGTTGAGTACCATTCTCTAGACTTAATGCACAGGTAGAACTTCTCTGCAAATTTTCAACAGTGAATCTTTGGTTTTCTACTTACCTTTCTTTTAAAAATGGAATTTTAAAAATTTTATTTAAAGAGAAAAAAAGCTAAACAGAAAAAAAGGGTAACAACAATACAGAATTCAAAAAATAAATACACACTGAGAAATCACGAGTTGATAAATTACATACTGTCATCTTAGAAATAAGTTGTTCAAGTTACAAAATTAAAGCATACAAATTGAACATTCAAACAGTGAGACTGCAAACAGTTCTGCTCAATGATCCAACAAAAACTTTGCAATATGGTCATCTACCTTACACACGTAAACATACATGTAGTTATATCCTGTAGAGCACTTTCTTTTCCTCTCTTGTTATAATAGCAATTACACATTATGGGTTTTGTTACTCCTACAGTTCTTATTACTTTTACACTAGAGACACAATGTGATATTTATAAATATGATTCTTATTTATTTCACTTATGAGGCTAGTCTCAAGTTGCCTCCATTTCAATATGAAGGGCTCAAGATCATCCTTTTTATAGCTGAGTAATATTCCATTCAATAAAATTAAAACAGTTTTTCATCCACTGTTTCCAAGATTTAGCTATTACAAATTGTGCTGCTATGATCATAGGTGCACATATATCATTGTGACATGACCTTTTCAGGTTTCTGAGAAAATATCCAGGAGGGGAATAGCTGGGTTGAATTGAACTTCCAATCCTAGTCTTCTGAGAAATCTCCATAGTCATTTCCATAAAGGTTGCACCAGTCTACGCTCCCGACAACAATGGAGCAGTGTTCCTTTTTCCCCTACAGCCTCACCAACATTAGTTATCAGTTGTAATCTTAATGGCAGCTATTCTTTCTGGAGTGAGATTAAATCTCAATGCTTTTTTAATTTTTACTTCTTGAATGAAAAAATATATTCTCTCATAAACTCCTCAGAAGGAGAAAATAAGTATGAACTTTTGAAACACTATATTTCTTTTTATTTATTTATTTATTGGTCTTCTAAGACAGGATCTCACTGTGAAGTGCAGGCTGGCTTTGCACTCACTTTATAGCTCAGGCTGGCCTCAAATTCAGGATGATTCTCCTGTCTCAGCCTCCCAAGTCCTGGGATTACAAGCATGCAGGCATATATTCCTGATATCTTTATTCTACCTCTCACTTTATTGACATGCGAATGAGAATATATGAAATTGAAATTTATTTTTTCTTGAGGAGTTGGAAGACAACATTCTTTAGGCTTTTAGCCTCTGGGTGACTGATGAGAATTCTGCAGTCACTCATGACTCTTTTGGAAGTGTTTTGATATCTACTTTGGCATTAAATTTTGTAAGCTTTTAGAGTTCTCTATTATGCCTGGTATAAGGTTTTACCTAATTCATAAGACATCATTAGAAATTGCATATATGTTATGTATGTCCCTGTTTTTATTCAGTTCATTATGTTTGAGCTGTGGTGGTGTGGAAAGTACAGTTGCCAGATTTTTGAATCTTTTAGATTGCTCCTCACAAATGAACATATTTATTCTTATATTTTAATTTAAAGACATAAAAATGTATTTTACCTTATTAACATTTTTATTTATTGATTTTTTAAACACTGCATATATCTTTGGTTTCTCAAATACACATTGATTTTCATCAGCTCTCTTTGTATTTTTTAAAATTCTTCTAAAATTTTTCTGTTTTAGACTTAGTTTTCTTTCTCTTCGTTTCTTGCTTTTAAAATTCAAAACAGTCTTTAAATTACATTTGTTCTTTGTTCACTCATATTTACAGGGTACGAAAAAGTTCATTGGAAACTGATTCCCTGTTGGGTGAGTGGGATTTCTGGTTGGGAGACCAGTTAACTTTATAGTGAACAGTGAAATAGTTTAATCATATTGGGTACTGTATTTCTTTGAGGTGAAAAGCAATTGCTATGAATCTACCTTTATAGGTTTTTCTGGAAGAATGCAGAGAGGGTGGAAAGTCATTAGCTTCTTAGCTAAGGAAAGGAAGAAGACAGAATAAGAAAACGTACAAGTAAAACAGTACACTACAGCCCTCACTAAAACATCTTTTTCTACAAGAATTACTTGAGACTTATTTGGCCCACAGTTTGGAAGATTAAAGTCTGATGACAGGTGGGCCCATCGGCTTTGTTGAGGGTCTTTTGGCTACACACAACGAAGACGTGGTGGATGGAATGTATGTGAAAAGGAAGATCACATATTGAGATAAGAATCCAGAGTGATTCAAGAACGAGGCTGACAGGGCTGGGGATTTAGCTTAGCAGCATAAGTGCCAGCCTTGAAACCAGGCAGTCGTGAGTTTGATCCCTGGTACCGATAAAAACGAAACGAAGAATGAGGCTGACTTTATTTATAACACACTTCACAGGAACTAAGTAGGAGCCTTTGAAAGCACTATTAATCTCTTTGAGGGCGATTACCTGTTACTAGGCTACACCTCCCACCATACTTAGGAGCAGCCCACCAGTGCATGAACTTTTATGGGACATACTCAAACCATAGCTAAAGCACTTGAAGTACTAATGTAGATTAGAGATATTGATAATTAATCTAAGCGACTCCACTCCAGGTGGAAATGTTTTCCTTATTTTTTTTTAGATAGAAAGCAATTTAAACATTCTTTGGTAAAGCAATTTATCCCTGAAAATTTCTTAGAAAAATTACTAGAGAGAGTTTTATCGCCTCTAGCCCTCTGTCTGGTAGGTGATGTGCAAAGTACTGGAAATACTTAGCGATTTCAAGGGCTATAATGTATAACCCTGTCTTTACAAAAGCTTATGAGCTGCTTGGATATATAAATTACAGAACTCAAAATCTTTGGTGAGTTAAATAGCTCACAAAATCTTTACAGATAAAAGACATAAGGTTGGGCAAAAGTTTTTGTGGAGAAATTGGATTTTGAAATAGGTTAAAAAAGACTGTATTTTAGAAAATATGAATGGCAAAAGCGGATCATATGATCATAGTTCTTGCAGCTATGGTAAAGTTGTTCTCTACGTAAAAAGGACAATGGCTTCTTTCCTCCAGTCTTTGCAGTAAGTGTGCTTTATTCTGATGGTGCTTGGTAGATTTTAAGTATGTTTGTGAGGATTAATCTTAATTGTTTTACGATGTTTCGAGAGACAATTGAATCACGAGGGTCCTGTCTTTATCAGTGGATTCATCTAATGAAGTAATTATGGTTTGATGGTATCACTGGGAGATGATGGAAATACGCAGGGCTTAGACAGAGGGAGCAGTTCTGGAGGTTTACTTTGTCGACTCTGGTTCCTGGCCTTTCCCTCTCTGATTCTATCTCTGCTCTCTGTTTCCTGAATATCATGAGGTGAACAGCTAATGTGTTTCCAATAATGTCTAAAGGAGTAAAAAATGTAAAGTTTATCACCTATGCCAAAAGAAGAAAAATTAGGAACACCATTCTACTGAGACGTCTCTAACTTCCCACAGACCTAAGACAACGGACTAGCTTAACACTGAGTGAAACTTCATGAGCTGAAATAAATACTATAGCCTTTAAATTGGATATATCAGTTATTTTTTTCAGCATTGGAAAGGAGATTGGTATAATATTGCTACTAAAAATGTTAGGGAGATAAGCTTTGATAATACACATGCAAGAACCAAAAGTACAATCAAGGACCAGAGCAGGTGTTTGGTAAAATGTTCATAATTTTTCTTCATTTGGCGTAAGTGATAAGCTTACATTGTTTTACTTCTTTAGACCATCATTGGAAATGCAGTGTAAACAATATGAGAAAAATTAAATGAATGACAATTCTTTGGGAAAAGCTGTATTAGGTTCTGTGAGAAGCAGACATTAACATGAAGATAGGGGGAGAAAAAAACATGTTAGGATCAACTCCTCTAGAAGACATGGAAAAGAAGCAGAATGTCACAGAAAGAGCCGTTCAGTCCTGATGCAGCCTCAGGGAAGGTCTTCGTGAGCATAGCATGTTCTGAAGTGGGGGTGAAATTTCTTAGTCCATGTTGTAGTGAAGGAACCGGATAAGGTCAACTCCAGCAAAGACGCAAGGCCTTAGTTGATGCAATTTGCTCTGAGGACGTCTTGAATGGCTGAGAAGCGATGGCTCTTAACCTTCTTCCAGTTTCTGGAGAAATAATCCCTGGACCTGTCACCAAGGACCATGACCAATACAGAGCCTGCATTACAAGAGCCAATTACAAAACCTGTATTAGTCTGCTGAGACTCCCATAAGAAAATACTACAGGATGGAGAATGTCAGTATTGGAAATTAATTCTTACAAGTTCTACAGACTGAAGATCAGGGTTTCTGCTGAATTTGTTTGTGGAAAGGCCTCTTGGTTTGCATATAGCCTCCCGCATGCTCTGTCCTTTCATGACCATTTCAGTGGTGTTTGGGGGAAGAGAAACAGAGCAAGATCTCTCTTTTTTCTTTTTAAGAAGACCTTAATATTATCAGATCAAAATTATGATATACTTCATGAAAGATAAAGCACCCAAATAAATCGACTTAGTTTACAATTTTAAATAATTGTTTATTATTAATCACTACCAATGTTTAAAATATAAAGTATAGTGTGAAAATTTTTAGAGTTATACTTAGAAATTATGGCCCTTTGCTCTATTTTGCAGAAATTAAGTTTCAAAATATTTAGCTGAATGAATTGATTTTTGGAGAGAATGCATTCCTTTGCAATTGCAAATGTTTGAATTAAACAAAATTTTATAATATACCTCTCAGTATGTCTCAATATTATTTGACCTTTTTGATAACGATCAAACATGTACCTCACTCAACTATTAATGGACTGAAGGAAACTTATTAACTAAAATAAAAAAATTATTTCCTTGAGACTGTTTTTGTAACCATACAATGTAGAAGGACAACAATTCCTTTGACAGGTAGTCATAAAATGAAAGGACATTGAACCCTTTGCTCTATGAATAGGGGGGAAGCCTGCTTGGCTGCTGTGGTGGTCTGAGTGTTCACATAATGGATGGGCACTTAAGAATAGGAAGCAAACACTGTACAGTGAACATTTTAATATTTAGTAGGCTTTCCATATTCTGTGCACATTTACTTCCTAGTTTGTGTGTTGCTAATAATGACAAATAAGGCTTTGAGACACTTTCCTAAACCTGACCCTACTGGAAAATTATTCATAAGATCCACAGCATATCCTCTCCTAGGCATAATATGGAAGATCTAATAAAATTTCAATCTCTTTGTGGAATATTTCAGCTGGAGGGTAGAGAACGGTTCTCTTGTTTTCTCTGTGAAAGGATGAAGAGTTCTTTAGAGGTTGCCAAGCACTAGAGATTTTCTCTGCTTATTTCTTTATATGCTGACTTTTAAAAACTTTTGGTTGAAAAATGACACTTACTACACTAGACACTAGCAATATTTTCCCATTGCATGTAGCATGTATCGAGCTGTACTTTCTGAATGGAATCTGACCTGAAAAATAAAAAAAAATCAATTTTCTTCAACTTTGGTAACATTCATACGAATTGATTGGAATTCAACTATGTTGTGGGTATTTCAACACATTATTAATTATAATCCCATTGCCTTTATTTTGGGGGTAAATAGATATTTGGAAAAGCACATCTTATTCTGTGAGAGCTGCATATTGATATTTTTATATCTAGTCATTTAAGTGAGTCTGAGTAAAACATTATATCACTAAAGGGTAAAATTTGTGAAACAGTTCTAAAACAGGAAATACACAAAGCCATAGTGATGATTCATAGAAGAGATAAGGAGTAAGTCTTTGAGCTGTAGAATATTTATCCTGAACTTCATAGAGCAGACTGCAATGAGACGTGGACTAATGAGACTACATCTCAGAATCTGTGAGAAAATGCCCGAACTCTAAATTACCTAAAGACAGTGCACCAAAATCACGGCTTGTTTTTCCTTGTTCACCCTTTTTATGTCTCACACTGACTGGAAGCCTATAGTAAAATAGGTTTTCAAGAGGTATTGTTTTAAGCTTTAATGTAAATCCAAGTGCATGAACAGTGGAGGTAACTCTGGGTGGATCAAGATTATTTTCTGATGATCTTTAGATAAGCATTTGACGTTGTGAGGGAAGCTTGTAAGCTATTTTATCTAACTGACCAACTGCCCTTTTCTGCCAGATGGCCAGAGAGATATACTAGTGGCTTGATGTTCGATCTCCTTTTCATCTACAGTCTCACAGCCTCAAGCAGATAATGTCATTTTGCTATGATGAGGATCATGTACAAACTAGTGTTTTCTTTGGTTGAACTGTTGCGTGTGAAAGGTTACTAATACCCAGAGCTTAAAGCAAAATCGAAAATGAAGCTGAAAAGACATGGGGAAAATTAAGCGCCCACAAAACATGACATTTTCTATTGGCCCGTGCTTCACATATATTCTCAGTGAAAGATATAATTAAAGCCAAACTGTTACTTCATCTGGAAAAAGTTTTATTAGTCAGGAAAGCACCCAACATGTCAATAAAATTATATTGGGATTGCAGCCAGGATCTTCACACTAAGCTGTATCTCTAGCACATTTTTGAAATTTTGCAACAAGAGTTTACTAAGTCACTAAATCGCACAGACTCAGTTCAAACTTGCAATCATGCTACTTTAGCCTTGCAGTATACTGAGTTAGAGGTGGGTGCCACCACATCTGGTTTTCTTGCTTATTCTTAAAATCCACCCATGCCTGCTGTTGGTCCCTGCCTCTCTGGACTCACAGGTTGGAAGCACAGGCTCTTCATTTCTGTTACATTTTCTCTCTAGAAACTTGACCGATGTGGTTTTCTCTGAAAAGTCTGTGGTTTTCATGTTTATCCTCAATGTCTTGTACAACACCTTCTATTTACTAGTGCTTTAATAAGTGTGAATTTCCTGCTTGTAATTTCTTGGAACTAATTGATTTTTAATAAAATCTCTTTTTTTTTTCAGAGGATTACTTTGATGATTGGGATTTTATTCATTGTTTCAAGAAACACTGAGTGAGAACCTACTACATGCCAGTTCTTTCACAGTCACATTTCATAGCACCAACTTTGGCAACCACAATATTGACTTATCCTTTCCATGTAATTGAAAGTTTTCTCCAGTTAAGACCTGTGTGATCCCAAAACTCATGTTTTCTTTAATGCCATGGTTCTTCCTCTTGATAAAGCATAATTTTATGAACATCCTGTTTAGCAAGTAAAAGTCTACTACCATTTAAATTTAATCATTATAATTTTAAAATCTCTAAACTTACTTTGTCATTGATTATAATGAGGCTAAGGTTGGAAATCTATTTTATAGTGCAGATCAAAACATCAGAAAACAGACATCTAATGCTTTCTTTCTAGTTGTTAATAAATTACCAAATGGAAAACAAAATAATTTTTCACTTTCACTGGAGGAAAGAGAAATCATCTGTGCAAACTGCATTTTGGACACTTGCGGGAGCCTGCGGATTGACTGTGTGTGTGAAGGTAGTTTAGGACAGTTATTTCAAGTTTCTCTTTTCAATTGCTCCTATAATGGGGGTCTACTGGAAGTAATAGTTTTCTCCTGTTATAAATGTGGTATGAGTTCAAAAGGTTATTTGACACGGAATTACAGAAACAAGGATGAGTGAATGGGGGCTGGGGCTAGTGGAGAACAGAAGTCACTGCTGATTTTTAACTGGAGTGTGTATAACCGATTAAAGAGGGCGACAAATTTTTGACATTTTTCCTACAGGAACATGAGATTTATTTTTCCTTTCACTGAATTTGGGTGGATTCTGTGATTGTTCTGTTATGATGCAGTGGGGGGTGATACAATGCCAGTTTCCAGATCTAGGTTTAAGTATGATGGCAATTACTACTTTGTTTTGGGATCTTAGAGCTCTGATCTACTCCAGTACATAAGAAGCTCAGCTTGATGAACATAAAAAGAGGTTCTGCAACTATGAAGAGGGAAAGAAAGAGCCACTAATCTTGATCTAACACTGTGGCAAGCACATAGGTTTGAACACCTCCCTCTACACTTCCAGCCTAAGGCACTCACTGGCTGAATACTACCAAATGTTTGTAATTGATGACATCGGGCGATGAGTCCTTCCTTAATTTGTAACATATAGTAACTCACTGAAGTTTGAAACAATCTGTTAGAAGTTGCAAGTTTTTAAAGCAGTTCATATATAGTCATCAATTAGCCATTGCTTAAATTATTCCACACTAACATTGGGATTACTGAAACTAGCTGACTGTGCCATGCTTTTCCTGTCTTTGCTAATGGTGTCACCAGGGTATGTATACTAGCTAAAACAAAAGAAATAGATTGTTTGAATGTTTTATTAAAAAATAAACAAAACACACTAAGCGTGGTAATTTGCACTTGTAACCCCAGCATTTAGTATGAGTTCAAGGCCTGACTGAGTTACATACTGAGACCTTGTCTTAAAAAAATTAAACAGACAAACAAAAGACATAAAAACTGTCATAATGTTCTATAACTTAAGGGAGGTTATGAAATTCACCAAAACATATTGACATCTATTTTCCTTAACCAATTTTACCATATCTTTAATAGGCTTGTTCACCAAGTCTGGTTTATGCCACCTTGCGGATGAAGAATCTGAGACATAGAGGTTAGGTAACCTCTCTAGGGTCACGTAGTTCAAATGCTCACAGTATGCTATTGTGTGTGTGTATTATTTTGAAGTTTAAAGTAGTTATCTGTTTAATGTCATAACAACTAGACTGAGCTATAAGAGTTCAGAGAACTGGTTAGTCTTATGCAGTAGTCTATACATAGAGTCTAGTCTAAAGAATCATAATTGAATGAATATATTTATGAAAAATAGTGTAACTCTGACTAAAAGGTAGATTTACTGATTTGTAAGTTGAGTCTCTATCGTGCCTATGCTTGATAAGGATAAGTTACCTGACAATTTCAGTCAAAATTCACAGCTACTAATAGCACCCTTCCCACCTATTCTGCTTCTACTAGAGCATATCTTTGCTTAGGAAATTATGTCTTTTGGAAAAAAGAAACTCATCCTGGTACTTCTGCTGCAGTTTTGCTGCGAACTAAAACTGAGTACTATTATTATTCCTATAAATCATGTTATTTTTACAATGCTTTGAGAAAACAGAGTCTCACATACTTATGAATTATGTGAACACGAAATTTGAAAAAAGGAAAATAAGAGAAAAAGGTCAGAAAATAAGTGCACAAAAATTCAGTGTTTGTGATATGTGTATTTACTCTGTGATACATACATTTTTTATTAGGAAAATAATTTGAGGTCCTTAATCTGAGTCTTGGAACAGTGTATAATCAAAGTGTAACCCAAAACATCTTTAGTCAATTAAAGTATTTCCTCCTCAATTTGGACAATGCTGTTGGTTGCTGAGGATCACCTGTTCTCTGTACTTAAAGTTATATTACTCATCTCAGCTGTGTTCCCCACCTTTGCCATTTTCTTTTTGTGGCTAATAGCTTTTAAAACGTGTGCTATGTGCATCAGGAGGGAAAAGAAACATTGTAGATATTTTATGGTTGGAGGAGTGATTTCCTCTAACATTTTAGATGCCTAGTAGATAGATAAGACTTCTGATGCAAGATGGTACCTCTCAACATCTCACCGTTCCCCTGCTTACAGGAACTCCTTAAAGTGATACTTCTGGGCTGTCATCTTTTTTTTTTTTTTTTTTAATTGGTGCTCACAGCTTCACAAGTGCAAGGCAGATGATTGTGCTGCTGAGCTATATTCCTGGCCTATTCCTGGTGATCTTTTTAATATGATTTCTTAATAATTTCTTTTTTTAACATAATAATAATTATAGTCATAAAACATAGATTTGTTGCTTCTCTTTCCATTTAACATTTTATTATACCCCAAGCATTTTTATACTTTGCATGAATTCATTTTTACTTTTGTTTTGAGTCACAGGTACATATTATTGATTTTTCTTTCCTCATAAAAGTAATATAAGTTAATTTCAAATGGAAGAAAGAACACAAAATTTTATCACTCATCTTCTTATATGTGTCTATAATATTCATGCAAATACATATAACTGTACATTTCACCCTTTGTTTAATAATATGTGTGGAGGGTATATCTAATGCATTATGTCTGTAATTTAAATCTTTTTAAAAGATAATTTTCAATTCGAGAAAAATTAACAGCAACATTTTGCATATTTAAATGATAATCAAAAGTGCATTGTACTCATTCTTTTTCAAAAGAAGAAGAAAGAGTACTGATGCAAAGTTGTTAAATGAGGTGGTATATCACAGGTAGGCTATTGAATAAAAGTTAGAAGTTATATATTTTGTATTTTAAGGCAAGCCCTAAAAAATCAAGGAATTGTAGTTAATACTCGGCCATTGGAGAACATACAAACATAATAATCAATTAAATGAAAATATAAAGGAGGGAACAAAGAACAGATGACACAAAGGAAAAATTAGAAGCTGACAGACTTAAACTTAACATCATAAATATATTAAATACAAATGATGGAAACACCCCTATTTGAAAGAAACAGTAAGACTGGATAAAAAGGAAAGTTCAACTATTTGCTGTGTAGAATATTTTGGAAAATGGACAAAAATATCATTTATGATACCAATACATTATAGACATTATACTTCGTTGTTTTTAGTCCTCTTTTTCATAGGGGTCTCTTACTTTTTTGTGTTGATTTTCCTCACTTAATATGTAGAAATGGGCTATAATCCAGTGTTTTACCATAGTCCGTTTCCTAGCACTTAGAAATTCAGAATCTGATATCTAACATTAGCCAAAGAAGCAGACATGGTTTACATTGTAAGCAACAGTACATAAAGTAAGAGATGATCTATGTTTTTAAAAAACTGAAAACATCTTTCCAATTTATATTTTGCCATTTAATTCTAATAAATTATTTCTACTATTTTTAAAAGTAAATTTCCATTTACAGCAAAATTAACAGTAATATATTATGGGTTTAAACCAAGGGCAATATTGAAATATGTGACAATAATACAGAGGAGCACTGTGCCCTGGGGCCAGGCTTTACTTCATCACAGTGAAGACGGAAATAGCATATTCTTTAATGCATGGTTATTCTGAACTAGAGGTGACCTTACCTGATGACTTAGCAGTTATTTTCAAATGTGCTCATTGTGCTTCATATTATCTTACATCTTTCAATACTCAAGTATTAAAATACACAATTGCATACTAAAAGTCTGTGACTTATAGACTACTGAATCAATCCCTCTCAAATGAGTTTTTCAAAGGCCATTTATGTGGCACTAGGCATATGTTGCTTGCTCAAAGAATTCTCATACAATCAAAATGACCAAAGTATATCACTGAGAACCATTAAATTTCCCAACATTGTAGATTTATGGTATGGCTCAGAAATATGAATTTTAATAAAATTTGGTTAATTCTAATGTGCATAGAAATAGGTCATAGCTGAAGTTTGAGGGAAGAGATATTGGAACTTAGATAATATGATGATTTGTGCCCAACTTTTAAAAAGAAACATGATTTTTAAAAGCCTACTATGCACCGTATACTCTTCTATTACAGTATTCTGTATTTATCTCCAAACTTCACCTATAAGTAAATGCTATAATCACTGTTTTACCTCTTTTATATTCCTTTAAGATAAATTACTACATAAGCTCCATTTATATAATTTTAATGTCTGAATTATATATAATTAATAAGATACAATTGATCAGATCATTTCTTTGCTACAGATTATTAGATTTGTGATTTTGGCTTTAGAAAGAATACTGCACTAAATGTCTTCATGCAATCTTTTAAAAGATATCATTTTCTGACCACCCAAACCCTTCATGTAAGATTCTAGTATGCTTAGATTTAACCTTCTGTATTTTTTCACAAATGAGAATTTTAGAAACAAATCTAGTAAACAGTGAGTTTTTTCTAGGTGATAAAGTCTGTAAAATGCTATTTGAAGGAATGGGTTGTCCATGTTTGATATTTATATCTTCATGTTTTTTGCCTGTTTTTCCCTCCATTATTTAAAGATATAATCAATCAGTGAATATACATATATTGATATTTAATGTTTATAGTATATTATCATAAACTATTGGAAGTTTAGATTTTCAGTAACTGAATTAATAAGTAAATTTTAACTATTTGAATGAATAAGTATGGAACTGATAGAATCTAAGCATATAATCAAATGTTAGAGGTGAGGAAATTTGTTAAATACTTTACAATTCTATAAAAGCAGTGATATATTTAGAAATAGAGTAAATATAAATTTTTTACCAGGATATTGGTGAAAATATTTTAATCATGGGATTTAGGTTATTAGCTGAGATGAAATTAATATCATTAGTAATTAAAGTTTCTGATAGCTTCCTCTTCTTCAGTGGTGTTCTCCAAAGCTCATGAAAATGACTGCTATCTTGTCAAACAACGAATACATATACATATCCATAAAAATTGACCAACAAGGACTAGACTGCCCTTCTTTTGTTTTGTTTTAACATAACTAGGGACAGAAATACAAAGATTTGAGATAAAGTTTAGCATTTGTAGTAAAATAATAAATCTTATGTGAATATACCATAAAATTAAATGTATATCATATACATTTATACATATAAAATATATGTAATAAAGTAAAGCATATTTTCACCCGTCTTTCTTTTAGAGATAGACCGTGATACCTTTTCATTGATTTACAAGCAAATTATACTCCATCTTCCCTAGTTCTTTATAAAAGATGATACTATATCCTCAGTCTGGCTTTTTCTTGGCAGGGACACAGTAAATAACTCAGTATCAAAACTACCTATAAGAACTTAGTTAAAGGCAGGTCATCAGCCTTAAATTTAATTTTTTTGTAGAAAATGAAAGAATTGCAGAATGCTCAATAAATGATAATTATAATATTTCTTCTCACTTCATATATTATTGCCGTTTTCTTTAGTGTCTTTTCAATGCCAAATATCATTAAAGCTCATTCTAAAAGCAAAGAAAAATATCATGAGTAGACTAATCTGGTTCTGAGTGTCAAAGATTAAAGGAAAAGCTTTGTCTCATAATCTCCACCGGTGAAAAGGATTACAGTATTTTTCTAGTCCCTACTATGTTTCTTTCCTTCCAAAATATGATTGTCTCACAGAACCACTCTGGAGATGAATGTTCAGAAAGAAGCTGATTCAAAATCCCTAATCTCATTTCTTTGTTTCTTCTAGTTTATGCTAAAAACTTTCTGGTTGACCTCTTCTATCTTGGTGACCTAAGATACAATAAGATCTAATAACTCTACCCATCACTACAGGGTTTTCAGCTGAAGACTTGCTTTCTATTAAGTAGCTATTGCTCCATGAAGAGGAGTAATTCTGAAATTAATACCACAATTTTTCTTGCAAAACTCTAAAGAAAAAGCTCATGCAGAGAATGTGATGGTCTGGGTCCCTACTTATGTTTGATGATTAGCCCAGAGTGCTTTCCATAGAGGAGATCATCAGATAAGAAATTGTTTAGCCAGAAATTTTGTAAGTGTAACTTGAACACAGCTGATACAGATTCTTTTTTTTACTAAACATCCATGGCCTTTTACTTATTATTAGAGTATGAACATCACTTATTACCCTACGTATTACCCTAAGATGTTTACTACCATACTCATTATAAAAAAGAGACAAAGATAAAGAACATCACACACACACACACACACAAACACACACACACACACACACACACACACACCAACACCCTCCCTCACACACACTAGATAAATCAGCTAAATTAAAATTACCACACTCTGTCCACTAGGGTTATATAAAACAGTTTTCTTCTTTATTTAAATATTGTATTTGTACTGCATGGTATTGTACTGAATTTTATCAGGCATCAAAGTATTTTTCTCTGCTACTATTTATAATTTAAGTTTTTCAATAGAAATGCTTACTACCCTCCTTTGTCTCCAATACTGAGAGACAGAGAGAACCAGAGAAAATTGAGGAATGTATGATCTCCTTTTTTAATCTCCAGATTACATCCCCAGAAAATGTTTGCTTTTATTACTTTGTGTGTGTGTGTGTGTGTGTGTGTGTGTGTGTGTGTGTGTGTGTTTTCAGAAAAGGGAGAAAAATTCAGGATAAAAATAATAGTATCTTTAAATTGTGAAAACACATTAAAAATATCTCTTCTTTTTTCCTCCCTGTCTCTTTGTATTGTTCCAGTCTCTTATTTTTAAATCTGATTATAAGCAGTCCCTCTGCCTTTTCTTTTTTAACAGATTGTTACTATTTGCTAGAACATGCTACAAGAAAGGGCGCAATTTATACTGTGTATTCGAAGACTAAATTTGAGATTCATAAACAAGTCAATGTATTAATTAGTATCCTCCTAGTGTTCTAATAGTCTGTGTCCTTACTCTGTGGTTTAATATCCCTTTCATTACAAGAGTGATTGGTAAGCAGATATACAAGGAAATTTGGAAATGATTTTTATTTACATGGATATTTTCTTCTTCAAGACTGTTGTCTGAGATAAATAGTAATTATCAGAATAAACAATCTCCTTATTATAAGATACTAAGTAATGTTATAATGGAAAGATGATCTCAGTGAGCAATGTTACTAATTTCTCTATTGCAAAAATTTAGCAGCTCGCTAATGTTTTAACATTTTCATGAGAAAAATAATAGTACTTCTATTCCATACAAAATTATGTATACATTATGAGTTCAAATTTAGTAGAAAATATTCTGGAACGTACCGAGGCTTGTTTTTTTGAGGGAGGGCCTTATGATTTCTTCTTATTTAGAGAAGAAAAGCAAAACAGAAAAAAGGGTAGAAATAATACAGAATTTCAGAAAAACAGTAAGAAATCACTAGTTGATAAATAACACTATGCTATCTTAGAAGTAGTTGCTCAAGTCACAAAATCAAAGCATGAAATGTGGACAAATAGTAACAGTACAAACCATTCTGTTTGATGAATTAACAAAAACTTAGTATTACTGTCATCTATCTCGCACACTTAAACATACGCATCATCTGTTCAGAGGATAGCAGTACCCAGTGTGGCATCTTGTGGTGGGATTTCCTTGTAATGGTGGTCACCACTGATGATGATTCCTCATTGTCTTGTTTTGAAGTCCTGTATCATTTTCATTGTTTTGTTGGGTTGGGTTTTGTTCTGTCTTGCTTATTTGATTTTGTTATATTGTTGATTTTGTTATACTTGTTGATGGTATGAGCAGCTATTTCAAAGATAGATATATCATGGTAGCCATTTTGGATTTACTATGGTCTTGTTTTAAAGTCCTTTATTGAGTTCATTGTTTTGTTTTATTGGTTCTATTCTGTTCTGTTTGATTTTTACTATGTCTGAGAGTATCTACAGCTATTTTGAGACAACAAGAGGTATTACGATAACTACTGTTGATCTCATATTGTTTTGAAGTCCTGTGTCACTTACACTGGTTTGTTTTGGTTTTATTCTGTTTTATTTTCCTTGATTTTATCTTCTTTAAAATAAAAAAGTGGGGAAAATATTTGTATACCTTAAATTCAAAAGTCTTATCTATTTTCAAATGAGGTAGAATATGCAAATACATAACGTGATATATATTGGACTGTTACAAACAATGACACTTTTCTCAAAGAAGGGGCAAATGTTACAGTAATAAGAATTATCTAAAGTAAAAGACAGGATTCTACTGATTATTCAATCAGTCAATTCAAAGGAACAGAAAGAAAAGGCCCATTTTGTTTTAAAGACATTTCATAATTCCAGTAGCTGTGACGAATATTTATTTGAACACTTAGTCTCATGTCAAGAATGTAGTGGTCAATCAGTTGGTGTCAGATTAAAGAGTGGATGTGTGAACAGCTGTCAAGACGAGCAAAACGATGAAAGAGGGGCTGGAGAGCAGTACTTGAGGCTTTGAGTAGTGCTCTGATGGTTAAACTATAATCTGTCCTTTGACTTCTGAAGAGCTGCAAACAATTGCAAAGCAGCCTAAACATATTTGTTTCCGTAGTTATTAATACTTTATGCAGTAGATAATATTGTTAGAAAATGGAGCATGAGTATTCCTGTGAAGCCACCAAGTAATCTAAAGAACCTAAGAACGAAAACTTGATCTCCACAGCTGAAGGTACTTTCCACGTTCAGAGAAGTCAACATTCACTAATTCCACAAAAACAGTTTTGTCATCTATTTATGTTTTTATGAATAAAATTTTTGAATTTTGCTAAATTAAGCTTTATAAAACTTCTACTATGTTAGAAATGATGTGTTTTATTTAAATTATTGCCCTTATTATATTTATTTTTACTGTTTTATACTATGGCTAAAGTGATTGCTCATTCTCATGAAAATGGATATTTGAGTTGATTATAGATGGGTTTATTTATTTGTTTATTTTTGACATTATTATGATGTGGAATGTGCTCCTAATGTATAAATTCCACTCAGATAAGGGCATTTGCAATGTTTTTAATAGAAGTACCTTACAATGGTTTATAGTAAGTGCCTAGTAGGAATTCCTCCATTGTTGTTCAAAGCAAAAAAAAAAAAAAAAAGGAACAAAAATATTGTACACAATTCTTAAATGTGTATGTATTTGAGGTTTCCTCTGACATATACAGATCATGTGCAAAACGTTTCCTTCCTGTCTTGATTTGTGCTCCTAGGATGAAGAAAAGAGACAATGGATAGAGAAAGAGAAATGAAGGAGCTGAACTTATCAATTCTACAGTAATAGAGTTGCTCTCTTTAGGGTTTTTTGAGACAGGTTCTTGCTATGTAGGCCAGGCAGGCTTAAACTCACTGCGATTCATCCATTTTGGACTGTCAAGTGCTGAGATTACAGACATGTGCCACCAAGTCCTGCTTAGTTGCTCCATTTATGGAGGCAAAGTCATTAACATCTAACAACCTATTCAGTGTCCCACCTCTCAAGGCTGTGACATTGGACATTAAGTTTCCAACACATAAATTTAGGGTGACAGATTTAAACAGCAGTATTCTGATCCTGCTGTTTAATCTGACACTTATTCTCTAATAAGTGTGCCCTTCTTACATAAAAAGAAATCTTCATTCCATTCCAGTCACCCAAAATCTTAACTTATTCCAGCACCAAATCAACAGCTCAAATTTCAGATTTTCGTCTAAATCAGATATAGATGATAATCAAAGTGGCACCTCTATCCTCAGGGCATCCTCAGGGCAATTCCCCTGCACCTCCATGACTGTGATCCAAACTAAGCTATTTACAACCATGACATAATGGTAGTTCAGGCAAAGATATGTGTGCTCACAGTGGAGAAGCAAAAGAAAGTAGGAAGAGGACTTGGTAAGGATAAACTCAACAGGGAAAACTGCATTGCATCTTAAAACTGGAAAATAGTCTTCTATGCACCACATGCTTGGCCAGAAAAGAAGTTCCATAAACTGATGTGTTTCTCCCCAACATCAGGGCTGCTGCAATGACTCCATCCATAGCTACTGGTATGGTGGGATGGCTGTTAAAATCTTCCCTGTGTTAGGTGTCACTTGCTCATCATTGAGACAAAGTTGTGTGCTTACTCCCTGTCCTAATCTGAGAGAATGGAGTCTTGCTTCTCACTATGCTGTCCAATGTGGGAATAGCATTGGGTAAAGCAGTTATGGGCAACACAGTCTCACAAAGCTGACCAATATCTGCTTCTCGCAGATTCAAGGATCTCGTTGTCTTAGGAATGTATCCACACCCACTGTTGGCAGTAAAGCAAGCCCACACACAAATCCATCCCCTGTGGTGCCTGCTTAGAGGTGAGGCAGGCCTAGAGCTTCACTTGCAAATTCTGGCCTAGATAACCGTGGCTATCCAATGTTGGCAAAGTCCCTTGGCCAGTAAGGAAGACATTAATATGTTTCACACCTATGTTACACGGCCAATGGAGCCAGTACAAAGTGTGTGTGGGCCTCAGGTTCACTGCAAGGCTGTCAGTGAGGCAGGCGACACTGAAATCTCAGAACAGGCTTGCATGTCTCTGACTAATGCAGGGGCAGGTACAGAGGCTCTAACTGTTCACTCTGATCACAGTACAGGGGACTTTGGTTTCTGTCTAGTGTTAGATTTCACTACAGCAAGATTGCCATCAAGCACCAGACAAAATTCTATGCTAGCTGCCATCCAGTGCACAGAATCTTGCTTTCCATTCTGCTGCCTGAGGTTTGGAGAGGGAAGGTGGTAGCGTTTCCTCTGTTGCTTACCTAGCAGAGCACATGGGTAGGGATCATAGGTTTCTGTCCAGCACCGTTTCTAATCTAAGATACGACTTTAATGCCCTCTCCTTCCCCCTAGTGGGGAGCCTGTCTTTGCATGTTGCTGAGAATTAGAAAATTAAGGACTTCTGCAACTCCTATCTGCCTTCTTCAATGTATGTTTTCTAATAACTATATTAAAACCAGAAAACTTATCATGGATGAAGACAGTGTGGTGAATGGCTAAGTAAATTGGTTCATTGATGGGGAGACAGTTACTCAGGATGTCACTCAATTACAATTCTCTCTTTCTCATCCCAATATTTTTTATTAATGCCAAGCTTCTTTGAAGCTTGTAAGCATTTAAGAAAATGCATCATTATACAATTTCAGATGACTGAGAGGTAGTTTTTCTTAATTCAGTGAGAAAAACATAATTTTGTGCAAACAACCATGATAAATGATTGTCATCACATCTAGTTTCTGTTAAAGCCGTGTTCTCAGATAGGGGGTTTTAGAGCACAAACAGTCCATAGGGAAGCTGGGGAGCTAGACAACTTTTCCCTTGAAACTATGTCTATCACAAACATCTTGTTGTTGAACATGGCCTAATCAAAGTCTTCTGGTACATACCTGGAAGTGACTTATCATGAGATGTATGCGTTTTCCTCTTTGCAAAATAACTGCCAAATGTTTATCTAAATAATTATTGAACTTATAGTCTAAGCATACAGAAAAAAACTTATTTTCCCCACATTTTGTCAGTTACTGTGGAAGGATTTATTAATTTTTAAAACTCTAGTAGGTATAAAGTGAATACTTTGCTATTAAGTGGTATTTCAATAAGAATTCATTTGTGATGTTCAAGACCTCTCTTTCTTTCCTTTCTTTCTTTCTTTCTTTCTTTCTTTTTTTCTTTCTTTCTTTCTTTCTCTCTGTCTCTCTGTCTCTCTCTCTCTCTGTGTCTCTCTCTCTCTCTCTCTCTCTCTCTCTCTCTCTCTCTCTCTCTCTCTCTCTCTCTCTCTTTCTTTTTTGTCCCTATTTTTTGAAACAGGGATCCAGCTCACTTCCTCACACTTGCCAGCCAGGCACTGTGCCATTGAGCCACATTCCCAGCAAACATTTTTTACATTTTTCTTTTATTTGGCTACCATGATTCCTCTTCTGTAGAAGGCCATTGTATGTCCTTTTGTTAATTTTGTACCATATTTTTGATATATTATTAGTTCTGATTATGTTACAAACATCTTTATAATTTATGGCTAGTCTTTTGACAACCTTAGAATCTTTTGATGAAAAAAAGTTCTAAATTTAATGTAATCTACTTGACTTTTCCTGCAATGATTAGAGCATTTTCCTCTACCCAGTTCATAATATTTGCTACGCATTTTCTGTAAGTTTTATAAAATTTTCCTATTTTACATTTAAGTCTTTAATACATCTGGAACTGATTTTGTGTGTTGTTTGAACTAGAGATTTGATTTCAGTTTGCACACCATTTTCCAAAACTGTTTATTGCTCGATGTATGTGTTGCTTAATGATCTGCGGTGCCATGCTTTTTAAGTAATAAATTTTACATATGTGTAACGTTTCTGCAGTTTTTTTATTCATATCATTTCTGTTCAAATACCATATTCTCTCTCATATTATACTTTGATAGTAAGTCCCAGTAGCTGTGGCAAATTAAGAATGTATGAATTTACATGTTCCTTTCTGACAGAAGTCTTTTCTTCTCTTCCAGAAATCGTGCTATCCTGTGGTTGCTTGTCTACTCTTGGTCCAGAGCTAGAGGCTAGGATACTGAACAGTCTTTGCTGTGATTTCAGTGATCTCTGTGATACTAAGACAAAAGACTAACAACTCTGATAGAGAGGCCAGATGGTGCGGTCTTAATGATTACATGGAGTGGCAGAGAGAAGGGACCAGCTAAATCCACCCTGCTGGATTTTCCTGTTAAGTAACCAGGCATTTGTTTGAAACTGTTTGGGCAGATGAGTTAACACCCAGCTGAGTGCCACTGAGTGATCCCAATTGACACATGGAGTAAGAAATAATAAATAAATAACCTACCCATTATGGTTCCCTGGTATGTCACCTTGTTCAGTCTGTAGGCAGCAACTTCAGGCTGAGCCTATGGAGTACCGGTCTGTGTGTGATCCTACCTTCCTAATTTCCTGTTTGCTACACAGAAGTAAATGTCCAAGCAGTAAGAAATTATCACCTCTCTCTTTTTAACAAATAGCTTAGCCTTTCTTAGTATTTACTTTTATTTTACCCAATCAGTTTATCCAATTTCTTTACAAACTCTATTGGTACTTTGGTGGGAAGTGAATTATACCCATAGATTAATTTTTGAGTGATAGCACAATTATAATTTTGAAACTTCATATCTATCAGCTTATGTCTCTAATTCTTTTAAACTTTTTAAATAATGTTTAAAGATTTCCTTGAAGAAGTCCTGTATAAACTTGACATACTTTTTTAGATAATTTCTATATAAGTTGTCATTGTATATAGACTTCATTAGAATTAATTTTTATTTGTAAGTATGAATGGGAAGCTGCTTTTATATACTGATTTTACATTTGTGAAGTAATTTCAAGTTTTTATTTATTTTAATGGCCAGTTGAATGAATTTCTAAATGTTCATTTTTGTCTTATTTTTATGCTTTTATGTATTCCTTCTTCATAAATGCTATATTGAAGACAAATGTAGAAAAACAGCTGATTTCAAGTTTACCTTCTAGGAAGTAACTTACTGAAAGTTTTCTTATTTTTTTTCTTCCTTCTAGATACCTAGTATTTTATTTCTTTTGATCATCTAATGTTCTCATAAAAGGCAATATTATAAGAAATGAAACATAACATTGATGTTAAGAATTTATGAAATTTTGTGAAACAATTGTTTTTTGAAAGATTGCTGAGAGGAGAGTGTACATTCAATCTAATATGCCCATTTTAAAATTTAAGGTATACATATTTCCACTAAGAGGGAATTTTTACCGCCTCTTGAAATTGGATGACCTTTCATATAGATCTCTACATGTAGGAAATGGTAAAGGGATGCAGTTTGACTTTTCTAACTGCATCATTAAAGACAGTCTGGCCTCTGTTTCACTCTCTGTCTCTCTGGATATTTGGTTTTGGAAGCAGAAATCCATTTTGGAAGGAAATCCATAGGTATGTATTTACATAATTTATCAAGCCACTATCTGTATTAAATCTATGCATTTAAACATAATCAGTATATAGCTAATTCATTGTATTTTTCAGTTGAAAAAAACCATGGATTATCCCTAATGGACAAGTATATGTTAGTAAGATGTTTAAATTAGAGACAGACAGGTAGCATGAAGTTTCAGGAATGGACAGCTTAAGGACAGTATAGCAGCCTTTAGCAGACAAACAGCTTTTGTAGATATGAATATTTCCTCCTCGTGGTCCTGACTCTTCCCTCCTCTTGGATTTTTTTTTTTTTCAAGAAGGAGTGCATCTGGGTCAATTACCTAATCTTTCCATGTTTTGATTATATACTATACAATGAGAATATTGTGTTCATTTGCAGTGTTATCTCACTATTGAATGAAATGTTAGTCACCAAGCATTTGGAAGGTGAGAATGGTTAAGTCTCTCAGCGCTACATTCCTCCCTTAACTCTGGATGCTTTTAGCTCATGTACACCTACTTTCCAGGTTTTACGAAATCAATTACTTGATCATTATCTACTCACAATGTCTCTACACTTTAAAACCTAATGACAGAGCTGAGTATAATGAGGCACATCTATAATCCTAGCACTCTAGAAGGGTGAGGCAGGAATATTGCAAGTTTGAGCCCAGCCTGGGAAACTTAGTGACTTAGTGAGAGCATATCTTAAATTAAAAAAACAAAAAATGATCTTGGATTCAATCTCTAGCACCACAAAAGAAGGGTTAGTGATAAGACCATTTATACAAATTTTACTTCACATCTGAAAATCGGATTAAAGCAATATTAAACAGTAGAAAATACATTTAAACATTTGTAATGCTATATTCTTTTGTTTTAGGACCTCAAATTAGTCTTAGTATTCTACTTACTCCAATTTATTATGATGTATGTATGATTTGATTTATTTACTATTTTAACTAATACATAGAAGCTAACTCATATTTGTAAGGTGCCACATGATGATTTGATATGTTTATTCATTGTAAAATGTTTAAAACAGGGTAAACATCTACCTCTACAAGCATTTATTTCTTTGTGATGAAAAGACTGAAAATTTATTCTATTAGCATTTTTCAAATACACATTGTCTTTTGGGAATGTCATTGTCTATGGTCACACTGCTATGCAATGATACACCATAACTTTGCTCTTCTATTGAATCATGACTCATTAATCAACCTCTTCCCTAGGTTTCCTACCTTATGGGAACCACCAGCAAACTCTCAACTTCTATAGTGTCAATTTATTTTTATTTCACATAAGAGTGAAATCATGTGGTTCTTACTTTCATTTGTCTGACTGTTTTCATGAAAATATAATTTTCCAAGCTTGGTTAATTTCTGTGTCAGAAAACACCATGATCTTCTCATGTTATAGCAAATGAAAGGATTTCATTCTTTGTAATGGCTGAATTAAATTGCACTGGGATTATGTATCACGTTTTCTTCATTACTTAGGTTTTTTCTATTTCTTGACTATTGGAAGTAGTGCTGTAGTCAGCATCAGAATGCAAACATTTCTTCAACACACTGATTTTATTTCCTTTATATATATATATATATCCCTAGGATTGCTGGGTAATATGGTAGTTGCATTTTTATTTTTTAATTTTTTTAATTTAAGAGGAATAAAAGGAAACAGAACAGAACAGAACAGAACAGAACAATGCAAATCAGAACAGAACACAGCAAGCAACACAGGAATTCTCAACAAGACGACAGGAAATCAACAATGACTACCATAATGCCTCTTGTTTTCCTTGAAATAGTTGTCTATATTTCACACACAGTACAGTCAAACAAAAATAGTGTAAAAACAATCAAAGCAAAAGAATTAAAGAATTTTAGGACCTCAAAACAAGATGATAGGAAATCAACAATGGGTACCAAAATGTCTCTGTTGTCTTCAAAATAGTTGTCCATAGCCTCATACACAATGAAAACAAATAATAGAAAACAGACTAAAACCAACCAAAACAAAAGAATGAAAGAATTACAGGACTTCAAACCCCAATAAAACCGGAACCAAATAAATGAACAATGGTTACTATAGTGTTTAATTTTCTTCAAAATAGCTGTTCATAATATCACATATAATAAAATCAAACCAAATAAAGCAAATTACACAAAATGATGAAAGCATTACAGAACTTCAAAGCAAGATAGTAGGAAATCAACCATGATTACCATAATACATTCCTTTATGTTCAAAATAGCAACCCATACTATCAAACACAGTAAAATTTAACAAAACAAGACAGAACAGAACCAAATGTAACAAACTGTGAAAACATTATAAGAGTTCAAGACAAGACAAAAAATTAATACTGTTTATCATCTTTCCTCCTAGGTTTTTCCTCTCCTATCACTTTTATAATATCTATTGTGTTTTGGGATCCCACTAACTTCTGTTTTTTATGCTAATGTTTACCTGCATGAGTTCAAACTGTTTTGCCATGAACATGACCTCCAGTTGCATCAATTTAACTATAAGAGCCTCGATATTATTTTATAGCTGGGTAGCTTTACATTATATGAAAATGCTGTATTTTTTCTCATCCATGCTGTGGTTGATAGGCAAGTCACCCTTGCTTTTTTCCTGTCACATGGAACAATTTTTTTTCCTCTTTAATTTGCAGTCTATGAATTTCCTTTCAAGTTAAACGTGTTTCTTGTATACAGTATATTGATGAATCTTGCATTTTAATCCACTTGCCTTGTGTTTCTTTTTTTCACTGCGTTGAGGCCATCTACATAGGTGGTTACAGCCAGAATACTTTGTTTCATCTCTGCCATGGTATAGTCCTGCTGTTGGCCCTCCTTTTTTCCCGTTCATTCAATTGCCTGTCCTGTTCAGTGACAATCTTCTGCTGCTGTCCCTGGAACCACAATCATCTAGAATATCCTTCAGTATTCTCTGTACGGTTGGTTTGGTGGTCATGAATTCCCTCAATTTTTCTTTATCTTAGACGTATCTTATTTTTCCATTCATTTTGAAAGATAGTTTTTCAGAGTCCATCAATCTGGGTTGGAAATTTTTTCTTTCAGGATGTGAAATATTTTACTCCAAACTCTTTCTGACTTGATAGTTTGTGTTGATAAGTCTCTCATTACTCTGATAGGTTTTTCCTTTATAGGTGATCTGTTTATTTTCTCTAACAGATTTTAATATTCTGTTTGTGTACTGAATTTCTGGGATCTTGATTACTGTATGTGTGGGTGCAGATTTACTTTGGTTGTTGCTAATCAGAGTTCTATATGCCTCACTTACCTGTATCCCTGCTCCTTTTTCCATGTTTGGGAAGTTTTATGCTATTACTTCTGTAAATAGCCTTTTTATTTCATTGTGTTGACCCCTGATTTTCATTGATACATATCAATCTTAAGTTATTTCTCTTTGCTTCGTCTTGCAGTTGTTGAATTGTTATTTCCTGATTCCTTGTTTTTTTTTTTTTAAAGATTTTTCCTTTCATGATCGCCAGCTGCAATCCTGCCTTCAAGATCTGGAATTCTATCTTCAGTCTCTTTCAAGCAGTTTTACAACCTTTCAATCAACTTTTAATTTCCTGGATATCTTTTTGAATTTGTTTCATGCATTATACTTCCTTCCTATATTGGTCATTCAAGGTCTCTATCATTTTCCTCTACTCCTCTTTTTATTTATGTCTTCTTTAGATATACTGAGCAATTCTTTCACTATGTTTTTCATTCCTTCTTTTACCTGAGAAATTACTTCTGATTTATCATTTTTTCACATCTTCATCAATGTATATTTTTATGTTTTCAATAAGAGCTATTTTATTTAAAGTAAAATATTTCATTTTGATTTTGATTTTCACTTTCATGATGATTAATGATGTTGAGCATTTTTCATATTGCTTCTGGCCAGTTGGATCTCTAATTTTAAATCACATTATTTATCTCACTGTTGAGTTTTGGAGTTTATCCTGGGCACCAACCTCTCATCAGATAGAAACTTTGTAAATATTTTAACACAATTGTTAATTTGCCTCTTCTCCTATTGATTGTTTCTTTTGGTAAACAGAAATTTTATATTTAATTTAATTCCATTTGACTATTTTTCATTTTGTTTCCTGAGCTTCAAGATCTATCAAAATTCTCTTCCAATGCAGTGATGCCTCTTGTCTAGGTCTTCTTGTACTAATTTAGGACTTACACTTAAATCTAATTCATTTTGTATTGATTTGTTTTTTATTGTGTGAACAAAATGAAATATAACAAAGTAATAAAAAAGTAGTTAATATACTGTGCATCATTATCTTCAAAGTAGTTACTGAGAGTACAAGGCATAAAGCCAGAAGAATTTTCCAAAAAAAGAAACACAAAGATAATTACACAAAATTATCTTTTAAGCAAAGATAACAGTTTTATCAGTATACATAAAAGTAATCATCCTACACATTAGTGCAACTGATGAGAGATAGGGGCCTAAATTCATTCTTCTGCATTAAATGTCAAATTCTCATCATTGTAGAAAAGAACTGTTCTCACACATTCTCTTAACATATTGTCAAAAATTCAATTCACTATAGATTTGTGGGTTGCCTTTTAGACTCTTTATTCTATTCCACAGATATATACATATGGAGAGAGGGAGAAAAAGAGAGAGAAAAAGAAAGAGACCTATTCAATGCCAATACTATACTGTTTGATTACTATAGCTTGGCAGTATATTTCACAGTCAAGTAATAGAAATAATTTTACTTTATTCTGTTTGTTTGAGGTTGCTATGCCTATTATTTTGCATTTTTTATGTTTCACATAAATCAGGCATTTTTTTTGTGTGTGTGCACAGAACAGTATTGGTCCATTGATAAGGATTGTTTTTAAATCTGCTGGTGGATTTGGGAAAATGGATAAAATTACTGATTCATCCATGAAGTGCCTTTCTATATTTTTGTATCTTCTTCAGTTTTAGCCATCAATGCCTTAGAGTGTTTGCTATAGAGAGCTCTAACTTATTTTATCAATTTACTCATAGGGTTTTTGTTTTTAGTTACTGTAAATGGATTTTCTAATTCTTCATGACTCAAACTTGAATACGTTCTGAAATATGTTCATTTGTACATTTCCTCTATTTTTTGGCACACAGTTATTAATAAAAATTTCTAATGAGTCTTTCTACTTTGTAGTTTCTAGCATGATGTCTCCATTTTAATCTTTGATTTCATTTGAGTCTACATTCTCTTTTTCTTATCCTAAGAGGTTGTCACTTTCGTCTTTTGGATGAAACAGCACAATATTTATTCAAATTTGTGTATTTTTAATCTCTTTTTAAGTTGATTTCTATCCTGATCTTAGTATTTATTTTCTTCTACTGATTTAGGATTTGCTTGTGTTTATGGTTCCTCAAAGTTAACTATAGTGTCTTTGACATATTTCTATATTTTGGGGTAGACATTGATAAACCTTCTTCCCCTGCATTTGTAGTATCCCATAAGTTTATATGATTTATTTCCATTAATAAATGTTTAATTTAATTCTGAATTTCTTCTTGGGACTATTTTTTTAAGTTGTATAATTTTCATGTACTTTTATATTTTCCAAATGTGTCCATGTCATTAGTTACTATTTTTGTTGCATTATAGTAAAAATGGATACTTGATCTGATTTCAAGTATTTTAAATTTGAGGAACCCTTTTATAGCCTATGATATTGTGTATGATAGAGAATTTTACATGTGCTGATGTGAAGAGTAGTTATGTAGAGGTTGCTGGTCAGAAGCTGAGCAGAAAAACCATTTGTATTTGTTCCAGGATGTTTTCTAGTTGATTTTCTGTCCAGGTGATCTGTCCGTTGCTGACAATGGATTATTAAGTTCTTCTACTTCTGTAAGACTGAAGTTTATCTGTCCCTCTCATGCCAGTCAACATTTGTTTGATATATTTGTGTATTACTACAGGGGAGAAACATAAATTTACAATTTTTATTTTATCTTGTCTTTTTTTTTAAACTGCTTTTGATTTCAAGTCTCTTTAATCTGATATTGGTGTTGCTGCATGTTTTACTTTTGTATTATTTTGGTTGGAATACCACATTCCATCCCTTCACTATCAGTTAGTACGTGTCCATAGAAATGAAGAGAGCTTCTTGTTAGCAAAATACAGTTTTGTTTTTATCTATTTAGTGACTGTGTTTTAACTGGTGAATTTGCTTCACTTATGTTCAAGTTAACTGTTGATATGTAAGATCTGACTGCACTTGGTAGCTTTTATTGGTTTTATTGTAGTTCTTTCCTTTTTCTTCCAAGTTTTATAGTCTTCTTATATGAGTAAAAGATTTAATTTAGTAACGTGTTTTGATTATCTGTTTCGTGTTCCTTTTATAGATTCATGCTTTGGCTTACCCCATGGGTAACCCAAAAATGTTTTGATTAAAAGATATTTTCAAATGATGGCTACTGTATATTCATTGTAACAATAAGAAAATAAAAGAAAAAGAATGAAATATACTATTAAAAAGCACACTTGAAATTTATTACTGTTTACATTTTGAATTTATGATGCTCCAATTAACATCATTGTATATTTCCTATATCTTAAAGTTTTTATGCCTTTATTTTTTGTTGTCTTGTCTACATCACTACAGATGTGAATAATCTGCATGCTACAATTATATTATTAAATTCTGAGTATCTGAAGTCTTAGTCTTGCTAGTGAATTTATATTTTTAACTTACTTATTAACTTTTTTTTTACTTTTTGATTTTTTTTAACCTTTCTGGTAGGACAAACATATTTGTGATAAATTCTTTCAGATTTTAATTACCTAAGAAGTCTTTATCTCACCTTCATTTCTCAGGATAGTTTTGATGGGTACAGTGTTCTTGATTTATGATTTTTTAAAATTCTATGCTCTGCAAAACTCATCCTGACCCATAAGCTCCTTGCTGATAAGTTTACTGTTTATTGAATTGATACACTCTCATATATTATTTCTTCTGCTGCCTTGAAAATTTTATCTCTTTGTTTAAGTTTTGAGAAATTGAATATAATATGTAATGAAGTAGAGCTGGTTTATTTGAATCCTACTGCAGACCTTTGAAATTCTTATGCTTTGATGGTTGTATTAATTAATAGGTGTTAAAAGTTTTGTGTTATTTCTTTGATTAAGATTTCTTTCCTTTGATATTTTAAGGTATTTTAAGATTTCTTTATCCTGGCTGGGGATTTAGCTCAGTGGCATAAGCGCCTGCCTTGCAAGCAGGCAGTGGTGAGTTTGATCCCCGGTACCGATAAAAAGGAAAAAGACAAAAAAAAAAAAAAAGATTTCTTTATCTTTTTTCATTGTTATTATTGTTGTTTTCTTCTTTTCTGACTCTATATGTTCAAATAGCTTGTCTTGAACTCCATAATATTTTCTTTTCTTTCTCTGTTCTGGTATTGATGATTTCTGTTACATTTTTAACCTAGCATATTTTTCAGCTCATGGATTTCTACTTTTATAAAATTAATCTTTGTTAAATTCTTTTGATAAGATACTAAGTCTTTTCTGTCTGCTTTTATGAAACTCATTGAATTTTCCTAAAACAGGTATATTGAGTTCTTCATCCAAGTGTTCAATTATATTGATCACTGTATGGTTGGTTTCTGGTTCCACGGTATAACACAGGGGAGGACCCAGACAATTGCTGCTACAGGGTTTCTAAGGTGGACTTGTGGTCCAAAATGCTGCGATCATCAACAGACAGGAAAAAAAAATCTAAAGGCGCCAGCTTTAGGATCATCCAAATACTAGTTTTTGCTAGCCTGGATCTGAGTTACAAGGCAAATCCCCAGGTTCTCTTTCTTGTCCTGCTCACCCTCAAGTGGAGAATTACTCCACAATGTGGTGTTTGTGGTTGGGGGAAGATAGTTGAAACAGTCTTTCGGCCACATGGGCTCATACTAAACAGAACTAAACGTGAGTCTCATAAATAGTGAACTACGCAATATCAGAGTTGTCCCACAGGCCCACATCCCAGCTGGCGGTGAGGAGACTAAAACAGGAGTATGTTTCACTGAGCCACAGTCATGCTGTATCATTCTGTGGCACACTTGGGAACTCTGGTTGTAAATATTCGGCTCTGAATGGGACCTTTGGATCAGGCCTGGTGTTGAGTCTCACTGAACTCCAAGGCAATATCCCAGACCCCGCCCTTGCAACTTTGGTGCTAAATTTTGGGGTGGTAGTACCTTCAATGTCTGACTACGACTGGTCCAGCGCATAGTCTGCAGACTGTGATCTGGGAGCAGAAGCCATGGGACTCATCAGTACTGGGTTTCTCCGTTGTCAGGCTCCCATAAGATTTTAATTCTAACTTAGCTCTCCTCTGAGCAGAGCTTCCGTTCTCCATGCTGCATTTCTTGAAGATAGGGGAGTGACAGAGACATCTTTTCTTTCTGAGTTCTTGAATGCATCTTTTTCTTATTACTATATTAAAACTGGCAATATGGACTCTTACTTGGTTTGCATAGTTTCTGGGAATACAATTTGGTTCATCAACAGCTATTAAAAACTGTGACTTTTTTTTCCTTTGATCTATTTCATTTTTTCGTTTAGTTACTATTGTTCTATCACTAGCACTTTTTATTACTAAGTAGTGTTCCATTATATGTTTAACAGTTCATTAAGTGTTCTCATCATGAACATCTGAATCATGTGAAAACTCGACTTAAACATCACTGTGCAATATTTTAAACATGAATTTGTTATTCTTTATGTTTCATGACTATCTCCAAGAAGAATTTCTGGTTGATGGGGAAATGGCATGTCTAACTTTCAGGAGTATGTTTTAATTATTTTAAAAGTAGTTCATTTCTTTGATCCCCTTCACACTTGAGAAAGTTCTATCTGCCTACTTCCTATTATCTATCTTTTGTTTTGCTCTTTATTTTAGAAATTTTAATAGGTATGTAGTTCATCTAATTATAGCTCTAGTTTGCAATTCTCTGAATCAAATGATATTAAGCACATTTTTGTGTGCCTACTATTTAATGTATTCTTTTGTGAAAAGTATATTCAAATTATTTTTTTCTATTTATTTTTGGTTTAATTTTTATTTTTATTTTGAATCACAAATTCTGAAAGCCAATTTTTTATTAGGTGTTTATGCTATGGATATTTTCTCCCAGCTGATAGTTTGCTTGTTTATTTTTTGCTGATGTCTTCTGTTAAACAAAACTTTTAAATTTTGATTAAGATCAGGTTGTCATTTATTCTCCTACTGACAATGGACAGTTAAAACAAAGCAAAGCTAGTGAGTTGATCAGACTAATTTACCAAGATTTATTTGCATAAAAGACAAAAAGTGAGTACTTTCTTTTTGATTGTTTTGCTGCAATTGCTTTCAGAAAAAAAAATTATTATTAGCTGTTTCAGTACACAGTAACTACCATCAACATGGGGAGTTAATATGTCCACACGGTACATTTGAATTCTATTTACTGTCTGTTCTCCACTCTCTTCCTCACCTGCCGGTCTCTAAATACATTTCCTATTTCAAGATATCTGCCTGATTCTATTTGTTATTCAATGCTTATTTTCTGCTTTAAATTATTTATACTTTGGTTTCTCATATAAAATAAATCACAGCTATTTAAGCATGTGTGTCTATTTTACTTAATGTGATCTCAAAATCTGCCCATTTTTCTATGATTACTCTTCGTTTATGGCAGAGTACTCCACTATATATAAATAGGACATTTTCTTTAGCCAGTCATCTGTTGATAGCCAGACAGTCCACTTCTAAGATACAGCTATCATGAGTTGCGCTTCTGTATAGAAGAATATGTACATGCCACATTAACACAGTCTTCAGCTCTTTTGGAAAGATACTGTACTTAAAAGTGGAATAGTTGAGTTGAATGGAATCAATAGTGTTAGTTTTCTGAAGATTCGCCATCTTGATTTTTACAGTGGTTGCACTAAAATCCACTCCTACTGAAATGAAGAAGAGCTGCATTTTCATTCAGGTAAGGCAGTCTCAGCAGCATTCCTTTTGTTTGATTTATTGTTAATAGTCTTTCCTCCTGGAGGAAGATGGAAACTCAGTGTTGTTTTAATTGGGGTTCTGTAATCACTAGAGATGTTGAACATATGTTCAGGTATTTACTGGCCATTTGTACTTTTTCATATGAGAAGTTTCTATTCATTTTAATTGCCCCTGTTTTAAAGGTCACACTTGTAAAGTTCTTTATATATTTTAGATGTCAGTTTTCTGTGTGAGAAGCAATTGACACATTTGTCCCATTCTGTAAGATGTCTCTTCACTGTTATTTCCTTGGCAGTACTGAAGCTTTTTAATTTTGTATAGAAATACTTCATTATTATTGGGCAAGTGCAGTTTGATTGAAGTATCTATGCCTGTATCTGAATCTTCCAGAGTTTTGTAGATTGTATCTTCAGCATATTAGGTGTTTCTGTTCTAATACACAAATGTTATCCATTTTGATCTTTTTTTTTTTAGTATACAGCAATAGCGATCTAGATTCACTTTTTCATGTTTCGTATATCCAGCTTTTCCAAAGGCAGTTTTTAAAAAGGCTATCTTTCCTCCAGCATATATTTTGAGCCATTTATTAAATTAGGCCTATTAATTGGCTTATGGTTGATTCTACATGCTCTATTCTGTCCCTTTTATGATTGTATCTTCTTCATCTTGTACCATGCTTTCTCATCATTATAGCTGTTAATATAAAAGCAGGTTGTGATGCAACCTGCTTTGCTTTTGTTGTCTAGGTTTGGTTTTTGCTATTCTGGGTGTCTTTTCAGTCCATATGAATTTTAGAAGTGCTTTCTGTATGAGGGATTTTGTGGGAAACTCTTTTGGTACTTTGATTAAGATTCCATGAAATCCATATAACACTTCTGGTAATATAGCCATTTTGAATATATTGATTCTACCTCCCAAGGATAAAGGAATATCTTTCCATATTCTGTTGGACTCTTTGCTCTTCTCTTTAGAGCATTGTATTTTTTGTGATACAGATATTTTTATTTCCTTCATTAGGCTAATTTCTAAGTATTTAATTTTACTCAGTGTATTGTAAAAGTCATTGTTTTCCTAATTTATTTCTTGGGGGATTCATTATTGGTGTAAAGAAATACTAGATTTTTTCTGTGTTGGTTTTATATTCTGCTACATTTTTGAATTGTCTTATTAATTCTAGGAATCTGATGGTGAAATATTTTTATCTGATGGTGAAATATTTTTATGCCTTATGTAAAAATCATGTCCCCTGTGAATAGTGATATTTTGACACCTTCCTGTTTACCCATATACCTTTTATTTTTCTATTCTGAGTGCTTTGGCTAATATTTTCAGTTCTATATTGATGAGGAAAGCTTTCCACTTTTCTCATTTAATGTGATATTCGCAATAGTTTTTGTGAATAGTTTTTATCACATTAAGATAATGTCCTCCATCCTTTCTCTACATTTTTATCATGATTAGATTTTGGAAATTCTCAAATTTTTTCTACATGTATTATGGGATAATCATGTCACTTTTGTTCTTGTTTCTGTTTAGATGATGTATTGTATTTATTGATAGGATCTGTTGAACCATCATTGCATTCCATGATATTGCCTATTTGGTCATGATGTATGATCTTTTTAAAAAAATTTATTTAAGGAGAAAAAGAAAAAAAACAGAAAAAGGGTACAAGTAATACAGAAATTCAAAAAAATAAACAGTAGGAAATCACTAGTTAATAGATTTTTATATTTTCATCTTAGAAATAGTTGTTCAAGTTACAAAATTAAAGCATATAAAGTGGACATTCAAACAGTGAGACTGCGAACAGTTCTGCTCAGTGATCCAACAAAAACTCAGTAATATGGTTATCTATCTCATACACTTAAATATACATGCAGTTATATCCTCTAGAGCACTTTCTTTTCCTCTCTTTTTTACAATGACAATTACACATTTTGGCTTTTATTAGTCCCACAGTTATTATTATTTTTCTTTTGGAAGAGAATAAAGTCAAATGTGACATAACAAAACAGGGTCAGTCAAATCAAAAGGATGGACATATACATAATGTAAAAACAGAACACAAGGTGATCAACAATGGTTATCATAATGTCGCTTGCTATCTTAAAAAGAATTGCCTATATCATCAGTTACAATAAAATTGAACAAAAACAGTAAATAACAAAACCAGTAAAACCAAAACATTGGAGAAATTATGGGACTTCAAAAGAAGATAATAGTCAAACCAGAATGGGCATCATAGTGAATCTTATTGTCTTCAAAGTTGTCGCTTATACTCTCAAACTTGGTACTATCAAGCAAATCAGAATAGAGTAAAATCAGTCAAAACAAGATGGTGAAAGCAATACAGGGCTTCAAATCAAGTTAATAGGAAATCAAAGTGGGTTACTACAATATATCCTGCTATTTTTTATCGATTTTTTCCCTTAATTAAAAAGACAAAAATAAAAAATAAAAATAAATAAATAAAAAAAAAAGTAGATTGAGATAAAAGAGGACATAACTGCACAACAGCACAGATCAGAACGTAACAATTTAAGCAACATAGTGTTTCACCACAAAATATTCCGACATAAAAGTAGTTACCATAGTGTCTCTTTCCTTGAAATCTTTGATTATAACTTTGTACACTATAGCATCAAACATATCAAAACAATGTAAAACCATTCAAAATAATGAAAGTATGATCTATGATCTTTTTAATGATTTGTTACATTCAGCTTGCCAGTATTTTGTTGAGGATTTCTGCATCTATGGTTATTAAAGAGAATGGTCTGGAGGAACCTAAGATTTTTGTTTGGTTTTTGAATCAACATGATACTAGCTCTCAGTAATGAGTTTAGAGGTACTCCAGCCTTTCAATTTTATTAAAGATTTGGGAGTATCTTCTTGAAGTTTTTGTAGAATTCAGTTTGGAATCCAACAGTTCCTGGGCTTTTCTTCATTGGTAGACTTTTATTACTGCCTCAGTTTAATTTTCTGTTACTGAACTGCTCAGTTTTAATATCTTCTTGGTTCAATTTAATTATTCATATGTGCCTAGGAATCTACACATTTCTTCAAGATTCTCCAATTTTTTAAAGTACATATTTTCAAAGAAGTTTTCAAAAATCTTCTGAATTTAGGTAGTGTTCATTGATTTCACCTTGTTATTCTAATTGTATTGTTATGAGTCTTTCCTTCCATTTTATTAAACTTTTAAAGAAACAACTTTGTGACTACAATCAGAATCTGATTTACCTTAGTTCATCTGGGGAGGTAAGGTGCAATGTAATTGAACCAGAACCTTTCTCAATTAACTTTATTTTTGCTACCAGGAATGGAACTCACAACCTTGCACTTGCCAGGTATGTACTGTGCCACTGAGCTATATCCTTGCCTCTATTTTACTGGGAACTTTTCAGTGGAACCCTTTTTATAACAGGGCAAATAAGACTATCACCTCTAGATTCCTTTCCCCTAGTCTTTTGATGAGTGCAACACCAGATACCCTTTGACCTGGGTGCCCCTTCATTCTGTTTCTCCACTGACAGTCTTTTTTTATTATTCTCCTCAGTGAAACTCTTTCTGATCTATAAACATGATTCTTTCCCAGTGTCCCTGCCTTTATCAGTTCCCAGCAAAATATGCTGGATTCTTCCCTGGAGCACTAACTAGCAAATGGACGGAGGAAATAAGATGTAGACAGAATTCCTGGTATTCGGGGGAAGAATGGATAACTAATGATTTCTGTGCTCCTCTAGACAAGTGAAGGCAAACCTTTTAGGGTTTTCAGTAATAACAAACAACCTGAGCAAATGTGCAAAGATTCGTCACTACTGTGACTCTAGCTTGAATTTTGCCATCCCTAAATTTTACTCACTCAAGCTAGAGTAGCCTCCAGATCATGGAGCTGTAAGAACTCAGATTCAGGTTCTTAAAAGAAGTGATATGTTTATTTTCAAATTCCTGGGTGCCTACTAGTGATGCCTCATACACCACTTTCCATAAGTTTGTTATTCTCCTTCTGATTCCTGCTTTCCTGCTTGTGATTATCATATTATCAGTGTTCCCTTTCCTGGTGGCTGTTTACAGTGACTATGAGCCTGTCAGTCAGGCTATCTCTGAAGTTCCGGCTTCATTGCCCAAATGGCCTGTTCCTCTCCCTAGAGGGCAAGTATGCTGGACCTGGCATTCAAGGGGTCGGAAGTCTAGGGATGGAGCTCCAGCTTCCCGCTTCAAGTCTCTGCTTACACAGTATTTTGGAAAGAATATGGTCTTTCCGTTTTCTCTCTTTTATATAGCTTTCTCTTTAAACTATGCTTTGGAGTACATTGTTTTTTCCTGTACATGGATAGTGTCTAATGCTTTACTGCTCTTCTTTACCTGGTCATAATAATCTCTCTGTATTTGCATTTTATTAATATTTTCAAGAATATACTAACACATGATGAAATTATTTTTTAAGGATATATTTGAGAAGGCAGTTTTTGTGCTTATCTTCAATGAAATGCTTTTCATAAAAAAACTGGCTCTGCTTTTTAAAGATATAGATTTCTAAAATTACAGTTTGTTTATCTGGTTTGTTATTTATGGTTTATTTATTTACCTATTTATTTATTTAAGAGAATATGCCAGTTAAAAGAACAAACCCACTTCAAGGAAAATTATATTGTGGAATTGAACAATCAAATACATGCAAAGTGACCTTAATGTCAAAGCTGAAGGACTGGAGGAAGTTCAAGGTACTGTGTATGTCTGTGTGTTTGTATGAGTGTACATTTATGCTTGTTTATCCTTCAACAAAGATCTTGTTGGGAATGTTGTTTTTGTTTCAAATTGTGGCCCTTGGACAAAAGTGTCTGAGTGATTCCTGTATCACCATCTTTATTCCAATTATTAAGTTGAAACATTTAAATGAATCAGTACTAACTTGGATGTGTGTCTTTTCATGATTATATACTGATATTTTAATCAAACCAATGATTCCTGTACTTTTATTTTGTGAGAAATAATGCACAGATTATGGCATGTGAGCTTTATGTTAGAAAATGGTTATTATCTTGAAGCAAAACTTTCATAGCCCAACTGTAATAACACTTGCACTTAGAATTCACAAATTATTATTTTATTGACATTTTAGTTCTAATATTGATTACCTTTTAAGGACTAAAAGTTCAAAACCAGTATTTCTATCTTATTACTCAGGTTTGACCAAAGTTTGGCAAGAAAACTAGACCTTACCAAAGAGCTAATAGTAAGTAGCACTGACATATTTAGTAGGAATATTCAAATTTGATCTTATTTATAAATGAATTAAATGGCTCATCTGCATTTTATATTGAGTGCTAGGGAAAAATATAATTATGAAAAATTATTTGTAATTGTGGAGCTCCCATTCATTGCTTAATAATCTTTTTATGCCTTGTTTAATGTTGTTTAAAATGCTTTATTTTGAGAAGGTGTCATGTTTCCTCACAAACCTAAGGACAGCTTTCAAAATTATAGGTTTTGGCTTTGTGAAGATACCCTAAATTAGCAAATAGCTATTAACTGATAATCTAATAAAAGGAGTTTAGAATAATTTATGTAATTGAAAAGAGGAAAGTTGCTAAGAGAAGAAAGAAAATACATATTTTTCTCATATCTCATTTGTACTGGTATTTTATTCCACAGGATTAAAACAACACGAATGATTTTTATTAGTCATTTTCTCATCATTGGGACAAAAGACATGACACCTGCTATTTAAAGGACCAGAGGTTTACTTTGGGTCACAATTTCAGTAGATTCAGTCCATGGTCGGCTGGCTCCAAGGATGAGACAGCAGAACAGAAAAGCATGGAATAGGAAAGTTATTCACCACATGTTGGAGAATCTGAAGGAGACGCCAGGGAGGAGTCAGGGTTGACAATATACCTTGAAGTTCATGACTTAGTGAGCTGCCCTCTTTCACCCAGACCCCATCTCTGAACATGAGACTCTGGGAGACACTATAGACCAAAACCATACCATTGTGTCCATCATCCCCCAGAACTCTAGTCCATCTCTTTATGCAAAACCCATTGTCTCCATATCTACCAATCACAAAAGTCTTAACAAATTTTCCATTTCTAAAAAATCCAGTCCAATATATCTGACTCACAAAGCAAACTCATAACTGTAAACCCCTGGAAAAAAATCAAAAAGAAATTTGAATACGTTCAACCCACAATGACGCATAGTAAATATGCCCATTCCAAAATGGGGAAATGTGGGGATAGATAAAAATTTTAAAATGTGAAACAGAAAAAAACAATTAAGATGTCTGAGTGCTAATTCTCAGTGATGAATGCTATCACTACATACTGCAAATATGTGATAATAGAAATAAAAAATGACTTACATGAAAGCCAGATCAAAACTCAGCAGGAAAAAGATTGAATCCTGTAGCTCCAAGTCAAGCATCCTGGAAAGCTTTGGTGAGATGTGAACTTCAAAGGATTTAGAGGGCCCTATTCCTATGGCATTGGTAGTTGTAATCCTAATGGTTTGTCACTCTTACTGGCAGTATTCATTGCCTGTAGCTTTCTTCAGCAGACAATCCACATTCCTCATACCTCTGACTTCTTGATGTCGCTATTGTTCTCTGGGCTTCTTTCCCATAGCTTCATGCATTTTTCTCTCCAGTGGCCCATTGCCTGTCTTTTCAGTTATTCTACTGAAATCTAGGTGAGGACATCACTGATCCAAAATTTTTGATTTCTGCATGCCTGAGAAAAGCAATCCATGTGGATGATACCAAGGTTTACTTCTAGCTCAAGCAGTGTTCAGGACGTCATGGATAATGGCAACAGTGGCCTCTGAATTCCTAGGTCCTATGCACCATGACACAAATCCTAGGGAACTAATTCCTTTGATGGTCCTTATTGAGCAGAATACCCAGGGAATATCTTCTTATACGAAAGCTGTAGTCAGGTCAACTATTGCTAATATCTAAGATATCTTCAAGCCATCTTTTCTGTAGTCTGGATGCAAAATACCTCATTTTTTTAAATGTTAATCTTTTCAGAAGCCATACTCTCCATTACCTAAATGTTGCAGGTGGTTCACTTCCAATGAAAGTTCTACTTTTGGTCCTTATTTTCACAATAGGTTTGGGTAAAAGGAACCAGAATTACCACATCACAGCTTGAATGTAGAGCTGCTTTGAAATTCCTTCCATATGATTAATTACTCCACTGCTTTTAACACCAGTCTCCCACAAAATTTAAGGATATAGACAAAATGCAGACAAATTTAATTCAAGGTTGTCATGGTTTGCATCTAGATGTTCCTTGAAAGCCTTACCTGGTCACAAAGTTTTTTCAAAGGTTGTTTAATCTAGGATGTATGATCAAGTCATAGTGCAATGCTGGGATGATCAGTGCTTGGATTAAGGGTATGAGTGTTACATCTGTCCTAGGGTAGGTAGCCATCACATAATACAAGTGACATTAAAAGCCTTGCCCCTCTTTCTCTCTTTCCATTGCTGCTTTTGCTGTGTTCCATTGCCATTGCACATGCCCTTTTGCCATGTGCCACCTTGAAGTGAGTTGATTATGGACTTAAACTTCTATAAACTATGAGATAATAAACTCTTTCTTTCTTAACTTGTGGGTGTTAGGATTTTGTCTCGGTATTGAGAAAAGTAACTAAGGTACCAGGTCCCAGGAGTGAGGCCATAGCTCTGACTACACCTGACCGTATGGTTCAGGCAACTTTGGAATGACTTGTGGAAAGAGTTCAGCAAAGTTTTGACTGAAAAAGTAACACTTGAGGTAATATTATATTGGAGATTCTGGTCAAAGTTCAGAAGACCAGAAAACTGATAGAAATCCTGCTGGTTAAGATCAGGCTTGGAAGATTTCTTCTGGGAAGAAAGGTTGCACTGGTTTTTAGATTTCAGATGATGTGTGCTAGGATTTAACAGAAAGTTTGTTTCCATTTTACTCATGATGAAGACTATTGCTGAGACTGTCATTAAGGGTGGTAGACTAACTAGTCTGGCAGAAAATTTTCAAGGCAGGCTAATGTTGAAGTGGTAGTCTGGCTACTGTTGGGGGTTTTCATCCAGATTTACGTTGAGAAACAAGAGCAAAGAACTCAGTGAATGATTTAAAATGTAAGTTGGGCCAGAAAGGAATCTCCAGTAAAGCTGGAGTCCAAAGACAGAACAAAAGAGGTCTTGATTACTGAGAAGAAACAAGAGAATAGAAAATATGGACTGAAAGCATCACAAGAAGCAACAAGATTCCATTTTTTGTAGCCCTAAAACTGTAAGTGTAAAAAATTGCTTTGAGAATAAAGTTGCAGAACACCATGGTCCAGGACGGCAGTGCCCTGGAAAACTTGTTCCTTACAATAGGATTCTGAGTTTTCAGTGATCCAGGCACTCAATCCATACAGTCAAAGGAGAGGGAAACCTGGCTACTGTTCCAGTTGGCAACAGACATTGGAATCATTCACACAGAAGTGGTTTTAGGTGCATGAAAAATGGAGGAGTTGTGGGAACAAGAAGGATTTCACTCAAATTTCAGAAGGCCTGGGAGGCCAATGTGCCCCTGAAAAAGAAGTGCATGAGCTATAAATGTGAAGACAAAGATGCAATGGACATGCCAGAAGTTTGGAGAAGCTGAGAGCAAGGATCATCTGAGGAAAATTGTGACAGTGCAGCAGTGTTGTCCCACAGAGATGCCATGGAAATTACAATCACTGGAAGTGCCATAGGTATTGGGCCACACAAGCCCTTTACAGTTCACGTCTTGGTACAGATGGCCTTAGATGCTGCACATGGAATTACAGGATTTATTGTTTGCCTTGCTAGGTTTTGGACTTGCTCTGATCTCATTGCCCTGCTCTTGCCCTGTTTGTAACTTCTGGAGTGGAAGTGTCTATCCTGTGCCATTGAATGTTGGAAGGGTTTAACTTCCTTTTCATTTGTACAGTGCTTCACAACTGAAAGCTTGCCTTAAAAATCTAAATCTCTTGACTTAAAATTTTAAGCAATGCTGAAATTATTAGGAGGTATGCAACTCTTGAATATTATTTTTGCATAAAAGAATGTATGTTCATGAGTCTGGGGGTCTGGAGGCAGAATGTTATGGTTTGTGTATAGATGTTTACTCAAAATTCATGTTATACTTGTCCTAGGGCAGGTAGCTTGCATAAAATGTAAGTGGCTGGAAGAGGCTTGTCCCCTCTTTCTCTCACCATGGTTGCTTTTGCTGTCTTCTGCTGCCATGAATGGTTGGCCCTTTTTCATGTGGCACCTTGCCTTGGAGCCAATAGATTATGGACTGAAAGTTCTACAAACTTTGAACTAAATAAACTCTTCCTTCCCTAACTTGTGGATGTCAGGAATTTTTTTCTCAGCGATGAGAAAAGAAAGTAAAACAAAATTTTATAATTCATAGTTTTTAATCCAACTAGCAAAAGATTCTTTGTTTAAAAACTGAAACTTCTAGAGCCTGACCTTTACTGACATCATTTCTATCAGCAATTTATGTCTTCTGAGATCTGACCAGTATCATACATTATGAACTGCTCAGAGCAATTTGAACTTCTCTAGCTTACATGACCAAATTTTTCAAACTCCTGCAAACCAGTTTCAAAAGTTCTAAACTTCATACTCAGTAACGTCCATGGTAAAAACTCCAGTCTCAATGCCAGTTATTGCTACATACAACCATTGCTGCAACAAAACCCTGACACCTGCAGTTTAAAGAAGTAGTTTATTTTTGCCCATGACTTCGTTGGGATCAGTTTATCAATAGCTGGCTCCAAAACATAAGAAGCATGAGAGAATGGAAGGTCCAGGGGAAATTCTTTACCATATGGTGCCTAGGCACTGAGATTTTTGCGAGACATTTTAATTCCAAACCAGTAATCCTTAATCTTTTGGGTCCTAGAGACTGGTGTTGTGGAAGACAATTTACCTCGAGGCAGAACGTTAGTTTCATTTTTTATCAGTATATGTTCATGGTACTTAATTACATCGAGAGCACTAGCATCACTGGTTCAATCCCCAACTAAGATCATCAGATACTAGATTTTCATAAGGAACATGCCTCCTAGATCCCTCATATCCATGCTTCACAGTAGGATCAACAATTCTACAAGAATATATCTGCTGATCTGATAAGAGGTGGAACTAAGGTGGTAATGGATGCAATCCAGAGTGGCTGCAAACACAGATGGACTTTGCTTGCGGGCCTGTTACTTATCACCTTCCTTGTGGCCTGGTTCTTAACAAGTCAAGGTCCAGGGCCTGGGGATCCCTGATCTAAACCATAACGCAAATGCAAATAAGATTAATGCAGAAAGACAAAAATATAGAGTACTATTATGGACTGAATTTTTTCTTCTTCCCAAATTTATACATTGAAGTTTTATGCCCTAATGTGAAAGTATCTGAGAGAATGTCATTTAAACTAGATTGAAAGCATGAAGTCTGATTCCAGCAGGACTAATGTTCATGAAGAAACAGAAGAGTTTAAGAATGTTAGCAAAAGGAAAGGAAGACACAAAGAAAAGGCAGCAGCCTCAAAGAGGAAAGACATTTTTCCAGGAATTAAGTCTGTTAAGACTGGACTTCTACCCTTTAGACAGTGAGCAGATAAATTCCTGTTGCTTAAACCACACAGTTTGTGATATTCCATTATGAAATATTGACAAACCTTGTATAGGAGCTAAGTGGGATCCAGTCACAAGAGCTGTAATATCAGCTATAAAATTTATCACAAATGAAACCTTTATGAGTTTAGACAGTAATTTTTATTTTAACTTTTTATTTTTAAGTAATTATATTTTCTTGATATATATCAATATTTAAAGTAGTCAGCCATTTACAGTAATTTGCAAATGACAAAATATTTTCACATCCATCAATTTATTTGATTACTAAGATAGGTGAATGTTCTCAAAAAGCCATATTCTGATCTACTATTTATCTTAATGAAGTCAGTTAATATGGATGTAAATAAAAATCTCTCAATAAAGAAGCATTATGCTACCATCTGGTTTGCACACAAGAAAGCAATGGAAAAATTGGGGGATTGTGTGCAAATTAGACTTTTGCTCCAGAAGTAGGTAATCCTTAAATAACATCGTCTAGAAGTTTGCTAGAAAAACAGGATCTACCTAAACCTACTAAATCAATATTCCCATTTGAGCAAGATCCCAACAGCAAGTTTATGAAATGCTGGTTTATACCACATAATAATAAGTTAATTTATTACAAGAAATAAAGTGATAGGCAGACTGAAAAAAAATCCAGATGATTATCATTAAGGGCCTCTTTATTGACAGTAACCATTTTATTTTATTTTATTTTATTTTATTTTATTTATTTATTTATTTTTTTTAGTATCAGGAATCAAATTCAGGGCCTTTTGTTTCCCAGGAAGGCATTGTTCCACTGAGCTATATACCCAGCCCAGTAACACTTTGGTTTGTCTTAATATTTGTGAGATGTGTGTTTTTTCCAATATGGAATTGGATTTATAAAGAAAAGAAGGGAAATGCAGCCACCTAGGATATTACATGGCTAATTCTATGTATTAGATTTATAATTAATGTCAGATTTGACATTTAGGAAGGGAAAATCTAGCATCCCATTTTAAGGTCTATATTTCGCAATCATCTGTTTCGAGACTGAGACAAAATATAGAGATTCTTTTAGCAAGCTAAATATTAGTATACATTATTTATATTTTATCAGTGTAAGTTGTAAGGTTGTTGTGGGATTGGGGGTAATAATTTTATTTTTATTTTCAAATCATTTGTAATATATACCTACATAGGTCATAGAGTAATGTACACATTACCTGAATATCTTAGGTGCATATTGAATTTTCTTTTAAAGATTATATTCTTGTAATTTCCAGTATTAATACTACATTTTCAGTCTCTGACACTTCACATTTGTTAAATGTAAGGTCTTTATCATTAGTGTCTTTCAACATTAACAAAAATTTTCCCATTTGTTTTATCTTTCAATGAATTTGGGCCTTAGGTGAAACGTTACAAAAATATATTCATTGTGTTTTAAGTGGATAAATGGCATTCATTTCATTTGGTACTTTCTAGATGGTGTCTCCTTAATATACAGGAATATAACATTCATTAAATATTTCATAGTTCTCAGTAAATTTGGTGGTTATCTTAGGTAAACAAAGCATATATACCATAACATATATAACAGTATAATAACATTATTTAATTAAAAAGCTGAGAATGACTCATTTAGTATAGTGGATGCATGTGAATTTGTTATTTGCATGATGATGTTATTTAAACAGACTGAAAGCTATTTTCGTACCTAGATAGTTTAAAAATCACTTAAAGATAGATCTGACTTTATCAAAGTACATTCCTTGAAATTATATTATTTAAATTGAGAACTTGATAGACATGACTCTTAAAATGTTCCATAATCTTCTAAGAGTTAAATACTCTATGCCTACTACTGTTTGAGTTCCTGAACCAATAGCCCACATGTGCTTGTTTTCTGTTAAGTCTAAAAGGACATCCCAGTTGCATATCTTAAGATAAATTAGTACACTATGCCATATTAATAAAACAAAGGGCAAAGTCACATTCCATTTCAATCAGCACAGGAAAGCATTTGACAGAATCTAATGCATACACTAATGAGAAAAATAATTATCAAACTAGTAACAGAAAAGAACTATCTCAAATTGATGAGTCACCAATAAAAATCCATCAGTTAGTTTCAAACAACTGTGAAAGGCTGCTCAATGCTTTCTTGCAATTAGGATATAGACAAAGAAATCCGTTTTTGACACCTCTATTAAACATGTCACTGCAGGTCCTAGCTTACGTAATTAAACAAGAAAATGAAATCCATATTATGCAGACTGAAAAAAAAGTAAAACTGTTTTCAACTGAAGTTTTATATGTAGAAAACCTTAAAAAATGTGTATAAATTTGGTACTTGTTAGACTAATGAACACAGTCATTAAAGTTACAAGATAAAAGATCAAGATATGTGAAGACACCTTTATTTCTATACACTGTCATAGAACAATGCTAAAATTACATTAGGGAAAGCTGAATTACGCAGCATAAAAATAATAAAACAGGAAAAAGCAAAAGACTGAAATTGTTAACATGGCATCATTTCTCAAATCAATTAATAATGTCAAGGCAATCTTGTCAAAATCTTCTGGTAATCTATTTAGAAAGTGGTAGTCTGACCTTAATATTTGTATGGAAATACAAGAGATATAGCATACTACTTCCTGTTATCAAAATTTATGATACAGCTTTGTGCAATGAGACAGTGGGCCACTAGCCTAGAATACACGGAAATGTTGCCAGTAGTTTGTCATATTCCATTTATATGCAGCCATTTTGTTTCATTTTGAAATTCTGACACTGCCAAATTTTTGAATGAGCTCTAATTTTGCCAAGTGGAATGAGCAACCACCTCATAACTGATAATCTGCATCCGTGGAAACAATTTATCCACTGTTACACAACTAGATTATTGATAAGGGGTTTTTATCTAGCTACTGGACTGTTTGTCTCAGTTATAAAGGAGAAAATATGATCTTATCTCAACTAAGCTATTTTCATCTCCATTTACATCAGTGTTCAAAAATCTATTTATCCTGGGCTTTTTGAAATCAAATAATTCAAATCTGAGTTTTAATTCATGTGAGAGAAATTTTTAACTATAATGAACAGCATCAATATGTTGTCTTTTATCTTAAAATGACCACATAAGTTTTATTATCTCTACCTGTTTCCATCAGGTGGATTTGTATGCAAGCAGTGGTAGGCTGCTAGCGTGATAGAGCCCCAATCCCCGTGATAGTGGTGTCCTTACCTAATCTTATGCCTCACGGTAGTGCATAAAGTTCACCACTAATGTAGCTGCTTTAGAGTTTGCTTAACAAAGATAATCTCACTGAGGGCAAGAAGATTTTATTAGTACATCTGATTTTTTAAAGTATAAGAAAGTAACTGATACACTCACTAAATAATACAATTAATAGAAAATTTTATAGATAAGGTATTCTGGGAAAAGAGATAAACACTACAGTTTACAAATGGTTAGCCCTTCATGGATATTTCTTTCACTTGTAGCTGGAGGAGCTTTTAAATTCAGGTCCACTAATAAAAAATCTGTGCAAAAACATATATTTAGTAGAATAATGACTCAGAATTATATTTCTGCTCTGCTATTCATTGTTTTTCCGGATACTTTATATGTCCTCTCAAAGCTCAGTTTCCTTCCCTGGTCCTTTTTATTTCGTCTTATCATAGCAAGGATGCAATAGCATAATTAAGGATTAGCAAACAGCAATTGTAAGAAAACTCTCGCCATTGTTTCCTCTTTGTTTCAGGGCATCTCCTGACATCACCTCCCATCCATCACAGAAGAGAGGATCTGGCTGGAATTCACCCTTGTTATATAGGCAATAAACTTCAGAGCTACATCTTCTCACCAGATACTGGAGAAAGAACTGTCTTCCTTACTTCTACCAGAAGAAATCTTTACTCTTCTCATGAAGGGCTGCCATGCAGGATTCTAAATCCTCCTGACTCATAAATTGGTTGTTTTTGTCTTATGATGTCTTTTTTTTTCTATGATCCCTGACAAAGTAGCATGTGTACCTATACAAAGCCATGTGAGTAAAAATACATGCATGTTATTTTATTTTAGGTAAGCATCTATAAAGAGATATACAAGTCTGTAATATATTATATAGAATTCTGTAAATTAAATGATTATGCATGCCTGTTGGTTTCCATCCTGAACTGATTTAAACCAATTTAAAAATTTATGGTCTTTAATTCCATTACCAATTATTCTCTGTCATCTACTTACTCCCTTTTCAATGATTTGCCCTGTAGTTCTCTGAAAAGTGACATTATTCTATCCTTCTTTCCTTCTGACATCCTAACTTCACTGGCTCTGTTTTAGTTGATTTCTGACTATAGACATCATGTCACAAAGTTTCGGTTTACTCTTCTTCTAAAATTCTTACCTTTTATATCTCTCTCATCTGTTTGTTTGAATCCTAACTTTTCATTGCAAATTATGCTTATCTTCCTGTCTCCAGGGAATGTCAAATTGTCCACCTATAAAACAAAATTTTTTCTTTGCAGTACTGTACCATTTCTAGTCTATATTTCTTTCACTTAATACATATTCACAAAAATGTTTTTGCTTGTTTTTCCTTTTATTTTATACAGTACTAATCACTACCAGAAAAATAAAGCCTTGGAAGAATGCAATTTTATCTGTTACCCTTTTTTAAACTTCAAATACTTGTCTAGGATAGAAATATTCAACACTTCAAATACTGTATGTAGTTCTTCAACAATTCTGTGTGTAGGGGAACTTGTTTAGCAGTTATTATCTATATAACCCACTCAGTTTTTAAAAAGATGTAGTATCAACTTTTCATGTTTTGATTGCATAAACATTCTCCAAAAATTTATGTTAAACTCTTATGGCATCATTTATAATTGAGTTCACTGAAGATCTTCAAATATAGTAGCATTCTGCATCTAAAAGTAAGTCTTTACTGATGCTTCTCACATACAATTGATAACCACAATCTTTCTTTATATTTCTGAGTTGAGCTCACAAGATATAAGTACTAAACAAGAAGTCTTTACTGCTATGCAATATGATGACTAAATTCAATGCCATTTCTGGTTTAGTACTGAGATATTTTATGTATTTTGTAATCTACTTTTACACTCTAATTTTATATATTTCTCATTTTTATACATCTTACATACTAATCAATAGGAATTATTAAATGTCCTGCTAGTTCACAATGTTATTTTGACAGTTCTGTGAGAAACATGGGTGAATAAATTAAAATTGAAACTGTTAAAGCCATTCATTGCTAGCTAATCAGTTTCTTTGATCAGTTGGTTTTTTTGCTCAGTTCATAATGAGAATATAACTTCCTTTTTTCTATTGCAAATATCTTTCATAATTCTGATATATAATGTAACTCAAAGTTTTTTGAATAAACGAGTAAATGAACAAATTAACGCAAATTCAATTCACATATCTAGAGTAAGCATAATTGATATTCTTCAGCAAATTATTTCAACAACATGGTAATTTTTCTACTTGTGAATGAATTTCTAACATTTAATTGAATCAGAAAGAGAGAAATTCTACTCAGTTGGGAATAAATGAATATTTTTCATTTATGTGACTATGAACTTTCACTGTCATTAGTTTTACAAAGCACTTGTGGTCAATTTCAATGCCCCAAGTATTTTAAGGACTGTATTGTCTTGTTAGAACTACACTTTAGTTTTAAACATGCCACCTGTAAGTGTTGGATGTCATATTGAGTCTTAAAGTTCCAGAAATCATCTTGTGAAGGAATCATTTCCTATTGTATAATAACATTCCTCACGATTATTAATTTCACCATTACAAATTACTGTAAGCTTAATCAGGAGTCAATGGTGGTTCGCAGTCTGAATTCTTTTTGAACTGCACTGTTGTTAGAGTCAGGGTTTGCAGGAAAATAGATTTAATACAGGATACATGAGTTATAGGATTATTCTTACAGTCACACCAAAAGTCAAGTGAAGAGGAGTGCAAGATGGCTTACATCCCACAGCAATGTTTCATGCAAATCTGTATCAAGAATACAGATTTACAAGGCTGGGTGCCTGCCTTGCAAGCAGGCGGTCATGAGTTTGATCCCTGGTACCGATAAAAAAACGAAAAAGACAAAAAAAAAAAAAAAAAAAAAAAAAAAGAATTTGGGCTGGGAAGGCCCAAAGGTCAGTGGAATAAGTTAGGACGCATATGTCATTATGGAGAGGGATCTGTGCATGTAAACTCAGGGATCTGCACCTGAGCCAAGAAACGATGTTCAAGGTAAGGACCAGCGCTCTCCTGAAGAGAACCGCAGTCATCCTCAGTGACAGTGAGGACTGAGCTCCTCCTATGATAACAGTGGAGTTCCTATCAGGAAAACCAGTGTGACAAGCCTCTATAGGAAAATCAACAGTGCACCATCTTCCCCGCCTGTTCTGCTTTGCATGCTGGTGGCAACAATCTTCAGGCAAATCTTTCAAACGCCAAACCACACTGACTCAGTTCAGCCAGATGTTCCAAGCTGACCAGTAGTTAATTCACCACAAGGTTTAAATTGCAAGCTGCATCTTGACCAGCTATTTAAAGAACTAATTATGAAAAGAAGTAATTCAAATTATTTCAAAAATTTTTTTTCTTTTTTGTGCTGGGATTTGAATTGAGGACATCCTACACACTAAGCATGCATCTATACCCCAGCCATTATGATTATTTAAAGGGATACTTTTATCTGTAGATTTCATTTTATACATGTCACCAGTGCATTGTGTGTCAGTTCGGATGTCACACACTGTGTCTCCATGAGTCACACTCAGCACTTTGTACCATTTCATTAAATGTCTATATTAAAATCTAAAATGTAAATGAGAAAACATGAGAAATGGCTTTTGAGATGTAACTGTTGAATTAATTGCATTTTCTTAATACCAAAAACTAATAAAAGAGATGAGGTTTTGGAAATTAGGTAGAAACATCTGTGTCTGTATTAGGAAAAAAAAATGTTTGAATTGGATTACCTTCCAATTGTCTTGGGAAAGTAACTTATTACAGATTCTATTTCTTTTATTTTCAAGTTTTATTTCTCCTTTCTCTCACACTGCAGGTGATTCCTGACATTATTTCATTTTGTTTTGTATAATACATACTTAGGTTTATGACCTGCCTCTTTAAGTCATTTTTTTTTCTTTTCTAAAGTTAGGATTTTTTGGAAGGAGATAATTTTCTTTATTAATCATAATTAAAGGGCTATCAACTTGAAGCTTTCCTCATAACTTACCACACTATTACATAAATTATAAGAGCAAATTATTCTGTCTCATTTTATATTTTGTTATATATTATTGCTTTAAATAAGAAAATTATTTTTTCAAGTGCTTAATAACTGTCTTGTTTTATATTTTATTGTAAAACAGTGAGCAGGTAAGCAAGCTAACTTGCCATAGGTAAAGTAGATAGTGTCATCAATTGTAGTTCCAAAGTCTCCTGCTCATTCTAGTATTCCAGAACTTCCAAATACTTATAGATATGTATAACAGCTTTGAAATGCTTAACAAGATTCCTTACAAAATTTCAATAGTGTTATTTGCTACTGTTTTGTGTTAATCAGTGTAAAAGATAAAGATTTTTATCTTTTTTCAAAATAGCTTCAATCTTGGCACATTCTACCAAGCTATTAAATTATGGCCATCACTGCTTCTTTGTAGTGTATCCTGTAGAATAATTGAGAAATGAACAGACTCAGCTATCATGGAGACATCCATGATTCTAGGCCTTGAGTATTGTTGCTACTAACTTGTATAATAAATCCAAAATGTCCTCACCATTGTAACTTGCAGAACAAGTATCAATGACTAGACGCTTTGATCTTGAAGTCTTCACAGGAATACGCTGAAGATTGGCTGCCAATATAATCGTTGATAATTGCAGATGCTCCATAAATTTCTCACACTGATAACAATAGTCAGGGAGCTTTGTCTTTTGAAAGAGCATGGTTTGCTTCAGAAGCAAAAATTTTGTCTTTTAATGATAATCAACACATTCATTGGGAGAAATAAAATGTGTCAGATGAGTAAATGAATCCTTCGTACTGTGCTCTGTTTGCGGGTATCCAAATACCACTTTGTTTTCTTGACCAATATCTAACTGTCATAGGACAAGTGGATATTCTTATTGTTTACAGAAGCTTGGTCCCTTACGAACCTTTGAATTGTGACACAGGTGAAAAGGCAGATGAACTGATAATGAGTTAAGGGCTGTTCAGTGAGCAAATATGAAACAGTTATTGCTGTCCAAAAGAAGGCTGATAATTCCTATATAGTTAAACTTTTTTCTCAAGACATAAAAGTCCTACTAATCCCCACACACTTGATTGTAAACAAAATTTGTATGCTTGAGATCCTTCTTCAGCTTCAGAAAGCTGAGAGAAAATTGTGTTGCTGTACATTAAAATGCCAACCTGAATCTTTTAAAGAAAGCTGTTAGAGCATCTACATGCATGCATGTGTATGTGTAATGTGCTCTTTTATCTGAAAATGGTCGGGAAATTATTAACCTTTTTTGAGCAAATGTTAAAAACAAAATAATCACAGCTAAAAGCAATAATTTTCCTTTTTCTAGAAATTTAAAGCAAATGCCTGAAAATAAGACCTGTAATAAAATTGCTTTTTCCAACAGAATGATTACATAAATGCTGAGAGATGATACAATATTTTATGCTGCTGGGTTAGAACTTTCTACCAATTTTTACCCTTTGAAAGATTTTACTGCACTGATCTTAGAACAGAGGTTACAGTCTACTCACCTGACAAATAAGTAAGTGCAAAAGTAATAATCCTAAATAGAAAATGCTGCTAGCTGCATCCACAGAGTAACACAGTATCATCCTTTACCCTTACTTTAGTGGTGGTAATCCATCACCTAATTCATCCATGATTCAATTAAATCAGGAATTCAGTAATATACCATGCAAAGTTACCTATTCTCATAAGGAATTATTTATTTTTAGTAGGATATTAGACTCTTCAGGATATTACCTTACTATTTTTAGTGTAAGCAAAAGGAATAAATATACCTATCCAGGGTAAATATTTGGATTTAAACAGACAATTTTCCAATATTAATATGAAGGTGATTGGATATTTCAAGCAAAATGTATTTCAAAATGTCTTTAGCCTGTCACTGATAGGAAGAAAATGCCACTACAAATAAATACTTCCAGGAAAAAAAGTAAATACCAAAGATTAAAGATTATTAATAGTAATGTTTAAAAAGTATCTATTTTAATGCTAAATTTCTATTCTCAAAGTTCATTTCTCATTGGCTGTTTTATACATCTAAATTGGTGTAATTTGATACTTTTATAGTAAAAATTGAAAACAATGGAAAATAAAAGCCTTTATTGATATTTATTACATCAAAAGTCTGACTCAAAATTTTGAGAATTATTAAATAAGTTTTCACTTAGTGCTTTTGGAAACTTTTAATCTCCTTTATTTGCTAGCTTCCATGACTGCATGACATGGGTTTTAATTTCCAAAAAAGTTATTTGCAAAATTAAGTCTGCTATTCTGAAAGCTCTTTAAAAGTCATTAATGAGGCCCTGGAGATATGTCAGTGGTACATTGTCTGCCTAGCAAGGACAATGTCCTGAGTTTGATTCCTGGTGCCAAGAAAAAAGAACAGCCATTAATGATAGAAACATTTACCTATATTACTAAATCTAGAATTTAAGATAGAAAATTTTTATAATTTTATGGGGTAAGGAAGAGATTGAAATGATTTTAAAGATATATGTAAAAAGTGCAAAAATTCTTTCTTTTTAATAAAACTTGAATATTGCTCATATCTTCAATTTTTACCAAAAACTGAGTTGTATAATTACATTTCATGAATTATATACAAACACATCAACTATGACTGGCCCTGTTTCTCGTTCTGTAATTGATTACTATCTTAATCTCCATGATTGTAGTTATCTTTCACTTGTACTTCTATTTGTTTGTTTGTTGTTTTTTTTTCTTTCAATGTTGGGAATCAATCTCAGGAAATTTGCACTGTACTTCATACACAGCCATTTAGCCGCTTTATTTTATTTTTCCTTTAGAAAAGATCTCACTAATTCACCAAGTTGTCTAGGTTTGATCTTTAACTTTCATGTCTCAACCTCTAAGAATGCAAGGATTACAGATGTGTATCATCAAGCCTGGAAGCACTGTTAATTCTTTAGAATTTTATGTACATGGTTGTGTACAGGCATTTACAAGTTAAAAAATACTTCATGTCACTACGTCCTCTTTGTCTCTAGTTGTGCCTATTAGCTTCTGTGACCATTGCTCGTGGTACCTCGATTTGGTTTAAGCAATGCCTGGCAGATTACTAAAGCATAGCTCTGTGTGTGTCTGCGGGGGGTGTTTCCAGAAGTGATTGGCAAACTGAGCGGCGAATACAAAACCTGGCTATGGATGACACCAACCAATAACCTTGTGTCCCGGAAAGAATAAGAGGGAAGAAGAAGGAACTTGACACGTGTTTGAAGTATTCCAGTCCATTTGCTGATGTGGCTTTAGCTCCCAGCATGCAGTCGGTTTAGTCATCCAAAGCTGGTTTGTGCCTGCAACTTTCCAGTGGGTTTCTAGCTTTTAAAGCTCGCCCTGCTTCTGGTTACTTAGTCCATCCTGTTCTGATCTCAGCTTTACCTCCTCAGGCAGAGCAGCTGCTGAAACCTTTGGTCTGCAAGGCCAGAGCACTTTCTTCTCTCTGACACTCTACGCCTACCTAATTCATCCCCTGCATCGTCACATCTATTTTTTCTGTCGATTCTGTTCCTCTTGAGAAACCTAACTGCTAAAACTATAAAACCATTCTCTAAAGTAATTTGGGGGGGGGTGGAACTAATTTTATTTTTTAAATTTTTATTAATATATATCTGTGATAAGTAGCTAATATATTCATTGTGGGGTATTGCTATGCACACATACTGAAACTTAAAGTGGCTCTTTGGATTTATGTCCAGATGGCACTAATCCCATTCAGGAGGGCTCTTCCCTCATGATCTATTCATTCTTCAGTGGTTTTTTTCTAAAATCATCACCTAGATGATTAGGTTTCAGTATATTAATTTTGGAAGGACATAAACGTTTGAACCATGCAAATATTTGATTTCTGCTTTTGATGGTTATTCTTGAAATTTTAACAATAGTATTTAACTTTATATTATAAATGTTTAACATATTTACAGAATACCCTAAAGTAAGATTTTTACTGAAGGTATATAAATACTTGTGTGAGTTTTAAAATATACTGCTAAAGCTTCATAATGCAGAGTACCACTAGTTTATCCTGAAAACTGGCAAGCTATACATGTAAAGGAGGCATGTTCTTCTAATTGTTAAATGTTGTGTTTTTTATATTTTTATACTTATGCTAATTCAACTGTGAAATATTGTTTTTTTACTGTTGATAATTTTATGTATTTCTTAGCTAGTATCTTTTTTGCATGACTTTCTTTTGCTTAGGTAGCTTTTCAGTTATCATTTTTGTGCCAATTATAAAATGAATCATATATATATATTACTGTATATATAACAAGAATGAGTTATTTGGTTAGTTTACCCAGAAATTTCCTATGCCATAAAGTTGACATTTTTATTATACAATATGCCATTTAAACACATATTTGTTTATGTGTCTTTATTTCCTCATATTTATATTCAAATTTTGACTTACATTATTTAATAGAACGTATATAAATTTCTAGATGCCATATACAGAGTTTTATTCTAAGATATAAGACTATATTTTGCCACTATAAATCATGCCACACTATTATATTTCAAAGATAGCTTCTGAAAATTAAGAGAAGCAAATATTTTTAGTCAGTTTGTTTTATTAACTAGAAGTTGATGACTTCATTTCAACTATTTTTCTAATACATGCTTTTATTGGATGAATATAAGTGAATTAGAAGATTATATCTGTTACCCCTAAATCTTTTTATAATTTGGTAATTGCATTTAGAGTGCTCAATAATAATATATTCATTTATTGATATTGTTCATTTGTACTAAATTGCAGCTACTATAGAATAAATTATTTAGAATTCAGTGAAAATATTATATCACTTTCCATTTTTGTAGTTGATTCTGGAATAATTTGTTTTTGGCAATATAAGACTGTTGAGATTGCTGCATTTCTAGACTGTATTTATTTGTTTACAATTTAAATGTCCACCTTTATTATTGTAATAATTCTGTCTTAGTTACTTTTTACTGGTTGCTGAGACAAAATGCCTGACGACCAAAGTTGGGAAAGGAAAGGTTTATTCCTTACAGTTTTTGGGGGTTTCAGTCCACACTCAGTTGGCTCCAAGGCAGGATGGTATGGCAGGGCAGCAGTTCATGGCGGCTGAAAACAGCAAAGCAGAAACGGACAAGAGAGAGAGACACACTTTCTTCCTGCCATTACATTGTATGCTGGCTACACCCCTAGGCAGGTGTAGCACTGACACCATCAATCCAAGCACTAGACAATAAACCATAACAATGCACAATGCAAGCTCATGAGGCCTGGGGGCCACAGATATAAACCATAACAAACACTCACAAAGTCTCTACCTAAAACATAAACTATGATGTCAACAATAATCTATTTTTTTAAAAAACCTGACTTTGTCCTCCTATCAACCCATTCATTTCTAAGAATTTCTTTGTTTAAACATTGTGGAGTTTTATTTCATCTCCCTGTATTTGCAAAAGATGTGTGCACATATGTGGGAGTATGAGTTTCTGTTAAATTAAAAGCTCTTTAAGGTAAAATAAAGGATAAATTTTTTCATGAAATTTAAATAAGTAAAGGATCTTATTGAGTATTAATTTTTACTGATGATTTCAAATATATTTACTAGTACAATGAAATGGGATAAGAGAACTAAGAAACGTTCTGGGATATTTGCAGGACTCTTCAGGTTCTTGCTTTTTGTGTTTGACACATTTTTCTTTTGCCCAGAACAATGTATTAGGATGAAACTTTGGGTGTTACTTCTTACAATTGTGAGCATATAAGTTTGAAGTTCTCCAGTGTATCAGTTTATAATTCCATACATATAAGAAATTCTTCAGGAGGACATGGCTTATAAATCTATTGATGTTAGGCATATTTACATTAGCAAACCTAAAAGAGGAATATCAGATTCAAATCACCAAAATTAAGTATTCTTCTCTTAGAATGACTCATTGGTCTGTTTTCCTGGAGGACCAGTTATGTTTACACAAAATTACACTGAATTTTTACCTTATCTTATTTCCTCCAAAAGCTTCACTAACCTTTTGGTAACTGAGGAAAATGAACTACAGCAACATGAATTATTTGTGTCCCACTTCTAGTGGTGTGTCTAGCTAAGCTTAACCCTGCATGACCCCACCACAAGACGAGAAGAGAACAAGGCAGTGGGACACTCTGCTGCTTGTAGGTGTTTTAACGTTTCTTGTATTACGTTATTAGTGGCTAATGTATCAATATTCCTTTATACACTTTACTTACATGTGTGCTGTTTACACTGATGTTATCATTTTTCAGGAGCCTAATTTTGTTTGCTCACTAACCAGCTGTGTCATGGAAATGACTAATAAATATTACAACTTGAATTGTATTATAGTGGATAATAATACTATTATTCCAGTTTAAATGTGGAATATGAAGTTTTATGTCCTGAGACAGGTAAATCTGTATTCATATGATGTAAGAAAACCTTTTGAATATATAAAAAACCTGAAATTTATTGAGCCAATATCTTTTTGCTCTCATTAAACTTTTCAGTGCTTCATCTAATATAAAATACCATTATTAACATGGTTTTTGAAATGTAACAGAGTGATATTTCTGGCCAATTGATCAAATTTGCCAAGAAAAAGGAAAATTAATTATTGGATGGAAACATCAAAGAAAAGGCCAAATATTCCAAAGTATAATTTCAATATATACTCCTGAGGGGAAAAATTTGTCAGAAGTTACATATCTGCTGCGGATATTATAAACTAAAATATATATTCAATATTTTAATAGTAAGAAAATAATATCATTGTCAAATGGCAATGGTGAATATCTCATAATATCAATATATAGTGACATACATGTAAAAGAAAAGCTATTGCCGTGTATTTTACTTAATCTGAATAAAACTATTTATACATCTAAAAAGAGTCAGTTAATTGTACCTGTATTTACAAGAGTAAGAATTGCCTATTTTGCCTTATTTCATGGAAGGTTAGATTTTTTTTAAGTTTTTATTATTTTGAAGGTAATACAACAGAACAAGACAGAACGAAGCCAATTGAGACAATGCAGTAAAATTGCTACAGAACGCCATAGCAGGTTACCGGGATAACAGTAACAGATATCATAGTATATCTGGTTATCTTCATAATAGTTTTCCTTTCAATCAGGTGTAGCAAAATCAAACCAAATACAGAACATTATAGAACTTATCAAAACAGAATATTGAATAGAGCAATACAATTAATCAGAACAAAGCAAAACAGTGATAACAATATTTGCCTTCAAAGAGATGGTAGAAGGAAATCCCTCATATTTGCTATAATGTAAATGGTCAACCTCCCAAGAGATGCTCAGAGCTCTGGCTCACATTTGCTAAGGAGTGGGGGGGGGGTGTTTGCAGGGGGGCCGGGATGGGATGTTTGATTTTTCAACCTGCCTGTTGGTAGGCTCACGGTTGCTTACAGGGAGGCGAGCAGGTTCTGCCAGAAGGTTAGGTCTTAAAGGTAAATAACTTAAGTTTTTGTTTGTTGAAGTAGAAATTCAGCAAGAGTAGCTTCAAATAGGGCCTGTTCCAAAAAAATGAAAAAAAGAAGAAAATCTATCTGGGATAGTAACAAAACAATAAATTTCTAAGTATACTTTTTTGAGAATATGAATTTATATTTGATTTTTAAAATTGTTTTCTTATTTTACTAGTACATATATTAGTACATAGTAATTATAGTCCTTGAGTGGAGTTGGTACATTTGCTTAACATATCTTAATTCTTTTTTCAACTTCCCTTGTCACTTCCCATTCTTGTCCCCTCTCTTGATACCCTTCCCCCCTGATAAAGCTGTATCTTCTGTTTTGCCTACTTTCATTTTACTCTTTATTCATAATTTGAGTTTCTCATATAAGAGATACCATGTGGCATTTGACCTGATTTATTTCACTTAATGTTGTGTCTGCAAGTGCATACATTTTCCTAGACATGATTCAAGTTTATCTTTCTGGATGGCCAAGTAGTGCACCTCAGTATAGGAACACGCTTCTTTTATTCATTCACCTTTGATGGATATACAAGCTGCTTCAAAGATTTAGCTTTTAGGAATTGTGCTGCTAAAGGCATGGGTATGCTTTAACTCTTTCAGGAAGATATCTAGAGATGGAATAGAGAAGACAAATGGAATCTCAGATTTAGTTCATTGAGGAATCTCCATACTGATTTTCATAGTGCTTGTACTAATTAACATTCTTTGATTCACGTTTTCATTTGTCATAACTGAGTTATTTTTGTTCATTTTTCAATATGGTATTTTATCATTTGAAAAAGAAAGAATTCTAAATATTATTGCTATTCAAGAGGCCAGATTCTGATCCACTGGAACAGTTTTAATCCTGACCCAACCACTACTTAAAAGTGAATGAGACCTGTGGAAATTTCTTAACCTCTTGATGCCTCAATTTTATCATCTGTGAAATCAGAGAATAATTATACGATTTACCTCAATAGTTTTTTTGTGAGACAATTAAATGAGGTAAAATATAAATTGCATAAAATAGCTGTTTATCTGGCATATTTTAATCAATTGATGTTTATTATCGACTTTCATTATCATTCACATATGAATTGCCAGCCTTCAAAAGGTTCATCCAAGTCTATAAGAGGAACCTCAAGCACAAAATATATTTTAGGACTTAGCAATATAAAGTATGAGCTCTAAACTCATTAACTACAATCTCAAATTGAAAGTTTAAAAATATTACAAGTTTCAGGTAGACTAAGTAAATTGCGATGACTTCTACACATATATATTTGTCATCTAATCTCTGGCAATGACCTGCCAAATGGTTCAAAATAGAGAGAGTTACCAGAGAGGTAGGCTGATTTGCGGGTGCACAGAGATGCCCTTTAATTTGGTTATTCTCTGAGGCATGTAAAGGAGAGTAAGAGGAGAACTGTTCCATTAGGATGCTTCCTAATTTCCATATCCATATTTAATTGAAAAGGCTAGATATTAGGTGTGCCAAGTGCTTTCTGACGTTCCAGCAAGTAAATGTAAAATAATACTTTGTTTTTAATGTAGTATAGAGAACAAGAAAACATGGACCCAGTGAGATGTGCAGTCCTGACTTGTCATTCAAAACATATATCATCTAGTCAAATAGAGAGATAGTGATGTAAGATTCTAATTAGCATTTTCTTATTAATATCATTAAATTAATCTTTTAAAATAATTGATGTGTCATGCTTTGTTTATTAAATATTTAATTTTTTAAAAATTGCATGGATGCTAGTAGACAGAGAAACTTTGATTGAAGATAATTTAGGCTATGCACTTAGAATTTCCTAATTGAAGTTTTTAATGTCTAGGGAAATTTTAAAATCTTACATGTAATTATAAGTTTGAGAACTCCAGGAATATTCAATAAATTGTGAACCTACCTGCTTATTTGTGTATGTATTAAAATCATTAGTATTTATACATATTAATTTAATTCATTGAAATAAATATATAATACATATGTTTTACATCTCTTTTCTATAATAAAATTTCAGAAAAAATGAAGTATAGTAAATTAGGCAAGTGGTAAAGCCAGAATTCCAAAATAGGTGATTTAATCTTATTTTTAACCAATGTAATCACCTGCCTTCCATGATTACCCATCTCCAAATGAAGAAACCAACCATGGTTTTAAATAATCTCCTGTTTGTATTCCTCTCATATCTTTTTCCTGTCTTTATCTCATTACATGTCAAGAGAAATTTTAGGTAGATAAAACCATTTCATCAGAATTTGTTGCAATTTATGTGCTCATGTAAAATATTTTCATAATTTCTCACCTCCTTAATCAAATTTGTGTCAAACTTATACAAAAGAGAACCAGCTTACCCAGGGTCTTCATTTTAAAAGTAATTTTGTAATATTGATCTTTAAACTGAAATGTCTAACTACATGTTTGAAATTTATATGATTTTCAAATATTTTTATTTAAATTTTACCTTACAAATCTTAATTTTTAAGAAAAATGAAAAATGATACCGATCTATTTGTTTATAGAAGTATAATTATCTATTTGTTTATAGAAGTATAATTTTTGGAGAGCTTATATTAAATTGTAGACTTCTATATGGGAAATCCTTTAAACATAATTCCACTGAGGGATAGGTAGTGATTTAACAAAGCAGGTATTATTGATTTATCAAGAGGGAGGACATCTCAAAACAAATTTTCCTTGGCACACAAAATATTTTTCTGTGTTTTGTTTGCTGCCCCAAATGACTGTAAAATCACAAGGTAACTTCCCGTCCTCTTTGGATGTGTTTTTTAATCCATGTATTAAAACCATGTATATAAAATATTCTTCAACCCAGGTTAACTAAAATTCTAAATTGTAAGTGAGGGACGGGAACAGTTCCCTGGAAATTGTGTAAATGATGAAATATAGGACAAATAATAATCTTGCACCAAATCACACATCTAGTTTGTGAAGCAGAGACTTGAAATTGACCAAGAAAATATCATTCAATGACATACACAGTTTTTAAGAATGAACATGAGGTTAACTTCCTCATATTTTTTGTTCCTGTTGCTTTTGTTACTTGGATGCACTAATGACATTAATAAGCATCACTCTTTATATCATATTGTAAAAGTATTATTTTAGTCAATACTGATGTTTTGTGCTAAAATATATTAAAATAATATAATATTCTAAAACAATTGTAGTTAACATATAACTATTTATAAATATTTAAATCAGGAAAAGCTGGCTAAGACATCAGAGATGATCTTTGGGCTATTTTTCATAAGTTACTTTGTTTTGGTATGCTTTGGTTTAGCTAGAAAGATTCATGCTAACTCACATCCTTCAGAATGGCTACTCCAGGAAAGAAATGAGACAATAATAAGGGCTGATGTGAATGTAGGAAAATGTAACCCTTGTGAATTATTGGTGGGAACCTATGATGATACATTTGGTATAGAAACATTTCAGTGATCCTCATAAAATCAAATGTGAAATTACTACATGATGCAGCAGTTCATCTCCTGCATATATTTCCAAAGGAACTGAAAGTAGGATTTCAAATAGACATGTACATTCATATGCCCAATAGCATTATTTAAAAGAGCAAAATATGAAAGAAATTCAAGAGCACATTAATAAGTAGATGAAAAATGAGGTATATATGTAAAGTGGAATATTACTTAGTTTTTAAAATGAAGAAAATTCTGACAAATAATACAACATGGATTAATCTAAAGACAACTGGGCTAAATGACATAATCATGAAAAAACAATATTGTAAGATTACACTTACATGGGATACCTAGATTAGACAGATTTGAAATTGAAACATTGAATGCTGGTTGACAGAGCAATGAGTATTTAATGGGTATAATGCTCCAATTTTGCAAAATAAAAAGAGAATTGGAGATTGATTACATAATAGTGTGAACATATTTAATGTTGATCAATTGTATACTTAAACGGTGTTGCAGTCACTATATGAGGTATATTTTATCATAATTAAAATTAAAAATTCTTATGTAAATAATTGTTTGAGATTTTCCCACTGTTCTTGTAGTCTTGTAGTCGGAGTTTGCATGGGGGGAGATTATAATTTATAGTGCTATTTTATAATATTCACCCAAAAATTCAAATGCAGAAGACTGAAAAATATCTACTGACACCCTAATGAGCCAGAGAATCCATCTGAGGGCTTTGATGTCATGACAACGTCCTGCACGAGTCTATCTGAAGATGTAGAGCCCATGGCAATGTCCTGCACTAGCCCAGCAGGAGGCCTAGAGCACACCACAATGTCTCATGCAATCTGTTTCAAGATTCTGCACTGGGATGGCTCAGATGTCAGTGGTGGAACCAAAATTGTCTGCACCAATGGGTTGAAGGTTCTGTTCCAGCATGCTGAGGGATCTACACTGGAGCCAGGAAGTAACATTCAAGGACAAATAGGCAAAGACAAGTGACGTGTCATCCTGACATCCTGATCATGAAGACCCGAGGTTCTCCAAAGATGAGAACAGCAAGTTCATATCAGGAAAACCAGCACAACAAGCTTCTCTTGTGACAGCACACCATTATCCCCTCTAGTTTTCCTTTTAGGCTTTTGACAACAATCTTTATGTGGGTCTTATACACCCAGAACCATGCTGAGCATGGTTCAGCAGGGTGTTTCAAGTTCATAAGTTAATCCTCCATAACTATGCAGCCTGGATGTAGAATAGCTATATTTAAAAGAAGCTTTTCTAAATAGTTCCTGGGTCAGTAGCACCAGCATTACTTGAGAACCTGAAGATATCTATTCAATATTTTGATAACTCTACACAAGAACAAAACAGAAATGGGATAATCTCTGGTCCTTGATAAAAACTTTCTTCACTTACTAATTTCTGTAAAATGAATAAAATTAGTCTTATGCAAAATGCATAAAAGACAATCAATATTGCTTTCTGCTCAGCTTATAAAATATTTATCTACAAGATAAATAATTTTATATTCTGATCCAGATTCAAATCCATGATTATACAAATAAAAATAGAAAAAAATCACTGTAAACAAATTCCAGACTGTTTTTATTTTGTGAGGATATTGGCACAGATTGTTTTATCTTATAAAAATGCATACTCACAAGAGTACAGTTCAAAATATTTATTTTTTTTTTTGGTGAGGGAGATGAGCAGGTCATTTTAGGTACTAGCCTTGGTGCTGAAGTTGGATAAGAATTCCTTCTGAGATTCTAAGCACTATTTCTTTAGTTTCTTTATATTAAAAGCTGAAGAGAGAGAATGCATGTCTCAGAGAAGGAACATATGGCAAAGCCAAGTGAGACATAAACAGGTATAGAGAAATATCCAAATAATAATTTGATGAAAATATTTTGATGTTTCAACAACCACGCTTAATGCACTGCTGTATACTGATGATCAATCCTGGCTATCATTTGTTTTGAAATGTTCATAATTGTGTGTTCACTGTCAATTTTTATAATTATTATTAGCAATAAAATGTGGAAATGTCATAAAACATAATACTTGTGCTTGAATTAGATCAAGATTCTAGACAATGTAAGATATTAATAATGCAAATAATAGTACAATACACCAGTAAAGTTCATAAAGTCAAGTGGTCCCAGATAAGCATGTAATCTCATAAGATAACAATAGCTCAACGTTTTGCACATTTCTATTTTAAAAACCTGTTAAATGGGTCATAAAAAGGCAGTGAAAATGCTTGCTTTGTAGAACATGTTACAAACTAGCCTACAGAATTTAAGAAAATGATTTACAAGTGTTCCTTCAAATTCTGAAAGTTTTTAAAAATCTTGTTAATACAGATTAAAAATATATTTGTGTTGTAGTTTATTATCTTTCTAATCATGGTTGCTAAATTACTATAAATGGGGCCAAGGGTTTGGTTAAGTGCCATAAGTGCCTGCCCTGCAAGCCTGAGCTTGTGAGTTCAATGCTAGGTACTAAAAATAAAAATAAATAAATAAATAAATAAATAAATAAATTTGACACAGAGAATTTAAATTCTATGAACCTTTTAGAAGAACAATTCAGTTTATTCTTAGTTATGAAGAGAAATGTAATTTTTCTCAGATAGGAGAAACACACGTTTCTTCATTATATTTCTTTAATGAACTTCTAGAAAGGCATTCAAAAATTACCAAAAATAGTACCGAAAAGTTTTTTTCTTTTTATTACTAAATCATTATATATAAGATGTATCATCATTTGGAAATAGTATGGAATATAGTTTCAATAAGCAGAATTTTTTTACAAAATCACAATGCAGCTACCAAATTTTTTAAATAAATATTGACACATAATATATGCTAATAAGACCCATTCAACTTTGTCAGTTATTCTAATGAAGTCCTTTTAGAAAAACTTTCTAAATAATAGTCATTCCAAGAATTTATTTGCCATATTTCTTTACATTTTTATACTAAATCTATTTTCCTAAACTGAGGTTTGTTATTTGAGTCTTCATGATTCTGGTTATGCACTGACCACAAGAACATCCAGAGAATAATGCTTTGTTTTTATTGTATCTGTTGCTGTGTATTATATTAACCTTAATAACTTCATTAGAGTATTGCTTGTCATATTTTGCCACTGTAAATTACTCTTTCCTTTATATTCAATAAATATTTTATTGGAAAGAATGTAAAAACATGTAAATATTTTTGTTTTTCATCCTTTCCCCACATATTTCAAGAGTTATTGATTTTTTTGGGCTGAATTATTTCAAAGGTTTCCTAATAATTACATTTTCAAAAATTATTCCTCCAATATTTAATCATTGCCATTCTACTTGGATAATATCTATTATTTTTATTAACTCAGTAATATTAGCTTCTTATTCTTTAATGAAGTTGTGATGGTTGATACAATACATCGACTTGAGAAGTTTAAGTTTATGCCCTCAGCAAGGACGGAGGGTTCTCACTTTGTAAACAATCTCATCCTGCCCAGGAGGAGGGCAGGTAGGTGTGTGAGTGCTACACTGGCCCAAGATGAGAAGACAGACTGCTTACAGAACAAGGTGGGAGAAGAGGCTCGTCTTTTCCCCTCCTTGCTCTTGCTGCTTTTGTTGTCTTCTGACTCCTTTTGTTACCCCGAGTTGTGCCATCTTGCCTTGGACCTAGCTGATTATGGACTGAAATTGCTAAATGGTGAACTAAATGAATCTTTCCTCCTTTAACTTTGGACGTTGGGTATTTTGTCTCAACAATGAGAGAAAAGCAACCAAGACAGAGAAAAAGCAAATTTGCTCTTTATTTAGCTTTATGTTTTGCTTTAAAATTTGGAAAATTGCATTTTCCAAATGAGTGACCACTAATTTGTACATTTATTGGTTATCTTTATATTTTATTTTGCAAAATATCCAAACATTTTGTTCAATCTTTAGCATTTTTGTTTTTCCAAGTTGTAAGAATTCTCTATGTAGGTGATATACAGTTACTTGAAATTCCACACATAGGTATGTAGAGATAGATAGATGATAGGCAGATACATAGATAGATAGATAGATAGATAGATAGATAGATAGATAGAGATAGAGATAGAGTTATAGATATAGTTGTAGTTATTTCCCCATGATATGTATTGTTCTAATCTTTAAAATGTGGCAAGAGAGTATTTCCCTTTAATTATGTCCAATTCAATTTTTTTTCTTTTGTATTTCAGTGTTTATTGCTCAGAGTCTTTAGTCTTCATTTTAAATAAGTTTCAGTAGAATTGCTTTGTAAAACTCTCATGCTTTCTTTCTGGTCCTTTCTGTTCTGTTAATCCCCAGGCACTCCAGATGCATGAAATCTAGCCACTGTTTATATAAGATTTTTTTTCTGTTTTGCAGAAACACTGAAGAGTAGGTTCTTGATTACAAAGAATCCCATTTCTGAATATATTTTGCTTTCACTGTGAGATTGAACTTCTTAGCTTGTAATCCCTTTTTTTTCTCCATTCTACAGTATTTACAGACAGAAAGTTTAGCTAAATTTTGGACTTACATAATTAATTCTCCTTCTTTTACAGTTCACTGTAAGATACTGCCTTTTGCTAAATGTTTCAAAACAGTGGTTCCAGAAATTTTGTCCTATTTGAAGTTGTTTATGGTGAGAGCAACACCAATTACTCCATCAGGGTGCAGGTGTAAGTTGTTCATTAGACTAAAGTTTACATTTTGAAATGGATATAGGTAAATAAAATATAGGCTGTAACACCACTTTTGGACTGATTACATTTTATAAAATTGAAATCTTGAATGTTTGAATTTCTAATAAATTCAGTGAACTCATCATAAATTCAATGTACTCATCAAATTTTCTCAAGCACCATTCAGTTCTTTATGATGCTCTTTGAATTTTAAATCATAATGGATTCTCAATATACGGTGTCCAGAAACATGAGTAATTTGGAGAAAACATTAAATAAGACTTAAGATAATGAGCTAAATACATGCATACATACAAGAAAATTTGTGTGGATCCCAACTTTTTAATCAAAGTACAACATGCCCTAATAAATAACTGAATGTTTTTGCAAAGCAACGCAAACTCTGTCCTGGAAACAAAAAACTGAAGATATATTAAAATGAAATAAATTATAAGGAAATCATTAATATTCAAAAGACAAATTTCTACGTCTTTGAAACTCTTCATATAGACGTACTAATTTCTCATACTTTTTTCTGCCACAATTACTATTATATGTAGCTACTGCATGTTCTAACGAGTCAAGTTGGACTACCTTTGGACCATAAAAAGTGTTCATCATAGATTTTCCATATCTGATTCTCAGATAGAAGCACCATGTTTCCTAACGCTGACTCTGAAGGTATTCGCTTTTACCTTTGTGAATGCCACATAGGAATTATTGGAATGATGATATAGATTCATAAGAATTTGAAGCCATAAAACCAATATAAAATCAACATGAAATTATGCCTAGAATATGACAGATGTTACCATACCAAAAACACCAACTTTATTAAAAAAGAAAACTAAAGTTTTAGAAAGCTTCTCATCGGAGGTTAGATCCTTCCATCCAGTTTCTATGGCATTGTGCTCTTTTTAAGCATTTGCTATCTGAGGATATAAGCACTACAGGAATCTTTGAGTTCATGTAGATCAAGTTTTACTTCACAATGGAGCAAAACCAAGGCCCGGAGGAAGGCAGGCCTGGCAAAGTTCACACAGTGATTTGCAGGACTCCTGGGAGTGGAGCGTCCACAGTCAATTTCTGAATCACCATGCACCAGTGACTTGGTCAAGACAAATGGAATTATTGGCATTCTGAGCTCTATGGTTGCCTCCTCTTTGTTTATTCCCTTGAGTCAGGCTGACACTCAATATTCACTTTAAGTCCATTGATCCTCAAACACAAGAGATTTAAATTGTTCTATACGTTTCAATTCAATTGATTCTTTACTTATTTATGATAGCAGCAGCTCAAATGCAACTTTTTTTATAATATAAATCATGAAATTAATCGTTCAGTTTGAAGTATTGAAGTGAATATGTGGTGTCTATAAAAAGCTGCTTCCTATTGGTTTAACACAGAAGGTGAACTTTGCAGAGGTTTATAATTAAAATCTAAATTCTCACTTTTTTTTATTAGGAGACCAGAATTCAGTTCAGTTTTTTAAAAGTCTACTTTTTAAAAATAAGGACTAAACTCACCTGTTGAGTCCAACTTCTCTTGATTCCTTTTCCTGCAATGCCACTGACTTCACATTTTCAAGTTACTAAATCAAACCTTGGGACTTTGCCACATTTTGAAGCAAAAAGTGAAAGGAACTCACAATGGTATAAATGTTAACACTTGGGTTCAAAAAAAAAATGGAAACTATTCAGAGAAAATGTTTCTTTAATTGAGAAAACAGCAGTAGATTGTATCATGTATCTGAGAATGCTAAAAACAAATTTACATGTTAAAAATGGAGAAGAACTCTACAGAGTGAAAAATCTGAATTTAAATATATACAGTCTGTCTCTTACTGTGAAGGTGACTTTAAATAAGCCCAAACCTCTATGAATCTTAGTTTATTTATTTATAAAATGGAAAAAGTGACATATATTTTTCAAGTATACATATATACAGAATTATTATGATTATTAAAAAGGATAAATTAAAAATTCCTAGAATGTAATATCCAATTTCCTAAAAAGTATGTGAAATTTTATGAGACATAAGAATGTTATAAATTTATAATGAGTTATTACACAGTAGATTTTCTAAATATCAAAATATTATAATTTGAATATCTATCTTAATTCAATAAGACAAAATCATTGAGATTATAGCCAAGAAGTAGAAATTATTTTTATTCCATAAGAGTTCTTTCAGTAATCGATAATAAGTATTTTATGAAATACATCTTAACAAGAAAAAATATAAAGAAAATATTTTGAATCATCTTTTCATTGACTCCTATCAATTTTTAATATATAATCCCAAGGTATAACAATGCTTCTGGGACCTAATAAAAATCAGACAATAGGAAAGATATTGTGAAAGAAGGACACAGCCTTCTCTTCTTTTCTGTGAGTTGTGCCATTCCAGGCCAGACACTGTGGATGTGTGGGAGACGAGGCCCCCACTCTGCTTCCTGCTCTCCTATGGTACAGCTGAATCACCAGCAGCCAAGTACAGTAGATGAAATCCTTCTGCAGCTTGAAACTCCTTCTTTAGGGCAACCTGCAGGCTGTGGGTTCATAGCAGATGAAGAACTGAGATGAGAAAACCTCATCTCGCCAGCTCTGACCCTGAAACTTTCACCACATTAGTAAAAAAGCGATGGAAAGTGAATGTTTTAGGTTACCATGAGATTCTATTCTGTTAGCAAAGGTAAACAATGACATTGCAAATATGCATTTTTAAAAATATCTATTTTCCTCAATTTTATTTATTGCAATGATAGTGAAACTTCTAGAAAATACTGCATGCCAGGTCCCATATATAAAGAGTACATTACAGCAATTTAGAAATTGAGCCTTGAGATTTATAATTTTTTTCAAAGTAGATATGTTTTGGAAACCGATGTGGATTGATGGGTGATGTACTATGGAGTGGTAAGCCCTCAATATGCAGGGGCCTCAGGGATGTGGGATTTTTGTTAAGAGACAAGAAAATATATAATTGAATGAAATGAATTACCCTTAACCATTATCAAGTACAATAACAAAATTTTTATGGATGAATAATTGGAGATTTCAAGTGTAAAGATTTTTGCTTACTCAATTTAAATAAAATTATAATGTGTCTATCATCTTTTCACCCCAGCATTCCTTCTTTAAGATTTCAATTTTAAACTTTGTTGAGAAACTCAGTATCTACATTTAAGTCTGTGTCAGGAAAACTAGTATTTCAATTTATTGCTTTTTCTTGAACCTTCAAAATATAATACTGAAGCGGTTGTTAAATTTCAATTTGAAAGTGATGAGCATCAAAATCTATGAGGCTGCTTTACCTTATTCACTTGTAATCTCATTTATCAAGCTAGTGTTGAGCAGCTACTATGTGCCAGGTGCTAGACAAATGAATAGTACCTTGGAATATTTTTATACTGAAAGAAGCTACAAAATACAGAAGCTCATTTAAAAGATATTACAGCACAAAGGGGTGAACCTTTAATAAATTGACATGGCACAATCAATTAAAAGAGAATCAAATAGAAAATAATGAAATTTAAAATAGAAAAAAATTACATCAATATGGACAAGCTATAATTATAATTAATTTAAATATGACAACTAGAATATTAATTTTTGATTAAATTAACTCTTATGAATAGATTTGAAATCTACTCTTTTATACTCAGGATTAAAGTTTTATAGGAATTTTTATTATTTGCTAAGCAACATTACTGTTTTGTTTCATTGGTTTCTGATAAAATTTAGACCGCAACGAACACTTGGATGAACAAAATCAACAGATTATCAGAGAAAAATTAGTGAGCAAAGTAAATTAGATAAGTACCGGAATCTTTATTGACATATATATATATATATATATATATATATATATATATATATATATATATAATAAAATACTAGATTTTGTTTTGAGGTTTAAAAAATTCGTATAAAAGCCCTTCTTAAAAATCGCAGAAAATCTATTAACTAATAATACAGCTGAATTTAGTTTATGTCCTACTATTGAGACTTTGTTTTCTCATTCATTAAATGGAAGATTAAATGATATTTCAAAATTTGCAGTCTAAACAGAAATGTTTGTCATCTGTGTGGTACCAAAAGTCATTTAGCAGCAAAACTGGGCATAAACTAAGAAGAAACATTTTCTTGTCTTTACTCATCCCAATGTTTCTAAGTTTACTTTTGTATTAAATATATTAAGGTTATTCCCAAATCAGTGGTAAGTAAAGGCACGTCAGTAAAAATCACAAGAGAATTGTTCTTAGCATTTGATTTACTACATTGATTAATTTGCGAATGTGTAATATTCAATGCAGGTAAATTATAAATTTATATGAAAGCAAAAAGTAAATCATAGTCAAACTACTTCTGGAGACAAAGATATAGTATAGTGTAGCATAATAATAAAACTATTAGATGCTGGAGCCAGACTGCCTGGTTTACAATCCCATCCATAACACTTATTCACTGTATGGCCCTGAAACTATCACCAAACCTCTCTAGCTCTATATTTATTATTTGCAAAATTAGGAAACTCGAAGCACTTACCTTATAAGGTTATTCTGGGCATTAAACAAGTTAATATTTGTAAAGTCATTAGAATAACCCCTGGCACAAAAAAGTTCATATCCATTAGTTCTAAAACATAGAACTAGAAGAGAGAAATTACCCTAATATTACATTTTTCATCTAGGTAATACTGTAGTCCTATAGAGATAAGTAAAAATCACCTTCATGGACAAAGCGTGGAGGTTAGACAGACATATGCTTGGACATGTTGACATGTGACCTAGGAACTAGACAGATCACTGAAGAAATTAGGATGCATCAATAAACGGGGCTAAAATTGGATAATGGGGGGAATAAATTGAGTTTTTACTTTGGAATGTAAAACTGCATTTCACTTGAATGACTTTGAAAAGTGAAAGTTAAACTTTAAACTTTCTAGCAAAATGTACATGTGTTTCTGACCTTGAGTCAAAGAAGAAAGTTTATAAAAACATCAAAAATACAATTTAACTTATTAAACACTGAGGTGATGTAAAAATTAAGAAAATGTGTTTCTTACAAGACCCTCTTAGAGTATCAAGGAAATGTGAGAATTTTTTTTGCCAAAAACATGATTAAGTATTCCAAGATTCTGTACACCAAAATGATATGAAAAATTAATGAAATGGACAAAATATGATTATATATGTCATAAAAATATATGTATGGACCATCAATATGGCAATTTATAAAGCTTCCAGATAATTTAAAGAATTCTAATATAGCACACAATGAGATTCTTCAACATTCAATGAAATTCAAAATCTTTTCTGATGAAACTATTATTCTTTGAAGAGAATATGAATTTTTTTAATTGTTTCAAGAAAAAAAATGACTCAACTTCTGTGAGAAACAATTGAGGATTGCTTTATAAGGTGAAACAATATTGAATTCACACCATAAAAGATATGTATGGAGAAGAAATTATTGTACTACATAAAATATAATATGTTTGTTTGTTGTTTATTTGTTGCATTATTGGAGTTTGAGCACAGAAATTTTGCACTAAGCAACACCCAAATCCTTTCTTTTTTTAAAATTTTATTTAAAAGGAAAAAACAAAACAAAACAGTGTAAGGGTACAAGTAATACAGAACTACAAAAAAAAATCAAGAGTTAATAGATTACACATTGTGATCTTAGAAATAGTTGCTCAAGTCACAGGATCAAAGCGTACAAAGTGAACATTCAAACAGTGAGACTGCAAAATTTGTGTTCAATGATCCAACAAAAACTCAGTAATATGGTCATCTATCCTAACACAACTTGCAGTTGTGTCCTTTAGAGCACTTCCCCACACCCTTTCTTAAAATTTTACTTTTTTAATATGTTGAGACAAGATCTCACTGGGTCACTAACCTGAGCAACCTAGGTTCAAACAACAGTGCTGTTTTAGCTTTGCTAGTGCTAGGAAAACAGACATGTGCCATTACACCTGACTCATTTTTAAAAGTTAAAAGTGAAAGTAAATGACACATTGTACACATACACATATATGTGTCATAAAGCTTAAGTAGCCATTTACAGACAGAATTCTATGTAATGGTGATTAATCCTTCACCCATTTATCCAATCCAGCAAATATATTTTAACAGCTCTTCCTGTCTATTCTAGTCTTGCATCTATAAAAATAGCTTAAATTGCTTTCATGCAGATATCATCAACAAGAACACAAGAGAATTTGTTAAGCTTTGTGAGTTGTGAAACTGTTCATTGACACCTTTTTTAATTACCTATAGAAAATACCTTTTAAATACCTATAGAAAAAGATCAGTGGTTAATCTCTGTTTTTAACACTGAAGAAAATGAAGTTCAAAGAGTTTATGACACAACTAAGCCCCAGATAGTTTAAAGTGGATCCAGGATTTGAAATCAAATCTTACAATTCTAGGTCTTAAGTACTTTCACTGTCTTAAATTCCAAATCACAGCTCAAAACTCCAAATGTTCAAGCAAGTATCTGGTCTGTAATGTCAACATTTTAATAAAAATATGTATCATTTTCCTGCTCCAAAAATCTGTGTATGATCCTATTATTTTTTTCTACGCTTTTAAAAAATTATGTTTGGCATGCATTAGTATACCATAACACATTCATTTTGGGGAACTGGCTTATGTACTGCATCTTGAACAATCTTACTCCTCCTCACCATCCCCTCTTTTGCCAGATCCTTTTCCATTTCCAACAGTCTACAAGCTTGATTTTCACCACTTCATTTAGCTTTTTCAACTTATTTATATTTTGGGTTTCTCCTGTGAAAAACTAAGCAACATTTAATCCTTCTGTGTCATTTATTTCACTTAGTCTTGTCATCTCAAGATCCATCTATTTTTTTTTTTTTACATGTGACTCAAATTTCTGGTACTCCTTTTTGTACCAATATCCGATTTTCTTCATCTATTACTTAGTTATTGTGAATTGTGCTGCCATAAATTTGAGTATGCATGAACCACTGTAAAATGAAGTCTGTAACTTATTTGGGAAGTTACACAAGAGATATTTACCTACAACAAACAGAATTTCTTTTCTTTTCTTCTCTCTTCTTTTTAGAAATCTCCTTACTAATTTTCATACTCAGTGTACTTGTTTATACTCCTACCAACAATGCACAAGAATTTCTTTTTTGCTACAGTCTTGCAAGTATTTATTATCTTTTTGTGTCCTTGATGATACCTATTCTTCTGAAGTATGACGGAGTATCAGTGCTGTCAGAGTTGCTTTGAGCTGTATTTCTGTAATGGTCAAAGACATTTTTATATTCTACTGACTTTTAAGAAATGTCAATTATTTTTAGTGCAATTTTATATGATTTTTTAGTTTTTGGTGTCCAATATTTTGGATTATTTATGTATCCTAGGTAGTAGTCCTATGTCTGAGAATGAGAGATTATTTTTCCCATTCTGTATGTTGTCATTACACTCTTTCGGCTTTCATTGTGTGTAGAAGCTTTTAAATTGAATATAACCCACTTTGTCGATTGATAGTATTATTTCTTGTGCAATTGGGCTTCTATTGAGAATGTCCTTGCCTATGCTTATATCTTTACGATTTTTATCAGTTTTATCTTCCGGCAGGTTTCTGCTTTCATATACAGTATAATTTTTTGCCTGTCTTAATTTGATTTAGTGCAAGGTGAGAACTATAAGTTTGGATTTATTCTTCTGTGTGAATATTCAGTTTCAGTTTCCTTGTGCCATTTGGTAAAGAGAATGTCTTTTGTTTTGGTATCTGTTTTTAGCCTTCTTGTCAAAAAATGAGATGGTTGCAGTTGAATAGGGTTCTTGCATTTTCACTTCTAAGTCACTGCTCAGAATGTCTGTTTTTATGCCAGTAACACATTTTTTAAATCACTGTGGCTAGATAGTTTAACTTGAAATCCAGCATTGTAATTCCCTCTGGTTTTGTTTCTTTGATCAGGATTGCTTTGACTGTTTTGAGTCTTTTCTGGTTCCCATACAAATTTTAGCATTGGTTTTTTTTTTTTTTTCCTAGCTTTATGATGAATATAGATCGCATTTTGATTGAATTTGCATTAACTTTTTATAGCACTTTTGTTGATATGATTTGCATTAACTTTTTATACCACTTTTGTTAATATGATCATTTCACAATATTGACTTTGCCTATCCAGGAACAGAAAATGTCTTTCCATTTCCCAGTATCCTCTTAGCCTCTTCAATTTCTCTGTCTCTGTCTCTGTCTCTCTATCTCTCTCTGCCTCCTCCCTCCATCCCCCCTCTCTCTCCGTCTCTCTCCATTTCTCCTCCCTCTCCCCTTTCTCAATCCCTTCTTTTTCTCTCCAGAGCACTATAGCTCTTGTTACAGAATTCTTTCACTTTTATGGTTAGAGATAGTTTTAGGTTCTTTTTTTTTTTTTGAAAATATTTTGAATCTAGCTATTTTCTTGATTTCTTTCTTCTTGTTTTTTGTTTGTTTTGTGTTTGGTGTGTGTGTGTGTGTGTGTGTGTGTGTGTGTGTGTGTGTGTGTTGGGATTTTAGGGAGGCCATTGGGTCACAGTTGTGTGAATAGTTCAGTGGACCTGTTCACTGATGAGTTTATAGCTAAATACAATGTGGGGGGTATGCCAGTTGGGAGGAGGTGACAGCCTGGAAGGGCCCCTCTCCCCTCTTTCTCCCTTGCTCCCTCTCTGCTTCCTGCCTCCTTAGCATGAAAGTGCTCTTTGGCTGCTGTGCCCTCCATACTGTCCTGTCTTGGAGCCAGCTGACTATGAACTGAAACCTCTACAAACTGTCTGTCAAAATAACCCCTACCCTTTTCATTTGCGGGTGCTGGCTGTTGTGTCTTAGTGATGAGAACAGTAACTGAAAATATGCAGACTGCTACTGAATTTTGTGCTTTGATTTGCCATTCATGCCAATACATTCTGTTGCTGAATGTATTAGTACTTCTGTAGAGTTTATCAGTTCTTCTATATAAAGAATCATGTCATCTGCAAATAAAGAAAGTTTGACTTCCATTCCTACTGACATCCCTTTTATCTCTTTATCTTGCCTAATTGCTCTAGGTAAACATTCAGGTACTAAACTGAGCTACAGTGGTGAGAATAAGCACCTCTGTCTTGTCTCCAATTATAGAGAAAGTGTTTTTATTTTTCCATCTAGCGTGATGCTGATAGTGTATGTCGTAAATGGTTCTTATTAAGGTTTTTGTTATGTTGGATTTTCTGAAAGGATTCTCTGCATTTATTGAGATGATCATGTGAATTTTATGCTTTATTCTTTCTATGTTGTGTATTACAGTTACTGATTTACTTCAACTTGCTTTAAATAACATCTTCATCATGTTGACTTGAAACCACAATTTACCTTTTATTTTCATAGTGTTAGATGTCAAGCAATTTACATTTATTAATATTCTATTTAATTTGATTATCTATCTCTGCTGCACTTTATCCTGCAGAGGTACTTACACTCTGTTCTGTTCTCTCCCTTTCTCTCCAGCATTGTTCGGTGCCTTCTTTCTTGTCACATCCATTCATGTCTAAATTACAACTGTGTTGTTTATGAAGCTTATTGTACCTCCTCCAACCTTATTTATTCTCTGTATCTTAACCCTTTTCCATAGTTATTTTGTATTTTTAAATTTTGTATTTCTCTTAAGCCAATTTATTTCATTGCTTTCTACTTTATGTACTTAGTAGTATCTCAGTGAGCATATTTAAAGACTTCTGATATTTGCAGATGTCATTTTTCATTTATAATTGTCTATGACTATCAAGGCCATGGGGTAGGTTAAAAAATATGTGGTGACAGGCATAAATGTGAGTGTGCCCTATATGCTGAGCAAGCCATAAAGAAGAAATTTCAGAATAGTTTATATTTATGTGAGAGCCAATACATAGGTATTGTTAATTAATCTTTACTAATTAAAGCATCCACTATTCATCATGGTTTTCATTTCATTTATCATTTTAAGGTTTTTTTCCCCCTTAAGTAAGTAAGTCTTAATATTTTTCTCCTGGGTGTTTGATCTAAGGGCACAGGATATTGAATGATTTCAGTGGATTCCTTGCAAAAATAGTCCTTGCAAATATAAAGGCCTTTAAACTTGCAGGACCAGGTAAAAAGCCTGGAACTCAACTGTGTCAGATATCTTGAATTATCTTTTCCAAGAAGTTGTTCATTACTAATACTGGTGAGATGTCAAATGATGGATACATGTTTTCCTCAAAGAATAAGGAGCCCTGAATTCAGCTTTGAGCCCAGTGACATTAGCAAACTGATACTTAAAAATATTGGGTTGCTTTTTGTTTTTGATGAAGAAAATGTTTTGGTTCTGTACAAAGCACATAAAACTTATTTCTGTTACTAAATTTGTGTGTTCTAGTGGGAATCATATATACACAACAAAACTGACTAGTTTTCAATTTATTATTATGACTGTTATGATGTCTGGTGTCTAATATTCTAATAACTGTGTCCTAATCAGCCTGTTTTGGGGTTTAGAAAATAAAAGGTGATTTAACTAGGTTAAAGAGACATTTTGATTCTTACAAATTTATTTCTAGTCTTTATTGCTAACAAGTGTATTTCTTAATGCATTGTAGCTTTTTATCTTTATTCTTGTGAGCAAAACAACAAACTGCTTGATTTTTCATTGTTTTCAGTGCAGACCTCAAAATAAAATATCCTGATCCTGATGAAACAGAAACTCATGATTTTAAGTATCCATGACTGAACGTGCCATAAGTATGTTTGCCTTCCTGGTAAAAAGCAAAACAATAAAAAAAAAGCCTACTGATGTATTATGTTTATTAAAAGAATCATCTCTGAATTCAGATTGTGTCCACTCAAACATCAGTTTTGATACTTACAAACTGTGTAGTACTGAGAAATTAACCTCTCAAAGAGCAGAATCCTTCATTTGAAAAGTGACCATCATAATGATATTAACTTTAATGTATTTTTTGTGAAAATTGAATCAAATAATGCAACGTTATCAACTCCATTGTGTAACACAGTAAATATTAATAATAAATACAAAATTTAATAAAGCCACCAATCTTATTGAATTACCAATTAATAGATAGGAAATTCCCTTCTGCAATAAATCAGGAAAATTGCAGCGTGTAAACTGGCTGTCTAATCTAATCATCCTCTAATTTCTGGTAACATGCAGCACAGAAAAGCACTGGTCAGAATATTTTTTGTTGAAAAAGTTCTGTTGAAGGATGTTAAAAATTGCCACACACTAATGAATAAACAGTTATCATATGTTTCAAAAAAGAATTCCACACAAGAGAGTATGTTCAGCCCTGCTCAGTTTCCTCTCCCCACAGTATTCCAATCTGCTCACTGTTCTCATAAAATGCTCTTAAAACAGTGTTCTCATAGCTCATTGCGTAGCTGTATTATTGAAATTTTTGCACTCTGTTTTGTGCTGTTTCTTTCAGCAAAACTGTAAGCAAGAAAGAAATAAAAGGATGCAATGTGATGCAGTTCATGTTTCTTTGATATCTGAAAATTATAAAATCAAAACAGAAAACATAATAAAAAGTACACAGAAACGGTTCTTTCAATTTAACTTGTTTTTGCAATGAAATAAAAAAGACAGAAAAAGATTCACAGCCTTGTTTTCCAGGTTAACACTATGTTATCCCACTGTAGGTTTTCAGTCTTTCCATTTGTAGCCAACAAACATGCTAAAGAGGATCCTTTAGCACTCCACAAAATTCTGTCTCTTATCAAGGTTTATGCCACTAATTTTAGCATATATTAGCATATATTGTCTTTGACTGTTATTACTGTGGATCCTTAGTGATAGTTAACGTTTTTACTTTAACACCACCACCACATGACAAAAGTGACATTAAATGCATCATCTTGTTTAGTCCTCACAAAACCATATTGACATGAATATCACTATGATACCTGCTATGGTTTATATATAAAGTGTCCCCCTCCCAACTTATGCGTTGAGGGCTTGATTCAGCAGTGTTCAGAAAGGTGACTTAGAGATGATCGGGTCACTAGAAATTTTAAAGGCAAATTTACTTCATTAATTTTTTAATTCTTTCGTTACCAGGAATTGAACTCAGGATCTCATGCTTGTCAGGCAGGAACTTATACCACTGATCTATAGCCCCAGCCCTGGATCACAAGAATTTTGACTTCAACAGTACATCAATCCATTATCTTAGGTTGATGGCATTTTTATAACACTTTTATTTTATTGTCACATATTCACGGAACATAATTATTACATTTCTCCTTGGAAGTTAGTGCATGTACGTAACACATCTTAATTCTTTGAGAGGGGATGAAAATTGGGGTGGAGTTTGGATGAAGGGAGTAAATGATGGTGGAGTGACCTTGGGAGTCGTATCTGGGCGTAAACCCCTCCCTGTCTGCCTCTGTCACCTTCTCTGCTTCCTTTCTGCCAAGTGGAGAACAGCTCTATTCTATCACACCCTGTTGCCCAGATGTTTCTGTCTGTCCAGGTCCTAAAAACAATGGAACTTGTTTTGCTCCTTTAAATCGCGTATGCCAGGTATGTTAGCACAGTGACGGGCTAACATAACCGCCCTTTTTAACTTCAGAGATTTTACTTAGGGAGGTAGAATACATTTGCCAGGATGCTCAGCTTGTAAGTGTTAGAGCTAATATCTGAGTGGAGGCAATCTGACTCTAGAGGCAAACTTAATGAACACAACTTGCTAACATAAAGAAACACTCTACAGCATTTCTGTGGTTTCTCTTTATGCTTCTGCTTTTTCTGGCTTAAACAGCTAACAACTAGATTTTAACTATGAAAAAATATCAAACATTATCATATTGAAGGAACTTGCAAAAAGTAACATAGTTACAATTTAAGAGCTGTGAAGCTTCTGAAAGCAGAGAGCAAAGTCACATTTTAGAAAACAGCAAACAAAAATAAGAGATTATGTAAAATTCAAGATAAGATATTTGAATGAAAATGAACAAAACTGAAAAATTCAGTGAAATATGAATGAATTCTGCAATGTTTATAATAGTATTGGGCTGATATTGATTTCTTAACTGTTATAATGACATCATTATACGTAAGGTTACATGGAGAAAAGCTGAGTGAAACACGTACAGCATCTCTGTACCATTTTGCAACTTTTAAGGAAGTATAAATTTAAAAGTATGCATTTAAAGAGTTTATTTTCCAAATTCTGTATATTGATGAGTAAAAAATTTTTCATGGAAACCAAAGTCCAAAAAACCAAAATGTACTACATTTTGACAAAAAATACGTATTATCTAGCTTAGTAAATACAGTACACATTTTGCTAATATTTAATTCTATGCTACTTTGATATGTGAGTATGTTGCTCAAAGAAATGTTCCAGTCACAAAATTTGGATTTTGTGACTGGATTATAGTTACTTCCTCAAAGTAGTAGCTTATTAAACTTAGTCATTCAACTGAATTATCTTTAGAGATATTGACAACACATCTAAATAATCAGCAACAGAATTTATGTGATATTTATGTTAGGATTTTCTAATAAGAATGAGTCACTAACAATATCATATCAAAGAAACAAAGTACATTTCAAAAATACGTTTAAAAATTCAATATAAATTAGTAAACCTTACACCAAATAGAGGTGAAAAATTTTGGGAAAATGTCCAATTCTATTACATATTTATATAAATCCATGGATTAAGATGAAAGTGTACATGGAAAGAAAGGCTTTTGGAAAAAAATTCTGCATGAGACTTTGCCTCACGCTTAGAGATTTCCACATGGACTGCCTAATGCCATGCAGGAAAGAAAAATCCTCCTAAGCAAAAGTCAGATAAATTCCCAACAACAAAAGACTAATAGGGCATGAATTGTTCAAGATAGTTCACAAAAATTCTAGGTGATAAACATGTTTAAAACCTTTAGGAACCAAATTTCTTTTTATTTTAATACTATCACTGATTCATTTTTGAATTTTTAGGCAATTAATTACCATTGTTCTCTAATGTGTCAAAGAGATGTAATTCCTCTTAATATTAATTTATGACTACTATTATTATTTTGTATCATTCTGAGAGAAATATCATTTATGTAGAAATATTTCAAGTATTTAGAAAGAGTATAGATCTTCTCTTAGTCACTATAATAGAAAGAAGCCATTTGGTTTGTTACAAAAAAGCAAATAAATATAAGGACAGCTTTTAAGTTTTTTAGAAATAGTTTTCAGGAGGTAAGAGAAAAAAGCTGAAAATGCTCTTCAGAGTAACAAATTGGAGGAACATAAATCTCATTTTATAATAAAATAAATAGTAAGAAGAATTAGAGATTTCTCTGCTTGAAATTCTTGCTTTTGGTCTCACTTGTGAATTCATAGAAAATATCTGATTGTGTTCTTGTCTCTCAAAATCATTGCTAAAACAGTAAGTGAAAAATTTCTGGAGCAAAAGAATGTTGCCAGAGGACATAGAAAACAAAACTTTTGATAAAACCCCCCCCCCTTTTTTTTTACAAAGAGCATGAGTTCACTGTGAATCTCTTGGGGTATCAGTTCTTGATTTCTAAGGGGGAATCTGATCATCTCAAGGTTAGGAAAACAAAACATTAGAAACCTCTTTGCAAATCACATTTTAGACCAGATTAACTTTCCCCTGTGAGCACAGTGCTGAGTCATAGCATAAATATACCTATAACTTCTGAATAGAACAAACAGAACCCCTAATCCCAAGAATATATATCTTTTTTCCTTTCCATTCAATTATGACAGTTGCTAGCTCTGAACAGAAGCTTTCCTCCCATAATTTCATGAATCTAAAATATTCCAAGTTCAGACCCTTTGATGTTAAAATCCTAACCAATTTTCTCAGAGGTCTATTTTTCTCTATTACAATAATACATATTCCTTCCCACATTGTCACAGAAGATTCGACAAATGTGAATTTTTAACAAAACCTTTTTGTGGAAAAGCTGAATGTCAATATGCACTGATTTGGGGAAAGATTATCATTTGTAACAAGTTACTATATAGCAAGAAGGAGCAGCTACTCCATGACCTTGATCAGTTCAGGGTACTCAATTTATGAGTAGGCTCTTTGTGATCCTGGTGGAAATTTCCATACAAAAATGGAAATTCAAGACTGTCTACAGGGAAATCACTCAAATAATTCATAAGGTGAATTTCCAAGAGTTTAGTTTCTGGCTACAGATAAACGTATAGCTGATTTTTTTTATATGACAACAACAAAAAAATGAACCCATTTATTGATTCTTATTCTATTATTTTTAAACATAGTTTCAGTGAGATTTCCCATTTCTTTTATCCAAATTAACAGTAAAATGCAAATGCAAAGCTTTTTAGTTTTTCAAACCAGTAGTCAGCAATCAAAATGTCATGTGCTATATGGTTTTAGGCTTAGCATCATTGACACCACTGTCAAACTTGTAAGAAATTTAGGATCCTTGGTACCCCTCCATACTTACTGAATCGGCATTTTAAAAAGATGCCCAAGTAAACATTTTCATCTCTCCAGTTTCGAAGCACTATCTTTCCCTAGTAGACTGGATGGATATGTCTGTTTTTCACTTGAGGGTAATTCTGATTTTCCTTTGATTCTGACAATTTGAAAGCCAAGTTATTATGTCAGCCTAAATAAGTAACATACAGAGTAAAATTTGTTGAAAAATAATGATATTTATTTGGGGGCAGCAAAACTTTGCAATGGAAACACATATAGTAAATAATGGGCGCATTCAAAGTGGGTGAAGCAAGCTGAAGTTATTAAAAGAAGGAGGGGAAATCTATACAGGCTACTTGCACACTAAATTCACTGGTCTTAGAAAACTGAGGTAAACTGGTTTGTTGGTGCATGCTGTAATCCTGGCACTTGGAGAGCTGGGGCAGGAGGATCACCACCAGTTTAAGAAGTTCAAAGCTAGCCTGGTCTATATAGTGAGACTTACTGTCAAAAAAATAAAAATAAAAACCTGAAAGAAGAGTTGTCAGGGATGAACTTCTGTGACTGGACAAGTGTTCTCTCAAGAGCAGCTTACCTGATTGGCCTGAGTCTTAGAGAATGATAAAGGCAAATATGTGCATTTGTGTAAGACACACAACACTTGACGTGCATGTAGGAAGGGTGTTTCTCAAAGATTTTAGATAGTTTTTGAAAAAAGGATTTATTTCAGACAGGCAAGCACGAGCCCTGCCTTTTTTTTTAAAAAAACTTCTCAGCTCAGATTTTGTCTTGATTTCACACAAATTATATCACCTTAATATCAGAACTTTCACATAGGTATATAATACTTGAACATGGTCTTCTATATTACTAAGATATCTGATTTAAGCATGTAACACAGAGACATATAAAATTAAAGTTAAAATAGATGTGTGTAAATCTTAATATTAAATCTTGTATGTGGATACATGAAAGCTATTGTCTGAAACAAGCCTTTCTCCTGATAGTCTGTTTTCCACAGATTAGAACATAGGTAAAATAAATATTTCACTTGATACCATCACTATAGTTAGTTGAACACTAAGCAAAAGTCAAAGAATTTTGTATAGTGCATTCCTTTTAGGCAAAATCTGTGCCTCATTGTAGGAATTAAATAGATATAATACACATAGTGAATTATAAGTTAAATTTGTGTGATAAATTTTTATGCCCATGTGCAAAACTTATTTGCTTATATCAGAAGGTATTGAAATGTTTATTCCTTTAAATTTTCATTTGTTAGAATTGTTATGACATCCTGGCCTTTATTTCTTCATGAGGATCCTGATTGTTCTTTATTTTTCCTGGGTGTCCACTGCCTTTTACCTCCTCCACAACATGTAGCACTCTAAATTCTCTAAGTAGAGTTTGGAACACAATTGCTGTTGACTTTTCTGTTCCTCCAAAAGCAAAAGGCTCAATTCTTAGACATGGTTTCTTCTCTTTTAGCACAAACCAAATATTATTCTTTCTCCTAAGCAGGGAGAGTGGGATCTCAGTAGTTTTACAACCTTACTTTCTTTTTTAGTCCTCCAACTGTATAACTATATTTCAGTTTCGTAACCATCTCTTAAAGAATCTGAGAATTTGAAACATTCTGTATGTATATCATAGCCACAATACATAGCCACACACATGCAAGTGTTTTGATCACTATTGGAAAACAGACATAGCAGCAGCTTTTCTGTTTTTAAGGAGAAAAACAAGTCCTTAAAGTGACAAGTTACTTACAGTTGGTGTTAAAAATTAAAAGGGAATACATAAGCAAAAGGATATATGAAGAGAGCTGGGGCTGGGAGGCTATTTAGTTTAGGGTGATGACTGAGGTCCCCTGTGAAATTGTGAAATCTGAAATGAGGCAGAAGGGGAAATACGGTACAGCTAATGGAAATCACTTGTGAGAGTCTGGTCTACTTGAGGACCAATAGCGGGGTTAGTTAATCTGGGTCATGTAGAGCAAAATGAAATAAAAAACATGAAATTTAAAATATAGGCATGAGAAAGATCAGGAATAATCTGAAAACTGTAAAGATTGTTAACTAAAACAGCAGGAGAAAGAGAATAATTTAATTGATATTTTTAACCTACTTCTAACACAGAACTCAGAGTGATCATTTTAGGAGTTAAGATGAGCTTTTGCACTAACGCATCACTAGAGATCAAAATAATATATTGTACATTTTGAAAATTAGAAGACACATTTTTAAATCTCACAATAAGTAAGTGATAAATGTTTCAGGATAGAGATAAATTAATCTCATATAAACACTATAAATTCTACAATTGTTAAAATATTATAAAAGTGCTATCAACATATTTATGTTATCTTGTTGATTTGAGTTTAAACTTTGTACTAATCTAGGCCATCACATAATATTAAAAGAGTGAAGGCAACTAGATAAGAAAGTGTTTAATGAGGGTGTGGAGGGGTCACCACAAAGGAGGCTGTGGCGGCTCCCTGCAGACAAGGGCAGGTTCTACCTGATATAGGCTCTAATGAGGGAAGGACTTTGGGTATGGATGTGAGCTGATTTATTTTGTGACAGTGCAGGGGATTGAGTAAATCTTTACATGCATGAGCTTTGGAAAAGACTTTTGAGAGAAAAAAACCATAGGGGCTTCTGCGAAGAAGGCATTATGCATCATCATGGCACAGTTTTGAAGGTTTGCCATGATGATTGTGCTGTCTCTTACATGGGGGAGGGATCTGTCACAGATATCAGTCAAAAAAGCCTAGTGTTCCTTTAGAAGTATATGTAGGAGGGGGTGGGTTATAGATCTAGATGGTAACAGTTGGAATAGGGAAACATGATGGATTATAAATGTAGTAACCAGAAAATTGATCAACAGGGAGGAGCAAAGGAAAGAGATAAATCAGGTAGCACACCAAAGCTGTTAGATTGAGCAACTATATGGGCTGTGTGCCTGTGTGTATATGTTATTTACTGAAATGAGTGCATGGCAAAAATAAATCAATGAACCAGTTATTAATGAAAATATTAGTAGACCTGTGTAAGTCTCCCTGTCCCTTGATACGAGGATATTTGAGTGGTGCTTTCCCATTACAGTGCATCATTCATTATTACTCCACATAGGCTTTACCAGGTTGGAGCTAAAGCTCTGAATTCTTTCTTACCTCCTCTGTCTCTGAAAGGCTGGCAGTGGCTTTATGCTCTCTTTATTTATTAATTCCCATTCATTAGTTCCCATCATCTTAGTAGGAGCAACTAGTCCTGATAGAACTGAAGGTGGATACAGTGACATGTTTGCTGGGAGTCTCACAAGCTTAATATAGCGTTAGACTTTGAATCTATGAGCCCATAGAGAGCCATAATGCCCTCCATCCCTGCTGCCTCTTGTGTTGAGTTCTCAATTTTGACTAGTGTATGTTGTTTCAAGTGAGAGAAATAGTTCCTGACCTGTATCCTGTTAGTGAGTACAAAAACTTAGTCATTTTTGCACCAAATTACATGCACTGTTTGTTGTGGAAAAAATTATAGAATTATGTGAATTATGAATTTCTGAAATGACAAAAGAACCAATATATTATTTTCTTTGATACACTATTACATAACTGTCTCAGAATTCTACAGACTGTCTGGTAGCCAATATTGTTTTAATTCTTTTTTATTGTTTCAATTCTTTATACTGAGATTTCTTTTTTCAATTGTGTTGCTGATTCTCAAAGCTGATCCTATATAGATAACTATGTGATACAGTATATTATTATTCAGTAATAATACGCTACCTGATGTGAAGCTGATTACCCTACGAAACTAACATCTTTTTGATCAAGACATAGACAAATTAGTTGTGGAATTGTAATTGTAAGAGATTGGAATCACTGATTTAATTATGACATAAAAAATATACTGCCAAATACTTGTAGTAACTGATAAATATATGACTTTCTTAACATCCTTTTAAAACTTTATTGATTGCTTCCTGCTTATTATTTGCTAAAGGAATAAGAAAATCACAGCAAGCTTCTGGCTCAAAGGGAAGAAAAGCTGTTTTTGCATTTTTCAAGCAGCATGTGCCTGGATTTATTGCTTATTTACTCTCTGTCTATGGATCTGAAAAGAAATGAGTTCAAGTTCCTAAACTTGTTTTTGATTTATCATGACTAAGAACTACATTTTCTAGCATCATGATTTAAAACTAAAACTATCCTACACTATTATTTAATGAGTTATTAATATTTTTCTAAATGATAATAAGAAGTACATGTATTATTTGAAGCACATTTACATGGGTATTGATATGTCTTTTCATCTGTTGGAAAAATACATTATATAAGAATCATGTTTACAAAATCTTTGCTTCTAATGTGGCTGTAATTATTCAGAATTTTCTGCCAGAATCAAATCTCTATCAGTTTACATTTTAATCCTAAGGGATAAGTGAAAACTTCACTATAAATGTTCACAACAGTACTAGAGCACAAGTGACACTGTTTGTGTATTTCCTTGGAGAAGTAAAACAATAAAGTGGAAATGAGTGTTTCTTTTTAGTGGGATCACATGTACCTGGTTTTATCCCCCTGGGAACTTCAAAGAACACCTTAATAAAACTTGCAGTTCCAAGCATCAGTTGTCTGGAAGGACTGATGTCCACAGATTCCAGTGATGTTCGAAACAAAGTCTATTTTAGACTGAAACACCCAGGCCTTTTCCTAGTGATGGGACTAGGAGAATAACAAAATGAGATGAACAAACTTCAACAAATATATAACCTAGGTTAAGTTCAAATGTTACTTCCTTTCTTTTCTTCTTCCTATATCAATCACATACAAGAAACATAATGCAAATATTAAGTAGGTAGAGACAGTAAATAAACCAAGTAATAAAGTCCACATAAAACATGAAGATAAGCAAGAGATACTAATGTAATATGTAATGTATCTTGTTATATTAATATATTTTGGGGTCAGGAGAAGCTTAAAAAGAAATAATTGTAGAAAAAATAAAATTTAAACAGGAAAAATTCTAATGTAGGGGAGGAACCAAAGAATTGTTTAAAAATTCCAGCATACTAAAATATATTGGCTTATTAATTTACTAAGAGCATTTAGAAATAGTGCATAGAATACCAAGTAAAAATTTGCATTTAAGTTTGCTGTGTAGTTGACAAATAATTATAGATATTTATGAGTTATAATATTAATGTTTTGATGAATTTTTACATTGTTGAATGAACAAATCAGTGTAATTATTATATGTATAAGCACAAGTATTTGTCACTTCTTTACACTGAGTATGTTTAAAATGGTCTCTTTTAAATATTTAAAAGCACAACACATCATTAACTGTGGTCACTTTTCTGTGCAATAGAAACACAGAACTCCTTTTTCTCTAACTGCTCTCTTGTACCCATTCATCAGTATGTCTCTCCTTCCCACCCACTGCATCCACAATCCCAGTCTTTGGCACCTGTTTTCTAGTAAGACTACTCATATTGCATTTTTTTCTCTGTGCTTGACTTATTTCACTTAACTTACTTTACCACTTGTCTTCTGCATTCATCCATATTTTTGAAAATGATAGACTTTTCTGTTTTTTTTAAAAGGCAGAACAGCATCCTGTTTACATATCACATTTTCAATTCATTTGTCTATTATAGATAATAAAATTGTTCCAGATCTCAGCTAAGATGAATAGTGCTACAATTAATATGTAATTTCTTGTTAGTTTCTAAAGAACCTATTTTCCAAATTAGCTATGTTAATAGCTATAGAGTAAACCGACCATGTACAAGCATTTCTCTTTCTTCAAATCTTTACAAATGTTCTTTATCTTTTATCCCTTTAGTAATAGCCAATCAAAAAAGTGTGAAATGATATCACATTGTGGATTTAGTATTGATCTTCTGTATAGAAATGTAGATTTTTTCATGTATTTGTTGGCAGTCTATTCATGGATACATAGGCTCTGGGATGCCAACATATATTTAACCTAGGTTTCCCATTAGTCACACACCAACGAGGGACCTGTACATGCTTGAAATGGGAGGCTGTGCTCTACACTTATTCTAAGGCTGCCAATGATATCAGACAAAACATGCTATTCCACAAGTGTGCGCTTCTCCATCTGATTTTGGAACAGTTCTAGATGATCCATTTGCGAGTTGTGGTTGGTACATGGGAGTTTTGTTTTCATCTGATTTTGGGTCTTGCAGTGGTATGCCTGGTAGAGCTCTAAGACAAGGTCTTAGCTTTACGTTCTCCTCCACTGAGCAAAATGTTTCCTATCTGCCACCTAAGGCTGGACAGGATGATGGAAGCAGTCAGCCCCTGGCTAATGAAGTCACAGTGGCTTTGTCTGCTGGTGTGGCTTGGTCTGAAGTTATCACTGGGGTTCTGCCTGGCATTAGGCCTCGCCATGGCAAGTCCAGTCCTGGATTACAAATGTAAGACCTAGATTCCATTTCCTTTCTCTGTCTCAGAAGACAGAAAGAGAAAGGAAAGGAGTCACCTAAGCAATTCTTTCTTTCCTGTCTTTTAAAATATGTCTTTTATTTTTCTCATACAAAAAGCAAAAAAAAAAAAAATTATTGTCTCCTTTGGCTCTCTTAGGTCTTCTGAAGGAATTTGGTACCTGAGGAGCTATTTTGCTTGATGTGTCTGGAGGGTGACCATGGATTGTCAGCAAATCTCATCAGTCAGCTACCATCTTCCATGCTTTTTCTCTGCAATATTCCTGGAAGTAATTGCAAATTATAAATTTAAATAAATTTTAAAAAATTTTTATTTAAGGAGAAAAAAAAAAAACAGAAAAAGGGTACAAGTTATACAGAATTTCAGTGAAAAAAATAAACAGTAGGAAATCACTAGTTAATAGATTATATATTGTAATCTTAGAAATAGTTGTTCAAGTTACAAAATTAAAGCATATAAAGTGAACATCAAACAGTGAGACTGCAAACAGTTCTGTTCAATGATCCAACAAAAACTCAGTAATATGGTTATCTATTTTATACGCTTAAACTTACATGCAGTTATATCCTTTAGAGCACTTTCTTTTCCTATCTTTTTTACAATGACAATTACACATTTTGGGTTTTATTACTCCCACAGTTCTTATTACTTTTTTTTTGAAGAGAATAAAACCAAATGTGACATAACAAAACAGAGTCAGTCAAATCAAAAAGATGGACATTCTACATAATGTAAAAATAGAATACAAGGTGATCAACAATGGTTACCATAATGCCTCTTGCTATCTTAAAATGAATTGCTTATATCATCAGTTATAATAAAATTGAACAAAACATAAAGAAGAAAACCAATAAAACCAAAACACTGGAGACATTGCAGAACTTCAAAGGAAGATAATAGTCAAACTAGAATGGGTGTCATAGTGAATCTTATTGTCTTCACAGTTGTTGTCTATACTCTCAAACTTGGTACTATCAAGCAAAACAGAATAGAGTAAAATCAGTCAAAACAAGATGGTGAGAGCAATTCAGGGTTTCAAATCAAGTTAATAGGAAATCAATGTGGGTTAATATAATATATATTGGTATTTTTATTTATTTTTCCCTTAATTAAAAAGATAAAAATAAAAAATAATAATAAAAAAGAGATTGAGATAAAAGAGGACAAAACAAAACAGAACATGTCAGAACATAACCATTTAAGCAAAATAGTATTTCACCACAAGATATCCCGACATAAAAGTAGTTACGATAGTGTCTCTTTCCTTGAAATCTTTGAGTATAACTTTGTATACTGTAACATCAAACATATCAAGACAATGTAAAACCATTCAAGAGAATGATAGTATTACCTGGTATTTAGAACCAATGAACAGAAAACGAACAATGGTTTCTGTAATATCTCCTTGTCTATAAAAATTTTTGTTTATATTATCACATATAATAAAATCCAATAAGATACATGTTAAGACTGATGGAGACAGAAGAAGAAAAGCTTGATGGGACTTCAAAACAAGATGATATTAAATCAGCGCTAGCTACTATGATGTCTTGTTTTCACCAAAATAGCTGTTCCTATCATCCAACCTTCTCTGTCTCATTTCTGTTGACTCTTTTTCTGTCATTAATTGTCTTATTCATTTTGCTTTCTACTCCATTCATTGTGGCCTCTCTGCCACTGTTTCTGAAATCTTGGTATTTTTCTTTTTTAGAATGTTCTGCAGTATTCTCTGTAGAGTTGAATTGGTTGTTGCAAATTCCTCTAGTTCCTCTTTATCCTGGAAGTACCTTGTTTCTCCATTAATTTCTAGGGAAAGTTGTTCAGGATATATCAACCTTGCCTGGAGGTTATTGTCTTTCAAAGCTTGAATTATTTCACCCAACGCTCTTCATGATTTGATGGTTTGTATTGAGAAGTCTGCTGTAATTATGATGGATATTCCCTTGTAAGTGATCAGTTTCTTGTCTCTGATGGCTTTTAATATTATGTTCTTACATTGGATTTCTGGAATTTTGATTATTATATGCCTGGGTGTAGTTCTGTTTGCATTGTAGGTGGCTGGGGTCCTGTATGCCTCATGGATTTGTGTATCCTTACCTTTTTCCATATTAAGGAAGTTTTCTTTACTATTTCTGTGAATAGCCTTTGCAGTTCATTTGTTTGTATTCCTGCTTTTTCCTTTACATTCTTAATTCTTAAGTTATAGATACTCTTATCATCTTCTAGCCTTTGTATTGCTACTGCTTGTTTCCTTGTTATTTTTAAGAAGTTTTTCATTTTATGCTCCCACATTATAAATCTGTCCTCCAGTTCAGATAATTTATCCTTAGTTTCTTTCAAGCTGTTATGCCAACTTTCAATAGAGTTTTTAGTTTCCTGGTAATCTCTTTGAACCTGCTTCATGTATTCTATGTTTTCTCTATTTTCTCCATCAAACAATTCTTCCCTTTTTTCTGATCTTCCATTCCATCTGTTTTTTCTTGGGTGGTGCTTAGCATTTCTCTGACTATTCTACTTATATCTTGCTTTATTTCATTAAATACTTCACTTTTGATCTTGTCTATGAGGCTCCAGAGATATCGCTTTATGTCTATTGGTGCCGTGCCTTATATTGCATGTTTTCTGTTATCATTCTCCTTTCCATTTACCTATCCTGGATCAGTGTTCTCAGGACAGGGGACTGACGACCCTTTCTTATTGCTCCCTCTTCTCATACTTTTTGTTCCTTACATACAAGTGTGCATAGGAGGCCCAGATTCTTTCTTTGTTGGTTACAGTTTTTTTGAAAATCGCTGGCTAGGTTTTCCCACCCACTGCAGTGTACTAGGGAGTATACTAGGGAGACAGAGACCTGGATAGCCTATGCTGGACCCGCCTCTGCAGGTCAGTCAGCCTGATGAAGGCTTCAATGCATTAGGGTACACTGCCAGGTGCAGGGACCTGGTATGGGCTAGACCACCTGGTCTTAGTCAGTGGCATCACCCAGGTGACGCACTCCCCACCAAACCTGCTTGAGAGGGGAATATGTGACTGAAGTCACTGCAGTGTCCTGTTCTGGCTAGTCTGCCCTGTCCCAGAATGTCCTCTGTTGGAGCCTCCTACTCTATGGAAGGGTCCCCATTTCTCTCATTCACTGTAGGTTAATGTAGAGCTCCCCGCCAGCTCTGTTCTCAATTGGATTTGCTGATTCTCGCTCTCAGAACTTTTGCATCTCTATCCGTGCTGTGCCAATTCAAACACAGCAGCAGTGGCAGGAAATTCAAGTCATGGTTTCCAGAGGTGGGGGTTTCAGCCTCAGCACTGAGACTTTAGCTGTTCCAGTTGTAGCACCAGGATTGCATTTCCAGTTGATTTCTGGGTCAGCAGGGTATATCTGCCCGTGCTTAGGACTCCCCACACGGTGCCATTCCTGGAATCTAAGCTGGCTATCTCACAGAGCCTCCAGAGCTGCTGTTATCTATCTGCCATGTTCTCCCAGAAGTCCTAAATAAAAATTTGATGTGTAAATTTTCTTAGTTTCCCAGCAGAGGGTTTCAGCTGGTTTCTGACTTACTGTGTCAGGAACTTGATCTGTGGTTAGATGTTTATCTGGTGCATGTAATGGTCTAGGAGAGTTAGAGTGCTTAGCTCCCATCATTTTGCTAAAATCAATCCTACCTGTTACACCCAGTTATTTGAAACTTTATCATTCTTTTTCTTTTGATTAAATACTTTCAAGAATTAAAAATCCAACTGACATAAACTATCTAAAACCAAATATACTACATCAGAAAACAGTCCTTTTAAAATGGTAGAGGACTATCTGAAAATAAAAAAGTCTGGGTGGAAATTTATGAAGGTTAAGAGAATAAATGAATATTTATGGTAATTGAGACTAATCTAACAAATGATAAATTATGTGTGTCAATGAAAAGTTTTAACCTATAGTTTAGAAACCATGTGAATACACACACACACACACACACACACACACACACACACAAGCACAAATAATTCCATATGCATCCAAGTCAATACTATGTATTGAAATTATACTCTGAAACACAGTAAGTCTCTCTAGATAATGAAAAACATATATTACATACCAATTGTATATTTTCAATTCTTCAAATTACATATTAAGTTCTTTTAGATGCTTTCCTGCCATTTGTTCTTCACCTACCCATAAAAGCCTCAGCATAAATGCTTAAAAAACTACATTTGAAATGTCATTGGTGTTGTATTTTATGTAAATTTAAAAGTATTTTTCTGTTTGGGACTCATTTCATTTGATATAACTTTTCTTTATTACTTTAACTTCAATTATTTATTTATTTTATTAATTTTTTTATTCTGGTACTGGGGATCAAATTCACAACCTTGTGCTTGCCAGGCAGGTGCTTATGTTGCTGAGCTAGCCCCTAATTTTTTATATTATACATTTAAAAATACTAATATAGTATAAAATTAAAGAAAAATAATGGATCAGTATAAATTATTATAGCTTCCTTTTCTTTGATAATTATGGGCTGAATACTTAGTTATATTTTGTACTCAACTATGCACAACCATATGCAATGCAATATTAAGCTAAAAGGTAGCTGAATTTGAATAATGATAAAATTGGAGTACATCTATTTCCTTATTATTTAGGTCAATGACTTAAGTATATGCAAATGTATAATGATAATACAGAGAAATTTAACAAATAAATGTTGCTTCTTTATGCTGTTAATGATGAAAATGCATATACTTTTCTCCTTAGTCAAAAATGTGAGCAAAACAAAAAATACAGTAATGTTTTTCAGCAGGGGTCTTCAGACAGACAATGACCATTCATAAAAAAAATTTAATGGAAATTTTAAATATGTATTTGCACAGGAGGTCACTTTTTTGGATTTGCCATTATTTGAGGACTATTTTAAATCTCAGGAAACATCCTAGCTTTCCTATGATGAGGACAAAATTGTTCACTGCATTTCACATTACTCAGTAAGACAGAAGATTTAGGGAAACAAAGGGTAACTAGTTTCCATCTAAAACATTTTAGAGAAAATAGTGGCTTCATTTTTCTTTAAAATTTATTTTGAGTATCTACCTGTATTGTCACCTTCTGAACAATAATAAAATTGAATCAATTTATCTCCATTGCAGTTACCTTTGAGGTCAGTGGAGCTAAACCTTAGACTTAATAGTGTGAATAAATAAATACAGGTTCTATCTTAAGTTACAATGCTATTTTGGTACTTCTGTCAATTTTACCAACCATAGAAAAAAAAGAGAGAAAAGGACCTTTTCAAGGGTCACCACCAGTTAAGCAACGTTTCCTTAGTGCTATTTTTCTGCCATCTATTATGTTCACCTTAAGCAGCTATTGCTAAGCCCCCCAGTGTTCCCACCCTGTTGGAAATTGCTACTGTTGAAAAAGAATGAGAAGTCAGAGATTTAAAATGATTTCCTGGTGCTTAAGGCTGATCTCCAGTATTGCTTTGGGTTCTTGTTGTTCTATTTCCCAATGAAGATATTTAGTACCAAAGGAGCTAATGCTTTCAAGTAATTTAGAAAGATTGCTAACAAGATTAAACCTGGAGTGGATGACAAAAATCATCATGCATAGAAATAAAATCAATTGCAAACTGTGCTGAGGGTAACAGGTAAACCAAAATTGTTGCTTTCTACACTATGACTAAATCTCTTTCAGGAATGTTTTTGCTGGTAAAATTCAAGCCAATGAATGCTTAACACCACGATGACTTTTCTGCAGGTTGCTGTTTCTGCACATTCTGAATCCAGTTGTATAGTTAGCTACTGTTTTTATCACCTTTTTTCTTTCAGTGTTAAGGGTCAAAAGCAAATACTGTACCACTGAGCAACACCTCCAACCCTATCTGTTCTTTAATGGTAATTTCCCCACTTAGAAATCCTCTTACACAAGAATGTTGTAGAAGAGACCCCACTTTCTTATTCATTGATACTACTCCAATAATTTTGTTTTATATCATCAAAATTTTCTTTCCTGGATCATTCCTATAATCATTTAAATGTAGCAGTATTTAACATATGTAGAAAACAATTTTCTTGGTCATAAATATATCTTTTCTACTACTCCATTTCACAGTTCATCCTTATGACAAAACCCTCAAAAAATAATCATTATTCACTGTCCCTAATTCCTTTATTGCCAAAACGGAATGAACTACAGTAGCCTTTCCTCTAATCCATTGAAATTAATATGATCAAGGACCTCCACATTGTTAAATATAATAGTTAAGGTTCTGTTATCATTATACTGAAAATTTTATTAATTACAATTTTTTTCCTTGGAACATAATCCAAAGTTTCTTCAGCTAACTGGTCTCTTGTTTAGCCCATTCTTTACTAGTTCCTAATCTTAATTCTGAAATTTAAACTTCAGAAATATTTAGGACTCAGTCCTTTTGGTCTTCTCATTTTTTTGATCTACATTCCATTATTGACCCCCATAAATTTAAATAATGTCTATATGCTGATAAGTTAAGGTCTTTTCATAACTTTATAACTCTTTTCAGTGTTGAACAATATTCCATTTCCTGAATTCGCCATAGTTTACTTATTTATCTTTGAAGGACATAAATTTTAAGATGCTTTGAATAAGGGGCCAGAGATTTAGCCCAGAGCCATAAGCACCTTCCTGGCAAGCACAAGGTCGTGATTTCTATCCCAGGTACAAAAAAAAAAAAAAAAAAAAAAAAAAAAAAGATATTTTGAATGATTGCTAAGTACAATTTCTGGTTTTACAGTAAGAGTATGGTTTGTTTTGTGAGAAATATTGAAATGGTGGCTGTAATTTTTTTACATTCTCATCAATAACAGAGTTATTGACAGATCATAACTTTACCACTATTTAATATTAGCAGTGTTCTGATTTTGGACATTCTAGTGGATATGTATTGGTGCTGCTTAGTGTGATTTTAATTTGTATTTCTCTAATAAGGATGAAGAACATTTGTCCATATGTTTATTTTCTGTTAATATTCATTTTTAAAATCCTGTTATTTATATTGTTACTGAGTTTTACGAGTTTTTTTTTTTGTATATTTTGAATGTCATTTCTCAGATATATGTTCTGCAAACATTTTTTCCTACACTGTGGGTTACCTTTTCATTCCCTGATGGTATCTTTCACAAAGAAGGAAGTTATAATGAAACCCAATTTATGTATTTTTTTCAAGAACTGTGGCATTGATATCATCCCTAAAATCTGAAGACCTGTTCTGTTATCTTCTGAATGTTTCATAGTTTTGTACTTGTCCCTATAGTTTGATTTAATTTTGTATAGATTTTTATCCAGATTAACTTTTCATATTGCACATTGATTTTCAATTGTATAAACATCACATGTTGAAAAGACTTATCTTTGTTCCAGAGGTTCTAGTTCACTTTTCTCTTTCATCAAAGATTAATTCACTTATTTATGTGGATCAATTTCTGACCTCTGCACTCTGTTCCCTTGACCTGTCTATTATTTCACTGAAAGCACAATGTGTTCTTTATTATGGTTTTAGAATAAGGCTTGAAGTTGGGTATTATCAGTCCCCAAACTCTGTTTTATTTCAATATTCTGTTGATGATTCTGCATCTTTTGTTTCTCAATATAAAATTAAAAATCAATTTGTCAACCTTCATAAAATCACTTGCTGTGATTTTGTTTGGAATTGCACTGACTTTATCTGATAGACTAATTAATGGTCAACTTGAGTGAGAACACCCAGCTGCACTGAGTCAGCATGGCTCTGGGAGCGGGCAACACACCTGAAGACTGTTGACAGAAAAGCATAAATGGAGAAGGGGAGGGGACGATTGCATGCTGTTGATTTTCCTGAAGAAGCCTCTTTTCAATGACTTTTCTTCAAAGGGGGTTTGCTGTCTTCCTTCAGGAGAGCTTCCATCCTTATGTTCATTTTGGACATTGTCTCCTGGCTCCAGTGCAGCTCCCCCAGCCTTCTGGCACAAGTCCTTCACCCTGCTGGCACAAACTTTCTAGCCTCCACAACCAGCCCTCGGGCCTTTCTAGTGCAGATCCTTAATATGCACTTGCGTAGGACATAACTGTGGGCTCCAAGCCCTTAACTGGATCCTTTCAGTCTTTTTTCTGGGTGGATCATGGAGAAATTTTTTTCAGTTCTATTTTCGTTCCTAGAGCACTCCTCCTGCTTCTACATCTGATTCCAGCAAGCAATGACTAATACATCATATTAACATGTTGGGAGAAAATGATAGTTTGGTAATATTGAGTCTCTTGCTTCATGGACATGGGCCATATTATTGGTCAGCCTTTAGTTGCTGGGACACAATACTGACAGCCACAACTCAAAGGAGGAAAGGCTTAATTCAGCTCACAGTTTCAGGAGGTTCAGTCTATGGTGGCTTCCAAAGTGGTAACATCATGGCAGAAGGATGTGTGTAGTGAAGCTGCTTATTTCATAGATGAGAACCAGAGCACAATCACAATTTTAACTACAGTGGACTTGTAAGCATATTCTGTGTCATTTCTTATATTTGTAACCCATTTTCTCTTTTTTCTTTGTCTTCACTAGAGTTTTTCAATTGATTTTTTTCAAATAAATAGTTTTTGTTTTCCTTGATTTTCTTGTACTTAATTCCACTTATTTCTTTCTTATTTAGTTTTATGTTGCTCTTCCTGTTCTAGTATCAAAGAATAGGTTATTGATGATATGTAGCATCAGTAGTGTAAGTTTATGATCATAGAATTCGGTAGTACAAATTTATCTGTAAGTGCTACTTTTGCTGCTTCCCCAAAACTGTAATAAGCTATAATTTCATTTTCATTGAATTACAAATATTTCTTAGCTTACTTTGGGATTTCTTCTTTGATATATGTATTATAGAGGTATGTTATCTAATTTCCAATTTAAAAAATTTTTCCAACTATGCTGACTCATAATTTGCAGAGGTTTTGGGGCCTGGCTCCAAGGCAGGGTGGCACGGCAGAAAAGGTGACAAAGCAGACATAAAGTAGAAAGCAGCAGGTCTCCCTTTTGCTTTATCCCATGCAAACTGCAAACCCGAGGGTAGTTCTACCCACCCCAAGGATGGCCTTCTCATTATCTGCACACAGAATCTATAAACAAATTAGTGGAGTAAGACAGGGCCATATATTTTAAATTGCAGGCTCATCCTAGATCCAGCCACTTCTCAAATGCAACACCTATGATCACATGAAGACTGGGGGCAGGAGACATCATCTAGATATAAGCCATAAGAGGGAAGTAATGGAACCTTGTGGAGATGGGGACTTGGAGGAAATTAGGTCATGGAGAACATACCATTGAAGGAAACACTAGGAACTCAATCTTTTATTATCACTTCCTTTGGCTTCTGGCAGCCAAAAGATGGGCAATTTCCTCTGTCATGTGCTCCGACCATGATCTAATACTTTGCCATGGATAAAAAGCAATAGGGGCGATCAGTCATAAATTAAAACCTCTGAAACCGTGAACCAAGGTAAATCTTTTCTCCTTCAATACTATTTTAACTCTGTTATTTTGCCATCGTGAAGCAGAGCTAAAATATACACCTAGATGCAGTTTGGGATATTTATCATTTTGTGTAATCCAAGCTTCTTGGACCCATGGTTTGGTGTCTATCATTGGTTAGGGGAAATTACCAGTTGTTACTGCTTCAAGTATTTCTTATATTACTTTCTATCTTTGTTCTCCACATATTCCCATTACATATATAACATTTTGAGTCCTCCCACAGTTTAGGATTTTTTATTCTATTTTATTTTATTTTTATTTATTTTTATTTTTTCTTTGCTTTTTTGCTTAGGAGTTCTATTGAGATATTCTCAAGTTTAGAGTGGCTTTTTTAAACCATATTTTTAATTAAGTCTTTGAATTTCCATTTCTTTGCTTCTATTTCCCATCTTTTCTGATTTACTTTTATTTACTAGATCTCATAATATACTCATCACTGTTGAATAAAATTTTTAATTTTAAACTGTTCATTTGATATTTCCAACATCCTGCCCTACCTTAGTCTTAACACTTGCTGTACTTCTTCAAATATTTTCTGTTTCTTCCCATATTCTTTGTAATTTTTTATATAACTTGATGATGTTTACTTCAAACAACATTCTGTTATAAATAGGTCTTTGGTAATGTGTTGGTAAAATTTAGTGGAAAGAAAGGTGTTCATAGTCCTATGATTAAGCTGTGGCCTTTTAATGAATTTGTGCTTCCAAACTGTTCACTATACAAATGACTGTAAATTTTTAACTGCATCAGATGGGGCAGAATGGCTAAACTAGGTTGGAGTTTGACATTTTCCTTCTACGTGGAGATCTAGAAGTGACTAGAGTTGATTATTTCTCTTTTGTCCCTTGGAGAGTTAGACTCACATAGACTTGTACTTTTACATTTTCCAAGGCCATTAGGGTCTAATAACAATACCCAAACCAATCAAAATCTGGTTAAATGATTTCTCCCCAGGGCAGCATGTTAAGAAGAATACAGTCTTTCTTCTGGACATATTTTATGATCATTTATTATGTCCCCAATATCCAGGACAATGAGTGTACTTTTCTTTATTTTTACCATTTGAACGTGGTAGATTTCTAAGAGATAAGACTTACAAAACTTTGAGGGCTGAATATGGTCACTAGATCTTTCTAAAAGCTTTTATTCTATGAGTGTCCCAGCCTCCTGCAAATTTTCGGTGCAGTTTAGGTTTTCTAATGCCAGCAGTGTTTTCCATAGAAAACTCTACTCTTGTGCTGTTAATCTATGTAGGCATTTCTGTAACTGAGACTTGGAAGGAGTAATTTTGCATTGTTACTTCATTTCTATTATAAATCTAAAGAAGTGTTGGCTTTTCATTTTTTTTTCAGCCTTTTATGTATAGTTAGGATAAAGCGATTTCTAAATTCCTTTTGTTGTGAAGTGATCAATTCTATAAAAATTTAGACTTTTTACTGAGACATCCTCAAATTCATAAACTTGTTCTTAGCCATGCTAAATAGACACTTTTCATTTTTAATACTGTGTTTTCAGTCACACATGAAAGATAATTGAGAGGTCCAAATATTTTATAGACTGATAAATGATTTATTTAATAGAACTGCATAGATTCAAACACTTTTAATAGTTTAATGTGACATTTGAAACTGAGTAGTGTGGATTGGGCTGAATTTTTAGTTATTTTGCCAAAGTTTAATCTCAGTTCATGTACTTCATAGTTGTGGTATCATGGGCAAGTTACTCAACTTCTCTTCATTCAGTATCCTCTTCTTTTAGGCAAGGGTAATAAATAGTAAGTCATTTATATTCTTTATAAATGACATTTAGCATTTAATCTTACAAACATCACTATAATATAAAGTTTGAATCCTATTATAGAAACAAGTCATAAATGCTTATTATTTTGACTTTGTATTTGTTTGGCATTTCTTTTCCTTCTCCTTGGCTCTCTCCTGATGTAAGTCCTGTTTGTTAGATGTACTCTAACATAAGAGGGAAGTCTCTAGATTGTGAGTGCAGTGAACATGAAGAATAGCAGGGGACAAATTGGACTATCAGGTTATACATAGGCCAGGGTCTGTATTTCCTGGATTACTTAGTAAGAACAAGCTTAGATATACTGATAGTCAACTGCAATTTAGACAACTGAAATATGTTACTAGGTAAACATGGCTATCAGAATTCTTTCCTATTTGTGAATATTTTCCATTTGATGTAATACTTCAGGCCCTTCTAACAACTGTGAACATGGAGTTGATTTATAAAGATGTTTGAAATTAAGTTTTAATACTAATTATGAATTAATATGATGAGCAGAGTCAATCAGAAAGAGCTATTTAAAAGTAACAATAAAACTTGTATTATAATATGCCTTAGAAGCATACTTTTAAGAGTATTATCTTGAGTCTTGAAAATAAAATACAATTTTTAACTTTGTATTACTATATATTTGCTATATATAGTGATTTTATTCACCTTGGGGGATTGATACCTATACATGTCACATCTTGACCATGTTTACTTCCCCTTTTTTCCTCCTACCTAAGATTGCCTTCCCATGTCAATAAATTCTATCTCTGTCCCTTAGCATGGATTTTTAAAACGTTGCTCTTACTCTTCAGATTTCTTCATTTTCTGATGGTGAAGTGAATGGGAACTGTAGCTTTGCTTCCAAAAAAATAGAAATTAAGAATTTCACTATAAGGAATATAATGAATTATGTCCACATTCATGATCACATTGACTTTCAACATAACTTTTTGGGTTTTTTTTTTTTTTTTTTTTTTTTTTTTTTTATCTTTTACCTTTTCATCGGTACCGGGGATCGAACTCACGACTGCCTGCTTTCAAGGCAGGCGCTTATGCCACTGAGCTAAATCCCCAGCCCCTCAACATAACTTTTTGTCTTAAAATTGTTTAGAAACGATTTGCTTTGGTTTTAGTATGGTATATTCCCTAAAGTTTCACATACTGAAAGATTGGTCTTTAGAGATGCTAGTTTTAAGACAGTGGAAACTTTACAACTTAGGGCCTGGTAGAAGGTAATTTGATTATGGGGGCTTCACTCTCATCAATGAATTAGTGCTATCTCATGAGAGTGGGTCAAGTCTCATAGGACTGTATCCATTCCCATGAGGATGGGTTTATGTAAAGTAAAGGAACTTCATGATCTTAGCTCATTTTGCTCTCAACCATTTCCCTTTCTACTTCTCTATAGTGTTGTCACACAGACAGCATTTCTATTCCAGGTCACTGACACCATACTGCATAAAACCTCCCTCTATCAGAATTATAGGTCAACTAAGCATCTTTCCTTAACAAGAGTCTCAAGTACATTGTTATAAAAACATGAAATGCACTAGGAAGGGAATTTGCACAAAGAAGTGAGGTATGGCTATAACAAGACCTGAAAATATAAAAGCATATTAGGAACTGAGTAATGGGTAAAGGTTGAAAGAGTTTGGAGGCCTAAGCTACAGAAAAGCCTACATTACATAAGCAAAGCATTACAGAAAATTTTGATGAGGGCTTAGAAGACAGGGAGTCCCGGAAGAGGTTAGAACTTTTTAGAGATTAGCTAAGTGGCTGTGATCAGGATGCTGATAATAATGTGGACACTACTGGCTTTGCTGATGAGGCTTAAGAGAGAAATGACAGTTGTTCTTTTGGAAAATGGAGCATAGTTAACTTTATCACATGAGTGCAAAGAACTTAAAAGCATTCTGTCCATGGCCTAGACTAGAGTTTTATCAGTAGGCCAAACTAAAAGAAAAGAAAAGAAAAACTACCAGGAGAAATTACAAAATAGCAAAAGATTTAGGCTGTTCCTTGGCAACTTCAATTATTTTTGTTCACAAATTAATTAATTAATTAATTAATGGTTTAGCACATAGTTTACAATTAAAAGATAAAAATAAAAATTGGAAAATTTACAGCTCGATCATGAAAAAATCAAAGGAAAAAAATTTTTCATGTAAGGGTAAGGCCCAGTGAATGCTTGTAAAGTACGTCAATACTGGTAAAATAGAACTTGGTGCTATGCACCAAGACAATAAGAAAGAAGGCCCAAAACCATCTCAGAAATTTGTGACATTGTCTTTCTTATCAGAGGCCCATTGGGCTTGATGATAAGAATGAATTTGGGAAACTGGTCTGGCATCCTCACTATGGACCCAATATCCAAGGGGCTTCTGCATTCAACTGCCTGCTTTCCAGCCAAGTGACCCACAGAAATTTCATATGGGCTCAAGTCCAGGCACAGTTTGTGCCACTGATTGAAAGGAAGAAACTTGTAACGTCTATTTGGTGTTAATTCTTCTACCTGGAAAAACGCAAGAACTATAGGGTAATGGTGGCTTCCACTGAGACATCAAAAGAAAATCTAGAGACTTTCCAGGGATATGGACCCATCACAGAAGAGTTTCTACCAGGACAATGTCAATGGAGGGAAGGAAATAGACCACCATCAGCATGTAACAACATCACTGGAAATCCACAGGCACCCACTTCCAACACCACCAAGCCAAGTGCTTTAAACGCAGCAAAGTCATGAGACTGGAATAACCCAAGATCCTGGGGAACCTCCTCTGCTCGTCTACAGAGGAGGCCAGACTTAGAGTTTTAAGAATTAAAGTTTTTCCTGATGAGTTGTGGCCTTGATTGGATCCTGTGAGCCTTTCTCCTTCTTTGATTATCCCTTTTGGATTAGAAATGTTATTCCTGTACTTGTTCCACCATTGTATCTTGGAAGTATATAACTTGATTTTGAATTTTTCAGATTCATAAATGGAAATAAATTGCATTCAGTGTTACATGGGGCTTTGAACTTATGAGATGGTGCTGGAATGATTTAAGACTTCAGGAATATTTGGGTAGCATAAATGCAGTTTGTGTTGAATGAACAAAATAAACATTGAGAATCAGGAGCAGAATGCTATGGTTGCGTATGGTCTGTTTCTCATCTTCCACATGCCAGAAGTTTGGTCCCCAGTGTGGTGATATTAAGGTGGTGAAACCTTTAAGATGTGGGGCATAGTGGAAGATAATTCAATCACTGGGCTTCACCCTTCTGGGTATATTAATGCCCTCTGTTGAGACTGGATCAAGTCTTGTGAATTTAGTTACTGGAGTAATGAATTATTAAGAGTAAACTTGAATCTTTTCTTCTCTCTATATTTCTCACTACTATCTTATTTTAATCATTTTTATGTCGTTTGCCCAAGTTTCCTCATCAAAATTGCAGAGGTGGCAGTGTTATCCACTTGAAAATCTAGGACTATAACCTAAATGGGCATCTTTGCCTTATAAAGTAACTGGTCTTAGGTATTTTGCTTTAGTAATAGAAAATGAACTCAGACATACCTACATTAAATAAAATGTAACTATTTGTCTTAAATTTCACTAATTAGAATTCAGCCCAGAATTAACTGTAAAGGAATATTATCTACTTTTAAATCCTGAAAAATGCTTTCTAATCATACTCTCAAAATTCTACCTTCTATTACAATGGAACAATATAGATCCCTGAACACCATATTATTCAAATTCTGCGAAATACATATAATCTGATTCTGTACCATGTTATTTATCAATTTCATTGTGTTGAAGACTGATTTTATATGAAAATTGTCAAATTGTCAAATTGTTGACATACTTTATTATATATGTATGCACATATATATATGGAATTTGTGTATATAAACAAAATGGAAAAATATATCTTCTTGCTTATTATTACTAAATCTGTGGTGTATTTTGTCTAACACTTTTAGTGAAATATCTGTAATGAAATATTTCCATTACAATACTTTAAATTTTTTTACTTCTTTATCACTTGTTTTGTAATTTACAAATATATATATATATATATATATATACTATCTTGAATATTTTATTAATTCTATCAACAAAGAACACTTCTGTTATCCTTATTATTAGAAATTCATATCCCTTTATAAATGAGAAAGAGGTTATAGATTTTTGTAAGCTTTCAAAGACAAATATATTAATATCATTTCTGAAGATAACTCCAATCCTCAATCCTGTAATGTTTTCAGTGAAATAGATTACATTCCCTTCCCAGTTGACTCCAAATATACTTACCTGATCAAGAAACACTCATTGATCTGAGTATTTTATTTTGTCAATGTCTTATCATTATACTTTAATTAAATGATAGCACCAGCTAATATATCAGTAATGATATTAAGGAGACTCTACATAAAAATGAATAATAGTAGAACCATACCTGAATTGTTATCTAAAGCACAGAATGTCTAAAGAAATATGTTATAGAAAAGTAAAGATTTATTTCAGTAAATACTCTTCTAAAGTAAATGAATACAAAGTAAGACCTTGGAAGGTGAATTCTTTCAGTTTAATGTTGCCAATTCTATCTGAAATACTTATGTATAATATCAAACTGATATCACTTTTAGATAATCTTTTCTCCTTTTGATGAATATCTAAGATGTTACTCTGAAATTTTTGCTGTGTTTAAGTGCGAGTCATTGAAAATTTAATTTATTAGATATTCGACTTTTGTTTACTTCTCTCCTTTTTAATAGTTTTCAATATTAACTGATAAATGTGGGAACACCATTGGGTTATAAAAACAAATCCCATACTTTGCTGTTATTAGTTTGCACTTTAGCATAATATTAGCTGACTGCACATCTCAGTAGTGCCTTTAGGGTATCCAGGAAGTAATCTTTGTGCTTATCCACTTGGTATGACAAGCAATAAGATGTGTTCATATAAGCAAAAATGTCAAACAAGATGTTTACCCACATAATGCTCCATCTAACAGCATTTGCATATGTTTTCCTGTGTAACACAGGCATTAAAATATACCCACACCGCTCTTCTGTTATATAAAAATGTATTTTACCATAATGGAGTGTGGGTATGTCTCAGAATAGTTGCACCTGGGAAAAGCAAAACTCATCTGTGCATTCATCCACTTGGCAGACAAATGGCAAGTTGTGTATATGAGCTCCAAAGCAGAAAAAAATGAATTGCACCCATGAAATGCTCATTGGTAAATTTCAGTGCATTTAGGATTTGTTTTAAAGCAATTTTCTTTGATTTTTCTGGTAGAAGTAGCCCAATTCAGTACAATGGCACATACAAAACCAAATTTGCAAGTTTTGAAGGAGTTTAAAAGTAAATCATCAATTACTCATGTGTGGATGATGAAGATAATGACTTTGATACTGTTCAAAGTAGTCAAAGTTGTAATGACAGTGAAAAAGCTCAAGAATCAACTGATAAACACAAAGAATGCAGACCTCTTTGATTCAGGTGACAAAGATAACAGTAATGTGAATATACATTTGACTAGTTAAAATGGTACAAAATTATCACACAACCAAAAGAAGCAATCCAATGTTAGAACCAGGTCCAAAAACATAGTGAAGTTATTTCCAGGGGTAAAATTTATTGGATGGAATGTCCGCACTGCCCTTCAGTGTTGGAAATTGTTTTTCACAAAGTGAAACAAGTGCAAATTTTCTTAAATTAATAAATGATGAAATACAAGTAAAACATTTTGTATTTGTCAAACTCAAAAATGTATTTATTATGACACCTCACTAGTTGAACTGAAAGTATTCATGGGCATGCTGTACTTAGCAGGGCTATCCCATGGTAATCATAAGAATGTAAAAGACTTAGGGAAAAGTGATGAATGTGGTTATGATACAGAGGAGATTTGGTTTTCTTCAAAATTACCTGAGGTTTGATGACAGTAAGGGGAAAAAAAGGAACTAATAGTTTGGCTGCTCTCTGCACATTGTTGAGAGATTTGTAAGTAATTGTCAATTAATTTTCACATCTGAATAGTGATTATTGGTGAACTTCTTGCAGCATTTCCTAGTTGCTGTTGCTTCAAAGAACATATGATCAAAAAGCCCCTTCAAAAACATCATAAAAATATACTCATAGATTCAAAGATTTATTATCCTTGCAATTTCAAAATTTATCCTGGAACTCAACCACCAGCTCCTTACTCATGTAGTAATAAACCAAATGATGCTATGAACAGACTTGTTGCTCCCATCTCCCAAACTTGAAATGTGATACTCAACCAGTTTCCAATTAATGACATATTTGCTAACAGAGTACAAGTTGATCAGCATAGGAACTGTGCACCAGAAAAAAGCAGAAATTCAAAATGAAATATTGCAATTTCAAATCTTAGGAATGTAAGATACAATTTTTGGATTTCAGAAAGATAGAATATTGGCCTTGTATACGACTAAGAAAAACAAACTGGTAATGCAGATACCAACATTGCATCATGATAGAAATACTGATAGTGAAACCATAACAAAATGGAAGCTTCAAATGGTAACTTTCTATGACAATACCAAAGACAGAGTACTCTTGTTGTGTTATGCAGCAAGTGTGATATTACTGGGAGCACAAAATGTTGATCAAAGGTGGGTTGTATTCTACTCAGTGCTAAAATTGTGTCACATGGTTTAATGGTTTACAAAGAAAATAGCAAGTGCAGTATAAGACGGAGAAATTTTCTTAGAGGACTGAGACTGGAACCCATAAGAAAGCATTTCCATCAGAGGAAAAAAATGGTTCTTCCCAGGGACTTATGCAAAACAAACAAACAAACAAACAAACAAAAACACTGTAGGGCACGTTAATGTGCTTATACCTGAACAGGCCCACTACCAAAACCTAATGCAACAATGAGAAAACCAAAACGGTGTCAAATGTGACATAAAATAAAAGGACAGGAGAACAAGCATATATACAATCTGTGTAAGAAATGCTTGTGTACAGAACATGCAGTTTTCATATGCGAAGACTACCTAGAGTATGACAGTTCTGTGATAGGCTGTTGTTTATGTTTATACTGTAGCTCATATAGGTTTTTATTTCTAGTATTATATTTTAAGTTTTGTAAACGAACAGCTGAAGTAAAAATGTTATCTATGCTATGCATTCTAATTTTATTGATACCTTATTTTCCTGCTAAGTGCACACTGTGCAGTAGAATAGAAGCTCCTGACAGAAAAAGGAAGACAAGAGAAATGACAGAATGGTTTGCCACACAGGAAAGTAAGGACATGTGCTGTCAGTGTAAATGCTCATTGAAGAAAACATTACTTCTGTGGCAGATTTCTATTTTTATTTGTATTAGGTTTCACAAGTGTTTATTTGTGAAGTTATCTTTTAGGTTTTTTGTTGTTGTTGTTGTTGGTATTGGGGATTGATCTCACGACCGCCTGCTTGCAAGGCAGGTACTTATGCCTCTGAGCTAAATCCCCAGCCCTATCTTTAAGATTTTTAAGTTTGTACACAGTTGATAAGAAAATATTGATGTCTGTTCCAAATGCACAATACAAGCTAATGATTTAAAACTTTAATTTATTGAATTTTATGTTCTGATTTACTATACCTTGTAAAATATAATATGAGCCTCTTAACAAACAGCAAGACCAGCAAGGTGTCAAGTATGTTCTACAAAAAGGAAAGGAAATAAAACACAGATGCTGTCAGTGTAAGAGATATTCTTTACGGAACATGCTGCTAGCATATGTAAAGACTGCCTTAAGTGTCACAACTGAAGTAAAGATTTCTCTTTTGTAAAGTTCTATTGTTATTTTCATGGTAGTTCATATAGAAATTTATTTCTGTTGTTATGTTTTAGACATTTGTACTCCTCAAAACAGTCAATATTGAAAATTTTAATTGTTTTTTATACTCAATAAATATGTAAAATATGTAAAATGTAAAGTCTAAAAAATGTAAAATTCATATTACCAATCCACAAAAATGTGCCTACAGGCCAAAATTGTTGTTATTCTCCTTAAAATGAAAAAAATTACCAAGATATTTTCCTTATAAACTCTTTTATTTTTCAGAAATATTTGAACTTGCTTTTCACGTAACCATGGAAGCTCATTTCAAAAAACTAAGCATTTTAGGAAAACAAAAGAAGCTCAAGAATGTTTTTTAAGTTTCTTTAGCAAACAAAAGTTGTTGGAAGAATTACTATTTTTGTCATATTCCAAACTGGTGTAGTAGCTTACTTGAAGACCCTCAAATTAGGATCATTTCTCCATCAAGTGTGATAAAACTTCGGGATCTGTTGCTTTATCCCTTTACCCGGTTTGTTATGGGTGTCTCTACTAGCATTTTTAGAAGTTGAAAATGTCAAGTTATCATGAGTTCTAATGTACCTAAGACTCTGTTATTCCACTTTTCATCACATAAAACATTTTAAGAAATTACCTCCATCATCTAGCTACAGGTTTTCCAAATGAAATTTTTCAAAAAAAGTGATCTTTTTCAAACCAAGAGTTTTATCTTTAAGCTTATCTAATTAAAATGTAAATATTGGAAAAGACTGGTTCCATGTTAAGAAGTCTAACAGTCACACTTATGTGACATTAAGAAAAAACTAGTAAATCACCTTCAAAAGAGTAGTGACAATCATATGAATTATGGTTTGCTGGTTATCTAGTAAGTATTTGCTTCTGGTATTTGCCCTAAATATATGATTTTTGTAGTTGCAAAATCTCTGCAAGACAGTTGTCTCTGCTTGACAATAAAACTGAAGCACAGAAAGGAACTAATTGATAAAGCTCACGTAGCAATAACTTCTCAAAGACTGGCTTTTATTCAAAATTTTTCTGATCATTTCCACAAAACCATACAGTTTTTGTTTCATGGTCACAAAATCTATTATTAAAGGTTAATTGTACTGTGAAAAATTTCCGAGTTAATCTTTTCTACTGTCACTGATTTTTTGCAAAAGAGAAATTATAACCCTTATCCACTTCAGTGAACATGAGTGAAGATGAAAGACAATCATACATGTAAACAATTTTGTAAGTTATAATTCACTATAATCAATTATAAATATTTTTATAGTGCTAACTATAATATTTTCAATAACACAACTTGCTCAAATGATTTCAGCAGTAAAAATAAAGAAGATCATAAATATATCCAAATCATTCAGTACTCAACTGATCAAAACATGGTATAAAACTATTAAGTATAGATCTATTTGTTGAAAACTTTTGTTATGCTTACATTTGCATTGTTATAAAACAGTTTTGCATAAAATATAACATTTTAAAGTTACAGTAAATAAGGAACACTGAAGATAAAACAAATTCCTTGATGACCAATGGATGAAACTACTCTCACTTTGATAAGTAGACCATTTTTTTCATATGGTAGAACGGAACATGGATTTAATAAGACTTTATCCATGCTTCTTTTCATCCTTTGTTTGTCTGGTTTGTTTACCCAGTCACAAACATCAATGACAACTGAAATTTACAAACAATATCTGGACCGATTCCAGGACTCAAACCGCACAGGAAATACTTCCCAGAATCAATAACTGGGACCACTTCTTATTAAAAAGTTTCTGCATGTCAAAAGAAATCTCCAGCATAGTGAAAAGAAAACCCACAAACTGGGAAAAGATTTTAGTGAACTCTCTCTCAGACAAGGGACTCTTGTCTAAAACATATAAAGAATTAAAAAAAACTCAGACACCCCAAATTCAAAGATCCAATCCAAAAATGGGCATCTGAGATGAATACGCAATTCTCAGATGAAGAAATGCAAATGGCAAATAAATACATGAAAAGATGCTCATCATCATTGGTCATTAGAGAAATGCAAATTAAAACTACACTGAGATACCATCTCACTCCGGAAAGAATGGCCAGGATCAAGAAAACCAACAACAAATGCTGGAGAGGCTGTGGGGAAAAAGGAACTCTTCTGCACTGTTGGTGGGAGTGTAGACTGGTACAGCCTTTGTGGAGATCTGTCTGGAGATTTCTCAAAAAGTTGGGATTGGAAATCCCATTTATTCCAGCTATTCCACTTCTAGGCATATTCCCAGAAGAACTGAAAGCATCATACCACAGTGATATACGTGCACCTATGTTTATAGCAGCACAATTTGTAATCGCCAGATCTTGGAAACAACTCAAGTGTCCATCAACTGAGGAATGGATAAAAAAGTTGTGGTATTTCTATACAATGGAGTATTATTCAGCTATAAAGAAGGATCACATTGAGATATTTATCAATAAATGGGCGCAGCTTGAGACCATACTCATAAGTGAAATAAATCAATCTCGCATGTGTGAATACCGAATAGTTTCCCTAATGTAAGTAATGATTCAAATATATAAAAATATGTGGTAATCATGATTCCCCATTATGTGGCCTTGAAGCCTTATAAAGTTTTCACTCAGTAATTAGAAAGGCTTTATTCTGGGCTTATTGATATGGAAATATTTGAAGCTAGAGTATATGAAATTTTATCCAAATATTTCAAGGAAAAAGACAGACACTATGGTAACTACTATTAAGTCAGGTTATATGGTGGTGAAGTACTAGGTTGCTGAAACAGTCATGCCTTGACCTCTATTGTTATATTGTTATGTCCTGTTTTATCTCAATCTCCCCCTTATTCTTTAAAAAAATATTTAGTTATTTCTTATGTTTGTCTTAATTAAGGGAAAAATTTAAAAAATTAGGATATATAATAGTAACTCTTTTTTCCTATTAACTTGTTTTGAAGTCCTGTAATACTCCCACGATCTTGTTTTGACTGATTAGACTCTGTTCCATTCTGTATGATAGTATCAAGTTTGAGGATATAGGCAACTGCTTTGAAGGCAATAAGATTCACTAAGATGCCCATTCTGGTTTGACTATTGTCTTCTTTGGAAGTCCTGTAATGTTTACAATGCCTAAGTTTTATTGGTCTTGTTCTCTACTGTTTTGTCCAACTTTATAATATCTAATGAGATAGACAATTCTTTTTAAGGAAACAAGAGACAACGTTGATAACCATTGTTGATTACCTTGTACTCTGTTCTACACCATGTGCTATGTCTATCCTTGGTTTTGACTGACAGCTTTGTTATGCCATATTTGACTGTATTCTCTCCCCCCCAAAAAAGTAATGAGAACTAAGGAGTAATAAAATCCAAAATGTGTAAATTTTGTTGTAAAAAAGAGAGGGGGAAAAAAAGAGCTCTAACGGATATAACAGCAAGTGTGTATAGGGGTGTTAAATAGCTGACCATATTAATGTTTTTGGATCATTGAACACAGCTGTTTGCAGTCTCCCTGTTTGAATGTCCACTTTGTATTCTTTGATACTGTGATTTGAGCAACTATTTTCAAGATGATAATATGTAATCTATTAACAGGTGATTTCTTACTGTTATTTTTTTTTTTTTGTAGTTCTGTATTACATGTACCCTTACACCACTTTGTTTTGTTTTGTGTTTTTCTCTTTTTCCTCTTAAATAAAAAAACATACTTTTGTGTTGATTACTTTACTCTCTTTGTTGGAACAAAATACCTGACACCCAAAGTTAAAGAAGAAAATGTTTATTTAGTTCAAAGTTTGTGGAGGTTTCAGTCCCTATTCAATTGGCCCCAAGGAGGCAGGGTGGCATGCACAGGGGCAATAGTTCAAGGTGACTGGAGACAGCAAAGCAAGAGTAAGAGTGAGGAAAGTATCTTTTCCGCCCTTATATTGTACACAGGACACACCCCTTACAAGGCACCTGTAGCACTCACAGAGTCTTTGCTTCTCTTGTTCAGGATGAGGATGTTTACAAAGTGAGGACCTGGCTACCTGGTTACCTGCTGATTCTCTAAAATAAACTTCTAAACTTCTCAAGTTGACAGAATGTATCATTCTTAACAGATTTATTGTGTTTGTTCATTTCTACCTCTTAACTCTATACATAAAAATTAGTGATACATTTTAAGCACATTATGGAGGGATTATTTGCCTCTGATTGTTACTTCTTGTCTTTCTTTCCTTTGGTAACTCTCAAAGTTGCTTTGCTTTCAATGGTTATTTAGTAAAAAGCAGAGAAAGAAAATGTGTGACACATTAGATGCATAAAGTTAAGGGTACAAGTACACACACACAGTTCCACACAAGTTGTAGTAACAGCTTTTGCTTTGATTTCTAAGTTTTCTATTTTTAAGCTTAACTTCAAAATTTTATTTTGACATCATAATCTACAGAAAAAGGCAAATATTGGCAATGTGTAAAGAGTGGGAACAGAGAGGATGAAGAATGAGAACTTGGAGCCAGAGCCAGGACTAGAGGTGGTTGTTGTGTCATTGGGAAAAAAAGATTATGAAGTGACATTGTCTACCTAGATTTCTAATCCTTCCTCCTGTCACATTTCCACAACTCCAAAGAGACTAAGGCATGGCAGGCATGCATTAATGCAACCATATTGTTACATAGTAGGCATGTTAGCTTTTGAGTGCTGTGGCCAAATATGTGGGAAAAATGATTTCCAGGACAAAAATTTATTTTGGCTCACAGGTTTAGGGGTTTCGGTCTGCGGCTGCTGAGCTTCATTGCTTTTAGGCTTGGGCAAGGCAGAAACATCATAGGAAGATGAGGGAAGCAAGCAGAGGGAAGAGCCTAGAAGCAAAATATAAAGGGGCCAAGAACCAGATACAGCCCTCAGTGTTATGACCCATGACCTACTCCTTCCAAGTAGAACACAATTTCTGTTTCTATCAGGTTTCAATAATGCCATTAAATTAGGAATTCATCAGTGTGTGAATACACGGATAAAGTTAGAGCTCTCACGATCCATCTGTCTCCAGAAACAGCAATAGAAGCCCCGCTAGTGTGCTTTCCTAACTTCCTAGGTACCACTCAACCCATGAAAGTTGACCTTCAAGATTAAAATCATAAGTAGAAACTGAAACTGTACCCTTCAATGACACTGGTTTACGCTGCCTAGTTCCTTGATCTGTTTTTCTCAAAGTTTCTGCAAGTGAATATATAAGTAATTATGTTTCTTATATTTGGTACTTTAAGCAGATTTCTTGCCACTGCTTGCATATTCCAGTGAAATAATCCAAGTTGTTTATTTATGGGAACATAATATTCAAACTATTGAAATACTTACAAACTATAGCAAAAAGAGAACTTGACTGGAACAGAGATTAAGTACAAAAGGCTGTGGCCACACATCCTGGTGAGACATAGTTTAACAGCATGTATTAAAAAAAAGTAAAATAAATAAGAGTAGATCAAGGGATATGCAAGTTGTAGCAAATCGTATAAGGATGTTGAAAGTGTGTATGAATGATCAGAAATTAAGTACAGCAAAATGCATACTAATCAATGTAGCCTTAAATGATTAATTTTTGATGTGTATGTGTCTGGAATAGAAATTCTAGAAAATCTTTTCTCTTCTTGGAGTATTTTCCTTCAACGTATTCTTTACATAATCCAATATTACTTTTCTTGTCTTTATTTTTCACCAGTATAATGATTCCTCCTGAATGTGGAACACAGATGAAAGTTGAGAAGAACACATAAAGGTTGTGAATAAATATGTAATATTTGCCAAGATTCTAAGATCTTGCTACAAAATTCCTGGTTTCTAGACAGGCAGTTATGGGCATTACTAACTCACATTTGTGCATCCTGCCAGCCTCCTACTGACTTAGAACTTATACTTTAATATATCTCCAGGTGATTCTGTAGACGCTAAAGTTTGAGAAACTGTGTCTCTAGGCATCTGGAAAATAAAGATTTTAAGCTTATGTAAGTAATTTGAACCGTAGACATAGGGTTCAAATGAAACAGATGATGTAGTTTCTGTCAGAATGCAAGGCACATTTCAACAATCACATGGTCCAATCTCTGATACGGATATGGAATCCACAGAAGCTATAACATACATTGGTATAAAAAATCAAAAGATATAAATTCTATGTTCAAATAAAATTACCTCTTAAATGGAACTGGTAACAACCTGGTTACTTTATAATTTGATTTTCCTCATCAATGTTAAATATGGCAATCCAGGGGCAGGACAAATATCAGGAGACACTGCAGTTGGCATTTGAGGAAAGTTTCCATGTCCTAAGGATTAATTTAGATTTTGTGATATGGACACCAGAAAGGAAATATGGATATTATATGTGAGAAATAAGACTAGTAATAAGGACTGTACTTTTAAACTAGGACTCACAGTAGGTGACTACCACTTAATTGTGTAGGGAAATGACTATAAATATATGCTAAAATCAGAGAAAAGAGTGATGCAGTCATAGGCCAATAAATGTGAGTATCCTCTAAAAGAGAAGAGAAAGAATGTATTCTGCTCTAGAGTTTCCAAAAGAAATCTAGTCCACAAAGACTCATTATGGATTTGTGAACTCAAAATTATAAGATAATAAATTTATGTTGCTTATGAACTACAGTTGACGTTGGGAAGTTGGTCAGGAAAAAAATGAAAGGAGGTTGCTGCTGATTCAAGAATTAAAGGATATATTTCAAACAATTATCTTACCCAACATGGTGCCATACACCTATAATTCCAAATATCAGGGAGGCTGAGGCAGGAGGAATATAAATTTGAGGTCAACCTGGGTCCTTGTATCAAAGTAAAACATAAAATGAAATTAAAACATGTTTGTACCTCATTATCACTGAAGGATGAATATTACCACACATCATCCTCTTTTTACCCATCTAACAAATTCACATTAGTTTTTCAGGTCCATTTCAGATGTCCACCTTTTATCTGAAATTCTCCTCTGTAAAGTAGGCAAAATCAGCTCTGCTATGCAATGAGCACATCTCGTTAAAATACCACCACTTTTTGTTTTCATTATCCATTTGCATGCTTAGCATTTTAACTTAAACATAAATCTTTGAGAAGGAAGATCGTGTTAAATTCTTTTGGTATTCCCATTTACAGTGTGTGTGTGAATGATCATCTAACTCACAAGAAACAATTGCTAAATTAATAAACTTTTATTTTAAAAACGTAATTCTAATCTCAGGTGGACATTGTAACTCAGTTTCTTCACTTCCCTTGTAGTATCACACGGGACATTTATTTACTATTTTTAAGGATTCTAGATCACTATATTATTTTCTTATCAGTAAATATATCAACAAATATCTCCCCAAACAGAGAAGTTTGGATGCCCACTACCTCAATTAAGGTAGCTCCTCCTTTTAGTCTCATGACACTTCCTGACATTGTAGGATGACTAAGGGTAACAGAAACAAAAGTAATCTAATTAGATTTTGGAAATATTTTAAAAGACATCCTGAACATCTGTGAATATTTGGAGATGCTCCTTAAAATATATATTTATTTATTAATTAGAAGAAATCCTGAGCTGTTACCTGTTGGCAGACAGGCAAAATGCAAGAAAGTATATGTTGTACTTTATTCTTCTTTGTTTCAATAACATTGAGAACCTCTGCAAAACACAGAACAGCTGTTACACTGCAATCTTCAGGATATTTTGGGCAAGTAGGGCAGAAGGGTGACTATTGTGTACTGTAATGACATGATAAGTGACTCACTGGAGTGCAATTATCAGCATAGTTGCCACATGTTTGGTTTATGATTAGGTTAATCAGTTCCTTAGATAATTGCACTGTTCCTTCTTCTGATAAACTTGAATAGTTTATTGTATTGCCCGGGGACCTTATTCTTAAACTTTATTACACATTGTCTCTTGGCTAAATTTTATGTTATTTTGGCTTCAAGTTATTGTTTTCTTTGGGTCCTGTTTGACCCTGTAGATAATTTGCAAACTGAAACTCCACGCAAAATTTGTACATTGTACAATTCACAAGACAACATGCATCTTTGTAAGTAGAAGTCTCTCCAGGGAGTATTCCATTTGTATTATTGTTTTTCTTTTTGTCTGTCACTTATTGTCATTGGGACACTATAGGAGACAGTGATAACTCTGCACATCAGAGGGGGCATCACATAGATAACTCATGGCACCTCTCCTTTCAAAGATGACCACAACAAAATGAATTTGAGAGCAGCCTATTAACTATGGCCTAAAGTTAGAAAGGCAATCGAGGCAAGACCTTCACAATCTATTTGCTTAATGTTCCTACTTATATTTGAAAGCAAACCTGAATTTTCTCCTTTCAAAACAAATTTGATCGTTTCACTCCCCTCCTCAGTCTTTGACAGATTTCTAGTGTTCCACTCTGAATCTTAGTTTTCTTAACATAGCATTTATGGTGAATAGATGCTAGGGCTTCCACACTTCATCTACAACAGGGAATGCTCATGTTTTATATTACTCTTTTCTCTTAAATGCAGCAGAATCTGTAAGGATGTAACTTGCTGCTACCTATGGATTACACTGAAGGTGATGCTAAGTCATTTCTACGATTATGTTAAAGTTGTTTAATAGCATCACTCAGGCACACTCTCGGTTCCCTGATGAGGTAAGTGACCGTGCATGACAAGAGAGCTGATGTGGTGAGTGTGCTCTGAGAGCTGAGTGTAGCTTCTAGTGAACAGTCAATAAAAGTAATGGCATTCAGTTCCATCCCTGCAGGAACTGACAGCACCAGCATCGCTGTGAGGCAGAAAGGGTATCCTCCCACAGTTTAGCTTGTCCATAAGAATGCAGCTGTCCAATGCTTTGATTACAGCATTTGAGATCTGAAATAGAAATTTCAGTTAACATAGTCTCAGACTCCTAAACCACTAAAGTTTAATGTAATGAATCTGTGTTGTTTGAAGGACTAAATTTCTAGTACTTTGTTACACAGCTGTAGAACGTCTGTAGGGAAAGAAAAGGTTTCTATAATGTAATTAACTTTTTAGCTTCTTCCTATAATCATGTATGTATATTAAAAACTCCTATAACACATACCATTCTTTAAATATTCATTATCCTTTTCTACAAAGTGCAGATGTCAAGTAACTCACCATTGTCTTCTCTGTAATGGAGAATAATAATACTTTGAAAAGTTTTTGTAAGTATTAAACTATGTAATGCAGAGGAGTGTCCATTACAAATTTGGAACGTTGTACATATTTGATAAATCCTAAATTCTCTTTCTTTTCAAATATCTTCCTTCTTTAAAAGATCATCTTAATTACATTTCTAGGTCATTGCTCATGCTATCTTTTCTTTCTAGAATGCCTTATACATTCATTGTGAAGCCACTCTCCACCTGCCTCATTCAACAGGAGTAACATCTCTGTGAAACACATGTCCACATCAGTCATAGTTTTACTCTCTTTCTCCCCACTTACCACTTTAAAAGTATGATAAAGGCTATAGCTGAGTTACAAACTGACATAGTTTTACTTCTAAAAGAGAAAAAAAACAGTTTTATGTAAACATTTGGTTTCTATCAAAATTCTACTTACACTATTTATGGAATGTGCTCTTTACTTCACGAGTTTACCTGGCGTCTGGCTTCATTGGTGTCCCGTGCCTGTGAAGTTCTGGGTGCAGGTTCTATTGGTGTAAAACTCTTACCTAGGATCGAACACATGACTGCATGCTTGCAGGCAGGCGCTTTATGCCACTGAGCTAAATCCCCAGCTCCTGTAGAACTCTTTAAGATGCCACCTGCCTCCTTCAGATGCAGAGGCCCCCAGTGTACATTGCTTTGTTGTGCTCATTTTGTTTTTTCACTGTTTCACAACAGTGCAGAGGGACGCCAGAGAAGGTCTGATCTATACAAGCTTTAGATTTTTAAAAAGAAATACGAAGATAGAAACCAGAAGAAGAATTGTTCACTTGGTATGGGAAGAATCTACAGTATTTTTTACTACATGATTAAAATATTCTTATTACACATACTCTTCAAAGTCCTATATGGCTCACGTTTTGTGTATACCGGGGTTTCTTCTGATTTATATGAGTGTTTTCAACTTTAGAATTGGAAAAATTGTGTTTGTTTAGTATATTGTATCTGGAATAAAATAAGGCACAAACATCAGTGGTTGAATCAAAATGTCCCATTAAATGAAAATACCAATTCCGGTTCTCTGACTCTGGTCAAAGTTCTCTTGTGTGTCTGCAGTTTATCTTTAGAATTCAATATAATTTTCACATCTAAAGTTGTCCTCTTGAATATTTTCCCATTCATCCCTCAAGAATACATGGCTGTTAATTTTTCAATACATTTCTCAAATGTAGATGGCAAAGTAATAGCTGTATTGTGGAGATCAACTTTCAGGAGAAAAAAGGGTTTCTATTTTTTTTTTTAACTCACTAACTTTTTATAATCCAATTTTATTCTCTTTTTATGATTTATCTTTTGGGACACTCTGTTGCATATTGGCTGAGTGTAGTTTGTCTCATAAATTTTGCACATGTGCCTGCACTAAATTGAGAGGCTGTCTGCAGTGACAGGCAGGAAGATGTTCGTCTGTATGTTCGGTTGTCCCCAGGGGCTCCCTGAAACAGTGCTATGAGTATGCAGCCTGTAATCTGGTTATTTATCCCTTCTTTTGTAAATGTACAAAAAAAATCAATCATAACTTTTTTATAAATGTTTAAAGGAAGCAATCTGTGCTATGCACGTGTACCTACTTGCTAAGATGAATGTAAACTTCAAACATGCATTAATAAAATTTAAATTAAAAAATTTAATGTTATCCCAGGTTTTGACTGCTGCAACTATGACTTGTCTGGTTTTATTCATATTCCAAAATATTAAAGCACTGGAAATATTTTTAAAAAGCGAAATAGTATTTATTCATAGTCTAACGAAGGAACATACAACGTACTATAAATTTCTGATTATATTATTTTCATATATGGGTGATTTGTGGTTTGAAACTCACTATCAACAAAAACTAACAAAACACTCAGGTCTTTCAGAAGCGGATGGTGCTCATTCAGGAGGAGAAGTTTCATTTTGAGCTAATTCATAGAACATTTGCCACATTTATTTACAATTAAATACTATTAGAGTTATTGTTTTCTAATTAAAAAGTACATACATTATACCAATCTCTCTATTATTTACTGAATGCTTTTTAACTAAGAAAAAATTGTTCTAAAGAATGAAATGCTAACAAAGATACTTTCCAAGTTGCAACTAAAGTGCTTTGTTGTATTTCCCAGTAGAATTGGCTTTCCTCCCGTTCTCTTTTCTCTCTGCCACACATGCTTGTCAGAGAAAATTAACAGGAGTGCCAGATTCATAATGAAAAAGTTTTGTATGTATTATCCTATTCACTGCCATGGAGAAATTAAGTTTTACAATAAAATGTTTATAAGGCTAAACTCTTGAAAAGACAGTATAAGAGAAGAATCCACAAGCCATAAATCAACAAAAAAAGACATTTCAGACAATGAAAAACTGGAAATACTCAATTGCTTTATGTCCACTGATCTATTTCCAACTGTCTTCAATATTTGGACACCTGAAAGTAAGGAATATGTTTATTTATGTGTCCCAAAAGAATAATACTAGAGCCAATGGAGAAAGAAAGATAAACTTTACTGGGTTATTCAGTTTCCCATAGGTGAGTTCCAGAAGGTATGGATAAAGATAAGTGACATCACAGAGGGGACTCAAGTGTCAGCTGAGATATGAAAGGACATAACCTTTAGAGCACCTTAAAAATTTGAGAATATATATATTAAAATGCCTTTGTGGGATTAAACCTGTGCTCTTTACCCTATGCAGCATGCTTAGGCTCTTTTTTATTGCCCATGTTGGATTTCAGCTTGCAATTTTTCTGCCTCAGCCTTCTGAGTGCTGTGATTACAGGCCTGGGCTACTATGCTGAAGACCATTAGAATTCTGGTGGAGCGGTCTCAAGTATTAAAAAACTGATCTCATTACTGAATAATTCTGCAGTGGCCTTTCTTCATGCATTAGAAATAGACATTTTAATTTTAGATTTTTCTCAGAAAATACTGCTCATTCTTACCGATAACTAGTACTACTGTAAATTAGAATGTCTGCAAAGAGAATCACTGGTGCCCGTGGGATAAGAGTACAATGTGTGTTAAGTTTGGGTCGGGATTCTGAAAGAATGTATCCTCCTCCCTGCTTCACCCTTTCTCCTGCCTCCTGGTCACCATGATATAAGCAGTTTTCCTCCCTCAGACCCTTGCACCACCATGCTGTATCTGCCTTGGATCAGGCTGAGCAGGAACCATAACTCTGAGCTAAATAAACCTCTTCTCTTTAGGATGCAGCTTTGGGCACTGTGTCTCAGCATGAGGACTGTGACTAGGACATTACACCTCAGGGATCCGATCTGGTGATTTTCTGTGTCCCATTAGATATGGTTTTTATTGGATATGTTTTGATACAAGTCTCTGTGACACATCTGGTGAAAATAATCACAGAACCCCACATAAAGAATGTAAGGCATTTTTGTTGGTTTTGACATTTGCTTGTTTTCTTGTAGGAATGTCTGTTTTCCCTGCATGTGAGGTTTTTTTTTTCACTTTCTGATCAGATATAACAAGGTGATCTTATAGAATTTTAAAATCATTGTCAATGAACTGCATCTTATAAATACAGAATAAAATTTTAATTGTACTAATCAAGGTTCTCCAGAGAAATGGGAAGTTTAGACAGTGTTTCTTTACACAGACATTTATTTAAGGAACTGGATCGTGTGACGATGGAGGACAAAAATCTTAAGCTGTGGAGAGGTTTGGCTTGTGGAAGTTCCAAGTCAGTGTTTCTCAGGTCCAGAGGCTATAGCTCATTCTTCCGCAAGAGAGGTCATTTTCCATTCTACTCCAGCGCAGTTGTGTAGGATTTACCCAGATTATTGAAAAAGGTTTATTTTATTCAGTTTCTATTGGTTTAATGGGTGCAGGATACAATGCAAAAGAAATAACCAAGCTGTTTACAGAAGTAATGGCAGAAAATTTGCCAAACATGGGGAAAAATCTGACATACAAATAAGAGAGGCATATAGAATGCCAAAGAATCATAACCAACATAAATCTACCCCGATATATAATAATTAAAATCCCAGACATACAACATAAAAACAGAATACTAAAAGCTCTTAGAGGAAAGACATAACTTACCTATCAAGGAAAGCCTATTAGGATCACAGTACACTTCTTAGCGCCAAGCTTCAGGTTAAGACTAACTTGGAGTAAAGTATTTAAAGCCCTAAAAGAAAGCAACTTTCAACCCAGACTGATGTACACAGTAAAACTGTCTTTCAAATTTAATGGAGAAACAAGGAACTTCCATGACAAATAACAACTGAAGAAATTCATATGTACCAAACCAATCCTAAAGTTTTGAAAGACATACTAGAAAGAGATAAAATGGCCACAATCTCCAGAACAACAACAGAAAGAAAACACCTAGCTAGACAAGAAATTAAACAAGGGAACAAAGCAGGAAACCAACAACAGGAACACAACATGGCAAAGTCAAGCAAGTACATATCATTGATATCCATAAATGTAAATGGGCTCAATTCACCTGTCAAAAGAAGCAGGCTGACAGAATGGATCAAGAAACAGAATCCCACAATATGCTATATACAAGAAACACATCTGATTCAAAAAGAAACTCATAGACTAAAAATCAAAGGAGGGAAAACAATATTCCAAGCAACAGGAACCCAGAAAAAAGCAGTGTTAGCTATTCTGTTTGCAGACAAAGGGAACTTCAAATCTAAAAGGATTAAAAGAGATAAGGAAGGCCATTACATACTTGTAGGTGGAAAACTACAAGAGGAATAACTAACAATTATAAATATATATGCACTAAATACAGGACCACTCAACTATGTAAGACAGACATTAATGGACATGAAAAACCTAATACACAAGAACACAATTTAAAACCCCACTGTCACAAGGAGATAGATCAACTAGACAAAAAGTCATCAAAGAAATAATGGAACTGAATCACAACTGTGAACTAATGGACTTAGTGGATATTTATAGAAAGTTGAACCCAACCACATCAGAATATACATTTTTGTCAGATGCACATGGGTCATTCTCCAAAATAGACCATATATAAACCCATAAAACACTATTAAGTAAATGCAAAGGGATTAAAATTATCCCGTGCATAATATCTGGTAATAGTACACTAAAATTGGAAATAGATGCAAAAACCCTGCATAGATACATGGAAATTAAATAACAATTTGATAACCAACCAGATGAAATGAAAGAAGAAATAAAACTATACCTACAATACAATGAAAATGCAGACACGACATACATTAACCTATGGGACACAATGAAAGCAGTCCTAAGAGGACTATATATAGCAATAAATAGTCACATCAAGAAAGCAGAATGAGCACAAATAAATAAACTAATGCTACATCTCAAGCTCCTAGAAAAGGAAGAGCAAGTCAAACCCAAAGGTCATAGAAGGGAGGAAATTGTAAAGATTAGAGCACAGTTTAGTGCATTGCAACCAAAAAAATAAATAAATAAAACAATACAAAGAATTAATGAAACAAAGACTTGGTTTTTTGAGAGAATAAGCAAAATTGATAAACCTCTAGCCAACCTTATCAAGAAGAAGAAAGAAAAAACTCAAATCCATGCAAAAAGGACTGAAAAGAAGCAAATTACTGCACATTCCATGGAAATTGAAAAGATCATGAACATCTACTTTGAAACTCTCTACTCCCATAGGATGGAAAATGCAGAGGAAATGGACAGATTTCTAAAAACATGAACTGTCAAAGCTCAATCAAGAATATATAATAATTTTGAATAACCCATTATCAGCTACTGAAATCGAAAACATAATTAAAAACTTACCAAAAATGAAAAGCCTAGGTCTTGTTGGATTCACAGCTGATTTCTGTAAGAAATTTAGAGACTATTTAATGCCAACACTCCTTAAACTCTTCAATGAAATTGAAAGAAAAGCACTCCTCCCCAAATCATTCTTGGAAGCAAGTATTACCATGATACCAAAACCAGAGAAAGACCCAACCAAAAAGGAGAACTATAGGCCAGTCTCACTAACAAACATTGATGCAAAGATTCTCAATAAAATACTGGCAAATAGAATGCAGCAAATCATCAAGAAGATTATACATCATGACCAAGTGGGATTTATTCCAGGAATGCAGGGATGTTCAACATATGTAAATCAATAAATGTAATACACCACATCAGCAGAGCCAAAAATAAAAATCACATGATCATCTCAATAGACACAGAAAGAATATTTGATAAAGCCCAACACTTTTTCATAATAAAAACCCTACAGAAACTTGGAATAGATGGTACGTACCTCAATCTTATAAAGGCTGTTTATGACAATCCAAGAGCCAACATTATACTAAATGGACAAAAACAGAAAGCCTTTCCTCTAAAATCAGGAACAATACAAGGATGTCCAATATCACCATTCCTATTCAATATAGTTCTAGAAATATTAGCCAGAGCAATCAGACAATAGGGAGACATAAGAGGAAGAAAAATAGGAAAAGGAGAAGTTAAATTACCATTATTTGTAGATGACATGATATTCTACAAAGAACACCCCAAAACTCCATTAAAAGCCTACTAGAGATAATAAACAAATTCAACAGCATAGCTGAATGCAAAGTCAACACTCAAAAATCAATAGCATTCCTGTACACAAACAAAAAACTCACTGAGAGAGAAATTATGAAAATATCACCTTTCACCATAGTGTCTAAACAAATCAAATTTACTTAGAAATCAACCTAACCAAGAATGTAAAAGACCTATATGCCAAAATTTATACTACTTTTAAAAAAGAGGTTGAAGAGGATATTAGAAAATGGAAGGATATTCCTTGCTCTTTGCTGGGAAGAACCAACATTGTGAAAATGGCCATACTCCCAAAACAGTTATTCAGATTTAATGCAATCCCAATCAAAATACCATTAACGTACCTCACAGATCTAGAGAAAACACTCCCAAAATTCATTTGGAAACAGAAGAGACCTAGAATAGCAAAGGCAATTCTGGGCAACAAAGACAAGGCAAGAGGCTCAATTCCTGTCTTGAAACTATACTACAAAGCCACAATGATAAAATCAACACGGTACTAGCAAAGCAATAGAATTGAGGATCAATGGAACATATTAGAAGATTGCAAACACAACTACGAAGACACTCAGCCATCTGATATTTGACAAAGGGGCTAAAAGTGTTCATTGGAAGGATAGGTTCTTTAATAAATGATGTTGGAAAAATTGGCTTTCCACATGCCTAAGACTGAAACTAGACCCATGCATTCCACCATGCACAAAAGTAAAGTCCAAATATCAAACATGTTTAGATCAAATATCTAAACATTAAAACAGAAATAGTAAATTTCCTGGAAGACAAGGTAGGTAGAAGTGTTGGAGACATAGAGGTAGGCAGAGAATTCATGAACAAAACGCACACTGCATGGGAAACACTTCAAAGTATCAACAGCTGGGATCTCATATTACTGAAAAGTTTCTTGCAATTCAAAAGAAATCAGTGACAAAGTGAAAAGAAAACCCACAGAATGGGCAAAAATTATAGCAAATAATCCCTCAGACAAAGGACTTATATCCAGAATATATAGAGAACTGAAAAACATCAAGTCCCCCAAATTAAAAGACCCTCTCCAAAAATGGTCATCGGAGATGAACACACAGTTCTCAGATGAAGATATACAAATGGCAAATAAATACATGAAGAAATGTTCACCATCACTGGTCATTCAAGAAATGAAAATGAAAACAGCATTGAGATTTTATCTCACCCATGAGAGAATGGCTGCTATCAAGAAAACAACTGATAACAAATGTTGGCGAGGATGCAGGGAAAAAGGAACACTTCTCCACTGTAGGTGGGAGTGCAGACTGGTGTAACCACTGTGGAAATCCATATGGAGATTCCTCAGGAAACTGATTGAAGTTCCATTCAATCCAGCTATTCCCCTACTGGGCATTTCCCATAAAAATTGAAAAGATCATGTCACAGTGACATATGTGCACTCATGTTCATAGCAGTACAGTTTGTGATAAATCTTGGGAACAATCAAAATGCCTGTCAACTGCAGAGTAGTTAAAAATGTATTTTTATACAATGAAATACTACTCAGCTATAAAAAGGATGATATTGAGGCCTTTATAGCTAAATGGAGGCAAATTGAAAATATCCTCATTAGTGAAATAAACAAGACTCACATTAGTAAATATTGCATTGTCTCTCTAGTGTAAAAAAATAATGAAAACTAACAGAATAATAGGATCCAAAAATTATAATAGATACTGTGAAAGTGAAAGGGAAGGAAAATGCTCTAGAGAATACAGTGGTATGTATAGTGTGTAAGACAGATGACCATATTACTGCATCTCTGTTGGAACATTGAACAGAAGGATTTGTACTGTCAATGTGTGAGTGTCTAGCCACTATTTATGCTTTGATTTTGTGACTTTGGAAACTATTTTTAAGACGACAATGAGTAATGTATCAAATAGTGATTTTCTGATGATAATTTTTTTAAATTCAGTATTGTTCTACCCTTGATTTCTGTTTTTCTATTTTCTTTATTTGAAAAAAAGAGAACAATATGCCATATAACAACCATTGTTAAATTTCTTTCATTCTGTTTTGAAAACCTTTATTATTATTGTGTTGAGTTTGCTGTTTTTGTTCATGCTTTTTGTTTTTTATGACGTTTGTCTTTTTAAAATAAAAAATTATATAACTATGATCATATGCACAATTATTTGCAAAGATCAATTTAGTATCTTTTGTAGAAAAGCCAATCATCTAAATAAATATTTTTCTCATTTAGATAAGTGAGATTGATAAACCGTATTACACAAGATCAATAAGACATGGAAATAAATATGTGAGTTTATGTGCTTAAAAATCTACTTCATAGAGAGAAATATTTGTAGTGATTATGGACATTAACACTCCACTATGCATAATTCACATTGATTTGGAAAGTTGTAAGGATTATAAACAACATTTCTTTCAAAATTAAATTTCTTAACATATCTCACAGTTAGGGCCAGGGATTTAGCTCAGTAGCATAAACACCCACCTGGCAAGCACAGGGTCATGAGTTCATTTCCTGGTACCAAATATATATATCATACTTTTATTAAATACTTAGTTGTTAAACAATTATTTTTTAAGATGGCAGTGAGTAAATTATTTAGTAATATCTCCACTATGTGGCAGAAAATAATTACAAAATATGTATTTTCATTTTCTGATGGAGTGAATGATCTTATTTTTGTAAAAATCTTAAATATCTCAGGATTTATTTCTGTGGGACACTATTAAGAAATTAAGAATTTGATATAATTTGTTAAAATAAATAAATTTAAATGCTATATTTTTCGTTTCATTCTAGATATTCATAAGAGAGCTATTCTGAGTTTGCAAATAAACATAAATTCTAGACTTGCATTTCTATTGCAGTTCAAATGTATCTAAAGTTTTGTTAATTATTGAACAATCTTGAGTACTTACCAGTAACTTTTTTTAACATTTTATTTAAAGAGAAAAACCAAACAAAACAGAACAAGAGTAGAAATAATACATAATTTCAAAAAATATATACAGCAGGACTAGTTGATAAATTACCTATTGTCCACGTAGAAATAGTTGTGCAAATCACAAAAACACTTCTGTTCAACTATACAACAAAACCTTAGTAATGTGGTTATCAGTCCTACACATTTAAACATACATGCAGTTTTTTGTTGCACTTAAACAAACATTCATTTTTAGAGGACTTTCTTTTCCTCTCTTTTTTACAATAGCAATTACACATTTTGGCTTTTGTTACTCCTACATTTCTTGTTACTCTGTACACTAGAGACACAATGTGATATTTATAAATATGATTCTTATTTATTTCACTGATGGGGATATTCTCAAATTTGTCTCCATTTACCTTTGAAGGCCTCTAGATCATCCTTTTTACAGCTGAGTAATATTCCATATGTAAAAATACATCTTTTTCATCCACTCTGCAGTTGATGGGCATCTTGATTATTTCCAAGATTTGGCTACTACAAATTGTACTTCTATGAACATGGGTGCAAACATAAATTTTTTAAGTGAAAATGTCTGTATTGTTTCAACAGGTGATATTTGATTCTATCTTCAAAACATTTTTCCTTGCCATTGTTTGTGTACCACAAGTGCAGATGTCAACAATTTTTGGCAGCTCACTCATTGACTGAAATGCAGTGCTTGGATCTGTGTGTGTCCAAAATCTTGTGTTGTAATGACCCTTCCTTGTATATTAAAGATATACAATATACATTAAAGATAATCCAAAATTAAAGAGCAGGAATATCCATGCCATTTATTTCAATTCCTTTTTATTTTAGATTCAAATGGGAGTTTTTTTATTAATACAGATGCTCAGTTTCCAAGGAGATATTCTCATTTAATTGATGAGGCAAATTTTTTGAACTATTTTCCTAAAAAAATGCCTATATGACTTTAAAGTGTAACATAACTTGCAAATTAAAATCTATACTTTCAACAAACTGTAAAGATTTTTTAGAATCTCATCTTTCAAATTAAATTAACAAATAAATTGAACATTCTGAAATCATATCCTATGAACATAAATTTAGATAAGTGTGCAAACATTATTTGCCTAGTTCACTCCACTGATACATCTTGAAATATTTAATATATACCTTCAATATATACTGAAGAAAAATATAATTAATTTTATTTATTTATTTATTTATCTTTTGTCTTTTTGAGACAGAGTCTTGCTATGCAGTTCAGGATGGACTTGAGATCACTTTATAATCCAGGCTGGTATCCAATAATCCTCCTGCCTAGGTTTCCTAAGTAGTCTTGGGATTACAGTCACATGCCACCACACTCAGCATTGAAGTTTATTTTTGTATTTATTGTTTCTATTAAATTTCATTTTAAATTGTGCAAAATTTGCAAGCTCAACAAATCGGCAAGGCAGAAAACCCATTGAACTCTGTGTAAAACTTAAGTAACCCTAAAATCAAACTCAATAAGTACCATAATTCTTTGAAAAAATTAACTATTTAAGATAGCATTAACAGAGTAAAAGTTTTGGGTATGTGGTTTTGAGTGTTGAACAAATGCTAACAGTGTGAATTGAAAGAAACTGGTAATATTGTTATGTAAGATAATTTATTCTTTATCTAAACTTGATTAACCCCATCAATATTAATTTTTCTTTTTATATTTGCTAATGTTTCACCAGAAATTACATTATTGTCTTTAGATATCTTAAGGTAATTTTGGGTAATTTTGTGTAAATTACAAGTAAAAATATATCTGTAAACAATATTTTAAATTATTAAAATTTATCAGGAATACAATAATTTTAGGATAACATTCTTATGAAGTATAAAATTAAAGCACAAAGTTTTATAAACTTCCAATAAGTAATGAAAGTTTTAAATCCCATTAATATGAAGTATATTATATATCTTCTGTTTCTTATTATACAACCATTATTTATTTTTGTTATCCAGCTTATATTACTTTTATTGCTTTCAAATTATTTAATAAACATTGTATATACTCAGGGATACTAGTTGAAAAATGATTTTATTTTGTACATAAATATTCAAACCTGTAAGTTTTGTTTTGTAAAATATATCTGAAGAGACAATGTTCTGCTGTGACTTTAGGACATATAAACTGTAGCACAACTGTGGTGTGTATTTGGAGCGTGTATCTAAACGGGATCATTTTAGTGGGAGTCCCTCTGTGTGAGTAGAGGAGCTGCAGGACTTCTCCTAAAGTGAAGAAAGAAAGGAGAGAGCCAAAGACATGTGAATGACTCTGGGTTTGATTTAGCCTTTAATTTTTTATCAAAATTATACCAAAAGTATTTATATATTTTAAATTACTACAATGTTTTTTTAAAGCACAGTATCCACACAATTTTCGCTGCCTATGTATTTGGAATGCTGTATTTAATTTTGAGATTAATTATTTTGTACTCCTAAAACATCATATGATGTTTCATTTGCTTTCAAATCTTTGGCTTGGTTAGATTTTCAAAGTTAAGAAAATTAGGGGCATTAAAACCTTGTAGTAAAGGCCATATAGCTATGTCTTAACATTTTAAGTACGAATGATTCTTAGTTTTCAAGTTAATGACTGATCCTAGTATGTGGAGGGATCAGTTTCTGGGAAAAAATTAATTTTAAACTGGTGAAATAAATACCATTGTTCCTCAATGAAATACAAATAACTCTTTCTCATAGTTCTTACAAAGCACTGATTCTGTGTGTCCAGGTAACCAAATCATCCGTTAAGTGACTTTTACCCCATGAAGTCTTTCGGTTCATCGACTAGCATAAGTGTATATAGTGACACATTTACAACCTTCTCTATATATAATAAAAGTGGTCTGGAATATGTATAACATACGTATTCTCATATGCAATATGTTAAGGTTCTTTAGAATTTTTACATAGTCCTCCCAACTGTATAATAAGCTCATATTATCATTGCTTTATGAGGGCTAAAATTAAGACACAAGTATCAAACAACAACGCAAAGTCAGTAGTAATCTTTTCATATAATAGAAGTTAAGGGCAAATGGCAACTGGAGATTGGTTTTTCCAAGCCATCTAAGTATTTCAGCAGCTTTGGTCTCACAATCCTATTGATGTATTCTCTTGAAGAGTGCTGAGTGTAATCATAAGGATATGAAATGATATAGAACAGAAGTCATACACTGAGTAACCATCTTTGACTTCTAGCCTTTGACTAAAGTGAAAACCTTTTCATATTACATATATATGAGAACCATACCTGAGAAAATAGATTATCTTAAAATAACAACAGCAAAAATTATTTGACCACAGTGAATTTCTGTTCTTCCTTTCCCTTCCCTTCTCTTCCCTTCCCTTCCCTTCCCTTCCCTTCCCTTTCCTTCCCTTCCCTTCCCTTCTCTCCCCTCCGCTCCCCTCCCCTCCGCTCCCCTCCCCTCCTTCCTTCCTTCAGTCTTCCTTTATGTCTTTTTTAGCACAGAATTTCTCTATGTAGTTCACCCCTAGCTTGAAAGTCCAAATTAGCTACAAACTCTCAAGTCTTCCAGCCTCAGCCTCCCAAATGCTGCAGTTATGATGTGCACCACCACACTCAGCCTGATTTTTTTAATATAGAAAAGTAATATTTTTATCATTTAAAATGTTTAGAATTCAAATGCGATTATATTGCTTCACTGAATTAAAGAAAAGTTTAGGAAGAAAAATGTTAAATTTCATAATAAAAAGTCACTGTGTTTTTTGGTGAAAGACCAACACTTTTATTCTTGTAGATCTGACCCTTTATTGTTTTAACGTTGCCAGACTTTTTAGGTACAATTGCCTATCTTACTTTTATTACTGAGAATAGAATGCTAACGATCATGAGTGAATTACTTCTAGAGATATTTTCTCTTATCTTTATTTCACAGCAGTGCTAAGTTCCTTATCTGCTGTCCACAAGTTTTAGTAACCTAAACGATAGTAGATCAAAGTTGTGATTCTAGATTCACTGAAACTCTTAATGATATTATGTCACAACCCTCTACCCCTTTTGCAAAAGAGGACCACTTAATCAACAGGATCTAAAGTTGTAGGAGAGAGATGTTTAGATTCTGTAGCAAATAGGCCAAAGAAAGTGACGGTGTGAACTTTTACCACTTTTCAAAGCTTATGCAGATTAAGCTAATAAACTAGACATACTGCTGTATTTAACAGTACTTCACAACTATAGTAGGTGAGCCTTACCCTATAATTACGCTAAGCTTTTACCAGACCTTTAAACATGTTTCACCGTTTTCATTATCCATTGAGTGTTCTGGGGGACAGTTATTTTATGTGGAATTATGTTAGTAACCCAAACTTCTTATAATTTTTTGGATAGTACTGTTGACAAAGCAGAGTTAATTCCAATAAGGACAAACAGGATTTTTTCTAGGTTTTGCATGATTGACTTGGCCTGTTGGATCTCTACAACATAGAGGGTCAATAACTCTGCTGCTAAAAGACAGATATTCAGTGATATTTGCAAGTTTACTGATTCCATTCCAGTGAAAGGGTCCAAACATAATGTCCAGTTCATGCGTGCTCTAGAGTTCTAACACCAAGGTCAGATGTTCTTAAATTTCTTGAATATGGGAGGGTGAAGGTGGGAGCAAAGAAAGAGGCTAGCTAGCATTCACTGTCAAGTTATTCTGTCTTCCTTGCTGTTGAGAATATCCTCTGTGCTGGTTTCCCTAAAAGTCATTGGCTAGAGGCACAAGGCATTGGTGCCTATTTTACTAGATATATCTCATATTTCTCCCCAGATTTCCTTGTCTTTAATCTTCCAATCTTCTTACCTATAAATTACAATATAATTACTCAAGCTATTTGCTACTGCCCAGCATTATGAAAGAGGGACAGAGAATTTTACTTCAGTATATTTTCCCCTTCATATAAACAATGAAGCCTATTTGCTGAACTTCCTGAGTTTTCCTCATCACTGTCCTTAAATTATTTCCACCAATGTAGCTAAGTGAACAGCAACATCTTTTCACTCATACCAACATAGTAATTCATTCCATCAATTAATGAATGAGGCCAAATTTTTTCTGCCCTATTCATTTATTGAAGACATTTCTCCTACTACCCTATCAAGTCTTAAGTGTAAGCTACAGGTCAGAATATAATATAACTAAGATCTATCTATATATTAGCATATAATTCTCATAAAAAGAACTTTCTACAGACCATCAGACCCTCAAACCTTCACTGATACTCCAGGCCTGAAATTTGTAGGACTTATTTTCAACTTCTGGGATGCAATGTCTTTCTAGGACAACTAGAATACTTTCTACCTATTAATCTTCAGGTCTAATTAACATAACTGCCATTATAATGGGCCGTTGTGATGTTCTGCAAATGTCAGACTGACACTTGTCATTGTAGATCATATGATAAAGACAGTAAGAAAGTATACAGTGCAGGAAGACATTGTAGTGAACTGTAACTAACGCTTCTGTCTTGCAAAAGCAAAGTTGTTTATATTTCTTTATGTTTCATGGTAGCAAAAATAAATTTGCTGCTTAGAAAAGTCTTAAGCTTTACTGGTCTACTCCAGTAAAGTTTACACATTATGAGTAGTGGTTAAAGCTGGCATTTAGTAGACTTATGGTCTATCTTGTCCTGACATCTTTTCTCTGACACACATACAAAAATGGCAAATACTGATTACATGAATCTTTGCACATTTTAGTTCTTTGAAGAAGACTAATCTGTGCGTAAGATATACTACTGATTGTACCTCACAATGCTGAGTGGGGCCAAGACTTGGCAAAGTTCTTCCTATGATAATAGTTTTTCTGCCAAAGGAAAATAAAACTGGAAAATGAATGGAGTGAACCTATAAATGCCTTGAAACACACCTGTGAAAGGGTCTTGGTTTAGGACTCCGTTTACAATGGCTTTCATAAGTCCAACTCCCTTTAAAATGTGTCATTAGTGCATGTTTTCAGTACATGAAGTGGGGTTGGATAATATACATAATACAGCTTCCTTTATAATCCCGTTATCCTTCTGATCTCTCTCCTTCCCTCTACTTCTCCCCATTTTTATTCTTGTTGTTATCATTCTTAGCTACGTTTATGACACATAGTGATTATGTTCATTTAGGTTATGGGTTCTCTATATAATGGCATGTCTTGATTTTACTTAGCTCCCCTTTCTCCTGTCTCCCCTGCCCTAGGTTTCCTAGGCCCATTCCACTTTTAAGAGATATATCCCTTTTTTGCCTTTTATCAATCCTATATTATGGTTTTTGTTTGCACTTTGCCTTACTCAAATGAGAGATACTGTGTGGTATTTAAAATTGTGTATCTGATATATTTCACTCAACATTGTATTTCCCAGATACATCCACTTTCCTGCAAAAGTCTCAAATTTATTTTTCTTTATAGCTGAGTGCTATGTTATTATGTCTAAATGCCACATTTTCTTACTCTATTTGTCTGTTGATGGCTATACGTGCTCTTTCCAGGGCTTAGCTATTATGCATTGTGCTGTTATAAACATTTGGTGTGCGTGCATCTCTGTAGTATGGTGACGGGCTCTTTCAAAAACGTACCTAGAAGGAGAATACCTGAGTAATATGGAATTTCTAATTTTAGCCCTTTGAAAATTTTTCATACTGACTTCCACGATGGTTGTACTAGTTTATATTCTCACCAACAATGTGGGAGAGTCCTTTTTTCACTACAGCCATGTTAGAATTTGTTAATTTTTGACTTCTTGCTGATTGCCATTCTTTCTGTTTTAGGATGGTTTCTTAGTGTTGTTTTGATTTTATTTCTTTAATGGCCAGAGATGTTAAACATTATTTCATTTATCTGTCAGATGCCTGCACTTCCAACTCATATCATGGCTCTTGGTGGATTTAAGTATAGATATTGTCATTTTGCAGCATCTACCTCTTCTGTGAAAGTGCTGTAAGTACTGAGCGAATTATTTGGGAAGTATTAATCATGTGAATTTTTGATGCTACTATAATGTCCTAATTTAAGAAGACCAGGGCTCTCCTACATAGAAGTGTTCTGTGTATAAAAGCCAACTGAATTTAGGACCCTGATTGACAAATTAGTCTCTTCCACTGTAATATATGTGAAACACCTTCCCTATCCACATTCTGTTACTCCTAAAAAACAAAATCTGAAACATAGATGAATTTTTTCTTTGATTTATAAGACATAACTGGTTTTTGAAAGCACTATGTGGCTGAACAATGATTTTACATGGAATTTTGAGAAGTATGGAATTCAGAATTGCCTCATTTTCAGTAATGGGTACATGGCTGCTGTAACAGTTGATTTTCTTATTTCAGAGTCCTGAGGTAAAGGTGCACTGATCAATTGGCTTGGGTTTTAAATGGTTCTAGCAGCGTTTGTTCATGCATTTGCCAAACAATCTATACAAGAATCAATGTTGCTCTACGATGAAGTTTCAAGAGGGAAACTTTTGTTCTCAATCAGATGACAACCTTGTTCCCCACACTATTTATTTATTTATTTCCTTTTCAGATTATATGATTGTACACCAGCACCATTCCTTTTGAGCTTGGGAACGTCATGGCTTGGTACCATTGTCAGGGATTCTTCATTAACTTTTTCCTGATAAAAGTCATTTCAACCTTTTGTAGTATAAGCATAAGTAAGGTCATAATGATTAGTTCTAACATAACTTACAAATGAAACACATTTCTTGTTGAAAGAAAAGTTTAAAGAAAACTAAGTGATCAAATTCTACACCTTATTTGGAAAGATAAATGAGAAATTTCTGAACACGAGTTGTTTTAGTGTTGCAGCATTGTTGGATATTAAAATCAAAAGTTACATGAGTAGCTACATCTAGAAAATGATAGAATGTATTTTTGAAAGTTTGTACATGATAATCTTTAAATAAATGGCATAAGAAATATTGTTCTGAAAGGGATTTAGAACCAAGTAGTCAATATATTGAATTCCCTCATGTACTGAATTAACCCAATAATGATAAGTATATGGAATTTATCTCCATTTTTTAGAATTTTTAAACACTGACTATTTTAAACACCATATGCACAGTCTACTGATGTTTAAAACCAGTGCATAGTACGATATTGGAGCATTAAACTTCTGATCAACAGCAAATGCCTAACATACTTTTATTGTCCAGGTTTCTTAGTTGTACAAAGTTGTTATCACCATGTTTCAGTATCCCTGAGTTAAAGATTTTTGTTAGCATTTCCTTTAATTATTTTGAGATTCTAATACCTTCTTTCTGTCTTACGGAAATATATCTTTTTGTTTCATATTTCCACTAACCTGTGTGTGCTAATTAACTACTCCTTAGAATTCTCACTTTACCTTCATTCTCAAATTAGAGTCAGGCTAGCTCATTATCTAATTATTTGTTTTTCTGGGATGAATTTTCTGTGCTTTTGCAGCTTTGTCTCTATAAATTCATTTTTACTTTCTACAACTGTGTCTGTTTTTCTGATAAACTCCTTTATACAGTGACTATAAAGTGACTATATATATATAGTGACTATATTTTATAATTTTAGTTTTCTGCTGAATTTTAGTTTGGTTCTTTCTCAGATTTGTGTGTTTTTCTACATATGTATTTGCTCTTTCTTGTGGTTCTTACTTGTAGTAGAGCTTATTTTTGTGGTTTCATATTGACACATTTGTTCATTTTCTCTTATAGGTTATTGATCTCATATCAAATTTTTGGCATTTTAATTGTTGTTTTTGGATCACATGATACTTTTTATGATTTTTCTTTGCTGTTATGTGTTTTTCTGTTATATTTTTAATTGTTTTACTTTGTGCTTACTTTGAGGCATACTTAGTGAGTTGCTCTGAATTTAATATTTTTTATTTTAAAGAGAATAAGCAATCAGAAGAGTACAATTCTCTTAATTAGCTTATGTGTGTATGTGTGTGTATGTATATATATATATATATGTATATATACACATACATACATGATTTTTCCTTTGTTTTCTTCTTTTCACCATCCAAGTTGCTTTTTCCTTTTGAGCACTTTCCCTTTCACAATATCTATTGTGCCTTTTATATCTTATTTACTCTTACAGTTTTTTGCACTAGCGAGAGCATATGATGTTTAAACATACAAATCTGATTTATTTCAATTATGGGTATGGACTCTAGTTGCATCCAGTTGGCAATTTTATTTCATTCCTTTCAGCTGGTCTTTGAGAGATTTTTTTTGTGTGTTTTATTATTTAGATTCCTGAATATTGAGACACTTTGATTTTTTTTTTTTATCCCGTTGAGATGAAGACATTGCTTTCTTGTGATGTCTTCACAATTAAAGTTCAGGAAAGATTATTTATTTCCAAATTTTGGGTTCACAAAAGCCCATGTCCTCAATCTGCCAAAAAGTGAAGCTCCTCACTTACTAAAATTGACTATCTCCAGGTTCCTGCCCCCACTGCCACCCTAGCAGTTCAAGTTCCACCGTTATTTCTCCCATTTTCATTTGATTCTTTGTATCATTGTCTAGAGATTTCTTTTATTAGTTCACAAGTGAATTTTACGTTTAAAGAATAACACTTATCAACATTTTCATATGATTTTAGAGCAGTTTTAAAAGATATTTAATATGTAATATGTAAGATATTACATATATTTATTTTATAATTAAATTTTCAAACACATAAAAATTAGAAAGATAGTAACCTATGATGACTCTCCATACAGTCATATCATCTCAACAATGTATTTTACAGGTCCTAGTACTCCTGTTGATACTATTTTGAATCATCTATAAAGTAATTTCATTCATAAACATTCTTGTATATATTTTTGAAGGAACAATAATTTTTTTGATACAGAAGCTTATGGCTTGTGTCTAGAGGGCCCCCAAGACCTCATAGGTGGGACTTTCAAGGTGGCTGTGTTTAGGGTGTGTGATGCCTATGATTAAGGGTGTGTTACTAAATTCGACCATCGATTGGTTTGGCATAGTTCTTAGTATGGATAATGGGAAGGCTACCCTGGTGTGAATGGCACATCCAAAGGGCAGGTAACCTGGAAAGGATAAAAGCAAGAGGCAGGCTGGTGCTGCTGCTTCTTTGCCGCTTCACTGCTTTCTGCCTGCGATGATCTGTTTCTCTGTGATCTTCCTCTGCCACACCACCCTGCCTTGGAGCGGGTTAACTATGCACTGCAAACCTCTACAAACTCTGAGCTACAATAAACCTTTTCTCCTTTAACTTTGGATGCTGAGTATTTTGTCTTAGCAATGAGGAAAGTAACTCAGATACAAGCACACAATAGTTTTATCACACTTAAAATTATTCATACCTTAATATCATTAAATGTCCAATTATCCCATATATGTATGGGTGTAGAACATTTTATAGAGGTATTTATTGAGGAAACAGTCATTTGAGCTTTACATATACTTTAACTTATACTTCTGATCTATTTCCTTTAAACTGGATCTGCAGCTTTTATTTATTCATATTCAGTTTTCTTTGTCAAGAACAGTTTATAGGTAATTAATGTTATTCCATCAGAAGAGACATACTTGTTTCTATTTTTGTGATATTAGCAACTGTCTATGTTCAAGGACTAGATCCATCGTATTACTGAGAATTGCAAAATGGTGATGATAGAAATCTGTTATTAATCCTTAATGTACTAGCTGAGATATTTCTCAAAAGACCAAGTTTCCTTTCTCCAGTGACAAAATATGGATAGGAAAACAGGGTAAAGTTAAGTTCTTCCCTGTTTTCCGTCTGTAAAATCCCCTAGCATCTTAAAGTGAAAACCAACAAGTAATTAAAAAATTATATTTTATTAATATGGATTCAATCATAGATGATTTATTGTACATATTGTGAGAAGTATTGCTATTTGCATTAGTGTGAGTATCTTGATCAGGAAAGGTAAATCTATCAGTTTTATCCCATATTATAAAAAATAATATTCTTGAAAACACTATCCATTTCCTTTTTACAAGGTAAATATTAAAATCTCATATATTTTTTGTTCTTATGCTATTATTTCACTAGCAATAGGTCATTAAATCACCATTTTATCTTAATTCACTTGGAACATTTCTTTTCTGTATTGATAGGTCATGACCTATATGCAAATATAGGCTCATTTGTCATATTTTCTTTTACATGTTTAAAGATTTAATTCTGATATGTAATTTTATTTCATTATAATATATTAGAAATTCAAAAATCATGATGTAAAGTAATGCAAACATAAAATTCTGTAATCTCACAGGGTATCATTATAAACATACATATTCAACATTTTATGTATCATACATCTATATCTCTCTAGTTATACAAATGATAGTATACTATACATACTCCTATTAATCTTTTAAAAATCAATTTAGTAATATACCTGGAATATTATATGATATAATTATAGATATTTTTTCATTTTAATTATTATTGGAAAATATATCACTGTGTGCCTATGCCAACCTACATCTTAAAAATAGAGTATTTAAGCAGGCTACTTAAAATTCATATTGTTAAACACATAATAGAGTAGAAATTTCACTTGATGGTCTGAATGCTAAATTTTTAATATGTAGTCTGTGTTTGAGTTTAACATTAAAAAGCATAAAATTATCTTTTAAAATATGTATTAGAAGATGACATATAATCTTAATTATTTGATTTTTTAACTTACCTGAACTATATCTAGAAATATGAATCTTAGTCATATTTTAGTTTTTCAAGGTATTTCACATACCTTCATGTTGGTAAGAACTTTCAAATTCTTTATTTTTGTCCTGATTAGCTTATATGAATTACAAGCTTAACAAATATTCTTTTTATTCTTTTACTAAGGTAGTTTTGTAAAGCTACATTACATTTTTGCAGTCATTTATTACCTAAGACTACTTCAATAAAGTTCATGAAAAACACACTGACCTTCGGTCCCATTGAAACTAATTTGCAGTCAGGACTAATTCAACACGCTTTGAACTTTCTCGAATCACTTCTTTAAGTTTTCCTTAAAGTAGATAAACTTTAAAAAATAAGACATCAAGGATGTTATAAACAGATTAGAATCTAATGCTGTGAATAGATTAGGTATTGACAAACATCTGAGAAATAGAACATAAATTTTTAAAGTCTTTCAATTTATGCAGCGCAAGCCTCATTATGTTACTTAAGCTCACCTCCTCCTGTGATGTGAGCAAGATGAGCAAATCCCACCAACCCCACTGGGAAATACTAGCCCAGTGAAGGACAGAATCCTCCAGTGGATGTAAAATTAGGTAATAGTTTGCAACTCATCCATTTAGATTTCCATTACAAACCAATATAAATGAGAGTAGAACAATTAAAACAATATAAAAGAGTAGAACTCAGCATCATTTTCAGAGTAACACTCTGTTCCTTAAGCAGCATTTAATTTTTTAAACAATGATTTGAGAGAAATCTGAAAATGGAACCACTGAAAACAGAGTATCGAAAAAATATCAGCTAAACTTCTTTTCCAATGGAAAGTAGAGTAGATGGGCTTGTCTAAAACACACACACAAACACACATGTACACACATACACACACTCTTATCAAAAAAGGAACATATTAGACCAAAATAAAATTTCATGTTGCAACTCTTAAAATGACTGCAGGTAGAGACAATTGTAGGACGCAAGACGATTTTGGGAAAATGATTTCCCTCCATATTCACGTGTCAAGCTCTGTTTCTGAAGCTATTCTGAACTCAATTTCTGGTAATGAAGAGCGGAAAGCTGGAATATGCCAAGTCAGTAGTCCGGAAAGTCAGTAGTCAGGAAAAATGCAGGCATGGTATTCCCTAGATACAGCCAAACTGGCTCCAAGCTCTTGCAGTCACATGGCCTCTTTACAATTGCCTGGGGATAATGGAAGGCACACATTAGTTGGGCTGGAAGAATCTTGTGGTTTTAATGGTCACAGATTTCCTGAAGATGTCTTGATGTGTTTCAGTCTACTTCAAAGGAGCAATGTTCCATAAAATTTTATCTAGGTTAACTTTTCTGAACTCTTCATTCCCACTTTGGTGTCTATGTTTCCTTGAAATAAGAAATGACACTCCATAATAAACAGGGACCTGGTTCCAGTACAGGACCTGAATGGTGCTTTCTGTCATCGCCTCACCCCATGGCTCCTTGGCATGCCCCAAAATGTAGAATCCTCCTTCCAATTCAGACATTCTTCAATTTAAGTTCCATTTCTTAGACTCGTACACATTCCCTGCAGTATAAAAATCTCAGTAGTGAAGTAAATCCATAGGTCAAACACAGAACATATAAGCAATTCCATCTGTACCCATAACCTCTGGTAAAAAAACAAACTATTAAATCTTATAAAGAAAAAAAGGAAATAAAATGATGAGATCATAATAATGTTAATACAAGTCATTTAGAAATGTAAAAAAAGGGAAAAAAGGTGCAAAATAAAGACCAAAGCTAACAACATATTGACAAAGCTTCTATATCTTAATTTCTTTAGCTGCAACCACATTGAAATTTTTTTTATTTAAAGAGAAAAAAGAAAGGATATTAAAAAACAGAACAGTAAAATGGTACAAATAATACAGAATTTCAAGAAAAAATACAGTACGAAATCACTACATTGTAAATTATCTTCTGAAATTCTTTATCATTTTCCATCAATTTATTTTATAATATTAAAATATATAAATTTTAATGACTTTAGGCAAAAGAACATACAATTTCTACACAAAATACTCCTTCCATCTTTTAACATTTTTATTCTCTGTAAGGGGGTTTATGATGTGACTGTTCTTGGAAACTTCATTTAACTTTAAGATCAATGAAAAAAACAGGTTATTATCAAACTAATGAGCTATACATAAAACAGAAAAAAGAGGAAGTTGTATAACATGCATGAACCTGGAAGACATAGTGTTAAGTGAAATAAGCCCAACACACAAAGATAAATGTTGTGTAGTCTTTTATGTGGAATCTAAAATAGTTGAATTCTTAGAGGGTAGAATGATGAATGTCAGGGGCTGCAAATGAGGGGAAATGAGGTGACAATGATCAGAAGGTGAAAACTTTCAGTTATAAATTGAACAAATTTGGGGGATGTACAGTGTGGATGGTGGTGAATATGCTATTTATTTGATTTTGTTAATTTTTATACAACTTTCATGGACATAATGCCATAGGGATAAACCTTTTATGTGTTCAATCTTTACTTGATAATGAAATATTTTAAAATAAAAAAAGAAGCACAGTCAGGGTTTGAATTTCTTAGGATCTCCACTCTCCTCCACAAATATCCTATAGAAAGCCACTGATGTTGTCGGTCATCAGTTGTTTGCGGTGGAGAATATTTTTGATGTTTGAATGGGATAAAAACCCACTTATTTTTTTCTTTCATACAATGTATTTAACTCAGTATTTGGCAAGTATGACTCATTTAAATTAGTGTTTTTCCCAGCAAATATAGACCCCAAATGAAATAATAAATATAACATGGTCACAACACAATTATAATAAAAATTACTGAATATTTTCTCTATTAATTCTACTCATGAAAAGCAGAAAAATTCTAATGTCTTTTCATCCTAAAAACTTTTTGTGCTCTAAAGTGTCCTCTGGTGTATCATAAGATTTTACTGCATTTTGCTTTGCAATGCTATAACTGCCTAAGTATAGTTTTTGAGTTTTCTGAACACAGATTTTTCTTAATAAAATATTTGTGAAAAGCCATTTTTACAGAAAGGAGAAGGCAGATTATGATAGGTATAAATCTGCTTCTCAAAGACTCTGAAATATAATATGTGAATACTTATTATATGATACTAGTATGTCCTTGAAACAGGTAACATGATACAGAAATTCTTGGGAATTCCCAGAGTGTATTGAAGTGGGTATTAAATTCAGATGGATTCTGTCACCCCTAAATAAACTATATTAGAAACACTTGAAGGTCAAATGTTTCTGAGCATTTGAGAAGCCTTTGGACTTTTCAAAGCAACTCCACATGATGGATTCTAACTCACAGAATAGGAAATAGTTTTTTACCAACTATGTCTCAAACAAAGGACTAACATCTAGAACACATAAAAACTTTTAAAAAATCAGACCTCCCAATTTAAAAAGCCAATCCAAAATGGACACCTAAAAATGAATAGACATTTCCCTGATGAAGAAGTACAAACAGCAAATAAATACACTGGCCATTTGAGAAATGCAAATTATAATACTGAGATTTCATCTCACTCTAGAAAGACAGTCATCAAGGTATCCACCAATAACAAATGCCAGTAAGGCTGTGGGATAAAAGGAACCCTTTTCCATTATGGTGGGAATGTAAATTAGTACAACCAGTATGGAAATAAATATGGAGATACCTCAAAATACAAAAGCTAGAAGTTTCATTTTATTCAGATATGTTCCTCCTAGGTATATTCCTGAAAGAGTTAAAAGCATCATACCACAGTGATGTACACATGCCTGTGTTTACAGGAGCACAAATTGTAATATCTAAATCTTGGATAAAGGCCATATGCCCAAGTACAGTTGCATGTATAAAGAAAATATTGTATTTATATACAGTGAGTACTACTTTGCCACAAAGAAGGACAAATTTGAGTCATTTGTAGGCAAACAGATGCACTTTGAGGCCATAGTATTGCATGAAATAAAGCAGACACCCAAGTTTAAATATTGCATTGTTTCTCTTGTGTGGGAAACAAAAAAGGTAAACAAGGAGCAAAATAAAGGACAGATATTGGGAACTAGGAAGAACATGTTTAAATGGGGGGAGTTATAAGGGAGTGAGAAAAGAAAAGAAAAGGATAAAGGAAGGAAAATAGGGGAAAACAAAGCTTTTGTAAATAGAGAAGGGAAGATGAGTTGAAAAAATAGGAGGGGAATTTAAAAATAGAAGAGGCATACTAGGTACAGCTACAAATTCCCTACGATGAAAAGGTTCATTATGGTAAATACGCATTCTCAGTAATCAAAATACAAAAAAAAAGAATACAAAGGGAATGGATTACTTATTTATTTTTTTAATGTGTTTAGTGAATTTTGTCTGTGAAGTTCTGTTCTCAGCTTTTGGAATCCATACAACTAGGCCCATGATATCATTATCTTTACTTTGAAATAAGAAACCTGAGCTTGTCTTAGTTACTTTCTCATCATTAGAGAAAAATTCCCTATACTAGCAACTCTAAGGGGAACATGTTGACTTGGCTCATAGTGTGTAGAAACATCCACTCATGGTTGGCTGGCTCCGAGGCAAGGTGGCATGAGAGAAGGATATTGCAGAGGAGAAAGAGCTCGAGGTATGACTACAGGAAGGAGAGAGAGAGAGAGAGAGAGAGAGAGAGAGAGAGAGAGAGAGAGAAGGGATATAGACCCTCCAGGTAACACCCTCAGTGACCCACCTCCTTTGACCAAGTTTCACCTTGCAACATCACAGCTTGCTGTAAAGCCATAGGTGGACCACTCCACAGATGAACAGCACACATGCATGGACCAATCTCTCCCACAAAACTCTACCTATGAGTGCAAGAAGATTTGCAGCAACACCTTGATATGAACAAACAGTTAAAGAATGTTGTCAACATCACAAGATGATACTGAGAATGTGATGATGCCCCAGAACCATATGCACATCGGTGAGAGTGCATATTCATTTTAGTCATATTCCTATCATGTAGTAAACCTTCAACTTTCTATTCCCTCAAACTTTTATTAGTTTAAATGTTTATTTGAAAGAGAATAAATCCAAGCTAAATAAAACTTATTAAAGCTAATTAAAACAAAACAGTGCAAGTGATAAAGTACTTCAAAATAAGATAATAGGAAATCAAGGATGGTTGCCATAATGCCTCTTCTTGTCTTCAAAATAGTTGCCATTACCTTCAGACACAGTAAAAATAAACAAAACAGAACAGAATAGAATTAATAAAAACAAAACACTGAACATAATAAAGGACTTCAAAACAAGGTAAGAATAATCCAAAATGGCTACCATAATATATCTTGCTGTCATTGAAGTACTGCTAATGCAATTGGATATAATAAAATCAAACAAGATAAAACATAATAAAACCCAACCTACTAAAATAATTAAAATGATACAGGACTTCAAACAAGATAATAGGGAATTAAAAATGGCCACCATCTTAAGAAGGAGATTCCCCCACAGATGCTACCCTGCATATTGTTATCCTCTGAATAGATGACTGGACTACCGGTTTTAGACCTGCAAAGTCAGTGAAACACTAAACACTAGCAGCCTGAAATTGTATTCCAACTCCATAGCCATCATGACAGCCTGTGTTTCTCCGGATCAGCCAGTCACTTATGGCAGTGGGGAAGGGCCTTGGCTCCTCTCATCTCCCAGCCTGCCTGCTATAAGGGGCTAGCATATGGTTCTCCCCAAGGTGGCCCAACATGGCACTGACTCGCAGGACCAGCTTGCTTTGGGTTGACTTCTTGTTCTCCTCCCACAAGTGCATTAATGGCTCCTCTCACGGGAAAAGCCTGACAGGACCTTCCGCACACAGTGCCGATGATGTAGGAAGAGCTTGCTTCATGTTGACTTGGTCTTTTTCTCCCCAACAATCTGTGAATCGTCCTCAAACTTTTAATTAGCAGTTACAGTTTCCAATGCAGTTGGAGGTAAAGAACAATAAAGCTATGTATATGCTTCTGTACAGTAGTATACAGTATTGGTTGGTATTCTAGAATACTCTTGTCATTTGTGAATATTGCACATAATATATAAAGTTATTTGTGGCAATGTGATGCACACATATGCACAAATACACAGTCACATACATTCATACATACAATATATTTTATGGCACATTTCTAAGGTATGAGTTTCTTTTAAAAAAGCAAATTAATTATAATTTCTAAATACATTTTATGAATTTTTTTTGGAAGGCGTATGTCTGCCTTGCTTCAATAACAAAATACCATAGACTAAATGACTTAGCAAGCTTAGGAGATCAACCAGTTTGGTTTCTGGTGAGGTCTTCTTGGGTCGCAGACAACACTTTTTATTCTGTGCTCAGGAGTGATAAAAAGCCAGAGCCCTGGGCCACAGATATAGCTCAGCAGCACAGTACCTGATGGCAAGTGCAAGAGCCTGAGTTCAACTCCCAGTACCAAATAATAATAATAATAATAGTAATAATAATAATAATAATAAAGCCCGAGGCCTTCTCCTAGTAAGAGCACTGATGTCATTGCAGGCATCCCGTCATGACCTCTGTAAACTCCCTCAGCCTCAAAGACTCATCTCCTGGCACCATCACATTAGGTGTTAGAGTACAGCATGTGAAGATTTTGGGCAAGCACACAAACACTGCTAATGTTTTGGTTATATTGTTATATTCATAGCAATATATAAACTTGCAACTGCTCATATATGAAATGGTATTTGTAATATTTATTTGTTCATGTAGTAGTATATTTTTTCACCTTTCCTTATGTGATAAAATATAGTAAGATCATAGGTTTTATTCCATTTAAACATTTTTAGATATGCAAATAGCACGTTCACAAGCTGTTCTTTTTTTCCTCAGGAATTTCAACTAATGGCAGCAGCTTACTTTCTGTGGGATATTTATCATTTGCTAGCTGCCATCTTAATATTTTACATTGATTCCAATATATCTACTATTAGGCCTATTAATAAATGCTCCCAGAATCACTACTTTGTATATTCTCCACTGAGGCCCACAGAGGTGAAGAGAATTTTCCAAGAATACACATCTAGTGTGCAGCTTTTAAAATCAACGATGTATTCTTCAAAAGTAAAGAAGAACTGAGGTGTGGGAAAGGGGAAAGAAAGGAAGGGAATACGGAAAAAAATAATATAATTATGATAATAGTTTCTCTTGGTTCACTGAACAAAAGGTTTGTGCTAGTACTGTTTGGAGAAATTTTTATGCCCATATCTTGTACTCTGAGTAACTACTTCAAAGATAACAATATACAATGTATTAATTGTTATTATTCTCGTATTTTTGGTTGTGAGTATTTTTGTGTGTATTGAGGGGATTAAACTCACAACCTCATGCTTTCCAGGAAGACACTTATGCTTCTGAGCTAAATCCCAGGTTGTTGTGAAATTTTTTTCCCATAAGACAAAAACAAATAAATAAAATAAAAGTATCTATAGCAAAATCATCATATATTTCTCATAATAGTTCTTTCTTACTAACTTTTGTTTGTTATGTACTTTCCAGTTTTATTCATAATATTTTCATTTAGCAGTGATTAGAAATTTGTATGTGTTCAAATTATCAAAATATTTTCTGATTTCTTCCATTGTTTTAAATGTTAAAAAGCAGGACCAGGGATATAGTTCAGTGGCAAAGCACCTGCCTGCCAAGTGTGAAATCATGAATTTGACTCCTGGTACCAATAAATAAATAAATAAATATTTAAAAGATATTAAAAAGCAACTTCCCTAAATAAATGTCCTCTTAGTTATTAAGGCTTTGTTGATTTCTTTTCTATATTTTAAATGTATTATATAAGCGGTATGAAAAAATCCATACTTGAGCCTAATTCTTTACACCAATATTCCATAGTTTAGAATTAATTTATCAAGCAATCATAATTTCCCACTGTCTTGTGATGGCTTCTACACCTTATGCCAAATTCACATATGCATTTAGTTATATTCCGTTATTTCCTCCTAAAGTCTTATTATACAATTTTAATTATTAAAATAGTACAAACCATTTAAGTACATTTTAGAATGATTCCTAAGATTCTGATTCTAGCTATGATTCTGATTATAGGATTCAATTTGAGAGAATAGTCTCTCAAAAGAAAATTAAAGAAGAAGAGGAAGTGATTAGAGACAGGAAATCAGAAACAAGGAAGATAAAATCTATGGTACTGAAATTAGCATTGCCTGAAATGTATGCTGTCTCATGCTGAATGCACTCATGTATGCATGTACTAAAATAGGGTTAGATCTGTATAAAGAGCTGCGTAAAACACTATGTAGTTATTCGAGGATACAAGCTTGCAATGATACACAGGACAGATTTTTTTTCAAAAGCTAATCCTGTGGCAACCATTTAAGAAAAATATGCAATAGAAGGCATTTCATTTTCTTTGTCTGTACCCACATAAGTGTTGAAAACATTCTTTTTGATAAGATAGTGTACAAAAATATGTGTATTTAAAAATAACACAATAACTAGTTTTTTTGAACCAAATTATTAAACAATTTTAGATACTAAAGAAAAGTCACTTTAGCTTTACAAATATATATTGAGTAGTTATTACACTGTTTTAAGAATAAAAGATAAATAGACTGTGGCTGTTTGCTTCAGTGAGCTTATATTCTCAGACACCTAATCACATGGTAAAAATGCAGGGCTTCCTCAGTTCATGAACTTAAATCTTTCCAGGAGTCTGGGGAAGACGGGCACAGTCCTATTCATCATCTGATGTGGAGTTCATGAACAGAAACAAAGTTTTGCCAAATGCTTCGGTTTGCCAACTCAATTGCTCATGAATTGAGGTATTATTGTAATTATAACACATTATTTTAAGTACTAAATGGATCAATAGAATTTATATAAAGTTGGAATGTCCAGTAAACAGAAAGATAACGGAGTTAGAGAAATTTTTGCAGAGGTAGGTGAAACACAGTATAAACTCACAGATTATATTACAAGGTACTATACATTATATTCCTAAAAATGGGGCCCAATGCCATATTTTTCAAAGTTGAATATCATTTTAGGGTTTCACTGATAGGTAAAAGATGATTCTAAACAAATTACATGTTATGTTGCTATAACTGATTAATTTTTAATTTCTGTCACTAGCTTTATTTACTCAGATTTTACTAGCACTTGAAATTTTCATCTTCATGTAATATTTTAACCTTAGGTGTTGGCATAACTCCACCAAAAATGTCATATATTTGGCATTCTATTTGTTATACAAATCTTTGAATTTTATACTGGAAACTTTTTGATATCTTGGATTATTATTATCCTCAAATCTTTCTTCTTTATATAGAAATTTGAATAGAATGAAAAGCTGTTTAGATTATATAACTAAACAATTCAATTAGAACAAGGATTTATTGAGTTCTCATTTTTTGACTAACATTGTGATCCAAGCTAAGAGTAAAAGTAATCCAAACTACATAGACTCAAATGAGAAGAATTTCTTTCTCTGCCAGATACTTCAATAGGCCACAAGATACCAGTTCTGAAATAATTAAACATAAACATACCCCTGTCCTGCCATAAGCAAAACAAATCTTAGAGAAACATTTCTACCCAGTTCATAAATCCACATGCAACTAACACCCTAAATCAGAAAATGTCTATTTTTGCTACGAACAGTCAAAATTCTATCGTTAACAGCCACTCACTAGGACAATATTTATAATCTGGATAAGGAACCAAACATCAAGAAATCAACCCAAAAGCCTACTCAAAATTATGACATTAATACCAGGGAGCATTTGATAATTTTAATATCTGTAAACAAAGCTCCAAATAAGTCAACTTGTAAATACTGCACTGAAAGTGAACTTGTAGAGTGATAGGAAATTGAGCAAGAGCCCTGAAACAAAGTACTTCATCCTAAGTCCAAGACCAGGTGATGAAGAGGAAACAAAAAATGACAAAAGCAATTCTTCAAACTAATGCAGATTTGTAATGAAGTAGAGTTAGAAATTCAAATCACAATCCGTCTACTCTGGAGACTTTAGCTTTTGGTGCAGTTTTCAGGAGAAATAAAGGTTATGTGTTAACTCAGAAGAAAATGTCTTGGGGACCTAAAATCCTAAGTAAATAACTGGGATACATAATAAAAGAGAAGAACAAACAAACTGAATGAAATAGATCTATTATTTAAAGATAAAATTTTTATATGCTATTATGAATAAAACTGATAAGTTGTTCATCTATTTTAGATGTTGTATTAGTAAGCCTTTTAAGTAGAATAAACCTTAACACATCCAAATAAAAGGATTACTTTTATATATAATATAGGAGTATATATACTTTGAAAAGGTTCATTCTATTCTATTTAGTTTATCCCTCTTTTATTTTAAATGACCTTACAGCAAAAATGTTGTAAGAAAATTGCAAAAATAATGACACTAACCCTGAAGGAAACATAGCAGTCAGATCCCCGATACTGAAATCCATCATTTCAGAGTTTCCCTTGGATAAGGGACAGAAGGAAGAGAAGATTACGATGAGTCACCTACAGTCTCACATTATTCTCAGCTGCGTTCAGTGCCCACAGTGTCTTCTAGGAAGCTATGTCTGGGGATATGAGATACATGAGAACCTCATGAAGGCTGGAACCACAACTAGAGTAGGCAGCCAACGTATTTACTTCGGCTAGGCTCTTATCCTCATCCTTCTCTGTCTCCTTCCTACCCTCTCCCTCTCTCCTTTCTTCCTCCCTCTCCTTTTTCAGATTGGTACTTCCGTTTAATATGTACATGAGTTTAACATGTCTCACTAAGTTCCACTGGGCTTAGGCCCAGTGGCTTCAGGTGATTAGTATTTGATTCATATTCCCAATACTACGTTACTAGATAATTTTCTAACTTAGGCCAATTGTCCCTCCCTGATTCAGTCAGATGCACTAGACATTTGGAAGACAAAATCTTTTACTCTAAAGCACAGACTAAATGATAGGAAGATAAAATAATTCTCTTTTTCTCATGTGCTGCAGTTAATAATGTTAATCTGAGAAAAGATATTTGGATAACCAGATTATAAAATAGGAGTTTAGAATAAGGATATATAAGGTATTTCAGAAGAATATAGAAAATGCCAAAAAATTCCCAGGGAATAATTAATTATAGCAATCATATAAATTAACATATTATTTAACATTAAAATATTTAATGGGGTAATGAATTATACTATAAACTACTGATCATTTTCATATAAAAAGATTTTTTGTTTTATATCATATATTTGTGATTTTTCACATTTTATATTTGTGGTAAGATATTATTTATATGGAATATATTTTTCATCATATGCAATAAAGACCATGAGATTTTATATCACATATATATATATATATATATATAAATATTATATATTAGAAACACTTCTATAGGGTGCTAGGGGTTTAGCTCAGCAGCATAAGCGCCTGCCTTGAAAGTAGGCAGGCGTGAGTTTGATCCCCGGTACCGATAAAAAGGAAAAAGACAAAAAAAAAAAAAAAAAAAAAAAAAAAAAAAAGAAACACTTCTATAGTATAGGTACCCCTAATAAACAATAGGAAATCATAAAATCTATTTATTTTTATGGTATACATTTAAGTTGTATAGCATATGATTCGATGTACAATCATATGCATAGTAATAGTATTAGTACAGCCAAGCAATTAACATATTTATCACCAAAAGTACTTACCGTTTTTCAAGTGGAAGCTTCTAAAATATACTTTTAACAAATTTTTTGTGTACAAGACAATATTATGAGTATAGTCTTTATGCTATGTTGTATGTCTAGATTTTCTGTACGTAACTACAAAATCACAATTTTTCACTTTGTTCTGCATTCCCCATTTCTTTTTCTTTCTTGGCCTTGGTAACCTCCATCCCACTCTCCAATTCTATATATTTGATTTTTCTCTTGGATTGCCCATATCAATGCAGCATTTTTCTTTTGGGTCAAACTTATTTTACTCAGTATAATCCCCATTAGGTTCATCTATGTAGTTGCAAATGGGAGTACAAATTTGTAGAGAATATTTCCAGTTAAAAATGATCAAGTGTTATAGCAAAGCAAATCAATGAACTTTAAAATATTAAATTATAATTCCTATTTATATTGCATATTAAAATGAAGAAAACAAAATATTTATTCAAAGCTTAAATTCACTGGAACATCTTAGGAATTTTGTGACATAAAATTTTAATATTTGAGTAGTCATTAACTCTTCTTGTGTTCAGATACTTCACATTCCCAAGTATAATGAATTTCATTTGGCATATGATAGCTATAAAAAGAAGTGTTATAATTAGTTATAGGACTATATAGGCCCAAAATGTTTGCTAGCTGTAAATATAACTAGTTATAAATCATTTAGATTAATATTTTAAAAATGTGCTTTGGAGTGTCTGCCTGCCATAAAGTACTCAAAAATAGTATATAATCTATTCCGTAAGTAGTGCTCATTAAAATAGCATAATTTCCTGAGTTTTATTAGCCAATCTAATGATTTGAAACAGATTTGACCAAAAAGGACAGAAATAAAAATTCTAAAATACCTTGTACTAGAAAAGATATTAAAATCAAATTAATCATTCTAGATTCAATTTACCCAAGTTAGTGTAGTTTCATTTGTAGAGTTTTGTAAAATTCAAATAGTTAGAGAAGCCCTCCCTTGAAATTTTCTGGGATAAGAGTCCAAAGGGCAAAAGAGGACTTTCTTCCCTAAGAATTATTAATATTCCATGTTTCCACTGTTGCATTAATTTTAAAACTGTTTCCTTGTCTTTGTAGCCAGACAGTCACTATTAGATTAAAAAAAAAAAAAAGATGGTTTAAAAAGATCAACAAAAGCCAACTTCAATTAGTATCATCATCAAACAAATGTAGCTCTTGGGGCCTTGTGATGAAAGTTTTATATTTAAAAAGTTTAAATTGCTTGAGACTACTCAGGAAAGCTCTCATAGAGGCCCAACTTGAAAATAAGCTTGCTCATAGAGCATGCCTTCCTATTTTAGTTTAGAATAATCATAGAATTTGTTACAAATGATTTTCACAAACCTTTTCAACACATGAATATTAAAATACAATAATCAACACAAATGTATTTCATTCATATGCTCAATATTACTTTACCTCTATTTTACATAAAATGTATATGTGTATTATTTACATACATATTTATGTGTATATACATATACAACCACAAAAACTTAAACATGCAAAACCCTTGTCAAAAATTTTACATTCTTTCTGCTATTTGAGGGGTTTTTACCCTGACCATGACTGTGATTTATAGGTGTATAGGCTATTTTTTATTCTTACAAGAATGCTTCTCTAACTACAGCATTCCAAGTCCTCAAAATGAACATGCACCTTGTTATTTCTTTTTCTAAATGTAAGTGTCATTCAATTTTCCAATCACCGATTCTGCATGATAATGGCATGATTGCCAGCTATGACCTGAAGGCCTCTCAGAGTGTCGATTGTCTCTTGCAATTCCTCTGGCACTCACTGAAATAACATGGTATTTGTTACTTTTTTGTGTGTATGCAAGTTTGCTTTTCAAGCAGAGGCAGAATTCCTTGATGATATATCTGTCTCTACTTTCTCCCCAGAGACATTAATGGGAACTTCGCCATTGTCTCAGTTGGGTAATGCTTGGGCATAAAGACTGAAGATGAAAACATAAATGTTTAGTGTATTTTAATATTAGCTGTCACAAAAAGTAAGGACAAAAAGTGTACTCCAGCCTCCTCAGCGGAGTTAAGCTACAGTCAGGTAAGTAGTGTAAGAAAAGAGTTATTACTGATATTTTGGAAATGCAGTCCAGGTTAATTGTAAACTAACCTGCAAGGAACTCTAAGTGCTTCATATTCTAAAAAGAATTGCAATGAGCAATGTCTGATGCTGTTGAGATTTTTCTGTCCGTAGAACTTACCAGTTATTACTCCGCCAATTTCTCCCCAGTGAGTAGAAGGAGAGACCTGTGAATACAAGAATCCGAAAGTCTTGGCAATACACATTGATAGAATAAGAAGTTACCTAATATCCTTCCCATGCTGCTTTACCTGTACCAACCATGGAAGAAAGAAAGTAAGACAAAGCCAAATTTGAGACACAATTTATGAGAATCACAAGGTAAGACTAGAGAAACTTCTAAGACACAGAACTGAGCATCTGTTTTCCTCTCTGGATGTTGGTAAAACTGCAGTAATATAAAACATATGAGGGGACACTAGTAAGACAAGAGAATAACGTGGAATTGAATTGTATCCTCTGATTTTGGGTTTTAGTTCATTGGGTTTCTGTCCATGGACTTGGCAGATTCAAAATCATCTGAAATATTGCATATTTTAGTGCTTAAAAGAAACATAATAAAGCATATTTGTTAAAAAAAAAAAAACACATGGAGATACCCTGTATTATACTCTAATTGCTTTTTAGCTCTAGTTGGTAAGGAACTTTATTAGTGAACGGATAGCAGATTAAAGGAGATAATAAAGCAGATCAAGCCATGATGATGTAAGCCTGTAGTTCTAACGCGCTAGAAGGTTGGGGCAAACTATTGCAAGTTTGAGTCCAAACCTGGTGACTTACTGAGACACTAAATAGAAAAAAATTTAGAAAGAGGTAGGGATATAACTCAAGGCAAAGTCCCTGGGTTCAGTCCTTGGCCCCTAAAAGAAAAGAAATAGAAAGCACCAGTAAATGTAGAGCTTTGCAGGCAACTTCTACATAAAACAATGTGAATTTTAGCATGGACAAGGGTACATAAATTGTATCAGGACTGCAGCATTCTGCACTTTCTTCTGCTGAAGGGGTGATCCATAGCAGAGAGGTCTGTGATAAAGGTGAAGCCCACTGTAAAATGTACAGGTATCATTTCCTCAGTGACAGATAGCACGAGACAAAGGTAGACGAATCGAAACGTCCAGGGACACTTAGCATCTAAGATACTCTTATTAAGAGATGTGTTGGGGCTGGGGATTTAGCTCAGCGGCATAAGTGCCTGCCTTGCAAGCAGGCAGTCGTGAGTTTGATCCCAGGTATCGATAAAAACGAAAAGGTCAAGAGAGAGAGAGAGAGAGAGAGAGAGAGAGAGAGAGAGAGAGAGAGAGAGATGATTGCAAGAGGGAACGAATAAACATATGGGATCAGATACTAGATTGGAGTGTACTAGACGGGAATAAAGCAAATTCTCACAAATGACTCTGACCAAGAAGTTACAGAAATTCATCCAAAGTAAAGGAAACAATGACTTCATGGAGCACATTTTAAAAAAATAAAAAATAAAATGTATTACTAATAATATCTTGACTTATTAAAGTCAATATCTACTTCTCTGAATAATTATATCTCAGCATCAAGAGTGACACAATTTCTCACTGTCTTCTGTAGCTCTGTCTCCTTTCTATCTATCTCCTATCCAGGTTGTGGTTCCTGAGTAGGAATAAACATGACTTCATGCTTCTATGATCACAGTTCCAGCCATCATCTCACTAATGCCTCCTATAATGCATTTCAGAAAAAAATAAATTTAATTTTCTCCAATCATCTAGCACACTGATTCTCTTTAGTTTTAATCATGGATTTGGTAGTTACGGGATTGACACATGGTACCAATCGGAGGCAAAAACAGACATTGTGTGAAACTCTTTTAGAAAGGGATATGCCAGATAAGTTCAGTGGGCTGACTCAAAGTGACTGTTCATTTCCTGTTTCGTTGATTGTGTGCCTTTTGGATGTGTCAACTTCTAACAGGTACAAGTTTTTTAAAAACCAAGTGACTCTCAGACAGTATGGCAAGGTGAATCATAACAGAGCTATTTACCTGCTTATTACTTGCGAGCAACGAGTATGTTTTGTTAAGCAGGTCAGATATGACATCTGTTCTTGGTTAGGAAAAAGAAATGAAACAAGCAAAATAAACTTCCTTCAAATTACTTGCTCTCAATTAAGCAAAGAGCTCAGGTAAATGAAAAGTGCAATTGCATTAGAAATGTATTTGTTTTTCAATGTGGAACATGAGATATTATATATAAAGCTGAATATCAGTGCATTAATATACAATCTCATGAGGGTCACACAGGCCTAAAACTTCTGTACTGCAGGTTTCTGAATGCTAACTTTGTACACCATGTCCTTGAGAGTAGCTGAGAGGTTTGCATCTCATATGCAGCAAAGGAGACAGAGATACGTGCTGGACAGTATTTTCTGTTACTTGGCAACAGTTTCTTTTCCCTCTTGGCAACAGGAGAGAGAAAAGCTTTCTGAAAACTGAAAAGACTACAGAAGAGAAAAAGTCAAAGCCTTTCATATACCCTCCAGCTGGAGGGCATGTTAGAAGAAACCGAATTTGGCTTTGGATAAAATGAAGAATACTTGTTATCTAGTTATGCTTGCATTTCTATTGAAATTTAACCCAAAGTTTTAATATCTTTTGAAATTAGATCCAAAGTCTTAATATCCTAATCATGTATTGATTTCACCTCTACACCTCACTTAGGTATTTAAACACATAGTCCTCTTAGTCAATTTATATTCATGTCAGCTCTCTCGGAATGTGGAACTTAGACTAAAAAGAAGCGTATCAGGAAAGGCAATAATTCTCAGGTAATTCCTTTTTACTTGGTTAATGAACTACATCCTGGATTTCTCATTTAATTAAAAGTCTAGAAAGACTGCAGATGAGGTGGTGAAAAGAAGGAAAAGTAGTTGACTTTTGTCAGAATCTTTGATTTTAAAGAGATCTCTAGTATTCTTATTTTTGTCTTGATAGAAAAGATGTGTGTATCGTGTGTGTGGGTGTGTGTGTGTAGCTAAGAATTGAAGGTCTTTAAAGCATGTAGTCTTTTATTAAGTCACTAAGAATATATGTATATATGAAAATTATATATATATATATATATATATATATATATATATATATATATATACTGTATATTTTTTCAAACAGCCTACATTACTTAAGGCACCAGAGGGAAGATAAGAAAAATTACACTACTCTACAAGAGATAAAAACTTTCTAGAAGAAATTACAAGTCTCATATGATCTTCTTTAAAAGATAAATGCCATTGTCTTCACTGAGGAAATTAACTACCATGACTGTCAGAATATTCAAGAATCCAAACAGTTAGTTTCAGACTGCTGGTGAAGCACTAAGTACTTTTTGTTTGTTTGCTTTTTTTGTAGAGGAATACACTTGTAGTTCAGTCGGTGTGTTCCCCTCAGTACCTAGCCATCGTCTCAGTCACAGTGTCTAACATTTTCACCACTGGTATAGTCCCTCTTGCCCCCTGCCACTGAACTCACATCCCTGCATAAGCAATCCTGTTCACAATGTATACAACCACTACTTTTTCTGCTACAGAGTAAACAACTGTGGATAACCATAGGACTACATATACACATATTGCATATGTAGGTGTCAATGTCTTTGTTTACAGTTGATTGAATATTCTATTCTTCTTAGACCTTCAGCCATTGAATATGCATAAAAACCATCATCACTTCATCTTAGAGAATGGAGTACTATAGTATAGTAAGGTACAGCACAGCATAGAGTAAGATATGGCTTCTAGGGAAAACTACTGAATTTGAACAGTACATTTGGCCCGTATTAGCACTTAGCAATCCCTTCACTTATGAAATGAAGAATATAATAGCATCTTCAGCTTGACCATAAATACTGAATGAGTTAAAACACATAAAATACAGAACAAACCATTACAGGTTGTGAGCATAAGGGTATTTTCCATAGTTTTTTTTTTTGTTTGTTTTGTTTTGTTTCCATGGTTTGCTCTAATAACTACTGTACTATGAAGCCATGTTGATTCCCCTGGTATGGGTAAAGAGTCTCTGAAGTTTGTTCTTAATGTCTTTTTAATCCTTTTATATATTAAGATATACTTAATACTGCCTCTTATAATGTATATTTTTGCTCACTGTTTTTCCCAGCATCTGGGAAGATCCCTCCCTGACTTCCTCTGTCATGGTTGAGGAGAAGGTGGTGTGAGTACTACATGTGCTCAAGAGTAGGTAGCTGGCTTACAATATAAGAGACTAAAAGAGGCTGGATTCCTCCCTTTTTGCTCTTGTTGCTTTTGTTTTCTACTGCCACCATGGACTGTTGCTCCTCTGTCAGGCCACCCTGCTTTGGAGCCAACTGATTATGGAATGAAAACATCTACAAACTGTAAGCTAAATAAACCTGTCCTTTGTTAATTTTGGACATCAAGTATTTTGTCTCTGCAATGAGAGAAAAGTAACCAAGACATTCTCTTTCTGTTGCTCCCTTTTCTCTCTGTTATCTTTCTTTTCTCTATCTAAATTCAAAAGAAGGAAGTGTAATTGATTAGACACTAGAAAATTGACTAGGTGAGTGTGGCTTGAGGACAAGTTCACTTTCTGTGAGAGGTCCTTGTGTGTGTACCCTTGAACACCTGTCTTCCCTGGGCAAAGATTGGCTCATCCATCATGCTTCTCTAATCACCTGTGAGCAGGCTCATTAATTTGGGTATCTTTGGTAGTACCCATCCAGTCCCAAATTGGTAAAACCATCAAGGATTTAGAAAGTGTCTTTGAACTTCATGTTTTCCAATGTTTTATAACTTAGCTTCAAAAAGGTCTATTTTGAAAACTATGGGCTTGAGTCTAAAATACAAATAAAAAACTTGCATGTAAAATTATTTATTATATTTATAATAATTTACATGATGAATTTATTAAAATTGTGCCTTGTCAAACCAAGATTAGAGTTGGATTTCTTTAGGATACTAAAATAGGACTTGATTGTTATATTATTATGACTAGAATCAATTTATTGGAAATTTTTAAGTTGAGATTTATATTGGGTTGGGTGCAATGGTGTACAAATGTAACCCTAGCTCTTTGGAGGCTGATCAGGAGAATCACTATGAGTTTAAAACCAGAAACTAACTTGGATTACATAATGAGTTTAAGGCCAATTTGAACAACATAGTGTGAACCTGCCTCCCCAAACCCCCCAAAACAATTTGATTATAATTTATTGTGATACATAAATTATTATGTTGTAATATAAAAGCAGATTGAATTAAAAGTCAGAAGTCGTATTTGTACAATAGTGTCAGACTCTCAGAGATCTGAGTTCTAAATCAAACTTTGAGTAAGGACACAGTGAACAGTTCTTCAACACTGACCAAATCACTTAACCTGTGATAAATCTACCTCAAGGAAAAAAAACCTATGTGTCATGATTTATGTTGGTGGCCCCCAGGCCTCATGCATTTGCATTGTGCATTTGTGATTTGTTCTTTGTCTAGAGCTTGGATTGGAGTTGTGAGTGCTACACTGGCCCAGGGGTGGAGCCAGGATGTAATGTAATGGCAGGAAGAAGGTGTGTCTCACTCTCTTGCTGGTTTCTGCCTTGCTGTTTACAACCACCATGAACTGCAGCCCTGCCATGCCACCCTGCTTTGGAGCCAAATGAGTATGGACTGAAACTTCCAAAAACTGTAAGAAATAAATCTTTCCTTTCCCAACTTTGGGCATCAGGTGTTTTGTCTCAGAAACCAGTAAAAACTAACTAAGACACTATGGAAAGTTAGAAATATAGTCAGAAAATGAAAATGTTGATAATTGTTCTCAATAAAAGAGAGTATTTTGTTATTTATTTATTTATTGGTACCAGGAATTGAATGCACTACCTTCTACTTGTCAGGCACCCACTTTCACCACTTAGCTAGGTCCCAGGTCCTACAAGAGGATTATTTTGAGAAGGAATAATTATAATGTGTCTTTCACTATAATAAATTCATAAAATTTAAATATTTACTATATTTTTCAATCACATATAACATATACAAATTATTTTAATGATATGGAATATTGAGCATAGGGATTCTGTACTGAACTTAGTCTAGGACATTTTATTTTTATTGTTTATTTGCTTTTGAGAGGGGATATCTTCCTACCTTGCTAATTTATCCAGCCTGGGCTCAAACTGGCAATACTGCTTCAGTCTCCCATGCATGACCCAGCACATGGGCTTAAATAAGTATTTCATTGCAGTGAATACCGAGCATCTGTGAAAATTTAGTTGTAGGACTCTTCATGGATATTATAATTTGTTGAAATCAAATGTTGCATATAATATAATGTAACATATGCATCTAATCTATATACATTATCCTATATACTTTAAATTGTTTATAGATTATTTATAATACCTGAACAATTTAAACATTTGTTGTGCTGTGTTATCTAGGGTATAATGGTAAAGAAAAAAACCTGAAAATTTTCAATACAGATGAATTTTTTGGATCTGTATTTGGTTGAATTTACTGACAAGGATCTGTAGATATACAGTGGCTGATGGGATAAATATTTAGAAAACTTTTAGATAAATCTTTGAGTTGTTAACTGTCGATGTCCGCTCCCGGCCGGCAGGAAGGACACACGACAAAGTCTGGTAGTGGACAACCTTTTCTTTTTATTTTTCTTCTCCGTACAGCCTGCCCTGGCTCCTTTTGTGCTTCAGTCTGCCCCAAAGCCTCTACCGGTCCGCTCTCCGCGGCTCCTTTTGGGCTTTTACTTCTGGGCTTCTACCTGGCTTCTTCTTCCGCCCAGGGGTGGCACCGGTATATATACGGGTACAGTGTCCAATCATGTTAAAGTAAGCAAGGCAAGCTGATTGGCTAACATCATCAGTTGCCAGGCAGACTATATTGTTGAGCGGGTTGTTTACGTGGTAAGCAGGAAACTAACATATTCGATGGGAGGGGTAATCTACCCCAGGCTTTGCTCTTTACCACAGGCCGCACGTCCGCCGCGCAAGGCGAGCTATCACAGACGCGGCTCCCAACAGTTAACTAAGCTGTTCTAAGATCTACTGCTTTTCAGAAGAAAAAAAGTAAATTACAGGTCAGTATTTTTGTCCCTTGTCTTTCCTGTTCAAAACATACTTTTAAACTCTCAATATCTATCAACTATAAATTTTAAAATTTTGTTGCAACTCCTCAGTAAACAACTTTATTTTGAAAGGCATGGTGCTCTATTTTCAGCCCTTTTTTCCTGATCATCATTCCACCTATAAAACCTGATTCTAAATCAGACCACCTATTCATTATCTCCATATGCATACCCAGTCTGTGTGTTCTGCTATAAGAACTGCATGCACAACTTTTGATTTTCATCAAAAAAATGTGTTTTTGTTTGAACTGAGTTCTCAAAGCCACCAATTATCTGTTTGTTTTCCTAGTTAGGTGTTACTCATTTTATATACCAGGTAAATTAATGTTTTTCTCCTCTCTAAATTCTAAATTTCTGTCTTTCTGCCTCTTGTTTTATTTTATCTTACTAGATAAGTATATACTTCACAGTGCTTATAGAAAGCACCAAATAAAATCAGCTCTTGCCATCCTATCCAAAACATATCTATGAAATCACTTTTTTAAATTAAGAAAGTTCTAGTTTCCCCAAAGCAGTCTTAGTTTATATATTTTTCCAAAATATTGATAGTGCCTCCTTTCATTAATAAAATTAAGCTACTTTTCAATTATACTGGAAGGACCACCTCAGAAATTTATGTCTCCTAATATACTAGGAGATCAGCTCCTTTTCCCTGCCTGTTATGTCGTTACATTTTAAAATTTCTGGGTTTTTTTGCCAGTGAGACATGAATGACATCTAGAAATCAACATATACAATTTTATCTCACCCATTCATCCTTTCTTTTATCACATCAGTTCAGTATCAAACCGTTTGTTGTCCTTTATTCTCTATCTTAGACACTCCAGTTGATCAGTTTCTATTGTAACACATTGATTTTGTGATTTCTCCTACCATATTTCACTCCTTAACCATCACTCAATAGTTTTTAAATTCTGGTTTGCAGTTCTCTGGTGTAAGTATCTCTATCCTTCTGAACAGAGAGATGCTCCAAGTGACCATTATGTTCACTTCAGGTTCGTGAATGCCTACAGTGCTCTATTTTTCTAGTCTCTTCTTTTACATCTTATTCCTTTTATTCCAGATGGATGAAGCAAATTTCTTTACCACCTGTATTTTATTTTCTGTAAGCATTTGCTTTTTTACATACTGTTTCTTATATTGCAAACATCAAATGCTTATGTGATAATGTTTGTCTACAATTGGCTCACATAATTAATTTTTGAGGCTGAGAAGACTCAGGAATTGCTAGGAGCAAGCTGGTGACCCAGGGAACTGGTATAGTTTTAGTCTGAATTTGATGATGTGAGGATCATAAAAGCTTATGCTGTAAGTTCAAAGCCAAGTCTAAGTGGGAAGGCAGAAGAACACTAATGTCCCAATTTAAAAAATCTAAGCAGAAAGAGAGACAACTATTATTTTTACTTTAACTCCTATTCCATTTGTGAGGGTTATGTCTAGATGTCTCTCCAATGCCTCATGCAGTCATAGGTGGGATTTTTTTTCCAAGCTGGTTGAATCTAGAGTGTGTGGCATTGAAGGTGATTCAATGTTTGACAAAAGCAAGTAGGATCAAATGTGCAATGCACACTAAGTGATAATCTGGATAAGATACATGGTACAGAAAGAGCTGTGGTAGTCTCTTGCTTGTTTGCTTTTGTTGTCCTCTGCTTGCTATGAACTGGTTCTATTTTATGATGTTTCTCTGCCAAACCACACTGCCTTGGAGGCAACTGATTATGGTCAAAACCTTTACAGATTTCCATCTACATAAATCTTTTTTCATTTAACTTTGGGTGATGGATATTTTGTCTCAGCCAGGAGAGAAAAGTAAACTAATACAGAATTTGGTACCAGAGAATTGGGTTGGTTTCTATTACTATATATGATCATATAGTTCAGAAGACTTTGCCTGAGACTAAGATTAAGGGTGGCAGATTAATTAATCTTGCAGAAGAAATTTCAAGTAGTCTAACTTTGAGGCATTGACATGCGTACTGTTGGGGGTTTTATTGAGATTTATGTTGAGAATCAAGAGCAAAGGCCTCAGAAGAGTGATTTAAAATGTTTTGAGCTTGACTAGAAAGGAAGTTGTAATGAAGCTGTGGACTGCAAGGATAGAGCAGAGATCTTTATTACTGATGAGGGGCAGAAAAGTAGAAAATATAGCCTGAGAGCATCAGAAAAAGCCTTCAAAAAGCAAAAGTGAAAGACTTTTTTATAAAGAAAGCCCCAGAGCAACATGTTCCAGAACATTGGTGGTCTAGATAATTTATTCCTTGGGATTGGGTTAGGAGTGCTCATTGACCCAGGTATTTTATCCCTACAGCCAAAAGAAAAGAAAGCTGGCATACTTCTCCCACCAGTTATAGTCTTTGGTGTATCCACATGGTACTGGATGTAGGTTCATTTATGCATAATGCAAGAGTTTTCAGTTCAGGAAGTCTTCCTCCCAGGTCTCAGAAGAAGGCCTTGGAACCAAGGCAGTGTGCATCTGAGAAGGCTATGTATGAAGCTGTGAGTGTCAAACCAAAGGTGCACTGGAGATCCCAGAAATTTAGAGAACACAGGAACATAGATCATCTGAGAAAATGTGTAAAGAAGGAGCAGAGCTATCCCCAGAAAGAAGCCAAAGGAGCTATAACCACCAGAAGTGCTGCAGAGGATGAAACACCTAAGCTCTTTGGACTTCACAGCTTCCACAGATTGCCAGGAATATTGGAAGTACAAAGATAGGATTTAATGTTTGCCCTGTTGGATTTTGGTCTTGCTTTGGTCCTATTCCTTTCTATCTCCCTTTTTGCAACCTTTGGTATGGAGTCGTCTACATTGTGTCACTGAATTAACTTTCTTTTCATTTTTACAGGGACTAGTGGCTAACAGTTTACCTTAAATTTCAGAGATTTTGGACTTAGAATTTTTCAGCAATACTGAAGCTGTTAGAACTTTGGAAACTCTTAGAGATGGACTAAATGCCTTTCGCATAAAGTGACGTGCATGAGTCTTTGTGGGGACAGGGTCAGAATATAATGATTTGTGTCTAGATGTCCCCCACCAAATCTCATGTATTCATAGATGAAGACTTTTCGAAAGTCTAGAATGTGTGATACTGGAATTGATTTATGGTACAAGCTAGGCTCAAAGGCATTAGGATTAAACAAATGAATAGTATCTGCTCCATACAATATAAGAGATAGAAAGAGATGTGATGCCCCCCCCCCTTTTTGGTGTCCTTTGCTTGCCATGAACTTATTCTTCTCTCTGAGACTTAACAAAACACCATGCTTTGGAGCCAAATGATTATGAACTAAAACTTATACAAACTATGAGAGGAATAAACATTTTCCACTTTAACTTTAGGTGTTGGATAGTATGTCTCAGGAAAGGAATAAAAGTAACTAATTCTAGGCTTGCACTGATACTAATATGACCTCCTCATTTTCATAAAGACATGAGTATACATATTCAATATGGATCATGTCCACAATCATATCCATTTTCATAGGAATATCCTGAATAATCTTTTATCACTATCTGGGCACCCTGTCATATGATAAACTTGACACATACAATTAACCATTATAACACTGAACTGTGTCATGGAAAAGTTATACAATTTAAAAAACACAATGAGAAAACCAATATTCCTCACAATGTATCTATTTTGAGTTTTTATTTTTATTTTGTATCTTACTTCCTTTGTGTATGCTTTATTCCTCTCTTGCATACCATTGCTGATCACCATGAAATCCTATTTCTATAGCCTTGTGTATATATATATATATATATATATTCAAATATATATATGGGATTATATATGATATAATATATATGTATAGAGATATATTAAACTGAGGAATATAACCATGTGTTACCTTATTTTTTGATATGTCATTGATTCTAGGCTGTGTGATTGAAACATGTCTTTGTTCTAGGACAGGATCTTGCTATTGGAAAGTGTGAAGAAGCCAAGTGGATTTATATTACAATTAATACTGAACAAGAAAAACATTAAAATAAATACTAAGTATCTCAATATTTTAAAGATCCTCTCTTATGTTCACAATACAAAATTATAATCTACTCTACTATTATCAAGTCCTTCTTTAATTGTGTCTCTTTTCATCTTTCCATTTATAATCTATTCCTTATTTTGTTACATCACTATTGTTAACAGCTATTTCATTCCATGATTTGAGCATTTTTCTGTACACAAGGTATTTAAGTAAGGAAAATAGTCCTTGTTTTTAAAAGGCATTCTTACAAAAACAAAAGAATTATACAATTAATTGTATAGTTAATATTGTTTTTTTTCTAAATCACCTTTATCTGTATTTCCTTCATAAATATGAACTCTTTCATACAAGTGTCCACATTCTAATTTGCTTTTGCATCCCTAGTAAAATTCCTAGTATCCAGTGTGTTTTACACAATACCTATTCATGGATGAGATAAATAAACACTTTAAAAACCTTAATAGTAGTAAGGCAGTGTTCCTAAGCAAAATAAATAAGTTATTGCTTAGGTTTTAAGAAATTGTTTCCTGAGTAACTCAACTTTGATGATCTGACAGGTCCAAGCATTTATCTCAGGTATAAATTATTGAGTTTACTCAAACCAGAATAAAAATTATAGCAAGCTCTGTATTAAATTCTGATAACAGAAAAAGAATTACATGTGTACAAATGCAAACCTTATTGCTTAGTCTGAGAATATAATGTCTCCAAAGTAACATTTTTTGTAGTACTAGGAATTGAAATCAGAGACTACAGAGTAAGTTATATCCCCAGTCCTTCATTTTATTAGTGCCGTTTTTTATTTTGAGAAAGGCTTTTACTAAGTCACTAAATTGTCCCAGCTTAATTCAAATTTGTAGTTCTTCTGTCTCAGCCTCTTAAAATGCTTAGAATTATCATTTTTGTGTTATTAAAGTAATTAATATTCAAGTCTGTGCACATTTTCCAGCCGGAATTCTACGAACAATTTTCCCAAAAATTATTTCTTCCTTTATAATTAATTGTATGTCTATCTTTCATAGTTTAACACATCAATCTTATCTGTGACATAGCAAATTCATCAAGGATGAAAATAAACAGTTATAATTTATGAACAGATTAATTATGTGTTTAAACCTGTAAATTATTATTTTCATTTGATCTAAAAGATAAAACCAACATATTTATAGAATTTAAAACTTGAAAATTTCAAATATCATTTTAATATCTACTATAATGTGCTCTGTTGTTATATCAGAGAAGTATTGAAATTTTGTACTAAACATACTTTCAGTATATATTACATTTTATTTTAATATTCTATGCATTTTTCCACAATATATATTTTTACCTATGCTCTTGTGAACTTCTTCAGATTTAAAGCAAAAAAAAATTCACCATCTTAATTCAAGTTTTTAAAGTAGTACTTGTTTTGATTTTTACTAATTAGTTCAATATTTCTTAATGATGCAACTTCTAAATATTTCCTGGGAAAAATCACTAAAAATCTGTTTGAAAGCTGTAGTATGTAAGAATCAACACACTGAAACTTGGTATAATTTAGACAATATTATAGTGATACATCTTACAGCAGTAAAAATGTCTCATGTTTCAGAAAAACAGTGACAGTCACAAGAAAGATATGTCTCAAAAAAGTGATGCAAGTGATCTTTTGTCAAATAAATCAATAATGTCTAAGAAACTTGGTCATTTTATTAAAATATGTAACATTCTGTAGTGTGTGTGAAGGCTAATTTTATATCCCAACTTGACTAGATTAATAGATCTCCAGGTAATGGTAAAGTAGTAACTACAGGTGCGTTTGTAGGAATTTTTATAGAGTGGATGACAACAGTTGAATTGGAAGACATAGTAAAGATGATCCACTCTCATTAATGAGGATCAGTGGAAAAACAAATTCTTATTTCCCTGAACAGAGACACAAAGTTTTCCTGACCTTGGACACCAGATCTCTTGCTCTTTGGGCCACTGGATTGTTGGCCTTTGGTTAGGGATTACACTGTCACTTTTCTAAACCTGGAGCCTTCTAGAGCTGAATAAATTGTAAGTCTGATTTCCATAGCTCTTTTGCTTGCAGATTAAAATCATGGACTTTTGGTTTCCATAATCACATGACCCAAAGCCTATAATACAATAAATCTGCTTACTCTTCTCCTCTAGATACAATTTACTAGTACAGTTTCTTTGAAAAACACTGGCTAATACAGTCATCATATCTACGTCTATCTTTTTGTTTTAATACAAGTTAATATCTGGTTACTGCAGAAGATAAGATCTTACAGTCTCTTCAATAAATGACATTAAGACAACATGCAAAACAGAATTAGAACTTCCTTTCATACTATATATTAAAATCCAGTCCAAACATGTTAAATAGCTATGTATAAGAACTGAAAATGTGAAACTACTAAAAAAAAAACTATAAGATTTTTCTCTGTTATGAGGATTCTGGATATAAAAGATAAATCAACAATACAGAGGCAATTGTAAACAAAATAAGTATAAAGAAAATGTATGATATTGTAAGTATGTCATCAAATTAACAGGCTCAGTAAGAAGGAAATAATCAACAAAATTAAGATATAACCTAAAAGTGGGAAAACAATATTTTTAAAGTAGTTTATACAAGAAGGCATTAATATGTTGAATATATTCTGAACTCAGAACAACTATATAGTAGGAGATTCAAAAGAGTAGGCAAAGGATCTGAATAGATATTTGTCTTAAAAAGAAAAGAAACACAAAATTCTAATAGAAGTAAAATAGATGTATAAACATACTTAAAATCAGCAAGCATCAGATACATGCACATTAAACTCACAATAAGATGATTATTTCACTCTTGTTAGGATGGTTATTTAAAATATATGAAAGAAAATTACTTTTGGAGAGCATATACAGAAAAGAGCACACTTACACACTGTTGATTAGTTGTAATTTAGGACAGCAATTATGAGCAACATTAAAATGCTTTCTCAAAAAATCAAATGCAGAGTTACCATATAATTATGACAATTCCCCTAATATGCTTTTATTCAAAGGGAAAATAATCAGAAGACATACTTACAATATCATATTCATTGTAGCATGAGTCACAGTAGTCAAGATACGGAATTAATCTATCAACAGATATATAAGATAAAAAATGTAATATAAAAACATAATATATCTATCTTTCTGAAGGCTGCCAGATATATAATATATACATATATAGTATGTAATATATATACATATACATATATACATATGTATATGTACATATAATACATATGAATATATATACATATTATATATACATATAAAACACATGTACACATATATAATATATATACACATAAACATATGTATATGTATTATGTAAGTATGTATATATGTATATTATATATATATGTATTACAGCCTTCAAAAGATGGAACTCACCATTTCTAAACGTATTAATTGAACTGCAGATTTTTCATATAATTTTCATATATTTATTAAAAATAAAAAACGTTTAAAACAAAAATATCAGATCTTAAAAATAAGTATGATTCAGTCGAAACCCTACCTGTAAACTTTGTGACTATAAAATTTGTAAAATTTAGCACTTCTCTTCACAAGTTTTCTCATTTATAAAGTTAAAAATACTTATCTCTCTAATTTTAAACACTTGAAGATATATATAGAAACCATTTCACAAGTTCGAGGACTGATTATATTAGCACCTTTTCAAAAATAAATACATTTGTTTGCTTTTGTTTTTAATTCTTCATCACGTTCCATTGCCTGCAGTGGACTTCAGCTCTCAGTTAAATCAGAGCTCCCAGGTTTCTAGCTCTCAGAGCCACACCAAGAACTCTGGCTGTGCCACTCACATAGCCTTGATCTTGCAGAATGATAGCAATGAGAGAGCTCTGAGTACCAAGGATCTCTTTCCTTTCAATGTCCCCTTTTACATCGGCTCAATAACTTCTGTCTATTAGCTTAAACGAATTCAAGCAGTATTTCTTCCTTTTACATATTTATATCAATCATTAGTTAAAATACTGATCTTTGAAGATATCAGACTCACTTTCTCTGTCATTGGACTCAAACTTGGTGTCTTAAAATCGAGTTGGTATTTTAGAGTTGATTCCAGCTTTGAGATGATGCGGCTCATGAAACATTTTATTTATGTATTTATTTATTAATACCTGTGTGTAGTAAATAGCTTATCCATTCCTTGGGTGGCATTGATATACATACCCAACACACTTTTATTCTATTTTTTAATCATCATCTTCTCTTCCCAACCCCTTCCATCCATCTCTCAATCTCTTCCTAGATTAAGAAAGATATATTTCCCTATTCTTACCTATTTTGTATTTTGCTCTTTATTAATTTATTTGTTTTTAGACTTCAACTTTTTTTTTTTTTAAACTGGTACCAGGGATCGAACTCATGACTGTGCACTTGCAAGGCAGGTGCTTATGCCGCTGAGCTAAATCCCCAGCCCCTTAGACTTCAACTTTTTATTTTAGTAAAAGCAAAATAGACAAAGCACATGTAGTCTCACTTCTCAAACTTGTGCAATAAGTGATTAAACTTAAAGTGACTTGAGTTCATCGTTTATATTTAGCAAGTTGAAAATAATGCTGTTGCTAATAGCAATGATTGTAAAAGTCACTAACTATGGCAATAGAAAAAGATAAACACACATTAGAAGATTGCGAATCTGCCAGACAATCACTGAAAACCAAACTAAACACTTAGCTACACAAAACTCAGAGAAACTTTGAGAATATGGGTATTCCACTTCATTTTGCAAGTTTCATTCATACTTTAAGACAGGTATATAAAAAATGTGGCATATATTAATTTCAAGTTGCCAATTTTTAAGAAAACTTTATAGGAAAATCCTAACTGCAATGCCAGTGTTGGTAATTTGTAATATAATTTAATATTAAAATCTCATAGTACCCTAAAATATATTATTTCATATATAATTACATTCAACAGCCAAGTGTCAATATTTCTCTGCTGTTCTTCAGCCAAATTTCTATAAGTTTTCAAACAATCACTTTTAGGCTTACTAAATTAAGCACTGTCAAATTGTTTAATAAATATTATACAAACTAACACCAAAAAATATCAAAGGTCTGCCAAAGGTCAATAGTTTTCTTCTTTAACCCTCATCCATGGTCCCAAGTAAAATTTTAGAAACTAGCTCTTAACAAATGCTGTTCAACAATCTCCAAAAGATAAAATAAGACTGGAAGTTTAGATACTTGCATTCAAGACATAGGCGTAAAATTAACTGAATGTGCAATACAACAAATATGTTGGCCAAAATATCCATGAGCCTAAACCTACACTGATAGAAATAGTATTGTTAACAAATGATCCCGATACTGTCGAGTTTAATGTTTTAGAACAAGGCATGATACATTTGAAAATCTATTTCATTTAATGAAATTTTTCCAATGTAAGCTGAACTAAAATTTCATTTTTAAAGATCAATGCATTCTTTCCACAACATTCCAAGTGTAGAGGCATTTTCTTTTTAGTAATAGACAATTACCTTTGGCCAAATTTAGTGTAAAGAACTATAAATACAATACAAACCTGTGCAAACAAAATACACTAAAAATACACTGCTAAGAGATATCAATTAATTCTTCTTAAGCTTTTCAAAGTCTACATACGTAAAACCCCCTAACATTTCAATGGAACTGTAACAATACAATGTGAACCTGCATTAAAATAAAGCCTACTGTATAATGCTTTCAATTCATATTTTCTTGACCAAAAAGACAACAACACTATCTTCTGTAAAGATGAGAATCCAAGGCCTCTAATAAGGACTGGTCACACCTATGAACAGTCATTCTAATATTTCAATTTTTTTCATGGCATGCATTAAAGAATTTACCTTGTACAAACCACTTTGTCAAGTCTTTAAAACTTTTCCTGTAACAGTATGCCCACACAGACATCTAACTTAAAATTAGCTAACAGCTGAACACTAGATAGAGAATTGCTGTATTTACTTGCATTTACTTTAAAAAGTGCTTTTAAAGACTGTCACATGTGTGTTCACACATCACATTTCATTACGACTGGAATGGCTTCCATATTTTAAATTTCTAGGTGTCTATCTGGGATAGATTGAGCAAGTCAGAACTTAGCACTGTTTGCCTAGTTAGAAAGTAATTACATTTTAAGTGTCTGCTTTGCCACCAAGATCTGCAAGTACTAAAATATCCTAACACAGGCTATGCACTATTTTTCCCTTATTCTTCCTGATGAACTGGTTATTCCCATTTAAATGAATCACACCCGTGTGCCTAAATTTAGTAGTAGCCCAAATTCAGTACATTTATTTTCTTCAAACCATTGATATCTTGAACATTATTGGGTCAACAAGATATCAAAATAATAAAGTTTCTAAACTTAAAGTCACGGTACATTAACAAGCAAACGACCATCAGTTACAAAACTACGAATGCCATTTGAGGTGGGACTAAGCAGGAGGTGAGTCAATCCATACCATAGCAGCTAAGTTTTCAACTGCACTCTCTTGGAATTGTCAGAGGAATCACAGCTGATTATTTACTGCAAGCATGTATACACATGGTTTCTGTATTAGCTTATATGAAAGCATGGTGACTGCAACAATGGAAATTCAGTTGCTGTACCAGTCAAGCCCTTGTGAGTTATGATTTTCACCTATCCCATAGCCACTTCTATCAAATCGTGTTTTTGTTATGGTGAATTCTACCACTGTGGCTGCTGCTTGATTGATTACTACTAAAACAAGAACTGCTGAAACCACTACTGTTTTGATAGTTTCTGAAACCAAATTCTCCACTGAATCTGCACTTAGACCTTCCATGACTGCTGCCCTTGTAATTGTGTTCATGAGCCGTGTTTTCCAACCAAATGGCACATTTTCCTTTGTGATGTTTCCAATATGTTCATTGAAGAATGAGGTGGCAGGCCAAGTTTGCCTGCATGTTCTGCATGGCAAATCTGATACACATAGTCATGTATGTCACTCATCGAAGCAAAACTGATCATCTATTTCACATTTGAAATATCTAGATCTATTGCTGCCACAGATAGTCACTAGAATTAGGCTTTTCCTGAGTGGAACTGATGAACAGCTTCCTCTCAATCTTTGTGATCAGTCTCCATGAATACTGATACTAGAACACCTTTTGTGGTATAAGAAATTCTCCAGAGACTCTGCACCCTTTTTTGGTCTCCACAAACACTAAAGTCAGTTAGTCCTTTCCTGTTGTACATAATAGAGCAAGCAGAAATGATCATTTATTTATCTCTTCCAACTCAAACTACATTCAGTGTGATGTTCTCAGACACTGAACCTAGTTTGACTACAGCTGTGAAGATATATGCATCCAAGAAGTCAGAAGCAAGCATCTCTATCTCCTTAGGAAAAGTAGCAATTATCAGCTGTAGGCTGTATCTGAGGTTCAAACTCCCTATGCAGTATCCTATGACCTTTATCCAATATTAAACTATTGCAGAAGTCTAATTCAATTATTCCTCTTTTCATCCTGCCCATCAGATGTCCTATAGTGGCAACTAGAAAGTGGCATTCGCATTCTAAGTCTAGCATCTGCTAAAAAATATCAGCAAAATCATAAACTATACAAGGACAAACTCTAGACTGGTATGGAAATTGTCCAGCTTGTTTGTAAATTTTCACTGACCATTCTCTTGTTGGTTCTACCACCAAGGAGACTGGGTATTGTTTGGATTTCCCATGCCTTCTATTTTCATTTGTATCTTTTAAAGCCTCTCCAGGGCCATCCGTATATATTGGTAAAAGAAATTCTGCCAGTTTTTAGCCCCTGTTTGAGCACAAGCCCTCAAGACTTTTTCTTTGACAATAGGAATTGCATGGTTTTGCACTGGAGTAGGACGAATGTAATGAGTGGGTCCAGTGCTCCCCATGATAATTTCTCCCATCTCAACTTGGCTGGAATGTTCAATATGTGGAGGACAGTGATTATCAGTTGCCTCTGCTGCTATATCATTGAATTTCTCAAAGTTAATCTCAGCACTTTTCACAGAAGAGTTCCCATTCTAAGCTTTCACTTGGTGCAAGTCATTTTGATCATTTATCATCATCCAATTTGTCATACCTTGACTATGTACACTGCTTTCAAACTTGCCAGAGCCAGTTATGTCACAGCTGCCAGCATCATCACAGTCACGCCATCCATCGTGTGACCTACTTGCATCATTACTGAAGTAACACACCCGACTATATGCATCTTTGCCTTTACTACCAGGCCACTCTAAAATCTGTCTTAGAATTATTTGGATCACCAGTGATTTAGCTGAGGGGTATAAGCATCTGCCTGGCAAACATGATGCTGTCAGTTCAATCTTCGGTACCAAAGAATTATTTAGATGCTTTTCTGTTTCTTAAACGAGGAAATGCATGATATCTCTTGCTTGCTGTACTCACTACTCAACTACAATTATCAAATTAGAGTTCAAATCTAGACCAGGCAATGCTCTGTGGCTGAATTGCCATCACATTTTTCTCTGTATTTATAAATTGTGGTTTTCATGTAAAGGAAACCATGAAATATTTAAGCGTGTGTATCATTTCACTTAGCATTATGACTCAAAGAACATCCATTTTCCTACATAAAACTCAAATATGTCTTGTTTACAGCACAGTAGAACTCCACTATATGTAAATACATTTACTGTATTCATTCATTTGTGAATGGACATATAAGCAACTTCTAAGACTTAGCTGTTATGAACTGTGCTATCATAAACATAGATCACTGTACTATGATGTCTTTAACAGTTTCAGGAAGATATCTAGCAAGGAAAAACTGTGTCAAATAGAATTTCTAGTTTAGCTTTTTGAGAAATCTCCATATTGATTTCTTTTCTTTTTCCATACTGATTTCTACAGTGGTTGTACTATTTTACGTCCCCACCAGCAATGTAGAAGAGTTTCTTCTTTCCTACCGTTTCACCATATCTTACTTGATTTGTTGGTAATGGCTGTTCTTTCAGGATTAACTTTAAAGAATTTTTCTTAATTTGGTTTTTTGCATATTTTCAATACATACAAAAGCATATTTCAAATAGTCTTGAAAAGTAGTATCTTTAAAGAAACATCAACTGGCTCTGTTTTAGCCTGCAATTCCAACACTTGGGAGACAGAGGAAGGAACATCACCAAAAGTTCAAGATCAGTCTGGATTACAAAAGTGAGTTAATGTCCAGCCTGTACTACATTGTTAGATTGTCTAAAAAATAGATATATCATTTACAGGTAAAATTCCTTATAACAAATGATATCATTGTGTGTATCTAAAATGTAACAATAAAATATACAAAAAATCAAAAACTAATAAAAGAATGAAAAAACACAAACATTTGGAAAGTGAAAACAGTAGCAGAGCATCATCACATGTGAGACTGGGGCAAATTTTGGCGAATTTGGTGTTTTCATCAGGTATACCTATCTGATTAACTGAAACACTAACCATTTGTTTTCATGAGTTTTATCTTATAAGCAGAGCTGTGATGAAGAATTCTTTGTAAATTAATAGCAGTTTAAGTTCATTGATCTATTTTTTAAAAATTAAAAATTATTCAAATAATTTACAATCTGAATTTCAAGCTACACTACCAACTTTTAAAATTTTTGTTTCTTTCTTAATTATAACTCCTTAACTTTTTGGCTATCTACTCATTACTTAAACATATATAGGTAATAAACTGAACTTATCAGTGGAATTAAAGGCAAAGTAACAACAGATTTATTTATCTCTGATGGCATGAATTTCTTATTTTACTTGAATTACATAAGGGGTTAACTGTTGACTTTTTCTTTGACTTTACTAAAACCTGAATGCAGTTACAGGTATAGAAATATTTCATATTTATCTAACATCATACATATCTAATCTAAGGCAGACAAATATATCCATACATGCATCATTAAATCAGTCTCAAATAGTAAGAAGAGTTTTTTATTGCAGAAGTAACTAGTTTAGCATGTTAATTCAGAGTAACACAATAAATATCAGAGCTTTGAGGAAAGAACAAGAATTAATATTGATAAAATGTTTCAGGGAAGTTTATACATAGAACTAATTTATTTTACTGTTCAACATCAAATTCAAGTAATGTTTTGGATCAAATTGTAAAAACATAGAATGTTAGATTTCAGAAGAGAATTGAGATAATTTTATTATATATTTGTTACTAAATCCTGGGCACAAGATGATATTTAGTGCACAGTATCACTCTTAAAGGGGGATACTCACATACTTGAATCCACATTGGAAAGAGCCATCTGAATTACTGAGAACTCGGATCACATGACATCATTAATCAGTGGAGTAACTAGCGATATTCAGCTTAGGAAAAGAACAATTAGAAAACTGACAAATGTAAACAAATACACATTTCAAGGGTTTGTATATTAATCTGTTTCTTGGACCTCTGCCTCATAAGAAGCAGATAAAAATGTAAGGCTTAGCTCTGCTACTGTTTTCACTTTCACAAAGAAACTTCTTTTATCATTTAAAGCAACTTTGTAAAACTGTAACAGCATACCTTAAGAAGAATGTTTCTCTACCTTCAAAGAAGTGGAACTAAACTGTTTGAGCTGTGAGATTACAGAGCAGAATTAAACATATAATAGAGACTTGCATTAACACCACGTTAATGCTCCCTGTAAGCTTGTTTCTGAGTACATGGAATAGACAGTATTGTGGAAGTTAATTTAACAACTACTGAGTCAAAAAGCATTTAATACTTACAAATGCATGTAAGTAATTTCTATAAAGTATATACTACTCCCGTAAGTTGAAAATCACCAAATAATGTTTCAAAAAATGAAAAGCTCCATGTAAATTGTCTGTTATCCCTAATACATGTATTGAGAGATCCAAAATCAGTAAGGTGCTAATCTTTCCCTAAGTCATCTGTAGTTTTAATGAAATCAAAGTAATGTTTTGATAGAAATTGAAAATTTGATTCTAGAATATATGTCAAGATATAAATATAAAATAGTTTTGTAAAATAAGAACGAAGTTGGAAAAATTACAGTGCAGATGATTTCAAAACATATTACAAAGCTATGATCCTTGAGACAATGTGATATTGACTAAATATAATCTTATAGCTTAATACAAAGCAATAATGTGTTCACAAGTGCCCATGCACTCAAACAACTGATTGTCCACATAGTGTAAAAATAATTCTGTAAGGAAAAAGAGGAATCTTCACCAATATGATCTCTGCGGAATGATGTATGAATGCCAAGGAAGCATATAAAGAGGCCGAGCGTCATTAGTTATTACAATATGTTGAATTAAAATCATCAGTAAATACTAATCTGGCCTAATAATATAGCTAAAATTAAAGGCAACAAATGTTGGAAACAAAGTAAAACAACTCTATACTCTTAGACATTGTAAGTAAAAATAAAAATGATAGTGCCATTTTTAAAAACTATCTGGCAGTTTCTTAGCAATGTAAGCATATAATATTCATCACTCAATGTTTTCATTTTGTAATTATTCACCCAAACTACAGTAATATATCTGTCCATTAGAGAAGCTTGTATACAATGTTCATAGCAACTTCATTCACAAATTTAGTTATTAAAACCAACACAGATATGCATTATATGAATTGATAAAATTTCATCACTTTATTTTATGGACTACTAGTAAACAATGAAAAATCAAGCTACTTACTTAATAACATAGGTAAATGTAAAATTGTGGCACTTGAAAATCAGTCATGTGTGAATACTTTTATATTGTATAGATCCATTTATACAAAAACATAGGACAAAATAATCTTTAATAATAAAAAGCAAATCATTAATTTTCATTGGTTAGGAGGGGAATATTGGTTAATAAAAACTTCTATGTAGTAGAAAAGCTTCCTATATAAATTTCAATGTGTAACACTGGTATATTCAAATATATTAATTATACATTTACAACTGCATTTTAAAAAGTTCAATAAAGGCAGGGGAAGGCTGTGGTCAACTTAATTTTATTGTACCAATAAATATCCTGGTTATAACTGCTGTAAGATTTCACCAATAAGTAATGTTGGTTGATGGTCACAGAGGAAGTGTCATTTTGCAACTTCCATGAGTGCAAAATTATTTCAAAATAAGCAAAGTCCTATCTTTCACACACACCTAATAAACAACAAAAGGGTACATTTTATTTCTATGGATTTCTCTCAAGGTAAGATACTTAAAAGATAATAGTACACACAATAAAAATAATCAGGACGTATTAGTGAAATATTATGGAAGCATTTTAAGAATTATTATTTCAGAAATAAAAAAATAAGAACATTGTCCAAAACATCAATGAAGGTTCTGAAGTTTCTAAAGGGAACTCAGATATTTGCAAAATGAAAAAAGAAAAAAAGTGAGAAGGAAGCATACAGTTATTTGTACTGATAGATACTTGCCATGTAAAAAATGACTAAATATTTCATATGGAAATGAAATCTGATTATAAAGAGAAATGATAATGTTCTGATGGTGTTTGCAGGAAATGATGTTTTTAGTGAGTAGTAATGTAATTTAGAACAAGCTTGAAAGAATATTCTCATGCTACATCATCTCAAACTGTCTTTTCAATAAAGAAGACATATGGCATTAATTATGAGATGACTCTGAAAGCACATGTTAATTTTCATATGAAAGAAATGGCATAAAATAGTTTTATGACTACCATCATTATAATAACACTGCCAAGACACTGCCCAGCCTAGAAAAATAATTTAAATTTATGTCAATTCCTGCAGGCTTAGTCAACAAGGCTGCTGTTACCCCATTGAGAATAATAGGGTTTTTTTTTCTATCAGCAGGGTAAGAGCCAGAAAAATGAAATGAATCTACTAATACTTCCCTATTCTGATAAATTTAGCATGTGTGTATTTGCATGAATATGTATTGCATGCAAGATTTTTCTATTTTCTTCTAGTTACAATTAGTCATGGAGGCTCAGAAATTTACAAAAGTTTTAGACATAGGTTGAAATGTCTTGTCAGTATTTTCTATCATAGTGCTGTTAGTGAATATCTGCTTTTGGGTTTTTGGTTTCTTAATTTGTGCATAGATTTATAATACTCCTAGTTTTTGCTTTTTTAGCTATTTCTTTTGAATTTAATTCCTGGCTGCAAGGTTATGGTGTCTACTGTGACCGAGTAGCTCAAAGATTCCTCTTATTATATTCTGGATAATCCAACCTCATTACTGGAGAGAAAGCCAGACGAATTAGGTAGGATGATTATATAGAGATAGCTGAGAATAGGACTTCCCTTAGTGGTAAAATTATGGTATATGAAAACAAAGCTAAACACATACATGATAATAACAGTGACAGCCAAGCCTGCCGTAAAAAGCTGGCATTTCCAGCTTATCCCTGAAGCTTTGCTGTTCTGTCTTCCAGTGGAAACTACTTTTATTTTTATTCTTTTGCTGACCACTTTTTTTTTTTTTATTTAAGAGGAAAAAGAGAAAAACACAAAACAAACCAAAGCGGCGTAAGGGACCACTTTTAAATGATAATCACTAATCATGTAAGACTGTTGATTGTTTAAACATTATTTACTACCTATGAAAATATTTATTTCACATTATATCTTGCCCACCATTCCCACAAGTGTTCTTTATGAAGATGTAATTTTAAAATTTATTCATTAGTTAACTTCAAAAATATTCACATTCCTACAACTTTAAGCATCGTGTCATACTTCGTTTCCTGAAATTTTAAATTTCTGTTAGTTGCATTTATCTTTTGTAACTCACACCTGTTCACTTTCTTAAGCCCCTGACGCCTTTCAGCTTTTACTAAGTTTAGAAATTATGTAATTCATAAATTTGTTCTTAAATCTTATTTAACACTCTTTTTTAGACCTCAAGTTGACTCCAAAAATGTATAACCAAAAACAAACTTTAATCTACAATAACTGAGATATCAGTACATAGAAGAGTGATCAGAATTCTTTTCCTTTTTCTTTTAACATTTTTATTAATCCATGTGAATATTACAAGATGATGGAGGTTTATTTTAGAAAGTTGGCACATGCAGTTAACACATCCTGACTAGCTTCAACAGCTCCTTCACTGTGCCGTTCTGCTCTCTCCAGCTTATCTCCTTCCCCATCTCCTGAAGTCTACCTTCCTGTGTCCTGACCGCTCTCCCTTGTTTTATTTATTTATTTACTATGATCTTTATGTTTCCTTTATAAGAAAAAACATGAAATATTTAATGTTCTGAATCTGGTTGATTTCATTCAGTACAGTTTCAAATTCTACTCATTTTCCTGATAATGACATGATTTTGTTTTTCTTTATGGCTAAGTAATACTTCAGGGGGTACACGCACCAGGCTTTCTTCATCTATTCCATGTTTTCCAGTCAACAGAGTTTTATAACAATGCTCGTGCTACTGCAAACAGGATGATACTTGTTCCAAGTAGATTTTTCTTTACATTCTGTCAGTGACTCAAGATAATGCAATTCATATTGTCTTAAAATGTGTCACAAGTTTGCCTAGAGTTTAACACACTGAGGTTTACATTCCCTTTTAATATTAATATGCCTCAGTTGTATTTCAGCCTTCTGTCTGATTATTTGACACAAGATCTTGTTGTTGTAGGATTTCATTTCTTGGAGGAGGAACTTTTTATTTTAAATGATTTTCCCTGAGGTCGGTCACAAACTGTCATGAACTGAATTTATTTTTGTTACAGGAAAAATTGCATTGTTTCTTAATCTCATTTTTCTCCTTTACTCTTCTATTTTTTTATTAAAATAGACTAACACGTAACTTCTTTAGAAAAAAATATAACGAATGTGAACATTCCTAATCTTTGCATGCCTATAGTTACCACTCAACAGGTAAAAATGTTTATTTTCTCCAAATTTGCATCTAATTGAATCCCATACCACTGCTCTTGCAAAGATGACATGAATTCTGGGAAGATTCTAATCTCTTTCTTTTTATTTGTTTTTTTTTTCTCTTCTTAAATACATTTTCCTCTTTTTCTTCCCTTTGAAGAATATTAGATATTTTATTGGTTATTCGTTACTATTTGAATACTACTTTGCATATTAAAGTGAAACAGAGATGAAGTTACATCTTAGGTACTGAGAGCCAGGTTTTCCCTAAGAGAATGAAGTTAAAATAAGGCAAGAGTGAAGAGACGATTACATTCTATGGAATATGATTGAAATCAGAAGTATCAGTATAAAAGATGGCTTTAAAACACATGTGCAGATAGATGACAGATGGTCTACACAGGTGTTTGAGAGGATAAAGAATGCATGTGTATATGTGCATATGTTTGCAATTTTCTACAACTGTTGCCTTCAGGGACCTAAAATAGTTGACTCCTTAGTACTATTAGTTTTTCAAAAGGATTCTCTAGTAAAATGTCCCAGAGTTTCTTGAGTGTATGTTTGATTTCAGGACTAAGCCAAGAAAATGAATATGATCTCAGAGCATCTTACAGTGTCACAAAGTAAAGAAGAACTCAATAAAGGATGAGAGAATTTCCAAGCACCAAAATTTCCAAGGATCCAAAAAGATAGTCATGCAAAGTTGGAACACTAGAGCAATAAAAATAGATAATGATATGATTAGATGATAACTTCTACAATAGAATAAACATCTATTATATAGATAATTGAATAAATGAATACGACTCTATAGTATGCTCTTATAGAAAAATTCCAATTCACAAGTGCAGTACAAAAAAGGGAAACAGGGCAGGGATTTAGCTCAGTGGCTTAAGCACCTGTCTGCCAAGTGTGAGGTCATGAGCTACATCCATGGTATAAAAAAAGGAGGGGGAGGAGAAAGTCATCATTAAAACAATGTAGTAGCAGTTGTAACATATGAGGTGTACGTATATAAGATAAGAGTGAAAGGGTGAGGAAAAGCATGACATTTGCAATCTACATAGTTCCCTCAAGATATTTTTCAATTGCAAAGAGAAGTAAGGTAATTTTACAAAACAAAGTCTGGGTAACGCTATTTTATCCAAATGGTCATGCACAATATTTTCTATAATAAGATGCAATAATGTCAAACATTCCTGAAGAGATACTCAATTTCACCTCATTGTATGCCTGATAAAATGTCAGTACTCAACAGAGTCATAAGCAATATCAAATTAATGTAAATTGAGTGACATTCTATAAAATAATGAAATTAGAATACATTCTACAAAAATGTCCAGGTTATGAAAGAAGCATGACATTAAAAATGTCAGAGACTGTAAGGGTCTGAAGAAACACATGGACCAAATGTAGTTTGGAATTCAGTCTTGGATTCTGTAAAGCAAAAAGACATTAGCACAAAATTTCTTAATTCAGATTAGGCCTACAGTTTAAGTGAGAAATAATAAAATGTAAAATGATGAAATCTTTCTCTAATTCTTATGAAGATACCAAGTGGTTGATTCATATCCTCTTCCAACAGCAAGTCACAGAAGAGAAAGATCTATGCACAGAGATCACAAAGAATATGTTGAATTATTACACTGTGAATTCAACCTGTAACACTCTGCTATAATGAGTTGCTATAAATTTTAATTTATCTCTTTACTTCTAAGCATACATATATACATATATATATATATATATATATAATAGGCATTGTACTTAAAGACAAATGTTTGCCAAATATGTGTATGAATAACACTGTATAAATTTTGAAAAGAAAATCTGCTGTTAGAAGATGAATATGCTTCTAAAATTTTCTTGAAAACGCATCTCACAGTAGTTGAGAATACAATAGAGGTTACCAAAAACTAAGGGTAATGGGAAGAAAGAAGACACAAGCCATCCCTGAATGCATTATTGTTGCTTGATAGAAGATATAAGTTCCAGCGGAATGGCATAACCAGATATATATGATAATCATATTGTCTGTTTTAAGATAGTTAAAAAATAAGAATTTTTACTACTTTGATAGACTTTTAAAGGAATAAATGTGCTAATTTTCCTGAGTTAATCATGAATACATGAGTCAGAATTTCACATCATACTTTATAAATATGTATAAATATTATGTCAATCAAAATAATGATAAAATGAAAAATACTCTCGAATCACAACAAAGTCATATGAGAGTGTAAATACATAATATGCATATGACTTTGCATGTCTGCACATTTAAAATTGTATTAGGTATTATTTTTAAAGAAGTTATAGGCTTACAGAAAAATTTAGCAAAAATTACAGCACTTCCCTAGATCCGCGTATATCTACCCGCAAATAGCTTCACCAGTTATACCACCGTCCACTGACATAATTATTTCCACATCTGATGCGCCAATATTGATATATTATTTTTATTACAGGGCACAGTTTATATGAGGGTGCATACTTTGTCTTTTAAATGCTATGCATTTTATGCGACCATCATCATGGCATCATACAGCGTTGTTTTATGGCTCTAAAAAGCACCTGTGTTTTACCTTCTCATTATTCTTCCATTACTCCAGACAATCACCAGTATGTATACTATCATCGTAATTTTTGCCTTTTCCAGATGGCCATATACCTGTGGCAATGCAGTTTTTAGGATTTTACTTTATGACATTCTTTTAAGGTCTCTAAGTATTTTCATGTCTTCAAAGCACATTAGTGCACTATAATATTTCATTGTATGCAGGTGCCACAATTTGATTTGCCTTTTAACACTGGAAGACAGTCTGATTGCTTCTGTTTTGACAACAATGACTGAAACTATTGTAAACATTCCTATGCCGGTTTACATGGATGTAAGTCTGTAGTTCGCTTGTCTGTATCAGGGATCCTAACTACTGATTGCTTGTCAGGAGTAGATTTAGTCTTGTAAACAGCTGCCAGACTGATTTCTAAACTTGCCGTACTAGTTCTTAACTCCCGCCAGAAACGAATGGGAGCTCCTGTTGCTCCACATCTTCCCCAAAATTTGATGCTACATTTTTCACTTTACCCATTTTAATAGGTGTCTCCTTTCCATTTGCAATTACTTAATGATGCGTATTATTTTGCTCATTGTTTTTTATGTGTTTTGTAGTCTGTCAATGTTTGGATGAGATGAGAAGTTTTCAATCTGTTGTCTATTTTTTAATTGCTTTGTTTGTTTCCATATCACTAAGTTTAAGAATTGCTTCTATATTCAAATTTAGTTCTTTAACACATATATAATTGAATTTTTTTTTAAATTTTGTGAATTGTTTTTGTATTCTCTAAATGGAATTTAACATCTCCAATATACTATTTCTTAAAGCAGTTTGTTTTTTATTCACATGATCTATTAAAGAAAATGTTTGGGATTGGTGACATAGCTTGATAGTGGGCTTGCATGACAATCATGGGTTCGATTCCAAGTACAGCAAATACAAAACTGTAGCACTCCATGGTTATTCATGGATTTAAGTATTCATATATACAACACACAATACAACTTTTCTGGAATATGATCAAAGACAGTAAAATTTTATTTCTATGTTCAAAAAATTTCCCTGATATCATCTCAAGTGTAAAATTATGGACTGCTAGACTATTTGGAGATGGACATTGCATACACTTTAGTACTTCCTGATACATCAGGTATAAATAGCTGCAAAAACTCAGTCATAGGAAAAAAACATGATTGTAAAGATTGTTTTAACAGGTTGGTATAAATGAAGTATTTTTAAAGTTTATTCTGTTTTCCTTTATTCTTTCTCCTTGTGACTCTGTCCTTTTGTGTATTGCTGAGATCCATCCTTTATCAAAGTCATGTACTCTGACAGTAACTGTCTGCTGTGTTTGTGGTTCTCAGCCCTCACTCTACATTAGAAACCCTAGAAGAGCTTTCCCACGCAGGACAACCTAAATTAGGGTATCAGGATTGTGCAGCCTCAATAATGGATTTTTTTTATTTCAGTGTCAAACCAGATTTGGTATTTCAATGTGAGACCAGATATTTCTTTGGGATTAATGGTATTATTTTTAAATTCAGAGCCTTGTGCATGCTGAGCAGATTTTAGTTTATTTACCCTTTTATTGAGACAGAATCTCCCTAAGTCACTCAGTTGCCCTGGCTAGACTCGAGCTTGTAATGCTTGTGTTTCAGCCTTCCAAGCAGCTAGGATATCAAGTGTTTGCCACTACTTTCTGTTTTCTTAGAGTTGAAAAGATACATCAGAAAAATGTCACCAATTAAATATGTAAAACATATGTAGAAATTGCCTTCATCTATGGGCATGTGAAAGCCATGTAAATAGTGCACTGTGCCTTTTTCCTATTGTTGAAAAATTTCCATCTGAAAATTTAGGTAAATGAAATAATTTCTAGAATTTAACTTAGTAAGTAACTCAGGCTTTAAGAACATGTTAGCAAATAATGTAAAACATTTTCTTCTTAACTGGTGAGCTTATCCATTATAACATGAACACAAAAGATGTGATATTTATAAATGTTAAATTCTCTAAGATACTGAATTGTGTGGTTTGTGTACTAACAGGTTTTTACAGTGATATTCGTTCACTGGGTTGTAATTTATTATATTTTCTGATGGTAAATAAAGAGTCATAACTTGTTGTGGTCATGGGTTGTACATAGAGAACAATTCAGATCAGGACATGGAGTTCATAATATTTTTATAATGGTCACCAGAAGTTTACACAAGAAAATGCAGGAAATCTATCCACAACACCAAAGACATAGATTATTTAGTCAAGAGCCTAAACCCAACAGCAATGTCCCACATGAGTCCAGATAAAAACCCAGAGCTCAGGACAATGTCTCCATGAGTCCAACTGGAGGTCCAGAGCTCACAAGAAGGACTCACGCCAGTCTCTTTTATGGATCCATGCTGGGAAGACCCAAGGGTCAGCGGTGGAAGCCAGAAAGTCTATGCCAGCAGGGTGAAGGAGCTGTGCTAGTAGGATGAGGGTTCTATGCTGGAGCCAAGAAGTCACCCTCACAACAAAGAGCAGGGCTGTCCTGAAAGGCACCACAGCTGTCCTCAGCGACACGGAGGCCCCGAGCTCCTCCTCTGACAAGCACAGTCGGGTATGTGCCAGGAAGCAGCGTGGCAAGTTCATCCTGGAGACCAGGCAGCACATGTCTTCCCCTCCGGAGCCAGGAAGCAATGCTTGATGTGAAGACCAAAGCTTCTCCAGGAGAACCAACAGCTCAGACAGCAACTTGTAGGAGAACCCACAATGCCTCCTTAACGCCTCAACCCCTCTCCCTTCTTCTCTACCTATTTATCCTGGCAACCCTTCTCAGGTGGAGCATCTTCTCTCAATGCGTGCTGATGTAATACAGCTAGTATTAAGTTGACCACCAGTTCTCAAACCATAACATAACTGTATCTAGTATAATTCAGAAATTGTGCACATTGCTTAAAAGCAAACTTTTGATGAAAACTTATATTACGGCATCATGATGCATGAATTTATGTTCCAGGTTTTCAACTTGCAAGTTGTGTTTGGTTGAGGAATTCATTTAACCTTTTGTATTTAATTTCCTTATCTATGAGATGGAGATAATCATATTGCTACTTTATTAAGTTTTTGTGAGGAATAAATTCTTGACAAATGCAAAGCTCCATTTTTAGGCATTATGCTGTAAGTTTTCTTATTTGGAAAGATACAGTTTTAGTATTTATTCATATATTGTACTCATGATACATGAAAAGTGATGCAACCATTTATACTATATTGGTACAAATTTTTAAGCCATCATGAAATAGTTATATCTGGGGAGTAGATTATCAGTGTAATATCTTTTATTTTTGGTGTACAATAGGCAAAAACCATTGGTATAGACTGAAAGGATCCTGGATAATGAATAATGGGGAAGGGCCAGCATACTTCATTGAATACTAATCAGTGAGGAAATGAGTTCTGCCAGATATTCCTACTATGTGAAATTTGAATCATCTCAAGAGACATGGAAAGAGGTTTATTGAAGAGACTTAGAAACAGGCTTAACTGGAAGACATGGTATGACTGATTCACACTTATTACTTTTACTGATACTTTATTTTTTATTTTAAAGAAAAAATAACAATAAAACAGTTTCAAAAGAGATTAGTAGAAGGGTTGCAATAACTCATACATTGCATATTGCTGTCTTTGCAGTAGTTATTCAGAATACAAGATATAGGTGAGATATCTTGTCCAAATAATATTGGTACAAATCTTTCTTTTCAGGGAACTAGGAGAAATCAGCTGTGTAACTATCTTAAGTATTTTGAATATAAATACATTTTTTCTTTTTCCCTTTTTCCCTTTCCCTCATTACAGTTTGTCTTTTCTTTCTTTGGATCTCACCTTTTCTCTTTCCTTCTTCCTTTCCTCCTGTTCAATTTATCATTTCCTTCCGCCTCTTTCAGAGAAAAATATGCAAATTATCCACATGATCTATGAATTTACGTGACAATGGTTCTTGTGCACATGCCCAAATTTCCCTTCTTACCCAGTTCATTGTCAATTAAAACAAAATCAACATATCCACTACTTGTCAATCAAAGGACTTCCTATATTGTTACATTGCAAAGGCTATTCTTTGTGATTAATAGATACATATAAGCATTATGATCATGTTATCTTTTTACTCTAATAAAAACAATACTTTTGCTTAGCATTGGGATGTTTGAACTTTACATTAACCTAAACTGTGATTTCCTTAATTCAGTGGAGTTTATCAAAATGATCCATCTCACATACTTAGTACCAGAGGATCCAGTTCTGATCATGACTTATTTCTCTTCTAAACAGATGCACAATTTTTCTTAACTTGTTAATGTTTTAGATTTTTTTCCTTAAAAATGAGAAAATATATTTATGTAAACAACTTACAAGTTGTTATAAAAAATAAAGTGCAATTGCATTATAATGTTATTAAAATAACACATTGTTTTGAGTGTGTATATATTTTTCCTTAGACTATTGAATTTACAGCTAGCAACATTCTTATTTTTAATTCTGGTATCACTTCATACGCTAAACCTCCCTCAAAATAGTATCTGAAGAAGGTCTGATATTTTTGTTTGCATCTCTAGTACCTAAGAGAGTGAGCAGTATTTAGCAGAATTTTTTAGAAGTGTTGATGGTTGAATAAGTGTTAACATATGCAGTGTAATATATTAGATTACATCTTAGAGATGGAAGGAGAAACAAGGAGTTAAACCTATATTTTTTGCTTATATACTCCATGAGAAGAGTCTTAAACTGTGTAAATTATCATTGTTCTCAATCTTAAAGGACATAAACATAAACTTAATTAAAAATGACTTATTTCTTTAAAATTCTAACACTAACACATTCGAACACTAGCGCATGAATGCAAATGGGTTCATTTCTCAGTATAACCCATTCATTAATTTATTTTTCACAAAAATATATCTTCATTTGTATGCTAAGTGTATGTTGAACATTTACTATCTGGACAGACCTCTGCTAAGAAGTGGGTTGCAGCCAGGTACATGCTTTCTGCTTTTAATATGTTTATAACCTGGAATAGATTAAAGATAGTCATGAAATGACACGTAATGAGTAACATATGAATTGAAGGAAAAGAAGACAGTTCTCTGAGGTTACTGAAGACTTGAAGATGGTGAAACATTCTCCTGAAAGGTCAAGTTTGAATTGAGGATTTTAAGGCCGGTTATATGCAAAGTGACAGCAGGTAAAATGTAACCTAGGAGCAAAAAAATAGCATATGCAAAGACCGTGTGGCAAATGACTGCAAAATCTATGAAGACAATTTTTTAATGTTTATTGAACATGTTTGTAGTACACAATGGTGGCATTCACATGAGGGGTTGGTACACGGCCACAGCAAACCTCAATTCTGTTTTTCCCCTTTGCATTTTCACTTCCTATTCCCCCATTCTTGGCCCCCTTTCTTTTGCAAAATATAGACCTTCTTGTTTTCTATTACATTTAGTTTTTCTTTATAATTGATTTGTATTTTAGGCTTCTCACTTAAGAAAAACTCTGTGATATTTAAGCGTGCGTGTCTGATTTATTTTCCTTGGCATTTTGATCTCACAGTGCATTCATTTTTCTACACATGGCTCAAGTTTATCCTTCTTCGAGGCACTGTAATACTTCACACTTAAAGTAACATGAAAATTTAAATGTACATATATATATAGATATATATTGTATATAATAGGGATATATATATATATATATATATATATGCTGTAAGAATGTAGGATAAATAACAGACATCATTTAAAAACACATTAACTATATAAAATAAGACAGGATTGAGGTAACAGTTGAACTAGAAAAATAGCTAAATAAATGTCATATTATGAAATCTGTGCTATCGCCCAAACAGGAAGAAAATGTTTTACATTGTAGAGAAATCATTTTTAAACTACTAAAAGAAAATAGATCAGCAATAGCAAATCTTAAGTACAGCTTTGGTCTGAAAATCTTTTGCTGCTCCAACTCTTTCTTGCTTTATGCAACTATGATTTATTTTCTACAAATATTTTAATGTGGAATATTCTTATAATTACTATTATTATTATAAATCTATTAGTGGAATATACACGTAGTTTTAAATAAGAACATTCAGTAAAGTATCTCCTAATATATTAGGCCCCACTCAAACATTCCTAATTAATACAGCATTTATTATCACCCATTACACCAATCAGTTTGTCAATATTTGAATATTTTGTCTGGAACTTCCAAAATGACTATAAAAAGCATAAGTGAATTGCAGGCTTATAACCTATATGTGGTTCCAAAAAGTCAAAGCAAGTGAATGCAGAGCATGTCTAACATCATACAATAGAATTAAGATGATGTTACTGAACACTTACCATGTGCTAGGTACTATTGTAAAATATATACTATGGTATTGTTACAACAAATCTTCAAAGGAGGTATTTTGTCTCTACTTTTTAGAAAAAAGAAATTCACACAGATGTTAATAATTTATAACTGTAATTTAGGGCAAATGTGAATGAACTGATTTTCAAATCAAGGCAGTCATGAAATGTTAAACACATCACTCTATATCTTTTTTGTTGGTAGCGTTAAACCAGGGTCTTCTACCAATGCAAACAGTACCCAGGAGGCCCCATTGACCCATAGCTTTGGTGGGCTCTCAGTACCCTGATGGCTGAGCATAATGAAATCCGCAGGAAGCATTCACTAGGTAGCCTTTTATCCAGCTCTTGTCCATGGGTTCTTCTCAAAGACAAGGATTACAGTTTTGGACTCTTCAGCCAACAGTATGTGAATTTTTTTCAATTTCTGGATGCTCAGAAGGCGTCTTTCTGCTTCCTCCTTTCAGAGTCCTTGGCTTCCTGTCCTGGCATTATTCTTTTCAGCAGCTACATTTTCTTTGGCTTCCACTTTCTAGGTACTTCCTCCCTGTCCATCCTGCAAATTTTACAATCAAGTACTCAGCTTTTCCTCCAGATTCTCACTGTAGATCTAGCTAACAGCAGTCAGCAGTAACTATGCCTCAATCTAAATGTTTCAGTTTCCATCATCAGATCAACCAGTTCACCACCTTTAGATTCAGCCTCATATAAAGTCTTCAAACCTCAACAAAATGAAGACAAATTCTTTGCCAGAATGAAACATGCATGGTTTCCAGTCCAGCTCCATGTAGTGCTCATTCTCAGTGTAGCCTCCTGGACTTGAGCTTTACTGTCTATTTTCCTAACAGCACTCCTCCCTTCTCAGTTATAAACAGAATCACTCATCAACACCGGCTAGAGAATTCTTCTCTAGCTGGCATTTCAAACATTTCCCAGCACCTCCTCCAAACCAAAGGCTTTTAAACCACAGGGTTATGTGCTCTCATAGCAACTATCCTGTATAAACAGAAAACACAGCAGCACTTCTGACATTCATTTTTTGTTTTAGTCACATCTCTGTTCCTGGAACAAAATATTCAAAGGTCACAATTTAAAACAGGAGACGTTTATTTTACTCGTGGTTTCTAGTGGGTTCAGTCCGTAGTTGGCAGGCTTCGTAGCAGAAATTAGAGTGTGGAAAATGATGGCAAAAGAAAGTTGCTCCAAAAAGGAAAGAAGCCAAGAAGCACGAAGAGCAAAAGAAAGAAAAAAATATATATACCATTACGGATTATGCCTATATACAGATAGCAAAAACTCACCAGACCTTAATGCAATGATGAAAATATTTCCCCTGTGATTTAATAGCCTTCAAAATTCCTAAACACTGAATGCTTGGTACTATGGGGGACATTTTGGATCTAAATCATATCATTTCTATTCTATATTTATCTCACCTTCAACCATTGCTTGGGAATATCATACAGATGTACTTGCCAATGTGATCAAAACTTTTGTCTTCAGTGCTATGAACCTTTTTCAACAACACTTTTCTCAGGCAAGGGTTGCTACACACATCCATTTACATTTAAAATGAACAAAGTACGACTAGGAAAAGCATAAGTTGATGGTACAGATCTCTATACGTCCCTTCATGAATAACTTTAACTAAAGCATTCCTACATTATCTTTCTGATGATCTTCAGTTGCTTATGTGAGAATAATACGTTCTTTTCTTGATTTCTGGTCTCTTCCCATAGGGAGCCTTACATACCCTGGTGGTAGCAATAACTGATACTTCAGAGGGAAATTTTCTATGTCCCTCGTCTTTAAGGATCCAAGACTTCCAATAATTCGGATCCTAAAGTTTTAAGAATGGGAAACCAAAATATCTCCCTCTGGATCATTTGAAATGATGATCACTGAAGTTACTGTTAATTTTTGCTTATTGGTTTCTAGATTCATGTAATGTTCCTTTTTGAGGATACAAGGCAATACAGATCTTCCATTTAATGACATATTTTACCATTAAGATGGTGACCCAATACTTCAGTAAGTCTCTTCCAAAGTAGTTACTCAGCTAATTTTTAATAAAGTAGTCCAGTTCTCTACCAGTTATCTCTGTATGGCACTGTATATGATATAACCCTAGACAGTCATGGATCCAAGTGGCACACATTCTTTATTCCAAAGTGTGTTCCTAGTTATATAGTTAATTGTGTGGTATTCTATACCTATGCATCAAGTATCCTGTAACTGCATAAATAAACTTAACAGCTTTGTTTGTAAAAACAGGAAAGGATATTCAGACCTTGAATAAGTGACTATGCCTGTATCGAAGACCTGTTACTTCTTAAAGTCTGACAATTATGAAATTCAATTCATTTGCCAAGTGATGGTGAATCCTTTTAAAGAATATCATCATCCCAAGAATTCAACATTTTGGATATTGCTTTGCCCAGATTTTTAAGAGCTACACAGCAAATTGTCCATTTTTCTGGGCCTCTTTCTAGCAAGTGTATTTTTGTGTCCTGAACACTTGCTTCATGAATCTCTGTTAATCCAGTCTTACATTCGACCCTTACTACTCGATCAAGCACTCTAAAAATTAACCCTAGTGGTTCTGCTGCTATTGGCATGAGCTAATTCTTGCATCTACTTTCCTATAGTATATATTGTCTTATTAGAACATGATATTAGCAACCAGATTATTCTAGAATTTAAACATAGCATCTAAGAGGCAAGATGGATATGTGTTCTGAGAATCCAAGCAGGTTTTCCTATTGTGTTTCAGGATCCTAAAATGTCTCTACTACAAACACTTCTACTCAGACCATTTAAATGAATATAGATCTGAGATTGCACTAGATTTTTAGCCTACTTTTTAGTTGTATTGATTTTTTACTGACGAAGACAAAGAAGTACTTTAAAATCTACCAAAGAGACTCTGTGGCTCTCACAGTTAGCCTTTTAAATTTGACAGCCTTCAAATTTTTATACTTCTGGGAAACAACAAATCTTTGCAGTTATTCCTTTACCCTTGCAGTGCTGTGTACTAGTACACATTGTCTAAGAACAGATGGCAAGATAGTATTAAACTTCCAACACTTTCATTTTTAAAAAATCTAACAGAGCAAAAGGCAAAAGAGTCATGGAGCCGTAGGAAAACTATGGATACAGTATTTCACAGAGGTGAGAGCAAAGAAAGATAGGTGAATGCATTCCAGAGTATTCTGAAGTTAAAGAGAGACTTGCCATGAACAACTATCTTCCAGCTACAATTGTTGATTACATCAGCTCTGTGTGTACCTTCCAATACTTACACTTGTTTCTACACTGAGAACATCTTATGTAAGTTTGGACTTAGGGAGGCCATGGGGGTTTCTGTGCAAAGCAGCTGGGATTCTTGGTCAATTTCCTTGTAGCTAAAGTTTAGCAAGGCATATCACCACAGCATCATCCTTGTGTTTGATAAATTCCTGTAAGCGCATTATCTCCCCTGTATAACACTTATTAACTATATGTATCACATGGCACTCATACTAACACCTGTTATCTTTCCCTTTAATAAATTAGACAGTTGCAAAACTCACCTCATTATCAGTGTTCTTGAATTACTCCAGAATCTATCTGTTTTCATTTAGGTCTTCCAAGAAACAGACAAGGAGAAGCACTGCACTTGATGAATTGGCTTCCACTGCCATTTAAAATCATAATTTAATAAGAAGAGACCATAAGTTATGAATAAATACGACAGGCCATCACTGTACTGAAAGTGAGGATGCATTAAGGTTTCTCTGCAATCAAAAATAGATTATAAGTTTTTTTCCATTTTTCTTTGCCAGTTTTATTTTTTTAAAAAAAATTGAAATAAAAGAGGACAAACAAAACAGGTCAGAAAAAAACAATTTAAGCAACATAGTGTTTCACCACAAGACAATCTGACACAATAGTAGCTACCAGTGTCTCTTACCTTGAAATATTTGAGTATAACTTCATATACTATAATATCAAACATAACAAGACAGTGTAAAGCCATTGAAAAGAATGAATGTATTACAGAGTATTCAGAACCAACTAACAGAAAATGAACAATGGTTACTAAATTATCTCCTTGCCCATAAAAAATTTGTTTATGCTATCATATCTAATAAAATCCAATAAGATACAAAATGATAAAACTGATGGAGACAGAAGAACAAAAGCTTGGTGGGACTTCAAAACAAGATGAAATTAAATCAGCACTAGCTTTTATAACGTCTTCTTTTCTTCAAAATAGCTGTTCATAATATTGTAGACAATAAAGTCAAACAACCCAGAATAAAGCATTCCAAATAATGAATGAAAACATTTTAAACCTTCAAAGTCATATGATGGGGAATCATGATTATCATATATTTTTTATGTATTCTTACAATATCTTACACTAGGGAAACTATTCAGTATTTATAAATGTGAGTTTGATTTATTTCACTTATGAGTATTGTCTCAAGCTGTGCCCACTTATTTATAAATATCTCAATGTGATCCTTCTTTATAGCTTAGTAGTACTCCATTGTATAAAAATACCACAACTTTTTATCCATTCCTCAGTTCATGGACACTTTGGTTGTTTCTAAGATCTGGCGATTATAAATTGTGTTACTATAAACATGAGTGCACATATATCACTGGGGTACCATACTTTCAGTTCTTTTGGGAATATGCCTAGAAGTGGAATAGCTGGAACAAATGGGACTTCCAATCCCAGATTTTTTAGAAAACTCCAGACTGACCGCCACAATGGTTGCACCCACCAACAGTGCAGGAGAGTTCCTTTTTTCCCACAGCCTCTCTAGCATTTGTTGTGGATTTTTTTTTTTTTTATCCTGGCCATTCTTTCAGAGTGAGATGGAATCTCAGTGTGGTTTTAATTTTCATTTCTCCAATGAGTAATGATGATGAACATTTTTGATGTATTTATTTGCCATTTGTATTTTTTCATCTGAGAACTGTGTATTCATCTCAGATGCCCATTTTTGGATTGGATCTTTGAATTTTGGGGCTCTGATTTTTTTTTAATTCTCTATATGCTTTAGATAGAAGTCCTTTGTCTGATGCAGAGTTCACTAAAAATATTTTCCCCAGTTTGTGGGTTTTCTTTTCACTATGCTGGAGATTTCTTTTGACATGCAGAAACTTTTTAATAAGATGTGATCCCAGCTATTGATTCTGGGATCTATTTCCATGCGGTTTGGTTCCTGTTCATGAATTCTCTAACTACCCCTATGTCTTCAAGGTTTTTACCCAATTTGTCTTCCAATAGATTTAGTGTTTCTGTTTTAATATTTACATCTTTGATCCTTTTAGATTTAAATTTAGTACATGGTGATAGGCATGGGTCTAGTTTTAGACACGGGCCAGTTTTTCCAACAACATTTATTAAGGAGACTGTCCTTCCAGTGAACCTATTTGGCCCCTTTATCAAAGATAAGGTGATTGAGTGTGTTTGTAGTTGTAGTTATATCTTCTAATCTATTCCATTGATCTTCGGTTCTGTTTTGAATCCAGTACAATGTTGATTTTACTACAGTTGCTTTGTAGTATAACATCAAGTCAGGGATGTGATGCCTCCTGCTTGGCCTCCACTGCTTAGAACTGTCTTTGCTATTCTAGGTCTCTTCTTGCTCCAGATGAGTTTTAGGAGTGATTTCTCTAGATCTATGAGGCATGTTGATAGTATTTTTATTGGGATTGCATTGAATCTGTGTAACAGTTTTGGTGGCAATGGCCATTTTCAAAGCATTTATCCTTTCTATCTATGAGCAAGGGATGTCTTTCCATTTTCTGAGATCCTCTTCAATTTCTTTTTTCAGTGTATTATAATTTTCCCTATATAGATCTTTCACTTCTTTCATAAGAATAATTCCTAAATATTTCATGTTTTTTGTTGTTAATGTGAAGGGTGTGGCTTCTGTTATATTCCTCTCTGTGATTTTGTTGTTGCTGTATAGGAATGCTATTGATTTTTGAGTATTGATTTTATATCCATCTACATTGCTGAATTTATTTATTATATATAGGAATCAATTGAGTTTTGTGGTCTCTCTATGTAGAGTATCATGTCATCCACAAATAATGATAATTTAACTTCCTCTTTTCCTATCTTTATCTCTTTTATTTCTCTCTCTTTTCTAATTGCTCTGGGTAGTATTTCCAGTACTATGTTGAATAGGAGCAATAATAAGGGATATCCTTGTTTTGTGCCTGATTTTAAGGTAAGGGCCTTTATATTTTGCCCATTTAGTATGATATTGGCTGTTGGTTTGTCATAGATGACCTTTATCATATTGAGGTAAAGACCATCTATTCCAATATTCTATAAGGTTCCTATCGTGAACAAATATTGGACATTATCAAAAGCTTTTTCTGCACCTATATAATTGACCATGTGTTTCTTACTTTTCACTTTATTGATATGGTGTATTACATGTGTTGATTTATGTATGTTGAACTATCTCTGCATGCCTGGGATGAATCCCACTTGGTCATGGTGTATAATCTTCTTGATGAATTGCTGCATCCTATTTGCCAATATTTTATTAAGGATTTTTGCATCTGTGTTGATTATGGAGATTGGCCTGTAGTTCTCTTTTATAGTTGAATCTTTCTCAGTTTTTGGTACTAGAGTAATATTTGCTTCCAGGAATGTCTCAGGAAGGATTGCTTCCCTTTTGACTTCATTGACGTGTTTGAGGGGTGTCGACATTTAGTCTTCTTTGTCTTTCTTGTAGAATTCTGCAGTGAATCTGTCTGGGTCTGGGCTCTTCTTTGTAGGTAAGTACTTAATTACATTTTCAATTTCATTAATCAAAATTAGGTTATTCAACAGTTTTACATCTTTTTGACCTAGCTTTGGTACTTCATATGTTTCTAGGAATCTGTCACTTTCTTCTGTGTTATGAAACCTATGAGAATAGAGGTTTTTGAAATAGGTGTTGATGATCTTCTGTATTTCGACAGAGTCTGAGTGATTATGCCTTTTTCATTTGTTAATGCATGAATTTGAGTTTTTTTTTCCTTTTTTAAAAATAAGGTTGGCTAGGGGCTTGTCAATTTTATTTGTTCTTTCAAAGAATCAACTCTTTGATTCATTGATTCTTTGGATTGTTTCCTTAGTGTCTATTGAATTAATTTCTGCTCTGATTTTTATAATTTCTTCCCTTCTTTTGGCTTTGGACTTGACTTGTTCTTTTTTCTTCTAGATGCATGAGGTGTAGCATCAGGTTATTCATTTGTATTCATTCTGTTCTCCTGATGTGGGAACTCAAGTGCAACAAAATTTCCTCCAAGGACAGTTTTCATTGCATCCCACACATTCTGATAAGTTGTATTTGTATTTTTATTTGCTTGTAGATGTTGTTTGATTTCTTCTTTAATATCCTCTCTGACCCACTGATTGTTCAATGGTGTGTTATTAAATTTCCATTGTTTGTGGGACTTTTGCAGTTTCTTTTATCATTAATTTCTAGTTTCATGGTGCTATGATCCAATAACATGCACGGGATAATTTCAACTCTTTTGCATTTATTTAAATATGTTCTGTGGGCTAGTATATGGTCTATTTTAGAGAATGCCATATGTACTGCTGAGCAGAATTTGTATTCTGATGTTGTTGAATGGGACACTCTGAATACGTCTATCAAGTCGATTTGTTCACAGGTATGATTAAGTTCTGTTATTTCTTTGCTGATTTTCTTTCTGTTTGATCTGTCCCTTGGTTTCAATGGTGTGTTAAGGTCTCCTGTTATAATTGTAATATTGATAATTTGGTTTTTCATTTTATTAATACTTGCTTTTTATAACTGGGTGTTCTGGAATTTCGTGCATACATAATTAAGCTTGTTATCTCTACCTTTTGAAATTTCCCCCTAACCGGTATGTAATAACCTTCTTTATCTCTTCTGATTATTCTGGGCTTGAAATTCACATTGTCTGCAAACAGAATAGCTAACCTCACTTTTTTTTTTGGTGGGGAGGGGTTCCTGTTGCATGAAGTATTGTTTTCCAGCCTTTGAGTTTCAGTCTGTGGGTATCCTTTTGGGTTAGATGAGTTTCCTGTAGGCAGTATATGGTTGGATGCTGGTTCTTGATCCATTCTGCCAGTCTGTTTCTTTTAATTGGTGAATTGAAACCATTTACATTAATGATTATAAGTGTTATATATTAAACAACTGTTCAACTTTATAATACCTAATGAGATAGACAATTCTTTTTAAGGAAGCAAAAGGCATTATGGTAGCCATTGTTGATAACCTTTTACTCTGTTTTTACATCATGTGCTATGTCTATCCTTGGTTTTGACTGACAGCTTTATTTTGCCATATTTGACTTTAATTCTCTTCCCAAACAATGTAATAAGAACTAAGAAGTAGTAAAACCCAAAATACATAAATTTTGTTGTAAAAAGAGAGGAAAATCAGTGCTCTAAAGAATACAACTGCAAGTGTATTCAGGGTTGTTAAATAGATGACCATATTAATGTTTTTGGTTGGATCATTGAACACAACTGTTTGCAGTCTCACTGTTTGAATGTCCACTCTGTATGCTTTGATACTGTAACTTGAGCAACTATCTCTAAAATGATAATGTGTAATTTATTAATTGATGATTTCTTACTATTTTTTGTAGTTCTATATTACTTGTACACATACACCACTTTGTTTTGTTTTGTTTTTCTCTTTTTCCATTCAAATAAAAATTAAAAAATAAAAATAAGTGTTATACATTGGTTTATTGTTGACATTATCTTTCTGCTGTTGCATCTTAATGTTCTATTCTGTTTAATTGTCTTCTTTGCTTAGTGGTTTTTTTCCTAAGTGTTTCTAAACTGTCTTTCAGTGTTCTTTGCATGGTTGGCTTAGTGATCATGAAGTTTTTCAGCTGTTATTTGTCATGGAAGTATCTTATTTCTCCATCCATTTTGAAGGACAGTTTTGCAGGGTACATCAATCTAGGTTGGAAATCATTTTCCTTTAGAATTCGAAATACTTCACTCCATGCTCTTCTTGGCTTCATTGTTTGAGCTGAGAAGTCTGCTGTGATTCTGATATGTTTTCCCTTATAGATGATCTGTTTTTTCTCTCTGACAGCTTTTAATATTCTATTCTTATGTTCGATTTCAGGAATGGTGATTATTATATGTCTGGGTATAGTTTTATTTTTGTTAGGTTTGTTGGAGTTCTATATGCTTCATTGATCCTAATGTCAGTTTCCATTCTCATGTTTGGAAATTTTCAGCTATTACTTCTCTAAATATCCTCTTGACATCCTTAATGTTGTACCTTTCTTTTTCATTTATCCCTATCAGTCTTGTGTTGATTTTCATTACATCATCTTTCAGCTGTTGAATTGTTATTTCCTGATTTCTTGTTATATTTAAAAGATCTTTCCTTTCCTGTTCACTAGCTGCAATCTTATTTTCAAGGTCTAAAACTGTATCTTCACTTTCATTGATGTGGTTTTGACAACCTTCAATGGAATGTTTTATTTCTGGTGTATCTCTTTGAATCTGTTTTATGTATTCTGTTTGTTTCTTATATTGTTCATCTAGGGACTCTATCTTTTTATTTTGTTACTTTAATTTTTTAATGGTGTCTTCTTTAGATATGTTCAGCATCTCTTTCATTTCTTTTATCATTTCTACTTTTATTTGGGAGATTATTTCTAGTTTGAATTCCTTTAAAGCCTCCCAGAGTTGCCTCTGTATTTCAGTTGCTATTATTTCATTCATGTGTTTCAGGTGTATGGCATATATTTTCTTCTATGTACATAGCTCCTAAGGTTTCTTGGGATGGGCTAGAGGTTTGAGATTGTAATTTGGTCCTTTGTTTTGCCACTTTCCTGTATTTCTGTGTTTTAAGTGTTATTCCCTGGGCCTGTTCGAAATCCACTTCTTTGACATGAGCTCATGGGACTCTGGCCTCCTAGTTCCCTAGATTGAGAGATGGCCACTGGTCATGGAGTAGGCAGGTCCAAGACCTGCAGCGCCAGTTGAGTGTGGCAGGAAGCTGTGAAATTCCTTGGCTGGTGGGAGAGATGATCTTAAACTAATGGGGCTTAGAATGGTGTGGGAACACTCACCTCTGGCCTCCCAGTTTCCAGAATTGAGGGCACAGGCAGGCCTAAGATCCCTGGAGCTGCATAGGATTTTTTTCTTAAACAACATTTCTGTATACTATTAACTCCAAAAATATCTGAATATATTGAAATATACTCTTTATTCTGTAAGGAAGTCTGGGTTTTCAATGTGAAATAAAAGAATTAAAACTAGTGAAATTCCATGCAACCAGAATGGGCAAGGAACAAAGGAAATTTTCAGTGTGATATTAGCAAACAGAAGACACCATTCACAATGGCCTCTTCAGTCAGAGATTTGAAACTATGATGGAGCCAAGAAACAAATGTAAACAACAATAAAATAGAATGAGGGAAATGGATTACCAACACTGATGATCAACAGACTGTTATTTTATAAATCCACATACTAAGTAATCTGAATCTTTTTCAGTCTCAAACTTCTAAAAAGTCACACCTCCATGCTTTTATTGTTTTAGATATAATGATAGGTTTGATATGCTGATACAAAAATACAGGAAGGTCATCACTTAATTCCTTTTAACAATAACTGAGTGTGAGATTTTAGGGGAAATCAATCAATGCTGGTTTAAATTTAAAATATGTTGCTCTTCAGAGGTCAGAAGACTTTTAAACTAGAAAGAATTTCTTTAGAGAACTACACAATTTAAAATTCCTTCTATCTTGCAAACATGAAATTTATGATAAGGTTCACCATATATTTTACTTAAAGCAACCAAAGACTAGCCAAGTGCATTCATGCTACAATCCTTGGTTAAGTCACGACAGCATATATATTGCTGATGCAGGGCAAGGACCATTTAAGAACAGTCATTCATAACTATCCATTATCATTCATTTTTTAGCAACTGATGGTTGTGTTTAGTATGACAGAAAATATTGAAATACCAAATTTCCTCCAGGAACTGTTAATGTAAATAAATGATACACATTCAAATCTCTATTCTGATAGTGATTTAAGGGATCAGATTAAGCCTTTTATAAATATAATTCAGAAATTTCTTTATAATATGCAAAAAGATATTCACAATGTACTATTAATGCAAAATCATTTAAACAGTCCAGTAGCACTACTTCATTCTTCTAGGCTTCAAATGTTTCATAGAAAGCAGAAAAATGGATAGTAAATAAAACCAGTTCTTATTTTTGTGAATGAAGGAAAATATCTCCAAATTACTAAATCAAAATAACAAAACAGTAACATGGTTCATTTGATGCTCTCATTTTTCTGGCAGAAAGTACTGTTTCATCCACCACAGGTGATCTTTTTTCATTATGTGGTGTCTTATTGATTCTATTCATACTCTTATTCTGACAACAAGAATGACAAGCAGGAAATTAATCACTCAACCATTTTGATGTAGGACTTAAAACGCCTGTCCTTTTCATTTCTACCTTTCTAAAACCTCCAGCATTCATTTTTATCTCTCGAGCCTACAGCAACTTCATAAAGAAAACAGGGCCTATAAAGGAGCAAACAGGATTCAGGTAGACACCAACTCTTCCTACTGTGATGATGCCTACAGTGTGCAACTGTAAGGTGTAGAAGGCTAGAAATACGTGAGTTTCCCAACTTAGAGTCAAAAAAAGTTTTCTATCTTCTGAGAATAATGAGTCCCAAATATAGCCAATTAGGACAGTAGATCTAGAAAGCTCTGTAAGGAACAAAACTGCCCATAACACTAGGCAGAGCACTCAGTACTACTGGTTGGTTGCAGTTAATATTTAAGGGTAAAGATGCAAATGAAAACAGGAGAACATTGCTTATAAATTTGGAAATAGAGGTGGTACAATAGATTATGAACACACAACCACTTGGTTATCACATAGGAAACAAATGAGCAGGAATCAGCCCTTCCTACATTGGTTACTCAGTAAAAGAGTGTCCATTTTGCACAAAATACAGCACCCTGATCTGGGAAGAGCATGGTGCATGTGCAAGGAGAGGAAAGCAATCCAAACAGGTTTTCAGAGCAACTTTCTCCATCGTGACTCTTCACCATATTGCCCAACATCAGAGCCAGGCTCCATCCCCATCTTTTTCTGTTTCATTTCTATGTGGTCTCATCTTTTCCAGCCAAGCTCAAATAAGTAAGATGCATGACAATCATTGGCCAGCCAGCACGTATCTTCAAAACAAATGTGTTCCTCCATTCCTTAGGCCTTCTGTATTTTTTACTGTTTGCACCTCTCTTCATTTTTTTATATTGTACAATTTTGTTCTAACACTGCTCTTGAAACAGAATTTCTACTTTCAACCATAGATGCCAACTCAAGTTCTCACCTGAGTCACTGTACACCTTCTCTACTCAAGGGGCTGGTTGAGAAGCAAGGCTGGTTGAGGCTGACTCTGACTGAGGGTCAGTGGTACAGCAGGCGCACAGGAAGGATGCTGTACCAGGTGCTTGGGTAATAAAGGCAGAGAAGTAGGTTCTGCTGCTTTGAGAAAAAATAGAAGCTACAGCTGTGGGATGGCCCAATAATGCATTCCACCAAGCTTAGAAATAGAACTCATCCCTCCTGTTCCGGGGGAGGAAGAAGATGGTGGAAAGAAGGACAAAGTCGACTCAGTTGTACTACTTACCATCAGGTGATTTTTTGGTGAGTGTGCAGTAACACCACTGTTTCAGCGGGAGTTAGTAACAGAGATGCTGCTGCTAAGCAGAAGAGATGACTGCGGAACTGTGCTTGTGAGTGGTGTGGTAGTACAAACTGATGTTACTATGGCTACCTCAGTACCACTTCCTGCTACCTGCTGAAATAACACAGTCCGAGGCTTAGCTCCTGAGGCAGATGCACTGCCTAAGAAAGAGGTTGAAGTCACTGAAACTGTTAGTGAGGAGAAATGCCAGTACTAGGAACAATGCTCCCAGATGTGGAAGACTGAACTGTCAGAAATACTGTAGATACTGAGACAACTGTAGGAACTCTGGAGCCTCACACCATGCAGGAAAGTATTGATGACCCAGACACAGGTGGTTCAGGAAAAACACTTGAACTTACTACACTTGTGCTGGCGGCAATTCAAACAGTCCTTTTTTCTGTGGGAACTATAGTCCCAGGGTGTATTACTATGTAGAAATGTCACTAAGAGGGGTATTTGTTACACTGATACTGTAGGTGTGGATGCTGCAGTGGCTGGAGGTTCTCCAGCAGCACTACCCACCACAGGAGGAAATCTTGGTCCCATTTCACTAAAGTTTAGAGGCGCAGTACTGGATCTCTCAGTCACATGAACATGTCTAAGGTTAGAAAATGTTTTCTGAAAACTGAGGACTGAGACCAAGTGAGACAAATTCATTCCTGGGCCGTGAGATGTGGAGACAGCAACTGTATCTGACATTTTATTGTTGAAAAATTTGACTCTCATCATCCAATTTCTGGCACAAGATTTACTATAAATCTCCTTCTGGATGTATGAACAACTTGAGTTAAAGAACTAGCAAAAACACCTATTTGCTGACATATGGAGATGCAAGAATCAGTTGTTTGAATTCTCCATCCAGTTTCTGAAAACCTGAAAAACCATGGTCATCTCGTCCTTGTAGATCTCCATCCCTGATCACCTTCTGGTTCCGTGCTGACATCTTCACTGAGCATTTCATCAACTTTTCAGTAAGTTCCTATATTTGATCCACAATTATTTATTGCTGAAGGTATTGTTCAACATAATTGTTACTACCTTCTCAGGGTTGTCACCATCTAGTTGAAACTCGAATGTAACCATTTTCCAAATGCACTTCCTGTTCTCACTTCATGAGCTCCACTGTTTGTTGGGGCACTCACTGCCACCACTCATGTCTGAAGTGACACTCCATAGAGGAAGTAACAGGTTGCCTAGATTGTGGCAGTGCTACTAGGGGAGCAACCTGAGAGATCTCCTGAATACCCTCCAGAACTGCTTGCCAAAAGATATAGTGGTGGGTTGTGCTAAACTTACTGCTTTTGGGGATACTTGAACCTGTCCCCAACACTGCCATTAGGAACCCAAAGGCTACACCACTGTAGAAAAGTAACCAAATGTAGCCAAGACTTCTGTTGGCATAGGAGGGGATGGAACTGTAGAATGGATGCAAACCAAAGCCATGATGGAAGAGGGAGCGATATTTGAATCTTCTGGTGGCTGTTGAGATGGAAAGCCCTTGTATAGAACATTTCTAGAGGGAAGTGGAGACCGAGAAGCTTGTGATACCCGCAAACAGAACTGTTGATTGTAGGATCTGCGGGTAAACTCAATTTGGCAGCTGAGTCACAGACTGCTGAGGAGTTGGAAGCTGGCTGGGAGCATTGGATTGCAGCTGATGTTGCAGATGAGGCTGAGGTGAGAAGAGGCTGATTAATTCCAGCTGCCATTGTGAGGGGAGGGGATGGAAAGCCTGTCTGAGCTGTAGACACATGAGGAGTTGATATGGAAATCTAAGAGGCAGAGTTCTTTCTTTCCACCAAGATTTATGCAAAGTAAGATCGAAACTGGTACAAAAATAACAATATCCGAACATAAATTCTAACAGAGAAATTGATCAGTTTAACCTACAGAAATAATGATATATTAACTTATAAATGAGGAAAAAGAAATGAGAAACTGACTTCCTGTCAGTTATGAAGAATGAAAATAAGTAGCGAAAGAACTACAAAGATTCAATTATGAGACTAGCTGAAACTATTTGATCAATAACCATCCTTAATAAGAAGGAATCTATGAAAGAAGGATTAAGAAAATAAGATGACACTTCAACATCTGGGACAGACCTATTCTTTAACTCCATAAAGAAAAAGAGAAGATAACACACAAGTATACGCATTTATACAAATGTATTAACTGAAGTGGGAAAAAGAGAATGGAAAGGGAAAGAAGGAAATGCCCAAAGCAATCTGAGTGAAGTATCCATGAATGTCTTAGAAGACTGATTTTATAAACAATGTATTTCAATAGATCATCAGTAATTGTTCCTATTGTATTAAAATTTCTCCTTTGAGTGAAGCACTACATCTTTAATCAGTGAAATTATGTTTTTGTTAGTCTATAGAGTAGCTACAGGATTAGATCCTTGCAACTATTGATGATGTATTCAAAAGCATAGAAAGATTAGCTTAAGTGGTACCACATGTACACACACATACACACACACACACACACACACACACACACACACACACGCAAGAAACACCCATATACACACACAAAATGTGGATTAGGTTTATACATGAAACTCTTAGAGGATCTAGAGGCAGACATCATGAAGAGGTGCGGGATTCCCAAAGATCTAAAGCCAAGTTCCGAGTTGTTATCTTTGTGGATTTTTATAACCTGGATCTCAAAGGTAAATCATAATCTTGATATTTATCACAAGCCAAACGGAAATAAAGAAACAGTTTCTGCAGAAATAGCTCCAATATATCATGGGGTCTGTCTTAGTTACTTTTTACTCATTGCCGAGAAAAAAATACTTTATGCTCAAAGTTGGGAAAGGAAAGGTTTATTTCTTACAATTTTTGGAGGTTTCAGTCCATATTCAGTTGGCTCAAGGAAGGGTGGCATAGTTGGGCCACAGTTCATGGTAGCTGCAAACAGCTAGGCGGAAACCAGCAAGAGAGAGACATACACACTTTCTTCCAGCCATTACATTACATCCTGGCTCCAACCCTAGGCAAGTGTAACACTGACACCATCAATCCAAGCACTAGACAATGAACCAATCACAAATGCACAATGCAAACACATGAGGCCTGGGGGTCACCAACATAAACCATGACAGGGTCCTTATCTAGCACTAAATGATGATTTTATTTAGTTATACTAGCAAATAGCAAATGAGGCAAAACAGTTACAAAAGGAGAAGTAAATACTTGTTCTGGGGAAAAGTTAGCTGAAATGTTATGGAGTAGAATTTAGAGAATATTTCTTAGAGAAATGATAGAATACTGAATATTTTTATTTCAGCAAGTGACCTTCATAATCTAGATTTTTCAATCCAGCCATTATCTAACAGGCATATTAGTATGGCAGAAGAATGCAAAAAAGTTTATGAAAGGCTTAATTGACCACTTTCCTAGTCATCCCATCCTATTCTACTTTATCAGAGGGGTAGAATATGATACAACTTAAAGTTTGTCTCCTTGAAATTCTATAGCAAACAAAACTATCTTTTTCATTCCTATCCCTACAACAACAGAGAGGAAGAAAAAAGAGTTATAGTATTTTAACTATTAGAACCTATACTAGTCAAACTTTATTCACGTGTAGGAAAAAAATGAACTGGAGCAGTTTAACAAAATACAATGGAATTGAGCCAAAACTTTTACTGAGGAAAACACGTTGAGTACAAGCCCTTCTTAATGAAGGTGCAAGATGAATGTGATAGATGGAAATCCAACTGGCTTTCATACAGAGATGTATTTTATAAATCTAAGAATGGATATTGACTAAAATCTTGTAACCAGTCCACTCTGTAGAGGAACTATCAATTTTAAAAGCTGAGGACCCAGAGGCATAGAATACAGCAGGCTGAGGATTATAATGGAGAGTACATAAAAAGCCTTTCTCAAGGCACCACACTGACATGACTACCTTTGATATTTTCTGAAGAAGCAGAATTGTATTATGTACCAGCCTTAAAGTAATTGAAGACTTCCTACAGTCTAGAAAGATTAGAATAATATTAAGAAACACAAAATTCACTCAGAGCTATCATAAATGTACTTCTTTGAAGCTGAAAATGCTCATGAATTGGTGTTCAAAGCTGTTTTACCAAACTTGTCTAAGTATTGTTAGATAAATAAGCTTATTCTTTGAAAATTAGCAAGTACCAAGCTAATTACCTCAATAATTGATTTTTGGCACCTTGCATTGTTAGTATTAGATGGCAGTTCTAGATTGCAAGCCACGCCTCTCCCTTTTTGTACACATGTTCTGGTTAACAATACAGTGGAATTTTTACTACAAAATTAAAGATTTCAGTAGAGAAATATTAGTCTAAAGAACTCAACTCCTATTTATGGCAGATGTCACAGAAAAATTATTCACGTGGGACCAATTTTATGTATTCAAAGATAAAAAGGATTTGTGTGTATGTGGTCAGTTGTTTATATTTACTTCTTTGAACTTTGATATTACAAATATATACACTATTACCTACCTAGTCTGTGAGTCATTTGTGACTTTATTCATTTGATGCTGTGAGTTCCAAGGGGTTATTGCATATTATTTTTATTATCTCCAGAAAGAGCCTTAATTATTATTCTTTATTAATCATTAAATGTTTGTAAACAATTGCTTATTTTCATCTTTGAATTGGACAGACATTTCTCAGTTACTTTGTGGAAAGGCTTGCATTGTTTCACTAGTTAAATATCTCCATGCCGCTTCATCTCAAAAATGATGAAGAAGAAAATCTGATGTGGAAAAAAATTACACTTACCCCAAAATAATCACTTTGTGCCTAAAATGAGGTTCTGTGGCATTTTTTAGTCCCTTGGAAATTACAAAGCGAATAGTAAGCCAGTTTCACTAAGTAGGTACAGTACTGACTCTAATGCTGTAGACAGGTCTTACTATTCAATTCACGTTATCATCCATAGCAAGAAAAAACATTTATGAGGTTAACTGGCAGAATGAAGAATTGTATACACATCTCCAGAAAATTAGCAAGGGCACTTAATTATTTATTTAGAATTGAATGACTTTTAAAAAGTGAAATGTTTTACCAGTTGTAGATATAAATTAATACATTCTAGAATTTTTCAGCAGTAACTGGGAACTTTTTACATGCTATGAACTGTTATAAAATTGGGGGCTACATAATTGGGCAATAAACATGATAGCTCTGTGTGTGTGTGTGTGTGTGTGTGTGTGTGTGTGTGTGTGTGCCATTACAGCTGGTATTTGAGTATTTGTTTTTACACAAAAAATCAAATAGGATATTAGACATGGTGGCCAAGAAAGGAGAAAGTATGTGTCATAAGAGAAACTACTGTTACTATTTCATGCAACCCTTTTGAATTCTAGAAAGCCATTTTGCTCTTAAGTTTTAATTTATAATTTTCAATGCTGATGTATGAAATATTATTGATTTTTATATTGCTCATATAACCTATGGCCTTTGTGAATTCCTTGAAATTCTCTGTATAGATTATATTGTTTACAAAGAAATGGATTTTTGCTGTTTGCTTTCTAATTTTTATGACATGGACAGCTGCTATTTGTCACATACACATTGAGAATTATGACCCCTGAATAATTTTACAACCACACACACATGCATACCTTTAAGTATCATAGTCTATCTTCTAGTTATACTAGATCAGTTTGTAATACAGTGTATCTTGAACCTTGTTTTGTATTTCAAATTTATTTTTGTTCATGTTATCATATCATTATTCTCATTTACATGTGTTATATTATTATTCATGTCATATTAGTCTCAATGAATATGTTTATGTTGCATAATACAATGTTATTTGTCTTAGTCAATTATCTTATGGAATCCCTTAAAAATTCCTGAATTTTCTATCATTTCCTGTAGATGGGGTTTGCTTGGACTCCTCCCCCATGAACAGTGGATCACAGAGCCAGGCTTTTAGGACAGAAGGGTTATTTCCTGAAGAGCAGGTCCAAGGAAGCATGTCGAGTTTCCTGCCTCATGTCAGCAATCACTTCCTGAAGCCCTCTGTCTTGAGCTAACGTGTTTTGTGCTCAGTACTGATGTTTATCATGTGTACCTGGGCAGTTAATGGATACAACTCACCTTTAGTCTGTGCTCTCCATTGTCCTAATCTGTGATTAGCATGGCCTCCAATAACTTGTGTAAAATGTTCAGTCGTTCTCCTTGCCATCTTTCATAGGAGACTCTTGTGCTCTTCGCAACGTGAAACAGTTGGTTTATCAACCTCAGTTTCTCCTCTTTCTATGTCTCATCTATCTGTCTGTATCCATCTAGATATCTATCTCTCTGTGTATATTTATCTCTCTAAATATCTATCTAGACAAATCTATCTAGATACATTTATCTAGATAGATATATATTGATAGATATTGAATATAGTGATATCTATATATCATGTATATAATTCAGTTTATTGGTACATTTTTTGATATGTATAATGATCATAATCACCATAGGGATTTTGTACCCATACATGATATATTTTGATTTCTTTATCTTTTCAGATCCTTTCTCCTCCCTTCAACCATTCTCTCCTCCCTATCTACAAAGTTTTATTTTTGTGTGTAAAAGAGGCTTGGGAAAATAAATAAATAAAAAGAAGGCTGGGAATTTTGGAAATCCATTTCCATGCAACCGTAAATACAATTTAAGGTCAAAAAAGTAAAAACTAAGATTTTGTAGATTATTTCATTTCTCTTAGATAGACGGGAGCAATATTATACTGTTTTTTTTTTTTTCTATATTCTAAGAGAAAAAAAAACTTATTTCTGTTACTTTTCAATTTTGGTTAAGTTTTTTTTTGTTTTGTTTTGTTTTGTTTTTTTTTGCAGCTCTGTCTCCACAGCTGTTTTATTGACTTTCTTTGTAGTGTGTGTACTTGAGAACCAAAGTGAGTGATGTCTAACCATATATAAATATTAAAATCATCCCATTATATAAAACTATAATTAAACATTATGTTATTACCTTGTAACCAGATAAGATGGAAATCTGAGTATATAAAATATGGTATTAAAATGTCATCAAATATTAAATGTTAGATTTCTTTCTTTTTCATATTTATTTATTTTTTGTTCGTTTGTTATCAGGAATCAATTTCAGGACCACATGCTTGCTAGACATGCACTGTACCACTAAACTATACCCCCAGTCGATTGTTTCTCAATTTAGTTTAACGTATATAAAAATTAGCCAGTCACTCTTTAAAATCACTCTTTATCAGGCTTCCACAACTGCCCAATTTCAAACATACTCTACAGTGGACTCAAATGTTAAAAACTAAGATTGTAACAACTGTCAGGGATTTTGTGCCCTGGAACCCTATAATTTTAAGATTAAAAATATTTTAGTTAGAACTTTTTATTTATTTTATAGTTGAAGTGATGTCAATATCAACTGTTTATTGTTATTGATTTAAATAAGTAATAATTTGAAGCTTCAAATGTAACATTTTAGATTTCAATTAATAATGTTAAAGTTTATCACTACAATGTTACTTAATTATTAAAATAACTTTATCTGAATTTAGCAGTGAACTTTTAAAATGTTAAGGCATAGCTCTGTACCCATAGCAATAATATTTTAAAATAAGTTCTTCTTCCTACCACTATTCCATGATGGAGTTTTTCACAAATTTGTTTAATTTCTTGTCAGTGAATTTTTAAGGCACCATGTCCACAAACTATTCTCTATAAAATGTCATTAAATGCAGGATACTACCCCCAAAATGTAGGAAATCTCTATTTTATTTTTATGTTTATTTTAAGTAACTTTTTATGGTACATTTTTGGTACACATAATGATCACATTCATCATAGAAAATTTGTATCTGTACATCATATATCTTGATTATTCCTGTTTTCTTTTCCGACCTTCAAATATTCCTCCTCTTCCCATGTGCAAAATTTTGTTTCTGTTGTTTTCCTTTTATTTCATTTTATAATCCTTGTTTCTTTTCTTGCCTTTACTCCTTGTACCTTTGTTCCTCTTCCCATTTAAACATTTTCTTCCTACTTCAAAATATCTGTTCTCCACTTTGCTTGTTTGGTTTCTCACACAGGAGAAACAAGGAAATTTTAAACTTGTGTGCCTAATTTATTTCACCTAATGTTACATGCTCAAGGCTCATCAGTTTACCTAAAATGTTTCCAGTGTCCCTTTTTTTATGACAGAGCAGTACTCCATTGCATATGGGTACACATTTTCTTTATCCATTCATCTGTTGATGGGATATGGGCTGTTTGCAAGATTTAGCCTTTTTTATAAGATTGGCTAAAAGTTTGTCTATTTTATTTAATGTTTTAAATAACCAACTCTTCAATAAATTGATTCTTTATATTATTTTGTTACTCTCAATTGTATTGAGTTTTCCTCTGTCCTTTACAACTGTCTTTCTCATACAAGCTATGGGTTTAAACTTTTCTAAATATTCGAGGTTCAACATTAAGGTATTTATTTGAGCTCACTTTGGTTTCCTCCTGTAAGAATTCACCACTGTAAAGTTTCCTTGTAAGACTGCTTTCATTACATCCAATAATTTCTGGTATATGACATTGCCATTACTATTCAATTGTACAAATTGTCTAATATCGTCTTTAATCTGTGTCACACAAGATGGTTTCATTTAATTTTTGTGTCTTTGTGTAGCTTTTGTGATTTCATTTGCCAGTCGTTCACGCATTCTTTGATAATGCTAATATACTTGGGATATTTTCGATTCCTTTGCATTTATTCAAGCATGTTCTAAAACATGGTCTATCTTGGAGAAAATTTTATGGGTTCTTGTGAGGAATGTATATTTTGTTGTCGGGTGGAGCACTTTGTAGATATCTACTAAGTCTTTTTGTTTAAAGGTTTTGTTCAGCTCTGATGTTTCTTTGCTGGCATTTATCTAATTGATCTGTCCTTGGCCATGACTGTGAAGTGCTGAGGTACCTCCTTGCAATTATATTAGTCTACATCTGGTTTTTCACAGCTTTTAGTGTTTGTTTTATAGAGTTAGACATGCCAGAATTAGGTGCGTGTGTGTTTATAAGAATTATCGTTTCCTCTTGTGTTGTTCCCTTGCTAAATACAGTAGTATTTAAACTCAGTATAAATCTAATTTGTTCCATAATTTGGGAAAGGATGACCCCATTTGTGGTTGTGCAGGAAAGATGGCTGTGGTCATTTTGGTCACCCATGTATAGTTTTCAAACAAAGATAAAACTTAACCAAGCACTGTTATTTGTGAACCATATTGTGCACAAACAAAAATTTTTATAAACCATGGTAAACTCTGTGTAATCACCTTCTTTTCTAGTCTGATCAGACTTGGCATTAAAAACACATTATCTGAAAATACAACAGCTACTCTTGCTATTTTCTGGGTTACTGTTGCATGGGGTTTTGTTTTGCAACCTTTGGCTTTCAGTCTAAGATTTTCTTTTTGGTTTAAGTGTGTTCTCATATGGAGCATAGTGTTGGATCTTCTTTATTGATCTATCCTGCAAATCTGTTTCCTTTGAATGGTAAATTGAGGCTGTCCACATCAGTTGTATAACAGATAGGCACTGATTTATCATTTTCATTGTATTATTTTCATGTTATTTGTTCCTGTCTTTTCCTTCTCCTGAGATGCTTGCCTTGCCTGGTGGATTCATTCTATTGAGATACTAGAATTGTTGTCTTTTTTGTTTCTTTCTAGAATATCCCTCAGAACTACATGAGTGCTGATTTTGTGGTAATGAATTTCTTCAGGAATTTTTTTCCCATCAAGTATCCTATTTCTCCATCAAATTTGAAAGATTATTTTGTAGTGTTCAATATAGACTTGAAGATTGTTTTCTTTCATGATTTGAAATACTTCATTCTAAACTCTCTTTGATTTAAGAGTTTGTCTTGAAAACTCTGCTTTGATTTTGAAGTTTTCTTTTATAGGTGATTTTTTTCTCAGCATCTTTTAATATTAGGTTATTGTGTTAAATTTCTGGATATTATATGCCTTGTTTTTTTTTTTTTTTTTTTCTTTGAATTGTGCCTCAATGGGGTCTATATTCATCATTGTCTGTGTAAAGTTCTTTTATCATGCTTGGGAAGTTTTCTACTATAATAGTGTACCTGTATAGAGGGTTGTGTGTGTGTATATGTGTCCTTTGCCTTTTCTTCTCATTTTTTCATTGATTCTAATGACTCTTTTAAGAGTAGGAAACATTTCTTAAGACAAAACAAAAAGCTTCTGTCTAAGAGAAACAAAAGGGGTCCTGAATGGGTGATTTCAGTTAATGTTTTATCAGTCTTCTTTGCACCATCTAGAGCTGTTGGATTGGTGTTCTGTGGTCCCATGTTATTTTAAAGAAATCTTTCATTTGATGATTGCCAATCACAGCCCTGTCTTCTAGATCTGACATTCTATCCTACTATTAGATTATTCTACTGTGTATCTTTTCAATAGAATTTTTAATATTTGGAATATCTGACTTAATTATTTTATGGCATTCAGTTCTTTCCTGTGTTGGGCATTCATGATTTACTTATGTATCGCTATTTTGTTTTTAATCAGTATCTACTCTAGTTTAACTAACTATTTCCTTCATTATGGTCACAATCTCTTTAGTTTCTCGAGGGATTATTTCTGGTTTTTTTGTTGTTGTTTGGGTTTTTTTTTTGTTGTTGTTGTTGTTGTTGTTGTTGAAGGACTTGTTCATTGCTATTTTACTTCCAGTCCTAACATTTCATAAAATTCAGTAGGGAGACTTTTGAAAAAAAAACTGTATTTTTTTTATTTACAAAGAAGAAAAAAAAAACAAACAAAAACCCAAAAAATGGAGGAAAAAAAGGGTAGAAATAATACAGAATTACAGAAAAATAAACAATAAGAATCACTAGTTGATAAGTTACATTTTGTCATCTTAGAAATAGGTTGTTCAGGTTGCAAATTTAAAGCATACAAAGTGACATTGAAATAGTGACACTGCCAACAGTTCTGCTCAGTGATCCAACAGTGAGTGATCTGCTCAGTGATCCAACACTTAGTAATATGGTTATCAGTTCTACACACTGTTTTTTTTAACTTAAAGAGGATAAGATTAAACATATCAAAACAGAACAAAACAGTTCATAAGGAAACAACTTAAACAAATACAGATTTCAAAGCAAGTCCACTGGAGATCTTCACTGTCTATCTTATTGTCTCTAAGTTTTCTTCCAAATAGTTGTCCCCATCTTCACACACAATAAATACATACTGAACATCATAGAACTAATCAAATCATTACAGGATGATGAAGGCTTTTTAAGTCTTCAAGACCTGACATTGGGGAAGTCAATAGTGACTGCCATAATGTCCCTCATTCTCTTCATAGTAGCTGTCCTTATCTTTACATACTGAAATTGAACAGAAGAGACTAGACTAATATCACTCTGAACAGTGAATAATAGTTTTGCTAGATTTTATATCATAATATTATAGAATTAGCATTTGGTTTCTCTTCATTTAGTGTCTCTTCTTCAAAGTATCTGTTCATTACATCTTGTATCATATAATCTGTTCCCATAAATAGTTTAAAAATTCTTCCCATGTGTGAATTTCTACTTGTATACCTACCCTCTTTGTATGATAGGGAAAAACAGATCATAACAAGACAACAAAACAAATTCATACAAAAACGTGCAATGAAAAAGACATACAAGACCACAATATTAAGTGATCTACTGTACTTATTATGCTTTCTCTTGTTATTTTCAATAGACTTGTCCACAACATCAGGCTTAATATAGGTACGCATAGTATTACATATCTATTTTTATAAAAACACAACTTGAAGACATTGTAGGACTTGAGAGCGGTTAATAATCAAAACTGGTATGGATATCTTTTACATCTTGTCAACTTCAGAGTACTTGTCTCTACTTTTAGACTTGACACTATCAAGCATACCCAATTGAAATAAAATCAGTCAAGGCAAAACCGCAGTCTAACAAACCAGATTCAAATAAAGTGTCATAGTAAGACAATGTAAGTAATGCAGGGTTTCAGTTTAAGTTAATAGGAAATTAAGGATAGTTACCATGGTATAACCTGCTATTTTTGGGTTATATGTCTGGGCCCTCAAATCTGATATGAGTGGACACCAGAACTAAATAAAATCAAACTAAACAGAGTGATAAGACTACTGTGACTTTTGAATCCTGATACACTATTAATAATATCCTCTGCCTTCCTTTTTAGGCTTTTTTTTTCACCTTTCCCCTTCTCAGGATGATTTGTATGTTTTGGGTTCCACTAACTCCTTTAGCTTTTAGATTAGGGGCCAGCCTGTTGTCTATCTGAGTGTTGCTGAACCTTTTTACCACTGCGGTCATGTACTCCCACAGTTCCTCCTTATCTTGGAAACATCGTATTTCTCCATTAATTTTGCGAGAGAGTTTTTCTGGCTACATCAGTCTTGGTTGCAGATTATTTTCTTTCAGGGCTTAGACTATTTCCCTCCAGGCTCTTCTTGATTTGAGAGTTTGTGTTGATTAGTGTGTTGTTATTTTGATAATTTATCCATTGTAGGTAATCTGCTTATTTTTCCTGGCTGCTTTTAGTATTCTGCTCTTTTGGTGGATTTCTGGAATCTTGATTATTATATGTCTGGGTGTAGATCTGTTTTGTTTATAGGTGGCTGGAGTTCCATATGCCTCAATTATCTGGGTATCATTTCTTTTTCCTATGTTTGGGATGTTTTCCTTTATTATATCTGTGAATATTCTTTGTAGATAATTTTTTGTTACTCCTGCACTTTATTCTTAAGTTATGTATCTTTTTGTCATCTTCTCACCTTTGAATTGTTTCCTTCTGGTTCCTCATTATTTTTAAGAGGTCTTTTCTTTCACGATCATTTATCATAAATCTCTCTTCAAGTTTCAAAAGGCTAACTTTAGTTTCTGTCAAGGCATTTTCCAGTTTTCAATGGAGTTTTTAGTTTCCTGGTAATCTCTTTGAATCTGTTTCATGTATTCTAGGTTATGTTTAAATTCTTCATCAGAGGTTTCTCTTTCTTTTCTGATTTCCTCCGTTCTTCCATCAGTGTTCTCTTGGGAGGGACTTATCATTTATTTAATTAATATTTTTTATATATTGCCTCACTTGGATCAGAAGTACAGTTTTAAATTCATCTATGAGCTCATGAAGGTATTTCTTTATGTCCAGTGATGCTATGACTAATATTGGATGGTTACTGCATAGGTTCTCTTCTATGTTTACTTCTCTTGGGCTTATTTTCCCAGTTCAGCAGCAGGAGATTTTTTTAAAATTTTTATCTCTTGTTATGTTTCTGGTTTCTTTCAGACTGGTGTGTCTTGGGGGTGTCTGGCCCTCTCTGTATTGCTTAAGGTCTTTCTGAAACGTGTTGACTGGTGTTTTGCTGCCCCCCCCATTTGTTGTTATCTGAGGTACATGCAGGGATGCAGGGATGGTACAGGCTATCCTCAAGCCTCTGAGCCAGTCATCCGCAAGTTAGGCTGCACCTTGTGGATGTCACAGAGTCATGAAAATTTTGTACCTGCTTATTGGGTCCCAACCAGAGGATTAGCTCAGCTCCAGTAGACCCCACCAGTTCTCTCTGTGCTAGGGGCATCTCACTGACATCACCACAGTGCCAGGCTCTGCCCAACTCCAAGATGTCCTCCTCCAATCCTCTCTGTGTCAGGGGTGGCCAACTGATACCACCCCAGTGCCAGGCTCTGCCCAATTCCAAGATGTCCTCCAGCCAGCAACAGCAACTGCAGGATCAATCCCTAATACTCCCCGAGAATCAATGCAGTTCTTCCTCTTGAGTCTACTGTACAATGCACTGTGTGTCTTCACTGTGTTCCCAGCACAGTGCGGATCAGTCTGAAACCTGCACAGTGCCCGGCTTTGGGGCCCAGGTGTATGGTCCTCTTGCAGTCTCCTCTGGTGTGGCCAGGTGGGTCTGGCTGCTTGGTGCGGGCCCAGGACCCAATATCTAGCACTCACCAAGAGCCAATATAGCTCTTCTCCTTGGATCCACTGCTCTAACACTCACCAAGAGCCAAGATAGCTCTTCTCCTTGGATCCACTGCTCACTGGGCTGTGTCTTCCCATTAAGGGCTTGGGATTTGCCCACTCCTGTTATTGGCGGCTGTGGTCTCAGCACCACTTTGAATCCTCCAGGAGCACCTAGTACAGTATGGAATAGGTCTCAGTGAGCGTGTTGGGTTTTAGCTCACCACCTGCACTTTTCCTTCCTCTTCCTAGTTTTATTTTTACCTTCAGTTACCACCTTGGTTAATAAGAATCATTATCCATTCATCTGACCCTCTCCATATTGTCATATTCTAGCTTCTGATTTGATTTCTCCACAGAGACTCTCCATCTAGCCCCCTAGCAAGCCACCATTTTTTCAAGTCCCAAAAGTCTGTATGTTAAATACATGTAGAAAAGCCAAGCCTCCTCAAATGAAAAGATGCATTTCCCAAAAATGAATCAATAGATGTTAGTCAGATACAAACGTTGCTTAATTAACAAGGAATTTATGTTTTGATAAAGGTCCTATTCTATAAAATCTTGAAAAAAAGGAAAATTGTAAAACATACTGCTTAAAAATATATAAAGCATTAACCACTCATGTTAACTGTGGACATGGTGCTTTTTCTTACGTTAAAATATATGATTTTAGTCCTCTTTCAACTTATAAGTGGTATACATTTAGATTTCTCCAAATTTAAAATCATATATTAATATTCTTTAAAATTAATTAAATTAATTAAAATTAAAATTAATTAAATTAAATTTAAATTAATTTATTTTACTCTCCATTTTTGTTATCTTAACATTGGTGTTTTTTCATGTAAACACCACACAACTCAAGATAAAAATCCTCAAATTTCACTGTTATAACTATAACCTCTTTCTTACCTATTTACTGGCAGCTACTTGATCTGTTGTTATGATGACCATTTTCTTTCTTAAAATGGCACATAATTGAAATCACATAACCCTTTGAGACATATTTCTTTGAATAGCATAACGCTTTTAAGGTTTGAAAAGGTTAATTTCAAGTATTATTTTATTTAGTTGAGAAATGCCTAGATTAGTAAAGATTACTGCTGGATGTGTGTATGTGGGTCATGTGGGGAGGACCTTAGGACTATATCTGACTCCTGAGCTTTTCTCCCAGGCTCTTGCCCTGTACTCAGCTTCCCACCTACCATGATAGATTTCTGCTGTGATACTTTTGCCCTGGAGCCACCTCTAAACTCAAACCTCTGCAACTGAACCAGAATAAACTTTTCTCTTTTCATTTCTGTGCATATTTTGTCACAGTGATGAAAGGTTTACTAATACAATCTAGTCAGTTTCTGGTATAAGCATTCAAGTTGTAAACACTAGTGACATGAATGAATCTCTCATTATGAATATTTGTAGATGTGAAGAAATCATGGAATCATGTTATGTGTCTATTTACCACTTTAAGATAACTGTAAAGTAAAAATAGTTTGTTTTCAATTGTACTGTATCACCATTTTAAGGTAACTGTAAAAGTAGTATATTTATTGTATTTTTATGTGTTTTGGTAATTTATCCCTTACATTGTAAGTCTGTGTCAAAAGCATATATGACTCAATTTTTCAGACTTCCTAATAAATCCACCTTATGAACATTCTCCTGACATTGAACAAATATTTTTCATATGTTAGGGACTTCCTATGTTCATCCACACAATTATGTACATTCAGAAATTGTTTACGTTCAGAAATTGTTCTCTAATGCCAGTGCTCCCTTTATGATTTTACTGATTTTTATGTTTAGTTGTTCAAAGATACTTGAAATGTTTTCAGTCTTAGCAATGATATTTAAAGCTAATGTAAACATCCACCCACAGCTTTTTATGTGAACATAAGTAACCTCTACCCCTCCCACACACACACACAGACACACACACACACACACAGGATCAATGCCCAGGATTACTATATTTAAGATGGTAAACTGTGAAAAAAAAATTTATGATAATTTCCAGAGTAGTTGTACCATTTTACATGACTGAAACCTTCCTAATAGAGTCTAGTGCCTTTGAATTCTTGGCTCCACTCAGTGTTGTCAGCCTGTTGTATTTTAACCCTTCTAGCAGTGTTACAGGATTGTAGTTTCAACTTTTGCCTCTCTTGCAACAATACTTTTGAATATCTTTTTATATGTTTGTTGATTTTTCACATATTCTCTTTAATAAACATATAATAATGCATTTAATAACTGATTGCAACATCTTGATGCTTTAAAAATTTCCTTCATAGTATCTTAAAGAGATTTAGCTTTTAAAATGAGGGGAACTTCACGAATGTCAGTTTGAAAGAACTCCACAAACTCAATCTTCAAGAAAACTGATGAAAATCACAAAAACAATAGAAACAATAACTACTGAAAATTTTCTGGGGACCTATTTGGTATAATGGGAAGCTTGTGTTATTTTAAGTGCTCCTCGAGGCCTCAGCCACCCCAGGTCAGTATGACACATGCTCCCCTTCTCACTGAAGCAGTCATGAACAAAAAACTTTCTTCTTCCAAATCACAGTCTGAAGGTACACTGGACTTGGGCAGAAAACAGTATTTCCCATCCTATCCCTAGATACTAACAACAGAGAAAAACTGAAGTCTTACAGCTGAGAGGTGAAGAGTCCTTTTTTCTACCTCGGTCCTGCTTATAGTGTACATGTATATTTCCTCATAGCATTACCAGGAATGCTGGGCCTGAACATTTCTGACTCTGCTTATGAAATAGAACTTAAATGGTAAGCTGATTCTTCTGTAATGGAAAACATAAGTCTTGAAAACTTGAGGCACATCTCCAACTCCACTACCACTTTAAAAGTGACTCTGTTAATCAGAAAAGAGCGAGGCCATTGTCCCAATATCCCAGAACAGTGATCCAGATACTTGGACGCTAGGGGAACCAGTCCTTTGAACAGAAGGCTACTGATCTGTCCAGGCCCAGGACACACTCAAAGCGTTGAGATTATGGCAAGTTACAGCTAATATAAATCTGATAGGTTATTTAAAGACACAGGTTTAATTGTAGGCTGGTTAGTTTTACTGATAGAGTTTGGAATGAGATCAAATCTCAAAAGCAGTCATCCAAACTATTTTTACAAAAACCATTTTCACTGGTCGATTTCTAAATCCACTTATGCTTTTAACATTGTTGAAAATAGTAGAATAATAATCATGCAAGCAGTGAAGCTTGGCCACTTGGTTCAACCAGGAAAAAGGAACATTCAAATCAGATTTTTTTTTTTTATTTAAGGAGAAAAGAAAAGAAAGAAAAAAAAAACAGTGAAGGAGTACAAGTTATACAGATTTACAGAATAAAAAATGCGCAGTAGGAAATCACTAGTTAATGGATTACATATTGCCATCTTAGAAATAATTGTTCAAGTCACAAAATTAAAGCTTGTAGAGTGGACATTCCAACAATGGTACTGCAAACAGTTCTGTTCAATGATCCAATAAAACTCTGTGATATTATTTTCTATCTTATACATTTAAATATACATGCAGTTATATAGTTTAGAGCACTTTCTTTTCCTCTCTTTTGTACAGTGACTATTACACATTTTGGGTTTCATTGCTCCCACAGTTCTTATTGCTTTTTTTGGAAGAGAGTAAGACCAAATGTGACATAACAGAACAGAATCGGTCAAGTCAAAAGGGTGGACATAATAGATAATATAAAAACATAATACAAGGTGATCAACAATGGTTACCATAATGCCTCCCGCTATTTCTAATAGAATTGCCTATACCATTAGTTGTACTACAATTGAACAAAACCGTAAAGAATAAAACCGACAAAACCAAAACATTGGAGATATTGTAGGTCTTCAAAAGTAGATAAAAGTCAACGAGAATGGGCGTTATAATGAATCTCATTATCTTCTCAGCTGATGCCTAAACTTTCGAACCTGATACTATCCAGCAAAACAGAATAGAGGAACCTCAGTCAAAAACAAGATGGTGAGAGTAATACAGGGCTTCAAATCGAGATAATAGAAAGTCAAAGTAAATAATGGAGTGGATATTGAGAAAAAAGAGGGCATAACAGTGAAACAGGGCAGATCAAAACATAACCATTTAAGCAGAATAGTGTTTCACCACCAGATAATCCTGACCCAAAAATAGTTACCATATTGACTCCCTCCCTGAAGTCCTTGAGTACAACTTCATATACTGTAGCATTAAGTATATCAAAACAATGTAAATCCATTTAAGAGAATGACAGCGTTATAGAGTATTTAGAATCGACTTAAAGAAAATGAACAATGGTCTCTGTATAATCTCCTTGTCTTTAAAAGGTTTTTTCTTATACTATCGTACATAACAAAATCCAATAAGATACAACCTGTTTAGACCATTGGAGACAGAAAAACAAACGCTAGATGAGACTTCAAACCAAGATGGTACTAAATCAGCATTACCTATTAAGATGTCATTTTCTCCAAAAAAAGCTGTTCCTATCATCCAATCTTCTCTGTCTCATTTCTGTTGAGCTCTTTTTCTGTCAGTAGCTGTCAGTTTGTCTTCTTCATTTTGTTCTCTGCTCCATTCATTGTGGCCTCCCCGCCCCTATTTCTGGGTTCTTTGTATTTTTCCTTTTTTAGAATATCCTGCAATACTTTCTGTAGGGTTGAATTGGTGGTTGCAAATTCCCCCAGTTCCTCTTTATCCTGGAAGCACCTCGTTTTTCCATCAATTTCCAGGGACAGTTGTGCAGGATATCTCAATCTTGGCTGGAGATTATTATCTTTCAAAGCTTGAATTATTTCTCCCCATGCTCTTCGTGATTTGATGGTTTGTGAAGAGAAATCTGCTGTAATTCTGATGGGTATTCCCTTGTAAGTGATCTGTTTCTTGTCTCTTACAGCTTTTAATATTCTGTTCTTGTATTGAATTTCTGGAATTTTTATTATTATATGCCTGGGTGTTTCTCTGTTAGGGTTGTAGGTAGCTGGGGTCCTGTATGCCTCATACATTTGAGTATCTTTACCTTTTGCTAAATTAGGAAAATTCTCCTGGATTGTTTCTGTGAGTAGCTTTTGTAGTTCACTTGTTTGTGTCCCTACTTCTTCTTTTATGTTCTTAATCCTTAAGTTATGGCTCCTCTTATCATCTTCTTGTCTTTGTATTATTGCTGTGTGTTTCTTTGTTATTTTTAAGAAGTTTTTCATTTCATTCTCCCATGTTTCAAGTCTGCCCTCCAATTCAGATAGTCTGTCCTTAGTTTCTTTCAAGCTGTTATGCCAGTCTTGGGTAGACTTCTTAATTTCTTGATAGTCCCTTTGCACCTGCTTCACATACTCAATGCTTTCTCTGTTTTCTCCATCAAGCAATTCTCCCCTCTTTTCCTGTTCTTCCATTCCACCATCTGCTTTTTCCTGGGTGGTGCTTAGCATTTCTCTAACTATTCTGCATACTTCTAGCTTCAGGTCATTGATAACTTCATTCCTGAATTGGTCTATGAGGCTCTCTAAATGGCGCTTAATGTATATTGGTGCAGTGTCCACTATTGCCTGATTCTCAGGATTGGGGGTCGGGGAGCCTTTTTTGTTGCTTCCCTTCCCCATATTTTCTGTTCCTTATAAAATGCAATCTTACACAGGAGGCCCGGCTTCCCTGCCTGTCAGCCACAGCCTGATCAAATTGCGCTGGGTAGGTGTTCCCGCCCACCGCTGCGCACCAGGGAGTTGCGGAGGAGGCAGCCTACGCGGGAGTCGGTCGCTCCTCCGGGCCACCGTCAGGCTCTGGGATCTGGGCTAGGCCAGCCTAGGGGGTCCGCCAGCAGCGTCACTCCGGCCAGGCACCTTTCACCAATCCCGTCCGAGAGGGAAATGTGCGGCTGCAGTTGCCACCGCGCCCTGCTCTTACAGGACTGCCCGAGCCCAGAAAAAACCTCCGCTGGAGTCAAACTGCGGTAGGGAGTCAGTTCCTCGCTCACCTCGCCACCAGTCAGCCTTCCTCCCTGTCTGTCGCGTTTCCGACTCCGTTCGCAAACTCCCGTTCCCAGAGCTCGGCGGTCGCGTCTCTCCTTGCTGAGCCGCTATGGAGGCAGCCAGCCGCCGGGCGGGGCGGGAAATCCAAACCGCGGCGGCGGGAAATCCAAACCGCGGTTTCCAATGGCGCGGAGTCGAGCCTCCACACCGAGATTTTTCTGTTCCTATTTTAGCGCCAGGACTGTATTCCAAGTTGGATTCTCTCAGCCCAGTTCGTTCCTGAGTCAGCAGAGCATATCGCTACTGGTTCGTATCTCCTTAGTCCGCATCATTCCTGGCCTCTGAGCTGAGCCTTTAGAGAGCGTTCAGTAGCTGCTGTTGTCTGTCCGCCATGTTCTCTGGAATCCAAATCAGATTTTTTTGAAAACCATTTCCATTTAAGATAAAGTGAGCTCAACTAGGATTGTGATCCTTGAGAAATAACATCAGAGGTTTGACATTGGTGGGAAGATAATGGAGGGGCTGCAGACAGGGTCAGAAATGGATCATTAATAATCAGGCCAATATCTGAAACAAACAACCATTAACACTAACAAGCTTCAAATATGAGGAACTAGAATTGCTACTACATATTGTCTAGTGTCCTGTTTCCTACAAAAATTTGTGGGATTTACAAAGAAGCAAGAAAGAATAAATCATTCACTATAAAAAACAACTTTCTGAAAAAGTAACCAGATGAGAGATTTAACTGAGGGTAAAAATAAAAAGGAACTCTAACGTGTTCCATATAAACATATCTTGTAACATAAGCAGTACACAATTAAAGGAGTTAAGAAGATTGAATAACAATTTCAGTAGAGAATAACAGTAATGAAACAACTGATAGATACAGACCTCTGATATTCTCCAATGCATAGTAGAATGTTTTGGAGACTCCTCTAACAATCTCTTTCTTTCTCTTCTCAGAGACTCCCTTAGTGCAGAAGTAAAATGGTATGGTGATTTTATTGCTTCTGAATTATTGCAGGAATCTCAGGCACTTCATGGGACTAAGAGAACGGGGCATACAGTAAACAATGATGATTTACAACAAATTGATGAAGAGGTGCTCCTACCTGTCAGAGGTCACCCTTGAGTGAAGTACATTGTTAATCAAGTGGCCACCTGCACTGATCAGTGAGCCATCACTAAGGATATTCTTGTTCACGGAAGCCTCATAATTTCCTAAGGACACATTGATATTTTCTAGGACATTTTCAGCCTCTTGTGAACTAGCAGTTTCTCTTGAAACTCAAGAGCAAAGCATGCACTGCTAATAACAGAAAAAAAAGCAAAGTACACTTAAGAACCAGTTCTCTGCAGTCGAGGCACCATATTTCTATTCCCTCCTTTCAGACTAATTCTCCTGGAATTATAAACTTCTTCTAAATATCAAAAGGGCCATTCACTGTGTTTGAAGAGAAATGTGCTCAGTGGGAGAACTGCACTAAGGCACTAATGTCAAAGCCTTTTTAGGCTTCAGTTTTCCTGTTAAGAAAATAAAAATGAGAGATTGATTGTCTTCTGCAGTCTTACATGTGCAAAATTCTTTGGGCATTATGGAAGAAAATATGCACATCAGAATATAAACCACCCCCCAAAAAATCCTAGCAATTTATGTGACTTACCCAGAGCACATTCAGTTTCACTAAAAAAACAATCATCTGAAGAACTTGCCAACGGTGCTCTATGGCAGAAGGATTAGGGTCTAGAAAAACTGTTATCCCCAGGACATTCAGTGGGACAGAATTTAATTTTACAGTCCTGAAGAGGTCAGGAAGTAAAGTTAATTGATGTTACCCAAATGAGTTATTTTTCGTTTGCACTTTCCAAACACTGCTGAACAATGCAAATTCCCACTACACATTTAGTTGTGGGGAGATTTTTTTTTATGCTCAGACTATGGGTATAAATGTTGTGAAAGCTGTGTGTTTAATCCACTATCCCAGAGGTAGAAGCACAATACCTAAGGGCGGGAGAACGTTGGCACAGTTATAAAACTAAGTAATGTCGTTTTGTGTTTCATGCCAGAAGCTGGAATTGTCGCTATTATAAGAAAAGGGAAAGCAAGTGACAAAGCTTTCTTTGCAAATGAATATACCACGGGCCCCTGGGGAGATACGAAATCAGCACTGCCATCAGTGGGCAGCACTACACAGAGAAAGCTACTGAAGGAGACTACCTTTGTAACAGGAGGTAAGAAGACATGTGGGAAAATACTTCGCAACCCTGGGCCCCAGCTATATCTGAAATCAAGGATTCAAAATGTGAGAGAATGATATCTGTGTATCTAGGAAAGCAGTTCCTGTGATTTTCACTGAGGAGCACAGCCAGCATATGCTGGGATGCTGGGAGAGTCATCCCAGAGATAAGATGGATAGCCTTATGAGTCTAAGGTTTTAAAGGATTGCCAGTCCCTTTGAGAATTTTGTAAGCAGGCTTGAAAAAAGATCACTAGCTATAACTAAGACTGTCCGAAAGTGAGGATCCAGAAGACTTCATCATAGAACAAGACAGAATCCTGTTATTTATCTTTCCAAAATACTCTGTTTGTGTCAATGTGACTCTCTTACAAACAATAAGCTCACATCTATTTGGGACATTTGTCTGATTATACGACAAAAAACTGTCAGATGGTGCCCTAAATATTAGAAATATGAAGGCTGTTTCTCGACAAAACAGAGTCTAATGCTGGCAGGCACATTCATAAGAGTGGTAAGTGAAATTCAGATCTAAATTTGGAACATCTAAAGCACAGCATGGAGTATTGTTTTTTTACTGATATTTACCAGCATTTCTTCTCTTGTCTCATATGTATTTTATATTTCTCACTTCTCTCTGTTCTACATTTTATTCTACATTTTGTTTTACTCCTTTTATATAACCCAAATTGAAATTTCTATAATGCATTCTATGTTATTAGCATTTCACACAATTGACAGAAATGACAGTTACTCCACTAAATAAGAGTTTAATTTTGAAGTGTGAATATAAACTGTAGTGTGCTTAGAAAGTTGTCTGAAGCTCATGATGCTAGGAATGTTCCAGCTTTAATTTTCTTCCACATCATTTGCAGAATAAAGTCTTTCCCTTCATGGTTCCAGAAATGCTGCTATAATAAACTGAACTCATACACAAGCAAAGAAAGAGAAACAGAAGAAGAAACAGAAGCACAAAAGATGAAGGAAAATGAGTTTTATTTAAGTACTTAACAAAGCTTGAAATTACTTATATCACAATGAGCAGAACTCACTGACATGACTACCTCATTTCCTGAAACCGAGACATGATTGGGATTCTCCTAAGTACAGAGGGATAAATTTAGTGTAAAAAACTAAAACGGGCCTGGGGATTTAGCTCAGCAGCACAAGTGCGTGCCTGGCAAGAGGAAGATCATAAGTTCCCATATCAAAAATACAAAACAAACAAACAAAACCCCTAAAATATGTTCTACTGTCCTACGAGTTAATACTGTTTTCTACCTCTCGTAACCAAAAAAGAAGGACCTGTAAATTTGACACCTATAAAGTTGAAACGTATTAAGTTTTGGCCTAGAACAGCTTGGTTGCTGAAAAGATTAGGATTAAAAAGAAGCCAAGTACTTTGCATAAGGACAATAAGAAATTAGAAACAAAAAGTATATAAAATCAGTGAAAATTATTGAGACACATTTAACGGTGGCATCTTCCTAACAATGATCTTACTTTGTTATATGTATATGTACATGGAAGTGTGCACTAATATGTATTTTGAATCATACTGTTTATAAAATACATTCTGCTTTTTACACTTGCTATAACCTTATGAAATTTTCATGTTTAATAGATCTTGAAACATGATTTTTAACATTTCTAAAATAGTCTATTGTAAAGAACCTAACTTAATCTTCCTAATAGAAATTTGTTTTCTTTTAAAATTTCCAACCTTCTACATAAGTATTTATTATTTTTCATAGTTTATAATTTAGCAATGATAATACCATTTAAACTATATGAACATACTTAGTTTTATACATGTCCCTTCCTTCCTTCCATCCTCCCATTTTTTCTCTACCCTATTTCCATATTAAATTATGTGTGTTTTTATACATTTTGGTTATTTTTGCTTATTGAACATTTGGCTTGGAAATATTTTCTCTCATTAAATAAAATGATTTTCACTTTGTTCTTTCTCTTTCCCTGCCAAAACTTTTCAGTTTGATGCACTCTCACCATTTTTGCTTAGTTACCTGTATTTTCATTGTCATATCTAACACGATTGTCACAACCAGTATCAAGAACATATGTGTATTTTAGAGATTTGTGGTTTCAAATCTTACACTTAAGTCTTTACTGCACTTTTAGTTAATTTTTGCCTAAGGTTTTAAACAAGTGTCCAATTCCATTTGAATCTATGGACTTACACCTATTTAAATTCTGACTTTTTTATGGGTTAATCTAAAGAAAAAGTGTTAGATTTTCAAATATTTGTATATTAAATTAAATTTTGTATATTAAATTAAATCTTTCTATATTAAATTTTGATTTAGTAGCATATAATTGGAAAAGGTCCTCGATAGGATTTCAAAATGTTTTTTAAATTTGCAAAGATTTATTGTGGCTCTGCATCTACCCACTGCGGCGAACAGTCTGTGCACCTGAGAAGCATGTGTGTTCTGTTCCTGTTAGAGGCACTCTTCTGTACATGTGTGTTAACTCCATTTACCTTACAGTGTTTTCAAGTGAGCTGTTTTCTTACTGAATCTTTCTTTAGATGATCAGGTTGTTGTTAAAGATAGCTCATTCAAGTCCCTATTGTTTCATTTTGTCTATGTCTTGCTTCATTGATATTAACATTCATAACACTTATATGTCTATGTGCTCACTGTTAGGATCACGTATATCTACAATCGGTACAGCCTCTTGATGAACTCAGTCCTTGATGTGAATTTCTTTGTTTCATGACAGATTCTGATCTTAGTTGATTTTTTTTTTTAGTAATCATGACTACTCTTGCAATAGTAACCTCATTTGTTTACTATTTGTGTGGGCTACCTTTTGTTTTCCTGAACTTTCTATTTTTGCAGGGCACTAAAGCTAAAATAAATCTCTTCTACACAGTAAATCATTGTCATATTTTAAAAGTTTATTCACTATTATTCATTTTTTTGTTTGGAAGATTTAATAAATTTAACTTAAATTAGCTATTCATAATGTTTTACTATTAATATTTATTAATTATTTTTCTCTTTTATGAGCATTTTATCTTTTTTTTTCTTTTCCAGTTCTACATCTCTGAGCTACATTTTCATCTCTTTAAATTTTTTGTTTCACAGAGTTTGCTTGGTCACTAAGTTGTCCAGGTTGGGCTCAAACTTGCAATTCTCTTATCTCAGCCTTCTAGAGTGTTGTGTTTGTTGTCTTCTTATTCTCTTAATGTCTTCCTTGTGGTTTGATGAGTTTCGTAGTGGCAGCTTGTGTTTGCCTTAGTTTCTGTTTTGTCTAACTATGGAATGTTTTTACCTTTATTGTTATCATAGAGCTAACAAAATATCTTGCAGTTAAAACATTGTATTTTAAAATTTGATAACTTCAAGTACAATTTCAATGCATATTATTCTAAATAAATAGCATTTTGTGACCAAGCCATGTTTGAACTCAGTTCTATGTTCACAGTACTCATTGATTTTCCTTTGTCATGTTTGAAACACAGATAATAAAATATGCTTTAACAATGTGGATTATCCAGGTTTATTTTAAGTTTCATTAGTTATGGTGACTTCTAGTGTAGACTGCTGGGATTTTGAGAGTACAAAACTCACAATTTAGCTTTTTATGTTTTGTTACAGGCAGTTCTATATTTCAGAAGCCAAATTTGTGTGACTGTAAGCTTTGAATTTTATCATCCATGTTGCCCTTTCCTCCCCTCCTCTCTTTTCCTCTTTCCCTCCTCTCTCTCTTCCTCTCTGCTCTCTCTGTCTCCCTCTCCCCCATATCTCCCCCTCTTTCTCGTTTCCCTTCCTTCCCTTCTCAACCCAGTTTCAATTCTCTCTCTCTCTCTTTTTTTTTTTTTTTTTTTTTGATCACAGAGAGCTTGAGCTCTTGGGCTCTAAGAGAGAAAACAATTTCCTCAGCTAATTAATTCAATGGAAACTTTTTCTTCAAAATTCATCTTTAGAATCCATAATCTGTATATTTTCAACTGTCAGAAAGCTTTAACAATTGAAATATCAGTAGTATCTTTAATAAAATCCTTTCCCAAGGATGAGTTTTCATTAATATCTTATTTTATTACCTTTTTCTTTTAAAAATGAAAAAAGAATAAAAATGATATACAGAATTTCAGGACAAAATAACAGGAGATTGACACTGGATATATATTGTATATTGTTATTTTCAAAGTAATTGTTCATGTTCCAACATATAGGTGTGATAAAATAATCGAGTAATCAATCAATGGAAAGAACAAATTGTTCTTTTATATACTGTTTTCCCTTCTTGCTTTTCTATTCACATATGCCAATTTTCTTCCCTTTTGAGCAGTTTCTTCCCTTTCACTTTCACAACATCTATTGTATACTTTGGATCTTACTTACTTTTTCAATTTTTTCATTAGAGAGACAATATGATACTTACACATGCAGTCTTATTTATTTCACTTACGTATATCATCTCGTTACCTATATTTCACTCTGTATATCATCTCAAGTTACCCATTTGCCTATAAATCTCAAGTTTATGCTTCTTTTTAGCTGAGTAATACTCCATTGCTTAAAAATATCACTTTTTAAATATAAAACTGTTATAAAATTTCATGCAATTCCGATCAAAATACCATTTCATACCTCAAAGATTTAGAGAAAACGTTCCTGAAATTCATTTGGAAACAGAAGAGACCAAGAATAATAAAGGAAAACCTGGGCAGCAAAGTTAAAACAGGAGACATCACAATCCCTGACTTGAAATCATACTATAAAGCTACTGTGATAAAATCAGCATGGCAGTGGCAAGTAAAACAGACCTAAGGCCAAGTGGAAGAGATTAGAAGATGGAGACAACTACAAAGACACTCACCTACCTTATCTTTGGCCAAACATGTTGACAAGAAGTTATAAGACGTTGCTACATTTTGGGTATGATCTGAGACTCTTAAAAGTGCCTTGTGAGATACCAATATGCAATATATCAACTAGTGATAATTTCTTAATCCTATTTTTTTGAAATTCTATATCATTTCTACCTTTTTTCTGTTTTACTTTTTTTAAATAAATATTGAATAGAATTTGAGAATTATAAAAAAGAACAAAGAAAGATTGCTTGTGATTAAAGCTTTCATTTTCCAGAATAATGATATTTGGAAGGTATAGAACCTTAAAAGAGTGGAAAATTAATGAGGAGTTCACAGGTCTTTGGAGTGTGGCCTCAGAAAGCAGTTCTTACGGTATTCCTTGTGTTGTTATTTTATTTTTCTGACACAAAACTGACTAACGTGAACATTAACATCTTTTTTTTTAACAGTTAAAATTGTAAAGGCCAGGGATATAGCTCAGTGATATAAGTGCCTGCCAGGGAAGCACAAGGTCCTTGGTTTGATTCCTGGTACCAAAAATAAATAAATATTAAAAATAAAATATTTCCCCTCACCAGCACAATTCTCTTGTTCCTGCTATCAACTCAACTAATTCTTTCTAAGATTATCTCTATACATAACAATATATGCTGCCCAGATCATCCCGACACAATATCAGTCATCTGTTTTACCAACTTTTCCCCAAGGATAGCAAGTACATTCAGTATAATATGTCTTCCAAAGTGCTGTTGGAAGCCTTTACCACATGCTTTACACTGAATATCACATCTTGTTATGCTTTCAGTTCATGAGAAGCAGATTCCTTGTTCAGAATACTGACCAGACATTACAAGAACAGAAGAAATCAAGGTATTAGGAATTAAATGTTCAAGGACACACTTTAAACTTGTCATTTAATACCAGATAACCTAACTTGAATTTAATATTAGACATTGTGCTAAATTGCTGCATTAAAGTTTTATTGTAAATAAACAAGAAAAATGTGTTTTTTCCATTTCTCTTATTTCACTTGTATTAATCAGAATTGTGTATAAAGTTACATTTTGATTATGTATATAGTAGGTAGAACAGAAATAGTCACGGAATAAAACTTTCTGTTCTCCCCTCTTTTCACTATCAAGTGATATTTTATCCTTATAACTTGTATACTTCAACACACATACGCAAATATGATACATGATTGCAAAAGATAATTTTTATTTTTAACATACACTTTATTATTTTGGAAAGTTTCAGATTTCCAGAAGAATTAGACAAGTAGTACAGAAATGTCCTGTATATTCTAGCTCACTTAATATTTCTATTATTAAAATTTTCCTTCATATAATACACATATCTAATTAATGAACCAATATAAATTATTTGTAAATAAAGTGTACGCTTACTCAGATTTCCCTAGTTATCACCTAATGTTTCTTTTCAAGGTCCAGGATCCCTGTCAGGTAACTATATTCATTTTGTTGCCGTGTCTCCTTTGACTTATCTTGGATATATCAGTTTTCTATACTTCACTTATTTCCAATAACCCTAAAAATAGTTTTGAGAAGCATTGAATACACATTTGTGTGATGGCACTTCTTAGAGGTTGTTTGTTATTTTTTATGATAGCTTCTATAAGTGTTGGGGAAAAGACACAGAGTTAGAGTGTAATTTTCATCACTTTGGATGATGTGTGTTTTCTGTCAGCATGACTTATCACTGTAATACTGACCTTGGTCACTTGATTGAAGTGGTGCCCATCACGTTTCCCCATTATTAACTTACTCCTTTTTTTCCATTTTTCAAGCACTGTGTTTTGAATGGAAGTCAATATATTCAGTCTAAACTTTAAAAATGAGGAGACACAGGTTACATTTCACTTCCTTGAAGGCAAAGTATCTTTTTAAATTATACAAATGCTTATCAGTGTCTACAAACTAATGACTATTCCCTGGTACTATAAAAAATTTGCAAAGAATATAAAATGGCAGTTATTTTTTTTTTATAAACTGAATTTAATCTGTGGTCAGTAAGGAGATTTATGAGTCAGCTTGAACTGTACAGTATAAAAAAGACACAACATGAGTTTTAGAGAAGAAAAATAAATGATAGAGACGTATGTATTGCCTAGATGTAGAAGGCTGTGTAGGGGCATGCTTTTGTGTTTAATTAGCAAAATTCAAAGATAAATTCTTTCTATACATTCACTGATAAATTAAAAGATGGAAAGATGACAGTTACTAATATGTCAAAATTTGAAACAGTACCAAATAACCCTTTGGAATATGTTATTTCTTTGACAACATTTTGTTTCCTTAAATAAGTAATAAGAAATTTACTACTTTTGCATACAATACTGAGACCAACAAAAATACAATGTCATCATATAAAATTATGAACATTTTACTAAACTATGCATGGAAAAAGAGAAGAAATATGTTCATTGTTCATTAAATATTTTCAAAGTGAATTTTATTTTCATAATTCAGTTTAAGAAACTGTATAGTACCTAAAACCCAGAATTCCACAATGTCTTTCCTCAGTTACTGTTTGCCCAAAGCAAACATTAACCTAGCTTCTATAACTATACACACAGTACTTTGCTTGTTTTGGCTGTTTGTGTAAGTTGAAATTTCTAATGTATATACTTTTATGCTTTATCCCTTTTGCTTAGTATTATAACTTTTGTTGCATGCATATAAAATCTTTAATCATAGTTGGTATGTACTATTCTTTTGAGAGTATACCAGAATTAATTTTTATTTAATTGTGGAATATTTCAGATTTCAGTATAAGGGTATTGTTAATATGATCTTATAAACACTCATATCTTCTATTGAGTAGGTATATGGCTTTGCATTACATGCATATCTAATGGATGAATTATTAGGACTTATTCATCTTAAAAAATTTGAATTTTTCCAAAATTAGCATGTAGACAGAGTTGTAATTATTTTCCATGTTCATCAATGCCTTCGGAAGGATTCTTTGCAATTTTAGGCATTTTTGCTATTTAGATGTGTGTCATGGCTTTAATCTGTATTTTTAAATAAAAAATAAATTTTGTTTTACATGTACAGTCTCTGGAGTTGACTTTTGCAGTGTTTGCAGAATATGTCGTGGTTCATTTTCACCTGCTTGACTCACCATCCTCTTTGATTTTGAAGGCATCTGTTCTTCATAATTAAACTGAAGTGCCATCTTGCATGTGTGAATATGTGTCAATACGATTATTTGACTATCTTAAAGTCAATTACACATTGTTCTAAATCAAACAGTTTTATTCTGGTTAAAACAGTGTAGTACTTATATTCAGAACTTTAGGCTCCCTAGAACTGTACTTCTTTAAAATTCTCTTCATTACTATTAGTCCTTTGTCCTTTCATTAACATGATTTACAAACTTCCATACACATGCACAAAGATTAAAATTAAAACGAATGCAAAGATCAAGTTGGAGAGTTTACCAGACATATAATACTTTTATTACAGAAATTAACATGGCCTGTACTTCCAGTTTTTTAAAGATATGGTATATTGCTCACTTATTTAGTGATTTAAACTTTCTTTTGTATCTATCATTATATTTATCCATCTCTTTGTTTCTATGCAATTGTATACACACAATACTTTAGTTTTTTATAAATATATAAATACACTCTCTTGATCAGTTGTCTACTGCTGGGACAAAGTGTCCTAAACATGACATTTAAGGGACAAGAGGTTTATTTGGGGCTTATTACTTTCAGAGATTTCTATCCTTTCTCTTCCAGCTCCAAGGCATAAACATTATGGTCCAGGACATGGCAGGGGAAAGGTTTTCAGCTTCTGGCAGCCAGAAAGCACAGAGAGAGGAAGAGGCCAGAGAGATATAAAACTTTCTAAAGCACTGCCAAGGGACTCACTTTCTCCCACCAGGCCCCAGCTCCTCACAGTATGATTGATCATGAATTCATTAATGGGTTAACCCACTGATGAGCTTCGTGTTTCTATGATCATCTTTTAAAGCCTCTCCCTCTGGACACATGAGATTTGGGAGTACATTTTAGATCTAAACCATAACACATACACAGATACATGCTTTGTCCAGATGTTTGGCACACCTGCTACAGGATGGATCGGGGGTGTCCTCAGAAAGTCTCAGGTTTTGAAAGGTAATTGAATTAGGAGGCATTGTACTTGTTAACAAGTCATCCACTTAGGAGTTCATAGGAGACTTCCTATTAAGAGATAGCCTCTTACAGGAAGAGATGGGTCACTGTCAGTGTTACCCAGAAAGTTATAACTTCCTTCCTGGCTCCTACCTTCTTTTTCTCTCTGCTTCTTGAGCAGCATGACATGAGAAGATATCCTCTACCCAGCCCTTTCTATGCCATTTCTGCCTTGGAGTCAGTTGATGAAGGCGTAAAAATGTTAGCCAAACAAATCTTCTTTCCTTTAAGTGGTGGAGTATTTTCTTCCACTGAGAAAGTGACTGAGATATGATTTATTAAATTTATTACTAAGCACTTTGTATTTGCTGATGCAATCATAAATTATATTTTCTATATGCTAAATATAGAATTTCAAAGAAGTTCAACATGACTGAATAGAGGAACCTCATTCAGAGCTACTCAGAGAAATTCAATTAAAACCATAGGTAATGAAAAAAAAGGAAGTGACACACATCATGAAACCAAAATCAATATGAAATAAGAGACTCATAGATCAAGCAAAACATAGGTATGAAACTTAAACAAAGTGACCAGCCAGTCCACCTGGCTGCTGGTATGTAGTTCACAGGCAAGGGCCAGCCATAATAGGAAGCTTAAAAGATGGTAAGGAGAAAATATATATAGACTAAAATAGTGTGGCTAAATCAAGTCACAAGGAATAGACTTGCGATATAAGATCCCTTGCCTCTTTTGCCTTCCTCCAAATAGAGGACACAGCAATGAATTCCACTGGCACACACAGAGTGAATGAACTCCCTCACTGTTGCTCAGCCAGCTTTTTTTTTCACTGTTTTGTTTTGTTTTCTCTCCTTTCCCTTGTGCACCAGAGCACTAACTGGAACCTCAAGGGACAAAATTAAAGACCAAAGGAACACAGTGAACAGAACAGCTAACCACACCACCACGATCTGTGATTAGAAAGACATAGGAATTAAACAAACTGTTCTTGGGGACTGAGCAGCTGAGAGCTATCCCCATGTTAGTCAGAAGGAGTAAAAGGTCACTCCACAGTATCATGTACCCCTATCTTGACAACAAGAGGTTGCAGCCTACAGCAGAGGCATTTGATGGTGGCATTGCAAAGCAATGAGTCAGAAGTTAGCATTCCTCCCCCGTGAAAGGAGTATAAATTGAAACTTAGCAGCCTTGAGCAGCATCACAGGACTAGAAGGTCAGAACACATCACAGCACAACACCTCAAACTGCAGCAGATGACGGGAAAGAACAGAGACTCGCCAGTGGAAGAGGAACACAGGAGTCTATTCAAAGACCAAGAAGAGGAGAGAACTACACATAAAACTAGGAGAAGTCCCTTGTCTCTGTCTGAGGGTAACACAGCAAATTGTATCTGTGAGAGACGGAGCAAGAGGAACTGGGAAGGAGTGACCAGGCTTTTAAGGGACATAAAAAAGTACCATACAGACTGGAGACTCTGGTTCCTCACTACCACAATTAAAAGCCAAAATCAGCCCACATCCAGCACAAATTCTCCTGTAGATCTAGCCAGGTTATCCAGTAGTTTTGGGCTCTTGATGGACCTCAGATTATTTATTATTATTATTATTTATTATTATTTTTATTATATTGTATTTTATTTTTCTTCTTTCTTTTCTGATTTGTCCTTTGTTCTGTCTGTCTGTCTGTCTTTAGATTTTTTATATACATTTGTGTTCTAGTCTATATTACTTCTATCTTTCCTCAATTGTCTCTCTAGATTTAATCATATTTTCATGATTGAATGGTCTCTCTAGTCTATCTGATTAGCTTTAATAATCCCTTCCTCACTCTTTAATTTTTTTCTTCTGCCCCAATTTCCTCAAACTTTCACGATCATCCTTTATTTCCAGCACTGTTCTACTACATTTCTCTTCAGATAGCTCTTTTCTATCCTCTAGCCCTCTTAAATTTCACTATAGAGTGTAAAAGCACTCTACCAAGAGGAAAGACTTTGCGTACAAACTCACAATTTATGATGAGTTCTGTTATATAACTGTAGACTTTGCTTATATGCTTAGAGGTACTAAACTAATAGTTATCACAGTTTGTCAGGTCCTGAGATGTGCCTGATGTTATTGTTACTGCTAGTTGTACATTGTTAGTTAGGATTTCATATTTGTTGTAAAAACTTGTTCTCCTTCTGTAACAATACTGGGAAGCTCTGGTGTAATAATCTCACCACAGCCCACTACCAAAGGACCAAAGACAGAGACAAAAAGATAACATTTCAGCCTTAATAAATTGGGGAGTTAAGATCCTGAGACAGACACAAATCAAGCACATCTAACACATAGAAGATATTCCTGAAGAACAGAAATTTCCTAGGGAGGCCTTAATATGAGTGGTTAAGGTACCTACTACAAAACTTTAAAGAATCAACATAGAAAAAGGAAACAAGAATTTTAAAAGTAGAAAATGGCAAGATGCACAAGCAAAATTCACCTCAGACCTCCAGTCCACCCAGAACAAGTCAAAGATACAATGAGATAGAGGAAAATGAAAGGCATACACATAAAATTTCTGAACATATAACAACCCCAGTAAATAAACAAACTCATGAGGTTATAGTGAAAATCAGATAAGAAGTAATCACTTAGGTATAAGCAAAATGAGGATCTATAATGAAGTAATTGATCAGCAAATCTAGAGTAGACATAAATGAAAAGATAGGGAAGCATAGGAATATGGTGGAGACCATGAATGTCTGTTATGATTTGCATTTAAATATCCTCCTAAAGTCTTTGCAATTGTGGAAGGGGAGGGTGAGTCTTTTGAAGGCAGCTGAGTTTAGTATTTGTGACTGGTTTATTGTCTAGTGCTGGCACTGGCAGTGTGAGTACTGCACCCAACAGGGGCAAGTAGCCTGCATACAACAAAAGAGAGTGAAAGAGGTTTTTTTTTTTTTTTTTTTTTTTTGTCCTTCCCTTGCACTCCTCCTTTTTGTTCTTTTGGCTTTTGCCATCTTTAGTACCTGTCACCACCATAAAGAGCTGCCCCTGTGCCAAGCCACCCTACTTTGGAGTCAAGGATTATGGACTGAAACTTTGAAAAACCTGAGCTAAACAAACCTTTACTTCCCTAATTTGGGCATTGGGTATTTTGTCCCAGCAATGAGAAAAAGTAACCAACATAGAATTTGTTACCAGAAAAGTGAGCTCATTGCTGTGACTGTAACTTACCATGTGGTTCAAGAGCTTTTGGGAATGACCTGCAGGAAGAGTTTGCAAATGTTTGGAGATATCACCTGAAGGCGTAGGGCTGGGATGCCTTAGACTCTTCTGTATGGGAGAGTCTGGTCAGAGCTCAAAAGACCAGGAGGCTCATAGAAATCCTGTTGATAAAGACCAGGCTGGAGGTTTCTGCTAAGAAAAAGGACTGTGTTGGTTGTTGGACTCCAGATGATGTATGTTATGGCTTGGCAGAAAATTCATCTGCATTTTGTTCATATCCAGAGATTTTGCCTGAAACTGTGATTAAAAGTGTCAGATTAATTGGTCTTAAAGAAGAAATTTAAAGACAGTCAAAAGTTGAGGCAGTGGTATGATTATTGTTGGAGACGTTTAGCCAGATTTATGTTATTAATCAAGAACAAATAGCCCAGCAGAATGATTTAAAATGTTGCAAATTTGACTAGAAAGAAAGCTCCAGTAAATCTATGACTATAAAGATAGAAGTGAGATCTAGACTGCAGAGGAGGAACAGAAGAACAGGAAACATGGCCTGGGGCATCCTGGGAAGCCACAGATATCCACCCTTTGTAGCTTCAAAACTGAAATAGTGACTTTGATTTGAAGAGAAAGTCTCAGAATTCCATGTTCCAGAATGGTAGCAGAGGCCCTACAAGGTTCCAAAAATGGTAGTGACTGCACCAGGTTCCAGAATGGTGGTGGCATAGAGAATTCTTGTTCCTCAGAATCACATTCAGAGTGCTCAGTGACCCAGGCACTTGGCCCCTACAACTAAGAGAGAAAAGCTTGGCTACTGCTTCAGTTGACAGAGGACCTTGGCATCATCTATGTGGCACTGATTTTAGGTACATGAGAGGGCAGTGTGTAAAGCTATGAGTATGAAGACAAAGGTGCAATGGAGAATCAAGAAGTTTGAAAAGCTGGGAACATGGGTTGTCTAAGGAAACTTGCAGGGAGGGAACAAAGCCATACCAAGAGACAAGCATTGGGAATTACAACCACCAGAAGTGTCATGGGGGTGGAGTCACTCAAGTCTTTTGTAGCTCACAACCAGATTTCTTGAGATGCTAAACATTTAACTCCAGAATTTAAATGTTTAACCTGATGGATTTTGGACTTCCTTTGTCCCTCTATTTTGTATCTCTATGTTTGTTCCCTTTTGGATAGTAATGTTTATCTTGTGCCACTGAATGATTGAAGTATATACCTTTGTTTTTATTTGAATAGGGGTTACAGCTAAGGGTTTGCTTCAGATCTTGGAGACTTGGAACTTGGACTTTTCAGCAACAATGAAATTGTTAGGGCATTGGCAATTCTTGGAGATGGACTAAATGTTTTTTGCATAAAGGATGTGCATGAGTCTTTGAGGAGCCAGGGGTGTAATGCTATGGTTTCTGTTAAACCATAGCCATAACCAAAATAAAACTACACCCAGACATATAATAATCAATATCCCAGAAATACAACATAAGAATAAAATATTAAAAGCTGTCAGAAAATACATACCACCTATAAAGGAAACCTATCAGAATCACAGCAGACTTCTCAGCACAAACAATGAATTAAAGAAGAGTATGGAGTGAAGTAGTTCAGATCCTAAAGGAAAATTATTTCCAACCTAGACTGATATATCCTGAAAAACTGTCCTTCAAAATGGATGGAGAAATAAGATACTTCCATGACTAAGAACAGCTGAAGAACTTCATGATCACCAAGCCAACCCTGCAAAGAGTACTGAAAGACAGTTTAGATACACTTAGGAAAAAACCACTAAGCAAAGCAGACAATTAAACAGAATGGAAAGACACAAGTAGACAGATCAACCAAACAAAAAATATTAGCAAAGAAATATCCGAACTCAGGGATGGGGATTTAGATCAGCGGCATAAACACCTGACTTGCAAGCAGGTAGTCGTGAGTTCAATCCCTGGTACTGATAAAAAGGAAAAAGACAAAAATAAATAAAAATTTTAAAAAAGAAATATCAGAACTCAAACAAACTTATGAATAAAAGGACTCAGTAAATGTTTACAGAATGTTCCACACAACAGCCTCAGAGTATACATTCCTTTCAGATGCACATGAGGTTTTTAACAAAATAGACTATATACTAGCCCATAGAAAATGCTTTGGTAAATGCAAAGGAATTGAAATTCTCTCGTGTATATTATCTGAACATAGTTCAAATATTCAAATTGAAATTGAAATCAATGACAAAAGACATTATGAACCTCCATAGACTCATACAAATTAAATAGCAACCTTTTGAACAACCAATGGGTAACAGGTGAAATTAAAGAAGTTAAACAATATCTGCAATTAAATGAAAGTGTTGATATAACATAATTGAACCTGTAGGATGCAATTTAAGCAGTCCTAAGAAAAAAATTGGTAGTGATGAATTCATGTATTGCATATCAGGAAAACAAAATGAACTTCACCTAATGTTCCACCTCACTCTTCTAGAAAAAGAAAAGCAAGTCAAGCCCAAAGCTCACACAAAGCCGAAAGGGAGGAAGTTATAAAGATCAGAGGACAAACTAATGCAGTTGAGACTAAAGGAAATTACAAAGAATTAATCAAAGATGTGACTCACTGAAAAATTAAATAAAATTAATTAACTTAGTCAATCTTATCAAAAAAAGGAAAGAAAACTTCAAATTCATGCAATTAGGAATGAAAAGAGTAAAACCACTATGGATCATCTGCAGATTCAGAAAATCATCGGTATATACTTTGGGAACTTTTTAATAGGATATAAAACACAGAAGAAATAGAAAGATTTCTGGATAAGTATGAATTACCAAAGCTGAGTCAAGAAGATATAAAAGTTGTAAATAGCATAACATCAGTTAAAGAAATTAAAAAATGTAATTTAAAACTAACCAACAAAGAAATGCCCAGACTCTTCTGGATTCACTTCTGAATTCTACAAGAAATTTAATGACTTAATGTCATTAGTCCTCAAACTCTTTAATGAAATTGAAAGGAAAGCAAAACTCCTTAACTCATTCCTGGAGGCAAGTATTATCCTCATACAAAACCAGAGAAAAACCCAAATGAAAAAGAGAACTATAGGCCAATCTCCCTAAAGAACATAGATATTAAAATTCTCAATAAAATACTGGCAAGGAGAATGCAACAAATTATCAATAAAATTATATACTGTTACTAAGTGAGATTCATCGGAGGAATTCGGAGATGGTTCAACATATGCAAATCAACAAATATAGTATATTCTACAAACAGAACCAAAGACAAAAAACGCATGATCATCTCAATAGATGCAAAAGAGCTTTTGAAAAGGTCCAACACCCATTCATGATAAAAACCCTATGAAAATTGGAATAGATGATGTTTATTTCAATCTGATAAAAGCCACCTGTAACAAAGCAACAGTTACCAGCATACTAAATGAAATAAAACAAAACTTCCCCTATAAAATGAGAAACAAAGACAAGGATGCCCATTATCACCATACTTACTCAATACAATTCTAGAAACATTGGCCAGAGCAACCAGATATGAGAAAGAAATAAAAGGAATAATGATATGAAGGAAGAATATGATATAAAAGGAAGAATTTAAATTATCATTATTTGCAGATGACATGTTACATAGAAAATCCCCAAAGCTCCACTAAAACTTCTAGATTTAATAACCAAATTCAGTAGAGGATCTGGATACACCATCAACACTCAAAATTCAATAGTGTTCCTGTGCAAATAAACTCACAGAGATTAGGGAAACAACACCCTAAGAAATAACATCAAAAACAATAGTTAGGAATCAGTCTTACAAAGGAAGTAAAAGACCTCTACACTGAAAATTGTAGTACTCTAGAAAAAAAAAAAAAAAAGAGATCGAGCAGGATATAAGAAAATGAAAAACATGCCACGCTTTTGGGTAGAAAGAAGCAACGTAGTAAAAATGATCATATTCCCAAAATTATTATACAAGAATAATTGTTATGCTCCCATAATTGTTAAGGCAATCTCAAGATACCATTCACATACCTCACAGAACTAGAGAAAAAACATTCTAATATTCTTATGGAGTCATAGAATAGCGAAAGGCATTCTGGGCAAAAAAGGCACAATAATCCCTGACTTGAAGTTATACTACAGAATAATCATGATAACAACAAACAAACAAAAAAGACCAAAGAATCAATGAAACAGATTTAAAAAATCTAGAATCAATTCCAAACAGTTACCTTATTCTTGACAAAGAGCCAAACATGTTCACTGAAAGATAGTCTCTTTATTAAATGATGCTTGAAACACTGGCTTTCCACATGCCAAAGACTAAAACTAGACCCATTTCTATCACTATGCACTAAACTAGTTAAAATGGATCAAAGATCTAAATATTAACAGAAATAATAAATCACTGGAAAAAACAATGAGGAGAACTCTTGAAGTCATGGTACAGGCAGACTTCATGAGCAAAACTTAGTCCACATGGGAAATACTACAAGGAATCAGTCACTGTGATGTCATTTTATTAAAAAGTTTTTGCACAACAAAATAAATCACTAACAAAGTGAAAAAATGGCAGGGTGGAAAAAATTACCAGACAAAAGACTATACCTAATATATATAAAGAAATAAAAAAAAATTAGATTCCCTAAATTTAAAGACCAAAACCAAAAATGGGCATCTGGGATATACACTTCTCAGATGAATAATGACAAATGCAAATAAACACATGAAAAATTGTTCAACATCATTGATCATTCAAGATATGGAAGTTTAAACAACACTCAGGTTCTTTCTCACTTCGCAAAACATGGCTATTACCAACAAATCACCCACTAATAAATGTTGGCAAGTCTGTATGGAAAAGAGAACCCTTCTCTATGTTGTAACTGTAGACTGGTGCGAACACTGTGGTAATCACCGGGGAGTTTTCTCAGAAAGCTAGGGCGGCAAGTTTCATTTAAGCTATTCCTTTTCTTGACATCCCACCCCCAATATATACCACAGCAATATATGCACATGCATGTTTATAGTGACACAATTTGTAATAGCTAAATCTTGGAAACAACTCCAATGCTCATCAACTGATGAATAGATTAAAAAGTTGTGTTTTTTTCTATATAATGGAGTACTACTCTGCTACAAGGAAGGATAAATTTGCATTCATCACTAAATGGATGGACCTTGAGAGCAAACGTTTAAGTTAAATAAATCAGAAACACATGTGTAAATGTTACATTGGCTAACTGGCTTGAGAAACTGAAAATGTACAAGAGATATGATGAAATGGGAAGAAATTGTTCAAAAGTAAAGAGGAACTAGAAAGAGGGAAAGGGGAAAGGAAGGAAGGGAAAGAAAAATGGAAAAAAAGAAAGCTAAAATCGAAACAAAGCTTGATAAATAGGTAACGAAAGAAGGGTTAAAGGAAGGGGAGAGGAATGGGAAAAAAACAGACAGATCAATGTATACTGTATAAGGTTCAAAATCCTAGTGATGAATGTGCTCATTGTATATACTTAAATTGCAATAATAACCTTAATTAAATTAAAAATAGCTAGGTAAATACAGACCATTTTAAATTTTATTTTCTATATATTGTTGTAGATATACATAAACACATTAATACATATTCAATTGAATTACATGAAATAGTGTTCATTTTGAATCTATAAAATTATCAGTTTATTGTTGTTGAAATAATTCACTGTGAATGTAGTGATTTTTTTTTATATTCTCAAAGTAGTTTTAGTAGCTTGTATGATGATTGATCCTAATGCTCACTGTGAATGAAGTAAGGGACTTGTAGGAAATGCAAAGAGATATATAGGAAATCAAGTATTCCATTGAAAGCTGTGCAAATTGCCTAAATGAAAGTGAAGATAGAATTTCAGACCCCGAAGACAAGATTGCAACTAGTGAACAGGAAAGGAAAGATCTTTTAAAAATAACAAGGAATCAGGAAATAACAATTCAACAGCTGAAAGACGATGTAATGAAAAACAACATGAGATTGATAGGGATAAATGAAAAAGAAGGGGACAACATAAAGGATGTCAAGAGGATTTTAGATAAGTAATAGGTGAAAATTTCCCAAACATGAAATTGGAAACTGATATCAGGATCAGTGAAGCATATAGAACTCCAAATAGCCATAACTGAAATAAAACTACACCCAGACATATAATAATCACCATCCTTGAAATCCAACATAAGAATAGAATATTAAAAGCTGTCAGAAAATACAGATCATCTATAAGGGAAAACATATCAGAATCACAGCAGACTTCTCAGCACAAACAATGAAGTCAAGAAAAGCATGGAGTGAAGTATTTCAGATTTTAAAGGAAAATGCTTTCCAACCTAGACTGATGTACCCTGAAAAACTGTCCTTCAAAATGGATAGAGAAATAAGATACTTCCATGACAAAGAACAGCTAAAAAAACTTCATGATCACCAAGCCAACCCTGCAAAGAATACTGAAAGACTGTTTAGATACACTTAGAACAAAACTACTAAGCAAAGCAGACAATTAAATAGAAAGAGAAAGATGTTACAGCAGAAAGATAACATGTCAACAATAAAACAACATATAGCATTTATAACCATTAATATAAATGGACTCAATGCATAAATTAAAAGAAAGAGACTTGCAGAATGAATCAAGAAACAACATCCAACCATACACTGTCCACAAAAAACCCATCTAACCCAAAAGAATACTCACAGACTGAAAGTCAAAGGATGGAAACCAATATTTCATGCAACAGGAACACACACACACACACACAAAATGGGGGTAGCTATTCTATTTGCAGAAAATGTAAACTTCAAGCCAATAAAGATCAGGAGAGATAAAGAAGGTCATTACATACTAGTTAGGGGAAAATTTCAAGAGGAAGAGATAACAATCTTAAATATATATGCACCAAATTCCAGAGCACCTAGTTATAAAAAAAAAAAACAAGTATTAAGAGAAATGAAAAACCAAATTATCAGTAACACAATTATAACAGGAGACCTTAACACACCATTCACACCAAGGTACAGATCAACCAAACAGAAAATCAGCAAAGAAATTACAGAACCGAATCACAGCTATGCACAAATAATCTTGATAGACATATACAGAGTGTTCCATCCAATAACATCATAATATACATTCTTCTCAAGAGTACATGAATCATTTTCTAAAATAGACCATATATTAGCTCACAGAACATATTTAAATAAATGCAAAAGAGTTGAAATTATCCCTTGCAAGTTATCCGATCATAGTGCCATGAAATTAGATATTAATGATAAAAGATATCGCAAAAATTGCACAAACACATGGAAACTGAATAAAATAATCTTGAGTAATCAGTGGATCACAGGAGAAATTAAAGAAGAAATTAAACAATACCTACAAGCAAAAGGAAATACAAATACAACTTACTGGAATCTGTGGGATGCAAAGAAAGCTGTCCTCAGAAGAAAATTTACTGCACCGAATTCCCATATCAGGAAAACAGAACGAATACAAATAAACAATGTGATGTTACACCTCAAACATCTAGAAAAAGAAGAGCAAGTCAAACCCAAAGCCAAAGAAAGGGAGGAAATTATAAAACTCAGAGCAGACATTAATACAATAGAGACTAAGAAAACAATCCAAAGAATCAATGAGACAAAGATTTTTTTGTTGAAAGAATAAACAAAATTGATAAGCCCCTAGCCAACCTTATTAAAAAAGGGAAGAAAAAGCTCACATTCATGCAAAAAGAATGAAAAAGGTGAAATTACTACAGACTCTGTAAAAATACAGAAGATCCTCAACATCTATTTCAAAAACCTCTACTCTCGTAACACAGAAGAAATAGACAGATTCCTACAAACATATGAAGTACCAAAGCTAGGTCAAGAAGATGTAAAAGTGCTGAATAACCCAGTCTCTATTAATGAAATTGAAAATGTAATTAAGTCCTTATCTACAAAGAAGAGCCCTGGCCCACAGGAATTCACTGCAGAATTCTACAAGAAGTACAAAGAAGACTTAATGCCCTGAAATTGAAAGGGAAGCAATCCTTCCAAAGTCATTCCTGAAAGCAAATATTACTCTAGTACCAAAACCAGAGAAAGACCCAACTAATAAAAGGGAACTATAGACCAATCTCCCTAATGAATGCAAATGCAAAAATCCTCAACAAAATATTGGCAAATAAAATGCAGCAAATCATCAACAAGATTATATACCATGAGCAAGTGGGATTCAACCCAGGGATGCTGGGATTGCTCAACATATGTAAATCAATAAATGTGATCCACCATATCAATAAAATCAAAAGAAAGAATCACATGATCATTTCTACAGATGCAGAAAAAGCATTTGATAAGGTCCAACATTTATTTATGATAAAAACCTTACAGAGAATTGCAATAGATGGTCTTTATCTCAATATAATAAAGGCCAACTATGACAAACCAATAGCCAGCATCATATTCAATGGCCAAAAATTGAAGGCTTTTACTTTAAAATCAGGCCCAAGACAAGGATGTCCCTATCACCGCTCCTATTTAGTATAGTACTGGAAATACTAGCCAGAGCAATTAGAAAAGAGATAGAAATAAAACGGGTAAAGATAGGAAAAGAAAAGTTAAATTATCATTATTTGCAGATGACACAGTACTCTACATAGAAGCCCGCCAAAACTCCATTGAAAAACTCTTAAGATATAATAAATAAATTTAGCAATGTAGCTAGATACAAAATCAATATTCAAAACCATTAGCATTCCTATACACTAACAACAAGATCACAGAGAAATAATAAATGACACACCCTTCATAATAGCAATAAAAATGAATATTTAGGAATTTCTCTCACAAAATAAGTGAAAGGCTTATACAAGGAAAATTATAATATGCTGAAAAAAATTGCAGATGATCTCAGAAAGTGGAAAGACATCCCTTGCTCATGGATAGGAAGACTAAATATTTTGAAAATGGCCATTCTCCCAAAACTGTTATACACATTCAATGTAATCCCAATAATAATACAATCCACATACCTCATAGATCTAGAGAAATCACTACTAAAACTTATCTGGAGCAAGAAGAGACCTAGAACAGCAAAGATAGTTCTAAGCAGCGAAGGCCAGGCAGGAGGCATCACAATCCCTGACATGATGTTATACTACAAAGCAACTGTACTAAAATCAACATGGTACTGGGATCAAAACAGAGCCAAAGATCAGTGGAATAGGTTAGAAGATACAACCACAACTACACACTCAAACACCTTATCTTTGATAAAGGAGCCAAACAGTTCCACTGGAAAAACAACAGTCTCTTTAATAAAAGGTGTTGGAAAAACTGGCTCTCCATTTGCCAAAAACTAAAGCTAGACCCATGTCTGTCACCATGTACTAAATTAAAACCTAAATGGATCAAAGATCTGAATATTAAAACTGAAACACTAAATCTATTGAAGACAAATTGGGTAAAAGCCTTGAAGACATATGGGAAGGTAGAGAATTTATGAGCAGGACTCAAACCGCACAGGAAATACTCCCCTGAATCAATAACTGAGATTACATCTTATTAAAAAGTTTCTGCATGTCAAAAGAAATCTGCAGCATAGTGAAAAGAAAACTCACAAACTGGGAAAAATTCTTAGTGAACTTCCCTCAGACAAAGGATTTCTGTCTAAAACATATAAAGAATTAAAAAGTATCAGAGCTCCAAAATTCAAAGATCCATTCCACAATGGTCATCTGAGGTGAATACACACTTCTCAGATGAAGAAATACAAATGGCAAATAAATATATTTAAAAATGTTCATGGGTCATTACTTATTAGAGAAATGCTAATTAAAACCACACTGAGATTCCATCTCACTCTGAAACCATGTCCACGATCAAGAAAACCACCAAAGACAAATGCTGGAGAGGCTGTGGGGAAAAAGGAGCTCTCCTGCACTGTTGGTGGGAGTGTAGACTGGTGCAACCATTGTGGAAGTCATCTAGAGATGTCTCAAAAATCTGGGATTGGAAATCCCATTTTTTCAGCTAATTCATTTCTAGGCATATTCCCAGAAGAACTGAAATGTGCACCCATGTTTATAGCAGAACAATTTGTGATAGCCAAATCTTGGAAGCAACCTAGTGTCCATCAACTGAGGAATGGATAAAAATGTTGTGGTATTTTTATACAATTGAGTACTAGTCAGCTGTAAAGAATGATCACATTGAGATATTTATAAATAAATGGACACAGCTTGAGACCATAGTCATAAGTGAAATAAATCAAACCCACTTGTTTAAATACCAAATAGTTTCCCTTTTGTAAGAAATGATAACAATACATAAAAGTATGTAGTAATCATGATTCCCCATCATATTGCTTTGAAGCTTTGTAATGTTTTCATTCATAAATTGGAATGGTTTTATTCTGGGATGTTTGATTTTATTGTCTGTGATGATATGAGCAGCTATTTTGAAGAAAAGGAAACATCATAATAGCTAGTGTTGATTTAATATCATCTAGTTTTGAAGTCTCATCAAGCTTTTGTTCTTCTGTCTCCATTGGTCTTAACATGTTGTATCTTATCGGATTTTATTATACATGATAGCACAAACAAAAATTTTTATAGACAAGGAGATAATATAGAAACCATTGTTTATTTTCTGTTAGTTGGTTCTAAATGCCCTGTTATATTGTCATTCTCTTAAATGGTTTTACATTGGCTTGATATGTTTGATGCTACAGTATACGAAGTTATACTCAAAGATTTCAAGTAAAGAGACACATGGTAAGTACTGTGATGTCAGGATATCTTGTGATGAAACACTATGTTGCTTAAATTGTTATGTTCTGACCTGTGCTGTTGTGTTGTTATGTCCTCTTTTATCTCAATCTTGGTTTTTTTATTATTTATTATTTATTTTTGTTTTTAATTATTGAAAAAATAAAAATAGAAGTGTGTATTATAAGAATCACTTTGATTTCCTATTAACTTGATTTGAATCCCTCTATTGCTCTCACCATCTTTTTGACTGATTTTACTCTATTCTGTTTTGCTTGATAGTATCAAGTTTGAGGGTATAGGCAACTACTTTGAAGACTATAAGATTCACTATGTTGCCCATTCTGGTTTGGCTATTATTTTCTTTTGAAGTCCTGTAATGTCTCTAGTGTTTCAGTTTTATTGGTTTTGTTCTATACTTTTTTGTTCAATTTTATTATAACTGATGATATACGCAATTCTTTTTAAGATAGCAAGAGGAATTATGATAACCATTGTTGATCACTTTGTATTGTTTTTACATCATGTAGTATGTCCATCCTTTTGATTTGACTGACTCTGTTTTGTTATGTCACATTAGGTTTTATTCTCTTCAAAAAAAGAATAAGAACTGTGGGAGTACTAAAACCCAAAATGTGTAATTGTTATTGTAAAAAAGAGAGGAAAAGAAAGTGCTCTAAAGAATATAACTGCATGCATATTTAAGTCTGTAAGATAGATAACCATACTACTGAGTTTTTGTCAGATCATTGAACAGAATTGTTTGCAGTCTCACTGTTTGAATGTCCGCTTTATATGCTTTAATTTTGTAATTTGAACAACTATTTCTAAGATTACAATATGTAATCTATTAATTAGTGATTTTTTACGGTTCATTTTTTTGAAATTCTGTATTGCTTGCACCCTTTTTCTTTTTCTCTTTAAATAAAATTTTAAAAAAAGAAATGATTGGCACATGTAAGAGGAAATTGAAGGGAGAACCCTGCCCTGAACGTAGGGAGCCTTGTTCTATTGTGTAGGATTCGCCCTACTGGCGTATAAATGGAGAGAGCGGAAGTCAGTCAGGGGTTCCATGCTTGTTTCTGCTGAAGAAGAAGCATCTTTTGCAACTGCTATCGCTCATGAACATCAGCCTACAACTTGGTCACCTTTCAGGAAGCTTCCAGGAATTCAACTTTAGATGGAGGCCATATCACCAGTTTCTCTTTTCTGAGGCTTCCAGCTTCTTCAAATGAGCAGCTACTGGATTTTCTGGTTTTCCAGCATGAATACAGCTTCTGTGCACCTAATTGGTCTCTGCTCCTGTAAGTCAGTATATTAGTTTGTATAACATACAATATTGGTTTTGTTCTAGGGAACCCTGACATAAATAGTGTGTCTCAATAATTTTTGATTTGCTAATCAGAATAACATATATAAATATTGAAATTTTAATTTCATAAATTTTTTGCTTTATTGAACTGGCCAAGATCTTAAAGTTAATTTTATGAGTGTTTATTATACTGCTATAGTCAATATTTTGGTTACATACATAAAGAGAAGTGGAATCAACATATAATTAAAAACAAAACAAAACTGCAGGGTTTTTTTTTTATTTCTTAAACGTTCAATAATATTGTGGATTTCTATAGAATGTAACAGATGAAATGACTACAGTCATAAGAACTATGTGTTTTTATGTGGCTCAGTGTAAATGAATCTTACGTTTTTTAAAAGGATTGGCCAATAATGATGTTTATTTTAGTTAATCATTTAAACTTTAGATACATTTCTAAGCAAAAAATACATCTATGCTTTTTTATTCTCTACATGTCTAACTTAACTAAAAAATAGAAATAAATATAAAAATAAACACAAATGATTAACTTCACTAAGGAATCCTGACCAACACAGTTGATCTTTTGATAATTTTTAATTTTCTATTTATATGACAAATAATTCAATACTGACAATTTTACTATATATAGAGAGACAGACACATAGATACATACATACATACATATATGGCATACATAGTTTGCCAAAAATGCATACATATTCAGGAAAAGAAAAGTTGCATAAATACTTTATTACTAAGTTTATTGAGACATGTGATTGATACAGGTTACTTTTGGTGTCTATAATTACAAGAGGTACTCAAAGTGTTAGCCATAAGCCTCCAGGTTTTTGTTAGTATGGCAAAGTGCTCCTTGGGTAACTTTGGCATTGAGATTGCTGCACATGCATTTTCAATTAGCTCTCTAAGTTCTGGCAGTATAATGGATTTTCCAGAATCCCCCATATACCAATTAAAAAAATATTACATTATTTTTTTCCTGAAGTATGTATTACATTTTTTACAAAATATATATATGCATTTAACCCTTTCTACAACAATTATATATTCATGCATTTAACCATTTTTTACAACAATTCTGGTCACAAACTAAATTGGATAAAAACAAAATCAAATTCAATGGTAAAAGTCAATTTTAATCTTAAGGGGAAGACTGTTTGTCATAGCCACAGAACAAGAGATACCTTGAGCAACTTCTGTGTAGTAAGCATTTTGTAGGTTACTATAAGGAAAAGAGATTTGATGAGATCGCAACTTAATAATTTAAGGCACTTTAATGGCTCAATGGGGGAGAGAAACTGGAATATCCACGTGGTCACAGAAAAAGAATCCCATGAGTTAAATTTTCCTTTGCAGAGAATTTCATCCAGATGGTTTCATCCTAACTTTATGCCCCAGTGCACTGGAAGGAAAACAGCATATGGCACAACACATATGGATTATTGCACGAGTTTCTTTGTTTATCTCTCTGCCCTAGAGCTTCACCAATAAACCCTTCTGCACAATGTTGTAACAGATTCGCATTTCCCAGACATGAAATATAGGACTTCTATACCCAAGCTTCCTATCTCCCACTCTGTGCCTATAGCATACTCATTTTTTCTTCTTGGCGAAATACAAATTCTTCAGTCTTGTGTGAGTCATTATAGAAACTCAGTCACACCTGGGATGCATAACTTCAGTCTGTCCACATATATTTCAGGACATGGCCATGGTCCTGATAAGTATGAAGCCTTTGATCGTCACTCCCCAGTTTCCCATTCAGAATAAATTTCCACTATCTCTTGTTCTTATTTTGATGATTTGTGTCTGTATTCCCGTCATGGGCCATTCTATGCATTTGACAAAATTATGGCTTTTCCCTAAAAATCATCTATACAATAATTGATAAAACATGATATGTGTCAATCTAAGTTACCCTTAATAATTCAACTGCTTAATCTCTAGGATGACTTTTTAACTGCAGTTCATTACTTCTGTAAAATTCTATGATTAATTTCTGCTTGACTGTAGTCAAGCATTATAAAGTCTTAAAAGGTACTCTTTTACATATTTTATTATTCTCTTAATATCTAGCAGAATTTGATTTATTAACATGTAAATGAATCAAGACATTTAATTATAACAGTGGCCAAATATCCAGGTAATTTGAGACTAATAAAACAATCTTAAAAATAGGATACTTTAAAATACTTATTTTCTTATGTGATGATTCTATTTTAGGAAATGGTCAAGAGGTTAATTTTTACTCTTGTTTTTATATTCTACAGAGAATTCTTATTTGTATCCATGGTTTATAACTTCTGTTTTGCATGCTTCCAATAAAAAAACACCTTTCAATAATAGCCTTAATTTATGTTGATAAAAAGTTCCATACAAACTGTTACACATCTTTGAAACAATGCTTTGCTAGTAACATGTATTGCATTGGTTTTATATTTGTATGATTAACTAGTTAGAGTAAAAGGTAAGCATAAAAAGCTGGCTGATTTAAGAAAATTATTAACATTCAATCTGTTTTTATAGTTATGGCAGTTTGTTTAGAGTATTGAAGAAAAGCTTAGTATTCTATGTTAAGAATAGTAAAAGAATGCAATAAATACTACAGATTAATTAGGATAAAGTGAGTTTTAGATGAATTTTCTGTGTATTGCTATTTCCCAGTAATTTTTAAATTTTCATGGAATGCACAGAAGATTACTCTTGAATCGGCAAATGTTTTCCTGTCTCATAGTTTTTCGTTTTGGAAAAGAAAGAAATATAAGACTTATATTTTGTGAAATTTTTCAGAACTATTTCTTCTATAACTAAACTCATGCCCTAAAATATGATAAATATGTAATAATAAGTGTTCGTACAAATAAGTTAATCTATATAAGGTAGAAACGAGTTCTATCCCTGAATGGGCAAGTTGGCTTTATTTTTCTTCTATAATTTCACTAAGATGTGTTTAAAATGGTTTCCTAGAAAGTACAAAATGTCAAAAAAAATCCAACAAATCCTAAATATTTACTAAAGTAGATGTCTTTGTTTATATCACCATGGTGCTATTAACATGTCTTATTTAACATATTATGACTAAAATCACTGAAAGTGCCAAGCTACTAAATATCAACAAAGTGATATTTGTTCTGTTTAGTGTTTTTAGCTTGGAAAAGAACCCAATGACAACTCATGAAATACTTTTCTTGTTGTTAATGAGTATTTTAACTCACGATAATTTTATCTTCCTACTGCTTTTGTTCTAATATTCATAGCCTTCTACTTACGGACATGTTTAAACCAATGATATTTGAAAGTAATTTGGAATTTGGAACTAACATAAGAAACATTTTATAACAGATTTTTATATGGAGAACAAGTTTTCTACCCTGTAAAAATCTTGAAGATATAGGAGTAGGTAGAGAATTCATGAACAGGACTCAAACCGCACGGGAAATACTTCCCAGAATCCATAACTGGGATCACCTCTTATTAAAAAGTTTCTGCACGTCAAAAGAAGTCTCCAGTGTGGTGAGAAGAAAACCCACAAATTGGGAAAAGATCTTAATGAACTGCCCCTCAGACAAAGGACTTCTATCTAAAATATACAAAGAATTAAAAAAATCAGACCACCAGAATTCAAAGACCCAATCCAAAAATGGGCATCTGAGATGAATAAACAATTCTCAGATTAAGAAATACAAATGGCAAATAAATATATGAAAAAATGTTCATCATCATTGGTCATTAGAGAAATGCAAATCAAAACCACACTGAGATTTCATCTCACTCCTGAAAGAATGGCCAAGGTCAAGAAAACCAACAACAACAAATACTGGAGAGGCTGTGGGGAAAAAGGAACTCTCTTGCACTGCTGGTGGGAGTGTAGACTAGTGCAACCATTGTGGAGGTCAGTCTTGAGATTTCTCAGAAAACTAGGACTGGAAGCCCCACTGACCCAGCTATACCACTTCTAGGCATATTCCCAGAAGAACTGAAAGCATCATACCACAGTGATATATTTGCACCCATGTTTATAGAGCACAATTTGTAATAGCCAGATCTTGGAAACAACCTAAGTGTCCATCTACTGAAGAATGGATAAAAAAAAGTTGTGGTATTTTTATACAATGGAGTACTACTCAGCTATAAAAAATGACTGCATTGAGACATTTATAAATAAATGGACGCAGCTTGAGACCATACTCAGAAGTGAAATAAATCAAACTCACATGTATAAATACCAAATAGTTTCCCTAGTGTAAGAAATGATAAGAATAAATAGAAGTATGTGGTAATCATGATTCCCAATCATATTGGTTTGAAGCCATAAAATGTTTTCACTCATTAGCCGCAATGGTTTTAACCTGGGTTGTTCTATTTTAATATCTATGATAGCATGAATAGCTATTTTGAAGAAAGCAACACAACATAAAAGCTAGTGCTGATTTAATAATATCGTTTTTTTTAAAGTCCCATCAAGCTGAAGTACATCTGTTTCCACTGGTTTTAACATGTTGTATCTTACTATATTTCACTATAAGCTATAGTATAAACAAAACTCTTTATAGGCAAAGAGATAATATAGAAACCATTGTTTGTTTTATATTTTCAGGTTTTAAATACCCTGTGATTATTGCATTCTCTTGAAAGGCTTCACACTGTCTAGATACGCTTGATATTATAGCACACGAAGTTACACTCAAATAATTTAAGGAAAGAGGCACTATGGTGACTACTATTATGTTAGATTATCTGGTGGTGAAACACAATGATGCTTGAATTGCTCGGTTCTGCCCTGCATTGTTCTATTACAATATCCTCTCTTATCTCAATCTTCCCCCTATTTTTAAATTAATCTATTTTCTCTCATTTTTTTAATTAAGGGAAAACTAAATTAAAAAATAATGGGACATATTATAGTAACTTTTTTGTTGTCCTATTAACCTGACTTGAACCCCAGTATTGTTCTCCCCATCTTATTCTGTCTGATTATTATATATTCTATTTTGTTTGATAGTATCAAGTTTGAGAGTATAGGCAATCACTTTGAAGGCAATAAGATATACTATGATGCCCAATATGGATTGACTATCATCCTTTTTTTTTCTTTTTTTTTTGAATTCCTGTAAGGTCCTCAGTGCAGATTTCATTGGTTTTGTTCCATATTGCTTTGATCAATTCTATTATACCTGATGATATAGACAACTCAGTTTGAAACTAGCGAGAGGCACAATGGTAACCACTTTTGATCACCTGGTATTCTATTTTTGTATCATGTGCTATGCCCACCCTTCTGTTCTAACTGACTCTGTTTTGCTTAGTCACATTTGTTTTTATTCTCTTCAAAAAAGTAATAAGAACCGTTAGAGCAATAAAACCCTAAAAGTCTAATTGTTACTGTAAAAAAGAGAGGAAAGTAAGGTGGACTAAGGGATATAACTGCAGGTATGCTCGAGAATGTAGAACGGAAAACCATATAACTGAGCTCTTGTTGGATCATTGAACGGAACTGTCTCCAATTCCACTGTATGAATGTTCACTTTATATGCTTTAATTTAGTGATATGGAAGACTGTTTCTGGGAAGATAATGTGTAGCCTGTTAACTGGTGATTTTGTACTGTATATATTTTTTTCTAGAAATACTGTATTATTTGTACCCTTTTATTGCATTGTTTTTTTTAATGTCCTTTTTTTTTTCTTCTCTCTTTAAATAAAAAAAAAGTGAGGGAAAGAAAGTGCTCTAAAAGATACAACTGCAAGTGTGTTTAGGTGTGTTAAATTGACCATATTAATGTTTTTGATTGGATCATTGAACACAACTGTTTGCAGTCTCACTGTTTGAATGTCCATTTTGTATGCTTTAATCCTGTGACTTGAACAACTATCTCTAAGATGATAATGTGTAATCTATTAAATGGGGATTTCTTACTGTTTTTTTTTTGTAGTTCTGTATTACTTGTACCCTTATACTGTTTTGATTTGTTTTGTTTTTTCTCTTTTTTCCTTTTAAATAAAATTTTTTTTAAAAAGTTTTCTACCCTGTAATTCCTCACCTTCTATACCTTCTTTTTGTTTGCCTTGGTGTGATTCTGAATCTCAGATGAATTCATTAAGTTATGCATGTTAATTATTAGTAACATTTGGCAAATAGATTTTTCACCTGTCTCTAATGGGTATTTGCCAACAAAAGTTGGTAGAATTCACGAGTTTATGTCATTGTGAAAACATGTTTATTGGAGTAATACTATTCCAGTTAAGAAAAAATGAAAAAGTAGTCTATCAAAGACTACAGGCTTTATACTCTTTGTCTGTAGTAATTAGACAATTGTGATATCTTCTTAATATCTTTTAACATTTGTGCAAAAGAGCCTTGCTATATTTTCCTGTATGAGAACTTTTATCTTACTAACTTTGTTGGCTTTATCAATATCTGTCTTAGAGTTGATATTTAAAAAATCAAAAAGTTTTGTTGAACAATTGATATTTTTTGATTAATTTACTTGACGTAAAATTAAATGTTTGCTTAAATGAAACCTGAGGCTCCTGCATATAGGTGAAACATTTCTTTACATAACAAGGAGTCAGGAGAATTTTTAAGCTTCTGCTGGTATTGGATCTACTTCTGTGCAGAGTGGATCTCTGGGATTACACTATTCTTTCTGAACCCATAGTTAGACAAAAACTTATAAGCCTTTAATTAATATGTATTTGTTCACATCAGCACAGTTATTCAGGCTTGTTTCATCTGAAAAGCACCTCCATCTTACCATGTAAGAATTAACTTAAAAATCTCATATTACACTATAGAATTCCTATAATCACATACATGCAGTGAAATTTTAATCATGTTAACTCCCACAACTCAAATTTTAAAATAACATCATTAAAAATTACTCATAGTCTGGTAGTAAGATTATTCTCATCTTTCCAATCACCATGCTATTGCTATTACCATTTATACTTTTCAAATACACACTCTAGAATTCATATACTGTGCATTCTTCACAGTGTGATGCATAACAATGTTCCCATGAAGATTACTTAATACATGTTGGAATATCCGCAGTTTTACTACATTAAATCAAACTCAGATTGTAATTTCTGAGTTAAAACTGTTAAATATCTGCATGTTTTTGTGCTTGATAAATGTTTCTAAATTTCTAAATGTTACCAAATCCTCTATTCTAATACTACTTCTATCAAAACACTATTACACTACTCACAAGCTGTAGTGTAATAAAAGTCTGTACTATAGCAAATAGCAAGAGCCAGCAAAGGAAAAAATTAGCAAAGAATTGCAATTTTATAAATAAGTGTAATAAAAGGACACTAAAGATTCAACAATGATTTAATTACAATTTTCAATATAAATAAAAGTAATTTTATTAATATCTAAACACAGACTTGGCATCACCTTAACATTGGAAGAATCTGATATTGAATCCATGGCCTATGTTAATTAGTTAAGTCATATAAAATTCCTGTGTTCCAAGCATCAATTACAAAGTTACTTAATAGATCGTTTAAAGTAGAAATCATCAAGTTTTGATTGAAACTTCTCAACATAATGAAGACAAAAATATGTTACCAAAACTAAAATTTAAACTTCCACTCATACAACTAATTTCTTGCAAAGCAAGTCTCTTAGGTCTGTGGTTGCCTCCATATACAAAATAAATAAATACTAAAACAATAAAGTGAAGATTTACCATTGAAAATTTAATACTTTTTTCTCTGAATAGAACCTAAAACATTAGAACAACACATTTTTATACAATAAATTCATGAATTAGTTCATCAAACTACTGATATACTTAAGTGTTAGTAGTGTGCATGATTTAAAATTGCCTTAATATCCTGAGTCTAAATTACCTTGAGAGAAAATATATTTTTCAAGGTGATAACAGTAATAATGAATCTATATTAAATAATACGAGGGATGTCCAAAAAATAGACAGGTTCTCAGCATGTCCAGTCGTTGCCTTTGAATGTCCTTAGAGTTCACCACTTACAGATCTAAATAAATTCACCATGAAACAAACCTAGATACACTATACTTATGTACAAACTTTGGGCTTCTTTAAAATTGTAGGCCAATACTAACATAAAGCATTTCAAACTAAGCACATTGTGAGTAGATAAACCCCAAGATTCATATATACATGTACAGTGTGTGTAAAAGATGATGAAGAACTCATTTCAAACTTCTATATTCTGAAGAGGTACATTTCAGTACCTAGAATGAATACTCTCATTACTGTAGTTATCAGTGAAAACTAATGCATATTAATTATACTAGAAACTCACACCTAACTAGTTGTAACATTACTGAAGACAGAAAACACTCTTCAAAATGTAAGTCCAAGATCAGTTTCTTAAAATGCAGTTCACATAATCCACATTGTTATGTTTTCAACATTTATTGTCCTGTATGCTTAATGGTACATCAGTAGTAGAATTAGTTTCCTTAAAGAAATACAATAAAGTCAATCTAGTTGTAGAAATAAATATTTGAATGTAAATAAATCATAGATATTTGTATAATATATATAATAGGTATAATTATAAACAGCATATTTTAAAACACTAATATATGTTGTGATATTACTTTAAGCTACAATGATGTTTATAACTCTAATAATGTGTTATAAGCTATTTTCAAATTTTTTTATTTCTTTTTGAAATTGTTCACAGAAGACTTGCATGCTTTATTCCAAGACTCACAAAATATTAGACACTTTTGCAGCATTCACTAAGTTGTAAGATATATTTCTATAGAGGGAACTTGTTATGTTCAGTCTAAATTTTTGAATAATGAGTTCTTGCCTTGTGCATCTGCATGTTTATTTGGGATGACAATCTAAAACTATCACATACTATTCCAATTGCTTTGCTTTTGAAACAGGTTTATTCTCTACTTAGAAAAGCACCATATAGATCTCGCTAGCATATATTATCTCACTAGAGACTCTCTCACAGGATGAGATGATCACAGTGCTACTGGAGTTGGTCATCAGTGAAGCATGTAAAAGAAAGGCAGAGAAACTAATCTAAAGTCACAAAATGTGTGAGTAAAATTTTGAACTAGCTATTTCCTAAAAAATTTGAAAATTGGAATTCATGTCCTTATGAATATATACACTTTCCATTTTAATAGTCCAAAATATTATCAATGAAAATGTTGCTTTAAAAATGTATTGCAGAGTGTTAAATTTGAAGGCTCAGATTCTTCAGTAAAGCAGATATCAATTTGAGTCCTAGTGGCAGCTTATACCCTGTAGGAGTCTGGGCATGTTATTTAAACTTGATAAATCTTCATTTTCCCCCTTGATAAATTTAGGATAGTAAAGATATCAACCTCACAGAGGAATTTTAAGGCTTGAGATAAATAATGCAAAAGCACAGTGTCTGGAAAGAAGGAAGTGCTGAACAATTGCTACACATATTTAATGTGAACTAAGAAAAGAAATTGATAGGGGACAGTATGGTAGAATCAACACAATAATACATTAATACTTACATTTTCTCAGTATTATTCATGAGCTTGCCTGCTATAACAGAGACAAGTAAATTATATTTTATTTTCGTTATCTATCTACATATTTACCTCAATCCACAAAATATTAAAGTGTATGATGCTTTAAAAATATATTTTATAAAAAAAAACTCATGTTAACTTGACTGTGAAGACTGCTGCCAAAGATTAATTCATATTATAGGCCAATTGTACTGAGTAATTTAAAACATACAATTTAGTTTTTTTTGTATGAGGGAGAAAGACAATTTCTCATAATTCAAATGTAATATCCAAAATTCTATTAAATACTATATTATCATCCTTCAGTTGACTAATCTTTTAAATTGCTTTAAATTTCTATCATTGTACACTATATCTTTTCTCCAAAGTTCTACGAAACTATAATGGTAACACTACTAAGTAATGTCATATGTTAACAAAGAAGGTCAATTAATGAAAATTAAGGAATCAAGTTTAAATAAAGTGACATGTGATACTGTACTTGAAAGATAGTATACAAATTTTATAAGACTTCAAAATTAAATAATTTGGTAGTAGGATAAATTATAATAAACTTGTATTATAAGATAATTTTTATCAGTGTTCCATAAAAAGACACTAACTGCAACTTATTAAATTTTAGGTAGATATTTTTGGAAGAATATAGTGAGAAGAGCTACCATTTCTTCTGCAAACTTGCTAAGTTACAAATATATATTAGAGTGTATTACAACTAAAGTACTAAGATTTATAATTAATACAGTAGAGGGTATGTTTTAAAAAATGATTTCTATTTTGTGATGGACCTCACTTAATGGTAGTCTAAATAATGTACACAAAACTTATAGCTCATTTTGATTATATCTCGCGTTCAGAATTTAACAATAGATTAATGAAAATTCTTTATTTCAAAGCATATACTCAGCACTGTTCCATTCATAGGCCATTTTCAACCATTTAGCTATTTAGCTTTTAGTAATTAATTTCATGTAATGCTTGTCTGTAAACACTTTGTATAAAACTTTAAAGATATTTTACATCTAGTCATATCCCCTACCATATCCTCTCTCTGTCTCCCTAACCCCTGATAACCATAGTCTAAACTCTGTGTCCACAATTCCTTTAATGTTGCTTTTGTGTAACATTAGATTTATTGGGGCTACTAAAAAGGCACATTTACAATTTCTGTTTTGGTTAAACTTATAAAATGATATCATACCACAATACTTTCTTTTATCTTTTTATTTAATACTATGGTTTTGAGATTTAACTGGCTTGGTTATTTTTTAATGTAGTTAATGAATTTTGACTACTAAAAATATTTCATTGCATGAAAACACTTTCATTTATTTGCTCACTACTGACTTTTGATTGTGTGCCACAAAGTTTATGTCTGAGAAAATTAGTACTCTGCACACACTGGGAGATTGAGGCAGGAGCATCACAAGTCTAAACCCAAACTGGGCAATTTAGTATCTTAGTGAGGCCTTGCTTTAAGATTAAAGGCTGAAAAAAGATGTAGCTTTTTGCTACAGATGAGATGTAGCTCAGTTGCAAAGACCTGGTGTTCAATCTCCAGCACTACATACACATGTCACACACACACACACACACACACACACACACACACACTGGATGAAAAGGTCTAACCTCATTATGACAGTGGTTTAGTTATCATGAGATTGAGCTTATTTTACAAGGCAGTTCAACACTGTTTGCTTTCTTGGTTCCTGCATGATTTCTTACCATTCTACCAAGGGATGATATAGCATGAAGACTCCCTACTTCAAACTTCTCATTTTTCAGAATTTTGAAATGTAAATATATTTTCTTTATATATCACCCAGTTTTGGGATTTTCTTATCACAATACAAAGCATGTTAAGATGTCTACTCTTTCCAGGGTAACAACCAGTCATTCTGAAGATTTTGCTATTTAAGCAGCATTACAATGACGTATCTAAGTACAACTCTTGTTCAAGTATAACTGTACTTTGGAATAAAGAAGATCATAGTATTATGTAGACTCAGTGTTTTCATCAACAATCAATGTAATTTGTAAAAGAAATGTCAAGTGTAGACATATGTTTCATTTAAATATATATTTACTAATTAAGATGGGTACAGCAATTTGTGTCTACATAATTTGACCTCCATTTGGTTCTTAACCTCATTTTACGGCTTTTTTTTTTTCCTGTTTATTTTACTCAAGAAATATATTTTTCTTTCAGGATCTTGGACATACTAACAATCAATTTGACTTTTTAAAATTTTCTGTTAATTTCAGTGACTTATACATTTTGTAATTTTTGCTATTATGTGAACAATAAGTCATGGAAACATTGCATCATGGCTAACTTCTGACAAGGATAATTGAGAAACTGCTGTTGATAAAGCTGCAGTAACAAACCAGCATGGCTCAGGCATAAAAGTAGACATAATAGCCCAGGGAAACAGGATGTAGGGCTCAAACATAAGCCTGCTGCAGTACAGTTAACTCATTTTCTACAAAATGCCAACAACACACGAGAAAAAAGTATCTTCAATTAATATTTCTCGGTTAACTAACAATTCATATTTAGAGTGAAATTGGACCACTTTTTTCCCTCACAATATCAAAAATCAATTGAAATTGGATGGAAGGCTTGTATGTAAAACACTATCTATGATCCTGTAAGAAAGAATATTAGGGGAAAAATGCTCGATAGCACTGGTCTGCACCTTTTCTGGATATCTATGACTCCTAAAGTGAAACACTGAAATTTTTTAATCTTTCTACTTCCAAGTTTTCTGTGCTGAAAATGAATATGATATCTCAGAGTGACATTCTAAAGATTAAGTGTTATTAAGTATGTGAAGTATTTTGCAAGGTCTTAGCGATATTAAACATTCCTGCTCGTATTACTGCATCACTTACCAGAAGGTGATGCTTTAATACAGGTTGAGTGTTTCTTATCTGAATCACTTAGGTTCAAAAATATCTTGAAGTACAGATATTTTGGAATGTTTGAATATAGATAATGAGATACCTTGGAGACGGTACCCAAGTCTGAACATGTATTTCATTAGTTTAGTATTTATATACATAGAAGAAAGGAAATTTTGTACAGTATTTTTAATAATTTTGTGTAAGAAATAGCATCATTAATGCAAATTTCATTGGTAGTATTGTGTTGGCACTCAAAATATTTCAGATTTTAAGATTCTGGATCAAGGATTCTTGATCTGTATGTGAATATATATACTTTAAAATTTATAGTATTAATGTAATTTCAATAAAGAAATCTAAGAAAATCTTTTTGCAGTTTAAGAAAGCATGTAAGTAGGCAAGTTTAGGCAGGTAGATTTTGAAAATAAATGATACCTTGCATCACCTCTTTTACTTTACAATACTCTTTTTATAATTTAGTTCTGATACCTTATGAACTTGTGTTTGTTTAATAGGAAAATAATTTCTAGATATAATAATTTCATGAGCAAAGATATATATTGGCTAGACTACAAAATAATTTCATTTTTCCTGTAAAATTTCAAAAAACTTTAAAAGACAGGAATGATTCCACAAATGGGAAATATTTTCCACCAATATTTTCAATAGTATAGTAACACATAAAAGAGCAACCTCACCAGTATTTAATGTAACAACCTTTTTGAAAAACACTTAGAAGATATATTTGAAAGCCACATTGTTAATAGATCAATTTAGAAAAGATTATTGAATTACCAGTTAAATTCTTCTCTGCAGAGATACCTAAGATTGAATGAGCTGGACATAGTCCTTTACGCAGTAGCATCAGTATAAGAGCTTACTTTTCTAACAGGATCCAGACTTTAACTATGTTATCTATACTAATTCAAAGCAATGATGCTACCACTTTCAATGAACTCCATGTACTTAGAGAAGCACAGAAAATCCTTAGAGAGAGCTTGACTCTGAAGAGTGTTTATAGAAAAATAATTCAAGAAGATTCAGAAATGGCATAAGTACTTCAGACAGGGAAATTTCAAATGACTCATTTACTTGTTGTAGGGAATCAATTAATACTGTTATATTTCTTCACGATATGGACTAGCTAAGCAAAATTATCTGAAAGAAGGATTAAAGAATGCTTCAATGCCAGCATGCCTTGAAGTTTGGAGGCTCGAGAGTGACTCACACAAACCTATCTCCCTTAGCACTACTTATTTACATTCCAAAGCATTATAAAAATATAAGGATATTTGCCTCTTTCCTTGGAAGAGATTTGTTTAGGTCAAAACACAATGTCTTTTATTTACTCTGGAGAAATAAGCCTCCTGATATGAACTTCGGTGTAAACTATAAAAACTTATATTTGTAGAATCTTATCCTGAAGATTCCATTGTTGAGTACAAGTTTCCTCTTCTTGCATCACAGTCCTACAGGAAGAGAGGAAGCTGTGATAAATGTGTGATAATTCCTGTAAATAGTAGCTGAACTGACCTCTAGACCAGGAATTTTACATTTGCTTTCAAATAAAGTTAATAGTAAAGACCCTTTGTGTTCGTGTTATTGGTGGATATTAAATGGCACACAAGTCTCAAGAGCAGAATTTGATCCTCCTCGTTACCTACTGTAACTAATTCTCTGTCTTATTCCCCAATTCGTACAGCTAGAATGAGCAGGCAGTAGTGATTATCTATACAGGATTGTGAGCTCAATGAACTTCTGCATCTTTAGGGACCACAGAGCTCCTAGAAGGGGAATTCTCAGCACACACAGAAGGCGATGAGACAGAAAAGGAAAACAAAGCAACAACAGTCCTTCTGGAGGACTGGGCCTTGACATTTTTGACCTGTAATGTTCTAAGTTTGCACAGAACAGAGGAATCATTCCCAGAGTTCCAAATTCATTAAGAAATGAGAGAAGGGAAATAAGTCTTTTTAGCGAAGGTTTTTCATGGTGTTACACTGATTCATTTAAAGGACTGAACTTCATTAAATATTTGCTATCTGCTTTCTGGAGTTGAAGTTTTCTTTTAAACGATAATGAAATATATTTTCTATTTTGGATAATAATGACTGTTGAGATGTCTATAATATTGTTTTCAACTTTTCTTGACAATGAAAACTATAAGTCTTACAATTACTCTTTAAGTCACCTGGCTTCCCTTCCTTTCCCATCCTTCCCTTTTTGCTCCATCTGTTCCTCTTTCCTTCCCTCCCTTCCTTCTTTTTTATTTTTGCTTTTTTTCTACAACTGGTGATTGAATCAGGGCCTTGTGCATATTAGGTGAGTGTTCATCCCTGAATTCCAGCCTCAGCAGTTTTGATTCCGTTTCAGACACGGTGTCAGTAAGTTGCCCAGCTCCAGTTCCAAAGTGCAGTTCTCCTGCCTCAGCCTCTCAGAATGCTAGGATTATGGGCATGGACCACTCTGCCTAACTCAATAATTCACGTTTCTTACTGGACTAAATACCTATAGCTTTAACAGCATTTTTAGATGAAAAAAGATGCTTTGAGTTAGAGTATAATAGGCTAAATCCCAGATTTGGATAATGCATAGAAAAATGATAATACAATCTACTGAGTCATTGATAAATATTAAAGTTGAAAATATGTACTAATATTTGCACAAATGCCTAACTACATTCTAAGAGAAGACTGACACAAAAATTTTAAATAAATATGGTATCATAGCAAATAAGATTCTATGTGTTTCCTATTAAAATGCATTTATCATGTTACCTGAAATTGAAAAACATATCTAATTGATAGTAACTATATAAAATTTTAGGTGAGTTCTTAAGAAAGTTGACAGTCAGGAGCCAGTAGATTTGGAAATTCATTGACCAGATTTTAAGGCACTTGTATTTCATCTGTATAGCAAAAGGAAATAATGAAAGAGCTCTCATGGTGCATGCATGTGTGTGTGTGTGTGTGTGTGTATTACAAACTATGAATTTTTATAAATGATCCCCTCTGCTGCTGAGTAGAAAATGCATTGTTCAAAGAAAGTGAGAGTAAGAAAATCATTGCAATAGAGAAGATACAGCAGCGGAAGTAGTGAGATCAGTGTCTACATGAAGAAAGATTGGTGAGCAGCTCAAATTGTGTACATCAACTTATCTTTCAAACAACTTTTACAAATGGATGATCACACAACTTAATGGGCATGGGTAGTTGGAAATTGCTCTAACAAATCTGGAACTGGTTATAAAAATTTCTCACATTTGAGGAAATCTAAAATTAAATAATGCACACATTTGAAAACTATATACATTTAACGATTTAGACACATTTTGCAAAAGTTAATAATACACAGTTTAAGTGGCTATTTTAAATATACATAATGTTAAGTATATGTTTACATTTTGAAAGTATATAAAACCATAAATAAAGAAAAACCAGAGGTAAAAACATCCAAGAAACTCATTAGTCTCTATTGCATCTTTACTTTATGCCTGTCTTCCCTGCACTACATTTAATTCACTCAAGTCAAACTCAATTAAGAAATAATATTCTGTAATTCTATATTTCAACTTTGGGTTGATTTAGTACCATAATCTTTGTTGAAACTCAGATTGAAGTGGCTCAAAACTCCAGTGCTTTCTTGTTTCCTCCTGTTTCTGGATTTCCACTTTTATTCTTTGAGCTGTGTCCTGTGATCGTATGGTTAGAATTGCATTTATAACCTTCTCTAGGGCAAGTTTTTATAGCTGTGTTCCAAACAAGCCAGCATATCATCAAAACAGTTATTCAGATATGTGTGAAAAGAAATTGTAGGTATGACAATGTATTTGGGGGAGAATGTGTGAAAGCTTCATTTGCTTAGATGGAATGTGAGTTAGGTCAACTATATTTAGAAATTCATCTTGTGGTACCGATTTCATCATTTGAAACCTAAATCGAAGTGCTATAAAACTAATAGATGGTTCAGTGGAATGCATTAATTCTTAACAATACTAACATAGCATTCATCCTCCTGAAGGTAGGACAATGTGGACACTGGGCAAAGATACTCTCCATAGCACTTGATTTTCACCCCTAAGTGTGGCAGAATGGAGAAAGAGGTCTGCAACCATAAAATCATGCATAACTGGAATAATGTATTGATATATACAATCAAACTGTTAAAAAACAACGATGAATTACTAGAGTACATAGAATGAGAATTCTCAACACTACAGGAATTCGCTTCATTTCTTTAAACCTCCTTTCACTGGTTCCAAGATGCTGGCCGGGATGGTCACTTCCCCCTTCACATAGACCGGTGACCTGTTTGCTCCCTTCCCTCCTTGGGTCTTAGGGACTCCTTGCCTGGCCAAGGCGGCCACCTGTCCCTCGTGGAAGGAGGCCTCTGTATTATTTGTGCCCCACACAAATCGCATGCACTGGAGCTTGTGGCTCTGTGCAGACTTTGTCCCTGTCTCCCTAGCTCAAGACAGGCCCTGGTCCCGCTGGGTCCCAGACGCAGGACACCTAGATTTAGCCCCTTGATCGGCTCTGCAGACATCAAGAGCTGGCCCATGGGTGTGCTTTTTGCGTCCTGGGAGTGGCAGGTGGGACCAAGATGCTGAGAAAGTGAGGATCCTCTGCAACTTTTTAAGTCTCTCTTGCCTCATCTGTGTTTAGGTTTGAAAGAAAAAAAAAAAAAAAAAAAAACCCTGGGAGTAAAGCCTTGAATTTCTTGGTGTGTGAGGCTGAAGCTGCCCTACTATAGTGGTGGGGGAGACTGAGAGAGGGACACAGAATTCTCTTTGGATCCAGGCTAGAGCCAGCAGCAGAGCAGCTGGGCGAGGAGACAATGTCTGGGGGTGAAGTAACTGTGAGTATTGAGATCAGTAAAATAAATAACTAAATAAACCTCCTTTCATGTAATTTTTCCCTTCATGGATATCAATCTAAGAATGACAGAATTTCTGTCTCTTGGATATAACTGGTAGCATTCCAGAAAAAGCTATGATCAAATGGGTCTGTGTCAGTTATGTAGAGATGCCCTTAAATTCAAGGAGATAAAATTGCATGATTGACAGCAGCAACCACTGAAATGCAGTGCTTTATGTGAGGAAAGGACAAGGTTCCCTCCCCCCGCAAAAAAAGATGGTAATCACTGAAGAGGTAAGGCCTTAGCACAGAAAAAGAACAGATGTCATATGTAATAACAACATTTTTACCACTTGCTAGCTGTATGCCTTTAGGCATTCAAAATTTCTATAGTTAAGTTCCTCTCCCTATGAAATACAGATAAGGGCATTTTAGAATGCAATACTGTTTATAAATTCCATGCAGAGCATATGAAAATAAATGCATAAATGGTGGTCATTGTTCATGTAGTCATAGAGTTAATTTATTTTCCAAAATACTCTTACCTGCTCACTTTTTCTATGTGGGAGAACTCAATTGACTGAAAATGACCAGAAATTTTTCTCTGAGCATTCACTTCTAAGTGTTTTGGGTTTTTAAATATTTCAAAATACTCTTTTGTTTCAAAAGAAGAAAGGGAAAAAGAATCAATGAGAGTAATACAGGGAAATGTTTGCCAACTCTCAATCCTAATTTCAATGTTTCCACTGAGGTGCTTTCCTATCTTAAAAAAAAAAAAAAAAAGTCTTTAGATTCTTTGCCTATATGTGGCCCAATCTTCTCATCTACAAATCTGAAATGAGACACCGCATCACTGCTGTAGCTTGTTTGCATAGAGACAAATATGAATGATACAATAAAAGTCATATCATAATATTGAGCTATAATTATCCTATGATATCAGATTGGTTAAAAAACAATATACTGAACATTTTCATTACTCATATGTATCAGTAGGAATTAAATATTTCAGTGAATCTAAAAATTCTGAGGCATATTAATTTTCAAAAATAAATATTTTCAAGGTGGGAAATATTATATCTTCTGTGTTGTTAGGTCTTATATATAGTCACAAATATCTTCTGTTCCTTAACATGACTTTGGCATAATCAAGAAGACACAAACATCGGCACCACATGATTTTGTGGCTCTTATTTATTTTAGGAAGAAGCTAATGCAGAGTTCAGTATGGGCCAGGAGCAGAGGCAGCTATGGAACCACACTGTGCACCTCCTACTTCATAAGAGAATGTGCCACCGCTTATAACTGACAACTTATGTTACAGTGGTCACCCGGTGACGTTGCTCCTCAGGCTTCTGCTATCGAATGGCTGCACAGTGGCAGTGTTCTGGCCATCCTACTACAATTGTGGCTCATCTGATGGTTAAGTTTTTCTCTTTGGCTTTATATTAGTTGGCCAAGTTTTGCCAGAGTCTATCCTCAGTCTAAGGCTCTTCTCAATCCAATCTTTCTTTTATTTCACAGATGCGAAATCTACACTGAGTTCTGAAGGCCCCTCTCCTCTTGCTGTTTTCCCTTTATTATTTATAAGTTTTTAACGTGACAAAACTCTTATGTAACTGATTTCATTTTGTTGTCTGAATTTCCAAGTAAATGCAATGATAAAATACCTAAAATAAAAATTAAAGCAATAACTCTATGACAAAGGTTGTTGTCCTATGTGGTTAGTAAAAATTATAATATTGGGCAGTTATTCTCTAACACTCAAGCTATGTGTTTATCCTGATAAGTTCTGTGTAGATTATGATTATTTCCAGATTATAATTAATTTAATAGAAAAATAAAATAAAAAATTCAATAGTCATTATTTTGGTTGTCTCCTTTGTCCACAATCCTGTTTTGGAATAGAATTACATATCTAGCTACAGTATTAGTGACCCAATCATAACTGATTGAACTAACAACTATTCAGTCTCTGGAATGACAGAATTATTCACATTTCCTTTAGAAATAAAAAATATCAGAAACTTAAAAATTTAGCATATTCTCAACCTGGAAAAATCATTGATTTGTGTTGGATAGCTGAGTTCTACATAAGAGAATGGCAGTCAACAAAGAAAATGATACAAGCAAAGATGGGATTATCAAAACTCTGAAAGGTGGAGAAAACAACCTTTTATTCATTTCCCATTTTTGTCACAGATCTATGAGTTCTGCTCCTATGTCATTCTCTGTTAAGTGTCAAAGAAACTGTTTGAGTGCTCAAGAAATTTGTGTAAGGGATACCAATAAAATTATTCTGGGCTTATTAAGTGGAACAAATTACTGAGTCATTGGACCCAAGGATGAGATAACAGGCATGAAATTTATCTTAGAGTCAATAATATTCAGAGATATTTTCAAGAAGTAAGTCAGAGTGAAATCATATCATTATAATTCAAGAAATTATATTATTTTTCTCTGCTCAACACATCCATTTAAAAAACTCCTAAGACTATGGACGATAGTCACTCCTAAGACTATGGACGATAGTCCCAGTGATTTAGAAGCTTACCATGTAATCACTCAAATGCTTGCCATGTAGTCACATATATGACATTAACATATAATGATATGAATCAAATGAGTTAGAAGATATGACACAGAGGAGATAGGGAAAATGTTTAAGGAGAAAAAATGGTATCACATTGATGTTTATCAATGTGGAAGATGATGTTTGAGGTGACTATTAACTGTAAACATTAATTCCAGAGATATCCTTACAGAGAAGCCAACAAGAGTGATACACACACACACCCCCACACACAGATATATATGTCAAATAAAGAAGCTCATTTTGTTTAAATTTTAGATCCTATAGAGATACAGGAAGGGGTAGGCATAGTCCAGACTGCAGTCATGATGTAACTGTAGAAGAAATAAGAATTGAAAAAAAATGATGAATTGTAAGTGATAGAAAAAGAGAAGAGCCAAGAAAAGAAATGTCCTGGCTTGGAAGAACAGAAAATGGTAGTCCAGTGATAGAAAGTAGAAGGTGAACGAAAGAATGGGCTTTGGAGGAAAATGCAATAGTATACGTATGACATCATGAAACTTCAGGGAAGAATGGCAAGCTACCTAGAACCTCGCAAAAACTAAAGTGAGAACTTGCTGTTCAATAGCTAACAAGCTTCAGTTCTGTCTCATCTTCTCACTATGTCTTCCTCTCAGAATTTCTGTGCTTCCTACCATTTATTTTTACCTGCTATAAACTGCAGTATAAGTTGGTTTGTCTGAATGTGTATTTCTCCAAAGATTGTGTTTTAATCTTATCATTACTCACCATAGGAATGTGAAATATTAGTGATCAATGTGTGTTTTGACACAAAAAGAAGAATTCTACACTTCTCCGCTAATATTAAGTTATAAGGCCTCCTGTCAGCTCTGCTTATTCACAAGGTTACCCCAAAATGTACAAATTCTAAAAGTACGCAGCATGAGATAAATGTGTATCTCAGTGTATGTTAAAATTAAGGAGTCATCATCCAAAAAACAAAGGGCACTAACAAATTTATTTGACAAATATTTCTTTTAAATTATTTTATTAATACATTTTATTGAGTACATAATTGTCACATTTATTATGGGGGATTTGTTCCTGTACATAACAGGTATTTCTTATATAAAAATTAGCAGCCAGGCGTTCTAAGTGATGGGATACCCTGGTTCAAAAACAAAATTTCAGACCTCCTAAATTTCCTATTTGATAAAACAGGCTACAGAATATATATGAATATGTATTTAATATATTCAAAAATAAATAACCTGATCCCCATTTGCTACCTATAGTGTAGAGAAAGGAAGAAGACTGGAGAGAAGGAAAATTGTAATTGGATCAGGAACATCAGGGCAGACTTAAATTGTTTGTTCAAATGGTCATCTGCCAATGTAGAAATGGGTTCACTGAAGCAGAGCTTTATACCAATGTTGTCACCACTGTGACAGCAGTAAGAAAAGTGAAGTGAAATGGAATAATCCCAGTTGCTCCAGCTAAGTTTTTCACTGATATGCATCACTCTCCCCAGCATCCCCACCAGTGGGACTCTGGTAAGTGGCCTGGAGGGCGACCCCCCTCATTGCCATTGCTACTCCCGTGACCCAGGTGAACAGTGCCGAAAGGCTCAGAAAAGGGCCCCTCGGTTCGCTGCTACCATGACTGAGGATAACCACTTTGGAAGGCCCAGATACCAGTGGGAATGTCAGTGACAAAGCAGAGTCCCAGCTACGATGCACAGGACAGACTTAGGCAAGACGAGTGGCATAAAAAGTCCAAAGTCACAATATCAATTCAAGGCAACAGGTGGTAAGTTAAGGGAACCATTATTGTACTTGGGGACAAACACATGGAATAGGAGCAGGCAGGTGGTGCGGCACCTGTTCTCTATCTCTTTTTTTTTTCTTTCCTTTCCCCCCACTTTTTCTAAATAGATATGTAGAAATCTAGAAAGCGAGCCCATCCTTCAAACTGAGAGACCAGTGTCAGATAATCCTTTGTTTACTCCCTCATTCTTTCTCTTCTGAGCTCTCCTCTACTTTCCCAGAATTTGTGTGATCCTCCTTTGTCCCCCAGACTTACTACTATCTTCTGTTCAGTTATCTTTGTTTTATCTACCATGCTTCTCAAATCTCCCCACCACAGAAGAAAACAGGGTACCAAGGGACAACACTTTTAATACAAACTCCCAATTTACACTTGTATCTGTTTAGGTAATCACAGGTTTATCTTTTATGGTTTAATGTACAAAAATAATAGTGACAACAATTTGTCAGTTTCTAAACTGATGCTATCATTACTGCTAATTGTATTTTATCTAGAATGTCATATCTGTTGTAATCAGTTGTTTACAATAACAATACTGGAATTTCTGGGCTAATAATCTCACCATGCCTCAGCACCAAAGAACTGGACACTGAGCCAAACAGACAGCAGCTTCTCATTCTTGATTAATTGAGAAGGTAGGATCTTGCAACAGACACAAGCCAAGAATCTCCTACACTCTGAAGACATCCCTCAGTAACGGACCTTTCCTAGAGAAGACTTGATGCTAGCAATAAAGGTATCTACTAAAAAAACCTTACAAGAATCAACATAGAAAACAAAATAAAAGTTTTTTTGAAGTAGAAAATGACAAGACACAGAAGTAAGATGAAATCTCAGATCTCCAGCCCACCCAGAACAAGTCCAAGAAGAAATGAGATAGAAGAAAGTGGAAGCCAGAAAACTGAAATTTTTGAAATGATAGCAACTGAAGTAAAGAAATAAATCTGTGAGGCAACAAAGAAAATTATATCAGAAATAATATCACAGGTTAAAAAAAGAAATGTAAACAAATCTAGAGTAGAGTTACATACAAAATAAATGATGATAGAAAAAGTGTGGAAACTGTGAATGATCAATATGGGAAAGAAATACAATGTGTGAAATAGAATCAAATAGATATCCAAGAAGTTAAAAGCTTGCAAAACCACTTGAAAACCATTGCAAAACCATTGAAAGCTTGCAAAACCACTTGAACCAAACTAAAGATAGACTTTTATTCCTTGAAGACAGAATCACAACTACTAATTATGAAAAGAAAGACTTCTTAAAACTAATAAGTGATGAAATAATTCAGTAGCTTCAAGATGATGCAAAGTAAAACAACATAAAACTGGCGGTGTCAAGGATAAAAGCAGGAATCAATACAAATGGCATAAAAAGACTATTTGCAAAAGTAACAGTGAAAGTTTCCCCAACATGAGATTAGAATATCACATACAGGCAAGTGAGACATATGAAACTCCAACTGGCCATGACCAAAATAAATCCACACCAACACATAAAATAGAGATCCCAAAAATTCAGTACCAGAAAAGAATATAAAAAAACTGCTAGAGAAAAGAAACAATACCTCTAAAGGAAAGCCCACCAAGATCACAGCCAACTTCTCAACACCAACCTTCAAGTGAAGAAGGACTTGGAGTGAAGTATTTCAAGTAATGAAAGAAAATAAGTTCCCACCTGATTTCTGTACCCTGAAAAAAAAAAAAAACTCATCATTTTCCCATTCACTCTTTCATTATCTTCTATATTTCCCTCAACTTGCAGCCATACCATAGTTAGTCTGGGTTGCCTGTTTATCCCTGGATGTGACTTAAACCTGGACATCATTTCCCAGATTTGGAATACTTGATTATTTTACACCGTGGACAACAGTGACATTTACACTAGTCCACATACACTAGTCCATTGACAATAGTCATTGGGCACAGAGACATCAGGACATTTCCCAGTGGTTCTTCTGTATTTCTAGCCTTTTTCTCCCTATGTTTATTGTGGAAGCAACTCTGTATCCTAATGACAACTACAAGCAACAACTCCTCCTTCTGCTAATATAAGCAGTACAGTGTAATGAAAATTCCAGAGGCACCAAGAGTGGTTGTATCTTACAGTTCAGGGCAGCCCTTGCTTTGGGGAGAATTAGAAAAAAGAAAACAAGAGAAGAGAAAGCTGAAATGTTATTACTAGGATCTGAAAAGGATGCTGAGGAGAAGGGGGGGAGATGGGTGAACAGCTAAGACCAAGTCATTGGTGTGCTTGTATGGAAGTGTAATAAACCCCATCAATTTATGCAGTTAATATGTGTTAATTTGAATACATACATTTGAATAAAAACAATAAAGTAAAAAGTAAAGAGAAGCATAAAATAAGAAAATTACTAATAACCGCCTACCTGAAACTTATTTTGTTTTTTTTTTGGGTATGGAATTGAATTTTTGCTATTTTATTTCCTCTCTATTGACAAATATCTACATAAACTTAAAATATTAAGACCACAAAAAGTTATTTAAAAATACCTATCTAAATGGTATGAATGAGATGAATTTGTTACTAACAATAAAATTCTTATACTTTTGTTTAACTGATGATTTCAAGTGTTAATATCTCATTTTATTTTGATCTTGATGAGTATATTTTTTCTTGAACCCTAGCCTTTTCTTATTTTTGTTTAATTTTCAGGATGTCAAGCTTTCAAATTCTGTGTAACTACTGCACCCTTAATGGGTGATCACTTTCCTCAATTCATTTATCACTGTCATTTGCCTGTCATCTGAGGTGAGGATGAACATTTCCTGTGCTCAGAGTGTTTACAGGAAAAACTATAATTAATTGGATGATTTTATTACAAATATAAACCCTAAATTCATTTTAAATTATGTACTGATGGTAATAAATATTAGAGTTTAAAGTAATGTTTATAACATCAAAATAAATGTGAGAAGTGAAATCATTGGTGTACAGTTAAGAAGACAAGGTGCCTCTTTAAATTTATACCTATTTGGCAAACCACATTGTTTTCACATACTGCAAAATGTGATTCATTTAAAGATTTTTCAAAAATCAATAAATTACCGAAGGGTGAAAATATTTTATAGTGTCATTTAGGGACAGATTTATATTTTTCTATGTGGTATTTATGTATAAAATCTGTGGATCAATTGAAGGCTTTAAGCAAAAAAAAAAAGTTATTTTATGAAATGGAACAGTTTCCAGACTTATTTTTCTTCTTTTTAAAAAATTTTATTTTGAAGATAGAGAAAATACAACAGAACGAGACAGAGCAAAGCCAATTGAGGCAACGCAGTGAACTTCACAACAGGATACTGGGATAGTAGTAATAGGTACTATAATATATCTCGTTATCTTCACAATAGTTGTCCAATTAGGTATAGTGAAATCAAACCAAAAACAGAACATTATAAACCAATTGAAAGAGACTATTGAATAGAACAAAACAAACATAACAAAACAAAACATTGAAAACAATTTTTGCCTTCAAACAAAAGATAAAAGGAAATCCCCCATATTTGCTATATTGCATATGGTCATCCTCCCAAGAGATGCTGAGATATCTATCTCCAGTTGCTCCGGGGGGAGAGTGCTTGATTCTCAGCCCACGTCGGTAGGCTCATGGGAGTTTCTGGTCCTCTTCCTGGCCCATGCTGGGGGTGCCTACCAGAAGGGCGGAATAATGAGCCACCTAAATTCCACCATGGCCATCTCGGGAGCCAAGATTTATTTTTTTCTACAGAGACTAGAATTATGAATGGAAAATGGCACTTTTTTTTTTTTTTTTTTTGCATCTCTTGGTGTAGCAAAGCCAGCCATGAGTCTTTGTTATTTATTGTTTTCTGTTTGAGACCAGGAACTAGGAGAATAGTACCGTTTTTGACAGCGTATGGAATTCCATAATTCATATAATTGCCCATTAAGGGAAACAAAGGAGCTGATCAGCTTCTATTTCATTTTTAACAAATTCAAGTCATTGGGAGATCATTAGGTTTCCATTTTGGACTTTTTTCCAGTTTTATTCAAATATAAATGGCTAATGGAAATTGCATATTTTCAAAATATGAAATTAAATATTTTGGCTTATTATTAGGTTATTAGACTAATACAACATTCAAGCTAATTAACATTTCCATCAGTTTATATGGTTATGTGTCTGAGTGACAAAAACACTTAATGTGCATTTACTTTAAAGACTGAACTGCAGAATCCTAGCCATCTTACCACTGGTCAAGATGCCCATTCCCAGAGTCTATCCGCATAAACTTCTCTGCAAACCCACACCCCATCTCAGATTTATAAACTAAGATTATGTAAAAGTTTATTATGAGTAAAAAATTCTAAGTTCTAGTGATTTGAAAATAGTAAGAACTCCTCGTAGTTTCAGGTGAGAATCATCTAAATGTAAACCAGGTACTCCTGGTGTATAGGAAATCTTAATTTTTAGTAAATGTAAATATTCATTTAGAAACCACTACTGTAATGTGTAGGTGATTTTTTTCTGCAGATTTTAGAAGAATTTTTTCAGACATTTTTTGACTATAGCATGGAGGTGGAAATGCAGTTTTGGTGCAGATTAAGGAACCATTGGTTTATGACATTGGTACATTCCATGGCAGTAACAGACACAAGGACCCAATGGATGCCAGACATCTAAAGTATTTTTGACATTGTTTTACAAGGGTAGAATTTCTCAAGGTGCAGACCCTTTAGAATCACCTGGCAGAACAACCTTTTACATCTTGGAAACATAAAAGACTATCAGTGCCAGTGTTCCACTAACAAGGATTTCTAATTTAATTAGTTTGTGCTGGTCTCTTGTTAATGATATATTTTTAAAGCTGTGCCGTATTAGTTGAGAAACATTATATTGGAGTTCAAAGTTTCTTTTCTTGGCCCATAGATAATAACTCCACAATAATTTGCACTCACCATTTTATTCCTGAAGCTGACTGTGTATATATAGATTTTTTTATATTTAATATATTTAGAAGCCATACAGTGAAATAAATTAAAAATTGACAACAGCACAATAAACATTTTAATGTATGCTTCAGGAAGCCATATATATATATATATATATATATATATATATATATATATTAATTTTAACTAGATCCACCAACTGCCCTATTCCTATTTTTCATTTCTCCTTAAGAAGAGAGGGAATATAATTCACATTAACACAACAAATTATATTTTTGACCCTTTCTTTCATTTTGTGATAGTATTAAATAGCATTAAATTGTCTGCTTGTCCACTGGAATCTGGAGATAAATGTGCAGTTTCATTAAGAATATTTCACAGATTTTAAAAATGCTTATATTTTTAAGCAGAACACTTATTAAAGTTTTATTTCTTAATAATTATTAAGTATACATAAGTTCAAACAGTGCGAAATTTATCTCAGAGACTAGTAGATAGGACTGATTCTGTGTTGGTCTTAGTCCAGACCAGGTAGCTACCACTTTGGAATGTGGCAAAGTGACTCGCTCAGCAGTGGATGTGTGATACAGCAAAGTTTAGTTCATGATGGCGAGGAAGCAAAGGGAGAAAGAACGAGGTCTGTAGTCAACTGTCACTCAAAGGCAGGCCCTTTATGAAGTAGTCTCCTTCCCCTGGACCATACCTCCTAAAAAGCCGCCCTTCTCAAGTGTGCCATGGACTATGGACCAAGATTTCAACACATGGGCCGTTGGCAGACTTTTATCCAAAGCATAGCAGGATCAGTTTAGCATGACTCACACCTATGTGGTGGTAGTTTGAATGGTCAACAAGATAAACTGTCATCTTGAGTATGTATGGCCCACTAATGGTTCTGCTTCTTGCGTTTACTTTTCCTTGGCTTTTTCTCTTCTGTCTGTGCCTCATGTTATTTCATAAAAATTATGATAACAGTAATCATCTCATGCACAAAATTGGTAGTGTGTAGTCTCAGTGAGTACTTAATGACCTAGTTGTTATTTAAGGAATATTTGTATGTTGATTTATTTTACATTTCGATTAAACCTAGTACAAATTAAGTTCCAATTGGAAAGACAAATTCAAGTGTTTTTTTTAAACTATGCTCTAGCTAAAAGTCAAATATAGCCTACAGACACATGCATATACATTTCTGTATGTATATGTTATGTAATATTACATAAATATAATTCCAGCTCTTCGAGTGTCAAATATATGTAATTATGGGATATATGTATTCACCACAATATATAAAGTTTCTCAAATGTGGTAAAAACTGACTGTTTCATGGAGGCTCTTCATTAACTTTCACAAAATTATTTTAATATTAAAAATCAAACAATAATATTTGCAATTTTAAGTGTTCCCCATTTTGATTATGGAGAACATAAGAATAGAAATAAATTAAGGGCAGATTTGCTCTTGGAAAATTAATATCATTATGTTCATTATTATCTTGAATAGTGTAGGTATTTACAGTTTTTTGTATTTTATATTTTTCTTTTCATTCTTCTAAAGTATCTAAATCACTTTTAGATAAAGTATTGTAGCTAATAAAATCTTCATTTTGACTTTATAACTTTGATTATGGTTCTACTTAAATCTGTTATAGAAAATGATTAAACTACATATTTTGAAATATAGATAACATCCACATACAAATTAACTTGTGTAAAATGTCATATTAATCTAAACAAGCATGTACAAGAAGATAAGACACATTTCTGAGGGCATGAAAACATTACATTTAGTTGTCTGTCACGAATACATGACATTACATAATACACACAAAAACCTCTTTGGGGACTAGAATTGAGTTCTTATTAGCTTCATCAAGTCTAGTTTTATAAATATACACTTAATATTTATTTTATTTTTTGATTGGTGGCCCATGTGTGTATGCTAGCTGCTCTGAGGGCTGGTGCAGAAGCATGGCTTGAGTTCAGAAGGTTTAATTCCTATTTCGAGTTGGGGGAGTTGGCAAGGAGAAGGACAGGAATAAGGAGTGGAAGAGAGAGAGAGAGAGAGAGAGAGAGAGAGAGAGAGAGAGAGAGAGAGAGAGAGAAGAGAGACTATTTGACACCAAAAATATATTTTTTTAAATACTGTTAAATAATTCAAAACTTACCATTTTGATTGGTAATGATAATGTTCAAAATTTGAAAGGGCAACTTTTTTGTGAATCTGAAAAATGCTCAACAAAATATGTGAAAACAATCTTTAGTTTAGGTAGGAAGACCAAACACCTAAAAGCTGTCACTACACTCTTTTTAAGTATTTGGGTTGATCTCATGATTTAAATAGTTGTTAAGAATTAATTACTCCTTTTCAGTTTCTGTACAATACATGTGTATTTCCTGTCTCCCATCTGGTTTTTATCACTATTAAAAACCATAATAGATTGTTTGGACAAGATTCAAACTTTTTGGAAGACTCTTGAGTAGCAAGAGCCAGCACTTAATCAAACAGTATGTTTTAGTCTTATTGTCTTCCTTTTCAAGCTTTGAGTCAACATTGTTTAACATAATGCTAATCCATCTCTAGTATATGTAGTCTATGCATAGTTTTATTGCTTTTTAAATGATAATATGTTGTAAAGAAAGTAGAACCTTTCCTACCAGTAATTTAAATGTCCTTTTCTCAGTGCTCCTCTTTCCAAAATTTATTTCTGTTCATGTCAATATTTTAAATTTTGTCTTGTAAAGCAAACAGTGAGATGAATTTCTTTTAAATCTATGGACAGTTTGCAAAGCTAATCTTTGAAAAAGTTTCTTATTATAAATATTTTCTTACAAGAATTATTGTCTGAATGTATATTCAAGCCACCCACTTATATATTGTACTTTCCAAGCATATATATGCTAAAAATCTGCTGATTTTATTTTCCATATTTTTAAGCCTGTTGCTTTAAAATGATAGTCATGCTTTTATTCTGGATAGAGATATAGAGAGTGAGATGGAAAAAAACCTTACTGATGATTGTTAGCACTCAAATCCTTTGGTATAAAAATATCAGTTTTGCATGGCAACCCCAAGACTTAAAGAGCAGTGTGTTAAGTCATATGACTGTCTCCAGGAGTACACTTTGGGACCCTGTTGCCATAGCACTGAAAGGAACATCAAGCAACAGCGCTATCTGCAAAATATCAAATAATCTGCATTTTCTTGATAAAAATCATCTACATTCATCCATAAAACAAATCCTATGCCTATTTTGTATTGGGGAGGAAGTAATGCTAATTACATAAACTCAGTTATTTTAACAGAGATTTTTTTGTGTAGTACATTCATACTGTCTACAAGGGAATATATGATTTTTTTTTACTTTTTTATTTAAGAAAAATATTTGATTTAAGAGAAAAAGACAGAAAATAAAAGCAAAAAGTGAGAGAAACAAACAAACAAAAACAAATAAAACCAAAACAGTAACAGTATAGTTTTAAAAAACCACATAGGAATTTGACAATGTTTGTAATATTGTATATTATTACCTTAAAAAATGTTGCTTAGATTAACAGATATAGGTGTATAAAATTGATCTAATTGTATGTGTATTAACTGTTATTTTCCAAGAATAAAATTAGTAGTATAACCATTTTAGCTATCATATATATATATATATATATATATATATATATATATATATATAAAAATTTATATCTTTTTTATTTTCCCTTTTTTCTTTCCTTTTTTCCCTCTATTCTAGTTAGTTTTCCCCTTTGAGCAATTTCTTATCCTTACATAGTATTTATTGTAGATCTTGGATCACATATACTCTTTTAGTTTCTTACATGAGGAGACAATAAAGTATTTATACATGTGAATTTGTATAAATTTTCATTTATGAGTATGGTCCCAACTCACATCCATTTACTTATAAAAATATCAATGTAATCTTTATTTACAGCTGAGTAGTACTCCATTGTATAAAAAGAAAACACATCTGTTTTATCCATTCTTCAGTTGTTGGGCATTTAGGCTGTTTCCAAGATCTAGCTATTATAAATTGTGCTGCTATAAACATGAGTGCACACACATCACTGGAGTGAAGTGTTTGAAACCCTGGAAGAAAACAAACTCCAACCCAGAATGATGTACCCTGAAAATCTATATTTCAAAACTAATAGAGAAGTAAGTTACTTCCATGGCAAAGAACAACTGAAGAAATTCACGTCCATCAAACCAATCTAAAAAGAATAGTGACAGGTATTTTAGATAAAAATAGAAATGACCACAGGTCCAACAAACACAGGAAAACACCATGATGCAGGGAAAGCAGATAAACAAGAGAAAAACCAGGAAACAGATGACAGGAAAATAACATGACAAATGTAAGCTAACACATATTAGTTATAACCATTAATGTCAGTGGACTGAACTCACCAATCAAAAGCAATAGTTTGGCAGAATGGATCAAGAAACAAGATCCAACAATATGATATATGAAAGAAACACATTTAACTCAAAAAAAAGCAATGAAGGAAATCAATGGAGGAAAATAACATTCCATGCAACAGAATCCCAGAAAAAAAAAAGAGGGTAGCTATTCGCAAAAAACATGAACTTTGAACCAAAAATGATTAAAAGAGATAAAGAAGGTAATTATATATTTATGTGAAATAGTCAATAGTAATTTACAACACTCATAAATATATGATTATTATGTGGGGGCATCACATATGGAAGCATTCAACTTCATAAGACAAATGGTAGCAGATATGAAAAACGAAATATGCAACAACACAATCATAATGGAGGACTTTAATACCCATTGACACAAAATATAGATCAACTAGTCATAAAATCAGTAAATAAATAATAGAATTGAACCAAATCTATAAACAAATGGACTTAATAGACATTTGCAGACTGTTCCACCTAATATAAGAATACATGTTTTTATCAGCTGCCCATGAGATGTTCTCTAAAATAGAATATATACTAGCACATAGTATGTATTCAAGTAAATATAAAAAATTAGATTACCTCATATTATCTGATCATAGTGCAATAAAACTGGAAATTAATGGCAAAAGAAACCACAAAAATTCCATAAGCAAATGTAAATTAGATATCACTCTCCAAAACAACTAATGGATCACTGAAGAAATTAAAGAAGATATTGATCAATATCTATGATAATGCAAATACAATTTAGTGGAACCTGTGGGATGCAATGAAAGCAGTCCCTAAAAAGAAATGTGTAGTGATGTCTATCACATCAGGAAAACAGATTAAGCACAAATAAGCAACCCACTGTTACACATCAGTCTTCTAGAAAATGAAGAGCAAGACAAACAAAAAACCCATGTAAATGAGGAAATTATGAAGATCAGAGCATAAATTAATGCAACAAAACAAAAAAACACAATTAATTGAAGAATTTAAAGGGTTTGTTTTTTGAAAGAATAAACAAAATTGATAATATCTTAGCCAAACTTGTCTAAAAAAAAGACTGAAATTCTTGCATCAAAGAATGAAGATGGTAAAATCACTACAGATACTCTGAAAATTAAGATGATCATGAGTGTCTACTTTGAAAATATTTTCTCATGTAGATTAGAAAACACAATAAATGGGCAAATTCCTAGAAATGTACGATGACCAAAGCTGAATCAAGAAGATATACAAATTTTGAAAAACCCAGTGTCAGTTACTGAACTTGAAAATATAATTAAAAACTTACCAAGAAAAGTCCAGCTCCTGATGGATTCACAACAGAATTTTACAAGAATTTTACAGAAAATTTAATGTTAGTACTCTTCAAAATCTTTCATGACATATAAATGGAAGCAATTCACTCTGACTCATTCCTGGATGCAAGTATTACTCTGATACTAAAACCACAGAAAGACCCAACCAAAAATGAGAACTGCAGGCCAAACTCCCTAATGAATGTAGATGCAAAAATTCTCACTAAAATACTAGCAAACAGAATGCGGCAAATCATCAAGAAGATAGTACAATATAATCAAGGGGAATTCATTCCAGGAATGCAGAGATGGTTAAACATATGCAAATCAATAAAGGTAATGCACCACATCAACAGAGTAAAAGACAAAAATCACATGATCAACTCAATAGATGGAGGAAAGGCTTTTTATAAAGTCCAAAACTCATTCTTGATCAAAAAAGTATTACAGAAAATTGGAAAAGATGGTCTCTACTTCAATTTGGTAAAAGCTATTTATGACAAACCAATAGCCAACATCATGCTAAATGGACAAAAGCTGAAAGCATTCACTCTAACATCAGGAACAAAATAAAGATGTCCACTAATATCACTCCTTTCAATATAGTTCTAGAAACATTATCCAGAGCAATTAGACAAAAGAGAGAAATAAAAAGAATAAAGATAGGAAAACATGAAGTTAAATGATCATTATTTGCAAAGGATATGATACTCTATATAGAAGACCCCAATATCTCCACCAAAAGACTGGTAGAGTTAATAATCAAATTTAGCAGTGTAGCTGTATAAAAAGTCGACACTCAAATTCATTATCATTATTGCATACATAAACAAACAAACTGAGTGACAAATAATGGAAATAACACCTTTTACAATAGCATCCAAAAAATTAAATACCTGGGAGTCAGTATAATAAAGGATGTAAAAGATCTATATATTGGAATCTACAGCACTCTGAAAAAAGAGATTCAAAATGACATCAGTAAATGTGAATATATCCCTTGTTCTTACGTAGGAAGCACCAACATTGTGAAAATAGCCATACTCCCAAAACTGTTACACAGATTTTAATGTAGTCATGATCAAAATATCATTAATATACATCACAGACCTAGAGAACAGATTTGTAAAATTCATTTGGAAACAGAAGAGACTAAACATAGCAAAGGAAATCCTGGGCAACAAAGGCAAGGCAAGAAGTATCACACTTCCAGATTTGAAACTATAATACAAAGCTACTGTGATAAAATCATTATGGTATTGGGGAAAAAAAAACATACCTAAATATCACTGGAACAGATTAGAGGATGCAAAAACAACTGCAAAGACACTCATCTTTGAGTGTCAACTTATCTTTGACAATGGGGCAAACATATTCACTGGAAGAATGATAATCATTTTAATAAATGGTGATAGAATATTTGACTTTCCACTTGCTGAAGACAAAAACTAGATCCATGACTATCACCATGCACTAAACTAAAGTCAAAATGGACCAAATTTCAAAACATTAAAATAGAAACACAAAATATACTGGAAGACAAGGTAGATAGAAATCTTGAAGATATTTGGGTAGGTAAAGAGTTCATGAACAAATGAAAACCACATGTCAAGTGCTTCAAAGTATCAACAACTGGTATCTCATCTTATTAAAAAGGTTTGCACATCAAAAAAAATCACCAGCAGAGTGAAAAGAAAACTCACAGAAGGGGAAAAAAATTTGCTAACTGTCCCTCAGACAAAGAACTTATATCTAGACCATTTAAAAATTGAAAAAATGTAGGCCTCCCAAATTCAAAGACCCAATCAAAAAATGGGCATTTGAGACAAATTCAGACTTCTTAGTTGAAGAATACAACAGGCAAATAAATACATGAAGAAATGTTCATCATAACTGGTCATTTGAGAAACACAATTTAAAACAACATTAAGATTCCATTTCACTGCAGGATAAAATGGCTGCCATCAAGAAACCAATCAATAAAACTTGCTGGTGATGGTATGGGTTAAAATAAATGCTTTTCACTGTTGGTGGGAGTGTAGACAGGTACAACCATGGTGGAAATTAGTGTGGAGATTCTTCAAAAAACTGGAATTGCAAGTCCCATTCAGTATTATTCCCCTTCTGTGTATTTTCTCAGAAAAATTAAAACACCTTGCCACAATGATATATGCGCACCCATGTTTATAGCAGCAAAATTTGTAATTGCTAAATCTTGAAAACAGCCCAAATGCCCAATAACTGAACTACAGAATGGATAAAACAGATGTGGTATTTTTTTTCAGATGTGGTATTTTTCTAGAATGGAGTGTTCTCAGCTTGAAAGAAAGAAAAATTAAATGTTTTTATAGGTAAATGTATGTAATTTGGGACTATATTCATAAGTGAAGTAAATCAGGCTCACATGCCTAAATATCATTTTGTCTCCCTAGTGTAAAAAAAAAAAAAAACTGAAAGAGTAAATAAAATCCAAAATGTGCAGTACATATTGTGAAATAAAAGAGAAATAAAGTGCTCAAAAAGAAAGTACAATTGGGATCAGGGGAATGAAAAAAAGTAAGAAGGGAAAAGATTATATGTGTGTATATATATACATATGTGTGTGTGTGTGTATACAAGATAGATAACTATACTAATCTATGTTAATTAACCAAAAGGAATAGTTTTTGCTTTCATTGTTTGATTGTTTGATCAATTTTTGCATGACTAAATCTTTTAATCTGAACAACTACTTTGAAAATATCAATATGCAACATATGATATTGTGTTAGTTTCCTATTGTTTTGTTTTGAAATTTTGTTTCATCATTTTTATTCTCTTTGTTTTGTTTTTAAAACAAAACAGGAAAAAGGGCCAGTCAGAAAACAGTTAAATCTCCATTTTTATAAAAAGAAATTTATATTTAGAGAATTGCACATGGACATACAAAATAAAATAATGAATTTGTCTTTGAGTCACTTCTTACAGCTGACTAGAAGCTATATAATTAAATCATTTTTGAAATTTATTTTTGTGTCCTAGGTATTGAACTCAGGGTCTTTACTCTTAACTGCTTTCTCGTGCCTATTTTTTCAATTTTTTATGTTGAGACAAGGTCTCACTAACTAGCTCACTTAGAACTTGCCATCTTCCAGCTCAGTTTTCCAGAACAGTGGGATTAGAAATGTGCATCACCACACCCAGCTAATCAAATTTTTATTTCTGTATTTCTTTCTAGTGAATATCTTGTACACTCACTCAATTTAAATAATTATTTTCCCAAAAAGAGTTTGTAGAAAGCCCAGTGTTAATTTGCTATTTTTCAAATGTTGATGAAGTATTTCAGTAAACAAGGAAAGCTGAGGAATGAAAACATATACTACACTGCAAGTTAATACAAACGATAGTGTAATTACTCATAAACATGCAGATTAAATGATAAAACATTACAAATAAATATGAATAATCCTGGAATTGTCTTATTAATTATATTATTTTTCCTGTATACAACACAGTGAAACATAGGCTAAAATGCGTTTAAGCATCATATTAGTTTTTATAATGTTTTTCATTGCTAAAATATTTCTCTTAAAAATGTGCCATACTGATTAGATGCACCCAAACTAGATTTTATAAATGCACACAAACATACGAGTATATATCAAATGTATATGTCACTACTTAAGGGCCTGTTGACCTAAGGGAGGAAATAATTACTAGAAAGTTAATGTAGCCAATGTTTATATTTCATTTGTTCTCACTTGTTTGTTTGAACTGAGGTTTGAGTTGCTTAGCAATGACTAATAATACCAATCATTGTTAATAAAAGTGACTAAATAGGGAATTATGAATTTCATTGTTTTTCCTTAGGTCAAAACTTTCATACAAAGCAATTTTCAGAAGATTCTATTGTTCAACCTAAAAATTATCCTTAACTACGAAAATCCAATAAGATCTTAACATAATTTCTAACATTATTTTCCATAACACAATATATATTCAGAAGGGATACATATCTAACACATTTACAAAAAGTGTTCTATTGTAGGGTACAAAGGAGTTATGGTTTAATATAACTTTCTTATTTTAAGATCTCTTATTTAGATGCTACTGCAGATTCTGATTATACTAAATAGAGAGCAGTTCATTTCTAATAAAGGACAAAATTCTTTTAAAAATATTTGATGAGTTTTCATTAGATAAATTCATTCAAACTCACTTGCACTTAGTGAAGAGAGACAAAATTAAATGATCACAAAGAAATACTCCTCAGTCTGAAATAAATCACTTCCTGGGCAGAATAAAATGAATACCAACAAAGGTAAGCACCCTAAAAGGTTTTGATAGTATTTCTATAATGTCTTGCTGTATTTCTCTATGAAGTAGATACGAAAATAAAATTATAAGTCAGTGTAATAGTTACCCTGGGGGGTAACATTTGTAAGAAAAGAAAGCCTGAATAGACTGATTATTTCAGCATACCTTTTTTCTTCAAAATCTCCTTGGTTATACTTAACATTTTTGGGTCTTCTTTGATGAGATGGTTGGTTATTGAGGGTTTGGAATGTATTGTAAGTTATTGCTTACTGTGGATTACCAACTGTTTTTCCTATGATTTTTGGATAAATTCTTTATCATAAATTTGTCTTGCAAGGATTTTTTTAATCTCTTAAATATGTTTTATGTAGTAAATTTTTTAAATTTTTAATAAGGTACAATTTATCAACCTTTTTATACATGGATAGTAATTGGTGGTGATTCTTCCAACCAGTATCTATAGACATTTTTACATGTTTACTAGCTGAAATTTTTTTTATTATTTCTTTGCTAAAATTTTACCTATGCATGATATTGGATACAGTCAAATATTTTCCTACCTTTAGTATAACATATGGTTTTGCTTCTTCAATAAATTGATGCAGAGGGCCATGGTAATTAATTTTCAAATGTGGAATTAATCTTCCTGTCTACAATAAATCTGTTAAATAAACTTTTTAATTGAAATGTGATGTATATGCAAAAAGTCACAATTTATAACTGTAAATTTTTAAGAATTTTCACTAAAGGAACACACCAGTTTACTATCACTGGAATAATCACTACTCCAAAAGCATCCTTTAACTTCTTTCTTCACCATTCTGATCAGTACCTCATCCCTGCTCCCCAGAGACACCTGCTATCCTTACTTCTATTACCAAAGTCCAGTTTTATCCATTCTGAGCTCTATCAAAATGGAGTCGTTAAAGTGTGTCCCTCCGTGCCTGGTTTGTTTCTCCCAGTATTTGTGATTTTTAAAAACATTTTCCATATAGCATGTCTGTTTATTTTTTACTAAGTATTTTTGAATATTTTAAATGTCCTTCATGATAGGAACTTTGTATACGTATAAGACTTGTCTCATTTTTTCTTCCATTTCCTTACCCTCCTTTAAGTTCTCTTCTCTTCCTTATTTACAAAAATTTGTTTCCACTTTTCTTATTTTCTCTTTTTTTCTAATCCTTTCATTTTTCGTCCTATCCTTTCTCTAGTTCCTCTTCCCAGTTGAGCATTTTTTTCTTATATTGTAATATCTAGTATATATTCTGGTCCTTATTTATACTTTTGGTTTCTTACAAAAGAGAAACAATGCTATATTACAAAGGTGTGTTCAATTTATTTCACTTAAGAGCAAGATCTCAGAGTCCATTCATTTAGCTATAAATGTGTTGCTTATCTTTCTTATGGTAGAGTAGTACTCCATTGCATAAAAAAAGACACATATTACTTATACATTCATCAGTTGCTGGACATTTGGGCTGTTTGCAAGGTTTAGCTACTACAAACGGTGTTGCTATACGAATAGGTATACGTAGATTTCTGTGGTATGATATTTTTAATTGTTCTGGAAGATACTAATAAAGGGAATAGTTGGATCATATGGAAATTGCCAGCCCTAGTTTTTTGAGGAAACTCCACACTGATTTCCATAGTTGTTATGATAATCTGCACTCCCAACAAGAGGGGAGAAGGGCCTTTTTTCTCCTCAGAGCGAGACAGAATTTGTTAGCAGTTGATTTCTGGATAATTTTCAGTCTTCCGGAGTGAGATAGAATCTCAGCACTGCTTTAACCTGTATCTCTTGAATGGCCAGTGATGCTGAACGGTTTCTCATGTGCTAATTTGACATTTATATTATTTATCTGAGGTGTGTCTATTCATTTCAGATACCCGTTTTTTGTTTGGAGTCTTTAAATTTGTGGAGTCTGATGTTTTTGAGATTTTTATATATTCTTGATATAGGTGCTAGATCTGAGGAAGAGCTAGCAAAAAATTTTTTGAATTCTATGGGTTATCTTTCCACTCCATTGGAGATTTCTTTTGTTCAGGAAATGATGTTTAATATGATGAGGTGAAAACCGTTGATTATTTGTAATTCTTACTTCTGGGTTTGGTTTGTTCAGAAAATTTTTGCCTACACCAATGAATTTAACAGTTATATTTATTCTCTCTTTCAGTAGATTTTGTATTTCTGTTTTAATATTAAAGTCCTTGATCCATTTTTATTTTAGTTTAGTGCACTGCGGTTCTAATTTTTGTCTTCAGCATGTGGAAAGTCTTTTTACAGCACCATTTATCAAATTGGCTATTTTTCTTCCAGTGAGGATGTTTGTGCTATTTATAAAGGCATAGATGACTGATATATTGGAAGGAATATTTTCATTTTCTTATCTGTTCCATTGATTCTCAGGTCCTTTTTCAATATTACCTAACTTTGTAGTACGAGTTAAGGTCACTGATTGTAATACCTCCTGACTTGATCTTTTTACTCAGAATCTGTATTTTAATTTTAGGTTTATTTTGATTTCAAGTGAATTTGAGGATTGTTTTCTCTAGTTCTATGAGTTAAAACATTAGTATTTTGATCAGGGTTGTGTTAAGTCCCTGTAACAGATTTCGCTATGTGGTTTCATCTTCCTAGGTAAAAGGGCTATATTTCCATCTTCTAATATGTTCTTTGTTCCTTTTTTTCAAAATACTGTAGTTTTCAGTGTAAAAATATTTTTACTTTTTTTTCACTTTGACATTTTCAATGAAACTAAGAAAGATGTGGTTACCCTATATCTCTGTAGTGAATTTGTGTTTTGTGTACAGAAAGGTTACTGATTTTTGAGTGTTGACTTTGTATCCAGGTAATTACTAAAGTTGGTTATTAACTTCAGAAGCTTTTTTGTGGTGTTTCTGATGTCTCCTGTGCAGAGTATAATGTCATCCACAAATCATGATAATTTAATTTTGTCTTTTCCTATATTTACTCTTTTTTGTTTCTTTCTCTTCTACAATTTTTGTGGCCATAACCTTTAATTTCTTCTTTAATTTCATCTGTGACTCACTAATTGTTCAGTATATTTTCTAATTTTTATGCGCTTATGCATTTTTTGTGGTTTCTTTCGCCACTGATTTCCAATTTTACTGTACTATGATCTCATAATATGCATGGAAAAATTTCAATTCCTTATTATTATTGTTCTGTGAGCCAGTATGTAGTCCATTTTGGAGAATGTCACATACACAGCTGAAAACAGTGTGTTCTAAAGTTGTGAGGTTGGATACTCTGTAGACGTCTACTAAGTTCATTTGTTCACAGATTTGGTTCAGTTCTGATATTTCTTGTTTATATTTGCCTAGTTGATCTGTGTATTTGTTACTTTGGGGTATGAGAGTTAGCCATTACAATTATATTAATACTTATTTGATACTTCATGTCCATTAACATTTGTTTTATATAGCTAGGTGTGCCAAAATTTAGCACATATATGTTCAAGACTGTTATCTCTTTCTCTTGTAATTTTACCTAAAGAAGTTTGCAGTGAATTTCCATTACCCTTTTGATCACTCAAGTTAAATTCACTTTCTCTGCAAAAAAAAAAAAATACCTTCCCCATTTTTTTCTGTATTTTCATTGCATGAAGTATTGTTTTCCATCATTTGATTTTTGGTGTATGGTTTTCTTTTTTAATACAGCATTTGCACATATGACTCTGGTTTGTTTCAGTTATGTGTATGGTCTCAAGTTGCATGCATTTACCTATAAAGGTTCTTTATGACTAATACTCCATCTTTTTTTTATCTATTCCTCAATTGATGAGCATTAAAGTTGTGTCCAAGATATAATTATTACCAATTGTGCTGCTATAAAAATGGGTGTACATATATTATTTTGTTATGATGTTTTTAATTCTTCTGGGAGATACTCAAGGGGGAATGTAATCTCTCATCCTAGCTCTGTGAGAAATCTCCATACTTATTTCCATAGTGGTTGCACAATTCTACACTCCCACCAACAGTAGAAAAGAATTCCTTTTTCCTTATAGCCCATCCAGCATTTGTTTTTGGTTGATTTCTTTTTTATATAATTTTCATTTGTTTTAAAGAGAATGTAACCAGGCAAAATGAAACTGAATAAAACCAATAAAAAAGTAATTGACACAGGACTTCAAAATAAAATAATAGTAAATCAACAATGGCTACCATAATGCCTTTTATTGTCTTCCAAACAGCTGCCCATACCATCAGACATAAGAAAATCAAAACAACAGAACAGAGCCAATAAATGCAAAACAATGAATATAAGATTATAGGAAATCCAAAATGGCTATGATAATATATCTGGCTATCTTCAAAATAGCTGCTCATGTCATCAGATATAATAAAATCAAACAACACAACACAGAATAGAACCATGCCACACAAAACAATAAAAATAATACAGGACACTTTAAAACAAAATGGTAGCAAAGTAACAATGACTACCACCTTCAGAAGGAGATCTTCATAGTTTCTATATTGTGTATTGTTATCTCTTAAATAGATGATCACACTACCATCTTGAGATCTGCAAATTCAATGAACAACTAAACATTACAAGGATTAAGTTGTATTTTACTTCAATAGCTATCATCTCAGCCTGTGTTTCTCCAGATCACCTAGTCACTTATGGGGAGGTGGAGGGGAGAAACTCATCTCTTCTTGTTTTCTAGCCAATGTACTGAAAGGAGCTGTCATCTTAATCTCCTCCGCACAGCCTGGGAATTGTGCTGACCCAAAGGAAGGATCTGGCGTCTGGTCATCCACCTCATGGCCCATGAGTGGTGCTGACTCACAGGAAGGTGCTGGCATTTGGTTGTACTTCTATGGCCCAGGACTGGCACTGACTCATGGAAAGGTGTTGGCTTCTTGAGCTCTTTCCAATGGCCCATGACTAGTACTGACTCATAGAAAGGGGTTGATGTCAGATTTCCTCACCATGGCCTATGCATGATGCCAACTCATAGTAAGGTGTTAGCTTATTTTTCTCCTCACTGTGCCCCATGCATGGTTGCTACTCACAGGAAGGGGCTTGCATCTGGTTGTCTCCCCCACAGCTTGTGCATGATTCTGACTCACAGGATGAGGCTGGCTTCTTGTTCTGCTCTCCATGGCCAGTGTATGGTTCTGACTCCTGGGTGGGGTCTGGCTTATTACTCTCCTCCCCATGGCCTATGAATGTTACCAACTCACAGGAAGGGGCCAGCTCCTTGTTTTCTTCCCCTAGCCAGTGCATGGTGCCAATTCACAGTTAGAGCCTGGCAATTTGTTCTTCTCCCTGTGGCCCATGAATGGCACCAACTCACAGGAAGGGGCTGATGTCTTGTGCTCCTCCCCATGGCTCATGAAAGGCAGCAACTCACAGGAAGATACTGGCTTCTTGTTCTTCTCCCACAACCCACATAGGGCACCAACTCATAGGAAGGTAATCACTTATTTTTCTCCTCCATACAGACTGTGCAAGGCATTCCCTCACAGGAAGGGGCTGGTTCTCTTTCTCACAGCCCACACATGATGCCAACTTACAGGAAGAGATTAATATCTAGCTCTCCTCCCCATTATGTTGACTCATAGGAAGGGGCTGGCTTCTATTTCTTGATGCTATCCATTCTTTCTCAAGTGACATGAAATCTTAGTGTTGTTTTAATTTGCATCTCATGAATGACCAATGATGCTGAACATTTTCTCATATATTTATTTGCCATTTGTATTCCTTCATCTGAAAAGTGTGTATCTGTCTCAGGTGCTCATTTTTCAATTGTGTCTTAGAATTTAGGTGCTCTGATTTTTTTCAATTCTTTATATATTCTATTTATAAATACTTTTGACTTAGGTATGATTAGTTAAAATCCTTTCCCACTCTGCTTTGACTTTGTATTCTGTTGGTGATGTCCTTTGATATGCAAAAGCTTTTTAATAATCATATCCTAGTTATTGATTCTCTGACATATTTCCCATGCAGTCTGGATATTGTTCATGATGTCTGCTTATACCTATGTATTTAAGATTTCTACCTACTTTCTTTCCAGTGTATTTAGTGTTACTGTTTCAATATTTTGATCTTAGTGCATGATGACAGAAATGGATCTACTTTTAGTCTTTGACACATTGAGGGACTTCATTTTGTTCATCTTTATTTTTACATGAGAGATTATGTCTAATTCTATTTTCTTTGTAGCCTCTTTCACCTGTGTTTTCACTAATCCTGCTATAATTTTAGAAAGTTTAGTTGGGCGGCCTCTGATTTCCTCTATCTTGTTGTTCCCTGGACTTGTCTAGAAAGGAATAGAGGTCTGGGAGGTCTGGGCTTGTTTTTACTTCTGAGTCTTGTCACTTTTTCTTAGTTTCAATTTGGTTTTTATGTTGATGTTTGTAAATTATCTTTGTTTAAAGCTTTATTACTTAGTTTCAATTCTTCCCTAGGAAATGTTGGTCCTTTATAAGTAACTTGTATGTGTAGCTCATCTTTGGGTTTGTTCTAAGATATGCTACCTTTCTTTTTACTGGGAATGAGTAGTTGTTATCTATTTTTCTCAGCACACAGTCCTTTGGTACAGGTAAGATTCCTGACTAAAGTATTATGCATATCAATAACAATAACCTCAAGCACAACCTAGAAACTGACAAACTGTGATAATTATTCATTTGGCACCTTTAAACACATAATCAAGATCTACAGTTATAAAACAAAACCCAACACATATCAAGAACTTGTATGCAAAGAGTTTCCACTTAGTTCAGTGACTTTAACATGTGGGGTGGGTTTAAGAGGGATAGGAGACCAAGTAGAAGTATATAAAAAGACAAATATGGCAGGAACAAGATTGGAGGACAAAAAATGATCACCCAAACTTTGTTAAACTGGAGAAATAGATAGGAGAGAAAAAAGTGAAAGCATATGCAAAAGGATATTGAAGCGAACCAGAAAGAATAGAAACAATGTTCACTTGCTCCAAAATATAAAAAAAAAATCAATAAAGAAACTTGAGGTAATAAAGCCCATAGGTGAGCAAAACAAACAATAAAAGTACAAATCTAAACAAATAAATGAATAAATGAAAAATCCAACTATCTAGAAAATAAAAAGTGAAACAAGAGAATGAGAGAAAATAATGCTAAAGTTTGTTTAGTGTTCACAGAACTGTTGAAGTCAGATCTCAGATCTGTGCACAGTAAACTCATTAAGCCTGCTATAGTGCTCTATGTGAGGCTCATCTTAGCCTCTGGATGTAGGACTAAGGTTTATCTCCTGACTGTAACTTTTTGCATGTTCCTCATCAAACCACCCACTCTTTATCCTGTTTGTCTCTGTGTTGCTTTTCCTGATGGGGTGGCACCTTCTGATAGGAAAAAACCTAAGGCTGCACCCAGTCCCAGGCATGACTGGCTCCTCCAATCCTTGCACTGCCTCCTTTGTTCCACTGCCGTTGGCATGTCTCTGTCCTGTCACATCAATTTGGGAAGGACAGGATTGACTGGGGTGCTGTGGGCTGACTTATTACTCCTGCCACCACAGTGGAGACAGCCCAAGATTGCTCAGCTCCACGATAGTTTCTTCCTCCATAGTGGAGTGGTTACTTCCAATTCATTGCTCCACCTTGGGACAAGGGCACTTAAATCCTGTGGTTGGGCATTTTTTCTAAGCACTGATGATGGGGCAGGAGGGGTCATGCTGCTCCATTTACTGCCTTCACCATTCCCACTGTAGTCCCTAACTTCGTTGTCCCTGGAGATTCTAATTCTCAGTTCTGGACCACAACAACAACAAAAACAACAATCTCTGTGGCCCGTCCCTCTTCACTCTTTATGAATGCTGGTGAAATTTGCTGCCAAGTTTCACCATCCTTTGTTTGGAATAAGGCAAAAGAAGCAAGGTACCCTGCTTTCCAAGTCTGACCTGTGTGGCTTGAGTCACCTGCACTATTTCAGTCTCTCTGTTATGGATTCCTGCTTTGCCTGTAGACAGGAGTCCCATCAGCAGCCCTCTGAAATGAGTGCTATTTTGTTAAATCCTATGTTTATGTATTGCTTGATCTACAGGTTTCTTATTTCAGACTGATTTTGGCACTAGGGATGCATATCCTTACCTTTCTTCCCATTTCCTGTGTTCAGTTGATTTACTCCAGTACCCTAATGTGTTCTCTCCTCCGTTCTGCCATGTTGATTCTCTCCTGACCTGAAATAAATCTTGTATTGCCATGGCACAAATTTTACAAAATTTATTCTAGACACGTTTCTCCAATTTGATTTATAGAAATATATTTCATTCCAATATTTGAGAATTTTCCAATTATTTTTCTACTATTTACTTTGTTGAATTCCATTGCTATGTAAAATAACTTCAAAAGATTTCAGTCTTTTTAAACTGCTAATGTGTGTGTTATAATCCAGAATGTAATTTATCTTGGTAAATTTCCATGTGAGATCATGAAGGATGGGCTATTCTGTTGTTTAAGTACATTTCAAATGTCAATTAGATGAAGTTGACAGATAATACTCTCAGGTCAACTTCATCTTTATTCATGTTCTCTCTGCTTTTCTACCAATTACTCAAAGACAAGCATTGAAATCATCAAATATGCTAATGGATCATTTTACTTTCTCCAATCCTATTCATTCTTTTCCCCAGTATTTTGATACTCTTGTGTTAAGTGTGGACATGAAGAGTTTTGTTATATCTTACTTAAAATTATATCTTATATAGAATCATTCTCTTTGCCATTACATAATGTCTATCTTTTATATCTGAAAATTTGCTTATATAGGAAGACTTTTTTGAGTGAAATTAACATAGTCGGTCTATTTTCTTTTAACCAATTAGTATCTATTTATATATCATGCAGAATATACTACAAATTATTAGATATATTTAAAATTTGAAACTAGAATTAGGAAGGAAAAATGGAATAGGATAATATATTTAAAATAGAGTCAGTTTTTAAAAAGAGAGACCTTGTTTCTCTTCTCTTACAATAAGAATTTGGCAGTCTGCTTAATGGAACCTCACCAGACACAGAATCTCCTGGTGTTTTGAACTTGAATGTCAAGCACCCAGAGCAACAATGAGTTTTTGTTGTTGATAAGTCAATCAGTAGATTTTTATAACATACAAAAAATCTAAGATATCAAAAACCTGAAAATATTTTGTCTTGTTCTGTACTGTTTTGATCAATTCTATTATACCTGATGATATAGGCAATTCATTTTAAAAATAGCAAGAGGCACAATGGTAACCACTTTTGATCACCTGGTATTCTATTTTTGCATCATGTACGATGCCCATCTTCCGTTCTAACTGACTCTGTTTTGTTTAGTCATGTTTGGTTTTATTCTCTTCAAAGAAAAACGGTGGGAGTAATAAAACCCAAAAAGTGTAATTGTTATTGTAAAAAAGAGAGGAAAGGAAGGTGGTCTAAGGGATATAACTGCATGTATGTTTGAGTGTATAGGATGGAAAACCATATTACTGAGCTTTTGTTGTATCATTGAACAGAACTGTCTGCAATCTCACTGTGTGAATGTCCACTTTATATGCTTTACTTTTATAATTTGGACAACTTTTTCTAAGATGACAATATGTAACTAGTGATTTCTTACTGTACATTTTTTATCTTGAAATTCTGTATTACTTATACACTTTTACTGCTTTGTTTTTTTATTTCCTTTCTTTTTTCTCTTTAAATAAAAAAATATTTGAAAACTAATTAGTATACTTTTATTTTATGGAAATGTTTAGAATGCCTGAAAATTTAGACAATATTTTGAATTGAATGAAGTGAAAATGTGATACAAGATCATAGATCCCTATTTGTGTTGCACCCTGTCCCACTAAAACTTGTATATTATAAACTTCATGCAGTTTTCAAAAATTGTTTTGGGTTGGTTATGCTTGTATTTCTAAGGATCCATACATTATACTTAGATCTATTTGATTTATCTATTTGATGCCTTTCTGAATACATTTTGATAATTTAATGACAAATCATATATAATTAGTTAAGTAGAAATTAAAACAACTGCTACTGTAAGTACAACTGGGTATCTCTTTCCTAGAACACATTGTACTTGTACCTTTATAATTCCTTTTGTTGTTGGTCTTTAGCATCCATTTAAAAGAATATTAGCAAATATTTCTAATTACTATGGCATTATCTAACATACAGGAAATTGTCTGATGCAGTTACAACTTCTAATAATGAAATCAGACCAATTATATTTGAAAGACCAGCACAGAAATCCAATTTGTTTAAATTTATTGGATATATTTAAAATTTGGAGCAAGAAGATGATGAGAGAGACAAAGTAAGTAGTCTAACACTTAAAATACACTTAAAAGTAAAAGGCCTGCTAAATGAATTCCATGTTACAAAATATCTAAATGTCCTTTGCTCTTTCAACATATCCTCCCTTGTTGATAGTGACAGTTTGAAAATCAGACAAAATGTATCAGAAAAGTGATGTATATTGTTCTCTCAGACAGATGAAAAAAAGTAGCTTTCTAATCAGTCTGCTAAACAGCCATGGGTTAATGTCTGTCTTGTGATAAAGTGTATTTCAGGTAAATATGAGACTACACTGAGTGTCTTTACTGGGGGACTCATGTATAAATGAGGTATTATTTAGCCTATGGGATGCATTATCAATATGTGATATTTCTATACATTCTGATCTGTTTGCAACACTTTATTTTGCCTTATGTTGAAATTATTCTTTCTTTAACATGTCACATAGGCTACACTTTTACTACTTGTATGTTATTTAACTTACAGATTCTTCATGTATCTTACATCCTACTTATTTTTTATCATCTGTACTTAACACATTCTATCTTAACTGTATCTTACATAACTATTGCATGAGTTACACTATCATATGTTTTATTCTTCTCCTTCAGAGACTTTTGGAGTCATAAACTCATTATAAAATTTTACACTACTGACAAAGTAGCACCAACTTTAATAACAGCTTTCTCAAGAAATGTACTAAACTAGAGGGCTGGGGATTTAGCTCAGAGGCATAAGCGCCTGACTTGCTAGCAGGCAGTCATGAGTTCGATCCCTGGTACCAATAAAAATGAAAAAGAGCAAAAAAAAATGCACTAAGCTGCTAAATAAGCATCTGGGACATTTGTTTATAAGCAATGTTAGTTATCTTTGAAATATTAACAATGATAAACATCATTTTTGGCAAAGAACTATAGTGAAATCTTGATTAGAAGAAAAAATGCTGACTTCAGATGTCATCAGTTCATTCAAAGTATATGTACAGTGTTTTTATCCACATTTATATTGGAGATGTAAGGCTGAAACATCAAAATAGCAGATCCACTGACAAGCATAGAGCAAAGCTAGCAAGTGTGAAACCTAAGCATCAAGATACTGAATACACACACACACACATATCAGCATGTGCAATCATATTTTCCAACACTTACTCTACAGACTACATCATCCTCATTTTTATATAATGCTTTCATAATGCCTTATTCTTGTGATACTGTAAAGGATGAATAGTTGACAACAAACAACTACATACAGTTTAAAGCATAATTATATTTCAAAAATGAAGGTAAAACAGAGTTTCGAAAAATACAAAAAACTCCAAGGTATCACTTAAAAATGAAAATAACACTAAAAGATGCAGTTCAAAATAAAGAAATACAGTAAAAGATGGATTTAAAAATGAGAAAATATATGAAACAACACCAACCACAGATATGTTTGAAAGTGGGTTAATGTAAACAATAAATATTGTACTAAATATATGGGCTCCAAAATGGAATATCTAACATACACAAACATTATATACAAAGGAAAATTTAAAAATATAATTTAAAAAATTATTATTCGCATATATTGCAGTTGCTGGATTCATCTCTAACTGTAATTAGTTGAAAATTATATACTTAAATGCTCATATAAAACAAAAGAAAATTTAAGAAGCAAAAAATTGATATTGAAAATTAAAAACCCTAGATAACCAGCAGACAAATGGAGAGCACAATTTATCAATGCCAGAAATTATAGATTATCCATAAAATTTTAACATATTTTGAACAAATTTGATAGAAAAATTAAAGAAGACAATCTTAAAAATTACAACTTATCAAAGACTCATACATTATAAACCAAAAAATCTGACTGCTATTCGATCTATTATAACAAAAACTTCATGCACACATACCAGATAGACGTCCTCAGGAATTCTGTGACATTTTTAAGAACAAACATGGCCACATTACATTAATTCTTTCTAAATGTGGAGGAATTTTCTGAGGGATGAATGGTTCTAATCCAAATATCGATATAACAAAGATACCAAGAAAGTGTTAGTGATATTCAAGTTTACATCAAGGTTTGGAAAAGCAGATATATTTGCCAAACAAAATATGCATTAGGGACTTAAGTTAAAATTTTAAGTTAACTGAAAATAACACACAAAAATGCAATTAAAGACTACCAAAAGAGGTAAAAAGAGAAAATTGTATTAATTAAAGGAATAAAATGTAAGAAAAGTTTAATGAGAGAGAGAGACAGAGACAGAGAGACAGAGAGAAAGAAAAAGAGAGGGATCTCACTTGTTAATCTGTTTTCATACACCTGCCAACACGACCAGGGATATGGCTTGTCTTGGGCATTTGTGGAATCACGGGATATACTGACAGTGGGGCTCCTGGAGCAAGCATAGCACCAAACAAAACCAGAATGCAAAGCTAAAGAGGATTAAAAGTGGCTCAGGAGGCAGAAAAGATCACAAAAACTAAAAACTGCTGAAGTGAATGCAGCACATATTTATTGACCCCAATAAGTGGAAAAGGCAGGGCAGGACTCAACATACACAGAGCAAAAAGTGTTTGTACAGGTAGAAGACAGCCTATATGTTACTATGTCTGTTACTGTTTAGACCTATAATGGACGCCAAAGCCTCACGTATTGGAATTTGAATTTGATTACAGGAGGGTCACAGGCATCTTGCTGTTGGAATGTGGGGTATGGCTGGACAAGAATAGTCACTGGGAGTGTGGCCGTTCTTTTCTATCCCCATGTCTTCCTTTTGGAGTAGGATTATTTACCATGTGCCATTGTATAATGGCGGTGTTTTAACTTCCTTTTGATTTTTATATAGGCTTATGAAAAAGAGTTTGCTTTAATTCTCAGAGACACTTTGAACTTGGACTCTTCAGCAATGCTAAAATTGCTAGGACTTGGAAACTCTCAGATATGGACTAGGTTTCCTTTGCATAAATGAATGATGAGTCTTTTGGGACTCATCATTGGGGGGTTAGATCAAAAATGGCCCCAAAAGCCTTACAATTTTAGAATCTTGTTGTTTCCAAATAGCATGGCTGACCCTCTATTGGCAGGCAGGATCTGTTAGAGGAAACAGGCCACTGTGGTTATGGTCTGGAAAACTTTATTTTCTTTCAAAGCTCCGTCCTTTACTCTTTCTTTCTTGGCTTCTAAGAGTTGAGAGGTTGTTCTTCTACCATGACTATGCAAAACCATCCTGTCCTGGAGCAAAGAGACTGTGGAGAGAAAAGTTAAACACAATAAAACTCTTCTTTTATCTGTGGGTTTTGTGCATTTTCCAAAAATAAAAGGATGATAATTAACACAACGTCTCTCCCAAATATCTATTAGATTCCAATACCAGAGGTCCCTGAAGGAACTTACCAAAACACCTAAACATGGGGGAAATTTTTAGACTCAATTCTTCTAATTTTTATTAAGGGGGATTTTTGGAATAATTTTTATTTAAAATAAAACAGAATAAATCCAATCAAATAAGACAGCGTTAGTCACAGGACTTCAAAACAAGATAATAGTAAATCAGCAGTTCCTACCATAATATACCTTATTATCTTTGAAACAGCTGCCTATGCCATTGGATACAATAAAATCAAATAACACAAAACAGAATAAAACCCAAACAAAATAATGAAAATGACACAGGACTTCAAAACAAAATAATAAGGTATTAGCAATGGCTACAACCTCCAGAGGAGGAGATGCCCCAAAGATGCTATACTGCATAGTTATCTTTTATTGTCTTGTTTTTCTCCTTTACTCTTTATTTAAATTTTTTCTTATTCTTAGTTTTTTTTTCATTACATTAACATAATTATATTCACTTTATTTTTTTCAAATTACATTTTTATCATTGTTTTAATTTACCTTTCTCAGCTTCCATTTCTTTAAAATTTCACTTCATTTGTTTTTTTCTCTTCTCCATTTTTATTATTAACATATTACATTTACATTAACATTACATTATTATACTACATTTTAACTATTTACACTGTTATTATATTTGCACTATTATTATATTTCATTTTAACTATTTACACTATTGTTTTATTGCTGATTTCTTTGTTATTGTTAATAACCATACAGTTGTGATGTTTAGTACATTTTTATGTCAATATTTGACTTTTTGCTTATATTATTATTACTGATTTCTTTTACTGGGCAGGATACTTGTACCTTTAACTAGTTCTTATGGTGTGACACCTTTTGGTTTGTCTTTGGCTGTATTATTGACTATTTCTATTATTAGTGGACATAGTTGCTGCTTTTAGTTAGTGTTAACTTTATGTCAATATCTGACTGTTTTTGTATCATAAACATTACTGTGATCGATTTTCAGCTCTGAATTATGGTGAAGATTAAGCTCCCAAAAGAAGGTTGGAGACCAGGAATACCCTCAAATATCTTTTGAGTTGATTTAAGAGGGATATAAATACCAAAATATAACCAATCCAAAGGACACATCACAGGTCAAAATAATCGAAATAATGTTATCTTTACAATTATGAGAGAATTTTCTCTCGAATAGATATTTAAACTTTAACATAAAAAACAACACAAATTTGAGAAAGGCATGTAACAAGACCAGCAGGCCACAAAATCACTAATTAACCAAGGGCTGATCTATGAACACTGAAATAGAGGAATCTGTAGACAAACAACTCACAAGTGAAATGAACAAAATGTTTGAGAGATCAAAGAAGAAACATGTTTACAAAGTCATGAGATGGTTAGTGCTAAAAGAAGATTTAAATTAACACATGAATGATTTAATTAGTTGTTCATCAGGCTTAAAGAAGGGACAAACAATACTATAGAAGATATGAATGATCAATTTACTAAAGAATCAGAAATTATGAAAAGAAATCAAGTACAAATTCAAGATATAAAAACTTCAAATGAAAGCTTGGTTCAACCAATATGAGGACAGAGTATCAGAACTTGAAGACAATATTGACATATCAAATCCTTTACTCAATGATACTGTGAAAACAAGAAGCCACAGAGGCTAGATTCCACAACTGCTTTGTGATAAAAAAAAAATCCTTAGAAATACAGGAATAATTGAAAAATAAGAAGTTGACTCAATTTGTATGCCAAAATTATTCACCAAGTTCCATAGGAGAATAGTCTCTAAGTCTAGGTGAAGAATTAAATATTTAATTATGGGAGGCATACAGTCTAAATCAGAAAATAATTAACTAGAAAAACTCCATAATATATCATAATAAAAATTATTGGAATTTAACAAAAAGAATACCCTTAATTGTAAAAGATAAACAACAAGTAACTTTTAAGGTAAGCATATCTAAATAACTTCAAACACAGTACAAACCTTAAAGGTCAACAAAGTTTGTAGTGACAATTTTCTTTTCTTTTCTTTTCTTTTCTTTTTTTTTTCTTTCTTTCTTTTTTTTTTGGGGGGGGGTCTTTTTCATTTTTATCGGTACAGCGATCGAACTCACGACTGCCTGCTTGCAAGGCAGGTGCTTATGCCACTGAGCTAAACCCCCAGCCCCATAGTGACAATTTTCAAGCCCTAAAAGAAAACCTTTGCTATCCACTCATATTTTTATATCTCTTAAACTTTATGCAAATATATCTCTTAAATGAAAGAATGAAAGATTTTCTATGCCAATAAAATCATGAAGAATTCATGACTACTAAGCCAGTATTATAACAAACAAACAAATAACCTGAGTGGTCCCTAACAGAGGTAGCCTGGCCAAAAAAGCTTATCAAAAGGATGCTGCACTGAAACACTAAGGAATCAAAACTGTAAAAGATACAATTCAGATTTAAGTAAATTCCTCACAATAGCAGTTCACAATGTGAATGATCTTAACTGTATAATCAAGACAGTTACTGACAGAATGGCCAAAAGAAAAAAGCCTCAAAGTGAAAAGATGGAAAATGTTACTTCATGTAACCTGCAAGCAGGCAGGAGTAGCTATCTTATTTTTAGATAGAACAAATTTCAAAAAACTGACAAGAAGAGACAAATACAGCCAGTACATGCTGGTAGAGGAAATATTTCAACAGGAAGAGATAACAGTTACAAATGTGTATGCATTAAATGCTGGTAAACCTATTTCCATAAAATAAAACTGACTTGCATGAAGGACAGATGGATGCTAATACAACCCTAGTGGTGGACTTCCATAGTCATTTTTATGAACAGAGGATTCAACCAGACAAAGATGCCAGCAAATATGTATTGGTTAAGCCACACCTCTGAACAAATGGATTTTACAGATATCTGCATATTACTTCATTCACCAACAAAATAAACATGTTTCTGAGCAGTACATTGAACTTTTCTTCAGGAGAGATATTAGATATAGATCGAGATCGAGATCGAGATCGAGATAGATATAGAGAGATATATAAAGATGTAAAATTCCTGAATAAGCCATGTAGTGGTTGATAAATTGTGTTAGCTTGAGAAGTTTAAAAGCTTAACTAAATAAGCTCAGCAACTGTATACCTCAGAGTGTAGAGGATCGTCCCTAAAGTGACTGGCTGTACAGTAGATGTATAGGACATACTCTAGGGCAGCTCTTCACCTGGACAGTGTAAAAGAAGATTGAGGAAGGACAGACTGACTTCTGTTGTTTTGATGAGCTCAAATCTTTGCCTTCAGCTTGAATGTCTTTCCTGGCTTGTGGCACAAACTTTTTGTCTTCTGCCTTGGATCTTTCTGTCTTCCAGTACAGATTGTTCAGCTTTCCATCGCAGATACATCAGCCTCCTTATACACGGACTTGCACAAAACACTGTAGTGACCTTCAGACCTTGGATGGAATCTCTTAGCCTTCAGGATACAGACATCTTCTGCACTCTTCCTCATCCAATTCTGTGACTGACCATTATAAACCAATGTAATTTCTTATACATTTGTAAATCTTGTATTATATTTATTTCTCCAAGTAAAGCTCTGACATACAGACCAACAATAGCCAATGAAATAGAGGCAGCAATAAAATGCCAGTGAACTAAGAAAAGTCTAAGGCCCAACTGATTCACTGCCAAACTTTTCCAGAAATATGGGAATGATATAATGCTTATACTTCCCAAATTCTTCTGGAAATTGAAATGGAAAGAGAACTGCCAGCTGCTTCCTGGATGTTAGCATTACTCTGATACCAAAACCAGAGAAGGACTTTATAAAATTAGAGAGGGAGAGACAGGATGGGGAGGGAGAAAAGAGAGTCAGAGGGACTGAGGAGAGGGGAGAGAGGAAGGAGAGGAGAGAGAAGCAGAGAGAAAGGAAGGCCACAAGTACATCTTTGCCATGAACATAGACACAAACATTTTTATAAAACCTTGCAAATGGTATAACAAATCATTAAAAAGGTAACACATCCTGGCCAAGTTATTTTCATTCCAGAGATTTAAGGATCGCTCAACACACATAAATCAAGAAATGTAATAATCATATAAACATAAGCAAGGGAAAAGACACAGGTTAATCTTAAAATATTCAGAAAAAGTCTTTGATAATATCTAAAAATCCACTTAATAAAAACCTCAAAATAGTTATAAAAGGGTCTTATATCAAACTAATGACAGCCACACACAACAAGTCAGTCGTTAACATTATACTACGTGGAGAAGTGGGAGAATGAAAGTATTTTTTGAAAACCAGAAACAAGACAAGGATGCACAGTCTCAACACTCCTGATCAGTATAGGACTCCAAAGTTTAGCCAGAGCAAAAAGGAAATAGATATAACTAAAATGATGTACATAGAAAATGAATAAGTACAATTTTTCTTCATATAACTTCAAATTTGGAATTCTGATACTTCCTCTTGTATTTCATTGCTAGGTATTGCTTTAATCATTCTGGGCCCCTTTTTATTCTGCATAAATTGTAATGTTTAGTTATTTAATGAAGACTACTCTTGATATTTTATTGGACTGAATTAAATAAATTCAATAGATTTTGATAGCTTATATTAACCTATTTTATTTTTTAAACTATTTTAATTTACTTAAGTTCACAAAAACTTTGAAAGGGAAAAATGTGTTTTGATTTAAGTAGTTACAGAAAAATGGCAGTATAAATCATAGAAAAAATAACCCTTAGGTTTTTATTAAGGGGCTGGATTATATCATTATGTGAGACAAAAACAGAAGATTTAGATTGGAACAAGTCTAAAGATATGAACTAATATTTCAATCAGAATGCTACATTCTAAACTCTGCCTTCTCCCTGGAAAGTATAAGAGACATTATGCCAAAATCCTGAAGTAGATCACAAAAGAACAGGAGACAAGAGATGCTCCCAAAAACCTAAAGAGGGAAAAAGAAAAAGATAGGAAGAGAAATCAAGTCATTTACATTTGAAAAATAACAAAACTCTAAACGACCTGGTCAAGAGAGAGAAAGCTGAATGTGGGAAGAAATTAAAACCCTGAAATCAGAGCCCGTGGAGAACTGGGATAGAGAGATAAAGTGCACTATTAGAGCATAGTGAGTGAGTGGTTTGGTCCTGAAACTCTGGGGTAGCGGAACAGACAATGCATCATACTGACATTACTGGAATGGAGCAATCAGTAGAGAGTAGCATCGTATTTCTAAAGATATGACTCAGGAGCCATCCACATCACTCTTGCTTGGGGCACCATGACTTATCTTGTTATAGTTTCAGTGTGACCCTTGAAAGTTTTTGCATTGGAAACTTAGTCTCCAAAATCCTATATAGAAGATATTTTACAGTGGGGCCTCAGGAAGGTAATACAGAAGGAATACAGAAGGTCATGCAGGTGAGGCTCCCATAATTGTATTAGTGATTTCATGAGAAAAAGACCCAAACTGACCTACCTGCTCCATCTTTTCATGGGATGCCTTCTGTTGCATTATTGCACAGCAAGCAGGAGCAACCTCACTGCACCCAGCTTCTTGGTCTTAGACTTCTAGGTTGCTAGAACTCTAGGAAATAATCTCTATAAATAAACAAGCTTGAAATGTTATATTATAGCAACAGGAAAATTTAAAAAACACACTAATGCCCTTCTCCTCCATCTCAATGCAAATGAGTCAGAAAACTACAGGTAAATTATCCCGGGAATATGCTTGATTAAATAACATCTCATTTCAGTAATCCCTGGTGAGGATATCTCCAATAAATATACCTCTTATTCTTATTCATCTGAAATATGTTACTAACAAGAATACTAAATGAACTAGAGAAGGGACAAGTGAAAATTATTCTGATTCTTACCCATTAATTGCCTATTTATTAAACTTATTAACATTTTTTGCTTCTAAACTTTAAAATAGGGCCAGGAATGTGGCTCAGTGTCATAGGCACCTGTCTGGCAAGCGCAAGGTCATGAGTTGAATCACCAATACCAAAAATAAATGCATAAATAAAAATTTTAAAGAAGAGACGCACTGGTGTAGTGGAATAGCAAACACAGAGGACGGCACTGGCTGGCAGTGAGCTGGAGGAATCAGCCTCCCCAAGGGAGAGAGAGATTGGCTGGCAACCATTTTGAGATCTGGCTAGATAAGCCCAGAACCAGAACTTCTACCTGCTTTCTCTAGCAATTCTTAGTTGAGTGCAGACCAGTGGAAATTTTTTGGAATGAGCCCCATCCATGCACATTTCCCACTGGCCATCCAAGAGGTTCCCTTGCCAATGATCAGCACAGGTTCAAAAGCAACAGCCAGCCCCACCCCCATGTGCACTCCATCAGCCACCTGGCAGACAGTGCAGGCTGGGAAAAGCAGCAGACAGCCCTGCACCAGCACACTCAGTGGCCACCATCAGACACACCTGTAGCCTGCACTGTGTAGAAAAGTCAAACAGTCTCACTTCAGAGAAATTGTAGTCAATGTGAGAAGTACCTGAGATCCCATTACCGACTTATCCAGAAGAACCCAATAATATGCCAAGAAGTGAAAGGTGGTCTCTGACCTCCAACCCAAGCACAGCAAGTCCAGGAGATGTAAACATAGAAGAGATCAGGAGCTGCAAACCTGAAATTTCTGAAATGGTGGCAACTGAAGTTAAAAAAAAAAAAAAAAACTTCATGAGGCTATGAAAGAAATTAGAAACAAAATACTATCTCATGTAAAAGAAAAAATGAAAAATATAATAACAGAATTGAGTAGCACCTCTAAAGAAGACATAGATTCAAAAATGGAGAAGCATAGGAAAATGAGGGAAACTTTGAGTGAACAATGTAAAAAAGATTTAGAATATATGAAACAGATTCAAAGAGATAGCCAGAAAATTAAAAACTCCACTGAATGCTGGCAAAACCATTTGAAAGAAACTGAAGATAAACTTTCAAACCATGAAGACAAGTTTGCAGCTTGTGATTGCAAAAAGAAAGATCTCTTCAAAATAACAGGGAACCAAGAAGTAACAATTCAACAGCTGCAAGACAACCCAAAGAAACATAACTTAAGAATAATAGCTGAAACATGGGAAAAGGAAGTGACATTCAGACAAGTGAGACATATAGAAGTCCAGCTAGCTATAACCAAAATAAATTTACACCCAGACATATAAAAATCAAGATCCCAGAAATTCAGCACAAGAACACAATATTGAAAGCTGTTAGAGAAAACAAACTGATCACCTATAGAGAAAATCCATCCCAATCATGACAGACTTCTCAACACAAACCATCAAGTCAAGAAGAGGTTGGAATGAAGTACTTCAAGTCCTGAAAGCAAACAAGTTCCAACCCAGAATGATGTACCCCTCCAAAACTATCTTTCAAAATTACTGGAGAAACAAGGTGCTATCATGGAAAAGAACTGAAGGAATTCATGAGCACTAAACCAAGCCTACAAAAAAGTACTAAAGGACATTCTAGAGAGATAATGAAGACCATGGTTCCAAGAACAGTTACAGAGGTGCATCACGAAATGGGGCAGATAATTGAATGGAGGGGAAACGTATGCAGTCAATGGCAAGAAAATAGCATGGCAGAGATGAGACAGTGCACAGGGCCATAACCATCAATGTAGATGGCCTCAATTCATCAATAAAAAGAAACTCAGGCAGAGTGGATCAGGAGACAGAATCCATCAATATGCTTTACACAAAAAAGACATTTAACTTGAAAGGGGTTCACAGACCGAAAGTCAAAGAGAGAACAATGCTCTATGTGACAGGGAACCAGGAATAAGTGAAGGTAACATTCCTATCAGCTGCAGACTGGATAAGAATGACATGGAACTTTCATACAATGGAAAGCTACTCAGCTCTAAAGAAAGATAACCTTGATGCTCTTGTAAGTAAATGGATTTAACTTGAGATCATGTTCATGGATAGTTTGGAGTCATATGGGTGAACATCGTGTTGTCTCCCTAGTATAAAAAAACTAAAGGAGTTAGTAGGATCCAAAATACACAATAGATAACGTGAAAGTGAAAAGGGAGGAAGGAGGTGTCTAAAAAGAGAAGGCAGTGTTAACCTATTATTGTGATTTGATTCCCATATTGTTTTCATTGTCCTGTTATTTTGGTGTTATTCTTCTTCAGTTCTAATTTTATTATATTGGATGGCATGGACAGCTATTTCAAAGATAACAAAATATATTGTGGTAGTCATTTTTTATTTCCTATTAGCTTGTTTTGAAGCCCTGTAGCTTTCAAAGTTCTGTTTAGGTTGATTTTACTCTGTTTTGTTTTGTTTGATTGTATCATGTCTGATGGTATAGGCAGCTACTTTTAAGATGAAGATAACAGGAGGCATCATGGTAGCCACTACTATTATATTGTTTTGAAGTTCTATGTTACTTGCATCATTTTGTTTTTATTGGTTTTATCCTATACTATCTCGTTTGATTTTTTATGCCTGATGGTATGGAAAGTTATTTTGAAGATAACAAGCATTATGGTAGTCATTACTGATTTTCTTTTATCTTGTTTTGAAGTCATGTACAATGTTCATTATTTTATTCTGATTGAATCCATTCTGGTTTTTTTTCACTTGGTTTTATTCTCTTCAAAATAAAGAAATTAAGAAACTTTATCATATGTGCTAAAGATCTGGAGTAATAATCCATGTTTTTTAACAAACAATTTAAATACAATTGTCCAATATGTATTTGGGCAAGAAGAGAGTAATATACTAGTAACTCAATAACTATTTAAAAATCCTTCTTTCTTTATAATTAAGAATTAACAAGCCAAGTATTATGGCACAGGCCTATAATCCCAGGCTCTGGAAGGTTGAAACTTGTTAGATCCCTGCTTGGGCAACTTAACAAGATCTTATCTTAAAAAAAATAATAATAATAACTCAAGGGATGTAGCTCAGTGTGAAATCCCTGGATTCAAACACCAGTGCCCCCAAATTAAGAAATATCACTGGATTTCAGTGATATCATTTGCATACATTAATATTAATAGAAAAGGCCATTGACAAAGGGATAGGAGTGGTTTTTATTAGGAAAATAATTACTATTCAATGTAATTTTAAATTTATAATTACAGAAACTATATAAGTATATATTCCAGGACAATAGGATAAAGGAAAAATTGCTACAAATAACACTTAAAACTATATTTTGTAAGTATTTACATGATACCATAATTTCCACAATCTAATTTGCATTTATACTCATTTAAAATGTAGGTAAGGATGATAATATCCCTGCTCAATTTCTGAGCTGTTCAGATCATGCACACAGGTTGGTGTACAGTTCCCAGAGCCAGGCTCTGGTGTGGTGTGCTCCAGGAAGTATTGTAACAGGCCTGTGACCAAGACAGAGTGGATAATTGTAGGTACCAGTAACACTTGATCTTGTCCTGCATAACTACACCACACTGGAGTGAGGGTTTTAGGCAGAATGAGGTTAGCAATATCAAAATTATTTTCAAAATATTTAAAGTAGTGTTTTATGAAGTTTTCCCTGTGTAGTTTCTACATAGAGACAAGAAACAGTGAGAAGAGTCAATACACAAAATCACTGGATGGCTTTTTCATCTACAGCAAGAGATGGTAGAATTTCATGAACTCAAACATCTTTCTTCAAATTAAAAATAAAAATGTATTTATATGATAAAGGGTGTATCTGTGCATAATGAAGCATTGGCTCTAGTCCATATATGAATGTTCTTATCCTTCAGTACATCCTAGACATTTAACAAAAAGAAGAAATACATCCTACACAATCTCTGCATCTACAGATGTCATAGAACCCTGGGCACTACTAAAAGGGCAAATTAACACAAGTAAACTATGAGAAAACTTGTTGAGGCTGTGAAATTTTCCTAAACTAAGGGAAGTCAAAATTCATTGTAGAAGTGTTTTTGGACAAGGATAATTAGTAAATTTAATGACTCTATTCAAGAAACAAAAAATTTCAGAGTGAATATGAATAAAACTAAGACATTATAAAGGATGGATAGAAGACAAAATAAATTTCATTACGTTATAAATACAATTTCTCAGGACAATAGCTACTACTTAAACCTAGAAAGAAATATTTAACCCTAGTATAATGATAGAAAATTATAATATGTATTTCTTTAAATTATCTTCCTATTTCCCAATATCTTTTACACATTTTGGTTCTTCAAATGTGAAGGGAAATGAGGGAAGGAGAAAGGGAAAAGAAAGAAAGGAAAAGAATTTTTAAAAGGGAATAGAAGAAAAATGAAAACAAAGCTTTTGTAAATGAGGAGGTGAAGAGGGTCTGAATGGAGGGAATGGGGCTGGGGAAAAGGGAAGAATCAATGTATATCACGTACAAGGACAAACTCCCTTTGATGAATGTGAGCATTATGTGTATCAAAATGTATCAATAAAGTTAACTTTAAAAAGAACGGAGAAAAAAGTTTTAAATTGAACACAAAATAAAACATAGTCCCTTGGGAAGATTCACAGCTATATAAATTAATTATATATTAAGATCTTATGGTAATTCTTACAGCAGAATCATGCTACTATAATAATAGCTTAGCCTTTTGTTTCTATTTGAGTACTTAATATTTCTTTAAAATATTATTTCTGTATTTTAAAGACTTTGTATGTGATAAATATAATGCAACTTACAGAGAAAAATAAGCTAAAAGCTAAAAACATAATACTCAAGACAGGACTTTCTGATCCAGCTATGTAATAAAGGAAGATTTTCTTCAGTCACTATTTTGTCTATTTATTTTCTTTTTCCACAGTTAATAAAATGGTTAGACAGCCAATTATGTTTTAAAATGACTTTGTTTTCTGAAGCTTTTGGGTTGTAAAGCTTACCAGTAAGGAATAATATTTTCCTGTTTAATTGGCCTATCTAAGAAATACTGGAAACTAAAAGCATTGCTGACTCCTGTTATTTCTAATTTTAACTGAAAGACTGAATTTTACCTGGGTTGCCAATCTAACTTTCTACTTGAAGTGGAAACTACTCACATTTTGCTTATTGAATTTGTTTTCATTTCTCACCTTCTTTTCTGGTATAACATATCAGCTCAATAGTTGCCTTAACTTCCTGAAGAACTGTTCACGATTAGAAAAAGCACAAATCTGCATGCTTCTGGATGGGTGATGGAGTGTGACTTTGGAGACTGTACTTGGGCTTGGGCTTCCTTTTTTCTGCTGCTCTTTCCTTACTCTGCTTCCTGGTTACCAGGAAATTAATCACCTTGTTTCATCATGATCTACTTCCATGATATCTCTGCCTTGGATTCCATCTACCATGGATGGAAACCTCTGAAATAACAAATTAAATTAAGCAGTCCTCCTTGAATATCAGGTGTCTGGAATTTTGTTACAAAAATAGAAAAGCCAACTATTACAATTAGAACTGATAGAATCTACATAACCCCTTTTTATCAAGCATATTTTTGTTATTCTAATCTACTTCTTTCTGTTCTTAAGATCATTCCTCTGGTATCCCTGTCATCAGAAAAAGCAAGTTCTTTGTGATCTATTTCAGTATTATCTGTCATTTCCTTTCTGGCTGCAACCTGATTTTGGATGTTCCCTGTCATTTTCTTGTCACCAGCCCAAGACACAGGTGTTGTATTTGGTTTTTTCTTTCTTGAATTAGAAGCACTCACTCATTCTTTTCATTTTTAGTATATAAAACTTTATAAAATTAAGCTTTTTCTTTCTATTCTTCATTACTTTGAAGAATCTGTTATACAACTGTCAGTCTCAGTTTAAAAAGCAGTTCCCCTCCTTTGTATTTTTGGTTAACCAAAAATGCATCCTGTCAAAAATTTCACTAAGTACAATTACTTTCATATTTTTTAAAATATATCTACTTTATAATTACTACTACCATAACATTTAGAGATTTGTTTTGGAAAAAGGCAAATATATTTTCAGTGACTTTAGTGCTCTTTTATAGAAGTACTTACATAGAAACAGTGTCGTGAAGTTATCGTCATCACTGATTTTCTTAAAAAAGAAAGCATGGTATTGTAGAAGAAAAATAGACTTTCATCTGGACTGAACTTAATTCAGCTTTAGTGTTCCAATTTCCTAGCTGTAGCATTTTTGGATTTCTCTAAGTAGCAATAAATATCTTCACTTGTAAATTATATATAACAAGTACCCACTTTGTGAGATTGTTATGAAAGCTGATTGAGATAACATATGTAAAGCTCCATGTTGGGTCCTTAAACCAATTAACATTTTGACTAAGTCTGTCATCATTTGATAAACCTGGAGCAATATAATATGAACAGTCAGGTGGACTATTAAACAGTGGCTTATTTCCACAGAAAACAATGAGATGTCTGACAGATAGGTAGAAAATAGGTAGAAAAATGAAAAACAAAAAAGACGTAGAAACTCTCACTTCATGACTAGTGAACTGCAAAAGATTTTGGGACTGCATAGCTTTTTGTATAAAGACTTTAGACAATTACTGATGTAAGTGTCAGATTTACAAGATCTCGGGGTGGGGGCAGAGAGCATAGTTCAGAAGATGAAGAATACACTTGAGAAATAATTTGAAAGAATGCTTAGAAGCAAGTAGATATAAAAACAAGATCAAATCATCAAAAACAATAACACGATGTAGAATGTGGAATAAGAAAAAAACTTTGCTTTGAGGAAGAGACATTATTGAAAAGAAAATATTATTTAACATTAAGTGTAGGACTGGGTGTGGTTGTCCATGCCTATAATCCCAACACTGGGGAACAAAAGGCAAACGGATTACTGAGTGGAGGCTATTCAGAGCAAATAATGAGATAAAGCCAGTCTATACTACATCATGAGACCCCCTGTCCACAAAAACCAAATAATTTAAATTAAACGTAATAGTTTGTTATTTTTTCTAAATTTAAATATATTAATTCAACTTTGACAAAATGTGCTGCAATTAATTAGCCAGCCATGGCTATTAATGAAATGTAGATTTAAATGTTGCTATAATTTTAGCATTAATTCTTAATTATAGGATGTTTATGAATTGCTTTAAAATTTTTATCTTATCGATATTATTTTGAGATATTTTAGTAAATTTAAGTATAGATGGAATCATTACTCATACCCAATTGCACTCTTCATTTTAATCATCTGCAATAGTAAAGGTACTCAAAGTGTCTTTCACACACATGTGTACAAACCTTTGATTATAATTAATAAGTACCAAGTGAAATATGATTATGACAAATAAAATATTAGGAAAAGTATATCATCTGCTACAATGACTCAGTATGAGAGATGATAATGAACTATGAAATACATGGGTAGCACATTATAATCGTCTATAATGGTAACAAAAATGTAAATTTGTAAGGGCAAGCATGAGATCTTGCCAAGGTATACTAATACTATGTACTAAACTTTTGCATTTTCAAGTTTGTCCTGGCAGAAATATATTATTTAAGACGTGCTTATTTATGTTTTTATTTGACATGTGGAAATTATGGGTATTGCACATGCCCGTGATGTTTTGACACATGTGTGCTATATTAGGGCATGTTCAAGTCAAGAGAAGCATACTTCTCTTCTGAATCACTTATTTCTTTGTAGTAACGACATTAATAAATCTTTTCTTTAGGTCTTCAGAAATATACAGTCCAATATTGTTATCTGCATCCCACTACTGTTCTTCACAGTTGCACCACTTGTACCAAAATTACAACTGGAGTTCATGAAAGGAATGAACAGCAAAAAAAAAAAAACAACAACAACAACATCAAAAAACACTGTATCCTTAGTTCAGAGAGTGGACTCAGTGACAAATACTGTGAGCTAATGACCATGACATTAATAGCTTGGCATAAACTGTGGTGGGAATGTTTATAATTATAGATATTGGTGAAGTATTATGCCTCAGGGCTTCTGCTTATCGTTCAATATTTATCAGCACATGGTTGGTTTAAAAACTCATAATTTCTGGACTCTTTTTAAATCACAAATACAGAGTTTACTGTTGGTATAGAGTTTCAGCATATTTGGGTAGATTTTAATTTTAAAATACATCATATATTTTTAGCACATATGATATATGCCCTTCTTCTAGAGTATAAATTGGTTCTTTATTAATAACTCATTTCTTTGATATATGTGTTAGCGAATCTTATTCTACCATAACAGAATATCACAATGGGCAAATTACAACGACAGTATGTTATTTCTCATGGTTTTCAAAGGAAACCTGATACCACAGTGTGGCTACTGGCAAAGGACAAGATGGATCCATCGGTAGGAAGCAAAAGGCTGTGAGTGGTGCTCCACACCTGTAATCCAGAACCTGGGAGGCTGAGGCAGGTGGGTTGCCATGAACGCAGGATTACCCTGGACGATATAGTGAGTTCAACCAGCACAAACTACATAGGGACATCCTGTGTGGAAAAGAAACATGCATAAAGGCAAAAATGCAAAAATAGAAAACAAGCTGAAGGATGCCAAGATCATTCTTTTATCAACAACCTACTGTTACTATAATTAACACATTTACATAAAGACAACATTAATCTATTTATGAACCGATCATCTCAGATATGTTCTGTTTCTCACTACTGTTTTACTGAAGATTAAATTTCTCAAAATTATCTTTAGGGGACACATTCAGACAATCACAATTAGTTAGTTAGTCTTGGTTAAAGCACAATAGTTAGTCTTGGTTAAAGCAATATTAAAAAGGACCTGGTAGTTCGAAAAGGATCGGTGTTAGTTTTGTCCTATACATTTTTTCATTTATTTCATTTACAAATAACTTTATACAAGATATTGTAAGATACATACAGATATTAACAGTATAATGAAGCAAATTAACATATTTATAGTCCCACAGAGCTCAGAGCTATTTTAGTGAATAGAACAGATAAAAATGTAATTCTTCAATAAAGGTATCTAAGTAATAAATACAATTTTATTAGCTGTAGTCTTCAAAGCATACATATTATCTCTGAACTGTTTCATCTGATATTTCAACTATTTTCATCCTTTGGCCATATATCTTCCTATATATAACTATTGTTTTATTCTTTATCTCTGTATACTTTATTGTTTTTTAATATTCAACATGCAGGTGAGATGATGCAACTATTAAAGAAATTAACAGCTTAAGTTTCTGACAGAATACAAATGACAATTTCTAAAAATTTCAAATTAAAAAATAATTCTTCTGTAGAGATCTCACTCTTGGAAACAGTATTGTGTCATATAAGTAAATGAAGGCTCACCCTAAAAATTTGTTTTCATTGAGGAAACACACACACAAGGTAAAATTATTTAGTTGATATATATTTATATATGCTATGAATTTTATAAAGGAAGCTACTACTGCATTTGTGCTTTGTAGCACTTGTGGTTTTACTTTAAAGATAATATTAACTACATGCATACTAACCAATTTGTCTAACAAAAGGATTGGGTGGCATCTGATCAAATACAAAAGTTTAAAGAACGTTTGTGGACAGAACAGCCACGTATTTATATATGATGGAAACTGTTACAGGACTCTTATTTTGAAAATACAAAGCTATGTTTTTAAAATAAAATTTAAAATTTATCATATTTTTCCTCTGCTGACTCTAATGACTTCTTCAACCATGCATTCACATTACCTCCTCTGCTTTGATGGCAACTTTGCCTCCAAATTTGCAATGATTTTGGTGAAAGATGGCAGACTTCGATAGACTGGTTTTCTGGTTTTCTTTCCTTTCTCTCTGTCCCTTCCCTCTTGCATCCCACAGTTTAAAAATACATATACATTATATGCAGAGGGCATGTTTTGTTCCTTTCCCATAAAAGTCATTAGCTGTAATTCCACTCAAGACTATGCCATTCGTGGTCATCTCATGCTTAATATTCATTTAATGTTTTTTTTTTCTCTTAAGACGTTAGTAAGTGTAGACTACTTTAACAGAAGTATCATAAACTAAATAGGTTATACAAGACAAATATTTCTACAGTTCTAAAGGCTAGGGATGCTAAGATCAAAGCAAAACAGAGTTGGTGTCTAGTAAGGGCTCTTTCTGCTAGATGGATGCTTCATACTGTTTCTTCTTTTGGTATAAGAGACAGACAAAGTCCCTTGAGTCTTTCTTATGAGGACACTGAGTACTTATGGAGAATTAGGACGGCACATATGAATTTGAGGTTAGGAGACACAAACATTCAGACAATATAATAAGTTACTCAGATAAATATAGGTAGTCAAAGTCAACAGCTTTTAAAAACTGCAGATTATTCTGTACATAAAATCACTAACACAAAACAATTTGGTTCTTTTGTACAAATAGACCTTTTAATATTTATTGCAAAATGTTTCTAAACATTTTATAAGATTGACTTCTTCATAGTATCTCTGTGGAACAGTTTCCGTAACATTTCCAGTTTACATACGAATAATTTGAAACATAAAAAGCATAAGTACTTGTTTCAATTAATAAACATATATGGAAAAATTCAAAACCAGAAATCTGGTCCCAGAAGTCACATTCTAAAGCTCCAATTGCATAGATTATCTCAAAAGAGTAGATTATTTCATGCATTTTAGAAAGAGCACATTTCAAAAGCACAAATTAAGCAATACAAATGGAGATGTTATGAATAAAATTTACTTGATTAGATTAAAATGTGGCAATGATGCAAGCTAATCCAAAAACAGAATGAAAATTCAAAGGAAGCAGTGCTGGGCTTCAAAATGAAAATTCTTAATTCTTTGTTCATGCCCTTAGTTTGTTTGTTTGTTTGTTTGTTTGTTTCTTTCTTTCTTTCTTTCTTTCTTTCTTTCTTTCTTTCTCTTTCTGTCTGTCTGTCTGTCTTTCTTTCTTTCTTTCTTTCTTTCTTTTTTTTCTTCTTTCTTTCTCCTCCTCCTCCTCCTTCTTTGTCTTCTTCTCCTTCTTCTCTTCTGTTTTCTTTTTTACTTTCTGTACTGGGGATTTTTGTGTACTGGAAATTGAACTTGCAACCTCACACTTATCAGGCAGGTGCTGTGCCACTGAGCTATATTCCAATCCTCAATACTCTTAGTTTTTTAATCTAAAAAGTAATTCACAAATGACAGCAGTAGAACAAATCATATCCAAGCTTGGAGAGGGCAATAAAAATGATAGACATTTGGAAACAACTGGTCTTAGGCAGAGAATTTCTTTTAGATAAATTTTCATATCTGTTAATGTGAGCCTATTCCTTTTTCCCCTCCTACATCAGCCAAAAGTCCAGAAATGAAGCAGATAGCCACACAGGCTAACAAGGAGAAGATTTTTTTTTTAATTTCTAGAGAAACTGAGGTATCCTAGAGTGTGAGACTTATTAAAATCTGAAGCCTCTCAGGTATAAAACATATCTCATTTGCAGGCTGATCATCATTAGTCTACACTAGCAGTTCATAAGCCAAACTTTTCAAACCGGTTTTCAAGTCAGCTTTCTACTGCCTCACTCCTAAGTATGACTATATAGGCGAGAGTCAAAAGACATTTATACAAAAACTTAAGAAGAGATTAAAGAGCAAAACCAATAAGCACATAATACAAAATTAGAAGAAAAGAAGCAATCAAAAAAAAAAACTATGTAAGAAGCATGGTTCATATTTTCACTGAGATAAAAGAATGCATTTCACCCTTAAAACAAGAGTACGCCCAATGGACTTAATAGTTGTCCTGCAGGCATTCTAAAAAAGAGAAAAATGAAACAGTGGGAAAAATTATTCAAAATAATGTAAGAAAATTCACCATAAGTATAAAACCTGTGTTTCCACTTTAAATGTCACAATCATAACCCATGTGTAAATAAATTCATTTAATTTTATTTACAAACATTTTAAAGTTTCAGCATACAAAGAATAGAATTAAAATCCTAAAGGCATCAGAGAGAAAAGAGCACAGAACAGGAAGTTAGAATTGCAATGTAATCAGATTCCTCACACTAATTTGAGATACTAGAATATAGAGAAATAATTCATTGATCCTTTTATAAATAAAATGTGATGTGAAGAAAATATTATGCAATGCATTATTATCATAACTCTCCTACTAACCTGTTTTGATACTCTATTTTACTTTTATTTTTTCTCTTTAAAATTAAAAAAAAAATCTAGTAACAGGCCAAATTACAAATACACAGGAGCATATTGTAAATTTCTATATTGAGAGAACGAGCAGCAAAAAAAGGAATACAAGAGACCCGATGTGTGTCTTATATTCTAGGAATTCAATAGGAAAAAACAAAATTGACACATCTGGCTGGAGGTGTAGCTCCACGTACAGACTTTGATTTACACTACTGCAAAAAAAGAGGGGGGGGGGTCAGCGAAGAAAGGAACAGAAAAGTTGATATATTGTATGAAGTTTTTCTCCACAACCAGCTAGTTTTACTCAGAAGTGATCAGCAATGAATCCACTAATAGTATATATAGTGTATGTGTTCCAGTTAGGCCAAAAACCACAGTAGTATGGCTTCCTTCTCTTTTCTCCATGTTAATCTTACTTAGCTTTCCCATTGTCTTTCAATATTCCTAAGATAAAAGCTGACTTTAGGACCAAAGATGTGGCTGTATTATCAAATAAGGATCTATTATTTACTATGGTCTAGGTATCTGTTTTCATATAAATTTGTCTAACTTACAGTTTGACATCTAGCCAAGGAGATCTGAATTTATTTGACAGTCAAAAATATCTTGGATAGCTTTTGTGTCGGTACTAGTGAAGGGTTTCCAAGAAACAGAACCAAAAGAACAGGGAGAGAGATGAAGAGAAATTGGCTTTCATGATTATAGAGACTGATGGGCCCTACAGTCTGCCATTTGCAAGCTAACAATCCAGAAAAGTTGGTAGTACAGCTCAATCTAGGGTGAAACCTTGCCAACAAGTCAGGCTTAGGGGATCAATATATGTCCAAGAGCAAGGGAAATACAATTTTGCAGCTCAGCACTCAGACAGGAAGAATAAGAGCTAGATTCTCTTTTTTTTCTACTTTTTTTTTTTTTTTTTTTTTTTTTTTTTTTTGGTCTTAAGCATATTGGAGTGTGTGCCTTCTACATTGAGGAGGATAAATTGTTTTGGTAAGAACACTGATTTCAAATTCTCATTTCATCTAGAAATGCTCACAGAGACAGCCAGAAACAACGTGTATCCAAACAGCTGCGTCCTGTGGTCAGCCATGTTGACACACACAATTAAACATCCCGGATTCTGATGGTACATTTCAAAGATTTTGCCTCACAGCTTTGATCACCGTAATTCTAATGGGCATGATTAATTTTTGAAAGTGCTTATTTTATAATTAATTTATGAAGGTGCTTATGAGAAAACGGCTAAAACACATTATAAGATGAACTTAAGAGCTATTGCCACATGTGACCAACATCCAGTGTGTTTGCGTCCTATGACTATACAAGGGGATGGATCACTCCCAAGACAGCATTTCCTATCTATTTGTCTTTACAGAGTAGTTTTCTTACCACAATAACACATTTTTTCTCATGCTATGTGTTAATTTTGGCTATTTATTACTTAAAGTTTTGACACTTTTTTAAAGGAGATATGTCCAAGTTGAATGAGTATTAGAAAATACTGAAAAGATAGAAAAAAAACTGAAGCTATAAAGTTGTACTATATTGAAAACCTCTCTGGTGCTCATTAGTAGAGGAAAGAAAAGAATTATGGAGGCCACAAACACCAGTAATAGCACAAGCTGAGGATAACAACCAGTAGGGTATCTGTGTTTTGAAATATCCACAGTTAATGGAAGGTGGGAACACTATCTATATTAAATATTTGTAAATTCTTCTCAAAAATAGTTACCATTACCATACTATTATTCTTCAGCATAAAAATGATGCAAACATGGCAGTAACACATCAGTGCAAGAATTAGGGAGCTAAGCTTGGCAATGAAAATATTGCTGGCTGGTAAACTTTCTTCATGGCGCCCCTGGTAAATAATTGAGAACTATGAGACGTTTTGAGTCAATATTTCACAATTATACACTCATAAGACATGAGGTATAAAATGATGAATGAATACACAGCTGTGTAGTACAATTTCTCAGTGCTATCTTTCCTAATAAAATAATTATCATAGACAAGATTATTTGAGGTTCTCAGTCATTATCCCCACTAAATTATGTCTTTTTTTACTGAATGAACTTAATTTCAAGACAAGTTTCCAGGAAATTTATTCATCAAAAAATCTGTCCAGTCTATCTCACAATTTCGACATTTCTGCTTTAAGATCATTTATTTTAAAATATAGGATGACAGAATTGAAATGCTTCAAAAGTCAATGAAATTTAAAAACAATGCTGAATATAAATGAATACTCTTTAAATAATACATTATTGATGATATACCAAATAGTAGCAGTAATAAAACATTTAGAAATCTATGCATCTATGAAAAATGAATTACAGAATAATCTCGATGAAACTGAGTGCTTCATTATACAATGTTCTTTCAGTATGACATGCATAAACTTGCTTCCATACACATTTCTCCTGTGGTGGTTAAAAGTCCCAGAAGCTTTAAAAACTTGGTTTGTGTTAATAATTTACATAACTGTAAAGTCTTTAACTTTTAAGCCAAAGTGAGCCTTTAAATTTTTTTCTCAGTACCTATAAATTTAATAAAATCCAATGAATATGTATATACCTGTGTGCATATATGTATATTTAGATCTGTATTTGTGATTAGACATGCACTATACATATATACACTATATATGTATATGTATACCATAAGAAACACTCCATATATATATATATATATATATATATATATGTTTATATCATGAGAAGCACTCTACCAAAAAATTATTTATATTTTCTTCTTCAGTCTTTATATGAAGTCTATATTTATTTTTTCTATATTTTGCAATATGACATGGGGGAAACATCCAAAAGTTCACTCAGCAAAAATGTCATAATTTTGAAGCCACTCTGTCAAATATAAACTTCTTAAGCACCATAATATATTCTTTTGTTCAGTGTGAAGTGAGAATAAATCAAGTGCATATGAAATCTTTAAAAGAAAAAAAATATGTATATGTATACATGAAAAACAAAAATAAGACAGTCAGTAATACGTTTTCAGCATTGTTATTACAAGAGTGAGGAACTTCTTGAAAAACATCCTATCAGTCCCTAGGAAAGGATTTTTATGAGGGACAAAGTATAGTAATATTACAATGACTTTCTTCAGATACAGTAGATCAAATATCTACCAGATATAACCAAATGAAAAATCAAAAGTAAGAAAAAGTGTAGGTCAAATGATTGTATCACTTATCTCTGACAGTAAAGCTAATCTTGTCTCAGGGAGTAAAAGAGGTCTGCTGGTTATGTGATAGTAGTTCCCTGCAGTCTTTGTTGCATCTGGTTCAACTGATATAATTACTGCCATCACTGTCATAAAGATTGTAAATGACTTCAAAATCTTTAGTGATACAAGTTCTTAGGTGAAATTTACAAAGCATTATAATTGTCAGTCACTCTAAGCCTCTAAGACTTATACTTTACTCATACAATGTAAGTGTATCTTTTTCCTGCAACTGTATAAATTGAGGACTGTCTTCGTTACTTTTTACTCTTTGCTGTGACAAAATCTCTGATGCCCAAATTTGGGGAAAAAACGGTTTATTTCTTACAGTTTTTGGAGGTTTCAATCCATATTCAGTTGGCTTCAAGGCAGGGTAGCATGGTGGGCTGCAGTTCGTGGTGGCTGCAAACAGCAAAGCAGAAACCCTCAAAAGAGAGAGACATGCTTTCTTCCTGCCATTACATTGTATGCTGGCTCCACCCCTAGGTGGGTGTAGCACTGACACTATGAATCCAAGTGCTAGACATGAACCAATCACAAATGCACAGTGCAAACCCATGAGGCCTGGGGGCCACTGACATAAACTAAGACACTCCAACCCTGGCCCCCAGGACTCATGCATATTTCTTTATAGAAAGACATCTAGTCCATCTCCGAATTTCCAATAGTTTCAGCATTGCTGAAAAGTCCAAGTCCAAAGTCTCCTCCAAGATCTATGGCAAATTCTTAACTGTAACCTCCTGTACAATTGAAACAAGGTTAAACATTTCTGAAATACAAAGGCACACTATACCATTCCAGAGGTTACAAACAGGGAAATATAAAGCATTGGAAACAAAGCAAGTCCAACATCCAGCAGAGCAAACATTAAGTCCCAGAGTTTCATGCTCAGCATTTGAAGCAGTCTGTTTACAAGCTCCAAAAGGCTTGGGTGATTCCACCCCCCCCACCATGGCATTTCCAGGGATTTCAGCTCATTCAGCTTCTCTCTTAAACCCTTTCTGCTCACTTCTTGCAGTTTTCCTTGGATGATCCATGTTCCTGGCTTTTCCAAACTTCTGAGGTCTCCACTGCACCTTTGGCTTCACCTTCGCATCTTTACAAACTGCCCACCCAGGGGCACACTGCTTGGCCTCCCAGACCCTTTGCAGTTGAGAAATAAGATGTCCTATCCTCAGAATTTGTGCAGTTCCCTTGCATCTAAAATCAGCACTATGTGGATGCCACCAAGGTTACTGCCAGCTGGAGCAAGAGCCAGGCTTTTCTCTCTCTTGGCTGCAGGGATCTAGTGTCATGATTGCTTGGCTCTATTTACCTGATTGTGAGGAAAAACTTTTCTATGTTGCTGCCATTCTGGGGCCTCATGTGGCTGCCACCATTCTGGAACCTCATGCAGCCTTTGTCACCATTTTGGAGCATGGTGCTCTGAAGTTTTCTCCTCTGAGCAAATTCTTTCACTTTTGCAGTTTAGAGGCTGCAAAGGGTGGTAACCTACTGCTTCCTAGGATCCCCCATGGCAATGTTTCTTATCTCTCTGTTTTTTCTCAGTAATCAAAGTCTCAACTCTGTCTTTACAATCCACAGCTTTACTGGAGTTTTCCTTCTGGCCAAACTCACAGTGTTGTAAATTATCCTGCTGGGCTCTTTGCTCTTAATTTGCAACATAAAGCTGGCTAAAAGCCCCCAACAATAGCCATGCCAGAGCCTCAACATGAGATTGCCTTGAAATTTCCTTTGTCAGATTAATTGGTTCATTGCCCTTAGTCTCAGTCTCAGGCAAAGTCTCTGGGCATGAGCAAAATGCATACAAACTTTCTGCCAAGCCACAACACACATCGTACAACAACCAATGCAGTCCTTCTTCCAGCAAAAACCTTCAAAGCCTGGTCTTTGCAATCATGCTTTCTATCAGCCTTCTGATCTCCTGAGCTCTGACCAGAATCTCCTCTACAGAACTGCCTAAGCTCCTTTAGGTTTATGCATTGCAGCAACATGTCCAAACCTTTTCAATCTCTGCCCACAAGCCATTTCCAAAGCCTCTGAAAAAACATGGTCAGGTACAGTCACAGCAATGACTCCACTCCTCAGTACCAAATTCTGTCTTAGTTACTATTTTTATTCGTCCCTGAGACAAAATACCTGATGCCCAAAGTTGGGGATGAAAAGGTTTATTTCTTACTGTTTTTGGATGCTTCAGTTCATATTCAGTTGGCTCTAAGGCAGGGTGGCATGGTGGGCTGCAGTACATGTTGGCTGCAAACAGCAGAAAAGAAACCTGCAAGAGAGAGAGAGAGAAACACAAGCCTTCTTCCTGCCATTACGCTGTATGCTGGCTCCATTACATAATATGCTGGCTCCACCCCTAGGGGGATGTAACGCTAACACCATCTATCCAATCCCGAGACAATAACCCAATCACAAATGTACAATGCAAAGGCATGAGGCCAAGGGTCCACTGACATAAACCCTGACAAGGACAAGCAGTAGATAGAGACTGTCTCAGATGAGATCCTGGTCATTCTCTTTTCTCTGTGATCTACATGGTAAGCCCTCATATAATGGCTCTCAAACTAATTTTAATAAGTCAAATTTTTAAAAATGATAAAAGGATTATTAAGTTAACTGCAAAACTAATGAGACATTGGGACACACATTCTCAATTTTGTGCTTAGCCTCAGTTTAAAAGATTCGTACAGAGAAGCTTGGGGGTAAGATAAGCTTTTATAGTCATAAATTTCAGATTGAGCTTCACTTATGAATATTACTGACCAGCTGGTATCACACCAATCATATTGCCAAGAACAACTGGGAAAGTTGTAAAAATTTCAAAACCTCTTTCTGAAGACATTAAATTGCCATTCAAATTAAGAAACAGGAAGATCTGAGTTCTGAAGTAGTTATATGCTGAGTAATAGTCTTCAGTTTATACATTAAAGTCCAAATGTTGGTCAAGCCCCAAATGTGGCTTGATTTGCAAACAGGATTATTTCAGATATAATAATTAAATAGCAATGTGTTCATTCTACAAAAGTGTGGGTCACTAAACAGATGTAAATGCAACCCTAAGAAGAGAGATTTGGAGACAGATATGTACATGAGGAAAGAACCACGTGAAAATGAAGGCAGATACTGGGCTGATACATCCAATAGCTAAGGAACATACAAGATTGTCAGAAAATTGCAATAGAAAGACCTTCCCTCCAGACCCTCAGGAAGAATCCACTTTGCCAACATTTAGATCCTAATACTATTACCTCCCAAAGGCATGAGACAATAGATTTTTGTTGTTTAAATTGGCAGGTATTATTCAGTGGTACTGTGTTACAGCAGCCTTAGAAATTTAAAAAATGTAGACAAGCACGTTGAGATTCTGTTCTACCTCAAAGCATGCTCAGTGAATGATGTGAAGCCAAAATGTCTAACAGTTGGTCAGAAAACATTAAGAGACTGAAAACCTGAGCTAAGTTTGAGCAGAACCATGAGATTGGGGAAATAAACTTAGTATACATTTTTCTGAAACAGCCAGATTTGAGGAGTCAAAGTTTAGGAGAGAAAGGAAAAACACTGACTACTGAGCCTTTTACCTTTTAATGTGCTTGGACATTTCTAAGTGGAGAAAGAGATCAAAACAAAGCAGGAGGATTGCTAAGAAGCCATGCAGGGCATTTGAGTGTCTTACAGCTAGTGAGATGAAGAAAATCCACAGAAGAAAGGAGGCTGGAATTTTGTTACACCATGAAGAAAACATCAACTTTCATGTACAAATACATGCTGGAAGAAAGTAAGAAAAAAGAAATAAAATTTCTCATGTTTCAAAGTAAGCTAAATTTCAGATAACTACTATGATTTTCCCTGTTTTAACTTTTTGTTGGGAAAAGAGATCCAAATTTTTGTTACAATTTAATAAACAAGCAAACAACTCCCCCTTCAGAAAACAGGAAGAAAGGATGCAAAGCCAAGGTTAAAAAGTGGAACAAGGTTTAAAATTTAATGTAGATAATGTGATGAATAGGTATAGACTCTAAAACTTTGGGTAATAAAATGACAAAATGGAAGAAAGTCTCCATCTCTAGAATGTTTGATAAACTGATAAGAATAGATAAGGCATTTTAATTGAAATTCAATAACTAAACAAGGAAGTGAATAAATAGCCTTTTCAGTATAATAGACAGAGAGGAAACTATTAATAAGGCAGAAAAGCTCTATAGAAAATATTCAAAATAAAACAGAAAGAGAAAAGAAAGCATTATTTATAATAGACAAATAGTACAATAGAAAGGTTAACATATAATTCCTAAATTAGAAAATAAAAAATAAAATTTTGTCTAAAATAATATCAACCGAAATATTGATTAAGCTTTATTCAAATGAGAGGCAAAAAATTTTAAGCCACAGATTTAAGAAGTTCTATGAATCAAAACCAAAATAAATACAAATAAATTTAGCCTGGACATGGTGGGGCACTTCAATAATCTCAACACTCAAGAGGCCAAGACAAGAGGGTCAATGTGAATTTGAAGCCAGCTTGGGCTACAAAGTGAATTCAAGGACAACCTGAAAAAGACAAAAGCAAGAAAACAAACAAAAAAACTAAAAGTAGAACATGAAATATGTGTTTTAAAAATAAACAGAATACCTTGAGAAATCAATGAATTAGGAAGTGCAATGGAGGAGGCGGTTAGTTGAGAAATTCATTAGAATCAAAAAAGAAAGCAGTGAAATCAGCTGCTCCTCAATCTGGAGCACATAAAAAATTGACAAAAATCAGATCCTCTAATTAAAAGATCTAATTCGTAAATGGGTATCTGAGATGGATGTATACTTCTCAGATGAAGAAATACAAATGGCAAATATATGAAAAAGTGTTCAGCATTGCTGATCATTTGAGAGATGCAAATTAAAACAACACTGGGATTCTATCTTACTCCAGAAAGAATAACTATCATCAAAAAATTAGCTGATAACAATGCTGGAGAGGGATGCAGGGAAAAAGAAACCCTTCTCCACTGTTGGCCAAAATGTCTACTGGAACAACCACTGTGGAAATCAGGGTGGAGAATCCTTAAAATACTAGGAATAGAGGTTCCATTCAAACCAGCTATCTTTTTTCTGAATATCTTCCCAGAAGAAGGAAAAACATTATACCACAGCGATCAGTGTGCACCTATGTTTATTACAACACAATTTGAAATAGTTAAATCTTGGAAACAACCCAGATGCCCAACAACCAAAGTAGATAAAAAGTATGTGGGTTTTTTTATATAATGAAGTACTACTCAGCCATAAAGAAAGACAGACTTGAGACTTTTATAAGTAAATGAATGCAACTGGGGAATAAGTGAAATTATTCACATCAGTATGTGCACATATCTCATTGTCTCACCTGTGTGAAAAAATGAACAATAGGATATAAATGTACCTAATGTTATGAAAGTAAAATTAAAATTCTCACTTGTTAATTAGCTAAAGTAGTGCCCCAGAATCTCACACCCAGAAAAACAATCCTTCAAAAATCAAGATAAAATAGTCAAATGTATATCAAGAAATATAGCAAGAAATTTGAATTAATAAAAATGTTAAGTATTAGTGAAAACATGGATGACAGTAAAAATACACTCTAACCTAGTGTGATTTATATTAGGAATACAAGATGTTCCAATATTAGAAAAGTTCATCAATAGTCCATCATATTAGTATTACTAGGGCTAAGGAAATCTTAGTGCATTTATCTTCCTTTGTTGTAATTGCTAAGTATCAATACATAGTACTTATCTTATATTTGAAATGTCATCACATTTTTCTTTATTCCAAGTTAAATTAGTGCATCTATGATTGTTTGCCCCTCATTTTAGGTCATACACACACACACACACACACACACACACACACACACAGATACGTGTGTGTGTGTGTGTGTGTGTGTGTGTGTGTTTGCACCTATTATGGTATTGTATTCTTAGATTACATTGTATTGCTATTCATAGCTTACACATTATTGACCAAATGAATTCTATATGAATTATTATCTTTAATACTTCACAAGTTAAAGTGAAATGATTTTAAAAATTTTTTTCTATATTAGCCATTTTTACCATTTGTATGATTATTCTTACATATTTTGACTACACTATAACTATATTTTAACTATACTATTTTAACTATACTTACATATTTTAACATACTTTGAAAAAAATCTAGACAACATTTGATTTGATGCAGTTAACATCTTTATGTCCACTCACATGTTTATGCATGCTTATGTTCTCTTCCCTGCAGTCCTGTGGTTTCATCTGGTAAAACTTTCTTCTGTAGATTCATCTTGAGTCATTTCCTTTCATAGAAATGATTTTTAGTATTTGTTATGGTTCAGATCTAAGTATTCTCACAAAGCCTTATGTCTTCTGAGGCAAGTGTTTGAAGGTGATTGAGTCTTGGGAGTGCAGAGCTCGTTAGACAATGGACCTACTGTCATGGCTGAGTGTGCTGTTAGGAGGTTAGACCTAGTACTGGGAGCTGTGCGGATCTAACTTCCCTCCAAATCTCCACCTTACCCTCTGCTTCCCGCATGTGAGAAGTTTCCTCCAGTCATTGACCATGTGATTTCTGCCTTGGAGCTTCCCAACCCAGCAGTGAAACTTTTAAAACTGTCAGCTGACCTTAAAATTCTGTCAGGTGCTGTGTCTCAGTGATGAGTGAGATTACTAAGACCATATGTCTTTTAATACAGTCACCTGTTAATTTTAGGCTTTTGTTCTAATTTTTATGTGGAAATACTTTCAAACTTACAGAAAACTTGCAAAAATGAGTAAAAAATAAATTTACCCCTATCCAGATTTAGTTAATATCATTTATTTCTCTCTAAGAACTTTATTATTTACTCATTCGCACAGTTTTCACACACACACACACACACACACACACACACACTTTCATATATGGGCATACTTTTATTTCCTGAATCATTTGAGGAGGGTTTAACATGTTATGATTGTTTATTCCCAGTTGGTTCAATATTTATTACCTAAGAATAATTACATCAAAAAGTATCCAAACACAGCAACTGTAACATTAAATGCTGGTACCATAGCCTATGATAATCTCTTATTTATAATTTTGTCACTGGAGCCAATGATAATAGCTATGGCATTTTCTTTGCTTCTGGAACCAAATTAGTTCTGCAGCAGGTACTGCATACAAGTATCATGGTGTCTCTTAATCTTGCATGTTTCTACACATTTCCTTTGAAATTTATGACTCAGTACTTTTGATAGATACAGTGACACTCCTGTCTTGATATTCAAATTTACTCTCTCTCTCTCTCTTATTTCAATCATATATTTTTTTGCAGGTCAAATGTGTAGGATTTCTAGAATTGCCAGGCTGATGTGGTAGGTAAGGAATGACTGCATTTTTAGCCCACCTACCATTCCGCTGAAACATTAACTCATAATCCTCACAGCAGTCCCACCAAAGAGGTATTTTATCTCCAGTTATCTTAGATAGTAAATGACAGACACAGAAATTCAATGAGTTGTAACTAATAGAAGGTTGTAATGCCACTGCTGAGATCTGTCCTGCTGGAGTAAGAAACCAGTCCTTACAGCGAACAGGAAATGAAACTAAAGGCTTTCATTTCATTTACACTGAGCCACATGCGATTCTCAGACTGTGTGTTACAAGTGCAATAGTGTTAATTCTTTCTTTTTTGAAATTATACATTCTGTTTTCCAAGATACCAAGATAATTTCTTACAATATTTATATGAGAATAAATGTCTAATTTATATTTCTTCAAAAGTCAAAATCTATTCAAACAATTAAGGTTACATTTACTTCTTTTATAAACATATTATTCCGTTATTCAAATAAGATTAATTTTATATGTAGTGCTCTAAAATGTTTTTGTAATAATACTGTAAATTCAGAGTCCTACCAGTTTTATTGAAATAGAATTCATGTTTTTTCTTCCTTCTCATTGTTATTTGAAGTTTTCTTCATTTTGTTTGTATTTCAACTTTTTAAAGATTTCAAAAACTCAAACAAAAATTTCATAACAAGGGAAATGAAACATGTTGCCTAAGTTCTTCCAGATCTGTCTTCAAAAAAATAGATTTATCAAATATTATGAATTTTGGGGCTGGGATTTAGCTCAGTGGCATAAGTGCCTGCCTTGTAAGCAGGCAGTCGTGAGTTCGATCCCTGGTACTGATAAAAACGACAAAGACCAAAAAAAAAAAAATTATGAATTTTATTTTCAATTTTATCTGAAGAATTTTTCATTGATGATAAATAAGATGCACTATGGAAGAGGTATAATACAAATTGTTCAAATTAATTTTTTGAAATATCTTTGTAGATATATACCTAAGGATATATATCTGAAATATCAAACAATATCTAGCTGTCAAATAAATGAATAATTAAGTGGATGTAACTACATAATATTTATCCAGGTTCTGAATAATTAATGTGATTCTAAAATAACACATTGCCGGGAAAAGCAAAGAAAACCCAGAGAAACGGGAAGAAAGAAGAAGACAAAGAAAAAGAGAAAAAGAGACCAAAAAGAAAGAGAATGACTAAAAGAAACACAGAAAAAGACAAGCAGAAAGAAAAGCAAATAAATATTTTACTTCCCAAAAGATAAAGTTAACAGAAGGATGGCTAATGTTTGTCAGCCTCTGTGCCTTCCTGGTTGCTCTTGGGACTATGTTTCTAACTTCAAGCATATCGTTCGCATGGACATTCAAGTTTTTTGGAGCTGGCCAAGATCTATCTAATGCCCTGAACTGAACTCTACCATTTTTTGAAGTTCAAAGCAAATGATGAATTCCTAGTTACACTTGACCTTGTGGTCTCCCCAAGCAGGACTTGTGTCTTCATTTAGATCCTCACAGCGCTTGGTTGCTCTATTTAAGTGCTGAGTCATTGCTTTTTCTTCCAATTCTTTTGTGGCTCAAAATTAAGTAGGACTATGATTTCAGAAGAACTGAATACTTTTCTTAATATCTACTTACTATCTGTCCTGCTTAGAGATGGAAAATTTTTACTGCAGAAGAGCACTGTAATGCTTGTATTTGTAACGCTGTTTTTAAATAAAATATATGTATGCTTACAATCAGAGTTGTAAGAGACAGGGATATACATTTGCTTGACAATGAAAAACGAATCCACATATAAATTTGGAGCAAGAGCCTCAAGATTTCAGATTTATAGGAAATTAATAAACTAAAAGGAAAAATGAAGGAGAAACTGATCAGAAAACTTTTGGGAAGTGGTAGCAGTGATGGGAGGGTAATGATAAAATTAGATACATCCGTGTGACTGCGTTCATGTGAGAGTAACTACATGATTAGTAAGAAGGATTAGAGTGCTGCATTTCAAAAATACATCAAAGTTGATTATTTTGTATCATGAGACTTTATTTTGTAGAGTGTTTATAGTGGTATGCTTAATGACAGAAGCTATTCAGAAAAGCAGATATTGGAATATAAAAATAAAATATAGAATAAAATATATAAACCTCAAAAAATAAAAAGAGAGAAAGATGAATAAAACTTTAATGTATTTAACCTTAGTTATTTTTTCTGTCAAAATATTTTATGGGTCATGACAAGGTAGAGTAAAGAATCATGAGAATGAGATCATAAGTTTTATAAAGAAGTCAGCAAAACTGATAATTTGGCCCAAATTCTGTAACACACCACACAATTAGAAGGACTTTTTCCTCTCTTGCTCTTTAGTTTGAAGGCTTAAAGTGCAGTGTTTACAGTAGGATAAAAATGCTGATTCATCCTTCTCTTGAAAATTCAAGACCTAGCTGTACTTCTTTTTCACATAAATTAGACTAAAGATACTCATTTATCCCGAATAAATGGTTTTGAGATCTTCTGAGATCTTATGAAGGAACCACTACCTTCTAATCTTAAGGCTTTTAGGTCAAATCCCAGCAGAAAGATGCGTGTTTCTTCTCAGACAATGCAATTGGCTCTTAGATGAGACCAAAATTCTTAGCATCTAATATGCCATGAATATTCTGAAATTAATATATTGCTTTTTTACCCAGTATCAGATATAATACTAATGTTTTTGGAGTTAATCTCTCTGATTATAAAGAACAACAGAGAAGCATAAATATAAAAAACAAAATTAGAAAGCTATCAAACAAATGGAGACACAACTTCTTGAGATATCCTGGACATTACAATACACAAGTGATTTCACAACTTCTTGTTTTCACTGTGCTTCCCCTGACCCCACTACACGCCTGTTCACAGGTAAGATTTTGTATTTCTAAGGTGCCAGTGTGGGAAGAATATTTTACAAAGACAAATTCTGTAGCTCTATACAAATCTTCTTCTCCATCATCTACAGGCTACCCCAAGTCCATTTCTCCCAGACTGTCCAGTCCAGAAGGCTCTGGCTGAGGCTGACATGCTCAGTGAGGACCTCGATGTTCAGCCTAGATCGCATATTTCCCTGTGCTCTTCTCTAATCCAGTACTCACCTTTCATTAAGGGAATTTGTGACCCATCCTTTCATTTTCCCTTTTTCTTCCTCCTTGACCACCATCTGACATCAAGGAATGGATGTCAGGAATCATTGATGTTTTCAGCAGCCCTGCTGATTTTGCTTTAGAGATACAGGGTGTAGATTTCCCTGATTCATTAGCAATGTGAAGGCTAAGTGCATCTGCCCTTACAAAGCACGCTTCACTGCTGATACATAATCAAGAAGGCTGGAGCCATTAGTGGAGCACTCTCCCCTTGCATAAATACGATTGGTCGTCACAATACTTTTAAAAGTGAGCTTCGGTGATTTGGGATGACAGAGCACATTGTCAGAAGAAACGGAAAGAAATGGCAAAATTGAGGCCCAGCATGAATTCTTTCTCAGTCCATTTGCTTCAGTTACCAGGTCCACTTTTAAATTATCCAAAAAAAGCTATCATAGAGAAATTGTTACAAAGAATACTTTGAACATCCTACCATGTGCTTCTTACGGTCTCTCAGGGAAATCACCTATTTATAGCTAACACCTAAACCATCTGTTAGAACCAGACTTTCTGCAGAAGGTAGATAAATACTGGAGCCAGACATGGTACCAAATATTTCTCCAACATACCCACATGTGAACTATTTTGATAGAATTATTCTTTTTTTCAGTACTGAAAATATTATGTGTTGGAATAGAACATGAAGTGAAACTGGCTGAGGCACGTTCCTTGTGCAAAGAACACAGCATGATCACTGAGGAGAGGAGAAAGGGATCACACTAAGTACCCTGTAGGAGGAAAATTGCCTTTGGTCTTCGGTTTATAATTTCTTCTGCCATAGTTAGAAGGTCATGCTTGCTGTTGGGCACATAGGCAGGTCAAAGACGGCCAGAATGAAGAAACTGACAAAATAAAAACAAAACAAGGAAGTAGGTAAAATCATACTGAATGTAGGATGGTATTTGTCATGGCTGCTTACCTACCAGTGTTGGTCCATAAGCCCTGTTGATATCTGCAAGCAAAGACTTTGTTTGTTAGTCCCCACAATTTAAATATTTTTTTTCTCCCAGAATACTATTTTTCTCTGCCTGTGGAACCCACACACCTGCATTAAACGTCTTTCCTGGAGAGAATTTGTGCTCAGTGCCAGCATCCTCCGGCCACTGCCCCTTTCGGATGCAGCACAACTTTCATACCAAGGTTGTGCTCTTCCTGGGCAGCTGCAGGCCAATACCTGTGCTGTCTTGTTCTGAGCAGTTTTATCTCTAAGGCTTTTTTTCCTGCTTGATATATGTTTTCCAGATTCTACTGCAATTTATGGCTCTATTCGAGTCTTGTTCTATATTTTGTCCTTTTATAGGTATCTGATCCACATCATATTTTTTCCTGCATTCATTGCTGAAGATGCTCTACTAATTCTTACCACTTCTCTTTGTACTCTCCTTAGCTGTTTGGGCAAATTTCCCACACTGAATTGCTTTTGGGGCTCCTTCTCAGAGCACACCACCATCCCCCAACTTACCACATTCACTTATGAAATCAATCAAGGCCAAATTCAAATGTCACTGCCTTTATGCAGTCTCTTTTAATCTTTCTAACTGTTTATATTGTTTCACGGCCACCTTCCTCTAAGGAAATATAGTGTTTGTTTTTCAACTCTACTTACATTTCTTCCTGCCTTCCAACAGTTGTTGAATCAAGAGCACTCCTCAGCAAACATCCTACATGGAATTTTAAAAAGCCAAACTCATAGAAACTGAGTGTAGATATGTCCTTACCTGAAGTCAAAGGACAAGAAAAAAAGATGTTGGCCAAAGGATACAAACTTATAGTCAAACAATGAATGAACCACAATAAAGATATTTTTATATATCATAAATAGATTAACACATTATTTAAAAAGATGACTGATTTCTGGAAACTTAAAATTTAAGATGGTGATTATTGTTAATTACAGTACGTACCTGAAGTTTACTAAAAAGTACATTTTATGTATTCTTACTATGAAAAAAGAAAAACAAGTATTTAAAGTGATACATTTGTCAATAAGTTTGACTGTGACATATTGCTTATAATTTTCCTATGTTGTAGTGCTTAACTATTTTATTCATCTATCATGTCTCAATAAAGCTAATTAAAAAGGAAGAGAAACTCCATATTATTGCTTATCTGAGTGTGCTTCTCAGAAAAAAAACAACCCACGCCTAGTACATTAAGTCCAGGTCATCTACTATACTTGAACTCTTGCAAAAAGTCACTAAGATATATTTACCATATGTTAACTGAATATTACCTTCTTATTCTGTGAGGGGTCTTTTTTGCCTCCTTCCTTCAAATGCAAATTTTTAGATCATTATATCAAAATTTGAAATTTGTTCATTTCCTATGGTTGAGATCTGATTCTTGAAAATGAGTCTAATTGCAAGCTGAGCCCTGGAGACGAATTCTGGCAAGTCATTCAGTATGATGTTTGGGAGTTATGACAAAGAAAGCTATGCATTTTGGGGGTGGTGTGTACACAAAAGGCAAATGAAAGAGACCCAGGCAAAGCATAACAGGGTGATTCTAATTTAGTGCTCAAATTAGCTTTGCAGATAGCTAGACACTTGTCTCTCATTTTCAATCACTCCTCTGCTTGTAGAACACTTTGATGGCTGTCTTGATAGCAAAATTATAGGCAATTAAATTTAGAGGGCTAATCTTTCCTATAATTTCAACTTCAGAAAAATAAAATGGAAGATAGTTTAAATATGTCTTATAAGATAAAACAGTATTGTTTCAAAGGATCAAAAACTTTGTCTCAGAGGATCAAGGAGTCTAACTTTTAAAATGAATCGTATTTTTCATGACAATCACAAATTTTACACTTAGCAACTCATGATAGAGAAAATCATCCAACTAACTTGCTACATGTTTGCTCTACGGTGTAAAGATCAAGAGCTTATTTAGCAACAGCTGTTAACTCACCTGTAGAGAAAACTGTTTCATCTTATCTGTTGAACTTTTCACAGGTTCTTGACTAATGTTTACTTGTTTGCAATTAAAAGTACCACGAAGTGTGCAGAAATTGTTGCAAAAAAACTGTCAGGAAGTCTGCAGTCTAAATGTTAAATTGCTCTTCCTATTTAAACACTCTTCATCATAAATATGCTGCTTTTCACAAATCATAAGTTGAGTATGGGGAGCATCTCTTTACACCAGATTGGAATTTGGAAACTTCTCCTCTTTCCTGGTCACATCACTTTCTGCACTTTGTCATCTTGACAACCAAATATATTGCCTTAAACCATACTTAAACACCAAATAAACCCAAAAATTGGGATACAGTTCTACCTAACATGATGTAACTTTCCTATGTGCAGCAAAAAGTGCACTAACACCTTCTTCAGAGTTTCAACATGCCAGTCTTACTCAACAGCCCAAACCTAAAATGTCCTCTGAGACTCAAGGCAAACTCTTATCTGGTAATCTTCATAAAATTCACAAAACAAGTTACATACTTCTCAAATACCATGGCAGAACATAAACATTTACATTCTAAAAGACAGTAATGAGAGGACAGAAAAGAATTTGATCAAAGCAAAAACAAAAGTCTTCAAGACAAACAGTAGGTATTATAGTTCAATGTCTGGCTTCTTGGTCACAGGTTATAAATATACAAGATTCAGAGCTTTGCTGGTTGCAGTCCCCTTGGTCTCTCATTTCTGCTGTCTTTGCTTATTGTTAGTGGCCTTCCTGGCAGATACTCAACCCCTTTGGGGTCTGCAACTCAGTTTTTGATTCATTCTCACAGTTTCTCATATCACCTTTGCAGAGGCTGCTATCATGGACTCTGATTCTGTCTTGTATTGTTACCTATCTCCATGAAGCTTCTTTTAAAATCTTAGTATATGCCTGATTCCATAAGTCTTGGATTCTGTGTTTCTATAAAACTAGTTCTACATGGATGAGATCAAGGTGTGCTGTCAGTGTGAGCAAAAACCAGGGCTCCTTGGACCACGCCCAAAGTGGCTTATATGTGCCTGCATGGTTAATTATGGTAAAATGAATTCTAGGAAACTAATACCTTAGCAACCAGTTGAGAGACTGTCTCCTCAAATGAAGGGTTCATATTTTTGTGACTTGACCCTAAGACATGTAGGATTTTTTTTATGATTTCTGATATTCTGTTAAGGTATTATTCTTGGCTTGGTTTGAAGTACTTCTTTGCTTATGTTTTTGCTTTTTTAATGGCACAAATCTGTTAAACAACCACAATGTCTTTTGTGTCAGCTTTACTGAGATCAAAATTTAAGTTTTCAAAATTTTTCTGTTCTCTTGTTTGCCCCAGATTCTCGCTATATATCCAGATTAAAGCAGCTAGCAGTATTCATGACACAGCCTGAATTTTGAAATGTATTGAAATTTCCTTCACCAGAAGATCAATTATTCTACAATCTTTAAATTCAACCTTACATGAAAGTATTAGGGAACTAATAAAGTGCAGACATTTTTTCGCCGGAGAATTATACACGTGGCCTTTAGTTCCAACAGAGCTGCACTTTTCGCTTGGATACCTCATAGTCAGCCTCCTTTCCATATTCATGTCTGCATTCTGGTCTTCTGAGTTCCAGCCAGGATTCTCCATGAAGTTTGGCATATAGCACTAAAGACTATGTTACAACAGCAAACTTTACCAAATTCCTTCTCCAAGTAGTTCCCAAAGCTTCTAAACTACCTGATCAAGTATAGACACAGCAACGAACCCTATTGACTGCTATAAGTTTTCTATATTGGTCAGTATTTCATTGCTAGGGCAACACTATCTCATCCTCACAGGTGGAATTTGTGGGAGGTGATCAGATCATGAGGTTGCTGTATTCAACAGTAGATTAGTCCATCAGTGCATTCTGAAGCTGAATTTGCTCTTTAGAGGCAGAACTGACCAGAAGAGGCAAGTCATGAGGGCATGACATAGAAGGGTATATATATTCTTGTTCCTGCCTCTTCTTCCTCCTCTCTACATCTTGGCCACCAATACATGAGTTAGAATACATGAATATGGATTTCTTTGTCTAACCTTTTCAATCATGCCATTTCTTTTGAAACCAGCGGACTGTAGACTGAACCCGCTGAAACACTGAACCAAAATAAACTTCTCTTCCTTTAAGATGTAACTGTCAGGATTTTGTCTTAGCACTGGGAAAGCATTTAAAGCAAGAATAGCCGGGCGTGGTGGCTCACACATTTAATCCCAGCACTTGGGAGGCTGAGGTGGGAGGATCGTTGCGAGTTCGAGACCAGCATAGCAAGGCCCTGTCTCCAAAAATAAATAAATAAATAAATAAATAAATAAATAAATAAAGCAAGAATAATCACCCAGTATCAGTAGTGGAAAATGATACTGTACATGTGAGCAAAAATAATCATGTCAGAGTAGTAACCTGATTACTCCTTCAAGTGACAATATCTTTTGTGAAACCACTTTTCAGAACCAGACTTGAAATAGTGATTAGCTATATCATCAGTTTGATCAAGACAGCTTAATAATGCATGCTTCTTGCTTCCTACCCCAATTCTCCCTCTGTTTAACCCTGAAGCTCATGTTAGTATCCCCAAGGACAGCCCTAAAGATAGTTCATCCCCCTAATTTACCTGATACATTTTTATTGAACAGATTTTTTTTCTGATTTCTCTATTACTGTTTCCATTATGAAAGTGAATGGCTGGACCTGACCTATTTATACTCCCCAAAATCAGACCCTCTTTTACTGATTGTTCCAGTAACAAATCTTCCTTCTCCATGAATTTCATATCCATGGAAAATTAATTTAGTGGAAGAAATATTATTATTCATACCAAAACCAAATTGTAGGCAAACTTTGTTCCTAAATCTTGTCAGTTCTCAAAAAATAATTTATTTTTCTCTAAAATTTCCTGGAGCTTTGATTTCCATGTCTCCTATAAAATAATATGCTTAAGCTTCAGTCATAGGGCACTTCTTTGAAGTTCACACTTTGTGTGACTCTTGCACTAACAAATTAAGAAAAATAAATAGTAATTTTGTATATTTGTTCTCCGTCTTGTTTTAGTTTCTTTCAGTACTCTTAATGATCACATCTTTGGTGATTGGGAAGAAAGTTCCTTTCACTCACACATAGATAATAATATTTTAAATATCCACTTTAATTTTGTAGCACACTATGATGCTGAAGAGGACATCTCTCTGGTCATTATTGTGCATTATTTGTAATAAAGAGTTTCCTAGGTTTGAAGATAAATAATGGTCAGCCTTCCAAATTGATGTAATATCTGCTATTCTGGCTCTTTCACATGACATTGATGATTTGCGTCTTCCACTGGAGAAATGCAGCCCAGATGAAAAACCGAGTCTTTTTCTATAAAGACCCTGTTTTAGCCCGCTGTGGCTGAAAATTCATAACAGAATTTTTAACTATGTTCTAAGATTTTTCCTCAGAGAAGTTGCCATATGGCAATCTACAATCTGTCCCTTTGATAAAGAGACAAAAGAGTTCTTATTGCTTTTTATATCTTGTGGTTTAAGAGAAATATGTCTAGATTTAATCCAAGATCTACCGAGCCAGGTGATCATTTCAAGATAATGCACCAAACGATGTATGTGGTGGTTTCAATAATCTATACTTTAAAGATACCCTGGTACTCATCACCATGAGCTGCTTTAGTGCACTCCTCAGAACTTCATAGTAACCAAAAGGGCTGTGTCTCATATAAGCATCCTTTAATAGGTCTGGTTTCCATTTCCTTTTTCTAGACCATTGAGTTTAGTCCATGAGTCAGTAAAAGCTCAAAACATGGAGCTTAACTGCTATTCAGTTTTTCCATTAATTACAGAACTCAGCCTGTCAGCCTGGTTTATTTTTACCACCTTTGATAAGAGTGGTTATCTTCCAAGTAAGATATTGTCCTCTCACTTTGAAACTTCAGTTCCCAAACCAAACTGCTGTATGTTATCAGTAAAGATACATATATAATGCACCGTTCAAGCAATGAAAGAAGCTGGCAGCTCATTATATAGTTCTAGCTTTCCTCCTGGGGTGGGAGGTCACCTTGTTTGTGAGCATCTGTTGATTACATAAACCATTTCTCTTTCATTATGGAAATCTTTTGAGCATTGCCAAATGCCACCCCATTAAAATGTTTCTCTGACATCATCTGACATCATGGCTTTATGAGGATTCAAGATCATCTTATGTCCTTCAGTCAGAGGAATAACATTAATTAACATGCACTAGCATGCTGGTAAATATTCCCCAAATAGCAGTTCTCTAAGTCCAAAGTGCCTTTGGGCAAGGCTGAGAGGTACTCATAGGCACACAGTACCCCTGTGGGGCTATGATAATCAGCCAGTCAGCGCTCTGACCTGTATTACACAATACGTATTCACATTCATTCATATTGATTCACATTCACAAACATTCATATTGATTACCATTTAACATGTCTAATTAATATTATTGGAAGGGCATAGATACATATATTTTCTTTACAATATTTTGCAGAGGAAACATTCTTTAATGACACATTTTCCCATTCATAATATAGTCAGGTAAAAGAAATATAATCACTTCATGAGAAAACAATCAAGCCATTCCTTACATTTTTAACTGTAGCCTTCATTAAAGAAATATATATATATATATATATATATATATATATATATATGCAAGAAGAAGAAGTATTTGCCAAATGGACATCATATCCATTCCCATCACGCAAATACAATAGGGTTGCTTATTGTTTGTTTGTTTATATAAAGCCTCATTGAATATTCCAATTTCTATCCAAACTTTCACTTTAACCCTGTCAACCCTTACATTTATATACTTTCTCTATCTAGTTGTATCTCCTGGTAATGCTTCTTTGATAAGCTTTGTTTTCACAGTCATGAGTCTGAAAAGGAGCCCACAACTTATATTCTTTATTCTCCTCAGCTATTTACCTGACTCATTTTCAAAGGCTTTGCTCCCTAGTTAGAGACAAAAACAGGACACTCTGGAATTTTTGTCAGTGTTAGTATAGTTACTCTATTCCTCAGACAATTTTGATTCCAGTTGCTTATTTTAATGTTTATTGACTAGTTTATTAGTTTTGGGTAAACTGAGGTAGAGTCGATTCATGTGTTCTTAATGGAGGATCAAATCAAGCCTCTTTATCCCACTTTGATGATGGTATGTTTAGATCTTTTCAAACTTTTTCAATGTCCGTTTTTCTTTTTTCTTTAGTTTTATGAGGAGATATTTGTCATACCTAATGATCACATTCATCATATAGAATTTGTTTCTGTACAGAATATGTCTGGGTTTTCTACTCCCTCCCCTTTCTTCAACCTTTATTCTCTCCCTCATTAAATAAAAATTCATTTTTTCCTTCACTTCTCCATCTTCCCCCTTAACTTGCTTCTCTTTCTTTTGAAAATTTTCTTCCCACTTTCCAAAATCTGTTCTCCATTTCACTCCTTATTTATCTTTTGGATTTTTACACAAGAGAATCAAAGCAATATTTCAAGTTGTGTCTCATTTATTTCACTTACTATTATGATCTTGAGGTGTATTCATCTAACTAAAATGATTGAATTTACCCTCTTTTATTGCAGAGTAGTACTTTATCACATTTCCTTTATTCATTCATCTGTTGATGGGCATATGGTCTGCTTTCTAGGTTTAGCTATTATAAATTGTGCTGCTGCAAACATGGGTATTCATATATCACTGTGATGTGATGCTTTTAACTCTTTCAAGAAGATTCCTATAAGAGGCACTCATGAATCAAATGGAAAGTCTTGCTTTGTTTTGTTTTGTTCTGTTGAGAAATCTTCATACTGATTTCCATATTGGTTTGATCTATTCACCTTCCCACCCATAGTGGAGAAGGATTCCTTTTTGCCCAGCAGTCTTGCCATAAAAACAAAAACAATCAAAATAAATAAATAAAAAACTTCAAAATATCCAAATGTAAAGATCTAACCCAAAAATGAGCATCTGAAATAGACATTTATCTGATGAAGAAATACAAATGACAACTAAATATAGAAAATTGTTCATCATCACTGATAACTTAAGAGATGCAAATTAAAATGATGCAGATTCCATTAAGACATCAACTAAGAATAAATACTGTTTTTTCTTCATCCTGTTTATTAGCAACCATCTAAAGATGCCCACAGTCTTGATGAAATGAACTCCATAACTACACTTACCTTTTCTTCTAAACCTTATTTCTACAAAGTTGCTTTCACGTGCTGCTTTCATGACCTCTCTAGGCTATCATCTTCCCAGCACCTAGCTTTGCTCACTGATCTGGATACTTTTCTAAGTTCATGGGCCCATACACGGTATTTATCTATTTGTCTCTGTTTTTCTAGAATTTGGTGTTTGGGTCTGAAAACATTAGAATTACTTGGTCTTTGTTGTTCAGTCCCATTCTAAAAGTAGCTAGGTATTTTCCCACACACCACTTCATTAGCACTGACCTATATGTGCTTCAAAGGGACTCCATGTGAGTAGCACAGTTATTTCTCAAGAAATGCCAAAGTGTCTGGAATCTCTATGTTATGAACAGATAAAGACCAAATATATTTCTCATTATATATATATATATATATATATATATATACTTTTTTAGAAGATGGCAGACATTTCATATTTATGCAGTAATAGTCTACAAAGTAGCTTATTATATGCCAAAATATGCTATTTCCCATAACATGATGTGATTCGAATGACCAAGTTAATCAAAACAATAAAAACATTATGTTCTTCAAAATGTACAAATTCTATTTTTTTAAAAAGTTGATATACAATTTCATTTGTGCAGTTATGGCAAAATATCTTATGCTACATAATTTATAAAGCATAGAAGCCTATTTCGTATAGTTCTAAAGCCTTGAAAATTCAAGATCAAGGCATCAGCAGATCTGATGTACCCCTGAATAGCAAAAAAGAGAAAGAAAGAAAGAAAGAAAGAAAGAAAGAAAGAAAGAAAGAAAGAAAGAAAAGAAGTAAGGAACAAAGGTTTCTTCAAGGTTCTGTTTGTAAAGGCAATAGCCCCACTAATGAGAATTGAAACTTTATGACCTAACCACCTCCTGAAAATCTCAACTTCTAACATCATCACATTGGGTAGGTAATAAGTTTCAAAGTACATCATTTATGGGGACACTAACATTCAGGTCATAGAAGATGAGATACAAGAAACAGGAAATTGAAAGAGATTATATGTTCTCTCATTAAAAATAGAAGCTGAAATCATATGGCCTAGGGTGAAATTTATAACATGCTTGTACTTACATTTTCATTGGTTTAATGGATAACAGATTTTATTTTACTGGGTTTGTGTGTATAATAAGTTCTCAAATGAAAATCATTTAAAATAGTATCAATCACAATAGGCATTTAATTAATATTAGTTACATTATTGTTTAAAATCAAATTTAGAATTATTCACTTATATGTCTTCAACAGCAACTCATTGAGACACATTTTATTATGTATGCTATACAGATGAAGAAACTGAGAGTCAGAAATCTTAAATTACTTCAGGTTTCATGCAAGTTAGAGGCTGCAGACTGAGGTGCAAACTCGGACTCCTTTCTTCTTTCCCTATAGCTTGAGGCACAAACCATCTCCTATTTCCTGTCTGCTCCTCTTCCTCACTCACCTCCCCTCTAGTCTGTCCAGAATCTTCCACTGTAATTATTTAAGTCTATGCTCTAATCTCCTGCATTTTATGTCTGACTCTTCACATTTTGAAATGTTATTCTCTGCTCTTTATCTGTAGACCAGGAAATCTTGAAACACAAGTATTGTTGCCATGATGGCAGCTAGTGACTAGGTCATAAGTAGGAAACAGGTCTCTTCACTCTGTATTTTTTGTTTCTCCTGGTTATCTTACAGTCATCTCCAAACATATAAATACCATTCTGGAAATGTCTTGTTTTCTTTTAAAGTCAAAGACAATCTTAGAAGAAATAACACAATGATACATTGGTTTGATAATTCTTTTCTCCAAATCAGCTTAAATGATTATGTATTACAAGCTTAAATGTTTGTATTTAATTTTGAACTTTGTGTTTATTTAAATGTTTGTATTTAATTTTGAACTTTGTGTTTATTTTTCATTTAATGGGTTTAATTATTTTAGAGTAGTTTAAGATTCACAGAGTAAACAGAGTAAAAAGTACAGAGGATTTCTGTATGTCCTTTCTCCCCAAACATACATAAATTCTTCCTTTGTAACATTATTATGTTTATTACAATCAATGAGCCTACAAATGACATTCCAATGTCACCCAAAATCAATTGTTGATATTAGGGTTTCATATTAATTTTGTACATTCTATGATTTGACAAATGTAAGACTTTTGCCCATCATGATAGCATAATATAGCTAACTTCCCTATCAAAAATGCTTTGCATTTTGCATATTTATCGCTATTTTTCATGCCAACTACCAATTTGTATATATATTTAACCATCCATTTGCCTTTTGCTTCGTTCTAAGGGAAAATAATTCTGATTGTGACTTGTAAGATATACTTTCTGCATCTCAGTACAAGCAGGTGTTTCTCATTTACTGAAGAGTAACTGCTCATCTTATTTATAACTTACACACCATACTTGACATTGTATATCACTAATCAGAGTACTTCACAATTATTTTTGTGAAAGGCATGCATTCATATATGTTAATAATTTTTATTAAACAAGTACCCACTATATAATGCTGATAGTTGTAATCTCCAGATCAAATAAAGTTTCAGATTAGAAGAAAATGGTCATGGAATAGGTATAATTATTGCTTTACAATGATGTCTGGTAGCACAAATGTCACGTTATTTGGAAAATGGGGTAATTTTAGAGACATCTAACACAATTCATATAATGTTAATCTTTAATCTTATACAATTGTCATCCTTATGAAAAGGGGAAAAATATACACAGACATTTTCCCAGAATTTCTCCTTGGGATAACAAAATTCAAGAATTTCCAGGGATAATAAGGCAATATAAATGGGTGACTAAGAATGAAGTGGAGATAGTATAGAGAGGTAAATAGTGTGGGGAAACAGAAAGTCAAAAGTGACTTTACTATCTAAGGACATGGTTATCATGGAAAAAATTAAGGTTAGTGTTGTCAAATGACATGATTTTGCAAGAATTTAAAGGCCACAATTTCATATAAAATCACAAAACTTTTGAATAGAGAAAAATATTTCAATTTATTTCCCAAAATACTATTCAGTATGAATGAAGCCCCTCTGTGGGCCAGCTCTAATCCTTAAACCAAGACTTAGCATCTCTGTCTTATATGTGATCAGGGATACACAGGGTCCATGGGGTAATAGTTTGCCAAGTGTGGTGTTTATCCACGTGTAGGTTAGGAAAACTCCACTGCCTCCTAGATGAGGCAACAAAGGACTGTTTTGTCTGCAGGTAAGTGGTTCACTGGGTGACAAGTTAGAAACCATCCTGTTACCTCCCATTCTACCACCCAAATCCCACTTGTCATGCTTCAGCCCCATTGCCTTTATTCTATTTCTCAGACTAAATCTTTTCATTCACAAGAACATTTTAGTTGCAATATTCTTCTGATTTTTCAGATTTTTAATGTATTTTCATTATACATACTGTATGTAGCCTACATTTTTTTTTTACTTCAATAAGTAGTAACTTTGTGAATCCTGTAGTAACCCCACTGGACCATTCTCATTCACAGCACTTCATTTTACTTGGTCAAATTTATCATTATTTGCAGTTTATTTTATTGGTATGTTTTATCTTGCATTGTCTCCCTCTCATTACTCATACTGCTAACATGCATTAAATATAAATTCAATGACAGAATCAAGAACAGGAATCTTGTATTTATAAATATTTATTAATTCATTCTCAGTATCTAATGCATTGCTTGATACACAGTTGACCAATAAATATTTCTTGAATTAATGCAAATGTTACCATTCCCAAGCATCAACCTAAGTTATATGTGAAAATGCATATCTTATAGGAAAACACTTTGGTACAATTTACTATAAATTCTGAATAAATCTTTCAAAGTAGGTGCATTTTATAATAATGAATGTTTCCTTATTGGCTTCGTATAAAATATGAAAGAAAATTAAATAACAGCAAATTTTACTATCAAATGGAAAAATAAATGCACACATTTTATTCTCAGAATATTAAATATATAGAACTTGACCAATGATCACATAATTATCCATGAATTGATAAAACAAAATAAAGCTATTATTTGTCAAAAAGTTGATAATGAAATTCTGAGTTTTCAAAGAACTTAGGTGAATACCTTCACTTTGAGTCTTCCTTTTAGATTTCTATGAAATTTACATGTGATCAGTATACCAGTTTAATAATCACCATTAGATTAACAGAGGTGTTTACTTGCTTTTCCTTTTGCTGCATATCTGTTTTTCAACAGTAAATGTTACAAAAATTAAAACAAGATATATTAGCTAAGTGCCCAAAACTATTTTGATCTTACACATTAAAAATGTCATAGTTCTCAAAAATAGGTTCTAGAAAATAATGATAATAAATGTACTTTTAGCCAAACAACCATACTAGTTATAACTGAGGATTATTTTAATAATCTTCAGTACACTTTAATGATGAGCCTTTAATGCAAGAGTTTCATACTATGATGGAAACCTTCTAAAATGATGAAAAATGCCACAAATTGAGAGATTTACTTCCTTTGCAAGGTAGCCCAACTTCTCAGAAGCCATGTAGGGTAGAAGGTGTACAACAATGGTGCCAGAGCATGACAGTGTTAGGAAGGTAAGAGCTCATGTGTCGAGTCTCTTATTGCCAGCAAGATTCCTTTTCCTTTCCTTTTTGGAACTTGACCAGTTTATACTAGTTCATTCAAGCCTCAGCCGTGCCTACACAGTCCACGTTGCAGTCTGATTCTAGGTCTTTCTTGCCCCTCCTATAATTATTATTTGTTTTTTTATCTAAAAAATATCTATCTTGGCTGTCTTATAATTATTCTTTGTTTGATTTTGTTCTAAACATGTGTTTCAGATATAATATATGAACTCTTCCAAAATATTTAATGCATCCAAGTATTATATTCCATTCTTTTGTTTGTATTATTTCTAAATCACACAAGTTCCAGATGTGAGGCCTTATCTGGTATCATAAAAAAGTACAGGTAGACTTTCACTTTCTTTAAATGTAGGAAAAGGCAGAAATACTTCTGATCAGCCATAGTCTGCCATATTCTTGGCTATAACATTTATTTCCTAATTCCAGGTTCAACTAATATCTATGTGCATGATGCGTTCTGTTGACTTCTCCACATTGTTCATGCCACGCTTAGCAACAGGGACAACTGCCTTCCTTCCCAAGGTTTGATTCAAATTTCTATCAGCCTCTTTAAATCCCTATGCTTTTCCTGCAGTATTCTCTACACCATCTCCTGACTGTTTAGCAGTCAGTAACTTTGCCAACAAGACTCTTTAAAAGTGAATAGTGGTGTCAAAACAGCACTGCTAAAAGATGCTGCATGGGAAAAAAAAAAAAAAACTTCACCTTTTAAAATGTTATGCTTTAAAATATTGTTTATAAAATAGTACAGGAAATACTAGATTAACAAATGTAAAGACTGTTCTTTGTGGTAGGATTTATATCTTTCAACATGCTAACATTGCTTTTAAATTTTCTAAGTTTGGAAAATAGTGAACATTCCTGAAATTTGATAACAATCAATTTTTAATCAAATCTATAGTATTTCATAGAATATATGAGACTCTAAAGTAGAGTGATTTCGTAATTGAAATATACAGATAAATTACATTTTTAGGAAATACACACAGTTCATGAATTTGCTAACTCAAAGTTTTGTCTAGGAATTAAAGCCTAAATCCCAAAGTAATTCCTATATCTGTTAAGCTTGAGAAACTATTCTATAATACCCAGCTATTATTTGCCAGAAAGATTTCTATCTATGGTAAAATTAAATTATTTAAGATATATCAGTCATATAAGATACCTTTGATAAAAGAGAGATATCTCTAGGCATTACCTCTTGTATTAGTTAGGGTTCACTAAAAGAACTGATTTGATATAACAGGCATAGGTGCTTAGCCAAAGGTTTTACTGGGTAGATTTACTGGACTGGAAGCAGAAAAGAAACAATGATTATTTCTCGATGAGATGTAACGATGTCACATGGCAATCTGTGAAAGCCACTCGAGGAGCTGGTCAAAGGCTGAAAGTCTAAGGTTCACTGCAGGGGCCAGTATAAACCTATATGGGAAAGCTCAAAAAGTCTCTGTTGGAAGCCTGACAAACAGGAGATAAATGTCCAAAGGCAGTGTAAAAGTCTGGGGTGCCTCCGAAGAGAAAAGTAGTGGAGTATCTTAAATGACCAAATGTTATAATGTATGGTAAAAGGCATCATTTCTGCTTATGTCATTTGCTGTTGATATTAAAATAAAACTAAGTGGAGAAGAGCAGGAACATATTCAGTAATATTTGACTCACCCCAAAACAAGACAATGTTAGACTGACTTTAGCCAGGTTTTTTGAAATGTGTTTAATCATTTGATTTTATAACTGAATTCTTATAGCAACATCTTTTCTCAGAATGGAAATTATGGGAACCCTAAGGTTCTACATATTTGTTTGGCAAAAAGTCTGGCTAGAATTCATTATTGAATGTGAGATGTCTCTGTCACTCCTCAATATACTTTCTGCTTCTGCACATAGTACTAAATAGTGTGAAAGATCTGATTCTGCTGTCTTCTGAAGAGGGAACCGACAGTGTCATTCTGGGAAGTGAGGAAAAATTAGGAAGGTTTACCTTTGGAGTTACAAATGGCATTTGATGCTTTATTTATCTGGAGTTTTGTCTTCAGAGAAGATAGTAAATAATTCTGTCCTTCCTGAGTTGAATTTTGACTGAGCCACTGATTTCTCTCCTTATCTAAGGGTATTTACAGAATTGAGGAGGAGGAGTTTTTCAAATGGGAAATCTAGATCACATGATTCTTGAGAAGATTGCCATATATAATCGCCTATATTTGTATTTAAGAGATACGCTGGGTCAGGAACAAGGACTGCCATGGAATTATAATATGATAACTCATTTTAGCCATTATTTCTTACCCTCTTTATATTTCCTAAAAGGAAAAAAAACGAAAATTATGACATTCATACCATTTGGATGAGGGCTAAGGTTAAGACAAACCTGTATTTTCTGAGACCTTTGAAATACATGAGCTGACAGCTCTCTCTTGAGAAAAATCCTTCTTAGAATTTGAAATCTAATAAGGGATGCTTTTTGACTTTTTAAAATACTGCACTATAAAAAATTCAAGTTTTCCACCAACCTTTCAAATTGGTCGGACTGCTTCCCAGTGTTTTTCCCCATGATGGAAGAGCAGGGCAGACCAATTGTACTTGTGTGCTCTCCAGATGCCAGAATACTCTCTCTGACCTGGAGATATCCAGTCACATAGTGTGGAATTTTCTGGGTCATCACACAGTGCCCCTTCGCACTTGCTGAAATGCCAGCTCTTTGCTGGGGCTTCTCCAGGCCTGGTCTGCTTCCCTTGCCAACTTGTTAGGAACCAGCTGGAAAACCCCAGCTTTGTTTGAATGTGTCACACTGAGTATTGAATCAGCAGCGTCTGTAAATGCTTTTTATTCAAGTCCAGTAGATCTCGCAGAATTTGATTCTATACCCTAGGAACAGATAGCTCACAACTGCTTTCCTTGCAGAATGAGCACACAGGACTTAGGATATGGCATACCGTGAACCAGAAGACTACTGAACACCCTTGATCAAGTAGTGGCGCCATGGTATAGAAAGAGTTTTTCCCACTGATGTTTACCACGCGTTATGGAAACTTCATCCTCCTTTCTTTCATGGGGTAAGAGAATGTCCAGCATCACAGAAATCCTGTAGAGCAAAAACAAAATTTTATTTCATTATTCGATTAGGGTGGCGTTGTCTGTGCTTGCTTCCCCTACCCTGAGGATATGTGCAGTGTGGGAGAACTTTCCTTTTCTTTTAATCAAAACCATGAGGGGAATCAGTGAATTGTTCTCCAATGAAACAAATTAGAGTAAATATACATAAAAACAGGAACATAATTGTACCACTGTCATCAATGAACATTTTTTTTTTCAGAAGCAAATACAGGTTTTGTTTAAGTCTCCTAGGACACTACAGTGATCCCTGTCTTCCCTAGGTAATATGTTTTATCAGTTTCCACAAGCAGTGATGGCAAAGGTGGAGAAAATGGATCAGTGGATAAAGCTGCACCCTGTCTTAAGTGGGGCTTCAATGAGATCTTTTTTAACATCATAAGGACAGAAGGTCATCTTCTGTACACAAAAGCAGATTTTTTTGTTTTTCATCTGCTTTATCCAAGAATCAGAGGGCTTTGTTAGTGATTTTCAGTGTGTTTTTGCTAGACCAAAAAAAAAACAAAACAAAACAAAAAAACTTATTCTTTCTTTTTCTTTATCACAGTAGCAAACATTTTGACAGCATTCTTCAAATTATGGCAAAGGAGCAAAAGAGAAAACCAGAGACACTGTGTGACACTGTCAAAAATCCCAGGGCACTTCAAAATTTTAGCTCTGCATGAAGGAATGTGTGTTTATCTAATTTCACACTTGAATAGTGAATCATTAAACCAGAATGAAAATGGACTTTATGTTCTCAGGATTTTGCCTCCCTCTTAAAGTAGCCAATCAGACACCTTAATTTTTATCACTTAAACAAAGGAGTAGTATTTGAAAATTATTTCTTGTACATCTCATTTATCTCATAAACATGTTCTAATTAGGCCATATGAAATGAGAAGCTATTTACATATCTGCTTAATAGAACTCTTTTTTTCATTCCCCTATTTGACCTTGCTTCTGATTTAACTTCCTCTTTCTGTTTTTAATTCTACAATCAGAAAGAGAAACCTAATGGTTTTATAAAACATTATATGTGTTTTGGTCTTTTATATTTCTCAGTATTTAAAATACTAAGGGAAGCAGTTTTGCTTCATTTTGTTTGCATTTGAGGACCTGCATGCCCACACAATGACATGATTTATGCTGATGATGCCTTTATTCGAAGGCTTATTTTATTACCTTATTATTATATTTAGCCTCATAAAATTCTTGTTTGTTATTATTTTAATTGAATGTCTTAAATGAAATGAAAAATTATCAAAAAATATCAAACTCCAGTGTAGCAACATATACTGTCTTTAAAGTCAGAGAGAATGGAAGTAACTCTAAAATTCTGAAACTCAAACATTGTCCAAAGTCTTAAAGGGGTTCATTCACTTAAGCTTTCAAGAGTAGTTATCCAGAAATATTCTGGAGAAAGATGTAACTGTAACAATGGCATGAACAACATAATAGAACATAAGCCCAAATAAAAGCAAATCAAAATAACTTATTTCATAATCTAAAAGCATTGAAAACCGCACCATACCCAGTGGTCACTTCACGCCTGTAGCAGGTAGATGTCAAGATCATGGTTATTTATAATTCAAGGTCAATGGATTTTGGCAGCTATAAATAAAGCTGAATTAATTTAAAAGTATTATTAAATAAATTCTTATTTATCCTAACTATGACTTTAGTGTATATATGTGCAAGAAAATGTATATTTGTAAAGCCTCCAAAAAGGTGTGATTCATAGTGGAATTGCATGCTTTTTACTACACCATTGATAGGATTTTTTAGTTCAGTTTTTTTGTTTCCAAAGGAAAAATATATACATGGCATTTATACATGGATTTTTCCTGACACACGCTTTGTTGTTAAAAAAAAAAAAAAAAAAGATAAGAAATACTACTACTGATCCACATCCCTGGTCCACATCCTTAAACCTATTCATGTTACATCTTCTCAGTAACAAAGTATCACCACCTTTGTATAACTCTGCCCATTGGAGTATACTTTTTTTTCCCCTGCACTTTCACTAAAAGCTTGCTAATAAGACCTAGAAGCACACACTCATTCACACACAAATATTGAATATTTTTGGTCATTAGCTTACTTTATTTTTTATTTATTTTTTACTTTTCTTGCCAGTACTGGGAGTTAAAAACATCAGGAACTTCATAGCAAGGAATCTCTCCAACTCTTATACTTTTTTAGACAAAAACTCTCTCGCTAAACTGTTCATTTGCTTGGGTGCAAATTGATCTTGCGATTTTTCTGCCTCGGCTTCCTAGAGTGCTAGGATTACTAGCACTCTAGTGCTAGCACTGGAGTGTCATATGCCACTCTGCCTGCTTTTACTTGATTTTTTTTTATTTAACCATTTCACAAAACTTTCCTGGCCAAAAAGTAAATGTTTGTTTTTCATGGTTTTTCCTAGCTTGGCTATAGTGACTTAATTCTGAAAATGTTATAGCTTTTGAAGTCCTTAAGTTCCTTTTTCTTCACCTACAGTTGTCTTTGGTAAATATCTTCCCCACCATGTTTAAAAGCCCCAGTAGGATAGTAACCTCCCAGAGGGTCAGGGACACTGTGCCCAGAACTCCGGCCCTTATCTAAATTAGTGTGATACATGAATGACTCCCAGGAAAGTGTCACTGAGCCAGCTCTGTCTCCTGAGTGTCTCTGATGGACATCTAGATGCTTACTCTATATCCATGGCAGGTTTGCAAACTGCCACACCGTCTGCAGAATCCTCCTCTTTTTAGCCTGCCCAAAATGACCTGTCACATCTCTCAGGAAAGAAATCAATTGTCCTAACTGGCTAAGCCAAAGGTGAGGCTTATACTTCTATTTTGTGTCTCTGATGTACAACTATTATCTAACTTTGTGAATTTTCTTGGGGAATTTAGAGGCTAGTACACTTGGGTATGTTTTCACCTCTTCAAAATAAAATACGAAAGGAAACAAAACTTTCCACTGTAAAAGTTAGTCTTTCTGCTGTGATCTTGTACTTTCAGACCTTTTGATTAAATCTTTAATAACTGTTATTTTTTGATGTGAAACAATACAAGGGCCGGTTTTATTCATTTGTATGTGAGCAGTCACTTTTCTCAACAAACTTTGCTAAAGAGAGTATTTGCTAGGGAGAACATTTTTTATGATTGGCTCCCTTCTCAAGAATCAGTTCACCGTATGTGTGTGGAGTTATTTTTGAGCTCTCTATTTTGTTGTGTTGGCCCATATGTCTATTTTTACTATAAATATTTTTTCAATTACTTTGGCTTTGAATTATTATGGTTTTTAAAAACTAAAACAATGTGTATTTTCAATTTTTAGTTTTCATTTGTATCTGTTTGCAATGTATGAAGATAGCATCCTTTGTGGGGAGTTGGCTCATGTACGTATGTTGATTCGTTTTTCACTCCTTTTGTCTCCCTCCCTCTGCACTTCCTCCTCTCTCGATTTCCTTCCCATATGAGAAAGATCTACCACTCTCCCCCTCTTATCCTACCTCTTACATTGCTCTGTATTCATATTTTGGCTTTCCATCTAAAATAAACCATGCAACATTGAAAATTATTTCACTTTACACAATGGTCTCATGTATGTAGCTTTCAACAAATGCTTCAAGTTTTTCTTTATGGTGGAATAGTACCTCACTGTGTAAAATTACACATTTTTAATTCGATCATTTGTTGATGGACATAGAAACCATTTTGAAAATTTATCTCTTGTGATTATATAAATATGCACATAACACTGTAATATGTTGTCTTTAATGCGTAAGGGAAGATACCTATAAGGTATAACTGGATTGAACAGGGTTTCAAATTTAGTTTTTTGAGGACTCTCAATACTGATTTCTGTTGTGCTACTTTACATTCCCAGTGAAGATGCTACAGTAATAAGTACCACAGTATGTCTCATTATCTTCACAATAGTTGTTCTTTCAATCAAGTATAGCAAAAGTTTCCTTTTCCCTTTTGGAATCACCATCACTTGTCATTACTTGATTTCTTAATGATGGCCATTCTTTTGGGAGTAAAGCCAGTATTGTTTTAATTTGCAATTCTCTAATGTCCAGTCATGTTGAAAGTTTCTTTTTGGATTTAATGACCATTTTTACTTTTTCTGAGAAGTATCCATTTCACTTGCCCACTTTCTGATTGGGTGACTTGTTGTCAGGTTCTAACTATTTTAGTTCTTTATGTATTTTAGATTTTGATCCTTTTTCTCAGAAAGGACCGATAATAATTTCTCCCATTCTACATGATGTTACTTTATTAGATTGTTTTTTTCTTTTGCTGTGTGGAAGCTTTTTTATTTGATATGATTCAAATTGTTGAGTCTTGATGCTATTTCCTACATAACTGGAGTTCTGTTCAGAAAACCCTTGCTTATGCCTATTTTCCTGTCAGCAATTAATTATTTCTGTTTTAACATTTAGATCTTTGCTCCATTTTCATTTCATTGTGGCACATGGTGAGAGATATGGGCCTGGATTCAATCTTCATGTTGCCAGTCAATTTTTTTTTTTTTTTTTTTTTTTTTTTTATTTAAGAGGAAAAAGAGAAAAACACAAAACAAACCAAAGCGGCGTAAGGGTACACGCAATACAGAACTACAAAACAAAACAAAACAAAACAAAAAAAACATAACAGTAAGAAATTACCTGCTAGTAGATTACACACTATTTTCTTGAAAATAATTCCTCAAATCACAGTATCAAAGAACACAAGGTGGACATTCAAACAGGGAGACTGCAAACAGCTGTGTTCAGTGTTCCAAAAACATTGATAAAGTCAGCTATTTAACACCCCCAAACACACTTGCTGTTATATCCGTTAGAGCTCTTTTTCTTTTCTTTTTTTTTTTTTCCTCTCTATTTTACAACAAAATTTACACATCTTGGATTTTATTACTCCTTAGTGCTTATTACTTTCTTTGGGGGGGGGCAGTCAATTTTCTGAGCACCATTTATTAAAGAGGCTATCCTTCCTGCAGTCTATTTTGAACCTACTTGTCAAATATCAAATTGTCGAATGTGCAAATCAAAAAGTATGATGTCTCCAGCTTTGCTTTTCTTTCACAGGATTTGGTTTTCTATTTGGAGTGTTTTATAATTTGGTATGAATTTTAGAAATGTGTTTCCCATTTCTCAAAAAAAAAAAAATGCCACTGGGATTTCCAAAAGCATTGCATTGAATCTGTAAATCACTTTGGGTAGCACGCACATTGTGAAAGCTAATTGTGATGTTAACTTGAAGTGAAAGTGAGTATGCTGATCATAAAAGAACAGTATTCTATAGTTGAGATGGAGATATTTGGGAAGATCCTGGTGAGGTGGCGGACACTGAGACGGTAGATTCTGATGAGATCATTTTGCCAAAGGAAAAGTTTTCCCTACCCTTGGTGGTAAAGGCACCCCCTTAAATCTTGTTGTGGTGGCCTCTCCGCCTACACCTGAGGAAACTGGCTCTGTTTTGCCTGATGCACTTATGGTACAAGACAATGCTGACACTGCTCAGGACCCACCCTCACCATCCATATTTGCCTGTAAGACTATAACCAAGCTTAAATCTCAGTAGACCCCTAAAAGTGAGATATGTAGTGTGGTCCATGAGGAAGTCCACTGTACTCTCAAAGAATTTGAGATCACTAACTCTTATGCAGAGGTCTGAAAAACAAATAGGGAAATTGATTTTAAGGTTATGGGATGATGGTGACAGAAACTTAAACAGGCTGAATTGGTCAATATGGGCTCATCAAGCAGAGATTCCAAATATAATTTTACAGCTCAAAGAGTTAAAGAAGAAAAGATGGTAATAGTTTATTTTGCTGGTTAGCAGAGTTGGTCTACTCAGTTTTGCACCCTGGAAAGTAATGGCTCAAGTAAGTGGCAGGCGACCCAGGGAAAGAATCAGGCAGCCAGCATCTCCCAAGATCCACACCGTGTTGAAACATAAGGTGCTGGGCAATAAAACAACCCACTTGCCTCCCTGGTAGGCAGCCATGAGCCTACTGATACATGGGCTGAGAATCAAACATCCCTCCCCCAGCTCCACCCACACTGGCCTTAGCAAATGGGAGCCAGAAGTCTGAGCACCTCTTGATAGGCTGACCATATGCAATATAGCAAATATGGGGATTTCCTTCTACCATCTCTTTGAAGGCAAATATTATCACTGTTTTGCTTTGTTTTGATTAATTGTACTGCTCTATTCAATATTCTATATGGATAGATTTTATGATGTCCTGTATTTAGTTTGGTTTTGCTATACTTGATTGAAAGAACAACTATTGTGAAGATAATGAGACATACTGTGGTACTTATTACTGTTATCCCTGTTATGAAGTTCTGTACCAATTTCCCTGGCATTGTCTCAATTGGCTTTATTCTGTCCTATTCTGCTATATTTTACTACCTTCAAAAAAAAAAAAAAAGGTGGTCCATTCAAATAAGTCAGACATGCCCAATATTACATGCTTTACTGTCAATGAGGAGATTCAAATGTTAAGGACGATGGAAACTGTGGAATGGATTTGTGAATGTGGCTAGAAATGGTTGCATTTCTTGATTTCTTTTATTTTCAAGGGCAAAATGAAAATCATACTCCTAAAATGAAAGGTGGAATAAAGCAAGACTTCATTCCTTGTACAGAGGTAGTTTAATCTTGCTCAGGGTTTGAAAATCATTTTCATGGCTAATGCAAAAAAAATAGGTTTAGATCTGCCCTTGCCATGCAAGTTTCTCAGCTGAAAAATCTCAGGGTCCCTTTTTTTCTGATACACAATGTACAATTTCGTGAAGGTCACTGTAATTCTTGTCTATCTCCTGGAGAAAATTCTTGACATCAGTCTGAAAGTGCTCTTACCAGAGACTCACTACAGCAGCCTTCATTTCTTTCCAGTATGTTTAATTCCCTCCTATGACACTGGCTAGTTAACTGACCTCGGGCAAATTGCTTTCTCACAGAAAACCTCTGATTCTCTCTGACAAATTCTCTTTTCTTCATCATTCAAACATCTATTGAAATCTCATCTTCCAATGGAAGTAATTCCAATAAATTAGAGAAGAACGGATTAATTCTATATGTCACTTCTATTGTGCATTTATTCTATTCCTACATTTCTATTGAATGCATTGATTCCCACAGATTAGAGATAGCAAAATGAGTAAATGTAGTTCATAGATGCATTTAATAGAGTAAAAGTTTTTATGTTTTGTTTGTTTAAAAATCAATGGTTTATATCATATTTCCTATGCATACTGTAGGGGAGAAAAAGCATGGCTCACCCAGATAGGTCCATTACTACTCTACAACAAAGGCAGATTAACAAGAAGAAAGCAGAAACAGTTTATTCAGCAAAAGCTTTTCAGGACATAAAAACCTTCAAAATGGCTCCCAGAAGCGGTACATGTGGCAGCAATTGGGCAGAAAGAAGTGTGATTAGCGGACAAACAGTGATGACCTCTTGGTAATAAAATGGAAACTTGAACAAGGTCTGTGTCTGGATTCTTCTTAGCCTTCCTATACAAAATGGAGTTCCTTTGGTTGGAGGATCTCACATGTTTTTTAGAGATAGGCAAGAGAATTATTTATATATTATACTTCATGGGAGAAACAGGATGAAGATCAGAAAAATGGCCCCTAGTTGCTATATTTGTGTGTAAAATCTTCTAAGTGCTGACCGTAACTATTGATTTGATAAATTGTATACCAAAATTGATTGAATTACATTGGTATGCTGAAATCTCATGGAACCCTACCTTTACTTCGACCACCTAATTCTGCCCAGTAAAAAGGAGGAACTGAGTATAACTTCTTCCAGAGTCATCTGATAATATCTTATGGCACTTGAGGTGCTAGATTTATGAACTAACAGAGATTTTTCTACTTACAGAAGCTTAATTTTGCTTTTCTGTTTTCTTAACCTCGATGTCTAGCACTATGTAAGCACTCATGTTTTATGGTCAAATGATTAGTGGCAGAAAGAATCTTAATGCTAAGAAAATCATTTTTTAATTCTAGGGTATAAAGATGCAAGGTTTCAGCAAATCTCAGCTACAGCCCCGGGGCAAATTTGTCTCCAGATAGCATAAAGAGTTAAAGGGACAAAGAATTCCCCTTCTTGAATGTTACTGGTATCTCATCTCTTCCTCTCTATAAAATAAATGAGATTTTCTCTAGAGTAATCATGTCAATATTCATGATTCAAATGATAATACAGCTTCCTTCCTTCCCTACTCACACTTCACTATTTCAGATAATTTAAAACATTTTCCAGGGACCATAATTAAAAGTAGATACTCCTATTGTCAGAGGAAGTGTTTGGGTAATTGTGAAGTATTTAGATGAATAATGATTGTGCTGAACAGTTACACCCAGGCCAGAGTTGTTTTCTGAGCCTTGGAATACCCAGTGCCACAACAGACTTACAAATGGGCTTAAGGTAATAGAAGTCTAAATGCCTACCAGATAATTGGGTCATTTATCTGACAAATAATGTCAAAGAGGACTATATATAAGATTGTGCAGGAAAATACTATTTCGTCTGGTACTGCTGCTTCAGAAATGAAAGTAATCTGCCTCACACTCAAGAGCAAGGTAAGAATTACATAGTACAAAGATGTTTTGTGAAGATGAGACTTCCTGAGACCAGAGCTGGTGAAATGAGCTGACACTAAACCCAAAGGATCTCTAAGCAGGATGCCGTGCGCATTAACATATGGATTACAGTACATTAACATTACAAGTGATTAAATTAACTATCATCTAAATATAACAATGGCTAAATCATCCTTACCAGGCAGAGCAGAAAATTGTACACTCCTATTGGGTATGGAGTAGTGAATAAGATCATAGCACTTCAGTGTCAGCTAGGCAGAAGCAGAACTGAATTAAGACTGGCTCTTTTCCAAGGAAAGCTTCCTTATAATTAAGCATAAAGAGGACTCTTGTGTACCCCACTGTGTATCAGTATTGTGGTGTTCACTTGTCGGCTCTGAAGACACCTATAGAAAACACTGTTAGCACACATCGACCTATGGGCAACATCCCCAATAATTAATAAACTCTAGCTTCCCTTTACATTGCAAATCACCATCCTTGAGCATCGTTTTGCTATAACAAAAGAGTGCAAAGGTGACAATCATCTGGTGCAGTCTTTAGTATCATTCCTGGGGATCACTACCTGACTTTATAGGATAACACCACACATTTTTAGATTGAGCACTCATTAGTGGAAAAAAGAGCAAATCAAACAAGCAAAAAGCTTGTAACCTCAAGAGCTCATTGTATTCCTAAGAGCTCCTTCTTGGTCAGTGGCCTGTACTAATCATTCTCAAAAAAAAATAATAATTTTTAAAAATTTTATTTTCTGTAATAATAACCCCTGAGCCATTCTAAGGGTCAAATCTCACTATGTGGCCTTTTATCCTCTTTGGCCACTGTGCTGCTGCCTGGGAGTCCCATGATTTTGAAGTCACCCCCAGCTTCTCATGCTGGTGCTGTCTCTTTGCTCTGTTTTTGCTGTTACACAGGGGCTTTGTGGCAACAAGTAGCTGTCGAAGTGGCTGCGAATTTTTTGGAAAGTGTTATGAATAACCATGAATTATACTGAAGGCACTTCTAAAGACAAAACAACTGTTTGGTTTAACAATCACTCTCCCCAAGACTTTTCTGCATGATTAGAAATACAAGCACCATGCTTACAATCCTGGAATATCCTTACTTCTTTTAGAAAATAGAAAAAACAGTAAAAGTATGTTTTTTGTTGCTTGTAGTCGAATACCTTCTTGACAAGAACAAAGTACAAATTGTGAGACTCTTTCTCAAGCTGGGCCATATGTGTGACTCAAAGGTCATAGTCTCAAGCTGTATTTTCACTTATGCATAGCTCATTTTCATGTGTTGTAATGGAAAGGTGGTCTTTATCATTGTATCATATACCTGTGCTTATTAGGTACAGTCCTCTATCAGCTGTAATGTTGGGAAAGAACAAATTGGTAGAGGCAAAAAAGAAGACTCAAACTTACTTTCTACACTACCAGAATTTGTATATGCTAATTTTTTCAAATGTCACTTTTATAATACTTCTGATATTATTGATGATATTTACCTTTCTTTTCTTTTAGCAAGAGTGACAATTTTCTGGTAAAAAAATTTTTTTTAAAAAGCAGTCTTTGGGGGAAAATAATGCATCAAACTCTTCTATATCAACATACAAATTACAAATAAGATGTCTCACATGGAAAAACAAGTCAGAATTGTTCAATAGCTACTTATTTTACTCACAAATTTCTTCCTTTCTCCCATACAGATTCCATCAACCCAGGACTGGTTTCATGATTAAATAATGAGTACAAAAATGTCAGGCTTCAGACTAAGTAGGATTCCTCTACAGAATAGTGTATTGAAATCTCTGTCTCGACAGTATTAATAATCTAATTTTTGAATTTATGTTTTTTTGAATTTTTATATAAAAACAAAACAGAAAGATTAGAAGTTATATAGAATTTTTAAAAAATAGTTGGAAATTAACACTACTTAATATATTGCATATTGTTATCTTAGAAATAGTTATTCAGATTAGAAAATTTAGGCATAAAGATGATCAAACATGAAAGCAGAAAATATTTTGATGAGCTAACAGAGATTAGTAGATCACTTGATATTCTATTTTTTTTATTTAAAGAGAAAAACAAAACTAAATGAAGCAAAACAGTAAAAGGCTAGAAGTAATACAGAATTTCAAGAGAAAAAAATATATAGTAAGAATTCATCAGTTAATAGATCAAATATTGTCATCTTAGAAACAGTTGTCCAGATTACAAAATTAAAGCATACAAAGTGGACATTAATACAGTGAGATTACAGTCAGTTCTGTTCAATGATCCAAGAAAAACTCAGCAATATGATTCTCTATCCTACACATTTAAATATACTTGCAGTTATGTCCTTTAGATCACTTACCTTCCTCTCTTACGCTAACAATCACACATTTTAGTTTCCATTACTTCCACAGTTTTTATAATTTTTTCTTTGAAGAGGAAAAGAAAAAAAAGATTTTAAAAAAGCCAAAAAACAAAAAACAAAACAAAACAAGACGGACCAAAGAAAAACCCAATGTGACAAAGCAAAACAGAGTCAGTTAGATCAGGAGGATGGACATAGTAAATAATGAAAAAAAAAAAAAAAAAAAAAAAGGATTACTAGGTGATCAGCAATGGTTACCATTATGCCTCTTGTTATCCTAAAAAGAGTAGCCTATATCAGCTGGTATAAAAGAATTGAACAAAATTGTACAGAAGACCAATAAAACCCACATTGGAAAGCTTACAGGACTTCCAAAGAAGATAATAGTCAAACAATAATGGGCATCATAGAATATCTGGTTGCCTTCCAAATGGTTGCCTATACCCTCAAACTTGATACTATTAAGCAAAACAGAATATAATAAAATCAGTCATAACAAGATGTGGAGAACAATACAGGGGTTCAAATCAGGTTAATAGGGAAACAAAAAAGTTATCACACTATTTTTAATATATCACACTATTTTTAATTTAGTTTTCCCTTAGTTAAAAGATACTAAGAAATAAATTAATATTTAAAAAAAGGAAAGAAAAAGGGGGGAGATTGAGATAAAAAAAGAACATATCAATAGAATAACACCGGTCAGAACCGAAAAATTTAAGCATCATTGTGTTTCACCCCCAGGTAGCCTGACATTAATAGTAGTTACCATAGTGACTCTTTTCTTGAAATATTTGAGTCTAACTTCGTATACTATAGCATCAAACTTATCAAGACAGTGTGAAACCGTTCAAGAGAATGAAATTATTGCAGGGTATTTAGAACCAGCTAGCAGAAACCGAACATCAATTTCTATATTGTCTTTGTCTATAAAAAATTTGCTTATACTATTGCATACATTAAGATATAATGAGATACAACATGCTAGAACCAATGGAAAAAAATGAACAACAACTTGATGGGGCTTCAAAACAGGATGATATTAAATCAGCGCTAGCTATTACGCTCTTATATTCTTCAAAATAGTTATTTGTAGTATCACAGACAATAAAATAAAACAACCCAGATTAAAACCATTCCAATTAATGAGTGAAAACATTATATGGCTTCAAACCAGTGTGACTGCAGCTCGAGACCATACTCATAAGTGAAATAAATCAAACTCACATGTATAAATACCAAATAGTTTCCCTAGTGTAAGAAACGATAAGAATACATGAAAGTATGTGGTAATCATGATATTCTAATTTTACATCATGTACTATGTCCATCTCTTTGTTCTAACCGACTGTGTTTTGTTTAGCCATGTTAGGTTTTATTCTCTTGAAAAAATAGTAAGAATTGTAGGAGTAAAAAACCCAAAAAGTGTAATTGTTATTAAAAAGAGAGAAAAGGAAGATGGTCTAAGGGATATAATTGCACGTATGTTTGAGTGTGTAGAATGGAAATCCATATTACTGAACTTTTGTTGGATCATTGATTGGCATTGTGTGCAATCTCATTGTACGAAAGTTCACTTCACATGCTTTAATTTTATAATTTGGACAACTATTTCAAAGATGACAATGTGTAACTTATTAACTAGTGATATCTTACTGTATGTTTTTCCTTGAAATTCTGTATTATTTGTACCCTTTTACTGCTTTGTTTTTTTATTTTATTTCCTTTCTTTTTTTCTCTTTAAATAATAATAATAATAATAAAAGAAAATACAGATGTCTAAACTAAATCAAAATGCAAGACTTACTTAGCATCCTAACCGTAATTAGCCTGGACTGTAAAATGTTTCAGCTCTCTGAAGTTAGTCCAGTTCCCAAGTTACTTGTGTCTTGCGTCTTCGGTTGCTCTTGGGTACACAGATGCAGATTATGCCACTGCCAGCACTGCCAACTTGTAGGGAAGGGCAGGAGATAAAGGACCAAGATTATTGTACTCTGTGAGACACAAGTTATACATTTCAGATCATAGTCTGGCTACAAAGGACACTAGCAAATGCAGCCTTGAACAGTGTGGGCCACAAGCACAGATAATGACCTAGGACTTTTAAAATCTATTTTCAAGGTCATTTGGTATTATCTTTTATCTTATTTTTTATTTTTGTATTTAAAGAGAAAAAACAAGAAAAAAAGTGATAAAAATTTCAAAACAAGGAAATAGAGTAACAATGGTTAATATTGTGTATTGCTATTTTCAAAGTAATTGCTCAGATTACAAGATATAAGCATGAAAAATGGAACAAACAATAGAAGCATAGATTTTTTTCAATGAATAGAAATTAGTAATATAACTCTTTTGTATATTTATATACATATATACTATTTTCTTTTCCTTTTTTTTCTTTTTTCCTTGCCTTCATATCAGTTTCTCTTTCACTTTGAACAGAAAATTTCTTCCCATTTCATAATACCTACTGTAAAATTTGAGTCTTATTTACTCTTAGTTTCTTACCCTAGGGAAATGATACAATGTTTACATATGCAAGTATGATTATGTCAGTTCTGAATATGGTCTCTAGTTATATCCATTTATCTATAAAAGTATCAAGTTTATCCTTTTTTAGGGCTGAGTGTAACTCTATTGTATAAAACTACAACATATTATATAACCATTTTTTCAGCTTATAGGCACTTGGGTTGCTTCCTAGATCTAGCTATTACAACTTGTGCCACTATAAATATAGTTACCCATATATCGCTGTGGTGCGATGTTTTTAATTCTTCTGGAAAGATTCACAGAACGGGAATAGCTGAGTCAAGAAAAACCTCTAATCCTAGTCTTTCTGAGGAATCTCCACACTGATTTCTACAGTGGTTGCACCAGGCTATATTCCCAGTAGAGAAGTGCTGGTATTTCCCCCTGCAGTCCGTAGAATATTTTTTATTTATTGATTTCTTGATGATAGCCATTCTTTTCTGGAGTGAAATGGAAATGAAAAAGGAGCTGATTTTAGAGGACAAATAGCAATTTGACCCATGTGCCTCTATTGTTTATGGCTGAAGGCATACTTTAAAAGGCAGTTGGAATTTCAAGAGCAAATACTTATTATGTAATTGTTTTTAGTATAGGTTCCAGAACCTGTGCAAATTGAGCTCTAGTCATTTTTGAGCTTGTGACCTTTGACAGGTTACTTAAACTTTCTGTATTCAATTTCTTACCTATAAAATCTATACAACATCTAAATTCTATATTGAATTTAAGTTAAAACAAAAGAATGCTTTCAGAGGCAACAGACACAGAATAAATGCTGTATGTATTAGCTACTATTATATCTATTCATATATGTATGCATACTTATATTTCTCCTCATGGATATAAAATAATTACTGAATGAATAAAAAACTGATAATCATGCTGAAAATATTAAACAAATGTGGAGACATAGATTTTGATATCTGTGTTAAAGTTTCATAAATTTTTAATTTTGCCTCATATTTATATTTTTCAATTATTACTTATACCTAAACTTAGTGTATCTTACTGTTGATAGCATTTATCTCTAATTAGTTATTTATAGTGCCCATGAATTCATATTCCACAACTAAATTTATTAAGACTGAGATGAAGTTAAGTGAATTCTGGTATACAACCAAAGGAGGATTTTTATGACATAAGTGAAACACACTTTTTGTAAATCATCCCTAAAACAATCATTCAGGGATCAAATTAGTTCACATTCTATGTTCATGAAAGTAATAGAAAGTTCCTTTAAATAATTTAGTCATGAAATTTTTTATACTCATGAACGTACAGTTACCAAAATCTCAACTTTGGATAGAATAATGAAATATAAAATGTTTTCAAAAACAATTAAATATCAATACATGTTGTTTCTTATTTATTTAAAAGAAAAAAAAACAGTGCAAGGGTACAAGTAATACAGAATTACAAAAAAAAGTAAGAAATCACTAGTTAATAGATTACATATTGTCATCTTAGAAATAGCTGTTCAAGTTACAGGATTAAAGCATACAAAGTGGACATTCAAACAGTGAGACTGCAAACAGTTGTGTTCAATGCTCCAACAAAAACTTAGTAATATGGTCATCTATCTTAACACACCTAAACACACTTGCAGATGTATCCTTTAGAGCACTTTTTTCCTCTCTTTTTTACAACAAAATTTACACATTTTGGGTTTTATTGCTCCCATAGTTCTTATTACTTTTTTCTGGAAGGGAGTAAAACCAAATATGACAAAACAAAGCAGTCAGTCAAAACATGATGTAAAAACAGAATACAAGTTAATCAACAATGGTTATCATAATGCCTCCTGCTTCCTTAAAAGGAATTACCTATATCATTAGGTATAATAAAATTGAACAAAACAGTACAGAACAAGAACAATAAAAGCTAAACATTGGAAACATTACAGGACTTCAAAAGAAGATAATAGTCAAACCAGAATGGGCATCATAGTGAAACTTATTGCCTTCAAAGTAGTTGCCTATACCCTCAAGCTTGATGCTATTAAACAGAGTGGAACAGAGTCTAATCAGTCAAAACAAGACAGTGGGAGTAATACAGGGCTTTAAATCAAGTTAATAAGAAATCAAAAAAGTTACTATGATATGTCCTACTAATTTTTTTTTTATTTTTTCCCTTAATTAAAAAATAACAATAAAAATATTTTTTTATGGAAAAAGGAGATTGACATAAAAGAAGACATAACAACATAACAGTACAGGTCAACGCATGACAATTTCAGCAACCTAGTGCTTCACCACAAGATAATACAATTTAATAGTAGTTACCATAGTGTCTCTTTCCTTGAAATATTTGAATATAACTTCATATACTATAGCTTCAAAAATATCAAGACAGTGTGAAACCATTCAAATGGAGGAAAGTATTACAGGATATTTAGAACCAACTAATGGAAAATGAACAATGGTTTCTATATTATCTCTTTGCCTATAAAAATTTTTGTTTATACTATCACATGTAACAAAATCCAGTAAGATACACATCATGATAAAACCAATGGAGACAGAAGAGCAACAGTTTGGTGGGACTTCAAAACAAGATGATATTAAATCAGAAATAGCTACTATGATGTCATGAAGTGAAAATATATTCTGCTCTATAAAAGTAAGACAAAATAATCAGAAATTTGGTCACAGCTCATTGATAAAAATCTGTATAGGACAGTCATCCTTAGGTCTACCGATTTCCATAGAGAACTTTCAAGTTAATATGCAACATTAACTAAAGCATCTCTTTGAAATAATTTTCTCTAATGATGCCTGTAGCATAATATTTCTCCCTCTATCTCTTTTGTTAAATTTCGTAGTCTGTATCTGACCGGCACTGCTCCATTGTCCATTTGTTGTCTTTTTTTAAATGTCAATTTTAAGATGCAATAGTGAAGTTGACAGTACAATGGAAGAAAGATTGTTTTGGTTACATTATAAATTGAAGTGTAAGGTGTGTGTGCGTGTGTGTATGTGTGTGTGTGTGTGTGTGTGTGTGTGCATGTGCGTGCGTGTGTGTGTGTGTGTGTGTGTGTGTGTGTGTGTGTGTGTACAAGTTTGGTGTTATATTTATTGACCCAGCATCTCCTGAGGAGACACTCTGGCAATAGATATTCAGGTAGTTGAACTTGAAGTATGATTTTTTGCATGGGTGATGAGAGCATCAGTTGTCTTAATTGTTGCTTTCTCCAAACTTGCTGAAATAAATGAAATAAAAGGCAGTGGCCATAACTAGATGAGGTAAATCCAGTTTTATTAGATTATCTTTTAAGCAATCTAGGATGAAAAAGGGTGAAACAGCTAATTACCTTTATATCTTCCATTTGATCCCAAACAAACAAACAAGGAAATACAAAGCACAAAGGAAACAAAACAAAAAAAAAAAAATCTCCAGTAGTTGCACAGCAGAAATTCCTTAGAGGACAATTGAATTCTAGCTATTCTTCAATTCCAGAAATGGTTAAAAGATCTAAGGATACAAAATTTATTATTTTATTTCAATATTGAAGGAACATAACTTAGTACAGATCTAGTCGAAGCTTCTCTTCTATGATGTAAAATATATTCAGACATCTTAATACTGAAGGTTTATTTTCATGTCTTCTAAGAGAGAACAAATATTTGTCCCTTGTCTACTTCAAAAATTTCTTTTCCTGGCCCTTACAAAGGGAAAAGGTCCTTTCTTCTGCTTTGTATTGCTACTGCGTTGTGCAGAAATGACAGTTGTTAATGCAAAAATTTAAAGCCAGGAGATATGCAGTGAAGAAAAACTAAAGGTTTCCCATCACATTTTAGAAATATTTATCATATGGTTCTGTCCAACCAATATTCATGACTCAAGGAAGAAGTCATGAAGTGAAAATATATTCTACTATATAAAAGTAAGACAAAATAATCAGAAATTTATTCATAGCTCATTGATAAAAATCTGCATAGGACAGTCATCCTTAGGTCTACAGATTGCCGTAGAGAACTTTCAACACTATGTTTTTATGGTGTGCCACATGCTATGTCTCTTTGCTTATGAATGTCAAGGAACAAAAGAAAACTATAAAAAAAGAATTAAGAATTATTATGCACAGGCACATATTCCCTATCAATGCATAGTGTCATGCCTTATTCCAGGATGTCCCACTCGAACTTCATGTGGTCAAACGTGGGGCTTTTTAGATCTAGGGAGTGTGGTACTTTCCAGTTAAGGTTCTGTGATAGTAAAGCAGTCCAATAACTGATTTGGCATGGCTCTGGGTGTGAATAATGGAAAGGCCTACCCAAGTGTGGGTGCTACCACACAAATTGTGGGTAGCCTGGAAAGGAGAAAAGGAAGAGGCAAACTGCTGCTGCTGATTCTTTACTACTGTACAGCTTTGCTGCCCTCCTGGCTTCTGCCCACCATAAACTGTTTCTCCTCTACCACGCCACCCTGCTTGGAGCTGGCTAACTGTTAATTGAAACCACTGCACACTAGGAGCTACAATAAACCTTTCTTCCTTTAACTTTAGGTGTTAGTATTTTGTCTTGGCAATGAACAAAGTAACTAAGACATATGGCAAACATTTACCAATAAAAATTAAAGAAAGAACAACAAAAGAACAAAATAAAATCAACCAGGGGATTTAGAATGCATATAGGACTACTTATAGGACTTATATAAAAAGAAATGCAGTATTCATTTTTTCCTTTTCAAAAGATTTTAAGTAAATATAGCTCTAAATTAATCTAGTTTATTCATACAGAAGAAAATACAAATAAAATTTAAAACTAATATATGACAATCACACTTAGTTATATACTATATATCCATATATTATATCCATGGTTTATCTAACAAAACTCCATACAAAGAAATTTATTACTGTGCATATATGATTGATATCATGAAAATAAACAACTGAGAGACAGGTGCTGCCCACAGTAGGGGGAATTGGCAAAGATGAGAACCTTCAAATCAGCTACTAGAGAAAAGGGGATAACTTGAGATAAGACCAAAAATGACATCTGATAAAGGAGAGTAAGGGAAAAGAGACAATTTGTGGGTTAAAAACAGGGTTTGACATTCTGTGTGAGGAACCCAGACCATTCTTGAATCACTGCACATCACACCTAAAACTCCAGGTTCAAAGAGTATAATAATCTGAAGAGCAGATTTGGATAACAGAGGGAGTAAGCTTTTCAGTGGTGTTCTGGCTGATTTGATAGACTCACAATTACCCTAACCTCTCTACCAGGCATGGCGAATGAGATACTTACAAGTCACAGGATGGTGTATAAGGCGTCAGTGTTTGAGTTTTGAAAACAGTATCACTCTGGAACCTGTAAATAGTGGGACCATGACAAGAAAGAAGGCTTGCCCTAGATAGTAAAAAAAAAAAAAAAAAAAAAAAGTTGCTGATTTTTCCAACATACAACGAGCATGGTATACATGAGGGGTATTTAATATATGGTCTTCTCTTCTCTTGCCAGCATGGCCACAAATTTGGCCCAAGTGTCTTCTAGTTGAGGACTGTGAAGGGAAAGGAAACTAAGAATGCCCCAAGTGTGTATATATATATATATATATATATATATATATATATATATATCTTGGAATTGTGAACGGAAAATATCCACAAGAGGAGGGATGGTGACCACTGCACAGGTTAGAAAATTTGTGGCGTCATGCTGAGCAAAAGGTTGTGGGAGACTCAGAAAATCCCTCCATCCAGCTGTGGGCACAGTAGGTCCTCCTAGGGAAGAGCCATGGATTGAACACCTGGAGACACAGAGGATAAGGGTGATTTGTTGAAGCCAGAACAGAACTCTTCTACTGTTTCCCCAATTACTGGCAGGACGTAAGACAGTATGACGTCTTCTCCACCAACCAATGTCCAGAACTGCCAAATGGAGCCTGCTGTGGTACACATCATATCTTAAATAAAATCAAGATCACATCACTCCAAAACAGAACCTCAATAGATTTTCATTTCAGCAATAAAGTTATTTCATTCGATTTGACCTTAACCCTCAGCATGAAAAAATAAAACTTGAAACATGACAAATAAGGGGGAAAACACCTCCAAAAGCTTCCAATTACCTTAAGGAAAATCCAAGGGTAACCAGTAGAGGGGAAACTAAACACCAAATGGCTACATTTTACTAATGGTTAAAAGGAAGAAAAGAAACTTGGTTAGCTCAAAGATGATACCACAAAACAGGTAGTGGAATTAACAAGCTAATCAATATATTTAAAGCAGAGACTGACAGAAAATTACAAGAAAAAACCTAATACAATCAAAACATAAACTGGAAAACTTATCAAAGAATTAGAATCCATGTAGAGATGCTAACCATAAACTTTAGAGAGACAATAATTTTATTGAATATTTGACACCAGAAATAAGGACATAAGAAAAGTTTCAGATATGGAAGACAAAAATGGTACACAAGGCCATATAAACAAAGACACCTTAAAAACATAAGATGGTAAGGAAAATTGATCCAACAGCAACTAGATAATACAATAAGAACTGAAGAATGAATAATTGAAGTTAGAAAACAGTAATTGGACACTATACATGAAATAAACATCTGTTTACAAAAATTGTAGCAGAAACATGAGTCATATACAGCCTAAAATAATTATGAAGGAATAAGAAAATTTCCATGACACATAGTAGTTAAAATTTCAGAAACCCAGCACAAGGATATAATTTTAGAATTTGTGAGAGAAAAACAAAAAAAAATTACTTATGAAATTAAATCCATTAGGATAGAAGCATACTTCTCAACTATGATCTTAAAGACCAGAAGAGCTTGGAGTGAAGTATTTCAAATCCTAAAACCAAACAATTTTCAATTCACAGTAATTCATGCTGGAAAACTGTTTTAAAATTGCTAGAAAAATAAGGACATTGTATAATCAAGGACACCATAAGAAGTTCATGATCAAAACCCCCAAAAAGTGATAAGGATATGTTAGACAGATACTATAAATCTCAAAATGCCTGACTTAATGAATATACCAAGCAGGGTAAGTAGTTAAAATGGTAAAATAAAGAAATCAACAGAAAAATAATGTAATGACAGGAATAAGTATCTTTTGATAACATCTCTAAGTGTAAATGACCTCAATTCCTACAGTGAAAGAAACAGAATTGCTGAGATTTCAAAATAAATCCCAGAAGTTTGCTGTATGCAAGAGACACATCTAATCCCAAAAGAAATTTTTTTTAAGGAGAAAAAGGACATAAAACAGAAAAAGGGTACAAGTAATAAAATTTTAAAAATAAATAGTAAGAAATCACTAGTTAATAGATTACATATTCTCATCTTAGAAATAGTTGTTCAAGTTACAAAATTGAAGCACATAAAGTAGACTTTCAAACAGTGAGAGGGCAAACAATTTTGTTCAATGATCCAAAAAACACTCAGTAATATGGTTATCTATCTTATACACGTAAACATATATGCAGTTATAACCTTTAGAGCACTTTTTTTTAGAATGACAATTACACATTTTGGGTTTTATTACTCCCACAGTTCTTATTACTTTTTTGAAGAGAGTAAAACCAAATGTGACATATCAGAACAGTCAGTTAAATCAAAAGGATGGACATAATAGATAACATAAAAACAAAATATAAGGTGATCAACAATGGTTACCATACTGCCTCTTGCTATTTTAAGAAGAATTGGCAGTTATAATAAAATTGAACTAAACAGGAAAGAGTAAAACCAAAGCATTGGAGACATTACAGGATTTTAAAAGAAAATAATAGTTAATCTGAATGCGCATCATAATGATTCTTATTGTCTTCACGGTTATGCCTATACTTTCGATCTTAGTACTATCAAGCAAAGCAGAATAGAGGAAAATCCGTCAAAACAAGATGGTGAGGGCAATATGGGATTTCAAATCAAGTTAATAGGAAATCAAAGTAGGTTACTATAATGTATCCTGCTATTTTTTATTTATTTTTCCCTTATTAAAAAAATAAAAAGTAAATAATTTTTTAAAAAGGGGGGGTTTGAGATAAAGGAGGGCATAACAACAGAACAGCACAGGTCAAACCAGTGTTTCACCACAAGATATACTGACATGAAAATAGTTACCGTAGTGTCTCTTTCCTTGAAATCTTTGAGTATAACTTCTTATACTGTAGCACCAAACATATCATGACACTACAAAACCATTCAAGAGAATGAGATTATTACAGGGTATTTAGAACCAATTGACAGAAAGTGAACAATGGTTTCTATATAAACTCCTTGTCTATAAAAGTTTTTGCTTATATTATCATATAAAATAAAATCCAATAAGATACAACCTTTTAAGACCAATGGAGACTGAAGAATACATGTTTGATGGGACTTCAAAACAAGGTGATATAAATCAGCACTAGCTATTATGATGTCTTGTTTTCTCCCAAATTGCTGTTCCTACCTTACGATCTTCTCTGCCTCATTTCTGTTGAGCTGTTTTTCTGTCGTTTGTTGTCAGTTTGTCATTCTTCATTTCGTTTTCTGCTCCATTCATTGTGGCCTCTCTGCCACTATTTCTGGAATCTTGGTGTTTTCTTTTTTTAGAATATCCTGCAGTATTCTCTGTAGAGTTGAATTAGTGGTTGCAAATTCCCCTAGATCCTCTTTATCCTGGAAGCAACTTGTTTTTCCATCAATTTCTAGGGACAGTTGTGCAGGTTATATCAATCTTGGCTAGAGGTTATTATCTTTCAAAGCTTGAATTATTTCCCCCCACGCTCTTCATGATTTGATGATTTGTGCCGAGAAGTCTGCTGTAATTCTGATGGGTGTTCCCTTGTAAGTGATCTGTTTCTTGTCTCTGATGGCTTTTAATACTCTGTTCTTATATTGGATTTCTGGAATTTTGATTATTATATGCCTGGGTGTAGCTCTGTTTGGGTTGTAGGTTGCTGGGGTTCTGTATGCCTCATATATCTGAGTATCTTTACCATTTGCCAAATTAGGGAAATTCTCTTGGATTATTTCTGTGAATAGCTTTTGTAGTCCATTTGTTTGCGTCCACACTTCTTCCCTTATGTTCTTAATTCTTAAGTTATAGATCCTCTTATCATCTTCTAGTTTTTGTATTGTTGCTGTTTGTTTTTTTCTTATTTTTAAGAAGTTTTTCATTTCATGCTCCCATATTACAAATCTGCCCTCCAGTTCAGATAACCTGTCCTTAGTTTCTTTCAAGCTGTAATGCCAGTTTTCAATAGAGTTTTTAGTTTCCTGGTAATCTCTTTGAACCTGCTTCATCTATTCTATGTTTTCTCTATCTTCTCCATCAAACAATTCTCCCCTTTTTTTCTGTTCTTCCATTCCACCATCTGTTTTTTTCTTGGGTGATGCTTAGCATTTCTCTAACTATTCTGCTATGTCTTGCTTCAGGTCATTAATAACTTCATTCCTGAACTCATCTATGAGGCTCTGGAGATAGCGCTTTATGTCTATTGGTGCCGTGTGTCTGCTGTTGTGTGTTTCTCAGGATTGGGGGCCGAGGACCCTTTCTTGTTGCTCCTTCTTCCCATATTCTTTGTTCCTTATACTTAAGCATGTATAGGAGGCCCAGCTTCCTTACCTGTTGGCCACAGTCTGTTTGAATTGCGCTGGCTAGGTGTTCCCACCCACTGCAGTGTACTAGGGAGACACAGACCTGGGCAGCCTCTGCTGGCCCCCCCCCCCAGGTCAACCTACCCCAAGGCTTCACCTCTAGGGTGCACCTTCAGGTGCTGGGACCTGAGTTGGGCTAGCCTATTGGGTCTCAGCCAGTGGTGTCTCACAGGCCAAGCACTCCCCACCAATCCCGCTTGAGAAGGGGGTATGTGACTGAAGTCACTGCAGCTTCTTGTTCCAAGAAGTCTACCCGGTCCAAGTATGTCCTCCGCTGAAGCCTCCTTCTCTATGTAAGGGTCCGATTTGCTCACTCACTGCAGGTCAATGCAGAGCACCTGGCCAGTCCTGCTCCCATCTCCTTTCAATGCTTCCCACTCTCCAAGCTTTCATGCCTCTCTCCCTGCTATGCTGACCAGGATGCAACAGAGGCTGCAGGTAATTCAAATAGCAGTTTCCAGTGGCACGGGTCCAGCTTCCGTGCTGAGACCTTATTTGTGCCTGCCGACTCACCAGGATTGCGTTTCCAGATGGTTTCTCTTAATTTAGTTCATTCCTGGGTCAGCAAAGAATATCCCCCCTTGCCTGGGACTTCCGGTCCGGCACCATTCCTAGATTTCAATGTGGTTTCTCCAAGAGCCTCAGAGGCTGCTGCTATCTATCCACCATGTTCTTCCGGAATTCCCCCAAAAGAAATTTAAGGACTACAAAATATGAAGAATGAGAAAGAGTATTCTATGCACCAGGACCTCAAAAGCAAGCAGGAATAGCAATTTTATTCTCTCAATCTAGACTGCAGGTTAAAACTAATTAGAAGAGGCAAAGAAGGTCATTATATACTACATAGTAAAAAGTACAATTCAGAAGAAGGGGATCACAATTGTATATACATAGACACTGACTACAGGTACATTCAACTTCATTTAAAAAATTCTGGAATAAAAGATCAAATAAACAGAAACACAGTCATACCAGGAGACCCCAGTATCCCACTGAACAGATAGATGAGCTAGATAAAAAGTCAACAAAGAAATATCAGAGCTGAAGTACATCATGAAACAAAGAAACTTAATATTTACAAAATGTTTCCCCCTATCAACATAATAATAAACCCAGTCAGGATGTCCACATCCTACCTCACAGAACCAAAACAAAAGAAAAAAATCCCAATATTTATGTGGAAACAGAATTATAGTAAAACCAATTCTGAACAACAAGAGCACAGCATAGGATATACCTCTAGCAATCTTCCAAAACAAATTAGAAGTACATGCATATCCATGTTTATAGCAGTGCAACTCATGATAGTTACATCTTGGAAGCAGATTCTATATTTATCAATATAAGAATGGCTAAAAAATAACTGATATTTATACATGTCTACTACAACTCTTCTGGAAAGGCCAAATGTGAATCATTTGTTGGAAAAGAGATATACCTTAAGATCATCACATTAATGGAAATATGTCAGATACAGGGGCTTAAATATTGTATGAGTCTCTTGTGTGAGAAACACAAAATGTAGGTAATTAAAGGATGAAGTACAAAATAAATAATAATAAACAGGCAAATAGATCTTTGGTAAATTGGAAGAGGATCCTGAGTTAGAAGCTGCAGTGACAGGAATGAACATAAAAAGAATTATGATACATTATACAAATTTACCTACTCCCCGAAATGAATGTAATCATTATGTTCCACAAATACATACCAACAAAAATAAATAAAAAGAGAAAACTATATGGCTGAAGTTTTCTCCTTTGTCTAACTCTGTCTCTTACACATAATACTACCAATATTTTCAGCCATTTAGAACATCACACACTAGAGTGAAGTCTGAAATATTTTTGGTTTGCTCTACTCTACTCTGGCCTCCTGACATTTCTTTTGTGCTCTTATTAATAGTTTTAGACCTATGCAAGTGATGTCATGTGCTTTACAAAAGAGACAAAGAGAGCAAAATGTAGGTTGAAAACTGCAACTAATTTCAAGGATAAGGTCAAAGAGATAGGTTAAAGAAGAATGTTAAGATAGTCATTGACATTAACAAAATCTCTGCCGAGGTAAGTTCCTCAGTTATGTAGTCTTGCCAAGCCCTCAAGAAATATGAGAAGCACAGTCACTGACATTATAAAATACAAGAATGTAAATGTATAAGAAGTTTGCTTTAAGTTTTATATTATGTTTACCCACTCAATACACTTTTGTTAATCTGCTCAGAAGGTCATAACACAATATTAACTGGCATAAAAGAAAATTTTTTTTTCTCAGAAGGCTAGAATTATGAAATCTGTGCCAGCATTGTCCAGCTCTGTTGAGGATTCTTTACTTACAAACAACCACATTCTAGCTGTGTCCTCATTTGCTGGAGATGATCTATGGTGTCTCTTTTCACAAGGAAATTAATCCTCTGAAGCATTTACCCCACATAACTTTATTTAACCTTAATCATAGTCTTACACTAAATACGCTACAAAGAGGGTTAAAGCTTTAACAGAAGAAACTTTGAGGGATGCAGTTTAACGAATCAAAGTTCCTTTCCTCCAAAGTGCTTATCCTCTAGTAGTGGTGCTGAGTGTATTTGTAACTGTAAAAGCAGAATATTTACTTAAGTAACTGGAATAGCAGGAGTACAGTGAGCAAAATCAAATCCAAAATGAATAACCTTAACTAAGTATAATGGGCAATGTCTAGCAAAGTCTTTTTTCCACATTTATTACTAGAAAATTGACTTGTTCTCCCTCTGTCATCCATCTTTTAAGGTCCTTTGTGATTATATTGGGCCCACATGAAATATTAAGGAAAATCTCACATTTTAAAGTCACTAGGATTAAAGCCCTTAATTTCATCTGCAGCCTTACTTCCTCATGCTATGCAGCATCACAATTTCATGGATTTGAGGAATTTATATGTAGAAATCTTGGAGGACCATATTTTTCCTACTAATATAATCATATAATTACATCAGAAGACTTAATTTCTTGTACCTGTAATCTAACACAGCCAACGACAAGTAAATCAAATCATTGGATTTTACCTAATTTCTATTATTTCCTGGGTACTTTGGTTTCTGGTTCCCTAAATGTGTGCCATTTAGCACTGGATATTACTCAAATTAGATTATGAATATAAATTAAAATGTATTAAATCAACTGCACATAATTCAATTTTTTCCCAATTCTCTTTAGCATTCAATCAGCTGATGCTAGAAAGTTTCCAAACAGTTTAAAAAGGTAAAACACAAATTGTGGGATAGGGAATGCACTGAATTTGAAATTAGATTCAGTTCTTAAAAATTTAAACAGTGAAAATTTTCATAATGTGTAAATGTAGAAACATATTTAACAATGAATTTTTATATTAGAAAATTATTCTATTACTATAAATCCATAATGTGCAATTTAAAATCATTACTCTTTCAATTATATTTTGTACAGAGAACAAAAAAACTAATGTTCCAAGAATGATCTTGGGAAGTTATATAAAAATATATGTATTTAACTTGAAGCAATACTGCATTCTTTTTCAAATAAGGTGCAATTTTTTTATCTTCAATTTTATTCAGATATATATTAGATGTTTATTACATGTAATGTGTAGAAAGATAGAAAATTTTATAAAGTAGGAAACAAAAAAGTTACACAATATATTACCTCTATATTACCTTATGATTTATTTTAGTGAAATTAATGTAAACCTGAATTTTCTCCATTGTTCATTTTTAATATGAAAACTGCAATTGAGAACAAATGCGATTCAGTTTATTGAATGTCATACTTATTAGGAAAATAAAACAGGTAGGAAAGAATGCATTTTTCCCTATTTACTTTAGTTGAACAGCCATAAACATACAGTTACAGCGATCAAAGGACAAAATAAAAAAAGTACCCAAAATGCATAAAGTCTTACAAATTTACAGCCACCACCTGTGCCCGTGAAAATGTCACTTAATACTTTGATGGGTCATATTTTATGGAAGTGAGACAATAGACCTATATTGTGCAAGTATTATGTTTTTTCTAATATGCTAATTTTAAATAAGTATTTGCTAAGTGAATGAACAAATATTTTTTCTCAAAGAAGTTATTCAATGCACAGCATATTTAGAGGTTTGCAAAGCAAAGAGAATATTATATGACAGTCAATATTGAATTGTTAAAAAGATACAAGGTTTATTTACAGAAAATATTATTTTCTTTTAGTCTTATTGTTAGAATCAGTGATTTCAACCCCAAATACAACAACGTTCTCAAGGAATAATAGGGCATTAACCTCGAATATTTAATATGAATTCACATTTTTGTAAAATGTTCTTGTCTTTCTAATGGATGATTTCAATAACAATAACTAACACAATGACCCAGACCTTTTACCACATTTGCTGTAGTCATGAGCTTATTGTTATACTTCTTTCATTTCTGCTCAACCCCATTGGTCCTTGCCATTGGAGTATGTTGCAGCAAATTCCAGACATTCTGTCCCTTCATTTATTCATATTTACATGTGTCACATATCAATGAATTAGTTGTGATTTTTAAAGTACGTGGTTAAATATTTTGCCAAATTTTTCTATTGAGGTTTCTCTACTTTGGTTTCTTCTATGCTTCCCATTCTTATGTGGTAAAGATTGCTGAAGTAGATAATGATGATCTTCTAAATTTCCATAGGATCTGTAGCGATTTCACAGTTTTGATTCCTCTTTTATGAATTTGCATTTTTTTTCCTTTTTTTGATAAGATGAGCTGAGGGTTTTTTGTCTGTTTTTTGAAGGAACTAACTCTTTGATTCTTTAATTCTTTGTATTGTTTCTTACTCTCAATTGCATTAGTTTTTTTTCCGATATATTTAATTTCCTCCGTTGTATGGGCTTTCAACTTGACTTGGTCTTTTTCTAGAAATGAGGTACAGCATTGGGTGGTTTATTTGTGCTTATTCAGTATTCTTGATGTGAAAATTAATTGCTATAAATTTCCTACTAAGGAATGTTTTCGTTGTGTCCTACAGGTTCCAGTAAGTTGTATTTGCATTTTTGTTTGACTGTAGAAATTATTTAATTTTCTTCTTTAATTTCACCTGGGGTCCATTGGTTGTTAAGGAGGGTATTATTTAATTTCCATGTGTTTATGGAGCTTTTTCAATTACTTTTATCATTAATTTCCAATTTCATTATACTGTAATAAGATGCCATGCAAAGTATAATTTTAATTCCTTTCCATTTAGTTATATTCATTCTGTGGGTTAGTATATTGCTAATTTTAGAGAAATCCACATGTTCCATTGGGAGGAATGCATATTCTGGTGTTGAGGGAAAGACTCTGTAAACATTTACTAAGTTCATTTATTCACCAGTTTGGTTCACTTCTGCTATTCCCTTGATGACTTTTTGTCTAGTTGATCTACCTCTATGTGATAATGGAGTATTAAGGTCCCCCATTACAATTGTGTTACAGCTTATCTGACTTATCATATCTTCTAATATTTGTCTTACATAGTTATGTGCTCTTATATGTGGTACACACACATATATGATTGTTATCATTTTCTCTTGAAATTTCCCCCTGAGATGTATGTAGTGACCTTTATCTCTTTTGGTCATTTTTGGTTTGAAGTTCACATTGTCTGCAAAAATAATAGCTACCACTTCTTTTTTCTGGATTCCTATTATATGAAATATTGTTTTCCATCCTTGGACTTTCAGTCTATGAATTTCTATATGAGTTAAATGTGTTCTTTGTATACAGTATATTGTTGAATCTTTCTTTTGACTGGTGAATTGAGGCTATTTACACTAGGGGTTGTAACTAATATGTATTGGCTTTGTCATGTTATTTCCCTTTCTTTTGGGCTCTAGCTTATTCCTTCTGTTTAATTGCTTGTTCTGCCTGGTGGTTTCTTTGCGAAATATCTTTCAATACTATTTGTAAGGTTGGTTTGGTGGTTATGAATTTCTTCAGTTGCTCTTTGTTGAAGAAGTATCATAATTATTCATTAATTTTGAAAGATAGTATTGCAAGGTACACCGAAATTTGTTTGAAAATTGTTTTCTTTCTGGACTTGAATTACTTCACTTCAATATCTTATTTGAAAGTTCGTGTTGAGAAGTCTACCATGATTCTGATGGGCATTCCTTCATACGTGATCTCTATCTTTTCTCTAACATCTTTTAGTATTTTGTTTTGTGCTGAATTTCTAGAATCTTGATTATTATGTATCTGGGTATAGATTATTTGGTCATGGCTACTTGGGTTCTGTGTGCTTCCCTTCTCTGTATGTCAAGTTCTGTTCCATGTTTTGGAATTTTTCTGCTGTTTCTTCTTCAAATAATCTTTTGATGTCACTTGTGTTGACTCCTGTGTTTCACTGACATCTCCCTTTTTATGATGTTTTTCTTTGTGTTTCCTTGAAGCTGTTAAAATTGTTATTTTTTTAAATGAGGTTTAAACATCAAATTTATTTGGAGAAAAATAAAAAACAAAACAAAACACCCAAAACAAACAAACAAAAAAATCCCATAACCTGAAGAATGGGATTTTACATCTCAAGACAGCTCACAGGTAGTAAATCTACAGGTTACAAATCATTTGCATAGAAGACATTTTTAAACAAATTTTACATGTATCCAGGAGTGAGACATAAACTAGTGCCTATTTGTATTTAGTGGGGACAAGGAAGGGGAGTGGGACAAAATAGCATTTTTGGATACAACTATTTGGAAGAGCAGACATGAAGAGGATAAATCAGTTTTCATTATCTACAACAAATGATTTTAAAAAGAACACCAGCTAAACTTTGGGTATGTCTATGTCCACTTCCTAGTTACTTGCCAACCTCACCAATTAATGGTAATTTACTGGGTATACCTTTGGTCCATTGGGATAAATGGCTCGTTATGCCCACTGCTGCAGCTCATAGGCATATAGCACATACCCCTGTGAGGCTGGAAAGGCTACCTTAGGACCAATAGGAGAAAGGCTTGAAAATAAGAGATCAAGCATCGTCTGTCAGCAGCACCAGTACTGCCCAGTGGAAGAAATTTCATCTACCAAGCTGGCCCCCAACTAATAGCTATTGTGTTGCAGGAGAAACCAGGACCTTGTAAAATAGTGCTTTATCATTTATTCTCGCAGACTAAAAACCACATCCCCTTCATAAGCAGAAAACCACACACTGACCTAGGCCAAATTATAAACCCAAGCAATGATGTAGGATTTCATTGAAAACGTGTAAAAAACAAAATAAATTCCTGAATCCTTCAATGGCAGTTGTAAGAAAGGTTTCCCATGTAATTGTCTCTATTTCTGCACTTCTTCATCACCAAAGATCAATCTAGAGCATTCTGATCTATGAAAGGGGTCAGAGCAGCAAAAGCAGACATGGGTGGAAGGAAGGAATAAATTAAAACACATCAAAGAACTGATTTTTTTTTTTTTTTGGAAAGCAGGTTTTCTTCATGTTACAGAATCCATTGGCTGAGACAAAATGCCTTTCAGGTCACACCTGTGACTTTATTTCTAGAGACTAGTTTTTGGGAGGTTAGAGCGGCATGAAGAACGTGAAATGGTTAGGAGTGTGAAATTTTTTTTTTTTTTTTTTTTTTTTTTGAGCCACGGCCTCATTACTATATGCTGCAGACTGGTCTTGAACTCACTTTGAAGCCCATGCTAGCCTCAAACATACAGCAGTCCTCCTGTCTCAACTTCCCAAGTGCTGGAATAATGGGTGTATGCTACCATGTCTGGCCCTAAGAGTCTGAATGTGTTAAAGCTTCAAGGTTTCAAAAGAATATGAATGTATCTAAACTTTGAGAAATGATAAGAGAAAGAATACAACCAGGATACAGGACTGAGAACTCCCATGAGCCCTAAGTGTTTCCTGTTCTAGGAAATAACCATTCATGTGTTTACCATAGTTCACACCATTTTCCCCTACTACCTGGTGCAAAATAATCCATCACCTCCCCAAATCTCTCCTCCAAGCAGAATTTCCCTATTATTTTAGTCCCTGAGTAATTCTTTTCTTCAGTGACCTGTAGACACACTCCTAACTACCCCCTTATGGGGTAAAAACTAAAGGCATTTTCCATAGGCTGGCTCCATCAACTCAGAATAAAAATAAGAGGAAGAGTTGGCAGCCTCCTGGAGACAAACAACTTGAAAGAGTAAATCTACCTTTGCAAGGTTGGAAAATTTATTCAGATAATGCTTGAGAATTCATATAAGCCACAAGAGAGTAAGAATGAAAGGCAGGAATCTCACTGTTCCTTACCCGTACCTACTGCTCAACCACTACAGAGACATATCAATGTCATTACCATTTCTGCTAAACGGAGGCTCTGAAGCACCATTCACACAGGCAACCGCATGGTATCCTAAGAACACACCACGGCTTTTCATTAAAAAGCTATAGTCTCTGTTTCAGACTATATTGGTGATTCTCTGGTTACTTCAGTACTTTAAAGGCTGCAGCAGCATGCCAAAGAATTTCATTTAAATAATAAAGTTAAGGTTCTTAACTTTCTTAAGTTAAGGAGATAGTGAGCTTTATTTTGTGTTGACTGAAAACAAGTTTTATTTGCTCTTGAAAGTTTCAGGGTGGAGAAAGACTAGGAGAAAGCACAGGATGTAGAAGTCTGTTCAGTGTAGTCTTCATTTTCATCTTCACCACCCATTCAGAGAGCAGCATACTTGCTTGCAGAACTGAACTTGGAGACTGGATTTTCCTCAAGTTTCTTTGGCTCAGGTTGGATCTAGAGTCCTGATCCTTTTTCCCATCTTTCCTATTCGACTCCTTCCAATGGTCTTTGTTCCGTCCATCTCCTGAACTACGGATGGAGTTCCCAGTTTGGCCTTTTGGGTACTCATCTGATTATTTTCATCTTTCCTTGCTGGTCTCTACTTGGCAGGCTGAGCTGGAGCTAGATTCCCCCCCTCCAGGTGCTCTGTGTGAGCTCTGAGATTCAACAGGAGGGTTAGAACTTCCCTTCATCCATGCATTCTCCTTCGGTGGAGGAGCTGACATTACTTTTAGAGGCTAATTAGGTTTGGAACGCTTACTAGTTGGAAAGTGACAATCTTCCTCCTTATTGAGTGTTTCATTTTCTAGAAACTTCTTGCTGTCTCTTCTTCAAGCATTTCTGCCAAACGGGGCTGAGGTCCCAGTCTGTGAGGATTCGCTTTCTGTGCTTCATCTTTCCCTTTTCTGAGTTTCTTCACTTTGCCAGCTTGGGCGTCTCTTCTGAGACCGCCATTCCAACTTCTGCTCATCCAGCTGATGCTGCAGTTTATCCTGCTCCTTTTGCAGCCATTCTTCTACTTCTCTTTTTCTGGCAGCCGTGTCAACAGGCTTTGCCCCTACAGAGATAGCAACTTCTTGACTGGAGTGGGAGGTGCCAGCAGAAGAATCATGTTCCTTAGGAGTACTCCAAGGCTTTAGGTTCAGCCTGGGTCTTTGGTGGGGATCTCTATCATCACACCTATAACTGTCCTGTGTTAATCATCTCTGGAGCTACAGGGTCGATCATCTCATCTGTCATACCGGTTTCTTGCTCTTCTGTAATCATCATCTCTATGGTGCCCACCACCAAAGGTTTTTCTGCCACTGTCAATTATGGAATCATAGCCTCTATCATAGTCTCTGCTGCCTCATCAGCATATCAGTCTTGGCCTCCATATTGACCTATATGCCAGCGTGGGCCACCATGATAGCCATCCCAATCCCCATACCCATCACGGTATCAGTCTGAATCATAATTATTTCAAAACTTGTCTCGAAAACTATCATCACCTCTTTTTGGTAGGTAGTCATCAAAGCTGTCTGTGGCAAGATGGGCCCTCCAGTCTGTGTCTGTTTTGTCAGAATCTCAATTTCTATCTTGCTCAGAAGAAGGATCATCCCTGTCTATCTTGTGCTTGATCAGCAACATACACTAAAATTCTCTTCGTTGAGACTCAAGGCACTCCAGGTCTCAAGGGAATCCAGGTCTTCAAACTGAGCATAATAAAAAAACTATCAACCTGTCTGGATTGCTAGGTTCACATAGCAAATGCCCTGCACTGATATTTAATCCACTAAATAATTCCTAAATAAGAGTCTTCCAACACTTCATAGGGCATGTTCCCCAGAAAAGCAGTGTAGGGTGGCGATTTGGGAAGACTGCTCCGGTCATTTTTGGGTTCCCAAGGAGCCCATGGAGCAGTGGGAAGGATGGAATGGTCAATTGGAGGTGCACTATACACATCATCCTCTTTACTGTGCCAAGCGGTTGAAACCTCTCCTTCCAGGTCATCTGTTTGATTAGCCCAGCTGACTGGTTTGGGAACCTAGGTGGTCCCTGCATCAGTCCCTCCATCCTTAGCCAGAAAGTCAGTTAGGGAGATAGTCTTCCACTTGCTTTTCTTCATTTTTCCTGAGGCTGCCATATTGGGAGAGGGAGAGAGAACCCAAACAATTGTTATTTCTGGATCCCTTGTTATTTTTCACAGATCTCTGCTTTTGTGATCACTAGACATAGTTTTGTCTTAACGGTCTTCATTGTTGTTCAAGCTGTTGTGCCAACTTTCAATGGTATTGTAAGTTCCTGGATATAAGTTTGAATCCATGTCATACATACTGTTTCTTTTCTATATTGATCCTTCATGGTTTTCATTCTCTTTCTATCATCATCTATCTTTTTATACATTTGCTGAGCAATTCCTTTATGCTGAACTTTTTTCTTTTCCTTCCTTCCTTCCTTCCTTCCTTCCTTCCTTCCTTTCTTTCTTTTTTTCACTATCTTCTTCCTTCCCTCCCTCCCTCCCTCCCTCCTTCCTTCCTTCCTTCCTTCCTTCCTTCCTTCCTTCCTTTCTTCCTTCTGATCTTATTTCATCTGTAGCATCAGGGGTGTTTGTTTTTCTCTTTTGGTTGATATCATTTTAAAACTTTCTGGTGTGTGTGTTCCATTTGCCCCTACCTCATTGTCTCCTTAACTCGTTCTGGGTACACTGAAGATTTGAGATTGTATCTTGCTTCTATGTCTTAATTTTTATTTCAATTTTTAAAATTTTGTTTTCTGTGCTAATTTTTGTAAGTTTTTGTAGTAGCTAGCTCTATATCTTGTTTCAAGTTCTTTGTAGAAGTCTGCCCCTTTGGGATATCTTCTGTACATAGTTTGTTCTTGGCTTGTATCTGTTTGAAGATCCTAACTTCCCAGTTAATTAAAAGTGAGATGTTGATCACTATTTACTTCTGTCCCCTTTCTTTGGTGCTAGGTTCTGGTGAAGCTATTGCTACAGAGTTTCCCAGTATTGTTACAGAAGGGACAGCAACTGATTACAACAGATATGATATTCTTGCTGAAATAGTGTAATTAGCAGTAAGGATAGCATCGAGCACAGTATACCTTAATCTTAGGAGCAAAAACACAATTGATTAAAAGTTGGGAGATTGTATTGAAAGTGTTTCCCCTTGGTAGAGTGATTTTACTCTAGTTGGGGACATTTGAGAAGTGTCGTAGATAAAACAATGATAACCGCAAAGAAAGTAGAAGCCAGGTGTAGGACAAAGGATGCAGATGCACACTTTGGAAGACTAGAAGAAAGTACAGCAGAGGAGGAATAAAGAGAAAGCATCGGATTGTCTGTACTTGGTTTCTAGCTTTGGTGGGTGGGATTCATTTTCTGGGGTTGGAGTTTTCTCCAGCTGTTGAGAAAAGTGAAGAAAAAAGAAGAAAAGGAAAATCAAAAGAAAGGAAAAATAAAAAGAAACAGTAAAAACAATACAGAAAATAAACAGAGAGAGAGAAAGAGAGACAGAGAGAGAGAGAGAGAGAGAGAGAGAGAGAGAGAGAGAGAGAGAACAGGAGTGGCTCCACCCACCTACTTCATTTCCATGTATCTTTGTTCCCCGGTACAACATTGGTTTATCTAAGTGTTGACGCCTTGGACTTTTCATGCCACTAGTCTCTCTTGTCTGTCCTGTATGTCCTGATTGGGTCCCTGCAGTATTTCTGCCATTACCTCTGGTCTCTGGGACTCCTTGATTGGTTCATCTTGTTGGTGGCAGCATCAAAGGGAGGGACTGTTTTCTGGGCTTTTCAGCCTAGTTTACACAGACATCAGTGGAATTGGTGATGTGAGAGGTTGCTTTATCTCTGTTGCTTCACCTGTGTCCTGGCAGAGATGACATCTGTATTGTATTTTAATAAGTCAGAGTTCTCATTTTTATTATAATCCATCTTTATTGATTTTCTCCTTCATAGAGGCTGTGCATTTTGTATCCAGCAAAATGCTTTGTCTACCCCAAGGTCACGGCATTGTGTTATCATCCAAAGGCTTTGTTGTTTAACTTCAGCATTTATCTTCATTATAACTGAATACATATCTGTGTAATATGTGAAGTAGGAGCTGAGTTTTCATTTTTTATAACAATACTGAATTGTTCCAGCAATCCTTCATCGTAATCCAGTTTCACCTTTCTCAGATGAGCAGACTGGTTGTTTGAGCCTACATTAACACTACTTCAGCTTAATTACTACAACTTTGTATCACACTCTGTTGTCTAGAAATTGTTTTCTAGTACGTATTGACTTGGTCATTTGTTTTTCTATATAAGTTAGAAGATGTTTGTCACACTAATGTTAAAAATTAGAGAGCTAAAAGCTGATAGTTTCTCTCAAATAATATTGAAGCGCTGGCACGCACCAGAGTTTTTATATACAGAATAGATCTTTTCATCGATGAGTCTTGCAGGACTGAGGAAATATGTCCCTCTCCATTTTGTTTTTTGTTTATTCTCTGTCTTTTTGAGACAGGATCTCGATATGCAATTCAGGCAGGACTTCAGTTCACTTTGTGGGCCAGGTTGGTCTCAAACTCCCAGACCTCCTGTCTCAGGTGCCGGAGTGCTGAGATTGTAAGTATTTGGCACCATGCTCCACTGGCTCTCCATTATTTAGTGGATGATAACATCCAAGTAGATATGACCTCTGAGTAAATCTTAGATTGTTCATCTATGTATTTATAACTTTTTATTATTCCATTAAGTCATGTGATTTCTACAATTTTATTTCTATTGACTGCTGGTAGAAAGAAATCTAGTTAAATTTGCCTATTCAGCTTAAACTGTGAGTGATAAATTTATTAATTCTGACACGTATCTTTTGAATATATCTAATAAAGAATAATGGAATAGTCTCAAATATTTTATTTTCTATTTTTCTAACAGTGAGAATTTTTCCTTGCAAGGCTATACTCTATTTTTGGTTCATTTGACTGGCTAGAACCTCTAGCATCAAGTTGATAAGAAGAAGTGATATTGAAAATTCTTGTCATCTTATTATTAGGTTTCCTGGGTGCTGTAGAGTTTTAGTAGGTGTCTTAGTTACTTTTTACTTGTTACTGGGACAAAATACTTGACACCAAAAATGAAGGAAAGAAAGGCTTATTTCCTACAGTTCTTGGAGTTTTTAGTCCACACTCAGTTGGCTCCAAGGCAGTAAGGCATGGCACCAAGACAGCATGGTGTGGAGGGACAGCCCTTCTTCTCTGGCTGCAAACAGAAAGGTGTGAACTAACAAGAGAGAGAGAGACACACATCTTCTTCTCACGGATACATCGTATCCTAGCTCCACGACTGGGGAGGTGAAACACTGACACAGCTAATTCAAGTGCTAGAAAATGAACCAATCACAAATGCTAGATTTGGCTGACTCCATAGTTGCATGAGACTTGGGGGCCACTGACAGAAACTAGGACAGTAGGTGATTCTTTATTAGATTAAAATAATGATTTAGCCAAACATACTCCTGTAATTTCAGCTACTCAGGAGACTCAGGCAAGGTTACAAATTCAAAGCAACCCTGGATACCTGAGCAAGATCCTATCTCAAAATAAAATTTTAAAAAATGTCAAAGACATAATTCAGTTACTATTTGTCTAGCATATATGATGCTCCTAGTCCAACTCCCAGTACTACAAAAAGAAAATAAAAGAAATAAAAATTCTTATCTATTCCCAGTTCTATCATGAATGAAATGTAAGTTTTATGAAATGCTTTGACATATGTTACCTACATGATCAATAGTAATTTTCCATCTTTATGTTAATAAAATAAACTATATTGATCTCAAATGTAAACAAATTTAGACTTCTTGTAATAAATTCAACTTAGTTTATACACTTCTATATGACAAAAGATGAGACTAGCTAATATGTAGCTTATAATACAGATTGTCCAGGAACATTTAAAAAATATTGTAATGGACTTAACAATTTTTTTATTTTAAGAGAACTTTAAAACAAAACAACAACAACAAAAAAAATCTGATCAGAACAAAACAATGCAAGCAAAACAGGGTTTCAAAACAAGACAATAGAAAATCAACAGTGACTAACATAATGTCTCTTGTTTTTTCCAAAACAGTTGTCTATATCGTCACACACAATAAATCCAAACAAAACAAAATAGTATAAAACCAGTCAAAACAAAAGAATGAATGTGTAAGTATCTTCAAAGTGAGACAATAGGAAAATCAACAATGGCTATCACACTGTCTCTTATTTTCTTCAAAATAGCTGTCCATATCTTCACATACATTTTAATCAAACAATTGAAAACAGACTAAAACCAATCAAAACAAAAAATAAAATCATTAACGGGCTTTAGATCAAGATGATAAGAAATCAGCAATGGCTACCATGATGTCTCATTTTCTTCAAAGTAGCTATCCATACTGCCACACATAATAAAATCAACTCTTGTAAATTCTAGAAGTTCTAGGTATGTATAAGCCTATATATGTACATCAATCATTTCTGTACTGGAGGGGAAATCAAAACAATATACAAGAAAAACAGGAAACAAAAGAGACAAATAAATAATAATAACAAAGATCCCCAAATAATAACAATATAGGCTTTCAAAATAAGGTGGTAGAAACTCAAAAATTTGTTATTTTGCAGGTATCGTTTAAAGAGTTGCTCAGATTATTAGGTATAGACATGGAAAGTTGATCAGATCATATGAATGTTAACTGTTTTGTTCCAATAACTAACAGAATTAGTACAATCATCATAGCTATCTTAAATGTATATATATATATATATATATATATATATATATATATACATATTTATATCTTTTTTCTTTTCACTTTCTTCTTTCCTCATTTTCCCTTTATTATTTTTCCCCCTTTGAATAGTTTCTTAGTCTTTCACAATATTTATTGAAGATTTTGTATCTTATTTACTCTTTCAGGTTTTTTTTTTGTTTGTTTTGTTTTGTTTTTTGTGCTACCGGGGATGGAACTCACAACCTCATGCTTGCCAGGCAGGCGCTTATGCCGCTGTGCTAAATCCCCAGCCCTACTCTTTCAGTTTCTTACATTAGGGAGACAGTATGGTATTTACATATGTGAGTTCGATTTATTTCATTTTTGATTACGGTTTCAAATCTCATTCATTTACCTATAAAACCCTCAATGTGACCCTTCTTTATAGTTGAGCGGTATTCCATTGTATAAAAGTACCACATCTTTTTTATTTATTTCTTAGTTGATGGGCATTTGGGTTGTTTTCAAGATATAGCTATTACAAATTATGCTGCTATAAACACAGGTGCACATATATCACTGTGCTATATGTTCTCAGTTCTTCTGAGTATATGCCCAAAAGCAGAATAGCTGGGTCAAATGGGACTTCCAATCCATTTTTTGAGAAACCTACACCCTTATTTCCACAGAGGTTGTATCTGTCTATACTTCCACCAACAGCAGAAGAGTTATTTTTTTCCCCACAGCCTTTCCAGCACGTCATTGGTGGTTTTCTTCATCCTGACTATTCTTTCTAGAGTGAGATGGAATCTCAGTGTTGTTTTAATTTGCATTTCTTGAATGACCAGTGATGCTGAAAATTGTTTCATGTATTTATTTGTCAGTTGTATTTTCTCAACTGAGAGGTATGTATTCATCTCAGATGCCCATTTTTGGATTGGGTCTTTGAATTTTAGGGGCCTGACTTTTTAAATTCTTGATACGTTCCAGGTAAAAGTTTTTTTTTTTTTTTTTTTTGTCTTAAGGACAGTTGGACAAGATGTTTTCCCAATTAATGGGTTATGTTTTCACTCTATTAATGATTTCTTTTGATATGCAAAAACTTTTAATAAGTCAAGACTCAGGTTGTTAATTCTGGGAAATATTTTGCTTACAATTTGATTTTTGTTCATGAATTCTCTGCCTATTGCAGTGTCTTCAAGATTTCTACCTACTTTGTCTTTTAGCAGATTTAGTATTTCTGTTTTAATGATTAGATCTTTGATCTATTTTGACTTTAGTTTAGTGCATAGTGATAGGCATGGGTCTAGTTTTAGTTTTCAGCATATGGAAAGCCAGTTTTTCCAGCACCACTTATTCAAAAGACTATCTTTCTTCCAGTGAACTGTTTGGCTCCTTTATCAAAGATAAGGTGACTGAGTGTGTTGGTAGTAGTGGCTGCATCTTCTAATTTATTCCATTGATCTTCCAGTACCACACTGATTTTATCATAGTAGCTTTGCTTTATAATTTCAAGGCAGGGATTGTGATGCCTCCTGCCTTGGTTTTGTTGCCCAGAATTACCTTTGCTATTCTAGATCTCTTCTGGTTCCAGATAAATTTTAGGAATTATTTCTTTAGATCTATGAAGTACATTAATGGAATTTGATTGGAATTGCATTAAATCTGTATAACAATTTTGGGAGAATGGCCATTTTCACAATGATTGCCCTTGCTACCCATGAACAAAGAATATCTTTCCATTTTCTGAGATCCTCTTTAATTTCTTTTTCAGGGTACTGTAATTTTCACTTAATAGGTCTTTTACTTCCTTTGTTAGATTGATTCCTAAGTATTTTTTTTGATGCTATTTTGAAGGGCATGATTTCACTTATTACTCTCTCAGTGAATTTATTGTGTATAGGAATGCTATTTATTTATGAGTGTTGAGTTTGTTTCTAGCTATATTACTGAATTTATTTATTATACCTAGAAGTCTTTCAATGGAGTTTTAGAGGTCATCTATGTAGAGTATCATGACATCTGCAAATAATGATAATTTAACTTCTGATTTTCCTATGCTTACTCTTTTTATTTGTCTCTCTTGTCTAATTGCTCTGGATAATATTTACAGCACTATATTGAATAGGATTGATGACAGTGGACATCTTTGTCTTATTCCTGATTTTAGAATGAAAGCTTTCATTTTTGACCACTTAATATGATGTCAACTGTTGTTTTTTGATAGTTTTTTTTTATCAGATTGAGGTATTCTAATTTTCTATATTTTTTATTATGAATGAGTGTTGGGCTTTATCAAAAGTTTTTCTGCATCTATAGAAGTGATCATGTGATTCTTATCTTTGGATCTATTGATATGGTAGATTATGTTTATTGATTTGTATAGGTTGAACCATCCCTGCATTCCTGGAATGAATCCTATTTTGTCATGATGTATAATTTTATTGATGTCTTGCTGCATTCTGTTTGCCAGTATTTTATTGAAGATTTTTGCATCTGTGTTCATTAGGGAGATTCGTCCATAGTTTTTTTTTTTTTTTTTTTTCCCCATTGGGTCTTTCTCTGGTTTTGGTATTAGAATAATACTTCCTTCCAGGAATGAGTTAGACAATTGCTTCCCTTTCAATTCCATTGAAGAGTTTGGGGCATGTTGGCATTGAGCCTTCCTTGAAATTATTGTAGAATTCAGCTGTGATTCGATCAGGACCTTGGCTTTACTTTGTTGATAAGCTTCTAATTACATTTTCAATTTCATTAACTGAAATTGGTTATTTAGCAGTTTTACATCTTCTTGATCCAGCCTTGTTAATTTACATGTTTCTAGGAATCTGTCAGTTTCTTCTGTGTTACTAAATCTATGAGAGTAAAGTTTTTCAAAGTATTTATTAATGATCTTTTATATTTCAACATGATCTTTTTTTCTACATTTTCATTTCTTATTGCATGAGCTTGAATTTTCTCTTTCTTTTTAAAAATATGGTTGATTATGGGTTTATCAATTTTATTTATTCTTTCAAAGAAGCAACTCTGATTAATTAATTCTTTGCATTGTTTTCTTAGTCTCTATTGCATTAATTTCTACTGTGATATTTATAATTTTCTTCTTTCTTTCTTTCTGCTTGGGCTTGACTTGCTTTTCTTTTTCTATATGTTTGAGCTGTAGCATCAGGTTGTTTATGTGTGTTAGTATTGTTTTCCTGATGTGGGAATTCAGCATAATAAATTTCCCTTTCAGGACTGCTTTCATTGCATCCCATAGGTTCTGGTGAGTTGTATTTGTGTTTTCTTCTAGATATTGTTTAATTTCTTCTTTATTTTTTTCTGTTATCTATGGATTATTCAGGAACATATTGTTTAATTTCCATGTGTTTATGGTGCTTTTGTAGGTTCTTTTTCATTAATTTTCAGTTTCATGGCATTATCATCAATAATATACATGGGATAATTTTGATTCTTCTGCATTCACTTAAGCATGTTCTATGTCTAGCATATGGTTTATTTTAGAGAATGTCCCATGTGAAGCTGAGAAAAAACGTATATTCTGATCATAGATTACAACACTCTGTACATGCCTAATAAGTCCATTTGTTCACACATTTGATTCAGTTCTGCTATTTCTTTGCTGTTTGTCTGTCTAGTTGGTCTGTCCCTATGTTAATGGAGTGTTAAGGTTTCCCATTACAATTGTGTTACTGTGTATTTTATTTTTCATTTCTATTATATTTGTTTTATATAACTAGGTGCTCCCATATTTGGTGAACATCTATTTAAGACTGTAATTTATCTTCTTGAATTTTTTTTACTAACAAGTATCTAGTGACTTTATGTCTTTGTATCATCCTTGGTTTGCAGTTCACATTGTCTACAAACAGAGTAGCTACTCTTGGATATTTTTTTTTTTTTAATTTGGTTCCTATTGCATAAAATTTGTTCTTTTTTTATTATTTTAGTAAATATAAGATTCCTAGTGATATTGCATCATTTTGCCCCTTGTATTACAGATTTATTCTTTATTTTTTATTTAAGTGTATTATTTTTATTAGTGTTGCCAAAAGACCAAAACAGGGTTGATTTTTATGTGTATTTATTTTCTATTTAATTGTTAGCTAATTTTCTTCAAAGGTTTGTTTTGTAATTTCTTTGCATTTAACTTGCTCTTCGTTAGATTTAGTTCACAGAGATATATTTTAGACAGTGAATTTTTTTTTATTTTAAATTTATATATCTGATAATATAGATTTTTCTCTAAGGATGTATGTGGTTGTATATTTGATTATTATCTACTGTATTTTCATTATCATTTAGTTAAGATTAATTTATAATTACTTTTATGATTTTTCTTTTATATATACTTTGTTTTAAAATAAGACTGATCTCTAAAAATTTGGATTATTCTATTTTGAAAAAGTTAATTTCTAACTTAATTCATCTTCTCAAAGCATATGCTTTCAAATGCTTTGAAATATTTCAAAAATTGTGTATCTTACTTTGGAACTCAGTATACTGATGAAATTAGTTTTCTTTATGTAACAAGCAGAATAATTTTGTGAATATTTTTTAAATTTATCTTTTCTAATGTTTTTGTCTTCAAATTATAGCAGCTGTGAAGGATGATTTGTTTTACTATCTTACATGGATTGTATATTTTATCTAGTGTTTAGTTTTGCTCCAGGAACTTTTGAAGCTTTGGTATTGTACTGTATATTTCCTTTCTGTGCTTGCACTTTTAACTTTGCTTTTGTTTATTTTTAAATGTAAATCATCATATATTTGAAGAGCATATTGTATGTGTTATAGTTATAAAATTATTAATAGAACTTTATATTTATCATTTTTTGTCTAATTTTTAAAAAATTCTACGCTGTTTTACCTGTTTTTGAATTTAACTTTTTTCTTTTCTGATTGTCTGTCTAGTTGGTCTGAATTTAACTTGGAATTTAGCTTCTCATATGATAAGAACAGTTGAGTACATGCCAGAATATCTATTATGATGGTTTATATTGTTTGTATTATATGACTTTTCCTTATAAAGTACTTAGATATTCTTTTATTATTATTTCTAATGGATACTTTAAAAATATAAAACACACTATTGAATCAGTATGATTGCATTAGTATTGTCTGACATAAGACTATAAAATAGAATTATAATATAAAACAATATTTTTCCTGTTTTCAACTGTTAATTTTCTATAGTTTATGTCACTTTTTGTTGAACAAAAGTTTGCTATTGCTTTTTCTTTTATTTGAGAATTTTGCTGATTGCTACTTGCATTGTTATTTAATATGTTATCTTTATGAATTTTTCCAATTAGTAATTCAATTTAAGGGTTTCACTAATTTAGATTTCGTTTGTCTTTTACCAAAAGTTTATTTCATAGATGGTCATATCTATTTCTAACAAGTGATTTGTAACATCTGATTGTCTCTCCTTTAGTGATATTAGTAGCTGTTGTAGTCAGGGAGTATGCGGAAAACAATTAGAATCCAGACACAGAATTTATAATATTATTTATGATGGTCATCCAGAGTTTAACACAAGAAAGCACAGGAAATCTATCCATGTGCTGAAGACCTGGAATATTCAGCCAAGGGTCTGAATCCCACAACAATGTCCTATATGAGTCCAGATGAAAACCAAGAGCCTATGACAACAGTGCCTCCCATGAGTCCAATTGGGGATCTAGAGCCCACATGGAGGACTCATGCCAGTCTGTTATACAGATCAATGCTGAGAAGGCCCAATTTCAGTGGTGGAAGCTAGAAAGTCTATGCCAGTGGGTGAAGGAGCTATGCTGGTAGGTTGAGGGTGCTACACTGGAGCTGAGAAGTCATGCTCAAAATAAGACCAGGGTTGTCCTAAAAAGCACCATAACCGTCCTCAGCAACATGGAGGCCCCAAGCTTCTCATATGATGAGAACAGTAGAGCACATGCCAGAAAACCAGCATGAGATTAAATGGCACACATCTTCCCCTCTGGAGCCAGGAAGTGATGCTCGATGTAAGGACCAGAGCTCCCCAAAGCAAACCACAGCCACTCTTACCAACAAAGTCCTGAGCTCCTCTAATGACCTTGGTCAAGCTCACAGTGGGGAAGCTATTCATGATGAGCTCCTCCAGGAGAACCAATAGCTCAAACACCAACATGTGATAGAACCCAAATGCTTCTCTTCTCCTTTTCCATGCCTCTGTTTATGCTGGCTGTTTTCCTCAGGGGGAAGATCTATGCTCAGTGCCATGGTGATTTAATTCTACTGGCGATAAGTTGACCCCCAGTTTTTAATCCATAGCAGTAGCTACTAGAGTACTTTCATATATAAGATTATATTAAAAATTAGAAAAAATGGTGGGAAATATATTATAAATAATAAGATATTTTTAAATATATAATTATGCATGAAACTCATACTAAAAAAAATAGTTGCCTTCATTTATGCAGTCAAAAATCAATTAGTTGATATAAAGGAAAGTAGTACTCCATTGATACAGCAATAAATAGGTAGAATATCAAGTAGAAATAAAACACAATGATATAGGTTTGACAAAATATAAAAGTCCACTTGAAGAAATGGAAAGATTCATCCAACCACATTTAGAACTTAAATTAACTGTAAAGTTTGGATGGAGAAAAATATTAATACAGAAAATGTATTGATATACAGAGAAAGAAGAACTTAAAAGAATCAAGAAATGATGTATGGGGAAGGAGGTGAATAATTTTTGAAGATATTAAAATTCACTGTAAAGCTATGGTAATTCAAATAGTTTTGTATTAGCTGATGAATAGCGAAATGATTTAGCAAAGAAGAATAAAAAAATCAAACTAGATTTTTGTATTTGGGTTAAGGTAACATCTCAAACTAGAGAGAGGAAGAATATTTAAAAAGTGGTATTAATCCAACTGAACAACAAAAAAAGCAATAAAATTAAAATCTTGTTTTAAATTATCAGGCAAGTGTTTGGAGGAGTGTGTGTGTGTGTGCGTGTGCGTGTGCGTGTGTGTGTGTGTGTGTGTGTGTTTAATGATTAGATCTGTAAATTACCATTTAACATGCCTATTTAGGAAGCTCTCCTCTCTATCTTTGATGGGACTAGTTTATGTCTTGTTCACTCATGAATTTGTCTAACTCTGGTGTTCATTCCTGCGTAAATAAATTAGGACAGATTACATCTTTATATACCATTGTCAACTTACATGCCTTGATAAAATATGTACAAAAGTTATTTTAAGGTCACATAAGCTTTAAAGTTAATTGTTTATCACTATAATATTTTAAGAATCTTGTCATTTAAATCATGACTTAAAGAAATTATATAATTATTAATAAATATGCATAAATAAAATTGAAAAGGAGTAATGCATTCAATTATCAATTAAAAAACTACATTGTTGAAAGGAGTAGATAAATTACATAAACTAGTGCAGCCATTATAGAAAACATTGTGAGGTTTTCTCACAAAATTAGAAATAGGACTATCATATAATTCAGAAACTTCACCCCTGAAACATATCCAATGAAAGTGACATCAGCATGTTAAAGAAATAACTATACTTTCATGTTTATAGCAACACTGTTCACAACAGACGAGACATGGCTCAACCCAAACCAACAATAAATGCATAAATCAATGCATAAGTTGCAAAGAAAATGAGTCATATACACTCAGTGTAGGGCTATTCTGCTATCATGAGAGGGCAGCTGTCCTTTACAAAAATATGAATGAATGTAATTGGCATTCTAATTATGTTCTTATAATCAGTGAAGTACAAGATAGATGCAGAAAGACAATTAGCATAAAGATCCTACTCATATATGAAATATAAAATAATTGATTTTATAGAAGGAGAAAGTTAAAGAGGTCATCAGGGTTTGGAATACTTGGACAGAATGGAGAAATATTAGTCAAATAATACAAAATTTTGATTAGATAGAAAGAATAATTTCAGAGATATACTGCACAATATAATTACTATGTTAACAAAATGCATTCTTGATTAATGCTAAGACAGTGCTATAAAATTATAGCTATGAGACATAACACATATATTAGCAGAATTTATCCACCCAGCAATATATTAACACTGCAAAATATGTTATATATGTTTTACCTGCAAATAAAAATAATGATAAAAATAATTTTAAAACTAAGGAAGACTAAGTGGTCAGTATTTCTACTTTTTATCTAACTTATATGTCTAGTCTTTTTCGTTGCATACTGTATTTGGCTTGGAATTTGATGACAGAATTCTGACTTCTTGATAAGCTCTTGTAACAAGTCCCTGCTGCTACGGGAAGGTATCCAAAGTTTATGGATCAGTAATCTGATCCAGACTGGCAACTCTTATGGCATGAACTAAATTTCGATCTTACTGTGTTCAGGCTCTTACGTGGAGCACCTGCTCACAGCTCTATTCACCACCTCTCCCCACTGGTAAATCACTTCCAGGATGCATGTTCTTTCCTCTAATACAGCATTCAACTGTCTGTGCCTTTGCCACCCAGCTGGATGACACAAGCCTTTGTACAATGTCCTGTCTGACAGACTTTGTAATTTAATGTCTTTCTTTTGTACCATTCATTTCAGATTTTCAGAATGAGTTAAGACTCAATGGAGAAATTTTTTAAGGCAAAGGAAGTGGAAAGCCCTAATTCTCATAGGATCATAGACATATATATACATATGCAAGAGTCCTGACTGGGAGCAAACAAGGTAATAAAGTACAAACAGACATAATTTTAGGAAGATTAAAAAAGAGTCCCTATCACTTTTCCAGTACACTGAAAAAGAGGTAAAAATTAAGAAAAAAAATATTTTGAACTTTGAGGTCTTTGACCATTAATAAAAATATGTCAATTTAACCAAATTTAAAAAAAAATTATAGATTAGTAAAGCACACTTTTGGATGTGTTATAGAGGTGTGACCATTGATTAAAAAATCTATTTTTGGTCCCTCATCCTTTTCTTTCTAGTCTTTTCAAATGCTCTGTTTCTCAATTCTCATGCACTGAATAACATTGCCCTACTGAACCTTTTCACCATAATATGCCTGCCCTTGAACCAGCTGATAATTGACTTAATCCCCTGAACCCTTGAGCAAATCTTAATTCTTAAATTGTATGGTTAGGTACTTGTTTGTAGCAAAAAAAAGCAGACTTACACTGTAGAAATATTTTCAATTAGAAGGGAGTCACAAATGGCCTTAGACTTTATTGTTAGATCTTTCAAATTTGTGATTTTGAACCAGTAATTTCAACTTAATTCTCTGGTCTAAATCACTGAAAGAGTGCTCCATGTAATCATTAACATCTTTAAAACAGTAACTAGTTAATCTAATCTGTGGTTCCAAATATAGGTAACATTGGATTTTCGAGTAACTAAATCTGACTACTGCATTTTGAGGAATATGAGAAAGATGCATTTCAAAACAATTTATCTTGTACTCTGAATCTGTAATTAAATTTGTGACCCAATTATGAAAGCTATTTAGCTATTAAAGGAAATGATTTCTAAGACTTACCAGCCTATTAATACACACTCAACTGTTGCTCTCTGAGAGCACAAAAAGGGACACAAATATTATCCAAAATTACTCTTTAAAGAGTAGCAAAATGTTTTCTTACTTTAAAAATAAGGTTACATTTACTTTTTAAAAAATTAACAGTGAACCTCCAAGTAGGTTTTCAGTATTTTTCCTTTTGGTTGATTCACTCAAGTATATTAAGCAATCCCAAGAAAAATATTTACTTGGTAAAAAATTGCATATGGGGAAGAACTGGCAGATTTTTTTTTAAAATTTTCTGATATCCAGTGATAACTCTACTATGTAACTTTATAAGATATTCATATTAAACCCAGTGATATAATGTATACATATGCTGTGACAAAGTGCAATGCACATTAAAACATAATCTTACAAAATAATGTAAGAAATGGAAGGTAAATACGCAATTGTCATATTTTAGTATCCATTTGTCTCACATACCTACATAAGAATCAACCATGTTATAGAAAATTTATAGAACATTGCACATATATGAGCACATAATATAATAAAACACAAAGGAGACATGCCTTCAAGAAAGTAACTTAAAAGTGTATGTCTTTCTAATAGTTCTAGAAAATTTAACAATAAGGAGACAGAAGTTGTGTGTAAATAAAACTGGGTTTCATGAACTATTACAAGGAAAGTAGAGAATATCTGAAAAAAACACATCCCAGAAAGAGCGAGTAGGATTTGATTTTCTTGAAATCAGTATTGATCTCACAATGGATGCAAACTGGAAGTTGGAAAAATAAATAAATTAAGGTCTTAGCCAAATGCAATTCCAGAGATCATTTGTATAGGCAGAGATTAATTACTCATTTGGAAGTTAGCCAGGACAACCAGAGCGAGTGAACTTCCTAATCCCATCTCAAAATTCTGTAGGATTTTTAATGAACACAAAAATGGTCCTGATCTTGAATTTTATGCTCAATCCACAAAAGTAACTGAACAGCTTGCTTGGTTGTTTCCACCCTTGACCCATGCTGTGGGGGCACTAATTCAGTACCAAGGATTAGGGAGTCCATAAATGCCACGTGGATAATGAGGACTGTTGAAAAATTATTCACTTCAATTAAATATCTAGCTTTGCAAGGTAGTAACAAGGCCGCTTGGTTGCTAGAAACAAATTGCAAATTCAGTGAACAAATTCCTCTTAAGGAATTTAGTATTTTAATAGTAAATTGGAGATAATCCATAAGGACTTAGTATTGCTTTTGCTGCCAATTATAGTGGCTCTTTCTCTTCTCCAGCACCAGTTTCATTTTTGTTCATTGGTCATGGTTTCTCTGTCTTAGACTAATTTGCACACATGCATTTGATTTGTGGTGAATAGATAACAGATTAGCCAGATTGCAGATCATAATTGAGCAGAAACCCATGTAATTTAAATCACACAGCACAGCACCCTTTTCCATTTGCCAAAGACAGCAGTCTTGAAAGTTGTCAAATATGATAACAGCCTTCAAATTGAATATTATATTGAATATCATTTATGAAGTAGTAGAGTTTTTTTTTACATAGCCAAACTAAAACCTTGTAACAACTAAAGATAAAAAGCCTCCAAAAGTGAACTGCTCTAGTGGAATTATGAAGTAGTATTATACAATCCATTTTGAGCACGTTTGTATAATCCATTTATTAGGAATTTTTGATTCTTTCATTAAATCATGTCATTGGAATACTCACTGTCAACTTTATTTAACAGATGACGAGATGGAGGGATATTTTGTAGGAATCCAAGCATTAACATTCTTTCTTCACCCTGGGGGTTTAATGCAGTTAAACATGCAAACCACACAGTTAAAACTCTGGATAGAATTGCATGCTATTCACACAGATTTCAAATGAGTAACTTGTAACAGAAATGTCTCAAACAATTGAATCGTTTCTATTGAAAAACCACTACAACTAAATTATAGAGGGAAGGTGTAAATCCAGAGGATTTTGAAGTATGGCGGTCATTTCTCTATTTCCCTCAGATGTTTTTTTCTCACACTTCATTTGCTTCACTTTTTGAAGAGGTTAGTTCTTGAAACTGCATTTCCTATGTTCACGTGATGTGAGTAGCTTTGTGTTAAGAGGGCATTTCTGTGACACTGAAGGGAAAGTATGATTGGATATATCTTCTCTCTGTCACAGAGCGGGCAGTGGCTCTTTCCTCTAGTTAGTAACATATCCTACTTGGTCTTTGCTCTTTATAGGGTTCACCACTGTATTTCAGAACCTTCTGTGTCCTCTTTGCTATTGCTTATTTTTTGATGATTAACAGTTGGTTTACACTTTCACTGTTTGATGACAGTCTGCCACACAAAATTTAGTCCAATGAATTCATTTGCCATGGATGTTTACCTTGATATCTAGAAATCATTGACCAATTTAAGGTACATTTAAGGTCTTATTTTTTCTAAGATTTTTACAGTTTTCACCCTGATATTTAAGTCTATGAATTTTCTAGTTAGTGTTAGAATTTTTTCTTTTCAAGTGGATTTCGGGTTGTCAATGTATCATTTATTAAAAAGAATATTCTTAACACATTTCACTGTGTTGATAAACTTAATTATTGTAGTCTTCTAATAAGTTTGGGAAGAGGAACATAGGAATTCTCCAAATTCACAATTTTAGAGATTATTTGGGCTGTTTTATGTTGATTACATCTGCATATGAACTTTAGGTCAGCATTTCAGTTTCAACAAAGAAACCAGCTAAGATTTTGAGCAACATTGTTTTGAATAAGCACAATTTGGAAAGAATACTGATATCTTGAAAATATTGAATATTTTGTTCAATGATATTAATAGATTTTTCTATTTATGTAGATTTTCTTTAATTTTATTAATCATGATATTTAGAATACAAATTTCCTACAAGTTTTGCCCATGTATTGAGAATGACGTTATCTTTATTTTTAGATTGTTCATTATTAATTTATGGAATGAAATCAATTTGTTTCAACCTGTATCTTACAAACTTGTTGAACAATTGTACATTGCTTATAATATCATTTTTTAATTCCTTGAGATTTTTAGATAAAAATAATATGAACTACAATAGAATTTATGTCCACCTTTCCAATTTTCACATTTTTTACTTTTTTGAATGCTTACTTAATGATCATACTTAGAATCTATAGTGTATTATTGAATAGAATGTTTGAAAGCAAACACCATCACTCTATTCCTAATATAAAAGTGAGAGAATTCTGTTTAGTTGATTGCTGTGAGTTGTACATAGAAGTGGTTTATCATGTTGAAGAAGTTCTTTCCTTTGCTTAATTAATATTTTTGTTTTATTTTGTTTTGAGCATGAAAATACATGAGTTCAATTTTTTTTTTGCCTCCTGAGATGATAATCTTTTTTTTTTTTGTTCTTTAATCTATTTAATGCAGCACATTCATATTTGGTGCATTTAGTTTCTTGTGTTATGTTTATCTGGTTTCATATTAGGGTATTACTAGCCTCATAGAATGAATTCAAAAGTGTTTTCACATCACTTACATTTTCTAAAATTTCATGAAGAATGAGTATCAATAACTCTTGGTAAAATTTAACAATAAAATCTTCTGTGCCTGAAATTTCTTTGTTGCAAATTTAAAATTATTAATTCAATATTTTTTAAACATACCTCAGTGATGCTACAGATTTGGATCCAGACCACTGAAATAAAATGATTACCACAACAATGTGAATTGCATGATAGTTTGATTTCACAGTATGTAAAGTTTACGTTTACATCATTCTATAATCTAGTAAATGTATACAAATGCCTAAAATATATATGCCTTAATTAAAATAATTTATTGCTAAACATGTTAACAGGCATCAGAGCCTTGGTTTTGATTTTTGGAAGTCTTGTGCCATTGGTGACTTTTCTGAGTAGTGATACTATATTTTGGGATGTTGTTGCAATTTTTAAAATAAGATAATGGTACTTAGACATCTACTGACTCTGCCTGCTCACCATAAGCCATTTGTCATCTAAGTTACATCAAGATAGCAAAACATTCAGTTTTATTATCAAGCTCCACTTTTATTTATAATTATTTTGCCGTTTCCACCAATCAAAATTATTTCTTCTTATGATGACTTGAAGTCCTCACAATCATTGGTGAGGACCAAAATCAACTTCTTCCAAACTCCTGATAATGTTCATAGTTTGATCTCCTCATATGAACTATGAACGTTCTTAATGCATCTAGCCTGTGAGATTTTCAGTTTACTTTTCTCAAATCTACCACAGGATCAGTATTTATGGCAGTTAGACACTTACAAGAATGTATTTCCTAGACAATAAGACTGAAAGTCAGAATTACTCTTGGATTCATTGCGTTGCAGGAAGGCTATTACATTAATAGACATGAAAATAAAATTTCATTATATGTCACCCTCAGAGCTCTTGAGTGACCAGGTGTATTGGCAGGGGGTGATATTTTGAATCATTATCTCAATAGTGAAGCTAAATTTTCAGTAAACTGTATTATAAACAGATGTGCCATGATCTTGGCTTTGTTATTCTATATATACAGAGTGCAAGGAGAGCAGATTTAGTATAATTCTTTGGGTTTCTTAAGATTTTCAGAACTACAAATTTAGAGTATTGCATCTTTTCTCATAGCAAAGAAAATATAGGCAGCATGAGGAGATATATTATGAAATGGGGGAAAGATTTTGTAAAATATATTGGTAAAGAGTTAATGCAAAAATTTATAAGGTGTTCAATAGGAAGATAGATAGTCAATCAAGGAAAAAATAGACAAATATGCTTAATAGGTAGCTATCTAAAGGACACATAAAAATAGCCAGCATATATATGAAAAATCACTAATCATCAGGAAATCACAAATCAAAACCATAATGGCAGCCTGATTTAAACTGTCAAGAGAATAAATATCAAAATACAAACAAAGATAGCATATCAAATGATAGTGAGTAGGTAGAGAAATTAGAACTGTGGTACATTTTGATGGGAATGCAAAATGGAGCAATCATAGGAAGCAGAATGTCAATTTCTCAAAAAAAATCTTAACGATTGAGCTTTTCCTGTGATCTAGCAACTCTACTTCTGGAAATTCATTTAAAAATCCTGCAACTGACATCTCAAAGAGATATTTGAATTATTGTGTTCCTTGTAATATTATTCATAATCACCAGTGTAGCAATCATCTAGTAGTTCTAGACAGACAAATGGGAAAGTAAAATATAGCAGGCGTAAATAATATTTGGTTTTAGTTTTAGCTTTAGCTTTATTTTTATCAGTACACATGTGCAGCACACAATTATGAAATTCATAATGAGCAGTTGAGCAGTTGAATATATATATATATATATATATATATATATATATATATATATTCGTTTACACCCCCACCTTCCTCCTTCCCTTCATCTTTGGTCCTCATCCCATTGGCAATAGATTTATCTTGTTGTTTCCTATTCTCTGTTTCTTACTGAGCTTTTTAATTTATTTATACTTTGGTTTCTCCTATAAAAGAATTCATGTGATACTTAAGCTTGTGTGTTTGATTTATTTCACTTTATATTACGGTCTCGGAGAAAACATGTCTTCCTGTGAAGCAAGCTTCACCACGCTGATGTGTGATAGCCTCAGCCAAAAGAGAAACCACGCGTTCCGCTGAAGCAACTCTGCCTTGCAGATGGGTAAGATCCTCAGTCAGAAGAGAACCACGCCTTCTGGTGACCCAGCTGCAGCCTAAAACATTTTCCCACTCCCTAAGTTGTCTCTTCACTCTGGCCTCCCCAGACAAACGTGACATGCTTAGCATACACAAGAGAGTGTGCTCATTTCCATGCATAAATACTACATAACATCACTATCCTACATAGAATGTACACATTTTAATCAAAAACTGAAATATATTATATGCATTGAAACTCAATTTTCTATAAAATTAACAGACAGGAATAATATAAGGAAAAGATGTTAGCATTTAAATCATGCAATTGCTTATATTTTATTTTTTTTTTTATCAGCACTTGCTTGTAGCACATAAAGTTTATGTACCTTGTAGGAGTTTGTATGTGTACATGGCACATTCTATTTTTTTCCCAATCTTTTACTTTCCCCTTGCCCCTTCCTTCCCTTTCTTGATGCCTTTCCCATTTGAAAAAAGATCCATCACTTACTTCCTATTATGGCTTTCATTTTTGTTTTTTATTTATATGTTGAGTTTCTCATATAAGAGAAACCATGTGATATTTAAGTTGTGTGCCTGGTTTACTTACTTAATATTATGGTCTTAAACTGCATCTGTTTGTTTATAATGACTTAAATGTTTCCTTCTTTATAAAAGTTATACTCCATTGTGTATTAATAACATTTTATCCATTCATATGCTGATAGATACATAGCCCACTTCCAAGACCCAGGCAGTATGAATTGTACTGCTGTAAACATAGGTATAGCTGGAGTTCTGGGCCTGCCTGTGGCATCAATTCCAGAGGCTGGGCGGCCTGGGGTGATGTCCCCGCACCATCCCCCGAGCCTAGCTAGTTTGAAATCCTCTCTTGGCCCGGAAGGGAACTTCACAGCTTCTTTTGCACTGCACCAGCTCAGGGGGGTCTTGAGCCAGTCTGTGCCGGCCTCCCTGCTCCCTGCCATGCTTGGTGGACTATGGAGTTCTGTGCCTGCCAGTGCCATGGGTTCCGGAGGCTGAGAGGACTGGGGTGATTATCCCCACACCATCCCCTGAGCCCAGCTGGTTGGGATACTCACTCTGACCAGGACAGGGAACTTTGCAGCTTCCTGTTGCACTGGACCAGCTCAGCAGATCTTGAGCGGGCCTGCCCCACCTCCAGTGACCTCCCTCAATCCTGGGAACAGGGCAGCAGGAGTCCCAGGAGCTGAGGGCATAGAAGAGGATTTCCAACAGGCCCTGGGGAAGCCGTGGAAAAACACTTGAAACACAGAAATACAGGAAAATGACAAAATGAAAGACCAAATTACAATCTGAAACCTCCAGCCCATCCCAAGAAACCTTAGGAGCTATGTACATAGAAGAAAATATATGCCATACACCTGAAATATCGGACATAATAGGAACTGAAAGAAGTAACTCTGGGAAGCTTTAAAGGAATTCAAACTAGAAATAATCTCCAAGGTAAAAGAAGAAATGATAAAAGAAATGAAAGGGATGCTAAAGCAGACACAGTTAAAAAATTGGAGGAACTAAACAAAAAGATAGAATTCCTGGATGAGCAACATAAGAAACAAGCAGAATACATAAAGCAGATGCACAGAGATATACAGGAAATCAAAAATTCCACTGAGAGCTGTAAAACCGTCTCAATGAAAGTGAAGATAGAATTTCAGACCTCGAATACAAGATTGCAGCTAGTGAACAGAAAGGAAAGATCTTTTTCTTTTTTAATTTTATTTAAAGAGAAAAAAAATAAAACAGTACAAGTACTGTTTGAAAACAAGGGTACAAGGGTACAAAAAAAACAAGGGTACAAGTACCACAGAATTTCAAAAAAATAAACAGTTACAAATTACTAGTTAATAGATTATGTATTGTCATCTTAGAAATAGTTGTTCAAGTTACAAAATGAAAACATACAAAGTGGACATTCAAACAGTGAGACTGCAAACAGTTGTGTTCAATGATCCAATAAAAACTTAGCAATATGGTCATCTATCTTACACACCTAAACACACTTGCAGTTGTACCATTTAGAGCACTTTCTTTTCCTCTTTTTACAATAGCATTTGCACATTTTGGGTTTTATTACTCCCACAGTTCTTATTACTTTTTTTTGGAAGAGAATAAAACCAAATGTGACAAAACAAAGCAGTCAGTCAAAACAAAGGATAGACATAACACATGATGTAAAAACAGAATACAAGGTAATCAACAATGATTACCATAATGCTTCTTGCTACCTTAAAAAGAATTGCCTATATCATCAGATATAATAAAATTGAACAAAATGGTACAGAACAAGACCAATAAAATCTAAACATTAGAGACTTTACAGGACTTCAAAAGAAGATAATAGTCAAAGCATAATGGGCATCATAGTGAATCTTATTGCCTTCAAAGGAGTTGCCTACACCCTCAAACTTGATACTATCAAACAGAACAGAACAGAGTAAAATCAGTCAGAACAAGATGGAGGGAGCAATGCAAGTTAATATGATACCAAAAAAGTTACTATAACATTAAATGCTAACTTTTTAAATTTTTTCTCTTAATTAAACATAAATAAATTTTAAAAAAGGGGAGACTGAGATAAAAGAGGACATACCAACATAACAATACAAATCAGAACAGAACAATTTAAGCAACATAGCGATTTATCACAAGATAACCCAACTTAGCAGTAGTTACCATAGTGTTTCTTTCCTTGAAATATTTGAGTATAACTTTGTATACTATAACACCAAACATATGAAGACAGTGTGGAACCATTCAAGAGGATGAAAGTATTACAGGGTATTTAGACCAATTAACAGAAAACGAACAATGATTTCTATAATATCTCTTTTCCTATAAAAAATGTGTTTACAGTATCACACAGAATAAAATCCAGTAAGATAAAACATGGTAAAACCAATGGAGACACAAGAACAACATTTTGATGGGACTTCAAAACAAGATGATATTAAATCAGCACTAGCTATTATGATGTCTTGTTTTCTTCAAAATAGCTGTTCATATCTTCACAGACAATAATATCAAACAGCCCAGAATAAACCCATTCCAATTAATGAGTGAAAACTTTATAAAGCTTCAAAGCCATATAATGGAGAATCATGATTACCTCATATTTTTCTGTATTCTTATCATTTCTTACACTAGGGAAACTATTTGGTATTCATACATGTCAGTTTGATTTATTTCACTTATGAGTATTGTCTCAAACTCTGCCCATTTATTTATAAATATCTCAATATGATCATTCTTTATAAGTGAGTAGTACTCCATTGTATAAAAATACCACAACTTTTTTATCCATTCCTCAGTTGGTGGACACTTAGGTTGTTTCCAAGATCTGGCAACTACAAATTGTGCTGTTATAAACATGGCTGCACATATATCACTGTGATATGATGCTTTCAGTTCTTCTGTCTCACTTCTGCCTAGAAGTGGGATAGCGGGGTTAAATGGGACTTTCAATCCCAGCTTTTTGAGAAATCTCCAGACTGACCTCCACAATGGTTGTACCAGTCTACACTCCCACCAACAGTGTAGGAGAGTTCCTTTTTCCCCCCAGCTTCTCCATCATTTGTTGATGGTTTTCCTGATTCTGACCATTTTTTCAGGAGTGAGATGAAATCTCAGTGTGGTTTTATTTTGCATTTCTCTAATGAGTAATGATGATGCACATTTTTTCATGTATTTATTTGCCATTTATGTTTCTTCATCTGAGAATTGTATATTCATCTCAGATGACAATTTTTGCATTGGATCTTTGAACTTTGTCTGAGGAACAGTTCACTAAGTTTTTTTCCAGTTTGTGAGTTTTCTTTTCACTATGCTGGAGATTTCTTTTGACATGCAGAAACTTCTTAATAAGAGGTGATCCCAGCTATTGATTCTGGGAAGTATTTCCTGCATGGTTTGATTCCTGTTGATTTATTCTCTACCTACCTGTATGTCTTCAAAATTTTTACCCAATTTGTCTTCCAATAGATTTAGTGTTTCTGTTTTAATATTCAGATCTTTGATCCTTTTAGATTTTAATTTAGTACATGGTGATAAGCATGGGTCTAGTTTTATTTTTCAGCATATGGAGAGCCACTTTTTTCAAATATTTTTATTAAAGAGACTGTCATTCTTCCAGTGAAACTGTTTGGCCCCTTTATCAAATATAAGGTGGTTGAGTGTGTTGTCAGTTGTGATTGTATCTTCTAATCTATTCCATTGATCTTTGGCTCTGTTTTTATTCCAGTATCATGTTAATTTTTCTACGGTTGCTTTGTAGTATAACTTCAAGTCAGGGATTGTGATGCCACCTGCCTTGCCTTTGCTGCTTAGAAGTGTCTTTGCTATTCTGGGTCTCTTCTCGCTCCAGATGAATTTGAGGAATGATTTCTCGAGATCCTTGAGGTATGTTGATGGTATTTTTGTTGGGATTGCATTGAATGTTGTGGGAGAATGGCCATTTTCACAATATTTATTTTTCCTATCCATGAGCAAGGGATGTCTTTGCATTTTCTGATATTGTTTCCAATTTCTTTTTTCAGTGTATTATAATTTTCTCTAAAATGATTTTTCACTTCTTTCATGAGAGTAGTTCCTAAATATGTCATTTTTGGGAGTTCCTAGTGTGAAGGGTGTGGCTTCTCTTATTTCTCTGTCAGTGATTTTGTTTTTAGTGTATAGGAATGCTACTGATTTTTGTGTATTGAGTTTGTATTCAGCTACATTACTGAATTTATGTATTATATCTCAGAGTCTTTCATTGGACTTTTGGGGTTTTCTATGTAGAGTATCATGTCATCTGCAAACAATGATAATTTAACTTCTTCTTTTCCTATCTTTAGCCCTTTTAATTCTCTCTCTTATCTAATTGTTCTGGCTACTATTTCCAGTACTATATTAAATAGGAATATGATAAGGGACAACCTTTTCTTGTGCCTGATTTTAAAGGATAAGCCTTCAATTTTTGGCCATTTAGTATGATACTGGCTGTTGGTTTGTCATAGATTATAGATAATTATATTGAGGTAAAGACAGTCTATTCCAATTTTCTGTAAAGTTCTTATCATAAATGAATGTTAGACCTTATCAAAAGCTTTTTATGCATCTGTAGAAATGATCATGTGATTTTTATGTTTAGTTTTATTGCTATGGTGTATTATATTTATTGATCTACATATGTTGAAACACCCTTGCATGCCTGGGAAGAATCTCACTTGGTCATGGTATATAATTCTCCTGAAGATTTGGTGCATCCTATTTGCCAATACTTTATTGAAGATTTTTGCATCTGTGTTTATTCGGGAGATTGGTCTATGGTTCTCTTTTGGGGGGGGATCTTTCTTAGTTTTTGGTACTAGAGTGATATTTGCTTTCAGGAATGACTTGGGAAAAATTGCTTGCCTTTAAATTTCATTAAGCAGTTTGAGGAGTATCGGCATTAAGTCTTCTTTGTAGTTCTTGTACAATACTGCAGTGAATCTGTCTGGGCCAGGGCTCTTCTTTGCAGGTAAGGACTTAATTACATTTTCTGTTTCATTAATAGAAATTGGGTTATTCAGCAGTTTTATATCTTCTTGACCTAGCTGTGGTACTTCATATGTTTCTAGTAATCTGTCTACTTCTTCTGTGTTATCAAACCTTTGAGAGTAGAGGTTTTCAAAATAGGTGTTGATGATCTTCTATATTTCTCTAGAGTCTGTAGTGCTTTTGCCTTTTTCTTTCCTTATCACATGAATTTGAGCTTTTTGTTCTCTTTTTAGTAAGGTTGGCTAGGGGCTTATCAAATGATACTTCAAGCAACAGGAATCCCCAAAAAGTGGGGGTGGCTATTCTGTTTGCAGACAATGTGAACTTCAAACCAATTATGATCAGAAGAGATAAAGAAGGTCACTACATACTGGTTAGGGAATAACTTCAAGAAGAAGAGATAACAATCTTAAATATATGTGCACCAAATTTCAGAGCACCCAGTTATATAAACAAGTATTAACAGAAATGAAAAACCAAATTATCAGTAAAACAATTATAACAGGAGAACATAACACACCACTGACACCAAGGGACAGAAAATCAGAGAAGAAATAACAGAACTGAATCACACCTGTGAATAAATGGACTTGATAGACAAATGCGGAGTGTTCCATCCAAAAACAGCAGAATATGCATTCTTCTCAGCAGTACATGGGTCACTCTCTAAAACAGACCATACGTTAGCTCACAGAACATATTTAAATAAATGCAAAAGAGTTGAAATTATCTTGCATGTTATCAGATCATAGTGCCAAGAAATTAGAAATTAATGATAAAAGATAGTGCAAAAATCCCACAAACACATGGAAACTGAATAACACACTATTGAGTAATCAGTGGGTCACAGGGGAAGTTAAAGAAGAAATTAAACAATATTTACAAACAAATGAAAATACAAATAAAACTTAACAGAATCTCTGGGATGCAATGAAAGCTGTCCCCAGAGGAAAATTTATTGTACTGAGTTCCCACATCAGTAAAATAGAAAGAATCCAATAAATAACATGATGCCAGATCTCAAACATCTAGAAAAAGAAGAGCAAGTCAAGCCCAAAGCCAAAAGCAAGGAGGAAATTATAAAAACCAGAGCAGAAATTATTGCAATAGAGACTAAGAAAACAATCCAAAAATTATTGAATCAAAGAATTGGTTCTTTGAAAGAACAAACAAAATTGATAAGCCCCTAGCCAATCTTATTAAAAAAGGGAAGAAAAAGCTCAAATTCATGCAATAAGGAAAGATTTATTGGAAGGGAAATTGGATAAAAACTTTGAAGACATAGGGGTAGGTGGAGAATTAATGAACAGGAATCAAACCACACACGAAATACTTCCCAGAATCAATAACTGGAATCACCTATTATTATGAAGTTTCTGCATGTCAAAAGAAATCTGCAGCATAGTGAAAAGAAAACCCACACTGGGAAAAAGTCTTAGTGAACTCTTCCTCAGACAAAGGACTGATGTCTAAAATATATAAAGAATTTTAAAAAATCAGACTCCCAAAATTTAAAGAATCAATCAAAAAATGGGTATCTGAGATGAATACACCTTCTCAGATGAAGAAATACAAATGGCAAATAAATACATGAAAAAATGTTTATCATCACTACTCATTAGAGAAATGCAAATTAAAACCTCATTGAGATTCCATCTCACTCCAGAAAGAATGGCCAGGATCAGGAAAACCATCAACAACAAATTCTGGAGAGGCTGTGGGGAAAAAGAAACACTTTTGCTCTGTTGGTGGGAGTGTAGACAGGTGCAACCGTTGTGTAGGTCAGTTTGGAGATTTCTCAAAAAGCTGGGATTGGAAGTCCCATTTGACCCAGCTATCCCACTTCTAGGCATATCCCCAGAAGAATTGAAAGCATCATACCACAAAGATATATGTGCACCCATGTTTATAGCAGTACAATTTGTAGTCGCCAGATCTTGGAAACAACCTAAGTGTCCATCAACTGAGGAATGGCTAGAATAGTTGTGGTATTTTTATACAATTGAGTACTACTGTGCTATAAAGAATTATCACATTGAGATATTTATAAATAAATGGGCATAGCTTGAGATGATACTCATAAGTGAAATAAATCAAACTGACATGTATGAATACCGAATAGTTTCCCTATTGTAAGGAATGATAAGAATGCATAAAAGTATGTGGTAATCATTATCCCCCATTATGTGGCTTTGAAGCCTTATAAAGTTTTTGCTGATTAATTTTCGAATGGGTTTATTCTGGGCTGTTTGATATTATTGCCTGTGATGATATGAACAGCTATTTTGAAGAAAACAAGACATCATAATAGCTAGTGCTGATATAATATCATCTTGTTTTGAAGTCCCACCAAACTGTTGCTTTTCTGTCCCCATTGGTTTTATCATGTTGTATCTTACTGGATTTTATTATATGTGCTAGTATAAACAAAAATTTGTATAGGCAGAGAGATAATATAGAAACTATTGTTCGTTTTCTGTTAGCTGGTTCTAAATACCCTGTAATACTTTCATCCTCTTAAATGGTTTCACCCTGCCTTGATATGATTGAAGCCACAGTATACGAAGTTATACTCAAATATTTCAAGGAAAGAGACACTATGGTAACTACTATTTAGTCAGATTATCTTGTGGTGAAGCACTAGGTTGCTTAAATTGTTATGTTTTGACCTGTATTGTTATGTTGTTATGTCCTCTTTTATCTCAATCTCCTCCTTTTCTAAAAAAAAATTATTTATTTATTTATTTATGATTAAGGGAAAAATTTAAAAATTAGCAGAATATATTATAGTCACTTTTTTGATTTCCTATTAACTTGATTTGAAGCCCTGTTTTGCTCCCACCATCTTGTTTTGACTGATTTTAGTCTGTTCTGTTCTGTTTGATAGTATCAAGTTTGAAGGTATAGGCAGCTACTTTGAAGGCAATAAGGTTCACTAACACTCATTCTAGTTTGAATATTATCTTCTTTTGAAGTCCTGTAAGGTTTCCAATGTTTGGTTTTATTGGTCTTGTTCTGTACTGTTTGTTGAATTTTACTACACCTAATGATATAGGCAATTCTTTTTAAAGTAACAAGAGGCATTATTGTAACCACTGTTGATTACCTTGTATTCTGTTTTTACATCATGTGCTATGTCTATCATTTGTTTTAACCTCTGCTTTGTTTTGTCATATTTGGTTTTATTCTCTTACCAAAAAAAAGCAATAAGAACTATGGGAGTAATAAAACCCAAATGTGTAAATGTTTTTGTAAAAAAGAGAGGGGAAAAAAGTGCTCTAAAGGATACAACTGCAAGAGTGTTTGTGTTAAAATAAAGGACCATATTACTAAGTTTTTGTTGGATTATTGAACACAACTGTTTGCGGTCTCACTGTCTGAATGTCCACTTGGTATGCTTTCATTTTGTAACTTGAACAACTATTTCTAAGATGACATATAATCTATTAACTAGTGATTTCTTACTTTGTTTTGAAATTCTGTATTACTTGTACCCTTATACTGTTTTGTTTTTTTCCTTTAAATAAAAAAAGATATATAAATAAAGATGATAATGAACATTTACTAAATTCAAGAAATGTTTTCTCCTATATTTCCTATATGGTGCATGAGAACATATGCAAAAGTCTTGTTAAATACTTTTCCATCTAAGCAAAACTTTCTATACTGGATAATATTCCTAGGTTTTCCTTTTGGGTCACATATATTATTGCCAGGACCTCTAATGTAAACCAGTAGTGATTTTGCCAATCAGAGCAAGTCAGATAGTGGTAAAACTACAGTCTATGGAAGCATTGATATGACTAGATGGAAAGTTCAGTCAATCAAAATATATTTTAAACATTGGAAAAGTCTCAGCTTTTGTCTAGATAACAAAGAGAAAATACAGTGCCCAATGACACAGCAAGATCAATCTTATGAAGAAGAAGAAATCAGTATTCCTTGTTCTTGCCATAGGCACACTCAAAATAGTCATATTCAATATTTTACCATTTTCAAGGACATTAATCTTTACTAAGAAATGAAGTTACTTAATGTCTATTTAACTAAAATTCAGATGTCTTTGAAAGATGTGTCCTATTATTGTACTATTTTAGAAAAGAACCATCGAATCTTTGAAAATACCTAGCTGTGACTATTTTCATGAGGAAATCAACTGATTATTTATTATGAGTTTCCTATTTCTTCTGAAGTTTGAGTTTTGGGGACTGAGTAACAACATTATTATTATTTTACTGTACAGACTCAATTGTTTAATTGTGATGTGTGTGTGTGTGTGTGTGTGTGTGTGTGTGTGTATAATAATGAGATAGTGATTGGATAAACTGCAAATTATAAGTCTTAGACAAAAAAATCAATTTTGTTTCCTAGAGCAAAACTGATCACTATATTGAACCATCCAAATGAAATGAATATGTATTGAGAATATTTAACTATGCTTTAACAATAGTTGACAAGTGACACTGTATACTATTAAGGATATCCAGAAAGAAAATTCATTCATTAATTTATTATTTTGTTTATTCAACCAATATTCTAAATATGTAAGATATCAGCATCCTGCTGTTAGATATTTCACATGTAGATATGAACATAGCAAAAAGTCTGACACTAATGAAATAATTTCCAAGTAAATTATGCATTTAAAATTTTGCTAAAGTGATAAGAATGCTGAAGAAAGGTATTATAGGAAACATCTTAAATTCCACCTTTTCACTCCTGTAAATGTGTGTGTGTGCATGTGTGTGTACAAGCACGCACATGCACGCACACTCCTGGACTGCAATCATTCAGAAACATCTTTTACCATGCGGGGAAACAGCATCTGGCATATTGGAGGAAAATGCAGACAAAAAAACCCCTGCACACTTTGATCTCTACTTCTGAAAGTTTTTGAAATATTTCTTGTGTTATTTGCCTTTGAATGATTAAGAATTTAAGTCACACAGGTTTGAAACCTTAGAGTTTCCAAGTAATGGGTCGTCCATAGTTATTCAATGATTTCTGTAACTCCCACTATGAAAAATTTAGACAAACTGTGAAAGAACTGATCTTTGTCCTGTTTCTGGAGAACAACCCAAAACTTCTGGTAGCAACTATTCTACTGTTTAGAATGGTGGAAAGTGCAATTACCTCTGTGGTCAGTGATATCACAGACTTGACCTTTATTCTGATTTTAGCCTCATAGTATTCATAACAATTGGAAAATAATTTTCTGTGTAGAATATAATTTGGGGTTGATATTTCAAAATTATAACTCTGTTAGATGCTTTAAATTTTGAAGTAAATTAGGATGTAGTGATTTACTGGGAAGGACTCAGAGAATCTGTAATCATATACTGCTTCCCTATTCAAAAATAAAGGATTGTAAAAAATTAGGCATTAGATAATTGCTTGACATACAATCTCACTAAATCACAAGGTCAAGGTGATGTTTGGTTAGTATTCATTTTTGTGTTTTTTCAAATTACATAAGATCAGAACTTTTCAATATTTTTCTCATTGGAATTTTGAATCTTCTTATTTTTTTTCTTTTCTCTCTTTTTTATTTTAAAAAACAGCAAAAAATAAAAAGGGAATACAGAATTTCAAAACAATATGAGATTAATACTGGTTATATAGTGTTTATTTTTATTTTCAAAGTAGTTGTTCAAATTATAAGATATATATGAAAAATGATCAACTAAGAGAATGATAAAAGTGTAAACTGTTCTTTTTGATGAACTATCAGAGATTAGTGTTGTAGTTATCTATTTTGTATATATATTTGAAAATGTCAGTTAACAAAAGCAGAATGCTCACATCCAAACCAAAAATAAATAAGAAGTAAACATTCTATTGGAAACTACTAGTCATTCTGACTACTATATATGACTATCTTCAACTAGTTTTTCTCTTAGAAGAGTAGCTTTCAGTGTTTGGCCTCTGTTAATTTTCTGGAAGTTGTTTCTCTGGGTCTCATTGTGGAGCATCTACAGGAGAAGCATATCTGCCTGTTGCCACTGAACTGACATTGGCAGAGTGATTAGAATCCTTAGATGAAATGGTCCCTTTAAACTTGTGGCACATCAGACACATTACATTGAACATCTACAACTCAGCCCTCTGGAAAGCACACACACACAATTACAATGCCATGGTTAGTGGGTAAGTGCGGCAACCTGAGAACATGTTTGTGAGCACTGATATTAAACTGGGCATTGCAGCTTAAAAAATCCTGCTAATCCTTACTTGATTTCAAATTTCAATTCTTTCATTCCTAAGGCATAAGAGGTAAGATTTAATTTCTCTGACATCTGCTGTTACAGAATATATGTTTTCTTTTAAAAGGTAAAATGTCCTTAGAAATGAACAAACTCCAGACAAATGTACTTGTTTTAAATGTAAAATGTCTACACATCATGCTCTGAGCATTGTGGATCCTCACAATGTGTTTAGGCTGGCCTGTGAAATGTGATTTTACCATGTAATTTCTTCACATTGCTTCTTCTCCAAATCCATGCCCCTGCTGCTCTTTCTTAGTGTATGGCTCCCATAAAGTTATCTTTAGTGGTTAGGTTGTACAGTTTCAGTATCTTTGGAAACCTCTGTCAAACACATTAAACTAATACCTATTGTATTTTGCTTTTAAATTCGATCGTATGATCGTTTCTTTCTTTTCTTTTCTTTTGTATGGGGTACTGAACTCACAACTGTGTGCTTGCAAGGCAGGCGTTTATGCTGCTGAGCTAAATCCCTGGCCTACAGTATTACTTTACTTACTCAGCAAATAATTATTTTCAAATACTAATATTTTTTATTAAAGAGGTATCTAAAATAAATCTGGATATAGTAGTTGCACAAAGACCCTGGATTACATTCTCAGATTGGAGTCTAGTTGAGAGTACATGGCTTGTTTGATCATAACTTATTGCTTATAATCTGTGAGCATTAATTTCCTTCAAGCGCAACAAATACAACTTAACGTGTAATGATGATTTAAGCATAGAGATAAGATTTCAGCCAAAAACTAGATGCTAAGTGACAGTAATATTATCATCGACATCATTTGTCTGCTTGCTTCAAGGGCCTGAAATCTTTGCACTGGCTGTTAAAATGTGCTTTTCAGTTTCCTATCCACAAATAGAATAGGATGTTAAAATTGCAGTTACAATTGGAGCTTGAAAGCAAATCCATTGAACATAACATTAAAAAGATATTATTAGCAGGGCCTCTGGAAAGATACAATATGACATGGGTGTGAATCCTCATCCTTGTGATATGAAAATGAACTGTGTGTATCATATTTTAAGATTTAATCTCCCATTTGAATAAAAAAATTAGTACTTACTTATTAGCGCACCAAATATTTCAGACATCACTACACAGAAGACACTGCTGCATGGCCTGGAAAAAAGAAATCATTCTTGCCTTACAGAATTTACGGAGGGAGGAATGGACAGTAAACAATCTAAATCATGTTTAGGTTCTTCAGTTTGTTAAACTTCAACTCTTATGAGTGCCATGAAGGAAAAGCAACAAATGTCACCACAACAATTAACAGGCACATTGCAGGAGAGTGTTGTGGAACATAGCTGGACTTTCTGTAATAATGGCAGGAAGATAATCTGTTACAAAGTGTTTTGCAGGTGGCCTGGCAAAAATAAGCATTTGTAATTGTTTGCGATTTAAAACTACGTTTAGAGTAAAACTAATGGATAGTTTGTAGAAGGATAAAATCTCTAGTGAGTATAAATGAAACATGGGTTAGTTTGCAGGTTATTTCCCCAAAGGATTATACCATTCCACTGAAGAAAAAAGAAGTCATACAAATATAGGATTGAAACTCAAGCAATAAACCCCAGAAAGTTTATATTAATAAATTAAGAGTTTAGCCTGGAGGGGTCAAAACTGATCCCAGAGGAGGTAAACTAAAATCTAGTTTCTAAAAGAGTAGGTTTTGTATAGATGAAGAGTAAAGAGAAATGATTAACATTAATATTGACCTTTTCTCTTTATAGTATATACAGGTGAGATGTATTTATTCATCACTTGGTAAGAGATTTTAGCCTGGTACAACACTTCAAAGGTGTCACCAGCTACCAATGTTTTTCTATTCTATCATTCTCAGAATGTTTGTATTTTCAAAGTAGTAAACCATGATTTTCAAGCTTACACACATACCTTCTGAGAATAAAAAAAGAACTTTCAAGCAGCCTTTGTCATAGAGAAAAATCACTTTCACGGTACTCTAAAGACTTCTCACAAATCACTAAACAAAATGGACCGCATGCTTATCTCCACTCAATCACTTAATATAGGAGAATGACATAGTTATGATTTAGATCAATACCTCCCAAAGATCATGTTTTCATAGGATAGGTTTTGGAGGATGATTTGCTCATGAGAAATGTCATTTCATTAGAGGGCTAATCTGTTGGAAAAAATCATGATTTGATCACATTACAATGGTACTGGGGTTCATGAATTTAATTCATTACTCAATCCTGGGGAAGATGACCATGGTAACGATCCTCACCCAATGCAGGGTTCACAAGTGAAGCAAAATTTTGCCAAGTTTCTGTTTGCAAACCAAGTTATTTCTTCACAATAAGAAGCTTTCATGAACTGAGATACTACTGTACTGGGAGGTGATGGACACAGGAATTAGGGCCCCCTGAAAGCAGTGCACCATGGAGTTATAAACTTCAGGACTATTTCTAATTCCCATCTTCCTGTCCGGTTCTTCCTCATTTTCTCTGTTTTGGGGCTGCCTTGAAGTGATCATCTTTCCTCCACAATGTTCTTCTGCTATGATGTTCCTGTAATGCCACAAGTGAAAAGCGGTGGAGCTACCAAAACAGATTGAAATTTCTAGAGCTGTGAACCAAAGCAAACATTTTAATCCTCATTTTTTGGGGGGCCAGCTACTTTGTCATGGTGACAGAAAGCTAATGAATGAAGAGAGTACCATAGATGACTTAGACTGAATTTCAACCTCTTTGCAGAATATCTGTTGGAAAAATACAAGAACAGGGCTGGGGGTTTAGCTCAGCGGCATAAGCACCTGCCTTGCAAGCAGGCGGTCGTGAGTTCGATCCCTGGTACTGATAAAAAGGAAAAAGACAAAAAAAAAAAAATACAAGAACAACACAAAGAAGAATTTGCCAATAAAAGGACACAGAAGAAATGACATTTACAGACACTTAGTTTTCCACATTCCTTTTTTTTTTAAGTTTTAGATTCTTTCTCTTTTCATACTCCCCCTTTCTTAGATCCCAGCGAATAACTCATTCTCAGAGTACTATTCTATGCTCCCCATAAGGAAACAATGCTTTCTTCTCCAAGAAAGACTTTCTTTTGTCTCATTTTGTAGGACCTCCAGGGTCTGCTTGCAGAGCCTTAAGGTGTATGATGCTGCTTGCTACATGGAGTCTGAAAGATGAAACACAGAAATTAATCAAGAAATCCTGTGTTGAGACCTCTAATAAAATCATAGAGAATAGTTCTTGGCTGGTAGTGAGTTAGAGCCAGAAATTTAATAAAATCATAGAGAATAGTTCTTGGCTGGTAGTGAGTTAGAGCCAGAAATTTGCTTGGATGAGCGATATTATGAGGTTATTACCTGTGGCATCAAAAGGGCTGCCTCTGGGTACAAACTAAAAATTAACAAAATGACACGAAGAAAAAAATTTTGCCATGCAAAAACATTGATTATTTAATATGCAAAATTCTTCCATCTATACAGATTTTCATCAAGTACAATATTTGTGCACAACACAAATAGGAGTTTGCTTATCTTCTTTTTGCAAACTGTTTAATAACAACTATATACTCCAAAGTTTTGTCTTCATAGTGTGTTGCTTACACACCAAGTCCATATGTTCCTGACAGTAAATGTTCAGAAGGTGTATTTGTGAATCACAAATTGTTATTCCCTTAACCCATTAATCTGAGCTGTTTCAATAAAATAGAGTACACATTTTACAAAGGACCTGATTCATTGAGCCTGTTAGGTGGCATGGGGGGAGGGAATTCAAAGACAGCTCCAAATGTAGAGAAATGGGAAAACAAAAAATGTGAAATCTTAACATCTTTATTTGGAGAAGAGAGAACTGGAAGGTGTTAGGGAGGAAGATTTAAGAAATTAAACAAAGAAGAGAAAATGTTTATATCATTGCAGAAACTGAGTGAATACAAACCTTGCTGGGTGGTTCATGCAGACCTCAAATCCTTTCTCAAACACTCATCTACCAGAAGGTAGAGGAAAGCTTATTACATCTAACTTTTATATTTACAGTTTTCCTAGGTTTCCACACATGTAGTACCCAACACAATAGCTGCTTATTTGAGCCTGAAATGATGACTCAGGGATGGTCCAGTATCATAGCTACTTTCTTCATAACTGAGACATAATACTTGACATTTGCATAAAGAAGAGCTTTATTTTGGGTTGCACATTTTGGTTGCAATCCATAGCTGGTGGGGCTCCAAGTAAGGAACCATGACAGAAAGATCTGGAAGAACAAAGTGGCTCATCTCAGAGTGGTCAAGAAGCACAGCGGGAAGCATGGAGTAGAGGCAGGGAATATACCTTTCCAGGTCAAATCCGCGGGACCCACTTCTTCAGATAAGATTCCCTCCGCAATGCAGATAATCTGATTGCCTTCCCAGATCTCCACCCATGAGCATGTGAGGCTTTGGCAGACATCTAGATAGTAAGCATAACCTCTTGCTAATCTTCGGAGTCTTCAGTATGAGAAGATAGAAGTGTTACAGAGTGAGTAACGTCCAGGCACAGCGAGGTAGTTTTACTTTTTGTCTTTCTCCTTTGAAGTCTTATTCTGTCCATACAATTTTTTGTCACTAGGAAATCAGTAGTTCTTGCTGCCTGCTCCCTTCATCAAATACATACAAATGTGTCATTTGCTTAGGACATAAATCTTTGGAATATTACGTTTTGCTTGAGGAAGAGAAATCAAAACAACCAAAAAAAAAATAAGTAACATAATTTTGTTTTTATTTAACAAAAACTATGTTTTCTGAAAATTAGGAAACATCAGGTTTCCTGAGTACTTTGCATATATTATTTAAAATTTTAATCCAAAATTACTCACTCCAAAAGACTTGGTCTTTGTGTGGCTCAGGGTTAGAGTTACAGATGGGAATAAATGGAATTCAGGAGCCTGGAGCTCTTTCTCCCCAGTGCTACAAGATGCACAGAAGACTCAGTTGCTGAACTTAAACATAGTAAATGTAGAAGGCATTGAAGCCCACTTCCTGAGACTAGGCAAAGGCTGTACAGGAGAAGATGACAAAGATTGGAGTAAGAATGAACAAAAGCCAAAGGCTGTCATATTTTACACAAAAGTACGAGATAGTGCTATTAAATGTTCAGACTGATGGGAAGTAATTCAGGGAGATGGGGGTGGGAGACAGAAACTCATGTGTCTTCCCATAGAGGGAGCAACCATTATTTCTCTGTATTCACCCAATACTTTGAAATCATTGATGTCTATGTAAAAATTAGCATTTAATGGCTCATTTTAAAGTAAGGGTAAAGTCTTCTTTAATCTTTGTTAGGATTTGGAGCTGCACAAGGTAGATTAGTCTTTAAAAAAAATTCTGTCTACCACCTACCGCAATAGTACTTCATATTTATGCATTAAAAAGCTGTTGCTATGAATTTGATCTATATTCCACCTCCTCATCCATGAATGAACAAGGATGGGTGAAATTAATTTTAAATCAGTGAGCCGAATTGCTAGAGTATGAACTAAGTATAAGCTGTCATTCTGCAAAGTTGACTTGAGAAAACTGGGTCCTTAAAAATATATTGTGATGATAGTGGGTCTTCTGATGATGCTTAACTGTGCCTCTACAATATATCAGATATTAAGGAGAAGAAACAATTTATGATATGATGGCTAAAAATACCTACTTTCAAAAGTAGTTACTTTTTACTGGTTGCTGAGACAAAATATCTGAAACCCAAGTTGGGAAAGGAAAGGTTTATTTCTTATAGTTTTTGGAGGTTTTAGTCCACATTTAGTTGGCTCCAAGGCAGGCAGGCATGGCTGGGCCGCGGTTCATGGCGGCTGCAAAACAGAAAACCGGAACCAGCAAAAGCAAATATACCTTCTTCCTGCCATTACATCACATCCTGGCTCCACCCCTTTGTGGGTGGAGCACTGACGCCATCAATCCAAGCACTAGACAATAAACCAATCACAAATGCACAATACAAACTCATGAGGCCTGGGGGACACAGACATAAACCATGACAAAAAGCTTAGACATCTTGAAGGCAGGGTATCAATACCGCATCATGACATGTAGTAAATGAAAGAAGAGTCTGCTGATGTTAATAGCTGGGTGTATAAAACAATTACTCTATGTTAAGAAGTACATATTAATTATCTTACTGAACACATAATGTTTATTATTTTCTTTGTTATTTTCTTTGTTAGTTAACCTATATTTAGTGCTCAGTTCATAGAGTTTGTCAACATCAAAACTGGAATTTGTCTTGTATATATTCTATCCTTGAAGTGGCACTATAAATGAGATGCTGGATGAAATATCTTGACCGATCCTGAATTTTAATAACAAATAATAGTAAAAGGCTGTCTATACTGCTTTTCTGTTTTCTATACATATGTTTGTACTTATCCATGACTCTTGGAAGATGGCCTACAAGGAGATTTCCAGCCTCCCTTCAATACATATCCATGGGTATGCTTATATTTTTCTCTTCAACACACTTAACTGTTCTTATAACAGATTCCAAAACACAAAAATTATGTTCAATATTGGTAAACCCATGTAAATAGAATAGAAATTCATATTACCAATTATTACACTCTATATCCATGTGTTGTCAGTATTTCTCTTTAACTAGTTTAACTTATGCCTGTAACAAACTAGAAACTTAGAAATTAATGAATATATTCTTTATATCTGATTGTGTACACTATATTTCACACTTTTTTTACTGGTATAAGCCAAGATATACTAACTTTAACCTGGTTTTCATTTGACCTGACTGCCATAACAAAGTACCATGTGGCTTAAATGACAATTTATTTTTCCATGATTCTAGAAGTTAAAGAATTAAGAGACCTGATTTTTTTCTGAGATGTGTCATTTTGTAGATGACTATCTTTATACCTTCTAGCATTGTCTTCTCTCTATATGTGTGTATGTCTAAACATCCTTTTATAAGGGTATCACTCAGATTTTTGGGGGCCTAAATATTAGCTTCATTTTAATTTCATATCATTTTTTTAACTTTCTTTATGTATTAGTACATTTTTTGCAGAGCATGCAGTTTGTCATTATCTTGGGGAGTGGTTACATGTGCATATAACAGCTTGCTTCTTTTTAAAATTCCCTCTTTCCTTCCTGCCTGATTTAGTCATCTTTTAAAAACTTTATGCTGAAACACTCGTATTCTAAGTCACTGGTGGTTGGGGAGACTCAAACTGCTTAGTAATACTTTCAGAATTTTTTTTTAAAGCTTGTTTTGCTCTTTCTAACAAAAACAAGAAAAATATTCAGTTTAAAAGGTTTCAAGATAATACCTTTAAAAAGAATGTTAAATTGCTTTCAAGCCAGGAAAATGGTACAGAAAAACAATGTTTGTCCCAACCTTCTTACCATATTTTAGTCAGATTAAAATCTAGACCACTGAATTTTAAGAAACTATTCCAACCAAAATAACTTGAGACATTTTTGTCTTATTAATATATCTCAAGTGTTAATATTTCTGCTAACTAATGTCTCATTTTAACTGTATGGACAAAATGCTACGTAACTGTCTTTTTAAGAATAAATTAGTAAAATAAGCATATCTATTTTTTAACTTATTCTTCCAAAGGCTACAGCACTGGTCAATAAATGGTAAATGTGAGTAAAATTTGGTCCTACATTAGTTATAAGGAGTTTGATGCTTTCTGGAAAGTCCAGGGAGGATCAGTAGTTTTAGTTGCTTCATGCTAATAAATAATATGAGCTGCAGATAGGAAAGAAAGGAAGAGATCACAAAGATCTCATGTGCCCAATATTTTGGGTTTTGATATTTACAAAAGCTTACAAAGTGCCTACACAACAATTGAAAGGTTAATCATATAGCAATTCCAATGACAGAAGTGATGCCTGCCTTTACAGAACTTAGCATCTCACAGAGATGACACACCGTGATCTCTACAGAGGGCTCAACTGACAAATTTCACATAGTGAGGTTACCCTACAGATTATTTTTTCTAAAAGAGCTCTCCTAGGTTGAATCAGTTTAATTTTAAAATTAAACACACATTTAATTGTTTTTATCAGAAGGAAATATGAAGATCCATATTAAGTTTCTTATATAATTCCCAGATAGTAGAAAGCTGAATCCAAAACCATCTCTCATTGAAATAAGAACAAAAGTGCCTGGATGCCCAGAACACTGTCGGTTGTGATTCTGTCACAGATCAACTCAGTCTCGGAAGGTGTGGATCAGTATCCTCTGGGCTAACTACAAACTCCTAGGGCAACTTGCTTACATTTGTAAGCAAAGAATTACAGAATATTTTTCTATGTTAACTAATTGTTTTGAGATATTTTAAAATTTTCCTAGTAATACTGACTTTAGATAACTCTCTGAACTGCTTTCAAAAGCAAGTTAAAGTATAAGAGAAACCCAGAATAACCATTTTTTATTTAAAGGGGAAAAAAACAGTATAAGGGTACAAGTAATACAGAATTTCAAAAAAAAAAAAACAGTAAGAAATCACTAGTTAATAGATTACGTATTGTCATCTTAGAAAGAGTTGTTCAAGTTACAGGATTAAAGCATATGAAGTGGACATTCAAACAGTGAGACTGCAAACAGTTGTGTTCAGTGATCCAACAAAAACTCAGTAATATGGTCATCTATCTTAACACACCTAAACACACTTGCAGTTGTATCCTTTAGAGGACATTTTATTTCCTCTCTTTTTTAAAACAACTTTTACACATTTTGGGTTTTATTATTCCCATAGTTATTACTTTTTTGGAAGAGAATAAAACCAAATATGACAAAACAAAGCAGTCAGTAAAAACAAAGGATGGGCATAGCACATGTATGTAAAAACAGAATACAAGGTAATCCACAATGGTTACCATAATGCCTCTTGCTAACTTAAAAAGAATTGCCTATGTAATTAGGTATAATAAAATTGAACAAAACACTACAGAACAAGACAAATAAAACCTACACATTGGAGACATTACAAGACTTCAAAAGAACATAATAGCCAAACCAGAATGGGCATAAGTGAATCTTATTGCCTTCAAAGTAGTTGCCTATATCTTTAGACTTGATACTATCAATCAGAACAGAACAGTAAAATCAGTCAAAACAAGATGGTTGGAGCATTACAGGGCTTCAAATTGAGCTAATAGGAAATAAAAAAATGTTACTATTATATATCCTGCTAATTTCTTTTATTTTTCCCTTAATTAAAAAATAATAATAAAATAAATAAATATTTTTTTATAAATAAGGAGGAGATTGAGATAAAAGAGGACATAACAACATAACAATACAGGTCAAAACAACAATTTCAGCAACCTAGTGTTTCACCACAAGATAACTTGACTTAATAGTAGTTACCATAGTGTCTCTTTCCTTGATATATTTGAGTATAACTTTGTATACTGCGGCTTCAAACATATCAAGGCAGTGTGAAACTATTCAAGAGGATTAAAGTATTACAGGGTATTTAGAAACAGCTAACAGAAAAAAGAACAATGGTTTCTATATTATCTCTTTGCCTATAAAAATTTTGTTTATACTATCACATATAATAAAATCTGTAAAATATAACATGATAAAAACAATGGAGACCAAAGAACAACAGTTTGGTGGGACTTCAAAATAAGATGATATTAAATCATCCCTAGCTATTATAATGTCTTGTTTTCTTCAAAATAGCTGTTCATATCATCACAGGCACTAATATCAAACAGCCGAGAATAAACTCATTCCAATTAATGAGTGAAAACTATATAAAGCTTTAAAACCATATAATGGGGAATCATGATTACCACATACTTTTCTGTATTCTTATCATTTCTTACACTAGGGAGACTATTTGGTATTCATACATGTGAATTTGATTTATTTCACTTATGAGTATGGTCTCAAGCTGAGCCCATTTATTTATAAATGCATCAATGTGCTCCTTCTTTATAGCTGAGTAGTACTCCATTGCATAAAAATACAACATTTTTATCCATTCCTCAGTTGATGGACGCTTAGGTTTTTTCCAAGATCTGGCTATTACAAATTGTGCTGCTATAAACATGAGAGCACATATACCACTGTGGTATAATGTTTTCAGTTCTTCTGGGTATATGCCAAGAAGTGGTATACCTGGATCAAATGGGAGTTCCATCCCATCTTTGTGAGAAATCTTCAGACGGACCTCCACAATGGTTGCACCAGTCTACACTCCCACCAACAGGGCAAAAGAGTTTCTTTTTTCCCCACAGCCTCTTCAGCATTTGTGATTGGTAGTTTTCTTGATCCTGGCCATTCTTTCTGGAATGAAATGGAATTATAGTGTGGTTTTTAATTTGCATTTCTTTAGTGAGTAATGATTATGAACATTTTTTCATGCATTTATTTCCATTTGTAATTCTTCATTGAGAACTGTGTATTCATCAGATGTCCATTTTTGGATTGGATCTTTGAATTTTGGGTGTCTGGAATTTTTAAATTTTTTATATGTTTTATATGTTTTTAAATTTTTTATATGTTTTAGTTATATGTTTTGTCCGAGGGACAGTTCACTAAGAACTTTTCCCAGTTTGTCAGGGTTTTCTTTTCACTGTGATTGAGATTTCTTTTGACGTGCAGAAACTTTTTAATAAGACATGATCCCATTTAATGATACTGGGAAGTATTTCCTGTGTGGTTTGATTTCTGTTCTTGAATTCTCTGCCTACCCCTCTGTCTTCAAGGTTTCTACCCAATTTGTCTTCCAACAGATTTAGTGTTTCAGTTTTAATATTCAGATCTTTGATCCATTTAGATTTTAATTTAGTATGTGGTGACAGGCATGGATCTAGTTTTACTTTTCGGCAAATGGAGAGCCATTTTTTCCAACACCATTTATTAAAGAGACTGTCATATTTCCAATGAACCTGTTTGGCTCCTTTATCAAAGATAAGGTAGTTGAGTGTGTTCGTAGCTGTGGTTGTATCTTCTAATCTACTCCATTGATCTTTGGCTCCATTTTGATTCCAGTACCATGTTGATTTTACTATAGTTGCTTTGTACTGTAACTTCAAGTCAGGGAACATGATGCCTTCTGTCTTGTCTTTGTTGCTTAGAACTCTCTTTGCTATTCTAGGTCTCTTCTTACTCCACATGAATTTTAGGAGTGATTTCTCTAGATCTATGAGGTATGTTGATGGTATTTTTATTGTCATTGCATTGAATCTGTATAAGAATTTTGTGAGAATGGCCATTTTCACAATATTTATTCTTGCTATCCATGAGCAAGGGATCACTTTCAATTTCCTGAGATCATATTCAATTTCTTTTCTCAGTGTATTATAATTTTCCCTTATAGGACATTCACTTCTTTCATAAGAGTAATTCCTAAATATTTCATTTTTTTTCTGGTTGCTAGTGTGAAGGGTGTGGCTTCTCCTATTTCTCTCTGTGTGGTTTTGTTGTTAGTATATAGGGATGCTATTGTTTTTTGAGTATTGGTCTTATATCCAGCTACATTAGTGAATTTATTTATTATATCTAAGAGTCTTTCAATGGGGTTTAGGGTTTCTTCTATGTAGAGTATCATGTCATCTTCAAACAATGATAATTTAACTTCTTTTCTATCTTTACCCCATTTTATTTTTCTCTCTTGTCTAATTGCTCTGGCTAGTATTTTTAGTACTCTATTAAATAGGAGTGGTGATAAAGGAAATCCCTGTCGTGCATGATTTTAAAGTAAATGCCTTCAATATTGGGCCATTTAGTATGATACTGGCTATTGGTTTGTCATAGATGGCCTTTATTATATTGAGGTAAAGATCATCTATTCCAATTTTCTGCAGGGTTCTTATCACGAATGAATGTTGGACCTTATCAAAAGCTTTTTCTGCATCTATAAAAATGATATGATTCTTACTTTTGGCTTTATTGATATGGTCGATTACATTTATTGATTTATGTATGTTGAACAATCGCTGCATGCCTGGGATGAATCCCACTTGGTCATGGTGTACAATCTTCTTGATGATTTGCTGCATTCTTTTTGCCAATATTTTATTGAGGATTTTTGCATCTGTCTTCACTAGGGATACTGGTCTATAGTTCTCTTTTTAAGTTGGGTCTTTCTCAGGTTATAGTACCAGAGCAATATTTGCTTCCAGGAATGACTTAGGAAGAACTGCTTCCCTTTCAATTTCATTGAAGAGTTTGAGGAGTGTCTGCATTATGTCTTCTTTTATTTCTTGTAGAATTCTGCAGTGAATCTGTCTGGGCCTGGACTCTTCTTTGTAAGTAAGGACATAATTACATTTCCAATTTCATTAATAGAATTTGAGTTATTCAGCAGTTTTACATCCTCTTGAACTAGCTTTGGTACTTCCTATATTTTTAGAAATCTGTCTATTTCTTCTGTGTTATCAAACTTTTGAGAGTAGAGGTTTTCGAAATAGGTGTTGATGATCTTTTTTATTTCTGTAGAGTCTGTAGTGATTTCACCTTCAACATTTCTTGTTGCATGAATTGGAGCTTTTTCTTCCCTTTTTAAAATAAGGTTGGCTAGGGGCTTATCAATTTTATTTATTCTTTCAAAGAACCAACTCTTTGATTCATTGATTCTATGGATTGTTTGCTTAGGCTCTATTGCATTGAATTCTGCTCTAATTTTTATAACTTCCTCTCTTCTTTTGGCTTTGGGCTTGACTTGCTCTTCTTTTTCTAGCTGTTTGAGATGTAGCATCAGGTTATTTATTTGTATTTGTTCTGTTTTCCTGATGTGGGAACTAAGTGCAATAAATTTTCCTCTGAGGACAGCTTTCATTTCATCCCACAGATTCTGGTAAGTTGTATTTGTATTGTCATTTACTTGTAAGTATTGTTTAATTTCTTCTTTAATTTCCCCTGTGACTCACTGATTACTCAAGAGTGTTATTCAGTTTCCATGTGTTTGTGGGATTTTTGCAGTATCTTCTACCATTAATTTCTAATTTCAAAGTGGTATGATCCGATAACATGCACAGCATAATTTGAACTGTTTTGCATTTATTTAAGTATGTTCTGTGAGCTAATATTGGCCTATTTTAGATAATGACCCATGCATTGTTGAGAAGAATGTGTATTCTGATGTTGTTGGATGGAACACTCTGTATATGTCTACCAAGTCCATTTGTTCACAGTGTGATTCAGTTCTGTTATTTCTTTGCTCATTTTTTGTCTGGTTGACCTGTACCTTGATTTTAATGTTGTGTTAAGGTCTCTTGTTACAACTGTGCTACTGATAATTTGATTTTTCATTTCTTTTAATACTTGTTTTATATAACTGGGTGCTTCAAAATTTGGTGCATATATATTTGACGTAGTTATCTCTTCCTCTTGAAGTATTCCCCTAACAAGTATGTAGTGAACTTCTTTGTCTCTTCTGATCATTATTGGTCTAAAGTTCACAATGTATGCAAACAGAATGGCTACTCCTGCTTTTTTTTGGGGGGGGGGGTTCTGTTGCGTGAAGTATTGTTTTTCATCCTTTGACTTTCAATCTGTGAGTATCCTTTCATGTTAGATGGGTTTCTTGTAGACAGCATATTGTTGGATTTTGTTTCTTGATCCATTCTGCCATTCTGTTTATTTTAATTGGTGCATTGAGACCATTTACATTAATGGTTATAACTGTTATATGTTGGTTTATTGTTGGCATGTTATCTTTCTGCTGTTGCATCTTTATCTTTCTGTTCGGTTTAATTGTCTGCTTTGCTTAATGCTTTTTTTTCCTAAAGGTATCTGAACTGTCTTTCAATATTTTTGGCAGTGTTGTCTTGGTGACCATGAAGTTCTTCAGCTGTTCTTTGTGGAAGTATCTTATTTCACCATCGATTTTGAAGGACAGTTTGCAGGGTACATCACTCTAGGTTGGAAATCATTTTCCTTTAGGATCTGGAATACTTCACTCCGTGCTCTTCTTAACTTTATTGTTTGTGCTGAGAAGTCTGCTGTGATGCTGATAGGTTTTCCTTTATAAGTGATTGGGTTTTTTCTCTCTGACAGTTTTGAAGTTTCTGTTCTTATGTTGGATCTCTGGGATGGTGATTATTATATGTCTGGGTGAAGTTTTATTTTTGTTATGTTATGTTTTATTTTGTTATTTGGAGTTCTATATGCTTCACTGAACCTGATGTCAGTTTCCTATCTCATGCTTGGGAAATTTTCAGCCATTACTTCTCTAAATATCCTCATGACGTCTTTTATGTCATTCCCTTCTTTTTCATTAAACCCTATCAATCTTATGTTGTTTTTCTTTGTGTCATCTTGCAGTTGTTGAATTGTTATTTTCTGATTTTTTGTTATTTTTAAAAGATCTTTCCTTTCCTGTTCTAGCTGCAATCTTGTATTCAAGGTCTGAAATTCTATCTTCACTTTCATTGAGGTGGATTTTACAGCTTTCAGTGCAATTTTTGATTTCCTGTATATCTCTGTGCATCTGCTTTATGTATTGTTTGTTTCAATATTGCTCATCTAGGGATTCTATCTTTTTGTTTAGTTTCTTTTTAACTGTGTTTTCTTTACATATGTTCAGCATCTATTTCATTTCTTTTCTCATTTCTTCTTTTATCTGGGAGATTATTTTTAGTTTGAATTCCTTTAAAGCTTCCCAGAGTTGCTTGTTTATTTCAGTTGCTATTATGTCTGATATTTGAGGTGTATGGCATATATTTTCTTTTACATACATTGCTCCTAAGGTTTTTTTGGATCTGCTGGATGTTTGAGTTTGTAATTTGGTCTTTTGTTTTGTGATTTCCTATATTTCTGTGTTTCAAGTGTTTCAAGTGTTGTTCTAAGGCTTCCTCAGAGTCTGTTGGAAATCCTCTTCTATGCCCTCAGCTCTTGGGACTCTGGCACCCTGTTCCCTGGATTGATAGAAGGTCATTGGGGGTGGAGCAGGCCGGCCAAAGCCCAGCCTCTGGAACCAATGGCGCCCACCTGCTTGCTTAGCACTCCACAGTCCTCCAAGCACAGCCAGGAATGGGGAGTTCAATGCAGGCTCCCCAGACCGTTTACCTGTTCCAGTGCCCTTGGAAGCCACGAGCAGAATAACCATTTTTAATTGACATATTATTTCAGTGGTTCTCAATCTGGGGTCCTCTTTAGTATTAGTATTGCTTACAAAGTTTCAGGCTGAATCAATCATAATCTCTGGGGTGAGACTCAGCACTAAGGGTTTTACAAACCTCCCCAGATTTATTAGGTAGGGTTGGGAAGGAAAATGATTTAATACAGGATACATTACTTACAGAATCATTACGGAATACTCACCCAGAGAGTCAAACATGAAAAATGCAGGAAATCTGCTCACATACTAAATACCCCCCAAAATACAGCTCAGGACCTGGATCCCATAGAAACAATCTGTGTGAATCCAACTGAAAACCCAGATCCCATGACATCTCATGCATGTCTTTTACATGGATCTGCACTGGAAAGGGTGAAAGATAAGTGGTGGAAGCCACAAAGTCTGTGTCAGCAGAATGAAGAATCTGTGCCAATAGGCCAAGGGTTCTGACCTACAGCCAGTAAACAATGTTAAAAGTAAGCGCCAGTCCCAAAAAGTACCACAGCCATTCTCAGTGACAACAAGATCCAGAGTTCTTCTATATGAGAACAGCCAAGTTCATATCAGGAAGTCAGCATGACAAGCTTCTTCTGGAAATTGAAGAGCAATCCCATCTTCCCTTCCATAGTGAGGAAGTGGTAAAGACCAGAGCTCTCCCAAAGTGAACCACAGCCATTCTCTAGACAACAAGGTCCTGAGCTCTTCTGGCAATGAGAACAGCCAAGTTCATATCAGGAGCGAAGGTCAACTAGCTCCTCCAAGGAGGGCCAATGACAACAGGAGAACAGATACCACCACTTTTCCTCTCCAGTTCTCCTTTTTATGTTGTTGGCAACAATCCTCACATGGGCCATCCTCACCCGGCAGCATGTGATTCTGTTCAGCTGGTTGTTAAAAATTGACCACCAGTTGTCAATCCACCACACCAGGTTAACTGATGCTGAACATCTAGAAATCACATTTTCAGAATCTTTACAGTTTTTACTAAATCAGTATCAACCACTCTGACCATACATTCATCTCACTCACTGAACCATCCTTAAATAATTGAGTAGCTCCCAGAAAGCCACTTTCTAAAAAAACTGTTGAGGTTTTCCAGTCAAATATACTGTACGTTATAAAGACAATTATGAAGCAAAATACAAAGAAAAACATGAAAATGGCATAAATGGTTTATAAAAAACAATTATTGCAATACATACATGACCAGTTTTAACAACATGGTTACAGAGAAATGTTCTTATACCTTAAAGCTGTATGGTTGTATGTTTATAATTTTTATTGGCTTATCTTGTATCATCTTTCCTACATAATATGTACAGAAAACAAACTAATAAAGTGGACTTCCTCAAACCCTAAACCACAGAAATCTTTATAGTGTTTGTGTGTGTGTGTGTGTGTGTGTATGTGTGTGTGTGTGTGTGTGTGTGTGTGTGTGTGTGTGTGTGTTGCTATGGACTGAACTCAGGGCTTTGTACTCAGTTACATCCCCAGATCTTTAAAATATATATATATATTTTATTTCATAAAAGGGTTTTACAAATTCTCCAAGTTCCTCCAGCTGAGCTACAACTTTCGCTCTGGGACTATAGATGTGTACTGCCAGGCTGGCCATCGGGAGCCTTTTATTTTGCAGGTCCCTTTGATTCTAAAAATGATATTCATCCTCATTATCATTTTTCCACCATATGAAAAGTGCTAAATGCTGAAGCAAGAAGCACACACTCCAAGTGCATTCCAAATGTGAGGGTGGTAACCTTGGATTCTGCAGTGCATGAAACCTTCAGCAGAAAGGACTCTGACTCCACAGGGCTCTAGTTTCAAGATGTTTGCAATTTTTTGCTAGTAAGTTTTAATTTCCCAATTCTATTTACTTTCCACTTTACCAATAAAAGAAACTCATAAGCATGAAGTATTAGAAAACAGTTTCTTTTATTTCTTTGGTTTTTTCTTTTTTGTTTCTGAGTTCTAATCCCAGGGCCTTGCACACATTAGGCAAATAATGCAGTGTTGTGCTACTCAGCTACATTCCTAGGCTATGTTACTTTTCTGAAGGGAATGAATAATTCTTTTAATAATCCATTTTAAGTGCCTTGCTCTTTTAAGGGTCAAAAATTCAATGTAATGGAAATGAAGACAGTTGACTAAATGTCTGAATTTGTGAAAATATTACATAATCTAAATGGTTTTTGTTTTATCACAAGTAGTTATAATTCAAAGTATTGATGTATTTTCCTAATCTATAAACTAGAAAGGCGCAATCTTGTAAACAAATGATACTGCAGCCCTAGCTGCTCTCTCTCACATTGCGTGGTCTGCTTAATGACCAGTGAGTTTCTTTCCTGACATCGGAGTTTATATGGCACAAGAAAGACAAAGGCAATTTAGAAACTGGCATGAATTGCACATAGATTTCTTGGGTTTTGTTACCAAATGGGTCATTTACCCCTGAAAAACAGGTAAAATACTGTAACAGAAAAAAAGTCAGAACACAATAAACTCCTTTAGAAAAAAGAGACATGGCATGTCTTTTAGACTTTATTTCAAATTTTTTTAGAGACCTTACTTTTTGGTGTATAGTTGCCAGGAAAATAACATAATGTGAATTCTTACTAACTCTTTGCTAAATTGTAATAGATGATAAAAGAAATAATAATATGCTAGTTCTCTTGGAAGAATGAGAAAAACATGCAAGGTGGTGAGATTTAATTGTTAAAAAAGAATCAGAATTCTATCCTGCTTATGGCAATAATGAAAGTGCTTTCCCATTAGGAAATCAAAAGCACACCCTTTCCTCCCAGAAGACGTTCTTTCAATTCTGGGAAAATCCAGAATAGCTGTTTTGGTTCTCTCACTGTATCAACTTAAAAAATTAACTTGCAAGAGAATTGATTGACAGCTACAAAACACTGTAGGTAAAATTTACTGTTAGAAAAATCTAACAACCTTGAATTTATCTCAGCAGCCTGGCAAACAAGAGATTGTGAGTTTGATTACTTGTACCAAGAAAAAGAAAAAAGAAAAGAAAAGTCTAAAACAAATTTCTAGGACACTCTACCAAAGAGAAAGGCAAAAAGCTATAGTTATTACAGACACAAAAAATACTAAATTACTAAATTATGGTTTGGAATGGCCTGGTTTTTGTGCCATGCCTATTCCTATAAAATATAAGTAAAGTGGCTACAAGAAATCTTTGATTACAAAAGGGAGTAACAAGGAGAAATTTGGTCATCTTTAAATGTAACCCAGCAAGAATATTATTCTTCCACCCAAATGGCAGCTACTTAGTGATTATGAGTGTACTTTTTTTTAATGTCTGGTTGCATCAAGCTAGCAGGAATGGAGGCCCTTTTAGATGAGAGAATTGCTATCATGGATGAGAAATGGAAAGAAAGCCAGCAGTTAATTTTCTCAGAAGAGGGGCCTTACGTTCAATTGCCTCTCAGATGCCTACTGAACGTGCTGCACTCATCCTGCCTGAGAGTCAAGTGCTCCTCTTTCCGACACTACTCTCGTTTTGCTCATTGCCTTCTTCATGCCAGTGGAAGACAGCCTCATCCTTCTAAAAAAGACCTTGGAGGCCATTTATTATTCCTTTCTTCTTTGCAGCCCTTGGATCCACTCTCTTAAATTATCTAGTTAGTTCAACTCCGAAAATATGTCCAGAGTCCATTTTTATCACCCTTTTCTGTAGCCAATATTTATCCTAATACTTCCATCTGCCACAATTTACATTTATATTCTATTAGCAACATAAAAATCACAGTGAATCCTCCCAATATTTGGTTAGCTCATCCCATACGCTTAATTCCTAAGCTTAAAATAGCCATTGCACAGACTCCTTCTGTTTGCAATACCCACCCTTCACTCCCGATTTCTCAGCAGCAAGCTGTGTTTTTCCTTCACATTTCTCAACATCAGAATCCTCTTGACCAGCCCTTCTTCTTACCACCTGGTCAGATTTCAATAGAATTTTTATGATAGCAAACATGCAAGTTATTAATTCATTATGTTTTTGTTTATTGACTTGCCACTAGAATGCAGGCTTCACGGTGAAGTGTCTTGAGACTATCATGTAGACTAAGTGGCCTAGATGCCTTGAATAGTGCCTGACATTACTTGGTTTTAGGAACTATTTATCATGTGGATGAGTACACATATCAAGAATACATTCAAGTATTTCTATAGTTATAACAATTCTGGAAATAAAATTTTGAATACATATATGTATTAAGAAACCTAGGTTTTCACAATGATCAGCTTTTAGACGTTTCTCCATACACTTTATAAAGTGCATATGGAAGAATGAAATTTTAGTAAACTTATGAAATTATTTATATAACTACTTCAGATGGGAAAAGCACCCATAGAAAGAGAGTATAGTGTGTCCTTGAGTTTCTCTAGCTGTCTAAGACAAATTCTTAGTCTCTTCATTTTGTTACATCATGAGTCAACTTCGTATTTTTCTGAAATACTTCCTCTAAAATTTTTATTGTGGAATATGTTTTAAACACAGAATTGTAAAAATATACTTAGTTATTAAATTAAATGAGTGCATCTAATATAATTATCATAAATAGATAAAGATTATATATATTCATCCACTTGGTTCAAGACTGAAGTTTTACTCCATTTTGTATTGATGATCAAAGTTCCATTTGCTGTGCCCTAAAGGACTTGAGTTACTCATCTTTTAGCTCTTTAGAATTTACCAGCAACTCTAAGAGCTACTAAAAAATATTTAACTTATAAATAACACAGTTCTGCAGTGTGAGATGACGGTGATGGTCCTTAATCCCCAGGTTAAAAGAAATCTTTCAGAAACCGTTATTTTCATGGAGTGTGCTAACCAGTGATGTAAAAGAGGACAGGAAGTTAGAACCCCAGAACAGTATCTCCATACAGACTTCTCTCACAGCTAATAGTCACAAACAGTGATGATAGCAGTAATACTCATTTTCTAGGAGGTTGGGAGGATTAAACACCATGCACCTAGCCCAGAATTGATTATGCAAATGTTCAGTAAATGCTCACTGTTTATTTTATGACATTTTTACTAATAGTTTGTAGCAAAATACATTCTTAAAAAGTTTTGTTCAACAGTAAAATTTTACACTAACTGAAATGCATTACATTATCGTATATTGTTAGCAAACAAGATTCTGATCTAGAAATGTAAAAAAAAATGTATTTGCTTTTGGCATAAAATCCACTATAATTTTCGATAAAAATTCTTTTCTGGATCCAATAAAGATGCCAAAACTGAGGAGACTTGACAGCCTTTAACATCAGTGGGTGCTATTAAAAATGTATATATCAGATCATAGAATGGTGCATTTCTTCTTTATTTCATTTAATTTTTTAACACTAAAATGTCAAATGCATATCAATTCTTTTTTCATCAATTTCATTTGTTTTAAGATTATACTAATTATACTGAATTTTAAATAGAAGTCAAATCCTCTGCATTGTTTATTGAAATAATAAAAATCCATCTGGACTCTGGGAATGATAACAAAATAAAATATACATATCAATGTTGGAGTGAATACATAGGTACTCAGAGATTTCTCTCTTCCAGTCAGGCACAGTGACCCACACCTGTAATCTCAGTACTATGGAGGCTGAGGCAGTGGATCATCCTGAGTTCAAAGCCAGCAAGGGATAGAAAGTGAGTTCAAGGTCAACCTTGACCTTGAAGGTAGACCCTATCTCAAAAAAATTTTTAAAGTTACTATCTTTGAAAACACAATTTTCAATATCCATAGTCTGTTTTTATAATTTCTTGAAGTTTAAACGTGCTTAACAGTTAGAAATAAGATAAATGGTAGAATGAAGCTACACAAACACACATCTCTTATTTTGTAGATAATGATCATAATTTATTCCATTATACACTAAGATCCTGGTCCTTGCTAACAGGAAACAGTTAACACAGAATAACCTGTGGTCCCCATCATCAAGGAGATTAGTTAGACTCATGAAGTAATAATTAAAATGAGAAGTGCAGCATAAAATTGGAAAAATCATTGTGGGGAGAAAAGCTGTGAAATGGCTGTTTCTATGTGAGAAGATCAAGTCAGCTTCTGGCAGAAGGGAGATTGTTTCTGGGAAAAGTGGTACAGTCTTAGGAGAAATAGGGGAAGACAACTTCCCAGGAAATGGAATGCGTTTGCACAGAATTGCACAGGTAGGAAGGGGTCAGGTACATTCTTGGGTCTCCTAGAAGATCAGCTTGATTTTTTGTCATTTTGGACAATCTCAAATCTTTGTCTTAGGCATAATAGTAATTTCTTTTAACTCTTAGTTCTGGAATTTTTATCAGTTTATCACTTTATTAAGTACAAATAGTGCTTAGAGAGTCTAGGCATCCGAACTCTAAAACTGAGCACACAGACACTAATGCTCACATAAAGAGAGAACGGAAAAGTCCAAGGTTTCATAATGTCTCCTAAATTCTTTCCTATGGATGTACATTTCAACAGTCATTTCTTCACTTTCTCTCTGATAAGCACTATAAGGTTTTTGCCATATTCAGTGAGCCTTTTCCTGTGCACTAGCTTCCAGTTCTACATTCACAGTGAGTTCCGTACTGAATTTTTTCATTGAATACTAAATGCATGAGCTAGTTGTAGGCAGATGCATAACATATAATAGGTGGGAAAAAAGTATAACAAGTGACTTTTCCCCCTTTATTTGTTTATTTTATAGTCTCTGAGTAATTCAGTAGGGCCCTAACTGTAATTTGGAGGGAGGAAATTAGAAAAGGAGTGAGGGAGGAAGGGAAATAGAATAATGTGTAAAGGTTTGAACCTGCAAAAATCTTATTTTCTAGGAAAACTGAAATATGAGGAATCAAAGCAACAGTCCTTCAGATACTATAAATGATAGCTGTTGCAATTAATATCAGAATGCAGTTTGGCCCTGTGTCCTGGACACTGGAGTGAATATAGTGTTGTTCCAAGGTTCAACAAGCATACTGCAACTGTGGGAGTGGAAGAAATTTACACTTAGAGTAAAATGATGGGCATCCATAAGAAGGTGAGAATCTGCAGTGATAGGGTGATACATGTTTAAAAGTGCTTCATGAGTAGCACACAAAATAGATTTGTGATAGAAAAATGTGAGAAATACGCTTACAAGAATACGGGAGGCATCTTCTGAGAGTATCAAAACTAAGTGGAAAAGAATACTATGAGATGGGTCTTATCATCTTTGTGATTCCAGTGACAAAAAATACATAGAGGTATTTGTAGATATATTAAATGGTTTGCTTACTGTTCAAAAGGAAGTAAATGTAACAGCTGTGTGGGAACCAAGGCTTTATTAGTCTCTGCTTTTTTTCCTCTAATTTTAGAGACTCAGCTGTTACTTAATTCAAACTCAAGTCTTAAGAAGTAAGAATACCAGACTCAAAAACTGTAAAAGGGAAGACCATTTTTAATTTTTCTCAAGACCTCAAGATTTAAGGTATCAGTTTTAGCAAATAAAAATATATGTGGCCAGTTAAATCAAAATTTCAAAACTGCAATGAGTACATTTAACTTAAATATGGGCCAAACTTATATGATAAATATTTTATTTGTAGTTCATCTGAAATTCACTTTAATTATCCCATATTTCATCTGTCCAGTCATACTCAGTACAAAAATTTGTGGTACCCCTTGTATCAGACTGCATACACATGGTAAGAATAAAGATCATTCAGTGCTGTTAGTTCAGTATTTGACAACTTCCTCGAAGCTTTAGGTAGTAGTGTTTCCTGCTGTTTTCATTAGAGCAGCTACCAACACATTCAGATTTTTCTCAGAATTGTTGAGCACTTCTACAAACAGATCGAAGAATGGAAAAAAGCCTTCACAGAAGTTTTAGTTATCCTGTGTTATTCATTATAGTTATTCTGGGGATTCTCTACCATGTGATTCACTCTGAAAACAAAAACAAGGGAAATAATTGATATTTACTGAGACTAGTGTTCGTCAACTTGCACCTTCTACCATCATTGTTCTATCCCATAATGATTCCCAATTCCTCCTTAATATGGGTGAACAAAGAAAGAAATTTTCCTATCTGACAAACACTATAGCAACTGACAGAATTTTATGCCACACGAATATAAAATTGCTGAGCTTGGTATGTAATTAAGAATATTGTGTTCTCACTGAGTTTCTAGTGTTTAGTAATGTTTTATATTCTCAAAGTTCTAATACAAAACTGATATAATTAGCCTCTTTGCTTTCATGTTCCTGGAGGGTTTTTTCTTTTTTTTTTTTAATCTCAATATACTTAAAGGCGTGTTGAGTTATTGCAAAGTCACCACGGCATTTGCCTTCATGGTGAATTCCCTGGGTGTGTGATTGTGCAGCTATGTCATTTTTTCACCTCGATTCTTCTGCTGAGTTTGCTTTAAAGTCATCTGCAAGTTCTGCAGCCTCTTTTTTATAGTAGAGTGCAATTGCTAGGAGTCTTCAATTTTGGAGCCACACATCCTCGTAGCAAATCCCAAGACATAGAAACAGAAATGTGCATGATCAAATCTAATTGTTATGTTCAACCTAGCTAGGATTTTAGGATTAAAGTAGCATTCCGAAATGTGTGAGCCACAAAGAAAATTATTAGTATATTTATTTGTCTTATTTCCTTAGCAAAAATAGTTTTGTTTGTTACCTGTGATGCTTTCCAAAGATAAATATCAATAGTTATACTTGTAACTCAGAGCCATATATGAATCAATTCTAGATTCTAGTTTTCTTAATTATAAGAGAAAGAATTTTTTTAAAAAATGATGATTAGTGACAAGCAAAATATTCTATAGCATTTAATTGCAATATCACTAATCTTTGCAGTAAGGTATCTTTGGATTATGTCTCAAATTGTTAAAAACAAATCAGAAATTACTTTGAGAGAATTGGAATATGGATATTAAAATTGGCTTTTTCCATTTACTTATTTTTCTGTCCAACTCCCCTAGCATCTAAACATTTTCAAGTGTATTTTCATTCCTGAGAGACAAGACAAGTATAAAAGAGACAATACATTGACATTTCTAAACTTGTAGTGAGAGGAAAAGAAAGATTATAAGAGGTGGACTGACATGCTAAAGTTTAGTGAGTAAGTTCATAACTATGGTGGCCACCACTCAATATGGCCCCAGCGATTCTTGCCTGCTGTTATTCATGCCCTTAACAAGCCTCTCTTATTGAGGATGAGCTGGAGTTAGCAATTTTTCTCCTAATAAGTACGATAAATGGAAGTGCCAACGTTTGTTTTTCCTCACCCTCCATCCCTTTTTGGAAGCCAGTTTCCAAACAGTGAGCAATCAAATGGCTGAGTGCAACTGGTCTGGAAGTGAGAGCTCCTGCCCACACCCTCCATCACCCGGCTAGTTTTCAGATGAGTGGGGCCTCAAGCAACAGCTTGACTACAGTCTTATGGGAAAGCCAGAGCCACAAATATCTAAAGGTGCTGCTTCAGATTCTTGGCCATTAGAAATAGTGTAATGCAAACAATTAGTATTCTTTTAAGCTGCTAATTTGTGGGTAAGTTTGTTATGTGTTAACAAGTAAGTAATAGAGGGTGGAATTGTTATTGGAATATAATGTTCTTGCTGTATAGGTATTAATTTCTTCAAATAACATATGCAATAATTTGCAACTGGACTGAGCAGGAATTTAAAATTAAAATTATAAGCTTAAATTAGCTTGATGTTGGAATTATTATTTTAACTGAATCCAACTATTGTTTGAAAACATTTCTCAATTTACATGTACCTTGATGATGAAGGGTATTTCTGCTATTGACTCAGACCCAAAGCTAAGCAGAGCAGATCTCAAATCTATTTAATCGTTTGAGCTAGACCACTATTTCTTACAAATCCTGCAGGTGGTGATGATTATTGAAAACATAGTACAAAACTCACAGGTGGATTCGATTGTAAATATTGTGAAAATAAAACTCAGAACTAAGGTTTTAAAATAGATTCTGCTTTTTAAACATAAAACTATTTACCTAGAAATATTTTCAGGTGGTGAAGATTTAAATCCTGGATTTATACTATGAAGATGCAAACTAATTAATCTTTATCTGGTCAGTACAATTATATCAGATCTGGTCAAGCATAAGAATAGGGATCAAGATGAGTGCTTGCTGGCTCCAAGTGGCGTTACATCATTACTGGTAAACAGAGCAAATCTTGCAAGGTTAGACAACTTGACCATAATCCAGTCTTTGGAACATCACCATAGAATTTTTTTTTTTTTTTTTTTTTTTTTTTAGGCATGGTCTCACTATATAGTTCAGGCTAGCTTTGAACTCACTTGGAGCCAAGGCTGGCCTCAAACTCATGCTGGTCTCCCTACCTCAGCCTCCCAATTTCTGTAATTACAGGCATGGGCCACCAATCTGTCTCTGGAAACCACAGGTCAAACCATCTCTGTGGTTTTGCCTTTTCTAGAATGCTATATATTTGGAATCATACAACATGTGGCTTTTTGACAGTTTTTAATTAGCAATATGCATTTAGGAGTTCTTTTTGGTTTTTTGTTGTTTTGTTTTGTTTTCTTTTGTTTTGTTTTAAGACACGGTCTTGTTACTGAGTCCAATGTACTCTTGAACTTGTGTTCCTTCAGTTTCTGCCTCTTGAATAGTGGAGTTACAAACATTGCATCCCCACACTTGACAAAATTTCTGTGTCTTTCTGTAGATCAGTATATTTACTGCTGAATAATATTCCATTGCCAAGATAATTCCAGTTTAGGTATTCCCTTACTTGCTTAAGGACATTTTGATTGATTCCACATTTTGACATTTATGAATAAAATTTCTGTAAAGATAAAAGAAAAAGAAAACCTTCCAACCTAGTTTTAACTGCAGACTTCGAACTATATTCAAAGCTAGTCATGACTTCCTAGATAGAGAAGAGGTATAGACTACAACAGTGTTTGAAAAGGCTGATGATTTCTGGGAGAGAAAGCTTTCCTGGAGGAAGAAGGACTCCAGCCAGAGTTAGATGTGGTACAAATGGAATAGATGTCAGGGGTGGAGGCAATCTTAATTACAACATGGCATCTTAGCTCAAATTATCTAAAAGGTTTCCTCACTGGGAAGGAGACTTAAATAAAATATGAAATAATGGTATCATTCAAAATTGTTAGATATTTGGAGCACTGCCTGGAACTCATTTAGCATTATAGAGTATTATAAAAAGGAGATATAAATTTTTTTCCTCAAAAAGTACCCCACATCTGTGATTCTTCCAGCATGTACACTTGGATACGTAAAGTATTGCAAAGAATTTAACCTTTTTAAAATGATACCCCTGCTAACTTTCAACTGGTGATTTTCTAAGAGTTCATCTCTTTCTAGTTCTGCAGAACAAAACACACTATTATTAAATTATGGAATGGTAAACAAACTCTTTCAACTCCATACACAACTGTGTGACTCCTGCTAAGACAACATTTAATATTAGATGATTACCCTTCTTTTCCAATGTGATTTTACTGTATCACTGCTTTCTAAATACAACAATATCATCATCATTAATTATAATTATTCCTAATCTGCCAGACACAGTTACTTTTCCTTCTTTATCTTATATTCCATGTATTTTATATTTTTTTTCTTTTTCTGAAGAATTAACACAATTAAATTAACCTTCCCATTTACAATGTATTTAATATTTAAATATTCCTCATATTACAAAGAATCTCCATTTTATAAAATCTACTTTCTTGGATGCATATACATTAATAAAACTAAAGAAGAAAAATGGTTGTTTCTACGCCCATGTCTTATTAGCAGAACTTTGATTCAAACAAATCACAAATATTTCTATCCCCTTCATCATAACAGAGAATATAAAAAGTTTCCTCTTTAGTTATCTAACCCAGCTTCATGAGCGCTTTTCAAAGGAACACATTCTAAATCACTAACAGTAAGATGACTACATAACATTACTGTGCATGAAAATCTGGCCAATTACACATTTTCATCGAGCTACTTATAAGTTTCCAGTAATTGTTCAATTCTTGCATAACATAAGCTATTAACATGGCTTATCATGTAGTGTGCCAGTACTGAATTTTTATCTAACGGGTTATTTAATAATAGCATTGAAATAAAAAATGAAATCTCTAGACTCTGAGCAATATCACTGCTTTTACATGCTCTACAGTCTGTAATAGGCTATTAGATAAAAGATAGTAATGTATTCCAGAAGAGCAAATCCATTGACAATGAATAAAGGGCATGATTTTATTCGTGTTTCACAAAGAATGATGTCTGTATCTTTCATAAAAGAATTACAGTCTTCAAAGATTTACAGACTTACATCCTTTTGTAGCTGGCATATAATGCTTATTCTACACAAAGTCTTAAGGAGATTCAGAAATATCCTGGGTAGGTCTAGGAACATAGATATTGTGAAAGCTTATAAAGCACCTAATATAAAAGAAAATATTATTAACATCTTACGAGTAAACTAAGGAAAAAAGATACAGTTATTTAATAACATTTATAAGATTTAGTGTATATAATTTTTAAATTTATTTTCCACTGATAAATATTCTCAATATGTTTTAAATTTTTGACCTCCTACATAATTTTAAATTACTAATTTTTTTATTGAGACACTTTCTATTTAAATATTGATGGATTTTTAGTATGTTTTAAATGTTCAAAAATCAGTATATTAATAATTCTTTTTTAGTATATTAATAATTCTGATTGATTCATCTGTGATCAGGCAAGATCTCAAGGGCAATGCAGATAGAAATTTTAATACCTCTGAGAGCCAAAGTCATCAGTACCCAAACCAACCACCCTCAATTTTTGTGGTTCATTTGCCCTGCAGCTCTCTTCTATAAGACAGAATTCAAAAAAGACACTTTTCTTTTGTTTAAAAATTATAATGTAATCTCAAGTTACTATGGTGATGCTCTAATTGACTTGTAAGGATTTTAAAGTGGCATGAGCTTCCTGTTTCGACTGAGCATTTAAAATTTCTATCTGACAAAGGAAAAATCATTAAATACATTTTTAAAAATTTAACAAGAGTTTGAAATACAGAGAAAAGTAAAGAATAAATGAGAAAACTTTCCGTGACCTTCACAAGTACAGAAGAAATTTGAATATGATTTTCAAAAGACTTTTGAATTCCAAATATTGAATTTTATTACAGTTTTCACTTTATTCTAGTATATGGCAAACTGCTTTTGAATGTGTGAAGCATCTCAACAATATTGGCAGTCAATGTTTTTACTGTCTGGGAAGAAGAATATATATACATTCTCCTTCAACATCCTGACAGGTAAGTTTCAGGACCGCCTGCAGATACCAACTTTTGCAGGTGTTGAAGTCTCTTAGGTACGATGATATACTATTTCCATATAACCTGCACACAGCTTGCTGTGAACTTTATTTTTAAATTATTTATAAAACATGATACAATACAAATGCTACTAAAGTTGTTATTTGCTATATTATCCAGGGATAATGACAAGAATTAAAACTATGCATACTCAGTGCAGAGGAAATTTAAATTTTTTCAACCCAATTAGTTTAATCCAAGGATACACATTTAGAATTACAAGGCAAATGTATACTATAAATAATGATCTTCCTTTTTCAAAGGTAGATCATTTCTGTCACTAGAACACAGTCCACTAGTTTCAGAACTAAACCTCCTTGAAAACCAAAGAAAGATATTACTGCAGCAATTCTTTTAAAGTCAAAGAAAAGTCCCCTTATTAAGGCAATGCCCAGACTACAAAATGAGAAAACTGATTGACTGAGAACAGAGGACCTATCTGAATTTTAAAAGGAAAATTAAGCACAGGATCATGTTTTACTCATGTGTCATAGCAAAAAATGTGGCTTTACTCTAGCCATGGAGACAAAGATCTTGTTTCTGTAAAATTTGGATTGAGTTTATTTGTAAATTTAATTGGCCCCATTAACAACGACAAAAAGTTTGACAATATATTCAGTGAGCTTATCGATGTTGCTTATCTTATACATAAACAATGTATTTGGTTTGGAAGTATTACATATATAATAGACAACAGAGCAAATGTAGTTTTAAAAGTGAATTGGAAATAAAGATGTATTATTTTTCCTGGAGATCTTTTTTTAATTTTTGAAGTTTTCTTTGGGTTTTCGATTGATACATAATAATTATGCATATTTTTCAGATATAATATAATGTTCTGCACAAGTATACACTGTATGAAAATCAAATCATAGTAGTGAGCATTCTACTTATCTTGAAATATGCAATATTTTGTCAAGTATAGTAACCCTACTGTGCAATAGAACATCAAATGTTATTCCCCTTAACTTTAAAAATTTTTATTGCAATGATCATGTCCAGTTCCTCTGAATCTGCTAGAATACACTGTGTATTTGACTTTTAGGAATATAAATCTTGCAACTTTATCAAAGGCTAAAATGAGTTCTTGAAGTATATTAATTTCTTTTTCAGTTTCCTTCATTAACCATTTAACCGTTTACCCCCTGCATCAGTTGGGCAGTGCATTCATTTATGTACTGACTGACCCAAGGGTCACTTGGACAGCTATCATTTCAAAGCGGATTCTTATATGGAATAAATTTGATACAACTGCCATTTGTATATTTCCTTTTATATCATATTTTACCTTTAATTTTTTATTATCTTAGAAAAGTTGATGAAATAATATGCAAATTCTGGTCATCCTTGCATTTACATAATTGGACTGGAAAATAGTGTTAGCTTCTCATTGCTGTAAGATACACATGCAGTAATATTTTTTTTTCAAAACAGAACAATTTAAGCAACATAATACTTCCCTCAAGACAATCCAACATAACAGTAGCTACCATAGTGTCTCTTTCCTAGAAATATATGAGTATACCTTGATACACTATAATATCAAATGGAACAAAATAGCATAAAACCGTTCAAGAGAAGGAAAGTATTACAGGGCATTCAGAACCAACTAACAGAAAATGAACAATGGTTACTGTATTATCTCCTTGTCTATAAAAATCTTGTTTATACCATCACACATAATAAAATCCAATAAGCTATAACATTACAGAACAGATGGAGACAAAGGAACAAAAGCATGGTAGGACAAGATGATATTAAATCAGCACTGTCTATTATAATGTCTTGTTTTCTTCAAAATAATTTTTCATACCATCACAGACAATAAAATCAAACAACCCAGAATAAAACCACCCCAACTAATGAATGAAAACATTATAAGGCTTCAAAGCAATATAATGGGGAATCATGATTACCACATACTTTTATGTATTCTTACCATTTCTTACATTTCTTCTAGTAGGGAGACTAGACAGTATTTATACATGTGAGATTGATTTATTTCACATCTGAGTATGGTCTCAAGATGTGTCCATTTATTTATAAATCTCTCAATGTGATCATTCTTTACAGCTGAGTAGTACTCCATTGCATAAAAATACCACAACTTTTTTTATCCATTCCTCAGTTGATGGACACTTAGGTTGTTTCCAAGATCTGGCTATTACCAATTGTGATGCTATAAACATGAGTGCACATATATCATTGTGGTATGATGTTTTCAATTCTTCTGGGAATATACCTAGAAGTGGTAGACCTGGATCAAATGGGACTTCCAACCCCAGCTTTTTGAGAAATCTTCAGACTGACCTCTACAATGGGTCCACAAGTCTACACTCCCACCAACAGTGCAAAAGAGTTTCTTTTTCCCCACAGCCTCTCAGCATTTGTTGTTGGTAGTTTTCTTGACCCTGGACATTCTTTCTGGAGTGAGATGGAATCTCAGTGTGATTTTAATTTGCATTTCTCTAATGAGTAATGATGATGAACTTTTTTTCATGCATTTATTTCCTCATATGAGAACTATGTATGCATCTCAGATGTCCATTTTTGGTTTGGATCTTTGAATTTTGGGGGTCTGGTATTTTTAAATTTTTTATATATTTTAAACAGAAGTCCTCTGTCAAAGGGACAGTTCACTAAGACTTTTTCCCCGTTTGTCAGTTTTCTTTTCACTGTGCTGGAGATTCCTTTTAATGTGCAGACACTTTTTAATAAGACATGATCCCAGTTAATGAAGTATTTCCTGTGGGGTTTGATTCCTGTTCATGAATTCTCTGCCTACACCTATGTCTTCAAGGTTTTTACCCAATTTGTCTTCCAATAGATTTAGTGTTTCTGTTTTAGTATTCAGATCTTTGATCCATTTAGATTTTAATTTAGTACATTGCAATAGGCATGGGTCTAGTTTTAGTTTTTGGCATATGGAGAGCCTGTTTTTCTGGCATCATTTATTAAAGAGACTGTCTTTCCAGTGAACATGTTTTGCCCCTTTATCAAAGATAAGGTAGTTGAGTGTGTTTGTAGTTGTGGTTGTATCTTCTAGTCTATCCCATTGATCTTCAGATCTGTTTTTATTGCAGTACCATGTTGATTTTACTACACTTGCTTTGTAGTATAACTTCAAGTCAGGGATTGCGATACCTCCTGCTTTGCCTTTGCTGCTTAAAGTTGTCTTTGCTATTCTAGGTCACTTCTGGTTCCAGATGAATTTAAGGAGTGATTTCTCTAGATCTATGAGGTATGTTGATGCTATTTTACTGGGATTACGTTGAATCTGTATAACAGTTTTGGGAGCATGGTCATTTTCACAGTATTTATTCTTCCTATCCATGAGCAAGGGATGTCTTTCCATTTTCTGAGATCTTTGATTTCTTTTTTCAGAGTATTTTAATTTTCCCTGCATAGATCTTTCACTTCTTTCACGAGATTAAATCTGAAGCATTTCAATTTTTGGATGCTAGTGTGCAAGGTGTTGTTTCTCTTCTCTTTCTGTGATTTTGTTGCTAGTGTGAATGCTATTGATTTTTGGTATTGATTTTGTATCCAGCTACATTTGTGAATCTATCATATCTATGAGTCCTTCAATGGAGTTTTGGGGGTCTTCTATATAGAGTATTATGTCATCTGCAAATAATGATAATTTAACTTCCATTTTTCCTATCTTTATCCCTTTTATTTCTCTCTATAGTCTAACTGCTCTGGCTGGTATTTTCAGTACTATGTTGAATAGGAGTATGGTAAGGGACGTCCTAGTCTTGTGCCTGATTTTAAGGTAAAGGCCTTCAGATTTTGGCCATTTAATATGATTCTGGTTGTTGGTTTTTCATAGATGACCTGTATCATATTGTGGTAAAGACCATCTGTTCCAATATTCTGTAAGGTTCTTATCATGAATGAATATCATGAATATCATGAAAGCTTTTTCTGTATCGATAAAAATGATCATGTGATTCTTACTTTTGGCTTTTTTGGTATGGTGGATTACGTTTATTGATTTACATAGGTTGAACCATTCCTGCATGCCTGGGATGAATCCCACTTGGTCATTTTATATAATCTTTTGATGATTAGCTGCATCTTGTTTGCCAATATTTTATTGAGGATTTTTGCTTCTGTATTCATTAGGCAGATTGGCCTGCAGTTCTCTTTTTTTAGCTGGGTCTTTCTCAGGTTTTGGTACTACAGTAATATTAACTTCCAGGAATGACTTAGGAAGGATTGCTTCCCTTTCAATTTCACTGAAGAGTTTGAGGAGTGTCGGCATTAAGTTGTCTGTATTTCTTGTAGAATTTCGCAGTGAATGCGTCTTGGCCTGGGCCCTTCTTTGTAGACAAGGACTTCATTATATTGTCAAATTCATTAACAGAAATTGGGTTATTCATCAATTTTATATCTTGACCTCATTTTGGTACTTCATATGTTTCTAGGGAACCGTCCATTTCTTCTGTGCAATCAATCTTATGAGTTTAGAGGTTTTCAAACTGGGTGTTGAAAATCTGTATTTCTACAGAGGCTGTAATGATTCCACCTTTTTCGTTCCTTATTGCATGAATTTGAGCTTTTTATTCCTTTTTTTAAATAAAGTTGCTTAGGGGATTATCAATTTTATTTATTCTTTTAAAGAACTAACTCTGATTCATTGATTTTTGGATTGTTTTCTTAGTCTCTATTGCATTAATTTCTGCTCTGATTTTTATCATTTCCTCCCTTCTTTTGGCTTTGGGCTTGACCTTCCTCCTCCTCCTCCTCCTCCTCCTCCTCCTCCTCCTCCTCCTCCTCCTCTTCTTCTTCTTCTTGTAGATGTTTGAGGTGTAGCATCAGGTTATTCATTTGTATTCATTCTGTTTTCCTGATGTGGGAACTCAGTGCAATAAATTTTCCTCCGAGGACAGCTTTCATTGCATCCCACAAATTCTGATAAGTTGTATTTGTATTTTTGTTTGCTTATAGATGTTGTTTAATTTCTTCTTTAATATTCTCTGTGACCTGCTGATTGCTCAATGGTGTGTTATTCAATTTCCATGTGTTCATGGGAGTTTTTCAGTTACTTTTATCATTAATTCGTAGTTTCATGGTGCTATGATCCAATAAAATGCACGGGATAATTTCACCTCTTTTGCATTTATTTAAATATGTTCTGTGGGCTAATATATGGTCTATTTTAGAGAATGTCTCATGTACTGCTGAGAAGAATGTGTTTTCTGATGTTGTTGGATGGAACACCATGTATATGTCTATCAGGTCCATTTGTTCACAGGTGTGATTCAGGTCTGTTATTTCTTTGCTGATTTTCTGTCTGTTTGATCTGTCCCTTGGTGTCAATGGTGTATTAAGGTCTCCTGTTATAATTGTGTTATTGCTTATTTGATTTTTCACTTCTATTAATACTTGTTTTGTATAACTGGGTGCTCTGGAAATTGGTGCATATGTATTTAACTTTGTTATCTCTTCCTCTTGAAGTTTTCCCCTAACCAGTATGTAATGACCTTCTTTATCTCTTCTGGTAATTCTTGGTTTAAAGCTCACTTTGTCTGCAAACAGAATAGCTACCCCTGCTTTTTAGGGGGGGCGGGTCATGTTGCATGAAGTATTGTTTCCACTCTAACTTTCAGTCAGTGAGTATCCTTTTGGGTTAAATGTGTTTTTGTAGACAGCATATGGTTGGATGCCGTTTCTTGATCCATTCTGCTAGTCTGTTTCTTTTAATTGGTGAATTGAGACCATTTACATTAATGGTTAATACTGTTATATAATGGTTTATTATTGACATCTTTCTGCTATCTTTCTGCTATTGCATCTATATCTTTCCATGTTGCTTGTTTGCTTTGCTTAGTGGTTTTTTCCTAAGTACATCTAAACTATCTTTCAGTATTCTTTGCAGGATTTGCTTGCTGATCATAAGTTCTTCAGCTGTTCTTTGTCATGGAAGTATCTTATTTTCTCCATCGATTTTGAAGGACAGTTTTGCAGGATACTTCAGTCTAGGTTGGAAATCATTTTCCTTTAAGATCTGAAATACTTCACTATATGCTCTTCTTGAATTCATTGTTTGTTCTGAGAAGTCTGCTGTGATTCTGATAGGGTTTCCTTTGTAGGTGATCTATCTTTTCTAAGAGCTTTTAATATTCTATTCTTATGTATTCCTGGGATGGTGATTATTATATGTCTGGGTATAGTTTTATTTTGGCTATGGTTATTTGGAGTTCTGTATGCTTCACTGATCCTGATGTCTGTTTCCATTCTCATGTTTGGGAAATTTTCAGCTATTACTTCTCTAAATATCCTCTTGACATCCTTTGTGTTATCCCCAATTTTTCATTTACAACTATCCATCTTATGTGGTTTTTCTTTGCATCATCTTGTAGCTGTTGAATTGTTACTTCCTGACTCCTTGTTACTTTCAAAAGATCTTTCTTTTCCTGTTCACTAGTTGTAATCTTACCTTCAAGGTCTGAAATTCTATCTTCAGTTTTTTGCCGTTGTTTTTGACAACTTTCAATGGAATTTTTGATTTCTTGTATATCTCTTTGAATCTGCTTCATGTAATCTGTTTTTTTTTTTTCTTATATTGTTCATCCAGGGATTCTATCATTTTGTTTTGTTGCTTTTATTTTTTTTAACTGTGTTTTCTTTACATGTACTTTCATTATTTTTACCATTTCTTCTTTTATCTCGGAAATTATTTCTAGTTTGAATTCCTTTAAAGTTTCCTGGAGTTTCTTCTTTATTTCAGTTGCTATTATTTCAGGTATTTCAGGTGTATGGTATATATTTTCTGTTGTGTATATAGCTACTAAGCTTTCTTGGGATGGGCTGGAGGTTTGAGATTGCATTTTGGTCTTTTATTTTGTCATTTTCCTAAATTGCCATGATTCAAGTGCTGTACCAAGGCTTCCCCTGGGCCTGCTGGCAATCATCTTCTATGCCCTCATCTCCTTGGACTGAATTGAGGTTGCTGAGCATGTCCAGTCATGTCCACAAGACCTGCCATGCCACCTCCAGTGTTCAGGAATTTGAGTGAGCACTTAACCCCTGTGGATGATGGTCCAAAGCCCTCCCTGGACAAGGACCAATGCTTTGCAACTCACTTCATATGCCTTCAACTCCCTTGATTGAAGGAGGTCACTGTGCGTAATCTAGTCAGATCACAATGCCTACCACAAAACCTAGTCTAGTCTAGGTGACTGAAGCTGGGTGGTTCCTTGACCGGTGCTTGCAATGATCTTAAACTCTCCTGAGGAGCAGGATGGTGCCCAGACACTCACCTTTGGCTGCCCAGTACCCAAATTGAGAGAAGGTAACTGGTGTTGGCCCAGGCAGGCCCAACACCTGCGGAGCTGGTTAAGTGTGGCTGGAAGCTGGGAGGTTCCTTGACCACTGGGAACCATGATCTTAAACTCCTGGGGCTCATGGACACTAACTTCCGGCCACCCAGTACCCTTTCCTCCTGAAGTTTTAATCTAGAATTGGGACATACAAAAAGACCCTAAAATATATTATTTATTTTAGGCACTCTCTTTGTATGAAAGGTTGGAAATTAGCAATTTCCTTTTATGTATACCACATAAAAGGTATGCATATCATAATTTAAAAACTCTGTGAAGGGTCATTTTGGATAAAAAAAAGATCAGCCTTGAAAAAGCATACATTTATCAGCTATACTATACAGCATTCCATGTACTCATAATAGAAAGCTCTATTAAAATCAGAGGACAATCATTTTATTTTATTTTGCTGCTGCTATAAATTTTTACTCCATGAGACAGTTGTATCCCTCTGCTGTTACAAGCATCAATTGTCACTAACATATTTCTGGGTGATAATCCTTGCACCATTAAAAACTTGCTTCACTATGAGATAAAACCATTTTATTTCTCTAAATTTTAATTCTTTCATTCATAACTGCAAACTTATTAGATTATTTTATCTGAAAGTAAACCAAATTCTATTTCTTCATTTATAGAACCACTGATTAACTGTGATCAACTGTTACATGGACTGATATGGTGAGGGATTTGCATTGAATTATTGAAATTTGGAATTAAAATACTAAATTTATTTTTTTCCTTTCATTTTATTTTAAGACCTCCACACACCCCACAACTGAACACATGTAAAGGGAAAAGAAAGGAAAGGAATTTCTCATTTTTCTTGTCCTCATCACTTTCTCTGGGTGTACCCTGCCAGAGTTTCAGTGATTGACTTGTAAGGAAGACAGATCTGAAGATCAGCTGTTGAATACTATGTTCAGGAGCTATTGTGAAATTTACCTCTAGAAGCCACTTGAGAATTTTTGGTAAAGAGATTTCACCATCTATTTGGCAGCTCCACACTGTTGGTTGTCATGCTTGCAAACACACTACTGATTTCTTTACATCCTCAGTGAACCCAAAAGTACCACTAAATGAGACAAATGTTGATCAAATTTTTCATGTTTCAGCACTGACAGCTGTTATAACAACAACAAAAAAAAAACCAGACTACTATTTTCTGGTTCCATTAATTCCAGTTTGTACTTACCTAATGGATGGTCTGCTCTGCTGAAATGATAGCATTTCCTTAACTATAGCTGTAGCTAATTTGTTTATAAAAACTGAATAGAACCGATACTGATTTGCCTCAATCAACCAAGGAGAAGAGAGAGAATACTTGCAGCATGGTTATGATTTTAAAGGAGAGATTTTGACTTAAAATTCATTGTGTTCTATAAAGAATGATATCCAAAAAGTCATGAGTCATTTTTCCTTTAGAATTGTCTTCAGTTTGTAAACCTTCACTACTGATGAGCAGAATGATATGTTATACATTAGCCTATTGATATTTATCCTTCTTTTGCTTAATTTGTCCTCCTTATCTAAAGTTTTCTTCTCATGTCTAGCACTCTTAGATGGCAAAAGTGAGTTTGTGAAACACACTACTGAAGAACTGTCTTGTGAACTGCATTAGTACATGAGTTTGAGGTGTATAAACTGTCAGTTTCACAACTTAAGTTCTACTCCTTTAATAGCGATTGCCTTCCCTTCTCCAAAGTGTGTGCTTAAAATTTGTGCTGGTTTGTGAGTAATTTATAATTTTAGTATAAGTAAATCCTTTGCAATTACTAATAAAAGAATCAAAATTGATATTTGCTATCATTTCTCTGGACTACAAAATTTCCAGTTTATATGGAAAAATTCTAAAGAATCCTTTATCGTAGTGGCTGAAAAGAAGTAAAGTAAATTATGTTAGCTAATAATAAACCCACAGTGAACATTAGATAGTCTGATATTGTTATAATCACATAAAAATTCCTATTGCATGGAATGACTCAGCTAAATTAGGTTAAAAAATGTGGAAACTCAGGATATCCTTTCACAGAGCTATGCATAACAAATTTTGTTTTTAAGGAGCATATAGATAAGAATGAAAATTTACAAAAGTATTTTTAATTTCCAGAATAATAGTATTACATCTAAATTAACTGCAGAGAATTCTATTTTAAAATGTTTAGACTAGGGAAATAACCAGAGATTAGTTTGACCACTTCTGTATACTTATTTCTTCAATATAGGTCGTGCTTCAGAAGGTTTAGTTTTGTGAATCTAGTAGTCACCTTCACTTAGATGTCTTATGACTATCTCAATTCATTATGTACAGACTTGATTTTTGACAATTTTTATACAAGTTTCTTTTTCTTGGATATTTTTATTGTTTGTCACTCAAGTGTCCAACATTTTTAACACAGGAAATGGGAGATTTCTTTTGTGTCTCTCATCCTTATTGCCTGCATTTTACCTAAATGCTAAAATTTTTCCCCATAAACTGTAGGATGGCTCTGGCCAGCTCTACTATCACTACACTAGTTGTCAGCTACGATCCTTTCTAATCTGAAGTACCCAAAGTTTCCATGTAGGAGTCTTCTATTGTCTTCTTCTCAATTGTTTTCCTCTTAAAAGTGAGAATACTTTTTTTTTTTTTTTTAGTTTGAAGTGTGCCTTCCTATTTTAATCTCTGAGTCTATTTCACATAATGTCTTTGGATTTAATACAATATGAAAAACATTTGAAGAAATAAAAATAAAGGAGGCTCACAGAGTCCACAGGAAGTGACATCTACTGGTCTCTTAAAACTCATCTGACAGCAGATCTCATTATTCACGCTGACAAGATTTCAGCCCTGTCGATCTTTCCTTTGGTCACTGAAGAGTACTTTCTTGCCTCAAGATCTTTGTACTTGATGATTTCCCTCCTAAATATTTTTCTCTGCTTTATTTCTGATTCTTTTTATTTCTGATATTTTACTTTAGAACCACCCTTTTTCAGTTTAGTTAGGTGTAATTGATGTATTATCAACCAGAGTCAGTTCAAGAGAGTATCACAGTGAGACTTAGATATTTATGAAACTGTCACTACTTCAGTGTGTGAAACATATAGTCTTCTTACTTTTGTTATTTCTGCTTCTAGTCAACCAGTGTTCTAATATCTCTAATAAAAGATTTATATTTTCATAAATGTTATGTATATAAAACTTATAGAATATACCCTTTTGTGGGAACAGAGCTAGCTCTGACTTCTTCAGCACAATGACACTATTCCATTCATATTGCTGCATGTATCCAAAGGGTCATACATATTTATTACTAATTATCATATCATTGGAGACACCAAAATTTGCATAGTTGTTTATATGATGACATATATAAGAGTTGGTTCTAGTTTGGGGATATTAGATTTCTATAAAAAAGCATTTGTTAACTGTATTTTTAGTATTTTAAAAGCTACTAATACCTTAAGTAGTAACATTTTGTTTCCAATATGGTGTGTGACTTCTGCTTCCTGGTCATTCTTGCCAAAAGTTAGTAAGTCAATCTTTTTTGAATTTAATATTTAGTTGGATCTTATTGAATTATGGATTTGCCTTTTCTGAAATATATTGATGATCTTTCCTTAAGTTTATTGGTGAAATTTAGATATGATTAATGTTCACTTTAATTGTAAGGAATTTGTGCCTATACATTACCTATTATGGTTCCTATTTTTTATTTTCAGTCCTTTCCCCTCCCTTCAGCCCCTGTCGCTCTCCTCATTTACAAGGCTTTGTTTCCATTTTATCCTTTTTTATCATTTCTTCCCCCCCCCCCTTTTTTTTAATTTAAAGAAAAGGAAACAAAAGAATACATGGAGATTTTTTAAAAAGGGTAGAAATAATACAAACTTACAGAAAAACAAATGGTAAGAAATTGCTGGTTGATAAGTTACACATTGTCATCTTAGAAATAGCTGTTCATGTTATAGAATTAAAGTATTTAGAATGACATTCATAAAGTGACACTACAAACCGTTCTGCTCTGTGATTGAACAAAAGCTCAGTAATATGGTTATCAGTCCTACACATTTGTTTTACATCTCAAAGAGGGTAAGATTAAACATATCAAAACAGAACAAAGCAGTTAAAAAAACAATTTAAAGAAATACAGATTTCACAGCAAGCCCACTGGAGATCTTCATTGTCTATCTAACTGTCTCTAGTTTCTTACAAATAGTTGTCCCCATCTTCACCCACTTTATATACTTATTGCATATTATAGAACTAATCAAATCATTGGAGGCTTTTTAGGTCCTCAAGTTCCAAATTAGGGAAGACAAAAGTAACTACCATCGCATCTCTTATTCTCTTTGTGATAGCTGTCCCCATCTCTACATATGCTGAAATTGAACTCAAGAAACCAGTCCAATGTCATTCTAATCAGCAAACAATAGTATTGCTAGAATTTCTATCATAATGCTACAAATGCTACGGGTTTCTATCATAATGCTACATAATGCTATGGGTTTCTTAGCGTCTCTTCCTCAGAGTATCTGTTCATTACATCTTGCATTATATAATCTGTTTCCGTAAATAATTAAAAAGAAAAAAAAAACATGTGTGAATTTCTACATATATATCTATGCTCTCTGTATTATAGGGAATACCAAGTAATAGCAAGATAGAAAAACAATTTCCTAGAAAAACATGCAATGGATAAGACATATAAGACCACAATATAGATGATCTTCCGTAGTTACTATGTTTTTTTTTCTTGTTATTTTCAATAGATTTGACCACAACACTGGATTATTATAGTTAAATACAGTATCACCTATTTTTATAAAAACTTAACTTTGACAGCATTGTAGGATTTGAGAGCTGTTACTAATTAATACCAGTATGGATATCCTTTACATCTTGTCATCCTCAGAATAGTTGCCTCTACTTTTAGGGTTGATACTAACAAGCATACCAATTTCAAATAAAATCAGCCAAGGCCAACCCATAGTCTTATGATTCAGATTCAATTAAGATCAGTCATAGTAAGACAATGTAAGTATTGTAGGATTTCAGTTTAAGTTAAAGGAAAGTAAGGATAGTTACCATGGTATAACCTGCTATTTTTGGGTCAAGATGTCTGTGCCCTCAAATCTGACATGAGTGGACAGACCAATATAAATTAAATTCAAACTAAATATGTCAGTAAGACTACTATGTCTTTTAAATCCTTATACACCATTAACAATGACCTCTGCCTTTTTATTTTTTTATAGAGTTTCAGCGCTGTCTATACTAAAGACTATAGCTTACTGTCTCTGCCTCATGTCTTCTACTCCACTTTTCTGCTATAATTTGTCCACCTTATTCCCTCATTCCACTGTCTGCCCCGTTCACTGAGTCCTCTCTGCCACTGTTGCTGGAATCCTGGTATCTCTTCCTCTCTTTCTCTGTAATGTCCTTCAGCACTCTCTGTAGGGTTGGATTGGTGGCCATGAACTCCCACAGTTCCTCCTTGTCTTGAAAGTATCTTCTTTCTCCATTAATTTTGACAGAGAGTTTTGACGGGTATATGAGCTTCGGTTGCATATTATTTTCTTTCAGGGCTTGGAATATTTCTCCCCACTCCCTTCTTGACTTAAGAGTTTGTGTTGATAAGTCTGCTGTTATTTTGATAGTTTTCCCATTGTAGGTAATCTGCATCTTTTCTCTGGCTCTTTTTAATATTCTGTTCTTTTGGTGGATTTCTGGAATCTTGATTATTATATGTCTAGGCATAGATCTGTTTTGGTTGTAGGTAGCTGGTGTTCTGTATGCCTCTTTTATCTGGATATCATTTCTTTTTGCTATATATGGAAAATTTTGCTTTAATATATCTGTGAATATTCTTTGTATTTCATTTTTGGTTGCTCCTGCTTCCTCACTCACATTCTTTATTCTTAAGTTATGTATCTTTTTGTCATCTTCTAGTTTTTGAATTGCTTCTTTCTGGTTCCTTGTTATTTTTAAGAGGCTTTTTCTTTCACGATCATATGCCATAAATCTCTCTTCAAGTTTCAGAAGACTGTCTTTAGTTTCTGTCAAGTCATTTTGCCAGTGTTCAATGGAGTTTTTAGTTTCCTGGTATTCTCTTTGGATCTGTTTCATGCATTCTAAGTTATGTTTAAATTCTTCTTCAGAAGTTTCTCTTTCTTTTCTGATTTCCTCAGTTCTTCCATCTATGTTCTCTTGGGCGGGGCTTGTCATTTCTTTAATTAATCTCTTTATATCTTGCCTCACTTGAATCAGGAGTACAGCTTTAAATTCTTCTATGAGATCATGAAGGTACTTTTAAATTTCAGCTGATGCTGTGTCGAGCAATGGATGGTTACTGTGCTTGTTCTCTTCGGTGTTTACTTCTCCTGGGCTTATTTTCTCATGTTGGGCAGCTGGAGATTTTTTTTTTTTTATCTCTTGTCATGTTTCTTGTTTCTTTTAGGCTGTCCTGGGGTTCTCTGGCCCTCTCCAAATTGCTTAGGGCTTTCAGAAGCGTGCTGACTTGAGTTTTTGCTGTCCTCTCCAATTTGCTGTTATCTGAGGTAGGCTGGGATGCAGGGGTGGTACAGGCTAGTCTCCAGCCTCTGCGCCAGTCAATCCATAAATTAGGCTGTACTTTCTGGATGTCACTGAGTTGTGACTATTTTGTATCTGCTTATTGGGCCCCAAGCAGAGGCTTGGTTTAATCCCAGTAGCTCCTGCCGGTTCTCTTTGTACCAGAAGCAGCTGACTAATGTCACTATGGCACAGGGTCCTGCCCAAATCCCAGCTGTTCTCTTCCAGACCTCTCTGTGACAGGAGCACCAGAATAGCAGAACTGCCCAAATCCAAGATGTCTCCCACTAGTTCTCTGTATGATGCTGAAGCCAACACGTACTCAGGCTCTGCCCAATTTCAAGATGCCTTCCACCAGCCCTCCCTACAGGGGGACTCAGTGATGCCACCAAGCTGTATGTTCTGCCCAACTGTAAGATGGCTGCCACCAGACTCTGTGTTATTGATGTTCCTATGGTGGCGGGCACTGCCCAGTTCCAAGATGTTCTCTGGCCAACCCCAGCAGCCACGGGGTCCCCAGTACTCATCAGGGTCCACACCGCCCACCTTTCCCGTGCTCCCGGCACAGCACGGAATGGTCAGCTTTTCCATTTCTTTTAACCAACTTCACATTTTGTATTATTCCTCCCATTTCACAATACTATTATATGTTTTGGCCTTTATTTGTCTTTTTGATTTTTCACAAAAGTTGCAATATTTATATGAGTGTCTGATATTTCAGTTAAGAGTATGGTCTCAAGGTGCATCTACTTACCTGGAAATCCCCCTTATCCTTTCTTATAGTTCAGTAATCCACTGTATAAAAACAAAACAAAGCACATCTGTGTATCCATTCCTCAATGATGGACACGTGAGTTATTTCTAAGATTTAGCTATTATAAAATGTGCTGCTATAAACATGAGTGCAGGTATGTCACACTGGATTGATGCATTTAATTCTTCCAGGAAAACATCCAAAAGAAAATAGTTGGGTTAAAATGGAATCTCTAATCTTAGTTTTTGGAGGACTCCCCACACCTATTTTCTCAGTAGTTTCACCAGTCTATACTCCCACCAACAAGAGATCTAGAATAGCAATAATAATCATTATAATAATAAATATCCTAGGCAATAAAGGCAAGTTAGGGGACATCACAATTCTTGGTTTAAAATCATACTACAAATCTAGTGTGATACACACAGCATGGTATTGTCAAAAACAAAGCCAAAAACAGGCCTAAGGGTAATGGAACCGACTACAAAAATGTAGAAACAACTACAAAGACACTCAGCCACCTTACCTTTGACAAAGGGACAGCTACATTCAGTGGAAGAAAAATAACATCTTTAAGAAATGGTCCTGGAAAGTTGGCTTTCTACATGTCAAAGACTAAAGATAGACTTATGTCACTCACCATGCACTAAACTACAATTGAAATGGATCAAAGTTCTAAATATATTGATGATCCTTCATATGTTTATTTAGTGTACATATGTATCTCCTTTTTGAATAATTATTCATGTTTGCCTCATTTTTAAAGTTTGGATGCTTGACTTATTATTGTACTGTAAGATATTTTTTGTATTACTGGTACTCTGAATACAAGATTTTGTCATATGTATGTTTAGTAAAATTTTACTTCTCATTTCTAGTTTGCTATTCCAGTTTTTAAGCATCTATAAAAAACAGCATCTCTGAAGTTGACTTCACTTAAAATATTTGAGATTCATAAAAGAGAATAATATCTGTAACTTGATAAAATTTAAGGAAAAATTTCTTTTATAATTTGAATTGTTTCATGCAAATATTATTTCCAATCCAAATTTCTTTAAAATTGTTTCTTCAACATATTATGTGATTAGATATTATACAGTGAGATATATAATCCATTTTGAGCAACTTTATATATGGTTTGACAGTCATTTATATATGGTTCTGAAATTTTTCAAAACACATTTGTAGAATAAATGTTTTCCCATTTTATTGCCTGTCATCTAAGTGAAAATATTCATCTGTAATTGCTCCTAGATTATTCTATTTGTCTCAACCTATTCATGTAAATAGTATATTGTTCTATGGAAAAAAAAAACTGGTACTTTTTTAATAAAGTAGATCAAAAATGTTAAAACTAAATAGAATTATGAAGAAATGTATAAATCCAAATGGTAAGTAACATTCAGAAATATTACTGACATGCAGTCTTTAAGAATATTAACCAAATGTAAGAGAAATATAAATGAATAGTCTAGGAATATTGAGCAAGCTGTATCAATTTTGTCGAATGGAATACTACAGTAGATTTTTTTCATTTGTTATAAATAACATTACTGGGATAAATGATGAAATTTGTATACAATTTAATAATAGTACTGTGTCAGTATGAATTTTATAATCATAATTGTATTGAGGTTATATAATTTAATTATTTTATTTTTTTGAAAGCACATATACACATATACAATCCTTCACAGAAAGGCAGCAATAAGACAGGCATAGTTAAATATTAATCATCAGGAAATCTCAGTGCAGGGTAAAGTCAAGTTCTTCATATAAATTATTTCAATATACAATTTATACAAAAAATACCATGTGGCAAATAATAGTGAACTCAAAAAATTATCCACAATTTTTAAGTGGAGAATGCAGGGTTTAAAACTATATACAAAATATCATTGGATATTTCCTTAAAACATCAGAAGTACAAATATTTAGTTTTAAATGTTGGGACTACGCATAGTTATAACTCTACTTATTCATATATTTCCATATCAGCTAAATATTACAACATATGTGCATCATTTTTATCATCTGAAAAATTGCTATGTATATTTTAATTAATTATATAGTTTATGGCCAAGCAACCATTTCTTGAAAGTGAACATTCATGAATTTCTTTTTTCCTCTTCCTCTGTTAATTAACATGTACTTCCATTCCACTGAAGATTTGAACTCTTAGAATAACTTGCAAAATAACAATAGTCTGAGGCATCACAGCTTTACTTCTTCATAGTTTCAGTTCTCTGGAGCCAAGCATCAAAGAACTGAACTTTGCTTGAAGTTTACTTACTCTCCTAAGAAGATGAAACTTGGACATAGAGGAAAGATGTGAAAAGACACACAGAAAAGACACTCACTTTTTAAAAAAAAGTGTGTGGAGGGAGATCTGGAACACATCGCACTCCTACAGAACTCAGAAGTAATCAACACACCTAATAATTTAATCTTAGACTTCCAGCCTCAAGAGATATGAGCAAATACATTTCTGCCATGTAAGTCACTCTTCTGTTGTATGCTGTTATCACAAACTAAGATTGCAGTGAAAATCAAATGAGACCACATAGATAAAGTCTTAGCAAGTTCCTGGTATGAAATGCTCAATGAAAAATTAATTATCATTTTTCTTTGATAGAGTTCTCATGAGTAGCTACAGACTTTTTCTAAACAGCCACACTATAGTAAAATATGTAATTTTTTCATTAGTTTTTAAATCAAAGATTGTGACCTAAAAAAATCTATCAAAATAATAATTACATATTAGGAGTGATCCAATAGTTCATTTAATCTAGCTATCTCCCTTTATTTGACTGCTAACATATCATTTTTTGTCTCTGTCATAGGCAAAGCCATATTATAGTAAAGCACTCCAGATTTCCCTTGAAGAATTATTTTAAAACATAGCAGTCTGATTATAGCTATGCTTCTTTTATCTGACAAAGCTGCAATCTTTCTGCATAAAAATTGTTTTTCTCATCTTTTTCTTCAATATGAACTTGTATTTCTCTGAATCCCAATTAAAAGACTGCTTTCACTGTCTAAATTAGTTGTATTACATAAGAAGTACTTTTGTTCTCCAAGTAAGATGGCCATTTCCAGAGCCCGTTTTAATATACCAGTAAACAATAGGAATTTTCCTTTATATTTATTGCTTTGGAACCTAACTGAATCTGATGTACAAATCTGAGTTGAATCCGGTGGCCACACTGCAGTAGACCTGAAGAAAAGTTTGGTGAGCCTAGGCAACTCAAGGCTGCCTGATGTCATCCCAGTGGAGCTGAGAATGATGTCATCCCACTGGAGCTAAACTTGATAGATAGGCTACAGAGATTCATGCACCACTAGCGCAAGACTGAAAATCCAAACCCAAAGGCAGAATGAACAATAGGACTGAAAGCTGAGTGCATCAAAAATAGATTAAAATGAAGTCTCAAGGAAATGGAATGTGAGAAACAGAAATAGTAGTAGATATCATAATTCAGCTGAGCACATACAGCAATAAATATGTAGAAACATTATTATATATAGTGTCATATCTATGGAATACTCAAGGATAGGTACTTAAAAAGAATCAGAATTGGAGGAAATCTTACATCCCAGAATGCACAAAAGGACTTGGGAAAGTTATTGATCTCCTCCATTTCATTACTTTGCTAGCCATAACAACAATTCTTGATAATCATAAAACGATGGTAAAGGCAAAGCAGAAAGAAAAAAACAAATAGAAGAAAATTGTAAATAATCAGCTTTTTATTGAAAGTCCTGCTTTTGAGCTTGGCCTTTATTTGCAGTATCATATCGACTCTAATATCAACAACTAATTCTGAATACTGACAGAAGAAATCTAAGTAAATTGATAATCACTCAGTATTTAGGCAATGTGGTTGGTTTCCTTCATGGACCCAACAACTTAGGGCCATGTCTTAAATGGACTCCTTCTAGACTGCAGATAGTAGCATATACTTGCAACCTCAGCTCTTTGGGAGGCCGAGGGGAAAGTATTAAAATTTCAAAACCATCCACAAATTTTAGGGCCAAGGATATTTCTCAGCAGCACAATGCCTGCCTCGCAAGAGCAAGGTCCTGAGTTCAATTCCCAGTCAAGTAAAATAAAATAAAAATAATTAAATTTTTTAAATAGCTGAGAAAAAAATAACTCAGTGACTACATGCTTGTATAGCATGTATTAGTCTAGATAAAATTCCCATTATTGAAAAAAAAAGGTAGACAAAGTCTAGACACTTCTTTTGATTACTATTTACAGTGTCCTTCATCTCAAATTTCACTTCATCCTTGCCAGTCTTCCAAGAATGGTACTCTTACACCTAATAGCTGTACCAAGAACTAAGTACTAGCTCCTTCTACAACCCAAAAAACCCTGGATCTTTTGACGTGCTCTTCTTATAAGTCATAGTCCTTGTGTGTTTCAGTCTGTATTCTTTCTAATGTGGGATAGTCTCTTGATTAGCCTCACACAATGCATTGTACTTTAAACATCAGGAATTCTATGACATGGCCATATTCTTATCTCATATATATATATACCTCTTATAGTACTTGATGGCACATTCCTCATGGTTTTGATTCTTTTCTACATAGTAATCTAGGTGCCTCCAACTGCCAAAAGATTTTTGCTGCCTTTCTTGTTTGAGTAGCATTACCTCCTTAGAACATCTCTTCTTCATTTCACTTAAATAATTTTTCAAAATTTATATAAAATTATATTTATTCTCTTTATTTTCCTTTATTGGCATCAATAAAACACAGTTTTATATTCCCTGTATTTCAACTCAATTATAAAAATGTTCGTGGTTGTTTGTGAAGTAGTAGAAGAGATATAACAAGAAAGTTGACATAAAGTGAATATGTGATTATTTAGGATTCAATGGGTAGCCTTTGGAAATTGTGAATTGTTATAATAATAATACCAAGGGACCATTTTACAGCAAGAATTTTTCCTTTGAAAGAAGTAGATACTTTCCATTCTTTGCTTTGACCTTGGAAAAAAAGTCAGTAGAATGAAAAAACCTGAAGTACCAACTAAACCATCTTCACAGGAATTATAAAAATGACAATTTTATCAAGTTAATTCAACACAAGAATTGGTTATTTGAAATGACACCTGCCAACTGATTCTAGAAATCAATAGGTAAACAAATGTGCTTCCCCAGCACTGCTCAGAGTCAGCTGGTAAGTGACTAAGCGTGCTCGGGACAGAAATAATGAAACCGCCACAGGTAAAAACAGAGAACACAAAAATTCTAAGTATGATCATAGAAACAAAGCATATCAGGAAAAGAAAAATAAAGGATTCAGCAACAGATGAAGGAGGAAATAGCAATAAATAATCAACACATCTCAGAGTCTCTCTCAATGTTAACAGCCTCAACTATCTAATAAAAGATGCATATTGACCAGCTGAATCAAAACTCAGAATCCAACAGTCTGTTTCACTGGAGAAGCTCATCTCATTCCAAAAGATACACATGGATTAAAAATTAAATGATAGAAAATAATATTTCTTTTATTTCAATTAAAAGTAGTGAAACAAAATTTCATAACAAAATAACAGGAAAATAACAATCATCAGTATATTGCATATTGTCATTTTTCAAAGTAGTTACTCAGAGTACAGATTATAAAATTTCTCCAACTGATATTAGCAGGAATCTTCCTTTTCAATGAACTAAGAGACACTGACTGCATCACTAACTGCATTTTTCACACTTTTCCTTTCCTTTCTTTCCACTTTTCCCCCTTGTAGTTCCTTTTTCCTTTCAAACAATTACTTCTCATTTCACAATATTTTTGCACATTTTAGACTTTACTTACTCTTTCAATTTCTCCCACCAGGGAGATAATTCAATGTTTACATGTGTGAGCCTGATTTATTTCACTTATGAGTATATCTCAAGTTGTATCCATTTACCTATAATGTCTCAAGTTTATACTCCTTTATGGCTGGGTACTATTCCATTGTATAAAATACCACATTTTTTATGAATACCATGATTGATGGGCATTTTGGCTGTTTTCAAGATTTAGCTATGACAAATTATGCTGCTATAAACATGTATGCACATGTTTTGCTATGGTATGATGTTTTTAATTCTTATGGTAGGATACTCAGAAGGGGAATAGCTGAGTAGAATGAGACCCCCAAGGTTTTTAAGGAGCCTCTATGCTGATTTTTAGAGTGGTTGCTACTGTAGGCATTCCTGACAACAATGGAGAAGGGTTCCTTCCCCCCTACCCCAGTTCCTCCAGCATTGAAACAACTGGTTGGTAATAACAATTAGTTGATTCATTGATGATAGCCATAAAATGGAATCTCCTTGTTGTTTTAATTTGTATCTCTCAAATGGTCAGTGATGTTGAACATTTTTTCATATATTTAGTTGTTGAACATTTTTTCATATATTTAGTTGTCATTTGTACTTTGTCTTCATCTGAGAAATGTATTTTCATTTCATATGCCCACTTTAGAATTGGATTGTTTAATTAGTTAGTGAAGACTTATTTTTTTTTCAATTCTTCATATGTTCTAGATATAAATCATTTTTCTGAGATAATATTGTTTAAAATTTTTTCAGAAAAAATTTGGGTTGTCTTTGCACTGTTAATGATTTCTTCTGATGTGCAAAAACATCTTGATAAAATGAGATACCAGTTGTTAATTCTCTTAAATATTTCCTGTACCGTTTAGATTTTGTTCATGAATTCTCCTTATATGCCTTCAGATTTCTACTGTCTCTTCTATTAAATTTGTTGTACAAACACACTCAGTCACGTTATTTTTGACAAAGTGGTCAGACATGTTCATTGAAAGAAAGATAGCTCTTTAATAAATGATAGAAAAACTGGCTCTTAATAAGTCAGAGACTAAAACTAGACCCATGTCTGTCACCATGCACTAAACTAAAGTTAAAATGGATAAAGATTTAAATATAATAATGGAAAACAGTATTTAATGCACCAGGACCCTGAAAAGAGGCAGAGGTAAACATTTTTACATCACACATTGTAAACTTCAAGCAAAAACTGATGAGAAGAGGCAAAGAAGGTCACTACAAACTAGTCAATAGAACAAATCATCAACAGGAAATAATATTGATAAACATGTTGGCACCAAATATTGAAGTACTCTGAAAAAAGAGATTAAAGAAGACATTAGAAAATGTAAAGATAAAGTTATCCTCTGCTGCTGGATAGGCAGAATCAATATTGTCAAAATGACCATACTCCCAAAATTGTTATGAAGATTTAATGGAATCTCAATCAGATATCAACAGCATATGTTATAGAACTAGAGGATAGAATTCTAAAAGGTATGCAGAGGCAGAAGAGAACCAGAATAGCAAAAAGAAATTTTGAGCCAACAGTGTTAAGGTGGGACACTGATTTGAAGATATATTACAAAGCAAAAATAATAAAAACAGCATTGTATTGGAACAAAAACTGACACATAAATCATTGGAATGGAGTAGAAGACATACAGACATCCCCAGACATATTCAGCTTTCAGATTTTTGAACAAAGGGCCAAAGGTATATGCTGCAAGACACATATCCTATTGAACAAGCAGCGCTGAGAATACTGATTATCTGTTTGCACAGTATTGAATACTAGACTGGTTCTTCTTGCAGTATACTAAATTGAAATCAAAATGGACCAAAATGGAACAAAGAGCTAAAAATTAAATCAGAACCATTAAATTTACCAGAAGAAAAACTAGGTAAAACATGGCATAGGAATGCAAGGGATTTTTTAAGCAGAACCTCAATTGCACAAAAACTGACAGCAAGAATCAACAAACGGGATTATATCAGACCAAAAAGCTTATACAGCAAAAGAACCAATTTTTGGAGTGAAGAAACAACCTACAGAATGGGAAAACAATTTGTGCGCTACTCCACAGAGAGAGGACTAATGTTTAGATTATATAGAGAATTCAAAATTTAAAGACTCAAAAATAAACTCAGTCAAGGAATGGACAAGAATAATGAACAGAAAGTCCACAAAGGAAGAAATGCAAATGATCAACAAATTTTAAAAAAGTGCAACATCTCTGGTCGTTACAGAAATGCAAATTATAGCAACGCTAATTTTCTATTTTACTCTAGAGAGAGTGGCAGTCATTAAGAAATCAAACAATATCAAATGCTGGCATGACAGTGATGAAAAAAGAACCCTCCTCCATTGTTAGAGGGAATGTAAACTAGTATTAGTGTTATAGTAATCAATATGGAAATCTGTTGCAGACCTCTTCGGTAGTCTTCAATTTCCTGCCAATTGTTAGGTGCCTGGTAAGAAGGAAGCAAGAGACAAAATAGTGGAGCAGCACTGATCTGGGATGATCAGCTGATCACAGGGAACAAAAGGCCACAAGGCAGCCAGAATCTGGATAATTATTGATTGCATCTGCATCATTGACAATGCATTAAGGGTAATGAGTGTTTCTAGGAGCAGTAATGGTAACCATGGTGGGCTCATAAGAACAATGCATTCATGCAAGGATGAGACAGATGATGCGATCAGGGGAAACTTTCCCCTGGAGCTTTACTATCCTCAGAGGATCTTCTCTAGTCCTGTGACCTCCAGTGTCACTAGCCCTAGAGCTGTCAATTGTGACCAGAAAAAAACAGGGGGTTCTGAGTTCCAATCTGATTCAAAGCACAGGACAATGACCTCAGATGTCCTCTCAACTCAATTTATAATTTGTGGTCCCCTTTAGAGATATACCAAAGAAGTGTAATTAGAAATTCCATGTGACCTAGCAATCCATCCTTAGGTAACTGCCCCAAAGAGCTTATGTTGTCATCACTTTACAGTGATACATGCCTATCAATGATTATAGCACCACAATTCTTAATAACTTAATCTTGGAACCAGCTTGTTTTCCCATCAATTGATTTTTGAATGAAAAAAAGGTACCTATACATAAATGGAACACCGCTCCAGCATAAAGAATGACAAAGTTGAGCCACTTGTAGGAAAGTGGAAGCATTTGGGAAACATAAAGTTGAATAAAATAAACCAGACACACGTGCTTAAATATAATATGATATCTATCACTGAATGATGTAAAGCACAAACAAAAACAATAATAAAAATGATAGAAAGGGACAAAAGGATGGTTCTCTAGCAGTCGAGAAGTTTTCCAAGGTAACATGTGTGAGGTAAGAGGAAGAGGAGAAGAGGAAATAAGAGGAACAAAAATATGACATGTAGAGGAAACTATTAACTTCAATTAATGTAATCATTATATGCCATTACGAGAGTTAAGATTAACAAAATAAACAAGAATGAAAATTGGGGTGGGGAACTGGAGGAGGAGGGAAGGAGAGAGCAAGAGGAGGGAATGGGATAAAAGAGAAACAAGCTGCACTTTGTACAGGTAGCCACTCACCAAGATGAGCATCAACTGCATGGACTGCAAACATACAGTGAAATTTAAAAGAATACACTGTGACCTCATCCTCCTTAGTTACTGGATCTTGTGCTCTGTGACTTCTGATTCTTCCTCAAAGTGACTGTGAACGGTAGAACTTTTGAATTGATTAGACATTGAGGCAGCTACAACAGTCCAATTGGACCATTCCTGAAAGATAACTTTCAGTACTGGGTTAGAAAGTTGTAGGAATAAGGGGATAAGTGTGCTCAAAGTTGCAGGAACTACATTGAGGGAAATATATTAAAATGATTTTACTATAACATTTTAAATTTTAAAATGAGCTATATTTTTCCCAATGAAATTTACTGATTTTCCTGTGTAATGTCTATTCTAAATTTAAATTTCAAAGAATCTTCATCTATTGTCATGATAGGAATAAAAATCATATTTCAAGTTCCAGAAATAAATGAAGAATTCTAAACAATATGTGAAATGCATCTCAGGAGCAAAGAACATCTTGGTATAATAAGAAATGTTTTATGTGTGACCACAGTGGCACTGAGATAAGATATCATCATGTGCAAAGAAGGACTCCTGTTCAGACTTGGTTACTAAATCAGAGTTCTTACATATTTTCCTGAACAAGAAGCAAATTGTCTTTACATTTGACAGAAAAACAAGCAACAATCATTGAGTTATTTATAGGGAGCTGAGCCAAAGATAAGATAGAAGTTAAAATCCCTGACTCTCATCTAGTATTCTGGATATTTGCTTGGGTTTGATATTTCGGTGAAGAAATAGCAAGCAAATGCTTTAATGAAAGTTTCCTTTGTATGTCTCCTCTTATGATAAGGCTTCTTTCCTTTCTTCCAGAACACTAAAGTTACATGCAAATACACCACTATAATATCCATCCATGTGTATTCAAAATATAACAACTCTTTGAGAAAATCTGAGAGAATTTTCTAATTATTAAGTCCTGCAGTAAGGAAGAAGAACTGTCTTTCAAATTTTTACATGTTTATGTTGTTAAAGTTTAGATTGAGGAAGTTTTCAAATTGTTTAACTTTTCAACACTTCCCTGACTCACCTTTGCCACACTCACATCACAATTCCCTCCCTTTATATGGAAAATATAATTTTATATAAAGCATGAAGTGTATATAGATGTCCTCTAATTTTTTATGTAAAAGACCCTGAAATTTCCATGTCTTGCATCATAAACTAAGTATCTCCCTGACTTTACACCTCAAAATGATATTCAGCAAAAAGTGAAGTCATCCAAGTCATGACTGCAACAATCAAGAAAACCACAGATTGGATTTTCTTCACAAAATATTTGACAAATTTGTATGCAGGTGAACTTCCCAAGGTCACAAGCTGTTCAGGCTGGTACATCTCAAGGTACTTAAAATACAATATTTTTTGAAATACAATACTTAATGTGTTTTTTCTGCTTTGAAGACATTAACTTTTCCCTTATGAAATAATCTTACTTATTCTTCAAGGTATAGCTCAAAGCATTACTTCTTTTTTCTGGTCCCCTCCTTTCCATCCTGTTTCCCTGGCAGAATCAAATGTTTTCTAGGCTCCCTTAGTGTTCTGAATATACTTCCATAGTAACACACAACTCACGCTACTGACAGATTAATTTTCTGCACCTCCACTAAATTTTGATCTCTTTAAAGATAAGATTTGTGTTCCTTTAGCTTCTGCTGTCACCAATAGCTAATATGGTACTGCATTGGTCCAGCTTTCTCACTGCTAAGAAAAATGCCTGACAGCCACAGTTTAAAGGTGGATGTGTTCATCTGCCTTGCATTTCAGAAGATTCAGTCCATGGTTGGCTGACAACATAGAAACATCTTGGTACAAAGGCACAGTGAATAAAACTGTTATTATCTCATGGTGGCCAAAAGCAGAACAGAACATAAAGCACCAAGGACCAGATGGAGTACCTAGGGTCAAGTCTCCATAACTCACCAGGCACACCCAGATATGTGCCTTAACATTTTGCTCAGCAGCTCTCAAATCAATCAAGTTGACAATTTGGCCTAATTGTCACAAGGACCTAGAAATAAAGATCACCACTAAAACCTCTTGAACTTTATTACAATGAAACACATTTCTTCTCAGAGAAAGCACAGAAGTAAATGAAGCAGTATGCAGTTGGTTGTTCATTGCAATATCAGCAGGAAATTCATTAATTCAATTCCTCCTCCAAAAAGTAACTTGAGGAAGGGATAATTCAGATGAGGTAGGTGGAACAAATGAGACTCAAGTGACTTGATCCAGGTCAAAGTAAGCAAAGGTTAGAACATGAACGCATGAGCCCCTGGCTGGTTCCAAAGCTAAAGCATTCATTTTTGCTTTTCGTTACAATCTGAGACATCAGAAATGATAGTGCGCAAAAAAGGAACAGTTTTTCATCTACATTTTGCCAGATCTCAGTGTATAACTGACTATAGTTTTTAAATATAAGAATATGTAAATGTCCACATGTTTCTCTTTAACTTATTTTTACATTGTTCACATCTCAGCCTTAAAGGGGAAAGAGATTTAAAAAAGAAGCTGTATTATGTACGTGTATGAAACTACTCCCTAAGAGGATTGTAAATGTGTGCTGCAAACATGCTAATAAAATTTTTACAAAGGAGAAAATGAGAGTAGCATTACTGTTTGGTAAAATTTACATCCATTATAAAATTTTCAAGTTGTTACAAATTTATGATATAAAACATTATTTTTCTTAAAAAAATAACTGCCCAGATTTCTCATTTTCAGAGAAGAGAGGATGAATGACCTTGAACCTGTTGAATACATTTGTGTATTTCTGGACCTATGATGGAAATTAAAGACAAAGGCAAATTACCTAGCTTTCATCCTTATAAATAAAGACTTTTTTCATGCTATGCTTTTTAGCAACAAAGTGCAAAATACATAATCGCATAAGTGATCAGATTAAATGAGAAAAATGTCATTTAAATAAGAAAACAGGTACAGTCATTACTTGCTTTTATGAAGACATGTCTATTAAACAATGAACAGAACATTTTTATTATCCATGACTTTTTTCACAACCTTAATACTGCCTAAGAAAGAATTTAAAATGAGATTTTGTTTAAGTTCAAAGTTTCTGTAGCACCATTCATTAAAAAGCTTATTTCTAAGGGTTCATAATAGTGAAAAAATTGCACTGTAACTCGTTTCTATAGCATATGTTTACTTTCTGTCTCATAGTTAATGTAATATAACTTTTAGTCAGTAATGTGTAAAAATATAATTTTTAGGAGTATACTGTAGAGTCATTATTTCACATCTGCTTGAGATATCCAGGCAAAGTTCATGTAGCAGGAGTTTTGTCCCACAGAAGCATGTGTCTTATGACCAGAGACAAGATAAACTATGTTAAAATTGTGATTCTTATTGCACCTATAAGTATTAACATATTTTGTAAGATTTATTAGGCAAAACCAGTTTATACTAAACGTTGCAAAAGAATCATGTTTTCCTTAAAAGGGGAAATAGCAAGATTCAAGGCAGTTGTGTCTTTCTGGAAGTGGTTTGTGTTTGTTTGTTTGTTTATTTTTCTGTTTTTCAAAGCAGTTAAATACAAATGTGATCCCTCAATGATTCAAAGAATTTCAAATAAAGTTGGAGTTATACAGCAAGATGGAATAAAAGGTAGACTCTATGTGAAACTCGGTCTCTGGGGGCAAAAAGCACATTATTAATGGGAAGAGGCGTTTGCTAATAGGCTGGAAAAAATGAAGTATGTTAGATAAAATTAACTGAGAAACAATGGAAAGAGCTTTTTATTACCAGAAAACTAAAGATAAAGTCAATAAAGTAATTAACTAGAGCATGGATTTATCATTAATTTCTTATTTCTAAATTTATTATTGTAACAGAAAAGAATAAAAAGGTAGATAATTTTTTATCTTCTTCAAAAATGTTGTAAAAGAACTCATGAGATATACCAAGCATAGCACACTGGTATAGCCACAAGAATAAGCCTGGTTTATTAGTCATTTACCATAAATTATCATAGATAAGAGGTTGTATGTTCTGTTTTTTGAGAGTACATAAAATGAATCACAGTGTAAAATAATTTACTTAAATATGGTGTGGCTATTGATTGGACAAGCCGATATTCCAATCTAAAGAACCTAATGCCAGTGTCAACTACTTAATCTCTAAATTATCCTATGTTGATACCTGGAAGTTTTTAATGATTAATGAGAGACCTATATAGTAAAAATCTTGAGAGCTAGTTGGTCGGAGTAAAAAAAAAATGGCTTTAAAAGTCAGAGAAACCTGAGTTGGAATCTCATTTCTGTCATTTGCTAACAAAATGTATTGAGCAAATTAATGAATGATTGGCCTTTTAGTTTCTTCATGCATTGATTAAATCCTAGTTATTAACATTTACCCTTAGTTCTCTCTAGGCACTATGAATGATCACATTTACAATCAATAAAGAGTTACAGGAATAAATATTAAGCTGCAAAAATAATGTTTCAGAGCATGAAAGAAATGGATTTGAATTTATATCTCACAAGAACTTAGAAAAATCAGGCTAAGGACTAGATATTTATGATTCTATAAAGATTATAGTTTTATTTCAAGTTGAAATATTTCTGTATTAATATTGACATAAAATTTTATTTTTAAAATATGTAATATTTTTAGGATATAATTCTGTTTCTTTGGAAAATTGTACTTAAAACAGAAAAAAATAAATAAGAGCCTGGAATATAGATCAGAGGTACAAGTACCCTCATGGCAAGCTTAAGGTATGGAGTTTGATTCCAGACACCAATAAAGGATTAAAAAAAATGATGGAAAAAAAAATAAATAACAATTACTGTAAACATGACACTGCTAGATGTCTATGAAACAATTCTTTATTACTAACTGCCCTATAAACACGATGGAATTTAGCAATCACTTTTCATGTATAGTTTCAATCTTAGTCAATGACATATAAGCTTATTACAGAACAATTAATGAGCAAGATATATACTTTTATTTATTGAACATTACTATTGTTTTGATTCCTTCTATTTTTGTTCCATATGAGAAATTTTTTCCCAAATCTAAGTAAAAACTTATATCATTTTGCAATCTTAAAAGCCCAATACTTTGAATATACTTTGCTTAATAAGTTAAAATATTTTCAAAATTAAATCATGTATAAAACAACTACATCAATATTTAGACCTTCCTTTAAGAAAATTAAAGGAATTTAAATTATGACTTTTTAAAACACAGATGCAAGAATCTAGTAAATAATTTTGAGATTAGCTGATTATAACTTTATCATAATGAAATTAAATTTGCATGGATTAAGACCTTTTAATATGTTAATTGATATTGAATTCTGTTATAAGGTGGTAAATTTTATTTGTCTCAAATTTATTCTAAACTTTTTGAATATGTATAAGCCATCACATTGCTATCTCTACTTCTATCTCTATCATCTCCATCTTCTCTATTATCTCCACCTATCTGTGTATAAGGCATCTATAAAATGCATGGTTATTTATTTTGTCTATCACTAAGGTATATTTACCAAATATTAGGCTACAAATAACTTGAAAATATCTTGATGAAAACTTTCAGAAATCTGCAAATATGGTTTTGAACAGTTGTTCCATGGCTGCTCAGGCCATTAATGTTGGAAATAGTAACTCAAAGTTCAGATTAAAGAGGAATGCTAAAAATAATGTGAGTCTACAAATAGTATAACAAAATATGAGGTCACAACAAAAGGGCAGTTCCAGAACTTTTCCGGTGAAACTGACTCAGGAATTCTACATTCTTAATCTGGGCTGTTTTTCCTTCTTTACAATTTATTATTAGTTTTATCCCTAAAAAGTGTCAAATAAAACAAAATGGATAAAATTGAGGCTTCAAAACAAGAACATAATTTCTCCTCTACAATGCATTTAGAAAGGCATTATCAGAGTGGATGTTTATAGCCTGGATTTAGCTAAATTTAGTTCTGCCAGTGATTCACTGTTAAGAAAGGTTAACTCATTCAATTTAAAAATAGTACTTATTGAATAAAAAGCAGTCCAGGGTGATATTGCCCTGATAACATACATTTATGAAATAGTTTTTATTTAAATACTTTTTTTTCCATGAATTGCCCAGTTATTGAAGAAATCACTAAATATATCTAAATTTTATCTGCTTCCTCTTTTATCTAAAACTTCTCTAATGTCTTCTAAACTCTGCTCATTTGTACATGAGTCAGTGTGTCCTGATTACTTGAAGACAGCAGGTTTGTTGTTGTATCTGTTAACTTGGTTTTCCAAGTGATCTGCTGTGTAGATCACTGTCCATGGTCATGGGGGAAAATGACAGCAAAAATACTTGCTTTGTATTTGCTAATAAAAGGAATCTTTTCTGGAACCTCCTCAGTTGTCTTTCATTGGTTTTACTAATTGGATTTTGTAACATCATCACTAGCATAGAGAACACAATTTCTTCAACAACTCATAGCCTAAATAAAGGACTCTTGCATTGGCATTTGTATAGCAGCCAAAGTACCTATGTGATATATTTGATTACATTTATTTTTAACCCTTCTTCCTTTTATTATTTTTCTTGAATATATATATATATATATATATATATATATATATATATATATGGTATTTTATTTCTCCTCCTTTCCATAATGGAATTTTATTCCCATCCCAAGATATTTTGCTTTTCTAAATTAATGTTGACATTTGAACTCCTGCTCCTACCTTTACGATGTCTTATAGGCCTGTTTCTTAACCTGTTCTGTGAAACAATTCCTTTTTCTTTTTTGTGTTGGCCTTTAGACTCATTAAATTACATGCAGAGGTATTAAGATAGAACTTCCTCTTCATCTAGAGAACATTCGGGAAACGGGCAAATCTTTTGTTTTTCCATAGGAACTATAGCCTTTTAGGCTACAGCAGCTGCACTGGGTGCTTGACAATATTCATTTTCTATGTCGGGATAAAGTAATTATGCCTATATTATTATCTAACCCTACATAAACTTGTTCTTCTTTCCCTTCATAAATAACTAAAATTGCTTCAAAAGCAACTTGACAATTCATAAAATATTCATTAACAGCATTCATATAATCTCATATTCTTCAGTTCTCAAGGCACATACATATGCCATTCTGATATTTTCACTGTCTTCCACCAATTAGCCCATGGAAAACTCTCATTAAAATCAAGCTTTTAGTTTCTATCTTTTGAACTGTTATATTATGTCAGAATTTTGATGAGTGCATTAATACTTTTAGTAATTCTACTAAATATTGTTGTTGCTTCTATAGACATTATACCATAATGAAAGCCAGGTATAGCTCAGTTTATAATCTCAGCACTCTCTGGGTCTGAGACAAGAACATTACAGGTGAACTTGGATACCTAAGCCACTTGTTCAGATGCTGTTGCATAATTAAAAAAAAATTAAAAGGCAATTTCCAGCACTGCATAAAACCAAACCAAAACAACAACAAATGGCTGTCTATATATTTCGATGAGAATGCTCTGAGTTTTTTCCTCAGTACACTATGCAGAAAGAAAAAAGAATAAAGTTAAATACCTTGTCTAAAGTTATGTCACTGGCAAAAGGACATGCCAAATCTTTAATGAAAGAATGTGTAATTGAAAACTCTACAACATTAACCATTAATGTGTATCACCTAAGCTTTGTTTAACTCTATTCTGACGATATAAATTGAGAATTGCATGAATGAGTACCAGCTGGATTACAAAAGGAAGAGGGCAGGGTGCCATTCATTAGATAACATGGAAGGTTGAGTGCAAAACTAGTCCTGAAAATTATGGGATATGGTGTAGCCCCAAGACCACTGAATTAAAAGTCATAACACACTCCTCTGCACGTGACTTCTGTGTGCTTACAGTGATAGCCTCAGAATTTGTTGCTTAGGACACATGACTGCTTGAACACCTTCAACTGGTAATAGTACTCAAACCTAGTTAACCCTGCCTTCTCCCAATCCCATCTAGAAGCAGTAACTAATCAAAATTGAATTCCTCTTCCTTCAAATATTTTTTCAGAATCATTCAGCAGGAAACAAAACCTTACAGAGGTGTTTCCTCACTCTTTCCAGTCATGTTGTACTGCAGTTGGGAGTGCTCTCCTTTGCAGCATCAGATCAATAAATTTGAAGCTGTTATACCGCACATTAATATTTGGTGCTCTCTGGCTGATTAAGTCTTTACCACTGCATACTGAAATAATATACACAAATAATTTCCAGAGGAAGAAAATCACAAAACCATTAAATATTTGAAAGCCATCTCTGATTCCATAATAACAATGCACATTAAAATGGTATGCCACTTTCATTTATCAATTTGGTAAAGATACTTGGCGTTCTAAAAGACTATATATTATGAAAATTCAGTAGTGAAGGATGGAATCATATAAATAAGCACATAAGCACATGAAATTCTATGCTGATTTTCTGCAGGAGCATTTCAACTTAACTTTTTATAGCTTGACTTAACTTTCAATAGACTGTTTGAAGAGAAAATTAAAATATGGAAAAAATTTTGCTAGAATATTTCTTTTTTTACTTTCATAAAAATGATACAAATTCTCCTAAAGAGATATTTAATTAAATAAATTTAATTACATTAAATAATTAAATATATATTTAATTTAATTAGATAAGAGATATTTAATGATACTGGAGTAAAATAGAATTTTATGGAAATAATAAGTCTTTTTGTAGGTTAATATTTAGTTACATGAATGTTAGAAAGTAAAAAAAAGAACATATCAAAGAATACACGCAGATTAAAAGTTTATTATAATTCTTAGATTCAGGTATATATGGATATTTAGAAAATATATTAACAAATACTTTTAAAATTTGTTTCAGGAAAACAATTTGTTTCAGGGTGGAAAATGTGACTTTTTGTGCTTCTTACATATACATGGTGTGATAAAAATATACAATAAAATTTAAATAAAATAATCAGTGCAGTAAAAGACAAGTTTCCATTGATCCCACTCAAAATACCCCTGTCATTGCAAAAACACTTATCTCATTGATAATATTTTCAAAGCAGCTCTAAAGGTCCTATTTTTGATTGTCTTTAAGAGATTTGATTAAAACTGTAGTAAACGCTGATTTTGAATGTCATCCAATGGAAAAGTAAGAATAGAAAAGCATCATGGTGAGCCCTTGTTCACTTTACTCACCCGAACTGCCACCTTGTGACTTCTGGCCTTTCCCCCAAATCATGAAAACTAAACATTTTGAATTAATTCATGGCATCAAGGCAGCCACACGAGCATAGTTAAAAGCACTCAGGGAAGAGGAATTCTAGAACCGCTCTAGGGTGTAGAAGTAGAACGGGGCAAGCATGTTCAAATCAAGGGTATTGTAAGGATTAAAGGCAATGTGTCTTTACTGCTTTTTTTAATTAAACACTCACCATAGGTTGACTACACTTCCTGTATTTTCTTGTAAAGCAAAATAATCCATCTAAAACCCAAACTCATTCAGTCTGAAAATCTGATTTAAAATATTTTTCTGTATTTTTGGCTGGTCCATTAAGAGCTATATTTAGCAAAAATCTTCTTAAAAATCTGCTGTCTCAATTTGTTAAATAAAACATCCTAAATGCATCAAATATCTTTTTTAATGAAAGCATAAAAAACAAAGCTATTCCATAGATTAGTGCATACATACTTCTTTACATACACTTGATTTGAGCTTTGAGATAATCAGAGAAACTATGGTAAGCCTGCTACTACACGTGTTATGCTGGAACCCTCCCTGCATGGACAGCCTCGCTTTCACAGGAGACACTGGTGTACTCAGGCACCAGCTGCCTTGTGATGAGCAAACTGAGAGGAAGCACAGCTGAAGCCTCTATTTGTGCCTGTCCTCATTTTCTAATAAGGGGGAAAAAAACCCTGAATCACTTTTGATTAAACATGTCTTCATTTTTGCTTTATGAGCATAGTATCAAATTACACATTTATAGCTGTCATATTTCCTTTCTTTCCTTTTCTCTTATACTTCATGAACAATTCTGTTCCCAAATCCATTATGCAAGTTAGGCGTTTCTGTACTTTGTGTCCCGAAATATGCATAGATTGGAGACAAAAGTATCCTGGAATATGATAACATGACGCAAAAGAAGTAAAAAGAACTAGAAAAAACTAACACCAAACACTAATCAAATGACAATTTGAAAATATTAATCAATGTAATAATATTGGTTCAAATTAATCTGTCAGATGCAATAACATGTTTATCATCTCAGCTACCAGGGAAAAGGAGGCAGGAGGACAGTGAGTTCTAGGATATTCTTGACAAATCCTATCTCAAAACATAAATTAAAAAAAATATCATAGGAGAGGCTATGCAGTGAGAGCAAAGCATCATTTCTGCAACATTTATATTCAAAATGCACACACTTAAAGGAGAAATGTGACCCAAAAACAAATACAGCAACATTCTACAAAACATCTAAACTCTAGTCTTCATAAACTGCTAAAAATCAAAGTCAGGAAAAGATTGATGAGTAATTCCAAATTTTAAAAATGACAACTATGCAAACCACAAATCTGTTTTGGATCCTTTAGCATTCATAATGTGGTAATTCTTAACAAATGAGGTTTGTGGAGGCAGCAAAAGCCTGCTAATGTCAATTTATTTTCTTTCTTTCTTTCTTTTTTTTTTTTTTTTTTTTTTTTTTTTTTTTTTTTTGGTACAGGAGATCGAACAACAACCTCACACTTGCCCGGCAGGCACTTATGTTGCCGAGCTAAATTTCCAGCCCTTGTTTGCTTGTGGTTACAGAGAAGACTTATTGGTTGCTAACTCATACTTCAATGTGGAATAATTGGGCAGAATATTGACCATATTCTCTAAAGTTATTCAGAAAAATATTTACATTACACTTGAATCTTTTAAAGTTTAAAAGTATTTCAAAGGGGAAAAATATGTAATAATTATTTTTCCCTTTTTCTCTTGTGTCTACTTCACCATGAATGGCCCAGAAACAAGTGATTCTTGCATTATTAAAGAAAAAAATCCTTCTTGAGTTTGCCTTCAAAACACAAATGGCAGCTGGAGATGGCCTGAAGGTGACTCTGGAAACTAAAATTACACAATGTTGGATTGTCATTTGACTGTTGTCCTTTAATAATGCTAACCGAGTCACGGCATTCAACAATGCAGCAGGTTTTCAATATATATATATTTTTCATGCTTATAGGTATCTAAAAATATGAGTATTGATTGGAAAGCATGATGGTAAAATAACATATTTTTGTGTTATTCTCCACTGAACTGTGAGTTCCATGAACCCTATCATCACTACATATGAATAAATATAACCATGAACCTGTAATCAATACTTTTACCATTCTGGTGTGCAATAGCCATTTAATAAAGTTTGTTTAAATAAATTTATTTATCTTACATTTTGTCACAGTAAATTGTAATATATTAGTGGTGTGTCATTCTCTGCTTATAAGTGACTTTTTCTCATTAAAATTATGCTTAATTTTGTAGTTTTAATACATTAAATATAGAATACTAAATATAGAAAATTGCAATGGGATGAAAATTTTCTCATAATCTAATCTCTTCTGCTTCATAAAACAAACCATAACTGTTAACATTTTATAATATTTCATTTTTTGAATTCAAGATAATATGTGGATTACGTATGTGTAATACATTATTCATTATCCTGTTTTTGATGTAATTTTATATCATTATATTTAATACTCATCTCTGTTTTAAACTTGCTATGATTATATATGTGCACATTTAAGTGATGTGTATACAACCAGAGACAGTAACAAATTCTAGTTTTTATCTACCCATTCGTCTCTCAGCACAAAAGCCTCTGTCAACCATTAGTATTGAAACATTTTATAAAATATATATTTATCCCACAACTGATGTAGCTATGATTGATTACACATTCTATTGTTTGGTATGTTAAAGTTTTCATCTTTAATAGTCTCTTCCTAGCTAATGGATAGAAATAAACATACCTATAGTCTTTTTTCTTCAGTAATTTGATTTAAAATGTCTCATTTTCCTTTAACAATAGTGTTCATATATTTATAGATACAAAACTCTTCAAACAAAGCTATGTTATAAATGTATTTTTAGCATTTGACATGACCTCTCCCCTTATTTAACAGTTAATATTTATGTACACAGGAATATGACAGAAACTGGTAACATGAATGTAATCCTAAGGCTCTTCTAAACAACTCAGTCAGACTTCCTAGTCTTCATCATTGATAACCCTGATAACAAGAAAGTCACATATATCATAGTACAAATTTCTTGCAGGAGGGAAAACATAAGATATGCAAACACTGTATCTTTTAAAAATTAATTCACTACTTATGTATTAGGTGTTCATAAAACACTTTCATATGTCCTAGATAAAAACTCCCCTAATCTTGAGAAATTTATTGTGGAATAGAAATATCAAATATGTTAAGAAAACTTGTTAAAGCATTTCAAGTCATGTAAAAGATTTATACAAAGGAAGTGGATATAAATATCTTCTTTTGGGAATAATAATGTCAGAAGATTTGCATAATAGTAAAGTTTTGTAATTTGAAAGCCTGTCCATTAATTTCTATGATCATTAAACCAAGGCAAAAGCTTTTTCTTTATTTTTATATAGTAACTGTTCCTTTAAGTGCCCTAATAAGAAAATGTTAGAGAAATAAAAGAGAAGAAAGGAGATCAAGAACAAAATGTACTTGTTTCACGAACTAGCTTTTCTTTCAAATAAAAAGATACTTGTGCATTTCAACAGGACATAGAAAATTATATAACTTAACTTTTGCTTTCTCATCAGAGAAATGTATTGCAGTTTAAGCCCATTTATTGCTAAAAATTCTTTCAAAACGCCAAAAAATAAACCAGTATTTCTTGGGTAATATTTTGTTTGCAGTAAAAATTCATTTTTATGACCCTGAAAAAGTGTAAAATTTCCAATTTAAAGGAAAGGAAATATTACTCTAATTTATTTACAAGATTAAACAAGTTGAAAAAATACCAATAGGAAACCAAACCATAGATTTTTGGAAGAAAAGATATTAATAAAAGTTATTAAGAATATATGTTATTTTCTTTCCATTCCATTAGTTTAAGACTGTTACCAGATTTTAAATAATGTCCTGAAAGAAGATTCAAAATGAGAGAATAAAGTCAGTATTTGGGAGATACACAGATGAATGTATTGTTGGGTGTATTAGGGACTTTGAATTACTAAAGAGCTTCTAAAAAGAAAACATGCAAAAAATAAGCATATACAACAAATACTATTCTCAGAAGTTGCTTGTACTACAGAAAATGTAAATTAGGGTAAAATGATACAGCGTGATTTAGGTTTCATTGGAAGTTTATCTATTGCACAATTTAGAAATTGAGACTTTAAATAAGACACACATTACTGTGAATGAACATTACTTTTCTTGCAGAGAGAGACAGAGCTAATATAGAGGATCTGTGGAAATTCCTTGATGCTGTTCATAGTAGCATATCTTTATGGCTATTTTATTTTAGAAGCTCACTGTTTATTGGATAAAAAAATCTTTATGAAAAGTTAGAAGTTAAAAACAAGAGATCAACAAAAACATTGTCCTGGAGACATTTCCAGGTAAACATATGCATCTTAAAACCATACTATTAAGTGAAATAAATGGACACACATGTTTAAACATTACATTGTTTCTCTGATGTGAGAAACTAGAAGTGTGAATTAGGAACAAAATGTATAATAGACATTGAGAGGTGGGAAGACAATGTTCAAACAGGAAAGAATCAAGGAAGAGGGGAGAGATAAAGGAAAAATAAAGAAAAAATGGAAACAAAGCTCTTGTAAATAAGAAAAGAAGGCAGGTTGAATGGAGGGAAGGGGAATGGGGAAAAGAAGGACATTGCATCATGAACAGGTACAAATTCTCTATGATGAATGTTATCATTATGTATATCTAAAATGAACCAATACAGTTTCCTTAAAAAAAGAAAAAAAAAAGATTTACTCTCTAGTTGGAGTGAAAAATAAGGTCACTGACAGTATAAATAAAGAGCAGTATACTAGAAAGTAAATTATGAAGAAATACTGATACATTGGATAAAAGTAAGATTCAAATTTCTCTCTGAATTTTGAGAACTGAACTCTAACTAGTTGGTGATGTAATTTACAGAGCTGGAGATTCTTGGAGAACAAACAGATGAAGAAAGAGGGTTAGTTAATGATAATAAAAAATTCTGTGTCCGACCTGCTAAATTTAAAATGCCTATATGACACTCAAGCAGCAATGTTAAGTAAGTAGGAAGCTGTATGTGTGATCTTGTGGCCAAAAACTAGGTCATTCTGAACACAGTGTCGTTAGTGCTATTAGCATAAAGATTGAAAAAAAAAAAAGAAACAGGATTCAAAGCATATTTAAAAAGACCACCATCGTCTCTTACATATAGAGGTGAGGAAGAGTAAAAAGAGTTAAAAAAAGAATCGAAGGCTAGATTAGGTGTGTGAGAGGAGGACACTTTTGTCTTGAGAGCCAAGCAAAATATTTCAAAGTAGCAGCAAAATACTTTTGAGAGAAACAGAAGAGTTAGGTAATAAACTGACCTGTGAATTTCACTGGTAATCTATCTCAGAGCAGTGCTAAGGTTTGGTGGAGGATGAGTCTATTAGGACGAAGGAGAAGACTGCTGAAAAAAACTAGAGAAGCACAGCTAGCACAGCAATGATTTTTTAAAATGTATCCTTATTTGGTTGTAATAATTTGAGAAAAAATGATGAGCCGTACTTCAGGTGAATGTGGGACTAAAAAAAGAGGATTATTTTTAGTATGTTACAATAATATTTAATGTTAATGAAAGTGATCCATGAAAAGGAGTAGGAGAAATTATGATGGGGAAGGTTGAGGTAGGAACAAAAAGAAAGACATCTGTTTAAAAAATAGGTAATATTGGATGAGATGCAGAAGAACAGTGGGAGGAGGAATTGGTTTCCAAAATAAATATGTGCTTTCTTAATTAGAAAGCACAGAGATACAGGGTGTAGATATAGATATAATTAGGTAAGAGGTTTGAAGGCAAGACCTCAGTCACTTACTCTGTGTGTGTGTGTGTGTGTGTGTGTGTGTGTGTGTGTGTAGGTGTAAAAATGGAAAATCTGAGGTAAAAGTAACACAAAATCAACACCTAATTTGGAAATTAGAAAATCTATTAGGATGGCTAATTTTATAAAACTCCTACATATATCTGTAAAATTAGTTTAAATAAATTCAATGTGACAATAAAATAAAATTAAGGATATAAACCCATTGAATACAGGTTATGAGACTGAATAATTGTTCCAAAATGAGAACTTTAGTGCACATACATTTTGATGTTTTAGTCTTTTAATTAATAAGAAAAAAGAGAAGATTGGAAAAAATGAAAATTTCAAGAAACAGTCCTCTAAACTGTTTTTTACATCACTGAGGTATGATTAATAGAACATAAATCTAGCATATCTGAATGCCATTTGATACATTTTTTCATGTGCATATGCCCATGAAACCATCACCACAGTCAATCAATGCAGGGAACATGATCATCAAACCAAAAAGGCCCTTTATTGCTTCTTTGAAAGCCATTTTTTCTCTCCATCAAGGCACTCTCCACCCCAAAGCAAACATGGACCTACTTTCTGTCACTAGAATGTACTTTGTGCTGTTAAATTATATAATTAGAATCACAGAGGTTTGGGTTTGACTTTTTTCATTCATCATAATTCAGATTTTTTTTCCATTTTGTATGGATCCTTAGTTTGTCTTTTTTCTCTTTGTCCTTTATTTTCTTTCTTGCTTGCTTTTTCAATTTCTTTCTTTCTTATTTTATGTATTTTTGATTATTGAATAGCAGATCATTTTTTATTCACCTAGGATGGAGATTTAGGTTGTTCACAGATTTTGGGTGTTGTCTATAAAGCTGTTATTAACATTTATGTAGAAGACAATGTAGGCACATATTTTTTCCATATCTTTTGTGACAGTTCCTAGCACTGGAAGGGGTGGATATTATGGTACAATCTATGTTCAATTTTTAAAAAAAAATGTTGTAAAAGGTTTGTTCCATTTTTTATTTTCACTTAGTGTTTGAGAATTTCCATTGCCTTACATAGTTACCTGTTATATTCAGTTTTTTTAAACATAAGACCTTCAAACAAATATGAAATGGCTTTCATTTGTGAATGCAATTTTTTGTCTATAATGACTAACAATGTTGAGCATGTTTTCATGTACTTATTAATCACTGATGCATCTACTTTGGTAAATTTCATGTATTTTCCCATTTAAAAGTTGAAATTAAGGACAAAAACTAAAACGTGTTAAATGTATATGCAAACTGTGCATGATCATTAAGTACAAATACACACTAATAAAATTAAAAATTTTAAAAAAAAGTTAAGTAGCTTGACCTCATATATACGTTGATTTTGAAGGCTTTTTATATATACCAGGTGGAAATCTTAAAGTTTCTTTTCTACAATCTAAATATTTTTTCTGTTTGTTTTCTACATTTTATTACTTATCTATTGAAGAACAAACATATTTGAGAAAACTCCAACTCACAAAGCTTGTCTCAATTTTTCTTCTTGAAGTTTTATAGTTTATGAATTCTGCCTAACACTTCTTAGATCAGGAGATACAAATCACATCACTATGAACTACATATTAACCAGTGAAAAACACAATACCTTGAATTAACCCATCTGATTGTAAACCACAGGGTTACTTTGACATCTTTCTCCATACAAAGCTTGTCCAGATCCCATCTATTAACGGAAAAATTTTCTCTTCCTAAGAAACAAAGTAGACTGGCAATTTAGTATTGTATCCAAGAGACTCAAGGAAATTTGAGTCCCTTCTTTCCTCCAGAGTTCTCCAGCATAACTGAACAGATGCATATTATATTCACTATTCACAAAATCAGGAATAAGTTCAGTCCATCAAAATCATCTTTTAAATAAAATGGTGCGGAAAGAGAGAATACCTCTCTTACCAGGAAAAAAAAAATGTATCTTAATTCTGATTCCTGTCATGCATTGTCATCAATGTTTTCATTGCCCCAAACCTTTCTACTGAAGAACAAATGTCTTCTACATGGCAGGATTTATTCTCATCTTTGGGTCTTCCTTGATTCTGGAGCCATAATCACTTGGTTTTCAGCATGGCACCAAGGGTTTTGCTCCTTGTGCCTGACTTGGCCTTCATGGTGACAATGATTTTAGAGTCCATGTTTATCTGTTACACATAATAACAAGTTATTATAACAACATTTTTTAAGGCTTTACCTATTTTTAAATCTAGCGCTAAAACTATTTTCAGATGGTGGGAACAATAACACAAGCTTGTGTACATTCAGTTTTGTTGGCTTTGCTTTCTTCCAGTGGTCATTTTGATCCGTTTTGTATAACCAATCTAGGGTAGTAACTTGAATACTACTTAATGTCTCATATATGGTGGCTATATTTCAAGCCCAAAACACTCATAGAGCTGTTAGGATCCAAATGCAAAAAAGCAATGCTATAACTGAGACTTTCACTATCATGTCTACATGTATCTAAACTTGACGTGTTAGAATGAAGGATTATTGAGCCTTAAAATATTTCTCTTATACTTCTTTAAGAAACATAAACACCATCACCTTGACTCTCAGTTGAACCAAACAGAACACTCACTTTTCCTCTGGCTGCTTCATATAGATTCATACATTCCTTCTTTTCATTCTACATATAGATGCATATCTCTATAATAGTTATCCAAATGGCATTTGTCCTGTAACAGCCATTAGCCTCCTTTTATGAACTTTTCCAAAAAATATTTTGAAAACAAAGGAAGTTCTGTTTCATTTGCACATTAAATATATTACTATGTTGCATATTTTACATGTGCCCCAACATAATTCCTTTTATAATCATGAAAAAAAAAACACAGAAAATAAAACCAGGCTATAGGTTGGATGATGGATAAAACATCTTAATCCTAGCTGTTACAGTATGCACAAGTTAGTTAGAAATGTGTGTTACCTGAGAATTAGGATGCCTTTTTACCATCTGTCTTTGAAACAGATTCCTGGTGCTCAGGTTTCAATTACATCCTTAATTCTTCCCTCATTAATAGGCAATAACAAGAAAGAGAATTATTGCCAACTAATCATGCATCTCCATTAATCTGTTTGTTATTGATTATCATAATCTGTTTTTAAATCCCATTAATTGGTCTGTGAAGCTGTCAACTTCCTTTTTCAGAAAGCCTTAGCTCTAGAAGTATGCTAGCCTTGTTGGAAAACTTGTCAAGGATCATGCAAGCTGAAGATTTCACTCAGTTTTTCAAACTAGCATTTGCACCTACTACATTCTTATAGATGTTCTTAGAAGACATAATGTCATCCCATCTGGATGACATGGCTGTTTCCTGCTTACCTCAAGGTACACTGATACTAAAGCAGTTCCTGAGAAGGCAACAAGTTCTCCGTTTCTACAGAAGGATTTTGCAAGCAATCTGGAAAGTTCCAAATGTGTATGATCTTAAACATCTGAACAACTGGACAAGGGAAGAATTCAAAAGAAATGAAAGTGCCACAGAAGAGGATACAGTCCGGGTGATGATTACTGTAGGCAATATCCAGCTAAAGGAGTTAGAGAAAATGCTTGCATTAGCAACATCTTAGTGCTAGCATTTTTCTGAAGGACTTTCAAACATTCATGTATTTTGTTGCATTTAGGCTTAATGGAAAACTCAAAGCCAAATCAAACCGTTGGTATGTATGATATTCAGGCACAGTTTTAGGAAATGGAACATAGTATGTCCTGGAGAGCAAAGAGTAGCACAATAAAACAACTACCTTGGAACTGAGAAATATACCTGAGATCTGAAAGTGTTTCTGGATGTGACATCTGTTTTCATAAGAAGCAAAAACTATTAAACAGTCTGTTTCACATGAAAAGATGCTCAATATAAATCAGGAAAGTGCATATCAAAATCTTAATGAGATAACATTTCATTTTCACTACAGTGACGGAAAAGTAAAGTAGGCATTGGTGAAAATGTAGAGAAATTGCTCAGTGGCATGAACCTGTAATTTCAGCACTCTGGAACCTTCTTAAGATATCCATCTGTATTACCCTTAAGGGTTATCAATGTACGTTGTTCAGTTCTGCCATGATTTGATAGCCAAATGACTCTAAAAGGATATAACTGGCAAATGTGAATCTCTGCTGGAAAGAAAAGAAAAAAAGAACTTAAAAAACACACTGAAATACCAAAAATAACAGTGAAATGTTTGGTCAACTTCTGGGTAAAACTTCCATGATTATCTTAATTTTGATGTGGACAGAAGTATATCCTGAAGGAAAGTCCTTGGTGTGTCAGGTTCTTCTCCAGGGACAGGAAAAACAAATAATTTTGAAAAATACATCAGAAACAAATACATCACAACCAGAGTTGACTTAGGATGCTTTTGAAAGCAATCATTTATAATATATGATTAATCAAAGATGTAGAGGTGAAAGCTTATGGAAGTTGCAGTACTTATCAGTCCTGCAAACTTAAGTCTTGTTTAGCAAAACAAAGCTAAGAAGCTAATCCAGGATGGCCAGATATAGAATCTGAGAAGATGTAATCAAAAATTTTGCAGAAGACTTGGCGCCTGTAACTGCACGGTAAACCAGAGGAGCGGCATCAATGAATGGTACATATGTTGATGATCTGGACTGCCAGAGCCTTGCTTCCTGGAGTCTCAGAATTCACAACACAAAATACTTGTGAATACTCTTCTGAGGGAGTAATCTACTAATGCAAAATGCTTATAGGAGCCAACTTTCAAGTTCCTAAATGAGCATTAATATGCTGCAAAACCATCTGACAAAAAGGAGAAGCATATTTGAAGTTCCTAATAAAGAATACTTTGGAATATTTTATGTGATATCATTGATGTGCATACTTAAACATAGCCTATAATAAACCTAAACTCTTTTGTTTTTGTTTTTGAGATACGGTTTTGCAGTTCAGGCTGGCCTTGCACTATTGTGTAGCCCAGGCTAGCTTTGAACTCTCAGCAATCCTCCTTCCTCAGCCTCCTGAGTGCTAGAATTATAGGTGTGTGCCACCACACTCAGCTAAATAAACCTAAAATTATGAACCTAAAAAAAAAGTACTTTTATGGAACATGCTGTCAGGGGCTTTTGTAGTTGTGTATATGGAAACAAGCATTTGTTGTTTGAATTTAAGATGCAAATATCAGACTTCAAAAGAACCAAAGGTGGAATTTGTGTTATTAAACAGGTAAAACATTGCAAATCAAATTATTTTCCAGAGGCCAAAATTAATGTAAATGTCCAAGTTTCTTTAAAATCTTTATCTCTACAAAGTAATTTACTTTGTTCATTTAATATGTTTTGATTTCACCTCTGAGTTATATAGGTCAAGTCTTCTCACATGCTGAGGAGAATCATTTTAGCAGTTTCTTCTCAGGTAAGAAACCACAGTCCTTAAGATAGTTATCAGCATAGTACTGTTGATTAAATGTATTTTATTCATCAAGAAGTGATCTTTATTTGGGATTAGGGATTTGGGATTAGGCAGTTTTTCCTAATAAACTGAGTGTTGCTTTTCCTCCTCCAGTTTAAAATGTGTGACTTTTAAAGTTTTATGCATATGAATGATAATCAATCCTTTAGAACAAGACAAAGAAAAAAAGAACACATGCTGTGCACACATCAGAACAAAGGATAATTTATTAGAGAGATACATCTAGCCAGATATGAACATTTTTGTGCCAGTCTCCGAGTCCTAATTTCTACAAAGTGAAATTTCCACCAAGTCTGTTACAGCAAGAGAACCTGGAGTTTAGGGAACCCAAATATTTAATAATGGATGTTAAACATTAATATGTTGTAAAGCCATCTGACAAAAAGGAGAAGCATATTTGAAGTTTTTCTTGCTTTAGAGGCAGATTAAACTATTTATTGTAAAAATATTACAGAAAACACAGTCAACCTTAAGGAGCATCTAAAGACTTATTTTGAAGAAGTGAAGAAATGTACAAAACTCATTGGTAATTGTTTCCCAATAATAATAAATTCTTTCATTCTGATTGCACACATCAGTGCTTTTAAACAAGTTGATACAGATAGTCTTATACTAATTTTTATCTTCCTGTGCTTGAATTTTGTTAAGATTTTGAATGTGTGCATTTATAGTTTTAACAGATTTTGAAAAAGATAACTTCAATTGTATAGATTTAGTTCTTTGTCTACTTAACCTTCTCTTTATTCATTTGAAGACTTCAAGTGTATACAGTATATACATTGTAGAACAGAGTAAGTCCCTGACTTAGGAGCATTGACTTCCTGGGACTTACAAATGAGTTGAATTTACAAACAAATCAAACTTAGGAAGGTTCCCTTGGAACAGAACACATTTGTAACTTGTCTTAAACCTCACTATCTTTTGCATGTTTTTTATTTTAAGTTTAGTTTTTAACTGATACATAAAGATGTAAAATTTTTAATTCTCAACCTGCTTATGCAAAATTTTGTGATGTCTTGAAGTTTTGCATACAATCCATATATGTTACCTAGAAAAATTCAAAGAACAGGAACTTGAAGAGAAAATTTTTATTGTTACATTGTTATGTGCTGTTCCAAACATAGAATACTAGGTATAGAATGCTTAATGGGGCATGAAGCAGTGTTTCAATAGTACACCAAAACTTCTGGCTCTTTTTTAATCACAGTATAATATTCACTGATGCAATTCTGCCCACCATCCTTTCCTGTACACTCCCTGTCCTCTGATAAACTATCATTCTTCTTTGAATTTATCTATAGGATAAAATACCTATAATTCACAAAGGAGAGAGGTCATGTGGTACTTTAATTTTTCTTGTCATTATTTTGAGTTTCGTTTAAAATGTCTCATTGGTTTGGACACCATTTATTAATGTGTGCTCAGATTCACTAATTACTTTTTCTATGGTGTCTAATTCAGTGTAACTTCTTACTAACATATTTTTATCAACATTGAGTTCATAGAATGTTTTTAGCTTCTTAGGGTAGACAGTATCTCCATATCTGGCAGCTTGATCTTTAGAATACTTAAAATGATTAAGAACAAGTTGCAGGGTGACAAAGGGGAGGAAGCCTCTGGCCCATTCTGGTAGACACGCGGGACAAGGGTACAGATGAGTGAATACAGAATGGCAGAAGCATGTCACAAAGACAAAGAATCACCCGAAGGGCTATGGAGACTGGAACAGGTCCTCAATTCTGCAACCAGGACCTGGTTAAAATTACCAGGTGGCCACTCTCCCATTTGTTGATTGCAGACCTGCCCCAGGGATTTTAAAATAACAAATTTTTGCTAGCTGCAGTATAGCTAGGGAAGAGCATGCTTTTCAATTGAGTAACCTAAATAGCCCCACCAAAAAATCAGCTAATTTAGTTAACTTGAGTTAATCAGCTGATAAAAAAAAAAAAAAACCTTCTAGAAGGTTTACATATTAGATTTGGCTTAAATAAATGAATTCTCAGTAACAGATGAATCAGGAATAGAACAAGAAGTGAAACTACGTGGAAGCTAAGACAAGAGTTCCGTGATGTCCCGACCAAGTGGGAGCAAGCCTGTAAACTTGGCTCCCCAAGCGTGGTGCACCCAGGCGAGGTCAGTTTCTCCCTCAAGTGGCAGTAACATGCCTTAATGTTGGCAAAGTCTCACCCAAATAGGTATAAGCCTGGAAACTTGACCCAGGACACAGGAAAGGGAAAAAGTGCAGGCGAAATGAAAGTAACACATATTTGGCAGTAGAAGGAATTCGCGTTCAAAAAGATCCTGATGTCATCGAAAGAGAGTGGGAGGGTAAATCCAGTAAAAGGTGGAATCCCGGATGGAAGAGCCCCCAAATGATATGGGCAGAAAAATGATGGACTCCAAAAATTAAAAAGAAGCACCTTAATAGCTGAGCTCAGCAGCAGCACTTTCCCAGAGAAGCAGCCGGGGGCTGCAGGGAGTTATAAAGTAGCAATCTGCAAGGGGAGGGATCAGGGTCTTAGGATCAGTTGGTCCCCATAAAAGGAACCAAATGGCAGAACGGCGGTTATAGGAACCAGGGAGGTAGGGAGGGAGTTACATGCTGGGTATATTACAAGGTTGCAACTTAACTGACCATTACACAAGTTTTATAATAAGTACAGCACATTTTGGGTTTTTGAGCTTATGAAACAAACCTAGATCTATTAATAAAGATTTATTATAATTAAATTTTCATAGGAAACATTTGAGAAATAGGTGGTCTGAAACTTTAGAGTTATTCATGGTCAAGGTGAAGGGATATTCCACCTTGTGTTGCTATAGCTCTGTGTGTATCTTGAATATGTTTGTACAATGCAAACAAAAAATAAATCACTATAGAAAAGAGTTCTTTGATACTGTTGCTCACCAGTCTGTGCTAGTTTGGGTCTTCATTCTGGTTTGTCAAATTATTTGCCTTCCAATTGATGAAAGTCAATTTAAAAAGTAAGACTTAACGATGGTAATGGGAGAACTCCATAAATATAGCCATATACTTACAGCATAAACTCCAATTTTAGCTATTTTAAAACACACAATTAATGTCTCACTATTGTTTTATGAGACCATTTGAGCTCTCACTTAAGTATTTTAATAATTGAGCATTAAATAACAATAAAAGCAAAATAGCAGTTTCATGGTGATGTTGTTGCCAACAGTCTTAACTCAGCATATTGCCTCCTGTCAAAGGTTGCCTTTTTTTCTTGTTCCCAGTATTTGCCAGTAAAATGTTCTTAATAAATAATTTGAGTCCCAATGTCCATAAACTTAAATTGCTTTCTCACACAGATTCATTCCTCCAGAAAGCTAACAAATATGAACTTCTGCAAGCATTTGTAGAACTGTCTTGGCTTTCTAAACCCTTTAAGATTTGGCATTCATTTGAAGTTCTTAACTTCTACAAAGCAAAACTCAGCTATCTCTGCCTTCTTTTGGACACTGAAGACATGTGAGGAGGTAGTAATTAACTATATTATGGAAAGAGAGATAATGAAGCCAAGCATTAAACAAGTGACACATTGTTAACATCTGCAGCATTCTTTGCTTTCAAGAATAACAAACTCGGGGTCTCTACAAACTTAAGACAGTTGTGCAAAGGGTGTGTTGAGTTCTGAAAGCTTTGGGCTTCAAGAGATGTAACATGGGGTATTTTGGAGAGCAATACCCTAGCAAGGTAGAAATGTATTACTGCCTGCTTTTAAAAGATAAATTGTATGCTATTCACACATAATATGAAACTTTAAATATTTAATTCATGGCTACAAAAATTATAGATTTCTCAATCATATTTGTTTATTAACTGCAAAATCATTTATGTATGGTAACTAAAATTTGTATCTTGATCATTTGGTATTCATTTCCTCACCTGTGATCTTTGATAGTATTTCTTCCTCCAAAAATTACATTTAAAACATACCCAATATAATAACCGAAATTTTATATTTTATTTCACTGACCTAACGTGGTGTGATAGCACTTCTTCATCTTCACTTGATGTCTTCTTTTTCACTTTACTGGTCTTTTCTTTCAATTAGTATAGAAAGATATCTCATGCTCTTTAAAGTGAAAAAAGAAAATAAAAAACAAGAAAATCCATATCAATTCATTAAAGATAACATTGGTATTCATATCTTGTTTCAATGAGAAACAATGATGCAGCAGTTTTCACACTGTGTGCAAAATATCCCTGAGGAAGTTGCCAGCTCTAATAAGATACAAAATTACCTTAAAGAAAGTGTAGTCTCTAACACAGGACAGTATGTTCTGTGTTCTGTGTTAAGCGCATTTTGTTCAGTCCAAAACTGACACCTGGCAAAATGAGCAATATAAAATGTGGCCCCAAGAGATCAATCAGGGCCCAACGCTATTAAAGTTGTCCATGTGTGAAATAATTAGAGTCAGTGACTGAGGATCTGGGGGTCCCAATTTAATAGTCACCTTTATGTGTCTAAAATGCTTTCATTTGTAAATATCCTCAATCTGTGTAAGAACAGGGCACAGAGGTTTGTGAGTGCTTCATCTGCCCTGGAGGATGAGGGAGTGGCCTGCATGCGACATAAGGGAGGAAAAGAGGCTTGTTCCCCCTCCTTTTTGCTCTTACTGGTTTGCTGGCTACCGCCTTGAAGGGTTGCCCCAGTGTCACCCCGCCTTGAAGGCAGCTGAGTATGGACCACAAACTGTGAGCTAAACAAACCTGTCCTTCCCTAATTTTGCATGTCAGGTATTTCAACTCAGCAAAGACAGAAAAGTAAGCAAGATACACAGGATTGATGAATGTGCAGTCTTAAGTTTCCCAGAGTCAGCTGACCTCTCTGAGGCTGCACAGGTGGTTAAGGTCTGTCTTTTCCTGAAGACCTTCTGCTTGCTCACCAAACAACTACCGCCATCTCAGGAGCTTTCTACATTTTTTATCGTGATTACCTACCAACCAAATAATATAACGTAAAATAATTTGGGAGATGTCTTGGGCCTTATAAGACACGAAAGGAAAATACTACAAAAGTGCTACAGGACCTAGAAAATATATAATGGCAGAATTCAGGAGAAAACACACAAAACAGGATTCTACGGATATCTGATGGCTGTTCAGACAAAATAAAATACAAAGAACATAAGTTGAATAAAAATATGTTTATCGATATGGAAGCACACATGCAGAACACTTTTGGAGTTATATCTCCGGCGAGATGCTGCTAAAAAGCCACAAAGATCAATGCTAGGACCTTAGAAAAACTGAAAAACCACTGTAAGTAAAAAAGGAATGTCAAAGCTGCCACAGCACATAGTGGAAGGAAATGATGAAGAGTCAAGAAAAACAGCTACTCTTTAGCAGATTCTGCGTAAGGACTGAAAAATACTAAAGAGCTGTCTGACTAGGAGGCGTCCAAGAAGTCACACAAGTCACTGACAGTGTGAAGAATTAGCCGGTGAAAAAAACAGCACCCCTAAGAAGCTTGGAGATGGCGGTGCTCTGTAAACAGGGAAGGCCATCCGAGGAACTGTTACCAAACCAGGATCACTTACTGCCCTGGGGATGTTAGAGCCCCTCTATGATAGAGGACAGAGGTGGGCTCAGTAGTTAAAATTCCAAAGCTCAGTTACTAAAAGGAGTGGATGGAGAAGGCAAGAAAGGCAGTGGCCTGAAGAGAAGTATAAAGATGTGTCTTAGGATCAGGACACAGAAAGACTCCATGATATCAGTCTATACAATCAGAATAAATACAGGAGAGATCATTAGAATGCTGTGGACAGTTACTCATATAAAACATCAGTCCTAGTGCCAGGTTATTAAAGCTTAGTCACATTTCAAAGTCAGAAACATTGGGCCAGGGATTTAGCTCAGTGGCTCAAGCACTTGCCAGGTAAACATGAGGTCGTGAGTTCGATCCCTGGTACCAAAACAAAACCCTCAGAACTATCATCTGAGGGAGGCGATAGATTACTGGGAGACAGTACCACTCTACCGCATCAGCAAGGGCTGCCGTGGACCTTCTCCGAAGGCATTTATGAGTGTTTGTTCAGCTTACAGTGTCATTGTCCAAGCATTTGGACAATGGGTGGCTGTGGGATACTGGGTAGAGTCTACACTGATATCCAAGGATCACGTGTATCACACTTTCACTAGAAAAAAAGCATGTGGAAGCCAGGTAAGAATTATGTCCGAGTCAAGTTCAAGGTGGCTACATAGTAGATACTTCGCAGGCCTCAGATTTGTAATTGGTTTAGGGTTGATAGTTGCCAGAATTCCAGTATTAGCCCCTTGACATTTGAAATAAGAATTTTGATAATGGTAGCTTGAAAAGCTAAGATAGACTTCCATCTATTTTAAAGAATGCTGTAGTTAAATTAAAAACATGTCCCCCAGCTCCAAGTGCTCCTATGCTGATCTTTTTCATTGGTGTATTTTCTGCAAGGCATGATGATCACATTCTTCACTGGGGGCTGGTACATGTACATAACACATCTTAATTCTTTTTTATCTCTTTCCTCTTTCTCCAATTCCCACTCCCTCCTATCTCTTGGTCCCTTTTTTCTTTCAAAAGATGTGTCACCTTGTTTTGTATAATTTTTCAGCTTGCTTTTATTGTGTGTTTTTCATGTAAAAGTAAAAGGAACCAGCTATATTTAAGCTTGTCTGTCTGATTTATTTCACTTAACACCATGATTTTAAGAAGCATCAATTTTCCAAAAATAACTTAAGTGTATCCTCTTTATAGGATAGTAGTACTCTATTGTTATGAATATCATATTTCCATATATGCTCATGTATTTATGAACATGTTATAGCTATTATGCTATAGCTATTATGAGTTGTACTGCTATAAACATGGCCATCCATCTATCATTGCAATACAAAGCATTTAACTCTTAGGAACATAATATCTGGGTCAAATGAAATTTCTGCTTTTGCTTTTTTGGGGAATCTCTATATTGCTTCCATAATTATTTTACAGACCCAACGACAATGTAGAAGGGTTACATTTCCCCATAGCCTTTCCAACACTTGTTATTACTTGATTTCTTTATGATGGCTATTTTTTTTTCTGGAGTAAGGTGGTATCTCAGTGTTCTTTTAACTTGAATTTCTCTAATGATCAGCAATGCTGAACATATCTTTATTGGTTGTTTGTAATCCTTCTGAAAAGTATCTTTAAAGTTCAGTTGCTCATTTTTTGATTAGGTCTTTTTGGGGGGTATAATTGTTTTGATTTCTTTATATATCCTAGATATTACTCCTGTGAGGAACAGCTGAAAACCTTTTCTTTCCATTCTGTGCATTGTCTCTTCACCCTGTCAGTTGTTGTCTTTGATGTGCAGAGTGTTTTAATTTCATATTATTGCATTTGTTGATTCTTGATGCTATTTCTTATGCAATTGGGTACAGTGTGTAAAGCTCATGCCTAACTATGTCTTTAAGAGTTTTGCCTATTTTGACTTCCAATAGATTAAGTGTTCTGTTTTAACACACACACATGCACGCACGCACGCACGTACGCACACACACACACATGCACACACACATATATGATTCATTTTTCTTTTAGTTTGGTACATGGGAAAGATTCAGTCTACATACATTCTTCTGCATGTGGATAGTTTCCCCTTTTTCAATTGTTTAAAAGGACTACCATTCCTCCAGTTACATTTTTGACACCTTTGTCAAAAATCAGATGGCTAACAGCACTTGCCTAAATTCTTCAATCCATTCCAGTGATCCATGTCTCCGTTTTTGTGCCAGTACCATGCTGTTTTCATAATATTAGCTTCTGAATATAACTTCAACTTCAGGATTAGGATACTTCATGCTTTCTTTTTACCACCCAAGATTACTCTGGTTGTTCTGAGTCTCTTCTGTTTTCTCCTGATTTTTAGAATTGTTTTCTTTAGTTGTCTCAGTTACGCATTTGTCATTTTGATTAATATTGTCTTAAATCTGCATTTCAGTTTTGGAAGTAAGGCCATTTTGACAATATTGGATGTTTCTCTAAGAAAAAATGTTATCTTTCCATTTTCTATTGCATTATTTGATCTATTGTTTAGAGTACTGTAGTTTTCATTGCCTTTAACTGCCTTGACTAAATTAATTCTTAGGTACTTAATATTTCTTAATGCTATTTGAATAGATTATTTTCCTAAAATTTTTCTTGATGAGCTCATTATCTGTGCCAAAGAATGAGCATTGATGTTGTATCCTGCTACTCTAATGATTATGGTCATTAATTTGAGGAGACTTTTGGTGGGATTTTTGGGATCTTTTATGTAGAAGAGCATGTCATCTATAAACAATGATAATTTATTTACTTTTATGCTACATGTTCCATTTTATTTATTTATATTTTCCAAATTTGTGGTTAATATTTCAAGTACTATATTAAACATTGGTAGTTATAGTACACCATCTTGTATGGTTCTTGATTTTAGAGGGAATGCTTTTAGCTTTTCTTAATTTAATATGATATAGACCGTAACTTTTTCTGAATGGCTTTTATTAGATTGAGATAAAGTCCTTGTATACCGATCTTCTCTGATGTTTTTTATTTTAAATAGATGTTGGATTTTGTCAAAGACTTTTTCTGTATTTATTGAGAGATTATGTAATTTTTATCTTTATTTCTGCTTATGTAGTACTACACCTATTGATTTGTATATGTTGAAGCATACTAGCATCATAGAATGAAAACTACTGGGTCATGATGCGTATTCTGATGAATTGCTGCATTGTTTCCCAGTAACTTGGAAGGTGATTGAATTATGGAGGCAATATAGTTGACCAACTGTTGAGAAGCAGGGCAGGGTTAGAAGACTTAGGTCATTGAGGGCATGGTCCAGAAAGTAATACCTCCCTCTGTGGCTCCTCAATCCTTTCAATTTTTTAGCTACCGTGAGATGAGTACCTTGTCCTCAACTAAATCTCTCTGCCATGCCATCCTGCCTTGGAGCTAGCAGCCTATGGACTGAAAATGTGAACCAAAATCCTGCTCTCCTACTTTACACTGTGATTATTGGACACTCTGTTCACAGGGCAGAAAGGTGATTAAGACAAAGATAAAAGAGGTACAGTGACAATCTTTATCATATTAAATTGTTAGTCTCTAGCCTATAAAGCATAAACAAACAAACAAAATCCTGATCATACCTGAAAGATGAAAGTGAGTTATTTACCAAAGTACAGGGTAAATATCTCTTATCCAAATGCATTGGAACACAAATATTTCAGAATTCAGACTTTTTATTTTATTGTGGAATATTTTCATATATATATATATATATATATACATATATATAAAAGAAAAATTATATATATATAATGATATAGTTGAAACAGGATCCAATTCTACACATAAAATTCATTTGTTTTATTTGCAAATTATACATAGCATTGGAAGGAAATTTTACATGTACAAAATTCTAGTGTCCTCCATTTTGACAAAAATTTGTCACAAGACCTCACATGTGGAACTTTTCACTTGTGTCATCATGTTGGGGTCTCAAAATTTTCAAATTTTGGAGAATTTTGTGATTAAATATTTTTGGATTAGTGATGTTCATCTGTAATATGCTAATTGTAACCATTCTGTCAAGAATGATGACTTTAACACAGTCTCAGGTACATAGTAGGTAACCACTGATATGAATAATATAACTTTTCAATTTCTATAAGAAACAGAAAAAAAAATTCACATTCACTTTAAAACAAGCATCAATGCAAAGTTCTAATTTACTTCATGTATATATTAACTCCCAGGTTTCTCTGTCATATATTCTGGGAAGACCTAGAATTTATGGACATCCAGTACAATGTTCTATTGGTTCACTATATTGATGAAGTCATAATACTGCGACCATGTAAGCCATTCATGGTAAGTATACTGGGGGCCTTTGAAAGACATGCATTTCACTGCACAAGATGATCTTCTCTCATTTTGTTACTTCATATATTTTAATATGCCATTTTCTTCTCTCAATTTTTCTTGCTAGAACTGATTTTTTTCTCCTCCTTTTCCCCTCCTGAACAGCTGTAATCAAGCTTTTCAAAAGCAATACTGCATGTTTCATAACTGATACTGTCTTTCTAGTTTGTAACCACAAATGAAGTTCTATAAAAATTTGGACTCTGAACTCACATTTCACCATTCATGTTAGACATTACCTCATTAATCTTAACACATAATATATGGATATTAAAATTTATTTGGAAAGACATGTGGAGAATTAATTGCCTAAAATAGGACAGGTTTGAACTATATAAAACAAATTTATCATGTGGATAAAGTCTGATGTTTCTCATAAGTTCTTCAACATAAATATTCATGAAAATTGCATACAGTGAATCACTGAAATATCAATACAGATGTCTCAAAAAGAAAAAAAATGAAGCTATTACACCCAGTTTAAATGAGCACAGCATCACATCATCAACATGATCATTATCACTATTATCTGTGAGAAATCTTGATCTGTGTCAGCACAGTGCTAAGCCCTTAAAATTATTGTGATGATTATCATAGTAACACTATGAAATATGTCCTAGAATTAACTGTTTTAAAATGAGGCACTAAGCCTCAAAGATATGACGGAATTTGCCCAATGTATCACAGACAAGTTGATGACATGAGATGTGTGACTCTAAGATACAATAACAATGATGGTACCTTATTGGTTTAAAAAAATGTTCTGTTTTTAAATAACTAGTTCTTGCTATTAGTGTCCCAATTATTAATAAAATAAAAATTAAATAATAAAATAAAGGATGCCCAAAGGATGAATTGACAAGCCCAGATATAAGAAACAGAGCCATCCAACCAAATAAAAACTAATTATAATTTAGCACTTTGGAAAACCTTACAACATTAAAAAATGTCTAACAAGATAATAAAGACAAAAATCTATATTTACATTTATTTTTCTGTTATTTACCTAAGCTAACATAAAAAGTAGAAGTGACCCAGGTAAAGGAAAGAAAACTGCAGACAAATCTCATTTAATAGCACAAATGCAAAACTTTGACAAAATAAAAGAGGTAAAACAGGTGATGAAATCTGTGCATTTGAATTATTCCTTATAATTCACATGCCTTAGTGACTTCCATCCCTGTCATATTACGAAAATTTTCTTCTCTCCTGCACTTCTTTTATTGGAAACAAGGAAAAAATATTATTTTCTTTTTAATTTTATTTTATTAGTAAGTTATTATAGTAGTCATGATTATCTTTCTTGTCAGGAGCTGGTATGTCTAAATAGTATTTGTTTATAGACTTGTTTGTTTTGTTAGTTCTTTGTTTATAGCAATTCTAAAAACTGTGTTTTTATAGTAATGGCAAACCATAGAGTGTTCTTTTTTCATGGAGTGATTTTGAGTAAGGAAGTGACTTTATTACATTTGAGTTTCACCAGGATTACCCTACTGTTGATAAGTTGAACTACAGTAGAAGAAAACATCTTAAAAAGAAAAAAAAAAAAAAAACAGGAAAATTAAGGCAAAAACCTGATGAATATAGTATTTCTTGATAAATAAATCTTTTTTTATTTAAGGAGAAAAAGAAAAAAACAGAAAAAAGTTACAAGTTATATATGATTTCAGAAAAAATAAACAATAGGAAATCACTAGTTAATACATTACATATTGTTATCTAAGAAATAGTTGTTCCAGTTACAAAATTAAAGCATATAAAGTGGACTTTCAAACAATGAGACTGGAAACAGTTTTGTTCAATGATCCAACAAAACTCAGCAATATGGTTATCTATCTTATACACTTAAATATTCATGCAGTTATATCCTTTAGAGCACTTTCTTTTCCTTTCTTTTGTACTATGACAATTACACATTTTGGGTTTTATTACTCCCACAGTTCTTACTACTTTTTTTTGAAGAGAGTAAAACCAAATGTGACATAACAGAACAGAGTGAGTCAAATCAAAAGGATGGACATAATAGATAATGTAAAAACAAAATACTAGGTGATCAACAATGGTTACCATACTGTCTCTTGCTATCTTAAAAATAATTGCCTATATCATCGGTTATAATAAAATTGAACAAAACAGTAAAGAATAAAACCAAAACATTGGAGACATTACAGGACTTTAAAAGAAGATAATATTCAACCAGAATGGGTGTCATAATGCATCTTATTGTCTTCACAGTTGTTACCAATACTTTCGAACTTAGTACTATTAAGCAAAGTAGAATAAAGGAAAATCAGTCAAAGCAAGATGGTGAGGGCTATACAGGGTTTCAAATCAAGTTAATAGGAAATCAAAGTGGGTTACTATAATGTATCCTGATATTTTTTATAAATCTTATAGTTCAAAAAGTTAAATTCAAGTATTTACTTAATTAAAATTATCTGTGAATTTTCAAGGAAATAGCCCATTGATATTTATTATTTTAAAAATATTAAATATTTTTAATTTGATATGTGTCATGGTCATTAATAAACTTTACAACTGAAGATGACTCACATCTTGGATAGTGCTTAGACAGAAATGCTTAAAAATATAGATTTGGAGTTAGACAGGTTTGGAGTAAAATCCTAGCAATGCCATTAGGGAGCTGAATGCTCATGGATGAAGTTGCAGGTTGAAAGATGCCTCCAGGAAAAAATATATATTGAAAACTTCTTTTTTGGTAGTTCTGAGGTATGTTATTGGGAAATTGGGCCTGTGCATATGTAAGTAAATTAAGATTAGGACATTTCTAATGTAGTTCAATCAGTATATTAATGATAAGTGCAAAGACGCAGAGACAGCGTTACAGGCAGAAAAATTCCACACAATGACAGAGGGAAAGTTTGAAATGATGTGATGATAAGCCAAGCAATGCCAAGAATCGCCAGCAACATTCATAGGCCAGAAGAACCATCAGAAAAAGAATGGGTTTACAAACACCTTAATTTGAGGTTTCTGCCCTCCAGAAATGTGAGAGAATAAACTGTTTGTTTTCAGTCACACAGTTGGTAGAAATTTGTTACAGCAGTTCTACGATATTGATGTTGAGTTTCAGATGTTGCCTTTTTTGAAAAAGTCATTATCATTCCCATTGAGAATTTAATTTCTTTATTGTCTGAGTTCCCTTCACTGTAAAACAGGGGTAATAACAGTATTCCTGCCACAGTGGTGAAAGGATTAAAAGAGAATTGATAGGCACAAAACACGCACACCTGTATTGGAAATCTTAGGCAAAATTCAAAAGTACATCCCATATTATTTTAGATTTAGCAATCCTTGTACTGTGCTTAACTTAGTGCTTAAAATAGCATAAACATTTGTGAAATACTTTAACTATTTTGATTAAATCATAAACATGTAAAATGCTAGATGCCTCAAACATAGTAAAACTTCACTGTTGCTTGTTCCATTGTTATTAATTAGTATTAAAAATAATTTATCCTTTAAGGTCACTTTTCTAATGGTGCTTCAAAAAATCTTTAAAGTGCTAGCATAAATTGTTTCAAGCTGAGTAGTTCATGCTTTGATGAACTCAAAAGTATATGAATTCCCTCAGTTTGTGGCTTCAAATTTTAATAATCAGCAATTTCATTTAGGCAGAGATTGTAATGATGTAACTGTAAGTCTATGAACATGCTTGTCTAAAAGTATTTATAAGTTTATTGAGTGCCAGGAATTGTGCTATACCGAATGAGAGATTCAAATGAATGTGATTCCAGTCCACCAGGCTTGTACTCCATCAGACAGATTGCTGTCAAGATGTGGGTTTGAGAGAAAAATCATTAGTCTCCAACAGTACTGCAAAAGGGTACACTGAGAATAAGCACAAGTACTAAGCTTGAAATAGGCAATCAATAATAACTCTTGAATAAAGAGATACACTACTTGAAAAAATATTGACTTTATCAAATAGACCCATTTCCTCTATTAAATGACTGCTGAAACTATCAACAAATATATGTATTTTTAAAAGTAGTGAAATATTTATGTGAAGAAGAGATGACATTATGCTTATAGTTAACTTTTAGCTTAATAAAATATGCATGTGCCTAGGTAATACAGACACACACGTGCGCACTTATGTGTAAGTGTGTACTGTATATGTACACTTAATGGAGTCAGATAAAAATGAGAGAAAAATAGTAACAATAGGAATTTGTGTGGTGTTATACAAGAATTGTACGTTCTATTTTTGTAACTATTCTAGACATTTTAAATTATGTCAAAGTAAAAAGTTGAGAACAAAGATTATGTCAAAAAAAGAACAAATAGAGATTTAATACAACATAGAGATGTTCTGATTAGTCACTTAGACTATTAAGTTATTTTCATGACTAGTTTACAGTATGATATAGGTATCCTTCCTTTTTTGGTAATAAATGAAGAAAGCTTGACTACAGATATTCATTTTACAGATAATTGCACTCCAAATTAGCTTGGAAAGTGATGAACATTGCTTCACATTTTTTTATTCCAAACAATAGACATATATAACTACAAAAGAGAAAATGTTTTTTAAAATTTTACTTGTTTATGATCCTTATCTTATTTCATACATACAAAGTCATCTGTCTCATTATCTCTCACAGCTGTGTGGAAAAATAAAAAGGAAAATGTACACAGGTAAATATTATTATACAACACTGAAGGACATGTACATGAAAAGTACTTTGTTCTTTTAAAGAATGTTGCCTTATAAACTGATTTACAAATTCATTTGTCACATTTGGGGATAAATTTCCCACTGCTCTTACAGACACAGTACGGGTCACCAGATACTACTTTTGCTTGATAATTTTCCAAAGAAATTTTTGTTTTCTGTAGTAAATTTTGCATGTGAATTTGTCAAAGTGATCCTAACTTATTCCTGAAATTACATCTAAATTGGTAATTATCACAAATCATACTATGAAATTATCAGTGCATACAAAATCCAGGCCAGAACAATTTAGGTTGAAAAAAATCATTGCCATTTTGAACAAAAAGATTAATCAGTTCATATATCAAGGCAAGGTTCAGTTATCTTCAAATAAATATGACTAAACTTTATACAATTTGAGCATCCAACAGATCACACATCTACAGAATAAAATTTTAATCACTGCTTTATATATACTCTATCACATTCTAGCCAATAAATGTTTTTATAATGTGTTACTAGTATACAGACCTATGAAGTACTAAAGTCAGGAGTTCCCAACTTATATTACAAAGAAGAGTGCCACAAGCAAGAGCTGTGTTTTAAGTGATGATTATATTAGACATCAGGCCACGACCTTATTTCTTGGCAACAATGAAACACTTCCATCCAAGTAACTGATACTCTCATCTCAACTTATTTATTTGGTAAGAAGTCTAACAAATGGGGGGAGCTCTAAATTAATTGTAATATTTACCAAATGTGTTAATTATTTTTGGTATTTTGCTATCTCAAAACTAGTGTTTAAAGCAATAGTTATTTGTTCAGAATACCAGCAATCAGCAACACAGACAGGGCTCAGAGGATGTGGTTCATCACTGCCTCATGGAACACCAGCTAGGCTTGTTCCTGTTGGGGGGGGGGTGGGTAGCAGCAGGTCAGACAGTCCTGGCCGGCTTCACTTGCATTGCTGAGAAGCGGCTATGCCATCGGCTAAGGGAAGTCAGTTCTGTCTATGCGACATCCATAGCAGGCTACTGAGGGCTTTTTAACAAGGCATTGGATTTTCTCTGATTTATTTTTTATGTCTTTATTTGATCAAAAATAAAACAAAATTTTATAACAAAATACCAGAAAATCACTATAATTAATTGCGTATAATTATCTTCAGAGTAGTTACTCTACTCAAAAAAGACTCATTTTACAAAGATAAAATAGAAAACTAGCATAAGGCTTTCTTTACAATTAAGGAAAATTTAGTATAAAGGAAATGAGCTAATATATATATATATATATATATATATATGTATGTATACACACACATATATATTTCCAAACAGTAGACTAAGTAATTTAGGGGATTATTGTCCCCTCTTCCTATTTATCTAGCATCTATTTTTCTCTTTACTTGTGTATATACTTTTTACATGGACAGAGGATTAACACTGAAAATATAAATTTAAAGACAATCATACACAGAGCAACCAAAACATAGACACTTTGCAGAAAAATAAGTACAAATGGGTAATAAAAACTTGGAAAAAAAAGTTCAACATCACTGAGCATTAAAGAAATGCAAATTAAAATTATTTTGAGATGCTATCTTAGCCCAGAAAGAACAGCTATAATCAGGAAAGCAAATAACAAATGCTGGTGACGTGGGGGAAAAAGTGCTCTTCAATGTTGTTGGATAGAATCTAACTTAACACAGTCACCATGGAAATCAATGTGGAGATGCTTCAAAACTTTAAAATTGGAAATTCTATTTGACCCAACTAACCCCTTCTAGATATTTTTTCAAAAAATTAAAATCATCATATCATAGTGATACAGGCATGCCAATTTATAGTACTTAGAGACACAATGTATAATATCTAGAGGCACAATTTGTAACACCTAGAACTTGGAAACAGTTCTGATTTCTATCACAAGAATAGAATATCTTGAGTGTTAGGCTTGGAAGGCAAGTCATTTTGTTCTATTGTTCTGCTGGTCAAAAAAGTCACATAAAGGGGAACAAAATTATCTCCATGTTTTCATATGAGGGACAGCAAATCTCACAGGAAAAAAAACATATAATAAGGAAAAGAGGAATTGTATTGGCCATCTTTTTACCACTTTGACATACTTAGAGGACAGAAAGTTCTTTTTTCCTTAAGGTGTGACGATAAAAAGACATTTTTGTGGAATACCCAACAACCATACTATTCTAACACATTATTCCTGTTTCAAGCAATTTAATTCTATAGTATTTAAAACAATTTTCCTGGGACTGGGCTATATTTTTATGTGCATTCTGCTTAAAAAAGGCACTAACTTCCACCCAGCTCTGAGTAATCCGCATTCCCTTCCCATGGCTCCTACACATGGATTTGTACAAGCTATCTCTTCCTTAACATAAATTGTAAAATTCTAGTCTTGATCTTTCTTGCACTAGTGTCTTAAATTCCTATTTCTCATTAATCTGCCTCTCCTGGGTACAATGTAAACATGATTGTGTTTTATATAATCTTATAATGAATAAATACAATGTATTATTTTATCAGTATCAAATCTTAATAATTGTATCTCCAGATCACATTCTTTATTCTTAAGAATATGGGATTATTTTACAATTGAAATAAAACACTTTTTTTTGAACAAAATTTAAGCCAGGCGTAGTGGTACATGATTGTATTCCAGGAATAAGGATGGGAAAAGAAGAAGGTAAACTATCACTATTTGCAGATAACATGACACTACATAGAAGATCCCAAAAGCTATATAAAAAAGACTACTAGAGCTAATAAGTAAATTCAACAGTGTAGCTGGATGCAAAGTCAAAACTCAAAAATCAATAGTATTCCTATACACAAACAACAAACTCACTAAGAGAAAAATTATGGAAATAGCACCTTTCACAATAGCATCCAAAACAATGAAATACTTAGGAATCAACCTAACAAAGGATGTAAAAATCTATATGTTGAAAACTATAGTACTCTAAAAAAGAAGATTGAAGAGGATATTAGAAAATGGAAAGATATTCTTAACTCTTGGTTAGCAAGAATCAACATTGTGAAAATGACCATACTCCCAAAAATGTTATACAGATTTAATGCAATTCCAATCAAAATCCCAGTGACATATCTTACAGATCTAGAGAAGACATTCCTAAAATTCATTTGGAGACCAAAGAGATCTAAAATAGCAAAGGCAAATTTCAGCAACAAAGGCAAGGCAGGAGGCATCTAATCATGACTTGAAATTATACTACAAAGCTCTAGCATGGTACGGAAAAAAAAAAAAAAAAAGACCTGAGAATCAATGAAACAGAGTTGAAGATGCAGACACAGCTACAAAGATACCCAGCCACCTTACCTTTGACAAAGGGGCTAAACATGTTCCCTGGAAGAAAGATAGTTTCTTTAATAAATGATGCTGGAAAAAATGGCTTTCCATATGCTTAAGACTGAAACTAGATCTATGTTTATCACCATGCACTAAACTAAAGTCAAAATTGACCAAAACTCTAAATATTAAAACAGAAATACTATATCTACTGGAATACAAGGACAGTAGAAGCCTTGAAGACATAGGGGTAGGCACAGAGTTCATGAACAAAACACAAACTGCATGAAAAGTACTTCAAAGAATCAACAACTGGGATCTCTTCTTATTAAACAGTTTTTGTACTTCAAAAGAAATCACCAACAGAGTGAAGAGAAAGTCCACAGAATGGGAAAGAAGTTTATCCAGCTGTTTCTCAGATAAAGGACTTATGTCCTAGAACATATAATGAGCTGAAATACACCAGCCCCCCAAATTCAAAGATCCAATCCAAAAATGGGCATCTGAGATGAAGATGCACTTCTCAGTGAAAGAAATACAAATGGAAAATAAATGCATGAAGACATTCTCAATGTCACTGATCACTGAACAAATGCAAATTAAAATAATGCTGAGATTCTACCTCAGTCTAGAAAGAATGGCTGACATCAAGAAATTAACTGATATGAAATGTTGGTGGGGCTGTGGGGAAAAAGGAACACTTTTGCAAAGCTAGTGAGAGTATAGACTGGTGCAACCACTGTGGAAATCATTGTGAAGATTCCTTAAAAAACTAGGATTGGAAGTTCCATTTAATTTTGTTGTTCCCCTTCTGGGTATTTTCCCAGAAAAACTGAAAATGTCATGCCACAGCAATACATGTGCACTCATATTTATAGCAGCACAATTTGTAATAACTAAATCTTTGAAACAACCAAAATGCCCATCAACCTCAGAACTGAACAAAACTCAGAATAGAAGGAAAAGATGTATTATTTTTATACAACAGAAAATTACTCAGCCATTAAAAGAGGATAATCTTGAGGCTTTTATAGGTAAATGGAGACAACTTGAGACCATACTCATAAGTAAAGTAAATCAAACTCACATTTATAAATATCATATTGTCTCCCTGTTATAGCAAATAATAAAATAATAATAATAAATATAAATCTGAAAAAGTAATAAGATCCTATAATATACAATATGTATATAATAATGAAAGAGAAAGAAGTGCTCAAAAAGACAATAAGTAGGATATCAGAAAGGAAGAAAGGAAAAGATTATATATATGTTGGTAAATACATATAAATGAATGTATGTATATGTATGCTAGATAGATAACTATACTTAATCTGTTAGTTCATCAGAAAGAACAGTGTGTGCTATCACTATTTGACTGATCTACCTGAACAACAACTCCTAAAACAATAATATGCAGTATACTCACTAATGTTAGTGTTTTTTTGAAATTCTGTATCATTTCTCTCCTTTATTCTGTTTTGCTTTTTTAAAAAATTAAAAATATATATATTTTAAAGACAGATACAGCACAAGGAGTTTTATGAAAAAGCAGAATCCTAGGGTCCTGTCAGTATCACTTTTCTAAAGGTAGCTTTGCTTGGCTTTGCTTTGAAATTACTGCACCACTGATAACTGAGAAATCAATACAATTCTTATTTTCTTTAGATTTTTTTGGTTGGACAGTACCACCTGGAAAAAGGAATATATTGGACTGCTTCAATATCCTTTACCAAAATGTGACTCATCAGTTTTAAAATCTAGAATTCAGTTAAATTGATTTATTTCATGAGTACCTAATTCCTTTCACAAAGTTACCATTAGTGAGTTGCTCAGTCTATTGAAAAAATACTTGAAATGCATATATGCTTGAAGATGAGCATGACAGAACATATCTGCAGTCCCAGAACTCTTTGAGGGGTATTTCTCATTCTAGCCTGGCATGAGCAATTTGGTGATTGAGACCCTGTCTCAAAAAACAAACAAAAGAAACAAAATGGGCTAGTGAAAGAAAGATAAATAGTAAGGGATAACAATGCTAGCTGTGAAAAAAAAAAAAAGAATGTTTTTATTAATGCTAAAGTGTATAAAATTTTCATAGAATAATTTCTGATATTTATAGACTTGTTTTAGTGAAAAAGCTACAAAACTTAACAGAAATGATATCCACTGACTAATTCAACTTATCGAAAAGAATATTCTTAAACAAAATTCTTCAAATTACTCAGAATGATAGGTTCTATTTTCTTTGTTCTTTTTTAGATCTATTTTTCATATGTTTTAGATATGCTGCTAGTGGCTGATTTTAAACTGTATATTGGACCAAATTCTTTCTATGTTAAACAATTCAGACTATCTACAGGGTGCATACACTTTTCTGTAAAGATGTTGGGATACTAAAGATATTTCCTAGGAAATTATATCCAAGAAATGAAACAGTATGTTAGTATTAAAAGTCTAACACACTGCATTAACTTAACAAAAGAAAAATGAAAATGGGTATATCTATCTCCATAGATGAAGAAAGGTCATTTAAATGACATTAATTCTTGATTTTTAAGAAATTTAGCAATATTGTCATAGAAGTGAAAGTATATTAAAATATACATGATTATACAATATGTATATAGTTAGTGTGGCTAACCTGTATAATTAAATGTAAATTTTGTTATAAAATAATATTTTATATCATTTATGACTTAGATAACAGTTGTGTAGTTCGTATTCATATATAAAATTTTTAAAGTAAATATGACATAATTTAAGTATTTTTCATATCAGCTACTTTCAAAGTTGTATACTAAGCTACTTGCTGGATGGAAATTCTAGTATTAATAGTACCATGTTTTAATAAACAATTGTATTATAAATATATTTTGCAGTTAAACTTCATGTGCTAAACATGGTTCTGAGAATTGCATAATATCTTATTTAATTTCCACAGAACTTCCTTGACATAAGAATCATTAGTTGTTCTTCATCAGTGAGAAGAGAGAGAGAGTTTAAATTATTTGTCTAATAGTATACAGCTACTAAGTGGTGGAAGCGTATTCAACTCTGGTGCATCTTACTCTGAATTTGTTGTTTATAATTTTGTTCTTGTGCTTCTTGTATTCATAAAATCTCACTGGCCTGAATACAAATGGAAAGATTTCCAAATTTCTAAACCAGAATCTGGTGTTTCAAAATATGTATTCACATCCTACTTTTTGGAAATTGAAAGTATCATCATGTTATGGAAAATATCTTTACAGATACAAGCTTTTGGAAAGATGATCATGGATTATCCGGTGAACTTTAAATCAATTTGCAAATAGCTTCATCAGAAACCACAGGACGCACTGGACAGAGAGAAAAGGAGACCACATTGTCATGGAGGCAGACACTGAAGTTGGTCCTGCCCAAAGCCAAGGCAGGTACCGACGACGACAAACTTAATGAAATAAAAAACACAGTCTCCTCCTACAATATTTGGAGGAAGTGTGGTCCTGTCACACAACTAATGATTCTGTTTTTCAGTCTGAGATAAAAATTTCTGTCATTTTAAGGAAAGTAATATATCAGAAACCATAATTTTAATGATGAATGTTGTAGGATCATTAAGGAAAGGAAAAGATATTTCCTCATTTTTCTCCAATTCTGATTTTTCTTACTGGAAAAAATGTAAAGCTCCATTTAGATATGATCTATTGTAAAGATCACTGGGATCAGCATTCTTCTGTTAAATTATTGTATTTGTTGGGCATGTTAGGAACTCTTGGTTTAATTTACTATGTCACTGAAGTAAATCTTAAGTACATTAAATCAACACTTTACATTTCTAAAAGTAATTTATTTTTAAAATGGGATAGAGTTATGATTCAGATATTGGAATTATGTTTTATCCTCATTTCAGTCAAATTCTAGCACTGTGCATCTCTTCAACAGATGCAGTGACCACAAAACAAGTCAAAGGTCTTCATCCTGGCACAAAGCAAGATGAGAAACTGAGCAGAAGGTAAAACTCGGAAAATGAATGCTGATTACTTAAAGCCAACGTGCTTGGTCTATGACTCATTGCACAGAAAGAACCAGTATTTATTTTATATAAGCAATCCTTAGATCTTTGGAGGATATATTTCTGAAGTTTGAGAATTAGCAGAAATTAGTTTCATCTTATTAGTTTTCTTTGTGGTCTTGATAAGTCATCACATTTCTCTGGCCATCAGTTTCTTCCTCTGTAAGATGATTGCACTGAATTTGGTGTACTCCGAAGTAGTCTCCACTTGTGAAATTCCTTGAGTGTCTGAACACAGATAACATCTGCTACTAACAAAATTTAACATACTACTTATAATACTAAGATTTTAGTCACATTATTTTATTCAATCATTCTGTTTCTCCAAGAAAGAAGTTATGAGCCTCCTTTTAGAGAAAAGAAGTGTTCAATAGGATTAAATAATTCAGCAAAGTCAGATAGTTATAAAACTGTGAATACAGGACTGAGGTCATGGTGGTTTTGAGCCAGAATCTTTAGTCTTAATCACTGTGTTTTACAGCCTTATCTGTCCTGAATTAGCAAACATATTCATCCAGTTGTTCAATTGCTCTAAAGTGTCCCATCCATGTTCAAAATGTAAGACCCTCAGGAAATAACCACAATAATGCTACTGCAACTGTCTGTCAGTATTAACACAACGGTCAGTAATGCACACACTATTGCCTGAAAGCCTGTTTCTTTACTATTATGTCTGGTTTCATCGTGACATCTATATATCACCTAACATGATACATGCATGTATTTATTTATTATGCTTATTATGGATTAAAATTATAAAAGGTAAGGACACGTTTGCTTTTATTACTGAATCCTTATTTTTCAGAGCAATGATTGAGACATGAAAGATTATCAAAAATACACACTTAAGAAAACTACTGTTCATAGATTTCTGTATCTAATATCTTCTAAATGATTACAAAAATCTGAAAATCAAACTTATAGCTAAATTCTAAATAAATCAGGCTAAATTCTCGAAACCTATTTTTTGTATCACTGCTTTAGGTCCCATCTGAAGTTTTTATCTTAAAATTGCAGAAAAGTCACTTAAACTTGGCTGAATGCAAACCAAAGTATGTTTTCAGTTTATTGCTTTATAATATCCCTGAAAATGATACTTACTGGATAAAATATAATCAAGAATACATTTGTATTAGTTTATATGCATATGTAAATGAATTAGAAATACTTAGTTGCTTATGGTATCACAGTGTTTAAATAGCTCCTGTCCCAATCATTTTCAATAAACTTAGTCTTATTATGCCTTCAGTAAATTTTTAAAGGTATAATAAAAATAAGTTCTGATGCATAATCTCATTTGATGAGAGCAGTCAAAACAGTCTGGATTTATCATGCAGGTAGGCCTTTCATAGCAGAGTACTATTTACCCTGGTAGAAGTGGTTTTTTTTTTTTCCTGCCTACTTATTGCAAACATTATACCTGGACTTACCACAAGCCCCAGAGTTAGAGGTGGTAATCTAGCATATTTGTAAATATATCATTTAGACAATTTAGTCTGATCATGTGATAGATATTCAAAAAGATTTGTGAATTGAATCCAAATTTGACCACTTATTTAAAATTATCTCTGCCTGGGGACTGCATCTGAGATTCAAAATTACAAGTTGCTCAGTTTTCCTCTTTGTAACAGCATTGTTTATGATTCCTTTTATCTAATCAATTGCATCACAAAACAAATGTGATTTTTATTTTGAAAGCATAACCATATTGCTTGCTACAGTTCAAAGACAGTCCCTTAAAATCACTGTTGTTTTAGTTAGGAAACTAATGACAATAAAAAGTAATCCCTTGAAGAATGTCACTTGTTTTTCAGCCAGTCTATTCCTTCCTAGAGATTCAAATCTACAATCTTCTGTAAACACTGAATTTTCTGTACCAAGAATTTCTCATTAACAGAGGCAAATACACAGAGTTTTGTGAGGAACAGCTACAAACTGAAACTAACAGTGCATGTAGAATTGTGGGGCTCTACACCTGTTATATCTTGTGTGTGTGTAGATGTCCACTCAAAACCTCTTGTAGTCATATGTGGATTTTTCAGAGTTGCTAAATCCAAGGTGTGTGGTGCTGGAATGCCCTGCCCTAAGCCAGGTAGCCAAGATAGAATTTAAAAAGGGCAGAAAGAACCTGCTATTATTGCCTGTAGTTTATTGCTTCCTTTGTTGCCTTCTGTCTGCCATGAACTGTTTCTTATTTGTGATGTCCCTCTGCCATGCCACCCTGCCTTGGAGCCAGTGTACTAAAAGTTGAAATCACTACAAACTGTGAGCTAATTAAAAACTGTTTTCTAATTTTGAGTGTTGAGTAGTTTGTCTCAGGAATAAGAAAAGTAGCTAAGACAATAGCTATAGTTTAACACTTGCCACAAATGTGAGTTTATGATCTCTTGGTGTATTTCATAAGCTTTCATCAAGCATTGGAATACAGACAAAACTCATAACCATTTTAAGTGGAAGGAATAAAGAAATTAAATTATTAAAAATTTACAAGAAACTTTGACTCCGTATCTCCAACAAGAATGCCAACCTCTAATTCTTCCAGAGCTAATGAAAAAAAAAATGTAGGACAGTACACATATTTTTCTGTCATAAGAATTTTTATGCCATCCTAAAAGCTGTATTCTATGGTTTTATGTGCACAGCATTTAGACATAGGAACTCCAGAGTTCCTCTCCCACTACCTCTGAGGCATTCTTTCTGTTACTGATAAATAAAAAACGGTGTCTGCTATTTAATCTGAAGCTAGAAAGCATGACCCGGAACACAGACAAATGACTATATTGCGCATGAAGAAGCTATCACTATGAACCATCACCCTCCACTGCCCTAAAAAGTCACCTATTGAACCTTTGATTCGCAGTTAACCAGACTTGGCAATAAGTTGAAATTGTATGTAGAACTTTAAATTAATACAGAACTTTAAAAATATTGCCCTCAAAAGTATTCCAACATTCACTAAAACTAATATGGAGTCAAATTATTATTTTACCTCAGCCAATTGGAAGAGCAAAGTAACTGAACCATCTACACAAACCTGTTCCATTTCAAAGAGTCTTGATGTCCTCAGATGGAAAATAGAGATATTAAATCTACCAGATTTCTTCTTAACAGTAAACAGAAGCTTGTTATTGTAGGCTTGACCTATGCAAGGCACCATCTCCATGCTTAATATTTTTAGGACACCTTCTATAACGTAGGTCATATTTAGAGACAAAGGTGTTGAAGAACGACATTAAAAATTGTTTCATCACCATGGATTAGGTGAAACCCATCATTTCAGCGTCATAATTAAAGGTATAGAAAATTTATGTATCTGAGTACAGAAACAACTATCATTGTGAGTATCATCCAACCTGGCGTGTCATGGATTACTTCTCAGTGAATACTTGCAAATGAACTCTGGTCATTTAATTCTGAAAGATTTATAGAGCAACACTTATACCAAAATAAGTATTATATACAACCACCAGGCAGTAATCAAAATTATTTCATGGAAAATTAAATGTTGGGGACACTAGGACCTGTAACAGTAGCTATCTTTCTTCTTAGACTTAATTTGAAATAGGAATTTCACACAGTGAATGTTGAATGAAGTTTCTCAATATCTATCTGCTTCTTCAGAGGAAAATCAAGAACGACATGGTGCTAGTACAAATTTATTTTTAGTTTTCCTGAGGGCTTATAGAAAGGTCATATTCATTTGGAATAACAGAAACTACTAGAGACCATAAATATTCATGTTAGTACTAGGAAAAACTATATAAGATAAATATATTGAAGAAAAAAAATGTTTCCTATGATTCTTTCAAAATCTGATGACAAATTCTGAAATTCTGTTGAAATACGAGAATGTGTCACTTTTTGGTGTATTAGAAAAGAAGATTCGAATTGGAAAATGAGTCACAGAAATAGGTTCTTCATCATTAACTTACTAGTCTCAGAATTCTAACATGGTGCATTTCTCCAATCATTAAGGAGCCCAGTGCTTTTTTTTTTTCTTTTTCTATTGAGTAACACTTTTACTTATCCTGAATAAAAAAAAAAAAAATTATCTTTGAAGCAGGACATGCATGTAAGAACACTCCATGTGAACCTCTGTTCATGAAATGAATCCAGGTGTTTGAGTTGGTGTGACTATAAAAGCACAGTCATTTTAATCTTATAAACCATGATGTTTTCTGTGTTCCAAAATTCATCTAAATCAAGTAGGGAAACAAACAAACAAACAAAAAAGACAAAGAAAGAGAAATAGAGAGATGATTTCCTAAACATTGATGATATAATGTAGGAACCCTACAGGTCCATTGTAAATTTTCATAATGGTTCTTGTTGACAGATTATTCATGCTACCTCAGTTTCAATACATTCATAAAACAGAAAGTCACATCAACAAAGCATGATGGGGTTTTCTGGACCACAAAAGCAGAACAGTATGGATGACAGCTTTTTGTTTTGATCCTTCATTACTACCTGCAAGGAAGAACCCTTAAATGGTGTTGACACCAGTCTTGCAGCAAGATCACATATCCTGTTAGTCATCAGAAGCAATAGTCATTCCACCCTTGGCCTATGGTTGTGGTGTGAGACTCCTAGTGACTCCATTTTGAATGAGTAGACTATCTTAAATAGTGTGAAAACTTTTTTTCTAACAAGTTGTGTGAGAACATATGGGCAGGGAGATGCATCCAAATCCACTTTTGCATACCCACCCTTGCTTGCTTCTTGTGGACAGCCAGCATGAGTAGGGATATGTAGCCAGAAGTTGCCATTGAAGACTCTTGCTTCCTTTCAGCAACCAGCACAGGCAGGGAGACACAGCCAGACCCATGCCTGTGTGCCTGCCTCCACCATAAGAAAGCTCAGTTCCTGTGGGCAGTAAGTGCCCACAAGGAGAACCAGACAAACACACCCCTGGGTTCCTGCCACCACTGCAGGAGCCCCAGTGTGGCACATAGTGTGAGAGAAGAAACAGCCCCACAAGCACACACCCCTGGCCATCAGGGAAGCCTCAGCGTAGCTGCAAAGGTCTGGAGAAACCCACCCCTCATCCAGCACCTCCCAAGAAACCTGGCTTCAGAGAAAACCAGGAGTTTGTCCCATTTCCCTATACTACAGAGGGGCAGCTGCAGTGGAAAGTTCCTCGGACCCCATAACTAGCTTGTTAGGAGGACAATGTCAAGATAAAGGAGCAAAAGGCAATCTCAGACCTCTAGCCCATACAAAATGAATTTGGGAGGTATAGACTGGAAGAAAATGGAAGTGACAAACCTAAAATCTCTGAGAATATAGAAACCAAAGTGAAAAAACAATTTCATGAGATTATAAAAGTAATCAGATAAGAAATAATGTCTAAAGGTAAAAGAAGAAATCACAAACATAATGAAAGAATGGCTGACCATATCTAAAGAAGACACAGATTTTTTTCTTAAAAGGACATGGGAAAATGATAGAACCCTTGAATGAACAATATAGGAAGGAATTACAATGCATGAAACAGATTCAAAGATATCCATGACATTTAAGAGTCAGCCAAAAACTGGGAAACCTACTTGAAAGAGACTACAGATAGACTTTTACACTTTGAAGACAGCGTCACACCTAGCAATCATAAAAGGAAAGATCTCTTCAAACAAACAAGGAATCAGGAAATAATCAAATAGCTGTAAAGTGACAGATAGAAAAATAATTTAAGAGTGATAGGTATTAACAAAGAAGCAGAAGCCAAAACAAGTGAATTCAAAAGAATATTTACAGAAATAATAGCAGAAAATTTCCCAAACATAGGGAAAGGATCCAGCATACAGATAAGTGAGGCATATAGAACTCCAACTAGGCATAACCAAGATAAATCTACACCTGGATATATAAAAATCAAGATCACAGAAACTCAGAACAAGAACAGAATATGAAAGCTGTTAGAGAAAAGAAACAAATCACTTATAAAGGAAATTCTATCAGAATCATTCAGATTTGTCAACACAAACCATCAAGTCAAGAAGAGTTTGAAGTGAAGTGTTTCAAATCCTGAAGGAAAAAAACTTCCACCCCAGATTGATGTACCCCGCAAAACTGTCTTTCAAAATGGATAGAAAAATAAGATACTTCCATGATAAAGAACAATTAAAGGAATTCGTTACCACCAAACCCACCCTACAGAGAGTGCTAAAAGATATTCTAGAGAGAGATAAAGCTGATCATGGTTCCAGGAACAGCAGCAGAGGATGATCACCAAACAGTGTGGCAATTGAATGAAGGGAAAAAGTGGAGGGCCAGCAGCAGGAAAATAGCACGGCAGAGATGAAATAATGTATGTTGCTTGTAATCATGAATGTAGATGGCCTCAATTCAGCAATAAAAAGCAATACTGGGAGAGTGATCAAGAAACAAAATCCATCAATACACTGTATACAAGAAATACATTTAACTCAAAGGCACACTCATACACTGAAAACCAAAGGAGAGAAAACAATTTTTTCATGTGAGAGGAGACCAGAAAAACGTGAGAGTAACTTACCCAACAACGACAACAGATATTAAGAAAGTGACAGGAGAGAAAATACCTTTAAAGAGAAAGTGGTAACTGCTGTAAATTCCTATTATCTTGTTTTGAATTCTAGTATTATCTTCATAATTTTGTTAAATTTGGTTTTATTCTGTCCTGTTTTGTTAGATTTCACTGTGTCTGATGGTATGGGAAGCTATTTTGAAGACAGGAAGGTATATTATGGTGATCATTGTTGATTTCATATTATCTTGTTTTAGAACATTATAATGCCTTTATTGTTCTGTTTGGATTGGTTTTATTCTGCTTTGTTTTGTTTGATTTTGTTATATGTGAAGATATGTTCAACTGTTTTGAAGAATATGAGGTATTGTGGTAGTCATTGTGGATTTCTTGTTGTCTTGTTTTGAAGTGCTATAATGCTTTTACTCTTTTGTTTTGATTGGTTTTGTTCTGTTTTCTTGCTTTATTTTATTGTGTGTGATGGTATAGACAGCTATATTGAAAAAAGTGAGAGACATTTTGGTAGCCATTGTTGATTTCCTGTCATCTTGTTTTGAAGTCCTGTATCACTTGCATTATTCTGTTCTGATTTGCTTTATTTTCTTTTTGTTTTTTCCCTTTAACATAAAAAATACATTAAGAAATGTGACATTTAACTATTATCTCCTAAGCTGGAAAATATGGAAATTTCAGTATAAATATGTATCTTTTGCTTATTCTTCAACCATGTAAATACATCCCAAAGTCCATTGCCTGCAAAAGTCCAAGGTCTCCACAGTTCCCTTTCTTTTCAAAAGATGACAAATGTATGTGTAAACACAACCGCTAGTTATAGTGAAGTCAAATCAACAGAATAGCTTTTTTGTTGTTTACCTTCCCCCCCAAATTAGAATATCATTTGCATATGAAAAACAAGGAGTTTATAAATATATTTTATGATATGGAAAGAATTGCTTGGTAAGGAGACATGGATTGAATAAACTTAGCTGTTGCAGACACTAGATACACATGTATTTCAAGCACTTTCCAAAAAAGAAATATTTGTGACTATTACAGTCTTCATTTCTACAACTGCTCCTATGATCATAGTTCTTATTTACAACTACAATATTCTAAAATCTAACCCATATTCTCTTTGTCCTCAGCAAGCACCTCAACTAGTAGTGGTTATTTGTCTATTATGAAGACTGAAGCCTTTATCCTATGAGGACATTAGTTAGTTAATCTTGCCTGATTGGCTATTGCAGTTTCTTATTTACTTTAATTATACAACAAGTGTATTCAGAGACACATAAGGCAAGATTTCCCTATATACCAGATATGCTCTTCCACACCATCATTATGTAGTAACAGATCAATTTCCCCTTCATAGTCAGGATCAGTCTCCTAACAAGTAGTTAACTGCCTTCTTTTTTATTCAGAATGATAAGCAGTCCAGTATGCTTGGATAGCAGTCCTAGAGTCCAATGAAATCACTGTTGTGTTTCCTGGGAGAAGCACTGTTCCCTTTAGAAGTAAGATTTTCAGATCATCAGGTCATATATTATTGGGAAAAATGCAAAATTAAATGAAACTGCAAATGCAAGTAAGATAATTAATGGTGACAGTAAACATTGCAAATAGTGCCAGTCCAATTCTACTGCTTGATTCCTGACTCTGAATCCTGTATATGGAAAAAACAGCATCATACATTAGCCATATATTGTTTTTCAGTCATGCAAGCTATTTTACCTGGTTAGCACTGAAACTGAGTCATCAGAAGATTACTATGTAACTTTATTCAGCCAACTCCTTCAAGATAATGGAGAATATGGTAAAACCAATGGATTTTATGAGACTGCAACTGTGCATTATTTACTATGAAGTGAATTCCTTAGCAGAAGCAAAGCCATGTGGAATAAAATGTTAGTTAATAAGGCATTCTATAAATGGGCAGACGGTAATTTTGGAAAAAGCATTATATGATGAGAAAACCAGTCTATAGTTAAAGTAAATGTCAACTCCAATAAGAACCTAGTACTTACTCCATGGTGGAATCCACCTGCCCCCACATGACTGGCTGATTATTTCAGAGAATAGTGTTATGATTTGGAATAACGTGAGTCTTTGCTGCTGGCAGACTGAGAGCACAGGAGTGGCCATATCAAGGTCAAGTTTGGTAAATGGACATCCCACAAGCATACGTATTTTATTTGTGTAACCATATATTGATGACAGGTAAACCTAAGGGATGAAAAAGACTTATTTTCAGAATAAATCATCCTATTCACTTTGATTGTTAAAGTCGTGCTCTACTAGGAAGATATTTGACAAGTCTATTGTCATCTTGCCAAATCACTGGCAGTATCTTATGAATCACTATGCATTTGTATTTTGGAGCATTTGTCCTTCAATGTAAAATGGACAACCAGATGTTCAGCTCAAATTTACATCCCATAAGAGGACTGACCTTCACATCTGTTCTTTATAGATACACTAGAAATGGGTTGTAGTGTCACACATGTTTGTTTTGAGGTGTTGCTTGTACATTTCATAGGACAATGTATAAATTTCTTACTTCGTTAACTAGTAGTAAATAATCCCCCATGGGGCTATATAAATGGACTAAAAAACAAGAAAGAAATGTACCCTTGTAGCAGCCATGGACATTTGAACCACTTTCACATGCAATTTTCTTTTGCCTTCAGTTCCCACTGAAGAATAATGTGTATACCACTTTCTTTTAATAATGCATGGTACTGTGTATCACACCTGCAAAGCTTTTGAACTTCCCAAGATGAGGACCATGAAGGGCAGTGAAAAGGTGAAGAAATAAAGACAAAACATAGACAACTGGGATCAAGTGGAGTCCTCTTTTCAGATGGGAGGAAAGGAACTGCTTATTTGTACATTCAGGAAGTTAATGTCAATTTCAACCCCTCCGCATAGCAACTTGTTTGCTTGGCTCTCCTGGGCAACTTGTGGTCTTGGAGCTGGGACAGCTTGTTTACATGGCTGACCTCAGATTCTCCATTTTCTCAAGACCGGCCTTGTTTTAGCACTACACATGTAATCAATCTCTGGCTTCAGTCACCTCCTACAGCTGTGCACATTCAACTTTATGTTTTATGAATCAGGCAACCAGACCTTCACTTGGGTAAGCAATTCAGATGATAGTTTAGTGGTGTATGTTTGTGTTCAAATGTTTAATAAGGTTGAGGAACATACCAAATTCTTTTTTTTTTTCAAAAGAAGTGTAGTTATTCATACAGGATGGCATGGATTTCCTCCAAAGTCCTGTCTTCACTCACTGTGACGCAACCCCAAAGATCTGTCCATAGCTCCAAATAATATCTCTGTTTATGCATCTAGAATCACAACTTCTGGTGGAGCCTTCGAACCAAAGGGTGTAGAGCTTGTAAGGTAGTCTGGCCATGTCACCCAACCTTCTCATGTTCCAGTCCCATTTACAACTAGTAGCTATTTAAGTTATTCATTAAATAGGCCAGAATATCACATCCAAAAGAGGAATATATTGTCTCTTAAATACACAAAGATCTACTTACTATTATCTTCTTTTTTGTTTTGATTGTACAAGGAGTATAACAATATATCCGGCATTATAGACTAGGTATCCCAACTAATCTGAAGAAACTGAACCTGAATGTCTCCCTGGTGTGAAAGGGTCCAAAATATTTGTTGGATGTATTTGTCAGTTTCTGAAAAACAAATATCTTACCAATATATCATAGAAGTTGGTACTATGGTGGCTGTGTCCAGTCACCATAAAAATCAATACATCATTATTCTCTTACATGAAAAAGATCATTATTCTCTCATGCGACCATTATTATCTCATGGTCTCTATACTATTAAACTATTATATAGGAGGTAAAATTGATGTGCCTATAAGGTAGCAAAGTGAAGATATATTACTATTCTTGCCAGCTGATAGAAAATTGCTTTTGAGAGCCTTTAAAAAAGATACAGATGGAAAAAAGCATTTTCAGTAGGTTCACACCAGTTTCTAGGAGGTGTATTAGTTTAGTCCAGCAATGAAACTACTGCTAAAATAATAGCTATTATTAGAATTATCTGTGAAATTTAAAACAATCCATGTTCATTCTCCAGTATTCACCTGTCTTCTACTTAGGCAGAAGAGATGATTTAAATGGGAGATTTGATATCAATCTCCACCTCTAAATATTTCAGGTATTGGATAATGGCACTAAGCTCTGTAATCCATTTGAGAATGTAATACTGATGTTTGACTTACTTTTTTTTCCAATTAGAAATAGTCCACTTGGCCTTTTCTACAATGACTTCCCTTACTTCAAAGGTCATGGGACCAATATGAGAATTCTGTCAGATATTAAATATATATGTTCCAATTTTTTATCTTGGAATGTGAAAAATAAATGTTGAGTTGGTTTAGAAACTCATTGGGGCTACCAAAGGTTGACCTAAGTTAAAACTCCATTAATAAACTAAGCTTTACAAGCTGTCCTCTGACTAATGGATCACCATGACATTTTGGGTCTCTCGGAATTAGTGCCAACTCAGGGACAGTGTCCCATTATCCTTGAAATATCTGATTACCAAACTCTCTACTATCACGCTAGTAAAAAGTACTGTGAAAGCTGAAGATTAACAGTATATGCATGTTGGCAGTGAAGCAGGGTTCTTTGCTAAGGGGAATTAATCTCCCTTTCATATAAGGGGTTGTAGGTATTCAAACTGACACAAGTCTGGGTATGGGTTGGAGTGGCTATGATGTGTTTTCTGTTTCATATTTCTCTTCAATAATAGAGAACCTTTCTGCTTTCACCAGTCAAACAAATATGTAAGATGCTGATATTTCACTTCTAGGAACTCCATGATAAATTAGCCAATACCATGGTCGCTGCAGTCACATAATTCTTACTACTACTTTGAGTCACCTGTCCACTATTGTAATAATATCTTATCATTGGTAATTATATGTTGCCACCTTGTCTTTACTACCCTACCATCCAATTATTCCTGTCACATTTAAACCTCCTAGCTCTTAATGTGACTTCTACCTTATGAAGAAAAGTGTCCACAAAACTCTACAAGGGTGCTGTAGCTTCTCTCACAGATCTTGTTATTACTGTTGTGGGTAGGAGTGTGTGGTCTGGTCTCTGGCAGTGTAAATGAACAGGTTTGATATGATATATATATATTGTCTTCCTATTTTCTAAACACATCCTTCTACAGTAGAGAAGCACAGTTCTGATATTCCAAATCCACTTATTCTAGTCTATATTTTAGTCCATATTTCCTGCAGTGAACATATTGTTAGAGCCTTTTAACATTTTTAAAAAACGCAGTTATTTCACATCCTTAATAACCATTCTTAAACATAAATATAAATGGAAATCATGGACAAGTACCCTGTTCCTCTCCTTGTCCCACAGTTTTTACAGGAAAAAAGGAAATAGCAAATTACAAGAACAAGTGTTCCCAAAACAAAAATAAATTTTAAAAAATAGAGTAGTAGAAAACATGGGGATATACTTTGTTTAAAAGGAAACTAGGGAAAGGTAAGTAGGGAAGGGGAGATGAGGGAAGGGCATTGAAAAACAGAGTTAAGATCTTTATACACATGTATCACATGTATCAAGGAGAAATGTGACTATTAAGTACTACAAATGGCTAGTAATAAAAAAGAACAAAAAAAGAAAATATATATTAAATAGAAATGTTGTGATATCTGCAACTTACTTTGAAAAGCTTCTGCAAAATAAAAGAAGAGAGATAATAAAAAAAAGAAGTGTTCCAACAATAATTTGTCACTTCCAATAGATGAGTTAGTAATTTTTATTTCAGAGAAGATCTTGTTAATTTATATGGTTTGAGTGAGAATTCAGTAATACTACTCAATCAGGAAAGCCAACATACAAGATGTAAACAAGAATTTTGTTTGTAGTTTTTATTTTGTAAGGTGTTGTCCTTTGCTTTTCAAACATATCAGGTGGAAAGTGATGAATATCTATGAAGACCTGAGATGCCTAAGATTATCTCGTGAAACTAGCACATGAGAAAGTAAATTTTTTAAAAAAAAGTAAAATTTTACTAAGAATAAAACTTTATGGGAAAAAAATAAGCAGCAGTGATAACAGATGCTTTAGCTAATAATGAGCAGTTTGAGAATGTATTATATTCCTGGAACTGTGCTGAGGACTCTGTAGTAAGAACATCTTATTTTATACACAAAACAATATCAGATGTGCTTTATTATCTTCTATTACTCTTAGATTTTGAAATTTTAATGATTTGAGGTCAAAACCTAACAAAGGGCAGGAGAGTTTGCTGAATTGAAAGTTTGCTAAGTTTATTCCCCTCAAAAATCACTGCATCTGTTGATTTAATGAAAGCATATACTTAAACTATGTCTCACTGGTTGCATTAAGAAAAATCATAGCCTGTGTTATAAAATACACAGAGAGTCATCTCAGTAACATGTACAATTATATGGGTAAAGAGTTGCACTTTTTTATTAAAAGGAAAAAAAACAAAGCAGTATAAGACTACAAGTAATACACTATTACAACAAAAAACGGTAAGAAATCAATAGTTAATAGATTACATATTGTCATCTTAGAAAGAGTTGTTCAAGTTACAGGATTAAAGTATACAAAGTGGACATTCAAACAGTGAGCCTGCAAACAGTTGTGTTCAATGATCCAATAAAAACTCAGCAATATGGTCATCTATCTTAACACACCTAAACACACTTACAGTTGTACCCTTTAGAGCACATTTTTCCCCTCTCTTTTTTTTACAACAAAATGCACACATTTTGGGTTTTATTACTCCCACAGTTCTTATTATTTTTTGAAGAGAATAAAACCTAATGTGACATAACAAAACAGAGTCAGTCAAATCAAAAGGATGGATATACTACATGATGTAAAAACAGAATACAAGGTTATCAACAATGGTTACCATAATGCCTCTTGATTCCTTAAAAAGAAATGTCTACATCATTAGGTATAATAAAATTGAACAAAACAGTACAGAACAAGACCAATAAAACCTAATCAATGTAAACATTATAGGACTTTAAAAGAAAATAATAGTCAAACCAGAATGGGCATCATAGTGAATCTTATTGCCTTCAAAGTAGTTGCCTATACCGTCAAACTTGATACTATCAAACAGAGCAGAACAGAGTAAAATCAGTCAAAACTAGATAGCAGGAGTAATACAGAGCTTCAAATCAAGTTAATAGGAAAACAAAAAATTTACTCTAATATATCCTGCTAATTTTTAAAAATTTTTATCTTAATTAAAAAACTAATAAATAAATAAATAAATAATTTTTTTATGAATAAGGGGGAGGTTGAGATAAAAGAGGACATCACAACATAACAACACAGATCAAAGCATGACAATTTCAGCAACCTAGTACTTCACCAGAACATAATCCATCTTAATAGTAGTTACCATAGTGTCTCTTTCCGTGAAATATTTGAATATAATTTCATATACTATACCATCAAACATATCAAGACAGTGTGAAACCATTCAAGTGGATGAAAGTATTACAGGGTATTTAGAACCAGCTAACAGAAAACGAGCAATAGTTTCTCTATTATCTCTTTGCCTATAAAAATTTTTGTTTATACTATCACATATAATACAATCCAGGAAGATACAACATGATACAACCAATGAATCAGTGAAGATAGAAGAGCAACAGTTTGGCGGGGCTTCAAAACAAGATGATATTAAATCAGCACTGGCTCTTATGATGTCTTGTTTTCTCCAAAATAGCTGTTAATATCATCACAGGCAATAATATCAAACAACCCAGAATAAAACCATTCCAATTAATGAGTGAAAACTTTATAAGGCTTCAAAGCCACATAATGGAGAATCATGCTTACCACATACTTTTATATATTTGAATCATTTCTTACAATAGGAAACTATTCGGTATTCATATATGTGAGTTTGATTTATTTCACTTATGAGTATGGTCTCAAGCTGTGTCCATTTATTTATAAATGCATCAATGTGCTCCTTCTTTATAGCTGAGTAGTACTCCATTGCATAAAAATACCACAACTTTTTTACCCATTCCTCAGTTGATGGACACTTGGGTTATTTCCAAGATCTGGCAGTTACAAATTGTGCTGCTATAAACATAGGTGTACATATATCACTGTGGTATGATGCTTTTACTTCTGGGAATATGCCTAGAAGTGGAACAGCTGGAACAAATGGGACTTCCAATGCCAAGTTTTGAGAAATCTCCAGACTGCACCAGCCTACATACCCACCAACAGTGTAGGAGAGTTCCTTTTCCTCACAGCCTCTCCAGCATTTGATGTTGATGGTTTTCTTGATCCTGGCCATTCTTTCAGGAATGAGATGGAATCTCAGTGTGGTTTTAATTTGCATTTCTCTAATGACTAATGATGATAAACAATTTTTTCATGTATTTATTTGCCGTTTGTATTTCTTCATCTGAAAAATGTGTATTCATCTCAGATGCCCATTTTTGGATTGCATCTTTGAATTTTAGGGGTCTGATTTTTTTTTTAATTCTTTATAGGTTTTAGGCAGAAGTCTTTTGTTGAGAGAGAGATCACTAAGATTTTTTTTTTTTTTTGCAGTTTTTGCATTTTCTTTTCACTATGCTGGAGAATCCTTTTGACATGCAGAAACTTAATAAGAGGTGGTCCCATTATTGATTCTGGGAAGTATTTCCCATGCAGTTTGAGTCCTGTTCATGAATTCTCTACCTACCCCTAAGTCTTCAAGGTTTCTACCCAATTTGTCTTCCAAAAGATTTAGTGTTTCCTGTTTTGATATTCAGATATTTGATACATTTAGATTTTAATGTAGTACATCATGTTAGGCATAGGTCTAGTTTTAGTTTTTGGGAAATGGAGAGCCAGTTTTTCCAACACCTTTAATTAAAGAGACTGTCGTTCTTCCAGTGAACCTGTTTGGCTCCTTTATCAAAGATAAGGTGGTTGAATATGTTTGTACTTGTGGTTGTATCTTCTCATCTATTACACTGATGTTTGGCTCTGATTTGATTCCAGTACCATGCTGATTTTACTATGGTTGCTTTGTAGTGTAACTTCAAGTCAGGGATTGTGATGCCTCCTGCCTTGCCTTTGTTGCTTTGAACTGTCATTGATATTCTAGGTCTCTCCTCGCTCCAGATGAATTGTAGGAGTGACTTCTCTAGATCTATGAGGTATGTTGATGGTATTTTTATTGGGATTGCACTGAATCTGTATAAGAGTTTTGGGAGAATGGCCATTTTCACAACATTTATTCTTCCTATCCATGAGAAAGGGATGTCTTTCCATTTTCTGAGATCCTATTCAATTTCTTTTTTTCAGTGTATTATAATTTTCCCTGGATAGGTCTTTCACTTCTTTTGTAAGAGTAATTCCTAAATATTTCATTTTTTTTTTGATTGTTAGTGTAAGAGTGTGGCTTCACTTATTTCTCTCTCTGGGATTTTGTTGTTAGTGTATAGGAATGCTATTGATTTTTGAGTATAGCTTTTGTATCCAGAAACATTACTGACTTTATTTATTATATCTAAGAGTCTTTCAATGGAGTTTAGGGAGTCTTTATGTAGAGTACCATGTCATCTGCAAAAAATGGTAATTCAATTCTTTTCCTATCTTTACCCTTTTATTTCTCTCTCTTGCCTAATTGCTCTGGCTAGTATTTCCAGTACTATATTAAATAGTAGTGGTAATAAAAGATATCCTCGTCTTGTGCCTGATTTTAAAGTAAAGACTTTCAATTTTGGGCCACTTAGTATGACACTGGCTGTTGGTTTGTAATAGATGGCCTTATTATATTGAGGTAAAGACCATCTATTCCAATTTATTGTAAAGTTCTTATCATGAATGAGTGTTGGACATTATTGAAAGCTTTTTCTGCATCTATAGAATTGATTATGTGATTCTTACTTTTGACTTTTTTTTTTAATTTTATTTAAGGAGAAAAAGAAAAAATAGAAAAAGGGTACAAGTTACAGAATTTCAGTAAAAATAAAAAGTAGGAAATCACTAGTTAATAGGTTACATATTGTCATCTTAGAAATATTTGTTCAAGTTACAGGATTAAAGCATACAAAGTAGACATCCAAACAGTGAGACTTCAAACAGTTCTGTTCCACGATCCAACAAAACTCTTAACCATACATGCAGTTATATCCTTTCAAGCACTTTCTTTTCCTCTATTTTTTATAATGACCATTGCACATTTTGGATTTTATTACTTCCACAGTTCTTAAAACTTTTTGAAGAGAATAAAACCAAATGTGACATAACAAAACAGAGTCAGTCAAATCAAAAGGATGGACATAATACATAATGTAAAAACAGAATTCAAAGTGATCAACAATCATTACCATAATGCCTCTTGCTATCTTAAAAAGAATTGCCTATATCATCAGTTATAATAAAATTGAACAAAACAGTAAAGATAACCAGTAAACCAATAAACCAAACAGTAACCAATAAAACCAAATTATTGGAGACATTAAGGACTTCAAAAGAAGATATAGTCAAACCAGAATGGGCATCATAGTGAATCTTATTGTCTTCACAGTTGTTGCCTATACTCTCAAAATGGTACTATGAAGCAAAACAGAATAGAGTAAAATCAGTCAAAACAAGATGATGAGAGCAATACAGGGTTTCAAATCTAGTTGATAGGAAATCAAAGTGGGTTACTACAATATATCCTGCTATTTTTTATCTATTTGTTCCCTTAACGAAAAAGATAAAAATAAAAAGTAAATAATAAAAAAGGAGATTGAGATTGAGATAAAAATACATAACAACATAACAGCACAGGTCAGAACATAACCATTTAAGCAAAATAGTGTTTCACCGCGAGATATCCCAACATAAAAGTAGTTACCATAGTGTCTCTTTCCTTGAAATCTTTGAGTATAACTTTGTATACTGTAGCATCAAACATATCAAGACAATGTAAAACCTTTCAAGAGAGTGACAGTATTACAGGGTATTTAGAACCAACTAACAGAAAATGAATGATGATTTCTGTATAAGCTCCTTGACTATAAAAGTTTTTGTTTATATTATCACATATAATAAAATCTAATAAGATACAACATGTTGAGACTGATAGAGACAGAAGAACAAAAGCTTGAAGGGACTTCAAAACAAGATGATATTAAATCATCACTAGCTGTTATGATGTCTTGTTTTCTCCAAAATAGCTGTTCCTGCCATCTGACCTTCTCTGCCTCATTTCTGTTGAGCTCTTTTTCTGTCATTAGTTGTCAGTTTGTCTTCTTCATTTCACTTTCTGCTCCATTCATTGTGGCCTCTCTGCCACTGTTTCTGGAATCTTGGTATTTTTCTTTTTTAGAATGTTCTGCAATATTCTCTGTAGAGTTGAATTGTTGGTTACAAATTCCCCTAGTTCCTCTTTATCCTGGACGTACCTTGTTTCTCCATTAATTTCTACGGACAGTTGTGCAGGATATATCAGTCTTGGATGGAGGTTATTATCTTTCAAAGCTTGAATTATTTCCCCCCACACTCTTCGTGATTTGATGGTTTGTGCTAAAAAGTCTGCTGTAATTCTGGTGGGTGTTCCCTTGTAAGTGATCTGTTTCTTGTCTCTGATGGCTTTTAATATTCTCTTCTTCTATAGGATTTTTGGAATTATGATTATTATATGCCTGGGTGTAGTTCTGCTTGGGTTGTAGGTGGCTGGGGTCCTGTATGCTTCATACATCTGAGTATCTTTACCTTTTGCTAAATTAGGGAAATTGTCCTGGATTATTTCTGTAAATAGCCTTTGTAGTTCATTTGTTTGTGCTCCTACTTCTTCCTTTACATTCTTAATTCTCAAGTTATAGATCCTCTTATCATCTTATAGCCTTTGTATTATTGCTGTTTGTTTTCTTGTTATTTTTAAGAAGTTTTTCATTTCATGCTCCCACATTACAAATCTGTCCTCCAATTCAGATAATCTATCCTTAGTTTCTTTCAGGCTGTTATGCCAGCTTTCAATAGAGTTTTTAGTTTTCTAGTAATCTCTGAACCAGCTTCACATATTCAATGTTTTTTCTATTTTCTCCATCAAGCAATTATCCTCTTTTTAATCTGTTCTTCCATTCCACCATCTGTTTTTTCTTGGGTGGTGCTTAGCATTTCTCTAATGATTCTACTTATATCTTGCATTGCTTTGTTAAATACTTCACTTTTGTACTCATCTCTGAGGCTCCAGAGATACTGCTTTATGTCTATTGGTGTAGTGGCTGATATTGCATGTTTTCTGTCCTCATTCCTCTTTGCATTTACCTTTCCTGGATCAGTGTTCTCAGGATTAGGGACTGAGGACCCTTTCTTGTTGCCTCCTCTTCTCATATTTTTTGTTCCTTCCATACAGGCATATATGTGAGGCCCAGTTTCTTTCTTTGTGGGTTACAGTTTGTTTGAATCCGCCAGCTAGGCATTCCCACCCACTGCAGTGTACTAGAGAGACACAGACCGGGGCAGCGTACATTGGGCCCACCCCTCCAGGTCAACCTACTGAAGGCTTCACTGCTAGGATGCACTGCTAGGTGCTGGGACCTGGTTTGGGCTAGACTACTGTATCTTAGTCCTTGGCTTCACCCAGGTCAGGTGCTCCCCACCAATCCCAATTGAGAGGGGAATATGGGACAAAGTCACTGCAGCGCCCTGTTCCAGCTAGTCTCCCTGATCCTAGAATGTCCTCTGTTGGAGCCTCCTTATGTATGGAGGGGTCCCTGTTCCTCTCACTCACCTCAGGTCAATGCAGAGCTCCCAGCCAGTCCTGCTCTCAACCTCGTTCTCCGATTCCCACTCTGAGAGCTTTCGCGTTTCTATCTCTGCTGTGCCGATTCAGATGCAGCAGTTGCGGGAGGAAATTCAAATCACAGTTTCCAGAGGTGTGGATTCCAGCTTTAGCACTGAGAATTTACCTGTTCCAGTCATAGCACTGAGATTGCATTTCCAGTTTGTTTCTGCAGCTTAGTTCATTCCTGGGTCGGCGGGGTATATCTCCCCTTGCTTTGGACTCCTCACATCGCACCATTCTTGGATTCTAAGTTGGCTACCTCAGAGAGCCTCCAGCTGCTGTTATCTATCCACCATGTTCTCCTGGAAATGGGCTCAAACTCTTCACTTTTGGCTTTATTGATATGGTGGATTACATTTATTGATTTACATATGTTGAACAATCCTTGCATGCCTGGAATGAATCCCACTTGGCCATGGTGTATAATCTTCTTGATGACTTGCTGCATCCTATTTGCCAATATTTTATTCAGAATTTTTGCAACTTTTTTCATTATGGAGATTGGTCTATAGTTCTCTTTTTTAGTTAGACCTTTCTCAGCTTTTGGTCCTAGAGTAATATTTGCTTCCAGGAATGACTTAGGAAGGATTGCTTCCCTTTAAATTTTACTGAAGAGTTTGAGGAGTGTCAGCATTAGGTCTTTTTTGTATTTCTTGTAGAATTCTGCAGAGAATCCATCAGGGCCTGAACTCTTCTTTGTAGGTAAGGAATTAATTATATTTTGAATTTCATTAATAGAAATGGGGATATTCAGCAGTTTTACATCCTCTTGACCTAGTTTTGGTACCTCATATGTTTCTAGGGATATGTCTATGTCTTCTGTGTTATGAACCCTTTAAGAGTAGAGGTTTTCAAAATAGGTGTTGATAGTCTTCTGTATTTCTATAGAGTCTGTAGTTATTTCACCTTTTTCATTTCCTATTGCATGAATTTGAGCCCCCCCCCCTTTTTAAATAAGGTTGACTAGGGGCTTATCAATTCTATTTATTCTTTCAAAGAACCAACTCTTTCATTCATTGATTGTTTGGATTGTTTTCTTAGTTTCTATCGCATTAACTTCTGCTCTGATTTTTATAATTTCCTCCCTTCTTTTGGCTTTGGGCTTGACTTGCTTTTCTTTTTCTAGATGTTTGAGCTATGGCATCAGGTTATTTATTTGTGTTCATTCTGTTCTCCTCATGTAGGAACTCTGTGCAATAAATTTTACTCTGAGGATCACTTTCATTATATCCCACAAATTTCAGTAAGTTGAATTTGTATTTTCATTTGCTTGTGGTATTGTTTAATTTCTTCTTTATTTTTTCTTGTCACCCACTGATTGCTCAAGATTGTGTTATTCAATTTTCATATGTTTATGACATTTTTGCAGTTTCTTTTATCATTAATTTCTACTTTCATGGTGCTATGATCTGATAACATGCTTGAGATAATTTCAACTATTTTGTAATCATTTAAATATGTTCTGTGGCCTGGTATATTATCTATTTCAGAGAATGCCCCAAGTAGTGCTGAGAAGAATGTATATGTAGATGATGTTGGATGGAACACTCCATCGAGTCCATTTGTTCACAGGTGTGATTCAGGTCTGTTATTTCTTTGCTGATTTTCTGTCTGTTTGATCTGTACCTTGGTGTCAGTGGTGTGTTAAGGTCTCTGTTATAATTGTTTTATTGCTTATTTGATTTTTAATTTCTATTAATACTTGCTTTGTATAACTGGGTGCTCTGGAATTTGGTGCATATATATTTAAATTTGTTATCTCTTCCTCTTGAAATTTTCCCCTAACAATTATGTAATGTCCTCCTTTGTCTCTTCTGATAATTCTTCATTTAAAGTTCACATTGTCTGCAAACAGAATAGATACCCCAGCTTTAAGGGAGGGTCCTGTTGCATGAAGTATTGTTTTCCACTTTTTGACTTTCAGTCTGTGAGTATCCTTTTGGTTTAGATGTATTTCTTGTAGACAGCATATGGTTGCATGCTGTTTCTTGATCCATTCTGCCAGTCTGTTTCTTTTAATTGGTGAATTGAGACCATTGCCATTAATGATTATAACTGTCATATATTGGTTTATTGGCTTTGAGCTTGACTCGCTTTTCTTTTTCTAGATGTTTGAGGTGTAGCATCAAGTTATTTATTTGTATTCATACTGTTTTCCTGATGTGGGAACTGAGTGCAATAAATTTTCCTCTGAGCACAGCTTTCATTGTATCCCACAGATTCTGGTAAGTTCTATTTGGATTTTCAGATTCTTGTAGATATTGATTACTTTCTATTTTAATGTCCCCTGTGACCCACTGATTACTCAAGAGTATGTTATTTAGTTTTCATGTGTTTGTGGGATTATTGCAATATCTTCTATCATTAATTTCTAACTTCAAAGCAATATGATCTGATAACATGTAGGGTATAATTTCAACTATTTTGCATTTATTTATGTATGTTCTGTGAGCTAATATATAGTCTATGTTAGAGAATGACCCATGTACTGCTGAGAAGAATGTGTATTCTGATGTTGTTGGATGGTACACACTGTATATGTCTATCATGTCCATTTGTTCACATGTGTGATTCAGTTCTGTTATTTCTTTGCTGATTTTCTGTCTAGTTGATGTGTCTCTTGGTGTCAATGGTGTGTTTAGTTCTCCTGTTACAACTGTGTTACTGATAATTTGATTTTTCATTTCTGTGAATACTTGTTTTATATAACTGGGTGCTCTGGAATTTGGTGCATATATATTTAAGGTAGTTATCTCTTCCTCTTGAAGTTTTCCCCTAACGAGTATGCAGTGAACTTCTTTGTCTCTTCTGATCATTATTGGTTTAAAGTTCACATTGTCTGCAAATAGAATGGCTACTCCTGCTTTTTGGGGGGTTCCTGTTGCAAGAAGTATTGTTTTCCATTCTTTCAGTCTGTGAGTATACTTTTTGATTAGATGGGTTTATTGTAGACAGAATATGGTTGGATTTTATTTCTTGATCCATTCTGCCAGTCTGTTTCTGTTAATTGGTGCATTGAGACCATTTACATTAATGGTTATAACTGTTATATATTGGTTTATTGTTGACATGCTATCATTCTGCTGTTGCATCTTTATCTTTCCGTTCTGTTTAATTATCTGCTTTGCTTAGTGTTTTTTTCCTAAGTGTTTCTAAACTGTCTTTCAATATTTTTTGCAGGGTTGGCTTGGTGATCATGAAGTTCTTCAGCTCTTCTTTGTCATGGAAGTATCTTATTTCACTGTTGAATTTGAAGGATAGTTTTGCAGGGTACATCAGTCTAGGTTGGAAATCATTTTGCTTTAGGATCTGGAATACTTCACTCCATGCTCTTCTTGACTTTATTGTTTGTGATGAGAAGTCTGCTGTGATTCTGATAGTTTTTTTTTTTATAGGTGATCTGTCTTTTCTCTCTGACATTTTTTAATAATCTATTCTTGTGTTGGATTTCTGGATGGTGATTATTATATGTCTGGGTGTAGTTTTATTTTGGTTATGACTATTTGGAGTTCTATATGCTTCACTGAACCTGATGTAGGTTTCCCATCTCATGCTTGGTAAATTTTCAGCTATTACTTCTCTAAAGATCCTCTTGATGTCATTTATGTCGTCCTCTTCTTTTTCATTAATCCCTATCAATCTTATGTTATTTTTCTTTGTGTCATCATCAGTTATTGAATTATTTCCTGATTTTTGTTATGTTTTAAAGTTCTTTCCTTTCCAGTTCTCTAGCTTCAATCTTGTCTGGAAGTTCTGAAATTGTATCTTCACTTTCATTGAGGCAGCTTTTACAGCTTTCAATGGAATTTTTGATTTCCTGTACATCTCTATGCATCTGCTTTGTGTATTCTATTTGTTTTTTATATTGCTCATCTAGGATTTCTGTCCTTTTGTTTAGTTCCTCCAATTTTTTAACTGTGTTTTCTTTAGATATGTTCAGCATCTCTTTCATTTCTTTTAATCTTTTCTTCTTTTACCTGGGAGATTATTTCTAGTTTGAATTCCTTTAAAGCTTCCCGCAGTTGCTTGTTTATTTCAGTTGCTATTATGTCTGATATTTGAGGTGTATGAAATATATTTTCTTCTATATACATCACTCCTAAGGTTTCTTGGGATGGGTGGGAGGTCTGAGATTGTAATTTGGTCTTTTGTTTTGTTATTTCCCTATATTTCCATGTTTCAAGTGTTATTTGAAAGCTTCCTCAGGGTCTGTTGGAAATCCACTTCTATGCCCTCAGCTCCTGAGACTCTGGTACCCAGTTCCCCTAGGCCACTGGGTCTCTTGTACTGGTGGCACTCACCTGCTTGCTTAGAACTCCACCGTCCCAAACAAGCTGGCCTCTGGGGAAAGTGGGTGCCCCCTTGCTTGCTTAGAACTTCACAGTTCTCCAAGCACTGCCAGAAATGGGAGGCGGATGCAGGCGCCTCCAAGTTGTACTTTTAAGCAACATAAAACCTTTAAACTTTATCAGTCTTTTTCTAGAGAATTTTTGCAATTTTATCCAATCCGTCAAACATGTATTTCTTCACAGTACTTACCTCAAGCTTGGCTCTATAGACCTGTAGACTGTGCCCAATGTAAGCAGGGCCTCATTTACAGTTAATGCCTAAATTGAAGCACTATATTGAAGTTCTTCTTAATATTCCATTGTATTTTTTATTTTTGACTGAACAAATTAAGTACCAGGTCCTGATTCTCTTCCAGAATTAATCCTACTATATTAAATTCTGTGTCTTATTTTGCATGCTACTATATATTCTTTGTAGCAATTTTGTCATCTTTTAAACCAAGTTAGAAAATAGGCATTCAAAATTTTTCTTGAAGGTTGTACTTGTATGTATATGAGAATAAAGCCCTACTCTTAACTAATCAAAAGAACCACATTAATCTGAAGTTAGCTAGTTAGGAAAGGTATCAAGAAGGACATAGACATCTTCTCTAAGATGGCTCTTGCATTTTCATATGCATTAAGCACAGAGAATATTGCATTGCATCTTGAGAAAAAATACCTTTTTATATTTAATATTAATCAATATATCATTTCTTATTGACTAAAGCCCACCTGGAATCACATGATTAAGTGGTTGCTATTCTATTGCCTATTTTTTCATCCTCTTTCACATCTACCCTATTACTTCAACCCCTGATTTAACAACTAAAACAAGGGGAAAATGAAATGGAGACATTAAGCAATATAAAATAAATCATATCTTGTCACTTTTGAACTTTTTTTTCCTCTTTTCTGGTACCAGGGATTGAACTCATGACCGCCTGCTTGCAAGGCAGGTGCTTATGTCACTGAGCTAAATCCCCAGCCCTATATCTTGTCACTTTTAAGGTTAGTTTTTGACAAAATACCTACCATCATAATTTTCCTGTTATATAATAATGTTTAGTTTCTTTAACAAGAAAACTAGCTTTGTTTACTCATAGCTTTAGAAATTACTATGGTTTATGACAACTATCTATTCCTGAGAGGCTTTATTTATGGTATGTCTGTATGTATATCTGAGATTATTCTGTTGGAAATTTGCTGAGCCTCCTGAGTGTGTAGACTGCTTTTCTTTTCTCTTTTAATTTAATAGGGTTCTTTAATTTTTAATTGTACAGATTTATGGAGCACAGTGTCAAAATTCAGTATGGAATATACAATGTGTAATATTCCTATCAGAGTAGTTAATATTTTCCTTCCCTTAAACATCATTTAATTTTATTAATATATAATAATTTTAGATATGTATGAAGCACAGTGTCTTGTTTCAATGTGTGTGTAGAATATGTATGGATCAAATTAAGATAATTTGCATTTTCATGTCACGGTTATTTTGTGCTTTGTGAGCCACTGAACTCCTTCCTTCCAGTCACTCATAAAATATGTAATGGATTTCTTTAAATTATAATCACTTTTTGCAATAGAAAAGTATATCTTATTATGTCTATCTGTGTTTTAGTACTCACTATTTTTTCTCCTATCCCATGTTTCTTCACTCTTTACAATCTCTAGTAATTACTATTACATGTTGTGATTGACTTTCCCTTTTAATATTTATATATGAAAGGGAATGTATGGTATTTGCATTTTCTTGTTATTGCACTAAACATAGTATCTTCTCATTAGATCCTTTTTTCTATAAAGAATAGCACATCATTCTTCTCACAGCTATTAATAGTGTGTTTATGGATCATATTTTCTTTATCTATTCAAGGATTGATCATCATCTAGAATAATATTGTATCTTGCTACTGTGAATAACGCAACACAAAAGTTATGGGCAGCTATCTCTTTGATATAGTCGTATCATTTCCTTTGAGACTGCAATATAACCTAATAGTTATAGTTTTAGTTGTGTTGTTCTCTTTTGTTTTTGCTGTTTTTGAGATAAGATCTCACTATGCAGTTCAGGCTGTCCTTGAACTCACAGCAGTCCTCCTGCCTCAGTCTCCCAAGTTCTTGCCCAGTTTGAAGTGTTAATTTTTGAGGAACTTTCATATTATCCAAAGAACCAAAAGAGGAACATAAAAACTGAGTGAAAAGAATAGCTAGTGGTTTCACTGTGCAAAACATAATAAAAGTCTGTAATAAAACTAGTGTGGTATTTGCATAAAAATAGAAAAATATATTAAAGGAATCAAATGGAGTAAACAGAAATAATTCCATGCATTTACAAACATCTGAATCTTGTCAAAGACAACAGAACTGTGAATTAGAGGAATGATATTTTCTCCAGTATATTGTGCTAGAAAATTTGTATATGAAATGCAAAAGATTGAAACTTGACTCTCTCACCTGTTTTTTCTGTGTTTCTTTGAACTATTTTCCTGCCTGTTATGGTTGATATATTGTGTCAATTTGAGAAGTTGAGAAGTTTAACTAAGAGACTCGTAGAAAGCCAGCATCTTTACTTTGTATATATTCTCATCTTGTACAAGAAGAGGGCAGGAGATTTTGTGAGTGCTATATCTGCCCTGGCATTTGGCTGTCCTGCATACAATATAAGGTAGCAAGGGGGTCTTGCTCTTACCCTGTTTTGCTCTGGCTGCTTTTGCTGGCTGTTGCCTTGAGATGTTGTCCTGATGCCATACCACCCTACCTTGGAGCTGACTGATTACGTTCTGCAAATCCATAAATAGTGAGCTAAATAAACTTTTCCTTCTTTCATTGTGAGTGTCAGCTATTTTGTACAAGCAATGAGAGAAAAAAGTAACCAAGACAATGCCTCTTTTCTTTTCTTTCTTCTTTTGGAGTTCTCACTGTCTGCATAATGGCAGATCTGAAAATTTCCCATAGGTTTCTACTGTTTTGTACTTTTCTTTACTATTTTTTTCCAATCCTCAAAAAGATATTTCTGAGTCATCTATCTTCAAATTCTCTGATTCTTCTTTTTCTGAAATCTACTCTTTTACCTATTGCACTCTTCATTTCAGTTACTATATTTTTCTTTTTCTTTCTTTTCTTTTTTTTTTTTTTGTCTTTTTCCTTTTTATCGGAACTGGGGATCGAAATTACTATATTTTTCAAGTCCAGAATTTCTGTTTAGTGCTTGTGTGCAATTCATATATATTTTAATATACTGGATGAGAATTAATTTTCATAATCTCATAGTTTCTTAAACATGATTTCTTTAGTATTCTGACCATATTTAATATAGCTTATTTAAATTCTTTGGTGCTAGGTTTGGTTGCACATGCCTGTATTAATAGTAATGGAAGCAGAAGGATTACAATGAGTTCAAGTGAGTTCAGTGCCAGTCGGGTCTATATAGTAAAAGTCTGTCTCAATAAAAGAAAAACTGGACCAGAGATGTAGCTCAGCAACACAGTGCTTGCCTGGTAAATGTGAAATCATGAGTTTAATTCCCTGTACCTTCAATAAATAAATAAATAAATAAATAAATAACTATGCAGTCCCTGGTGAGTTGACATCCTGGTTACCCTAGGAACAGTCAATTCCAATTGCTTTATTTCCAGCTTCATGGACCATACATTATTGTTTCTTTGCATTCATATAATTTTATGTTGAATGCTGCCAATAATACAATCTGGTAACTATGAGAATCAACCCACCCCCTGTAGTTTGATATCATTGCTCTTGTGCATGTTGCTATTTTTTAGTGACTTTTCTGACTCACTCTGTGAAGCCAATGTTTTTTGTCATATGTGGCACTGAAATACCTACTGATTAGTTTAGTGTTTAGTTAATGGCTAGACAGAAAGTTCCTGTGATGCCAACAACCAATGAGTCTCTCAGTCTTTGCCAAACATGTCAGTGTGAAAACAGAACAAACTCTTAACAGACAGGCTGCTTTTAGTTCCTTCTTGTACAGATCTTCAAGATCATCCACATATAAGAACTCGGGGCCTATTTGTATCTTTCTTTAGTATGTTCATCTCTTAAGTATGACTATAGCATGACATGCCTGACTTTCTAGATCCACAAGAATATACCAAATCTTTTCATCTTGCCTATTAACTTTACATTTTCAATTTTGTTTAGCTTATATGAAGCTGCCACTGTGGTTGTCTTCTTTTCTTTTCTCTTTCAGGAAACACTCTCAGGGAAAGGGCTGTTCACACTAAACGAACTCTATGTCTAGTGATGAAGAACCTTTCCAATGAGATCTTTCAGGGAACTACCACCAGGTCAAAGACCAGCAGTTTTCTGTAAATGAAGCTTTGAAAGAGTTCCATTCCTGCCTTCTCCACTTTACTGACTTGTAAGTATCTGCCTTTCCTTATGATTGCACACTATCGGTTTCGGGCTATTGTAGAGTCAGTTGAGGAGATACAGGTAAGAATACAAGTTACATTATGAAGTTCACTCCTCTTGAATCAACATTTCAAATGCTACAGGCTTTTATTTAATTTCCAGAATTAACTCCTAGAATTTTTGCCAATTTTCATGTGCTTTTATGTAGGTAAAGATTTTTAGAGGATTACTCATCCATTATTATTGACATTGTACTTCTTGAAAAATGTTCATTAAAAAGTAAATAGTTGGCATATTTTTGTCATTTTGCTCTCACTTATCTCAAATGCATCTTTGCCTTAAGTGGTTCTGACATTGCTTTTAACTAACATTCAGAAAACGAAATACAAAATTTCTCCTAAATTGTACTATTAGTCAGTGACATAGGTAAATATGATTCATTTTCTTCAGTAAAGATTTAAGATTTGAAATATCACAGAAAATAAAAGGAATTATTCTGTGCCTCTGGCCTTGTTCATTATTTAACAATTTGAGCCCTTTCCAAAAGTGTGCTGGCCGGATCCATGAGCCCCCAGAAGATATCTCACTCTGACTTCTGCAGTCATTTGGAAGGATGAAAAGAAGCTACAATGCACAAAGTAGCTGTCACCTCTACCATTTCTTAGTTTCCAGCAGAGGCTGTCTCTGATTATTATTGTTACATCCACTGTGACCTAGGCTCCATATAGCAAGTTGCATTTACATTCTACAATATTGTTTAAGCAGTTTTCAACATGAATGATGAATACCTTGTGAGGCAAATGTGTCAGCATATACAGTCATGGATATGTTTAATGTAAATAATTTATTCAATGTATAAATTTCTTCTTGTGTTTCTATTTTGTGTGAATCAGCTTTTCATTGCAGGTTCAAATATACAACATATCCAATTTAAAAGAAGAGAAGTTTATTTTTGGCTCATGGGTACAGAGGTTTATCTCCATATTTAGCCATCTCCAAGGCAGAAATATTGTGGTAAAAAGGTATGTTGGGAGAAAGTTACCCACTTCCTGGCAGCCAGGAGGTAGAGCATGAAAAACATACCAGTGTGTGTGAACTTTGCACTGAACCGCTACCTCCAGCTGAGCCATATCTTCTAAACTTTAGCTACAAACATTAGTTTATTGATACTTCAAGGAGTATAGCTCCCCCATGATCCAGTCTCCTCTCCCTGAGCCTCTCCAGCTAGTCAGGAGTACAACTAACATTAATTGATACACCATGCATTTTCAGGCAATGAAGTATTGCTTTTTTATCCCATGCTGCCTTTTTACAATCACTGTCTTCTAGTTATATAAAAGAATTTGACTTTTGTTAACTTTACATTTTGCTACTACTACTTCAGAGTTCAAAATTCCCTAGACATTACAAGAAAACATAATTCACATTATTGGTGCTACTCAATTTTTTTTTAAATTAAAGAATTACAGCGTTTTATGCTTGTAGTACTTTTGCACATATACACAGTAGAAGTGCGTTAATTGAAAGTATGTATTATAGCCAGACAGCGGCCTGAGAGATCCAGCCATGGCGGTGGTGGAACCCAGGCTGCTGCATAAAGAAGCAATTCACCCGCCCATTTTGTAAGCACCTCTTTCCTGCATGAGCCAGGCAAAGACCCAGTTGACGTCCCCTGTGAGCCTACTGGAGTGTGAGCTGGGAATCAAACATCCCAGCCTCCCCCGCTTCCATTAGCAACTGGGGTCAGAGGTGTGAGCATCTCTTGGGAGGATGACTGTATGCAGTATAGCAAATATGGGGGATTTCCTTCTGTCTTCTGTTTGAAAGCAAATATTTTCACTGTTTTATTAAGATTAATTGTTTTACTCTATTGAATATTCTCTTTTGGGTGGTTTTATAATGTTCTGTCTTTGGTTTGATTTCGCTATACCTAATTGGGTAGACAACTACTGTGAAGATAATGAGATATACTATGGTACCTATTACTCTTATCCTAGTATCCTGCTGTGAAGCTCTGTACCAATTTCACTACATTGTCTCGATTGGCTTTGCTCTGTCTTGTTCTGTTGTATTTCTTCTAACTTCAAAATTAAAAAAAAAAAAAGGAAAGTATGTATCAGAGTACATGTTGAAATTTTATAAATTGAGACAAAGAATAAAACTGACATGAGTAATTTTCACTTAACAATCTGAAAATACTGATAGAGAGTTTAATGAATACTTCCTCACCTCCTGTCTGCTAAACTGCAGTTCCAAAGTGTATTTAAAGCACATGTGAAGTTAGACTTGGTTTCTCTTTTGATTCTTTGCAAAAAATTTTCCAGAATTATACAGTAGCCCAAAATGAAATAGCCTTAATAGCCTAATCATTTAATGATTCTTGGTAACATTTTACTTTAGTTTACAGAAGGAATGTGTGAACAAAACATTTATTTGGCAAGCAAGATTCTTCATATTTCTTTGTTGTCTAAAACGTCAGAAAGATTTAGCTGATGTTTAGATGGAAGATCACCAAAAGTTTTAAAAAAGTTTTAAAAATTATGAAACATTGTCATTATAAAATACATACAATTCTCTTACTTAAATGAAAAATGTGTACATATATTAGAATAAATTTATCATTGAAATATATTTAAATATAGTAATATTGACTCATATCAATGTGCTAATTATTAATAATCATATTTTTAATTAAAATCTGGGGGTCAGAGACATAGCTCACTGGTTCATACACTATTTTGGTAAATTCTACACTAATATTTGTAGAATAAATCTCAATCTGGAAAAGAAACAGGAAATGATAATAAACAGAATGTGCAAAAAAATTTGCAAAAGTAAATTTTCCTGCACAGCTATATTGCTGAATGATCAAAAATTCTCAAATATAAAAATATTGCTTAGGTATAGCATTCTATCAAGACACAAAACAGAAATACAGTTCAAGAAGAGAAAGACGTGCATTTTTAAAATGAAGAACAATATGTCCTTTCTATTTGCTTGATTAAAGTATACTCACTTAAAGTTACTTATTTTGTAACTTAAAATATGACTTATTTTAAAATTTCAATAATTACTATGTGTTGACTATTATGTCCTTTAGAGCTATATAGGTATACAATAAAAATATTTACAAGTGAAGTTAAAACTAAGAAGTTTAGTAATTTGAAATTTTGTTTTTTAAGTATAGAAGTAATATTTTGCAGGACAATTTTACATGTTACAAAGAAATATTTCCTCGAATGCTTTAAATTAAATTTATTTGAATTAGTCTAAACGTTTTCCTCTGCTTATTTATCTATTTTTCCTAGTGCATTCAGAATTGGGAATAGTCACTAGGAAATAATCATTAATTATACTGATTCTTTTCATAGCTCATTGAATATGCACAATGATATGGCTAGTATAATTTGTTACTTATAGTGAGTGACCTGTGGAAGGATTTTTAAGAACAAGGTGGCACATGTCAAAGACTTATCTAAGAAAAGGTGAGGCAAATGCATTATCTACTTTAAGACCTGTAAGCTATTAAATATCACGAGAAAAAGATAGATTTATGTCTTTGGGACATCTGTTGATGAAAATTTCCAGAAATAAGATGCATGGTTTTTTTCTCATAAGTTTGTATAATTTTGTATTATTAGTAGTATTAGCAGAATTATTAACAATCAGTATTAGTTCTGAGCTAAGAGCTTTAATACATTATTACCTCATTTAATACAAAAGTTTATGGGTTAGCTAATATATATATATAAAGATCAAATCAATTTGCAATGGGGGAAATATGAGATGTTTATAACAATTTAATACAGATAGAAAAGGTAGATCTGGGGTTTGAATGTTGAAGGCTGCCTGCTACCTAAACCATAATGTGTAGCCTACTGGGAATGTCACACATAATGTTAGAGCTTAGAAAACACAACTTTGATCACTCCAGTACTGACTTGGAGCAACAGACAGCATTACAATGTGTATTTCCCTGTTATAATAAAATGGTGTCTCAAAAGAGACCAAACAGAAATTACAGTTGTCAGCACATTTATGTTAGAAAATAAGCACAATCTAAGAAATGTTTTCTTACCCTTGCCATGATAAACTGAAAATTTGAGTATCGAGCACAGGAAAAATGCCAACAAAACATGCTGCATGGAAACTAGCTGGTTAGAAAACATGATTTATGGCAAATACTAAATAAGTGCTCAAGCAGATACTTTATTTGACATTGAAAACTAACATTTAAAAATATCTACCAAATTTTGTGGATTTCTTTACTGCAAGCTCGAGACTGGAATTTCCAAATAAAAAGTGCTTCTTTAGAATGTGGTTCTAAAATGAAAAAAGAGATTGTAAAGTTATCATACTGATTTGATATGGAATCATCTCCATACACCCTTCTTTAAGAGTTAGGAAGCTAGACACTTGTAGACACTGTTGAGTATATGATGGGTCATGATTAAAATCAGCAATCTATTGCATAGAATAATCGAATGTGTGAAAGAAAAAAGACCTTGGACAGTCTTAATATCACATACCTTTATTTACATACTGGAAAGCTAAAATCCATTGAATATGCTATTATATATTCCATATAAATTCATACTACTAGTTATATCAAGGCTAGCCAGAAATGTAAGTTATTTAGGCTATTAAATATTTTTTTCTACTAAGTAGTCTAGGCTCTAAATTTGACAGGTGTGGGAGATTACAGGGCTTTATTTCTTGGAAATTGAAACCTTCAATGAGTACCTAATTTTCAGTCAAATGTTTGTCTACCAATTATTGATCACTTATCTAAACATGAGAGAACACATAATGATACCTGCAAGTTGTATTTCCACATCATCTTTTCTGGCTTTGAAATTTTCTGGGAGATCAAAGGCTACCGTACTACCTGAACGACACACATCAGTCTTTGCAGTCTTCAAACTTCCTAAGATGCAAGTAGTGTGGTAAACTAGCAGAGACTGTAGGCACCAGGAAGATAACTGAAGAAGTGTGCTGGTTTGGGGAAGAAAGGGACAGAGAGGATCAGAGACACTGCCTCACCTAAATGGAGCAGTAACCAGTATTTGGCAGCCTGAATTGTAGTTCCAATGTTGCAAATTCACTCCATGTTGCATAAAAATATTCAATATAAATTGTATCAAGATATTTCCCAATATATAAATAGCAAAAACTAATTTTGAAATTTTATTCAATTGATGGTATACATTAACTAAGTAGAGTATGTTTAAAGTCAATCACATCTGAACAAATGGTTATGAAATTTTTTTAAACTCTGTAGATGTCTATATATGCAATATGGCCCAGAGATGACCAGCTTATGAGTTGAGATTTAGCCTTGTCAAATTTAGAGCCTAGACAAAAACAACCCCTATTTTTTTCTAAGTCTACTCCTGATTCCAAAAAATTTTTGCCATCTTTCTGTGCTTTCCAGATTAGACTGCTTTGTGAGCGACATTCATTCGAATCAGGCTCTCATGTGTAAACTACATGTTAGTCAGTGTATTTTCAGTCAGTGGTTGCCTGTATTCGTCATCTATCTGTAAGCCCTGGCCTAGAACCTCAGGAATCTCAGACTCAACACCACAACAGTCCCAGATTTATAACCTGACTTTACTGACTATGAAAATATTTAGAAATCAGTTGAACAAATTTAGTCACCATGGTAAGGCCTCTCAAACACCATCAAGGTAGAAATTTGCAAGTTTTGATTCTGTTTTATGTACTTGGTGCTTTATTTTTTGTTCATTTAATACTTAAATTGTCCTGTGAAATATATTTTTAAAAGCTCAGGATTGTAGAAAAAGAACTCAGTGTCCAGTGAGTACATAAAATTGTCCATATTTTATCGTATTAATTTCTTGACAAGTGCAGAAAGTATTTTAACATAAAATTCATGGGAAGTTGAGAAAGTAAACAAAATGATAAAATGTTATCTATAAGTTTAATAGATAAATGTTATCTTATGTTTAAAACTTACTGTTCTATTTAATTATTATATAATATTCCATTTAATTTTTTATTTATTAGTATCAGCATATTTTTATTACCTAATTAACACTTGTCATAATAAACAATCTTCTAAATGCCATTTATAATACTTACTGGAAATACACCACATTTTATATTTTTATAGTTTATTTACTTCTCCATTGTTATCTATGCGAATAATGTTTTATTCTTTTCTTTAACAATGCTGCAGAAGTTATTGAGAATTAAATCTTTGACTAGTCATCCATGATATAATTAGTGATCACAGCAGAGTCATCCCATTTTAGCATTTTCTCTCCAGAAAGTTTGCACCTGATAAATGTATTTCTTGTTTTTTTTTTCCTTATTTATTTTTTTGATACTGGCGATCAAATTCACAACCTCACGTTTGTCAAGCAGGCATTTACACAGCTGAGCTAAACACCCGGGCCTGGCTGATAACTTTCTAACCAGAAGTATGTAAAATTTGATTTTACTACTCATTTTGTTAGAAATTTTGGTAGCTTCACAATTTAATCACCTAAGTCTTGCTCCCTCTTATGCTGATTTTCTATTAATAAGGTTTATCCCAAAATTATGTACCAATAGTTGGTGATTTTAGTGTTTGAACTCTTAGTTGGACTCTACAGCTATTACCTATGTGACCTTTTATGATCTGGAACAAGTTACTTTACTTCAATATGACTTAGTTTCCTATTCCTTAAGGGAAACAAGAGTAACCAGAACTCATTTTTTTTATATTGTTACTCATCTAGCTCATTAGTTTGTTGCAAAGGGTTTGTTTGGTATAATTATAATCATACAATAAATACTTGCTACTATTTCTACAAATACTTAACAATTGTGTTTCTTCTTTTTCAAAATATGTCCTCATATTATGCTGTTATTTCCTTGTGGAGAATTCATTTTTTTCACATTGATTATAAGAATGCCTTCAATTTTATAAGTATGTATTACTTGTAATATATCCTGGAAATATTTTTCCCTAGCTTATCATCTGCTTTCCAATGTTGTTTATGATAATAGATCTATTGTCATACAGTTGCTCTTTTTATGCTGAATATTCTATCAAATACTTTATAAAAGTTTCTGCTACTTAATGAATTTTTTAAAAGTATACAATTTTGAAAATAATACCACAATTTATGTCATAAACTTGTCACCTCCAAAAAAGTTTTTTCTCCTTATTTATATTATTTTTCATATAATGACATGTAACATGGGATCTACTTTCTTAGAAAAATTTAAGGATACAGTACATTATTATTAACTATAGGCACCATATAGTTCAGGAGGTCTCTAGCCTGTATTCACCCTGGATGACAGAACAATTATACTTTTCAACTATTCGTTCCCATAGTATTCTCCCTTCACCTCTAGCAACTATTCTTTTCTCTGTTTCTATGACTCTAACTCTTTTAGATGGATTATGTGAGTGATATTATGGAGGATTTCTCTGCGCATGTATGGCTTATTTAATTTAAAATAATGTCCTCCAAATTCATGCATGTTGCAAAAAAATGACATAATTTTCATCTATCAGGCTAAATAAAATTCTTCTAAAAAATGCATGTGTGTGTAAAATTTTTAAAACCAAGTGCAATTGCTGAGTCATACTGTAAACTTATTTTTAACTACCTGAGGAACAGTTCTGTTTTTCATCTTGGCTTAACCAACTTATGTATCCCTCCATATACATACAGAGTGTTAAAAACCCCTTCCTTCCCATTTCTATAGTGACTGCCATCTTTTTTGCTTCTTGATAATAGCCATCCTACTAGTTTGCATATGATCATATTGTTTTCATTATTCTAAATTTCTCATAAACATTGGAAACAGGAAATGTGATGCTCCCAATTTGGTTCTCTTTTCTCAAGATGTTTTCAGTATTTAGTCTCCTTTAAGATTCCACTGGAACTTCAGCAGGAGTTTTTATATATCTGAACCAAAATCCTTGGAATTCTGACAAGGATTTCATTGAATATCTAAATCAGTCTAGGAAATATTGATACTTTAAGAATGTTAAGCCTCCCAGTCCATGAATAAGGGTATCTTTCCATTTACTTGTATGTGCTTTTTTATCAGTATATTATAGTTTCTATGGCACACATATTTCACCTCCTTTATTCATTTTTTTTGGGGGGGGGTATGGGGTTGACTTCACAGACTCGCTCTTGTCAGGTAGGTGCTTACACCAGTGATCTAAATCCCCAACCCTATTTAACTTATTTTTAAATAGTTTCTTTTTTGGTGTGTTGCAGATGGAATTCTTATTATTTTTTAATGTGTCATTGTTAGTATATAGAAACACAACTGACTTTTTACATGTTGACTTTCTTGTCTGCTACTTTACTAGATTTATTTGTTTATTCTAATTTTTATGCTTGAATGTATACAGAATCCAGCATTTCCTACATGAAAGATTATACTGGATTGAGGATTTAGCTCAGCTGCGTAAATGTCTGCCTTGGAAACATGAGCCTGTGAGTACAATCTCTGGTACAAAAAAAAAAAAAAATCATACTATCTGCAAACAATTTTATTTCTTCTTTCCTCATTAGGACAATTTTTATAACTTTTGTTACCACCTTATTCCAGCTAAAACTCCCATTACTGTTTTGAACAGAAGTGCAGAAGGTAGTCATCTTTGTCTGCCAAGGAAAAACTGCCAAGGTCCTATCATTATGCTTACCCCGACTTATTCACTGAGGCCTTAAAAAAAAAAAAAATAGGAAAAAAAGATAAAAATGATACAGAATTTTGTGGAAAAAACTAGGAAATTAACTTTAGTTAATATATTGCATATTGTTGCCTTAGAAGTTGTTCAGGTTATAAAATTTAGACACAAAAGTGATCAGCCAAATAGTGACAGCACTAACTGTTTTGTTTTTGTTTTTTGCTTGTTTGTTTTTATGCACTAACATTGTCTCACAGGGGCTTTTTGGTGTGCAGGATTTTTCTATTGCTAGTTTATTGAAGGCTATCATGGAAGAGTGTTGAATCCTGTCAAATGCTTTTTTTAAATATCAGATAAAGAGACCACATATTCTTTTTCCTTCACAATTTTTATGTGCTGCATGGTGTTGATTGCTTTATCAAATCTTCCTCGAGTCCTTGTACAAATGCCATTTCTGATCCTTTGGCTTGCAGGATTTTGTTGAGGACATATTCACAAAGGCTAACAGTGGACATTCAGAGGCAGTTTTCTTCTAGTGTTTTCATTCAGCTTTGGTATCAGGGCAATGACGGCTGCACAGGATGACTGAAAAGGTATTTTTCACTCTTGGATATTTTTGGAGAACTTTGAGAAGGACAGATGCCAGTTCTTTAAATGTTCGACAGAATGAGTCAAAGCAGTAAGTGTCAGGTTTCTTTTTTTCAGGAGAGTTTTTTGATTATTGATGCAATATCCTTACTAGTTAAAAGTCTATTTCTATCTTCTATTTCTTCATGATTTAGTTTTAGTAGTTTTTAAATTTAAAATTTTGCTCATTTTACCATATTATCACTTGGTTAGCACAAAATTATTGACAGTATTGGTTTTTAAATTACTTTTTATCAAATTACTAGAAATAGCCCTTTCAATTCTGACTTCAGTCGTTTCAATATTCTTCAATTTTTTTTAATTCTAGTTTTGAAAAAGTAGTCAGTTTTTATAATCAATTTAGGAATCAACATTTTATTTGATTCTTTTGCTCTTTTCTTCTGTTTTTCTTTTTTGGGCTCTAGTTTCTACTTTCTTCCTTTGCTAGCTTTGTATTGCATTTATTCTTTTTCTAGTGTTTTTTTTTTTAATGCTAGAGATTGAAGCAAAGTATTGTATATGCTCGCAAGTGCCGTGCCACTGAACAACATGCCCAGTCCTGTAGCTCACTACACTGCTAGATTTTCAATTTAAGATTCTGGTTTTAGCAATTTATAAGCATAAATTTCCCCTTAGCAGAATTTTCTCTCCATCTAATAAGTATCAAAATACTTTTTTTTGTTTTTGTTATTATTTTTATTCACCTCTGACCTTTAAAGTAAGTTCCCCAATAATTTCTTCTTTGATCCTTCTCACTAAGATTTGATATACCTAAGTAAATGTAGATTCTAATTAGATGTATCTACTTTTAAAACTTTTCCATTAGGCCTAACAGCTAAGTAATTCATCTAGGTACCATACCTTCATTATTCATTTTGAAATCCTTAAATTAAAATACTGATATGGAGTCAAGAAAAGGCAGTTAAATGGAAGGTAGAAATGACTAGTTAGAAATGAGTCACTTCTTTTCATTAAGCCATCGTATATTCTTATGTCAAGAGAAAAAAAAGAAATGAATACAGATTCATGTTTATGCTCAGATTCATATGGATTCATGTATAGAAGAGCTACAACAAATTCAAGGAATCAAATAAAATACATTTCAAAGAAAAAGCAATATAAAGATAAATCGTGACAATAACAATACAGTCAAGCTGCAAGATGTTAGGGAAGTGATTTTAATATATCTAGTTAAAAATTGAAGACCTGTACCACTTTGTTTCTGGAGTTCCTTTGAGTTCTTTTCTGCCTAAATGATGCAGTCTCCGTATATTATTTGTAACCAAGATTTCTGGAGGATTAATCTCCATCTTTGCCTTTCTCCTTTCCTTCAAAATTTTGATTATACTAATTTCCCTGCATGTATGTACCTTTTATGAGTTACTTAAAAATCATTGGAGTGTCTGACTAAAGCATTAGACACTGTATTAGTTTTACCAAATTTTCTCATGAATTTTCATGCTTAGAATAATACTTACATTTGTTCAATTTAATTTTTACTAGGAATTTTTTTGTTTCATAGCCATCATAATCTCAAACATACCCTGTACATGATTAGCACACATCATTTTTCCTCATAGTATGTGAGGACAGACCCAGGCATTTGTTTCAGATGGGTTTTGACTTACATTACTCATATCTAAATGGTCCTAAAGCACCTAAGCGCATTTTACTCACTACCATGTCGCTCACTCCCAGGATTCTGAGTGACATTCTCTTATAGAGCTTAAGTTAATAAATTTTTGGTTTATGTGCCACTGAAGCAAACATGTTCATATCTCCCCAATTTATTCTACATTGTATCAAAACTCTGCTACAAAAATACAGTTGTACAAGCCTCCTTTCTCAGGTCCACAACTTGTAAAATGAAATATACTTGAGTTTATTTATATCATTCTGAACGGATCAAAAAAGAGTTTAAAAGCAAACTTTAAAAAGAGAGGTTTTTTATTTGTTTTTTTTTTTCTTTTCAATGGTAAAAGGGAATGGTGAAAGTTAAATTTCAGATTTATCTAAGCTTTATTAATTCAATGAACTTAAACCACCTTTCTATATCATGCCCCTTTATATCACATTCACAATATATCATGAACATAGAGGATAAAGTTTCTGCCTTCATAGAACCACATCTAATATAGACGGCTAATGCATGTTTAAATTCATAAATATATAGTGGATTTTGTACATTTCATAAGAAAAGTGTTAAAGAAAGATCTAGAACTCGAAACTTTAATGTATATATTCTGAGAACTCTATGTGTTGTGGGAAAGTTTTACTTGATTGTAAGACATATAAGCTAAAAAACAAGGGATGAATGAGAATGTAAGAAATAAAGGTAGTGATATAGAAAGTACCAAACGATGAAAGATCACCTTAAGAATTTTGAGGTAGGCAAGAGCACAAAATATTTGAGACTTCATGAAATGCAAGGTAGACAGAGTACAGAAATCAGTGAGGGAGCACATGAGCAGGGGCTCAGTTACTTTTCTCTCATTGCTGGAGTAAAATACCCAACAATGAAGGAAGAAGAGTATATTTAGCTTGCAGTTTTGGGAGGTTTTAGTCCATAATTGGCTGGTTCCAAGGCAGGGTGGCATGGCACTGAGGCAACACTTCAAGGCAACAGGCAAAGCAAAAAAGGCAAAAACAAGCCTTTTTCCTCCCTTATAATGTATGCAGGGCAATTCTCCACCCCCAGGCAAGGGAGGTGTAGCACTCACAAAATCTCTGTGCCTCCTCTTGCAGAAGTTGAGGATATTTACAAAGCAAGAATACTGGCTCCCTGCTGAGTCTCTCAGGTAACTTCTGAACTTCTCAAGTTGATACAATGTACCAACCATAACAAATAGAGAGTAGTTAAAATTTATATTGTGTAATATGAGATCTTGAAAGCCAAATAAAGGATGCTGATTTTATTGCAAGGAAATAATGAAAAATATTCCAGTGAATTGACACTAAAAGTTCCAGATTGAATTGATACTCTGGAACAGAAGTTCTGTGGAAAGTATTAAAGTGTGAGCAATAAGTAATGATAGGGATGCCAGTTTTGAAGCCATTTCAGGAAGCCAGCAAGAAATGAGAGTGGTTTAGAATACCTAAATTTTGAAGAACAGGTCGGACTGGAAAGGTTGAAGAGATAGAGAAAGACTTGATATAAAAGATCAGAGGGTTACTAAAAGTATGTATGAGATTCAGGGTTTTGACTTAAACAACCCCTGGCAATATTATATAACAAAAGAAACATAATGGAAGTCCAAGTTAGGGTTAGAAGATAGATTAGAGCAAGCTAATCTGGAAGAATATTTGAATGTATAACAGTGTTGAGTGGGAATAAGAGGAAAAGTTAAATTAGAGAAATAAATTTTAGAAATTATCGGAGTTTGGGGCATGGACAACAATGCTACGTAGAATACATGGAATCTAAAGGCAGGAGAATAAAAGGCCAAGATTTGAAGATATTTAAAGCACAGAGGAGAATACACCAGCAGAAGAAGCTGATAATCAGTGAAAAAATAAATAGAAAACGCTCGTATATCATTTGAAAGGAGAAAGAGCATTTATGGAGAACACAGCATCTAAATATATGGTAACCTGTTAGGATTTCATAAGGATATATAGACAAAAGGGAAAAGGGTAAATTTAAGAGACTAGATAGTAAGCCTTATTAATTTTATGAGTATAAATTGCTAATACCTTCAATTAGGACTAGCAAGAAATTAATAAATGGAAATTATGAGAAAGTCAAGCAAAATATTTAAAGTTGTAAGGTCAATTCATATATTTCAGTATGACATTTTATCTGTCAATATGTATTTATACATGCATGTATTTGTAAATATGGTAAAGGAAAGAAAAATATATGTACATGTCAAAGGAGTGAAAAGATGACACAAGAGTTTAATGTTTTTATTTGGATTCCTACAAAAAGTAAAGAGTTAGTGACAGAAATAAGAGTATTTGGAAAAAAAAGGTTTACTTGGGAGGACATAAAGGTTCCAATCTGCTGTCAACAACTATGTCAGTCTCTAGAGTCATGGAAATTTTCTAGTTTCCTTTCAGCCTAATCCTTTTGTAAAATAAATGCTTGAAAAGTTGGAACTATCACAAATTTTGTGACACATGTGAAATATGTCTTCTCAGGACGAAAACTTGGTCTCCAGTTAGGCACTGTATATTGCTTAACTTACTAAATAGAAAGATAATAAAGACTTGCAACACAAATTTGATATCTCCACACGTGTTTCTAGTTAAAATAAAATTTTATGCTCTTTGGTGACATAAACCTTATAGAGAGCTCCAGCTGGGTCTTACCTCATAAGTATTTTTAAGCTGCAAAATGAAATTCTATCTAAAGCAATTGATGAGTGAATATAGATAGCTTCTGATGTGCATCCAAAATGTTTCCTGTAAACTATTTCAGTTGAATTTATTCTATCTTTTCATGGTTGCTAATAAGACATCTCTTTGGCTGAGAATGGCTTCTGGCTCATCCAAGTAAACCTCACCTGCTGTGCCCCTGTAGACACAAAATGAGCCTTGTCATTCTATTCTTTTCAAGAGAATATGACAAGCAAAGAACAAACCCAGCATGTAGAGTGGTAAAGCCAGCAGAGGGAGAGTTAAAGAACTTACAGCTGCAGCATGAAGAGTTTTCCTTCTGAATATCCACATGACATTCCAAATTAAATGTTTTCATTTCTGTGGTTAGTGACATTTTAATGACTCTCCCTATTGCCCCAACTATCTTATGACATGGTAGAAGTCAAAGGAACCATCAATTCATAGGGTCGTATTTTAAGAACACAATATATGCTGCCCAGTTTGTTTGGTCCAAAGCTATTACCAGTTGCTAGGCTCGGAGTTAGCCAGTCATGAAACTGCACATGTATGTTATTAACATATTCAAAAACTGGAATTACAATGCTATTTTAAAAGCACTTTTCTTCTGAAGGATTTCATTTTATAAGTATCTAGCACTGATCCCAAACCAATGCTAGGAAATTATGAAATTCTATTCATATATATATATATATATATATATATACACATTTCTGAGGAAATTAATGATTTCAGGAGCCTGAAGAATGTGCTGGCTTTGAATGCAAGGGAAAAAAGCAAGCAAAAATACATAGAAAATGGTCAAGAAGAAAATATAGTTTTCATAAAATTCAGAAAATTAAGTTCTACTAATTTTTAATGGTAAGCCTTTTCCATTTGGATGCAAATAGTTCATTCTCCAGTGCTGAAATGCTTTAGGAAAGCATTGGTCATTTAGTTTATTCTCAATCTCAGAAGCAGCTAACCAAATTCTTTCTAGTAACCTTTTGCCATTGTAATGGTTGATTCATTGTGTCAACATGAGAAGTTTAAAAGTTTAACTGAGCAACTAGGCAAGGGGCCAAGGTCTTCGCTCTATAAACATATTCATCTTGTGCAAGAAGAATGCGCAAGATTGTGTGAGTGTTATACTTGGACTATGGGCCTGTAGACTGCTTACAGTGTAAGGGCAGAAAAGAGGCTTGTGCTCAAACCTTTCACTCTTGTTGTTTTGCTGTTTTCTGGCACCTTGAAGGGTTGCCCCTGTGCTATGCCATGCCTTGAAGTCAGCTGATTATGAAATGAAACCTTCACAACTGTGAGCTAAATAAACCTTCCCTTTCTTTATTTTAGGTATTAGGTATTTTGTCTCAGCAAGAAGAAAAAGTAACCAAGACAATAGGTGGTACAGACAAATGAGGTCATTGTGATAACTGATCATGTGTTTCAAACACTTGGAGAATGGCTTGTGAAAAAAGTTTAGAAAGGCTCAGAGATCTTGCCTTAAAAGAGCAGAGCTGGAATGCCTTAGACTGTTCTGTATGACAGATTCTGATAAAAGCTCAGAATACCAGAAAACTGGTACAGGCCAGGCTCAGAATACTTGTACTGGGAAGAAGGACTGCATTTATTGTTGAACTCAAGGTGATGTGTGTTATGGCTGAGAAGAAAGTTTGTCTGCAGTTTGCTCTTGTCCAGAAACTTTGCCTGAGGCTAAGATTAAGTGTGGTGAATTTATTAATCAGGATAAGAAATTTCAGAGCAGGTGAATGTTGAGGATGTACCATGGCTATTGTTGGAGACTTTTAGCCAGAGTTTTGTTGAGAAACAAGAGCACAGAGCTAAGTAGGTCTAAATAGTTGTGAATTAGGCACAAAGGTAAGCTCCAATAAAGCTGAGCACTACTAAGATAAAGCAGGGGTCTTGATTGCTGAGAAGAAATAGTAAAACACGAAGGATTGCCTGAGGGCATCATGAGAAGCAACAATTATCCGCCCTTTGCAGTCACAAAACTGCAAAGTGAAAAACTTTGCTTTGAGGAGAAAGCCACACAGCCCCAATGTTTCAGAATGGTGGCAACATACAAAATTTATTTCTCAGAATTCAGAGTGCTCATTAATCCAGGCATTCTACCCCCGACAGCCAAAAGAGAGGAAAGCCCTGCTACTGCTCCATCTGGTGGTAGACCTTGGCATCATACAACTGGTGCCAGTTTTAGATCTATGCAGAATGCAAGAGTTATGGGATTAAGGCTTCTACTGCAATTACAGAAGGTCTAGGAAGCCAGGCAGTGTAGTTCTGAGAGGGAAGTGTGTAAAGCTTTGGGATTAAGCCAGAAGTGCAATAAAGACCCTGGAAATTTGGAAAAGTCAGAAACATTTATTGTCTGATGAAATCTGTAATGATGGAACAGAGCCAGTCCTGAAGAAAAGCCATGGGAGCTATAACCAACACAAGTGCCATAGGAGTGGAGCTACTCAAGTCCTTTGGAGTTCACAGCTTATCATAGATTGCCTCGTATGTTTTTCCTGATAGATTTTGGACTTGTTTTGATCTCATTCATTTATATTTTCCTGTTTGCAACTTTTGAAATGAAAATGTTTATCTTGTGCCATTGAATGTTGTAAGTGTTTAACTTTGTTTTCATTTGTACAGGGGCTTGCAGCTAAGAGTTTGCCTTACGTCTGGAGGAGACATGAGACTTGAACTTTTAAGCAATACTGAAAATGTTAGGACTTTGATAACTTTTAGAGATGGAGTAAACAACTTTTACATAAAGGAATGTGAATCTTTTGGGGGCAGGCAAAAGATTGTGATTCTGATGTAATATAATGGGGATAGACTTACTACTGGTTCTTAAAGATTGTTAAACTGTGTTATAATGTTCCACTTGTGAAATTATAAGAATAAGCCTGTATTTGTATCTGGAAACAAGTTTAAATAAATGTGTCTGGTTGCCAGTTTGACCAGGAGTAGACTGTAAAGGTTGCTACATTGTGTCAACTTGAGAAGTTTAGAACTTTAACAAAGTGACTCAGTAGGTAGCCAGGGTCCTCACTTTGTAAACATTCTAGCCCTGTACAAGAGGTAGACCTGGAGATGGTAGGAGCTCTACACCCACCATAAGGTAGGAAAATAACATTACTCACCCCCTTTAATTGCTTTTGCTGCTTCTGCAGCCAGAGCCATGCCATGAACTGTTGCTCCGCTGCCATGTCACCCTGCTTTACAGGCAGCTGATTATGGACTGAAACAATCAAATCATGATAATAGATTGGCAATGGCCACTGCCTTGCCTTTTTAGACAATTCCTCCCCTTTCACTTTCGCAGGGTGTAGTGTACATTTTGCATCCCACTAACTCCTTCAGTTTTTAGGTTAGGGAGGCAACTCACTATTCACCTAAGTGATTCTGAACCTTTTTACCCCTGAGCATGATCTCAAGTTGTATCCATTTACCTACAAGAGTCTCAAGGTTTTATTTATTTATTTATAGTGGAGTAGTTTTCCATTGTATAAAAGGGTCGTAGCTTTCTAAGCAATCTGCAGCTGATGGGCAAGCTACCCCCCACTTTTTTCTGGTTCCCTGTCACATAGAGAGCATCATTTTCTCATCTTTGACTTTTAGTCTATAAACCCCTTTTGGGTTAAATTTATTTTTTATATAAAGCATATTGATGGGCCTTATCTCCTGACCCACTTTGCCTGTATTTCTTTTTATTGGTGAATCAAGGCCATCTATATTAGTGATTACAGCCAACCTCCTCTGCCTCATGTCTGCCGTGCTATTTTTTTGCTGTTGATTGTCTACTTTTCCCCTTCATTCCACTGTCTGCCCTGTTCAGTGAGCCCCTTCTGCCTCTGTTCCTGAAACCATGGTCTTTTTTTCTCTCTCTCTAGAATGTTCTTCAGTATTTTTTGTAGGGTTGGTTTGGTGGTCATGAACTGCCCCAGTTATTCTTTGTCATGGAAGCATTTTGTTTCTCCATTAACTTTGAGAGATGATTTTACAGGGTACATCAATCTGGGTTGGAGTTTATTTTCTTTCAGGACTTGGAATACTTCACTCCAAGCTCTCCTGGATTTGATGGTTTGTGTCAAAATGTCTGTTGTGATTATGATTGGTTTTTCTTTATAAGTAATCTATTTCTTATCTCTGATAGCTTTTAATATTCTGTTCTTGTGTTGAATTTCTGAGATCTTGATTATTATATGTCTGGGTATAGATCTATTTTTCTTATAGTTGTCTGGAGTTCTGTATGCCTCATACATCTGAATATCATTTCCTTTTCCTATGCTTGTAAAGTTTTCTTTAATTGTTTCTGTGAATAGTCCTTGTATTTCATTTGTGTTTACCCCTGCTTATTCACTCACATTTTTACTCTTAAGTAATGGATCCTCTTGTTACCTTCTAGCCTTTGTATTGTTAGTTCCTAGTTCTTTGTTATTTTTAACAGATATTTCCTTTCACAATTGCTAGCTGCAAATCTGTCTTCAAGGTTTGATAGTCTATCTTTAGTTTCCGACAAGCAGTTTTGCCAGCTTTTAATGGAGTTTTTAATTTCCTGGTAATCTCTTTGAATCTGTTTGATGTATTTTAAATCTTTTTTATATTCTTAATTGAAGATTTCCCTCATTTTTCTATGTTCTTCTATTCTTCCATCTGTGTCTTCTTATAGGTGCTTAGCAATTCTTTTATTATGTTTCTCATTTCTCCTTTTACCAGAGATAGTTTTCCTGTTTTAAGTTCTTTAACAGCTTCTTAAAATTGTTTCTTTATTTCAGTTACTGTTGTTTCAGAAACTGCAAGTGTGAGACTCCTGATCTCTTCTGTGTTTACATCTCTTGGTCCAGTACTTTGACCAGTGTTTACGTCTCTTGAGTTGGAGGCCAGAGACTGCTTTTGCTTATTCCTCTTGTCATGTTCCTACTTTCTTCTACACAAGTGGGTAATGGGGTCCCTGGCACTTCCTGTGTTGTCTACAATTGCTCTAAAGCTAGATTGTTTGCTTTTTCTAGCCCATGCCAGCCAGGGATATCTGATAGTGACAACTGGTTTAACTGATATAGTGGTGTTTGTTGCTTTTGCTAGCCTGCTGGTGGCTGCCTCCTCCTTCCTGGGTGGTTAGCAGCAGGGAGTCATCACCAGGTAAAGTACACACAGGAAGGGCAAGTTAAAGTATCTAAAATACAGGGTGAGTGGAGCTGGTTAGGGATAGCTTTAGAGAAACCTCAGCAATGGCTGTTGAACTGCATACAGGAGTGGGATTCAGGTCCAAGCAATTTCCACTAGTCTGCTCCTATCTAGGAATGGCTGAATGAAGCTGGCTGCAATTCTGGCTCCTGGCTTATCCTGCCTGACTCTAAAATGGCACCCAGCCATTATGTTTAGTACACATGGTAAACACAATAAAAACCTGCAAAAATATCCATATGTGTTTGGGGGACCGTATTAACTTGTTACTTGATCTGGCAAATGAGACTACGGAGTGATTAGTTTGAGGGTCTTAAGATGGAGAAACCATGCTGGATTATCTGAGTGGGCCAAATATAATCATGAGGGACTTTAAGCAAAATGGCAGGAGTGTGATTGAATCAAAGTGAGTTCTCAAATGTATGCTTTTGATTTTCAATATGGTGGAAGAAATCAAGAACCAATGAATTCAGACAGCCTGTAGAAGCAGGAAAAGGCAAAACAATGGTTTATCCCTTAGGAACTTGAGAAGGAATCTTGACTTTAAGACCTCTGACTTTGATATCTGTGAAATGAAAAAGAAATGTATTAGGTTAAGACACTTTGAGCTGATTGTTATCAGCAGAGAAGTATTGTAGAATGTAGGATATCTAAATTACATTGTCTTGAAGTACCAATCTCAGAATTTCTGTTGGGCCCACAGATAGGAAAGATTCTGAGCTTTCAGAATTTGGATGAATTCTAAAGACCAAAATGTTCTTGGTTGTTCCCTAACCCAAGAACAACCTAAAAGTTCATGAAGAACTTTCTCCAAATTTACCAGAAATCTGCAGTACTTCAAGTACTACAAGGATCTAAAGCCATGAACTTGATGATTATGACAGAGTTATTCACATCATCAGAGTGCATGCTTGGGATGTGCAATACCCTAGATTCTGTCACAGAAGAAGAGGGGAAAGAGGCAGAGGTGGAGGATTAGAAAGAGAAATATAAAGAAAAAGAAAAAGGACAACAAAAAGGAAGGAAAGAGAAGAAGAGGAAGAAAAAAAGAAGAGGTAAGAAAAGAGCAGAAGAATTATATATATATATGAATGTATAAATTACTATACATATGTATCAGGAAACAAAGACATGATAAACTATATCATATACATTAAATTGTATAATAAATGATATATATATATATAAATGTTATTTATCTTGTATGTCTTGTGTTTTAATTTTATCTCATTATAGTAAAAACTGAGCTTTCAAAAGATTTTTTTCCCATTGTTTAAGTAAAAGGAAAATAGAACTTCTCTTTAAGATTACCTCATTTAGTATACAGGCTACAACAGGGAAATTATTAAGGAACTTAAAAATACAAACTATTTCATAATTTATGAATAAAAACTGAGACTCTGAGCTATTTAATTTGGATGCTATTTGCCTTTTCTAGTGCAGGAAAAAATGGCAATTAAGAAAAAAGAAGAACTTTTGGAAATGTTGAGTTAGTGTGAAAAAGTATTAGATCTAGAGTCAAGTCAGGGGAAAAAAACCACTGTCAAAATTCAATACAGTTGAATAAGAAGGAGAATAACCAGGTCTTATAATTAAACCTACCACCAGAGTACAAATTCACACAACCTGGAGGTCCAACCTCTGACATACTCAAGTAAAAATGCATCTTTATTGGAATACTGCTTGAGTTGGATACTAGAGTTGGAATAGGGTTATGAAAATTGTCAGGATCAAAATGAAATCACTTAAATCAATCTCTTGTAATGTGCACACAGAAGGTCTTAGAAAAACTCTCTCTGTCTCTCTCTGTCTCTCTCTCTCTCTCTCTCTCTCTCTCTCTCTCTCTTTCTCAAATGCCTATTACAGGTACTTTCTGAAATTCCCACATGAGCAGAAAGGCCCCCACATGCTTACATAGTAACGTGCTTCTCTTGGATGCATATCTAAAGCCTTCATGTTCAATCCTGTTACTGATCACTGTAACCAAGGGTAATCATTTCAAATGCCTTAAGCATCTTTCTTCACTTTATCTTTAACATAATTTTCCTTTTTTGACCTACTTGAATATGCTTATAACATATCACAGCATGCATACTCCAGATTGTAATCTTATGTTCATTCCCAAATGAACTCATTATTTCTGAATAGGATTTTTGTTCTTTTGTTATTTAGGTTGACACAATCCACTATTATAAAAATTTTGATTTAAAGTAACCTTACATTTGGGTATATCTCACATCTGATTTTCCTGTTTGTTTCTTTCTGAAACACAAATTGACTTATCCAACTATCTATATGTAATTGATAAGTGTAAAATACATTTTAATGACTAGTCATAGTAATAAACATTTCTCAATATCTATTGGTACACATAGAACAAACTTTTGCATGAGTAGCAGGAAATATGAAGAAAATATACTGCCCTTTGAGAAATTCAGAATTGATCATTCACTGAATTTGTACTTTATTGCTTTCCCTGGGAGATCAGCATTCTTTAGTTTACAGGGCCTTGAAAATTCTGAGAAATATGAATTTTATTTTTAATGCTATGAAATGTCATTGCTGTTATGTTTTTATGGGTGTATCCCTAGTGGCTATCTATTATAATTGAAGACAACAATTTCACACTGTGCCAACAGCATTCTCAAATATGTAAGTTAACAATATAGTTTCATAAAATCTTGATAACTATGTAAAACTGTGTATTTTTAAAGCCAGGTGTTTAAAATCAAGGTACAATGCAAGAAAAAGATGTATAAAACTAATGAAACCTTGACAATATGGTCTTAGGACTCTAATAAAGATTGTAGACTGTACTATGAAGCAAAAGTTTTAGAAATTTTATTGTAAGAAGATTTTTAAAGTTTCATCTATCTCAATAACTCTATGTTGTACATTTCTCTTTTTTATTTAAAAGGAAAAAGAGAAAAAACAAAACAAAACAAAGCAGTGTAAGGGTACAATTAATACAGAACTACAAAAAAAAAACAGTAAAAAATCACCAGTTAACAGATTACAATTATCATCCTAGAGACAGTTGCTCAAGTCACAGTATAAAAGCATACAAAGTGTATATTCAAACAGTGAGACTACAAACAGTTGTGTTCAATGATCCAACCAAAAACATTAATATGGGCATCCATTTAATACCCCTAAACACACTTGCAGTTGTATACTTTAGAGCACTTTTGTTCCCTCTCTTTTTTACAACAAAATTTACACATTTTGGGTTTTATTACTCCTTAGATCTTCTTTTTTTTTTGGAAGAGAATAAAGTCAAATATGGCAAAGCAAAGCTGTCAGTCAATACCAAGGATAGACATAGCAAATGATATAAAAACAGAGTACAAGGTTATTGACAATGGTTACCATAATGCCTCTTGCTCCCTTAAAAAGAATTGTATATCTCATTAGGTATTATAAAATTGAACAAAACAGTAGAGAACAAGACCAATAAAACCTAAACCTTGTAAACACTACAGGACTTCCAAAGAAGATAATAGTCAAACCAGAATGGGCATCATAGTGAAACTTATTGCCTTCAAAATAGTTACCTATACTTTCAAAATTGATACAATCATACAGACCGGAACAGAGTCTAATCAGTCAAAACAAGATAGTGGGAGTATTACAGGACTTCAAATCAAGTTAATAGGAAATCAAATAAGTTACTATAATATATCCTGCTAATTTTTCAAATTTTTCCCCTTAGTTAAAAAAATAATAAAAAATAACTAAATAATTTTTAATGAATAAGGAAGAGATTAAGATAAAAGAGGACATAACATCATAACAGTACAGGTCAAAGCATGACAGTTTCAGCAACCTAGTGCTTCACTATCAAATAACCCGGTTTAATAGTAGTTACCATAGTGTCTTTTTCCTTGAAATATTTGAATATAAGTTCATATACCATAGCTTCAAACATATCAAGTCAGTGTAAAACCATTCAAGTGGATGAAAGTATTGTAGGGTTTTTAGAACCAACTAACAGAAAATAAGCAATGGTTTCTATATTATCTCTTTGCCTATAAGAATTTTTGTTTATACTATCACATATATTAAATCCAGCAAGATACATCATGATAAAACCAATGGAGACAGAAGAGCCATAGTTTGGTGGGGCTTCAAAACAAGATGATAGTAAATCAACACTAGCTATTATGATGACTTATTTTCTTCAAAATAGCTGTTCATTTCATCACAGGCAATAATATCAAGCAGCCAAGAATAAAGCCTTCCCAATTAATAAGTGAAAACTTTATAAGGCTTCAAGGCCACATAATGGGGAATTATGATTACCACATACTTTTATATATTTGAATTATTTCTTACAATAGGAAAACTATTCGGTATTCATATATGTGAGTTTGATTTATTTCACTTATGAGTATGATCTCAAGCTGGGTCCATTTATTTATAAATATCTCAATGTGCTCCTCCTTTATAGCTGAGTAGTACTTCATTGTATAAAAATACCACAACTTTTTTATCCATTCCTCAGTTGATGGACACTTGGGGTGTTTCCAAGATCTGGCAAATACAAATTGTGCTGCTATAAACATAGGTGCACATATATCACTGTGGTATGATGCTTTCAGTTCTTCTGGGAATATGCCTAGAAGTGGAATAGCTGGAACAATTGGGACTTCCAATCCCAGCTTTTTGAGAAATCTCCAGACTGACCTCCACAAAGGTTGTACCAGTCTACAGTCCCACCCACAGTGTAGGAGAGTTCCTTTTTCCCCACAGCCTCTCCAGCATTTGTTGTCATTGGTTTTCTTGATCCTAGCCATTCTTTCAGGAGTGAGATGGAATCTCAGTGTGGTTTTAATTTGCATTTCTCTAATAACCAATGATGATGAACATTTTTTCATGTATTTATTAGCCATTTGCATTTCTTCATCTGAGAAGTGCGTATTCATCTCAGATGCCCATTTTTGGATTGGATCTTTGAATTTTGGGGTTCTGAGTTTTTTCAATTCTTTATATGTTTTAGACAAGAGTCCCTTGTCTGAGAGAGAGTTCACTAAAATCTTTTCCCAGTTTGTGGGTTTTCTTTTCACTATGCTGGAGATTTCTTTTGTCATGCAGAAACTTTTTAATAAGAAGTGGCCCAAGTTATTGATTCTGGGAAGTATTTCCTGTGTGGTTTGAGTCCTGTTCAGGAATTCTCTACCTACTCCTATGTCTTCAAGGTTTCTACCCAATTTGTCTTCCAATAGATTTAGTGTTTCCATTTAATATTCAGATCTTTGACCCATTTAGATTTTAATTTAGTACATGGTGATAGACACGGGTCTAGCTTTAGTTTTCGGCAAATGGAGAGCCAGTTTTTCCAGCACCATTTATTAAAGAGACTGTCGTTCTTCCAGTGAACCTGCTTGGCTCCTTTATCAAAGATAAGGTGGTTGAGTGTGTTTGTAGTTGTGGTTGTATCTTCTAATCTATTCCATTGATCTTCGCCTCTGTTTTGATTCCAATACCATGTTGATTTTACTACTCTTGCTTTGTAGTATAACTTCAAGTCAGGGATTGTGATGCCTCCTGCTTTGTCTTTGCTGCTTAGAATTGCCTTTGCTATTCTAGGTTTCTTCTGGTTCCAGATGAAATTTAGGATTGATTTTTCTAGATTTATAAGGTATGTTGATGGTATTTTTATTGAGATTGCATTGAATCTGTATAACAGCTTTGGGAGATTGGCCATTTTCACAATGTTTGTTCCTCCTATCCATGAGCAAGGGATGTCTTTCCATTTTCTGAGATCATCTTCAATTTCTTTTTTCAGTGTATCATAATGTTCCCTGTATAGGTCTTTCACTTCTTTTGTAAGAGTAATTCTTAAATATTTCATTTTTTGCTTACTAGTGTGAAGAGTGTGGTTTCTTTTATTTCCCTCTCTGTGATTTTTGTTGTTAGTATATAGGAATGCTATTGATTTCTGAGTATTGATTTTGTATCCAGCTACATTACTGAATTTATTTATTATATCTAAGAGTCTTTCAATGGAGTTTAGAGGGTCTTCTATGTAGAGTATCATGTCATCTGCAAACAATGATAACTTAACTTCTTCTTTTTCTATCTTTACCCCTTTTATTTCTCTCTCTTGTCTAATTGCTCTGGCTAGTACTTCTAGTACTATATTAAATAGGAGTGGTGATAAAAGATATCCTTGTCTTGTGCCTGATTTTAAAGTAAAGGTTTTCAATTTTTGGCCATTTAGTATGATGCTGCCTGTTGGTTTGTCATAAATAGCCTTTATTATATTGAGGTAAAGACCATCTATTCCAATTTTCTGTAAAGTTCTTATCATGAATGAATGTTGGACCTTATCAAAGGCTTTTTCTGCATCTATAGAAATGATCATGTGATTCTTATTTTTGGCTTTATTGATATGGTGGATTACATTTATTGATTTACGTATGTTGAACCATTCCTGCATTCCTGGGATGAATCCCACTTGGTCAGGGTGTATAATCTTCTTGATGATTTGCTGCATCCTGTTTGCCAATATTTTATTGAGGATTTTTGCGTCTGTAGATTGGTCTATAGTTCTCTTTCTTAGTTGGGTCTTTCTCAGGTTTTGGTAGTAGAGTAATATTGGCTTCCAGGAATGACTTAGGAAGGATTGCTTCCCTTTCAATTTCATTGAATAGTTTGAGGAGTGTCGGCATTAGGTCTTCTTTGTATTTCTTGTAGAATTCTGCAGTGAATCCATTTGGGCCTGGGCTCTTCTTGGTGGGTAAGGACTCAATTACATTTTCAATTTCATTAATAGAGATTAGGTTATTCAGCAGTTTTACATCCTCGATCTAGCTTTGTTACTTCATATGTTTCTAGGAATCTGTCTATTTCTTCTATGTTATCAAACCTTTGAGAGTAGAGGTTTTCGAAATAGGTGTTGATGATCTTCCGCATTTCTGTAGAGTCTGTAGTACTTTCACCTTTTTCATTTCTTATTGTATGAATTTGAGCTTTTTATTCCATTTTTTAAATAAGGTTGGCTAGGGGCTTATGATTTTATTTATTCTTTCAAAGAACCAACTCTTTGTTTCGTTGATTCTTTGGATTGTTTCCTTAGTCTCAATTATGTTGATTTCTGCTCTAATTTTTATAATTTCCTCCCTTCCTTTGGCTTTGGGCTTGACTTGCTCTTCTTTTTCTAGCTGTTTGAGGTGTAGTATCAGGTTATTTGTTTGTATTCGTTCCTTTTTCCTGATGTGGGAACTCAGTGCAATAAATTTTCGTCTGAGGATGGCTTTCATTGCATCCCAGAGATTCTGGTAAGTTATGTCTGTATATTCATTTTCTTGTAGGTATTATTTAATTTCTTCTTTCATTTCCTCTGTACCCACTGATTACTCAATAGTGTGTTATTTGGTTTCCATGTGTTTGTGGGATTTTTGCAGTATCTTTTATCATTAATTTCTAATTTCAAAGCGCTATGATCTGATAACATGCAAGGGATGATTTCAACTCCTTTGCATTTGTTTAAATATATTCTGTGAGCTAATATATGGTCTATTTTAGAGAACAACCCATGTACTGCTGAGTAGAATGTGTATTCTGATATTCTTGGGTGGAACATTCTGTATATGTCTATCAAGTTCATTTGTTTACAGGTGTGATTCAGTTCTGTTATTTGTTTGCTCATTTTCTGTCTGGTTGATCTGTCCCTTGGTGTCAAAGGCATGTTAAGGTCTCCTGTTACAATTGTGTTACTGATAATTTGAGTTTTCATTTCTGTTAATAGTTGTTTTATATAACTGGGTGCTCTGGAGTTTGGTGCATATATATTTAAGATAGTTATCTCTTCCTCTTGGAGTTTTCCCCTAACGAGTATATAGTGACCCTCTTTGTCCTTTAGGATCATTGTTGGTTTAAAGTTCACATTGTCTGCAAACAGAATGGCTACTCCTGCTTTTTTTTTTTTATTATTCCTGTTGCATGAAGTATTGTTTTCCATCCTTTGACTTTCAGTCTGTGAGTATCCTTCTGGGTTAGATGGGTTTCGTGTAAACAGCATATGGTTGGATTTTATTTTTTGATCCATTCTGCTAGTCTGTTTCTTTTGATTGGTGCATTGAGACCATTTACATTAATGGTTATAACTGTTATATGCTGGTTTATTGTTGACATGTTATCTCTCTGCTGTTGCATCTTTATCTTTCTGTTCTGTTTAATTATCTGCTATGCTTAGAGGTTTTTTCATTTGTGTATCTAAACTGTCTCTCAATATTTTTTGCAGGGTTGGCTTGGTGTTCATGAAGTTCTTCAGCTGTTCTTTGTCATGGAAGTATCATATTTCACCATCGATTTTGAATGATAGTTTTTCAGGGTACATCAGTCTAAGTTGGAAATCATTTTGCTTTAGGATCTGGAATACTTCACTCCATGCTCTTCTTGACTTTATTGTTTGTGATGAGAAGTCTTCTGTGATTCTGATAGTTTTTTTTTTTTTATAGGTGATCTGTCTTTTCTCTCTGACAGCTTTTAATAATCTATTCTTGTGTTGGATTTCTGGGATCGTGATTATTATATGTCTGGGTATAGTTTTATTTTGGTTATGACTATTTGGAGTTCTATAGGCTTCACTGAACCTGATGCCAGTTTCTGATCTCATGCTTGGGAAATTTTCATCTATTACTTCTCTAAATATCCTCTTGACATCCCTTATGTTGTCCCTTTTTTTTTCATTAATCCCTATCAATCTTATGTTGTTTTTCTTTGCATCATCTTGCAGTTGTTGAATTGTTATTTCCTGATTCTTTGTTATTTTTAAAAGATCTTTCCTTTCCTGTTCACTAGCTGCAATCCTGTCTTCAAGGTCTGAAATTCTGTCTTCACTTTCATTGAGGCGTTTTTTACATCTTTCAGTGGAGATTTTATTTCCTGTATATTTCTGTGCATCTGCTTTATGTATTCTGTTTGTTTCTTACATTGCTCGTCCAGGGATTCTATCTTTTTGTTTATTTCCTCCAATTTTTTAACTGTGTTTTCTTTAGATATATTCAGAATCTTTTTCATTTCTCTTATCATTTCTTCTTTTACCTGGGAGATTATTTCGAGTTTGAATTTCTGTAAAGCTTCCTGGAGTTGCTTGTTTATTTCAGTAGCTATTACGTCCGATATTTGAGGTGTATTGCATACATTTTCTTCTATTACATGACTCCTAGGGTTTCTTGAGTTGGGCTGGAGGTTTGAGGTTGTAATTTGGTCTATTGTTTTGTCATTTTTCCTATATTTCTGTGTTTCAAGTGTTATTTGAAAGCTTCCTCAGTGTCTTGGAAATCCACTTCTATGTTCGCAGCTCCTGGGACTCTGGCACACAGTTCCCCCAAGCCGCTGGCCTCTGGAACCAGTGGCCCTCTTCTGCCTGTTTAGAACTCTGTAGTTCCAGATAAGCTGGGCTCCAAGGACACTATGTGCCGGCCTGCTTGCTTGAAACTCCACAGTTCTCTGAGTGCAGCCAGAATGGGGAGGCGGATGTAGGCACCTGGGGCCCACTTAGCCACTTCATTGCACCCTAAAGGATAGCGGGTCCCAAACAGTCTGGGCTTGGGGCAGAGTGCACTGGGCACTTACCGCAGGCCGAAGGGCCTCTGGAACTGGTGATGCTCGCCTGCTTGCTGAGAGATCCACAGTCCTCTAGACACACGGGGAGGTGTATGCAGGCGCCCCAGACCAGACCAGCCCTTACTCTGCACCCAGACAGTGTAAGAGTCCCAAATAGGCTGAGCTCCGGGGATAGTGTGCGCCCTCCTGCTTGCTGGAAACTCCACAGTTCTCCGAGCACAGTCAGAATGGGGAGGCGGATGTAGGCACCTCAGACCCACTTAGCCGCTTCACTGCACCTGGAAGCCTGTGGGGCCCGAACAGTCTGGGCTTCAGGCAGATTGCTCTGGGCACTTACTGCAGGCCACAGGGCCTCTGGAACTGGTGATGCTCGCCTGCTTGCTGAGAAATCCACAGTCCTCCAGACACACAGGGAGGCAGATGCAGGTGCCCCAGACCCGCCTAGCCCTTACTCTGCACCCAGAGAGTGCAAGAGTGCCAAATAGGCTGATCTCCAGGGATAGTGTGTGTCTGTCTGCTTGCTGGAAACTCCACAGTTCTCCGAGCGCAGCCGGAATGGGGAGGCAGATGTCAGCACCTCAGACCCACTTAGCCACTTCACTTATGTTGTACATTTCAAGCACTACTGTTACCTATATATCTTGGATTTGCTTATTCTTCATTTGTGAGTTACAATATTTCAACTGAGGCATACTTACACTGTTGTTTGAAAAGAAGAGAACAAGAAAGAAACTGGATAAAAGGAAGAAATTATAAGTCTCTCACCCCTTTTAATAACAAAATCAAGATTTTCTTTCTTTTTTTTCATTTAAAAGGAAAAAAATAAAAACAATGATATAGAATTTCAAAACCAAATGATAGATTAATGATGGTTAATATGTTAATGGTTATCTTCAAAGTAGTTGTTCAGATTACAAGACACAGACATGAAAAATGATCAAACAATGTAAGCACAAACTGTTCTTTTTTTATTCTATGAGAAAAAGTGGCAGCAGATTTCATAACTTTCTTGTAATTGTGAATACTATTAATTATTGAACTGTCAGAGAAATTTTGTTGCTAATAGAACCTTGCATAACATCAAAATTTGTATTAGGATTTTCCAGAAAACAGAAAAGTACAGACTTATTTAATTTAAAGAATTTCACCTTGCAATTCTGGAGGCATCATAAGCGAAAATTTACATGGCATAGGTCAGAAAGCTAAAGATTTGAAGGAGAATTTTGTTCAATTGTTTCTTATTTGGGAGGGATCAAGCCTTTGAACTTGGGAGACCCTATTTCTTCTTGTCCAAGGGAATCTTAAGTCTTTTTACTGTTAAAGGCTTTGACTGATTTAATGAGTTCTATTCTCAGTAGAGAGAATAATGTACTTTCCTCAAAATCCACTGATTTAAATATTAGTATATCTAAAACATAAAACATCCATAATTATGCTTGATCAACCAGTTGAAGACCAATGCCCAGCTAAATGGACTCATAAAATTTACTCTCATAAACATTAATTTATGCAAACCAGTTTTATCAATGAATAAAAAATAAAGAGAAATTTTTTTTTTCAGTGCAGAGCCACACACCCATTCATCCTCTCATCTCAGTTAGGTTACACGTGCATTGTATTTGGGAGACTGCAGAATGCAACTTTATCAAAACCATGTTTTCTAAGAGCTGGGTACACACACACACATACACTTACCCTAATACAGAAATATTATTTAAATTACAACACTTTTAAGCAATAAATTATTGTTAAATATGACAACCCTCGGATCTTAGGTAGTCAGGTAGTCAATGACTTCTTATAAGCACAGCATGTATCACTCTTTATCTTTTAGAAGAGTATTTTATTTTGCTTTTTCTCAATTTCCTCTAATAATTGGCTTAACTTAGCACTGAAATATGGAATATTTTATGGGAAGTTAAACACTTTTTTCTCTATAATCATATTTTTTCGGAAATGATGATGCTTTGCATTTAGATTTATGAGAATTCAAAAGTACCACATTTTAAATTGTTTTTAAAATATCATATGTGTGTATCATTGTATTAATCATCTCAAATGACTAGAGCAATAAACAATGGCTTCTTTGTGTAACATACAATTCCTGAGCTTTTTCAGTAGTTATAAAGTGAAGATGGTGAATTCAGTGGTAATGGAGAAAAAAAGTTAAAAAAATGTTACTCATTAGAGTCATGTATGAAGTACCTAATGTCATGATTAACCTTGAATTCTAACACTTAAGATAGCATTATACAATTTTCAATTCAGTCACTCATTTGGTGTGCTTTCTTTGCCAAAAATCTGTAAGAAACATGAACAACTGTGTTCCAAATCAAGAATGCATACTTTGTTACCAAGAATGATACATTAAAAACCTGGATATAAGTTAATCATTTATAACTCAAAAATAAGAAATACAAAATTCTCTAAGAGTCAAAACTTTTGAACACTGATATGACATTATAAGAATATTATAAGTTATAAAGCTTTGTCTTATGCACAATATTATTAGAAACACTGCCTAACATTACTTTCCAATATAAGTGTAAGATGTATATGAAGCTTAAAAGTGAGTTTTATGCTTAGAGTTTAATTCCATCCCTCAAGGCATCTCATTATTTATATACAAACATAACCAAAATTTTTAAAAACCTTTTTTTATTTTAAAGATTATATATATACAAAACAAAACAGAACAAAGCAAATCAGAACAGAACAATGCAAGCAACACAGGACTTCACAACAAGATAACAGGACATCAACAGTGGCTACCATAGTGTCTCCTGTTTTCTTTGAAACAGCTGACCATACTTTCACATACAGTAATATCAAACGTAACAAAATAGTATAAAGCCATTCAAAAGAATGGAAGCGTTAAAGGCTTCAAAACCAGGTAACAGGAAATGAGCAATGGCTACTATAATATCTCATTTTTCTCAAAAAAATTGTCCATGCTGTTGCACATAATAAAATTAAATAAAATATAACAAGATAGAACCAATCAAAACAGAAGAATAAAAGCATGAAAGGACTTCAAAACAGCATAATAGGAAACCAAGATTACCATAATATATTCCATTATATTCAAAATAGCTGCCCTTCCATCAAACACAGTAAAATCTTACAAAACAAGACCGAAGCCAAACCTAACAAAACTGTGAAAACAGTACAAGAGTTCAAGAAAGATAATAAGAAACTGACAGCAATGTCCACCTTTCTCTACCAGGTGTTTCCTTCCCTATCACTCTTACAATAACTATTTTGTTTTTAGGTTTTTTAAATTTAATTTTATTTTTTAAAAAGTAAAGCTAAACATCACAAAATAGAACAAAGAAGATCAGCAGAAAACAATGTAAGTGACACAGTTTTCAAAACGAGACAACAGGAGATCTATAGTGGCTATCATAATATTTCTTGTTTTCTTCTAAATGGCTATCTATATCTTCACACGCAATGAATTCATACAAAACAAAATAGGGTAAAACTGATCAGAACAGTATAATGAAGGCATTACAAACCTTCAAGACCAATTAGAGAATTAAAAGTGGTTGCAATAATGTCTCTTGTTCTCTTCAAAATAACTGTCCATGCCTTCATGTATGTCAAAATTAAACAATACAAAACAGACTAAAACCATTCAGACCAAAGAATAAAACCATTCTTGGATTTCATAGAATATGATATGAAATCAGCCATAGATACTATAATGTCTGTAATGTCTATTTTTCCTCAAAATAGCTATTCATTTCATCACACATAATCGATTCTCATAAACTGTTTAGAAGAAGTTCTAAGCATGTATAAGCTTCTATATGTATACCTATCCTTTCTGCATTAGAGTGAAAACAAAACAAAACAGATTACTAGAAAAATAAGAATCAAAAAAGACAAATAGCAATAGCATAGAGCCCAAAACAATGATACAGGCCTTCAAAACACGATGGTAGGAACAAAACTAAGGTTGCTGTTTTACATAATGATCTTCAAGAGTTCTTCAGGTCACCTGACACACATGCAAAATTTTTCAGTCCTATGAATATTAACTTGTATAAACTTATAGAATTTGTTTGTTGTATAAACTTATAGAATTTGGAGCACAATCTTCTTAGCTATCCTAAGGGTGTTTAAACAAATTTAGATATTTTTTCTTTTCTTTTCCTTTTGTTTCCCCTGCTTTTCCCTGAGATATTATATTTTTCCCCTTTGAGAAGATGCTTATTTTTTCACTGTATTTATTGAGGATTTTGTATCTTATGTACTCTTACCATTTCTTACACTAGGGAGACAACACAGTATTTACACATATGAGTTATTTATTTCACTAATGAGTATGGTCTCAAGTTGCATCCATTTACTTATAAATATCTCAATGTGGTAATTTTTTATAGCCAAGTAATACTTCATTGTATAAAAATACTATGTCTTTTTTATCCGTTCCACAGTCAGTTGGCATTTAGATTATTTCTAAGATCTGGCTATTACAAACTGTGCTGCTATAAACATGGGTATACATATTTATAGCTGTGATATGATGCTTTCAGTCCTTCTGGGAATATGCCCAGAAGTGGAATAGCTGGGTCAAATGGGGCTTCCAATCCGAGATTTTTGAGGAATCTCAGATTGACCTCACAGTGATTGCACCAGTCTACATTCCCACCAACAGTGCAGAACAGTTTCGTTTCCCCCGCGGCCCCTCCAGTATTTGTTGTTGGTAGTTTCCTTTATCCTGGTCATTATTTGTGGAGTGAGATGGAAACTCAGTGTGGTTTAATTTGCATTTCCCTAATGACCAGTGATGATGAACATTTTTTCATGTATTTATTTGCCATTTGCATTTTTTCATCTGAGAATTGTGTATTCATCTCAGATGCCCATTTTTGGATTTGATCCTTAAATTTTGTGGGTCTGATTATTTTAATTCTTTATATGTTTTAGACAGAAGTCCTTTGTCTGAGGAACAGTTCACTAAGATTTTTTGCCCACTTTGTGGGTTTTCTTTTCACCATGCTGGAGATTTTTTCTGACATGCAGAAACTTTTTAATAAGAGATGATCCCAGTTATTAATTCTGGGAAGTATTTACCATGTGGTTTGATTCCTCTTCACGAATTCTCTACCTACCCCTATGTCTTCAATTTACCCAATCTGTATTCCAATAGATTTAGTGTTTGTTTTAATATTCAGATTTTGATCCATTTAGATTTTAATTTAGTATATGGTGATAGGCATGGGTTTAGTTTCAGTTTTTGGCATATGGAGAGCCAGTTTTTCCAACACCATTTATTAAAGAGACTTTGTTTTCCAGTGAACATGTTTGGCCCCTTTATCAAAGATAAGGTGATTAAATATGCTTATAATTGTGGTTGTATCTTCTAATCTATTCCATTGATCTTTGGCTCTGTTTTGATTCCAGTACCATGTTGATTTTAATATGGTTGCTTTGTAGTATAACTTCAAGTCAGGGATTGTGATGCCTCCTGCCTTTCCTTTGCTGCTTAAAGCTGTCTCTGCTATTCTAGGTCTCTTCTCACTCCAGTTGAATTTTGGGAGTAATTTCTCTAGATATATGAGATATGCTGTTGGTATTTTTATTGGGATTGCATTGATTGCATAAGATTTTTGGGAGAATGGCCATTTTCACAATATTTATTCTTCCTACCCATGAGCAAGGGATGTCTTTCCACTTTCTGATATCCTCTTTGATTACTTTTTTCAATGTATTATAACTTTCCCTATACAGAGATCTTTCACTTTTTTCATGAGAATAACTCTTAAATATTTCATTTTTTTGGTTGATAGTGTGAAGGGTGTGGCTTCTCTTATTTCTCTCTGTTACTTTGTTGTTAGTGTATAGGAATGCTATTGATTTTTGAGTTTTGATTTTGTATCCAGCTACATTGTTGAATTTATTTATTATATCTAGCAGTCTTTCAATGGAGTTTTGGATGTTTTCTATATAGATTATCTTGTCATCCACAAATAATGAAAATTTAACTTCTTTTCCTATCTTTACCCATTTTATTTCTCTCTCTTGTCTAATTGCTCTGGCTAGTATTTCCAGTACTATATTAAATAGGAGTGGTCATAAGGGACATCCTTGCCTTGTGCCTGATTTTAGGGTAAAGGCATTTAATTTTTGGCCACTTAGTATGATACTGGCCATTGGTTTGTCACAGATGGCCTTTACTATATTGAGGTAAAGACCATCTATGCCAATTTTCTGTAAGGTTTTTATCAATAATGAATGTTGGACCTTATCAAAAGCTTTTTCTGCATCTGTAAAAATGATCATGTGATTCTTACTTTTGGCTGTATTGATATGGTGGATTACATTTATTGATTTACATATGTTGAACCATCCCTGCATGCCTGGGATGAATCCATCTTGGTCATGGAGTATAATTTTCTTGATGATTTGCTGTATTCTATTTGCCAATATTTAATTAAGGATTTTTGCATCTGTGTTGATTAGGGAGATTGGCCTGTAGTTCTCTTTTTTAGTTAGGGCTTTCTCAGGTTTTGGTAGTAGAGTAATAATTTGCTTCCAGGAATGACTTAGGAAGGATTGCTTCCCTTTCAATTTCATTGAGGAGTTTGAGGAGTGTTGGCATTGAGTCTTCCTTGTACTTCTTGTAGAATTCTGCAGTAAATCCATCTGGGCCTGGGCTCTACTTTGTAAGTAAAGAATTGATTATATTTTCAATTTCATTAATAGAAATGGGGTTATTCAGCAGTTTCACATCTTCTTGATATAGCTTTGGAATTTTATATGATTCTACGAATCTATTTCTTCTGTGTTATCAAACCCATGAGAGTAGAGTTTTTCGAAATAGGTGTTGATGATCTGTATTTCTACAGAGTCTGAAGTGATTTTGCCTTTTTCATTCCTTATTGCATGAATTTGAGCTTTTTCTTCTTTTTTTAAATAAAGTTTGCTAGTGGCTTGTCAATTTTATTTATTCTTTCAAAGAACCAACTCTGATTCATTGATTCTTTGGATTGTTTTCTTAGTCTCTATCACATTAATTTCTGCTCAGATTTTTATAAATTCCTCCTTGCTTTTGGCTTTGGGCTTGACTTGCTCTTCTTTTTCTAGATGTTTCAGGTGTAACATCAGGTTGTTTATTTGTATTCATTCTGTTTTCCTGATATGGGAACTCAGTGCAATAAATTTTCCTCTGATGACAGCTTTCATTGCATCCCACAGATTCCAGTAAGTTGTATTTGTATTGTCATTTGCTTGTAAGTATTGTTTAATTTCTTCTTTCATTTCCCCTGTGTCCCACTGATTACTCAAAAGTGTGTTATTCCCTTTGCATGTGTTGGTGGGATTTTTGCAGTATCTTTCATCATTAATTTCTAATTTCATGGCACTATATCTGATAACATGCATGGGACAATCTCAACTCTTTTGCATTTATTTAAATATGTTCTGTGGGCTAATATATGGTCTGTTGTAGAGAATGTCCCCGGAACTGCTGAGAAGAATTCGTATTCTGATGTTGTTGGATGGAACACTCTGTATATGTCTATCAAGTCCATTTGTTCACAGGTGTGATTCAGTTCTGCTATTTCTTTGCTGATTTTTTGTCTGATTGATCTGTCCCTTGGTGTCAATGGTGTGTTAAGGACTCCTGTTATAATTGTGTTACTGATTATTTGGTTTTTCGTTTCTGTTGAAACTTGCTTTATATAACTGGGTGCTCTGGAATTTGGTGCATATATATTTAAGATTTTTATCTCTTCCTCTTGAAGTTTTCCCCTAACCAGAATGTAATGACATTCTTCATCTCTTCTGATCATTCTTCATTTAAAATTCACATTCTCTGAAAACAGAATAGCTACCCCCACTTTTGGGGGGGAGAGTTCTGTTGCATGAAGTATTGTTTTCTATCCTTTGACTTTCAGTCTATCAGTATTCTTTTGGGTTAGATGGGTTTCTTGTAGACAGCATATGGTTTGCTGTTTTTTCTTGATCCATTCTGCCAGTCTGTTTCTTTTAATTGGTAAATTTAGAGCATTTACATTAAAGGTTATAACTGTTACATGTTGGTTTTTGGTTCACATGTTATCTTTCTGTTTCTGCTGTTGAATCTTTATCTTTCCATTCTGTTAATTGTCTGCTTTGCTTAATGTTTTTTTTTTCCTAAGTGTATCTAATCTGTCTTTCTGTATTCTTTGCAGGGTTTGCTTGGTGATCATGAAGTTCTTCTGGTGTTCTTTGTCTTCTGGAAGTGTCTTACTTCTCCATCCATTTTGAAGGACACTTTTGCTGGGTACATCAGTCTAGGTTGGAAATCATTTTCCTTTAGGATCTAAATACTTCATTCCATGCTCTTCTTGACTCTATTGTTTGTGCCGAGAAGTCTTCTGTGATTCTGATAGGTTTTCTTTTATATGTGATCTGTCTTTTCTCTTGGACAGCTTTTAATATTATATTCTTATGTTGGATTTCTGGGACGGTGATTATTATATGTCTGGGTGTACTTTTATTTTGGTTATGACTATTGGGAGTTTTATATGCTTCACTGATCCTGATGCTAGTTTCTGATCTCATGTTTTGGAAATTTTCAGCTATTACTTCTCAAAATATAGTCTTTACATCTGTTATGTTGTCCCCTTCTTTTTCATTTATCCCTATCAATCATATTTTCTTTTTATTTGCATCATCTTGCAGCTGTTGAATTGTTAATTTGATTTTTTCTTATTTGTAAAAGATCTTTCCTGTTCACTAGCTGCAATCTTATCTTTGAGGTCTTTAATTCTACCTTCTCTTTCATTGAAGCAGTTTTGACAACTTCCAATGGAATTTTTGATTTCCCATATAGCTCTTTGCATCTGCTTTTTGTATTCTGTTTGTTTCTTATATTATTCATCCAGCATTTCTAACTTTTTATTTTATTCCTCCAATTTTTTAACTGTGTCTCCTTTAGATATGTTCAGCATCTCTTTCGTTTTTTTTTATCATTTCTTCTTTTACCTAGGAGATTGTTTCTAGTTTGAATTCCTTTAAAGCTTACAGAGTTACTTGTTTATTTCAGTTGCTATTATGTCAGGTATTTCAGGTGTATGGCATATATTTTCTTGTATGTACATAGCTCCCAAGGTTTCTTGGGATGGCCTGGAGGTTTGAGATTGTATTTTGTTCTTTTATTTTGTCATTTTCCTATATTTCTGTTTTTCAAGTGTTATCCCCAGGCTTCCCCAAGGTTTGTTGGAAATCCTCTTCTGTGCCCTCAGCTCCTGGGACTCTGGCCGCTCAGTTTCCCGGATTGAGAGAGAATTACTGGGGGTGGAGGAGGCAGGCTCAAGCCCTGCAGGGCAGGTTAAGTGTGGCAGGAAGCTTTGAAGTTCCTTGGCTGGTGGGAGCAATGATCCCAAACTCCTGGGTGCAGAATGGTGCAGGAACACTCACCTCATCCTGCCAAGTTCCCAGAATTTAGGGCACAGACAGGCCCAAATCCCCGGATTCCCACCATGCAAAGCGGGAACCAGAGAAGTTGGTGCAGCAGGCTCAAGACCCTGTTAAGCTGGCCCAGTGCAGTAGGAAGCTGATAAGGTCCCTGGCCAGGGCTGGAGCAAGGATCTTAAACTCCCTGGGCTTGGGGGATGGTGTGGGGACACTCCCCTGAATAGGTCTTTTACTTCTTTTTTTGAATTGATTCCTAAATATTTCATTTTTTTATTGCTATTGTGAAGTGTGTGGTTTCTATTATTTCTCGCTCAAAATTTTGTTGTTTGTGTATAGGAATGTTATTGATTTTTGAATGTTGACTTTGTATGCAGCTACATTACTGAATTTATATCTAGAAGTTTTTCAATGGAGTTTTGGGGGGTTTCTATGTAGAGTATCATGTCATCTGGAAAAAATGATAATTTAATTTCTTCTTTTCCTATCCATACTCCTTTTATTTGTCTCTCATGTCTGATTGGTCTGGCTAGTATTTCCAGCACTATATTTAATAGGAGGGGTGATAATGGACATCTTAGTCTTGTTCCTGATTTTAGAGTACAGGATTTTAGTTTTTGGCCATTTAATGTAATGCTGGATATTGATTTGTCATAGATGGCTTTTATCATATTGAGGTAAAGACCATCTATTCCCATTTTCTGTAAGGTTCTAACCATGAATGAGTGTTAGACATTATCAAAAGAGTTTTCTTCATCTATAGAAATGATCATGTGATTCTGATTTTTGGTTCTATTGATATGGTGGATTGCACTTACTGATTTCCATAGGTTGAAACATCCCTGAATTTCTGGGATGAATCTCACTTGATCATGGTGTATAACCTTCTTGATTATTTGCTGCATTCTGTTTGCCAATATTTTATTGAGAATTTTTGCATCTATCTTCATTAGGGAGGTTGGCCTGTAGTTTACTTTTTTTTTGTTGGATATTTCTGTGGTTTTGGTATTAAAGTAATTCTTGCTTCTAAGAATGAGTTAAGGAGAATTACTTTCCTTTCAGTTTCATACAAGAGTTTCAGGAGTGTCGGCATTAAGTCTTCTTTGAATTTCTTATAAAATTCTGCAGTGAATCCATCTGAACCTGGGCTTTTCTTTGTTGGTTAAGATTTAATTACATTTTCGATTTCATTAATTGAAATTGGGTTATTCAGCAGTTTTACATCTCCTTGACCCAGCTTTGGTACTTCATATGTTTCTACAAATGTGTTCATTTGTTCTATGTTAACAAGCCTATAAGAGTAAAGGTTTTCAAAATAGGCATTGATGATCTATATTTCCACAGGGTCTGTAGTGATTTTACATTTTCATTCCTTATTGCATGAATTTGACTTTTTTCTTACCTTTTTAAATAACATTGGCCAGGGGCTTATCAATTTTATTTATTCTTTCAAAGAATCAACTCTTTGATTCATTGATTCTTTGGATTGTTTTCTTAGTCTCTATTGCATTGATTTCTTCTCTGATCTTTAGCCTTCTTTTGGTTTGACTTGCTTTGGGCTTGACTTGCTCTCCTCTTCTAGATGTTTGAGGTGTAGCATCAGTTGTTTGTTTGTGTTCGTTCTGTTTGCCTGATGGGGAATTCACTGCAATAAATTCTCCTCTCAACTGCTTCCACTGCATCCCATAGGTTCTGGTAAGATGTATTTGTATTTTTTTCTTTGTAAATATTGTTTAATTTCTTCTTTAATTTCCTCTGTGACCTACTGATTGCTCAGGTGTGTATTACTCAATTTCCATGTGTCTGTGGGGTTTTTGCAGTTTCTTTTTTTTTTTTTCATTAATTTCTATTTTAATGGTGCTAGGATCTAATAACATGCATGGGATGTTTCCAATTCTTTTGTATTTACTTAAGCATGTTCTGTGGGCTAGCCTATGGTCTACTTTAGAGAATGTTTGATGTGATGCTGAGAAGAATGTATATTTTGATGTTGTTGGGTGGAACACTCTGTGTATGTCTACCAATTTCTTCACAGGTGTGATTCAGTTCTGTTGTTTCTTTGCTGATTTTCTGTCTAGTTGGCCTTTTTCTTTGTGTCAATGGAGTTTTAATATCTCCCATTATAACTGTGTTATTGATCATTTGATTTTTCATTTCTATTAATATTTGGTTTGTATACCTAGGTGCTCACAAATTTGGTGCACACATATTTAAAATTGTTATCTCTTCATCTTGAAATTTTCCCCTAACTGGTATACAGTGGCCTTATTTATCTCTTTGGATCATTGTTGGTTTGATGTTCACATTGTCTACAAACAGAATGGCTACCCTGCTTCTTTTTTGATTCCTGTTGCATGAAGTATTGTTTTCCATCCTTTGACTTTCAGTCTGTGAGTTTACTTTTGAGTTAGATGTGTTTCTTGTAGACAGCATATAGTTGGACGTTATTTCTTGATCCCTTCTGCCTCTCTGTTTCTTTTAATTGGTGAGTTGCGGACATTTACATTAATGGTTATAAGTGAAATATATTGGTTTATCTTTGGCATGTGATCTTTTTGGTGTTGACACCTATCCTTTCCACTCTGTTTAATCGTTTGCCTTGTTTAGTGTTTTTTTTTTTTTTCCCCATATGTCTATCTAGAATGTCTTACAGTATTCTTTGCAGGGTTGGTTTGGGGGTCATGAAATTTTTCAGCTTTTCTATGTTGTGGAAGTATTTTATTTCTCCATCAATTTTGAGGGATAGTTTTGCAGGGTTCATCAGTCTAGGTTGGAAATTGCTTTCCTTTAGGATATGAAATACTTCAGTCTGTGCTCTTCTTGACTTCATTTTGTTGAGAAGTCTCCTGTGATTCTGATAGGCCTTCCTTTATAAGTGATCTATCTCTTCTATCAGGTTTTTAATATTGTGTTCTTATGTTGGATATCTAGGATGTTAATTATTATATGTCTGTATGTATTTTTATTTTGGTTACGGCTATTTGGAGTTCTATATGCTTCCCTGATTTGTATGTCAATTTCCATTCTCACATTTGGGAAATTTTCAGCTATTACTTCTGTAAATAGCCTCTTGATAGCCTTTGTGTTGTCATCTTCTTTTTCATTTATACCTACCGATCTTATGTTTTTTTTTCCTTTGCATCATCTTGCAGCTGTTGCATTGTTATTTCCTGATTCCTTTGTTATTTTTAAAACATCTTTCCTTTCCTGTACACTACCTGCAATCTTGTCTTCGAGATCTGAAAGTCTAGCTTCACTTTCATTGAGTCCATTTTGTCAACTTTCAATGGAATTTTTGATTTCCTGTATATCTCTTTGAATCTGTTTCATGCATTCTGTTTGTTTCTTATATTGATCATTCAAGGATTCCACATTTTTGCTGTGCTCTTTTTTTAATTATGTCTTTTTAGATGTGTTCAGCATTTCTTTCATTACATTTATCATTTCTTCTTCTACTTGGGAGATTATTTCTGATCTAAGTTCTTTTATAGCTTCCCAGAATTGTTTCTTTACTTCCATTGTTGTCATTGCAGGTGTAAAGCCTATATTTTGTTCTATGTCTCCTAGGCTTTCTTGGGATGGGCTGGAGGTTTGGGATTGTATTTTTTTCTTTCATTTTTCCTATATTCTCTTAGGCAAGCTGAAGGCACTGTCTTAGTTGTTTCTTCAGTTGAGAATATCTATTCCTGTTACAGGCAGCTTCCCCAGTTGAGTGGAGGTCCTTAGACAGTCCTTACCAGATGGCTCCAAAACCTTGGGATTGCTGGGCAGGGCCTTACCTCTAGGAGCGAAGTGCCAAAGCTTTCCCATGTGCTGGAGAGAGCTGCAAGCACTTTTGGCTTGCCAGGTGGAAGGCTAGTAGTTGTGGCCAGCTCAAGGAGTCTCAAGGTGGGGCCCAGATAGTCCCAGAAGGACCTACTAGTGAGTCTTCTGATGATGTGGCAGGCAGGGCATGGTCTTACCAGTCTCCCAGCAAAGTACCAAGCTTCTGTGGTCTGGAAAGAGCTGCTCACATTTATTGGTGTGCCAGGCATAATGTGGACAGGTAGGCAATCCCTGGGCATGCCAGATAGGCCCAGAGAGAACTCCTGGTGCATCCACTGGGTGATATGGGAGGCAAGGTGGAGTCTTCCTAGTCTCCCAGCAAAGCACCAAAGCTTCCGTGGGCTGTATAGCACTGTGTGCACTTTCCAACATGCCAACAACATTACAAAATTTTAAAAAACACAAATTCAAAATACTTCAGGACCCAACAGTTAGCCAAAGGAAACTCAACTTGTACAGAAGCCCTTACCTTGTCTATGGTTTTGCTATCTGCAATTTCAAATAACCACGGCCAGCAATGATCAGAAAACATTAAATGGAAAATTCTATAAATAAGTGATATATAAATTCTAAATTTAAGTGTTATCAGACAGCATGATGAAAACTAACATCATCTTGCTTCAACCCACTCAGGGTATGAATCACCTTTGGTCTGTGTGCTGCACATCCTACATACTCCATGGTCACTTAGTAGTGCTACCCACAATCAGACTGATTTTCATAGCACTGCAATACTGATTTTCAAGAAACACTTAACTTTTTTCCACAATGGGCTCAAAGCACTATTTGAATGTACCAAAGAACAGGTATAAAATACTACCTTCATGTGAAAATTAATTGTAAATAGAAAAAGCACTATAAAGTTTTACAATCCACAGTACTAATGAATATTCTAGCTATAATATATGCAAAAAGGAAAATCTCATGCCAGTTTTCCCTTCATGTCTCGAACTGCAAAAGTTAAGTCTACAGTTATGCTTAGTTATGATGGGGAAGACATTAAATCTGCATATTATGTATAATAGGAAAACTATACTATCTACAGATTTTGGTATGATTTACAATTTCAGGCAGCCACTAGAAATATATTCACAATGGCTAACAGAGCATCATTGTACTGAGAAAGATACAGCGGCTTCAGAAAGTGTTCATTAGTTATACTGCCCTTAGAAGTCTGCATGATTAGCTTGCCACAAGTTCCTGAAGGTCTATTTAACTAGGTTGTACAAAATCTGAGCTTTCTCAGAACTGCTCCTGTCCCTGAGTCATTTGTCAGTACACACTGTGCTTCATTTGTCACTACTCTGTGTATCCCATGCATAGAACAATTTTTACTTTAGCAAGTTGGGTCATAGAGAAGCACAGATTCTAATTTGCTTTTGCTGCACATTTTGTGTTTGGTGTTGTTGAGTATGTTTTTCTGAAAGATAAGTAGACAATGCTATGTGAAATTCATTATTTGACTAGTGGTCTGAGCTGTCCATCAGTATTGACGCAGTTGAGGAATTTTTGCCTTTATTCTGCTATCTGGTGTTTATATCTGCATGTGGGTCATGCTCAAGAATATTTGAAAGTCACTGCCTTATACAGAAAGCTAGCTGTAGCATTGTCAGTGATGAAAGAATAAAATTTGAGAAAACATCTAACACATTCACAACCTGAGAGAAAAATAGAACTCATTTATTAGAGCTCACCTAGGACTTGTATAAGTGCTATATGGAGACAAACAGAAAATTTATATAGACAAATTAAGACTGTGCTGGCATCAGTTGATGTTTGTTATGCTAGAAGTTACAAAAACATGATGAACTACACTCAATACAGGAACTCTATTGTCCTTTGAGAAAAAGATACATCAGAGGCAAAAATAATAGGATAAAAAGGACTTCCAAAGGGATTTGGGGAGAAAAAGGATGAAATAAAGGGAAAAAAGAATGAAAGCATTTGTTCAAAAGAAGTATTCACAGTTTATCAATTTTCACCCATTGTATATATTTGTGCCCATTTGCATATACATACATATAGATTATATACACTCTGCTCCAACTCTAAATGATTGGGAAGTCTCTAAAGAAGTTACCTAATTTGTAACTCCTTATTGAGGTACTTGACAGAATGTGATCTTATGCAGGGCCACATAGAAAAGAATGTGCACTGAGATAAATGTCTATCTTAAGATATGAGTAAATTGCCCGTGTCACCTGACACATTTCTAAAGCATGAGTAAAAATTCTACCAACTTAATTGCACAAAAATATTTGAAATGTGACTCTAAAATGTTTAAATCCAACAACACGGTGGAACTTTAAGAGTCGTAAATTATACACATTCTAAGTCTGAGACTTAGAAAGTACTGTGCAGGTCAGGGGGTCTTGCTCAAAGCTACAGCATTTGTCAACATGCAAGAGGATCTGAGTTCAATCTCCATTACTGCTCTAAAAAACTGTTACTATCTGAGTTGTGCTTCTCAAGATTTTAAAATATCCTACATGCAGCTAGCCATATGTGGATGTAGGGCTGTAAAATGATATTTAAGGTTAAATGATATCATACTCATGGTCCCTAATTCATGTGATTGCATTTCTAGAAAGGGTCTTTATTAAAGAAGTGATTAAATGAAAATGATGCCAATAGAATCAGGCTGTAATCCAGTGTGGCTGTTTTCCTTAAGAGACAGAAATGCTAGGGATACAAAAGCACAGAGAAAAGTCCATGTGGGAACACACAAAGCCATAACAATCCTCAAGCTAAAGACAGATCAGAGAAAAAAACAAGAATTCCAACATCTGGATCCTTGACTTCTGGACTCTAGAACTGTGGTAAAATAAGCTCCTTTTGTTAGCATCATGAGGAGATAATATAAATAAGTGAACGTTGTAATTTTTTTTATTTAGAGAAAAAAAGCAAAACAGAACATTGTAATACTAAAAATAGCAAAATATTATAATATATTAAATGATTATATTTCCGATCATTTTAAATTTCTTATTATATATTAGTACATTATGCAGTACATAATGATTACATTCCTTATGGGGTGTTGGTACATAGTATCTTCCTTCATCCCTCTTTCTATCTTTTGGCCCCCTCCCCTATTATCTATTATCTATCTTTATATATTGGCTTTGACAGAAAATATTTATTTTCATTGCAGCCATATATGGAGCGTGTCTTTTAGCAGTATTTTCCAACAGCACATACTCACTTTGTGTGTCTGTGTTACATTTTAGTAGTTCCTACAACATTTAATCCTCTTTATTATTGTTATGTATCTTATAGTAATCTGTGATCACTGATTGTTTTATATTATATTACTTCATTTCATTTTTTGCAGCATGCAGCATCAAACTCAGGGGCTCATGCACGTCAAACATTATCTCTAGACCATACAAGTGATCTTTTCTGTTAATATTTAATCATTTTAAGAGGTACAAACTGTGTCCATGTGAGATAGCAAATTTACCTGATAAATGTGTGTCTTCTGACTGATCCACAAACCAGTTAGTCCCTTGCATTTTTCTATGATTTCCTTGTTTCTGCCTGAGGCATGAACACAGGTGGTCTTTAAGTATCCAAGTAGCAGAAAATGTCAACCTACACCTAGAAATGATTAAAATTAGTGAAGAAGGGATAGGTGAACCCAAGGTAAATTAAAAGCTAAGCTTATTATGGCAAAGAATAGTTAATTTTGTAAATGCAAAAAAAAAAAAAAAGGTCTTTGGAACATATTAAAAATGTTAGTCCAGTGAACACTTGAATGACTTTTAAAAAACTATAATGAAAGTGAGGAATAATAGTTGTCTAGGTAGAAGATGAGACTAACTATATCATTATTTTAAGCTCAAGCCAGAGAAAGACCCTAAACTGTCCTCAGTTATACAAGACTAAGAGGTGAAGTAGGTATAAAAATTTGAAGCAAATAAATACATTGCTTTCGGAAATAACTTGGTTACGCATTTGGCATATTATGGTGTAATATAAACACAACTTATAGCCATGGGAATGATTTGCCTTCTTGCAATATTTGTTTTATTGTGATAACCTAGAAACAAACCCACAGAATCTATAAGATACAGTTATACTGGAAAAATAATCATTTTTTCTTTTATTAAAAGTTATTACTACACTGTGTCACTAAACTATGAATATTTTAAAGATAATGGACTGGGTATTAAATGTTGTCATAGTTTATGTCAGTGGCCCCCAAGCCTCATGCGTTTGTGCTGTGCATTTGTGATTGGTTCATTGTCTACTGCTTAGATTGATGGTGTCAGTGCTACAGCTGCCAAGGGGTGGAGCCAGGATACAGTGTAATGGCTGGAAGAAGGCGTGTGTGTGTGTGTGTGTGTGTGTGTGTGTGTGTGTGTGCGCGTGTGTGTGTGTGTGTGTGTCTTGACAGTTTTTGCCTTGCTGTGTGCTGCCATCATGAACTGTGGCCAGCCATGCTTGGAACCAACTGAGTATGGGCTGAAATATCCAAAAACTGTAAGAAATAAATTTTTCCTTTCCCAATTTTGGGCATCAGATATTTTGTCTCAGCAATGAGTAAAAAGTAACTAAGGCAATTGTATTTATTTTAGATATTTCTAAAGTACTTTGAAGTAACAAAGCTAAATCAATTCCTTATATTGACTAATACTGACATTTTTGATATAAACAAAATGTCTCTTTGGAAGTGAAAACTATTTTCAATGTAAAAAAAAAGAAACTTGCAGTTATCTATAGGATGTATATGAAGATTTCAGTGATTCTCAAATCTTTCCAAAAACTTCAAGGTATAAGGTATTTGATTTTTTTCTATTTTAGATTTTTTTTATTTCTCCTATTTGTAAACCAAAAAAAATCTTTCAACCTATACTTTTAAAATGAAATAAATATCTATGAGTAGTATTCACTCAAGAATTGTATGTAGATATGATTCATTCTTTTTCAAGGCTGTAATCTCATTCTCTACATATTTAATATTTTCTGACTATCTATAAAATAGACAAAATAAATGTTTTATTTTTTTCAATATTTTATTACCTGAACAAATGTTTCACAAGCCACCAACTGTTTAATAAAGTCTCTATCATAGTGTTCTTGATATATTATTACTTTTCAAATAATAAAGAAAGCTACCAACAGAACAATGAGTTTGAGGATGATATAAAATCCTTGATTCATGTCAAACAATTTCTAAGAATTTACAATGCTCCAAAGTAGGTTACTGTGTTGTTTTACCCCATGTGAAGGAAATTTAAAAGCAAAAAGAAGGAAGTGAATTGTTTTCAAGTTTTTAATATAACTAGTCCCTGCAACTATTATATTTTATCTATCTTAATTCTTAGAACAAACATCCTGAGGTACATTAATACTTTACAAATGAAACTGAAAGTTAACATAGTTAGCAAACTCGGACCCAGTCTTTTGGGTTCTAAACTTTATGATAGTTTTATACTATTTTTCCAAAGGTATGATACATCATTATAGAATTAGAAACATTAAACACTAACAGTGGTTAATTTAATCTATTACCACATAAGAGTGCAGTGGGCACAGGAGGTCTTCAGACATGTTCACCCTTGTAATTCTAAGGTGAAATTTTATGATTTTCAAACAGTAATCTCCAGAGTTCTGGGTGTTTCCTGGGGTTGCTTCAAGACAGACTATACTATTGTGGTGTCCTGTTTTTTTTTTTTTTTTTTTTTTTAATAGAATAGCTTCTGCTTGATCTGTTTTACATACCGACTTTCTGGGTAAATGACTTTTTAAAAAAACATAATTTAAGGCAAATATTCAAAACTCCACAAGCAAATCATTTCTAAAATGCCTTCTACTTCAATTTGAATAAAGTTCTTTCATTTTTAGTATGAATAAGTGTATGGTTTATTGCCTTCAAGCACCTTGCAGCACGGCTCTAAAAATCAAATAAATATAAGCAAATGAAGAACACAAGAGGTCCTTAAAGACAGTACATGACTAACGCCTAAACAGCAAGTGAATGGTAAGAGTATGAGGAAAAGCAGCTTTCCTGCTTCAGCTGAGGGTCTACTCGGCAAGGCACAGGTGATTCTGCCTCTACCGCCAACAGAGTGCATTCCTGGCCTTCCTGTGCTGTAAGGAGATTGTTAGAGCTGATGTTCTGGAATTTAAAACTTAATAAATGCGGACATACTGTATGATTTTTGAATAATTTAAATCTCCATCTTATTAAAAATAAAATTTTAAATAGATAAGGGAAAAGAAAGATACAGTAATCCACCTACAGGATAATAATGAAAGAAACAAAGTTAACTAGCTAATACTTTTCCTCATAAATCACTTTTCATTAAATCACCTTTATGAAAAATATATAGAGGACTCCAGTAATCTTTCCTTTTCATTTTATGAGTTATCTGGATTTGAAGAACTAAGGAATGCACCTGGTTAGGAACCAAAACAAACTACAGTAGAGGTCAGGCAGATGGAGTTAAGCCATGAGTGGCTCAAGTGTGCCTGTTTAAACTCATGACCAAGTTGACCTGAGGACTTACGCCATTCAATCACTTGCAGCTTACAACAGCCCCCTACCCAAAATGGGTAGATTTTGTAACATCTCCTGCCTGGTCTTCAGAAGAATAGTTTTGTACGTTTTCTTAAGGAAGACCGATCCTTCATCCAAGATCACTCATTAAAATGGCATTCTTTCCTCAGAAGGAAAATGGATGAAGACCACTGAAGAAAACAGTGGTTTCGTCTCAGTTTTTCAGGGCCTCATCCACGCTGTGTGCATGGTGGTGGGTGTTTATATGCAATCCAAATAGTTGTACTCTTTTTACAACTCCTGTATGTTCAGCATTCCTCCATGCCACATTTCCTTGTCTTCTAATACTTCTTCTAGACACTGACTAATTAGCTCATGGACCCCTATTCAGGAGCCCTGTACATACTCTCAACATCAGTCACTAGCATCACAAAGTAGAGGGAACTAAATGAATTGTGTACAGTTTGCTCATTAGAAATTTGCCACTTGTTCTTCTGTCTCCATTGGTCTAAATAGGTTGTATCTTATTGGATTTTATTATGTACAATAGTATAAGCAAAACCTTTTAAAGACAAGGAGATTATACAGAAACCGTTGTTCATTTTCTGTTAGTTGATTCTAAATACCCTGTAATGCTGTCATTCTCTTAAATGGTTTTACATTGTTTTGATATATTTAATGCTACAATATACGAAGTTGTACTCAAGGATTTCAAGGAAAGAGACAATATGGTAACTACTTTTATGTCAGGATTATCTTGTGGTGAAACACTATTCTGTTTAAATGGTTATGTTTTGATCTGCGCTATTTCGCTGTTATGCCCTCTTTTATCTCAATCTCCACTAGATTATTTACTTTTTTATTTTTATCCTTTTAATTAAGGGAAAAATAAATAAAAATAGCAGGATATATTATAGTAACCCACTTTGACTTTCCATTATCTTGATTTAAAGCCCTGTATTACTCTCACCATCTTGTTTTTGACTGACGTCCCCCTATTCTGCTTTGCTTGATAGTACCAGGTTCGAAAGTTTAGGCAACAGCTGCAGAGATAGTGAGATTCATTATGACGCCCATTCTCTATGACTTTTATCTACTTTTGAAGACCTACAATGTCTCCAATGTTTTGGTTTTGTCGGTTTTGTTCTTTACTGTTTTGTTCAATTTTATTATAACTGATGATATAGGCAATTCTATTAGAGATAGCGGGGGGCATTATGGTAACCATTATTGATCACCTTGTATTATGCTTTTACATTATCTATTATGTCCACCCTTTTGATTTGATTGACTCTGTTCTGTTATGTCACATTTGGTTCTACTCCCTTCCAAAAATGTAATAAGAACTGTGGGAGTAACAAAACCCAAAATGTGTAATTGTCATTGTACAAAAGAGAGGAAAAGAAAGTGCTCTAAATGATATAACTGCAAGTATATTTAAGTGTATAAGATAGAAAATGATATCACTGAGTTTTATTGGATCATTGAACAGAACTGTTTGCAGTCTCACTGTTGGAATGTCCACTTCACAAGCTTTAATTTTGTGACTTGAACAATTATTTCTAAGATGACAATATGTAATCCATTAACTAGTGATTTCCTACTGTTTATTTTTTTCTGTAAATCTGTATAACTTGTACCCTTTCTCTGCTTTTTTTCCTCCTTAAATAAAATTTAAAAAAAGAAATTTGCCACTTACTATTCTTTTTCAACATAATCCCCAAATATGAGTGTAATACAGTCCCATCCATGGTTAGCCTGCTCAAACAATGACTTCATTCATCCCTAAACCAAGAAGTTGTCTATCCTATTCCTTCAGCTTGTTATTTAGAATTCTGTACTGGAAGAGCTTTGAGGGTCATGTAGAAGGGATACAATGATAAGTGATTGGTGACCCTGTGCTCCCTCCTTGTGTGGCTTACTTGGGCCCTCTCGTACCACTCCAGCATAATAGCACAGTGCCATTTCCATCTTGTGATGAACTGTTGCTGTGCTGTGTGTTTTAACAGCTTAGTAAGCTCAACTCGAAACAAGCTTCCCAAAGAGTCTGCCACAGACACACATTCACTTAAGTAGCTACTTGGAATCAGTAAAGTTTGTATATCCCTACATATCATACGTTGAAGCCCTTAGGACCAGGGTAAGAGTGTTTGGAGGTAGAGCATCTTGAATGTAACTAGATCATGAAAGTAGAGTTTTTCTGATAGAATTAATGTACGTATCAGAAAAGACAAGGAAGGGTAGCCTCTAGAATTGAATATTGGCTTGGAATCTGGGAATGAACTCACAAATTTTTACTGGCATGCTTGCCCTCCACCTCCTTCTTCTCTACTCCTGTCTTCTTCTGATTTTAGATGTTTAAAATACTCTCAATAAAAAAAAAAAATTACTCTCGGTAAACAATCTGGTGGCATGTGTCTAGAAATGTCATATTATGCTAACTCTCCCCATAACACCTAGCGTACGCCTTGTCTTTCTGATTTTTCTAATTTCTATAATAATGTGGTCCTCAATTTTTGTTAATTAACCTCTATTTTAGTTTAAGGCACTACCCCGAATTTCATAAGCTAATTCTGTAACTACCTATTCCTGCTGTCAGGCATCACTTGAAAAGAGAGTCGCAAGAAAACAACTTTGTAGTGATCGAGGCCACTCAACAGCACAGTCCTGATAATCTAAATGGATGTTTTATCTTTGCACATTCCTGTAAAATTGAGTTTCTGGCCCCTATACCAGGTTTACACCTAAACCAGCATGCCCACTTCCCTCAATCCCGTTGTTCCTTTCTCTGAACTCTGCCAAGCAAACTCAGGCCATTCATTTACCCCACATGAGTTTCGCAGTACCAGTCCCCATAGTAATGTAACACCCATTTCCCAGAGATTCAAGTCAGTTTATTAAATCCTGTGTCCCCCAAATCTATCCCCTAGATCAGTAAATCATTGCTTGCCTAGTCTTATGTTCTAGGCCCCTGAACAAAATCAAACCTTGAAATTGCAACCATGGTTCCTGTTGGAATTCAGCAGCTCATTCTTTTGTTTTTTAATTTTTTAAAAAATTTATTTAAAGAGAAAGAAACAAAACAAAAAATACATAGAGATAAAAAAGGGTAGAAATAATACAGAATTACAGAAAAATAAACAGTAAGAAATCACCAGTTGATAAGTTACATATTGTCATCTTAGAAATAGCTGTTCAGGTTACAAAATTAAAGTATGTAAAGTGACATTCAAATAGTGACACTGCCAACAGTTCTGCTCAATGATCTAACAAAAGCTTAGTAATATGGTTATCAGTCCTACACACTTGTTTTTTTATCTTAAAGAGGGTAAGATTAAACATATGAAAACAGAAAAAAAAAACAGTTCAAAAAGAAACAATTTAAAGAAATACAGATTTCAAAGCAAGTCCAATGGAGATCACTGTTCATCTAATTGTCTCTAGTTTCTTCCAAATAGTTGTCCCGATCTTCACGCACATTAAATACATACTGCATATTATAGAATCAAATCAGTACAGGATAATGAAGGCTTTTTAGGTCTTCAAGATCTACAGCAGCTTATTCTTGCAGCTTCTTTAGAATATTAAGTTTTCTTCCTTTGTACATGTTGTAGGATACTTCCCAGTATGTTAGAAGTTAAGTAGAGGCATTAGTTTGACTACTAGAAATAAAACTCCATTGAACGGGAAAACAGAGAGAAGGCTCTGCTGTGTCCTATCACATTTGGGCAAGATATCACCAAGAGCTAGACAGCTTGGCAATTTCCAGGGCTTACAAGATATCTGTGGAACCATCGACCTGAGAGGCACAGATGTTTTCATATCTGCTGCTATGGTTTGAGTGCATTTCCTTTCCAAAACTGCTGAAATATAATTCGCATTGTAAAATTAATGAGAGGTAATATATCTGAAGACACTATTAGGCCACACAGATTACAACCACACAGATGAATTAATGTTATCATCATGAGAGTAGATTGATTATAAAAGCACAAATCTGGCCCTTCTTTCTGTGTCTCACTATCCCTTCTCTTTCTGCACTTTTACTTTAAAAAGAGCAGCATATTCGGCTCCGTTCTTTTTGGAGAATGCTGTATCCAAGGAGCCACCAGGGAAGCATGAACTGGGCTCTCTGCAAGCAGCAAACAAGCCTTCCATATACACATGCATACATATATTTCTGATGCTTATAAATTTCTTAGGCTCAGTTATTCTGTTAACACAACCAAATAAATTAAAGCACTTGCCTTGGTATAACTATCTTGCCTTTTCTCCTCATCTATATCTCATTTCTTTCCTGCCAGAAATGAGGGCTATGATATAACCCAAAGAAAGCTTCTATTCTCACATTTATTCTTTTCTACTGAGGCACTTTCTCCACTAGTGGAACTTTCAATGGAGCGTCTTCTTAGGTTAGGAACTATTCTTTAAACTCAATACAGGGATTTCATCACTACTACAATGAAAGAAACATTTTTTTCTCTTTCTTTCTTTTTCTTTCTTTCTTTTATGACTTTTATTAGTACATGTTTGCAGTACATAATAAATATACTCAATATGGGATTGCTACATTGCATAACACATTTCAATGAGAAGTATATAAAAGTGTACCTTGACTTAATACAATCATCTTACTGTTACAGAAACCACACCAAACAGAAGGAAAGAAGCTCCATGGCAAGGAATAAGAAGACAATGTTTCTTACACCCAGGGACTGGTGGGAGTCAGTTCCAAACACCAGCCTGGAGTCAGCTTTTTGGTTTAGTTTATATAGGTTTGCAAGCAGACAGGAGAAAAGCTTCAGAGCATAGCTAGCTTTCATTGGGGTGCGTTAGTCATCATCTGTTACTGGATAGAAAGTCCTCTAAACACGTTAGAAAAACAGAATATATGTTTAGGTTGGAAAGGCAGCATTGCAGTTGGATGTGGTCAGATTGACCTGGGTCAGGATAACTATGAAAAGCATCTGGCGGCAGCCAGTCAAGGTCGACTGGCTTTAGAACTCTACCTATATGGTGGGCAGGATGAGTATATCTTCTCTCAATATGATATCAAGCTTTTGGTTAGTTATAATTTTTTTAAATTCCTGTCACATTACATGTTTTATATTTTCTGTGGTCAATAAGTCTGATTTTCAATCTGCCTATCTAGTAATGAGTTTTGTAAGGTCTTATAAGATAAATACATTAAACTGACGTTGGAGAAAGAAATGAATGAGGCATCCTTATATCCCAGCTCACATTGACTTGTGTTGGTCCTCATGCCCCTAACAGCAGACACCAAAACTGGACTGACATTTGTAATCATTGACTAAGGGAAATTCCTGTCAAAGACGATGTGGAGGTGTAAGGCTGAGTAAGGTGGGCATTCTCAATATTCGAAGCTCCATTTTTTTTTAGTAATACAAATAAGAACAACAGAGTTAAGGATCTTCTCTCCAAAGCTGTGAAATGAGTCATTAAGGAAAATTACTTAAGGAAAAGGAAGCTATATTGATTTCTGCCCTACATATATTATTTTAATGTCCAAAAAGTCACATGTAGCTACAATATTTAGATTAGTACAAGATAACTGGAATTTTATCTTCTCTTTTGTAATCTGAGTGCAGAATCCATCTGGATTTTTAAAATTAATTCATTTTTATTGTATTTTATAAATTTACAAATTTTAGTTGTATGTACTTATAGAATACAAAGTGATGTTATGATACACAAGTACATTGTGAAATCATTAAACAAAATTAATTAAAATATCCATCACTTCAGATACTTATCATTTTATTAATGAGAATTTTTTCATTCTGTTAAGGACTTTGAAATGCAAAATACATTATTATTAACAATATTATGCTAAGCAAAAAAATTCAAGAGTAAAATTAAATATCTTATTTCTCTTGTCCTCAAACTATTAAATATTGTAAATTCAGTTCAGCACACTACTTTGTGATCTTTTATTATATGTCAGCTAGACATTACAGAAAAAAGGAGAAGATATATAAAGTAAACTCTTTATCATAATGAAGCTGACAATGATTTGGTTATTTTTTAAGAAAAATAAATAATCACATAATGAAGTAGGATATATGTTAATTTGAATAAATTATGTTAACTAGTAAACAAAATAAGATGATACAAGGTATAGCATCAACGTTACAAAGGAAATTAGGATATCAATATTTGTGCTAAGATGGAAAGAATGAGAAAGACCCACCAAATAAAGATTAAGGTCAAGGGCATTCAAAGTAGAATGATCAGAAAGTATAAAAATTCAAGAATAGAAATAAGTTTATTCTAATTGAAGAACTGAAAGGAGTTCAATGTTACTGGAGTATAATGAGCTCAGGAAAGTGAGTTTTAAATCAAGATCAGAATTTCACAGAGTAGGGGATCTTTCTAGTGTGCAGAGTAAAAAGCTCACAAAAGGCTTTTTAAAGCATGCAATTAATTACACATATAAACAAATCATAAACTTAAGCATAATGTTCCTTGTTTGTTAATTAAGAAATATAATACAGTGTTTGAAATATCTTTTTACGTTCCTTAGAATTTCCAAATATGGTTGTTCCGTTGTTCCTTCCAATTATCTCTTACTTGGATACAGGCTTCTTGTCAAGAGTTTTCTTACACCAAAAGTGAGTGAAAAGGTTAACATTGTAACATGGACCACAGATATTCCAAAGACAGCTAGTGCTTCAGAAATTCTTCAAATACTGCCCTGCATTTCCCGCCACCACCGCAGTTAAACTGGGGCCGCACGACCAGTTCAGGTTAATGGACTGGACGGAGAATAATGAGTATCGCATCTGTGTTAAGGTGGTTAGAAGCCAGCATGCCTCCTCTGGCTCTTGGGTTACAGATCACATGCTGAGATGGTGTGTCACAGCCTGTTGATCCTATTTTCTAAACCCAAATATTATTACCAAGCAGTATCCTGGTTCATAAAAAGAAGAAAAGTTTTGTGATAAAGCACAGATTTCTAAAGGATTTTTTCTATTAAAGCAAGTAGTATTAATTTTTTTGACTCATAAGACAGGCAGTGAGGGGAAATAACAGACTGAAGGTTGCATTCACACTGGGCATCATGATGTGTGCCCAGAATCCCAGTACTCTGGAATTAGGGACAGGAGATCACATGTTCATTCCTGGCTTGGAAATTTAGGGACTGTACTGAAATAAATTTAAATAAAAGATAGAATTAATGATGGTACACGACAGAGAGGTAGACTTTGCAAAGACAGTAAAGTTATCTAAAGAGGAAAGGAGGGAAAATAATGATCAAGACGTGATATACGTAAACACAAACTACCAAAAATGAATGCAATTATCATGTATGACAAACATATTCTAATAATATTTACTTAAAATAAAAATTGAAAAGTCCTTGGGATGTAACTCAGTAAAAAGGTCCTGAGTTCAATTCCCAGTCCTATCAATCAATAAAAAAAAAACAAAAATATTAATGCATATTTTTCTCCTTAATTTATAATATAAATAGGATGACATATTTCTTTTTAAATCAATAGAAAACACATTAATAGAATTAAGTGTCCTACTCAATTTAGTAATTGATAAATAGCTGAGCCTATATTCCTTACAGCCATTTTATGTATGCTTGTATGCGTGCATTTGTACTTTAGCAAAATAAGTAATTAAATCCTAATCTCTTAGTCATGACTTGATTACTGAATATCTCATCTAAAGTCTCAATAATATTGTAACTGACTTATAATCATTCATAAAATCTCAAATTTTTATGAAAAATAGTGGGTCTGAGATTTAGGAGACCTCGGGATAACTATTACTTAGGCAACATGCAACCTGTGTGTCCTTGTCTTAGTGAACTAATGTCTGTGAGTCTGTTTCCTTGTCTATGAAGTAAAGGTTCTACAATAAACAATCGCTAGTAACCTGTTGCTTTGAAATGTTATGCTTCTATGTCAAAAACACTATATGCTATCTCAACTGTAGAACATTCTTACTCCTGGAGTAAAAGCACACAATGATCATTACTTGATATTGGTTTAAAGATTCATTGTTATAATTGAAAGAACTGAACTGAAAGAATCAGATGTATTTTAAATGGAATTGGTGATTATTTTAAGTCACTGTGTCTTTCAATAAAGACACTTGAAATTTTCCCTTTCTGAGACCAAGATTTTGTGGTTGTTGTCATGAATCATAGGTGAAGTATAATATAGCTGAGATTTTCATTCTCCCTTAGGATCAGCTCCCGGCCTCACTCTAGACAAGCAAATTGGCTCTCCTGGTTCTCCGCTTTTTGAAAACTGACTAGATAATAGAGGTTTGCTACAAAAAAATCATGATTTCTTCAATTATGAAAGCACTAAATTGCCACCTCGGCTCATACTGATTTACATAATAGTTTCATTGAGAATCTACTAAATGGTCGGCACTTATTTACACTGTGCACATTTAGAAAAAATCATCTCCTTAGCTTATGCTACATGATTAAATGAAGGATTCTTCATGACGTTTCATTGTTCTTATCCCTAGAAAAGATTAGAAAAGATGGGCAAAATTTATTATCTTTTTCCTCTCGTTTTTCTTCTTTGACTTTCAATTCGTCTTATGCATAGTTTTAATATTTCGCTAACTCTATTCCCTTCCCACTCTTTCAATCACTCAGGTAAGCAAACTTTTTTCTAGCATACTGCTTTCTTCGATGTTGACTTCCATCTACTAAAGTCTCCTTTGGAAAATTATTTGATGAGCACATTTCTTTACATGTGTCAGTAAGTGATATTTATTAATTTTATTATAAAAGCATCATGGATCAAACAAAAAAGTAATACATATACTAAACTGGCATCTGTACATTGACAAAGTTTCAGGGGTTAAACTCAGTAAGGAGGCAGCCACTCTATGTGCTAAATACACAGTGGGAATGAATTTTCTAGTATATTCTGCTGTTTGGTCTGAAGAGTAACCTCATGGTTAGATATTTTGATTTTTGTATAGGACTAATGAGCTGTCTTTGAAAAAAGATTAACCAATTTCCTGAAGGTTAGTAAGTCAATTAGAGGCAGAGCTTTGATTCACAAACAGGTTGATGTGACTGCAAAACCCACAATGTTCTAAATGGGTTGACATCTCTAAAGTTCTCAGGTAGCTATTGAAAGAACCAAAAGCTCCTGAGGCTGCTCAGTTTAAATCTTTGCAGAGGCACAGATTTAACTTTTATTATTTGCTATGTAACACTATTTAAATTTTAAAACATTTCTAACAATTTGAACCATTTTTCCCATTCAGTCTAAAGCTCATAGATGAAAATACTTTGAAATGAAAGAAAAATAAATAGGAAAGAAAGGCAAGGTTTACAATAATACTACAATACAAGGATGATTGCATTAAACACTACTTAAACCCAAGACCTTTTTTTTTTTTAATTTCCTGCTCATTTAATGTAACTTTTACAAAAATAAGACACCCTGGTGAAAATAATACAAATCAATTTCCTTTTATAAAGCCTCTTTTCAAAATGATGAAATAAAAGAATTGCTATTTTTATTTTACTTTCAGGAAAATCTGGACTATTTAAGTTTTGGTTGCAATATATAGCTCACACCTATGGGAAATTCAATGGAACATCAGAAACATTGGAAGGGAGTTTGAGAATCACATTGAAATGTAAAGTATTCCCTACTTCTTAGCATGTCAGAGCTAGTCATCATCACAACAAAGAAAAAAATCACAAAACAACCTCATGAATATAAACACTAATATCACAAATAAAATGCTAGAAAACAAAATGAAGATTTGCATTAAAAATGGAAAGACCAAGTGGAGCTTTGCTCTTAAATATGGTACGTTTTATGACAACACATGTTACTGTATTAAAGCCTTTTGACTGGAAACAATATATTAGGGAAAAAATTAACATCAGACTAAAGAGGAATATCATTTGCAAAATGTTATTTATGTTCTCTTAAAAATGCATCAATATAATAGAATAGAAAACTTTAAAACAGAATATTTACCAAAATACCACCTTTTGAATCAGAAGTTATCCAGTGTATTATTTTGTGGCAAATATTCAGGCAAAGCCTAGACTATAAATATATAAATAAATCTATGTAATCAGTGCCAAAAAATATAGTTCATTACTTCTAAAACATTATAGCAGGGAATGATTTTAAAGAATTTTCAAAAGTTATAAGATACGGTAGCAACAATGACTAAATTATAGTATATTGAGAACAAAACCAGCTATGGTAGAATATTCCTGTAATTCCAACATTCAGGAGGCTGAGATCCCATCCTGGACTACATAGTCAATGGGCCGATAAACATGTAGATGACTGAATAAATAAATAAATCCAAAGAAAATATAAATCCTTCATTGAGCAGTTTTACTTCTAATAATCAACATAACAAAGTTTAAATTAGAAGATCAATTTCCAGAATGGTATGGATAATAGCATTATACAACTATGTGTGTATGTCTTCAATCACTTCAGTCTCAGGGTGACCACACATGCATACAGAGAACACTGACAGGGCAGTGAAAAGCTGGGTATCTTAAATTTCTTTTCTGCACTGTCTCACTCTTATTGAATATATTGATATATCATATATTACGTCTACACATTTTACAAAAGTATTTCAAATTCTGAGAAATATTATTTTTATTTAAGAAATATGTCTATAACATAGTTCTCTTCATTTATGGATATATAAGTACAACATATATTGTTTGAATATGTTGACAAAAGGAAAAATATAGAGATACTTAAAGGATTCCTAGACAGCTAAACTTCTAATCAAAATTAAGATCTACAGTTGGATCTGTAGGCTAGGATTCTAAAATGAAAAATCTACATGTTCTCTGTGATTTTAGTAGAAAAATTTCAGACTGTTCTTAATTGTAAAAGATTTCCCAGCTTCAATATACCTACAGCCAACAAATGTAATCCCTATTTTAAGTGTGCATTCCAAAGCACAGAAATACAATTAAATATTGTGCAAGTTGAAGCCTACTACACTTGAAAGAAACCAAAATACTATTTCCTATTAAGCTGTAGCTCATTAGTATTATTTTATACTGAAGTAATTCTTTATATTAAAATAATGTTTACACTATGTAAACAATTGCATTATTTTAAAACATTATAACTAATGTACAATTTTTTATATTAATGCAAAAACATTTTCAAGATGCCTCCCTTTATGAAACCATTCTCTGTTATTACCCTGATGTACCACTCACTGCAAGTTAGTCTCTATCTCCAAATGTTTCTCATTGTATTCAGTTTAATTGTTGCATTTATCCTCTTCATGTCATACCTTATGATTTGCTATTATATCTCCTTGTTCATAGTCTACTTACATATATTAAATAAATGTTTAATGTATCAAGTTGAGTAATTCAAAATACTACCTGCATTATATTAATCTGTGTATCTATAATGCATCTGTTTGATATGGCCAACATTACACTTATATTTCCAAAGAAAATAAACATGTAACAGAATTTACATGTATGTGAAGGATAATTTATTAAACCATACATACAATGTCATTATTTGACATATTGTTTATAACTAGAACCTTGTTGAGAAATGGAAGATTGTGAAAAATCAGTTTTGTGGATTTAGGAATTTTAACTCATTAATTATATTTATTTAAATTCTGAAGAAAATCTAAATACTACATTGAGTCCTGGAAACTCCAATATTCACATAGCATGGCATTTAAGAGATTTTAAGCAGAAATTCTTAACTAGAGTATAGGTGCTATAATTTAGACATTAACATAGTACAAGATGACTAGATGTGACATGAATTCTGCCTGATGCATTCCACAGGCTGATCTGCAAGAAAGTCTGTGTCTATGTACTTTTAAAATCATGCATAAATGCCTTATAAACTTTAAGTCATATGAAATAGAGTCAAGTATCTTTGAAATATGTCATTTTTCTGGGTAGGGCTGCCCCTCGATAAAGCCATTTATATCCTCTAGTGTGAAAAGTGATTTGTCATGTTTGCTAATGCTACCAATGTTTTCTCCTTGAATGAAATACCTTAGACTGTTATCTAGAAAGTAACAGTAAAAGTAGAATTCAAGAATTTGTCACTAAATGTATATTTATATATATCCAAAATCAGGGGCTCAGAAAATTATCAATGTATTTGGTAAAGGACTTAACTTTAAATCATTCAGTCTAATGCCACATATTAAAGAATTATATAATATGCATTCAGCAACAATAATAAACTTGATTATCTTTAAATAATTCAATGATCTTAATTTCATATGAAATAAAGTCATCTATACTGAACTGTCCAACTAATATAACCTTAATTTGACCTTTAATGAAAAATAAATGCTAATTTATGTTCTCAAAATTTTCCTATGCATTGTACACACCATTATCCTGATATTGAAACCAAACGAGGATACAAGAAAAGGCAAAGGAAGCAGAAACAGGAGGAAAAGGAACTTAGAGGGAGGAGAGAGGAAAAGAAAAGAGGATGGGGAGAAAAAGGAAGAAACTATATGCTAGTATAGCTAATGAACAGGTATAGAGCAATATCAGAAAAGTCATGATCAGGATTTAAGCAGGATTTGTCCCAGCAGTGTAAGTATGGTTCAACATGTATGTACCAAAAATGCAAATATCACATTCATGAAACAAGGTACAAAAATATTAGGATTCTTTCAATAGATCCATGGAAAACAGATAAAACTAGATATCTGTTAATGACATAAAAACCCTAACAACAATTCATAGGGAAGGAATAAACATCAAAATAAAGGCAGACATAATAAAGTCACAGCCAGCATTATATTGAACAAAGAAAAGTTGAAAGTTTTTTCTCTGTGTTCTAGAACAAGACAAAGATAGCTACTGCTTTTCAACATAGGGCCAGATATCTCAGGCAGAGGAATTAGACAGAAAAAAGAAATGAAAAACCCACACATAAAAAAGCAGGAAGTCAAACTGTCCCTATTCAATTGGCCTACTTTATGCAAAAGAACCTACTTCACTAAAATATATCAGAACTAGTCAACAAATTCTGTAAAGTTGAAAACAACGTGAAAAAAAATCAGCAAAGTGTGTATTCAACCATTAGATAAAAAGAATAAATCTTATCATCTGCTGCAAAATGGATAGAAATTAACAATATTAAGAAATATTGAAATATTTAGAGATGGAAATTTCATGCCTTCCAAGTGTTAATTTTTACACAAAGTTTTCCTTAGAGAACAAGTGTCTGTCTTCACTATGAATTCATGTATTGAGTATATTCCTAATATATATGGATTTGACACACCCAACCTTTCAGAGTAGAGTCTACAACAACTATGAAATCAGATGTCAGAAAATGTCATAGATTTGGATTTTTAAAAAAATTTTATTTAAGGAGAAAAAAGAAAAAAAGAGAGAAAGGGTACAAGTTATTCAGAATTTCAGAAAAAATAAACAGTAGGAAATCACTAGTTAATAGATTACATATTGTCATCTTACAAATAATTGTTCAAGTTACAAAATTAAAGCATACAGAGTGGACATTCAAACAGTGAAACTGCAAACAGTTCTGTTCAATGATCCAATAAAACTCAGTAATATGGTTACTTTTCTTATACACTTAAATAAACATGAGTTATGTCCTTTAGAACACTTTCTTTTCCTCTCTTTTGTACAATGACAATTACACATTTTGGGTTTTATTGCTCCCATAGTTCTTATTACTTTTTTTTGAAGAGAGTAAATGTGACATAACAGGACAGAGTCAGTCAAATCAAAAGGATGGACATAATACATAATGTAAAAACAAAATACAAGGTGATCAACATTGGTTACCATAATGCCTCTTGCTATCTTAAAAAGAATTGCCTATATCATCAGTTATAATAAAATTGAACAAAACAGTAAAGAACAAAACCAATAAAACCAAAACATTGGAGACATTAGAGGACTTCAAAAGAAGATAATAGTCAACTAGAATGGGCATCCTAATTAATCTTATTGTCTTCACAGTTGTTGCCTATACTTTCAAACTTGGTACTATCAAGCAAAACAGAAGAGAGTAAAAGCAGTCAAGACAAGATGGTGAGAGCAATACAGGGTGTCAAATCAAGTTAATAGGAATCAAAGTGGGTTACTATAATATATCCTGCTATTTTTGTTTATTTTTCCCTTAATAAAAAGGATAAAAATGAAAAAGTAAATAACAAAAAAAGAAGATTGAGATAAGAGAGGGCATAACAACAAGACAGCACAGGTCAAAACATAACCATTTAAGCAAAATAGTGTTTCACCACAAGATAATCCCGACATAAAAGTAGTTACTATAGTGTCTCTTTCCTTGGTTTAAAACAGTAAGTCTTGCTAGATTTTTGGCTTGAAATAACTGAAGTTTTAGATGCACCGACTACATTCTCTGCTCCTCTAAGCACTGCTTCTTCACAAGGTAAGAGAAGGTTTATAATTAAGTAACAGCAGCAGTTCCACTGACTATGAGCAGAAAGGCTGCTGCGATGTGCCACAGCTGGGTGAACACAGTCATGGGAAGCTTCACGGGAAACTTTTATTGAGTCATCATATTACATCATAACGGTATGAACAACCCACATTGTCAACTACTGGCACTAAATTATGAGTGAAATTCATATTTCCCTTAAAATTCAGTTAGGATATTTTCTTTGATATAAATGAAATGTGTTAAATTTCTGTGGCTGTGACAAAAATAATTTGAAGGAAAATTAATTTGCGAAAAATAATTTTAAGAAAGAAAGATTTATTTTTGTTTCATGCTTTCAGAGGTTTCTGTCCACAGTCCATTGTTTCTATAATTTGGGGCCTGAGGCAAGGTGGAATATTAGTGTGAGGAAGCTCCCTCAGCTCATAGCATCCAAAGAGTGAGGTAGGGCTGGAGTCAAAATCCCAGGAACCCATTTCTCCAAGCAGTTGCTGCCTCCTTCACTTTCTCCTCCACTGACATCAGCAGCTGGGACCCAGGTTTTGATGCACAACCCATGGAAGGAACCTAACGTATTCAAACTCTAATTCACAAGTTACTGTTTTCCCTAATTATCATCCTCAATTTTAAAGCTGTGACAGGATGCTGAGAAAAGTAAGAGTAAAGCACTGTAAGCAAAATAAACCAGACAGAAGAATAAATGCCATGTTCTCTTAATATGAGGAATTATAAAAAATCACAAGGGACTAGGAAGAAGATTATTATGAGACAACAAAATGATAACACAGGAGCTAGGAAGGGGGGATGTAATAGGGGCAGGTACATTATAAACATTTAGACTCCCTTCAAAGGTGTAGACTAAGGTTATGGTGGGTCAGGAGCCAAAGGGAAGAATGCTTGGGGTGTGTTATGTGCATGTACAAATCAGCCAAGACAAAACTCATTAATCTTTTTAAATGCATTAATAAAAAGTGAGAATAAGATATTATCAACAGATTTGAAAGTCATAGTACATATTTTCTTGAGCATACATATCATCTTCTTTCCTATCGGCAAAAATTATGGTCTTTCTTAACATCCTATGAATATCGATACAATTTATTGCATATAATTCTGTATAAGGGTTTACCAGAGAAACAGAAGCAATAGAAGACACACACACACACACACACACACACTCAAACACGCACGCATGCACACACACATACTTGTAGTTATATGTTACATTCACAAAATTTATAGGGAAGATGGACTGGCTGAAGATACAGGTAGGCTGATGCTTCGTCAGTTTGAATCCTGGAAACTCGGGTAGTCTGGAAGCACAGTTTTTTCCAGCAAGGTATTTCTGCAGAGAATTCTTAACAGGTCTGCTTTTTCTATTTTTCAATGTAAATCATAAAATCAGATTCGCAAGTTCCATAAAAAGCTAACAAAGATAAAACCTTTTTGACACTTGGAGGAGTTGTGTAGGTTAGTTTGTAGAAAATTTGTATTTTTACTCTACAAGCTTAACCGTTCATGAATATTTACTGATTTAGATGTTTTCAATGAGGTCTATTCTGTTTCTTTAATGTCTCCCATGGCAGTTTTATAATTTATACCATAATTAGCCCTGAAATCTTTTGATATATTTTGTATTTAGGATATCACTGTTATTGAACATATTTTTTTTCTTTTTTTTTTTAATTTTATTTAAGAGGAAAAAGAGAAAAACACAAAACAAAACAAAGCAGTGTAAGGGTACACATAATACAGAACTACAAAAAAAAAAAAAAAACATAACAGTAGGAAATCACCTGTAAATAGATTACATAATGCAGTATTAGTTTTAAACTGACCTGTTTTTCCAAACTAAGTCTATAAATAAAACTTCGTGGAAACAAACATAAGAAAAATTTCTCACACTGTTTGATTTGACAAAGAGTTTGTAATTATTTCTCATGGTTAATTTTATGTGTTAATTGGACTGAGCCATATTGTCCACATTGCTGGTCAAATTGATGCTGAATACTTATTTATGAAATTGGTGAGCTTCATCCAACTGATACAAACCTTATTGCAAAAACAAAAAAAATGATTGACCACTCCCAAGTACACGGGAGCTCTGTGTTATCACTTTGGAACCTCAACTGCAGTATTGTCCCTTTTTTGGATCCTCAGCCTTATGGCGCTGACTTTCAAAGCAGCATGAGCACATCTTTGTGTCTTCAACTTGTTAGCCTGCTCTGCAGCTTATTGTACCAAACATACTAGTTTCTCAATTAATCACTGACTAATAGAATGTTTCACAAGAAACAGAATCTATAAAAAATTTTAAAAAGCTACATTGAACTGTAATTTTGAGACCTTAAAGTTTTTGTTGATGTTGTTTTAGTTTGTTAAAGTATAATATCAGGAGAATGAGAAGGCAAATCAAAGACTACAAGAAAAAATTTGCACATAATATATCTGACAGTTTTATCATGAACAAGTACATAGTTCTCAAAACCCAATAAAATAAGCACAAATTTTAAAATGAACAAAATATTCCAAAATACATTTCATCAAAATATATACAGGAAAATTAAGTTATTCAGTGAGGAACATTTAAATTATCATTCAGTGAGGTACTGCTACATATGTAGTAGAATGTTTGGGAGTATAAAATCTAATAATGCCAAGGGTTGACAAAGATTTATAACCATTTAAACTGCTATATATTTACGGGTAAAAATTCAAAATATTAAAAGTCATTTTATAAAAAGCAGCAATTTCTTTTATATTAACAATATATTTAAATTGCCTATAATTCTATTCCTAGGTTATTCAAAAGAAATGCAAACTAATGTAAACAAAAATACTTCTCAGAGTCTACAAAATACAGATCTCTTTCCACTAGTGAATGGAAAATATTAAAGTCATAAAATATAATTGAAAAGAAACTTGCAATCAATGTATGCAACAATGTGAATGAATCTCAAACATTTTCTTTCTTTCTTGTTGCTTGCTTGCTTGCTTGCTTGCTTTCTTTCTGTGTCCTTTTGAGTCAGGGTCTCACTACGCAGTTCAGGCTGACCTTGAATTCACTTTATAGCCCAGACTGGTCTTGAACTTGCAATGATTCTCCCTCCTCAGTCCTCAAGTATTGGGATTACAGCATGTGCCATCATGTCTGGCTTCAAGTTGATTTTCTTGGTAAGCAAAAGTTGTCAGAACTAAATGTCTAAATTCCATTAGGTTCAGTTTGTATTACAGCCAGCAAAAACAAACTATTGGAACAGTTAAGAGGTCAGTGGTCCCAGGGGTTGAAACTGTCAGAAGGAAATGAGGGAAAGGGGGCAACAGAAGGGAAACTGTTGCTATGTTGAGACGTCTGGATCATGATTATGCTGGTAGATACACATTTTCATCAAAATCTGAAAAACAATTACCACATGCCAATAAAAAAGCTAAATATCAGGAAAGATGTCACTGACATTTTTATTTGGCTCTCCTTGGCAAAACTGTTGAGTTAAAACTTTTATTTCTGGATACTAAATGATGGTCCTTAAGGTGGTTGACAGATACATTCCCAAGGAAAGAAATTGGCATAATAGAAACTTAATTAGAAGGTTCATACGTGTTTCCGCCAAGTATAACACTGCACATTTTAATATTCATCTTGCCATTTAGTTCTCACACCCACTCTATGAGGTAAGGATAACACAGACACTTATTTTTACAAAGAAATCACGAAACCAAGGTTTGAGAGGCTAGCCAGGGGGATGATTAACTTGATATTTATGCAATATCCCAGATATTATAATGAGAACTTGTGGATATTCTGTATAATCAATCAAGTTTCTTACTATTTTTGGATAAAAGATGTGGAAGAACATGAAATAATCAGATTATTGTTCCGTTCTCTTCCAAGTAACTAACTGTGTGATCATCTTGATGAGACCAGAGGCAGGTGACTAAAATGTGGATTTAATGAGACAATCTTACAAGACAGGTGGCCTAGGTGAAATAAAGTTCCTTAATATCTCTCCCTTCATGAAATTCCTGGTCTTTCCATGTGCTTTTTGAGTAGGAGATGGAGTACTTTCAATGTAATGCTGTAACAAAAGTGGCATACCACTAAAAAATAATGGCATCATCATTTCCTGTATTTCTTGCAATATTCCAGAGCCATAAAAAATGTGTAATGATCAAAATGTTCATCAAACTTTTTTTTCTGTGACAGTCACAGCTGATCTTACCATTGCTGTTCTTTTTTTTTTTTTTTTGCATGTTTGACATGTGCACAGGAAAATGAAAAATATTTGTAGAAACACATTCAGTTATTAAATTCTCTAAATAAACCTTTACTAAAAAACTTTTCTTCCTGGGTATTTTTGTTGGGTTTGGGCTAACCACTGCATGCAAAATTTCATAAATGTAAAGTTTTTTGGAGAGAATAGCTTTATGACATAACACTGCAGTTAATTTTATGTTACAAGTATAGAAGACAAACTTGGTTAGAGAATGAGGCTAGATCCTATTATCAGAAGGGCCTGCAGGCAAAGCTCAGAAGTACATCTTTTTCAGAGGAGAAAGTTTCAGAATCTGACAGCAAATAATGAAAATGTTAAAAGATACACGAAATACTCAAAAATGAGGAAGTAGAAACTTAAGAGGGTTGTGAAAGCAAGGTAAGAAGCACCATTGAGAATTGCCACCAAGAAACCACAGTTGGGGTAAGTCTCAGCAATGAA